>NW_026606066.1:23292500-26003750 GCF_029834395.1 Sorex fumeus
CTTGGGTTTTTTGCTTTATTATTATTTTTTACTTTTTAGGCTACAACTAGTGGTGCTCAGGGGTAACACCTGGCTCTGCACTCAGTAATTACTCCTGGCTGTGCTCAGGGGATCATATGGGATGCCAGGATCGAACCCAGGTTGGTCATGTGCAAGGCCCATGCCCTACCCACTGTACTTTCTCTCTGGTACCTGGATGTACCTTGTTAGAAGTGAAATGTTAGTAATGAAATAGAATTTGTTTAATCAATCACACAAAATCAGTTTTAGTTGAGAAAGCAAGGAGATTTAATTATTTAACTTCAAGACAGAATGTAACTAGGCAATCACCTGAAATTGCAGCCCAGTCTAGAAATTCAGAGTACTTCTTATAGGAGATCCCCCTTACCCCCCTTACCCTAACCAGCAGTCATAGCAATGGTGAAACAAAGAGAAGAAGGAGAAGAAGGGCACAATAATGGAGTTTTCAATTGCTTCAATGAGGTACAGTGAAGCAGGAGGGACACACATAGGACTTAGAGGAGCCCTTGTTGCTGGGAAAATTATGTGGATACATTCTATTTTAGGTTTATATTCTAATGTATTAGATCTAATTTATTACATCTATTTAGGATACATTTATTATAGAATAATACATATTATTCTATAATAAATTTTAGAGGCATTTATTAATTTACTAATTGTTTTAGTGGCCCTACTCCCCTTCCCACCTAGGTTGGTTTAGGTCCTTCTGTTCTGTTCATTTTTTAAGATCTATGACCTATTCATCTCATCTGATTCCGGAACTGGCCACTCAAAGCTCCTGCCTCTGGCTACATCCCTGCTTGCCTTACCTGTGCTTAACTACCTGCTTATGTTTCTTAGTGTTTCATCACTATAAAAATGTATCAAGATAAGGTATTTCTTAATTCAAAGGGTATAGAAAGAACAGAGCCAAAACTGCAATTTAACCTTTACATATTACATTAGCACTCATGTTTTTTTTTGACAATCCTGATTTCAGACATACTATTAAAGAAGAGAATGAGAGGTGGGAAAGTGGTCAAATGTATTCTGACTTCACACACATACATACTTTCGCAAAGCAATAATTAAAACTTAACTGTCAGAAATATGATAGGATTGTTAAAGTAGAAGATGACAGCTTTATGACTAGCTGCATGTTCTTTTTAAATTAACTCAAAATGTAAAAATTGTATCAAAACAAATACTCCTTGACAATCTTAGTGGTTATTCCCCTCACACAACTTCTGCCTATCTCTCTTGATTTTCTTCATATTTTCCCCTACCCACTCCAATTTTCCTTTTTCCAACTTTCCCCTTCTTCACTTGATGCCGAGTCCAGGCAAAGGCTGAGGATGAGCTCTTTTTGAACTCAAAATGAAGAGAATCATTAGGGTTTCAGGATCATCATCCAGGTTTGGCATTTTTCAGAGCCAGCAACGTCCTTCTAATAAATTGCCATGGGCTGGAGCGATAGCACAGCGGGTAGGGCGTTCGCCTTACAAGCGGCCAACATGGCCGACCCGAGTTCGATTCCTCCGCCCCTCTCGGAGAGCCCGGCAAGCTACCGAGAGTATTCGATATGCCAGACACAGTAACAACAAAGTCTCCAATGGAGACGTTACTGGGCCCGCTTGAGCAAATCGACGATCAACGGGAGGGAAAAAAAAATGAGGCCTTAGAGGAGGATAAGAATCAAGGTGTGGGGAGATGGAGAGCTATGACCTAAATGTTGCTTTTCTCCATATGAAATAAGAGTATGAGTTCTCTCTCTGCCTTCATCATGACCTTACTCCCTATGGCCATATTCATTAATAGGTCAGTAGCACTGTAGCACTGTCCTCCTGTTTTTCATCAATTTTCTCGAGTGGGCACCAGTAACGTCTCACAGCAAATTGTGAGACTTGTTGCTAATGTGTTTGGCATATCGAATACGTCACAGGGAGCTTGTCAGGCTTTGCTGTGCAGGTGGAATACTCTACGTAGCTTGCTGGGCTCCCTGAGAGGGGCGGAGGAATCAAACCCGGGTCAGCTGTGTGCTATTGATCCAGCCCAATACGTTAGTACATTCATTAATAGGTGAGTAATATCAAAGAAAAATAATTTAGAGAAGGAGAATGGTGAGCCAAAGAAAATATTTACTAAAGAAAAATAACTTACAAAAGTGGTAAGCAAAAGAAATTATTGGATATTGCTGGGTCAAATGGGAGATCAATTTCTAATTTTTTGAGAATCGTCCATACTCTTTTCCAGAAGGGCTGAACCAGTCGACATTCCCACCAACAGTGAAGGAGTGTCCCTTTCTCGCCACATCCGCGCCAGCATCGGTTGCTTTTGTTCTTTTGAATGTGGGCCAGTCTCTGAGGTGTGAGATGGTATCTCATTGTGGTTTTGATCTGCATCTCCCTGATGATTAATGATGTAGAGCATTTTCTCATGTGCTTTTTTGCCATTCGGATTTCTTCTTTGAGAAAGTTTCTGTTCATTTCATTGCCCCATTTTTGGATGGGGTTGGATGTTTTCTTCTTGTGGAGTTTAACCAGTATTCTGTATATCCTGGATATCAACCCCTTGTCAGATGTGTATTCGGCGAATATCCTTTCCCATTCTGTAGACTGTCTTTGTATTTTGGTCACTGTTTCTTTGGAGGTGCAGAAGCTTCTTAGTTTAAGATAGTCCCATTTATCTATCTCTGTTTTCACTTGCTTGGCCAGTGGCGTGGCATCTTTGAAGATACCATTAGCTTCAATGTCATGGAGGGTTTTGCCAAGTTTGTCTTCAATGTACCTTATGGTTTCCAGAGAGGCAAAAATGTATAGTCTAAGTGACATCTGCACTTGTTTCTTCATTTCAGCACTCTTTTCTTTTTTTATTAGTGAAGCACCATGAGGTACAGTTGTAGATTTACAAATCTTTGTTCTTGGGTTTCAATCATACCATGATCAAATACTCATCCCTCCACCAGTGCCCATTTTCCACCACTATGAATAATATCCCCCCCCCACTCTCCCCCTCCCCCCTGCCTCTGTGGCAGGGCATTCCCTTTTGTTCTCTCTCTCCTTTTGGGTGTTGTGGTTTGCAAAAGAGGCACTGAGTGGCAAACATTTTCAGTCCATAGTCTACTTTCAACATGCATCTCCCCTCCTGGGAGGATCCTCCAAACACCCTTTATTTGGTGCTCCCTTCTCTATCTGAACTGCCCTTTCCCCTTGAATACCCGGCTGGCCTCTAAGCTATGGAGTAATCCTCCTGGTGCTGATCTCAGCTATTCTTGGGTATTAATCTCATACTTTGTTACTTTATATCCCCCAGATGAATGCAATCTTTCTATGTCTATCCCTCTCTTTCTGACTCATTTCGCTTAGCATGATACTTTCCATATTGTACCACTTGTATGTAAATTTCATGACTTCATCTTTTCTAAGAGCTACATAGTACTCCATTGTGTAGATGTACCAAAGTTTCTTTAACGGGTCATCTGTTCTTGGGCACTCAGGTTTCTTCCAGTTTCTGGCTATTGTAAAGAGTGCTGCAATGAACAAACAAGTGCAGATGTCACTTCGACTACACATTTTTGCCTCTCTGGGATATATTCCCAGGAGTGGTATCGCTGGGTCAAATGGGAGATCAATTTCTAATTTTTTTGAGAAACGTCCACACTGTTTTCCAAAAGGGCTGAACTAGTCGGCATTCCCACCAACAGTGAAGGAGTGTCCCTTTCTCGCCACATCCGCGCCAGCATTGGTTGCTTTTGTTCTTTTGAATGTGGGCCAGTCTCTGAGGTGTGAGATGGTATCTCATTGTGGTTTTGATCTGCATCTCCCTGATGATTAATGATGTAGAGCATTTTCTCATGTGCTTTTTTGCCATTTGGATTTCTTCTTTGAGAAAGTTTCTGTTCATTTCATTGCCCCATTTTTGGATGGGGTTGGATGTTTTCTTCTTGTGGATTTCAACCAGTACTTTGTATATCCTGGATATCAACCCCTTGTCAGATGTGTATTTGGCGAATATCCTTTCCCATTCTGTAGACTGTCTTTGTATTTTGGTCACTGTTTCTTTGGAGGCATTGCAGCACTCTTTACAATAGCCAGAAACAGGAAGAAACCTGAATGCCCAAGAACAGATGACTGGTTAAAGAAACTTTGGTACATCTACACAATGGAGTTCTTTGTAGCTGTTAGAAAAGATGAAGTCATGAAATTTACCTACAAGTGGTACAACATGGAAAGTATCATGCTAAGCGAAATGAGTCAGAAAGAGAGGGATAGACATAGAAAGATTGCATTCATCTGGGGGATATAAAGTAACAAAGTGTGAGATTAATACCCAAGAATAGCTGAGATCAGCACCAGGATTACTCCATAGCTTAGAGGCCAGCCGGGCATTCTAGGGGAAAGGGCAGCTCAGATAGAGAAGGGAGCACCAAGTAAAGAGTGTTTGGAGGATCCTCCCAGGAGGGGAGATGCATGTCGAAAGTAGACTATGGACTGAACATGTTTGCCACTCAATGCCTTTTTTGCAGACCACAACACCCAAAAGAAGATAGAGAACACAAGGGATTGCCCTGCCACAGAGGCAGGGTGGGATGGGGGGATAGGGGTGGAGGAGATATTATCCATGGTGGTGGAAAATGGGCACTGGTGGAGGGATGGGTATTTGATCATTGTATAATCGAAACGCAAGCACAAAAAATTGTAAATCTACAACTGTACCTCATGGTGTTTCACTAATAATAATAAAAAAAAGAATTCGATATAATGAATCCCTAATGAACAGTAAGCAAGAAAAAAATTATTGGATAAATTATATCACATATCAGAGTGCTCCAGAGTCCAGAGCCATACCCTGTGGAGCTGGGTTTGAGGAATATGCTCTACCACTTGGTCCATGTTCCTGATGCTAATGTAATTATAGCCAGGTTTAAATTTAGGTCGATACTCTTAGTATCTGTGTCTGTTTATCCCTGAATTATTTGAATTTGGGGGGATTTTTGCCTTTAGATGATTCCATGCAAGAGATTTTGATATTTTTCCAAACACAAAACAATGAACAGATAGTATGATAACAAACGGCAAAGAGCCTATTCTAGGGAAAGAAGGAAAAATATCCAAATATTATGATATCAGAGCGGAACACAGTGTGCTCAGCTGGGCTCAATTTATGAGTCTACTAGAATCAGAAGCAAGCAAGGGTGCTGAAAATTTTGTTCTTCTGGTTAAAAAGACTAAATGGGCAATGGAGGATTTAGAGGTGAACTCCTGGATCCCAAAGATAGAACAGGGGCTAAGATGTTGGCCTTGTGGAGCTGGAGAGACAGCAGAGTGGGTAAGGTGCTTGCCTTGCATGCAGCCAATCCAGGCTCTATTTCCAGAACCATGGTCCATGGTTCTATTTCCAGAATCATGGTCCCCCAAGCCCTGCCTGAGTACAAAGCCTAGAGGAAGCCCTGAGCATAGCTGGGTATTCCAAAAATGAAACAGTAATAAAGAAAGAGGAGGGTGACAAGAATGAGATAAGAGAGAGGTCTATGACCATGTGCTCTGTATTTAGCAGTTTCCTGTGTGTTGCTTTCCATCACCTGAGCTAATGCTGATTATCACATGGGACTCAAACTTTACACCAGCTCTGATTGAGGGTATTTGGGCAGATAAACAAGTAAATCTTCTGCAACCAGTGATAGACTCTTTTATATGCCCAATAAAGCAATGCAATGGGAATACAAAATATCATTATAAAACAAAACTCTGGTTAGAGATCCAAAGAAGCAACCCATCTGTAAAATTACGAGACTGGGAACAGGCTAGGGGCAGGTGTGATAGTACAGCTATTAAGGTGCTTGCCTTGCATGCAACCAATCTGGACTCAATTCCTGGCACCATGTATGGTCCCCTGAGTTCTGCAAAGAGTGATCCCTGAGTACAGAACCAGGATTTTGTTCCTGAGCACTCCCAGAACATGGCCTAAGAACTATGAAAGAGAGAGAGAGAGAAAGAGAGAGAGAGAGAGAGAGAGAGAGAGAGAGAGAGAGAGAGAGAGAGAGAGAGGAGAAAGTGAGCACAGAGGAAGCAAGAGGGAGAGGAGAACAGATTTTTCTCAAATTTGACTCTGAAGATGCAAGTGAATCCAAATGGTAGTTTCAAGTGAAAACTAAAACTTTAATTCCATAAAAAATTTCTAAGGCAAAAAAAAGGAAACAAATTCATTTGGAGGTATATTTAATTGTATAGAACAGTCTGATATGAAAGTAAGTAACTATTATGTGTGAGAAGGAAAATTGCTTGGGAGAAAATATGTAAATGCCAGATGGTAAACAAAATATAGAAGATAAATAAATCATAGAAGATTATGGTGATGGAAGGTATAGTTCCTTGTGCTCAAAATAATATACACACTTATTGGGAAATTTATGGTTAAGCAAATATTCTAAACATACAGAAAAATTAGATGATGGAAAAAGTGTCTCCCAACAGAAACAAGAAGGGGAGAAGATTTATAGATAACTATGAATCAACAGAAGCAGAGAGGGAAAAGGAAGAACAAAAGGAAAAGGATGGTTAAAGGAGATTTCTGCCCATCTGACAATGGCTTTGATTTATCAGGTCATTTTCCCCTAATTCTCTCCTCCACAAGCAGTAATATTTAATGTCTGACTGGTAGGGATGAAAGCAAATTTTTGTCATTTACTGATCTCCAGGTGTAAATATTCCCACTCTGACTAATTTTAAGCTACCAATGTAACTCAGTTCACAAAATTCCTGAAAATATAAGTCACATCTAGGCAGCTGAGCATGTGGCTCAGAAGATGGATAGACAGGTATTTCTCCTTGGTTACCATGTCAAAGAGAAGTTTCTCAAAATTAGCAATTTTTTTAAAAGAAAAAAATCACTCAGACTCTTTTTCATTTTATTTCCTTAACTTACAAACCATAAAGTGTATTGGAAAAATGGGAGGTTGATGACATTCTGTTATTGGAGTATTTGTCACAGGGTTATGGAAGACTAGTAATATATAATCTTTGCTAACACAGACAGATCAGTACAGAGATAAATGTCCTCAGCATAATAGAATTTATAACATCTACGTGTTAACTGACCAGTGTGTCACACAATTCGTCATTATATGATATAACAAGCAGGAAATGTGATATGTATGCAATTTACATGCACAATAGTATGAAGCTAACAACCCACCTGACCTGTTACTGGTCCGTGGCAACATAGGGAACAGTTATATACTTCTAGTAATAGCATTCTTCTAAGAGGATCAATCATTTTTTAAAATATCAGACATCTCCTACTGAAGTAGAATAAATGCCCGAGTTAACATAATTACTTCTCAACCAGTTGTATCTTTTTTCCCTCCCTCCCTCCCTCCCTCTGTCCCTCCCTCCCTCCCTCCCTTCCTTTTTCCTTCCTTTCTTCCCTCCCTTCTGCCCTCCTGCTCTCCCTTCCTTTTTCCTTCCTTTCTTCCCTCCCTTCTGCCCTCCTGCCCTCCCTTCCTTTTTCCTTCCTTTCTTCCCTCCCTTCTGCCCTCCTGCCCTCCCTTCCTTTTTCCTTCCTTTCTTCCCTCCCTCCCCTCCCTTCTTCCTTCTTCCTTCCTTCCTTCCTTCCTTCCTTCCTTCCTTCCTTCCTTCCTTCCTTCCTTCCTTCCTTCCTTCCTTCCCTCCTTATCAAGTTACTTGTTCTAGAGCAATTGGGAGGGTTAATGGTCTTAGAAGAGCCTTTGGTGTAACTAGTCTACTGCTATTAAGTATCTTTGGGACACAGTTATTGCACATCACTTATCTATGCATACCACTGAATTATTCATGCCAAGTACTAGAGCTGGTGGCATGTTTCTTGTAGAGAGGGAATAAGGAGAATGAAAAAGGAAAACCAGAACCTAACCACTTGGAGATCTATGCATGGAGTTCATTCACTAACAGTGAGTAGGAGCTCTCCCAACCCCCACCTCCTTTCCTTCTCAACCTTCAGGGAACAGTTGTTGCCTGCAAAATCTGTGCTTTGCTTTGCCAAGGGTTAATCAGAGAGCTTACTATTCAGCAAATTAAAGGCTTGGCTGCGAGAGAGTTCCTTTCAGAAGGGATTAGGGTCTCTGATGAGGCTTTGATGTAATAGATGGAACTATTCTGCTCCTTCATGTTAATGGAGGAGCATTAAGAACTCCCCAGGCTCTCTTTAGAAATTGGTGTCTTTACTCATTCCCTTGACTGAAAAAAGAAAAATATTTTATCTTCTGAAAATTTAGTGCTGGGACAAGGTGCTGGGTTGACACCTGGGGGGACGTTGGGGAGAGTATTCATATTTGGTCTAAAAGCACTGTAATTGCACCAAACTGACTTCCTTGGGTGGCCACTTCCACAGGAAAAACTCTCTTGCAAAAGCAACAGAAGCAATTCCTTGACTCTGTGGTTTACCACTCCTGTGTTTTTGCCCAGAAGTTGAGCAGAAGGGATGGTGGGTGACAGGTATGGTGGGTTGTGTCCTCAGGAACACAAATCAAGACAGCTAACAACTTTACAAAATCTTGATTTACACACGACACTTACAACTTTTTATTTGCCCTACAAGCTATTCTCTAGGCAGTTCAGTAATAGTTTGTTAAAAAACTTGACTTAATTAATTTTCATCAGCTTGATGTTCATAATACTATCAGTATTTTTCCAATAATTGGCAATCAGCCAGAGAAATCTTTAGTTCATTTAAATCTTTACTGAATAAACACAATTTAAGGGAAGGGAGCAAAATGTGGGTGGACACAGTCCCTGCACAGCTATTGAAACTATGTGCCATTATCTTTTCTCTTAATCTAATCCTCCCACCTCCAGCTCTCACTGTGTGCTATGGTCTGAAATTTTAGTTGGAACCATGATTTTCATCATTTAGGAAGCAAATTAAACTGCTCTATTGTTTCCATGCCTATGTGTATAATGCTCTAGCCAGCTTTGTGCCTTCCCCTTACCCATCTACAGGATTAAATTGCCCCTCCTTTGATTCGTAACACTTTTTCAGCATTTTTCTCACCATTCTTTGCAATGAACAGCGGCCTGACACTGCATCCTCCCCTTCGGTAATAGATACATAGCACTGGGCATTGCACTCAGTATTTTAGGAATCAGGGACCAAGTTCTCTAAAAAGCTGCTGGTAGATTTATCTCAGAATTAAGATCAGAGAGCTCTGTGCTGCTTTGTTTATTTGTTTTGACCACCCAAGGAAATGGATCTCTGATAGAAGGCATCAGTTGGGGTTGAGGAGTGTTATAAAAAATAGCCTAGTGAAAAAAACTTCAGAACATATTTACTGGAGGGAAGTCATATTCACTATATTATATACAGTCGTTTCCTTTATAGTGATATTTAATTTTATTTTGGGCCTATATCTAGGGGTATTCAGTTCTTACTCCTGTCTCTGAGCTCAGGGATCATTCCTGACAGTGCTCAGGGTGCCACAGATTGAACTTGGATTGGTCACATGCAAGGAAAACACTCTACCTGCTGTACTATCTCTACAGCCCATGAAGTTATTTCTTTGAAAACAAAGGGAATCTATGTATCTTACTTCTTTTCCAAACCTCCTCCTCCTCCTCCTCCTCCTCCTCCTCCTCTTCCTCCTCTTCCTCCTCCTCCTCCTCCATCTCCTCCTCCTCTTCCTCCTCTTCCTTCTCTTCTTCCTCACATTTCTCACTTTTTATATTTATTGACTGCTAAACATCCCAGAAACAAAGTTGTGGGCCCTTCTACAAAGTAATTTATTTGGTATTTCAGTTGCTATTTATTTCCCCAAATTTACCATTTATTTTTCCTTTTACTGCTTTTGCTTAATTTTTCTTTCCTTTTTAATAAATAAACCTTTAGTTGTTTAAGCTCCTGCCTTAAATTATTTATAAAACAAGATAAATTATCAAAAATCAGTTATAAAGGACTAAAGAGATAATACAGAGATTAAGGCACTTGCCTTATACGTGATTGTGGCCATGAAACTGGTTCAAGTCCCTAATACCATATATGGTCCCCAGAGAACCACCAGGAATGGCCCCCGAGCACTACTGGGTGTGCCTCTCACCCAACTCATGTGTAGGCACCAGACAGGTAACTCAAAGGATTCTAGAATCATTATTTGCATGTGATCCCTTGCACTCCGCGGTCCCCCACAAACACCATGTAGATAGTATTCCCTACACCTCAGATCGTTATCATTGATATTAGGAATGTAAAATGATACAACTTTGGGAAACAGTCTTGCATTTCTCAAAAAGTTAAATATAAAGTTACCACATGATCCATTAATTCTATCACTAGGTATATACCCAGAAGTTAAAACGTATTCTTATTCAATCTGGTAGTAAAAATAAATGAATAGGAGTTCTTAGAAAAGCAAGGAAATAACTAAAGGGTGTAGCATCACTGCAGGCAAGGGAAGAATGATTTGAAAAAGCGGGGCGTCAAGAGTGTCCATCAGTAATCATTTTAATAGACAGGTTGAGTAGAATGAGAACTTCATGAAAGGAAATGGTTCAACTGGTAACTTAAAAGACTCTAGGTTCCATTGAGAGAGAGATTAAAGTTGCATAAAAAAGGTAAAAGAATTTAGCAACAGAAGGTGAAGATTTTGGTCTAAATGTTAACTTCAAGTTGATCTTAGATTTTGCTGGTGACCCCTTGACTTCAAATCTTCAAGTTCTCAACTACAATCATCACCTTTTCCTTCATGTTTCTTTAATTCATACAATATGCTTCCTAAATGAGGTCCTTCCTCCCTGTAATTTATTCTTTAATGTGGTTCCCATTTACTTTCTGAAGCAAAGTTCTAACTGTGTTATCTCCCTGCTCAAAACTGTCAGTTCAATGTGGCTAAGAAAGAAAATCAAAGCTTACTGGGAAGGCATTCTAGGTTCTGAATAAGATGTTCTTAACTAGGTTCTCGCCACCACCATTTCTCTTACAAATGCATTCTTCTGTGTTACTCTGCACAGAGGTAGGGAGTTTGCCTTGCACGCAGCCAGCCAGGCCGAGCTGGGTTCGATTCGTCTGCCCCTCTCTGAGAGCCTGGCAAGCTACTGAGAGTATCTCCCCAGCCCGGGAAAGCCTGGCAAGCTATCCATGATGTATTCGATATGCCAAACACAGTAACAAGTCTCACAATGGAGAAGTTTCTGGGCCCGCTCAAGCAAATTGATGAACAACGGGAGTACAATGCTACAGTGCTGCTCTGTTCCCAGTTCAGCCATGCATTTTGCAGCAATGGATTTCCTGACCCTGACTCTGCCCTCCACGTGGGTGCCTCTTCCTTGTCCTGCTGCCAGTTGCCTTTTCTTCTTGAACACCCAGACATCCTCTCATGTGAAATAATTGTTTTCTTAGCTAGGATGAGTTCTTTTGTCTGAACAATTCCAGTGATCATATTTTTAAGTTTTTGAATATTGTTAATTATGTCCATTCTAGTCTACTTCTTGTTACTAAATTCCATGAAAGCCACTTTTACCCTAAGTACCTGGTGTAGTGCCATTTGTAATGAGTACCTACAAAGTGAATAAATCAGTGAATTCAGTCCTACCTGGTTCTCTAAATATTTCATATGTGTAGGTTTCATATTACTCTAGGAGCTAAGTTTCTTACAGATGCATGCAATACTTATGTATTTTAGCACCCTTCTAGTCCTCATCACAGTTCTGGGGTACTTCTGAGCAAATAATAATCATGCTCTATGATACTCATTGTTCATTTGTATTGAGGGGGAGGTGTCTAAAAAACTTTCCCTTGCAGGGAGAAAATGCATAGAAATGAGAATTATGGATTTAAGTCTGGGCAGGGTGGCAAACAGGATCAAGGGGAGGATTAGAATTCACATAACCTCAGGCACTTAAGCCTGGACTATGAAGCAGACCATAACTGTTGGTCAAATGAAAATTGATTTTCAAATCAAAGAAATTAGCCAGACATTCAGAAACTGGATTGCTGAAAGGCTTGAACTTGAAAATGCCAAAGTTCTTTGTTTTTGCTGAATTGCAAGTTCTAAAGTCGTTGAAAGTTCCGATCAGGACATCTGTCAAACCAGAATTGTTTCCTTAGTGGTAGGAATTTCCCAGAGCAAAAGTAGCTAATTAATGGGCAAGTATTATTCGGTCTAACTCAAGGAACCCTTGCGTGTGGATGCTGTCTTCCATACTACTCATCCCATTCCATGTGGTACACTTTCTTTGGACAGGCCAGGGCTGTCTTCCTAAAATGAATTATCCCCTTCACCTAGTATAGCAGTGTCATAACTGATCATAATGCCATAGTTTATTGAATGCTAAGTATGAACGAAGCCCTATATATGGACTGTCTCCTTCACTCCGTACAATGATGTTATTGCTATTTTGTAGATAAAGAAGCGAAGACCCTGTACTGTAGATAATGAAGCAGGGACCCAGATAATTTAATTTACTTGCATATCAATCTTCATATGTCTCTAAAAAGCAGGGTTCAGTGAAATAGTACAGGAAGTGTGGACCAAACCTTTCGAAGTAGACTCAGTTTTGATAGCAGCAATTTCTGACTTTTCTCCTTATATACTGCTATCCCAGTACTACCATCAGGTTATTTGTTTTGGTGGTGGTGATGTGGGGGGAGTCTTGAACCATACCTAACATTGATCAGGGTTTACTCCTGGCTTTATGCTCAGGGATCACTCTTGGCAGTGCTCAGGGGACCATTCTTCATGCCAGGATCAAACTGGTATGAATGTACTTTCCTGCACTGTCCTCTCATTGTTCTTCGATTTGCTCGAGTGGGTCCAGTAATGTCTCCATCGTGAGACTTGCTGTTACTGTCTTTGGCATATTGAATACATCACGGGTAGCTTGCCAGGCTTTCCCATGTGGGCGAGATACTCTCAGTAGCTTGCCGGGCTCTCCGAGAGGGGCGAAGGAATCAAACGTGGCTTGTGGCTTGGGTGGGCCGGCTGCGAGCAAGGCAAATGCCCTACTGCTGTGCTATCTTAGCACCCCTTAAGTGCCTGCACAACTGTCAGAAGAATTCAGTGTTTGTCTCAGTCAAACCTGCCATGGGAAATCTCAGAATATTAACTTCAGGCTATTATGGTTATGATCTTTCTCCTGTGCCTTGTGTGTGAATGCATGCAATGCAAACACCTTAACCCTTTTACTGTCTCTCTGGCTCCCATAAATTCAGGTTCTTCAGATGAATGCTGGTATTACTCATAGCTGGAAGGAAGATAGCAATTAGGTATATTATCATTTAAAGAAACCAACAGACCATTTAAATCATTTTATCACTGTCATCCTGTTGTTCATCGATTTACTTGAGCAAGCGCCAGTAATATCTCCATTCCTCCCAGTCCTGAGATTTTAGCAGCCTCTCTTTTTTTTTTTAATTATTTTTTTATTTTTTAAAAATTTTTTTTATTTATTTATTGAATCACTGTGGGAAAGGTTACAAAGCTTTCAGGTTTAGGTCTCAGTCATGCAAATATCAAACACATTTCCCTTTACCAATACTTATTTTTTACCATGAAGAACCCCAATAAAACCCCACCCCCCACCCCTCCCAGTCCCTGTGAGGCAGATGAATTCTAGTTAACACTCTATCTGCTTTGATTAGATTCACTGTTTCAATAAAAGATTCACCACTATTATTTAGAGTTTAACCCCCCCCCCAAATCAGACATGCTGAAAAAGCATTGTGAAGTGATTTGCTTTCTACAGCTGGGTTCAAGAATTAAATGTTGGTTTTGGATTTCTGCTATTTTACCTATTGACCCTGGAAGTATTTCTACTGAAAGTCAGATAGTTAAGAAATTGGTTTCTGTGTTCTGGAGTCTTGGCCGTGCTGGAGAGCCGCTCGTGGGGGGCAACTGGTGGCCTCGGTAGGGCGTGAAGGGCAGACCAAAACGCCCCCCTTCCCATGAGGTTTTAGTCGCCCCCACACCCCCGGCTCATACCTGCTGTCCACAAGGCTCCCATGTGGCGGCCATCTTTCTTTCCAGAGAGGAGAGGGCGAATGGGGCAACACCCTTTTCCCTCCGGCAGACTTGATGGCCTGGATTAACGCATAGTCTGTTCACTTTTCTGCTCCAAGCTGCCGGGTTCTGCATTAAGTCCTTGTGCTTCTGGGGCCGTAGCTGTGCTGGAGAGCCGCTCGCGGGGGGCAACTGGTGACCTCGGTAGGGCGTGAAGGACGGACCAGAACGCCCCCCCCGACCTAGCAGCCTCTCTTTACTCGTCTTTCTCAACACTGCCATATTGGAGGCTCTTTCAGGGTAAGGGGAATGAGAACCGTTATTGTTATTGATTTTGGCATATCGAATACGCCACGGGTAGCTTGCCAGGTTTGGCCATGTAGGCGGGATACTCTTACATTATTTAAACAAATACTACCATTTAAATAACTAAGAATAATATATATTGTACAGTAATGAGTCTACATCATGATATATTAATATATTTAAATATTGCATTTAATAGGTCCATTTTAAATATAGTAAATTATCATTATTAACATAAAAATGGGACTTGCACTTAACTTGATTCTTTTGCTAATATCTAGATCACCCACATTTTCATAGCCACTTCCTTCTAGATTTAGTCATCACTTTCCTCTTTAATTACTCCTCTTCTTGGACCGTTTTAAGTAAACACTTTCTTAATTTCTACAAAAGCAAAGAACATTACAGGAAGTGGAGCTGCAGGCTGGTTTATGGAATAATTAGGAATAAACTGTGGCTCAGCTCAGACCCTCAGCAATGCCCAGGAAGCAGTGTTGTCACTGCGGCTGATTTCTTCCAGCAGCAAATGCCCATTTCCACAAACAGCATAGCAACATGTTGCCAGTGACTTGTGCTTGTAGAACTGGGTTTTGGCTGCTTTGCATTCTCCGTGACCAAGGAATCTACCTCTCTGTATCTTTTGAACCACAGGATGGACTTGAAATGCAGGTGGGCATTTCGCTAAACTCTTTGCTGTAGTGGTGTGAAGTAGTGACTCACTTTATCCCCTAACACAGGAAAGAATTATCTGTTTACCAGGCCAGAGAGATGGCATAAGGGATAAGGTACTTGCCTTGCAAGTGACTAACTCCATTTCAATCCTCAGCATCATATGCAGTCTCTGGAGCAGCGCCAGGAATGATCAAGTGGAAAGACAGGATTAAGCCCTGAGTACCACAAGGTGTGGCCACAAAACATGTGCGCGCACAGGCGTGTGTGTGTGTGTGTGTGTGTGTGTGTGTGTGCGCGCGCGCGCGTGCACGCATGCTTCTCTAATTTTCTGCTGCTGTAACAGGCTACCCTGAAAGCACAGCTTAAAGAGATGTGTCAGGAACAATAATATTGAAAGCGCCACTCCTTCCTTTGGCTATTCCTTGGACGGTGTCTGTGGTCCCTGTGCCTCATTGTCCCTCCCTCCCTCCCTCTCTCCCTATCTCCCTCCCTCCCTCCCTCCCTATCTCCCTTCCTCCCTCCCTCCCTTCCTCCTTTCCTCTCTGTCTGTCTGTCTCTCTCTCTCTCTCTCTGGTCGCATTTTCTTTTTACCTGAACTCTCTCACTACCTCAGTGCTCACTCATCAACTCTGCACATAGATTCTGTCTCCACCTGCTCAGATATTTTATCTTCTAGCTTCAAACAATCCCAGCCCTTTTCACTTGTCACCTTTGTCACCTCCTCTGAGTCTTGTCTGTGAGCCTAAAGTTGAATCTTTCTGGGTCCCAGCCCCACCCCTCACTTTAGCCTGGTGATTGTGCAAAGCTCTTCTCTCTCTCTCTCTCTCTCTCTCTCTCTCTCTCTCTCTCTCTCTCTCTCTCTCTCTCTCTCTTTCTCTCCCCTTCCTAGAGTCCCCTGGGCCAAGGCAGGGACTTCCTGTCTTCCTGTGTGCTTCTGGCTTTTATGAGGGTCAGGCTTGCTCTCTGAGTTTTTTCTCTCACACCTGCAGTCTCCTCGTCTCAGCGGCTCAGGCATGATGGCAGCTGCGCTGTGGTTCTGTGGCCCTGCAGTCTCGCTCCAACTCCGCTACACAGAATTTACTCCTGTTCCCATTCCCCACTTCAAAAGGAGACCACAAGCTTCTTGTTTGAAAGCCCTCTGTCCTACCTTCTTCATGGGGTTTCCCAGCACCTTTTGATGCATGCTGCTGCTTTCTCTCTGACTGACAGCCAGAGGCAGACCAACATGCGCCCCTGGCTCTTTCCTGTCCCTTTGAGTTTTAGACCTGACTTCCTCACCTGCCTGTGAAGTTAGCCCGTAGTCTCGCTCCCCTGGGAGGCTTTCAAATAACTGAGTTACACACTTGATGAAAGCTGAGGTGCAATTAAATATGTTGACCAACCTGGAGGTGGTGTTTCACCAAATGACATGGGCAATGTCAAGTTTGCTCAGCTGCCTTCTTTGGCAGCATTAGTCATCTTGGGAAAATGCCTGTGTTCGTCCGACTCTTGCCATCCGGAATGGAAATTTCCTCAGACAGAACCATGGGCTCCGATACTTAACCTATAATTAGTGTGTCCTCTAGAGGATTTTCTCCTCCTCGCTGTGCAGCAGCCTCTTTGTCAGTCAGGCTCGGTCTGATGATGATGGGATGTGCAGGATGCAGCACGGGCTCAGTGAGAGGGCTCCCAGCAAACCTGGTTCCATGTTTTGCTCTGAGGGAAACACAATTTATGCAGTGGCCCCCAGAAAACAGGAGAAGCTGTCCAAGACAGAAGGTCATAGAAGAAATGAGGAGACAAAAATCCCAATGTTTATTTTTTTTCTGTTTTTTCCTGAAATGTTTGGAAGGAGCCGGCTTACCTTCCTGCTTTTCCCAGAGAGCTCACCTTATTTTTGCTGTTGTTGTTTTTAGCTTTTGAGGCTTTTCAGGGCTCCTTATCAAGTGTTTTATTAGCTAGTAAATGTCTCTCCCTTTGGTGACTCTTGATAAAGAGCTCCCCCTTGCAGGCATCTGCTTTTCGGCTTTGAAATGACAGTTTACAGCCATAGCACTATCCTTAAGAGCACAGGCTCCTCCAGCTGCAAAACCCATCACAGATGCCCAGCCCTTAAAAAAATGCTGCTTCTTTAAAAAATGCTGCTTCTTATTGCCTGTTTGTGGCAGAAGTATGGCTCGATGACCCCAGCTAATGGCTGCAATCACCTGCATTTAATGTGGTGACACTAATGAGTTCTGAGAATTAATCTTCAGTCAAGAAAGCATGATGGAAGGTACTAGAATTTCAAATTAGGAAACGGATTGATTTTCTTCAAGACTAGGATATGCTTTCTTTTCTCCCAGTTTGTGGACTTTTCTATCATATCCAAATGACCCACTATAGACCCATAAATGGAGGATGAATTCAGTCAATCTATCTCCCAGTAGTTTACTTTATTTATTTGTTTATTTTAGCATAGGAATCATCACCTATGAATCCAGTTCTCAAAAAAATTATTTTTAAAATAATTCTGAAAATTTAGCAAATAGTTTTGATTTGGGGAGAAAGTAATATCCCTAAATCCAGTCCTTATTTCTTTTGTTGTTGCTTTTGTTGTACCCTGAGGTGAATGGTGCCTGGAACATGTATTTCCCCTGTTTGAGACACTGACATGCAGAAACAACAGCCAATAGATGTCTCAGACATGATGGGGACAATATGACCCTGATGTTTCTCCCCATGTTCTGCTGTGTGATGGCACTGTCTACTACTGATGTAGCTTCTGAGGCTGCTGTTTGCAGAACTCTAGCTCTTCTGACATACAAGAAGAATCTGTGGCCAAGAAAACTTGGAAATATGGATTTATACAAACTAAGGTGTTTTCTCTATTTAAAGCATCATTTAATATGCTTACATGTCTTATAAAACACTAGACTTGCTTTTTTTTTTCTTTTTGGGTCACACCCAGCTACATTCAGGGCTTACTCCTGGCTCTGCACTCAGGAATTACTCCTGGCGGTACTTAGGAGACCATATGGGATGCCGGGGATCAGAACAAGGTTGGCTGTGTTCAAGACAAACATCCTACCCGCTGTACTATCAATCCTTGCTTTTGATGGTCACCAATGTTCCCCAGACTTTTGACCAGGACATCAATTCTTTTTCTAGTGGAAAGTCTTACATATCCACTTTTCCACCTAACTCACCTCATACTTCTGGGACCAGATTTCTCAGAGAGGTCAACATTTTATACATTCTCTTTTAGAAGTTGCTCAATCCCTGACTGGGGGAAATATTTTTGCATTGGGATTTGTTGTTTCTGTTTTGTTTTGTTCTTGACCACACCCAGCTGTACACTTAGTTATCACTCCTGGCAGTGGTTGGGGGACCATGTGGGATGCCAGAACTGAACCTAGGTCAGGTATGTATGAGGCAAACATGATTGTTGCTGTGGTACTATCTCTAGCACTATATCTCCATCACCTGCAATTCCTGGTTTGAAAAAGCTGTCCTTTCGAGAAGTGTATGTGGGTGGGGGGAGAACATGGGGATATAGGTGGAGGAAAGTCGACATTGGTGGTATGATTGGGGTCAGAACACTGTATGCCTAAAGCTCAACTATGAATAACCATGTAAATCACTGTGCCTTAATAACCATGTAAATCACTGTGCCTTAATATTTTTTTAAATTTTAATGTAAGAAAAAAAAAGCAGTCCTGAAATGAATGTGTACCCTGTTTAGTTTTCCATGTGTGTTCCCCAAATCAGGTGAGAGAATTAAATTTTTATTTGATTTGATTATTTTTGTATTGTTTGGGCACCACACCTGGTGACACTCTGATGCTGTATTGGGGTGCTGTCGAGTACTCTCAGCAGTGCTCGGGGGCCATGCAGGGTTAGGGATTAAACCCAGGCTCCTTAATGCAATGCCTGTGCTCCAGCCCTTTATGCCATCTCCCCCACTGTATCTTGCTTTTAATAAGGAGAAGGATTTTATCTGAAGACTTAAATTCTTCTAAATAAATGCCAGGAATTCTTTCTTTCTTATCAGTCAATTCTATCTTAATTCACTAAACCCATATCTGGAAGGAGTTGACAAAGTTAAACAATAAATTTAGGGAACCAAATTGCAAAGTCTGAAGCAGTAAAGGATCTACCCTAAAGTTGTATAGCCAGGAAGACAATTGTTACACATTCAAAGGAGTTGAAAGTAGATGTAAACGCTTCTGGTTACACAGCTTGCTTAGTCTGGCATCTTGCTTAGTTGATTCTGATTCCCAGCCTGGAACTAATTTCTACCTCTTTGCCTCTACTAAATCAAGTTCAGTTTAGTTTCTTTGTGGGGATGGGCTGGAGGGAGGGGGCAATACTTAGTGGTACTCAGGGGTTACCTGAGTTAAGTCCTGCCTTTGGGCTCAGGACTTAATCCTGGTGAGGCTCTGGGGACATCTGGGATGCTGGGGATTGAACCCAGCTCATTTGTGTGTAGGGCAAGCGCTCTACCCTCTGCACTATGTCTGTGGTCTTTCAATTTAGTTTCTAAATGTGTCTTCTCCAACCCAGCTCGATTCTCACCAAGTCTTCCTTGACTAGAACCCATGCACCAGACACAGTCTAGCACTTTTATGTTGCATTTGTTCCATGTTTAACAGCACTAGATGGAGCTGGAGACGTTTTCAGAGTACTGAAAAGAGCAGCTAGAATGGAAAATCCCTGTGCCATAGCTGCAAGCGTATGCTTTAGGTGGTTAGTTCTTCCGTAGATGCCAACACTGACTCTGTCTGTTTGCTTGTTTCTCCTTCTGGTTTTGTTTTGTTTTGGGGGCCTCTCTATGTAGGGTTCAGGGTTTACACTTGGTTCTATACCCAGGGATCGGTTTTGATGGAGTTCAGGGGTTCACATGGGGTTCCAGGAATCACAACTGGGTCAGTCATGTGCATGGCAAATGCACTACCCACTGCTCTATTTCTCCAGATCTCTTTCTTATCTTTCCTTCTCATTAGGTTGAGCTCCTTGAGAAAAAAATTATAATTTTGATAACTTTATTTTATTGAATTCTGATGCTTGTAATAAGTGTTTTCAGAACAAATGAAATGATATGAATTCACTTAACCTAACATTTTGTAATGCATGACTTTTGGGCCCTATCTGCTTCTAAGGTAGAATTTTCCTCTATCAGTAAAATGATAATTTCATGCCAGTCTGACCCTTGTTTCCCTATAAGAAAAAGTATGGAAGATTGTTTCAGAAGACTATACCCTCAAGGACTTCATGTCCTTCTAGAAATGTTCAGTGCAGTTGGATAAGTGGCAACGCTGCTTAGCATTCTCCCCATACACACTCCATTTCATTTCTGCTGATCCAATTCTGATCAGTTTTGCTGATCCACTTTAGCCCAGATCTTACTGAGAGAACCAACAAATCTTCTTGGTTGTTGCTTCGAAAAAATTGAATGGCAGGGAGCCTGCCATCTTAGTTTGGGGGATTTTTCAAGAGACAACAGATTCATTTGTTAGTTTCATCCTTGTTTGACTATTTCCTTTATTATCTAGTCTGTGTTTGCTCATTCCCTCTGTGATCTAATCTCTAAATCGAGTTTCTCTCCAAAATATCAAATGATCAAATATCAAATATCCAAAATATCAAAAAATCAAATGAACATTGCTCCCCAACTGGATGCTAAAATTATGTTTTGTTTAGTTTGGGTGTGGAGGCCACACCTGGCAGTGCTTGAGGCTTACTTCTGGCTCTGGTCTCAGGGATCATTCCTGACAATCCACCAACCACCATATGTGGTGCTGGGGATGAGCCAGGGTTAGCCCCAAGTAAAGCAAGTACTCCAGCTCCAGGATGATATAATTTTGAAATAAGATACAGCACTTTTAAAGAATCCCTGTCTCCAGCACAGACCTATTTTCATAATACTGGTGGATGGGCTTCTTGGATCCTCACAAACTATATCCCAGGGGCTTTAAAAACTGAAGAACTGGAAGAGCTTGTTTACAAGCCTCACCTGAACCACTATCCCACTGTCACAAGGGGGAAAGTAGGGGCAGCTGCAGCTCACTTCCCTCTTCATATGCTCTGAATTTTCCGTTGCTTTTCTCTCCTCCCACCAACAGTCTCAGTCCTCAGTGTAATGGTTTCGAGTATTAGTGGTAATTTACTGGTTGGTCCTGTGCGGCCCCTGTTGCTCTTGTTCTTTCTTTGTTAGTGAACAGTGATTGATTTGTCAGAAGAAATTCACCAGCTAGTGCAGGAAGAAGTTGGGGAGGGGGGCAGGGGAAGGAAAATATTTTGTGAGAAGGAAACTCTCTCCTAATATTCTTGGTATATCTGCTTGGTGATAAGGGACAAAGTGCAACCTATTCAAGATTATTGAGCAGGCTTACTTGTGGGACCCAAGTGGCACCTGGACACTCATCCTGACCTCTGAGGCTTGGGGGCTGGCAATGAAAGCAACTCTTGAAGAAAAGGGATGATTTTAGCAATTTTTTCTGCATCTTCCCACAATCTAAGAGGATGGGACTAAATATACCTGCACTACTGATTACATAACTACCAAGAAGTTTCTTTTTTGCAGATGCTTTGGAAAACATTAGCATTTAATTTCCTTTGGTAGTGAAATATGCATACACAGATTAAAAGAAATTGCCTAGAATCCAGAGGAATATTGTTCATATAAACACAAAAGCACAGTATTTTTTTTTCTCCACCCCCAAGCATAGTATATTTTTAGCATGTGCACTAATTTTTGATTTTGGGTAAAAAAAAAAAAAGATAACTACCAAAGGCCCCTGAGGAAATCAAATAATTTTTTCCCAAGGCAAGAGATAGGTGGGACTTTTTTTTGGAGAGGAAAATGCAGATAATCTAGGCACTTCCAGTATTTCTAACTCAAAGAGTCAGTTCCATACAGACCATCCCCTGAATTGTCTCTTAAACTGACTAGGAAATTATAGAGAGTATCTTTTCAGGTCTAAAAGATGAGGGATATGAATGAAGCTTCCAGCAAAAACTGCAAAGTTTCAAAAGGCTTTTGGTAAATGGAATGGTTGAGGATTGTTTTAGGAATACTGATTATTTGTCTGGAATAAATGCTCAAAGTGTGGCTGAAATTTTACCACTTATTAGTGGATTTGCTATTAAAAATTATTTTTTTCAAGATGTTGCTGGCATGTCTTTATTAGGAAATCTGGAAATGTTTATTTCACAGAATGACATCCAATATTTATCCTACATTTCCCATGTGAGTTAAAGACCCGTGTCATTAAAAAAAGGTGGATGTTGAAATTTCTTCTCACATCAAACTACTTAGAATGAAAATGTGATGGTAATTGGAGGGGTATTCATCAGATTCAATTTCACTAGAAATTTCCTTGTGTCAAAATCATCTTTATTAACATCGAGCATACAGAAAAATGTACTAAACCATTGTTTTCTTTGAAAGGAGTATGGAATCTGAAACAGGAAGTGGTTACACTGGTGTAGTTTTTTGCCAATTGATCTAAGTTTATATGTAACCTATTTTTACCATTTTGAATGGATTTTTTGTTCTCTGTATGTAAAATTCCATTTCAACTCATCTGAATTATACTGTAGTCTCTTCCTGTTTTGAGGCCTTTCTCCTTCCTCAGAAGACCTTCAGAATTAGGTAAACACAAAGAAAACTTCAGAGAAGAATTTCAACATCTTGATTTTGAAGTTCCCTTCTGAAGTTTTCTTTGTGATTAGTTTCTTACCCTGCAAACTTCTAAATGTATTTTCTCATTATGATATTTCACATATGAGAATTTCATTAAAGTCACAGCATTTAATTTTTTTATGCATCTAGAATAATGTATAGTGACTAATCAACTGGACTCTCCTGAAAACATTTTTCATTAATGGAAATTCTAACAGAAAATTCAATCTGAGTAGATTTCAGGTACTTTGAAAGCATTTCAATTAAATGGATGGCAACAATTGATTGTTTTTAATATGTGCTTATACTCATATAGATTTCTGATGTTTTAATTAATTTAATGTATAAAAGATCACCCCAACACCTGTGATCTACTATAAAAGAGCTGTGTATGGTTCATGAGCAGGTTTGAGGTTTTTTTTTTGCTTCCTCATTACCATCATCGTAGGGAAATCAAATGTCTGAGATTGTATTTTAGATTGTTGGTTGATTTTTGCAAACAGGTGTCTGATTAAGGATTTTGAGAAGCGGCCTTCCGTCACCCATCTCCTCGACCACCCATTTATTAAAGGAACCCACGGAAAGGTTTTGTTTCTGCAAAAACAGCTGGCCAAGGTCCTCCATGATCAAAAGCATCTAATCCCTGTTGTTAAAACCAGGTATGGTTCTTGGTTCCCTGTTCCCTCTCTCTGGTTATTTATAAAACTGTCTTGTCATAGGTTTTGAATTGCTGGGGGCCCTGCCACTGCTAATTGTCCCTCTCTGCATTACTGAGAGCTGCATTTACATGACATTAATTATTCCATGCCTGGCAAAGAGTGCTTGGGGGCACCCCTCCCCCTACCCCACATCTGTGGGTTTCTTTCTGGTAACTTTCAAACTGTGAATAAAATCTCACGCTGCCCAAGTGCTTGGTTATCTCTACTTAACAAGTCAACAAATATTTATATTTAGTATAAATATATATATATTTATATATGAATTTTTCCTTTTCACCCCTGGGGGTCAGCCCCAGTAGAGTTTGTGTGAAATGTCTTTATTTAACTTTGCAAGACTGCAGAGCAGACACAAGCTGAAAAAAGATTTGGAAAGATCACAAGATAAACACTAGAGGCCTTTTCTCTAATGTGCTACGATACCATTTTCTTTAGTTAAAAATACCTTAAAGGCAATTTTAGTATTTTTAAATGATTTCCCCTCCTAGATATTGTTATGTGTTATCTAAAGTAACTGGGACTCTCCCAATCCTTGCTTTTTTTTTAATGGCAGGGTTTTTTTTTTAAAATAAATGTTTATTTTCAGGGGTAATTGCTTAAAATGGTATCACATGGTGGTATTTAAGAAGCAGATCTTTGGTTTCTGTCCAGAGGGTGGCAGAATTTCTCTTCAAAAAATTTTAAAAATGCAAATGAAGCTGCTGCTTCCTCAGCTCAGCGATTATTTGGTTTTATAAAACTGGCCAGGATGTAGATAAGCTCAAATCCATTATTATTAAAGGAACACTCACAGGACTGGAGGTAAAGAAAATAAAATATACAAGTCACAAGTTCTGGATATATTCATGCACTCTGCAGAAAACTGTTTACAAATCAAAAAGCATCCAAAGTTTTGGAACTGGAGATCTCATTTCAAGGTGACTCTCTGGCTGACATCTCCTCACCACCCAGTCAGCTCCAGCCCTGCCTTGCCTCATCAGGCCTCTTTGGGGCAGATCAATGGTTTTTTCTCTATTCTTCCCTTTTCATATCTCCATTTCTGTTTCTTTGATTTGCCTAAGGGATAGAAAAGTGCAGAGAAATTCTCGTGACTTGGTGCTTTTTGTGTGTGCAGTAGAAAGTTGTGTTTAAACCCCAGGAAATGAAAATTTCTTTTCTTTTCCTTCTTTTGTTCCTTTACATTAGTCTCTACAGCTCTACCACCCACTTCCAGACCTTCAAGCACCCCTAAATTTCCCTGCAAAGCTCAAACATCAAAATGAAGTGAAATAACTATAAACCAAGTCGAAAAAGAAAAAGAAAAAAACACTCAGCATTTAAATGTCTAAATCGTCTTTCTCTGTTCTTAAATCTCTTACAGTACAATTTTCAAGACTTGGTTTGCTGAGTTATTTAGTTTTTCCCATTTTCCGGACTCTGACTGTCCAAGTATGTGTTCTCTTTTTATGCTTTCTTTTGCTGTAGAGAATGGAACCCCAAGAACTCTCACCCTCTTTCTCTAATTTTTCTTTATCCTTGTCAATTCCTTTGATGTCAAAAGTCTCATTTCCTGGTAAAGGCTCCTCACAGGGTCTTTGTTATCTTTAGTTTCATTCCAGAGCTTGTGTTTCTGTGAACAGTCATTAAAAAAGTACAGCCTTACAAATAGGTTTCAAAACCTTAAACAAACACTTCCTTAGGAGGGAAGAAAATTGATTCCAAAGCAAACAGAATGCATGTAATTGACACTTAGCCTGCCACCTATTCCACACTACTCCTTTCTCTTAGCAATTGGCAAGGAGTCAACCACATAGGAACTTTTAAGGTCCGTAGAGAAAAACTCTCAAATATCATTTGATACTAGTAGATCAATATTTTCACAGCTTTGAGTTCCAAAAGAAAGGTGAGAAAAACAGTAAAAAACTGAGGTGATTGCATATTTGGCTGAGAGAAATACCCAGCTTATCACTCTCATGAACTATTGTGGTCACATAGCAGGTGTCACTTGCTCAACCAAATCGAATAACATGCTAACCACTTATGGAAAACTTGTGTAAGTGTTTTGTACTGTAGTTTATTCATATATAAAACAAGGATTATTTTGAATACTGAGTCAATACATTTAAAATATTTGAAATGACTTTGATGAAGGTTAACCCTCAAAAATATTAGTGATATAATAGAGGTAGGATACATTGCCTGTTAAATTTAAAGTTTTCTGTTACTTTTGCCGCAATCCACAGAAACTTTACCTCTTGACCTTAATATGTGCAAATTCATCTCTATTTTCTTGTCATATAACATCATGAAAACCAACTGTATTGAAGTACTGAATGTTAAAAATATCTGCACTTTTATCTCTTATTTAAAATCTAATTTATTCATTTATTCACTGGAGAGACATTTATATGTGTGCATGTCTCTGCTGAACAGAGAGCAAATCAGATACAATTCCTGATAAAGTTCTCATAGCCCAGTGTATGATAGAGACTAGAAGCCCATGAAAACATCTGGATTCAGGGATACCTGAGGTGCCTTCCAGACCATCTGAGGAGGGGAGACCCTGAAAAAATTGAGAAAATGATCCTTGAGCTATCCTGAAAGCCAAAGAAGGAATGCCAGAAAAAGGGTTATTTCAGGTTAGTGAGGAAAGAATCAGCAAAGGTCTAAGGTACAGGAGAGAGCATTGTGGAGAATTGGATGAATAATTCATTGGCACTGCTGCATCTTGGGGGATTTGCTCCTTTGGCACAGCCCCTCTTCCAGTGGAATGGTTCAAGTAACATGTGGTGCTGGAAGGTTCTTCTGATAGCAATGTGGAGAATGAAGTTGGGGAACGCTGGAGCCTGGAAATGAGAGAGATTCAGGTTATGGCAATTACCAGTATCAGAAGATGGTAAGATAATGGTTTGCCAGTTGAGAAAGTGTTGAGTTTAGAAAATATAGAGAAGTATTGCAGGTTCTACCCCATATGAGGCTACTTCTCTGCTGAAAATGGTACAGTCACTGCAAAATATTAAGAATGAGACCAGTCAGAAGACTTTGCTCACTCTCTAAATCTTATTAAAGGAAATATCTAGTACTTTCAAATATGTCAAGTCTCCAACTTTCTGTCCAAAGTAGAATTCTTCAGTAGTTCCCCAAATTCTGGGCAACTAGTTAGGTATTTTGCTTGTTTATTTATTTATTGGCCACATCCAGCTGTGCTCAGGGCTTACTCCTGGCTCTGTGCTCAGGGATCACTCTGGTGGGATTTGGAGGACCATGTTGGGTTCTGGGGATTGAACCTGGGCTGACTGTGTGCAAGGCAAGCCCTCAGTACTGTACTATCTCTGTAGCTCATAACAGGTTAGTTTTGATAAATGATCCCAAAAAAAAAGAAATGAGAATTTCAGTTTACAGGAAAACTGTCTTTCCATTCCTTGGAGAGGCAGGGAATATTAAATCTACTACTTCAGTGCTTTTTCTTAGGGGAGAAAGAAGTTAAATATTTTGAGGGGATTCCAGGGAAGTCGGCAGATTCTTAAAGGATGTAGAAGACTTGAAAAAATAAAAGTGAAATAAAGGGATGGGGGGGGGGTGGCACAAAGAAATAGCTCAATGGGTTGGAGTACATGCTTTTCAAGAAGAATACTCAAGTTCAAACCCCAGTGGCACTACATAATACCCCGAAAGTGGGCAGACATTAGTCCCTGAGCAATAGCAGGCATAGCCCCCAAATCAAAACACAAAGAGAAAAGGGAGTAGAGAAAGAGATTGGGAAAAAAAAGAGAAGAGTTAAAAGAGGAAGCAATATGGAGAGAGATCAGGAATTTAAGAAAAAAGTTGACCTTAGGAAAAAATCTTGAGGTGGGAAAGACAAAAGAGGCTTGATGGAGATAATAAGAAAACTATAGGGGAAGGGACTGAGGTGTTACTATGAAGAAACTCATGGTCAGTAGCCTTTATCTTTTAAAAAACATAAGCAAGATAGTCTCAGATTTAAGAATGGGTGATGAAATCCAGGGAAGTTTTGAAATCTTTAAAGTAGCCAATGTGAGGAATATGATATTCAACTAAGTATGTGCCCGTTCAAGGTAAGCTCAGGTGGACTTAACTGACTAGCAGTGCCTTGTGGTGAAATTAGTCCATGTTTAATACATTTGAGAACCTCTTGAAAGATGTAACCATCTCCTATAACGTAAAACAGTCTCCTGACAGGGCCACGGAGGACAAGAGACTCACTATAGCTTGACATTTGATCAGGTGGAATGTGGTGCTGAGAATATTCAAACTGTTTGTTTTAATACTTTCAAGGTATCAAGCATATTACTTAATGCTCCACTACATCAAATTCAGACCAACGAATATCATCTGGTATGTTATTTCTTTATTGAAGTACAGAGAAAATATGCTTCTTAAAAGTCAGTTCCAGACGTTAGTTGGAGAAAAGCAAAACCTTTGTCTGGGCTGTGAGTGCAGGCAAAGGTTGCAGGGTTGGCTGCCTTCTACCACTTGGTATGATGGATTCAACTGAAAGTTGCCTTTAAGTTACAAGATTCAGCAGGTCAATCCCTTGCAGGTGGCTTGGGGCTAGATGAAACCACAAGTGTAAACCAGTAAGTGCCAAGCCTCTATGCTAAGCATTACTCAGAAGAATTCAGTCACTCGTTGCTTTTTTGCTATCTAACGAATTTTTATTCTGGCCTGGAAATTTGCCTGAGACTGATTAAGAGAGTGCAACTTTTCTGATTTCTTCTCAACCTGAAGCAGTGACCTTTTAAGAAAAGATTTCTCATAGTTGAACTGTCAAGGTTTCACCAGCACACACCCACACACTCCCATCCCATACCCCCACACATCATGTTCACTGATGAGTCTGGACTCCTGTGTAAATGAATGATTTCTGAATGACTGATTTATAAAGTACTGAAAATGTTTGCAACGTAGGAGGTTGGATATCATTTATCCTCCTCCAAGATAAGAAATAAATCTATACCCTAAAATAATTAATATATATAACTCTACAAATTAGTGATTGCATTCATTAGTATTTCATTTTCTGCTAGTATCACTGATTCTTGCTGCTTAGAGAATGTGAACATATAAAATATTTTTTATAATTGATAAGATGCTACTGTATTACTTTTCTGGTTCAAACCATGCTCAGATTTTTTAAAAAATGAGAGAACATTATACTAATTCCCATAAAAATAATTCTATTCTTCAATCTGTTACAGTGTTTTTTGACAGATATCAACTTAAGTTCTAGGTCAAGCTATGTCTCCTTTAGTTATGTTGGTGGTGGTGCTGCATTCATATATTTTTGATCTTTTTTGTCTGTTTGTTTTTGGGGTCACACCCAGCGATGCTCAGGGGTTACTCATGGCTCTGTACTCAAGAATTACTCCTGATGGTGCTTGGGGGATGATAAGTGATGCCAGGGATTGAACCTGTGTCGACTGAGTGCAAGGCAAATGCCCTACTCACTGTTCTGTCACTCTCGACCCACTGCATTCATATTTGACTCTGTAGAATGGTGTTGGTCTGCTATTGTTTTTCCCACTCTAGATTAGGTCCCTTATTCTACTATTAAAGAAAAGTTTATCTTCCATCATCCCTGTTTTAGTAAAGTATGTTAAAGTGAATATAATGATTTGAAAGGAATGACCAGCTTTAATTTTGATGCAATAAAAGTGTTCTTTCCTGTTGTTAAGTAAGATTTTTCTTTTATTATATGATTTATTATATAATATATTATATTATATTTATTTTATTATATTGTTGAATATGTTGATAAGGAAGTGGTTGCTGTAATCTGTTCAGCTTGTCAGTTTCTTAGTTTGATCTGAGATCTGTCCATGACTTGAGTTTTGTCTTGGACTTTTGGGGACTGCCATCTTTAGCCTTGAACCCTCTGCCTTTTTCCTTCTCTTCTATACTCCTGTTTTTTCTACCTCCAGTAGATATTTTGCTTCCTTTTGCATCTGGAAATGGTTGGTATGTTAGCCATTCTCTACTTCCTCTGGTTGGGGAAGTAGAGAGGGATGGGCTCTGTCCCTGAGTGTAATGGACTGAGGGTCAAGGTAGCATTCTCAATGGTCCTGCAATGGTCCCAGAATGACCAAAGGCATCATGTGAAGTCTTCAGCACCCCTGGAATTGATTCCATGATACCAATACACCCAGTGTCTGAAACAGTTAAGTACCCCCTAATTCCCACTCAAGAATTGCCCATAATACATTCTAGAAAACACCCTTATCCTATCTCTACCTGTGGCCACTCTTGTTTTTGGAGAACTCACAACGTCTCCCTCCAGCTCTCTTACTTTCAGATACAGTTCTGACGCTCTACCCATTTTCCTTTCTCTGGTATTTCAGACTTACTTGAGCCAGAAACTCAGACACCAGCCAGTTCTCCCATTTCCTGATCCCTGAATCCTAAGATAGATCAAATCTTCTTGCCACCCACACTATACTACCTCTTAATTCCCTCTCAAAGTCAAACCATTAAGGACTGGCCTACAGGAGGGCACTGAGTCTCATTTTTCTTAATGCAAACCTCCATTTGTCTAGGAAACTAGTCTTTGTATCCAAAATACTTGGAATCTCATAAAAACAAATGGGAATGAGGGTTGGACTGGAGAGATAGTACAGTGGGCAGGACACTTGCCTTGCATGTAGCTGACCTGAATTTGATACTCATCATACCTAATGTATGATCCCTGGGCACAGCGCCAGGAGTAAGCACAGTTGTGTAGCCCAAAGCCAAATAAACAAACAAACAAACAAACAAACAAAAAACCACATCAGGACACTGGAGTTATAGCTTAGTTGTAGAGTGCATGTCTCACATGTGTGAGACCCTGGGTTGATTCCTGAAACGGTGATAAAAATAAAACAAAATAAAATAACAAGTATGAAATCTAGTAGAAAGCAGCATGGATTTTACTGGAATTTAAAGATGTCTTCTGAGTCATTGTAACTATGATATAGATATCTTACTACATAGAATATATGATAGAATGATTTTTGCTAATTACTCATGGTCTATTCTTCTATTCTTTAAGCTTTGGAATATTTTGCATACCTTTTAAAGGGGAATCTATAAGCAAGAAATTCTTCAACAAAACTTGATAATAAAGACTTTTCTCAAGGAAGGCTTTAGGTAGACCATGTAAATTTTTTTTCTTTGTTTTGCTTTTTGGGTCACACCTGGCGATGCACAGGGGTTACTCCTGGTTCTGTGCTCAGGAATCATCCTTGGCGGTGCTCAGGGGACCATATGGGATGCTGGGAATTGAACCTGGTCGATCGTGTGCAAGGCAAACGCCCTACCTGCTGTGCTATTGCTCCAGCCCCAACCATGTAAATTTTAATGAATCAAGTTGGATGTGACAAATCATTTAATTCAAGGAAATGAAAATATACCAAGTTTATTTGGATTTATTTAAATGAAAAGTAAACAAATATAAAGCAACATTACTTTTTTATGTACAGGTAAAGTTTTAAGACAAATTTTTAAAAGCCAGACCAGTGAAATAGCTCAAAGGGCTGAGTGTATGTGGGAATCCCAGGTTCTACCTCACCACTGCATCCTGGGTATGCCCAGTAATGACTTCCATTTGGAATTAATTAATTTTTAAATTTTATTAAATTTAACTTTATAGTTTAGGTCACATATTTGCAATAGCATTAATGTTTATGGTTTTGATGCACATAATCACCACATCTCACCACCACCAGAGTGTCCAAGACCCTTCACCAATATTTCCAAGTTATTTATCTTCATTCCCCTGTCTACTTGTTCCCTTGCTTGGTATTCCCAGTTTTATAATCTAGGACCAAGGGTTTCTCATCATTCTATACTATTTCCTATTTTGTTTGTCTATATAGCACAGGAGAGTGAGATTATTCAATTTTTACCTTTCTTCCTCTGACTTATTTTGCTTAACACAGTACCCTCCAGTTCTATCCAAGTTAGAGTGAACTGCACGACGGTATTTTTTTTTTAATTTTATTTTTTAAAAGTTGTTCACAATAATTTGCTACATTTAATATTCCAACACCAGTCCTACCACCATTACATCTACCCACCATCATATTTTGAATGCTTCCTCCCCAACCTCTAAACCCTGCCCCCAAGGATGGGACCTAAATAATTTATTTTGTATTGCTTGTTGGGCTGGAGCGATAGCACAGCGGGTAGGGCGTTCGCCTTACACGTGGCCAACATGGCCGGCCCGAGTTCGATTCCTCCGCCCCTCTCGGAGAGCCCGGCAAGCTACCGAGAGCATTCGATATGCCAGACACAGTAACAACAAAGTCTCCAATGGAGACGTTACTGGGCCCGCTCGAGCAAATCGACGATCAACGGGAGGGCCTTTACCTTTTTATTGCTTGTTAAAATGCCATCTTTTCTTATGGCTGCATAGTATTCTATTGTGTATATATACCATGGCATATTTATCTATTCATTTGTCATTGGACATTTGGGTAGTTTTCGCACCCGCTATTACAAGCTTCACCCATTTTGTCTTTTATGTATCATCAGCAAAATTACCCTTGCATTAGAGATGGCTAATACTGTGCTTGAAATATTCCATTTACAACTATATTCATCATGGAAATCAGGAAGTAAAATCTTTAAACTTAATTTTTATTTTGGTGTCACATCTGACTATGCTCAGAATTTGCTTCTGGTTCTTTGCTTGGGGTACCATATGTGGCTCTAGGGATTGAACCTGGATGGACTGTGTACTAAGCAAGTACCTTACCCAGTTTGCTGTATTATTTGACTGCCACCACGAAATAAAATTTAATTTAATGGACAAGAAAAGAAAAATAAGTCATTTCCTTTGTGTTTTAAATTTGACTCAATATAAAGAACTGTTAAGTTTGCTTTTTATCCTTAATTTTGCAAACACATGTTGTTAGGGATTCATTCTTTCTCAGGAATCTATGAATCCAACATGGTACTTAGAGTAAAGCTAGTTACTGGGTCCTGGCGGGATAAAGCTATATCTCATAAAGCTATGATGATGGTGTATAAAACAGTGACAGGAAAAAATTCTTCTTCTACCAAATTTATACTACCTGTAGAATATTTTATGTATAATTTGGCTTTGCTAATGGTATTCTGAGTGATGTGTGGATATGGGTAAATTGTTGAATCAAAATTTTGACAAGAAAGTAAAAATAGTACTTGGGACTTTTTAACTGTTTTACATTTTTATATCACTGACCATTTACTTTTACAGTCACCTACGAGATAGATAGACCACCCATGAGTGATTTTATCTACAGATAAAGAGAACTGAGATGTTGGCTATTATGGGATTTGCTGGATGACCCACAACCCATTACTCACAACCCTGAAATGAAGGCCTCTCTCATCTTCTAGGCCAATGCTTTTCCTAAGCACTATATTGAGTAGTGATAGATTTATGAAGAAAATTATCGGAAGCCTTCTTTGACCCTTAATTAATTTTTTGCCTTAAAGAACACTGTTAGTATGCCAAAGGGAATTGTTATTGATTACCAATAATGCTTTTTAGATGGTTGGGGAGCAATACCTTAAGAGAACAATTTCACATATATACTCAAAAAAGATGCACATCAAGATATTGAATGCTAGTTTTGTTTCTAAGAGCAAAAAATTGGAAACAACCTAAATGTGAACCTACATGAGACTGGATAGATAAGTTTGTATTTTTTTTAAATGATGTGAAAATCCCCACAGACTAAACTGTGTCTGTGTTTGCACTTGCATAAGAAGTTTTTAAAAATCGCAATGTCAAAAGTAGGAAATCTTGAAGAGTGAAAATTATGGTATAGAAACCCAGTGATCAGTGTACATGTCTGGCATGCAGTTTACTTGGAATTGATTCCAGAAGCACACGGTCACCTGAGCATAACAAGGTGCATCATCTTGAAGACCCCCAAGCACTCAGAGTGGATGTGGCCCTTCAGGTCCTCATTGCTATCACTGCAGGGCCCAAGCTGCATCATATTTATGAACCTTTGCAATGAACCACAAGCATAGGTGGCCAAGAATCATTTGTAAGGCCCCCAAATCTCCAGAGCACTATTCAGTCAGATTCCTCAGAAAACCAAAAATCTATGGTATAATATTTTTACAACTAAACTTAGACTTTGTACTATATTCATGGATATATATCATATATTTATGTGTGTATTTGTGTGTGTGCATATATATATATGTGTGTGTGTGTTTATTTGTACATACATATATAGATAAATAGAGAGAGAGAGTACTAAAATTGATAAGGGGCTGGAGATGTAAAACAATTGCACATATGAGACCCTGGATTCTATCCCCAGCACAAAAATTAATAAATAATTAAAAACCATAATGGCATAGAGTGATACCCACTAACTATAATCACTTAGGAGAGGGAAATTGAAGGAAATAGAGGTCATACAAGGGTCTTTTAAAAAAATTATATGTGGATTCCTGGTCAAAACAGTGGTGGCACAGTGACAAGTGACAGAGCTGGTGGAGGAACAGCAGCTCTCAGTGCTCTGAAAGCTGATGGGGTCAGAAAATTTCTGTGTGAGTGAATATAGGCGCCTCTTGGATATTCTGCCTCAGGGAGAGCTCTATTAAACGAAACCAGTCTGTCAAACGCCTGAAGATTGCTGGCCCAGAATGGGACTTGTGAGGATGGCAGCAGCATGGCCTCCAGTGAGTGGAGCTACCATAGATCTTGGACTCTCATTGCCCATGCTATGGGTAGTGGCAGAGTTTTAAAGTGACTGAATAGGACTCTTCAGGTCCAACTCAGCACAATGGCAGAGCACCTATCTGGGAATTGGTGGTGGTGATGATGGAGTAACCCAGTTCCCGGCATGGGGTCCTGGAAGCAAGTCTCCAGTAGGCCGGCCCTACTGCCATTTCTTCCCTGGACCAAGCTTTGCTGCCCATAGCATATTATGGTGGAGGATCATCCAATTGCCTACTGTTTGGTAACCAAGAATGGAGGAGTGTGCACCCTGGTCAAGTTCTTCTGGACTTCTGGCTGTAGTCCACCGAGAGTACCCAAGCCACAAATGGTAGCAGCCCTGGTCCCTGTCCTGTCCCTGATGCAACTGCTGCTGCCATCACCACTGAGGCCCAGGGGTTGCGGGGCCACTGCAGAATCAACTTGGAAGTGTGAGGCAAGGGCATTGGCAGCCTGTTGGTGCCCCCGAGGCTCCCTGACACCCCCAAATTAGCTATGCCACTGGCCAGATAATGACAATTCAGGGCCAAGTTTTCAGAGAAATTAAATCACTAAAACTAAGACATGCAGGAGTTACATCCACAAACCACTGCTGGCTCAGCCATACAAGCTCATTTATTGGCCTTGCTTTAGAGACTTATAAATAAATCTCAAAAGAGATCAAAAACTGCAATTAATCTTGGACCTATGCAAGACGGAACAACCCAGGGCACATCAGAAGGAGAGAGTTAGTTCAGTGCCTGCCCAAATAGAGGCCCCAGCAGCAGATTGCTCCCATAATCCAAAATCACCACCATGCCCCTGGCTGAACTCCACTGTCTTGGGATGGATCTGTGAGGAGATGTTTATTTCTGGAAATGCTTTTGTTGACATGAAAGGAAAGCTAAGTAGTATTTTAGGGGCCCTTTTGGTAGACTGCTCACCCAGCTAGAAGGAAGGCTAGAACTCTGGAGTGCACCTTATCCACTTTGACACTCTAGCAATAGGGAGTGAGAGCCCAAACTTGGGCTGAACTTGATTACTTGTTCTTTATCCCTGTTTCTGAAATCTTTGAACATGGTCATGTAACAAGACTATGAATGATTTATTCTCAGCTCCTACTTTCTGCTACTTTGTTTTAAAAAAAAAATTGTTCTGGTGCTAATATTCTCTGGATAAACTCCTAGGCATGAAAGAATGCATACCAGAAGACCCTATCATGTGAAAGATGCTGAAAAATTCTGCCTTGAGGATGATTTGGTCAATCTAGAAGTTCTGGATGAGGTACTAAACATTTAGTAGATAATTCTCACCAATGACGTTATTTTACCTGAATGGTCTATTCTTTCTATTGTATACCAGATTTTTCTAAGATCAATGTAATTTCAATTGTGTACATAGCCTTGGGGTGAAGGTTTGGAGCATTTGCTTGCTCTAACTATGATTCTGTGTTGTATTCATTTGTAAAATTTGAAGGAAAAAGGGATTTGATTTATCTGATCAAATACTTTATATTATGGGTCTAAAAAGTATATTAGCTGAAATTATTTTACATATTTTGTAAAGTACAGCTTAGGGATCAGAGAGATTGTACAGGTATTAGGTACTTACCTTGCATGGAGCTGACTAGTTTGATACCTGGCACAATCTATGCTCCCCCGAGCACTGACAAGAGTGATCGCCAAGTACAAAGCCAGAAGTAAGCTATGAACTCTGCCAGATATGGCCCAATCTTCACTCCCTACCAAAAAAAAGTACCTTCATATAAGGTAGTTTTTCTTCATAAAGAAAAGCTTCATTGATGCCAAAAGTCTTGTTGTTATATAGCTTGAATTCTAAATTTATGAACTGTGATAATTCCTATTAATATTTGCATGTTTAATAGTGCTGTTAGTTGCTCTGACTTCTTTTTGATGATTTTAACTCTGGGAACCCTCATTGCAATGCCTGAATCACCAAAGTGATTCACTAAAACATTTTTAGACTATATTGTCATCACATGAATCTTACTTGAAATTCTTTAAGAAATGAAGTTACTGTTTTGCCTGTGCTTCTTCAATAGAAACAGCCTATTAAATAAAATTCTAAGACCTTTTGATTGGCAAAATGAGTTTTTCTATGATAAGTGAAATCTTTTCTGGCTCCCTAACCATCTTTTAGGAAGTCCTCAGTGGATCTATTTCTTCTAGTATATTCCATTTTTTTCTTCTTTTAAGGAAATCTGTTAAGTTAGGATCTTTAGGATTATGATATATTTAATTTTACTACCCTTACCTTTTTACAGAAAAATATTCTTATGTGAATAAATTTGTTGCTATATTTTTTAGAAATAATGTTTACTATCAATGTCATTGTCGCCTTATTAGGATACCATTATTCATCAGTTGCAGAAGCGCTACATGGACTTACTCATTTATACCTATGTGGGAGACATCCTAATTGCCTTAAATCCCTTCCAGAATCTAAGCATATATTCCCCACAGGTAAGATATATTTTAAGAGTGTTTTACACTCAGGAAATTAAAAACTACAAGGAAGGGAAAATGAAAAGAAGGCAAAAGTGAGAATAAATTTATGTACTCTAGGAGTGTATACCTTAGAACTCAAATAATTAATGCACCACAGAAGCATTCTTACATATGGGGAGTAATTTTTAAAATCAGAACAGAGCAATGGGAACAAATATCAATTTAGTGTTTACCACATGCCTAATGTGCTTTCTTCATACCTTGCTTCCCTGGTTAGCCCTGTGAGATTTATACTATTATTAAGCCTGTTTTGCTACTCAGGAGAGATCATGACCAGGCTAACATCCTTGCATGAACTCCTGGAAGCCAGTAAGAGAGTACAGGGATTTGAACTAGGGTTTCGAGGCCAGGAGCCTGTGTTTTATGGATGTCATGATTTCACATTTCCCTCAAAGATGAGAACTTGCATTTGTATTAGAAGGTTATTTAAATGATTCCTTTTCTTCAGTTTTCCAGGCTGTATCATGGGGTGAAACGTGCCTCAAACCCTCCTCACATATTTGCCTCAGCAGATGCTGCTTATCAATGCATGGTCACTTTTCACAAAGACCAGGTAAGAATTTGCTTCTCTTCTCTAGTCAGTCACCCAAGAAGACATACTCCAAGTTCTTCCATTGCTTTTAAACCTACTGAAAATATTCATGATGATCACTGCTGCAGACTCAAAGGAATAAGAAATGAAAGAATAGCTCAATGGGGGGGGGGGGGCGAGTGTTGACAAAAAAACAATAGTAGGAGAATATAAACAACCTTTGTGAGAAAAGTGAAATAGTCACATCATTCTCCCCCCTAAATTTCCATATAGTTATAATATGAATATGAGAACATAGAAAAGTTACTGAGACATTTTCGTGGATTGGGTGAAAACTGAGCAAGCCTCAAACTCAATACTAGTTTAACATAAAGCATACTCATATGTTGGAACTTTCTGGACTTCTGAGTCCCAGTGATGATACCAACAACCTTTTATCCCTCTTTTGCTTTTAATAGATATGTTTTGTTTTGTGTCTTTATTCTGTTTAAAATAGAATTGATTTGGTGAGAAATATATATGTGTACATTCCCTGGGACCCATGTAATTCCAGTATTGAGTTAGTTGAGGAGTAGAGAAACCTATAACAATTTCAGTTACAAAATAGAGAACATGGATTCTCCATGGGTTCAAGCTTGGCTTCTTTAAAGGCTTATCTTTCCCAGAGATTGGGAAAGTCATCGATTTTATACAGAGAAACTAAATGGAAATAGATACATGTAGTTCTCAAGTTGCTGCAGGAGGCACAGGGGATAAGGCACATGTCTTGTATATGGTCAGCTTCGATCCCCGATACCATAAGGTCCTATCACCAGGTATAGCTCTGAAAGCTCCCAAGCACCATAGATGTTATCTTGGTCCCCAGAGCTTCACTGGATTGTCCCAGAGGCAGAGCAATACCATTATCTTCAGAGCCCTTGCTCTGAACTGTGGGCCTAGTTAGAAGTTAGAAGAGGTCCCAGATTGAACCATCTCATTAGCACAAACTGAGGAAGGTCCAAGTGATCCAAGTAGGAGAATAAAAGATTCTCCTACTTTTATCATCACTCAAAGTTTCAGAGGTTTTAGGAGCTCAGTGCCAGAACTAGAGACCAAATTTAGGCACTTTGATTGTACCACACCTACTAATCTCCTTTATTCAGAGTTCCTAGAAATCAAAGCTAAAAGACCAACAATACAAAAGCAGAGTAAAAGAATATAGACAAGAGAAGAATATATGGAGAAGGGAAATACGGATAACATTAAAGGTAGAAACATGTTCACTCTTATTCATAATAGAACAAATTAGAACCACCCTGAGATGCCACTTTCTGCCTATCAGATTGACAAATAATTCAGCTTACACCTCTGGTCAGATGCAGGAGAGCAAGCACTTTCATACATTGGTACAGTCCTCAGGAAAGTCAGTTGATACTCTCAAATTTTATTTTATTTTTTTGTATATTACATTTTAAAACCCTTTCCTTTTGATTTTACTGGAAATCAAACATGTACATCATGCATGCACACCATGCATTCATCATTCAAAGATATTTATCTTTTGTTCCAACAGTCCCATTCCTAGGAATTTATTCTATGGATGAACCTCCCTACAAATAGAATGGTCTGTGTACAGGGTTACTCATTGCCATATTGTTTGTAGAAGTATAAAGAACCCCTCTGAAAATATTCATCAATAGTGTTACATCTATATAATGAATAACCAATTGTGAGTAGGTTACATATAACAGTGATGCTGCAGTATAAGGCTCATCACAGAAACCTATGCACTGTGCTATGATTCATCCCTGACACCCTGTTTTCGATGTTAGTGCATTGTCATCAGTGGAGAAAGTGGCTCTGGGAAGACCGAAAGTGCCCACCTGATTGTTCAGCATTTGACTTTCTTGGGAAAGGTATTGACTCTTTGCTTTTTGTATTATGGCCAGAAGTCCCTTCAGAGCAACTGCATATATAATAAATGATTTAAATAATGGGTTTTTGTTAGGGGTTACCAAAATACATTCGATCTTTATTATGTTTGCCTCCTGATAGCAAGGCCTCTAAAAATGTCAACATGCCAACATTTTCCCATGTAGAAAGGAAAATAATGCTAGAACAAATTTACTAGCTTATTGACAATTAATTTTTCACGTTTGCAATGTCATAAAAACATTTTGCCTTGTAGTAGTAAAAGTGGTAACACTAGTAACAAGATTAGAGAGAAATTTTAAAGAAATTCAAAGATTAGAAAATAGAAATATTTGAATAAAAGTGGTGGGAAATAAATGATTTCAGCTTGGTGAAATAGAGTGAAAGAATAAGCTTAAAAACTGTCTAACAGTTATTCTCAGAATTGGTGTGTCATTAAACTGAGAAAAATATTAAGGAATAGTTTTTGCAAATGAGATTTATTAAGGATTGTAATGAGTGACTGAGAAAAGTTACAGATTTCTTCATTTAAAATTCATCATTTTATCTGTTAAGGATTTTATGTTAATTGGGACTGGATTAAAAAAAAAAAAGGTCCATTCCTGAAGAGCTGCTCAACTCTTGAAAAAATGCTAAAACCCTTGCTAATTTCCACCCTGCCCCCAAACTACAGTAATTTTGTGAAGAAGGAGGGGTGACCTAGCAGTTCAGTGGTTGTAATGTTTCTGGAGACTCCTTTTAACTGTTCTCTGTTTGTCACAGGCCAATAACCAGACCTTGAGAGAGAAAATTCTGCAGGTCAACTCACTGGTGGAAGCATTTGGAAATGCTTGCACAGCCATCAATGACAATTCCAGCCGGTTTGGAAAATATCTAGAAATGATGTTCACACCAACTGGTGCTGTAATGGGAGCAAGAATCTCTGAATATCTCCTTGAGAAGTCCAGGGTTATAAAGCAGGCAATGTAGGTATAATATCTGGATATCATTCAGATTTCTTTTCAGGAATTCTATTTTAGTTGTTTGGTTTGGAGGTGAAAAGACACACCCACCATGATTAGGGTTTACTCCTGGCTTTGGAATCAGGGATGACTCCTGGCACATTCTGGGGACCACATAGGATGCCAGTGATTGCCATATGCAAGTCAAGCACCCTGACAGCCATACTATATATCCAACCTTCTCTTTGTGAATTTAAATGGATCATTTCACCCTTATTCTTAGCCCTCCATCTGCCTAAGAGCAAGGAATCATTTAAGCAAAGAATAAGTGGTATTTTCTAGCCTTGAAGATATTTAGAGGCAGAGTGCAAAGACAGGGAGTATTTTGGGATTGGCATATCTCTTTGTGAGATTTTTGTTGTTGTTTTGCTTTTGTATTGAATCACCTTGAGATGCTCAATTAGGGTTTTAGTCATAGAATGCTCCAGTACTCATCCCCTCACCAGTGTACATTTCCCACCACCAATATCCCCCAGATCCCCTGCCCCATTTTCCTCCTCCTCCTCCTGCTCCTTCCTCCTTGTTCTCCTCCTCCTCTTCCTCCTCTCTTTATCCTTCTGGGCATTACTATTTGCAATACAGGTACTGACAGGTTAATATATATATGTATATATATACATATGTATATATATATAAAGGTAAAGGCCCTCCCGTTGATCGTCGATTTGATCGAGCGGGCCCAGTAACGTCTCCATTGGAGACTTTGTTGTTACTGTGTCTGGCATATTGAATACTCTCAGTAGCTTGCCGGGCTCTCCAAGAGGGGCGGAGGAATCGAACTTGGGTCGGCCATGTTGGCCGCGTGTAAGGCGAACGCCCTACCCGCTGTGCTATCGCTCCTATATATATATATATTCCTTTACCTACTTTCAGCACTCAATTCTTAGGATAGAGAGGGAACCACTATGACAATGTTAGTTGGAAATGATCACTCTGGACAAAAATGGCACATACCTCTTTGTCTAGAGCTGGTTATAGCAAGTGGAATCAGGCAACCAGGCACCACTGCATACCTTAATAAATCATTTGAGGAATGGGAAGATAGCCTAAAGGACTGGAACACAAACTTTGCATTTGAATGGCTAGGTTTGTCCAACACAATGTCATTGGAAGTGATACCTAAAAACAACAAGCCATGAGTAGCCTCTGAGTATCACCTGGTATGGCCCCAAAACAAAAATGAAAAATTATTAGGTCCATTATATTAAAACTTATTTAATTAAAAAACAATGCAACACTGATAATATTTCAGGTGTAAATTTTCCCCTTACTTAAAGGGAATTGGGAAACAAAGTGAAATATAACAACAGATATTATTAAGATGAACTGCTCTGGGTTTAAATGCTGGCTCTTGCATTTACCATGTGACCTTGAATATATTACTCAGCCTTCTATGTCTCATCTGTCAAATGGAGATGCTACGAGTGCTTACCTCATGGTTTGCTAAAATACTAATGAGATTGCTTCTATAAATGACTTTAATTGAGACCTGGTCTAGAGCTGGAGAGATAGTACAGCACGTAGGGCACTTCCCTTGCACATAACTAAACTGAGTTTGGTCCCCAGCACTCCATAGGGTCCCCTGAGACCTGCCAGGAGTGAGCCCTGAGCACAGATCAAGGAATAATACCTGAGGACACCAAGTAGGGCCCCAAAACAAACAAATAAAAAGAGAAACAAAGGAAGTACCTGATGTAGTAAATGTTGTCAGAAGGCTTATGTCTAACTTATATTATTACCAGGACTGCTACACTTCAGACTTTCTCAGGAGTAATGCTCTACTCAATCATTATTCAATAATGATTAGATTAGATCTGAGTTAGATCCCTGGAAATAAATGGTTCCAAGCACTCAAGAAAATAAATATATAAATAAACCTAGCCAATCCTAATAAGGAATGAAAATCACATTGAATTTATACTTTGGATGTTCATAGTTAAAGCCCAGAAAAAAATAATAATTATATGCCTTAAAAATACATTAGGATTGAAAGGACAAGATGGATCATCCAAAGTCAAGGCCACTTTAAATGCCAAGACATATATCCTCTAGTTTTTTGCCATAAATTGACTCAGAGTAGCACCAGTTTTATAGGAATTCTCACCAGGATAGGCTTAAAGAAGGTGGGCAGTCAGAGACCACAAGGTCTGATAACACATGCCATTTTGAGTAACTGTTGGAAAAATACAGTGTTGGAAGATGGAGACTTCAGTTCTGGGACCCTCATTGGTCTTCAACTTGCTCTGTTGTTACTGGAGAGTTCCTGAGTGCTAGGGGTTTTGGTTGCTCTAGGCTGGATATCATTGCCTGTGAAGCAGCATGGGCTAGAAAAAAAAACATAAGGCATTTGAACTGGAATAGAGCTTGAAACATGTGTAATTTCAACTGTTATCTATCCTATTCCATTCTTTAAAATCTCCTGCTTCTTAGTAAAGATACACATGTTTTATAATGTAGCATTCAGGACTGGATAGCACAGGGTTAAGTAACTTACCTTTCATGGCCAACCTGAGTACAAATCCTGACACCACATATGGTCCCTGAGCACTGACAGGCATCATCCCTGAGGACAGAACCAAGATGAACCCCTGAGCATTACTAGGTAAGGCCCTAAAACAAAGCAAAACAGGCCTCCCCTTCAAGCCTTGAATATGTATCTCACTTGCTTATCTCTACCTATAGTTGCTTTTTCCACTTTCTAAGAGAGGAAGAGAGCAACCTTTCTAAATAAGTTTCATTCAATAAAAACTGTCTTGCTTCACCAAAAAAAAAAAGACATTGTCATGATTACTATACTAATTTTGTCTCTATTATCTTCTGTAGTTGGGTTTTATAGTTTATTTAGTTGCCTGAAAGTGCAAATTTGCTACAGAATAATAGTCTGCAAGGAAGATAAATGATGGAAATTACTTACACCACAAGCATTAATAATATGTTATTTAATGTTCCCTCCCTCTTTTTTCCCCCTTCAGTGGAGAGAAAAATTTTCATGTCTTTTACTATATTTATGCTGGTCTTTATCACCAAAAGAAACTTTCTGAGTACAGACTTCCTGAGGAAAAGCCTCCTAGGTAAGTATTAGGGAACTTAGTTGCTCATTTTTAAAGCACTTATTATTACAATTATTTTGACAATAGTACCAATAGTATTAGTTTATACTTGCAGTGCTATGCTCCAACCATGCTAATCGCCAGAGAGCCAAGATGGCTCCACCCTCGAAAGAGAAGTCCCTTCTCCCACACCACCCTTTCCTCCAACCTGGGCATCTTTAGATCACAATTCTATTAACTTTATCTCTGGGTTGGTTTTGTTTCTTTATTTTCCACTTATGAGTAAGATAATCTGGTATTTGTCTTTTTCTTTCTGACTTACTTATATAGCATGTTTGGGGGTAGCACATTGGGCAGTGATTGGAGATTGCTACTGGCAGTTTTTGGGGATACAGAGCCAGGGATGGAACTCAGACCTCTTGCATGCAAGTTTAGCCCATTGAGCTATCTCTCCAACCTCTACTTGTTAATTTTTTCTGAGTGTGCAACTAGAGATTGATAACATTCAGTAAAAAAAGAATTGTTTTTTTCAAAACTGGAAACTCAGAATTTATCTTAAATGCCTAAAATGAGATGGCAGTAAATTAATCTCATAATTTGAATTTTCTAGAAAGTTTAGTCACAGCCATTTACTAATCATGGATGCCATTACTCTACCACAATACCATAAGGTCAGAGTAACACTCTGGAAAAGAAGTAGCTCAATGACCCCTGAGTCCAAACCTCTCATATTTGGGGTGCCAAATCCCTGCTCATTCTGTTTGATCATATTCCACTTAGGTACATCGCTGATGAAACAGGAAAGGTGATGCATGACATAATCTCCAAGGAGTCTTTCAGAAGACAATTTGAAGCAATTCAGCATTGCTTTAAGATTATAGGTTTCACGGACAAGGTAAGCGATTGTCAAGAAAAAAAAAAAGACACTCAGAAGGTAAATTCATGACTAGAGCCATAAATGTTCTAAATTGGTGCAAACCCTTTCCTTTCAAATGTCATTCTGGTCAAGACCTTGTAAGGTCTTGCTGTTCAAGGTGTGATCTGAGGACCAGAAACACTGGCATCTCCTATGTGCTTGTTAGCAATGTAGACTGCTGGATTAATCAAGAATGACTGAATTAGCATCTGTATTTTAACAAGATACCTCAGTGAACAGTAAAGTCAAAGCACCTTTGTGACATGCACCTATAAAGTGTTACTACTGCCAACAATTCAGTACCGCTGTGTTAAAATAAAATTCCAAAACAATACTGTCCCTATTTTGAGTTGAAACTGATCCCATCCATTAAGGTGAATTGTGAAATAGGAATACAGAAATATGTAGGTTACACCCAAGACACAAAAATGTATTTATGCAAGTAGCTCCTTGTACTCCAAGACAAATTAATTTAAGCCTTTCCAACTTTCTTGTAGTCACTTCCTTCTTGTGGTATACAGTTGTACATTATTAACCATAGCCGTAGCTCTAAATGCTGTACTTCTCTTATCATACTAGATACAAGCTGTCTCTATTAAATGTATGGCAAGGGTGACAGAAAATATTTATAACCCCAGGCTCAAATATTACTCTGTGATACATTTATGTCATAGTTTCTGGGCTTTGTGCCATCAATTTTGCAAAATATACAGATTCTTTTGCTTTGCCAACAAGGGAGGTGAATGATTAGGAGGTGGGTGAGAGTATTAAATCTTAAGGGATTAGATTACAAACCACTCAAGTTACCCTGAGACACCCACTCTGGATAAAGCATTGCTTTTGTAATCCAAAGAGTTTGGCTTTCTCTTCTCTCCCAAGCAGCGTTGACTTTGGTCATAATAATACCTTTCTTCTTCTTCCTAGCCAGCTGTTAATTTTCTCTATTGGCCTCCCACAGACTTAAAACTGACAGTGGAAAATCCCAAAGGTCAGATAAAAATAAGAACATATTTCCCTTGGCTTCTTAGAAGAGGGCAATTAAACAGGTTCCAGCATTGTATAAAGGATCTTTATGGTTATTAATTTATAGAGCAGGGTATTATCAAAGATGCATCACCAGAAGAGTAGAGATGGCTGTAGGCCATTTAAAGTCGCCTGGGTCATGTCCATGTGCTTAGGGGGATACTTCCTTAAGAGAGCACAAGGATGTTAGAGAAGTCAGCCATGGGGTTAATACTATTTTACCCTCAATAAGTACAAAGGTGATTTAGGACACTGGGAAGCAGCTAGTCTTGGTTCTAACCAAAGTACACAATGGCACTTTTCTAATATTAGAAACTTACGGCCACTAATTTTTAAAAAGTGCTGGCTTAAAGAAGTGAAATTTAAGCAAAAAGAAATTAAAAGAGGTGTCCTTGAAATAAGCCACTGTTAATCTTTCTGGGGAAAAGGCACTATAGGAATAAATGAAGGGTTAAATGAATAAAAGTGCAAAGGAAGCCTCATGAAAGGTGGGTAAAGTTTCTTAATTCATGCCTGGTCTGAACTGTTCATGATAACCGTGTTGTACTTGTGTGCATATTTGTGTGTATCTTCAACATATCCCACATTAATTTGTACTGAAGGTAAACCAAATCATGTCAGTTAGCAATCTAACTTTGGAAATGAAAAGGAGGTCCATCTTATTTTTCTGACTCTGAATTCTTTTTATATATCTTTATATAATCCATTTTTGCTAGGTTTACTACCCAGTTCACTTTACGTTTGTAAACTCTGGTTAGTACCTTTTTCTTTCTTTCCATTTTCTTTTCTTCCTTAACTTTTTGCCAGGCCATTTTCAGCAGTGCTTCAGGTAAGAGGCAATTTCTGTGGTGCTGAGAGGGGTGTTTTGAATTGAATCCAGGGCCTCAATCACTTAGACTACCCCCTGACCCCTGAACTCAAATTATTTTGACTAAAAATTAGAAAGACAGTAAACATAGTCAGCAACAGATGCTAAGTTGATATAACAACTAAGCTTATATAACAACTTTGTTTTTTCCTGTGGGATATTTCCAAACCTTGCTGAAATGAATTTGTTGAGTCAGTGATGACTTGTGGTCTCTCTTTTCTCATAGATCATTAGCTTTTACAGAATCTCTTCTAAATACTTTAACAATATTATGAGCAGTAAACTCAAAAGCTCACTAATATGCATTTGGGGGCATAAGTATTAATTATGGAACACCAGCCCAAAGTATCTGAAAGAACTTGAATTTATAGTAAAGAAAGTTCCCTGTTGGAAGGACTCTTCCTCTGTGAAGAGTCTTCCCCTTAAGGGAAGCTTTAATTTAATTTAATTCCTCTTCCCCTTAAGAGAAGCTTTCAAGGAATAAGGGAAGGATTGGTGGAGTTTATACCTGAAAACGTCTAATGAAGATCACTGTTTTCCATTCCTATTATTGGAGTCAAATTCATTTTTAATATTCTTATCTTTCTGTTGTATAAGTATTATTTATTAAATAAACTGAGCTTTTAAATGATGTATTTAATCCTATAAGAAAACTTGGGAGGGAGCGGAGGGAGGTTATCAATCAATGTGATGGTCAAGACTGGACATTTATTGCAGATCTCTTGAATAAAATTAGGGAGAAGGATTTAAAAATAGGGCAATCTCCTACCATAACCTTTTTTCCAATTAGATCATGAATTGGGAGAGTACTGCTGAAGAGACTGAAGGGTTTTATATTAAAATATAAATTTGGGCTCCTAAATATTGCTAACATCTTAATAATGGGTAATGGGATTTGCCATTAAATATTTTAAAACCACTGTTAATATATGTATGTATGTACATTATATATGTATAGTAGGGATTTGATTACAGAACACTTAGTAACCTTTGGATTAAATATTACTTCTATAATCCAATGAGTTTGGCTGGTCCTTCCCTTCTCAGCATGGTTGATTTTGGTCATGATAATGTCTTTGTTTTTAGGGGAGGAGGGAAGAAGAGGGTGTTTCCCAGAAATAATCAGGGACACTTCCAGCATCCTTCCCAGAGGTGGCCCAAATTTGGTGTGGGAAGGGGACCATGTAATGCTGGGAGCCTGAATCCAGGCCTCCACAAATAAGCTACGCACTCTAGCCCTTTAAGCTAATAATACCTTTCTTCTTTCTACCCAGTTGTTAATTTTCTTTTTGGCTTGCCATAGATTTTAAGTCAACTGTTAACTTGCTGAAGATCTGAGTAGTTTTCCTCTTAAAAAGAATAGGTGGGGAACTGTGATTTCCATTACAGATGGTAAAATGCCCAGAAGACTTATTTGAAAAAGATTTTGTGACTTAAACTATCACAATGATTTGTGTATGTGTGACTTTAATGAGAGGAAATATATTTTTTCCTAAGAATATGTGGAATTAAAGCTATTTGTTAAGACTATTAGATGAAGGAATAACAGAATAGAACTGTCTGCTCTGGAGTCTTATCCTCTGGGATCTACTTCTGTGGGAATTTACCAGAGTCCACAAACCTCACACTATTTACTGATCAAGGTAATGAGGTATTGTCATGTAAAATCCCAGGTTAGTCCCAGAAATCCCATTTAGCAATTGTCCTTCATATTCACTCTTAAATTGTGTGTTTAAAACAGTTCTTCTTAACATCAGAAACATGGCATCTTACCTTTGATTTAGAAGTTTGGAGAATAATATTTATCCACTCTGTAAGTCTGGTTTAGAGTCCTCATTTGTCTTGGTAGCAATATCTGGTATCCACCAGATGTCACTATTACAGTCTGTGTTCAGTTTTATTTTGGCTTTTAATGTTTACAGAAAGACTTGGATAAGGGGGAAATGCTTTAACTGTGGTCTAATGACAATTCCAATTAGTTTGCTGCTATATACATTTAGGATAGTACCCAGTCAAATTCCCTGACAGAGTATTTTATGTTGGAGGTAATTTTCTCTAAGTGTGATAATATGCAGAAACTTACTGAATATTTCTTTTTATTGCCTTATCTAAATAAAATGCAAATGTTGAAATCAATGGTTATTTAATTGACCCTTAAACAATATGAGGACTAAGGGCAGTTGAAAATATGAGCATAATTTATAATCATTCTTCCAATTATATGGGTTCTGCATCTTCAACATCATAGACTGAAACCCCAGAGACAAAGAAGAAACATCCACACATAAGTGACCCATGACATTCAAGTCTGTATTGCTCAATTATGCTCAACTGTACACCATTATTATCATTAGTGCTACTTATGTATTCAACTTTCAATACAGTAATCAAACTTGGCTCTTCTAAGCAACTCAATTCATACAGTCATGGTTTTTAGCCGCCTGTTGATTGATATAGATGAGAACAGGTTGCTGGGAAGTCCAATCAGCAATAATGAAAAACAAAGGAAGAATGCTAGTGGATTTTCACAAATGAGGACTCCGTGGTTTAGAATTCAATTATATGACATTCCCTACTTGTAAGTGAGGTTAAAATCTGCTTGCAAAAAAAAAAAAAAAAAAAAACCCTGCATCTGGCTACTATTTAAGCTTCTTAATGGCCATGATCCAGAGACACACAAAAGAATCTCAGAACAGAGCCGCTTGCTTCAGAGATCTCTCCAGACCCCAATTATTAGCACTGTAGCACTGTCCTCCTGTTGTTTATCATTTGCTTGAGTGGGTCCAGTAACGTCTCCATTGTGAGACTTGTTGTTACTGTGGTTGGCATATCTAATACATCATGGTAGCTTGCCAGGCTTTGCTGTGCGGGCGAGATACTCTTGGTAGCTTTACGGGCTCTCCTCTTTTGGAATTCCAGAATCTTGACCGTGTGACATCATATGCTATTTATAACAAGCAATACAAAATAAATTGTCTAGCATTGCCTTTTCAGCAGGTTTTGAATGGTGGTGGGAAAATTCCAAATAATAATGGTGGGACTGGTGTCGAATTGTTGAATGGAATCAAAGTAAAGCGAGACTATTGTGGAAATTGTCTGCCACACAGGAAGGGGAAGGGTTGAGATGGGCGAGGATACTGGGGATTTTGATGGTAGAAAATGCGTACTGGTGAAGGGATGGGTATTTGATCATTATATGACCGAAACTCAAACGTGAAAGCTTTGTAGCTGTATCTCAGTGATTTAATTAAAAAAAAAAAGGAAAAAAATTCTGTGGAACTAGAGAGATAGTACAAGTATTAGGCCCTTGCCTTACACATGGCCAATCTAGGTTCTAGCCTCCACCACCCCAGATGGTTCCCCAAGTCCCTCTAGGAGTGGTGCCTGAGCACAGAGTCAGGCTCAGGTGCCTGAGCACAGAGTGGCGGCTGTGCCCAGAAGACCACTAGGAGTGGTCCCCCTCCCCCAAAACAACAATAATAAAGAAAGTTTGTTTCCAGAAGAAAGTGCAGTATGGACTTTGGTGGGCAACTCAGAGCTTCCACTCCAGTGCTAGTGGTATATTAACTTTATTGACAGTGACTTCAGATGACTTCCCAAGATGGTTCTTTATATCTTTTTCAGGAGGTACACTCAGTGTACAGAATTTTGGCTGGGATTTTGAATACTGGAAACATTGAATTTGCAGCTATTTCCTCTCAACATCAAACTGATAAAAGTGAAGTACCCAGTGCTGAAGCTTTGGAAAATGGTAATCATATGATAGCTCTGCGCCATGTTGCCTATATTTCTTCATTTGGGTTACTATTCAGGATCATAAAATTTATTGTGTCTGTTACTGATACCTCTCCAGACTTTGGGTATTTTCACTAGTCAGTATTTTCCAAAGGTATTTTGTGGAATGCCATGTTCTTCCCATAAACTTCAAGTAGATACTGTATAGAAAAGAATTTCAGGGAGTAGATAATTTGAACAGGGGTCTCAACACAGGCTACTTTAGAAAGTGTTTTAATTTTTGTTTAAAAAATTGTGAGTAACCACAATGCCCAAAAGGGGGGAGGGAAAAGAGAGAGAGAGAAAGAGAGAGAGAAGAAAAATTCCTGCCATGGAGGCGTACTGGGCATAGAGGAGGGGGTAGTGATGGGAGGGAAATTGGGAACACTGATACTGGGAAATGTACACTGGTAGAGAGATGCGTGTTGAAACACTGTATGACTGAAACCTAATCATGAACCACTTTTTAAGGGTCTATCTCAGTGATACAACAAAAAAAAATCTTAAAAAAATAAAATAAAATTGCAAGCGATTAAATCTTCTTATTCTGAATACACAGAATTAATATCTGCAGGGGAGAAGGCAGGTACGGTTTGCAGTCCCATAGGTAATAATGTTGACAGAAGGACTGAGAATCCCTGGATAGAAAAAAAATTAAGTAAATACATTTCTTTTTAAATGCAGCATTGTAATGTACGAATGTGCTTTGTCATGCTCTGAAAAAAATGGTAGTACAATATTTTCTACTAAAATAAATTCCACAAGTTTGTTCTTTTTTTCTTTTTATCATATACCTGTGAACAGCTGTTCATTGTGGTTTTTGAAAAGAAAGGAGAGGGTAGGAGAAGGGAGGGTAGAAGAGAGGAGTGAAGACGGGAGGAAAGGAAGGAAGGATGCAAAGACTATATTTCCTGCTATCATCTTTACCCATTGTTCTAGCTGCCTACGTTCTCTGCATCAGCCCCGAAGAGCTTCAGGAAGCCCTTACCTCCCACTGTGTGGTCACTCGAGGAGAAACCATCATCCGTGCCAACACTGTTGACAGGGCTGCAGATGTTCGAGATGCCATGTCCAAAGCTCTGTATGGAAGGCTCTTCAGTTGGATTGTGAATCGCATCAATACACTCCTGCAGCCAGACAAAAACATATGGCAAGTTCCCCTGGGAAACAGAGGCCTCAGGAAAGCTATCATCAATCCCAGTGTTCCTAGGAATTTATTTGCAGGAGGAAGTATTTGGGCTTCTCTTGGGTTTTCTCTAACAAAGTGATCGGACCACCTTTAAAAAGAGAAAGGAATCTGGAAGAGTTGAAATGATACCTGAGAGTCATGTGATTAACAGCAATGGGGGTGGGGGGAGAAGGGTAAGGAATTTATGAAAAAGAGAAAGCAAAGACAGTCTCACAATCATGAGGTGCAGAGGCCTAAAGGGGATCACTGCTGCTGTCTTTGATTAAGAGGTATTATAGTTAGTGCTTAAAGAAGTAGGCTTGGATGGATGAAATGGGTTTGCATTCAAACTCTACAGTTTAATCAACTGCATGGTCTAAGTCACAGATTTCTCACCTCTATACCCAGGAAGTCGTAAAATCCTCCTGTTGGTGTTGTTTTAAGAATCAACTTAAGGATTTCACACATAAAATCAAGACAAGTTATATTTCATTACTAATACTACTACTATCGCACCAGTCTGGTGCTGCTATTGCTGCGACTGCTATCTGTTTTCCTAAGCATTCATGGTTTTGTGAAAGAGTTTACAGCATCAGGCTTTAAAGCATATCCTTCCAGTGAAGCTTTGTGGGTAGGTAGATGGAAGAAGGAATGAACATAAGCTCCTTCAAACAGTGGCTCCTGTTTAATCTCTCCCTCTCTGGCCCTTCAGAACAAGATTCTAAAGGAAACTATGCTTAAAAACAAAAGTAAACTGTATAAGCTGCTGAAAGACTAAAGGAATTCAGGGTTTAAGACAAAACTGTGTCTTCTCTTAGAGGTAGTAGAAGACTGCTTTTTCAGAGTGAGGACACGTGTGCTCCTACATTCTCACCTTCCTGGTGTGACTGTTTGTTCTCCTAATGGGTTTTATTCTTTTCTCTCATGCAGTAGTGCAGAAGATGGGATGAATGTGGGGATCTTGGATATTTTTGGATTTGAGAACTTCCAAAGAAATTCTTTTGAGCAGCTCTGCATCAACATCGCCAATGAGCAAATTCAGTACTATTTCAATCAACATGTGTTTGCTCTTGAACAGGTACTAAACTGGAGGGGTGAAACTGCCTGTGAGCTGCCCACAGTTTAAAACAGACATCCTGTTAGACTAGTAGGTGAAGGGCTCTGGAGAACAAAATCACTGGCAAGGTATTCCTGTCAAACTGAATTGTCTAATTTTAGTCTGAAAGGTCTTGATTTCTTTAGAAAGGCACATTTCCTCACTTGAATGGACCGGTGACATGTCAATTATTTAAATATTGCTTCTTAAACTTGTTTCAGATGTATTGCCCAAAATACTGCATTCTTTTCTGCATTATTTAAATAAAATTGTGTAGGATTGTGTCCAAAATGATACAAGGTGTTCTTGAAATCAGGGCATATGTTCCTGTTATTTGGGGCAATGGTTTTTAACATGGGCTGCTTAATTCTCAAACTGGTTTCTCCGCCATCTATCTCCAGAATGCATAAACCCCCAAATTCTGTATGCAGTAGTTGAAGAATGAAACATTGATCCCTTTGTTTAACATAGAAAATGAGGACATAAAAACTGTTTTGTAGTTAAATTAATACAAAGGTATAAAGTAAAATGAAATGTATTGACCTTATCATTAGAGGTAGGTAAAACCTTACAACTCTGCTTTTGCTAGCTCAGCACAAAACCTGACCGCATTTCAACCCAGGCTTCTTGAACTTCTCTGGGAAATTTGAAGTTTTCTAGATTTCTAGTCTGAAAGAATTTCCTTGCAGAATTCTTCATAGAAATCTGCTTTCACCACGATTTAAACCATATTATTCACCTATTTTCACTCCTTTCTGTGCCAGCTTCTAAATTCTGAATTATCAGATCAGTATTTGAGAGGCAGGGACCATTCCTTTCTTGGGCCAGTTTTAGCTCCCTGCCAGTCACCTAAAGACTTATGCCCAAATCTTCTACAGCATTAAATGCAGAACAGTTCTTTAATGTGCATGTGTGTCCAGTGATAATAGACACAGTAAGTCCAGGCCAAATCAGCCTGGTAGTACTTAGCGTAGTTATGGTTAGAGAGATTCACAATTCATTTCCCTCCAGATGGAATATCAGAATGAGGGCATTGATGCTACACCCATTGAGTATGAGGACAATCGTCCTCTCCTGGACATGTTCCTCCAGAAACCCCTGGGACTGCTGGCCCTTTTGGATGAGGAAAGTCGTTTTCCCCAAGCAAGTGATCAGACCCTTGTTGGTAGGTATCTTTTGGGAAAAGCATACATGCTCAGAAGAGAGTTTGACTTATATCATGTGAGTGCTTGAATAAATTGACTGTGTATTTTGGCTGTTAGGTCAATTATAAAAACATTCACTCTGGGTCTTTTATTGTTTATAAAAACATCACGGTCGTGGTCACGGTCCTCCCGTTGTTCATCGATTTGCTCGAGCGGGCCCAGTAACGTCTCTATTATGAGACTTGTTGTTACTATGTTTGGCATATTGAATACATCACGGGTAGCTTGCCAGGCTTTGCTGTGACGGCGAGATACTCTGGGTAGCTTGCCGGGCTCTCTGAGAGGGGCGGAGGAATCGAACTCGGGTCAGCCATGTTGGCTGCGTGCAAGGCAAACACCCTACCCGCTGTGCTATCACTCCACCCCCCCTTAAAAGTATGAAATTTTTAATATTCAATTTTATTGCAATATTAATTTATATCACTGTGTATATTTCTGATCCAGTTTCTCACTTTAGCAATTGTATATATTATCACATTCACTACCAACTATTTGGACGCCTTCTAACAATTTTATGCCCCCACGTTCTATCCGGTAATGACCATTCTCTTGTCAAAGTATGTGTTTGCTTTGTTTCCTTATATCCCACAGATGAATATATTCCACAAGATAAATCATACAGTACTTACCTTTCTCCTTCTGACTAATTTTATATGGCATAACCCCCTCACGTTAGTACACAGTATTGCAAATAGCAAGCTATCATCTTTTATTGGCTGAGGATCCACACAATCTTACACACACATACAAACAAAGTGGGTCTATGAGTCTATATGCATCTGTCTGGTACATCTTCTTTATCCAGCCATTCATTTTCAGGCACTTAGGTTACAGTTTAGGTTGTTTCCATATCTTGACTCTTATGAATAATGCTGCAGTGAACATAGGTGTGCATATATATTTTAGAACCAGTATTTTCATATTCTTTAAAAATACTCAGAAACAGGGTTAATGGATTTAAGGTAGTTCTGTTTTATTTTGTCTGTTAGAAAACTCCATCCTGTTTTCCATAGTTATACAAATTGTTCTTCACATAATCATCAACATTCTTAGGTATTTCCTTTCTCCATAAATCATCAGCATTTACTGTTTCTTGACTTTTTGATACTAGTTATTCTAAGTAGTGCGAGGTAAAAATTTCTTTATGGTTTTTGGTTTGAATTTCCTTAATTATAAGCAATATAAAATGTCTTTTCAGGGCTGGAATGATAGTACAGTGGGTAGGATGCTTGCCTTTCATGCAACCAACTTGGGTTCAATCTCTGGCATCTCATATGGTGCCCTAATCTCTGAGTGCAGAGCGAGGAGTAAGCCCTGAGCATCACCGGGTGTGCCTCCCCTGCCCCCCAAAGAAGTCTTTTAATGTGTCTCTTGACTGTGTGTGTGTGTGTGTGTGTGTGTGTGTAATACCTACATTGATCATTTGTCCACTTTAAATTAATTTATATTTGGAGTATTCTCCAGTGGTTTGTGGGGTAATGGAGGCCACTCCCAGTAATCTCAGCCTAGTAGTATGGGCCTGATAGTTTAATCCTAATTGCTGTGATGCGGTACTGCTCAGGCTCCAGGAAGCTGGAGAACACTAGTGCCACATCAGCAGTTCTGGAGGTTGGGGGCACTAAGTTATAGTTGGAGGTGTTTGGTGCATAATGCAGTGCCAGTCAGTGATTGAACTCAGGGCCTTGCACATGCAAGGATGCATTTCATCCCTTTAGACCATCTTCTCAGTCAGTCCTTGTTTTTGTTATTTTTTTGGTAGTGGAGAAGGGGATTCCCAAGTGGTGTTCAGGATGTCTGAGCTCCCACAGTTTTCTACCAAGTTGGTGGCAGTTCAGTGCAAAGGCCCAAGAATGCCAAGCTTCTCAGGTCCACAGTGCAGGGATACTCAGATTACACCAACAATGCTGGGGGTCTGCAGGCCTATATCTAATGCTGCTCAGGGCCTCCAGGACTGCCCCCAGAAATGTTCAGAGGACCATGTTATGCCAGAAATCAAACCTGTGCATGTTAAATATGTACCATATCAGTCTCCAACTCTAGTATATTGTTTATTACCGTTGTATTATTTGAGTTGCTCACATATTTGTTTCTGGCATCTCATATGGTTCCTTGATCCCTGAGTGCAGAGCTAGGAGTAAGCCCTGAGTATAAGAGGGGTGTGCCTCCACTTGCCTCCCCCGCCAAAGAAGTCTTTTCATGTGTCTCTTGGCTGTGTGTGTGTGTGTGTGTGTGTGTGTGTGTGATATCTACGTAGATCATTTGTCCACTTTAATTTATATTTGGGGTATTCTCCATATTTTAAATATTAACCTCTCAGGCTGGTGAGATGGTATGGGAGTCAGTACTTCATATGTTATAGCCAAACCACTCTGAAATTCCTTATCCTCTGTCATTCCTGAATCAAGGAGCGCAGTGTTTGTTTGAAGGTGTAAGCAGTTCAGCATTTAACTTTTAAATATGAATATCCTCACAGATAAATTTGAAAATAATCTACGCTGCAAATACTTCTGGAGACCTAAAGGAGTGGAGCTGTGCTTTGGCATTCAGCACTATGCAGGAAAGGTAAGGCGAATGTGCTACTAAGCCTAAATTCGACAAAGGGGTCCACGTCCACAGTCCCCTGTCTCTGCAACTTGTGCAATTGCTTGCAGATTTCTCTCCCCTCTTAATTCTTCTTGAACACCTCATTATAATTCCCAAACTTTCTCAGTGGTGCTGCTCAGAGAAAGTTGCCCCTGGCAAAGAAACAATTTCTCACTAGGGAGACCCACAGAGCTGCCATCTGCTTCTCACCTGAGGTCTGGCCTCGCTGTGACAGCTCTCCAGAGAGAAAACATATTATTGCTTTCACAGTGTTTAGCAGTAAATGTTAACATTCTGAAGTCATTTGGAGATGTGTCAGTAATGGAGGAGAGTTAATATCACAGTGGGGCACAATTTTTAGCACATTAAATATACGTCTACAGGCCCCTCTCCCCCGCGAATGTCTAGATGAAATGGAAAAATAATTTCACTTTATCATCCAGATGATAAGCTTTTCCAGCATCAACTGAAATCTCTACTCTTCATACATTATGCTGGGATCTCGATTTCAAGTCTTGAAGCAGATCAGTGATTGATGCAGGAAATTCTCGAGTCCCATAGCAATAACTCATGGCTCAAGTTACTCTTGCAGGAACCATTTGAATTATGGCTGAGGCCTTGGATCCATCATGGGTAAATGTTCCAAAAAGGGCATTTTGGATTATTTTGTTGATTTCAGATGTATAAAATTACTATTATCATCATCATTACCACTTTAAATTACTATTATGGTCCTGAGGATGAAGCAGCCCAGGGCTTTACACATATGCTCTACCTCATGAAACAGCCCATCTCTCAACTTATTTGGGGAAAGTTGTCAGGGTTCAAATGCAGGGTCTGGGGGCCGGAGTAACAGTACAATGGGTAGGACATTTGCCTTGCACACAGCCAATCTGGGCTTGATCCCTGGCATCCCATATGGTCTCCCGAGCACCACCAGCAGCAATTGCTGAGTGTAGAGCCAGGAGTAACCCCTGAGCATTGCCGGGTGTGACCCCCCCCACACACACACCCACCCCAAACAACAACAACAAAATTAAATCCAGTGCTTTGTACTTATGTCATAAATTCTACCACAGAACTATATCACCCAGCTATTGAAATTATTCTCTCATGTTCATTTCCTAACACAGAAATTAATTTTGCCTCAGTGAGGATTGGTTGAAAGGCGAATTATAACACAAGTGAAGAAAATATTTTCTTTCCACGAGTACCCCTGTTGTCTATTCTATATCTTTCTTGGAAATAGTTACCTGACTTTTGACTTGTAATCTTTCATTTCCCTTTGTGACCATGTCTGGCCATCTAATGTCCTCTACTCCAGTCCTGTACTCTCACCACTCACCCTCCCTCCACCCCTGCACTTTGTATTGTCCCCCTCCCCATTCTTTTTCTTTTCTTTTGGTCTCACCCAGCGATACACAGGGATATCTCCTAGTTCTGTACTCAGGAATCACTCCTGGCAGTGCTGGGATGCTGGGAATCAAACCTGGGTTGGCCACATGCAAGGCAAACGCCCTGCCTGCTGTGCTATCACTCCAGCCCCTCCCCATCCTTTTTTGCCTGCCTGGCCTTTCTGTCTTTCTATCCTTTTACGCTTATTTTCTACTCACTCATTTTATTCCCTTTTCTCATTTTTTTGAGTTTAGCGGGAGAAGGGATTTTCCCCCAACCCCCACCTGGAGTTACGTATTTTTTTTTTTCTGAATCCGTTCACTACTCTACTTATTTCTGTTCATCTTTACAAGTCTCAAAGAGCTGGCTTCTTCTGTTCTGGGAACTGAGACCAGTTGAGAAATCCTGAGTTATCACCTAAGTGCCACGAGTACCTTGAAAGCAGTGAAAACACAAGAGGTTGGAATGTGAAACATGAAACATCTTCCTCCCCTTCCCCTCAAAATAAGTGACCATCAGCCCATCTTTTATCTTTCTAAGCTTCTGTTTGCCCACCAGTAAAATGGATACAATAAGAGTGTTTGCCTCCTAGAATGGTTTATCTTAATAGTGAGTGATTGCCCAAACTATGTTCATCATTAATCAGATGGAATATATCATTTTACATTGTAAAAAACAATGAAACAAGAAGTTAGGATGAGCTTGCCTGTACAAAACTGTAATTTCCTTCTCTTTATTTGATGGTGTGTATTTTGAAAAAAGGGCAGTGTCAAAACATTTTGGCCAACTAATGGCCAACTCAGACAGCTTATTAGTTTTACCAGTTATTGCCAATATGGGTTAATGAGCAATTCGGTTTTTATGTTGCAGGTATTATATGATGCCTCCGGGGTTCTTGAGAAAAACAGAGATACTCTACCTGCTGATATAGTTGTGGTCCTGAGAACATCAGAAAACAAGCTTCTCCAGCAACTCTTCTCAATCCCATTGACCAAAACAGGTGCTTGGAGCTTCCCTGACAGTTCTGGGCTTGGTGCTACAATCACTGTAAAAGGTTCTATTTAGTGTCTAAAAATTGCTAATAACTGACATTTTGAAAGTTAAGCAAGGATTAAGGCCTTTCCAACTAAGTTCAAGAGAAGAAAAGTGTTTCTATTGCAGTTTAATATATATATAATGTATATATTACATATTACACATATATGTACAATATATATATTTTTCAGAAAGTTCTTTAATAACAGGAGAACTGGAACCCCCCAGTACAGTGACTCAGTTCTCATCTGAAGACCCCAGCCCCAAACATCTAACCCCTGGGGTCACTTGGCACTGGTTACCATGAGCCCAAGGGGGAGTGGGGAAAGTAGATGTAGGAAGTTGAGGTTCTTAGGCCACAGCTTGAGAGTGGGGTGCTTCTCCCTGCCCTGTCCCTGGGTAGAGGGATGAGGGATCCTTATGGTGAAGCTCATGTCCTATAAAATGCCTTCGGCTATGAACTGGTACCCTTGGTCTTTGAGGGCATCCCCAGGTCTCTCTTTTGGAGGATGTGCTGAGTCTCTTCCACTTTTGGGAGACAGGTAATAGGTTAGGGTTCACTGAGACAGGCAAATGGTTCCATCTGGGTATGCCCCAGGGAATCCCCAAGACCAGGATCCACAATGACCAGGGTCATTGTGATCCACCCCATAGTGCCAACGCCTGGTGATAAGCTTCTAGCACAAGGACCACCCTCAAGAATACAACCTGGACCTGGGCTGGACACCCCCACCTCAGTGAGTCTGGGGGATAATGGTCATATTTGTACACACACAAGCTGTCGCAATTGTATATACACACACAGTTGCATTTGTATATATACACACACACACACTGTCCAAAACTTTAACTCTTAGACCTCTCATTTTCTCTGCTTACCTCTTCACTCTTTCACTTATATATCCGTGTGTGATCATGACTTCACACTGGACACTCTAGGATAGTCTCCTTCTACCAAAAGGTATAAGGAAGGTTATTTCTATTTATGTATGATTCCAGTGAGAGATGTATAGGGAATTAAAAGCTACCTCAGAGGCAATCTTCAGAATTCACCTCCTCCAATTTCTCACTCAACCACTGAGCCTACTTTGTTTTCAACACCACCTCGGAACACTCCATCCCTGGCTGCTCACCCGGTTTTTACCTACTTGCAGTCAACTTCTGTTTAGTCACACAATCTGTTCTTATACCAGAAAGCAGAAAGCAAAGCAAAGAACAGAACTAACTTCCTGGTTCTGTTCTTCTAACTGGGTCCCATTCTTTGGATTTATCTGGAATTTACCTGCCTTTGTTCGGGCAGCCCACTCAATCTCATAACTTCCCTCTCGAGGGCTTTATAATCTTGAGACTGTGTCTAGAGAAATCTACAGGTATGCCTTAATGATAGGAGGGGGACATTTTCATCAGTGTTTATTGATTGCTTTTTAAAAATATTTTGGACCATATCCAGTGTTATTATATGCTTATTCTGCACTCAGAGATCACTGTGCTTGGGAGGACCATATGGAGTGCCAGGGTCAACCCAAGATATACAAAGTAAGGGCTATGTCTTCTATACTATCTCCTGGCCCCTTACTTTACTTTAAAATTTTTATTATTGTTTTTGGCCTCTCAAGAAATGTTGGCAGACCTGGAGGCTGTAGCTGGCAGTACTTACCTGGCTATGTGGGCCTGATAACTCGGCTTTGGCCTAGGGATGCAGTGCAGCTCAAGCCTAGTGATGTGGGGGACTGCCAGCATCACCACCTTGTGGTGCTGGGGGAAGGAATATGGAGTACTGGAGACTCAACTTGAGTTCTAGTACATGCAAGACACATGCTCCAGCTTTTTGAGTTATTTCCCTGGTCCCTATAATCTGCTTTTCTCTGCCTCCCTCCCACCCTCCCTCTGCCTTCCCGCCTTGAAATCAATGACACTGGTGTGTAGCATGGGGTCTTTGTATTCTTTTTTTTTCTTTTTGGGTCACACCTGGCAATGCACAGGGGTTACTTCTGGCTCATGAACTCAGGAATTACTCCTGGCGGTGCTCGGGAGACCATATGGGATGCTGGGAATCGAACCCGGGTCAGCCATGTGCAAGGCAAATGCCCTACCCACTGTGCTATCACTCCAGCCCTGGTCTTCGCATTCTTAAGGAATGTGATGCTATGTCTAACTCTTTGCAACATGTAAAGTCATGTAAAGTTTAACTGAGAAAAAAGTCACAGCCTGCAACCTATGCTTCATCTTATTTGGGGTGTGTAGGGGCAGTGTTCAGCAATGTTCAGTGGTTACTTCTGGCCTCTGCTCTCAGGAATTACTCCTAGTATTACTTAGGGGACCATATGGGATGCTGGGGATCGAAATTAGGGTGACCATATGCAAGGCAAGCTTCATACCCGCTGTACTGGCCCTATGCTTCATCTTGGAAGGAAAGTTCAGACTTGAAACCAGTTTCTTAACTTTCCTCAAGCAGACTTCTTTTAAATAAAATATTGAGACATCCCTTCAAGAAATCTGCCCTTCTACTTCTTCTCCAGACCTTCCTCACTGGGTACAGCCAGTACTGGGTCCCGACCAAGTTGTAGGACAAGGTGGGCAGGTATAAGGGCCTGTGAGTGTGGGCTGAGAGTGCTTGGGAGAAGGAAGATACAACACTATTGATACGGGATTGTATTCTTTGAAATAAAGTCAACCAGAGTGAATTTTCATCTGGCATAATTGTCTCATAAATATGACTAACAACTTGACACACTTGTCAAGTCTGTTCACATCTTTGGAATTTACTAGCCTTGGCAAAATAAAAGACAACTCCAAGCACAGGCCGCTAGGTGGCGTATTCAAGAAGCCAGGCTCAGTAGGAACCTTCCCTCTACCCTTCCCAGCCTAAATGAAAAATAGGAACAAAGAGATAGGGCACACTTTTTCGTTTGCTCTTCTCCAAAAGAACTGGATTCCTGTTCGGTAACTATTTCTAAACCTTGCCTCGAAGCTGTACTCCACCCCACTTGAAGGAAACACAAGTGCAAAATAAGACCAGAAAGTTTTCCTGGCAAGCTTCTTTATATGACTGAGTTGTCTGTTGTATGTAATCATTTTTTCAAACTCTCCCATCCAAGTACTAACCAGGCCCAACCCTGCTTTCATTTTTTAAATTCTAAGCATGATTTTCTCCACTCTTGATTTTGATTAAGCAGCTAGGAATCCATATGAACATGACTAAACAGTAATCTATTTTGTTTTTCTGAATTATGCAGTTAAAAATGTCTTCAGTTTAGAAAACATTTCTAGGACAGCTTCTAGTGATAAGGAAGCTAAGGGAGATGAGGAGAGAGAGAGAGAGAAAGATAATATAGCCTAATCCTAAGGCTTGTGGAAACCCCCCCCCCTTCATTTTCTGTCTATAATTGGACAGTGTTTTATCTTCTTAGGTAATAATATTTGCCCTCAGACTTTACTTCTGAAAGGATTGGATGTTCTGTGTTGAATGCCAGAATATTAACCAAGCTTCTAAGTGGAAAAAAATCGTTATTCTGTAGTTTTACATTTTATTACATTACAATCTTTTAAGGCAGAGAAATCTTTTTTTAAAAAATTTTTATTAGTGAAACACCATGAGGTACAGTTGTAGACTTACAAATTTTTGTGCTTGAGTTTCAATTATACAATGATCAAGTACCAATCCCTCCACCAGTGCCCATTTTCCACCACCACGGATCCCAGTATCCCTCCCACCCCCCATCCCTGTCCCTCCCGTCCCACACTGCCTCTGTGGCAGGGTATTCCCTTTTGCTTTCTCTCTCCTTTTGGGTGCTGTGGTTTTCAAAAGAGGCATTGAATAGCAATCATGTTCGGTCTAGAATCTACTTTCAGCATGCTTCTTCCATCCTGGGAGGATCCGCCCAACACCCTTTATTTGGTGCTCCCTTCTCTGTCTGACCTGCCTCTTCCCCCAGCATGTGTGGCTGACCTCCAAGCCAGGGAGTAAACCTCCTGGTACTTATCTCGGCTATTCTTGGGTGTTAGTCTCCTATTTCGTTTCTTTATGTTCCCCAGATGAATGTAATCTTTCTATGTCTGTCCCTCTCTTTCTGACTCATTTCGCTTAGCATGATACTTTCCATGTAGTACCACTTGTATGTAAATTTCTTGACTTCATCCTTTCTAACAGCTAAATAGTACTCCATTGTGTAGATGTACCAAAGTTCCTTTAACCATTCATCTATTCTCGGGCACTCAGGTTTTTTCCAGATTCTGGCTATTGTAAACAGTGTTGTAATGAACAAACAAGTGCAGATGTCACTTCGATGATACTTTTTTGCCTCTCTGGGATATATTCCCAGGAGTGATATTGCTGGGTCAAATGGGAACTCAATTTCTAATTTTTTGAGAATCATCCATACTGGTTTCCAAAAGGGCTGAACCAGTCGGCATCCCCACCAGCAATGAAGGAGGGTCCCTTTCTCACTACATCCGTGCCAGCACCGGTTGCTTTTGTTCTTTTGGATGTGGGCCAGTCTCTGTGGTGTGAGATGATATCTCATTGTGGTTTTGATCTTCATCTCCCTGATAATTAATGATGTAGAGCATTTTCTCATGTGCCTTTTTGCCATTCAAATTTCTTCTTTGAGAAAGTTTCCTTTTCATTTCATTGCCCCATTTTTTGATGGGGTTGAATGTTTTCTTCTTGTGGAGTTCAACCAGTACTTTGCATATCCTTGATATCAACCCCTTGTTGGATGTGTATTCGGCAAATATCCTTTTCCATTCTGTAGACTGTCTTTGTATTTTGGTCACTGTTTCTTTGAGGTGCAGAAGCTTCTTAGTTTAAGATCGTCCCATTTGTCTATCTCTGTTTTCACTTGCTTGGCCAGTGGCGTGACATCTTTGAAGATACCATTAGCTTCAGTGTCATGGAGGGTTTTGCCAACTTTGTCTTCAATGTGCCTTATGGATTCCATTTTGATGTTGAGATCTTTAATTCATTTTGATCTTACTTTTGTACATGATATTAGGCAGAAATCTGAGCCCATTTTTTTGCACGTAGCCATCCAGTTTTGCCAGCACAGTTTGTTAAAGAGGCTTTCCTTACTTCACTTCACATTTCTTGCTCCTTTATCAAAGATTAGATGATCATATGTTTGAGGGGAGATATCAGTATATTCAACCCTGTTCCATTAGTCTGCAGCTCAAGGGAGAGAAACCTTACTGAGTGGAAGGAAATTCTGATGATTTTGTTGGAGGGGAGGATGCTTGTTTCAGGCATACACCTGTGTGAAGAAATGTACTCTGCCTCTCCCACCCTGACTCTGGTCAGTGCAGGATTCCCCACTTTGTTAAATAGTAAAGGTAAAAAGGTAAAGGCCCTCCCCTTGTTCATTGATTCGCTCGAGCGGGCCCAGTAACGTCTCCATTGGAGACTTTGTTGTTACTGTGTCTGGCATATCGAATACGTCACGGGGAGCTTGCCGTGCGGGTGAGATACTCTCGGTAGCTTGCCAGGCTCTCCGAGAGGGGCAGAGGAATCGAACTCGGGTCAGCCATGTTGGTTGCGTGCAAGGCAAACGCCCTACCACTGTGCTATCGCTCTAGCCCATGTTAAATAGTACGCTACTGTTTTCAGTGCCTGAGAAATCACTCTGCTGGTCATTTTAATTCTGTTTATCCTGCTTTAAACCCTTAAATAATTACTTCAGAGCTGGAGTGATAGTACAGTGGGTAGGGCATTTACCTTGCACGTGGCCAACTGGATTTGGTCCCTGGCATCTCCTTATGGTTCCGGAGTATCACCAGGAATAATTCCTGAGAGCAGATGCAGGAATAACCCTTGAGCATCACCAGGTATGACCGCTCCCCCCAAATAATTGTAATTTTATTTGAAATAGCAATGTATACTAAGGTCAATATATTAATATATAATATGTATTATATAATTGTATGTATTATATAATATGTTGTATGTTACATAATATATGGGGTATAATTATATAACCATACATTATATTTATTAATATATCAAGAGCAATATATGCATATATATGGATGTTTATGTGTATATATGTATATATTACTGTATCACTGTATCACTGTCATCCCGTTGTTTATTGATTTCCTTGAGCAGGCACCAGTAATGTCTTCATTCATCCTAGCCCTGAGATTTTAGCAAGTGCCACATTGGAGGCTCTTTCAGGGTCAGGGGAATGAGACCCATCATTGTTACTGGGTTTGGCATATCAAATACACCATTTGGGAGCTTTCCAGACTCTCCTGTGCGAATGGGATACTCTCGGTAGCCTGCGGGGTTCTCTGAGAGCAAGAACTAGACAATAAGTCTTTGCAGGCGTGTGCACTTCCGGGAGCTTGGTTTTATAGTCTCTGGGTCTTGGCCGTTGATGGGATTACAAGGCGCTGGGGGAAGTTGGTGGGTATAACACCTAGCTACTAGAAGATGGGGGATCTGGGTGGAGGAGGCCCAGTCCCGATCCGAGCAGCCTTGGACATATATACATATATACATATATATATATATATATATATATATATATATATATCAATCACTCTAGAAACTTCTTTCAGGGAATAGACTACAGAAGAAGGAACAGATGAAAGCTGGGAGGCCTTGAAGCTTATTAATCCCAAAATATAAACAGAGACCCAGTGATAGTATCCTTCACTTCTAGAGGAGAGATTCTTAAGAATAGTTCTTCTGTAATGGGGTGGGTACTTTTTTGGTGACAGAGGGGGCAGTGCTGTATTCCTGGTAGTTCTCAGAGGACCATGCAGTACCAGAGATCAATCCTAGGTCTCAGCCATGCAAAGCCTGTGCCCTTGTCCCCAGTACTCTGACTCCTGGCGTTTTTTTGTGGTTACATAAGTTTCCTTATAATGTTCATTAATTATGCTGTTCATTCATGTTTGTATCCTTTTCTGTAACGCACTCTCTTTCATGGTGCCACTATTTCTCCCACTCAATGACAGAGAGGTTTATAAAAATGTGAAGGAAAACTTGTGTTCCTTTATGTAAAGGTTTTCTGTCCAGTTCAGTTGAGGTGTCCTGGATCTTGGCTGTGTCTGTTCTTCACGCTTATTCCTGGCCTCCTAAATCCTCCTGCTCTCTAGTTTGTGGGCCACTATCAATCCTTCAGTAGTGAATCTCCAGTAGATGTTCTGGTCCTTGGTAAGTCTCTCACCAAGATTAAGAGGGTTAGCCTGGGTATTTGTGTAAAACTATAGTATAAAATCGCAGAGATCGAGCCAGTGGTTGGTGCTCTTTTCTGCATACCCTCCTTCCTGTGGTGTACATGCCATACATTTCCCAGTACTAAACAAATTAAAGATGGTGAAAGTGAAATCATGGGGCTGAGGTTACCAGTTCTTCACCAGCTTCAGCAAATCCTTTACTGCATCTCTTCTGTCACAGAGACACTTCTGCTGGTGGAAGTGCCTGTGCTTGATTCTCAGGCCAAGAGACTTGGTGACAGTGAGGCAGGCAAGGATAACCAGGCTGCAAGAGAGATTCCGCCTGAGATGCCCTCTCTTTCTCGTATAATCATCCTTTTCCCTGCACATGGACCAACCTTAGATGTGGAAACTTTCTTTTCTTTGGGTGAGGGAGAGATTGGGGTCCACACACAGCAGTGTTGAGGGGTTATTGCTGCCTCTGTTGTTCAGGAGTGACCTCTGGTGGTTCTCTAGGGATTAGATGAGGTAGCGGGAATAGGACCAGGGTGGGCAGGATGCAAGGCCCTTACTTCCTACTCTCTGGCTCCATAACTCTTCATATGACTAAGAAGTTCTCTAAAATAATACATGTGAAACATTGACATGGCTGCAATGCTGTTTTCTAACCTCCTAGGAGTTTTCAAAGTGAATGACATACTAAAATGAACGTGTTACAGCATGATTTCATGGCCTATTTTCCTGTTTGGGGAATTATTCCACTTGCTACTAGTACACTAGCAAATGGTTTAAAGGACCCAGGAGGAAATAGAAGAGGTGGTGTCAAAAGGAACTTGAAAAATCCTTTTTTTGTTGTTTATGAATGGTGACTTCTGACTTCCAAATAGTAGTTAGGGGTTTGAAAGATGTTAAAACTTGAGAAAAATCAGAAACAAACAAGAAGAGCTTAAAGGAAACATTCCCTCGGCCTCAAAGACTGGTTTTAATTCAGAATCTAGAGCTTATTTGTGACTCTATTAATACCTTATGTCAGAGGACTCAGGGATCTCCCTTGAAATTTGGTTTACAGTGAAAATCAACAGTGAAGTCTGTCTGTATTGAATTCTATTGGCTTCCCTTCCAATTGCATGGGGAAAGAGGCAAGGTAAGCCCCCACTATATCTGAAAAGTACTAACACATCATCACTGCCGAAATTCTTGTTGTTGACTATTTACTCCTGATTCTTTAAGTTCAAATGTTCTAAGCTCCTAAGAAGATGGTTTTTTGCCAATTTCCTCCCAGAGTTTTCATTTTCCTCTTATGGCTCTTCCTCTTGTGACAGTTCTGCAATTGGATCTGCCAGGAGGAGCTGGCAACAAAGTTTCACAGTCTCAGTTCCAAAATTCCTCATGGACCATTTCGATTCTCCCTGAAATGAGGCTCTAATGAAACAGCCCTGACGTGGAGCCATGGGGTTGGCCCACTTCTTTCTATTCATTTGGGAGTGAATCTCAGTCAATAGATAAAAGTATATTTAGCATCTATCTACATATAATGTTTCAGCTAGGTATTTTCTAGCATGAACTAATAAAAAACTCAGAATGATTAGGGATAGAGATAAATCCTAAAAGGTACAAAGGATACATTAAAATGTTGAATAGAGATAAGGCAATAAATGGGAGGTAGCATCACACTGTCTTTAAAAGAAAAAGTAAAAGAAAAATTTCTAGAAATATTATGAGGAATGACTCTTTTGGGAGGCACACAGTGACATGCAGGGCTTACTCCTATCTCTGGTCAGGGATCATTCCTGGCTAGGTTTGGGGACCTTATGCAGTGCCAGGTCAACTACGTGCAAGTCAAAATCTCCAGGCACTGTAGTATATCTCTGGCCCCAGGAAGGTCTTTTAAATAAAAAAATGTTTCATGGAAGAGATTTTTTTTAATAGGAAACTAAAGGAAATTGAGCAGTGTGGGAGTAATGAGGCATTCAAACCAAGGTGTAGAGTTCTAGCAAGGAGCAGGAGGTGGAAATGGAATGATTAAGTGAACAAGATATGAGAAAAAGATCCTGGCCAGAGGGAAGGACATGAAATGGAAAACTGGTGGCAGGCTTCTGATGCCAATCTGAAATGCAGTGAGTGGGTAGGGCAGGCTCCTTAAGAGAAGAGCTGCAGAGTGAAAAAGGTTTGAGGAGGAGGGTGAAAGACCGACTAGAGAGATCCAGAGGTCCCCTAGGAGTCCCTGAACAGCTGTGCTCTCAGTGTATGGTGCGTGTAGCAATGCCTTCCTTTTGAAGTTAATTTTTATAACATATGAGGCGAAGTCCATTTTTTCATAAGTGTTTCAAAGCTATATATTGAAATGACTATCCTTTCACCATACATTGTTCTTATTTATTTCAGTGAAACAAAAATAGTTTTACTGAGAGAAATTTAGAGAGATGTGAGAGGAAAGTTCTCCTCAGACCTTTAACAACAGGAGGAGTATACAAGAAGATGGATTCGGAGCCTCAGGCCAAGACTGTTTTCCTGGCAATAAGGTCCAGAGTTGAGGACAAAGGCCATTGCTTTTCCCTGGTTTTACACCTCATGGGAGACAGAATGTACTTTACCCTCTCCTGAAACTAGGAGGCAAAAGGCATCCCCCGAAGAATCACTCCTGAAGTTTGGAGGCATACCTATACAAAAAATTATACAGTAACAGTTTCTTTTCCTGGTCAAGTGTTTGTATAGCTACCAAAAAGCTTAAACCCTTTCCCTCTTTAAAGAACAGATAACTAGAGAGCAAAAAAAGTGCCATTATGGGAAATTGCTTTGTTTTGAGTCTCCAGTTCTTTAGAAAAACAGAAAGATTCTTGATTATCTAAAATTGGTAGAAGAAATTAAGGGTTTTCCCTCCTAAACCCAGATACCGCCATGAGCAGTCAGAGAGACTGAAACCTCACCCAGTGGTGGCGGGGAGCTCTGTCTGTCCTCTCTCCTTTCTTCCTCCTCCACATGGATACCCAGAGACATGTGCAAGAAAAGCCTCTGTAAAGAAATGGCACCATTACTGCAATAGTCAGGAGGGAAAACAGATCTAAATTGATGTTATAGTTGACCTCTTTTCCCACTCTTTGATGATGGCAACTTCTGAGTGCCAGCAGAATCTCTTTGTCCAAACAGAGAATGAAATTTGTAAAAATTCATGATGATTCTGCGAGCACTTAAAGCACACCAAATATGTGGACATTCCTATGATTTATGCTCTGACTTGGAAATTATGCTCTGTCTTTGAAATCTATTTTAATAAGTTGGGAAATTCAGAGAGATGACATTCCATTTAGAAACCCATATTCCCAGGACACAAATAAAACCAAAATTTATTAGTAAGGAAATCATAAAAATCAGAGTGGGGATAAGTGAAATAAAAACAAAAACAACAATTTAAAGGATCAATGAAGGTAACAACTAGCTTTTCAAAAATATAAATAGAACAAATAAACCTTTAGCTAGGTTTATAGAAGAAAACTCTAATACAAACAAAAATAAAAGGAGAAATTGCAATAGATGCCATAGAAATACAATAGATCATATGAGGCTACTATAAATGCATTATGCCAATGAATTTCATATTGGATATATAAGTAAGTAAGTAAGTAAGTAAGTAAAGGCCCTCCCATTGTTCATCGATTTGCTCGAGCGGGCCCAGTAACGTCTCCATTGGAGATTTTGTTGTTACTGTGTTTGGCATATTGAATACATCACGGGTGGCTTGCCAGGCTCTGCCGTGCCGGCGAGATACTCTCGGTAGCTTGCCGGGCTCTCCAAGAGGGGCAGAGGAATCGAACTCGGGTCAGCCATGTTGGCTGCGTGCAAGGCAAACGCCCTACCACTGTGCTATCACTCTAAAGAAAACGAAAATACTTACACAAAAAGTTTTGTCTACCCCGCTATAGATGCGAACATTATTTACAATCGCTGAAGTAAGAAAGCAGCCATTGTGCCGGTTGATAGATGAGTAAATTAAAAAAGATAGGGTACATTTGCATAATAGTATTATTTCAGCTATTGAAATGATGAAATTTTACCACTCCTAGGAAAAGGAGGTTAAGGAAATTATGCTAAGTGAAATAAATCAGAAGGAAAGAGACAAGTATTGGATTATTTCACCTGGTTGTGCAAAATAAGGGTGTGAAATTAATGACCAGACAAACCAAATAAAAAGACAAACAGGTAGATGTTGACAATAAAATTAAGGTGACCAGAGAAAGGAAAGTGGGGAGAAGACAAATTGAAAAAAGAAATATTAAATTATTTTTTAAAGTGAAATTTTAAAAAAGAAATTCCTTTTTTATTTCTATTTTTATTTTATTTATTTTATTAGTGGATCATCATGAGGTAGAGTTACATACTTACAAACTTTTGTGTTTGCGTTTCAGTCATACAGTGATCGAGTATCCATTCCTCTACCACCAATGTCCATTCTCCACCACCAATGATCCTAGTATCCCTACCACCACTCCCAACCCATCCTCCCCACCCCACCCCATCTCTGTGGCAGGGCATTCCATTTTGTTCTCTCTCTCTGTGTGTTTGGGTGTTGTGGTTTGCAATAGAGGTATTGGGTGGCCATCATGTTCGGTCTATAGTCTACTTTTGGCATCTTCCAACCTGAGCGGATCCTCCCAACACCCTTTACTTGGTGGTCCCTTCTATATCTGAGCTGCCTTTTCCCCCATTATGTGAGGCTGGCTTCCAAGCCATGGGGAAAACCTCCTGGTCCTTGTTTCTACTATTCTTGGGTGTTAGTCTCCTATTCTGTTACTTTATATTCCACAGATGAGTGCAATCTTTCTGTGTCTGTCCCTTTCTTTCTGACTCATTTCAATTAACATGATACTTTCCATGTTGATCCACTTATATGCAAATTTTATGACTTCATCTTTTCTAACAGCTGTGTAGTATTCCATTATGTAGATGTTCCAAAGTTTCTTTAACCAGTCATCTGTTCTTGCGCACTCAGGTTTTTTCCAGATTTTGGCTATTGTAAACAGTGCAACAATGAACATACAAGTGCAGATATCATTCCTACTATACTTTTTTTTTGCCTCTCTGGGATATATTCCCAAAAGTGGTATGAGATTCCTTTTTCAGTTTTGAAAAAATATATGCATGAAAACTGAAAGTTCATGTTCTGAATGAGGAACAGTATAAAGCTGTTAGCTGCCAGAAAGATCCAGGTAGAATTCCATATATAGCAGATGCCTGGAATCGAGGGTTGGGGAAGGTGCGGGGATGGGGGTGCCTGGCCCTGCAGACAACCCATGGCATCAAGCACTGAGAGCACTGGGGAGCTCTGACTCCCACTGGCTTAGAGAAGTGGCCTAAGGGCCGTGGGGCTCGGTGTGAACCTAGGCCCATCCTTCCTCACCAGGCTGCATCAACCTACTGTGAGAACTGAGGGAAGGTCTCCACTGCCTTTGTGAGGTTCTGATGCCATTTGACAGGCTGCAGAAAGAAACACAGAAGGTTTCAGCAGCCTTTCTAGCCAACCCCAGGAGAAACTTCACACCTCCCTTTCTGTTTTTCCCTTTGGTAGTGATTTTCAGCCCCTGTGTAGAAGAATCCTTGATTTTCTACAAGAGCAGAATATTTGGTTGCTGTGGTTAAGGAGGAAAGAGAACCTCTCTTGACATTCTGTTTGTTTTGTTTTGTTGTTGTTTTAACATCCCTGTTTAGGGTTTCAATGTCTCCATGTGCTATTTCCTTTTTATTCAAATGCAAGCAGCTTAAATGTTTTTCCCTTTGTAAAGATTTCCTGCTGTTTTTTCTATCCCATGTAGAGTGGGGATAAGGAATCCTGGAGTGGGGTTCAGGGAATAGGTTGACTTTGTATCTGATAGGTTTAAAACTCTTAAACCAACTTCCCATCATTTCTGCAAAATGAGGAAATTGCATGAAAGAGAGCTTCCTGGTCCAAAGGTCTGCTATTGATGAACAATCTTATCTTTAGCCCAAATATTTGCTCTGCAGGGAATGCCCTGCCACAGAAGCAGGGTAGGATGGAGGGGTTAGGGAGGGGGTGGTGAGAGGGATGCTGGGACCATTGGTGGTGGGAAATGGGCACTGATGGAGGGAAGGTTAGTTGATCATTGTTTGACTGAAACACAAGCATGAAAGCATGTAAGCCTATAACTGTACCTCACGGTGATTCACTAATTAAAAAAAATTGCTCTGTAGTTACTGTGTTTAAAAGGAGGGCTGAGGGGCTGGAGCAATAGTACAGAGGGTAGGGCACTTGCCTTGCACACGACCAACCTGGGTTCGATCCCCAGCATCTCATATGGTCCCCCAAGCACCACCAGGAATAATTCCTGAGTGCAGAGCAGGGAGTAACTCCTGTACATGGCCGGGTGTGATCCAAAAAGCAAAAATAAATAAAAATAAAAGTAGGGCCAAAGAGACAGCTCAAGAGAACTACCTCTAAGTATAAGAGAAGTATAAGAGAAATATAATCTGCATGAGGGAGTCTGGGTTTGATCTCCACTATCACATGGTCTCCTAAGTGCCAAAGGAAGCAATATCCAAGAACAGAGGCATGAATAGCCCCCAAGCACCTCTAGTTATGGTCCCAAAATAAAATAAATAAACATATTAAAGTATGGGGACTAGAAGAGTTAAGCACAGGCTTAAGGTAGTTGCCTTGCATGCAACTAAAACCAGTTCTGTGCTCAGTACCTATGGCTCCCTGAGCATAGTCAGAAGTGATTTTGAGCACAGAGCTAAGTATAGCCCCTGAACCATGTGTGGCCCAAACCATTCCCCTCAAAAAACAAAGCAAGTAGTAAAAAAGTATAAAGACTATGACTATGGACAAGACTCTGACTGAGTGCTGAAAGGGATATACACAATAACCTTTCAGTACCTGCATTGCAAACCATAATACCCAAAAGTGGGAGGGGGAAAGGGAGGTGTGGGGAGAGAGAGAGGAGAGAGAGAGAGTCCCTGCTGTAGAGGCAGGCTAGGGTGGGGGAAGGTAGCAGGAGGGAAACTGAAGACATTGGTGGTGGAACACTGGTGAAGGGACATTGTATGACTGAAACCCAATCATGAATAACTTTGTAACTGTATCTCACAATGATTCAAAGGAAAGTATAAAGAAACAAGTTGTCTTAGTCTAAGTTTATTTGGACAGCTTTTGCAAAATGCTGGGTTACTGACAGACAACAGAAATGTATTTCTGCCTGTGAGATTTGCTCTGGACAGAATGGGGACAGGCTGATTAGACAGCAACATTTCTGAAATCAGGGTCACTCTCTGTCCCCAGCATGGTAAAGAGGACTTATGGTCCACCTGGTGACAGGAAGCCACAAGACTGCATTCCATGCTTCCTCATATTCGTCCCCTACAGATAATAGGCAAGACCAAGCACAATTGGTCCACTAGTCCTTCTCCCCTTTTCCCGCCCAAGAAAACTGAAAAGCCCTGGGAGAGAAATTTAGTCTCTGTAGCTCTCTCTGTGCTAGACAGGATTCCCAAATATAACACTCCCAATTCTGAAGACAGAGAAGACCAAGGACAAGGCCCTTGTAGGTCTGGTGTTTGGGCGAGTGCCCACTGGTCCTGAAGCTGCCTTCCACTGCATCCTCACCAGAAGGGACGGACAGAGGGTTGCTGAGGCTCCTTTTCAAGGGTCTGAATCCTGTTTATGAAGACTTCTAGTCATCTGCCAAAACCCCACTGTCAAATACTGTCATCATGGAGATTTGAATTCAACATATGAACTGGACAAGGGGACAAAAGCATTTAAACTAGAACACGTAAAACCAATTGTAACAATATATCTTTAAGATGTTAAAATATTCATTCAATATGTAAATAATAAATTATAAGGAAAACTTTTTTTTAATATTCCTTACATTTTTGTACAAAGTCCTGAGTTCTAGTGTGAGTTTTATATTTGTGGCATATCTGAATCTGGACAAGCCCCATTCAGGACACAAGTGTCCTGCTTCATTGAGTGACTCTAGAGAATTGCTGCATTGTCCGTAGCTCTGCATGGTCCCCAATGGTATCATTTTGCTCTTTAAGAGAAACACCAACATGTCCCAGAGCCCTTCTTATGGCCTCTTAAAAAATATCTGGTGTTTTTTTTTTTTTGTAAAATATAAGATCAGTACTCTAGCCCTGAGCTGTGAGCCCTGACTTTTCCTTTATAAAATAAAATGGTACGACACGCAAGCTTGGCTTCTGACATTGACCAGCAGGCAGGAAAAGTGACCACTCTGGAGTCTCAGCATTCTAGTGCCAGCTTTACTAAAGTTCTCTCCGATTTCTTGACAAAGATGAAGCAGTCCCATGTTCTCAGCATCCAGAGAACTTTTCGCCACAGAATGGTTGATGAAATCCTCAGTTTCTAGCCTGTAAGGAATAAGAGGTGAAGATGAGAGTTCCATCGTCTAGAAGCACAGGGGATTCTGCTGATGAAAATCCAACAGGTGTCTTTTCTGCAGAAACACCAAGAGATGAAGGGTGACCTGATGGCTAGTACCATGCTTCTGTGAAAAACATCTTGAAGGTCAGCAGTCACTTGGGCCCACAGAGAAAATGTTACTCAGAATATTTCTCCTTCGGACTTTGTTTTCCAGTCAACCTTTGATTGTGGGTAATGTTTTCAAAAAAAAAATAAAAATAAATTTTTAGGGGCTGCAAGAGGCTGATGTAGGCTTGATTATCAGTACCACATATAAGGTCCCCAAGCCCACCAGGAGTGGTCCTTGAGCATATAGCACCTCAACCCCCAAAACATTTTTTATTTTGCAGGGAAGACTCCCTAGCAGGGGCTGGGCTCAACTGACTGTGCTTGGGAGGTCACGCAGAGCTGGGTATCGAAACAGGGCCTGTGTATTTGCGTGTGCTTCAGCACTTTGAGCTATTTCTATGGGTCTCTTCATGGGTGGGTTTTTTTGTTTTCTGTTTTTCAGTGACGGGGAGGCAGGGCAGATAGGGAGCTTCCAGGTGGTGTTCAGGGAACCCAGGGGCCACTCATGGGGATTCTCAGACAGGGTGGCCTGTGGGTCAATGTGAGTATCCAAGGATATGGCACTGCTCAGGCCCTGCAGTTCTGTACATTACTCAGGCCATACTCCACAGTGCTCAGGTGGTCTTGCGGTGCCAGGGATCAAAAACCACTGTATTCTATCTCTTAGCTCCCTCCTTGTAGCTTTTAAATCCATTTCTAGAAATTCTTCAGACTCCCCTTGCTTGCTTGAGACTCTTCCCGCTATGTTCTTTCAAAAAGAAAAACCAAAAATTTAATAATAAATTGGAATAATGGGAATGTTAATACCTAGCTATGAATCAGATTTACTATCTCTGACCAACACATTTAAATTGTGCCTTCACAGTTCCTAAATGCAACAGTGAATGTATCTTTTATTTTTTAAATGGCAATTCAATTTAGAACCATTTTGTTTTATTTCTCCTGTGATCCTATCAAGTGTAGCAAATATGGCAGCTTTGATTTTTCCAAATGGTCAAAAATGCAAGAGAAAGACATAGTTCTCTCAGCCAGCATTCTTCTTATTCATTGGAAAGAAATATGTTCTCATTTAAGATGAAAGGTTCTCTGCTTTTATTTCAAAGCTCATATTGAAGAAAAAGTCTCAAGGCCATTTACACTTTATTAATTCATCCCGCTATAAAATCCCCATTATAATGGGGCTTTTAGGTCATTTCCTCCCCGCCCCTCCCAAACATACACCCTTCACTAAAAGATAACTCCAGGCATTTTAAATCAAACTATTATAATCATCTCACTACTTAGAGATGGATCACAACTGAATGTCCCGCCCTCCCCAGAAATTTGGGCCATGTTAATAAGAAACTGCATTTTTTTCTTTGGAGCACAACCCCAGCTTCTAACAGCCTAGCCCATATGTTTGGAGTATATAAAATTTAATCATTTTTTCCCTGGTGCCAACATATTGTGTGCGAAGAGGCGCTGTAAAGCACAGCTGTGTGGAGTAACAATTGTGAACTTTACTGGCTTGCACATGTGAGGCTCCATTGAACCAAACAAAATGTCACTGAACTGCATTTGAGAGTTGGACGTGGAGAGAAGACTGCTGAGATTTTCATGAAGGTTCACATGTAGCAGTCATTCCATTCTAAGCTTGTCACAAAAGTGATCCAAGTGATGCAAAACCCAGCCCTAAATCAACCCTTTCAGAGAGTGTTAAACGGCAATAGTGGTTACTGTGTGATCTTTGGGTTTTTTTGTGCAGTTTACCTGGTCTGATGTGTGAGTGACCCCGCCCAAATCTAGACATCATCTAAAGTCAACTGAATTTGGACAGTTTGGCTCAGCAGGCTGACCCATCAATGACTGAGTGGTTCATTATGAGTATGACCAAAGCCATGAAGTGACCACACAGACTTCACTGGGGCCTTCCCAGTTGATGGACTGTGCCCGCATTCCCTAGGCTCTCCCTGCTCTGACCTCCCAAAAGCAGCTTGAGTCCTTCCTGTCCCAGTTTTCTTTCATGGTAGACTGAGACTGTGGCTCACAGGGTTGTCAATAAGAGTTGTCACCAGCACAGCATCTGCTATTTTGTCAACATCCAAATAAATGCTAATATTTAACTGTTAACTCTGTTCCGTAGTAGAAGGACAAATGGTGACAGAAGTGGATTTCTACACTTATTTCCTTCTCTATGGAGGATTTTTTAAAGCAATTTTAAAAACTATACAGGACTATGCATTTGTTCTTTTTTCTCTTTTGCATGAGTTTGCGATTTCTGAGTTTTAAGGAATAATACATAAGAAGATAAACAGAAAATAATAAGGTAAACCTTCCAAACTGAAACACTCAGTTTATACACCTTTTTTAGTCATTGAACTCAGCATTTACTGAGGCTCTGGTAAATAGTTGAGTAGTCCATAAAATTCTGATTAGCTAGAACCCCCTAATTAATAATGTTTTTTTGTAAATCTCAGAACACAAGTTGAAAAGGTTGTTGTTGCTAAACTAAATCAAGTGATCTAGCTGAAACTAATCTGCCTTGTTTCACTAGAATCTCTAAAGACCACATGACTCCACCCATATCCTCTGCACCAGCAACATCTGCATCTCAACTTGCCACTGAAACTCTATTAAACTATGATTTTAACAGAAACCCCTTATTCCCAAAGCTTATTTATCCAGCCCTCTCTCTGATGAAACTCAGATATTAAGTGAGCAAGTAACTTGTTCAAGATCTTAATAAGTGGCAGGGCTGAGACAGAGCCCAGGCAATTGGACCCCAGAACTAACTATATTAACCCTTTGTTATCCAGGTCTCAGACTACTTAAGCAAGGAGTCTAAATAGAGCATGAGGTAGCCGGAGAGGAGCAAAAACTTCAGGGTGTGTGGAGGGAAGTGAGGGCCTCTAGTCCTGCTCCCAAGGCTTTGTATGTTGTGTTAAATAAACATTTAATGCCTAGGGCCAGGGATATAGGCCAAAGAGTGAGTGCACATGATTGGTGTGTTGAAGGCCTGGCTTTGATCCTGTGTAGCAGGGAATGGTTCCTGAGCAGCACTCTGTGTGGGCCAAACAAAATAAAATTTTATTTGATACCATTGATTCACTCCCTCGCTTTCACAAATATTTATTGAGAGCCTGCTGTATGCTAGATGGACTGTGTCACGTGTTAAGCACAGGGGAGCAAGTAAATGGGTTTCCTGCCTGCCCTCCTGGAGCTTAGACACCAGTGAAGAGTCACAAGACTCAGGACATTTGGGTTCATTGGAAGCTTTTAGTGTGACATCGAGGAATATCTTTGGCTTTGATGAAACATTCACTGGAAATGTCTAAGTAATTATTCACGTGATTTATTACCCATCCCTGGTGCTACACACGCTAAATAGTGCACGGTTTGTTATCTATCTCTCCTATCTCCCTAGGATAATGAGCCGTGGATGTTCTTGGGTGACTGAAAGAAGATAGAGAAGTTTGCCAAGAGAAGGAGTTACGATCGATAGGGAAAAGGCAAGAGTAGAAATCATCTTAAGTGTGCTTGTCATTGAGGCAGACTGCTAGGTAGAAGGGAAACTGGGGACATTGGTGGAGGAAAGCAGACACTGAAGGGATTGGTGTTGGAACATTGTATACCTAAAACCCAATCATAAAAAAAATTATGTAATTCACAGTGACTACATTTTTTAAAAAATTGTTTTTAACAAGTTAAAAAAACGTTATTCTAGTGCATTGTAATGTGTTCAGCAAACTGTTTTTAAGTGTCTACTGTGTTTAGAGAACTTTGAAAGTCATTTTCTTTGGTGTGGGAGTCCACACCAGCTGTGCTCAGGGCTTACTCCTGGTTCTGTGCTCAGAAATCACTCCCAGGAATATCCTCTGTGCTCAGAGAACCCAATGTGGTACTGAAGATTGAACCCAGGTGGTCTGTATGCAAAACACATTGTTAGGATCTATGGGGAAAAGGATCTTTCTTCCCTTTCTTTTTCTTCCCTTCACTTTTTGCTGTTATTATTGCTATGGTCAGTGCTGCTTTTGATTTTATTTATTTTTTAAATTTTATTGAATCACCATGAACTACAGTTACAAAACTTTCTTTCTTTTTTTGGGGGGGGGCGGGGAGCAGCATAACTTTATTGATGGATGGTATGTGACAAGGTAGGATTCCCTAAGCCCCTCCCCTTCTTCAGGGTGTGGGGATGAAAACTCGAGGTCGGGAGATTTTCAGTGTGTTGAATGAGAGGGGGAAGAACTCCTCAGTACCTGGGGGTCTCCCTCTTCATATTAATGTTCTTGCTGGGGCTGCTGGTCCTGGAGGGTTGGGGTCCCTACTCCTTGGAGGCCATTGGAGATCATGAGGTCCTCCACCTGATTGCTATAGCCAAACTCATTGTTGTACCAGAAAATGTGCTTGCCAAAGTGGTCATTGAGGGCGATGCCAGCCCAAACTTTGAAGGTAGAGGGTGTCACTGTTAAAGTCTCAGGAGTCAACCTGGTCCTCGGTGTCCAGGATGCCCTGAAGGGGCCCACTTTCTTGATGTTGTCATATCGGGCAGCTTTCTCCAGGTCAGATTCATGATGGACACGTTGGGGGTGGAGAAACAGAAGGCCATGCCAGTCAGCTTCTTGTTCAGATCTGGGATGACCTTATCCACGGCCTTGGTGGGGCCAGTGGCAGCGGGGATGATGTTCTGGGCTGCCCCTCGGTTATCACGCCAGAGTTTCACAGAGGGGCCGTCCATGGTTTTCTGGGTAACAGTGATGGTGTGGACAGTAGTTATGAGCCCTTCCACGATGCTGAAGTTGTTATTGATGACCTTGGCCAGGGAAGTCAAGCAGTTGGGGGTGCAGGAGGCATTGCTGATGATCTTGAGGGAGTTGTCATACTTCTCGTGGTTCACGCTCATCACAAACATGGGAACATAGGCAGACAGGGCCGAGATGATGACTCTTTTGGCACCACCCTTCAGGTGGGCCCCTGTCTTGTCCATGGTAGTGAAGACCCCAGTGGACTCCACTATATACTCAGCACCAGCCTCAACCCATTTGATGTTGGCAGGATTTCGCTCCTGGAAGATTGTGACAAGCTTCCTGTTGATGATGAGCTTCCTCTTGATGATAAGCTTCCCATTCTTGTCCTTGATGCTGCCATTAAACTTGCTGTGGGTGGAATGATACTGAAACATGTAGACCATGTAGTTGAGGTCAATGAAAGGCCACAATTTCCACTTCCATTGATGGCTACAATTTCTACTTTGCCAGAGTTGAAGGCAGCCCTGGTTACCAGGTGGCCAATACAGCCAAATCTGTTCACTTCAAATTTGACCATCCTGTTTTAGGATGCAGCTGACACTGCACAGGAAGAGACGACTTCTGTCAGATGGGGAGGAGCAGAGAACCTACAGTTACAAAGCTCTCAGTTTGAGTTTCAGTCATACAATGATTCAACACCCATTCCTCCACCAGTGTACATTTTCCACCACCAATATCCCCAGTATCCCTCCCTCCCACCCCCCCAATCCCATATTTCCCCCTGCCTCTATGGCAGACAGTTTCCCTCTTACTCTCTCTCTACTTATGGGCATTATGGTTTGAAATACATATACTGAGAGGTCATCATGTTTGGTCCTTTATCTACTTTCTGCACACATCTCCCATTCTGAACGATCTCTCCAATCATCACTGACTTAGTGAACCCTTCTCTATTCCAGCTTCCTTCTACCCCAGCTCATAAGGCAGGCTTCCAACTGTGGAGCAATCTTCCTGGCCCTTGTCTCTACTGTCCTTGGGTATTAGTCTCATTTATTATGGTATTTTATATTCCACAAATGAGTATAGTCATTTTATGTCTGTCCCTCTCTTTCTGACTCATTTCACTTAGCATGATACTCTTCATGTCCACCCACTTATAAGCAAACTTCATGACTTCATCTTTCCTAACAGCTGCATAGGATTCCATTGTGTAGATGCACCAAAGAATTAAACAGTCATCTGTCTTCAAGCACTCAGGTTGTTTCCAGATCTTGGCTATTGTGAATAGTGCTGCAATGAACATACAGGTGCCGATGTCATTTCTGTTGTGCTTTTTTGCACCCATGGGATATATTCCCAGAAGTCGTATTTCTGGGTAATATGGAAGTTCAATTTCTAGTTTTTGAAGTTACAGCAGCCACCTTGTATGCAGTCCAGATGCATTTCTGCTAAAAGCTGCTGGGTTTCGAGATTTGTCTCTGAGTCTCTGGGATCGTGGCCGTTAATATGGAAGTTCAATTTCTAGTTTTTGAGTGCCCATATTGTTTTTCAAAAAGCGTTTGACCAGTCAGCATTCCCACCAATAATGAAAAAGAATTCCTTTCTCCTCACATCCATGCCAGCACTGGTTCTTCTTCTTTTGTTCTTGTTCTTTTTGATGTGTGTCAGTGTGGTGTGAGATGATATCTCATTGTTGTTTTGATGTGCATGTCCCTGATGAGTAGTGATGTAGAACATTTTTTCATGTGCCTTTTGGCCATTTGTATTTCTTTTTTGAGGAAACTTCTGTTCATTTCTTTTCCCCAATTTTTGATGGAGTTGGAGGTTTTTTCCTTGTACAGTTCTAATAATGTCTTGTATATCCTGGATATTAACCCCTTATCTGATGAATATTGGGTAAATATTCTTTCCCATTCCATGGGCTTTCTCTGTATTTTGGTCACTGTTTCTTTTCTTTTCTTTTCTTTTTCTTCTTATATTTATTTATTGAATCACTGTGGAAAAAGTTACAAAGCTTTCAGGTTTAAGTCTCAGTCATACAATGATCAAATACCTTTCCCTTCACCAGTACTCATTTTTCACCACCAAGAGCCCCAATATACCCCCCTCCCACCCCTCCCAATGCCTGTGAGGCAGATGATTTCTACTTAAATTTTCTCCACATTGATTGCATTCATTATTTTAACAAAAGATGCACCATTATTGTTTAGAATTTCCCCCATCCCCAACAATCAGAATTGCTGAAAAGGCATTGTGAAATACTTTGTTTTCTATAGCTGGTTATGAGAATCATATAATGATTTTCTGCAAAGAGCCAGATAATTATGAGACTGGTTTCTGTGTGTCTGGTGTTATGGCCGTGCCGGAGAGCCACTCATGGGGGGCAACTCGTGACCTCGGTAGGGTGTGAAGGACGAGCCGGTACCGCTCCCCTTCCCATGAGATTGCAGTTGCCCTATCACCGCAGGCTCATATCTGGCTTTCCTATAAGCTCTGAGGTGGCGGGAAAAAAGACAGAAGGGAGCAATACCCTTTCCCTCCCGGGCAGGCATGGCACCATAGTTTAACGCATGGTCTATTCACTTTTCTGCCGCAAGCTGCCGGGCTCTGGATTAAGTCCTTTTGCCTCTGGAGCCATGGCCATGCCGGAGAGCCCCTCGTGGGGGGTAACTCGTGACCTCGATAGGGCATGAAGGATGAGCCATTACCATCCCCCTTCCCATGAGAATGCAGTTGCTCTGAAACAGCAGGCTCATATCTGGCTTTCCTGTAAGCTCTGAGGCAGTGGCCACCTTGTATGTGGTCCAGATGCATTTCTGCAAAAAGCCACTGGGTTTCTAGATTTGTCTCTGAGTCTCTGGGATCATGGCCATTAATCAGCTTGATCAGGAGCCAGAGAGGCTTTCCATAGGTGGCGACTCAGGGTCTTGTTAGGATGGGGAGGAAAGGGCCGGTTCCACCCCCATCTGGTGAGGCCCCGTGTGTCTCGTCACTGCAGGCCCAAACCTGACTATCCAGTGGCCTCTGGAGGATGGTGGTCACCGGGCCGCCAGGAGGAACAGGCCAAGGCACGAAACCCACTCCCACCTCAAGTGGCCTAGCGCCAGTAACCTACTGCAGGAACAGGACGCATTTCTGCCAAAAGCCTTTGGGTTCTGAGATTCGTTTCTGAGTCTCTGGGATCATGGCCGTTAAGCAGTTTGATCAGGATCCAGAGAGGCCATGCTTCCGATTATATAGCTGAGCCAGAGGTAGTTTGTGGGTGTGTCTCCCACATACCTAACTTTTGGCCGTTTACTTTCTTGGTAAACTTTGCCTCAAGTGTTTGGGATCTGGCCAAAGGCACAGCAGCAATTTAGGGGTATCTGAAAGTCTGATGGTGCCATCAGGCTGCTGATTCACTCACCTGATCACTGTTTCTTTTGAAGTGCAGAAGCTTCTTAGTTTCATGTCTTCCCATTTGTTTATGTTTGCTTCCACTTCCATGGTCAGTGCTGTTTAATCCTTAAAGATGCCTTAGCTTCATTGCCACAGAGGGTTCTGTCTGCATTTTTGTCCACATACCTTATGGATTCAGGTCTGATATTGAGGTCTTTAATTCACTTTGATCTGACTTTTGTGCCTGGCATTAGACAGAGATCAGAGTTCATTTTTTTGAAGGTAGCCGTCCAGTTTTCCCAGCATCACTAGTTGAAGAGGTTTTCGTTGTTCCACTTCACATTTCTTGCTCCCTTATTAAAGATTAAGTGATAATATATTTTAGGGTCCATGACAGAATATTCAACTCTGTTCCATTGGTCTGCGAGTTTGTTATTAGTCAATACCATGCTCTTTTAATTACAACTGCTTTGTAGTACAGTTTGAAGTTGGGGACGTTGATACCACCCATCTTCTTTTTTCCCAAGGATTTCTTTAGCTATTCATGGGGGTTCATTGTTCCACATGAATTTCAGGAGTGTTTTGTCTATTTTTTTGAAGAATGTCATGTATTCATATAAGGACCATATTTAAATTTGTGTAATGCTTTGGGGAGTATCGCCATTTTAATAATATCAGTCCTCTCTATCCATGAGCAGAGGGTCTCCATGTTCTAGTGTCCACTCTTATTTCTTGAAGTAGTGTTTAGTAATTTTCTTTGTATAGGTCCTTCACCTCTTTAGTTAGGCTGATTCCGATGTACTTGATTTTCTGAGGCACTATTGTGAACGGGATTTTTAAAAAAATATCTCTTTCTTCACTTTCATTATTCGTATATAGGAAACGATGGACTTTTGGGTGTTAATTTTGTAGTCTGCCACTTTACTATACAAACCTATTGTTTCTAGGAGTTTTTTAGGTAGAGTCTTTAGGATTTTCTAAGTATAGAATCATATTGTCTGCAAGTAGTTATAAGTGCTGCTTTTTAAGATTAAGGATTCCGTGGAACTTATTTTCAACAACTTCATAGTCTCCCTGTTAAAATTATGGTACTACAGAGATAGCTCACTGGGATGAGATAGCTTCTGGCATTCTTTCTTTGCCAGAAACTTGGGTTCAATTCCTAGGACCAAGCAGTTTCTCAAGCCAAGCCAGAAATGACCCCCAAGTACCAAGTTGAGTATAATCCCTGAGTATTGCCAGTTATGACCCCAAAACAAAACCAAAAAAGACATTGCAGGATGAGAACAAGATCTCCATCCCCTCTCTCATACACTAAGGAGGAAAAAATGATATAAAATTAGAGGTTTGAATGAGCCCCCTTTTGCCACAATTGCAAAATAAAGGAGCTAACTGTAAAAAGACTACAAGGACCCAGGTAGAGTCTATGAAAAAGGTGATTGCTTTGAATGCTTGAAGCCACAAGTTTGATCCCTAGTGTCACCCAAACGTGCCAAGTGGGGTCCAGCAACTCTGTTGCTTGGGACCCCAGGTACCACCACCACAGGTATGCAATCTCTGACAAGTACCTCATGTAAACAGGTGTGAGCAGCTTGATTGGGCACATGTTCCCAGGAGGACACATATGTGAGTATCATAATTAAGCTACAAAATCCCAAGAAGCACTATGACCAAAATGTGCCCAAATTCCAAAATGAAAAAGTGTGATCTCCAGTGAGCATGTGTATAAATAATACTGACAAAAAAAAGTGTCACTACTAGCAAGCACCACAACCATTGTGTAATCCCACAAACAACAATGGGAAGGAGGAGGAGAGAAAGTGCAAAAACAGATCCTTTGTTAATGATTGTGGTGATATGTGGTAGAGAGAACATAAGCAAAAGAAATAGCTAGGTCTTTTAGTCTAATAGTCAAATCATGATACCACCTGCCTCCTGTTATCTAAGCAACTTTCTCTTTATTCCTTTCCCATCTGTTGTCTACCAAGCTGCTATGAAATAATGTATCACGAGGATTTTAGTTTCATGTTTTTAATTTCATCCTGTCTTACTCTCTCACTTCAGGGATCTTTGAAGATGTACTTTCTTAAGCCTGAACAGACTTTCAGAGCTGGACAGAAGCTCAGAACTGCTCACCCTTTGAAATCCTATTTGCATCCTGTTGTAAATCTTACTAATGAGCTGAGTCTTCAGTCTGCATGATGTTGCTTTAAAAATGAGTCTTTTTTTTTTTGTGCAATCTAGGTATACAGAAAAATTAAGAAGACCCAGAGATCTATCTTTCTTTCTTTCTTTGTTTCTTTCTTTCTTCGTTTCTTTCTTTCTTTGTTTCTTTCTTTCTTTCTTTCGTCACACCTGGTGATGCTCGGGTTTTACTCCTGGCTCTGAATTCAGGAAGTACTCCTGGCGGTGCTTAAGGAACCATATGGGAGGCTGGGGATTGAATCCAGGTCAGCTGGGTGCAAGGTACACGCCCTACCTGCTGTGCTATTGCTCCAGCCTCAAGAACCAGAGTTTTTCTAACAACATCCTACACCCACTCTTGCATAGCCTCCCTCTACCATTACCCACACCTCCACACAAAGTGGTACATTGGTTTTATTCAAGACTTGTCCTGATTGAGCTAAAAGCTGTGCTGCTGAATGTAGATATTGTTCTGCTCTGGAAGTAGTAAGTCTCATATTTCAAGTGCTGTTAGATAAAGTGTTTATAGATTTATCTTTTTTTTCTGAATAGGAATAAAGTCTTCTTGGATAGATATCAGTAGTCTAGGGTCCAGAAGTTTATACTCATACCATACATTTTGGCAACCATGCAGTTTCCAAGCAGATGTCACCAAAACACACGAGAAAGGCAAAAAATACCTAGAACTTTTTTTAAAGCTGACTTTATCTAAGGAAGAATCTTGTCATTAAGATACACTGAACTGGCAACTTTCACCCAAGGGGAGGTTAAATGCAGAAAAATAGCTGAAGCTTCTTCGTTAAGAAAGTTTTGAAAGTGGAAGAGTTATGAAATTGTTACTACTTTGGAAAGTTCTGATGATTCATTATTATTTGTTGGGCTGACATTCTGTTTTAAATCTTAAGGGAAAAAATGAGGTACTATTCTTTCACCTGGTCTACAATTTTAACATTTTTGGCTCACAAATTTTTGAAGCTGTAGTTCATGTGGTAAAGGCAAAAGAGGAAAATTCCCTGAACTCATTGTTTTGATTTTCTTCAAGCAGAGAGTTTAGAGGCATTAATTTTGCAATTCCTTAAGATACTAAAAATCTGTCAATTAAATTCAATATAGAAATGGGAAAAGCATTTTTCTGGGGCTTTTAATTTCCCACATTTATAAGAAGGGCAAGACTGTATGTTCAGAAAGAGTGAGTTTGTTAATTGTCGATCTTCAATAAATTAACTTGGAAAATAAAGTGATTTACAATTTACTTTTGATTCCTTCTGTTCATAATACTATGGCCACTTTCTCTATATGTGTATATGTATATGTGCATGTACACATATATATCTTTATTCATATAAATAAATTACCCATATTCTTCACTTGAGAATTCTTCCACCCCCGCACTCCTGCCCTTATACTAACACTCAAACTCATAGATAATGCAGTGGAGAATATAGAAATTGCAGATCAAAGTCAAACATAAGCATACTGTCTTTTTTTCTTAAAATGACATATTTTAATAAGAAATAAACTCAATAATGATAATACCGAGAACTAAGGCATTCAGAGATTTCAAAAATCATGCATTTTATCACTGGACGGCTACATGCAAAAAAATAGGCTCAGAACTCTGCCTAACACCATGTACAAAAGTAAGATCAAAATGGATTAAAGACCTCAACATCAGACCAGAAACCATAAGGTACATTGAAGACAAAGTTGGCAAAACCCTCCATGACATTGAAGCTAATGGTATCTTCAAAGATGCCACGCCACTGGCCGAGCAAGTGAAAACAGAGATAGATAAATGGGACTATCTTAAACTAAGAAGCTTCTGCACCTCCAAAGAAACAGTGACCAAAATACAAAGACAGTCTACAGAATGGGAAAGGATATTCACCGAATACACATCTGACAAGGGGTTGATATCCAGGATATACAAAATACTGGTTAAACTCCACAAGAAGAAAACATCCAACCCCATCCAAAAATGGGGCAATGAAATGAACAGAAACTTTCTCAAAGAAGAAATCCGAATGGCAAAAAAGCACATGAGAAAATGCTCTACATCATTAATCATCAGGGAGATGCAGATCAAAACCACAATGAGATACCATCTCACACCTCAGAGACTGGCCCAAATTCAAAAGAACAAAAGCAACCGATGCTGGCGTGGATGTGGCGAGAAAGGGACACTCCTTCACTGTTGGTGGGAATGTCCTCTGGTTCAGCCCTTCTGGAAAACAGTATGGACGATTCTCAAAAAATTAGAAATTGAGCTCCCATTTGACCCAGCAATACCACTCCTGGGAATATATCCCAGAGAGGCAAAAATGTATAGTCGAAGTGACATCTGCACTTGTTTGTTCATTGCAGCCCTCTTTACAATAGCCAGAAACTGGAAGAAACCTGAATGCCCAAGAACAGATGACTGGTTAAAGAAACTTTGGTACATCTACACAATGGAGTACTATGTAGCTCTTAGAAAAGATGAAGTCATGAAATTTACATACAAGTGGTACAATATGGAAAGTATCATGCTAAGCGAAATGAGTCAGAAAGAGAGGGATAGACATAGAAAGATTGCATTCATCTGGGGGATATAAAGTAACAAAGTATGAGATTAATACCCAAGAATAGCTGAGATCAGCACCAGGAGGATTACTCCATAACTTAGAGGCCAGCCGGGTATCCTAGAGGAAGGGCTATTCAGATAGAGAAGGGAGCACCAAATAAAGGATGTTTGGAGGATCCTCCCAGGAGGGGAGATGCATGTCGAAAGTAGACTATGGACTGAACATGTTTGCCACTCAATGCCTCTTTTGCAGACCACAACACCCAAAAGGAGAGAGAGAACACAGGGGATTGCCCTGCCACAGAGACGGGGGGATGGGGGGATGGGGGTGGGAGGGATATTATCCATGGTGGTGGAAAATGGGCACTGGTGGAGGGATGGGTATCTGATCATTGTATAATTGAAACCAAAGCACAAAAAACTGTAAATCTACAACTTTAAAAAAAATAAAATAAAATAAAGGGGAAAAAAAAAAAATCATGCATTTTTTCAGTTGATCCAAAATTTTGTCAACTAAGTTTTCAGTTCAGAGCCAACATTACTCATTTATTTATCACACATTTATTTTCATAAATTTATTTTCTTCCCCATAAAAGACCTTTGATAAACATCTAAAATGTCCAAGTAGAACATGCATAGTTGAGATGAAACTGGATCAATACTATATTGTTTTTAAACTACTGTCACCTCAAGTGTTGACTGTTGCAAATTTATTCAACCGACCAAAATAAAAATCGCCGTGGTACAGCATATATTGTAAATAAAACAACTGTATGTGTAACAGAAAGACAAAGCAGTGGCACGTTAAACCAAAGCTAGCTGAATACAAACAATGAATGTCTATTGCATAGTAAATAAACTTCAAATGGTTTCTGAGTGAGACAGGATGATAGGGAGTCCGCCACCAAGATGCCCACTGAGCTTACTGAGGTCACCATCGAGGTGCCCCTGGAGCGGACTGCTGACCGCTGATCATGACGCAGGGAAGGCATGTTAGGAGGGGACAGCTGAGAAGTCGGTGCCTTCTGCCCCTTGATGTTTGCCACATCTGGTACTGTGCAGTTAATGATCATTTACCTACATGTTAGACAGAAGCCCTGTGCAGTCACTCCAATACACCACTGAGCTTCATGAGAAACCTGAAGCCTCAGTGTACAGGGAGTTGAGTAGATGTACAATGATGCTAGTTTTTCACATCTTTTTAAAGTTTGAAAAAGACAGATGGGGTGGGGTGGGTTAGGCTATTAAGCCCAGCAAAGAGATGGACTACTGTTATCTATATGGGAGAAAGAAGTCGGATTCAATTTGGATCATTTTTCCAGAATGCAAATCACAAATATTACTACTTGTTAGATAAACCATTACTTCAAATTACTCAGAAAAAAAATCCAACCTCCCTTTGAATAAAATGAAGCTTTAATCTGTCTGTAAATTGGTGTCAGATCACAAATAATTTTTATCTCTAAATCCTTTGAACATTAAATATTCTAATAACCAAAAGCACTCAATTATGATTTTAAGAGAATGATGCTTTAAAAAACTTGTCAGGTATTAGAAAAATTATCAAATTTTTCACAATATCAGATTTGGCAAATTTGTGTCAAGGTAATGTGGCCAAAAATCATCTAATTCAATCTATCAATTCATTTGCCTCCCCTTCTATCTTCTTTTACATACTGTGCAACTGAGTAATATACATTAACTCATATCTGGAGGGAGGAGCTGATCTTACAAGATGCTTAGACTAAATGACCATGAAGGAAAATAAGGCACTTTCTTTTCTTTAGACTTATTCCAATACTTCAAAAATAAAAACAAAAGACCAAAAGGCTCTTTTGGTTGTTTGTTTCTTGACAACCACCAGAAAAAAATATTTAATGAAATAAAGGGTTTCTTTGTTCTTTTTCTTTTTTTTATAACACTTGAAAGTATAAATTCTACATTTCCAAAAATATATATATTTTTTCTGCACCAGCACCCTTGTATAGTAAAAGTATCTAGTTTTTGTTCATTTGTTTCAATGCACTACACTTTATCTACAATTTCATTACATGTATACAGCAAATAGGCAAGCATGGCGTTTATATCCTTAATGATTTTTTTCTATATAGGGAGGTTAAAAAAAAATATTTGAACAGTTTGCCCAGTAATGTGACACATAATGCATATACCTTGTTCTTGTATACTATTTTTAAGGACCTGGAAAATAAAGGTTCTGTAATTTTAACTCATATATTTGTTTAAAAATAGTGTTAAAGTTTTGTTCTTTGAATTACGTTTTAAAATTGTTATTAAGTTTTGTTTTTCTTTCATGGCACACTTTTAATACTTCCATTTTTGGCAGGCGATATAAAAAAGGCTGCAACTTCTGCTCTCTGAGGGCACTGTAGAGACTCAACAGCATATCAGATTTTGAATACTTTTTGAAATCACTTCGCCAATGACATCCCTGACTGAAGGTTCATCATGATGCATCACCACACAGTACATTCAGAGAGCTTCGACTCGCTATGAGAAGAGAAGATTCTAGGAGTCTCTCACAGTAACTGACTCTGTCACTGAGTAGTTAAGGGCCATTGGGCTCCCCTTCTGAGTGAGGCCTTCTTACCATTCGTTCCTTTAGAGTGGCACATTAACAGATGATCAGTGCTGTGGGATGAATTGGGCCTTATTGCTTTAGTACTATTCAGTGTAGGTTCTAGAACCACTTTCACCCAATGAGGGAGGGGGGAAAAAGCTGAGTTGGAGGACAACAATTTCTTTGCCTTTTGTTTGGTAGATGGTAAGACTAATGGACAAGTGCCTCAGCTCGCTGCACTGCACTGACGACAGGCAAGCAAAGGCAATTTTACCAGACCAGCAGGCAGGCATGGTCAGGTCATCATTGGGTGAAGAATTCAGAGGTCAGAAAGTCATAGGTTAGTTGCTGGTGGCGGCTCAGTCTGTGGTCACAATCCTTTGGAAAGGATGGACACACATATCGTGCCTCCTAACTTAGTAGCCACCACACCTAATACACCACTAGGTTCAATTTCTTCACTTCCTCAACAGCTCTCTTCAGTTTTATCTCTGCTCTGTTTTGAGCATCTTCCACAGTGATCGGTACGTGTAAATTTTCACTGAGATGCTCCCAGTTGGGTTTGTCCCTATTTTGTTCCTCCTCCTTTTTATCCAGTATTGAGCCTTTGCCCCAGACCATTATCTGACATTCGGTTTCTGCTTCCAGCTGTTTAGCTATGAGTTATGGGGGTCCATGGATTCTCCCAACAAAATTAAAATCTGGGTATTTTTTTACAGGCACATAAAGTTTCTCTTGTAACTGAACGATAGGTCCCACAGTATCAGGCAACTCTGCACTCCTTTTCTCTGTACTGCCATTTAATGTGTCATTGTACATGTCTTTCTGTACTCTGCTAATTTCCTCGTCCAGCAGCCGCTGGAGGTGATTGAAGATCCCGCAGAAGTTGGGGGCTGCTCATGAGCTTCTTGTCATTCAAGAGCTGCACCAGGTTATCCGGACTGGACTTCGGCTTCGCCTTTGCTTCTGTTTCCCCAACCATGTTCAGGTGCGGCCGCCAGCTCAGCCCGCCGAGCCAGAGCGCTGGGGCCTGAGCGGCCGGGAGCGCCGTGGGCAGGGCCAGCATACTGTCTTTTTAATTTCCTACAATGGTGTCATTTTGGGGGAAACAATTTCTTTTTTTTTTTTTTTTTTTGCTTTTTGGGTCACACCCCACGATGCACAGGAGTTACACCTAGTTCATGCACTCAGGAATTACTCTTGGCGGTGCTCGGGGGACCGTATGGGATGCTGGGAATTGAACCTAGGTCAGCTGCGTGCAAGGCAAATGCCCTACCCGCTGTGCTATTGCTCCAGTCCCAGGGGAAAAAATTTTAAGGTATCTCAGTAAATAAAACGAATCTTTGTTATAGATTGAAGGGAATGGTTATATTAAGTTGAACTAAGGTTTTTCTTTTTTTTAGTCAAGGAAACATTGGTTTATAACATTAAATATTTCAGGTATATAGACATATATTACATCTCTATTATGCTTGTGGGCTGGAGCGATAGCACAGCGGTAGGGTGTTTGTTTGATTCCTCTGCCCCCTCGAAGAGCCCGGCAAGCTACCAAGAGTATTTCGCCTGCACGGCAAAGCCTGGCAAGCTACCCTTGACGTATTCAATATGCCAAACACAGTAACAACAAGTCTCAAAGTGAAGACGTTACTGGGCCTGCTCCAGCAAATCGATGAACAATGGGAAGACAGTGTACAAGTGTTCATTATGCTTATAACTGATGGTTTAGTTTCTGGAATCATAAAGACACCAGTGGGTAAAAACATTTGCCTTGCATGCAGCAAGTAGATGGGTAAAACATTTGTTTTAGTGGGTAAAACAAGCACAGCGGGTAAGGCGTTTGCCTTGCAAGTGGCCAATATGGCCGACCCGAGTTCGATTCCTCTGCCCCTCTCAGAGAGCCTGGCAAACTACGAGAGTATCTCGCCCGCATGGCAAAGCCTGGCAAGCTCCCCGTGACGTATTCAATATGCCAAACACAGTAACAACAAAGTCTCCAATGGAGACGTTACTGGGCCCGCTCGAACAAATCGATGAATAATGGGAGAACCGTGACAGCAGACTCAGGTTTAATTCTTGGCACCACAAATGGTACCCTGAGCATTGGAGAAGCGAGCCATAAGTACAGAGCCAGAAAAAAACCCTGAGCATTACTGTGTGGGTCCTCCCACATCCACTTTATAGCCAAGAAAAAAGTCTAGTTCTCATTATACAACAGATCCTTTTGCTCTATTTCCCCATCCTCTTACTCCTTCCCTTTTAATAATCGATATATATATTTTAATGAATTATAAGAGGAATTTGAATGGGAGTTGTTTATTAATTTGTTTCTTTGCCTTTCACATATGCATGAAGGTACACACTGTCTTTTTTCACTCAAAGACATTATTTCATAAATAATATCCTCTATATTTCTCATGTAGCAAATGGTAGGATTTTCATCTTTTTTTTTTTTCAGGGGGTCCATCCACACTTGACTGTTTTCAGGGCTTACTCCTAATGTTGTGCTCAGGGATTACTCCTTGCAGGGCTGGGGGTGGGGCAGGAATTCCCTGGGGTGACAGGAATTCAGTTCCTGGGTTGCTAGGAATTGAATATGGATCAGCCATGTGCAAGGAGTGCTTTATCTGCTATACTATCTCTCCAGCACCTCCAATCTTGTTTAAATTTACACACACACACAGCTGGAAAGTATAATCCTTTGTGTGTTTTACATGTTTTACATCCACTCAACTCTTGATGGGCACTTAGGTTGTTTCTAACCCTTGATTTTAGAGAGCAATGGCTGTGAACATGGGGTGCATATATTATTTTCATTTTAGAGAAATATCTAGTAGTGGATGGCTGGAGGGCTGAATCATATGGTATCTTTATTATTTTTTTCTTTCTGAGAAATATTTATAGATGTTTATCCTATTGGGTATTCCGGTTTACATGCCCATGAACTGTGTACAAGGGACTTCCCTTCCACATTTTTCATCAACACTTGTTTCTTGTCTTCTGAAAAATAACCATTGTTAAGGTACAAAGTACTATCTCCTCTTTGTTTAGATTTTATTTCTCTAACAAAAAAGAGACCTGATCATCTTTTCATGTGCCTATTGGTCATTTGTATGTCCTCTTTGGATAAGTGTCTATTCATGTCCTTTCCTAAGGCTTTGCCTTGCATGTGGCCGACCTGGGTTCAATTCCTCCGCCCCTCTCGGAGAGCCCGGGAAGCTTCCGAGAGTATCTCACCTGGCACGGCAAAGCCTGGCAAGCTCTCCATGACGTATTTGATATGCTGAAAACAGTAATAGTCAATCTCACAATTTGTTGTGAGATGTTACTGGTGCCCCCTCGAGCAAATCAATGAACAATGGGAGAACAGTGCTACAATGCTATTTTTTAAAACTGGTCTAAAATTTGGGGGGAAGCTGTTAAATTTTATGAATTCTTAATAAATTGTGCATAGTAACACCCTTTATATAATTCTCACATGAATGTTTCATATGAGGATGAAATTTGAAGCTGGATTATTTTGTTGTACAGAGCCTTTTTATTTGATGTAATCCCATTTGCTTACTTTTGTGTTTGTTTTCCTAGCCTTTGAAGTCATACCCACAAAGATATCACTAAGACTATGCCAAAGAGCTTGCCACATATATTTTGATATATGTTTTATGGTTTCAGGTCTTATAGTTCAATTTAAGTTATTTATATATGTATAAGATAGTGATCTAATTTCATGTGTTTACATATGGCTGACTGTCAAGCTTCCTTAGCATTATTTATTGAAGAGCTTTTTCTTACTCCATTTTATGCTTCTCTGTCATAAATCAGTTATCCAATAATTTTTAGTATACAAAATGCAGCAATATGTTATATGAAACTACTAAATTTGCATTAAAATGCAAGTTGCAGTGGTATTAAATAAAAATGTCAATCTCTGCAAATACTTTACCAGCATAAATCTGTTGTAAATGGATACCCTGAACATTACCCATGATCCAACTAACTTGAGATTCTTGTGAGTGGTGTGCTGAATTAACCACTGTGTATCTTCAGTATTGCAGCTTTTTTATTTTACAATTCATGTATTTATAGTCTGTGAACTGTTTCTTTGATGTAATCTTCAACCACAGCTTCTTCTCACAGGCCTCGCTTCACCATCTCTGGGTCTATCTTCACAATCAGTTCTTTACCATCCATTTGTCCACTGTCTTCTTGTTGCCCTCACCTCTTCCTCTCACTATGTATGTGCTGCCTCTATTGTGACCTGTGTTTATATAGTATGTATCCCTACCCCTTGCTGTTCTGCTTTCTTATTGGTTCTGCCCTTTGCAAAAAAAAAGAAAGAAAGAAAGAAAAAGAAAACCAAGAAACAAAATTTTTATCAGACAAACAATCAGATCAAGTAAGCTTATACAGATGAGATTTTGTGGAATGACAAATCCAAGGTCTTAGTTATCTGACCTCACTCCTTATTTCCTCTGAACAAGCATACAATCTGTTGTTAAGATAAAACAATGTTTATTGTGTAAACCTTACAACCACCTCTTAAACCTTTCCTTAGAGAAGTAAAAACAGATCTGTCTTGATTGAGAAATCAAGATTAATTAAGGGTGAATCTAAGTGAGAGATCTTGATTAAACTGAGTAAGAATCACAAAGCAAATGTCTGTGACTGGTGGGAACAGCAAGGCAAGGATTTTGAAAGGAGAGATTCAGAAAATCACAGGGCAGAGATTGTCCATATTTTCCATTGAAAAGTGAATAGATTCTGGATCTGGAAAGTTTTCAAGAGTGAAAACTCCTGAAAAAACAGGGAGAAGAAATCAGTACTAATGCAGACCGAATAGCAAATCAATCCATATTAATGCAAGCAGAAGAGCACAATTTTCATATACATAGGTTCAACCCAAAGGAAATTGTATATAATAAAGAGAGCAGTTATTGTACATTAGGAATTATGATTTAGGTTCACAGCTAAGGAACAGTCCCATGGTGTGTACCATCAGAGTTTGAAGATACTGAGTTATATCCCTGATTCCAGGAAAACTTTTAAAAGATCAGATAAGAAGATGATCTGAGGTTAGGTCATTTGTAGTGAAACTTTTTTTTTTTCCATTTTTGTTAGTGAAACACCATGAGGTACAGTTGTAAACTTACAAATTTTTGTGCTTGAGTTTCAGTTATACAATGATCGGGTACTCATCCCTCCATCAGTGCCCCTTCTCCACCACCACTGGTCCCAGTATCCCTCCCACCCTCCATTCCCCCTATCCCACACTGCCTCTGTGGCAGGGCATTCCCTTTTGTTCTCTCTCTCCTTTTGGGTGCTGTGGTTTTCAAAAGAGGCATTGAGTGGCAATCATATTCGGTCTATAGTCTACTTTCAGCATGCATCTCTCATCCTGGGAGGATCCTCTCAACACCCTTTATTTGGTGCTCCTTTCTCTATCTGAGCAGCAGATAGTGTGTGTGGCTGGCCTCCAAGCCATAGAGTAAACCTCCTGGTACCTATCTCTGCTATTCTTGGATGTTAGTTTCCTATTTTGTTACTTTCTGATTCATTTCCCTTAGCATGATACTTTCCATGTAGTACCTTGGCTCTTACATTCGTCTTTCTAACAGACAACTGAAGCATTTGAGTTTTTTATTTGCACCAGGGTTTTGTGTAGCAATTTGCCACAGCATTTTACATTTCAACATAAGTTTGGATCTTTATTTCAGCTTATTAGTCTATGTTTGGGGGGAAATTAAAGCAAAGAATTCCCTAACAATCCACTAGCAATCTTGCAACAAATCCCATAAACCCAGAGAGGGCAGCAGAGGGAAGCAGATTTCTGTGCTTGCGTATTTAAAAGACTAACATTTCATTATAATGGGATTCTTAGGAAGTGACTAAAAATGAAATCATGGGGTGTTGGGTATTTTCCAAGACATAAAAAGCCTCTGAATCATACAGGAAATTGCCACCTTTACAAAGTTCCTGCTCTGTCTCTGGACCCTCTCCCAGAGACCAAGAGATTGGAAGCTCCATTTCATATTCTTTCTTAACCCAGACCCACAGAGGACATAAATTCCACTAGATAACTACAACTTCCGTTTTCTCTCCCTGACACACTTTGTTGGGCGCACCGGAAGTGCAGGAGGGTGCTTTGGGGGCAATGAAGCATCCTTAGTTGAAGAGGCTTTCTAGGGATGAAGCATTGAGGATGCTTAACATTTGAAAGAAGTGTGAAAACTGTATTTACATTTAAATTAAAATGGAAACTTCTTATAGGTTATGATTCTCAAAGGTGTGTGTGTGTGTGTGTGTGTGTGTGTGTGTGTGTGTGGCACTTTTGCTGAGGCCTATTGTTTATTCATGCTGTAAATCCTTTGAAATGTGTTAAAATGCTTCCCACTCATTATAAAGCGCCTGCCACCCCTGGATTACGACTTTGATGTCACCAATCCTGCTTCAAAGGGTTCTTTCTGGGCTATTAATCACAGTTTAGCCTCTGAAAATATCACCAGAGAAAACATTTGGACATCTTTGTGCTAGACTTGCTAAAAACTTTGAAATCTTGAGTGTCTTGCCTTTACACAAATTGCAGCATTTCCTTTCACTGATAACTTTTAATTTAACTACAGAATTGAACAATATTGTACATAAAAATTAGGCAGACAAGCAGATGTCTGTATGCTTTTATGTTAGGAGGCACAAGATTCCAGAAAAGGTGGAGGGTGGGTGGAAGGGACAAGAGTCAGGCCACTTTGGCCCATCAGAGGTTAAAAGCTATAGGAATCAATAACCAAGAGATTGAGGTTCAAGAAAACTTCTTTTCATTTGCTTTTGGTTTTATTTACAATTACAAATTAGTGATATTCCCTGGTCTTCTCTTGCCTTTTACAATGTGTTGAGCACTATAAAACTATTCACAACAAATACTATTAATATTAGCTAGCCATGCTAGCAAACGTGAAGTAAGCACTAACTTGCACTGGCCCTGTGTTGACAAGCACTTTACATGGATGACCTTGTTGAGTGCCCACAGGTGTACTGAGAATTGGATAATCTTATCCCGGTAACCATGAAGGCTTGATTCCTGTGTATGCTGAGCCTCAGTCTAAGGAAAGATATAGTGAGAAAGAGCTTTATTGCCAACAAACCCAGGTTGGAAGATGATGGTCTCATGTCCTCACAATAGCTGTTATCTCTTCATGGTCACGAGGAATCTTTAAAAGAGAAAGATTCAGGAAGTGTGTTTTTAGAATGAATCACACAGACCCCTTGATGCACAGTATGTTAACCGTGTAACTGAGCAAAGCAAAAATTAGGCTTTGGGAGAAAGGGTAAACTAAGGATAAATTGTCCTTTTCATGAGGCGTTAGGGCAAGGAGAGTTGTCCTTGTCTAAGATTGACTAAGTTTCATTTTGGCTAAGTTTCATCCTCATGTAATAGACAAAAAACGGATGCTCTAAGATAATAATTTACAAGGTCATAGTCCTGGCAAATACTTAGACTCATCTGTCTCCATTGCTTGGGTGCTTGCCCACTCTACATCTTTTGGATCATTGAGAGCAATCAGGGATCTCACTAGTGAACACAAACTGCAGATGAATTCTTTATCCCTGCTTACAACTTCTTCCAGAAAATTCGCAGCACTTCTCCTTTATATTCATCTCTTTCAATGACTAATTGGAATTGTTGGAATTATTGAACCTTATTGAAACCTAATTAGAATTATTTTTTTAATTGTTAAGAGTGGATAACATGAAAGTCTCAGTACTCACAAGTTTGTTTGTTTATGTTTTGTTTTGTTTTTTTTTTTTGCTTTTTGGGTCACACCCGGCGGTGCACAGGGGTTACTCCTGGCTCTACACTCAGGAATTACTCCTGGCGGCTCTCAGGGGACCATACGGGATGCTGGGAATCGAACCCGGGTTGGCTGCGTGCAAGGCAAACGCCCTACCCGCTGTGCTATATCACTCTAGCCCCCTACTCACAAGTTTTTAGTTACAGTACAGCACTGTTTATGTTATATGAAGATATGTATTATAGTCATGTATAATACATATACACATTAATATAGAAAAGAAATGACATTTTTCATCTTGTCTGACTAAAGTTCCATATCCAGGTTCTCCCCATTTTCCTGTCCTCCTCCAGCAACTGGCCAACAATATTCTCTGCTTTAACACATTTGACGATTTCATGTCCCTCTCACTGATAAAATGTGCTTTCCTTCTGTGACTGGCTTATTTCATTTAGCATGAAGTTCTCAAAGTTCATCTATGTAACAAAGCACTATTTTCTTTTTTAAAGTGGAAAAATATTCCATTGTTCAGGTATACGTATAATTTTTTGTTTTCTTTTGTCTCTCGGAGAGCCCGGCAAGCTACCGAGAGTATTCGATATGCCAGACACAGTAACAACAAAGTCTCCAATGGAGACGTTACTGGGCCCGCTCGAGCAAATCGACGATCAACGGGAGGGCCTTTACCTTTACTTTACCTTTTGTCAAATATTTAGGTTGGAGCTATTTAGCTCAGTAGGATGGAGCACATGCTTTGCATGTGGGATTCCCATGTTTGATTCTCAACAATGTAGAATCCTCCAGCCTAGCCAGGAGTCACACTTGCATACCAAGTACCAAGCAAGAAAAGCCCCTAAGCACAGCTGAGTATGACCCTATGATGCGGGCAGAAGCCAAAGAGAGGGTACAGGGGTTAAGATGAGTGTCTTATATCCCACTGTCCCTAGTTAGACTCTGGCACCACATAAGGTCTTCCAAGTATAGTCAAGGATCACTCCTGAGCAGAGAGTCACAAATAGTCCCCAAACACTGGGGACCCCCCCAAAATAAAGAACAAAAACCCCAAATTTGTTCCACCTCTTATCTATTGTGGAACAGGTGTAGTGAACTGATAATGTAAATATCATTTTGAAGTTCTGTTTTCAATTCTTTTGCATGAATATCCACAGGCAGGATTGTGGGTCACATAATGGTTTGATTTTTAATCTTTTTCGAACCACCATACTATTTTCTATAGTGGCTGCACTATTTTGCACACCTGCCTACAATGCAAAAGAACTCCAGTTTCTCCACATACTCACCATTATTAGTTTCTGTTTTCGTTGTTTGTAATGATGATCCTAGCTGGTATGAGCTGGTGATAGTTCACTGTAGTATCTCTCTGGCCCCCACATTTTATAGTTTTAAGTCTTATTTTTGTATATGCTATAAGAATCCATTTTAATTTTTTTCACAATGTTCAATTTTCCCAGAGAATTTATTGAAGAAACTACTTCCACTATTGGAGATAGTCTTGACAACTTTGTCAAAGATTATTTGATCAGAGGGTATGAATTTATTTCTGAGTTCTCTATATGGTTTAATTTTTTTTAATGTATAATTTTATTTTTTTATTCCTTTGAGGTTTATGAGTGTGTGTATGTATATATGTATGTATGCATGTATAGGGTGAAGATGGGTGTCTTAGTCCATACCCAGTGGTGCACAGGGGTTCTCCTGGCAGTTTACCTATGTTTGTCTTTATGCCAGTACCATGCTGTTTTGATTACTGTAATTTTTTTTTGATATTGGAACACCTAAAACTTTTACCTTTATTCTTTCTTCTCTAAATTATTTTGATACTTTGGTGTCTTTGTATTTCCAAACAAGTTTCAGGATTTTGATGGGGATTGCATTGTATTTGTAGATCTCTAGATAATATGAATATTTTAACAATATCATATCTTCTAATCCATGAGCACAATCAGGAATACCAAAATATGCCATAACCAAATATTATATTTTGTCATAAAAATATTTTGAGTTGAAAGCAGTTGAGAAGAACTGATATTAGCTCTCTGATTCTGCCCCTAATTGCCTAAAATCAGGATATAAAGTTGTAAAAACATCTATCCCTCCCCCTCTTGACCAGGAAGAATTGCCAAAGACAACTCCAGACCCTTATCAGCCCAGAGACCTCACCAGAGGAATGTATATAATAAATTTTACTAAATAGCTCTTATCTTCCTTAAAGAGAGATCTCATTTCTTTACCATCCCACAGTACACTAAGACTAGAAACTTCAAGTTTATCTAATTTGACTTGTCACTTCTCTACAAATGTATTGTTCTTTTTTTTTTGTTGTTGTTGTTAAGATGAACTATAAGCCCAAGTTGTAACCACCCCTTTGAGTTACTGGCCACTGTGTACTACTACTGTGTGTATGTAAACTGCAAAAATTAATATATTGCTCTTATTATTTTCTTCCTTATCTGCCTTCCATCAGTCTGTTTTTCAGTGCCTCAGCTAATAAGTCCAAAATGAACTAATGAAGGAAGTGATCCTTTTCCTTTCCCCAATAAGGACTTTTACATTTATTTGTTCATACCTTCTTTAACTTCTTTCAGAAATATTTTATAGTGTTTATGTACAAGGATTTTTGTCTTTTATTAATTTTAAAGTATTCTATTAGTTTTGGTATCACTTTAAATAAAATTGTTTTATTAATTTTCTTCTTGGATTTAATTGTTGTTATGCAGAACTATAACTGACTTTTTGTTTGGTTTGGGTTTGGGTTTGAGGGACACACCAGGTGATGCTCAAGGGTTATAACCAGCTTTGCACTTAGGAATCAATCGTGGCAGTGTTCAGGAGACCATATAGGATTCTGAGGATCAAACCTAGATCATCTGCATGCAAAGCAACCTGCTGTACTATCTCTCTGGCCCCTGCAACTGACTTTTCCATGTTGATTATATTCCGCAAATTTGCAGATTTGCAGTTGTTGTTGTAGTTGTATATGTATGTGTGTAAGTAATATTTAGAACTTTCTACATATAAAATCTTATCATTTATAAATAGATATTTTTATTCCCTTTGGTTTCCATTAAGGTGCCTTTTTAAAAAGTTATTTCTTGTCTAATTGTTCTAGCTAGCATTGCCAGTAATATGCATAATATGTAAAAATAAACCTCTCGTTTCTGATTTTGGAAAAAGGCTTTCAGTTTTTCACTGAAAATGTTTGAGTCTTTCATATGTGGCCTGTTTATGTTTTGATAATTTCTTCTCTTCCTAGTTTTTTTACTAAGTACGACTTTTTTTATTTTGTCTTGGGGGTAGGGGAAATATATACCCAAGGGTGCTGGGGGCCTTCCCCTCTCAGTGCTCTGGGGTTGCCTGTTGTGATGTCTTGGATTGAACCTAGGGCTCTTATGTGAAAAGCAAGTGCTCCAGTCTTTTGAACTACCTCACTGGCCTGTAGAGACGTTCTTCTTCTTTTATTTTTCTTAAACAGTGAATATACCTTTGATTTATATTGTAAACTGTCTACAATTCATGAACTATTACACTTTATAAAATTTATTATAGAAGCTTTAAAAATTTTCAAAAATTCTAAATTCTGGGCAAATCATTTGAAAAAAATTCCAAAACTCACAGTAACAAAGGAAAAAATTGTTCAGGATCCTTTTGTTTTGTTTTGTTTTCTCAAGTGGAAGGAGTGAGTGGGCCACACCCTGTGAAGCTCAGGAGCCATTTGAGTCTGTAGTTGGAAGTGACCCCTGGAGGGCACAGGGACCCAATTAAGGTTATGTGGAGTGAGGCACAGGGACCCAATTAAGGTTATGTGGAGTGAGGGCTCCGACCAAAGTTAACCAAAGCAGCCACATGTAAGGATTAAGTGTCTTACCTTCTACACTATCTCTCCAGCTTTAGAAACTTCTTGACTCTTTCTTCAATTTGTGGTTTATTTATTTATTTTTTTTTTTTGCCTTTTTTGCTTAGGAAACTTGGCCCAGACAAGAGCCAGGATAACAGTAGCCTCAAGATCTTTGCCTCCTCACTTCAATGCAGGGAGAGCTAAGGTAAGAGCCAAGGTCCAAAGTGTGGACCATGGGAGATCCTATCCTGAGGATAATCTATGGTTGGGCAGCATGCATTTTATTTATCTGGATACTATCTGGGCTGGAGCGATAGCACAGCGGGTAGGGCGTTTGCCTTGCACGCAGCCAACATGGCCGACCCGAGTTCGATTCCTCTGTCCCTCTCGGAGAGCCCGGCAAGCTACCGAGAGTATTCGATATGCCAGACACAGTAACAACAAAGTCTCCAATGGAGATGTTACTGGGCCCGCTCGAGCAAATCGATGATCAACGGGAGGGCCTTTACCTTTACCTTTACCTTACTATCTGGGCAGTTTGGAGAAGAGAGCAAAGCATTCAAGAAGTTAGGGTTAGGAAATTTAAAATATAATAATTCTTGGACATACATCTTCTAAAAATGTTGTTCTTCTGCCCTTTAAAGTTCAGCAATGAGGGATGTGTGAATTAAACTGAAATCAGCAGATTGGAAAAAGAAAAGACAGATTTTAATCATGTACATATACAGGAGTTCACCATGGAAGGCCTTATGCCTGGCTCTGTACTCACTTCTAGCAGGGCTCAGGGGACTATCTGGGTGAACCAGGTCAGTTGCATGCAAGGCAAGTGTCTTATTTGTTGTACGATTACTCTAGGTCTTTATGTAGCACTTTGACAGGAAAATAACTCATGAGGGAGGAGGGAATTTGGGCGAGAATAAATGACTTTTGGGAAAAATAAATAATAAATGCTCCCTTCTCAGAATAGATGGAGCAACAAGAGCTTATGGCAACGTCTAATTGGGTAATTTCATATCCTAGTGCTGAGTTCCTGACTTTGGTGACAGAAAATAATTTTACTTGATAGCAAAACACCCATGAAGAGAACTTAGGATGATTGTACTCTTTTCAGACCCTCTAGTTTTAGACTGGTATGGGAAGTTCAGAGAAAGAAAAAAAAAGCTTCTTTAAACTATTGATTCTTCTTATAACAGTCTTCAGTTCGAAGTACTCCTGTGTCGCCATAATATATTCTGGACCTCTTTACTGATTCCCAAAGAGACCAGTTAAAGTATAGAACAGATGAAACTTGAAAATGAAGTTCATATTGAAAAAAGGCATTTCTTTCATTTTTTAAATTTCTATTAGTGAAACACCATGAGGTACAGTTGTAGACTTACAAATTTTTGTGCTTGGGTTTTAGTTATACAATGATCGAGTACCCATCCCTCCACCAGTGCCCATTTTCCACCACCACTGATCCCAGTATCCCTCCCACCCCCCCCCCATACCCCCCATCCCACCATGCCTCTGTGGCAGGGCGTTCCCTTTTGTTCTCTCCTTTTTGGGTGCTGTGGTTTGCAAAAGAGGCATTGAGTGGCAGTCACGTTCAGTCTATAGTCTACTTTCAGAATGCATCTCCCATCCTGGGAGGATCCTCCCAACACCCTGAAAAAAGGCATTTATTTCTTAAGCTTGTCACCAGTCTCTGAAAGAGTTGCAGTGATCAAATGGAGTCAGCAGGGAGAGAAGACCAGGTTTCCTATTGCTTTTCCCTCTGAAAAATGAATGGCACACATGCCTGTTCAAGGGGGCTTTAGAAGGGTTAATAAATATTTTGCTTGCTTCCCACTTATGTTCAGCAAGAAGCTCAAGCTTTATTATAGGTGCTAAGCCCCACAAGTAATTACCTTGATGGTGATATAGTAGTAATACAGATCACATCTAAATTTTCTTATCCTTTTGTTTGTATTGAATATTATTTTTGTTTGTTTGATTTTGAGCTATAGAAACAGTGCTCTGGGGTTATTGCTGACTGTTCAGTGGTCACTCCTAGTAGTCTCAAGGGACCATATGTGGTTGCTACATTTTTGTCCATTAATATATAGCTTTGTTTTATATGCTTATATTTAATTTTTTTCTAATATCATTCTTTTTAAAAATTTATTTTATGTTGGGGTTTGCTTCCCCAGCAGCACTTTGGTAGCTACTTTGGTGTCAGCTAGCCAAGTACTAAGGCCCTGGGCTATTCCCTGTAGTGCTTGGGGGTGGGGGGTCATGTACTTTTGGGCATCAAAGTTGGGGCTCTGCATGTGCAGACATGCACTTGAACAGCCTTTGAGTTTGTCCCTGGCCATATATAGATATTTTAGGGGTGCCCATGTGGTGCTCAGGAAGTCCAGAAGCCATGTACAATGAGTCTTGACCAACCAAATTAGATAGTTAAATTTGAGGACCCAAGGGTGAGGGCTACTTGTCCTGGGGACCTCCAGGACCAGTGGTCTCACAGGTCTGCAGCTCTACACCTGGTGATATTTAGGGAGCCACATGATGATGAAACTGAATCAAGTTGTCCCAACCCCAGTATATACTTCAAAAATAATGGTGTGAAGTATATCTTTATATAAAACAATATTTCAACTGCAATTTTTGTGTCCTGAAGCTTAATATCAGTAATACTACAGCTTGTGCTGGAACAAAGCTTAATCTAACAAATGTATATTCTTTGTTTGTTTGTTTGTTTTTGCTTTTTTGAGGGGGGTAACACCCGCAGTGCACAGGGGTTACTCCTGGCTTTTGCACTCAGGAATTACTCCTGACGGTGCTCAGGGGACCATATGGGATGCTGGGAATCGAACCCATGTCAGCCATATGCAAGGCAAATGCCCTACTATGTACTATGGCTCTAGCCCCCACAAATGTATATTCTTAAAGGGGCACATAACAAATCTTGCACTTAACAAATCAACACTGTCTAGTAGGTCATTTCCAACAGTTATGTCATCTTCCTAAAGCACTAAAATGCAAGAAAACATAATATTTAAATAACCTTGAAAAAAATCCACCAGTTTACAGACTGAAAGCAGGAACAAGAAGGCAGGCTTCCATTTTCAGCCTTTGCACATACAGTGACTCAATTTTCCCCAATCTGCACATCTGTGAAAGACTGAAAAATACTCTGAGAATTGATTTGGGGGTTACAAATAAATTTTAGCAAGTATGCAAATTTACAAATATAGAGCCCTCCAACGATGAGGAGCAGTTATGCATTTCTGGAGTTAGGGATTCAACCAGATACTAAAAGGATCAAGAAAGGGTGTAGCTCATTGGTAGAGCATTTGCCTTTTAGGTGTGAGGTCTTGATTTCTAATCCTAGCATCACTGGGGGTGGGGATGGGGGTAGAAAAAAATTTTTAAAAGATCATGTTGATAATAAAAGATGAAAGAGTCTGTCTCTGTCAGTCTGCATTTCCCTCCTTTACTTAGTTTGAGTTTTTGAACCCTGTGTCTTCCAGACCCCATTCTTCCATTTCCCACACCCAACACAGGGTTTCTTCTTTTGTGCACTGCCTGCTCTCACTGAGACCTTGCTTGTGTCACAAGTATGTCCTCTAGTACATGCCCTCATGAAAATAAATACGTAAGTAGCTAAGACGCAAAGAACTAGAAATGTGTTTTCAATTAGAAATGAAACGAGAGGCTGCAGAGCTAGCTCAATGGACTGAGTGTATGCTTGGCATATAGGAGGCCCAGTCCAATCCCCAGCATCACATAGTACCCCATACAGTGAGCCCAAACACTGCAGGTAGTGACTACCTGGCTCAGAAGAACTAGGAGTAGATCCAAGCACTGCTAGGAGTGCCACCCCCATCCAAATAAAAGGATGTCAATGGAAGGCTTTCTAATATATTGCAAAAATATAAAGGGTAACAATAATCATAAAGGAAAACTGCCTCCTTTCCTCTTTGTCTAACCTGAGATTAAGTAAGAGAGGTGGCCTTACAGGAAGCTGGCATTAAGCATGTTCTGCTATGAGAGCTTTGAGTCAACTGTTACCCAGTTAGTGCTGAGGAAGCTTTTGAGAGCAGCTATGCTGTAGAGATTGTTTTCCTTACAAAATGGTTGGATTGCTTGATAGAAGTACGAATTCTTGGTAAATAGGCTTGTCAAGAAGCTAAACATAAGCATGTTACAGATTTCTGGATTCCAGTAGTGGGCATTTACCAAGACCAGAAAGAAATTCCATTTATCATGAAATCTAGATGGTTTAAGAGACTTTTTGGAGTTTTTTTTAAAATTTTATTTTATGTAGGAGTACTGCTATTTATTCAGCCACTGATTAGCTGATTGAATTGTGCATGAATTCCACCTTACTTTTTTTTCATTTTTTATAATTTTATTCATTGAATCACCATGAGAGCAGTTACAAAGCTTTCAGGTCTAAGTCTTGGTCATACAATGAAACACCCATACCTTCACCAGTGCCCATTCTCCACCCCCAAAAACCCCAGTATACCCCCATCTCACACACTCCCCCTACCTGTGGGGCAGATGATTTCCACATTACTCTCTCTCTACTTTGATCACATTCAATATTTCTACATCAGATCCACCATTATTATTTGAGATTTTACCCCAACACTCAGTTCTGCTGAAAAGGCAACAGTAGACAATTTGTGTTCTATTGCTGGTTATGAATAACATATGATGTCACGTGGCTGCAGTAGGGCCACGTGATTTTGAAATTTTGAAATTTTAACACTTAAATCTGGAGGGATTTCTGCCAAAAGCCACTGGGTTTCGAGATTTGCTCCTGAATCTCTGGGGTCATGGCCATTGGGCAGCTTGATCAAGAGCCAGAGAGGCCATTCGTGGGTGATAACTTGGTGTCTCGCTGGGACGGGGAAACTAGGGTCGGCTCCACCCCCATCCTGTGAGGCCCAACAAGTTTCGTCACTGTGGGCCCAGACCTGACTGTCCAATGGCCTCTGGAGGATGATGGCCACTGAGCCGCCAAGGGGGAGCAGGCGGAGGGACAATGCCCTTTCCCCCCTGGGGTGGCCCAGCGACAGTAACCTATTGCGGGGTCTGGACACATTTCTGCCAAAAGCTGCTGGGTTTTGAGATTTGTTTCTGAGTCTCTGGGATCATGGCCATTAAGCAGCTTGATCAGGAGCCAGAGAGGCCTTTCGTGGGCAATGACTTGGGGTCTCGTTGGGGTGGGGAGGACAGGCCCGTCCCCTGATCCTGTAAGGCCCAATGAGTTTTGTCACTGAGGGCCCAAGCCTGACTGTCCAATGGCCTCTGGAGGATGGTGGCCACTGGGCCACCGGAGGGAACAGGCCAAGGCACGAAACCTATTCCCATCTGGGTTGGCCCAGCACTGGTAACCTACTGCAGGGACTGGATGCGTTTCTGCCAAAAGCCGCTGGGTTTTGAGATTTGTTTCTGAGTCTCTGGGATCATGGCCATTAAGCAGTTCAATCAGGAACCAGAGAGGCCATGCCTCCAATTATATATCTAAGCCGGAGGTGGTTTGTGGGTGTGTTTCCCACATACCTAACTTTTGGCCGTTTACTTTCTTGGTAAACTTTGCCCCAAGTTTTTGGGGTCTGGCCAAAGGCACAGCAGCAATTTTGGGGTATCTGGAATTCTGAAGGCTGCTGATGCACTTGCCTCACAGGTACAGATTGACCTGCTGGCGGCACCATACCTCCTGACTTTTTGGCGTTTTAATTCTAGAACAAATTTAGTAGACAAGCCAGGTAAGTAGTTTTAAGAATAACACGCTTTCAACCTGATTTTGTATGTTACATCAAATCATATGATTTTTAAGGAATATGATTTTTGAATCAGAAAGAATTGGATTCACATATCAATGTGACCAATTCATAGGTGCAAGACTAGGAATTTTACCTAAAGTCTTTGAGCCTTACCTTATTAATTGATAGAATAAGAACTATAATGTGACTTACCTCATAGGGTCATTTTGAGAATTCAGTGACGTAATATAGGTACTGTATTGTGTCTAGTACAGTGTGTTCACATCAGAAACCATAGATGTTTTATTACTCATGTTTGGATAACCATCTGAAGCTGCGTGTGTGGTGTCCATATGTATACAGAAGCTTGCTCATTTCCTGTGTGCTTGGGATCTGTACCACAATTTGTAAAGCTTACTCACAAATACTTTGAAGGCTAACTAGCATCTCTCACAAGGAATTGGGCAGAACATTTGTCATGTGGGCAGAGAGTAAGCTTACTTAGTTCCAAATGGGCTTATATGGTTATGTGAGGGAACTGGTATGTGTGTTGGGTTAAACAGACAGTAGTTTTATCCTAAATATCTTCTCTGCTGATCATTTTGATGTTGATTTCAATGAAAGGGTTTTGTTTTTCTTCTGCAAGGAAATAAAAATCATCTTCATGTAATGTTTCATGGATACTAGTAGTAGCCTTCTGGCTTTGTGTTTATCCTCAATATTGATTACTGACCTAAAACTTAATCAATCAAGGTAATGATGCACAGAAACTTCTTTTGTTTCTTGCATGTGTGCAGAGCAGTAGTTTGTACTAATCTGCTTTACTAATGAGGAACAGAGAGGGTCTAAGAAGTGTAAAAGCAAACCCAAGTCCGCACAACTAGTGTAAGGGTGAGTCAATATTTCTCAGTACTTGAGGACTCATTCTCCCAGAGACTAGTACAATGTTTCTCCTCTGCTTTTGAGGTTACTGTTGTTTTGTTTTGAGAAATACCCACCATTAGCAAGAAATTTTTGATGACACACCTAATTGTTGATAATAAAATTTTTACTTGATAATAAGAGTTTCAGAGACTTTAAAAAATAATAAGTATGGGGGCTAGAGCAATAGCACAGTGGGTAGGGCATTTGCCTTGCACGCGGCCGACCTGGTTTGATTCCCAGCATCCCATATGGTCCCCCCGAGCACTGCCAGGAATGATTCCTGAGTGCAAAGCCAGGAGTAACCCCTGAGCATCACCGGGTGCGAACCAAAAAGCAAAAAAAAAATAATAAGTAGAGAGTACTTATTACTAATAAAGATAATTTGAAAAGACCACTCTTAGGTTAGGACCTTTTCCTCTCTTATGATTTTGACTCTTTAAAGTATATTGAAGTTCTCTGGTGCTCATGGTAGGACTGGTATATCAGAGGTCTTCTCATTTGAAGAGCCAAAAGATTAAACTTGTGTTACATCCTTTTGTTGAGACTCCCTTTTAATTTTTAAATTCCTAGGGTTTGCTCTTTTAGGGGGTTGGGCCCTGCCAAGCAATACTCAAGGAACCTGGAGGCCACTTACAGTGATTCTTGGATTCCTACAGTTAATTTTATTCATAAATTCCTTGCTTTGGTGGTCAGGGCAGAAGATGGGCAACAGTATAACTTGTGTCTGGCCTACCAATTGAGCATGTAGAACCTTTGGGAGGGCAGAGGGTGTTACGTGTCAGAGTCTGATGGCAGGAAAATCACTGGTTTTCTGCAGTTCAGTCCATATCTTTCTCATCATCCAGCTACTGCACTTTGCCTCATTTCCTTGTGGGAAAGGATTTATTTGGTTGACTTTATTGAAGGACTGCCCAGGGTCTCATTAGAACATGGAGAAGCAGAGCTATAATGCTGCTATGGGGTCTGAGTGAAGCCAGAAGTTACTTGCCAGACTGTTGCTTTTGTCAAATGAGTGGAACAGGGCAGATCTGTTTTTTCTTTTTAACTTTTCCCCATTGTGCACACTCTTGTGACCCAAACATCAAGGGTCCTTAGATATTTTACTGAACAGCCCTTCCATGTTGTGGGGAGCCAAAAAATGAAATGTTTTTATTCTCAAACCACTTCCCTCTGCCAGGTGGACACACTGGAGGTGATCCGGCACCCAGAAGAGACCACCAATATGAAGAGGCAGACCATGGCTTCTTACTTCCGGGTAAGGAAGCTTCCTCATTCCCACTCCCAGGAAGGAAACATCAACTCATCTCATGAAAGCTTCAGATTGGTGAAAGCCAGAGGAACAATCACAAGAGTCAAATAAAAAAAAGAACTTATAGGGAGAGAAAAATCAAAGGACTACCACTGGAACATAACTGACCATGAAGTATCATGTTCTCAGAACTCAGAAAGATCAGATGAATCCCAAGACTCCACACCATAATCTCTGCCAGTGGGCACCTCGCCCTGACCTGGTGTGCTGATTTTATAAGCCGATTCTTGGCTTCACAGCTTCTGGAATCTGCCACTTTTCTAGCATGTTTATGGAAAAGTAAAATTATCCACAAAATTCCAAGAGGAGGCTTATCATGTTTAGATCCTGAGAAAAGTCTCTTAATTTCAACATTATTTTCCTAGATTGAATAGGCCCTTTTTAAGGACCATTTGTCTGAGTCTGATTACTTATCACCTTTGCTCCCCCAATTCTCTATATTTTATGTAATAAAATGACTTAATCAAGTGAAAACATTTTCTCTAGATGGGCTAGGTTAAATAAACATTATTTAGGAAAGGTAAGGTACACAGGAGCTTTGTATTCATTTTTAAAAACTTATATTTATAAATAGGACTCTGCACCAGGCTGTGGGATGGGCGAGAGCCCTCTGCACCCCAAGGGACCCACTACCCAACAACCGCCACACTCCAGGCCGCTTTCCAGACCTCGCAGCCGCAATAAGACACTTCTTACCCATTTTACACAGTTACTACACCATATCTGATGGGGTTCAGACAGTAGGCAACGAATCATAGAAAAATATATAAATATATGCCTCTCGGAGAGCCCGGCAAGCTACCAAGAGTATCCCGCCCACACAAGCAGAACCTGGCAAGCTTCCCGTGGCATATTTGATATGCCAAATACACTAACAACAACAGGTCTCATTCCCCTGACCTTGAAAGAGCCTACAATCATTGGGCAAAGATGAGTAAGAAGAGGCTGCTAAAATCTCAGGGTTGGGAGGAATAGAGATGTTACTGGCACCTGTTCGAGTAATTTGATAATCAACAGGATGACAGTGATACAGTGATTTTTATAAGTAAATTTAAGGTAAATTACACACACAGAGCATTACAATTGGAAATACCTTAGAGATCCTTCAGATCTTTAAGAAATCCCTTAGAGATTCTCTTAGCTACTATTAAACTAAGGTCCGTGCACTTTCATGGTGAAAATGCTAATAGGCCAGACAGAATGCCTGATCTCAGCAGGTTCTAGTTCTAAGATATGGCTGCCACAGGAAGGGGCTCTGCAGGTGGATAAAAGATTGGCAGAACCACACAATTAGTTGGAAGATTGGTGAAAGCCAGGGAAACAAGCACAAGAGTCAAATAAAAAAAGAAGTTTCAGGGAGAGAAAAATCAAAGCACTACCACTAGAACATAGCACATGGCAGCTAGAGCCATTAATACATGGGGAACTAGCAAGTTCAAGAGGGTTTAAGACCAATAAGTCTGACCTAGCCAATTGAACATCAGAAGACTAGAGCAGGGCTAAGGTCATGAACTATAAAACACATTTTAGTCTAGATCATATATATACAATAGAATGAGTCCCCCCCCCCCCTCTCCGCCCCCCCCCCCCCCCCCCCCCCCCGCCACCATCATGCCTCTGCATGCCATTCCGTGTTTGGGCTTTTCTTTCTTGGTTTTGTGAGCCACACCCAACTATGCTTAAGACTTACTCCTGGCTCTTGTACTTAGAGATCACTCCGGATGGTGCTTTGGGAACTATACAGAGTATAGGGGATAAAACTGTGGTCAAACACATGCTAGGCAAGCCTGTACTATCTTCCTGGATCCTCAGTTGGGGTTCATGCCCACTCCTGGCTATTGTGTTCCAGACAGCACTATTCTGTTGAGGCTGCAGGAGTTCCCACCAGCAGAGCTACCAGGATAGTGTTAAGCACATCTGGGCTCTGCTGGGCATCAGACATGCAGCCTCAGGTTTATGAGGCAGACAGTTCTGCCTTTGGGCCATTCTTGGGTTCCTAAGGAATGCTTTGAGTCTACAGCAGATACAAGTACTCATCTACACTTATATTATCATTTATTGCTAGTTTCCTGTTTAAACGCTGAAAGGTTTAAACCCATTGTCTATAAGTCAACAAATCACTACAGCAGCTACCAAGTACTCACCTACACTTATATTGTCATTTATTGCTAGTTTCTTGTTTAAACGCTGAAAGGTTTAAATTTATTATCTATAAGCCAACAAATCATTGTGTAAGCCTACATTGTTATCATCCATTATGTTATGGTTCCTTCATTTTGCTACTAAAAGCTAAAGTCTACTTGCTCAGTGAAGGCTAATTCTTGATAAACAAGAGTGGATAAAAGGGCCAGGGTAGAGCTCAGGGATGATGTACTTGCTTTGCAAGCATGAACTGTGAGTTTAACCCCTGGCACAACCATCCGAGTGCTGGGTGTGAGGCCAACAGTCCTGCCATTGGATCCCAGGAGTTACAGCACAATGTCTAATGTCCAGCACAATGCTGCCACCAAGACCGGGTGCTTTGTCCCCTCCCAGAAATATCAACCACAAGGGAAGGGGAATAACATATTTTAAACTGATATAAGAAAATAAAAAGGGGGGTTTATTCAGGTGCCAGAAACCTAACATGGTGAACTTATTGTTAAAAAATAAATCAAAGAGGGGGCTGGAGTGATAGCACAGCGAGTAGGGCAATTTGCCTTACACATGGCCAACCCGGGTTTGATTCCCAGCATCCCATATGGTCCCCCGAGCACTGCCAGGAGTAATTCCTGAGTGCAGAGCCAGGAGTAACCCCTGAGCATCATCAGGTGTGACCCAAAAAGAAAAAAAATCAAAGAAAATCTTACTCTCAGGCTGGGGATTGAGATTTATAAGGGAGCAGGGAAGTGAGCAAGTAACAAGTGAGCAAGAGTACACTCTGGTGTTCGTGTTTGCTGATGGTGGCCTACTTCTGCTAGGCACAATGAAATAACTAACTACCTGTAACATAGTAGCCTATGTGACAGCCTTCAGAGGTTTCTCTCCCGATGTTGGCAGGATGAGGGATAGTTCTCTCTCATTCATCTCTGACTGACTCCTGGTTTAACATTAAACACACAGTAAAAGAAAGTACTCCTTCTTGTGACCAAGTCCTGGGGGAAGAACAGTTCTAGAAGTGTGTATGTGGAAAACAAGATGGATTCTGTGCTGCTTGCCAACTGAGAATTTTGTGTGTGTCTTTCCCTACGGTAGTATTCGCTCATGGACCTGCTCTCCAAAATGGTGGTGGGACAGCCCCACTTTGTGCGCTGCATCAAACCCAATGATGATCGAGAGGCTCTGAAGTTCTCCCGGGAGAGAGTGATAGCCCAACTCCGCTCCACGGGGATCTTGGAGACAGTCAGCATCCGCCAGCAGGGCTATTCCCATCGCATCCTCTTTGAAGAGTTTGTGAAAAGGTGAGAAGGCATCTTGGAGAATACACTGTGTTCTATATAGCCACCTGAGGCCATCCCATCTCTTGAGAATTGCTCCTCCAAACTTGTGATTTACTACTTACCAGCTACCATTGACTTTGTTTAAGTGTATCTTTATTGGGCAACAATCAAAGTGTGGTGATATGGAAGAGAGATTAAACTCTCCCCTGATCATGTTTGAAATAGTAAAACCTAGAACAGGGCAGATAGCTCAAAGGGGCCTTGTATGTGAGTCCTAAGTTTAAGTCCTGGCTCTAAATCCCCCAGCCTCAGCCCCCCATACTCCCTGTTATGATTGTGGGGCCGAGCAGCCCCACATCTCTGCTATGTGCTATCTGGAACTGTTCCCCAGGACCTAGCCATTACTGAGGAGGTTCCAATAATTTTTTTTTAAATCTCTGGGACTGGAGAGATAATAGAGGGGTTAAGGCACTTGCTTTGTAAGAAGCTGGTCTTTGCTCTATCTCTAGGCCTATGGTCTTCTGAGCACTGTTAGGAGTAATCCCTGAGCTCAGAGCCAGGAATAAACCTTGAGTACCACTGAGTGTGTCTCACAAACAAAATATAAATCTCCACTGGTATTTTTATAACATGTCCTAAGATTTCAGAAGCTTCTAATATTAATCAGTATAATAAAATCATCCCTTCAAAAGTGGGTCAAGATTATGTAAAATTTCTGTAAAATTTCAGTGCACCAAGGCATGGACTCCTTGCCCAGGATCTGGTGTGATAAAATGGTAGCTAACATGAAACTCCTAATATGTCCTAAATGTGTGATCTTACTTGGTTTGTAATATAAGCTTTAAGCTGAACTCTGTTATTATGCCTATTTTACAGAAGAGAAAATTAAGGCACAGAAATTAAGTGGCTTTCCCAAGGTCCCATGCTAGCAAACTGTCACTGTGCTCCTGTTGTTCATCGATTTTATCGAGCAGGAACCAGTAACATCTCCATTGTGAGACTTGTTGTTACTGTTTTTGGCATATTAAATACGTCATGGGGAGCTTGCCAGGCTTTGCCATGCAGGGGGAATCTCTCAGTAGCTTGACAGGCTCTCCAAGAGGGGTGGAGGAATTGAACCTGGGTCAGCCGCTTGCAAGGCAAATGCCCTACCTGCTATGCTATTGTTCTGGTCCATGCTAGCAAACAGTAGAGCCAAAATCAAGCCCAGGCTGTAGGCTTCATTCTCTGCACTTTTAATTTCCTCTGGCCATTGCATTCAAATAAAGTTCACTGGAGTCCATTGCTGTATTGCTTCCTAAAACTACAAAACCTTTAGCTAAGACTGAAACATGGCATCTTTTTACACATCTGCCAATAGCAGGCCTTGTATTAGCCTAGGATTATGGGTAAAATCTGTACAATACTTTCTGTGAAAATAAAGGAACAGCAATAACAACTTCCTTTGAGAAGTACTGCTCTCTGATAGAAAATTTTAATTCAATATTAAAAAATAATATAAAAATTCATTATAAAACCCCCAGTATCCACTTTTTTTTTTTTGGTCACACCCAGCATTGCACAAGGGTTACTCCTGGCTCATGCGCTCGGGAATTATTCCTGGCAGTGCTCGGGGGGGACCATATGTGATGCTGGGAATTGAACCCGGGTCAGCTGCGTGCAAGTGAAACACCCTATTTACTGTGCTGTCACTCCAGCACCCCTAGCAGCCACTTTTCTGATCTTTTTTACTTCTGAGGTTATTTCTTTAAATTTTTCTCTGGGAGGAATGGATCCTTATATTCTAGCTTCATTCAGTTCTCCAAATGCCAATCATTTCCAAAGAGAAGAAATGAGACATCAAGTTCTTTGCAACAAGAGCTTTTGAAGCCAAGAAAGGAAGAAAGAAGAGAGGGAGGGAGAAAGAAAGAGCAGAGAGCAGAAGAAGGAAGGAGGAAGGAAGGAAGGAAGGAAGGAAGGAAGGAAGGAAGGAAGGAAGGAGGGAGGGAGGGAGGAAGGGAGGGAGGGAGGGAGGAGAGCTTTTGAAAAAGAATATTACAAATTTTTCTATCCTCTTAAATTTGGAGTTGGAACAAGACAAAAAAGATTATTTTAGCACATGAATGTGACTAGTCAAGTATTTAAACCATTGGAGTACGCAAAATGTGTTGAATATATAAAAATATTTAAGAAAACAGGTCAAACACTAAACAGAGATGTCTCTTTGTTCATAATAGGAAAGCCATTAGGCAAGTATGAACAAGAGTTTCAAAATGTCAGTAAATCTGAGGTATCAAAGATTTCTGAGGCAGCAAGTTAATTGGTATTTTGATCCTTTTGAACAACTTAACAACAAAATGGATGAGTTAGCAGTTTCCCCCTTGATGTTATTAAACAAATAGATTTGCCTCTTCCTGTCCAGGAGGGCTGTTTTGTAAACTCTTAGCAGGAAATATGCAGACAAAACAAAGGCTAAGTCAAGAGTCATTCAAAGGTTATCAGTGGAGGTAAATAAAAGATAAAGCCTTGTTTAATGCTTCTCTTCACCTTTTTTGTATTTCCTGGTGGCGAGGACTTGCCATGTCCTGCATTGGTGTTTTCAACTTAAGGAAAAATTTCCTAAGCAGCTTTAGTCACTTAAATCTGCTGACATGGCCAAACCCAAAGTGTTCCCTTGCCTCTGTCATCCTTGAGTTTCCTGGCAAAATGACCCAGCAGAAGCTTCCATTCATGAAATCTTCCAGGAAAGGGTTGTACCCAACACCACACCCCTGAGTCCAGGTGTGTTGGAAGTATTTATTTATTCTCAGTTAAATACAAAAAAACCACCTGGCATTGCTGGGAAGGGGGCTGAAAACTCCTGCTGGGCACTCTGTTGAGGAGCATCCTTGATTATGCCAACATTCCTCTTCCATGTGGTCAATGGGCTCTGCAACAGGTCCAGGAAGACCACACTGGGGCAAATACTTTGGGACAACATTATTGGATGTGTCCTTGCAAATGTATCAAAGACAGGATATTCAGCTCAGGGTCCAACATTTTATTTAACAGTCATAGTACGCAGAGCAATTTAGAAAGGAGATCTGAGTTCTAGTCTCTTGCTGACTGTGTTTAGCAATTAACCAAATGTTACTCTAAAGGATGCTCTCCTATTTGCATGACTAAAAGTAAGGAATATACAGAGGCGTTTCAGGAGTTGTGTGGTGGCTTTTAACTTAACCTCAAGTCTTCCATTCACCTCTGCTGAATGCTCTGCCAGCTGGGACCTAATTCATACCTGTTGTTTGACAAAGTCTAGTGAATGAAATGAAACTTTCCTCTTTCTTCTTTTTCATCAGAAATGTCCATTTCTTCACATCATATCTCCTTTCCCCCTCTATTCTTCTTCTCCTCTGGAAGTCTAGGAGACATCTCTGACTTTTCACTCCCTCCAGTCTCTGCTGCCTTTTACCTGATAATGGTACCTGCTCTCCATTAGCAGGTTCTCCTGGAAATCTTTCATCTTTTCTCCTAAGGCCTCACTAATCTCCAGTATTTCTACCCAGTCTTCTTAATAATAAAGACTCACAAATGAATGGAGATATCATATACACATGGTAAAATCATTCTTTTAAAGTACAGCTCAATGCTTTTTAGTGTAATCACAGAGCTGGGCAAACATCACCACTATCTGTTAACCTGAGCATCTTTCCTTATGTTGTTGGTCATTTGTTATATCAACTTAGAAAAATATTTATTTAAATTTTTGTTTGAGTATTGGTTTTTATATATTTTAGATAAAAGGTAAAGGCCCTCCTGTTGATCATCGATTTGCTCGAGCGGGCCCAGTAACGTCTCCGTTGGAGACCTTGTTGTTACTGTGTCTGGCATATCGAATACTCTCGGTAGCTTGCCGGGCTCTCCGAGAGGGGCGGAGGAATCGAACTCGGGTCGGCCATGTTGGCTGCGTGCAAGGCAAATGCCCTACCGCTGTGCTATATCTAATATTTTAGATATTAACTGTTTATCTGATGTATGATTTACAAATATTTCCTCCCATTTAGTGGATTGTCATCACTATTTATCTTCCTTCCTTCCTTCCTTCCTTCCTTCCTTCCTTCCTTCCTTCCTTCCTTTTTATTGCTGTTCCTTTATTTCCTTTATTTGTTGTTGGGATTTGTCTTTTAAGTAGTGAAGCCTATGATTCTCAGCCAGCTGAGATGATAGTTCATGAAAGGTCCCAAGGACTCAGAACCCAGTACTGTTTGGGCCCTGTGGTTCCAGGGTTCCCTAGGCCACCCCGGAGGTGATTGAGGGTACCTGGCAATGGTTAGGGGACCTAAGTGGTGCCAGGGAGAAAATTGAGGTCAACCATATGCAAAACAGGTGCTTTAACTCTGATACTAATTCTCCAGCCCTCTTTACAGTTTCTTATTCTTTAAAACTCAAAAGTTTGAAACTTCCATATTCATTTGACCACTTTTTTCTTTTATTGCTTGTGTTTTTGGCATCATATCTAAGAAGTGATAGCTTAATCCAAGGTTATGAAGATTTATTCCTGTTCTCTTTTAAGATTTTTTTGTAGTTCCAGCTCTTTCAGTTCGAGCTGTGGGTTACTTTGAGTTAATTTTTGTGTATAGATGAGATAGCTAGCTAGATACCTGCTTTCCTGCACAATTTGTTTTCAAACAGTTTTTCCCCCCAGTTGAATTGTTGGCATCTGGTTAAAAAGTTGGGTATCTAAAAACAAAAATTAGTTGACCTTCCCAAACAGTTCCTGGTAGGGTCCTTCCTGGTGTTCCCTGAACATTCCTGGGGAAGACACCCATCCAGCCCCTGCCCACCTCCACTCACACATGCGTAAGACACTGGTGTGACCTTTCACACTATCAGTAGGTCAGGATTTATTTCTGAATTTTCAGTTCTTTGACCTATATCTATTCTGAAACTTCTTTGTCTATCCTCTTGACCTAGCTTCCTAAATGAACTCCCCACCTATTATGCTTTCCAAAAGTCACCAGAATATAATTTACCTAAAATTCCTAAGCATGTTGCTTCATTGGCTAAAATCCTTTATTGAAATCCAGAGAGCTACTGGGGGAGTTTTGACTCTGACACCTGATACATGGTCTCTTTGATGTGGTACATCCCATCTTTCCAGTATTTCTCTATTGGTTGCCCTCCTCTCGGCTCACACCCCAACAAAAACTGAACAATCTGGAGCTCCATAAATACCCAATGCAGTTCCATGCATTGATGCCTTTGCTCATGCTTTATTCCATAAATTCCTTTCTCCAAGTCTTCTATCTGCTGACTGACCAAGCTAACACCTCCTCCTTCCTCAAGATTTTTGTTTATTTTTATTTTTAAAAAATTTTTCTCACTATACTTAAACACTGTGATTTAAAAAGTTGTCCATGATGATTTGTTACAGGCATTCAATATTGCAACACCAATCCCTCCACTATTGTCGCCTTCTCTCTACCACTGTCTCCATTTACCCAACTACCCCTCAAGCCTGCCCCCCGGTGCAGGTCCACAATAATTTAACTTACTTTGCTTGTTACCATTACATGACTAATAAAATAAGCAAAAATTATTAGCACAGCAGGTAGGGCGTTTGCCTTGCACGCAGCCAACATGGCCGACCCGAGTTCGATTTCTCCGCCCCTCTCGGAGAGCCCGGCAAGCTACCGAGAGTATTCGATATGCCAGACACAGTAACAACAAAGTCTCCAATGGAGATGTTACTGGGCCCGCTCGAGCAAATCGATGATCAACGGGAGGGCCTTTACTTTACTTTACTATTTCCATAGAAAAATATTCTTGAAAATAGTTGTATCTCACCATGGGGACATTAAGTTTTTGTCTAAGGTTTTACTAAGCTATTGTTGCAAGTAAAACCTTTTGTGTTTATGTTTTTGTGAGTCGACATTCATTGGCTCTTGCGTTACATCCCCTCCAATTTGGTATGTTACTACTCCTCAGAGTCTTTTGTCATTGTCTTTTGTCAGTGTATTGCATCCAGTGAGTCACTGAAGCCAGATAGGAGAGGTGGACAAGCAGTTTTATTCATCCTCCCTCTACAGTGTACAGCAGGCCAGGCCCCTGAACCCTTGACCCAAACTCACAACTGTGATTATATTTATAAGCTAAAACTACATTCCAGTGTACAGTAAGCAGAGCATCAATTAAAGCCTGCTAGATTAATTGCAATCTGTATTTACACAAAGCATTGCGTATATCCAAGGGGAACAAGATATGGTTACAGACATATGATCAAATAGGGAGAAAATGATGTCTTACACTGCTCAGGGTCAGAGCACACTTTTTATCAGAGAGTCAGTCCAGGTGCTGCTGGCAAAGTCCAAGGGCTAGCAAGGAGTTAGAATCAGCACACAGTTACAGAACGAGCACAGGTGGTGCCCATAAATCTCAGGGACAAATTTGTATCCCTCAATTGGCCCAAGAGTGTATAGTGTGAAGTTTTTTTTCCCAATTAAATTAAGTTACAGTCTCTAGAAAGTGGGGTATAATAATTGTTTGACCACACTCTGTGGCAATCAGAGTTTACTCCTGGCTCTGTGCTCAGGGATCACTTCTAGAGGAGGTCGGAGACCATGTGGGGTGTCAGAGGCTAAACCTGGGCAAGCTATGTCCAAGGTAAGCACCTGACCCACTGCACTATCTCTCCAGCCCCACAGTCATTACCTTATCTATGACGTCCTCTTTGAAGTGCCCAAACTCTTGTGAGCTTAACTGATGGCACTCTGCACACTGTAGTGAAAACTACATGCCTATCTCTTCTTACCTGCCATTTATTGCCTGGGAGGTGTGGCTAATTTTCCACCAACATCAGAATCTACATCCAGCTCAACACCAGACACAAATGCAGTGTTTAACAAACATGCATTTAATTGAATGGAACTCATTCTCCTCTTCTCAGCATATCTTCATCACCTTTTTTTTTTTGGCTTTTTGGGTCACACCTGGCTTGCACAGGGGTTACTCCTGGCTTTGCATTCAGGAATTACTCTTGGAGATGCTCGGTGGACCATATGGGATACTGGGAATCGAACCCGGGTCGACCACGTGCAAGGCAAATGCCCTACCTGCTATACTATTGCTCCAGCCCCTGTTTATCACTTTTTGACTGATTCTGGTCTTTCTCTTTTGAAGTACATTAAGGTTTAAATGAACTGATCTTGTTGCAATTACGTCTAATTTGTGTTGCAAAGTAGAACTTAGACTGTTAACACAGTAAAATTTAGGTCAATCATAAATAGTTCTTTACGAAGAAATGTCAGAAATGATAAATAAGTTGATAAAAAGCTTTGAACCCTGCTTGAAAATGCTATTGTTAGAATTTAATGCATCAGAAAGGTGACATTTAAATAAACTTGTCTTCATTTTGATTTTTCTAGGAATCCAAAACAGATACCGACTTAGTAGGACAAGAAAGATTCTTACTCTCTGTCTCTTATCTGCCTTTCAAACTCTTCTCTCTCAGCTCACATTCCAGGGGGAAAATATCTCCTAGAATTTCTAACACAGCTGAGAATATACCTAAGGCAATATCCTGTAAAATATCTGCTTAGTGAATTAGTCAGAACACTTCCTATAGCAAGGGACTAAGAAATGAGTTGAAGCAGAAGTTAAAAGAGCATGAGATGTTGGCTTATATAACTCAGGGACAGGAGAGATAGCACAGTGAGTAAGGTGTTTGCCTTGCACACAGTTGACCCCATTTCAATCCCAGGTACCACATACAATCAGCCCAGCACTTTGAGCAGTGATCTCTGAATGCGGAGCCGGTAGTAAGCCCTGAACAGTTGGGTGTGGGCCCATCAACTGTCCCTTGCCCCTTTCCCCAACCTCCCCACCAAAAAAAGAATTCAGACATTTAGAAATATGTCTAGATCTAGTACATCAGCAATCTTAGTTTAATTAGTATTGATTTTCCCACTTTCGAATTTCTTTTCAACCAGCAATTTTTCCTCACAGACAAAATTGTTCCATGGCAGCTCCTGCAGAAACAAGTCAGTTCCTTAGAGTTCTACCCAGGCGGTCCCAGCCTGGGTACCAGCCCTTGTGTCCAGTAACTCTGCTCAGGAATGATCAGGCGGGTCTGGAGGCAAGTGTCAGGGTAGGGGTCATCCCAACTTGTAGCAGAGAGGCTCAGTGAAAGGAAGGAAGGAGAAGATGGACAGGCTAAAAGCACAGGCATCCATGACCTTTCTGTACCTTGGAAGCAAGTGTAACCAGACAGAAAGGTTAAGCTGGACCCTGATAGTGTCTGGTAACACTATCCTCAAAGAATGTTACTCTTTCATTTATAATTTTCTAAGAAAAAAATAGAATTTTTGTTGGCAATAACAGTATTAATTTTGTAATGACTACTGTAACAGTTTCCTAGAGTTAAACTTAAACAGAATTGGTTTGAGTTTGTTGTTTAAGCGGGGTACTTGAATCAAGCTACGAGCTTGATTGAGGGGGTGCTTGAATCAAGCTATCGTAGAATCATAGTGGGTTTCTGAAAGATTTCAGTCACACATCAGAATATTTCCTCCTCTTCCTCCTCCTTCTCCTCCTCCTTCTCCTCCTCCTCCTCCTCCTCTTCCTCCTCCTCCTCCTCCTCCTCTTCCTCCTCTGTGATTTATAATATATTAATAGTAGATTTTCAAGGCATGCAGAATTCCACTAGAGTGGCGACATAGCCTGCACCACTGTTTCCAGGTCTCTCCCACCCATCTCCCCTTTAATAAACTCAGTTCTATAGGCAAACTCTCAGGGTCTGTTGCATTGGCAGTTTGTTATTTGCTCACAGTATTTTCTTTTTTAATCCTAAATATGAGAGAACATTCTTTACCTGTCTCTGACAGACTTCAATCAGCATGATATCTTTAGTTCTATCCACGTAGGAGCAAACTGCATGATTTCACCTTTTCTTTTAGTTGCATAGTATTTTGTTGTGCATATATATCTCAATTTCTTTATCCATTCATCTTGGTTTGGGCACTAGGGCTATTTCCAGATTTTTGGTTATTGTAAATAGTACTACATAAACAATGGAAGAGTGCAAATGCTCTTTTTTAATTAATGTTTTGGGCTTTTGGGGTAGATGCCAAGAAGTGGAATTACTGGGTCATAGAAAAAACTCAATTGACTTTGTACCTTAAAAAAAAAATTCTTTTCTATCATTTGGGTTTGAGGAGGGAGCAAAAAGTATCTGTATTCCATTTTTCATCTTAACCTAGTTGTTCTTGGAGGTTAAAGTTGTTCTTTGAAGGTTTAACCTGGTGAAAATAAAATGAATAGCAAGCTAAAGAGATAGTACAGAGATTAAAGAAACTCCTTTGCATGCATCTGTGTCCACAAAAATGGTTTGAATCCAGCACTACTCATGGTCCCCACGGCACCACCAGATATGGCCCTGACCATAGTCAGGAGTAGCCCCTGAGCACCACCAGGTGTGCCCCCCAATATGACTGAATAAAGTAATAAAAAGCAAATTATAAAAATATAATATTCATTGCATCTCGGGCTGGAGCGATAGCACAGCGGTAGGGCGTTTGCCTTGCACACAGCCAACATGGCCGACCCGAGTTCCATTCCTCCTCCCCTCTCGGAGAGCCTGGCAAGCTACCGAGAGTATTCGATATGCCAAACACAGTAACAACAAAGTCTCCAATGGAGACGTTACTGGGCCCGCTCGAGCAAATCGATGATCAACGGGAGGGCCTTTACCTTTACCTTTATTGCATCTCATCTTTCCACTTCACATTCAACTTTCTCTTAAAATTAATTTTCAGGACTTAGAGATAGTTCAAAGCACTGGAGTGCCTGCTGGGGGGCACAAGGCCCCTCTCTGGGTTTCTAGGGCACATGATCTCCCCGCTAGCACCGCCAGGCTGGCCCAAGTGGCCCCCAGCATCATTGGGCCCAGCAGCACCCCATCTCTTCCCCAGAGTACTGAGCCTTCACATTCCCCAGTCAGGCTGAGTATCACTGGGAGTAACCCCCGACCCCTGGGTACCCTGAGCACTGCTTAGGAGGTGTAAAAATAAAAAGAAAGAAGAGGGGAAGGGAGGTTAGACCACTAAGGAGAGGGTCTAGCCTCAGATTCCATTCTCAGCACCATGGAGCCTCCCGACAGTGCACAGCAGTACCAGGTCACTGCAAGTAGAGCAGTCTGAATCATCAGACCTGTGTGTTCTGTGTGTTCTGGCTCTGACCCTCTGGGCATGGAGGGGTGGGGGGGAGAGAGAGAGAGAGAGAGAGAGAGAGAGAGAGAGAGAGAGAGAGAGTTGTAACATATTCATGAATAAAATTCTCTGCCTGTGCAAGGTCCTGATCCCTAATACCGCACAGTCCCCAAAGCATGGATCTGGAGAAATCCCTGGGCACTGCTGAGTTTGGCCCATAAGAGCACAAATAAAATCTGTGCCCGGTCCTCATTGTCTGTGGCATAAACACAAAGGCATAAATCTTTGGTGTCTGGTGATGTTTCTGATAGCTGGCACCAAGCAGCTCTTCCCTCCATCACCCCACTTCCCTGCACATACCTTAGAGCCCAGTTCCTTCAACTTTTTTCATTTGTGAGCCCCTTTTGCTTGAGAAACTTTTATCAGAACCAGAATACAGGTACACTGATTAAGTAAAATAAGTAAACAAATAAATCTAAATATTTACTGATTTTTAAAAGATCATGAAGAAAATCTTAGGGATTTCTTTTCCCCCCCATTCTTGGATTTTTCTCTTTTGATTTTGGGGACATACCTGGGAGTGCTGACGGTCTGTTCCCCATGCAGGGTCACCTCCATGCAGGAAAGTGCCTTAAGCCCTAAACTTTTTCCCCCAGCCCAAAATATTTATTTTAAAATATTTTAAAAGATTTTTCATGATGTACCCCATTCAGTGATTTGACCCCCAGTTTAAGATGCTAGTCTGATTTGGCCCTTGTGGCCTTGTGTGTGTGATGGGTCTTTGGGTCTCTTCTTCTCTGGTGAAAAATTTGCCCTGCTCTTCTCTCCATCCTTCCATCTCAAGCACAAACATCTTTTCACTCAAACCTGAAACCTGCCTGGACTCCCCCAAGCTGATAGTTGCCCATCCCTCATGCTGCCACAGTTTGATGCCAGTATCTCTGTAGTAGAGCATGTTTTCACTCCTGTCTCATGTGGATGCCTGTCCCTCTTGAGACAGAAGTGAAAATCCTGGGGTGGGGGGGAGGGAGGTTGGGGGGTGGAGTGGACTCTTATCTTGTATGCCTTCATCTCCAGTGGTATGGTGTCTGGGCTGCAGTGTGTGTTCAGTGTTTGCTGAATGAATCAGTCAGAAACGCACTTGACTCTGTAGAACAAATACTTTCAGTGGTGTTACAACAAAGTTTCTCAATTATTGACATTTCAGACAGACTAATTCTTTGATGTGGAAGTCTAACCCATGCTGTGGGTAAGATGTGCAGTAGCAATACTGGTGTCTTCCTACTAAGATGCCAGGGGGCCTCCCCACCACCAAACTGTGATAATGAAATATGTCTCCTTAGGGCTGGATCCATAATACAGTGGACAGTGTGCTTGCCTTTCAGACAACTGACCCTGGCTTAATCTATGGCACTGAAGATAGTTCTCTGAGCACTGCCAGGGGTGACTTCTAGCACTGAGCACTGCTGAGTGTAGTCCCAAAGAAAAATGAAAAAATAAAAGCCCTACCTCCACTCCATAAAAAGGCAAAAGAATAATCTCTCCCTCTATAGTCAGGTGTTCCCTAGACAGAAAATAATCTAAATCAAAAACCACTGGCAAATAGTTTTTTGTTTGTACAAAGAAGCTACCGCAATCAAACTATTTCTAATACTCAGTGATGTTTGAGGAGCCTGAATACCTAATGTCATAAGCAGGAGGAGGAGTTCCCCTAAAAAAGTAGATCTCCTCAGTGGTTTGTAAAATGTTGTAGGTCAGCTGACTCCTGACTCTCTTGCCTAATGGTGCAGGGCAGGTCACTTAGGTGAAAAGTAGATGAGTAATAGGAGGGAGGGGGGAGAGAGAGAGAAAGAGAGAGAGAGAGAGAGAGAGAGAGAGAGAGAGAGAGAGAGAGAGAGAGAGAGAGAGAACTCACTATTGTTTTCTTGTAGAGTCAGCCATAAACAAAGGCCTGGTACAGATGCTGGCATCCATCAACCTTGCTAGCTGCCATCAGATCTGATCTGATGGACATCTGATCTGATCTGTAGACATCTGATCCACTGGATCTGCCGGGTGCAGGAGCTCATCCCCACCACCGAGCTCTCCTGGAGCTGTGGTCTCAATTTGTAGCAAGGAATTGCTCTTTACAGGAAAGCGAAAACCACTCCTGACTCAACCCCTGTTTCCAGGTCCATCATCTATCCACAGAAAGAGTTTCAGGAAGGAGATGAGCAGTGAAGTAATATCTTTATTTAGGAAATATGAGGGGAGAGAGAGGTGTGTTCAGAGAGACACCACAGGCTTGTCCAGGGAGAAGGAGAGCTGAGAGTGCACATCTCAGGATGAGTCTGAGCCACCCCAGGAAGGGCATGTGCCTCCAAGTTGAGATGTGGGTGACCCCCTCCCTGCCAGGGGGAAATGCATGCTACTTGCCTCTGTAAAGTTAGTTTTAGGGGAGCTTTCCAAATGCCCCTCCTTGGTACTTTCTATGTAAATAAGAATCTGTTGCTTGGGTGTTGTCTGGAGAAAAAGTTTTGAATTTTTGGTGACTTTCATATTATTGCATTCAGACAGGTAGCAAGAGAAGAGCTGAGCCAGTGTATTGATGAGTACTGACGGCAGGTTCTTCAGGTGTTCAGGTCTGACCTAGTCTGGGCCGGGTGCTGTTCGTTTCTTTACTGATGAAATGGCGTGTCGGATTTCGGAAGGGAGAACGTTGGGAACGACATATCCATGCTGTGGAATTTGGTATGTCGGCAAGTGGACATGGCTATCGAAGAGATTTGAGTAGAAGTCATGGATAATCTTCTCCAATGCTGTTCTGGAGGATGTGATGGATCCATCAGGACGTCGGAGGGCAGTCATCTTGGTTTTGTAGTTGGCAAAGGATAGGTGGGCGTTAGGAATACTTTTCCCGGCTTCTGCCGCATCTACCAGCACTTCTGCTCTTCTCTCTTTGAGGTCTTCCTTGATCGCATCTCTGCACTGCTTTGCAAGCTCGGACATTTGCTTGCGTTTGCCTGAGGCATGCGCCAAACCACGTTGGTGAATAAGCTCAAGAGTTTTCGAAGACAGGCATTTTTTTGTGGCTATCTCTCTCTTGGCGTTCCTCGCACAATCATGGAGGTGCTGAACCAGTCGATCGTATTCCTTGTCAGTGTTGTCAACAATGGCATCTTCCCATGTTGCCGCAATAGTGCCAAAGAGCTCCCAGTTGGTGGTCGTTCTGGGATTTCTCTTTTTAAACTTTGCAGTCCCTTCTCCCTGCTCTGTGAAGTAGAATTTTGCACGAAGGAGACAGTGGTCCGATCCCGTTCGGAATTTTGGGACAACAGTGACATTGGTCAGGCAAAACCGTCGATTGAATATGATGTGGTCTATTTCATTGTGGAATCGTCCACCGGGAGACTCCCATGTCCAACGTTTAGATTCTGCCTTCTGGAACTGTGGTCTTGGTCAACATGATGAACTCAGACAGTCTTCAGCTGATCTTCTCGGTCCTATCTTGGCATTAAAATCACCCACAATAATCTTGTAGAAGTTGTGGTCTTCTTTATAGAACTTCTCCAGCTCCATGTAGAACTTCTCGAATTCTCTTTCATCATAATGAGATGTTGGTGCATAGACAAAGAAGATAGAAACTGCTGGCAATGAGCCACATCTATTCAAATGTAAACGCCTGATTTGGGTTGTTAGGCATTCGAATGAATCAATGCTCATGGCCAAGTTTGTGTTGACAAGGACACCGACGCTTCCGACACCTCTTTTATCACATGTTCCGAGGAACAATTCTTCTCCAGTGTCAAAAACAGCATGGTGAGATTCGTGCCTTCTTCTCTTGGCCAGACCAATGATGTCGTACTTGATCATTTGCCCTTGTACCATCAGGTCCTCGATGGATGCTTCTGATGCTAGCGTACGTGCATTGAAAGTACAGACGATCATTTTTGTCTTCCTTCGTTATGGCAGCCTAGTTCGGCCTTGAGATTTTATCGGCCTCTCCTTTCTCATCCTTCTCAGTGCTGCCATGTTGGTGAAGACTTCACGGTCAGGTGAATGAGACCAGTTGTAGTTACTGGTTTTGGCATATCAAATACACAACGGATAGCTTGCCAGGCTCTTCCATGCGGGCGGAATACTCTCGGCAGCTTGCCAGTCTTTCCGAGAGGGATAGAGGCTTTTGGGCCGACCTCTAATTGCCCTCGTAGGTGTTACCATATTTGAACCCTATCAAATATGGTACGGCAAATCCGGAAGATGAGTATTTAGTGTCTTATGATGAGTCGCGCAGCCGCATTGCGGCCGCTCGGGTCCGGAAAGCATCCTGGTGTGTGGCGGCGGCTGGGTAGTGGAGGTAGTGTCGGTTCCCAATGGAAAACCAGCAGGACCATACTACTGTTCAAGAAAGGAAACATCCATGACATTGGCAACTATCACCCGATCTGCCTATTGTCTGTCATCTACAAGTTGTTCACTCGAGTCATCCTAAATAGGATTGGCAGAACACTAGATAAAGGACAACCATGCGAGCAAGCCGGGTTCTGCAAAGGATTCAGCACCATCGACCATATCCACACGATAACCAAGCTCATTGAGGTGTCTCGGGAGTTCAAGATGCCGCTCTGTTTAACGTTCATTGATTTAAAGAAGGCCTTTGATTCTGTTGAGACGGAAGCGGTCATTGAAGCCCTAGCCAATCAGGGCATTCAAGCCCAATACATCAGGATCCTCCGTGAGCTGTATTGCGGATTCACTACCAGGATCTCACCATTCTACAAAGAATTAATCATTGATGTCAAGAGAGGGGTTCGGCAGGGTGATACCATTTCACCGAAACTCTTCAGTGCCACCCTCGAGAACATCATGCAACGACTGGAATGGGAAGGAATTGGAGTGAAGATAGATGGTCGGCAACTACACCACCTCCGCTTTGCTGATGACATTGTTTTAATAACACCAAACATTAGCCAAGCGGCACAAATGCTGGCCGACTTCGACCATGAGTGTGGAAAGGTAGGACTACAGCTGAATCTTACGAAGACAATGTTTATGAGAAACAGACTCGTTCCTGATGCCCCATTTGCTCTCAACGGAACGACCATCTCTGAATGCAACAGCTATGTGTACCTAGGTCGAGAAGTCAACATGACAAATGACCTGGTACCCAAGCTGCGCAGGAGGAAGAGAGCGGCTTGGAAAGCCTTCAAGAACGTCGAAGAAATAGCAAAGAGGACGAAGAACCTTGGACTCCGGGCACATCTCTTTGATTCCACTGTTCTTCCTGCATTAACATATGCCTCAGAGACCTGGGCCTTACGCAAACAGGATGAGAATGCTATTCAGGTCTCCCAAAGAAAAATTGAAAGAGCTATTCTTGGAATATCACGTTTCACTCAAATGAGAGAAAGAATCTGGAGTTCCGACCTCCGCCAACGATCAAGAATCAGAGACGCTGTCTCATTTGCCAAGGTGTCAAAAATCAGATGGGCTGGTCACGTAATGAGATTTAAAGACGACCGCTGGACTAGAGCTGTTACCGACTGGATTCCACGGGATGTCAAAAGACCACGTGACCGCCCACCTACCAGATGATCAGACTTCTTCATCAAGATCATGAATGATCGGTTTGAGGCTCTTCATGTTCCCAGAGCGAACAGATGCCATTGGGCTACACTGGCATTGGACAGGGACGGATGGAGACGTTACTGGTGCCCGCTTGAGCAAATCAATGACTAACGGGAAGTTAAGTGATTAAGTGATTCATATTATTATAGTCTTATTTGTTTGTTTTGCCCATATCCAGTGATGCTCAGGGGTTGCTCCTGGCTTTACACTCAGAAATTACTCCTGACAGTGCTCAGGGGACCATATGGAATGCCAGGGATTGAACCTGTGCTCGACAAATGCAAGCAAGCAAGTGCCCTGCCAGCTGTACTACCTCTCAGTCCCTAGTCTTTTATTCTGAGTTTCTCTTCTTCTCAGGGGGTTCAGCTTGTGCAGGAGTCAGTTAGAATTTTATTTGGCCCCTTTATTTCTGCATTTCCATGGGTCTTCAGCTGTTATTTTTATGGGCTGCTTTTGGGTTTAGGATTCAGTGGCTTCTTTAATCCACAGCTAGTCTTTATTCTCATTTTTTGAAATACCTCACTCCACTCCCCCACCCCGAACTTCTTTCTCAAGTGGTAGTTTTGTATATCAATTAGTGGATCACATTTGAATGTGGTTTAATTAAAATTGCAATACTGGTATCAACATATTCAGAATTAGCAAGTGCAGACATGAACATAACAGGCAAGATATTGAGGACTGTCTAGTTCCTTTACCATGAGAAGAATTGTTTGCAAGTTTAAACCTTTGACACATTAGTTACCCTGAAGACAGGATCCCTGCCTTTCCCTTGGGAGCCCAAGTTAGTGATGACTCATAGGAGGTAAGAGAAGGCTGTGGGTAGAAATTACATCTGTACCTATATGTTCATTGCAACACTGTTAACAATAGCCAAAATCTGGAAACAACCCAAATGCCCTAGAACAGATGACTGATTAAAGAAACTGGTACATCTACACAATGGAATACTATGCGGCTGTCAGGAGGGATGAAGTCATGAACTTTGCTTATAAATGGATAGACATGGAGAGTATCATGCTAAGTGAAATGAGTCCAAAAGAGAGGGACAGACATAGAAGGACTGCACTCATTTGTGGAGGGATGGGTGTTTGATCATTGTGTGATTATAACCCAAACATGAAAGCTTGTAACTATCTCACAGTAATTCAATAAAATTAAAAAAAAAAAAAAAGCTGGACAGCGGCGCCCATCTCATCTTAGATCCAGGTCAGCACAGCTGCCGGCTCGCGACCCTGGGACCTCCATCTTTCCCTGCAGGACCCCAGGTGTCCCCGGAGATGCCTGAAGAGAAGCAGTTTTGAGCGTCTGCCCTGCCCTCTTCACTCCTGAGGGCGGCGCCCATCTCATCCCAAACCCAGGGTTCTGTAGAGGCGTGGCCTCCTCAAAAGTGGGCGTGGCCTCAAAGTGGGCGTGGCTTAATTTCCGGCGGGCCAACGCTCACGCGGCTGCAGGTTGTTTTCCCATACTAAGGAACCTAGTCCCAAGGAATCTAGTTCCCAACCTACTCAGCAATATGAAGAAACAAAGAAAATCTCCAACACAAAGGGAGAACAACGAAAACAATCTAGACCATCCCGACAATACAGCTCACCTAAGGGACCTCTCTGACATAGAATTCAGATACGAAGTCATCAAGATGTTCAATCAACTCAATGAAACAGTCAGACAGACAGCCAGTAATACCACAGAAAAAATCGACAAATTACGAGAAGAAATGAGAGCAGAAATGTCACGATTAAAAGATTCCATAGATGAAATGAGAAACTCAGTTTCTTCTCTCAAAAATAGAATGACCATAGCTGAAGAGAGAATCAGTGAGCTGGAAGATCAGCTGCAACAAGCCAACACGCAACAACAAACAGTGGCAAGGGACCTCAAAATGGCTCTACAGAGAATCAGAGTCCTAGCAGATGATTCCAAGAGGAACAATATTAGAATCATGGAACTACCTGAACCTCAGGGAAACAATCCCAATGAAAAAAACACCGTCAAACAAATCATTGCTGAAAACTTCCCAGAGCTGCACAATGCAGCCATTCAGGTTCAAGGAGCCCAAAGGGTGCCAGCTAAAAGAGACCCCAACAAAAACACTCCACGACATATCATAGTTAGAATGATCGATACTGCTGATAGAGACACAATACTGCAAGCAGCAAGAGCAAAGAAGGAAATCACATACAAAGGAGCATCCCTTAGATTCACAGCAGACCTATCAGAGGAAACCCTACAAGCCCGAAGGCAGTGGCGAGATATAGTCAAAAAACTCACGGAAATGAATGCTTCCCCAAGAATACTCTATCCGGCTAAACTCTCCCTCAAAATCGAAGGAACGGTACACTATTTTATAGATAAACAGCAGCTCAGGAACTTCATAGACTCAAAACCTAAAGCAAGGCCTAAAGGGGCTACTATAAGAAAAGACAAACCCTACAACCACAACACACCCGCACAGAAAGATGACACAAAACCCCATAACCATTCTCTCTCTCAATGTCAACGGTCTCAATTCACCAGTTAAGAGACACAGAGTGGCAAAATGGATACAGAGACAGAAGCCAACATTCTGCTGCCTACAAGAAACTCACCTCAACAGCCAGAGCAAACACAGACTCAAAGTCAAAGGATGGAAAACAATCCTGCAAGCACACAACTCCCTCAAAAAAGCTGGGGTGGCCATACTAGTATCCGACAACATTAATTTCACCTTGAAAAAGATTAGAAGGGACAGTGAAGCCTATTTTCTCTTCATCAAGGGATACGTACAACAGGAAGAAATCACACTCTGAAATGTATACGCACCTAATGAGGGAACAGCTAAATATTTAAAACAACTGCTAACAGATTTTAAGGAGGACATCACTACCAACACAATAGTACTTGGAGACTTCAACATCGCCTTATCACCTCTGGATAGATCAACAAGAACAAAACCCAGCAAGGAATTATTGGCTTTGAAAGAAGTAATAGAAGAGAAAGGGCTTATGGATTTATACAGGGCTTTACACCCCAAAAAGAAAGAATACACATTCTTCTCCAGTGCGCATGGAACATTTTCCAAAATAGACCATGTGCTAGGACACAAAACATACCTCAACAGAATCAAGAAGATAGAAATAGTATCAGCCATCTTTTCAGACCATGATGCACTGAGGATAGAAGTGAATCACACAAAGACACGGAGAACCAAATCAAACACCTGGAAATTAAACAACTTGATGCTGAACAATGAGTGGGTCAGGAACGAAGTCAAGGATGAAATCAAAAGATACCTGGAAACAAATGAGAATGAAGACACAAACTACCAGAACTTATGGGATGCAGCGAAAGCTGTATTAAGGGGAAAATTTATAGCTCTGCAAGCATATCTTAAGTCGATAGAAACGATGCACATAAACAATTTGACCTCACAGCTCAAGACCTTAGAAAAGGATCAACAGAAAGAGCCTAAATCAGGCAGAAGGAAAGAGATCATAAAACTTAGAGCAGAAATCAACGACATGGAAAACAAAGAAACAATCCGAAAGATCAATGAAACCAAGAGCTGGTTCTTCGAGAAAATAAATAAGATAGATAAACCACTAGCAACACTCACAAAGAAACAGAGAGAGAGAACCCTAATAAATCGAATCAGAAATAAGAATGGGGATATCACAACAGAAACTAAAGAAATTCAAGAGATCATCAGAGACTACTTTGAAAGTCTCTATGCCACGAAACACGAGAACCTGGAAGAAATGGATAAATTCCTGGATTCCTACCATCTCCCAAAGCTGAATCAAGAAGATATAGAGTACCTAAATAGACCTATTCACATCAAGGAAATTGAAACTGTAATCAAAAGTCTTCCCAAAAATAAAAGCCCAGGCCCAGACGGATTTACTAGCGAATTTTTCCAAACATTTAAAGAGGACCTATTGCCAATTCTTCTCAAGCTTTTCCAGGAAATTGAAAAAACAGAAACTCTCCCAAACAGCTTCTATGAAGCCCATATCTCTCTAATACCAAAAGGAAACAAAGACACCGCAAGAAAAGAAAACTACAGGCCAATATCCCTGATGAACACAGATGCGAAGATTCTCAACAAAATACTAGCCAATAGAATACAACAACTCATCAAAAAGATCATACATCATGACCAAGTGGGATTCATCCCAGGGATGCAAGGATGGTTCAACATTCAGAAATCAACATAATCCATCATATCAACAAAAGAAAAGATAAAAATCATATGATCATATCAATAGACGCAGAGAAAGCTTTTGACAAGATCCAGCACCCATTCATGATGAAAACCCTTGCCAAAATGGGAATGGAGGGGACTTTCCTCAATATAGTTAAAGCCATCTACCACAAACCTACAGCAAACATCATCCTCAATGGGGAAAAACTGAGACCCTTCCCCCTAAGGTCAGGGAAGAGACAAGGATGCCCATTCTCTCCACTACTGTTCAATATAGTACTGGAAGTACTTGCAATAGCAATTAGGCAAGAAAAAGATATTAAGGGCATCCAGATAGGGAAAGAAGAAATTAAGCTCTCACTATTCGCAGATGACATGATACTATACTTAGAGAACCCTAAAACCTCTACCAAGAAACTCCTAGAAACAATAGGCTTGTATAGTAAAGTGGCAGGCTATAAAATCAATACCCAAAAATCCATAGCATTCCTATACGCAAATAGTGAAAGAGAAGAAAGTGACATCAAGAAAACAATCCCATTCACAATTGTGCCCCAGAAAATCAAGTATCTAGGAATCAGCTTAACTAAGGAAGTAAAGGACCTGTACAAAGAAAACTACAAAACGCTACTTCAGGAAATAAAAGAGGACATGAGGAAATGGAAAGATATCCCCTGCTCATGGGTCGGGAGACTTAACATTGTCAAAATGGCAATACTACCGAAAGCATTGTATAAATTCAATGCAATCCCTATAAGGATACCCATGACATTCTTCAAAGAAATGGAGCAAACACTCCTGAAATTTATATGGAACAATAAGCCCCCACGAATAGCTAAAGCAATTCTTGGGAAAAAGAAAATGGGAGGAATCAACCTCCCTAACTTCAAACTCTACTACAAGGCAGTAATAATTAAAACAGCATGGTACTGGAACAAAAGCAGAGCTGCAGACCAATGGAACAGAGTTGAATATACTGACATTTCCTCCCAAACATATAATCATCTAATTTTTGATAAGGGGGCAAGAAAAGTGAAATGGAGCAGGGAAAGCCTCTTCAATAAACTGTGCTGGCAAAATTGGACGGCTACATGCAAAAAAGTGGGCTCAGATCTCTGCCTAACACCATGCACAAAAGTAAGATCAAAATGGATTTATGACCTCAACATCAGACCAGAATCCATAATGTTTATTGAAGACAAAGTCGGCAAAACTCTCCATGATATTGAAGCTAGTGGTATCTTCAAAGATGTCATGCCACTGGCCGAGCACGTGAAAACAGAGCTAGACAAATGGGATTATCTTAAACTAAGAAGCTTCTGCACCTCAAAAGAAACAGTGACCAAAATACAAAGACAGCCTACAGAATAGGAAAGGATATTCACCAAGTACACATCCGACAAGGGGTTGATATCAAGGATATACAAGGTACTGGTTAAACTCCACAAGAAGAAATCACCCAACCCCATCAAAAAATGGGGTGAGGAAATGAACAGAAACTTTCGCAAAGAAGAAATTCGAATGGCAAAAAGGCACATGAGAAAATGCTCTACATCACTAATCATCAGAGAGATGCAGATCAAAACCACAATGAGATATCATTTCACACCACAGAGACTGGCCCACATCCACAAGAACAAAAGCAACCGGTGCTGGCGCGGATGTGGTGAGAAAGGGACCCTCCTTCACTGCTGGTGGGAATGCCGGCTGGTCCAACCCTTTTGGAAAACAGTATGGACGACTCTCAAAAAATTAGAATTTGATCTGCCTTTTGACCCAGCTATAGCACTCCTAGGAATATATCCCAGAGAGGCAAAAAGGTATAGTCGAAGTGACATCTGCAATTGTTTGTTCATTGCAGCACTCTTTACAATAGTCAGAATCTGGAAAAAACCTGAGTGCCCAAGAACAGATGACTGGTTAAAGAAACTTTGGTACATTTACACGATGGAGCACTATGTAGCTATTAGAAAAGATGAAGTTATGAAATTTACATACAAGTGGTACTACATGGAAAGTATCATGTTAAGCGAAATGAGTCAGGAAGAGCAGGATAGACACAGAAAGATTGCATTCATCTGGGGAACATAAAGCAACAAAAAGGGAGATTAACACCCAGGAATGGCTGAGATTAGTACCAGGAATTTTGCTCCATGAATGGAAGGCCAGCCACACGTTCTAGGTGAAAAGAAGCTCAGATAGAGAAGAGAGCACCAAATGAAGGGTGTTGTGAGGACCCTCCCAGGATGGGAGAAACATGCTAAAAGTAGTCTATAGACCAAACATGATTGCCACTCAAAGCCTCTCTTGCAAAACACAGTACCCAAAAGAAGAGAGAGAGAACAAGGGGGAATACCCTGCCACAGAGGCAGGATGGGACGGGGGGGATGGGGGGTGGGGGGGATGCTGGGACCCGTGGTGATGGATGACGGGCACTGGTGGAGGGATAGGCACTTGATCATTGTATAACTGAAACCCAAGCACAAAATTTGTAAGCCTATAACTGTACCTCATGGTGTTTCACAAATAAAAAAAGAAAAAAAAACTTCTGAAGATATTACTACTAAAGTTAGAAAAAAAATTTTAAAAAAGGCTGTGGACATCTTAAGAAAGGCTGAAATGCAAACTTCAGGGTAATATTTTATTTTGGGGTATTTTGTGGGGTATTTTTGGGGGCCACACCCAGTGCTTCTCAGGGACTGTTCCTGACTTTGTGCTCAGGAATCACCCCTGGGAATGCTCACAGGAACATATGTGCAGCTGGGGATTTGAGCCAGAATTGTAGCCACTGCAGCTCTATGTAAGACAAGTGCCTCACCTAATGTATTATCTCTCCATCCCCCCAAATTTATGTTTTCAAAGAAAAGAAGCTTCTTTTTTCTTTGTTTAGTCAGCAGTGAATAAGAAAAAACGAAGGCAGAAATTGTCTCTTTTCACCTATAACCACATAGGTAAGAGCCCAACATGAAGTAGATCTTAATGGACTGTGTAGATAAACCTGTAAGGCTGTAGAAAAATAAGCAGATTGCTCATTGCCTGCCAAATGGATCTACTCAAGAACTGGGGACATTTTAAGACTCACTACTTCGCTTGGGGGGCAGAGGGAGCAATAATGTGCAGCTTCAGCACTGAGTTAAATATGCTGCAGCCGGAGCAGTGATTATGTGGTGACATTCTCCAGGAGAGATGGATCTCTAGTCATTCTGCCCTTGCACACTGTCATTCCTGCCCTCTTCTTTCAGAGTGAGTTGCTTACTCCTTCCTAATTGTGTGTTGACTGATGCCTTTCATATAAGTGAGATCTTGGACTCTTTCTTTCTCTTGTTTAGCTCAGCAACGCTCTGCTTGTGCTCAGGGGTGGCTCCTTGCCATTGTTAAGGGACCATGTGGTTGTTGGGGATTAAACCAGGCCTCCTGCATGCATATCATGCAATCAACCTGGCCAGCTCCCTCTCCAACAATCTTGCTACTCTTTTGTTTGTTTTGTTTTTGGCTTCTTTTCTCTCGTAACTATTGCTTTATCATTATTGTAACCCTAGTGCAGTAAGTAAAATTAAATTCTAAAAGTGCTTTCTACAATATCAATGAAAAAGTCTAAAGGAAGAGGAGAAGATGAAAGTGAGAAGAGGAAGAATTTAAAGAAACCTCTGGTTCAGAATAAGAGAAGGAACACATGGAGGGTGCGGGATCCCGGAGGAAAAGAAAAAAGAAAAAACAGGTTCCAAAAAGAGCCGAGAGCACCGGCAAGTTCCAGATGGAGTAGGCGCCGCATCCCGCCTCCCCCAGATGGAACCCTGGTGACCAGAAGCCTCTACAAACACAGCTCGAGTATGTGGGAACGAGGACTTTTTCTCAAAACTGCGCGGCCGCGTAAGCGGCCGCGCGATATCGCTCTATATACAAAGTGATCAATGAGAAGTAAACCACCCAATCTTTCTCCCTGAAAATCAGAGTTAAGTTTGGAGCATGGCCACAGCCCTAGAAACACAAGGACTTAATGCAGAAACCAGCAGCTTAGAGCAGAAAAGTGAACGGACGATGAGTTAACCCAGGCCATCATTTCTACCCAGAGGGGAAAGGGTGTTCCCCCATTCGCCCTCTCTTCTCTGGAAAGAAGGATGGCGGCCGCATGGGAGCCTTGTGGACAGCAGGTATGAGCCGGGGGTGTGGGGGGCGACTAAAACTTCACGAGAAGGGGGGCATTCCGGTCCGTCCTTCACGCCCTACCGAGGTCACCATTTGCCCCCCACGAGCGGCTCCCCAGCACGGCCACAGTCCCAGAAGCACAAGGACTTAATGCAGAACCCAGCAGCTTGGAGCAGAAAAGTGAAAGGACTATGCGTTAATCCAGGCCATCAAGTCTGCCAGAGGGGAAAGGGTGTTGCCCCATTCGCCCTCTCTTCTCTGGAAAGAAGGATGGCGGCCGCATGGGAGCCATGTGGACAGCAGGTATGAGCCGGGGGTGTGGGGGCGACTAAAACCTCATGGGAAGGGGGACGTTCCGGTCCGTCCTTCACGCCCTACCGAGGTCACCAGTTGCCCCCCACGAGCGGCTCTCCAGCACGGCCACAGCCCCAGAAGCACAAGGGCTTAATGCAGAACCCAGCAGCTTGGAGCAGAAAAGTGAAAGGACTATGCGTTAATCCAGGCAATCATTTCTGCCCAGAGGGGAAAGGGTGTTGCTCCCTTCCGCCCTCCTCCCTCTGGAAAGAAAGATGGCGGCCACATGGGGGCCTTGTGGACAGCAGGTATGAGCCGGGAGTGTGGGGGCGACTAAAACCTCATGGGAAGGGGGGCGTTCTGGTCCGTCCTTCACGCCCTACCGAGGTCACCAGTTGCCCCCCACGAGCGGCTCTCCAGCACGGCCACAGCCCCAGAAGCACAAGGGCTTAATGCAGAACCCAGCAGCTTGGAGCAGAAAAGTGAACGGACTATGCATTGATCCAGGCCATCAAGTCTGCCGGAGGGGAAAGGGTGTTGCCCCATTCGCCCTCTCCTCTCTGGAAAGAAAGATGGCGGCCACATGGGAGCCTTGTGGACAGCAGGTATGAGCCGGGGGTGTGGGGGCGACTAAAACCTCATGGGAAGGGGGGCGTTCTGGTCCGTCCTTCACGCCCTACCGAGGTCACCAGTTGCCCCCCACGAGCGGCTCTCCAGCACGGCCACAGCCCCAGAAGCACAAGGGCTTAATGCAGAACCCAGCAGCTTGGAGCAGAAAAGTGAACGGACTATGCATTGATCCAGGCCATCAAGTCTGCCGGAGGGGAAAGGGTGTTGCCCCATTCGCCCTCTCCTCTCTGGAAAGAAAGATGGCGGCCACATGGGAGCCTTGTGGACAGCAGGTATGAGCCGGGGGTGTGGGGGCGACTAAAACCTCATGGGAAGGGGGGCATTCTGGTCCGTCCTTCACGCCCTACCGAGGTCACCAGTTGCCCCCCACGAGCAGCTCTCCAGCACGGCCACGGCCCCAGAAGCACAAGGACTTAATGCAGAACCCAGCAGCTTGGAGCAGAAAAGTGAACGGACTATGCATTGATCCAGGCCATCAAGTCTGCCAGAGGGGAAAGGGTGTTGCTCCATTCGCCCTCTCTTCTCTGGAAAGAAGGATGGCGGCCGCATGGGAGCCATGTGGACAGCAGGTATGAGCCGGGAGTGTGGGGGCGACTAAAACCTCATGGGAAGGGGGGCGTTTCGCTCCGCCCTTCACGCCCTACCGAGGCCACCGGTTGCCCCCGGCGAGCGGCTCTCCAGCACGGCCACGACTCCAGAACACAGAAACCAATTTCTTAACTATCTGACTTTCAGTAGAAATACTTCCAGGGTCAATAGGTAAAAGAGCAGAAATCCAAAACCAACATTTAATTCTTGAACCCAGCCGTAGAAAGCAAATCACTTCACAATGCTTTTTCGGCATGTCTGATTTGGGGGGGGGGTAAACTCTAAATAATAGTGGTGAATCTTTTATTGAAACAATGAATCTAATCAAAGCAGATAGAGTGTTAACTAGAATTCATCTGCCTCACAGGGACGGGGAGGGGTGGGGGGTGGGGTTTTATTGGGGTTCTTCATGGTAAAAAATAAGTATTGGTAAAGGGAAATGTGTTTGATATTTGCATGACTGAGACATAAACCTGAAAGCTTTGTAACCTTTCCCACAGTGATTCAATAAATAAAAAAAAAAAACATTTTAAATAAAAGAAACCTGATGCAGAGCAAAAAAAAAAAAAGAAACCTCCAGGAAAGGAAGCAATGACACCCCTTCACTTACCTGTCTGAGCTGCAAACCTGGCTTTGTAAACAGGGCAGGTCTACATTGACCTTAGAATTGCCAGCACAATGTTCTAGGAAGTCACAGTGGTTTAGAACAACTTCCTGTTCTGGCATGTTCTATTTGCCTCACAGTAAATATCTGTTCAGCCCTCTGCTCCATGAAGTTTGGGAATGAAAGATTCAGGGAAAAAAAGATTGCTAGCTACTTTTCTGCACATTTTGATTGAGAAAGAAAAACTCATTGTGATCAGAGAAAAGAAGGGAATAAGAGAAAGAAGGGTATATATTGAACATTCAGGGCTTTTTTGGTTTGCTTGTTTTTATTTAGTCACCAGGAAATTAAAAAGTTATTTATGATTGGATTTCAGGCATACAGTATTTCAACACAGATCTCTTCACCAGTGTCCACTTTAAGAAGTGCTTTCTTTTCTTTTCTTTTTTTTTTTTTTAAATTTTTATTAGTGAAACACCATGAGGTACAGTTGTAGACTTACAGATTTTTGTGCTTGGGTTTCAGTTATACAATGATTGAGTACCCATCCCTCCACCGGTGCCCATTCCCCACCTCCAATGCTCTCAGCATCCCTCCCACCCCCCCCACCCCCCATCCCACCCCACCCCTGTGGCAGGGCATTCCCTTTTGTTCTCTCTCTCTCCTTTTGGGTGCTGTGGTTTGCAAAAGAGGCATTGAGTGGCTATCACGTTCAGTCTATTTTTAGCATGCGTCTCTCATCCTGGAGGGTCCTCCCAACACCCTTTACTTGGTGCTCCCCTCTCTATCTGAGCTGCCTTCTCCCTCAGCATGTGCGGCTGGCCTCCAAGCCATGGAGCGAACCTCCTGGTACTTATCTCGGCTATTCTTGGGTGTTAGTCTCCCAATTTGTTACTTTATATTCCCCAGATGAATGCAATCTTTCTATATCATGCTAGTTCTTTACCTAAACCGTCTCAAAAAACTGGTAACAGCTCTCACCCCCAAATGAACAACATTTTCTCAGTTTTACAAATGAAGAAATAGGCTGAAAACTCACATAGCTAGTACGTGGTAGTACCAGGATATAAAAATGAATATCTGATTTCAAATTCCATACTGAAAATTTATAAGTTATATTGAACTTACCCATAGAATTCAATCACAAAAATAAACTAATAATTTTACTAGTTGTTAACTAGCAAAATTACTTTGAAATTTAACATTCTATTATAGATTAACTTGTGAATAAACAGCCACAGCCAGCAATTTTAAGATGAGGAACTCTAAAAGGAAGAGTATATATGTATAAGTATGTATGTATATATGTGTGTCTGTTTACATATATATGGCTGCATCAGAAACATTTAAAAAGTGCCTATTGTGTTTGTGCTCAGTATTGCAGAAATTGAACTGAATTAGAAGGAATTTGTAATCTCAGGATCTTCCATAATTTAATAGCACACATCAACATGACTTCTTATCCCAAGGTCCAAAATTAGAAGCCTTTCTAAAATATAATGAATATAATGACTTTTTTTCTGGGTAGCAGATGGTAGCCAGCTGTTCTAACTTTCTGAAGACCAAACATGAAGGGGGAGAAATTAAAATAAAGGGTCTTATGGTAAATACAAGTGAGAAGTTAATAAACTAAACTTGGATTTTTATACATGCCAAAGGGAAATGAGCAATTGGGGTAATTATCAAATTATCCAAATCCAAATAACCCAATTATTATCTACCTAGGAGGAAAATTATTTACATGGATTGAATAGTTCAAATAATTGTTTCATATCTGAGTATCTGAGTAGACAGTCTGGGTGGTCACTGATGTAAATTGAGGGTCCGAATGTAATATTTTAAGTAGGAAAAAGCTTGATGCTTTTTAGCATATGAATGGGGACATTTATACTTAGCTGTGAGTGATTTTTTTAAATGCCCTTTCCCCCTTTTATTTCCTTCCCTTTCTATGTAAGTGACTTTAATCAAATTGGATACACAATTCTTCTTCCAAGATTTGTGCCCATCGTAACTAAGCATAACAATATTTTTGTTTGTTTGTTTTTTGGACCACACTTGGCTGTGCTCAGGGTTTACTCTCGACTGTGCTCAGGGATTAAATCTGGCGGCACTCAGTGAACAATATGGGGTGCTAGGGATTGAATACCCTATCATTTGTAAGAAAAGTGCCTTACCTGCTGTAGAATCTCTCCAGCCCCTAAACATAACAATTTTTACTTAATATTTGAATTATGTTTTAGGGGCATGGAGTAAAGTACAGGGGTTAAGGCTTTGGCTTATGTGCAGGTCCACCCAGGTTTATTCCCAATACTATATATGGACCCTTGAGTACTACCAGGAGTAACCCTGACCACAGAGCCAGGTGTAGTCCCTGAGCACCATCAAGTGTGGCCCAAATTTCTCACACCTCCAAAAAATAAAAGTAAGTTTTTTGGAGTGGCTGAAGACCTAGTACAGTGGGTAAGGCACTTACCTTGCATGTAGTCAGCCTAGGTTTGATTCCTGGCTAACATGGTCCCCCAAGGTTGCCAGGAATGATCCTTGAGCACATAGCCAGGAGTAAGCCTGGAGTACCACTAGGTATGACCACCCCCTCCAAAAAAAAAACATAAAGAAAAAGAAGAGTTTTAATTAAAAATATCTTGTGAATACCTTTATATCTAAAATTTAAAAACATTACAAAGTTAAATTTCTAAACCCTAATTCTATCTGGATTTTTTGTTTGTTTGTTTGTTTTTGGTTGTTTGGGGACCAAATTCAACATTTGGCATATTGTTTCTATTAGCAGTGTGTTTAAGAGAGAAATCCAAACTGCCCCATACCCTGGGCCCTTCCGTTTTCCCCCTTATTGAAATATGTGATATTGATCTAGCTGGTCCTCTACTGGTGGATATTGGCATTTTGTCCATCATTTGCAGTAATGCTCTATAAACAGCACACCCTACATATTAAATGTGTGTCAGAATTTCTTTAAGGTAGATTTTGAGTGGTTAGCTTTTCCAAAGAAAATAATGTGCTCCAGAAACCCTATAGAATCATGGTGCCTTCGTTGGGTAAACCTTGTCACTATATAGTCACTTCCCTTCCCAGGGATTCTGCATCTCAGTCAGTGGTTTTTCAGCTTTCTCTAACTTGAGACTCTTCAATATGACTTGTTAAAGTTCTGGGCCATGGAGAAAGAGAGCTGAAAGAGCTGGAGCACTGCCTTGCAAGCCCCAGGCCCCCATTTACTTCCTGGCACCGCATGCTCCTACCTTCAGCACAACCACCTAGTGTGAGCTTGAGGGCCCCAGCTGAACTGAGGGTTACAGGGAATGACCCCTGCAGTCCCTCTAAGTCTATTCGAACCCCTCAAATAAATGAATAAATAAGCAAAACACCAGTGGTTGAGCCCCACGTCCAGAATTTCTGATTCCCTGGGGAGTGGCTGTAGGTTTCCAGGTGATGCAGCTGCTCTATTGGGAGTTGAGGGAAGCTATTTTGTGAAAGATCATAATTGCGATTCTGTTTTGTTTGTTTTTGAATCCTGATCATTGCTAGGGGCTACTCTCAGTAGGGTTAGGGGACTTTGTGGTGCTGGGCATCAAACCTGAGGTCCTACACATGCACTGCAGACCTTAGAGCTATCCCCCAGACCCCATAGTTGATACTTTTAAGAGAGTCCCAAATAGATCATCTAGGAAATGTTTCAGTCTTAAGCCTATCTAACTATCATGGTAACAACTGTAGCAAGAGATTTGTCATAGAAACAGTATTGTTTAATAGCAGGCATCAATTTTAAAATCATAGAGCAAATCTTTTAAGTCAGGAGAGAAATAGCATGTTTGCTGAAAGAAGTCTTGAAAAAGGGCCCCAGGAGTTTGTGGCCTTATAGCACTGCTGAAGATGACCCCTAAAACAAAACAAAATATTTAAAAAGCAATCTTAAAAAAGCATTCAGTCCAGATACCTAGCTAAAACTAGAATTTATTCAGCCATGTTCCCTTTTTAAAATTAGAAAGAATAAAACACCCAGGACCACTGTAAAACTTAAATTTAGTGATATTTAGAGCTGTGGAGAGAGAAATTATCTTCATTTTCCACTATCATATTCCTCAAAAGTCAGAGGTTCTCAAACTTCATAACGCATCAAAATTGCCATGCTAGCTTATTTAAAGATGAGATCCTGAACCCCAAACATATGGATTCTGATTTTGTCTTTGAAGGTTATGACTCAGGAATCCACATTTAAAGTTTTGTTATTTTGTTTGTTTGGGTGCTATACTCAGCAGCATTCAGGATTTACTGCTGGCTCTGCACTTCTGTGTGGCTCAAGGGACCATATGAGGTCTCAGGGATCAAACTCGCTAGGCTATATGTGAGGTAAGTACCCTACCCCCTGTATTATGGCTCTGCCCTGGAATTCACATTTATTTTTTTTTGCTTTTTGGGTTACACCTGGTGATGCACAGGGATTATTCCTGGCTCTGCACTCAGGAATTACCCCTGGCAGTGCACAGGGGACCATATGGGATGCTGGGAATCGAACCCGGGTTGGCTGTGTGCAAGGCAAATGCCCTACCCGCTGTGCTATTGCTCCAGCCCCTGGAATCCACATTTTAAAACAAAAAATCTAGATAGTTCCTGAGCATGCATTGATGCATGACCATTTAAGAGACTGATGGGGTTCAGAATGAGCTATTCCAGAATACTTTGGCATACTGAAGAAATAGGAAAAATGGCCTGTTCAGGAAGGGTTCTTTGACCTTCCCCTGAAGTTTCCCCCGATATAGTCACTATTCCATCTTTCCACTTTACTCTTAATCTACCCTAGCATAAAAACACTCAGGTTTAATTCTTTCATCAGGTATTTATTTCTTTATTAAGTTTCCTGTTTCAAACACTTTATACTGAATCAATTTGTGCAATTTGCCCTCTTAATCTATCTATGTCATGCCAGTTTTCACAATAGGGTCCCTCTCAGTATCTTAGAACTTTTTCCTCCCCTGTGAAAGCCTGATAAGTCTTTTTTGTTTCTAAATCCAAATCCTCAGCAGATACATGACAGGATAAGAATTCCTGTAGTATCCTGGTTGCTAAAGCCAGCCTGACAAAACATTTCCTCAAATTTGCTTATTAACATCCCTCTTCTGATGTATTATTCCTCCTAACATTTATCTCTACCCAAAGTAATCCATGTTTTTTTCCCACATGATAATGTAAGTCTCATAAGGCCATGGGAGGTATCCACTTGCCCACTCATGTCATTCTAGCTTCTACTGATGACTCATGTCAGCACTATCTTCCATCATAAGGTCCTAAATAGTCTGGAGTTTTTTGGATTTGTTGGGTTTTATTGTTTTAGGGTTCTGTAATTGTTGTTTTGTTTTGCTTTGTCTTTTGGGCCATAACCCACAGTGCTCAGGGGTTACTCCTGGCTCTGCACTCAGAAATTACTCCTGATGGTGCTCAGGGAACCATATGGGATGCTGGAGATTGAACATAGGTCAGCTGCATGCCAGGCAAGCACCCTATCTTCTATATTATCGGTCTGCCCTAGCAGTGTTTCTGGGACACATCCATCAATGTTCAGGCTTACTTCAGGATTTGTGCTCAAGGATCCCTCCTAATAGTGCAGGGGGAATGTATATGGTGTCAGAAATTGAATCTGGGTTGGGTTGGATTGGTTGGGTAACATGTGCAAGTCAAACGCCTTACCCACTCTAATATCTCTCTGGCCCAAATTTCTTCCTTCCTTCCTTTTTTTTCATGAACAAATAAGTACAAAATGGGAACGATAAAACATTTTTATTTAGAAAGTGATAAAAAGAAACATGGTTATACCAAAGTCCTAAAACTATGCAGAATATGCTTAATATTTTTAGGGATAAAAGAGGGAAATTAAAATGTTTGTATAATTAACCTTTGGGTAAAAAGACCTCACTGTTAATTTACAGCAATACCATCTAGGAGTACAGGTGTTTTACATGCCTTTAAGTAAGAAACTTAAACTGGATTGATGACTCAAAGCAGAGCTCATTTATTATTGGTTGAGATTCCAAACTGTCTTTAGAGATTTGTATTTTTCCCAAACAATGTGAAAATGTAGGGAGAAAATGACCAATAAATGAGTTGCAAATTTAGGATCCCTGAAAAAAAAACTCCATACGTGGGATGTATGGAGGAGGCCCAGGTTCAATTTCAGATACTACATAGTCCACAGAGCACCACCAAAAGTAACCCCTATGCACAAAGGTAGAAGTTTCTCCTGAGCACTGCTGGTTATGACCCCAAATCTAAAGTTAAAAAGGGGCCAGGGCTCAAGAACTAGTAAAGGAGTAATACATTTACCTTTCAAAAAAGACAACCTAAATTTGATCCCTCCCCCCCCCAACCATGTATATTCATCCCTTGAGCACCAGGAGTGATCCCTGAGCACTGCCAGGTATGACCCAACTCTCCCCCCCCCAAGAAGAAAGTTGCAAATTCAAAATGTCAGTGATTACAAAAGCATAAACTATTGCCAACTCTAACACAATTTTATCTGCAATGGATAACTTTTCTATCTCTTCTTTCTCCTCTCTATATCCAGGAGTATAAATAATTAATAGGGGAAAATGGAAAATTAATATTGTCTGTTGTGAGACAATTTTTTTGTTAGATGACTTCACTGAAACTAAAGGTAACACTAGTCATCATTAGTTATCAAGGAAATGCAAAATAAAACCACAATTTGGGCTGGTGACTTAGTAGAGCACACACCTTGTGAGGCTCTGTGTTCAGTCGCCACTCCTGGATCAAGTGTAGCCCTGAACACTGCACTGGTCTCTATGTACCACCAGCTGTGTGCCCCTCCCACATGCCAGTATCACTAGTATCACTGCCTCCACCACCACAACAGACACTGTTAACAAACTGCCATTTTATATCTACTTTGGCAGTAATCACTGAATCTGATGGTTCTTTGTATTGGCATGGAGAGAGCAATAGTAATCTTCACCTACTGGTGAAGGTCTGGATCAATGTGATTATTCTGGAAAACTGTAGGTTATTTTTTTAGTATACTTCAACATGTACAAAAAACAGTAATTTCTGCTTCAGTGGTTGTAGTAGAAAAGTAGTAGTATTTCTGTGACCTTTTAGGTTCACTCAGTAGCACTGGGTCTTCAGTATAATTTCCTGCTTCAACTTGTACTTACGCTCCTTTGGATGAAATCTCTATAGCCTGTATAGCCTTTATACTTCTTTCTAACTCTTTGATTAAAACATAATTTTCAGGGTTGGGGTTAGTACATAGAGGAGTTAAGAGATAAACTTGCATGCTATTAGCCCCTGTTTGATCCCATGTATAACATGGTTTCCCAAGTCCTATCTGAAGCAAGTTCTTAACAGAGTTAAGAGTACTTAGGTGTGTGGCTCCAACAACACCTTCTAGAAAAAAAAAATTCAGAAGAAGGTAAAATCACAACTTGCATAGAGATAGTATATTAGGTAAGGCACTTTCCTTGCACACAGCTGACCTGGGTTTGATCCCAAGCACCACATATGGCCCCCTAGCCCTTGCAGGAATAATCCCTGAGTGTAAAGCCAGAAATAAGACCTGAGAAATACTGTGTGTGCCCCCCACATAAGAATGATGAATATATATATAAAGAATCAATTTTATCCATAGAATATGAAGGAACCAGGCAGATGTTATTTTTAGATCAAAAGAAAAGTTTAAGTGGCACAGGCTTATATAAAGTTAAACAATGTTGAAATGAATTGCAAATGAAGACAAAACTGATTTTTCCCATAATAAGGAAGGAGTCTGTTAAAACATCACCAGACTGGACAGAATTGAAATAGCTATTAGTTTGCTATTATTTAGATAAAGTTGCAGAATAGCAGAAAGTAGATGATCAGAGTAGAGTCTGCAGGGATAGCAGAGATGATTTCTTTGATTTTCTGTCGAAACACGAACACCTTACTAATACACTAGATCTAAAGGACTATTGTTTGGATTCCTCACATATATGTCAAGGACCACCCGACAACTGGTGTTCAGATGAGGAAATCAACATGTCTCCTAAATCAAAAGTCCAACATTCCAGTTAACTATAGATATTCAAAAGTTCCAGTAAATTGGAAAGTGCTGGAAGATAAAAGATCCCAGATACTTCCAGTTATGTATAGAATGAGAGTAGAGGTTAGTGGAATGTGTGTGAAGAGACCTGAATGTGGAATCAGAAGATCTGGGTAATCCTGAAGTCTTCCATTTACAAGGTTGGCAGCTTTAACCTCACCTTCTCTTGGGCTTTCTTCTCTGGACAAGTAAGGAATTTAATGATGGCTAAGCTCCTTTCAAAAACAATTTATTATAGAGGTGCCAGCCAAAGCCTTTGCAAGATTGTTCTTGTCGGATTGTCCAGGCCTGGAAAGTTTTGACACAGATCTGGGAATTTCTGTTTGTGGGAAAAAAGAAAAATACTGGGTTGGGATGTCTTGGATGCCAGTTTGCAGTAAAGAAGAAATAATGTCTGTAGGAAAGTTCACCAAGAAAAGAAAAAGCAGCAATAAAGAGGAAAGGAAATTCCTGAATAATAATCTTTTACTTACTCATCAGTAGGCACAGAATTTGCTTTTACATTCAGCAATACTGTAGGTCCATCACCAAAGCTGTCTCTGTTTCCACTCGGTGTCTCAAAATGATAGCAAATGAAAACAAAACTAATTGTATTAGAGTTCTCAAAGAAAAGAATCAGTAAGGTGTGTATGTATCTACATCTATTAGATCATCCATGGCTATCATCTACATGATGGACTCGGCGTCAGGCTGTTTTCACTCAGGGTGCCCCAGAGTGGGGTGGGTGAGAGTCCTCCCTGCCCCAAGGGACCCAGCCCTGGCAGCTGACCTCCACTACCCAACTTCCGCCACACTCCAGGCCACTTTCCAGATGCTCGGACCAAGCCTCACGCATGAAGTCCCACGGAACCCAGATAATGTGGAACTTTGTGACCTTGGACTCTGGACTCGATGGGACCCGGGAGCAAAGATCCTCTGCCTGCTTCCCCCAGTCTCTGGTGACCCAGGGATCAAACCCATAATCCACACCCTGCCGGCACCAGATAATCTCCTCATAGGCCCCCCTCCAGAACTCACATGGCTGCTCCTCCCAGACAGGAGTATAAAAGGAGGCCCCCATAACCATGCCACCGGACTTCTTGCCAGGCTCTTTTTACTCAAGGCGCCCCAGAGTAGAGTGGGTGAGAGCCCTCCCCACCCCAAGGGACCCAGCCCTGGCAGCTGACCTCCACTACCCAACCGCCTCCACACTTCAGGCCGCTTTCCAGACCACACAGCCGCAACACATTATAAAACAGTTTCTATCTATTTTCCATAATTACCACACCATATTTGATGGGGTTCAGACAGTAGGCAACAAATAATAGAGAGAAATATATAAATATATGCCTCTCAGAGAGCCCAGCAAGCTACTGAGAGTATCCTGCCTGCATGGGCAGAGCCTGGCAAGGTACCCGTGGTGTATTCAATATCCCAAAACTATTAATAACTATAGGTCTAATTCCCCTGATCCTGAAAGAGCCTCCAATTGTTGGGAAAAGACGAGTAAGAAGAGGCTGCTAAAATCTCAGTGCTGGGCGGAATAGAGACATTACTGGTGCCTGCTCAAGTAAATCGACGAACAATGGGATGACAGTAATATAGTGATACAGTGATCATCTACATATATCTATATAAAAATATGAAGATATTTATTTTAAGGTATTGTCTCATGTGATTCTCATGTAAATAAGAAATCTACAGGCCAGGCTGGCAGATTAGAAATTCTGGTAAGAAGGACCAGAAAGAAGATAGTGGGTAGGGTGATTACCTTGCATGCACCTAACACAGGTTTGATCCCCAGCACCCCATATGGTCTAGAGCCTGACCAGGAGAGATCTTTGAATACAGAGCCAGGAGAAAGCCCAGAGCACAGCTAAGTATGGCCCATACAGTAAGAGTGGATGTTGCAGATTGCCCAAAAACTATCTAGACATAGAATTCCTTCCCCCTCAGGGGCCGCCATCTCTCACCAGACTTTCTACTGACTGGATGAAACCCACCTGCTTTATATAAGGACCAAGGCCATCCATAGTAACTCACAGTTCCAGAAGGCCGAATCTAAATGTTGGACATGGGAGTCTCCCGGTGGATGGTTCTACAACAAAATTGACCACATCATATTCAATCGACAGTTTTGCCTGACTGATATCACTGTTGTCCCAAAATTCCAAACAGGATTGGACCACCATCTCCTCCATGCAAAATTCTACTTCACAGCACGGGGAGAAAGGACTGCAAAGTTTAAGAAGAGAACTCCCAGAACGACCACCAACTGGGAGCTCTTTGGCACTATTGCTGCAACATGGGAAGATGCCATCTTTGACAACATTGATGAGGAATACGATCGACTGGTTCAGCACCTCCATGATTGTGCAAGGAACGCTGAGAGAGAGATACCCAAAAAAAATGCCTGTCTTCAAAAACTCTTGAGCTTATTCACCAACGTGGTTTGGCACATGCCTCTGGCAAACGCAAGCGAATGTCTGAGCTTGCAAAGCAGTGCAGAGATGCAATAAAGGAAGACCTCAAAGAGAGAAGAGCAACAGTGCTGGTAGATGCGGCAGATGCCGGGAAAAGCATTCGTAATGCCCCCCTGTCCTTCGCCAACTACAAGACCAAGATGACTGCCCTCTGACGTCCTGATGGATCTCTCACATCTTCCAGAAAGGCAATGGAGAAGATTATCCATGACTTCTACTCAGATCTCTTTGATAGCTATGTCCACCTGCTCACATACCAAATTCCGCAGGATGGATATGTCGTTCCCAAAGTTCTCCCTTCAGAGATCCGACACGCCATTTTGTCGGTAAAGAAACAAACAGCACCTGGCCCAGACAAGGTCAGACCTGAACACCTGAAGAACCTGCCATCAGTACTCATCAACATACTGGCTCAGCTCTTCACTCACTACCTGTCTGAATGCAAGGTTCCATCCCAATGGAAAACCAGCAGGACTGTACTACTGTACAACATAGGCAACTATCGCCCAATCTGCCTATTGTCTCTCATCTACAAGCTGTTCACTCGAGTCATCCTGAATAGGATTGGCAGAGCACTACATGAAGGACAACCATGCGAGCGAGCCGGTTTTCAAAAAGGATTCAGCACGATTAACTATATCCACACAATAAAGCTCATTGAGGTTTCTTGGGAGTTCAAGATGCTGATCTGTCTAACGTTCATTGATTTAAAGAAGGCCTTTGATTCTGTTGAGATGGAACTGGTCATCGAAGCCCTAGCCATTCAGGGCATTCAAACTCAATACATCAGGATACTCCATGAGCTGTATTACAGATTCACTACCAGGATCTCACTATTCTACAAAGAAGTGATCATCGATGTCAAGAGAGGGGTTTGGCAGGGTGATACCATTTCACCAAAACTCTTCAGTGCCACCCTTGAGAACGTCATGTGACAACTGGAATGGGAAGGAATGGGAGTGAAGATAGACAGTCGGCAACTACACCATGTCCGCTTTACTGATGACATCGTTCTAATAACACCAAACATTAGACAAGTGGCACAAATGCTGGCCGACTTCGACCATGAGTGTGGAAAGGTCGGACTCCAGCTGAATCTCACGAAGACAATGTTTATGAGAAACAGTCTCATTCCTAATGTTTCATTCGCTCTCAGTGTAACGAACATCTCCGAATGCAACAGTTATGTGTACCTAGGTCGAGAAATCAACATGACCAATGACCTGGCACCTGAGTTGCGCAGGAGGAAGAGAGCGGCTTGGAACACCTAAAAGAACGTCGAAGAAATAGCTAAGAGGACGAAGAACCTCTGGCTCCGGGCACACTTCTTCAATTCCACTGTTCTTCCTGCATTAACATACGCCTCAGAGACGTGGGCCCTACAAAAACAGGAGGAGAACGCTAGTCAGGTCTCCCAAAGAGGAATTGAAAGAGCTATGCTTGGAGTATCACGTTTCACTCAAATGAGAGATAGAATCTGGAGTTCCGACCTCTGTCAATGGTCAAGAATCAGGGACTCTGTCTTGTTTGCCAAGGCATCAAAAATCAAATGGGATGGACACATAATGAGATTTGGAGACGACCGCTGGACTAGAGCCATTACCGACTGGATTCCACGGGACGTCAAAAGACCGTGTGGCTGCCCACCTACAAGATGGTCAGACTTCTTCGTCAAGACCTTGAACGATTGGCTTGAGGCTCTTTGTGTTCCTAGAATGAACAGATGCCATTGGGTTACACTAGCACGTGACAGGTATGAATGGAGACGTTACTGGTGCCTGCTTGAACAAATCGATAATTAACGGGAAGTCATGTGATCAAGTGATCAATTGATCCCTTTTATTAAATATTCTCACTTTACTACTATAAACTATTTTTGTATTTTTATTTATAATTGATGCTAGTGTATAGAAAAACTATAATTTTTGTGTATTTTTATCCTACAATATTGCTAAACTTATTATTTCTGTAGATTTTTGTATATGCCATTGGAGTCTCTACTTAGACAATGTGTCATCTTCAAACTAAGACAATTCTGTTTATTTTTCTTACATAACTGGCTTGCTTCTTTTCATGTCTCATTGCACTGCCTAGAATCTCTCTCTCTCTTTTTTTTTTTTTTAGTTTTTGAAGTTATACCCAGTGGTACTCAGGGTTTACTTCTAGCAGTCCTCAGGAGGGAACCATATGTGGTGCCAGGATCAAGCCCAGGTTGGTTTCATGCAAGGCAAATGACTTCCCCACTGTGCTGTCTTTCTGGCCCTGGAGCAATAGCACAACAGGTAGGGCGTTTGCCTTGCACACGGCCAACCCGGGTTCGATTCCTCCATCTCTCTTGGATAGTCTGACAAGCTACCGAGAGTATCCTGCCTTCACGGCAGAGCCTGGTAAGCTCCCTGTGGTGTATTTGATATGCCAAAAACAGTAACAACAAGTCTCACAATGGAGACGTTACTGGGCCCACTCGAGCAAATCGATGAACAATGGGAAGACAGTGCTACACTGCTACCCAGGATCCAGGTGATGCTCAGCCAATAGAGCAAGCCTAATGATTTAATACTCAGGGGATACGACAGCCACATTCAATGGTATTCTCGGGATTGCAGGGCAGGGATTGAACTGAGAGCTTCACAGATGCTCTACCACCTGCACTATCTCCCAGACACTATATATATTTCCCAGGCAGTGCTCAGAGGGCTGCAGTGGCATTCTCACTGATAATCAGTCTTAACACCTGTGCTAGCTCTCTGGCCACATTTTAAAACACTGAGTTCCCTGAGATTCCTTAATAGTATAAGACTGCTGAGAGATTGTGTGTGTGTGTGTGTGTGTGTGTGTGTGTGTGTGTGTGTGTGTTTGCAGGTGAGGAGGGATTGGGTCACACTTAGTGGTGGCCAGGAGCTATTCCTAGTTCTGGGGAGTTCAAGGACTAGATGTGGTGTCAAGAATCAAACCAGAATTAGCAGCATATAAAACCCCTGTACCAGCTCTCTAGTCTGCCAGGATGTTGTGTTTTTTTAAAATAGGATTGTCGAATGCTTTTTCTCATTTATTAAGATCATATGCATTTTCTGTTTTTGTTATCATGACATAGCTGTTCAAATTTCCTTATTATTTTCTTTATTATTATTTGTGTCTTCATTTTCCTTTAATTTCTTTTATCCAAATCTATATGGTTTGAGGTTTATTAGTTTTGTCAAACCTCTCAGAGAACCAGCTATTAATTTTATTCAGTTTGTCTATTTTATATTTCATTGATTTATATTTTATGTTGATTTTTATTATTTTCTTTTTATGCTCATTTGGGGTTTAATTTGCTCTTCTTATTGTTTGGTCAAGGCTAAAGTCGTGTATTTGAAACCATTATTTTCTAATAGGTGTTTAATGGTATGAACTCTTTAAGAACTGTTTTTATATAAAATTTAATAGGTGTGCTCTCTGGAAAGAAAGATGGCGGCCGCACGGGAGCCTTGTGGAAAGCGGGTTTGAGCAGGGCTCGGGGGAGCGGCGGGGACCTCATGGGAAGGGGGGCTTTGTGGGCCGTCCCCCACGCCCCACCGGGGTCGCCAGCTGCCCCCCACGAGCGGCTCTCCGGCACGGCCACGGCCCCGGAGGCACAAGGACTTAGCACAGAGAACCAGCCGCTTGGAGCAGAAAAGCAAATGGACTTGTGCACAGAAACCAATCTCTTAACTAGCTAACTTTTAATAGAAATTCTTCCAGGGTCAATAAGTAAAATAGCAGAAATTCAAAACCGCGCGGCCGCAATAGCGGCCGTGCGACATCATTTTATTCTTAAACCAAGTTGTAGAAAGCAAATCATTTCACAACGCTGTTTCAGCATGTCTGATTGGGGGGGGGGGGGTCGTAAACTCTAAACAATAATTGTGCATCTTCTATCGAAATAATCTATCTAGTCAAAGTAGATAGAGTATTAACTAGAACTCATCTGCCTCACAAAGAATTGGGAGGGGTGGGAGGTGGGGGTCTATTGGGGTTCGGGGTTAAAAATGAGTATTGGTAAAGGGAAATGTGTTTGGTATCTACATGACTGAGACCTAAACCCGAAAGCTCTGTAACTTTTCCCACAGTGATTCAATAAATAAATAAATTATAAAAAAAAATTTAATAGGTGTGTTTTCATCTTTACTTAATCAAAAGTATTTTCTAGGGGCTGAAGAAATAATAGACTGGGTAGGGCACTTGTCTTGCATATGGCCAACCTGGGTTTGATCCTTGGCACCCCATATGTTTCTCCTAGTAATGCCAGGAGTGATCCTTGAGTGCGGAGTCAGGAGTAAGCCAGGTATGATTCAAAAATAAAACAAAACAGAAAAAACAAAAAGATTTGTTATAGTTTTGCTTTTGATTTTTTCTTTGACCTATGGGTTATTTTGAAGTCTGTTCATAACTATTTGGGAGTGTTTTTGATATCTACCTATTGTCAAATTTTAATTTTATTCAATTATGGTCAGAGAATATGCTTTCTGTGACTTGAATAGTTAATTTATTTTTTAAAAATTTTGGGTCACTCCTGACACTGCTTAGGGACTACTGGCTAGCTGCTCCAAGGTTACTCCCAGTGGTGCCCAGGAATTGAACCCAGACCTCCTGCCAGCAAAGCATTTACTTCAGTCCAGTGAACAATCTCTACAGTCCTGGTTTTTCAATTTACTAAGTCTTCTTTTATGGCCCAGTATATGGACTCTTGGTAAATGTTTTATTTACAATTTAAAAGAATATGCATTATTGACTAAAATGTTATATATATATAACATTCTGGCCAAATGATTTTTCAAGTTTTCTACAATGGGCTGGAAAGATAGTGTGGAAGTTATGCAATCGCCTTACACACAACAGATTCCAGTTTGATTCCAGTGTTTCCAAGTACCATATCTGATCTGATCTGCCAAGCACTGCCAAGAGTGATCCCTGAGAATCAAGCAGGAGTAAGTCCTGACCACCACCAAGTGTGGCCCTCAAATTAGAAAATTAATATTCTTTACCCCTACTTATTTTATCACTTATTAAAATAATATGTTAGAATTTCTGACTTTGTTACTTATTCAAATTGGTGATCACACCCATTTGTGGGTGTGGAGATGAGGAGGGGTCGGGTAACACTCAACAGCTGTGCTCAGGCTTTACTCCTGACTCTGCACTCATGATCACTCCCAGTGGTGTTCAGGGAACCATATGGGATGCTGGGTACCAGATCCAGGTTGACCATGTGCAAGGCAAGCACCTCACCCACTCCAATCCTTGAAATCTCTGACTGTAGTTGTAGTTACATCTTTTTTTTTTTTTTTTTTTTTGCTGTGCTGTCGATTTTAGCATCACAGAATTTCAAACTCCTGTTTTAGGTGCAAACATTTTAGGATATTTGGATTCTCTTGATGAACTGATCTTTTTATCATTATGAACTAAACCTCCTTAACCCTAGTGATATTTTTTGCTCTGAAATCTAATTTGTCTGATAGTAACATAGTCAATCCAGTTTTAATTTGACCAGAGTTGGCAAGGTATTCTTCTTTCACTTTTGACCTTTTATTTCTTTTTATGTATTTTTGTAAGCATCATACAATTGATTTGTTTTATCTATCCTGAAAATTTCTGCCTTTATGTTGGAGTGTTTTTATTATTACATTAACATCGCTATTCCCATGGCTAGGTTCATTATATCATTTTGCTTTTCGTTTCCTTTTGTTTGTCTGCTCACTGTTCCTTTTTATTATTCAAATTCTTTTACATTTATTGAATATTTTGTGTAATTTTTATCTTTATTGTTATTTTAGTAATTTTTTATTTTATGGGTTGCTTTAGGACTTCTGTTATCTAACTTCTCCCAGCTTATCTCCAAATAATATTATACTACTTCCACTTCAAAATAGTGTAAAATCTTATGACTATTTACTTTTTTTCTCTTCTAATATTCATGCTGGTGTCATTTTATATATATACACCCAGTGGTGTCCAGGGGCTATTCTGAGATCTGGGGCCTGGAAGTGCTGTGGGACTATAAGTGGTCCTGGGACTAAAATTCAAATTTGCCACAGGCAAGACAAGTGTCTTAACCCCTGTGCTACCTCTCCAGCCCCTGTTATTTGTTTTTAATTTATACTGTTTTTATTACTACATGTTTTACTTATCTATATGCATTGAACTTTAGACCAAGTCTCAAAAACACATCATTATTGTTTTTCATCTCAGGCAGAGGAGCTGGAGCGATAGCACAATGGTTGGGCGTTTGCCTTGTGCGCAACCAGCCCTACCAAGCTGGGATCGATTCCCCCGCCCCTCTCAGAGAACCGGGCAAGGTACCGAGAGTATCATGCCCACAGGAGAAAGCCTGGCAAGCTTCCTGTGACATATTCAATATGCCAAGCACAGTAACAACAAGTCTCAAAAATGGAGACGTTACTGGGCCCGCTCAAACAAATCGATGCACAACGGAAGGACATTGTTTGTTATTTTTGTTGTTTGTTATCTCAGGCATTGGAGTCTTCATTTCTAAAAGTTCTATTTAGGTTATATTAAATCTTCTGTGTCTCCATTGAACTTTTTAAACATATGGGATACAAGTAAAATATCAATTTTAATGTCCTTTTCTGTTAATTTTAACATCTGTGTCACTTCTGGATCCATTTCAATTCATTGATTTTTTTCTTTTCATTATGGATTATATTTTCCTGCATGCCTAGTCATCTTTGCCTGGATGCCAAATATTGTCATTTTTATCTTTTTGGTTGCTGGGTATTTTTGTTTCCCCATAAATATCTTGATCCTTTTCTTTGAGTGGGATTCAGTTAAATTACTGGGGAATAGTTTTATCCTTTTGGATTTTGTTTTTAAGGCCAATAGGTATAAGCAGAACCCTGTTTAGGGTTAAAATTTCCTGAAAGAAGACCTTCTGACTATTCTGTCCATCATCCAATAAATTGTGGGTGGCAGAAGTGGGCAGTTTCTAATCTGTATGATCCTCAATCACTGCTCTCTCTACTCTTGGATGGGTCTTTTCCAAGCTATATAGTTTCCCCCAATGCTTATGCCAGTCCATACTTAGCTAAAAGCAGAGGAAGCTCCACTAATATCCAGGGTTGTCTCTGACACTCTCTCCTTGTATTTGGTCCCACGTTCTCTGGCTGCCTTGGCTGCATTGTCTCCTGCCTTATGGTAGCAGCTTCTGAGGTCTATCCAGGTATAGTCCCCAGTTCCATGCACAATGTGTCTGGAAGAGCTTAAGTCTACCTTGAAATTCGATTCCGGAGAGGGTTTGAGGCTACCTCCAGCAATGCGTAGGAGTTACTACTGGCTCAGTGCTTGGAATGTCTCTCCTGACAGTGACTCAAAAGGAGCACTTGCTTTGAGGCCAATTTTGCTGTATTTAATAAACCCTGTGTTTCCTTTTTTAATTATTATTATTATTTTTCATTGAGGTATCATAGTGTACAATACTCTTGCAAAGATTGTTTTATACCTGCAAAGCAGATACAGCAACTCTTCCACCTGTGTTTTAAGACCCCCCCACCACTGTCATCCTCCACCCCACTGAGCCTTCTCAGTTCCCAGTTCTATTAATCGTGTCTCGGGTTGTTTCTTCTGGGGATTGTCTAAATCCCTTGTTTTGTTTCTTTATACTCTGCTGTGAGAGATCATCCCTTATTTATTTCTTTTTATTTTTTGATTCACTTCACTTAGCATGACCTCTAGTCCCATTCAAATGGCAGTAAAATGCAAAATCTCATTTTTTTCTCATAGCTGAGTAGTATTCCACTGTATATATACTACAAGTTATTTATTTATTTGGGAGGGGGTGGGAACATGTCACACCCAGTAGTGCCCAGGGCTTACTCCTGATTCTGAGTGTAGGAATTACACTTAGCAAGCTGAGGAGACATTATATGGGGTACTTAGAGATCAACCCATGATGGCTGAATGCAAGGCAAGAGCTTTACCCTCTGTACTATCTCTGCAGCCCCACCTTATCCACTCATCTGTTGTTGGGCACTTGGGCTGTTTGACTACACCCAAATCAGTTCTTAAACACATTGACACCAAAAATAATTATGCGGAAGTCACAAGATGTGAATAGTAAAATATTAGCCTTGCCTTTGTTTTATTTTCTTTACCATATTCAGTGGTCCTCAGGTGATTTATGTGACTCTGTGCTCAGGCCTCACTCCTAGCGGTTCTTTGGAGACCATGTAGTGTCAGGAATCAAATCCGGCCCTCCCACATGCTTTGGATGTGCTCAGCCAATTAAGTTGTCGCTGTTGTTATTGCTGGGATGGCATGGAGGTGCTCACACCCCTGACTGTGTTGCTTGCAGTTTTAGCTGTGGTGTTAGTTTGGGCCACAAATTAGATTGCAGCACTTACACACTTGGCTACAGTACTCAGTAAAGTTTGCCTCTTTTAGTTCTGGTGCTTGTATGAGGGGTTGCACTGTTATTTGAGGCATACAAATCACATGGGTGTCTTTGGGTTGTGGGCTGTGATGTAACTCAGTGGTAGAGTGCCTGCCTTGTGGGCATGAGACCTTGCTTCAACCACCAGCCTCTCAGGGATGCTCTTTAACACCTGACTCTCAAGACAAACCCTTACACTTATTTTCCTTGGCTTTATTTGCCATTCTTTACAATGACCTTCCCCACTTTCCCCCAAAGACCCCTTCCTTCTGGTAGACCTTTTGTCTTGTTTCTGTTAGCTCCATTGACACATATACAGGGCTTGTTGTTGTTGTTGCTGTTTTGTTTGTTTTTGTTTTTAAATTTGGGTGGTTTTGTTCTTGAGTTTTATTTATTTCAGGGGGTATACCTGGCATTGCTCAGGAGTTACTACTAGCTCTATACTCAGGAATTATTCCTGGTTGTGCTTGGGGGACCATATGGGATGCCAGGGTTGGAACCTGGGTTAGCCTCATATAAGCAAATGCCCTACCCACTCTACATTCTCTCTAACCCATTTTTGGTTTTTAAAACCTGTGGTTTGGTCTAGTACCCAAAATTACCCAGCAGATAAAACACTTGAAACTTCTCTGTTCTACACTATAAACATAACATCTATATGCTTGTTCTATAATTTTAAACCACCTCATTGCAGTACTAGCCATCTCTCACGGAACTAAACTATATAAAATGTTATCATCGTAATAAATCAAGAAATTTAGATTGAAGACAGCCTCCAGTCTATTCCTCCTCCCAATTAGCTCCAAATGTCATCTTTTAGGATTAGGTTCCTGGGCTTGATCCAGCAGTGTCCGTGTTACCCATCACTAGTTTGGAATTCTAAAAAAGGCAGAGCACAGTGTTAGCCTCAAAGATAAAAATAGAGATTCAATCTTTAGAACAGCTCCAGGATCACTGAGTGCAAATGTATCCAGCAAATGCAGAATTATACCTTAATTTGTGAAAAGTTTTATAGCACAAATATCAAGTTAAGTCACTCAAGTAAGCATACTAATTTTTCTGAACAGAAATATAGGAGAATATTTGTCAGGAGGAAGTATTTTAGGTTCTTTTGGTGATTTTTAAGTAAAGATATCGAAATCTAAAAAATATTTCCAAGTGATTCTAAAGTAACAAATAAGCCTTGTTCGAGAAATGTCAGGGAAATCCTTTGACAAGAAAATTAGTTTATTTTTAAGCTCCCAAGGGGTTGGATTTAATTATAGATGACAGTAAAGGGCAGAAAAGATGTGGGGAAAAATTTTAGCAAAACCAAGGGAAGGGTTTCTTGAAAGAGCAACAGATTTAGGGCCAGGGAGACAGCTCCAAGGGCTGACAGGCGCTCTGTGTGAAGGAAGCCTGGGTTCAGTCCCTGGAACCACATCCTTCCCAGTCCACCACCAAGAGTGGCAAGCCAAGCACAGTTGGAAAGAGCTCCTGTGTACCACTAGTATGCTCCCAAATGAAACAAAGCAAAAAGACACTTATTAAGGTTTTTTAAAAGAAATTTTTGTTTCTGGTACCACACCCAACAATACTCAGAACTTACTCCTAGCTCTGTGCTCAGGGATCACTCCTTATGAGGCTCAGGGGACCATATGGTATGCCAGGGATAGAATGCCAGTCAGCTGCATGTAAGGCAAGTGCTCTACCTATTGTATTATCTCTCTGGCCTTTTGTAAATTATTTTTAATAAGGAGAATATTTTTTAAAAAGAATTGTTTTGGTGGTTGGTATTTATTTAATCTACTCAGAAATTCATCAGAAACAATGGAAGTTTGTTAAAATGAGCAACTTCCTAAGACAAATGTGGTGATTCTATTAAGCAAATATACTCTTTCCATGTCTAGAAATAAGTGTGTGAATCAGTAGACAGAGTCAGTAATGTTAGATCATTCTCATTCTCATTCTCTACAAAGTGTTTCAGGTGGGACCATTCAAAAAGAATCACAATTTATACAGTGGGATTACAAAGTATTTTTGTCTGAGTAATACCGACATTTAAAATAATGACTTTCGAGGATCAAGAATATAGTTAAGGACAGAGTCTGTGCCTTGCATATGTGAAGTCTCAGTTTTGACTCTTAGTACCTTATAAGTACTCTTATTTAATTAATATACCATGACTTTTGATAGGGACATTGCCTAAATTTCAAAATGCAAAATGAATTAGATGCTTTTAAGTATAAAAAAAGCCATATATGCTTTGAATATAAATAATGAAAAGTTAAATACACATACCAGAAAATGTGAGCTCACAAAAGAGGCAGCAAGCACAAATTGCTTATCTGGGCCAGGTGAGAGCTCAATGGAGTGACTGCTTGCTTTGCGTGCTGGAGGTGCGGGTTCAATCCTCAGCACTGCATGGTCCCTTGAGTACAAAATTAAGAGAGATCCTTGAGCACAGAGCCAGAAGCAAGTAAGCCCTGATCACTGCTAAGTGCATTCCCCAAACCAAAATTAAACCACTATTACTGGTGATTAGGAAATACTTACTATTAAAAAACAAGGCTTGTCATAGACCCAGAATCTTTCTACTGTACTGAATCAAGTCAGAACTAAAAACTGATTTTGTTTCTCTTTTATTTTGTAGATATTATTACCTGGCATTCAGAGCACATCAAACTCCACTTCCGACCAAAGAGAGCTGTGTGGCTATCTTGAAAAAGTCAGGATTAGATCACTGGATGCTGGGAGAAACAAAGGTAGTTCTTTCTCTTGTTCTGTCCCCTGTGAGGCTCTGTAGCAGAATTTGGGTCCCTGTGGGCATGTGAATTTTCTAAGTTCTAGTTTATCAGACAAGACCCCATCCTAACAATGGTCTTTGTTGCTCTTGGCCAGAAGTCCCAGAACTTGCTGGACTGGAGAAAGATGACTTAAATTTCTTCATGTAGTGGAAGAGGCCTTTAGCGTTTCTACAATGAGAGATTTGAGATCACTTTTGTTATTGTGTTGTTTCTGGTCCATCAGTGCTCAGGGCTTTCTCCTGATTCTGCACTCAGAAATCACACCTGACTGGGTTCATGAAAACATATGTGGTACCGGGATCAAACCTAGATCAGTCACGTGTAAGGCAAGTGCCCTACTCACTGCACTAATGCTCCAGCCCTTGAATTCACTTTAAAATGTTTTTTTAAGGCAGCTCAGATAGAGAAGGGAACACCAAGTAAAGGATGTTGAAAGATGCGTGCTGAAAGTAGACTATAGACCAAACATGATGGCCGCTCAATACCTCTGTTGAGAACCACAACACCCAAAAAGAGAGAGACCAAAAGGGAATGCCCTGCCACAGAGGCAGGGCGGAGGGGACAACGTGGGGGTGGTGGGAGGAATGCTGGGACCATTGGTGGTGGAAAATGGACACTGGTGAGGGGATGGGTACTTGATCATTGTATGACTGAAATGCAAGCACAAGTTTGTAAGCCTATAACTGTACCTTACAGTGATTCACAAATAATTTTAAAAAATGTTCTTTTAAGAATATATGTATTTAAAGGACAGAGAGATAGTACAGCAGGTAAGATATCTACCTTGCTCACGGCTTACCTGAGTTTGATCCTTAGCACTCCATATCGTTCCCTGAGCCCCATCATGCCTGATCCCTGAGAACAGAGCCAAGAGTTAAGCCCTGAGCACTGCTGAGTATGGCGCCTCCCCCAGTTTTTTGCTTTTTTGTTTAGATACCATGAGTTACATGGTTATTTTCAATGGGTATTTAGGCATAAAATACTCTCATATCAAATCCCATCACCCTGTGTTCCCATCCTTTAACTACTGATCACATATTGCCTCCCACCCCCAACCTGGCTTCTTGACAGTACCTTTTTGTTTGTGTAACTATTTTGTTATTGTTTGGGGGCCATACCCAACAGTGCTCAGGGCTTACTTCTGCCTCTACAGTCAGGGACCACTACTAGTAGTGTTCAGGGGACCCTATGGGGTGCTGGTTAGTGAACCCAGGTCAGCTGCATGTGAGGTAAGTGCCTTACCTTCTGTATTATCACTACGGCCCCAGAAGTCTCATTTTAAAGTTTAATTATTGTAGGCTGGGCCCCATGATTATCATAGTATTGGCTCTAATAGTTTATATAAATACAGATACTTTGCCTCTTCACTACAGAGGGGAAATGTTCCTTTTTTTCACTTAATCACTTAACTTCCCATTAGTCGTCGATTTGCTCGAGCGGGTGCCAGTAACGTCTTCATTCGTCCCTGTCATGTGCCAGTGTAGCCCAATGGCATCTGTTCGCTCTGGGAACATGTTCGCTCTGGGAACATAAAAAAAGTTCCTTTTTTTTAGTGTAGTGTATTCCAGCACTACATGAAAAACCCAAACGTATTCATAACAATGAGTATTTTTTTACAACTTATCCACATTATGTTCATGTGTTATTTGCCACAGACCCTGATTCAGTTACACGGTATATAGCTTTTCACCTAGTGGAACTTTAAACCCCAGTTTTTAAAGTCTATTCCAAATTGCCCTTAACTGCTCCTCAGCAGAAAGGTGATCCCTGTGGAGGTCCTCGTCTCCCTCTGAAGTTGCCTTGTGGGTCACAAGTCAGTTCTGTGGTTGTCATCTCCATCAGAGGCTATGAACAAAAAGGCAAAGAGTTGAGATCAAGCTGAGACAATGGAACTTCAGAGGAGGCCAGTCTGAAGATTTCTAAATCTTATTAACCACATTGTTTCTATCAGTAATCAAGGGTTGTGGCTGGAGCAATAGCACAATTCCTAGCATCCTATATAGTCCCCCGAGCACCACCAGGAGTAATTCATGAGAGCATGAGCCAGGAGTAACCCCTGTGCATTGCTGGGTGTGACCCAAAAGCTCCCCCCACCCAAATAATCAAATGTTGACTCAAGAAATTTATTATATGGTTCAAGAGGTAGTACCAAGGGTAAAACACTCGCCTTGCATGCAATTAACACAGGTTTTATCCCCAGCACCACATATGTTTCCCTGAACATGGCCGCAAATGATGCCTGAACACAGAACCAGGAGAAAGCCCTTGGTACCTCTGAGTGTGGCCCCAAAACATAAACCAACAGGAACAAACAAAAATATCAGTTATGTTGACGTGAGTCATGTCACTGCAAACTTCTCAAAGAGAAAAGTTTTTTTTTTTCCCCTTTATTTTATTTTATTTTTTTTAAAGTTGTAGATTTACAATTTTTTGTGCTTTGGTTTCAATTATACAATGATCAGATACCCATCCCTCCACCAGTGCCCATTTTCCACCACCATGGATAATATCCCTCCCACCCCCATCCCCCCATCCCCCCTGTCTCTGTGGCAGGGCAATCCCCTGTGTTCTCAAAGAGAAAAGTTTTATATTAGTCTGAATAAGATGCTAGACTGGAGTAAAATTTCAGTTAAGAATTCCTGGGAATGCTCAAACTCATGTCTCATTTCAGGTTTTTCTCAAATATTACCATGTGGAGCAGTTAAATTTGTTGCTGCGAGAAGTCATAGGCAGGGTGGTCGTGCTGCAGGCCTATGCCAAGGGGTGGCTTGGAGCTAGGAGATACAAGAGGGTTCGAGAGAAGAGAGAGAAGGGAGCGCTGGTCATTCAGGCAGGTGAGTGCTCCCAAGTCCTTGTACTTCTTATACGCACCCAGTGCCATTCACTTACTGCTTTACTCCCTCCCTTCCTTCCCCTCTTTCTTCCTTGCTTCAGAAAACCATTTCCACTGCAGGCCATGCCCTGTGCTTAGAACTGGGAATTTGTCTATGAGTGAAACCATACAGTCCCTGATCTCTGGATCAGCAAAGAAGCTATCACAACACATTGATGAGTGGCAGGAAGAAGTGAACAGATCATGTGCCCTAACTCCCAGATAATATACAGCAGGCTTGCAGCATCAGAATTACTAATGTCTCTTCCAGAGACACTTGTATCCCAGAGTTTATAAACCAAAGTTTACAGACTTTCATATCTAAAGCCCCATGAGTGTGTTTGTACACATGTGGGTTCTTTTTGTCACATGCAGCGTTTGCACTCCCAGACTATTGCTACACCATTTAGAAAGCAGCAGACCTTGAATCTTGTAAGTTATTTCCTGGATGCTCTTATAATCCAGAATCATTCTGTGCCCTGGGCTTGAGAATTGCATTTGGCAACATGGCTGGTGGTAGTGCTTCCAAGGAGGAATCGGTTCTATTCCTGGTGGGTGGTTTCTTGCCTTAGTGCTCTACCCACAGGACTCACTACCCCTGGAGAATCACCTTCTCTTTCTTCTCTTCATCCACTTCCCCTGCCCTTTCCCTCTTATTTTTCCCTCTTCTTCAGCTGTACTTTCATAGTTTACTCTCAGTAAATCCAAGTGTTGAAAGAGTTACTCCTCTCTGTGCTTCTCTTTACTATTATTATTATTATTATTTCCTGGTTTTGGGTCACACCTGGCTGTGCTCAGGGTTTGCTCCTGGCTCTGAGCTCAGGAGTCATTTCCAGTGGGATTCAGGGAACCGTATGGAGTGCTGGGGATTGAACCCAGATCAGTCATGTACAAGGAAAGAGCTTTTTCTGCTGTACTGTCTCTCCAGATCCTTAATTTTTACTCTTGCAACTTTCAGGTTTTTATACCAGTGTTCAACCTGATTACACCTATGAATTAGCACTGCCCTGCTTATAGGACCGTGGACCATTAACCAAGGTGGTAGAGCGTAGTTTTCAACCTCTCCACACCTGTAGATCAGCACTGGTCCGTAGACTGGAGGAGAAAGACTCCTGTTTTAGAATATATTATATATATATATATATATATATATATATATATATATATATATTGCAGCAGGCTATCCCAGTTCTTTCTTACCCCTCAGGAATTCAGCTTCCTTCAGGAATTGAAATGACAAGAGAATTACTCACCTGGGAGAGGGATCCCAAAAGATTCTTAAGTGAAGGCCAGAGTGATGTGGAGACTCACAGCCCAAGCAAAAATAACTCCTTAGAAGCAGCATAAAGGCTAAAGCAGAGAGTACAGAGAGCCCCCTTTCCCAACCATCGCTCACGTCTCTGCTTATTTTGTTCAGCTAGAAAGCAGGAGGGAGGAGAGAGGGGTGACAGATTCGAGGGAAAACAGCTTATATCAATTCTCTGGCACATTTGTAAATTAATGTCACTTGTAGCACATGGTTTTATATTTTTAGCCTGGAGAGGATATGATGCTCGGAGGAAATTTATGAAAATAAGCAGCAGAAGGAGTGAGTCTGCAGTTCATATTCAAGCAGGTAATTAAAACATCATTTTCATAGCATCCACTTGGAAATCATTTGCCATTAAATTTGTATGAGTTTAGAAAAGTTAAAAGGTTAGTCATCCAGGAGCTAGTGCTAATACAATAGGAAAGACAAGATTTAGCAAAGGTTCAGAGAGTTTAAGTATCTTCTTCCACCATACCTGGCTCAGGATGCTCAGAATACATGCTTTTATGTATACCACGATATAGAGGGCAAGTCGAGTCACAGAGATGAGAAGTGATGTGGCCACGATGACACCGCTGGTCAGTGGCATAGGCAAGATCACATGCAGGCAGTTTGGAGAGAGCTTTGATACTGCCCAGCTGAAACAGCCCTTTCTCTCCTGGACTTAGATGTCCCTCATGCATAAAACAAGAGCACTGGATCAAAAAAGTTCTGGAAAGTGTTGTAGCCCTGGAAATCTCTTACCTTCTACCTTTTTCAGCATCACAGAGACAGTATAACTCCGGACTTTCCCAGAAAACTTGCTTTCCCACACCCGGGACGTTGCTAAGGCCCCTGGACTGCACAGGAAGACTACTAGGTGGTTCTTGTGGCTAAGCTTGACCTTGGCTGCCCAGCCTGGCTGACTCTGGTTCCTGGCTGCTCCTCCTATCACCCCTTCCTTGCTTCTAGGTCGCTCTGCTATTCTGCAAGTGCCAATATCTTCAGAGGCTGCCAATCCAGGTCTTTCTATCATTTGAAACTGCATATGCCTACCGGAGTCTCTGGAAGGCATAGGCCCCAGAGTGGGCCAGGAGGAGAAAAGGAGAGAAGGAGAGAGAGGGAGGAGAGGGGAAGAGAGGGGGAGAGAGAGAGAGAGAGAGAGAGAGAGAGAGAGAGAGAGAGAGAGAGGTCATCAGACTCAGCAACAGGGTGTATAGGGTTTCAAGTGCTGCTGTGTTTGATGCAAACTTTTTCAATGAAGTGAGCATTTTAAAGGAATTGTGGAAGGCCTCACCCAGGACCTGGCTCCAGGGATTCTCCTCAGAATTCTCTTAGGCTATTTTAGCGGGCTGACATCTTCATTTTTAACCCAAAATAGCTGGGAGAATGGGGTGTCCATTTAAATACATAAGAAATTTCAAATCCATACCGAGGAATTCTAAGCTCCACAGCTTCAAAGTGTCAGAAAGAGGGATGCAATTCTAGCTGCAGCTTCAGAAAGAGAACCCAGCATGTGAGAGTGTGTTTGCTCCCTACTTGTATTCATGACAACACATGCAAGCACGCACACACACACACACACACACACACACACACACACACACACACACGTTCCCCCATTAAGAGAAGATATTGCATTGGTTTCTGATCTGGCAGTTTGGCCTAAAGCCCAACATATGTTTTAAAATACAAACTTGGAGCCTCCATATTCTCTAGACTGTGGGTTCACTGAGTCCAGTCCTAGAAGCATAAGCCAGATCTTGCTTTGCTGAGAAGCCTCTCCAGGCCCCTGCCTGCGCACACTCTGTTAATGCCCAGTTAATGTGGCATGGAACGGGCAACATGGTTTCCCTCGTGGCAGTCACGATGGCATAATTTTAAGGCTGCACCGAGGCAGTAAGGGCCATGGAAGATCATTTTGTTTGATAAAACTGGAAAGAACATGTTTCCTTTTTTAGCTTTTCAAGCACCCTCCTCCCTAGCCTGGCAGCCTGAGCACCCAATTCTTAAGTGGCAAACGGAACTTCCATTAATGGAGTCTGCAGGGTCTTGGAGGCAGGCAGGCACCAAGGATAGAGTTCTGCTACCTCTCCTCTCTTGGGAAGCAGGGGGAGTCTGTATGCCAAGTGCCAATGCCACAGACAGGAACTGAGGTGCAAGTTTCCCGTTAAAGGCATTTGCATTTCTACAGGCATTTTACTTTTACTTGAGAATACTTTCCTTATCTTTCCATTGAAAGCTAAGATTGTGCTTATCTTTAAAAACCAAGTAAGTCATTCCAACATCTCTGTTTTGGGGTGTGTTCTTCATAATTATAATCTCCCTATGATAAACCAGGAGGACATTTCCGAGAAGGTTGAGACCTCAGAGGGATTGGTTCCCAACTTTGGAAGTCTGCCGGAAGGGGATTAGGGTTGTTATCAGAGCCCAATCATTCTGGCTGTTTGCTAAGAGTATTCTCTAACTTATGACGTTTTTTCCCCCAACAAATAATTTCATTTAAAATTTAGATTCTGGGGTCCAGAGTGATAGTAGAGCAAATGGAGCATTTGCCTTACACATGACTGAACCGGGTTCAATTCTCAGCATCCCATATGATCCCCTGAGCACTGCCAAGAGTAATTCCTGAGTGCAGAGCTGGGACTAACTCCTGAGCATCATCGGGTGTGACCCAAAAAACAAGAAACAAAAATTAAAATTTAGATTCTGCGGGGGGCTGGAGCAATAACAGAGCAGGTAGGACGTTTGCCTTACACACTGCCAACCAGGCTGACCCAGGTTTGATTCCTCCACCCCTCTCGGAGAGCCCGGCAAGCTACTGAGAGTATCTCGCCCTCACAGCAAAGCCTGGCAAGCTCCCCGTGACATATTCGATATGCCAAACACAGTAACAAGTGTCACAATAGAGACGTTATTGGGCCCGCTCAAGCAAATGGATGAACAACAGGAGGACAGTGCAGTAGTAGAGTGCTGCATTTGAATTTTAAGTTTTGATCCAGAGTTTTCTTATATATTGGTATTGCTAAACTGTGTTATATATTTTTAAAAGAGCAGCTCTTGAAATTTAGGAAGCATTTGGCCTACATGTTGCTACAGAGCAGCGCATATTGAAATTTGTTTTCCTTTCATCTCTTTCCCAATAAAAGCAGCCTCTCAGCTTATCCCTTTAGCTTCCTCAGAACTTCCTCTCAGAATTCCCGATCTATTACGGCACATTCACATACCAGAAACAAGATGCCTTTTCATGCTGTCAACCTTTTTCATCTGAAATGTAAATTAATTCTTGCTGGTATGCCTTGACAGAGATCAAAGTCGGGGTATTAACCTTCCTGGGCTTTCTTCGGAATCCATGCCCAGGCTGGGCTGTGGACTGTGTTATCATGTCCTTGTTAGGGGCCCTCCTCTAGGGGCCCTCCTCCAGGCAGCCCTCAGCCCCTCAGCGGCAGAGCCACCATTTCACAGGCCCAGTGTCTTTTGTAAATGACCTCATCATCACTTTAAACCAGGTGAGAAATGGTCTGCCTGAGCCAGTGCGTGTGTGTGTGTGTGTGTGTGTGTGTGTGTGTGTGTGTGTGTGTGTGAGAGAGAGAGAGAGAGAGAGAGAGAGAGAGAGAGAGAGAGAGAGAAAGAGAAAGATGCCCTCTCCCTTTCATTGTGGGCCTCTCTCTCCTATTCTGCAGCTTGTTTAAGTGATTCTGACAGCAAGGGATGGGGTGTGATAGAGGGAGAAACAGGGCTCCAGCTTGGAAGCTTCTCCCCTTGCTCAGTGGGTCATTTTGTGCCTGTCAGTCTTTGAGGTAGCCTACATTTGCATTTTCAAAATAAACAGATGCCTTTCAAATGCATGAGCTGGTGGTCTAGAGATCTCTGTGGGCCCAAACAGTTCACCAGACAGTGATCAAATGCTAGAAGAGAAAACAAACGAAAAAAAAAAATACCTTAGGTACATGTGCCTGCATTTCTCATGTGTATAGCATTACACTGGCAATAAAGGGCCTTTATGTGAGTCGGGGAAGGGCTGGGTGGGGTAGATCTCAGGGCCATGGGGTTGTGTGCGGGGTGGGTGGGGGGGGGATCCCAAGCACAAGAACATTTTTTGCATTTCCATTTGAGAAGGGGACAATTTTAAATTTCATCTTGGTAAGAGTTGAAAGTTTTGTTTTATGATCAGTTAGCGCTGACTATAGTTTTTGGTTTTTGGTGAGGAGGAGGGGGGTGTTGGGCCACACCTGACCGTGCTCAGGACTTTATCCTTGCTTTGTGGTCAGGAATCTCCCCTGGCTGGGCTCAGGGACTGCTTGTGATGTAGGGAGTTATACCGGGGTTGGCCATGTGCAGGGTAAGTGCCCTGCCCACTGTACTATCTCTCCAGCCTTGCCAAAGGAAATACGTTTCTTTAAATACAAAAATATATAAAATTTACACCTTTTTTTCTTTTCAGTTTTGGGGTGACTCCAAATTGTGCTTGGGGGCAATTCTTTGCTCAGGGCTTGTTCCTATCAGTGCTCGGAGGACCATGAAGTGCTGGGGACCTAAACCTTCTTCAGGCATGGATGTTTTTTCCATGCTCTCAGGCTCTCCATTTGTATACCTTTACCTTTTCAATCAGAAATATGAGATAACACATATTATCAGAACTATGAAGAATTCTTGGCAGGAATTAACCATTACTAATCTCTTGCTTTTTAAATAAATTTCTAAGTTTCAGAAAATGAATGTAACTAACTTTATTTAAATCCTTTTTAGGGATGGAAAGATAAGTCCTTTAAGGTTATAGAAAGATAGTTGTGTGCCCCTCCAGCCCACCCCCAAAGATAATGGAACCAAATGTGATTCCCCAAGCACTGCCAGGAGTGATCCCTGAGCATATTTGGGTGTGCCTCCATCACCCCCATAGCAAAAACAAGCAAACAAACAATAAGCATGTTTCTATTCCTTAGTAAATAGCTCAAAACAAAACAAACTTGTTGGGAATTTTCACTTATCACTTAATCACTTAACTTCCCGTTAGTCGTCGATTTGCTCGAGCGGGCGCCAGTAACGTCTCCATTTGTCCCTGTCGCGTGCTAGTGTAGCCCAATGGCATCTCTTCGCTCCGGGAACATGGAGGGCCTCAAACCGATCGTTCATGATCTTGACAAAGAAGTCTGACCATCTGGTAGGTGGGCGGCCACGCGGTCTCTTGACATCCCGTGGAATCCAATCAGTAACAGCTCTAGTCCAACGGTCGTCTTTAAATCTCATTACATGACCAGCCCATCTGATTTTCGACACCTTGGCATATGAGACAGCGTCCCTGATCCTTGATCGTCGACGGATGTCAGAACTCCGGATTCGTTCTCTCATTTGAGTGAAACGTGATATTCCAAGCATAGCTCTTTCTATTCTTCTTTGGGAGACCTGAATGGCGTTCTCATCTTGTTTGCGTAGGGCCCAGGTCTCTGAGGCATATGTTAATGCAGGAAGAACAGTGGAATCAAAGAGACGTGCCCGGAGCCGGAGGTTCTTCGTCCTCTTAGCTATTTCTTCGACGTTCTTGAAGGCGTTCCAAGCCTCTCTCTTCCTCCTGCGCAGCTCGGGTGCCAGGTCATTTGTCATGTTGACCTCTCGACCTAGGTACACATAGCTGTTGCATTCGGAGATGGTCGTTCCATTGAGAGCGAATGGGGCGTCAGGAACAAGGCTGTTTCTCATAAACATTGTCTTCGTAAGATTCAGCTGTAGTCCTACCTTTCCACACTCACGGTCAAAGTCGGCCAGCATTTGTGCCGCTTGGCTGATGTTTGGTGTTATTAAAACAATGTCATCAGCAAAGCGGAGGTGGTGTGGTTGCCGACCATCTATCTTCACTCCCATTCCTTCCCATTCCAGTCGTCGCATGATGTTCTCGAGGGTGGCACTGAAGAGTTTCGGTGAAATGGTATCACCCTGCCGCACCCCTCTCTTGACATCAACGATCACTTCTTTGTAGAATGGTGAGATCCTGGTAGTGAATCCGCAATACAGCTCACGGAGGATCCTGATGTATTGGGCTTGAATGCCCTGATTGGCTAGGGCTTCAATGACCGCTTCCGTCTCAACAGAATCAAAGGCCTTCTTTAAATCAATGAACGTTAAGCAGAGCGGCATCTTGAACTCCCGAGAAACCTCAATGAGCTTGGTTACCGTGTGGATATGGTCGATGGTGCTGAATCCTTTGCGGAACCCTGCTTGCTCACATGGTTGTCCTTCATCTAGTGTTCTGCCAATCCTATTCAGGATGACTCGAGTGAACAGCTTGTAGATGACAGACAATAGGTAGATCGGGCGATAGTTGCCAATGTCATGGATGTCTCCCTTCTTGAACAGTAGTACGGTCCTGCTGGTTTTCCATTGGGACGGAACCTTGCATTCAGACAGGTAGCGAGTGAAGAGCCGAGCAAATATCTAAAAAATTTCATTCTTCATAAGTGCTGGCTTTAAAATTTTTTGCTTATTCAAAAGCAGTCTTTGAAAACCGAGCAAAGTGATAGTTCTCTACCATCTCTGTTGGGAAATGCCTCTGTGGGTGACTTAGGGCTGGGAACAGAGTTCAGAGTTTCTCCAGGAAGTTTCAGCTGCAGCCCATCTTCTCTCTCCCTCCAACCACTAGGGGCAGACGAGCCCATGAGCTTACAGCACGTTTCTGTGAAATTGCTTTGATGCTGTGGAAATTGTCTGCTTTTCCTCTCTGCCCTCTCATCAGCTTCCTACTTACTCCCCTTCTTGGCCTTTTCAACAGATGTTATCAGAAGATAATGACAACTCTGGAAACATTGGTCATTTCCCCTACTGGTCCTTTTAGGGAGCCCTGTTTGGGGGAGAATCAACTTCAGTTCAGCTAAGGCCCAGGGGGTACCTGCCTTGAGCTGTGCTTGAACCTCCATCCATGTTCTATGAACTGTCAATCAAAGTGGCTCCAAATGCAGCTTTCACAGTGGAAAGCAGGCGTCACATCTAGACAGCCTTGATCTCTCCCCATGTTACACTCAGCCACAATTTCCTGCATATAACAGCAGCAACTAAACAAACGATTTAACTTATTTGAGAACCCTGACCCTACATGACAGAATCAAGTTTCTAGTGTTTAAAAGTGGCTTTTAAATTCCTTTTTAAAGAAGACCTTTTAAATTCCTCTCAGGCAAGGCCTCTATCTACCATTTTCTAACTTGAAAAGACTGATTTCTTTTTTTTTTTTTCTTATTTTATCTTATTATTTCCCCCCCTCCTTCCCTTTGTTTTTATATTAAAAAAAGACTTTATTTAAACACCATGGCTTACAAAATTGTTCATAATACTGTTGTTATGAGCTTTTGGTGGTCCAAAACCAATCCCATCACCTGAGTGACCTTCCCTCCACCATTGTCCCCATTTCCCCAACCACCTCCTAAGCTTGCCCTTTTAGCAGGTACACAATAATTTGTTTGATATCACTTGTTACAACCAAATGCAGAAGGGACTTATCAAAAATACTTCTGTAAAAGAAAATGTGTGAAAATTGTTCTATCTCACCACAGGGTTGTTGAGTCATTGTCTAAGGATTCCTAAGCTGTTCATCCTAGCTTGGCCTTCTGTGTTATTATTTTTGTTGAGTTTAGTTGGCTTCTCTGTTACTTTCTCATTCAATTTGGTGAAATCCTACTGGAATTTCAGTACTGTGGAATTTGGAGGTGTTCGGAAATGGAGGATCTGTAGAACTGGGATGAGTGAAGATGATGATGTGTTGTTGGCGGGCTCTCGGGCAGCTCTCTCGCCGCCCACATTTGGTGCTCTCGAGCTGCTGTGTATGGACCAGATCGGGATGGCTCCTCCTTTGTGCTTTGCTTCTGTGCATGCTGCTGTGCTCTCTTCTGCCTGTCTCTCTATTTCTGATTCTGTCTCTGTAGTCTCTCCTCTGGTCTCTTCCGATCTCTCTCTCTCTTTCTGGAACTCTTCTGCTTCTTTCTCTGGAGCCCTTTGCTCTGGATTCTAACTCTCTCCCTGTGGATTTTGACTCTGGCCCTGGATTCTGAATCTGCTTCCAAGACTGATTTCTTTAGTAATGTTGGTGTGTTGATAGTGACTCAGTGATAACAATGATTTCCTAGAAAGCTAGATTCACAAATATTTCTAGGTGTGCAAAAAATTATTTCCTATATTTCAAATTTAAAAATATTTTTATTTTATTCACAAATTTAACAACTATTTTTTAGGCACCTACTTTATGCTGGAGCAATCCTGGTGAACAGTGGGATTTAAATGATACCTTCAAGTTTTCCATAAGAGGACTCTAAAATATGCTCTGCCTCAAAGGGATGCTATTTGCAAGTTAGATACTTTACTGCATGTCAAATTCACTGGAAAGAAATTCTATAAAACTCCAGTGTAATATAATTATCACATGTATTACTCTGGAGTTTAATAAAACATAGCTGAGGATATAGATTAAAGGGACCTGTGTTTCGTGAATGTAAAACATGAAAGAGGAGGATTATTTTTCCTTTTATTTTTAAAACTTTTCATTAATTTTCCCATTTTTATTGAGATCTGTGATTTACAATACTGTTAATGACAGTTTCATGCATACATCGTTTTAACACCAGAGCTAACCCCAGAGCGCCAACTTCCTTCCACTGATGTCCCAAAGACCCCTCCCAGTCGCCACTACCACCAAGCTGAGTTCTGCAGACAAACTTTGCAGTTTTGAAGCCTTTGGCTGTTTGTTGTTCCTTTACTATGTTTATTTATATCTCACCAAGGGGAGAGATCTTTTGTGATTGTGGAGGTGAGATCTTTTTTGATTGTCACAACTATATGCATACAGATGAATAAATCTAAACTCCTGAAATTCCACATCATAGATCAATTGTGAATAATTTTTCAAAACCTATTTATTTTTACAGATAAATCTTAAAAATTAATAGCACAAATAAGTCTATGATAATACATTTTAAAATTTACACAAAATAAATCCACCAATACACAATTTAGCAAGAGTGAGGAGATTTTTTTTTTAATTTAAGGAAAAAATTGAATGGACCTTTAAAAATATAAAATGATGTTTAATCCTAAGTAGCTAATGTGGTTTTATGTTAGAAAGCATTAGAAAGCATTATCTTGTAGATAATGCTTAAGTGTCTGCATTAATAAGTAAAAAAAACTCTATAGATATTTTAAAAATCACTGAATAGACATAGAGCATTCAAAATACATTTATTTAAATGAACAATTCTTTGTTTAAAGAGTATAAATACCTTAGCAGGAAAAATAAACACTCTTTTCTTTCTTTCTTTCTTTCATTTCATTTTCTTTTTTTTTTCTTTTTGCCCACACCCAGCATGCTCAGGGCTTACCTTGGCTCTGCACTCAGAACAGAAATTACTCCTTGCAGGCTCAGGAACCATATAGGATGCTGGGGATCAAACCTGGTCGGCCTTGTGCAAGGCAAAAACACCCTACTTGCTGTACTATCACTCTAGTCAAAAAATCACCAGAATAAACATAGAAAGAACATTCAAAATACATTTATTAAATGAATTAATTGTTTAAAGTATATAAAGCCTTAGTAGGCTAAATAAACAGATTTTCTTAATTTAGAAGCAGGCAACCAATAAGCACTATGAGTGAGTGCCATACTTAATGGCAAAGTATTTTTTGTTATTATTGTACTTATTCATTTTAAGTTTGGAGACACACCTGGCTGTGTTCACAGAATACTCCTGACTTTGTGCTCAGGAATTACTTCTGACAAGGATCAGGGGGCCTTATGCTGTGCTAGCATCCTTCAGGGCTATGCTACCCATTGTTTGTTTTGGCACCACACTTAGCAGTGCTTAGGGATTACTCCTGGCTCTGTGCTCAGAGATCATTTCTGGCATTGATCAGAGTACCACATGGGGTGCAAGTCAAGCACCTGTTCCACTGTAGTATCTCCGCAGCCTTTGATGATGGAGTATTGAGAAGTTTGCCTTGTTTTTTAAATAAATTTTTTTAATGTTTACTGCAAAACTGTTTACAAGGCTATGAACTCTCACAGTTGCATTTTATCCATGAAGCTTTTAATCTTTCCTTCAAATCTGAAAGATAATCTAGCAAGAAAGAGTATTCTTGATGAGGTATTTGTTTCACTGAGGTTTTTTGTTTGGTTCTCTTTGGGTCTGTAGAGTCTCATTTTATAGATCTGCTATGATTCAGGAGTTCCTTTATATGTAAATGCCTTCTTTAATCTTGTTTCTTTTAATATTCTGTCTCTGTCTTTGGCTTTTGCCAGTCTGATTACTAAGTATGTCTTGGATTTTTTTCTATTTGGGTCTCTTTTTGCTAGGACCCTTCAGCCTCTTCAGAATATCTACTTCGGAAGATTTTTTATCTATGATTTGTTTGACTAATTGTTCTTCCCTCTCCCCACCCCCCTGAATTTTGGGCAACACCATCTGTGCTTTGGGCTTACTTCTGGTCTTCCCAGGACTTACTTCTGACTCTGAGTTCAGGGATCACTCTTGTCAGGGGAAGGGGATGGGGGTGGGGAGAAGGATTAGAAGGAGGGAAGTATTGGGAGACCACATGTGGTGCTGGGGGTCAGACCCAGGTTGGCCACATGCAAGGAAAGCACCCTACTTGCTGTGCCATCTTTCTGGCCCTGACTGGTGGTTCTTTATTAAATTCATCTTCCTATTCCTAAGAGACTTCGATGATTATTATATTGTTCCTCTTGAACTCATTCCATAGTTCTCTGGTGTACTGATCATTTCTTTTCAGACCTTTAATAATCTTCTGGATTAAAAATCTCCTATTTTCTAGATTTTTTCCTGCCTCTCATCTTGGAGTTAACCTATTATTCCCTCATCTGTAGTTAACTTTGTTGCTGAGGCCTTCTACTGAATTTTGTTTGTTTCACCTAGCATATTCTTCAGTTCTGTCGCTTCTCATTGTAGTTTTCTCATTTTGACCCTCATACATTCCTGACAACCTGGACCATTGTTTCTTCAAATTTATTAAACATCCTCATTATGATGTCTCTATAGTCATTATCTGAGATGTTACAGGGCTGGTTGATACTGGTAGGGTGTTTGTGCTATTATCTTTATCACTGAGCTTGGTGGGCTGCTATGTGGTTTCCCCATAGTGTTGTGCTCTGACGGTGAATCTTTGTAGTTTGCCTCCTTGGAAGCTCTGCAAGAAATTGATTGGACAAAGTGTTGCTTTTTCCTTTCTACAGTTCTCACTCAGTAACAGGAGATTAAGTGTGTGCAGTGTGAAGTATGATAAGCAACTACTTATTGCATAAGCACCTGCCCATTTCAGAGTACAAACTGCAGAGACCAGAATTATGGGCACAGGGTGTGGATATGGGCATGAAAAGTTGAATGAGCAAGCAGAGGGTCTGAGATGTAGCTTTGAACTACAGAAATAGCGAAAGTAGGGGGATTATATTTTCATTTTCACAAAGCTATACATCAGCAGATTGTTGATCCCAAGTCAATAGTAGGGGGAGGTCAAGTGATTGGACCTTGAGAGAAAAGATCAACTTTGAATAAACAGAAAAAAAAACAAACATGCCCTCCTTCACTCCTGCTTGCATCTCTATTTGTCATGCTACCTCTGTTTCTCAGTTTCTCTCTTTTGAAAAGATTCCTGCTCTTTTCACACAAAAATTGAATGTCTTAGAACTCCTTCCTTGCCCACTGGACAGAAATCAGCTGCCTTCCCTTTCCTGGTTCTTTAAGCCAGTGATCTTCAACCACCGGTCTATGGCGCAAGTCTACAGGTGTTAAAAGTTTAAAAATTATAGGTCTCCTGTATTGCTTAAAACTTCCAGTATGTGGACCAATATTTATATAGGTGCTGGTATAAAGGTAGGGAGTTTGAGGGGTGCTTCTTTAGACCATATCCACACTGTGTAGAGCCCAGCAGCCACTAGAGCAAAAGAACAATAGGTATATCTGAGCTTAGATGCAATATGAGCTGAAAATTAGCTTCATTCTGGTCCAAAACTTTATGTAGTAGACCTTAGATGGCCTTCAGGATATGCAAGGGGTTCCATTCAATCTACCAAAGTGTTGTCTGGGTTCTCTAATTCTTCATAAAAGAAGTTTTATTGATTTCTGATTGCTATAGGTTTGACCTTTCCAAGAAAGGAAATGTTTAAGGCTCAAGAATTGTGATTTCCTTTGGAAAACCTACCTTATTGCTATTTGGAACAGGAAACACACAGACCCACAGAAGCATGGTTTATAAGAAGTGGTTTACAGTAAAAAGGAGACCCAACTCGTGGTTTCAAAGTTTCTGTCAAGAGTCCCTGGAGACCTACCTTGCAGATGTGAGGCTACAAGTTCAGCCCCTGGCACTGTCCCACAGACCATGCAAGCTAGTAACATGGATGTTGGAAATCCCTAGGGCTGTAACCCCTGGAAACCCCAAGTGTGTGTGTAATGCCACCCATTCATTGAAACAACACAAGTAATAACAGAATGGAGGGGATTTTTAAAATTCAAACATTCTGTCAAGAAACGGTGTTGCCAAACCTCACCTTGGCACAAACTATAAAATTCTTGCCATGAAGTAACTTGGAATGAGGTGTAACATCCTTTGTTGTGGAATTAAGTTGTTGCCCTCTAAGAATTAAACATGCAAAGGGGGTATACTGGTGACCAATGACCCAGTGAGGAAGCTTCAAATATACTTGTGCCTGAGGTCATCATTACATTTCATGGAAATTTGTTTAATGTGCCATCAGCACCACTAAAACTCAAGATTAAAATTGCAGGGGAAGTCGTAGTCAGAGTCTTTTATTTGGACTCAATTTCTCCAATATGGATTTCATATTGAAGTCCAGTATCTGGCTACAAAAGCGTGGTACCCCAAAATTATCTTTTTTGTTTGTTTGTTTTCAATTTGAGGGCCATACCTGGTGGTACTCTGGGCTTAATCCTGGATCCATGCTCAGGGATCACTCCTGGCAGTGTGTATGTGTGTGTGTGTGTGGGGGGGGTTAGATGAGGACCAGTGATTGAACCTAGGCCAGCTTCATACAAGACAAGTAATGTAAACCCTGTTCTATTTCTCTTGCTCCAAAAAAATAATAGACTAAATCAAGGCTGTGCCACTGTTTATCACATAGTCGATGTCATATGAAAAATGACTTAGCTTGAGTCTAGTTTCTGATAGCCATAAAATGGTATTTGTTAAAGTCTCCTTCTCAGAATTTTTTGATGATAAAAGGTAGGAGATGCAAAGCATCCTGTAAGGTTCCAGCACACAGCATTTAGTGAGACTGTGTTATTTCCCTCTCTGTATTCCTTTCCTAAATAGCAGACTTCTCTGAGGGGAAAAAACAGTATATGAAACATTTTTCTATAATGAGCATAATGGAGTTATAGCATCAAAAAATTTTAATTATTTTTAGAGAAATATAGTACCTATCAAATGTCAAATATAGTAATACCAAATATTTTTTAAAAGATAGGATTTTTCCACACCTTAACTTAAGTTTTATTTGCGTGCATGTATGCATGAAAAATTTTAATACAATAAGGACATGTGAAAAGATTTCAGGTGATTTTGATTTTATGACAAGCTGTACTTCATCATGGTGAGAGTGTGATCGATTTGTTGAGAAAATTTTTTAAGTGACCTTGTAGTCTATAGACCAAACATGATTGCCACTCAATGCCTCTTTTGCAAAAGACAGTACCCAAAAGAAGAGAGAGAGAACAAGGGGGAATGCCCTGTCACAGCGGCAGGGTGGGACGGGGGGGGGGGGGGGGGGGGGGGGAAGGGGGGGATGGAGGGGGGAGGGATGCTGGGACCCGTGGTGGGGGAGAATGGGCACTGGTGGAGGGATGGGTACTTGATCATTGTATAACTGAAACCCAAGCACAAAAATTTATGAGTCTGTAACTGTACCTCATGGTGTTTCACTAATTAAAAAAATGATTAAAAAATTTTTAAAAATTGTTAAGATGTAGGTGGCATACTATGGACATTATTTTCTCCACTTGCTGGTTTGAGGATCTTGGCAAATCTGTTCTGGAGAAGAAAATTCCCCTCTTCATCTCCTTCCACAGGGTTAGAAATCCTAAAACCCAGGGTTCAAATGTCACCCAGATTTGCTGCCTACCGGGGTGCAGAGAAAGTCACCTTTGAGATGTCGAGACTTGGAAGATGTTGGTGTGCCTCTCAGGTTTAACCCATAGTGACGGGAGATTGGCAGCAAAACAGCTAAGCAGCAGCCATTTGGCCAGGAGCTCAAACCCCAGCATAGAGAGTCATAGCAGGATCGCAGCTTGATTTGCTGTGGCCATGAAGTCTGAATCACCAACCTCAGAGGCAGAGGCAGAGGTGACAGCTGGTAGCCATTCTCGTCAATAAAGTTGTGACGGCTGAGATGTACAAGCAACCAGATCCTGCTAATTTCACCGACTTTGAGCCAAGTACTTAGTGTCAAAACAAGCTATAGTCAATGATGCAGACGGTTGTGAAAGATCCCTTGTCAACAGTCAGGCTTCCCCCAACAGATTCTCCCCACACAACGGAAGTGATGGGATCGTGGTCTCCGGGAACTATGTAATTTGAGGAAAAGCAAGCTTTCTCTTTCCCAAAAATTCTGGCAACTCTTTAAATGTCAGATTTAAAAGACATAGAGTTTGCATACAGCAAAACTCCAACAGTTTGAACTGGACAAAATACCCAGAATATTTTCTCCTGTTTGCTTTTTTTTTTTTTGTCCTCCATCCTGAACCTTCAGTTCCTAACCTCTGCTTATTTCACTTTTTCAAAAATGTCATATAAATTGAGTTGTAGAGTAAGTATACAGACTTATGAGTGTGGATTTTTTTCTCTTAATATAATGTTTTTGAGATTCACTGCTACTGTTTTATTCATTAGTAGTGGTGACTTGCTCTTTTTCTCTCCTAAGCAGGATTCCATTGTTATATCACAGTTTTGTCCATTACCAGCTAAGGAATATTGATTTCCAGTTTTTGGTCGTTATGAATAAAGCTTTTGTATATTTTCAGAACATTATACTTTCAGGGAAAATTTATAGAAGAGTAACAAACTTTGCTATATAGAAAATCAGACAGGAAATGAGACAAAATGGTACTAGAGATAGAAATTGTTTCCTTCTGGATTAACCAACAAAATAATATTTTCTTAATACCCTTTTCATTTGCATAGAAATTTATAGTTTCTGCCAAGCACGGTCATTTATCCTATTGCTGTCATTTGCTTATGACATTAGGCTGGGAACATTCCCATTTCTGCAATCCAAACTACCTAACTTATGATCTCTCCTTGCCCCAAGCATTTCCTGAACATCCTGGCCTTTCACAATGTTCTGAAAACTTTGCTAGGTATTTGGGGTGATGATCACAAAGATATTCCAAAGATTTTGCATACAATAGTTTGATGCTCCATGTTGTATATTATTGGGGAAATGCAAATTAAAACAACAATGAGATATTCTATACACTTAGAAGACTAGTAATAATCTGTAACATTGGGCCAGAGAAGTAGCACAGAAGGTAAAGCACTCACATTACATGTGATGATCTGGTCTTTCCCCATCTTTGCATGTCGTGCCCCCAGCATCTCCTGAACACCAAGCCTTGAAAAACCCTGAACATTGATAGGTGTAGCGTAAATCTCACCTCACTCCTCCGTCAACAACAAATTTAGAACTGGATCATTGACACCAGCTGGTGAGGATACAGAGCAACACAAGTAATCGCACATCACTAGTGCTCCTTCAAAAATGACACTGCAGCCACTTTGAAAGAGAGTTTGGCAGTTCCTAAATATACCATTACCACACAATCCAGTATTCATGTTACTCAATATTTACCCAAAGGAGTTGAAAACTTACCTTCACATAAAAACCTGTACTATGTGGCTGGGAAAATAACTCGAAGGGTTGAAGTGCATGCCTTGGATGTACATGGCCAACTTTAAGCCGTGGCACCACATAGCTCCCCAAACACAAGATATAGTCCTGCCTGCCCCTGAGTACCGCTGGGATTGTTCTGGTGCCTCAGGACTGTAGGACTGTGGCAGCTTCATGTCTCTGACCCCAAGCACTATATCAGTAGTCAGGACCAGTGTGATCATTGCCAGGAGAGGCCCCTAGACCCTCACACTATTGAGAAAGTTTCTTCTCTCCCTCCTAAAAAACTTTCACGAATTATTTAAGCCAACCTTATTAAGAATTGTCAAAATTTGTATCCATCATTTCCTTCAGTAAATGAATATATTCAATGAACTGTGGTGCCTCTAGACAATAAAATATTCAGTGGTAGCAAGAAATGAGCTAACAAGCCATGAGAATTCATGATGGAATCTTAAATGCACATTGCAAAGAGAGAAAGAAGCCAATAAGAGAAAGTATCCTACAAAGTCTGTGCCATGCTGGTGAAAGTAAAATTGCAGAGACAGTGAGAAATTCATTAGTTTCCAGGAGGTAGATGAATGAAAGGATAGCTGAGGATATTAGGGCAGTGGAAATAGTTTGTGGTACCACAATGTCAGGTCGGCCGGGTTGGCTGCAGGCAAGGCAAACACCCTACCGCTGTGCTATATATCCCAGTGGGTAAGGCGTTTGCCTTGCATGCAGCTGACCTGGTCAACCCAGGTTCGATTCCTCCGCCCCTCTCGGAGAGCCTGGCAAGCTACTGAGAGCATCTCGCCTGCATGGCAAAGCCTGGCGAGCTACCGTGATGTATTCTATATGCCAAACACAGTAACAACAAGTCTCACAATGGAGACATTACTGGGCCCACTCAAGCAAATCGATGAACAACGGGAGGACAGTGCTACAGTGCTACCACAAAGTCACTCCATGCCTTTATGTATTTATCCAAACTCATAAGTTGGGCATATAAGAAGGAACTGGAAGGTAGATGACAAACTTCCCAGTCTCCTCACTTTGGCTTTTGTGGGAGCAGGGAGCAGAGGGACGTTTCCCATTCCTTTCTCTTAGTTTTGCTGTGAGCTGAAGACTGTTCTAAAAATGATTCTTTTTTTCAAGTGGGGATACTCTCAAATGGAAATAGGGTCTGGTCTAAGCTTAAGAAGATGACTTAAACCAGAGTCTGCTCCATCATCCACTAGAAGACAACAATCTGAAAATCTTCCCCCTCTTGTCTGGGAGAAAGCAGGAGGCTGTGACTACAACAAAAGAAAAACCTCACCTGGCAATGAGGGGAGTGAGAAGACGAAAGAGCACGGGTCTCTGGATGCTGGGAGGGAAGGGAGATTCCCCAGAGCCTTGACTTCCAGGCCAGACAAGGAAAGGCCGAGCTCTAGGATCAGGGAAAGCCTCCCTCCTGAGCCTCCAAGTTAGAGAAAGCAATTACCAGACAAGACTTTCTTTGAACTCAACATTTGACTAGGATAATGACTGGAATTAGAAACTGGAGAATCAAAGATGAAAATGTTCTCGCAGGCCTAAAATTACTAGATGTGTTCTGTGCGGTGCAGATGGAAGCCAGGGATTCTGATGCAGACGTAGAAGAAAAATGCTTCCCTGGGATTCTCTTTTTGAGGAAAAGAGTTTTTTGGTGTTTTTTTTTTTTAAATTTTATTGGATCACCGTGAGATAGTTACAAGTTTTCATGTTTGGGTTACAATCACACAATGATCAAACACCCATTCCTCCACCAGTGCACATTCCCCATCACCAATATCCCTGGTATAACCCCCCTTTACCACCCTCCCCCTGCCTCCATGGCAGACATGATTCCCCATAATCTCTCTCTACTTTGGGGCGTTATGGTTTGTACTACAGACTCTTAGAGGTTATGTTTGGTCCTTTATCTCCTTTCTGCACACATTTCCCATCCCCACTGGTTCCTCAAGCCATCATTTTCTTAGTGATCCCTTCTCTATTCCAGCTGCCTTCTCCCCTTTGCTCATGAGGCAAGCTTCCAGCTATGGAGCAATCTATCTGTTCCATGTATCACTATCCTTAGGTGTTAGCCTCATGTTATGTTGTTTCATACTCCACAAATGAGTGCAATCCTTCTATGTCTGTCCCTCTCTTTCTGACTCATTTCACTTAGCATGATACTCTCCATGTATATTCATTTATGAGCAAAGTTCATGACTTCATCTCTCCTGACAGCTGCATAGTATTCCATTGTGTAGATGTACCAAAGTTTCTTTAATCAGTCATCTGTTCTAGGGCACTTAGGTTGTTTGCAGATTTTGGCTTTTGTGAACAGTGCTGCAATGAACGTATAGGTACAGATGTTATTTCTACGGTGCTTTTTTGCATCCTCGGGATATATTCCCAGAAGTAGTATTGCGGGGTCATAGGGAAGCTCAATTTCTAGTTTTTGAAGGACTGTCCATATTGTTTTCCAGAAAGGGTGGACTAGTGGGCATTCCCACCAACAGTGAAAGAGTGTCCCTTTTTCCCCACATCCACGCCAACACTGGTTGCTTTTGTTCTTTTGAATGTGTGCAAATCTCTGTGGTGTGAAATGATGTCTCATTGTTGTTTTGATTTGCATCTCCCTGATGGCTAGCGATGTGGAGCATTTTTTCATGTGCTTTCGGCCATTTGCATTTCTTTTTTGAGGAAACTTCTGTTCATTTCTTCTCCCCATTTTTTGATGGCGTTGGAGGATTTTTTCTTGTACAATTCTACTAGTGTCTTGTATATCCTGGATATTAATCCCTTATCAGATATGTGTTGGGTAAATATTCTTTCCCATCCTGTAGGGTCTTTCTATATTTTGGTCACTGTTTCTTTTGAAGTGCAGAAGCTTCTTAGTTTGATGTAGTTTCATTTGTTTATGTTTGCTTCCACTTGCCTGGCCAGTGCTGTTTCATCCTTAAAGATGTTTTTAGCGTCAATGTCATGGAGAGTCCTACCTACATTTTTGAGGGAAAGAGTTTGATTTCCTCCTTGCTGCTTTGGTGGCATTGCCTGTTGGACCTCCCACAAACTGGCTGCTTTGTGTTCTGATACAAGGGCTGCTGACCAGCTGTTCGTCCAGTCACACTGGCTCCTTGTGACATTGGCCTAGGACAGGAGGGGGGCTGGGGCTTTTCTGTCTCATCTAAATGCGCCTTCTCTGCCAGGTACAAATGGGCACCTTTTGCCAGCTCCTCTATGAGGGTGGCAAAGCTTACCCCGCCTGAATCACTAACCGGGAAATCATCCCAGACAGATCTCTGCTGGACACCAGGCCGGGTCTGTCCCCTGGGAGATTGTCCACTGAAGGTACCTGCCAGGGCCTTCTCCCCCAGCAGTTTATTGCAAGATCCTCAGAGGCACCTTTATGGGAAAGAAATAAAGTCTGAGTTTTCTCTTCTCTTTGTAAAGGAAATCTTTGAGGAATGGAAATCCATGAAGTTTCATGTATAAATAAGTTGGGCTGAGCCCCATCATATTTAGGAATTTAGACTTTGGGATAAAACTATTAGGCTTCCAACCCTGACTCTGACATTCTCCAGCTGTATGACTCTTAGGAAGTCACTAACTTCTTTGTGCCTCAGTTTTTTCATCTTTGAGCTAGGAATGACAGAAGTCTTTGCCTTTTAGAGGTATTATAAAGATTGAGTGAGTTAATTTACATAAAGGGATTGAGACAAGGCATCATATGCATATCACAATATTCACTTTTGTGTTGGTTAAAGTAAAATCCTGAAACCAGAGAGACAGTACAGTGGGGAAGGTGCTTGTCTTGCATGCAGCAGACTGGATTTGGTCCCCAGCACCACATGTGATTTGTGATCTCCAAGCACTTGCTTGGGATTCCTGAGCAATGATCCAGAAATAAGACCTGAACACCATGGGTGTGGCCCAAACAACAACACCCACCAAAAAAATAAAGAAGTTCCTTTAGCTGAACCTCATTTATTGCATGTATCTGATCTCTTTCTTTCTTATACCTCAACTCTTAACATCCACCAGCACTTGTTCATGCTCATTCCTAAGGCTGTAGCACTGTCCTGTAGCACTGTCCTCTCGTCGTTCATAGATTTGCTCGAGTGGGCACCAGTAACGTCTCCATTGTGAGACTTGTTATTATTTTTGCATATCGAATATGTTACAGGTAGCCTGCCAGGCTTTGCCTTGCGGATGCAATACTCTCTGTAGCTTGCCGGACTCTCTGAGAGGGGCAGAAGAATTGAACCCAGGTTGGCTGTGTGCAAGGCAAACACCCTACCTGCTATGCTATCGCTCCAGTCCATTCCTAAGGCTTCCATAACTAATAGCTACTTGTAGTATAAAATATTATAAATTTATTCTCGTGGCCAGGAGACTAGAAGTTCAGAGGCAAGTTATGGGGAAGGTTGGTGTCTCCCCAAGGCCCTGAGAGGTAGCTCTTTGCCTGCCTCTCTTCTAGCCATTGGAGCTTCCCGGCTCTCCTAGGCATTCTTTGGCTTGCAGACTCATCACACCATTGTTAGCTTCTGTGTCACATGCATTCTTCCTGTGTCTCTGTGGCTCCACATGAATTTTAGATAAGGACTCTAATTAATGGATTTAAGACCCTTCTTAATTCAGTGTTACTTCATGTAAAATAATTTTATCCACAGAGATCCTATTTACAAGGAAAATCGCATTTGAGGTTCTGGGTAGACATCATCATCATTATTGTTATTGTTATTGTAATTATTAGGAAGGGTTTGGATTCAAGGGCCATATCTGTTAGTGCTCCACATCTCCTGGTTCTATGCTTAGTTTCTCTTCTGGCAGTGCTCGGGGGATCTATGCAGTGCTGGGATCTAACTAAGTCAGCAACATGCATGACAAACACCATAATCTGTACTGCCTCTCTAGTCTCGACAATAGACATTGATTTTAAGGGAACTTTAGTGTTCCACACTCTGCCTCTTTTTATCCAGTACCACTTAAATTTTTCAGAGTGACTTCATATTGTTTGCTCTTGTATTGTTTTTAGCATTAACCTCTGTAACAATGCAAACTCTGAGAGGCTACCTGAGGAGTCAAGTGTGCTCTGAGAAGCTAGCATTCCAAAACATGGAGGGGTGACTTTACTGTAATGGCTCCTAACAGAACTGAGTGACATGACACATGGTACCACCAGTCTAGATATGTGGGGAAGATAATTTTTTGTTTGTATTTTTTGTTTGTTTGTTTTTGGCCCACACCTGGCAGTGCTCACGACTTACTCCTGGCTGTGTGCTCAGGGATCATTCTTGGCCCAGCTTAGGAGGCCATATGGGGTGCCAGGGATTGAACCCAGGTTGGCCACATACAAGGCAAATGCCTTATCTGCTGTACTACCACTTCATTCCCCATAAAAGTGATTTTTTAAAAAATTTTATTGAGATTCTGTGGTTTACAATATTGTTAATAATGGTTTCTCATGCACATAATCCAATACTACACCCATCACCAGTGTACCACCTGGTAAGACATTTACCTGCAAGGAAGAGAGGGAAGGATGAGGGGCTGGTGAAAGCCCTGTCTAAGGAAATAACAATAGAAAAATGTCAGAGTTCCCCATACATCTGGTATGGTATATCTGGAAGTACTGCTGGCAGATTAGGCACAGGGGAATCAGAGGGAGGTATAAAAGGGGAGGAAATGGGCTCTAGACCAGGGAAAGAGGGGAGTGGCTTGAGAGGGAGTTACCCCTAGCTCCCACAGGTGGGAAGACTACTTTCTGGAGTGGGGAGGAGTTGTCTGCTGCCAGTATAGTATTGAACTGAGAGGGAATTTCCCCCTACACTTGCCTCCCTTACTATCCTCCTCACTCTTCTCAACCAGGCTGAGCGTTCACATTAACACCAGTCAGAATATTAGTAGAGAAGAACAGATCTAATTACATATGGAAAAATCTACAGGAATGTAAATTCTAAAGTAAATCTTGTCCAAAGGAAGGTATTTATTCTGATCAGAGGAATGGGCTAGCAGCCTGGGACTTCAAGGAGAGAGGGGAGGACTCATGATGAAAGGAACACATGCCCTGTAATTATAAGACTGCCTGACAGAGTGAAAGCTCTTTCAGAGAGGTTGTTTCTGGAGAGAGCTGTCGAACTGGGTAGCACCCCAGACTTTTGTCCTTTTAGGCAGATAAGAGAATGGTAAAAAATTTCTCTTGAGCCTGCAACCTGTGTTGATCTTAGTCTAAATAACCCACACAGCAAAGTGAGTTATCTTAAGGAGGCCTATTCTTGGTGGCTTAGGGCTCCCTACCTTAGCACATCAGAGAGGTCTGTTGCTGTTTCTTCTAAAGCCAAAGGATCCAATTGGAAACTCTCCCTCTCCAGCTATTGGGATGTTGGAGCATCTTCAATCCATCATACCCTTGAGGCTCACAGAGAATGAAAGAGGCAAGAGGGAGATGGGAAAGTCCCTTTAGTTTTTAATGCTATTACTAGTTTTCAATTGAGAGGACTTGACCTGGATTATACCAGGGAATCTGCAGTTAGTTTTTTGCTGGGCCAGCAATGGGGTCTAGGTATCTCTGGCTCTTCTAAACCTCTCCTCCATCCTAGGATTCAAGGATGTATAGAGTTGGAACTTTATCTCAGAACAAGAAGCTTAGAAAGTTGGAGAAAGAGTAAAGATGGGGGATCCCAGGGAATAGCTGTCTCTTTTTATTTTACTTTTCTTTGGTTCTTGGGCCACACCCCAAAACAGGGCTTACTCCTGACTCTGTGCTCAGAAATCACTCCTGGTGGGCTTTGGGGACCAGATGGGGTGCACAGATTGAATTTACGTTTGCTGTATGCAAGCAAACACCCTGCCTGCTGTACTGCCTTTCTGGCCCTATTAAATCGTGTTTCTTGATCTTGATAAGACCTAGAGATGGAAAGAATGAGACACTTTGTTTTTTTTCCTTTGGGAATTGGGATATGATCTGACCCTCACTTAGTAGTGCTCAGGGCTATTTCTGGCTCTGTGCTCAGGATTTACTCTTGATGGTACTTGACAGACCATGTGTGGTATTGGGGGTCAACTAGGATTGGCTACATAGAAAGGCAAGTGTCTTACCCAATGTATTATCTCTTCATTACAAGTACTTCATTTTCAAGAGAAGAAAGCTGGGTTGTTACCAACCCATAGACTTTCTCCATTGCACAAGTCATAAGTAATTCCTGCTATAATCACACCGTATTTTTGAAAAGTAAAAAATTAAACTTTAACCCTAAAGTCTTCCTTTAGGTGAAGAGCTGATTCTCTAGTTTACCACAAACACCACTCTCCCCAGCTTCCTTGCCTTACCTTTACACATTTCTGTTATCTGGACATAACTAAGGGTATTTGAGTTTGCAGCATCTACAGTGTTTTTCTTTGTCTTGTTTCCCCTTCCTCAACAGACACTTTTTGCTTCTACTTCAAATTAGTCCACTGAAGTACTGGCTCAGTTTTCCTGAGAAACACAAATAGCCTGTGGAACTTAACCTGACATGGAAAGATTTAATTTGTCCAGAGAAGTTCCTCCCAGGACTGCTTTATTTCATTAAACTTCTGACTTGGGGAAGCTTCCTTAAAGAAAGGAGGTGCATGTCTGGAGAAACCTTGATTATGGGGCGCCCTCCCCAGTGTGCTCCAGGTATAGGGCTTTGTCTAATGTTTCTGCCATGTAAGTGATAGGTTTGAGGACCCTACCTAGTGCAGACAGAGGGACATGACAAGTTAAATGAAGAAACAGGAAAGGTTTATTCGGGGTGCACTCCTAGGTGGGCCCCAATGACCTCTGGAGAGGTTTGGGGCGAGGCTGCACCTGGGAGAGACACAGTTGGGTTTTAAAAGTCTCTAGCACAATGGGAGACAAAGGACAGCATGGTTTTCCTGGCAGTAAGGGAGCAAAAGGAGGGTGTGCTCTTTGGTGGGAGGGAAGTAAAGGATGATGAGGTTGTTCTGGTATTCCTTTATCCACAGGGGGTGGATGGAATGCAACCTGGTAGAATGGTCTAGTCCTCCTTGTGGGAAGAGGAGGCAGGATGATGAAGCCAACCTTGCAGCAAGCTCACCTTTTCACAGTTTTAGCCATTTTTCTGGACTCATTACTTTATCCTGATCTGTTTACGTAGAATGAGACACCATATTTTTCCTTTTCTGTTTTTCTTCATGTCTTCATTCCTCCAACTTCCTCATTTGGCAATTAATTTACCAGAAGAATTCCAGGTAGTTCCAGTGGTAACCAGGATATAGAAAAAATATTTGATATTTCTAAATTTTACTTCAAACTCAGTGTTTGATGTTGAGTAAATCCTTTTCCAAACTTTTAGAATCGGGGTATAATCAATATGTAATAGATTAAGCTATGCAACATGATTTATTGCTCATTTAGGTTTATCTCTATACTGGCACCCAAATATTCTCTGTCTCTCAGGAAAAGCTAGTTCTGGGAGACTGGAGAGATAGTATAGTGGTTACTGTATTTGCCTTGCCTGAGGCCAACTCTGGTTCAATCCCAGCACCACATGGTTCATCCCCTAGAACAGAGTTTGAAGTCACCTCTAGGCACTGCTAGAGACAGCTCAACTAACGTCCAGTGTACCTGCTACCCCCAAAGGAGAGAGGAATATTCTGTGCATTTCTTTTTGGTTTTTATACTTCAAATAACTCAAAAATCAATATTTTGATGACTGAAGTGTAAATGAATAAGTAACATGGAATAACTTTTTGTTTCGGTTACATGAACAGAAATTCTATGGCATTTTAGTAGAAACTGAGACAAAGGGGCTTAACTTTAGGTCAAGGAGTTGACTGCTCTTTTCTCTGTATGGTAGACATAGCACCTTCTAAAGAGTACAAGCCAGAAAGTGTTTAGTGGGGTCGTCTCTGACTCTCCTTGTAGTTTCTCCTCTGAGAACTGTGGTTCTACTGTTATTGTTCTGTTATGCACTGTCTCTCAAAATAGGTGCAGAAAAGAGCCAGATTAACTTTCCACATGGGCAACATCATCTAGCCTTTGATCACAAGTAGTAGCTGGCTGATTCTAAATTGGGCCTGCGAACACATTCAGAATTAGTTATGTTGATTTTTCTTCCTTATAAGAAAATAGGTGTGCCAGAAGATAGTTCAGAGGTAGGGTGCTTGCCTTGCACATGGCTCACCTGGGTTCAATCCCTAGCACCATATATTCCCCTGAGCACTGCCAGAAGAAATCCCTGAGCACAGAGTCAGAAATAAGCTTGAGCACCACAAGGTGTGGTTCCCAGACCAACAAAACAAAGCAAAACATAGTTGTTCCTGAGGTGTGCTCCTCTTTTTTTCTTTTTATGTTAATTCACGCTTTTTTGATACTTATCAAGTGAGCTTGTATTTTAGGGAGGAGAGATGAAGATGGAGTAATAGGATCAATTCATGAAATTCCAAAAGGTTACATCTATTTTTCTGACTTCTGCTTCCCACTCTTTCACTGTTATTGCTTCATGGTTTGCTCATAAGTTTTGGGGGGTATAATAATAAAAATATAATGAAGCTTCCATTTAAATTTTACTCTTTATCCTTTTTGTGCCTATGGAAATTCTTATTTTTTCTTATTATTATTATATGAGATGACTTTATCTCTACTAAAACCTTAACAAATTACCTTTCTTCTACATAAGGATATATATGTCTAAGGAACCAAACTAATCATATGGAACCACAGCATACTCTTCTCAGAATATTATTAATACAGAAATAGTCAATTTTCTAATTTCTGTTTCTGCATGCTATCTCTATACTATTTTATGTTCTATCATTAGAACATCAATATTTAAAACATTGTATGCATTTTTCGCAAAATGTAGTAATTGTCAAATGTAGAGCTTATTCTCTTACAGTTTATCCTTATATGGTTCTCATCCCACAGCTGCACATCAAATGATCTGAGGAACTTTTAAAAGTTGATACAAGGACCAGAGAAGTATCATAGGATTAGGGCACTTGCTTTGCATGCAGCCGATGCAGTTCAATTCCTGGTACCACAGATGGTCCTCTGAACACTACCAGTAGTAAGCCCTGAGCATAGCTGAGTAAAGTCTCCCCAAGTCAAAAATAAAATGAAAATTGATGCCAGTTCCATCCCATATCAATTTTAGAATCTTTGGGTGCAAGGACTTAGGCATATTTGACATCTTCTTGGTTATTTCTAATATACAGACAATGAAGAATCATTTTCCTGAAACAGTTCTCACAAATATAGTTTTGAATCTGTATCACTTGGAATCTTGTTAAAAATACAGGTTTTTAGTACCCTTCACTCCTACCTCCCAACTTGGTGATTCCCTCAGTTTGGGGTGCAATTCAAGAATTTTTATTTATGCTGATATCATGTTGATGCTTCATGTGATGTGTTTTCAAGAAACCAAATCCTGGGACTGGATAGATAGTAAAGCAGTTAGGGCACTTGCCTTGCACCCAGGTTCAAAATCCAGCATTCTATTGCAGGTCCACTGAGCACTGCCAGGAATAATTCCTGAGTGCATTGCTGGGTATGGCTAAAAAAATAAACATGAATAAAACTGAATTTAAAACATTTTTTTAAAAGAAATCAAATTTTGCTGGGGGTTGGGCATACTTTGAGAACCATTGATGATACATCATGTTAAAGAGGTGCTGGAAGTTGAATTAAGGTTCAGTGAAGAAGAGAACCATGATTTATTAGTCATGGCTGCCATTGTTCCAGGGAGGCAAAATTGTAACTTTCACTGGATTCATCCCAGTAGAGAAATGAATTATTCCTGGAGTGATCTCCTATACACAGTGAATCCTACTACATATGACAGTTTGTGCTCACCAGCATCCAGCCCAACTCAGAGAGGGTAGCTTTTTGGGTTTTTTCTTATAAATATGTTATCTTATCTGATTTGCTGGCTGGAACCTAGCACCTGATGAGGCCTGTGATAGATCACTGTGCTGGTCCTGGGGGTGCTTAGTAAAGTCTGCAGGGAGGGAGCAGCATGAAGTCAGAGAGCGAAGGGCTGAGTGCAGATGAGCCTTATTATGTGTTTGTCTTGTTTTCTCTCAGTTCTGAGGGGCTCCATGGATCATAAAAGCAACCTGCAAGTTGATTCCAGCAAAAGCCAAGCAGAGACTTCAAGCAATTCTCCTGCCATCCCTGAGAAAAATCAGTGAGTCTTAACCATCACTATTCCTAGTCTGAAACTTAGAGGCTGTGTTCTATGGATAAGGAACAAGAAGTATTTCCTATAACAAGAAGTATTTCCTATACTCTCATTTTAATGATTTAGAGCAATAGTTGTTTAACTGTGGGCCCTTTAGCCTCACTGAGGTTTCTCAGGATAATCCAAGGATGCCACAGGTAAAAATTGTATAAATGGGCAGGGGGCACACTATGAAATTAGGGGCTAACAGTGGATCTGACAGGGGATACCACCAGAAGGAAACAAGTTCAGAATGAGGTCACAGTCAGAAAAAGGTTGAGAAATACTGAGTTAGCCAGAATGAAACAAAAATGTGTTTCCCATTAGATTCTACCATGTCAGACGTTGTTTGCCTGTGAGCAAAAGTCTTTACTCTACAGGGCAACCTGAATACAAGACTGTTGTGGGGGGTTTCTTCATGATAAAACCTACATTAAGAGATCAAAGAGATATTACAGTGGGCAGGGTGCTTGCCCTACACTCAGTTGACCCAGCTTTGATCTTTGGTATCCCATATGATCTCCCAAGCACTGCCATAAGTAATTCCTGAGCATAGAACCAGAACTAACCCCTGAGCATTTCTTGGTATGGTCAAAAAACAAAAACAAACACAGGAACAACAAAAAAACCCCCTATGTTAAGATAAAGCATTACTTCACAACTGAGTAGTATTGCAATTCCTTTCCCCTCATCCCCCATTCTATCCCCTGGGATCTTTGACAAAGTCTGGTTGTCCCAACCATAGTGGGAAGAATTGTTCTGATGGTATCTAGTGAGCTGTGCCTTTCCTAAAAGATACCACATGACCCCTTGCAACAGGAATCCAATCTTAAAGTGACAACAATCCCAAAGTTGAGAAACCTTAAGTTTAAGTATACACAAGAAATTTTCACAAGTTTTAGTTTAAAATAACTCAAAATGCATAAGGCAGATTGGGCCTGAGACCACAATAAACTATTTTCAAGGTATATCTGAGCCACCCAGGTCTGCAGATGATGATGGTTGTAACTAAATTGGGGCTCAGGTTACTTTAAGTCAGGTCAGTCCTGGCCACAACTCCCAGCACTAAAGATTAAACACCTTCCTCTTTATGAAGCTCTAGAAGTCTAGAAGTTCTATAAGTACTCCTCCAGATATTCCTCTTTATGGGAAACCCACCTTAATCTCAGAAGAAGTTTCCAAGCATTACCACACTTGTCATCAAGAAGTGCCAACTACACCAGATAGTAGATTGTGGCAAAGAGAAAGTAACCTAGAATGATGTTATTCTTTCTTTCATCCCCCAGTTCAATTGTGGGGACACACACTAAAAGTGTACTCCAGGAGTCAGAGAAAGAAACAGCTCACTAATAAGTTCCTTTGCCACTTTGTACCTGAAAATTGAGTGGTCTTAATTAGTAACTTCTAAAATATTGTTAGTTTTTAGTCTTCTTGTTATCATTACTGAAACTTGCCCAGTTATGTTCTTAACAATCCCTAAGTCGTTGCAAATTGTTGGTCTGCTTTACAAACAACTGCTTTTCTTAATAGTAGAGTCCACTAAGAGCACTTGAAGAAATATAACAGAACCAGCTTCTCAAAATAATCAAGTTTCGAACTTCTGATGTCACAGTAGAAGTAAAAATGATTAAGCCACTGAAGTGGAAAACTTAGGTTCTTACCTTATTTGACTCTGGGTGAGTCAGTGTACCCATTCTGTCCTTCTCCGGCCCCTGCCTGATTGCTCTCGATTTTAAGTGATGACTAACTTTATTCTGAATATTTTGACAATGGGCTGGAGCAATAGCATAGCGGGTAGGGTGTTTGCCTTGCACAAGGCCGACCCAGGTTCAATTCCTCTGTTCCTCTCAGAGAGCCTGGCAAGCTACCGAGAGTATTTCGCCTGCACAGCAAAGCCTGGAAAGCTACCCATGATGTATTTGATATGCCAAAAACAGTAACAACAAGTCTCAGGTCTGAGACACAAGTTTCAGTGCTTGGTCAGTAGCTTAGGGACATCATCAAAGACACCAATTTCTTCCTTCTCCTGGCTCTGCTCTCAGCGTATCAGTGATACTGTCACTTAACAGTCATCAGGTGGTTGTAGCAACACTAAGCATCACTTCATCACATAGCCATGTCCATAGCCAGCAGGACGAGGTGAATAGCAAAGAGCTCTCTTTAGGAATCTCCCTTCATTTGCCAGAAGAGAAACCTTTCCCAGAAGATCCCAGGATGTGCCCCTCAAGCGTCTTTGTCAAGAATTTACAGAGTACTCAAGGGAAACTGACATAGCAAGTATTGGCATTTTCAGCTTTTCTAGGGCAAGAAAAAAGTAATTGGAGGAGGAATGAACCAATGAAAGACAGAATAAGACTAAATTAGAGAATTCATAGAGAAGACGTGGTGAGGAGTATAGCTGAGAATAATAGTGGCAGGTTGTGGTCATCATTGAGATTCTGCTATTATTTACTGTGGTGCCAGTTCTTACACAGATTTATTTGAGATAATTCACACATCATTATTTGGGTTGGCATTACTGAGTCTACAGATTCAGCTCATCCAGAAGAGACACCAATGTCATGGAGGGAATAGCTGGCAAGATGGGTATAAATCCAGATCTCCCATCTCCAATAAATACTAGCAAGTAACATCTGATCATCATTAACAACTTCCTGGTCACTGCACCTGATGTTTTACATGCATTATTCTATTCAATCCTCATAAGTCCCTAGGAGAGGTGTACAGTTTATAATTTCAGGCACTTTAAGATCACATTACTTGCTGATGTTACTTAGTAAAGTGAAGAGTCAGGATTTGAATAAAGGCCTGATTCCAGAGTCCATAATTTTAGCCTGTAATTCAGAAAAAAAAATCTTGTTTGTTTTTTGGACCACACTTGGCAGTGCTCAGGGATTACTCCTGGCTTCAGTGCTCAGGTTTCACTCCTGGCAGGACTCAGGGGACCTTATTCAATGTTGAGTATATAACCTGGGTGCAAGGCAAGTACTCTAACCACTATACTATCTCTCAAGCTCCTTTAAAATTTTTAAATTCTTTTTATTCATTATTTTTCAGTTTTTGGGGTCACACCCAGCAGTGCTCAAGGCTGGTACAATGCTCTGGGATCAGTCCTGGTGGGATTCAAGGGACTATGTGTGGTACTGGGGATCAAACCTACGCCAGCTGCATACAAGGCAAACAAGAAAGAAAAAAGCTCATTTTCATTTAAAAAAATGACGATTTCCTTTTAAACGTCCCCTTCCCTTCCCTTTTGCTGCTCTTTCAATGACTGGAAGTTGCACGCCTTTGGATGGGATGATCCCACACTTGAGGGGATCCCACACTCACACTGGTGACACCTGGTTGTGGTCCCGGGAATCCCCAACCGCAGAGCTGCTGGATTCACGTGCAGACCTTCAAGGGACTGAACTCCAGCCTCACCAACTTCACACTGGCACAACAGGTGCTTTCTATTTTTGTGCCCCCCGCCTTCACCCCTGACTCCTTGACTGTTACCTTCCACTGCCTTCTCTCTGTTCTAGCTCTAGCCATGTGGGGCTTCTTCTCACTGTTCTCAGGAACTGTCACTGCAGCAATGTTATGTAACAATTCATTAAAGAACAACCCCTGATTGGCATGAAACTATTATGTGTGTTTGGTGGGAACATTCTGGCACTGAATTTTTTTCACCTTTATTTAATCTTTTTCTTGAGACCCGAGTATAGTAGTTCGATATGCTAAACACAGTAACAACAAGTCTCAAAATGGAGATGTTACTGGGCCCACTCAAGCAAAATCGATGAACAACAGGAGGACAGTGTGACAGTGACAGTATAGTAGATCAAGACATTTTGTTAGGGAAGAGACTGATTGTTAAGACAGAAAGATAGGGCGACCTCTCATACTCTACCCCACTGACGTAGTACAGACTCTCATACTCTACCCCACCAAAAGTAGTACACATTTGTTTGGGTGGTGGGGTAGAGTATGAGAGTGTGTACTACAACCATGTATGTAATCTCTCATACAAGGGCTTAATATCCCCAGGATGAAATACAACAGTCTTCACACACTTTCCTCTTATGGTGGTGGGAAGGTGCATGGTGATGGGATTGGTGTTTGAATATTAAATGTAATGAATTATTGTGAACGACTTTATAAAAATAAATTTAAATTAAAAAAATAGAAAGATAGGGCACAATGTTCTGGGTCCTATGGAGTTTTGAATCTGACAATAAGCTTACGGGTACTATAGGAATGGAATCATAATCTTTACCTACATAAAGAAGTGATTTACTGCCGAACTACACCTCCCAGGTAACCTCTGATTCCGGAAGTCATGCCCACAGCCCGCCCCCCAGCGCCATCTTTGAAGCCTTAAGCATAAGAGAAAGAACACATGGAGAGTGCGGGATCCCGGAGGAAAAAAAAAAAGAAAAAACAGGTTCCAAAAAGAGCCAAGTTCACCCGCAAGTTCCAGATGGAGTAGGCGCCGCATCTCGCCTCCCCCAGATGGAACCCCGGTGACCAGAAGCCTCTACAAACACAGCTCGAGTATGCGGGAACGAGGACTTTTTCTCAAAACCGCGCGGCCGCTTACGCGGCCGCGCGACATCTCTCTATATACAAAGTGATCAATGAGAAGTAAACCACCCAATCTTTCTCCCTGAAAGTCAGAGTTAAGTTTGGAGCACGGCCACAGCCCCAGAAACACAAGGACTTAATGCAGAACCCAGCAGCTTAGAGCAGAAAAGTGAAAGGACTATGCGTTAATCCAGGCCATCAAGTCTGCCGGAGGGGAAAGGGTGTTGCCCCATTCGCCCTCTCTTCTCTGGAAAGAAGGATGGCGGCCGCATGGGAGCCTTGTGGACAGCAGGTATGAGCCGGGGGTGTGGGGGCGACTAAAACCTCATGGGAAGGGGGGCGTTCCGGTCCGTCCTTCACGCCCTACCGAGGCCACCAGTTGCCCCCCACGAGCGGCTCTCCAGCACGGCCACAGCCCCAGAAGCACAAGGGCTTAATGCAGAACCCAGCAGCTTGGAGCAGAAAAGTGAAAGGACTATGCGTTAATCCAGGCAATCATTTCTGCCCAGAGGGGAAAGGGTGTTGCTCCCTTCCGCCCTCCTCCCTCTGGAAAGAAAGATGGCGGCCACATGGGAGCCTTGTGGACAGCAGGTATGAGCCGGGGGTGTGGGGGCGACTAAAACCTCATGGGAAGGGGGGTGTTCCGGTCCGTCCTTCACGCCCTACCGAGGTCACCAGTCACCCCCCAGGAGCGGCTCTCCAGCACAGCCACGGCCCCAGAAGCACAAGGACTTAATGCAGAACCCAGCAGCTTGGAGCAGAAAAGTGAACGGACTATGCATTGACCCAGGCCATCAAGTCTGCCGGAGGGGAAAGGGTGTTGCCCCATTCGCCCTCTCCTCTCTGGAAAGAAAGATGGCGGCCACATGGGAGCCTTGTGGACAGCAGGTATGAGCCGGGGGTGTGGGGGCGACTAAAACCTCATGGGAAGGGGGGCGTTCCGGTCTGTCCTTCACGCCCTACCGAGGTCACCAGTTGCCCCCCACGAGCGGCTCTCCAGCACGGCCACAGCCCCAGAAGCACAAGGGCTTAATGCAGAACCCAGCAGCTTGGAGCAGAAAAGTGAAAGGACTATGCGTTAATCCAGGCAATCATTTCTGCCCAGAGGGGAAAGGGTGTTGCTCCCTTCCGCCCTCCTCCCTCTGGAAAGAAAGATGGCGGCCACATGGGAGCCTTGTGGACAGCAGGTATGAGCCGGGGAAGTGGGGGCGACTAAAACCTCATGGGTCGGGGGGCGTTCCAGTCCGTCCTTCATGCCCTACCGAGGTCACCAGTTGCCCCCCACGAGCGGCTCTCCAGCACGGCCATGGCCCCAGAAGCACAAGGACTTAATGCAGAACCCAGCAGCTTGGAGCAGAAAAGTGAATGGACTATGCGTTGATCCAGCCCATCAAGTCTGCCGGAGGGGAAAGGGTGTTGCCCCATTCGCCCTCTCCTCTCTGGAAAGAAAGATGGCGGCCACATGGGAGCCTTGTGGACAGCAGGTATGAGCCGGGAGTGTGGGGGCGACTAAAACCTCATGGGAAGGGGGGCGTTTCGCTCCGCCCTTCACGCCCTACCGAGGCCACCAGTTGCCCCCCACGAGCGGCTCTCCAGCACGGCCACGACTCCAGAACACAGAAACCAATTTCTTAACTATCTGACTTTCAGTAGAAATACTTCCAGGGTCAATAAGTAAAATAGCAGAAATCCAAAACCAACATTTAATTCTTGAACCCAGCTGGAGAAAGCAAATCACTTCACAATGCTTTTTCAGCATGTCTGATTTGGGGGGAGGGGGTAAACTCTAAATAATAGTGGTGAATCTTTTATTGAAACAATCTAATCAAAGCGGATAGAGTGTTAACTAGAATTCATCTGCCTCACAGGGACGGGGAGGGGTGGGGGGTGGGGTTTTATTGGGGTTCTTCATGGGAAAAAATAAGTATTGGTAAAGGGAAATGTGTTTGATATTTGCATGACTGAGACATAAACCTGAAAGCTTTGTAACCTTTCCCACAGTGATTCAATAAATAAATAAAAAAAAAAAAAAAAAAAGAAGTGATTTAATTTCTCCAATTCTCCCTATCTTTAATTGATTTAGTATAGGTTTGCAATACTGTAGAGTTTTATTGGTGCTGCTTACCTCCTCTGTATGTATAAAGAACTCTTTACCACCACTAAAAAAATAACACACCCTTGACCCATTCTGCTGCCCCCTGACCAAATTCTTGTAAAGAAGCCTCTTGGGAGAGGTGCCTCCTTCAATGTATAATGTAGTGGAGTTACCTTGGCTGGGAGGATGGAACCTAAAGCACAATTGAGTGTTGGTGCTTGGGGAGCCTGTAATTGTGTACAATCCCTGACACAAATGGGAAAAAAAGGCCTTTATGTTGTGGGGCTTTGTTCCTGGGGTAATCCTCCATTTTAATGCTGATAAATCAACAGTGAGGATTATGCCCCTTAATTTAATTTGGCCTGCATATGGCAAAGCTCTCCGGAAGGGCTTTTATATGCTATTCTTTAGCACAGTCAGTCGGTTGTGTAAAAAGAAGCCCCTGGAAGGGAAACTGGAGCAGGACATTGAGGCTGCAGATGTTTTCACCCTGTAGCCTGTAACATGCATTCCAGAAGGGATGTCCCAGTGGCCGCCTACCTCATGGAAGAGTCAGAAAGCAATAGAGCCTTCGTGATTTCAGTGGCAGGGCTGAGCTGGCATCTTGGGAGCAGGAAAATGCGCACATATTTGTCCCGTGTGTCATCCTGGTGGCTCAGAGGCTGGAAGCCAGTTGGGCTGACCTCAGAGATGATGAGCCAGAGAGGCAGCCTCCCAGCCAGGGCTGACTGTGGGCCAGATTCTTCCTGTGGGCTGTGAAGTGCAGTTTGTCACATATTTGGACACACACACTGTCTGTGGGGGGCCATGGCAGAGCAACGTGGCAGTGCTCAGAAGATGAAACAAAACTTTTCAGTGTGTATCTGGACAGGGAGAGAATTTCGCATCGCCACTTTCCAGGCGAGTTTTCCTTTCCGTTTTCATTTTCTCCCTCATGAGGCTACATGGTCCTCTTACTAATGTCCTACCACTAGGCAAAATGCCAAGTTGATGCATTTAAGTACAGGACTGATATAGAGCACAACAAGAAAGGCAGCTGGTAGGATGAGAGTGGGAGGGACAGTGGTCTTCTTTTATGAAGTGCCTGTGAGGTGGTAAATATTGTAAGGGCTGTTTCATTTGAGAAGAAAGAGGGAAGATTTGTTGACAGACCGAGGTGGAAATCTTAGCTCAGATACTGACTATTGGTTAGAATTGGGGCAAATTTCTTCGTTTTCCTGAACTTGAGTAGACTAGGCTGCAAAGGATGAGGATGAGAGAAAATATTTTCAAAGAAACTAGGACAATTCTAGACACACTTGTCTTACATGTGTGAGGCCTCCCATTGCCAAAACAAACAAACAAACAAAACCAAGATTCTAGACACACAATTATTAAACGCTCAGTATAGGATAAAGGCAGCTACTAGCATGCTATGTATTCATGACTAGTCGAATTTAAAATATTCCTGTAAACCTCTTTTCTATAAAGGGTATTATACCCTTCTAATTTAGCTCTCGATCATAGACTGGGGGAGGGGAGAAAGTTAAAGATCCCCACACATTGGAAACTTTGAATAATGCTCATCCTTTGCTTTAATTAGAGCATCGACTTTTATTTTCTTATATTTGTGACTCTTATCTCAGGAGTAATTAGGAGGCTGATCTTGGGTCCAAGACTCACAATTGCCAGGGATTCCACTGGCATGCTCTGAAACAGTGACTTTCAAAGGTTGCTTAGTTGTTAGAGCTTTCTTAGACTGTCAGTTTTAAAATTATTAATTGGCCATATTTGTTCTCAAAAGTTTTTGAAGCCCAAAACCTTATCACCAACTAAAGAGAGCTTTAAGGAAAAAATCTGTTTTGAATTATATTTTTCCTTGTGGATTTGCTTATGGTTGTACATAAATATTTATCTGAACTATTTCAACAAACTTTAAATCACCAGTGATCCTTATGCATAGGACTCTTTTAGGAGGATTGTGGATGTCAAGAATGTCAGCAATCAGAGCTCTCTTTCTAGAGCCAGATTCCGAGGAGCAGAGGCCTGTTGGAAAATATTTGGAGCTGTTGGAACTGTTTGGTGGTTTTCAACATGTCTGTTGTTTTCATATTTTGTTCTATCTGTTCGTGCTATCCCTCCTGAAGAGAATTCCCTTGCCAGTCCGTTTTTTATTTGTTGATATTTTACAGTCCTCTGAGGTCTTATTCATGTGGTACCTCCTGCATAGCCTTAAAGCAGTCAGGAGGGTCAGGAAAAAAAGCAGCCCCCGGGGAGAAACAGAACAGACCACTGCCCAGTGGCAGGATGTGGGACCAGTACATGGAGAACTGAGATGTCCAGTGAGATGAAAGCTGAGAGAAGAGGGAGTAGCCAGATTGTTCCCCAAATACAACAGCTTAAAAAGTTGCACCCAGTATTTTTTTTATTCAATCAACATGAGATCAGTTACAAAGTTTTCATGTTTGAGTTTCAGTCATACAATGATCGAATACCTATCCCTCCACCAGTGTACATTTTACACCATCAATGTCCTCAGTATCCACCCCGCCTCCCCAATCCCAGACCTCCCCCTACTTCTATGGCAGACAGTTTTCCCTACACTCTCTCTACTTTCAGGCATTATAGTATGTTCGAATTTTCCCACCGCTATTCAAGCCTAGTGAATAGGGGCAGATGCTAGATAATTTATTTTCTATTACTCTCTTTGGTATTTTTTTTTTTTGCTTTTAAGGTCACACCCAGTGATGCACAGGGTTTACTCCTGCCTCATGCACTCAGGAATTAGTCCCGGCGGTGCTCGGGGGACCATATAGGATGCTGGGAATCAAATCCGGGTCGGCCGCATGCAAAACAAACACCCTACCCGCTGTGCTATCTCTCCAGCCCCTTATTACTCACTTTGAATGGGCCCAAGCAATAGCAGAGGGGGTAGGGCATTTGCCTTGCACGCAGCTGAGCCGGGTTGGATTCTTATGCTCCTCTGGTAGAGCCTGGCAAGCTACCAAGAGTATTCTGCCTGCACGGCAAAGCCTGGCAAGCTACCCATGACATATTTGATATGCCAAACACAGTAACAACAAGTCTCACAATGGAGAGGTTACTGGTGCCCGCTCGAGCAAAAATCCATGAACAATGGGAGGACAGTGCTACTTGGTGCAGTGCTACTCACTTTGAATATCACAAGAGGTGTGGTGCGGCCACAAAAGCAGGTCCAGAGACATCTCTGTAGGGAGCTAATCCACTTTGGGATTCATTGGGGAGTCTCTGGATCAGGGCCATTGTTGTGCTGAGATGGCACCTAGAGGAAGATTGTGGGCCTGACAGCCAGAACCACAGGCAGGCAGGGAGATGGGGAGAGATGGCCTGACTCCTCTGCTACTGCCATGAACCTGTATACCTGGGCCTTGCTTCTGGAAGCTAGTGGCCACTGGAGTTTCATCTGGAGTGGGCAGAGAGGGCACACCTGCTCCATCTGAGGTTCCTCGGTGGGATTTGCTCAGTACAGGGTCTGGAGAGATCTCCAGCCAGCTGCTGTCTTCCAGGACTCACTGCTGTGTCTCTGGACCAAGGCCATTGGTGCATCAAGATGCACCCAGAGGCAGCTTGTGGGCACCCAGTGTTTTGAACCTTGTTCTGTCAGCCAAGAGATCTGCTCCCATACTCATTGGGTAGAATAGGGTCTGCAGATATTTTTAAAATTTCCTTTTTCAAAAGATGAACATAGATTTTACCTTTTGAGACAATTCCGATTTCTGATGCTTCTTGAAAAATTATAGTAGTCAAATCTGTCTACTGGAACTGAATCAACTTTCTTCCTTTGATACCTCCTCTCTGACTTTCTCAGTTCACAGCCTATTCTATTAGCATCTTAATTTGATTCTGACTATGTGAAGGGTCACCATAAGGTAGAGGAAATAGTTCAGGCAGTAGACTCCGGTAGTGAACTCTTTCCTTCCAGACTTAGCTCTGGGGTCTGAGGCAAGTTAAACTTATTCCTAATAATGGCACCTAATATTGTGGCCACTGTGAGAGTAAACCATATTTAGAAGACTACCCAGCACATAGTAAGCCTGCAAAAATGTTTACACTAGGGGTAAGAGAGATAATACAGGGGTTAAGGTTCTTGCCATGTGCAAGGCTGACCCTTGTTCAATTCTCAGCATCACATATGTTCCCCCAAGCTCCAAAGTCAGAAGTCAAACTGAGCATGTCTAGGTGTGGCCAAAAACATGTTTTAAAATTAGCCTTATTACTGTATTCTACGTGAAATAGTAAATCCCAGGAAGAAACTGTGCTAAGTTATTTCTGTATTATTCACCAAATCTGGAATCTTTGGTATACACACAAATAAAAATAAATAATGCATATATGAATGAATATGTTCCCTTTGAACTTTTATTTGTTAAGCCAAAAGCTTAATTTACTTTGTCCTTCACTTACAAAGTACGAAGCTGGCTTTTGGTAAAAGCTACTAGTGAAACCATATAAGTAGTTTAACTGATATATGACTGATAATACAACTTATTTTCATGAATAGATTGGTTTCCCATTGAAAAATAGGGATAGGTTTAGGACAATGTTTTTTTTTTTAATTTCTTTTTATTAGTGAAACACCATGAGGTACAGTTGTAGATTTACAATTTTTTGTGCTTGGGTTTGATTATACAATGATCAGATACCCATCCCTCCACCAGTGCCCATTTTCCACCACCATGGATAACATCCCCCCACCCCCATCCCCCATCCCCCCCTGCCTCTGTGGCAGGGCAATCCCCTGTGTTCTCTCTCTCCTTTTGGGTGTTGTGGTCTGCAAAAGAGGCATTGAGTGGCAAACATGTTCAGTCCATAGTCCACTTTCGACATGCATCTCCCCTCCTGGGAGGATCCTCCAAACACCCTTTATTTGGTGCTCCCTTCTCTATCTGAGCTGCCCTTTCCTCTAGAATGCCCGACTGGTCACTAAGCTATGGAGTACTCCTCCTGGTACTGATCTCAGCTATTCTTGGGTATTAATCTCATATTTTGTTACTTTATGTCCCCCAGATGAATGCAATCTTTCTATGTCTATCCCTCTCTTTCTGACTCATTTCGCTTAGCATGATACTTTCCATGTTGTACCACTTGTATGTAAATTTCATGACTTCATCTTTTCTAAGAGCTACATAGTACTCCATTGTGTAGATGTACCAAAGTTTCTTTAACCAGTCATCTGTTCTTGGGCATTCAGGTTTCTTCCAGTTTCTGGCTATTGTAAAGAGTGCTGCAATGAACAAACAAGTGCAGATGTCACTTCGACTATACATTTTTGCCTCTCTGGGATATATTCCCAGGAGTGGTATTGCTGGGTCAAATGGGAGCTCAATTTCTAATTTTTTGAGAATCGTCCATACTGTTTTCCAGAAGGGCTGAACCAGTCGACATTCCCACCAACAGTGAAGGAGTGTCCCTTTCTCGCCACATCCGCGCCAGCATCAGTTGCTTTTGTTCTTTTGAATGTGGGCCAGTCTCTGAGGTGTGAGATGGTATCTCATTGTGGTTTTGATCTGCATCTCCCTGATGATTAATGATGTAGAGCATTTTCTCATGTGCTTTTTTGTCATTCGGATTTCTTCTTTGAGAAATTTTCTGTTCATTTCATTGCCCCATTTTTGGATGGGGTTGGATGTTTTCTTCTTGTGGAGTTTAACCAGTATTTTGTATATCCTGGATATCAACCCCTTGTCAGATGTGTATTCGGCGAATATCCTTTCCCATTCTGTAGACTGTCTTTGTATTTTGGTCACTGTTTCTTTGGAGGTGCAGAAGCTTCTTAGTTTAAGATAGTCCCATTTATCTATCTCTGTTTTCACTTGCTCAGACAGTGGTGTGGCATCTTTGAAGATACCATTAGCTTCAATGTTAGGACAATGTTTAATATTCGCCTTCTTCAGAAATCCAGTTATTGGCAGACAGCTACTATGGTTAGGGTCTTAATTAAGGGTTTGTTGCTAAGAACCATACTTGGAGAACTTAAGTAGAAAAGATGCTAGAACATGTGTCTGACTTGGATTCTCTGAACACTCCTCTCCCCACATCAGATTCATACTTGAAGTTAGTGTTTATATGCCTGGTGTCTTAAAGATGGAACATCTCCAGAAACAATCTAGGTAGTTTGGCATGAACACCAATTTTCAATATGTCAACAAATCTTGACGATAGCTAAAGTTAGGGCACCACCCACCAAGCCTGTAGTATAATCCGGACATGAACTTTTGTTTTGTTCTTTCTAACTGAAATGTAAGGACAGTTTAAGGACAAGGCTTAATTATTTGTCTTCTTTAGAATTTCAGTTATTAGAGGGTAGCTATCTATGATTAGTATCTTAATTTAAGGGTAAATTGCTAATCCATCACTTAATCTATCTTTAAAAACCTTTGCAAATAATGTTAACAACAAATGATAGCCTGAACCCTGCAAAGTTTATCTGTGAGGCTGGATTCATTGTTTCTCTAGAAAGCATGCAGTTGACAAAGAAGTTGAGTCCAACCATAACTGCACTGTAGCACTGTCCTCCTGTTGTTCATTGATTTGCTTGAGCCGACCTAGTAACATCTCCATTGTGACACTTGTTGTTACTGTTTTTGGCATATGGAATACATGGGTAACTTGCCAGACTTTGCCGAGTGGGGGAGATACTCTCTGTAGCTTGCCAGGCTCTCTGAGAGGGGTGGAGGAATCGAACCTGGGTCACCAGGTAGGCCGTGTGCAAGGCAAATGCCCTACCCCCTGTGCTATCACTCCAGCCCCATCCAAGAAAAAAAGAAAAGAAAATAATAATTCTTGCAACTCCCTCTCCCTCCCTCCACCAATTCCTGTTCTAATGTTAACCCATGACTTGTGCTGTTAATACTTGACAAATACTTAATTGGAAACCTATTTCAAACGTCTGAAACTGAATCATCACCCCAAAATGAAACAAAATAAACTGAGTAACTTGAGGTTTATGGCATAGAGTTGGTCAACACACACACACACACACACACACACACACACACACACACACACACACACAAGGATGGAGGCGGAGCAAAGCCAGGTGTCAGAATTACTCAGTATTACTCATAACAGTCAAAAGGAAAAGAAAAGAGTGGACAAATCTAAATATTCACCAACAAATGGAGAAACAATATGATCTATCTGTACAACAGAGTATTATTCAGACAAAAAGGAGTAAAGTACTGGCAGTGGGATCCAAATTCCCAAGCACAGCCAGGAATAAGCACTGAGTAATGCAGGCGTGACCCCAAACTCCTCACGGTCACAGTCACGGTCCTCCCGTTGTTCATCGATTTGCTCGAGCGGGCCCAGTAATGTCTCCATCATGAGACTTGTTGTTACTGTGTTTGGCATATCGAATACGTCACGGGGAGCTTGCCAGGCTCTGCCCTGCGGGCGAGATACTCTCGGTAGCTTGCCGGGCTCTCCGAGAGGGGCGGAGGAATCGAACTCTGGTCGGCCATGTTGACTGCGTGCAAGGCAAACGCCCTACCGCTGTGCTATTGTGGGAGACCCCAAACTCCAATCATTAAAAAAAAAAAAAGAAAATTATTGAAAGGCCTGAATCTCAGTCTGGGATCTCAGCTCAGGCCCACAGGCCCCTAGTGGGATGCAAGTGGTCCCCTCCTGGAAGCTGCCCGAATCCTTAAGCAGGGCAAGGCCAGGCTGGTTCCAAACAACCCCTCCCAAAGCAGAAGGGCTTTAGAACACTCAGTCCCATCGTCTTTAGGGACTTGGAACTCAAGGAGGCAATGCCTGAAAAAAAAAAAAAGAAGAAGAAGAATAAAAAGAAAAACACTATCTAAAAATAAAAGATGTGGGGCTGGAGCAATAGCACAGCGGGTAGGATGTTTGCCTTGCACGCAGCCGACCCGGGTCCGATTCCCAGCATCCCATATGGTCCCCGGAGCACCTCCAAGAGTGATTCCTGAGTGCAAAACCAGGGTGTGACCCAAAAAGAAAAAAAAATGATGTATCCAAGATCCCAAAAGTCACTCTTCTACTTCATACTTTAAGATGACTTTACTCTTTTTTTTTTTATTTCAAAAAGGTCATTTGTTAAATGTAAGACTTCTACTTTTTTCTAATTAAAAAATTTCTGGCCACTCTCCTAACCAGAAATTTCAATCTCTCCTTAGCTCAAAAAAAAAAAAAACTGTCTGCCTTTTCTTTTTTTCTTTATTCCTTTTCTGTTTCCTTCCTTCCCCATCAACAAACCCTTGCTTCTCCTCTCAGCATCTTTCTTTGTCTTTCCTTTTATGATTTATACCTACAGTTCTAAGTTCTGGTTGTTAATCTAAAAGATAATATCAAGTAACAGCAAAATCTGGCTGTGTCTGATCATTGCAGCATTCTTTATCTCTTTTCTGTATTCTCCATTTGTGACTACATGAAATTTTAGAAATTTAGCACATTTTATATCCATGGCACTTGTATCCTCACTCAAACCTTAGCTTTATCAGACTCAGAAGAAGCTTTTTGGTAAAGTTACCTTTGTATATTAAGCCTATGTTAAAAGAAAATAATGAAAAGAGAAAGGTTGTTCAAGTTGAAAATATTACTAGAGACAAAATTTCTGTTATGAATTCTGCTGAAATAATTTTGTTATCAACATTTAAAGCAACCTAGAGATTAATTTTGATTAATTCCATACCCTTATTTACTTTATTTTATTGTCCTTAATTTCAAAGAAGGAAATATCAGTGTTTCAGTCCCAAATGTATTCTGTAAATTAAATACATTTTATATCCTACATGTAGGATGCAAATATGCCCTCTAATTTCCCTTTAGCATTGCCCCAGTCACTTTAAATTAAGAACGAATCTGCGCATGCATTTGCCACAGAAATTGTTGACTTTAGTTATACCACACTCCATGTGCATCTTAATAGCTTCTCAGACTTGTCTTCTTGATGAGGAGACAAAACAGGAGGGTGTGGGGGACGTTTTTTCTTTTCATCTGAATGAGGTAGGTCAGAAAGACAGAGCAGCAGAGAAAGCTCTGGTGAAACAGAGCCATAACGACTGCTGTGCTTGGGAAATTAGATAATAAACAGTCCCTGATACCCAGATTCTAATGACCTAAGATCAACACAGTCTGGAGATGTGGGCAGGAGTGGCCTGCCACACTCTGGCCCAGGCCCTCCCTGGAGAGCTCTTTGTGTCAACAAGAACAGCCAGTGCTCCTGGCTGGCTCCCAGCACTCAGAATGGGGCTATCATTTTTGTTTGCTTTGCAAATATCTTAATGGGAAGTGGTTCAACACCACCTATGGGTTAATCTGAGGGGTACTGCTTGGCAGCTGTTCACTCTGAGAACCACATGGCCGCTCTGGGGTGGCAAGAGTCAGGCCGACTGTGAGCGACTAGCACCAGCTTGAGGCATCTCTGTACTTACTGGATTTACTGACAGGCAGGGAGCACCTTGATGCCTTTTATTCTTCATTCCTTCTGGGAGGAAGTATAGTCTCAGATCCAGTTGCACTTTCCCTCTAAGGTGGAGAGTTGTTTCCATTAGTTTCTCTGACATCTGACTTACATCATTACCTCAGTATCTTTTCATAGGTTCTGAATTTGGTATTAAACATGGTGGTGGGATGTGGCAGAGATGGTGGTGTAATTGCAGGAAGGAGGATTTGGTAAGTTAGCCAGTCGGGAAGGCCACTGCTGTGTCTTCACTTGAGATCTAAAGAATTAAATGACTAATGGATTTCTTTTTGACCCCTATACTTCTAGTCACTTAGTTTTTCTCCTCTCTTCGCGACTGTGGTATTCTCAGTCTTGACTCATGGGAATGCTTCCCTGGGTGATTTGGCCAACTCAAGTCTATCTAGATCTGAGTCAGCAGATACAGCATGGAAGAGCTTTTTCTATGCTCTCTTCACTTGTGTTTCAGGTGAGGTTGGACAGTTTCCACAACACAGGTTAGGGAAGTTCTGAGAGTGAAGTTGGACTTACTACCAAATGCAAGTTCTCATGTATCCCCAGATCCTGAAACAAATGTTCAGCTACTCCCAGCAATGATGCAAATCGGTGAGAGAGGAGGCTTCAGTTTCCCCTTGCTAGCTGTTGAAAGCAGCTCCATTTAAGAGGTTTCCATTCCACGCTTTAAACAATCCTGCAAAATCTTGAGATCTTCCTGAAGAAGGAAAGTTAGCAATTTCCCAAGACCATAAATTCTTCTCTAGAAGTTAGGCTCACCAGCAACTAAGATAATGGGCAACACCTAAGACAAATAGATAGATAAGCCAAAAGACCTATCCTTAGATAATCAGCCAGGCCACCCTGAATGAGTGTTACAGACCACTCTGTGACAATCTTGTCACTTGACAAGTAACATAACAATCCAATTTACCTATAAAACCCCCAACAGTTCAAACTTAGTTCTATACTGAAATTCCTCGACTCATGGAGAGTTTCTTTTCTTCTGTTTTATGATAAGCCTTTCTATTTTCTGAGTCTAAGCATTTGTCTTACTCAATATTGGTAACCATGGAAACCATGGACCAACACAGAGACTTTCCATCACTGTTCCTGCATCACTTGCTTCTAAGGGTTTATACTTTTTTGTTGTTGTTGTTTTGGCTTTTTGGGTCACACCCAGCAATGTGCACAGGTTACTCCTGACTTTGTACTCAGGAATTACTCCTGGCAGTGCTCAGGGGACCATATGGGATGCTGGGAATCAAACCCAGGTCATCTGCATGCAAGACAAACATCCTATCCAGTGTACTATCGCTCCAGCCCTGGGTTTATACATTTTTAAAAGTTTCCACACCTATTTTTAGAATAGTTGCATGTAAGACCTGGGACCCACTGGACTTGCTATTAGTAAGGATAAACTCTCATTGGGCTAACTTTTCTCAGAACCTCTACTTCCTTTCTTTCTGTGGGAAATAAAATGGCACAAAGATAACCTATTTCACCTAGTCATGAAAGAAAAATGAGATAACATACACAGAGTAAACAGCAGCACATCAGACATGTATTAGTCACAGGAATGTTCCTGTTCTCACTGAGGAACCCACTTTTCTTTATATAATCCTTAGCATTATTCTTTTCTGAGATATTCTTTCTGAGATCTATTACCCCCAACTCTTTATAATTAAGTCAGTGCCAAATTAAAAACAACATGATCGTCAAAGTAAACAATGATAATCAAAAGATAAAATGTATAGAATAAACTAAGAATTCATAATTCAAATAGGAAAAAAGAAAGGGAAGAAAGGAAGAAAGTGGGAAGGAGGGAAGTCTTTTTCCTTCAATAAAATGTGAAATAGTAAATATAAAGGAGTGTTGAAAACTGAAAATTACCATTTGACAACTACCTAAATAATTGTTGATACAGTGGATACTTGAACTAAGAGACAAAAGTTTCTGGAGTTGCAAGCTATTTACAGAGTCTCCAAGTAAATCTTCATAAAATACTAATTACGAAAGGACAGCAGGGAGACCTGGCAGATGACACCTGAGCCAAGATGCAAGTTAACTTCACAAAGAGTCAAACTGAGAGAATGTGTCTCTTCATCAGGGGCACTAAGAGCACACCACTTCTGTGAATTTCCTGCCAAATGTACATAACCTGAGTTTAATCACAAAGAACCAACAGGCAAATCAAACAGGGACCTCATCCAAAATGACTGATTCGTAGGTTTCAAAATGAGCCACAGAGCACTGAGGAGCTTTTCCAGATTAAAAGAGATTAAAACAAAATGGCTGTGTAATTCTTTTTTTTTTTTTTACAATGTCATTGGGACAATTGGCAAAATCTGATGCAATCCACATATTGGCTATTAGTAGTGTGTTAATGTTAGTTTGTGACTTTAATCATTATATTTTATTTAAGAGAATGTCCTTTTAATAAACTGAAATTAACTCAAACACTTTAGAGCTGAATTTCATGTTAGAAACCAGAGATAGTATTTTTTTTCCTGGGGTATATTTTACTATGGGGAAGACAATTCCCTTAAACAAAGCAGAAACCATTCAATCTTGGGCACTGGTATGGTCCCCTGAGCATTGTCAGAAGTTATCCCTAACTACAGGGCCAGTAGTAAACCCTGACACTACCAAGTGAAGCCCCCCAACCAAAAATAAAAAATTAAGAATAAAAACAAAAAAATAAGAAAACTTTTCTGGGTAGGTTGGTTGAAAATGTCCCCTTAATTGATTACTTGATCACTTGACTTCCCGTTAATCGTCGATTTGCTCGAGCAAGGTGCCAGTAACGTCTCCATTTGTCCCTGTCGCGTGCTAGTGTAGCCCAATGGTGTCTGTTCACTCTAGGAACACAAAGAGCCTCAAACCGATCGTTCATGATCTTGATGAAGAAGTCTGACCATCTGGTAGGTGGGCAGCCACGTGGTCTTTTGACATCCCATGGAATCCAGTCAGTAATAGCTCTAGTCCAGCGGTTGTCTTTAAATCTCACTACGTGACCAGCCCATCTGATTTTTGAGGCCTTGGCAAATGAGACAGCATCCCTGATTCTTGATCGTCAACAGAGGTCGGAACTCCGGATTCTTTCTCTCATTTGAGTGAAACGTGATATTTCAAGCATAGCTCTTTCGATTCCTCTTTGGGAGACCCAAATAGCGTTCTCATCCTGTTTGCGTAGGGCCCAGGTCTCTGAGGCATATGTTAATGCAGGAAGAACAGTGGAATCAAAGAGATGTGCCCGGAGCCCGAGGTTCTTCGTCCTCTTAGCTATTTCTTCCACGTTCTTGAAGGCATTCCAAGCCGCTCTCTTCCTCCTGCGCAGCTCGGGTGCCAGGTCATTTGTCATGTTGACTTCTCGACCTAGGTACACATAGCTGTTGCATTCAGAGATGGTCATTCCATTGAGAGCAAATGGGGCATCAGGAACGAGGCTGTTTCTCATAAACATTGTCTTCATAAGATTCAGCTGTAGTCTGACCTTTCCACACTCACGGTTGAAGTCGGCCAGCATTTGTGCCGCTTGGCTAATGTTTGGTGTTATTAAAACAATGTCATCAGCAAAGCAGAGGTGTAGTTGCCGACCATCTATCTTCACTCCCATTCCTTCCCATTCCAGTCGTCGCATGATGTTCTCGAGGGTGGCACTGAAGAGTTTCGGTGAAATGGTATCACCGAAAGCCCCTGGAGAAAGGGCTGCAAAGTTTAAAAAGAGAACTCCCAGAACGACCACCAACTGGGAGCTCTTTGGCACTATTGCGGCAACATGGGAAGATGCCATTGTTGACAACATTGACAAGGAATACGATCGACTGGTTCAGCACCTCCATGATTGTGTGAGGAACGCCAAGAGAGAGATAGCCACAAAAAAACGCCTGTCTTTGAAAACTCTTGAGCTTATTCGCCAACGTGGTTTGGCTCATGCCTCAGGCAACCGCAAGTGAACTCCGATCTTGCAAAGCAGTGCAGAGATGCGATCAAGGAAGACCTCAAAGAGAGAAGAGCAGAAGTGCTGGTAGATGTGGCACAAGCCGGGAAAAGTATTCCTAATGCCCGCCTGTCCTTTGCCAACTACAAGACCAAGATGACTGCCCTCTGATGTCCTGATGGATCCATCACATCCTCCAGAACGGCAATGGAGAAGATTATCCATGACTTCTACTCAAATCTCTTCGATAGCCATGTCCACTTGCCGACATACCAAATTCCACAGCATGGATATGTCGTTCCCAATGTTCTCCCTTCCGAAATCTGACACGCCATTTTGTCAGTAAAGAAACGAACAGCATCCGGCCCAGACAAAGTCAGACCTGAACACCTGAAGAACCTGCTGTCAGTACTCATCAATACGCTGGCTCGGCTCTTCACACGCTACCTGTCTGAATGCAAGATTCCGTCCCAGCAGGACTGTACTACTGTACAAGAAGGGAGACATCCATGACATTGGCAACTATCGCCCGATCTGCCTATTGTCTGTCATCTACAAGTTGTTCACTCGAGTCATCCTGAATAGGATTGGCAGAACACTAGATGAAGGACAACCATGCAAGCAAGCCGGGTTCCGCAAAGGATTCAGCACCATCGACCATATCCACAGGATAACCAAACTCATTGAGGTTTCTCAGGAGTTCAAGATGCTGCTCTGTCTAACGTTCATTGATTTAAAGAAGGCCTTTGATTCTGTTGAGACGGAAGTGGCCAGTGAAGCCCTAGCCAATCAGGGCGTACAAACTCAATACATCAAGATCCTCCGTGAGCTGTATTACGGATTCACTAACAGGATCTCACCATTCTACAAAGAAGTAATCATTGATGTCAAGAGAGGGGTTCGGCAGGGTTCCCTTAATTAAAGGTGGAAACTGGAGCCGGAGGATAGCTCAACAGGCTGAGTGCATGTTTTGCTTGCTGAAATCTCAGGTTTAGACCTAGCCCCACATGGTCCCATGAATATTGCCACAAGCCCACATTCTAGCCTAATTCAGTCTCTAAAGTTCTTCGAACATAATTCATAAGTAGCTCAACCAACAAGTTACTTTGTGGCCCCACATGAAGGAGAGAGATTATAAGAGACAAGCCTCTCCACAGATGTGTTACACCATTTCCCCTTCTCAATCAGCCTAAGTGTCCTAGCTCAGGAACTTGCCTTTCAAAAGCACACAATTATAAACAGTAAGTATATCTCCTTGCTAAGTCGGTATTTTAATTTTAATTTCTGAATTACTATACATTTTCTAATTTAATCCTTATAAAAATTCAGATTGTTTCTGTTCTATTTTGTTCTTCCTAAAAGAAAAAATATATTTCTTTGCCCTAGTCTGGCAAGAGTTTTTATTATATTTTTGCTGTTGAGGAATCTAAGGTGTAGATTTGCCCAAGTTAGAGTTGCCTATATTACTTTTGTTTGGTTTGGGGCGTCACAAGGTGGTGACCAGAGCTTAGTTCTGGCTCTATGCCTAGGAATCACTCCTGGCAGAGCTTTGAGGACTATTAGTGGTTTTGGGGATCAAAACTGGGATATCTGTGTGCAAGACAAGCACCTTAAACCCTGTACTGTCTTTCGCCTGAGTCACAATATTTAGCAAAGAAAATGTAGGCTACCCACAGAATGTTAATGTTACATAAAATAATTTTTATTAAACATGTCCTACAAACTGTATTTGTTTATTTTGGGACCACACCTGGCAGTGCTCAGGGCTCAGTCCTGGCTCTGCACTGAGGGATAGTTTCTTGGCAGGCTTCAGAAACTATTTGGGCTATCAGGGATTGAACTCAGGTCGTCCTCAAGCGAAGTAAATGCGCTGACCACTGTACTATTGCTGTGGCCCCAAATTTATTTTAAATTTAAATTTGAAAATTTTAAAAACATATTAGGCATTTAACTGAAATTCAAGTTTATTCGAGATCCTATATTTACCTGATAAGGTTAGTCCAAGTTCTTTGGAAGAAAACTATAACAAATATGTATGATATATCATCAATGTATAACATATGTGTTGCAAAACCTTTATCAAGTATTTTCAATAGTCCTCTGACTTTTATGCTCCATAGCATAGAGTTGTTATTATTTTTTACCTTTAGAATATTTTGATTGAAAACATATTAAGAAATAGCAATTTCTATTTTTATTTATTAAGATGTTTACTCAGATATCCTCTTCTGTAACCACTCAGTCTAACTCTGCCTACAACACTTTCTATGACCCTTTCCTGTTTTACTTTCTTCTTTGTTACTTACTTTGAGTTAATAAGCTAACAGATTTACTTCTTTCTTTAATTTATTGTCTGCCTTCTCTGCTAGAATATAGATTCTTATGAGCACAGTTATCTTAAATCAGTTTGTTCATTGCTAATAATAGTTCACTGCTAATAATCAGTTTGTTCACCAATAATAATAGGAGACAAAGTAAAAGTGTTCAGTAAGTATTTTGGGGATGAATGAATAATGTCTAGGGGCCTATTTTTGCTAAATCTGTTGCAAATGTATTATATAGTCTCATAATCTTTACAAAAAGCACTTAAGACTTTCCACCATATTAGTGTGTAGATGTATAATCTTAATATTAGTCCGTAGATGTAACATAAGTAAAAGATCATTTTATTGGTGACCAAGGAATGCCTCCATAAACAGTCAAACTTAATTTAATCTGTCTCTTGGTAAGTTTTCTAGAGCTAAATATTGGTCATACCAGATGTTATTCATGGAGATCCCAAATATAATCGCATGACTACCTGTTTTTTTGTTTTGTTTTGGTTTGGGTGCCATACCTGATTTTGTTCAGGGCTACTATCTCTCCAATGCCTGTATAACTTTCTGGAAGAGTCTAGTGAAATGACCTCCAGACAGGCCAGAACAACTGTACAGCGGGTAGGGCATTTGCCTTGCATGTAGCTGACCCATGTTTGATCCCCAGCATCCCAAGCAGATGCTTCCCCATGCATCACCAGGAGTAATGCCTGAGTGCAGAGCCAGGAATAACTCCTGAGCATCATCAGGTGTGTCTCCCCGTTCTCCGTAAAATGTCCTGTAGACTAAAAGTATAGGCTCTCTATTCACCTGATATGGGTTTGTATCTGGGCGCTAAAACAGCCCAAATTTGAGCAGCAATATGAGAACAGTGCTAGGACATGGACTTCTAATGCTGGCCTGAGGGCCAATGCTGGCCTGAGGTTCCATGAGAAGGAAGATCCAGCCTGATCCTTAGCAGAGCATTCAGCAGTGCGGCCCATAACAGTGCATTTGATTGGGTCACAGTGTTCTTTCTCTCACAGCATCTTCCTTCCAGCCCCAGACCCAAGAACAACTTGGTGTGGGTTCCCTACTTTGCTAACCAAGAACTGAGATAACCTGAAAGGGTGGTTTTCTGTCAAACATCCTTTTCCCCAATAAGTTAAATTCTTTTTTTTAACTTATTAAATATGAATTTTAAAATTAAATTAAAAAATTGAAAAATTCTCATCAAATTGAAGAAAATTCATTTTAGACAACTCAGTGACAACTGCCTGCTTTAGAGTAAGGAAGGAGAGAGAAAAGAAATGCAAATGTGATTTTTTGCAGCTCTCTGGGGTACTTGTATAGAGGAGAAAAGCAGAAAGATAAAGAGATTGAATTTAAAGGGCTCAGTGGGATTTGGGAAATTCCCTTCTACAACTCTAGTGCTAACTTGAAACAATGACATTATTAAGCATTCATCAGCCTTTTTTAGCCCTTTTTATGAATCTGCCCTTGAAAAACTTTCAAAAACTTAATTGTGTGTCTAAGAGCAAACAAATAGCCACCTAGTTATGAATAGTTTATAGGAGCCCAGAGCTATCTCACTGCAGGTAGGGCACTTGCCTTGTTCGCAACAAACTCAGGTTCAATCCAGGCATCCTATATGGTTCCCTAAGCATGGCCAGCAGTGGTTCCTGTGTGCAGAGCCAGGAGTAACCACTGAGCACTGCCATATGTGTCCCCACAAAGTTAGAAAAATAAAATAAAATAAATTTTAAAATTAAGAATAGCTTACATTGTCAACTCATTCAGCTAAGAATCTAACCAGGGATGTGCCCCCCCCACCCAAAAGAATTATGAAGTAGTCAAACATAATAAGAAAACATAGTATGAAAACTGTTTATTTTTCTAGTTTTCCTTTCCCCCATCTGTCTCCCCCACCCTCTCCCCCCACACACACACAATATTGGTTTTATTTTGCACTGTTATCATTTGTTTCCGCTCTCCTACTTTCTTTGTATTTCCTTCATATCATATATTGATGATCAGGAAGAATGTTTGAGTTTTAGAAATAAAGAAATGCTGATCACAATAATAATGGGGAACTACTTTTTTTTAACCAAAAGATTTTAAAAAATTCAAAAGACTAGTAATTGTGTTGATGATATTACAGAAATGAATTCGTTGATATTTGGAATATGAGTGCTAACATTTAGCTTTGTAGAAGAGAAATAGATGATAAAACTTAAAAGCCTTAAAATAGGCAAAATCTCTGCTCACCTTTTGACCCAATAGTATTTCCTTAGAAGGATATCCTAGGAAAATAGCTGGATACATAAACTAAATGTACACAATATTTAATGATCCATTTTTTAAAAATTTTTATTAGTGAGACACCGTGAGGTACAGTTGTAGACTTACAAATTTTTGTGCTTGGGTTTCAATTATACAATGATCAAATACCCATCGCTCCACCAGTGCCCATTTCTCACCACCACAGATCCCAGTATCCCTCCCACCCCCCATTCCCCCCATTTTTATGATGTGATAAATCGGAAATAACATAAATATCTAAAAACAATAGATTAAATTCCTTGATAGTCATCAAGTATAACATATACTCATATAAATGACATAAAAATTCACATTTATATTGTGTGTATGATTCATATATATATGGAAAGTTACTGATCATGAGAAAAGGTAGATTGCAATGCCAACTAAATTGAAACATTATTTTTAATACATAACATTGTACCTAAAAAGACATGCACCAAAATATTATCAGAAATTATATCTGAGTATATAAAGTGTCCCATAATTATTTTCTTCTCTATGAATATCTGTAATATTTTGGGGGGGGGTTACACCGGGTGATGCTAAGGAGTTACTCCTGGTTTTGCACTCAGGAATCACTCTTGGCGGTGCTCAGGGGACCATATTGGATGCTGGGAATCGAATTTGGGTCAGCCATGTGCAGGATAAATGCCCTATCTTTTATGCTATCACTTCAGCCCCGAATATCTGTATTTTATTTGATACTCTAGTAAATATTTTTTCCATCAGAAAAAAGGAGAAATGTTTTACATTTGAATATGTAGCATTTTCATCAACTAAAAAGTACAGAAGAAAAGATAAAATTGAAGAAAGAGCTCTGATAACTCAAAATGCAAGTGACTTGCTGCTCTTTTATGCCATCTCCTCTATGATAAAAATTTGCTAAAGCTCACCCTCAATCAAGGATTTTTTTGTAGATGTTTTAAATCAATTTTAATGTGACAGCAGACAGGTCACTTACAGAAACAAGTTTGTGGTACAGTTAGGCTTGGAATTTATGGAATCTACCAGGAGCCTCCACCACTGCCCCATTGTAAAAGAGGCTGGGATGGGGATAGACAGGGAAGGGAAAGCATCAGAGGAACAGAAACTAGGACTAAAGGATAATGATGCTATAGCATCAAAGGCAGGAGAGGAACAACATTCCAGTCAAGATGTGGAAGTGTAAATACCTACAACCCTGAGAAGAGCAAGTGGGTGTTTGATACATGTTTTTATTGTGCTGATGGTGAATAGTAAACAAACATCAAATTTAGAAAACTTAGCTTTCCTGTGTATGTAGTAAAAGCCATATTTTTAGTTAATTAATTAAGTTATTTATTTATTGAATCACTATGGGAAAAATTACAAAGCTTTCAAGTTTAAGTCTCGGTCATGCAATTATCAAACACATTTTCCTTTACTAATACTTATTTTTCACCACGAAGAACCCCAATAACACCCCCTCCAACCCTCCCAATGCCTGTGAAGCAGATGAATTCTAGTTAACACTCTATCTACTTTGATTAGATTCATTGTTTTGACAAAAGATGCACCATTATCATTTAGAGTTTACACCCCTAAATCAGACATGCTGAAAAGGCATTGTGAAATAATTTGTTTTCTACAACTAGTCACAAGAATCAAATGATGTTGCACTGCCGCTGTTGTGGCCACATGATTTTGGATTTCTGGTATTTTACTTATTAAGCCTGGAAGTATTTCTGCTAAGAGTCAGATAATTATGAGATTGGATTTTGTGCTCTGGAGGCATGGCCGTGCCAGAGAGCCACTCGTGGGGGGCAACTTCTGACCTTGGTAGGGTGTGAAGGATGAGCCGGGAATGCCCCCTTCCCATGAGGTTTCAGTCGCCCCATCACGACCGGCTCATATCTGACTTTCCATAAAGCTCCGAAGCGGCTCCCATCTTTCTTTCCAGAGGGAAAAAGGTGGAAGGGAGCAACACCCTTTCCCCTTCAGTCAGAAAAGCCATATTTTTAATTTTGAGTCCCCATGAATTTGATTTGTGTTCCTTTTAAGAGAATTTATTATCTTCCAATCCCCTAAGTACATATAAAATATGAGTTTGAAATGAGAACTACTCCCAAATCTGAAGGAAGTAGAAAGCTAACAAAAATTACCACAGAGGCAGTAGGTATCACCAGTCCTATTATGAAATTTATAATCTGTCTTCACGTGTGAACTGCTAATTGGTTTATTTGTTTATGTAGGAGCCATTCTAGATTACGATTGATAAAAGGCAAGGTAGTCTTACCGATGCTATCAAATATAAAAAGATAATACCACAGAAAGAATATAAAGTAAGGGTTAGTGAGTAGAGAGCCAGTGGATAGTCAATGTGTCTCTATTCCTGCCCAGAAAAAAAGTCACTAATTTCAACTTGATTGATTAGATCCTCAGAGAACACCCAGTGTCCTTTGCTATCTTTAATTCATAATTCAAATTCCAGCATATACCAAACAATGACTGAGGAGCCAAGTATAGAATCCAGCTCCATCACTGTAAAAATAACACAGTGGCATTTCTTTTCAAATATAACTCTTTTGAGTTTACTTAGTGCAACACAGTAACCCTGTCCCAATCCCCCGCCCATCCACCCAAATCATCACCTCTTGATAAACTGGCAAATGGCATTTTGGAGCTTGTAAAGCTGAAACCTAGTCCCTGGACCATGGTGACTTCACCTAGTGCTGCCAGCCCAGCATGGCAGAGCCAGCTGGCTTCATGCTACAGCCCAGAGAGATTGCTGGGGCTTCCTTAGCAGTCAGGGACTTGGAGCCAGACATTGCTTGGCCTTTCATCCGGTCACACTGTGATCTGGATTTCAATAGAAGAAATCTGATCTGAATTAGATCTGAGTTTCATCTCGGGGGCTTTTATCAGGACAAATGCCCAGCAGAAGGGTTCTCCACTCTGAACTTCTGTTTCTTCTATATAATACAGGTACAATGAAAGCTCTAACTCAAACAGTAAAGGAACTTTTGCTAGAGGTAGAAAGAAAAGCAATTTTTAAAATATGTCAAGTGTTGTGTAAATACTAGAGAATTTGATTGATTGTTAAGGCTATTCTTACTGATCGACATGACCCGTGTTTAGAGGATTCACTAGATATCCTTTCATTCATTTAACTTATCTGATATTTATTGAGCAATCACTATACAGAAAGGCACTGGGTGAGGTTCCAATATAGAGTATGAAATAAATACTTTTTAGAGTTTACATTCCACAGTGATAAATGCATACAAATATATACACAAAGTTCCCTCCCCCCACATATGGAAGTGATATATTTTAATGGATATATTGCTTACAATCTACTATAAAGAGATCATTTTGAAAGAAATATCTTTAAGCTGTTCACAGAAACTTTGGAAAGTGAGTTTTTCAGTTGTTTTTTCTTGCATGTGTAGAAGGAAGGAAGGTGCTCCCCCACTGCTCAGGGCCCATAGTGCTCAGGGGTCAGCTGGGATGTAACTAATTGGTGATCTTCGGGGCATACCTGTCAAAAATCAAACCCAGAGCTTTGAACATGCAAAGCTTGGAAACTAACCCTTGAATCACATTCCCAGTCACAAAATTGTCCATTTAAATAAAGAATAAGATTTCTACATAACTAGAATAGTTCATCTTGAGTCTGTCATTTTATATATGTAAAAAACAAGAAATTTAGAAATTTACCCAAATGCATGTTTGGGAGGGTGAGAGGAGGCAGTGGAAGGGACCTTGACACAGACATGAGAACTCAGATTATCCGCCCTCTAGTTGGTGCCTCTCTGTTGCATATTCTGCCTATAAGGGATTGTAAATGGCTCCTGTTTTAATGGTGCATTATAATTACCATGTGTTCATGCACTGTCTTCCTAGTACTAGAAATTGGATACACAGGACAATTGATTTTTTTCAAATTGATTTTTTTCAAACTTTGCTCCATGTAACATTATTATATTAATAGATGTTAACTGATTGCCACTTTTTGTTTTTTCTGGTGGTTTTTTTTTTTTTTGGTCATACCTGATGATGCTTACTCCTGCCTTTGTGTCCAGGGATCTTTCCTGGCGATGTTCAGGAGATCTTATGTGATACCAGGATCAAACCTGGGTCAACAGCATTCAAGGCAAGCCCCCTACCCATTGGACTATCTATCTGGTCCTGATTACTGCTTCTAAAAACTTATTTATTTGTTGGCTTTTTGGGGTCACACCTGGTGATGCTCAGGGGTTACTCCTGGTTCTGCAATCAGGAATTACTCCTGGCAGTGGTCAGGGGACTAACCATATGGGAAGTCGGGGATTGTACCTGGGTTGGCCTCATGTAAGGCAAACACCCTAATCGCTGTACTATCAGTCCAGTCCCCTGATTCCTGCTCTCAAAGTCTCTTTGTTAAATTAGGTTGGGATACTCTGCATCCACCTCCCATTACCCCACCATCCTACTTTAGAAAATCATAATGCCTCTTTAATTGTTATATTTCTGCACTGAGAAATAATCTCAATATAACTTTATATATATATATATTAACTTGTATAACTTTAAGAATAAGGTAAAAGGCCCTCCCGTTGATCGTCGATTTGTTCGAGCAGGCCCAGTAACGTCTCCATTGGAGACTTTGTTGTTACTGTGTTTGGCATATCGAATACTCTCGGTAGCTTGCCGGGCTCTCCGAGAGGGGCGGAGGAATCGAACGCGGGTCGGCCATGTTGGCCGCGTGTAAGGCGAACGCCCTACCCGCTGTGCTATCGCTCCAGCCCTAACTTTAATAAATTTTTTATAAATCAGATTTATTTATCAAGCATATTTGACAAAAGATCTACTTTTAATCACTAGACAGTTAATGTGATGGAGGTGCAGATGAAAAGTCGGGCCTTAGAAGCAATGTGATTGGCTTCTCAGTCAAGTTTGAGAAAGTAGAAAAGTAAAGCAAATGGATCACACCCTTTTGCAAAGGTCAGTGTCTGGGCTCAGAGGTACCCAGGCTGTCTCTGGCTATAGTAGCAATACCTGTAGAATGAACTTCTTTTCACTGGGTTCTTTAACATGGAATGGGAAACAAATGGAAGCTGAAAGAATATATTCTGATACATCTTTAAGTCTTTTTAAATGATCGTTTTAAGGCCTTTTAAAAATCATTTCCATTATTTTTACTTTTAGTTGTTCTGAAGCTCAGAGCACTCCAAAGGACTGTGACACCTTCGCAGACCATGCAAACAAGGTAGGGAGGCATCTTGGTTCCTAAGTAACTATGGTTCCTTGCAGCTGACAAGTCTTAGTCCTTGGGCATGCAGCCTGTTCTGTGGCTGTATGGTTGGGCTATCCCAACATGAAACTGTTAGTGATATTTTGAAGTCTTTGAGACAAAAGCCAGGCTTTCTAAAGAACTTTGGTTCAGCAGAGAGGCAGGGAGGTACAGCGAAGAGAGAATCAAAAGCCTGGAAATTTGCTGCTGAGAATAAACGCTAGCTGCTCCCCGAGGTGATTTGTCTGTGCACTCCACTCTCTACAGATGTTAGAGCCTCTTTCTGAGTAAGGACCCGAGGTTCTTTGGTAGCACTTTGATATCCTGCTCAAATTCAATATGTGAAATGGAGGCGTCTCTCTGTGACTTGGAGCCCACAGCAGGCTTTGAAGTCTGATCCAATTTTTGCTGCCTACTATTTGATGTTGAAAGGATGAAATGAAGAAAATGTACAGTTTTTGCCAGTAACTCTGCTGAGCATATGTAAGATTAAAAAAACAAAATCCTTTGGATGATGTACTTAGAAATGTTAAGTAGATTAATACCTTCCTATAGGTTTTATTTTTTTTCCCTAGGCGTAAAAATTAAGGCGAGGAGAAAATCAGTACACTCCTATTTTTATATTCTGGATTATAATTAATTTAAGAGGGGGCTACCTTGCCTTATTTAGAGGCAGAAAAGAATGAATGAAGCAAAAAAGTGTTGAGACTTTGCTACTGATTGCCCTAAGGAAGAGCACTCCATTCAATTCTGATGCAAGACCCCAATCAATTTAGCTTCTTTCCCATATAATCAAGGTTAAGTGAAATGAAAGCACTGTTCCTTAAGGCTACTTCATCAGAGGATGAAAATGGTTCGCGCACTGGGTTTTTTCTGAAGCACTGGGTTTCTGGAAGTGAGTCACTCTCTTCTCCACACCAGGCAGCTCAAGATCTCCAGGAACGGAGTCACTCAGTGGGAGCCCCTACAAAACCTGGTAAGGACATTTGAATTGTTTGCGACGTCTACCATTCACGTGCTTTGTGCTTTCCATCATGGTGGACTCAGGAAAGAAGATAACCTATTGTTTTCAAAAACTCTCAGGTTTGGGAAGTCTTAAGGGCTGGAAGCCAAACCTGTATTAAAGAAAGCAGTATACTACTGCCTAAGCTGTGCCAGTTAAGTTTACTTTTCAGAGGGAAGAAATAGACTATCACAGGTCATACTTTTCCCTTTTATTTGTAGGAATTTCAAAGAGAAAACTGCTATTTGGTTAAAGATAGATGAACAGTTGATCTGTTTACCATGAAGCAGATTTTTTGGGCCAAAATCAAGGCTTGGTAAAGAATGCAGGTGTAGAGAATAATTCTGCCCTCTTGGCACCAAGAACACAGACATCTTGCCACACTCCTTAGGGAAATAGGTATTTCTGGCCTATTTTCTAAATTCTTTGTTACAGATTATGGTAAAAAAGAAGTTTGGAGGCTAATATGGTGCTATAGTTAGTCATTCTGAAAGATAAAGTATGAGCCTGATCATAAGAACCAGAGATAGTAAAGACAAAATGGACCATTCCAGAGAAATAAAATTTTCAGGTAAAATATTGATATTAAACTTACTTGATGACCTTGTCTATTTTCCCAAAGGTGCAGTAATTTCTCAGGTCTCTCCAAATTTTTTCTTAGCTTATTTTTCAATGACAGCATAGTGCAATATGAAGTGGGAAAGGTATGATAAATGTGTTAATACCTTCAATCCATATGGAACATGAAGTCTTGGAGAGAGACAAAAGAGGATAAATGTATTATACAGAACATCCTAAATGGATATGCAAAAAATTATAAACCTGTCAAAAAGGAATGTTTTACTGACAGCCATATGGTGTTTAGAAATAAAGCCACATTAAGATAAGGGTAAGAATAATTTTTTTTAAAAAAAGGAGAATTTAAGAGAAATACTGTGGTGGAACAGAATTTATTGTGAAAAATTTTGCTAGGATTTTTCTATCGCTCCAAAATGTCTCACTTTATGACTGGGATGTCTAAACCATTTACATTTAATGTGATTGATATGCTTGGTTTGAATCTATCAACTTGCTATTTGTTTTATATTTATCACCATATGGTCTGTGTTTTCTTCTGTCATTCCACCTTAAAATACATATTGAATTCCTGGAACGGATGGGTGGCTTAATAGAAGAGCACATGACTGGCATGTGTAAGGCCCTGGGTTTGATGCTTAGCAGTGCCACAATTAACACTATCAAAATACATTGTAGAACATCTGAAGAGATAGTAAAGTAGGTAAGACACTGCCTTGTACACAGTAAACTTGGGTTTGATTCCCAGCATCCCATATGGTCTACTGAATTCAGTCAGGAGTGAGGCCGGAGCACAGAACCAGGAGTAAGCTCTTAGTACTGAGTTATGGCCCCAAAGCCAAATTTAGATAGATATGTGCTGGGTATGTATTATTCTTAAAAATAAATTATCAGAGGGTATGGTGCTGCCAGCAGGTCAATCTGTACCTGTGAGGCGAGTGCATCAGCAGCCTGATGGCACCGTCAGACTTCCAGATATCCCAGAATTGCTGCTGTGCCTTTGGCCAGACCCAAAAAACTTGGGGCAAAGTTTACCAAGAAAGTAAACAGCCAAAAGTTAGGTATGTGGGAGACACACCTACAAACCACCTCCGGCTCAGCTATATAATTGGAGGCATGGCCTCTGTGGTTCCTGATCAGACTGCTTAACAGCCAGGATCCCAGAGATTCAGAAACAAATCTCGAAACCCAATGGCTTTTGGCAGAAATGCGTCCAGTCCCTGAAGTAGGTTATCGGCGGCGTCCCACCCCAGGTAGGAATAGGTTTCATGCCTTGGCCTGTTCCCTCTGGCGGGCCAGTGGCTGCCATCTTCCAGAAGCCACTGGACAGTCAGGTTTGGGCCTGCAGTGACGAGACACCCGGGGCCACCCAGGATGGGGGTGGAGCCTGCCCTTTCCTCCCTGTCCCAACGAGACCCCGAGTCGCAGCACATAAATGGCCTCTCTGGCTCCTGATCAAGCTGCTTAATGGCCATGATCCCAGAGACTCAGAAACAAATCTCGGAACCCAACAGCTTTTGGCAAAAATGTGTCTGGCCCTCACAGTAGGTTACTGTCGCCGGGACACCCCAGGGGAAAAGGGTGCTGTCCCTCCACCTGCTCCCCCTTGGTGGTTCGGTGGCTGCCATCCTCCAGAGGCCATTAGACAGACAGGTTTGGACCCACAGTGATGAGACACATGGGGCCTTACGGGATGGGGGGTGGAGCTGGCCCTTTCCTCCCTGCCCCAATGAGACCCTGAGTCGCTGCCCATGAACAGCCTCTCTGGCTCCTGATCAAGCCGTTTAATGGCCATGATCCCAGAGACTCAGAAACAAATCTTGGAACCCAGCAGGTTTTGGCAGAAATCCTCCAGATTTAATTGTTGAAATTTCGGAATTTCAAAGTTGCGCAGCCACTGCTGCAGCTGCACAACATCATATGTTATTCACAACCAGCAATAGAAAACAAATTGTCTACTGTTGCCTTTTTGGCAGATCTGAGTGTTGGGGTAAAATCCCAAATAACAATGGTGGGAGAGAGAGAGTAATGTGGAAATCATCTGCTCCACAGATAGGGGGAGGGTGTGGAATGGGGGTATACTGGGGTTTTTGGTGGTGGAGAATGGGCACTGGTGAAGGGACGGGTGTTTCTTGTATGACCGAGACTTAAACCCCAAAGTTTTGTAACTGCTCTCATGGTGACTCAATAAATAAAATTATAAAAAATGAAAAAAAGTGAGGTGGAGTTCATGCCCAATTCAATCAGCCTAATCAGTGGCTGAGTAAATAGCAGTACTCCTATATAAAAAATTAAATAATTAAAATAAAATAAAATGTGATATTAGAATAGCTAAAGATACAGGTTTTGAAGACATATTTTCTTGGATCCAAATATCTATTCTTCTGTGTACTGTTATTTGTAAATTCCATAACAACTCCTTACACCAGTATATGCATATTTAAAATGGGGAAAATATAGTAGTTCTTATCTACAGGGTTATACTGAGAATAAAATAAACTAGTATAAGTAGGCATAGATCTACTTGACAACAAAGATTTATTTATATGTCAGTTGATGTCATGATATCTGCTATTGATATATATGTAAAATGAATGTGTAAGTATGAAGAAAGATGGAGAAATAAAAGTCTTATTATAAGGCATTAAGGTTTGGAAGGTAAGTGCAGGGGAGGTAAAATATATTCTTTTAAATTGATTGTTAAATAGACTTGTTTGATTAAAATGATCTTCCTAGACTTGGTGAGTGTATTCTAAGTCAAACTTTATTAGTTACACATTTAACTTTCTGTAAATGTCTCTATCTCTCTTCTTCCTTCCTTCCTTTCTTCCTTCCTTCTTCCTTCCTTCCTTCCTTCCTTCTTTCCTTCCTTTCTTCTTTCCTTCTCGCTTTCTTGCTTTCTTTCTCTCTTTCTTCCATAATTTTTTCTATATTTCTTGATATTGGACTACATCCCATGGTACACGGGGCTAATTCTAGCTCAGTGTTTAGGGCATATTTCCTGTCAGACCTCATAGGACCACATGGTGTTGGCAACTGAACCCAGGACTCCAGCCTGTAAAACATGTACTCAGACCTTTGAGCTTTCTCCCCAGCCCCAACAGCTAGACGGTTTGGTATTGGATATGTCTATTACCACTACTTTCTTATACACCATTAAACAATGACCAAAGTAGTCTTCTTGCTTTTATTCTTTATTCCTTCAACTTCTCTTATGACACAGATATCTGAGGAGCTTCTCCAAAACATACTGATGATGACATTGTCTTCCTCTGTATTCTTTATTGGTACCCTGTAACACTAGCATCACCTCTAAGTTTCTTGGCTTGGCAATCAATTTGTCTTTTTTTCTGCCCCAAACTTCCACTAACCTCTCTGTCTCATCCTTCCTGCCAGAAACTCAAGTAATTTTCCTCTGTCCAGTTGTATCCTTACTTGTGCTCTCTCTCGAGATCTTGTATGCACTGCATCCTCTACCCTCCTGTCCCTTTCTGTTTACTCTGGTCCACAGTGTCTCCCTTCTCTGGGCCCTTTGACTGTTTCATTTTGAGGGGGTAGGGTGGGGGTATTAGGGTCACACCTTGTGGTGCAATGGGCTTACTCCTGGCTCTGTGCTCAGTCATCACTCCTGGAGGACGTAAGGAACTCTATGTGGTGCCAGGGATTGAATCTGGGTCTCAATGCAAGTGCCCTACTTGTAGTATTATTGATTTGTGCACACCCTATCCCCACTCTCCTTCAATTCTTTCTTATATTACTTATCCTATCCTGCCTTATAGTATAGTTTTTCTCATGCATCGGCTGCATTTTAAATTCTCTGAAACCATACTTTGCATTTATGAAGTCTCTTCTTGGTCCTTGGTACATATAAATTCTTGAACTCCCAAAGCCCTGATGAAATATAATGAAATGAAACTCTTAAGTGAATCAGAAAAAATTGGGGTGTATGAGTGTTGGGCTGGAGTGATAGCACAGCAGTAGGGCGCTTACCTTGCACGTGGCCGACCCGACCAACCTGGGTTCAATTCCTCCGCCCCTCTTGGAGAGGCCGGCAAGCTACCAAGAGTATTTCACCCGCATGGCAAAGCCTGGCAAGCTACCCATGACATATTTGATATGCCAAACACAGTAACAACAAGCCTCAAAATGAAGACATTACTGGGCCCGCTTGAGCAAATCGATGAACAACGGGAGGACAGTGACAGTGAGTGACAGTATGAGAGTTATTTGGGCCACATCTAGCAATGCTCAGGGTTCACTCCTGGTGATGTTCAGCAAGCGTATGTGGTACAGGGCAAATCAGAGTTAGTGGGATGCAAGACAAGTGCCTTAACTCCTGTATTATCTTTTTAGTCCCAGAGTAACATTTTAAAGTGTATTTCTAAATAAGACTGAAACAAAATTAATATGAATCTGCCTTGAACAAGTATCACCAATGGAACAAGTTAAAATTATCCAGGCTGTTTTATTGTTTCATTTTATCACTTTTGTTGTTTCGAGCAGGAAGAAAGAAAAAGAAAATTTAGGCAGGAAGATGCATCATATAAACCAAGTTCTTGACCTCATGCAAAGATGAGTCAAAAGACAAAAGTTTCCCTATTTTGTTTATGTTTTCAATGTCATTGGCTCCAGAAACAAGAATATTTTGGGTGAGAGAGACATTTTAGCAAGTTACAGCTTTGTGTTAAATTTCTCCCTTAAATGACTATTATTTCCACCAGTGTTCCTGAAGAAGTCAGAATGAGAATATTATGACCTTTTCAGTTACAAAAAGCTATAAGACACAAGTTTTCCTTCTTGAGTGCAGTGAGTGCTTATTGTTCTATAAAAGAGTGAGTTTAGGGACTGGAGAGATAGGACAGTTGGTAAGGTGCTCGCCTTGTACCTAGCTTTGATCCCTGGTACTGCATATGATCCGCCAAGCCCCTCCAGGACTGTTCCCAGAGCACTGAGTCAGGTTTAAGGTGTGGTTAAAAAACAGAAAGGAAAAATTTAAGTGTAGAGGGAAGGAAAGGAGAATACAGGTTTCCCCACTATTTGAAAGTAGAGTCTTCCTATTGAGTAGGATTTTATAACTTACTTTGAGGGACTGGGAATGCCATATATCAATAATTTATATAAAAATACTTTTTATTTTAGTATTGAGTATGCAGAAAAATGGGCCAATTCTCATACCAAATAGGAACATTTACTTTTGGAGGAGGGTGGGTTGAGTTTCCCTCCCCACCCCGAGCAGAGCCCTGGCAGCTGAAGACCTCCGGTTCCAGTCACAGCTGTGCTTAAGACCACTCTCCACACGTTCGGACGAGCCTCATGCATGAAGGAACCAGCAGAGGAACCCAGGTGTGTGAGACCCAGGGCATAGATCTCCAAGCCTGCTTGGATTTGGACTGGGGCCTCCTCCACCCAGATCCCCCATCTTCTAGCATGTAGGTGTTACACCCACCAACTGCCCCCCCGGCGCCGTGTGGTCCCATTGATGGCCAAGGCCCAGAGACTATAAAACCCTGCTGCTAGAAGCGCATTCATGGCCCTGCGACATCTTATTATCTAGTTCTTACTCTGGAGAACCTGGCAGGCTACCAAAAGTATCCTGCCCACAGGGCAGAGTCTGGCAAACTCCCCGTGGTGTATTCAATATGCCAAAAACCAATAACAATGACGGGTCTCATTCTTCTGACCCTGAAAGAGTCTTGAATGTGGCACTTTTTAAAATCTCAGGGCTAGGACGAAGGAGACCTTATTGGGGCCTGCTCGAGGCAATCAATGAACAACAGGATGACAGTGATACAGTGATACTTTTGGAAAGCAAGAGGAATCTATTCGTGTTGAAGTGTTCAACCATGCCAGCTCTGCTGCGAGCAGATAGGCACAATGTGCCAGTGAGGAACTTAGACAAAGGCTATCCTTTGCCCTTCATAGAGATTCTCAGAAATGTCCATAATTGGTCCATTTGGGCCTCATTCCTCACATGAGCAGAAAGGACTCAGGAAACCTATAAGATGAATCATTTTCCTACTCATCCAAATGTTTCATTTATTTTATTGGACTGAAATGTACAGACCGAACAGCTTTTTCTACGTCACCAATTCGTTCTTATTTTTATTTATTCTTAAACCACCTAGTAAGTGCCAAGACTTATCCTGGATCAGTACGTCTCAAACTTTTTTGGAAAAGCAGTTTAGGTTTGGTTGTTTTCATTTCCAATTTGCACGAGTGGAATATAATAAAATGAGCTGTTAGGTAAACAATATCACAATTGGTTATTATGTAAATATCAAACTGGTGTAAAATACTCTTCATTTCCTGCTCTAAATCACTCTCTATCTTCTTACTAATATTTGAGGGGACTAGTAACAAGTCAACCTGCAGACCACACCTCAATAGCACCGCCTGAGGGATGTAAGAGAGGTACATCAGGGGACAGCACAGTCCCACCTTGAGTGTCCTCAACAACACTGTGTTCTAGCAGTGGGAGAGGACAATGAGCAGTATATGACATAAGTTGATAAAGGACAAAATGTGATAGCCTCTCAATATCTGTATTGCAAACCATAATGCCAAAAAGTAGAGATAGAGTATAGGGGAAATTGTCTGCCATAGGGGCAGGAGGAGGGAGGTACTGGGGGGAGATACTGGGGACATTGGTGGTAGAAAATGTGCACTGGTGGAGGGATGAGTGTTTGATCATTGATAACTGAAACTCAAACATGAAAGCTTCGTAACTGTATCTCATGGTGATTCAATAAAAAAAAAGACATAAGTTGATTGTATGGGATGTTAGAATGGCAAAGCATCATGGGGGGATGGAATTAGGGGAAGGAGGTGCTCTTAAATCACTGTCAGAGTCTTCATGGAGAAGACTTGACAGTGTGAGTTAGTTTCCCACTAGAGGAAATAATCATGACCTTGACTATGAGAAAAGAGCATGCACAGATATGGGAGGGAATCTGAAGCCTATATGTTGAAACTGAGAGAACATGAAAGAGACTCAGAAAGATGGGAAGACACAGATGATGTAGGTCAGGACTCTTTAATGTCTTGAACCCTAGCATTATATTGCAAGTGAGGATAATAACTTAGCATGTCTGTGCAGCTCCAGAAATTTTGACTCACGAGTAAGTACTGCTATTGTTGATGTGAATCCACATTTTGAGCAGGGAGAGTGTAAACTCAGTGCCACTGGGATTCAGTGAGCATTTTCAGCAGAGGAGTGACTTGAAATACATTTCTAAATAATTACTCCAGTGACTGAGTTAAAAATAATCTAATCTGGACAGCATCAATAAATGTGGTAGGCTGAACAATTGCTCTATTCAGACAACTTAAATTTTCTAAAACCTATCATTCTTTCATAGTAAGTCTACAGGACTGAATTCTTAGTGTTTCAGGACATGATTATTACTATCATCACAATTATCACACTGGTCATAGCAGAGAGTTCTTCAGACACCATGGTGAAATAGGACACTTTTCCTTGTATTAAATGATCATTGAGTACAAGGAGATGGCCCAGAGGACTGGGCACATGCTCTGCTTGCAGGATCCTCAGGTTTAATTGTCAGCACCACTCTCTTGAGAACATCCAGCAGAGACAAACAAAGAAACAAAACAAAATAAAATAAAAATAAGGACCCTAAGCTTTATGATTTTAATTAAGATTTATTATTTTTATTATCATTTAGATACATGTTAACAATAGTGTTAACATTTATGATTTTGATGTACAGTTAAACCATTATACTATTTTTACGTGCCTGATTATTTTTGCTTTCTTTCTCAATAGTAAGATAATGTTTTATTAGTACTGTTAATATGCTTATTTTTTGTGACATGCCTTAAGTATAGTTGTTTTTGTGTTTTTTGTTTTTTGAGGGCTACATCTGGTGGTGCTCAGGGCTTATTCCTGGCTCTGTGCTCAGAATTCACTCATGGTAAGACCCAGAAGAACATATGGATTGTCAGAAATTGACCAAACTCACATTATCTGTATTCATGGGAAGAATTCTACCCTCTGTACTATATTGTCTTTGAACCAAAATATAAATTTTAAGCATCTTTTTAACTTTCAAATACGTATTTGAATATGTACATAGGAAACATCTTGAGAATTTCTTTAGAAGGGACAGTGTCACTTCTATAGAAGTGACAATGACATTCTTTGCCTTGAGCACCTCTGTCCTGCCTATAGTTTGAAAATGTAAAGTGCACTAGCATTGGTTTAACTTTGTGCTTGCTTCTTCAAGGGTCATCATTGCCTAACTCTGGGTTTCCCTGTGATATCACCTAAATGAGGTCTTGGTGTGGCTGGAGCGATAGCACAGCATTAGGGCGTTTGCCTTGCACACATCCGACCCGGGAGAGCCGGATTCGATTCCTCCACCCCTCTCGAAGAGCCCGGCAAGCTACCAAGAGTATCTTGCATGCAATATGCCAAACACAGTGACAACAAGTCTCACGATGGAGACGTTACTGGGCCTGCTCGAGCAAATCAATGAACAATGGGAGGACCGTGCTAGAGGTCTTGGTGCTCTGGGTTAGATTTTCATCTACAAGTAGTCTAAAGTACTCATTTCTTGAAAATAAAAAAGATTCATTACATTTTTAGGCGAAACTTTTAACAACATTTCATCTTATAGATGGAGTGTGAAGTGTTTAGGAAGCTGAGAAGCAAGTAGTATTGTAGCAACTTTTAATAGGGTCCCAATGCAGGGCATTGGGGTGTGCTAGGAAGCCAAAGAACATCTGTTATTGGGCTTTCATGGTCTGATCTCAGATGTCTTATCTCATGTCCACACAGTAGCCAATCACTCCCTCTTTCACCTTGGCTTATTTTCACTGGCTTATTCCATCCATTTTTATTATTTGCTTCATTACTTTTTTTTTTATTGCTACATGTTGCTAATCCTGACAACAGTGCAGCTATAAGAAAGTATGCATGGACAATCCTTTGGGCGAGCAAAAATCTCAATTTACCTACCACTAAAGGGTTGTTTTCCCTAGTATGCAAGATTTTCAGTGTTACCAGTAGGATCAATCCTGGTAAACTGGGACAAGCTGTTAACCCTATTATAGTTCTGCATATTGATCTTGATTTGGATCAGGACTTCTTTAAAAAATGAAATCACAAATCAGGCAAAAGTAAACCTTAGCCATTTGCTACAGTCTCACAGCTCATTGATGCCTGTATTAGGAAGGGGTTGCAAGCAGCTTGCCAAGCAGCAACCACTGTGCTCATAAAGGGCTCAGATGTCACCCATTTGACAGGGGGAACTTGTTCCTACAACACAGTCTCAAAGGCAACATAATCCCCGTCCCAGTCCTGCAACTCATTAAATTATTTTACAAAGCGAAGTAAATGGGTAGTTTGGGGACTTTATTTCTGCACAGATTGTTACTGCAAACATATCTGAGGAAAGTATAGCAGAACTACTTCCAGTGATTTTCTGAGTGCATTAGGTCAGGATGTACTTCACTGCGATGCCAAGTGAGGTTCTGGCGATGACCCAGGACATCAGGAATGCAGCTGCCAGACAGCGAAAGAGGGACACGTGAGTCAAGTTAGGGCACTCTGCTTCCAGAATTGAATGTTTATAGCCTGCTCATAAAACGTGCAGAGAGGAACACTCTTTCCAAACTCTTGTCTTACTTGCTAGACTCAGTTCAGCACATACTCCATAGACTGCCCCATTGACTTGAATGTCTCGAGTGTTTCATTTGAAAGGATTCTTGTCAACTTGGAAATGAAACCTACACTTGTCTAGCAGTAGCATTGGAGTGATTTTTCTTCTGTTTACTTTTGTTTGCTTTCTAAGATTGGGAGTACTATTAATACTAATTATAATCTGTTGGGGAATAGTTATTCCCAACATGCTCAGAAATGGTGCACACCAGGTCCAGTCAGGATTGTCAGGATCTTGGTTGTAGGGTGAAGGAGGACTATTGCGCAGAGAAACACCTCTGGGAGCAGTTGATCACAGCTCACTTTATCGACAAATACACACATTTTTATAGAGGATCTTGGCTTATAGAAGGTCCAATCACAGTAGAGCTTAACACTATTGGCCTATCACTTTTTCCTTTCTGCTTTGTCCCTGGTCCAATCCCTTTCAAGGCTATATGTTGGGGTTAAAATGACTTGCTAAAGGCATACGTGACAGTTTCTGTGTTTTAGGCTTATGTAACTGGGGGGTCAAATGAGGCTCAAAGCCGGACACAAGATGCAGGCACCCTGTTTTGCTAACTTTTCGCAGTTACTCCCTCTTGCAAGGTTTCATTTCAGGGCCTCTTTGCAAGGTCAGATTTTTTCTGCTCCTGTGCTTGCCGTCCTCCTCCACAATAATTATTTATTTTAAAAATAATAATAATAATAATGCATTTGGGCCTGAAAAAAATAGTAGCTTAGTCACTTAGAATACAGGCCTTGCAAGCATGAATTCATAAGTTCAAATTCCTGATGTCTCACATGTATTTAAAATGGTCCTGGCATCTCTGCTCTTATGATTCCCCCCTACCTCATATGATTTCTAGTCACACTACAACCAGATGTGTGTGTGAGCACCACAAAAAAGAGTGTGACCTTGGCAAGCACCACTACATACACGCAAAAAGATGTATAAGTGATACAGCCAAGTAGTGAGTCTCTGAATGTGACCCCTGGGGAGCACTACAGCAATCTCTAGGATTGGTGCTATGCCACATGGACCTCAACTAAGAGTGTAACTCCTGATGAGCATGTGTGTCAGCACCACACTGAAGGAATGCAGAGCTCAGTAAGTATGCGAGTGTGCAAGCCTGTCTGACCCTGGTGAACACCACAGCTGAAATGTGGGAGCACCCAAGACAAGTGTGTGACCCCCAGTCACCATCGCAACACAGAAACAGTGTGAAGAAAGGGGAGAGAATTTTTTTAAAATATTAATACTGTAGCACTGTTCTCCCATTGTTCATCGATTTGCATGAGCGGACACCAGTAACGTCTCACAACAAATTGTGAGACTTGGCTGGCATATCAAATAGGTCAAGAGTAGCTTGCCAGGCTTTGCCATGCAAGCGAGATACTCTTGGTAGCTTGCTAGGCTCTCCAAGAGGGGCGGAGGAATCAAACCCGGATCTGCTGTGTGCAAGGCAAACATCCCACCCACTGCGCTATTGCTCCAACCCAAATACTAACACATATTTGATTAATACTTTGTTTTAAAAACTATTTGAATTTTATATTTCTCTTGGAATCACATTTAAGTTTGGAGTTTTCAGAAAAATTGAGGAAGAAGTGTTTATCAATCATCCCCTCAGGTACATGCACTGAGCTGGGTGCTGGTGGTTCGAGGGAGCAAGACCCAGCTGTGTCGTTTACATGCCAATGGAGAAATGGACACATCAACCTGACAGCAGATCTTTGATCTTGGTGTTGATAACAGTGAACCAAGCTTGTGGAGGAGATAGTGGGATACCAGGTCTCAAGGGGCAGAAAGGGAAGAATAGGCTTACTCCACAGCTGAAAGCTGAAGGGAAACGGAAACTGACCAAGTACAGTGCAGAAAGATACTTCCAGCTTTTTTCCTGTTTCCTCTTTATCCTGGGAGGAAAACAATTCTCATATAAGAGAGATGAGATTTGGTTGGGTTTTTTATATTACGAGAACTCTAAAATGTAAATTACCTCAAGGGAAAAATATTTTGGTTTTTGAGCTACACATGGCAGTGATCTATACTCAAGGATCACTCCTAATAGGGCATGGGGGACCACATGGAGGGCTGGGGATCAAACTGGGTAGACCGTGTGCAAGGCAAGCAGGTGCCCTACCTGCTATACTATCTCTCTGATCCTAGAACATAACTTTAAGATGGAGATGGACAGTATGATAAATTACTATTTTTAAAAGTCTCTATATATGGGGCTAGAGAGGCATTATATCAGGGACAGTGTTTGACTTGTATGTGGCAGACCCAGGTTTTATCCCCAGTATCCTATATGGTCCCCTGAGCCCACAGAAGTAAGCTCTAAGCACTGCCAGTGTGGTGCAAAACCAAAACAAATAAACAAACAAACATACAAAAAGTCCCTCTATAACCACAACTGAGATCACAATATAGAAGTTGTCAGATCCTTTGAAGCTCTCAACCTCTTCATCCCAGATTATACCTCATCCTCCTCCTTAGAGTTAACCACTTTAACATCCTGCCTAAGTATTTCAGTTTCACTTTGCCTTAATGCAAAGGCATTAACAGAATCATAATGCGTTCAGTTTCTTGATTTCCATGCCTCCCCCCAAAATTATATTGCTATATTTAAGTAGTTTTGTTTTCATGGTTTTTTATAATATCTCTATTTTATGAATCTGCTCTGTTGTTGGGACATCTGGGTGATTCTCAGCTTAGAGCTTTTACAAAGAAGAGATACCAAAGAGAAGGTGTGCATATGCTTGGTGCCTGGCAGAGCAGGCTTTGGAGTCAAATGCACTGAAACTCACATCCCAGCTGTGCCATTGTAACAATGTTGCACCTTAGAACAAGACATTTAACTTCTGTGCCTCTCTTTCCTCCCCCTGGACAATAGAAATAGTCTGAGCCCTTCTGTCATGGGGTATGCTCAGAGAGTCTTATCAGTGCCCTTGGTAAATGGTCATCATTCAACCAGCTTGCTTCTTACTCATGGGAGGATCCATTTTTGTTTAAGTTCTCTGCCAAGTTCAGATGATCACCTGGAATAGACCTATCAGGATCTAGTATGATAGAAATGTTGCGATCTTTTTGCTCAGCCCTCTCAGATTGCAGATGAGGAAACTTACTTACAGATGGTCAGCCCAGAGCTAAATTCTAGAGAGAAATCAGAAATCTGGGCCAGGTGTTGGGTACCATGACTCTTGCCTCAATACTTTGGGTGATAATCTTAATTTATATGAACTATCTTCTTTACTCCCAAAGAAGGAACAGAGGAGAGAAGGAAGCTCAGAGATGAATGATTTGCTCTGCCTTCAGCTAGAAACTGTGAAGTAGGTGATTTTCAGTCCAAGTTATGATTATTGGCTCACTGGTCCAAATTAAGATTTTGTAGGCTTTATCCTGTCAAGGTTCAAAGGCAAAAAGGCGAAATAAGGGACTAGAGGAATATGCACACAACAGCATGAAATTTAGGTGTTTTGTTTAGTTCAGAACTATTGTTAGGGATGGATTAAAGTTGTGCTTTTTTAAAAAAGGAATTAGTTCAATTCTTTAGAAGCTCAAAGTATGGAGCTGGGATGATGACAGAAGGAAAAAGTTCAGGGGAAATAATTATTATTGTATTATTTCGCAATTTTATTTTTCTTCCAGCCAAAAACAGTGTCTTCCTACCCCTCAGCCTCAGGTCACTGTACTTGATCCTAAACCAGAGCTCTCCTGAGCAGGCGCCCTACAATCCTCTCTGTGTATGTGTGTGGGGTCTGTTTATGTGTGGTGTGTGTGTGTATGTGTGTATGTAGTGTGTGTGTATGTGTGCGCACATGCACATGTATGTGTCAGAGACAGAGGAAGAGACAGAGACATACTCTGGCAGTTTTGAAGGGACTCTTGGATCAGATGTGGTCCTTCAAAATTAAAACTCTAGAAATTTGCATACTGCATGAACCAGAGCCTGCAACACAGTAAGCACCTAATAACTGCATAGAGCTTGCTGTCGCTACTCTTTCTTACTCATCAAATGAGAATGACTTCCAAATGTACCTAATTTCCAGGTTCAAACTGTCAAGACTTATGGAGTGTGTGAAGGCTTCTGAAAGGATATTACTGAACTCATGCCCCACTGGGTCCAACCCATGGGATGATAAAAGAATTTGCCAAGAAGGAGACAGTTAAAGCAAGAACAGAGCAAGTTTATTAAAGAGAAATAGTACACTGTTTAGTCTGACATAGTGAGGTCTCCAAAGAAAGGTTTGCCTTTGTAAGGGACACTTTTTATAACATATTTTGGGGCTGCTTTAGGTGGGAAACTTCTGCTTTTATAGATTAGTTAGTCTTGGGACAGGATGAGCACAAGACTTGTATCCAATTTGCAGGAGGAAGTAAATTGCACATAAAACATTCTAAGTCAAGCATATAAAGGAAATACATAAAGAAATATATAAGGAATATGGACCAACTATGAGATGTTCTGAACCAGTTATATAGAGATAATAAAATGTACATAGACTAATTTGTTTATCCTGGGAAGGGAGCAGTGTGGTTAACTTTTGGAATTTGGGTGGCAAAGGCATAGAATGTATGTCTTGCTGGGCCATATTGATAAAGCAGAGGTGTCTTGGCCAGTTGTAGGAGCTGTGGGACACAATAGAGCAATGGTGCAGCCTCTAGAGCCTCCTGGGCACAGCTGACCACCTCAGAAAAGAGGGTCTCAGCCTGCCAGGGCCTTGAAATGGGGACTTAAGCTGGGCATCTCTTTAGGGGGCTTTTGCTACCAGATTACTTCAATTTCTAGGAACTGCCCCTGGCTTTTCCTCAAGTCAACACAAATTTCAAGAGTTATCACCTTGAACCTTCCCTGCACTTAAGAAGAGTGGGACTAATTTGTTGGTACTTTCTGTGTCTGGCAATGTGTGTAATGTGAGGGATTTAGGCTTCATTAATCCACCTAAGTGGTATAAGGAATAGTTAAGAGTTCCCTCAGACCCCCACCAACTCAGATTCTCATTTTCTTTCTCCATTCTCCACTCTCCAAAAGTGTCTGCGTGATTGCTTAGCTGTTAGCAATTAGGACTGCCAGTCTCAGCAGACATTAGGCTGGGTTCATCTGATCTAATATATGCAAAGACTCTCAGTTTTCCCAAAGGGACCCTTCCTTCTTGAAGAAATTAATGATATCCCTTTTCATTAGGTTGGTGCCAGGTAGTTTCTCTAAGCATCCTATTTAAAGAACAAACTCAAACTGGCCCAAGAAACAAATGCTGGATATCTGCAGAGCTCTTAAGGGATGAGTTTACACATTATCCTATTTTCAAAGGAGTTCTTATGCCAAAACACAATGGCTGGGCTCTCCCAGCAGGCACACCCCAACTCTAATGGTCAAATGCTGCATTTGTGCAGAAATCAGATAAGTGCAAAGAGCTCTAGGTTTGTTTCTACTCTTAAGGGATTGGTCATCCCAAGGACAGTTCATGCGCTAACTCATTACACAGGGTCGGATTGTTGAGAATTGTAGATTTGGAGTAAGTAGATGGGTGGATGTACTATCCACCACTCTAAATCTCTAAAGGTCAAATTACAGTGAAATAATATTCAAACACCAATCCCACTATCATTACACCTTCCCAACACCATATTGCAAATGTTTCCACCCCAAATCCCAAATCACACCCCCAAAGCAGAATCAAAACAATTTTGTATTGCTTGTTATGAATAATCTGCTAAAAATGGTCCAATAAAATTTCCTTAGAGGAAAGTGTGTGAAGATTGTTGTATTTCATCCTGGATCCATTAAGTCTTTGTATGAGAGATTACAAACATGTTTGTTAAACTCAATCAAATGTTGTGTGCTACTCTTGGTACATCAGTGTGTAGAATATGAAAGGTCGCTCCAGAACTCTAAAATTTAGAATACGAGGCTGGAGTGATAGCATAGCGGGTAGGGCATTTGCCTTGCACGCAGCCGACCCAGGTTTGATGCCCAGCATCCCATATGGTCCCCCGGGCACCGCCAGGAGTGATTCCTGAGTGCAGAGCCAGGGGTAACCCTTGTTCATCACCAGGTGTGACCCAAAAAAGCTAAAAATAAAATAAGTAAGTAAATAAGCAAAGGCCCTCCCGTTGATCATCGATTTGCTCGAGCGGGCCCAGTAATGTCTCCATTGGAGACTTTGTTGTTACTGTGTCTGGCATATTGAATACTCTCGGTAGCTTGCCGGGCTCTCCGAGAGGGGCGGAGGAATCGAACTCGGGTCGGCCATGTTGGCTGCGTGCAAGGCAAACGCCCTACCCGCTGTGCTCTCGCTCCAGTCCCAAACAAAAATAAATAAATGAATAAATAAATAAAATTTAGAATACTGTGTAAACTCAAAAAAACAGCAGCAGCGGCAGCGGTCTGTCTCTCCCAATGCCCGCATTCAGTAGTCTCACACCGGTTTCCCCACCCGGGGGAGGTCGATGGCGATGGGCAGGCAAAGAAAACGAGGGCCAGCCTGGTTCGTCTTAATTGCAGTTTATTCCAATCCTCTCTCTATCCACTCCTGCCTCTCTCCTCTACCTTCCCCTGCCCATTCTTACAGACTCATTATATCCCCCAGCATGAGGAATTGGGGTAACAATTACACATAGGTGTGGTCACAATCAATAGGGGTAGAATTCTTTCCCTCGGGGAAAGCCGTTTCTAGGACAGATTTTCATTATCAGATCGACCCACCTAGGGCAGAATACCCTGGGTGTGTTTCTCCTCCTTGTCCAACAAACACATAAGCATACATAATATAAATCATTTTGAATGGATACAGTAAGAATATAGAATTGCTCTTCTAGGGCCATCTCAATCTCAGTCTACAGTGCTCAGGCCAGATAGTCTTTCCTACCCCTAGCAGGGTCCTAGTCTCATTGTTACTTTTGGATCATGAAAGCATTTGTCTATGATCCTGCTCTTAACTTATAGTTAAGAATCGTGGCACTTTGGCCTGGCCCATTTTGATGCCAAGGTAGCTCTGGGTCCAGTCAGTTCCTCATCAGGACCCTGCTTTTGGGGTGCTAGAATCAAAGGGCAACTGAAGCTTAAGTCAAGAAAGCAGATGCCCGAGAGTGAATAATATTCAAAGCCAATTAAATCCTAAATTATAAAGTATAATATTAACAGTCTTCCTGTATCTATACAAAAAGGGCATTGCTTTAAAGTAAACTATTCAAAAGATATAAGGAGAAGAGAAAGACAATATTAACTTACAATACAATTTCAGTGTCCTAGAAGGATCTGACCTTACAAATTAACAGATTCTGATAAGGGGGAAAAGCTGATTAACTGGTTGGGGAAGAGAGCATAGAGAAGTGGTTACAGATAAATGAAGGAATGGGAGTGACTCTGGAGCACTGTGATGGATGTAACCTGATAAACCTAAGCTCCTTGTGGCAAGGGAGAAAGGACAAAGCAATGTCATCCTACAGAATACCATAAACAGCAGATTCACGCATGGGTGAGGCCTACATTGCTCTATTCTGGGGGTATTATTTCTGAGTCTCTGGATCTTGGCCCTTGATGAGATTATATTGCACAAGGGGCAGTTTGTGGGTGTGACTACCAAGCTACTGGTAAACTTGCAAGATGGGGGAAAGAGGCCCATTCCCTCTCAGAGTGAGCTTGGAGATTTCAGTAGGGTCCTTCTCTCTTTTTGGGCTTCTCATTGTTTGTTCCAGGCTGCATCCTCTTACTCCATTCATTAATGGAGCCTCACTTCCTGTACAATTTCTATTTAATGCTGTGGGAAGACATTAAAACAAATACTTCTCAGTGCCTTTCTCCTTAAATGGGAATTTAGAAGAGAGGCTCCCTTTAACCCACCACCATGAGCAATTTGTCCCATATGATCATAAGAAGTATCCTATAAATTACTGTTCAGTGATTAGAGAATTGGTGGTGGGAAATGTACACTGGTGAAGGGATGGGTATTGGAACATTATATGACTGAAACCCAATCATGAACAACTCTGTAACTGTGCATTTCACTGTGATTCAATGAAGAGATGTTTTTTATTTTTAAAAATTTATGGAAAACAAAATAATAATAAATCCTAATGAGAGGAATTGACTATTTTGATGTTTCTCAAATCCTGGGTAGGTAACTTGAGAGAAGGGATTTCTTCTTAATTTCCAAAACTTGAGCAAGAAATATTTACTTCTTTTCCCAAAAGATAGTTCTTCAAGTATTTAGATTCGTATAGCTTCCTCAGTTAACTTTCTCTTTGCAGCCTTTGACTTAAAATACATCTAATGATCTTTAATAGCTACGACTACATTATGGAAAATTTTATGTCTGGGTCTAAGGTCTTGGGATTAGATTAGAATACATGCATGCATTTCAAAAAGGATAGAGCCATGGCCTATCAAAAATGCCAAAGAAAGTTGCCACTGTCTTTTTCTTCTTCATTTATAAAGAAATGGGGGGAGAAGAAATAGTTTGACAAGTAAGTTGCTTGCCTTGCATACAGTTGACCTAAGTTCAATCTTTGGTGCCCCATATTGTCTCCTAACCACAGGCAAGAGTGATCCCTGAGCACAAGCCAGTAGTAAGCCTGAAGCACAACTGGCTATGACCACTAAATCTCTCTCTCTCTGTCTCTCTGTCTCTCTCTCTGTCTCTCTCTGTCTCTCTCTGTCTCTCTCTGTCTCTCTCTGTCTCTCTCTCTCTCTCTCTCTCTCTCTCTCTCTCTCTCTCTCTCTCTCACACACACACCTGTAAAAAAATTAAAAACGGTCTGGGAATATAGCCTGGTGGTAGTATTTGCTTTACATGTGTGAGCCCCTGGGTTGCTCCTCAACACAGAAATAAAATTATTTTTTAAAAAAACTGAAACATTGAAGTCTGTGTTATTTCTCAGTCACGTGAATTCTTTGTTTGTTTGGGGACTACACCCACAAGTGCTCAGGGGTGACTCTTGGATTGGTACAGTAAATCACTCTTGGAGGTGCTTAGGGAATGTTGTAGTTCCAGGGTTAGAACCTAGGCCTCCCTTATTCATGATTCCAAACAAAACTATGAGGGTGATTCAGCTGTGACATCTGTCCCTTACCACCAGGGTGAAGTCTGTTGGTCTTGCTGATGAGGCAGGGGTCCCATTTCTCCCCCGGATCTCCATTATGCTTCTCTCCGGAAGCCCCAGTCTCAGTAAAAGAGGATAGCCTGGCCCAGAGAAAGTCTAGGTGGACCATCATTGTTCTTCTGTGGGAGCAGAAGTTCAAATGTGCTCTCAAAGTAAGCACTCCTGACCTATGAACTCTCTTTTTATTAAAAGCTATTTCTGGGGAAAAGAGATAGTATAGCACATAAGGCACTAGCATTGCATGTGGCCAACATGGGTTTGATCCCTGGCACCCCACCTGGTCCACCTGATCCTTCCAAGAGTGATTCTTGAGCACAGAGCCAGGAGTAAACCCTGAGAATAGCAGGGTGTGGCCCCCCAAAATAAACAAAAGTTATTGTGTAGCTATTGCTTGGTTTTCAATTTTTAATAGAAAAAAAATTCTTTTAAATCTAGACTAGAAATTGGAATATAAGGATTGAGATAAAAATCACTTTTTAAGGACCAGAGCTAGAATACAGCAGATCAGGTGCTTATCTTGTACTTGGTGACCCAGGTTCAATCCCCAACATCCCCTATGGTACCCTCAAGCCCTACCAGGAGTAATCCCTGAGCTCAGAGCCAGCAGTAAGTCCTGAGCACCACTGGGTGTGCCCAAAAGCAAAACAAAAAAATTATTTTTTTATATTTTGTGATTGTGATTTTGTTTTAAACTCCCACCAAAGTTACAGTTGTCTAAGTCACTTTTTAATATTGAGACTCTCCCTGAAAGTAGTTATTTTCATGTGCACTGGTGGAAAGATGAGTGTTTGACCATTGTATGACTGAAACTCAAACATGAAAGGTTTGTAACTATATCTCACAGTGATTCAATGAAAGAAAGAAAGAAAGAAAGAAAGAAAGAAAGAAAGAAAGAAAGAAAGAAAGGGCCATTGGGAACCTTAAGGGAGACAGATGGGTACAATGGTGATGGGTGTGGAGCTGGAATTACATATATGGAAAATCATCATTAAAAATATTGTAAGTCACAGTATCTCACTATTTAAAAAGTTTTTAAATGTTAAAAATTATAATAAAATAAATTCATTTTTAAAAAAGGAAAGTAGTTATTTTCTTGATTCTCATTAATATCAACCTGAATTTCTATGTTACCGAATTTTGACTTTTTTGATTTGCTTGTTTTAGTGCTTTATTCTTAGCTCTGTGCTTAGGGATCACTTCTGGAAGTGCTCAAGGGATCATGTGTGATTCCAGGGACAAAACCAGAGTTAGCTGCATGCCAAGGCAAGCTTCTTAACCTCTGTATCATCTTTCTAATCTCCTATTTTGGCTTTTTTGGTCAATAACTTTATAAAAATATAATGATTTCAAAGATATAATATGTTGTATTTGGGACTTTTAAAATTGACTTTAGTTTTTCTACTATTGAAGACTAGATTATAAGTAGATAGAGTGTAGAAAAGAATCAAAATACATAAAGAAAAACCCTGCAAAGATATAAATAATTACAAGCCTGGCACAGCCTAGAGGTAAGGTATTTAAATTTGCACTAAGCAGTTAATTTGCCCTCATTGAAAATGAGTAAGTATGGGTCAGAGAGATAGTACAGTGGGTAGGGCACTTATGTAGTATACAGCTGACTTGGGTTCAATCTCTGGTACCATATATGGTTTCCTGAGCACTTCCAGGAGTGACCCCTGAGCATAGTGCCAGGTGTAAGTCCTGAACATAGCTGGGTGTCCCAACACCCCCCCAAAAATGAATAGGTTACCTCAGTCACACCTGAAATCCCTTAAGTTACATAATTCTATAATGAAAAGACATTAAAGATTAGTAACATATTCAATTTATTAACAGATATTTTCCATCGTCTTCATTGCTGGTAAAATTGTTGGAGTCTACATTTAGTAAAGTATTTTTCAAAAATTATTTTTTATCCTCATTTTTACATTTTACCAAATTCTTCTGATTGAATATATTCACCCCTAATAATGTTTTCCTGCCTATTCTGTTAAAATTAACATAACTGGGGTTGGAGCAATAATACAGTGGGTGGGGTGCTTGCCTTGCATGTGGCCAACCCAGATTCAATCCCCAGCATCCCATATAGTTCCCTGAGCATCTCTGGATATGGTTCCCAGACCAAAATAATACTAATACTAATAATAATCATAATACTGACAACACTCTTTACCTTTTGTAATGGCAAATGTTTCTAGTCCTGTACTCTAAGTGACAAAACTATCTAGGAGGTCTGCGGGTATGGGAGTATTTGATGTTTCCTCAAGCATATTCGTATGCATATATGTTTACATTGTTTTCTTGTTATATATAATATTTATATATGTGAAATAATAAATCCATCAGAGAGAAATCAGCAAAAAAATAGATTGCCCATTCAAATTAAGATGAATTATGGTAGGAGCTGAAGAATTAGGTCTGTAAAGTGCTTGCCTCCAACCCCCATTCAATCCCTGGCACCCCAGATGATCTTCTGAGCCCCACTAAGAGGGATCCCTGAGTACAGAGGCAGGATAAGTCTTGGTCACTGCCAGGTGTTCCCCCTCTCCCCCTAAAAAAATATAAATTGGGTATTATTTAATAAGAGACTAATTTAAAAGATACTGGGCAAGAGCTAGGGAAACCATAAAAGAGAGTGTAGTGCCCCAGGGAATAGCAAAAGTGAGGCTATTACCACATCTATATAAAGATCCTAGAAAAGAGATGGCATCTAGAACCCAAGAGAAAGCCATGTGAGCTGGGGTGTCTTAAAAAAAAAAAAAGAGAAATGACCTTACCCAAGAATAGCTGAGATCAGCACCAGGAGGATTACTCCATAGCTTAGTGGCCAGTCGGGCATTCTAGAGGAAAGGGCAGCTCAGATAGAGAAGGGAACACCAAATAAAGGGTGTTTGGAGGACCCTCCCAGGAGGGGAGATGCATGTCGAAAGTAGACTATGGACTGAACATGTTTGCCACTCAATGCCTCTTTTGCAGACCACAACACCCAAAAGGAGAGAGAGAACACAGGGGATTGCCCTGCCACAGAGGCAGGGGGGGATGGGGGGATGGGGGTGGGGGGATATTATCCATGGTGGTGGAAAATGGGCACTGGTGGAGGGATGGGTATCTGATCATTGTATAATCAAACCCAAGCACAAAAAATTGTAAATCTACAACTGTACCTCATGGTGTTTCAGTAATAAAAAAAAAATTTTAAAAAAAGGAAAAAAAAAAAGAGAGAAATGACCTTCTATCCAGGACTCAGTCAATATAAGAGAGCCGCCCAGGGCTGAAGCAAGGGCTGCTTTCTTCCATCCCCCTGATTCTTTGTTAGGGCTCTCTATTGGTTAAAGCATTGAGAAGTCAGAGTGATCCATATTCATCAGTTTTTGGTCTAGAAAAATAGAAATGGTAGAAATAGATAAAGAATAAATTTGTCCAAGAAAGAACCCAAGGGAGTGACAGTGTAGTTAATAAAGCAGAGATTTATTAAATAGTATGCACCCAAAATGTGGATTCAGTTTCTCTCAGGGGAGAATTACACACTGGGTTTGGGGTAAGGGCTTCTTCAGGAGTGAACTGACTAAAGGGGTGGACAGTGCTCTGTGAGGTCATAAACACAAGGAACATGATTGAGGCAGGACTAAAGTTGCTCATGTATATGAGGACTCTATGCTTGCTCATGCAATGCTTATAACATTAGTGTTTAATTTTGCAGCAGGGGGCATATAAGTTAATATGTATCGGGGGCTTAAGAAGAACAACACTAAAAAAAGATCAGATCAGGGTTGTGTCCACTAAGCTACTCCACCAGCTGGCTGGAACTGGTTTTACTAGGTCCTCTTTCAAGAATTCAGTAACCACACAACTGCCTGAGTTGGAAATTCAAGCCCCTTTGCTTTTCTTCAGAAATATAAGCTTAGCCTTTTTTGTTTTCCCATATTGTCTCACCTAAAATAATGTGGGTTTTTAGCTTGAGAATTCTCAAGTCGTGTGAATCAGATATTTCCCTCCTAAATGAGTTGAGTATTAGTTCCTTCCTTATAACTATCAAGGCACTCTATCAAGAGAAAAGCCACTTCTGGAGCTGGAGAGATGGTACAGGGATTAAAGTACTTTTCCTCAGTGTGGTCAACCCTAATTCAATCCCAAATATGCAGGTTCCCCTAGGAGTGACCTCTTAGTGATCAAAAAACCAAAGAGAAAAAAAGGCCACTTCTGAGAGTGGGCTATAAATTTCAAGTCAGGTGTGTCTTATGGAATCTGACTGTATAAAGGAAATGAAAGTATTTCTGATATAGTAAGACATGGAAGAACTGGAAAAGACAGCAAAATTTTTAGCATACTACTGAATATAAAGAAATCATTTTTGTGCACAGTTATTTTACAATATATGTTCAGGGCCTTAAAAATGTTCAGATCCTTTATCCCAATAATCTACTCATAATCTGCCTTTTAAAACAAGATCTGGAATGTAAAAAGAACAATTATATTTGATTCAATTATTTTATGGAAGACTGTGTAACTATTAAAAATACATCAAAAAGCATTTAAGCTCATATGGGAAGAGCTGTCTTTATTATTATAATAGCCAAAATTACAATTTTGCTTGAGCATTGCTGACCTCTATGGACTACTTTTCTTTCATTTCCAATCTAAGTGGCTAGAGCCCCCATCCTAGTATTTAGAGCAAATTTATATTCCATGTCATGGTTCCCTGTAACGACCTTAAATTTCAGGAAAATAAAAAAAAGGACATCCCATTAAGAAAAACAGACAAAGAATACTTAATTTTTTATCATTAATGATATTTTATAATTTATTTTTTAGTATCTTAAGTGTTCAAATTGTTCAATTAATATGCTTTTGTATAATAGCGTAGTTATATTTTCTCTTTCTTGTTATTTATTTTTATCAAATCTCAGTGATACACAGTTACAAAGTTGTTCATGATTTGGATTTCAGTTGGTGTTCCAACACCGATCCCTTCACCAGTGTACGTTTACCACCACCAATGTCCCAGTGTCCCCATTTTCCCTCCCCATTGCCCCCCACCTGCCTCTATGGCAGGAATTTTTCTTCTTGAGAGACAGGGAGAAAGAGACAGTGAGAGAGACAGAGAGAGAAAGAGAGAGAGAGAAGTTTAAAGGATAATTCAGGAAGGAGAAAATGCAAATGACCTATGCTTATATACAAAAGTGTTTAACCTCAGTATTTAATATGTGAAATTAAACTGTATTTTTTGCCTATTAACTAGGTTAGGCTGTCAAGAGACAGTTAACAGCCTTGCCTTCATACATGGACTGCAAGGAGACTGCATTCATGGTGTCTATGGCAAGCAATAGTCTTTGGAGGCCAATCTACCAATGCCATTTGGTCCTGCTCCATGAGTTTGCCCTTTAATGGTTGGATAAGAATATTGGAAGCTGCACTTACTATTCTGTGACCACTTGTGTAAAAAGAAATACAAAACAATCTTAATGGTATTAATTATTAGGCATGCTGAACTTGGTAGTAGATGAACAAAATAAACCAGGCACACACTTAACTGGATAACTAGCACACACCTGGTAATTAATAAATGTTTACTGAATGGTAAATTAACTCAAATGAGTGGTCTCTGGGAGAAATTAGTTTTATTTCAAAAGGCATCTTACACTTTAGACACGCGTAAATATTTCAGGTTCACGATTATAGCCATGAAGCAAGAGCTTGGAAGCCTGGGGACAGCCATCTGTCTAAAATAGTAAGAAAATTTAGTACAAATTCATTGTGAAAATGATTGTAGGTCCAAACAATACTGGAAAAAGAGATTAGGAGTGGGCCTTAGAAAATTTTATAAAGACCAAGGTAGACCAAATTAACTGCTTTGTAGTTTATCTAGCTGTGTGCAGTGATTTGGATGACAGAAAACTAAACTAGGTCATCTTATTGATAAGCCTAATTGTTTTAGATAAATTTGCATGATCTGGAGAGATATCTGGGCCCTGCTAAAAATAGGGTGTGGCTTGCTTTAAATCTTTCTCCTCAGTTCAAACAAACACTTTTCCCATAACAAATATGAAACAGATACACACACACACACACACACACATACACACACACACACACCTCAAGTCTGTTGCAAAACAATTTGACTACTGTAATCAATGAAAACAGTTTAAACTAGTGACTTTCACATAAGCAAGTTATAGTAAATTCTAATACACTTGGATTTAAATGATGAAAAATGTTGAATCAGAAATGTCTGCTGATTTATTATTTTTCATATTATTTTAATAATATTTTTGCAACAATTAAGTCCCAGCAGAATATGTTCAAATCACTTAATGTTCCAAAATATCAGAAACAGGAGGTTAAGAGACTTCTATTTGTATTACAAAGGAAGGGATGAAGCCATGTTGTTCAGTTAGAAGAACTCATTGGCTGGAAAATGAAGTTTAGGTGCCAGGGGGTAGCTCAGTGACAGAAGCACCTGCCTTGCAAGTGTGAAGCAGCAGGTGTGATCCCCCAGCAAGTACCACAACCAGTGTGCAACATCTAGTCATCACAACAATAACAAAAAAAGAGAGGAGGGAGAGAAGGAAGGAAGGAAGGAAGGAAGGAAGGAAGGAAGGAAGGAAGGAAGGAAGGAAGGAAGAAGGCAGGAAGAAAGAAAGAAGGCAGGAAGAATGAAAGAAGAAAAGAGGGACCAGAGAGATAGTCCCATGCGTAGGATGCTTGCCTTGCACACAACTGACTCAAATCGATCTCCAACACCCCATATGGTCCCCAACCCCTCCAGGAGTTATCTCTGAGATCAGAGCCAGAAAAAATCCCTGAGCACCACATGATGTGGACACAAACCCAAACATAAATAAATAAAATAGAAAGAAGAGAGAGAGAAAGCAAAAAAGGGAAGGAACTGGAGAGATAATACAGGCAGCAAGGCACTGATCCTGAATTTAGCTAACCCCAGCTCCATCCTGAGCCCTGCTAGGTGTGGTCCAAAAACCTAAACCACCCTAACCTCTCTACCCCCCAAAAATAAAATACAATTTAAGTATATAACATGCTTGCTTAAAAAAATGTGAGTTTTAAAATATGGCTATGACATGGTTATTTTTTTATTGTGATCAGATTTTCTTCTATGTGTATGTTTAGGCAATAATAAAATTAAGCTTATGTTATAATCTCCTCTTGAATATTCATTACAGCTTGAGTTCTCTCTGAGTTCTACTTTTTCTTTTTTCTGAGTTCTGCTCATCTTAGCAACTAAGCATTAATATCCATCTTATGGTGGGAGTTATGAGTGGTCAGGAAGAAAAATCCAATTTCTTCAAGTATTTTTCACTAATTCATTATCCTTACTTGTAGAACCCTTAAACATTGAAATCAGTGTAACTGTAGAGTACATTAAACTTTCTTGTTTAATTTTTTTTATTTGTGCAAGTGTGAATAAGTTTAGCATTTTGAAGAGGGTCCCACTCTCAGTAAGTAAATCTTCTTTGCATAATTCTGCAGTTCAAATGTTTCTGATTAGTGTCCTGCTGCCTTATGGGTTACCTCCTGGGAGGCAGTAAGATTAGTGGAGTGCATGAGCTCCTCATATCTCAGCGTGATTGAGTCCAGGCTTGCAAGCAGGTCAGTAACCCTGACAAAGAACTCCAACATTTTATGCCTGAGTCACAGATTCAGATACTTGGGTCTTGGCCATGGGTGTCTGTCAACCATCTAAACTTTAATATTGTTATATTTTTAAATAAGACACTTAACCCAGTGGCATGTGAGTAACAGAGTGTCGAATCTTCACAGGCAATCTGCAGCTAAAACAGCAGCATGAACAGTATTTATTGTATTTATTGTGAAGCAAAGGATCTCTCTTAATTTATCCAGAGTCTTATTTACTAAAGTAAAACTGGCCCAATCGAGGAAGAAGGAATTATTTTCTTAAAGAATAAATTATTTTAATTATAAGCTTAAGGCTTAGTGTTTTAGATAAACTTAGTAATCATCCTAGTAATTATATGCATTAAACTGCTGTTTTGTCACTAAACCATAAATGGATATTACTGAAATGAATAAAAAAGTGAATAAATTTTTTGATTAAAAGTTTATTCGTCGATAATGCAACTTTCTTCTTTTTCTATGGATTTTAGCTCATACTAGTTGGAGATTATGAGACATTCATAGAAAATAAGTTTTAGAAGTGTTTGAAGCTCTTTTTGGACCTAGAAGTATAACATTCTTTTGCTCACATAAAAAGTCACATAATGAAGTGTTTAAGAAAGTTAAGTGTTCAGTTCACATCAGAGCAGCAAAGAACAAACCACCATGCTTTGCCTCTGAGTAGCATAAGATGTTCTGTTTGGGATCTTTTGTTGAAGTTGGAAGGGAATGATTTGCCCAATGACTCCTCTCACCATGCCAAGAGGCCTCTAGGCAAAGTCAACGGAAAAAAAATTCACACGCAGCAAGAGTCACGAAGGGATTGTCACTGTGTGGGAAGTCACACCTTTTATTGCATCTTATAGGGGACAGAAATAACTACAAATATTTGGAAAGTTCGGATCTTAAATATTTGTAACACAGGAACACATTGTGGAAAGCTTGATGAGATTAAGTTTGATGAAGAATCACTCCCATTTTTATATGCTTTTAAAGAAAATTTTATATTTCACTTAGTTATTTCTAAAAGATGTAGTAATGATTGGAAACAAATGCATTTTACATTACATTTTCAGGTGCTGTGCTGGGATGCAGTGATGGTACATGGTTTTACTAAGAGGGTCAAGGAGTCAGGCAGAACCAGGTAGTCAGAATTGTTGTCTCTGACTGGTTGTGCCATTCAAATGACACTAATCTTCTATGTGTGACATGATATGACAGAGGTTGGAAACCATGCTTGACAGACATGCTTTGCAAAATACCTAAATTTTTCAATGGAAGGGGAGCATGGATATATTTTTTCTGAACAAATAAACAGAGGCAGAAAAAAATGTCATACAGTGTTCCCAAGCAGAAGGCCCTATAGTGTGCATTGAGATAGCTGGGGCCCAACAGGGAGGAAGGCCAAGGATTCTGTGCTGGGATTTGTTGCTTCCTTGCTTTGACCATATTGTCTAACAGTCAATATCCTGAAATGTTCTAGCAAATGTTCAGGAGTAAGGGCATATGGAGTGTTTGATTTGGCTTGTGTTTAAAATATGGTTTCCACACAGATGGCATTGGTTTGGCTGTTGTGTGAGTTTGTTTGGATCTTCTTTTGCTGAGAAAGAGACAAGAACCACAGCTCGTAGACACATTGAGCTCCCAGGTTTGCATTCCCTACGTGGCCGCACCACTTACAGAAGTAGAGAATTATGTCCCTGAAATACCCATGCTTGTCAGTGAGATTATACTGGAGCAGTTGCTTCAGATGGATTTGGAATGTTAGCTTAAAACCTAAAAGGAGGCTATAAAAATTCTGTGGATCATAGATTTAAATATCTGAATATTTACATTTCAGAGTAGTTGTAATAGCAGGAAACTGGCCGCAATTCTAGGGCTGACTAAGTCACCTAACTATGTCTTTGAAAGGCTGGATGTACAGGAACAAGATCTATAAAGATGAAGCCAGTGACATATGTGTCCTATTATATTAATTGGCACATAATACCCAAAGATATTTTCAGAAAACCCAGTCTGCCATTTTCTACTTCCAACCACAAGTATGAAGGTAGTAGAAGGTGTGTGTGTGGGGGGGGGGGGGGGGTGAAACAAGGTCATAAAATTGTGAGTGCCACTTTTTTATTGGCTAATGTTTATGTCAATTCTTTCCCATTACCTAGGACCTGAATATTATTCCAGGGAGCTTTTCGGTACCAGCAATATTTTCTCTTTTGTGCATTTAGCTTTCCTTTAGATGAGCACTTCACTATCCAAAGTTGTTGAAGTCAGTGTTTCACCTTCCCATTTCTGAGGAACCCCAGGGGTGGCAGTAGGGGTGGAGCCCACAACTTAGGGAGAACTAACTTCCACCAATATTCCATGTAATTATGTCTTTCTCTTCTATTAATTTGGTATCATAGGCTAAAATAGTGATATAACAAGGCATCCACTTAATCACCAGGAGCTCTGAAAAATACTCTCTGGGAGTCCGTGAAACTGCCCTTTTGTACTAACAAGGGCAGAATCGTTTTCTGCCTAAGATGAAGAGGGAGAGGGAGAGAGAAAGAAAGGAAGTCTTAATAAAGAAGGTTATCTTCTCAAGCTTTAAATTTTGGATTGTGACTTATGAAAAACTTTTGCTCTATTATTTCCTAAATTCTAGAATTTCAGCTATTTTACTAGGTTTTATTTTAATTTGTTTTTCACAGAATCTGGTTCTTTTAACAATATCCTCATTACAAATTGATGTGGATTATTTAAACATGAACATTTTTGGTCAATGTTTCATCCACCTAAACTTAATTTAACTAATTTGGAAGAGGATTAAGGGGACACAGACACTGGCACGATTTGGAGGGAAGATTCAAGATTAACATCCTGAGCTGCCAGAACTATTGTTTCCAATGTTGTGAAATCAGATTTAGATCTTGTTTGCGAGTTCTTGGCTGAAGAAAAAGAGTTTTCTTGTTTGGAGAGAAAACCAACTTCTCCCAGCTGCTTTAACAGAAACACAGAAACATTATTTCTATGGTTAAAGTAAAGAAAAACCTGAAACTAAAGAACTGGTTTTAAGGGTGGGAATGGGGTTGTTTCCCTTTAGCTCTTTCTTTTACACTTGATTACTTATGTTAGACCTTAGTGAACTAATTACTGGAATATCCACATTTTCCACAAGTTTCAGAACTGGTGGTCTGAAACTTTCAGCCTTACACTTCTCAGTCAGTCAGTGAGTGACTGTTGAAGGAAGAACCCATGAACTATTCTAACTGCACAGCCTGGGTCTGGACCATGCAAACACATTGTTGACTTGACTCAGTATTAGCCCATGAAGCTGCTACAACAGGAATGTAAGAGGCTTGCCTTATATTGGCCAACAATTGATCACAAATACCTAACTATGATTTTGAGGCAGAGAACTCTCCCCGGGGCTCCCGCCGGCTTCTCCAGGCTGGAGCGATAGCACAGTGGTAATGCGTTTGCCTTGCACGCAGCCAACATGGCCAACCCGAATTCAATTCCTCTGCCCCTCTCGGAGAGCCTCGCGAGCTACCGAGAGTATCTCGCCCATGCAGCAAAGCCTGGCAAGCTACCCGTGCCGTATTAGATATGGCAAACACAGTAACAACAAGTCTCATGATGGAGACGTTACTGGGCCCCCTCAAGCAAATCGATGAACAACGGGAGGACAGTGCTACATGCTTTTGAGGAGGGTTAAGTCTGGAGCAGACTCCCAGCTGAACGTGAGTCTGGAGGTCATGCCCTGTGACACTTACCTGGCAGTGCTAGGTCTGACAGTCGCTCAGGACTTGAAATATGTTGCTCTGGACCCGAAGTGCTGGATTAGGACTGGGGAGGGGCTAGTCTGTGGTGCCAGGGATCGAACTCAGAGCCTGTATCATGCTAGGCAGTCTTGCACTTTTGATCTCTCCTGTCCCAAACCTTGTTTTTTGGTATTCTATGATCATTGTGGTAAGACTGGCAGGGGTTGATTTTGTTTAGTAAATGACTGTTCTGATTATTTGTTCCTGGAGTGGGGAGGAAGACAGCCATCTGTATATTTTTCTGGCCTAGTTTAGACTTTTTTTTTTTAATTAGTGAAACACCATGAGGTACAGTTGTAGACTTACAAATTGTTGTGCTTGGGTTTCCGTTGTACAATGATCAAGTGCTCATCCCTCCACCAGTGCCCATTCTCCACCTCCACCAATCCCAGTATCCCTCCCACCCCCCTCATCCCTGCCTCTGTGGCAGGGCATTCCCTTTTGTTTTCTCTCTCCTTTTGGGTGCTGTGGCCTGCAAAAGAGGCATCGAGTGGCAATCATGTTCGGTCTAGAGTCTACTTTCAGCATGCTCCTCCCATCCTGGGGGTATCCTCCCAATACCCCCCATTTGGTGCTCCCTTCTATGTCTGGGCTGCCTTTACCCCTAGAGTGTGAAGCTGACCTCCAAGCCATGGAGTAAACCTCCTGTTATTTATCTCGGCTATTCTTAGGTGTTGGTCTCCTATTTTGTTACTTTATGTTCCCCAGATGAATGCGATCTCTCTATGTCTATCCCTCTCTTTCTTACTCATTTTGCTTAGCATGATACTTTCCATGTAGTACCACTTGTATGTAAATTTCATGACTTCATCTTTTCTGACAGCTACATAGTATTCCATTGTGTAGATGTACCAAAGTTTCTTTAACCAGTCATCTGTTCTCGGGCACTCAGGTTTTTTCCAGATTCTAGCTATTGTAAGCAGTGCTGCAATGAACAGACGACTGTAGATGTCGCTTCGACTATACTTTTTTGCCTCTCGGGGTATATTCCCAGGAGTGGTATTGCTGGGTCAAATGGGAGCTCAATTTCTAGTTTTTTGAGAATCATCCATACTGTTTCCCATGAGGACTGAACCAATCGGCATTCCCACCAACAGTGAAGGAGGGTCCCTTTCTCGCCACATCCGTGCCAACACCTGTTGCTTTTGTTCTTTTGGATGTGGGCCAGTCTCTGTGGTGTGAAATGATATCTCATTGTTGTTTTTATCTGCATCTCCCTGATGATAAGTGATGTAGAGCATTTTTTCATGTACCTTTTAACCATTCGAATTGGACTTTTTTTTTTTTTTCATTTTTCTGAGTGGTTTATAGATCACCAGGCCTGAACTGGCTTCCACTTAGTTGTGATAAATTTCTAAAGGAATAGAAAATGTTTTTAAATAAAAACAATTAGAAGTTGTTTACTCCTTGAATATAAATTTATTTTGCATTGCTATGAGTTGAAGTAGAGAAAAAAATGAGTACGATTTTGTACCTGTCCTATAGTGGAATCATTGTTATATAGTTATATGTAAGGTGAAATGGGAATCCAATGTCAGGGTCTTAAATTTAGATTTGAAATTAGGGAAGGCTTTGGGAGGCTGAGATGCTGTCTATAGGACCAGCACTTGTATTTTGTGGTATTAAATCATAGACTAATCTCTGAAAAACAGATTGAAGAAGGCCTGGGTACAGAGTTCAAGATTGCCATCTCTTTTCTCTGTCCCTCTGTCTTCACCAGACAAGGTCAGTAACCTTTTAGTTTTGAGGAATGCAAAGCTATGACAGGTTCATTTATAAAATTATCTCCAATGTGTAGAAATGATGAGATGGGTAAAAACTAGAGATGAACCTGTCAAAGAGATAGGTACAAAGTTGAATGAGTCCTGAATAAAAGCAGTGAGATGGATGAAATAAGCAATGTCTATGGACTCTAGTAGTTGCTATCTATTGGGGAGTAGTGGAAGGAGAAGTCAGGAATTAAATACTTTTGTTTTTGGTGTCTGCTCTTCCTGAATATGTTGTAGAAAAGTGCTGTCTGGTCAGTGATTTTTTTTAAGATAGTATGGGATGCTAAGGTTATGATGAAATAATGCCAGAGAGATGCAAATGAAAACAAAACAAGATTCAAACTTCCAATACACAACTGAAACATTGCTTTTTTTTTTTTTTTTTTTTTGCTTTTTGGGTCACACCTGGTGATGCACAGGGGTTACTCCTGGCTGTGCACTCAGGAGTTACTCCTGGCGGTGCTCAGCGGACCATATGGGGACCATATGGGATGCTGGGAATTGAACACCGTTTTGCCACGTGCAAGGCGAACGCTCTATCCGCTGTGCTATCTCTCCAGCACCCACAACTGAAACATTGGCGGTCAAATGATAGAGAGGTAATGAAGGTCAAAGAAGAGATGACTTGGAGAAGCAATGTTAATAACCTCATTTGCATGTGCTTGCTATCTCCTTCACGAGCCAATAGCACAGGCCTCACTCTCACAGTCAAGGTTGGCACCTACCGTGCAATGTGCCCGGTGCAGCATGGCAGATGTACCACTGGACTATACCCTTCTTGAAATAATTTCAGCAAATGTAAATATCCACAAATATATTTGACTCAATTGGGAAAACATACGAGCAATATGTTTTGTGAATCTATACCTGATTTTCATTTTTCCAGATTAGTCTGGGCTGGAGCGATAGCACAGCGGTAGGGTGTTTGCCTTGCACGTGACCAACCCTACTGACCCGGGTTCAATTCCTCTGCTCCTCTCCAAGAGCTCGGCAAGCTACTGAAAGTATCTCACCCTCACGGCAAAGCCTGGCAAGCTACCCATGACGTATTCGATATGCCAAACACAGTAAAAACAAGTCTCACGATGGAGACGTTACTGGGCCCGCTCGAGCAAATCGATGAACAACGGGAGGACAGTGACAGTGACAGTGACAGTCTATTCTGAGAAATAATCCATATTATCACTAACTTTCTTACAGATATTCTTGACCCTCTTACCCATTCAGTATTTGTCATATAGATTCGGATCTCTTACTATTCTGGCTGTGCTTGTGATCATTTCTATGTTTTTTACTCGTCAGGGAAAGAACTCAAGTGAAAGCTGCTTGTTTTTTGTTTGTTTGTTTTGTTGTTGTTGTTGTTTTTGGTTGCTGTTCTTCCTTAAGTTAGACTGTAAATTCTCTAAAGCAGAAGCACTCTGCATAAGAGAAATTGTTATTCTCGTGTCAAAATTGCTTCTAGGAGATTCTGTAAATGTGTGGATTTTGTTGTTCCCACAAAGCTTGACTGAATTGAAAACTCAGTTGTATTACCTAGTAAGTAGCAGGATGAATAATGTTTGACAGTCAAATTACAAGAAACTATAGAGTATACAGGCAACTAATTCTAAAGAAATACATGATTGCATCCTTTCAGAAAGAACTGCATCTACTTTTAAGAGCACAAGTTAGAAAAGGACATCAATAAGGTCCATTATAAAGTTGGGAAAATTCATTGTATGATTGTAACTCAAACATGAAAGTTTGTTACTGTATCTCATGGTGATTCAATAAAATTTAAAAAATTAATAAAAAAAAGTTGGGAAACTTTTCAGTGCTCCATGAACAGCATACAAAAGGCACTGAGCATAAAAATAATCAGTACTTTGTGGCATTCATTGACATACAGGTTATGCACATTTAATCTATTTTTAAAATATTTTGCACCATTAGCAAATAAGCTGTAAACAGAGAGATGACAGCACTAGCACATCTTCCAATATAGTCTGGAAAATATTTCAAGTAAGAAAGAGAAAAACTAATGCCAATATAATGTTTATAATGCATTTTAAAATAAAAATAAAATCTTTTAAAAGACTAAATGTGGTCATAGAGCAAGTGTATAAATGGTCCTGTTTGAGATTAATTTCCTTCAATCAAATGTAGTTGTATTATTCCCTCTCTAGTCCCCATTGAGCTAATTAGTAACTATAATTCTGGTTAAAGGTTTTTTCTCAAATGTGTTCAATAACTTCCTTGTTATTGTTTCTAAAATATGACTTGAAATTCACTAAGCTTATCTTTTCATTTTATAGTGGAAGAAACTAAGTACTAGGAAAATGAGTATTACTTTCTACACCTCAAAACAAGACTTTCACCCTCTGCTACTTTGAAACATTGATGCCTTAATACAGCATGCTTACATTTGATCATCAGAAAAACCTTACTGTATTCTACTAACTGGAATTAGGTAAATCACAAGCTTTAGTTTCTTTCTGATATGTGACTATCTCCATGATAGTTTTGCATGGTGGTCTCTCATTAACCTCCACTAGATTTAAGCAATACTTCACTCTAGTTTGCTTAATTTTTGGTTGGCTATTACTTAATTTATTGAGACTGACTAGTATAATAGATAGTTTTCAGGGTTTCACCACAATTTAGGAATCTTTTTCTTTGCAGTGCAGATATTTTCCTTTTGCCTAAGGCAATAATAGACAAGGAGGCAAACAGTGCTTTAAAGAGGTTGTCTGCTGATTTACATATTTTAAAAGTCCAAGATCAAAGGTAATGAGAAATTAATCCACATGGCATGCAGAAGATAAATAAGAATATTAATACTGTATCAAATACTAATTAAAAGAAATACATTAATCTAATTCTGAGGATGTAATGGAAGGATGAAAAACTCTTTATAAAGTTAAGACCTGATTCTCTTGTTTAAAAAAAAAAAGACCCTCAGGATAAAACAACCTACTCACTCATATAGAATCTTGATACATAGAATCATAATAATAATTATCAGAGAGCAATTGGTTTTTAACAGTTTACAAAGTGCTCTCACATATTTCGTGACCCTCAACAACAAATATTTTGTTGTTTTTGGACCACCACCCCACTGGTGCTGAGGGCTTACTCCTGACTCTGTTCAGGGATCATTCCTGGCTGTGCTGAGGGGACTGTATGGTGTTGGGGATTAAACACAAGGAGAGAAAGTGCCTAAACCTTTGTACTATCTTACCAATCCCCTTCACAGCAATTTTTTTACTTCTAATAACTCTTATTTCCATTCACTGTAAAGTAAATATAGTGGCAAGTGAACTGTATCTAATATCTTAGTCTCAATCATAACACTTTGCCCTGGTCTCTGCTTTTTTTTTAAATTTTTTAATTTTTTGGCTTTATAGGTCACACCTGGTGATGGTCAAAGGTTACCCCTGGCTGTGCACTCAGAAATTACTCGTAGCGGTACTCAGGGGACCATGTGGGAGGCCGGGGATCAAACCTAGGTCAACTGCATGCAAGGCAAATGCCCTGTTCACTGTATTATTGCTCTGCCTCACCCCTTTTTTTCTGCTTTAATAAAATAATAATGATAATTGCTTAAAGGGAAAAGAGAAATAAGCACTCTCATGAAGAATAATGGGTTTGTAAATTGCTACAACAGTTTTAGAGTATCTGTTCATACACTTTATGTTGGTCTCCTCACTCCTAGAAATCTAATTTCAGGAAGTAATCAGAGATGGTTAAATATTTATGTCTTAGGATGTTTGTGAAAATTATAAATAAAAAGTTTTAATAAACCTATGTCCAACTAAAGAATGTTTAAATGACAGCACATCTGGTCTGGCCATGTGGCTCAGTGGTAGAGCTGGAAATGTGAGACCCCAGATTCAATCCTCTGCATTGCAAAACAAAACAAATAACAAAAACAAAATTATAATACATCTTAAATGATGTAATAGTAAAGAGCTATAAAATCATGTTTTACAAAGTATACTTACAGTTGCCTGCAAGTATTTATATTTAAATGTTGAGAAGATATAGAATATAATATATGCAATGTAGGTTTTTTTGTTGTTTATCTTGGCGTCACACCTGACATGTTCTGAGGACTTACTCCTGGCTCTGTGCTCAGGGATCACTGAAGGGGTGGGTGGAGAAACCATATATGGTGCCAGGGATAGTGCCAGGGTCAGCTGAGGGTAAAGCAAGCACATTACTCACTATACTACCTGTCTTCCTGGCCCCATAATGTAATTTTTCATAAAAAATCCACATAGATCCTCACATACATCTTTATTTTATTTGTATCAGGCTCAGCAAATACTCTTTGGAGGAAACAGGTAGGATGCATAACAGGCTTTGCCCAGCAGGATGCTAATTGCATTTTCCATCTTTTCAGTTGCAACTCAAGCAAGAACAACAGTAACTGTCCACTGAATAAGTGATAGTGGAGCCGAAGTGATAGTACAGCAGTTGGGGTAGGGCATTTGCCTAGCATGCGGCCGACCCGGATTTGATCCCTGACATCCCATTAGGTCCCCTGAGTACCACCAGGAGTGATTCCTGTGTGCAAGAGCCAAGAGTAACACCTGAGCATCGCTGGGTGTGACCCCCCACCCCAAAAAAAGTTTGTCAGATGAGGTCAAAGGGCCACTGTTTGCCAACTCCATGTTACATTATGGTAAAAATTACCCTGAAATAGATGGTGTGAAGTCTTTATTTTCTCTTTACTATAATTACCTATATTTCTACATCATATATATGTATATCATTTCATTTTCATTTCATCATCCTGTTATTTGTCGATTGCCTCGAGCAGGCCCCAGTAACGTCTCTTTCATCCTAGCCCTGAGATTATATTCAAGGCTATTTAGGAGAATGAGACCCATCATTGTTACTGGTATTTGGCATATTTGGTACGCCACGGGGAGTTTGCCAGACTCTGCCCTGTGGGCAGGCTACATTTGATAGCCTGCAAGTTTGTCCAAAGTAGGAATAAGACAATAAGAAGTCATAAAAAAAAGTTCTGGTAAGATGTCACGCGGCCGCGAATGCGGCCGCGCGGTTCCGGGATCTGGATTTTATAGTCTCTGAGTCTTGGCCGCTGATGGGATTACACGGCGCCAGGGGGCCAGGTGGTGGGTGTGACCCCCGCCTACTGGAATTTGGAGGATCTGGGTGGAAGATGCTCGACTCCAATTCGAGTAGGCTTGAAGGTCTCGGCCCCGGAACCCGCGTGGCTTTGTCCCTCTGCCAGTACCTTCATGTGTGCGGAGAGTGGTCTCAGCATGGTGGTGGCTGGTCCTGGAGGTCTTCAGCTGCCAGAGCCCTGGTCGGGGCGGGGAGGAAAGCTCAACCCGCTCCCCTCCAAGGGGCTCCGGGAAGGAACACCCAGGCGCGGGGGCAGAAGACTGCACTGTTCTTGTCCGGGATCTGGATTTTATAGTCTCTGAGTCTTGGCCGTTGATGGGATTACACGGCGCCAGGGGGCCAGGTGGTGGGTGTGACCCCCGCCTACTGGAATTTGGAGGATCTGGGTGGAAGATGCTCGACTCCAATTCGAGTAGGCTTGGAGGTCTCGGCCCCGGAGTATGTATATCATACTCTAAAAATAGAGGGAAAATATTCCATGTTATTATTTCAGGAGGCCACCTCCAGCAGTGTGGGGATGGTCAGAAATCACTGCAATGCTTGACCCCATAGTGATAATAAAACAATAATTAATATTACCCTAAATATAAATTTCTGTATCCTTGTGACCACCAAAAACAAACTCAGGGATGATTCATCTCAGTTTTTGGTACTTTTCACGGGCAAAAGAGAGAATGTTTGTAAAGGATAATTCTAGTTTAAGAGCTTAAACAAAGGCAAAGGACTTAATCATCTTTTAAAATTGACTATATTTCCCTCCTTGGGGTTATACAAGCCTCCATGACTGTTTAAAGCATGTATAGAAAGCTGCATCTTAACACAAGCCCACGTGGTTCTGTGTAATCACACATATGTTTAATTATAAGATGACCTCATTCTAAAGATTTTGCTGGCAAGTAATTGCACACCTAATTCAAACTAGCTGGAACAATAAAGAGAATTTATTGGCTCTCTTAATTGAAATGTCCTGAGTACATGAGGCATGTCTTGATCAGGACTTCAGGCTCTGTTCTCTGCAATTCTTTTAGTTCTGTGTCCTGTGTGGTTTCCTGTCACCATCAGTTTGAATACTTTTCATATGGCAAAAGGTAATGGTAGACTTTACAACTAGAAAAAAATGCTCACATGGAGATAGAATCTCTGAAACTTTGATTGAACTTTTCCTAATAGCCCATCTCTGTGTCCATAGAAAACCTCATGACAGTTGGCTGATGCCTGAGTTATATGTATTACTTCCTGTAATGAAGAGAATGGGGTCATCATGATTTAGCCCTATTAGGACATTTGCTGGGTGTGGAGGTGGGGGTCAATGTTTCCTCAATACATGACCTCTATGCATTGTGGAAAGGAGACTTGACCCTAGAAAGAAGCAGTGTTCATTGTCAAGGTATCTGTATGAGACAAAACCCACCCTGATTCTTTTAACAGGAGTCATCTATATCATCAATACTTCTACTGTTAGTCAACAGGAAAGAACCAAACAGGGAAAAGGGAACACAGATGAAAGCATTAGGAAGTAGCTTGCACCCCAAAAGCATAAGGACACTGTCACTAGAAGAACTTAGACTTAGTTGAGAGGGCTCTTGTTGCTGAACCCCAGACCTCCTGTGGAGGTTTATGAGAAGTTACTGGTGCTGATGTCTGAAGAGATACAGGAAGTCTGGTCCTGGAAAAGGAGGACACTGCCAGCTGAAATCAATGCCACTGCTGAATCAACTACTGCTGCCCAATAAAGATGCTGATAGTGGGGGTCAGAGTGATAGTACAGTGGACAGGCCTCTTGCCTTGCACAAAGCTGATCCAGGATTGATTGATCCCTGGAATATAGTACCCCAAATACCACCAAGTATAATTTCTAAGTGTGGAGCCAGGAATAGACCCTGAGATTTACAGAGTATAGCCCCAAAACAAAGGAACAAAACAGATACTAATAGGAACCAGAGACAAACATAAAGCAAATCTTTCCCTCCCCTCCAGCCTGCAATTTCTCTCTGATGTCCCCTATTGTTAGGACCTAACAGCAAAAGAGAAATAGGATTCATAGGCTCTCATTCCTTCATGATGATCCAAGAGTAACAGTCATAGTATTAGGGAAGAAAGTAAGTGAAAAGAAATGAGTGTACTTTCATGTACATAGTTTTGAATTTAAAAGGTAAAAAGAAAATGTGTGTGACTGGATAGTCCTTGTTTCTGTACATCAAATGATCATAAAGCCATAATCGGTACTTATAATTTCTTTATTTCTTATTCATTTTGTGATCTCTCAACCAAGATGTCAGCTTGTTGAGATCTCTTTGCCTGGAAATGTAACCCAAAAGTCTTCATTGGTTGTACCTATACAAGCTTCCTTTTTTTTTAATTACCTTTTCATTACCTTTTGTTGGACCTGGCCACTGAAAGGTACCCAAAGCATGGCCTGGCTTCCAGAAGGAATTCTCTTTGCCCCTGGAAAATTAGAGACCCAGTTTCCTGATATTCAGGATCAATCAGCCCAGCAGCACAATCCTTTTCTATCCCTGTTGGTTCAGTGGCATTAGGAACCTAGAATACTTAGTGAAAGTCTTAATTCCTGATCCATCTGTACCATCATGACACTCCCTGGAGGAAGCATTCCTCTCTTGGGTACCAAGACCTTTAACTAGAACTCAAAGTTGTGGTAACAACACACAAACATGCTGTATAAAACAGCTTTAATTATTTAGAAAGAAATAAAAAATTTTCCAGATTGGGCATATAATTCCTAATTTATTACTCCCCTGAAAACTTTTCACCTTTGATTTTAATTTCCTAGAGGACAAAGTCTGTGACTGATTCATGTGTATGTGTGGTGTGTATGTGTGTGTGTGTGTGTGTGTGTGTGTGTGTGTGTATGTGTCCCCATCCAAAGGGACCACTTATAACGTTGGACATCTAATAAGGCAATAAATGCTACATAAATAGCCAGATATGAACTAATTGGTTAGTAGCAGAAAACTAAAAATATTTAAATATTTCCCCTTTCAATTTAATATGACTAGCTCACAAATGAGGTTTCTAAGTCTGCAGATTAATAAATTCCAGTTGTCTGACTCAGCAACACCCATTATCAGTACTTGGTTACAGAGCACAGGGGATATGAGCTCTTTAGCAAAAGCAATATGGCTTTGGGGTACTGTTTAATATTACTGAGCCCTTTAAATGGAATCACTTCCTATTTTAGAAGGTTCCTGTGACTTTAAACAGGGAAACATTTCATTAGCTCCTCTTCCCAAGACCTGAGGAGCTCCTGAAATGTGAACCAAAGCAGTTTCCACTGCCTAGAGCTTCTTCAGAACATCAAACGTTTAATGAAAGTGTTTTCCTCAAACCTCAAGCATTTCCAAATATTAAATGTGAAGAGGAAAGATTTTGCTCGAGCTTCAGAGTGTTCTACGACTGCAGGGTATATGAGAATGCATGCGTGCCTCTGTGTGTGTGTGCATGAACATGCTTGTATGTTTTTCTTATTTAATACTTCTGAGATAAATTTAATATTCTGCCCAAACTCTCTTCCAAAAAATTGCATAAACAATACCCGTATGAGATATTCCCAAGGGTTCATTAGAATGTAGGAAAGCAATATACCCTCCCCCAAATACAGACAAGCTGGCAGCCTGAACGTGAGTTCTTATGCATACAACATCTCTATGCCCTTGTAGGGCTAGAACGTCTGGAGACTTAAGATGGGTTGTTTGAGGGTAGAGGGGTAGAAAGAAGGAAGTCGAGCAGAAAAATCTGGATTCAATCTAGATCTATTTTACTTAAACATAATATGAAGAACTAGTCTGGACTTGAAAAGCAGAATAATATTTAAGTTCCAGTTTCTTATGAGTTACGATGAAGCACTTCATTTTAAATAAATAATATCTAGTGTAATGGTCCCCAGATTGCAAGAGGGTATTGGAATTTTAGTGAACATTCTCGGTTTCGGTGTTTCAAAAGCACCCTAAGGTAAATACTGTGAACACTCTTAATTACTGCTAAAATACGCACTTTACATAATTCATACTTCATTAAAAATGTATTAAATAGTCCAAGCTGTTAATACAGTTACTGTATTTGCTCTTATTTCTTTGAACTAACTGAAAAATATTTACATTGTTCAGTAAGTGACTAGACCCTCCGGGTTGTTGCTGTCCCATATGACGCCAGAAAAGTTGGCTGCAGGCTCAGCTCCTTAGCAGTAGCTCCAAAGAGCTTTAGCACTTATTTAGAGAAAGGCCTTTGTTACAGAATTAAATATAGTACAGAGAACATCAAGTTGTTAGAGTTTTGAGTTTTGGCTTTTGAGGGGTGGGTGGGGAGTGTGTTGGGGCCACACCCAGAGGTGCTTATTCCTGACTCTGTGCTTAGAGGACCATATGGGGTGCTAAGATTGCAACTGGGGTCAGCCACATGCAGAGCAAGGACAACTTTGCATAGCAGGAGAAGCTACAAACTATGAAGGCTAAAGTCCTGAAAATAAGATTTATGTAAGCTTGAGCTATCCTCAGCATGTGGTTTAGTTGCCAGAGAATGAGTTTTATTTCTCTTTCTCCTGAGAAGAGAGTGGCTAAATATCTGCAGCAGTAGCAAGGACTATAGATTGGGATCTAAACTTCGAAGCTAATTACTATCAGGGGATCCAGAGGCTGGACATTTTTCCCTTTGTTAGGTTTTAACTTTGGGGACTTAAATAAGCACTGTGCCACTTAACTAATCCCCCCCTCTTTCCCTCTTTTCCTATTATAGAAGTCCTTGTGTGCAGGGATCATTCTGTTCAATTAAGTAATTCCATAAACAGTAAACAACTGTTATGTGCTAGGCATGAAGGGATATAGGCTATTGAGACATAGTTACAAGACAGAGTGTTCCTGCCCTCCAGACATTTATGGAAGGAGAGAAGGGCATTTTAGCCAGGAAGGGGATTAGTGGGAAAAGGAAGTGAAGTCGCAGAGGTTCCAGCAGACGGCAGAGCTCAGAGAAGACTCTCCTAGGGAAGTTCATAGTGATATAGACAGGTAGACAGGGAAGGCCCCCTCCCAAGGCAATAGCAAAAGCCAGCCCTGCAGAAAATAGGAAAAACAGGAACTAAGGCCTGATAAGACCCTCACCTACAGCACAGACCCAAAAAAGCTTCTGCAGGAACAAAAGGCCAGGAAAGGAATTTCAAAGAAAACCATCACCTTTCCCAACACCCCTGGTAACCTCCTAAGCAATGGGCCCACCTGGGGGCAGGTTGGAGAAACCCTATAAAGGCCACCTTGAACAAAAGAAGGGCATGCATATGCTGCCAGAGCCCATGTGCTGCTTGTGCCCACTTGGCCAAGCACATGTGGTGGCTGAGCACATGTGTCACCCGCATCTCCCCTCCTGAGATGTGTACTTTCATGCTTTTGTGTCTAATGCTGGGATGTGTGCAGAGGCCCTCTCTGCCCTTGGAGAAACCCATGTTCCCTCTTGAGTACGTTACTCTCTCTCACTCTCTCCCCCTCCACACCTTAAAAATCCTCCAAATAAAATCTGTTTATTTCACTGCTTGCCTACTCCTGAAATTCCTTTCTGCAAGGCAAGACAAGAACCCAGTAACCCTGGGTTCCGGGTGGCAGAGGCAGTTGGGGAGAAAGTTGCCATCTTTCTCCTCCCCACTTCACATAAGTAACCCATGGGGTCCACCGACATCAATAGGAAGTTTAGACTTACAAGATGAGTAGAAAACAGTTTTGTGGGCTATAGCTGAAGGTATGTTCAAGTCTTGGGACTGCTGCAAAAGCTAAGAGAGAAGAGATACTTGGCACAGAGGGCAGGTGTTGGGGAGGAAGGCTGGGCACAGGTGCTGTAACCAAGCAGGATTTGGGGTTGGCACCCCTGGAATCTCCTTGTGACTACTTAATAGGACTAGTGCCCACTAGTAGGTATTAATGTCTGCTAAAGTACTTAGTACGAATGTCAATTAGATTTCTCCTCTATGCACCTCCACAGATGAAAATGAATAACTCTTAACCCCGCATCTCCCATAGCCCAAATGTCCTCTCTTCAGAATACTGGAGGCAGAGAACAGCAAGCCTGTGGCAAAGCTACAATTAGCCATTTATCCTCTCCTGGAGACTGGGTAGGCCAAATGTTTCCAGTTAGAGTGTGTGTTTATTGACGGGGTTGTGGATTCAAATTATGAGGAGAGGTCCCCAAACCCCAGAGCCCAATCCAACTCTCCCCTTTTGCCCTTGTGACTGACTTCTACCACCTCTGCAAATCTGGGCTTTGTCCAACCCATGCAATTTAAACCATACGATTTAACTTCTGGGTGTTTCTCGCTTTTTGGTGTTGCCAAGAATTGGACACAAGGCCTTACACGTGCAAGGTAAGTGCTCATCCACAGAACCCAGCCCCTCTATCTGATATGTTACCAAGGCTAACATTTGCTTTATGTACATTAATAACCATGTGCTCCTAATAGTTAATGATGGTTAATGATGCGATAATGGACTTCTTTTCAGGCAAGAATTTTTATACCTGGGGAGAAAACTCAGAGGGGTGGAGAATCTGCCTTGCCATCTAGAGGCCCCAAGTTTAATCCATAGCAAAGCATACCCTACCCTACCCCCAAGCACCACTAGATGTGCTCCTCGAGGCCCCCAAAACTACTGGGCCCCCACAGCACCAAATTGCCAGTCCAATCACCCAACCATCATGTCAGCACCAATAAACCAGGTATTACCAGGAGGACCCCCAAGTCCTCTGAGTTCTGCTGGAAAGGCCCCCCCTCAGAGAGAGAGGAGGAGGACACAGAGAGAGGAGAGTAGAGGAGAGGGGAGGGGAGAGGAAGGGAGGATAATAGTAAACTTTTTTAGGGGGCCCTCACCTGATTCTGCTAAGGGTTGACTCCTGACTCTGTGCTCAGGGATTACTCCTAGTAGTGCTCAGAGGACCCTATTGATATGGGCATTGAATCTGGGTCATCCTTGAGCAAGAAAAGCACTTTAACCTATGTACTATCTCTCCAGTCCCTTTTTGTGTCGATTTTAACAGAGCTATACATTTTTTGTTTTTGTTTTCTGCTATTTTGGGGCCATACCTGGTGGTGTTAAGAAACCTAGCAATGCTGGGGGTGGGAGAAATCGTATGGTGCTTAGGATCAAACACAGCCTTCTTCATGCAAAGCATGTGCTCCAACCCCTTGAGTCATCTCCCCAGCCCATCAAAACTATTTTTCAAAGACTCTTATGTGCAACAAAACTTTGGGATAAAGAAGAGCTAAGGTCATAATCAGACTCAAACCTATAACAGCTAGTGATTGACACAAGTTAGTCTAGAAAATCCCAGAACTGGAAGAAATGAGCATTATTAAGGTTTTATTTCTCTCAGCGAATAGGCTGGTAAAGTTAAGAATGAAAAAAGGGGAACCGATTTGGTTTGGGCACAAACACATGTGGAGTGGAATCAACATTGAGGGTCTCCCTCTGGTCTTTTATAGTGGGTGTAGTTAGAAGGGATTGGACTTTTATTTTGGGGAGATAGTCTTTTATTTTTGGGGGGGCGGGGGAGAAAGAAGAAAGGATTGAACAACACCCAGCTGTGCTGAGGGATCATTTATGGTGCAGCTCAGGGGACTTGTTGCAGTGCCATGGATCAAATCTTGGTCACCTGGGTGCAAATTCCTTAATCCCTGTACAGTCTCTCCTGCCCCAGAGCAGTCTTTGAGGAAGGATGATGCCACTAGTTTTCACTCTCCAAATCTGATTTCTCTGCAGGGATTGCTCACTTAACTCCATCTCTCTAATTAGTATGATCTCCAAAGCTACTGACATATATCTTCAGATGGGGCACCTGTACATGTCACCTCTAATGCTGGCTGTTAATATAAACGTCACAGAGGCCAGAGCCTGAGGGCAGGCTCCATTTTCCCTCAAGACTCTTGATTTCCTTTACAGTTGCTGCTTCCCCCCAACAACCGCTCCCCACCTTTTCTTACTCCATCTCTTTCTCCCCCTTTCATCTGTTCCTTAAAAAAAAATCAAGTCCCAGCAGGAGTTGTAACTTCTAGGCCCCCCATCTCCACACCCTCCCCACAAAGAATGAAACAGTCCTCCACTAGAAGCATTCAGTGTTTAAACCTTTTGTTAAGGAAAATAATGGTTCTTGTGACTTTTCTCCCTGGGGGTCCAGTGAACAGAAAGAACACTGGGACTTTCTCTTTCTGCTCCCTCAGGAGTCTCTCCAGAGCTCCCTCTCTGGAGATCCCAGCGCTTGTCAGCAACAGCTCACTTCAAAGGGTAGAAAAGTCAGAAACAACACCTCTCTACAGATGCAGAAGGAGCCCTGCCAGAGGGCAGCTGGGTGCAAAGCCCCCACCTCCCCTCCAACGCCTTGGCCAGGCTTTGTGACTGCTCCCACCCTCTCTTGCCAGTCCCTGGATCTTTCACACTGTACTGCTCACACCTCTCCTTTCAGCAGAACCTGATGAACTCTCTTGCCGTGACTGAGCATGATCGTGGCCGTAACTAACACACGCTGCTCTCCCCTCACAGACAGTCTTATATGTAGAGATCGCATCTCCCACCTCTGCGTCCCAATTAAGTCCTGACCAGGATAGAAATGTCTCAGAGTGAGAGTTCAGCCTCTCTTTAGGTTCGGTGATGTGGGGCGTCAGGCGGCTCACACTGCCTCAAGAGGAGTGCGGCTCCTTTGCTGACTCCACCTTCTCTGTTGCCACAATCAGGATCTCATGAGAAACAGAAATGGCAGGTTGAGACAGGAGGCCTCATTTTTCTGACTTTTCGTTTTACGCAGGGCCACACTAGTCTTTGCTCTGAGGGATCCATTTCTGCAAGAGCTGCATTTCTCTGTAGAAATACCGAGACAAGTGGAGACTGGTCTACCTAACACTGTCCCATATGATGAACTACATCATGCCGGTACATAATTACAAACACTTGCATTCGCTCCTGGGTTCAAGAGTTTCCATACGGTACCTTCAATAAGACTACATCTTTTTGAACGGGTACCAATATTGCTGTGGAGAGAAGAAGTTTAGGATTGTGCCTGAGGTCATATCGCTGGTATACCATTCTGTCTCAGGTCTCATGGGGCGTTCTAACCTAAAGATGCCATTTTTTCCATAACATTAACAGCAATTTTAAAGAAGAATTAGAACTCACAAAGCAAAACAAATTCACAATCTGTATTTTTGTTTCCATCATTCCCTGGCAGAAAACCATATTAAATCTCTCCTGTACCTGTCTTGCTTACTTCTCTGGTCTGTAGTTATGTTTACACAATGACAAACAACTGTACCCACACAATAACATGGTATTGATAGGTATCCTTTCTGGAGATCTTGTGTACATATGACCAGGCATCTGGCTAATTAAATGAATCTGAAATTTTAATTTGATTTTTAATTTATCAGTCAGGTTTGTGATTTCCCCCAAGGGGACCTATTATTGTGGTCTCTCTTCTTCCAAAAGAATTAGAAGCTATAAAATTGGATACTTCTCCCAAAACTATAAGGGGGGAAGGTTTTATTTTCCTATTCCCCCCCCCTTTTCAAAGAAGTAATGGAATCTGTATACCCAGCCCCATTTTCATGAAGTATTTATTTACCAATTAGTCTGCTCTGTGAGCTGGATGATTTAATGATCTCTCCAATGATTTATGCATACTCTTTATTAATTGAACTTGTGGAGATGAAGAGTGGGTAAAAATTAAAGTAGAAAAGTGTATTACTTGTCATTTCTTTAAGGGCATATACTTCTCTTCATAATCTTTGTTATTTTTTTCTCTCTAAAAATGTCTTGAATTTTAGGGTAAGGTAAGTACGGTAAGGTAGGCAAGGTATGTAAGGAATTCTCACAGGGTTGAGTGTTGGTTTGGACTTTTCATACTTGCTAACACAGGTAATAAGACCTTTCATTGATCTGTAAATTAGTCAGTGTTATAAAGGAAAAAGTCAACATGCTGAAATTGAAAGACAGCTTAGGATTCCTAACATTGTATGAGTTGAGCAGATCACCAATGAGCTGTTTCTAGAACCAACCCTTAAAAGGAACAGCAGCTAATGTCTTCTTGAAGTCTGTGAGGTTTCGAAAAGAAGTTTCCATCTTCCTGAGAACATTTCCACCCTTCTCAGTTCCTGGTCCCAGGAACCCTGCTGTTATCCTTCCTTTGACATAGCTCTCCTTGACCTCGAAGGCATATTGGAACTACCAGGGGCACTTTTAAGATATATCAATCTATCCAATTCCCTGTCCAGAGATTCTGAGATAAGTGTTCCGGGGTGTGGTATGACCATTAGGATCATTTTAATATTCCCCTGATGACTCTAATGTGCAGTCAAGGTTGAAAGACGACAGATCCAGGGGAAACCACCTAGAGAAACCTGATAGATAAGACACATGCATAAATTCTAATGTGTCCTCGGGTGGAAAATGTTTTCACTAACCTGAATAACTCATCCCAGGAGAATCATTTGGGATTCTTAGAGTTCTGAGCCAATAAGAGTTTCAGGTGTCACTGAAGCACATCTTCCCTGTACTGTGGACAGGAAGTGTCTCTTTTCTTGTCCTTTTTCTTATCTCTGGGTGCTCAGGACAGAAAACAGCAGCAAGGGTTGAGCACTATGCTCCCCTGTATCTGAGATTCGTGTTCTTGCCCAGCCACCCTGACTTCCGTGCACTGCTTCAAGATTTTTCAGGATGGACGGACACAAGAGGTTCATGTTCTCCACTTGCAACAGTTGAGAAATGGGCCAGTCAGACTTGGGGACCCCATTCTTTATGAACAATGATACAGACCCAGGTGATCAGGAGCTAATCACATTTCCTCAGCAGCAGCAGGCTTTGAACAAACAAGTCGACTTGACAGCTGGAAATCAAGAAATGACAGATTCTGTTCAAGGAGAGACCTTTTAAATTAGCCTTGTGAAAAAAAATGGCGCGTTTGGCAAAATTAATTTGCTTATCAGTGGAATAAAAACTAGAAACTAGAATGACTTTTTCTAGTACAGTCTCTGTTATAACCTGCTAGTTGAGATCTCTGCTGCTTTGTGTTGGGTCTTTGGCAGTGTGGTAGGCAGTCAGGCATTTGTTGTGGTTACCATTCCCATGTGACCTAGAGTTCACAGGCCAGGGGATTTTCAGTTCCTTTTCACTATACTCAACAGAAATGTGAGGCTGAGCGCCCTCATTTTCACAGCAGGCCAGGCCTCACCAAAGTGATTTATGTGTTTTTAGTTGGAGACTAGATTTTAATGCTGAGATTTTTCTGATTATCTTTTTCTATGCACCCGCTCACCACATGGGCTCTTAATTTAGAAAATATTCGGCAATTACATGTGGAATTGATACTTTACATAAAAGCAAAACTGGTGCCTGGTATGTATGTTACTGAAAAATGTAACGTCTTTTATTTTTCTGGCAACAGATACATGTGACCCAAAGAAATTGCTCATTATTTTTCATTTTCTCAAGAAGAAAAGTTTTTCCTTTTAAAGCAGAGCTGCTCCTGAAGATTTCACAGGGTGGAAGTCTTGCTCTCAGTGGTATTAAAACTTTGGCTAAGCACCAGAGCTTCTGCTCTGGGTTCATAAAATTTCATAATTGATAGCCCCAAATCAAATCTAAATTTTACTTTAATTAAATCTAAAACAGTAAAAAATTAATTTTGTTGTGGAATTAGATACCTCAGCTGCTTTATGGAGCCTAAGTTTCCAAGAACAGTTATTTTGAATGTTGATTATGCAACCATTTAACAGTTTATATAAATAATACCTAAGTAAAAGCTTTGGAGCCTAATTCATTATCTTTCTTAATGAGTGGGAATAGGTCAGAAAGATAGTTCAGAGGGTAAGGCACTTGCCTTGCATTCAGCTCATCTGGATTTGATAGCCACCACTGCATATGTTTCCCTGAGCCCCACTTGAGCAAGGAGAAATAAAGCTAACCTTGAGAACCACTGGTTGTGAACCAAAAACTAAAAAATAAAATGAGCAAGGATATTGGTTTTCTGTCTGCCCTGTGAGAATTCTCAATAGACTGAGAATTTCAGCATGCCTACTTGAAAGCATACTTTGTGATTAACAACAACAACAAAAAAGTCCTATAACTGACTTAATAGGAAGGGCAAAAGAGTTATTCACACCTGCCTGTGCAATGGGGCATTTCCTAAATTGTTTTCATAGTGATGTGCTATGAAGTCACATTCATTAACATAGACGATGGGAGGTGGATAGGTAGAACAGGGTTTAAGGTGCTTGCCTTGCAGGCAGCCAACCTGGTTGAATCTCTGGCACCACCATATGGTCCATCAAGCACTATAATGAGTGATCCCTGAGCACAGAGCTCAGGGACATTGGGCTCAGAGCTCAGAGCACAGATCTGGGCTTAGAGCTCAGAGCACAAAACGCTGGGTGCTACCAAGTGTGGTCCATCATTTCCCCTCCTCCTACCCCCGCCAAAGACAAGTACTCTCAAAAACAAACAGTAAAGGATTTATGTCTGTATTAGATTGACCAAAATGTGCATCAAATTTGTCACTTCCTATTATTAATCTTTTTTGTTTGTTTGTTTTGAAGACTGTTCCCAATGGGTCTCTGGGACAATTCCTGGATCAATGCTCATGAGTTGTTCCCAGAGATTCGCAGTGCTAGGGTTCGAACCTAGGTGTCCTGCATGCAAAAAACATGATTCAGCCCTTGGAACTATCTCTCTAGCTCTATACTTAATTTCTTTTTTAAATTATATTAACTTTTCAAATGAGGTGAGCTCAGAAGCAAAGATATATATTATACATACACTTTTATATATACATACACATGTGTATATGGTTTATATTTTCATTTATTTTAAATATATATTTGTAATTTATGCTTATAAATAAATAAATAAAAGGCCCTCCCGTTGATCGTCGATTTGCTTGAGCGGGCCCAGTAACGTCTCCATTGGAGACTTTGTTGTTACTGTGGCATATCGAATACTCTCGGTAGCTTGCCGGGCTCTCCGAGAGGGGCAGAGGAATCGAACTCGGGTCGGCCATGTTGGCCGCTTGTAAGGCGAATGCCCTACCCGCTGTGCTATCGCTCCAGCCCATGCTTTATGCTTATAAATATATGTGTATATATGCATATATACACATACTTTATACATATGAAATTGACAGTTTCCTTTCAGGAATAAAGTTTTTTTTTTTTTATGTAGGAGTACTGGTATTTATTCAGCCACTGATTAACTGATTGAATTGGGCATGAACTCCACCTTACTTTTTTTTTTATAATTTTGTTTATTGAATCACTGTGAGAGCAGTTACAAAGCTTTCGGGTCTAAGTCTCGGTCATACAATGAAACACCCGTCCCTTTACCAGTGCCCATTCTCCACCACCAAAAACCCCAGTATAGCCCATCCCTCACTCTCCCCCTACCTGTGGGGCAGATGATTTCCACATTACTCTCTCTCTACTTCGATCACATTCAATATTTCGACACCAGACCCACCATTATTATTTGAGATTTTACCCCAACACTCAGATCTGCTGAAAAGGCAATAGTAGACAATTTGTGTTCTATTGCTGGTTATGAATAACATATGATGTCGCGTGGCTGCAGTAGGACCATGTGATTTTGAAATTCCAAAATTTTAACACTAAAATCTAAAGGGATTTCTGCCAAAAGCCACTGGGTTTCGAGATCTGCTTCTGAGTCTCTGGGATCATGGCCGTTGAGCAGCTTGAACAGGAGCCAGAGAGGCTGTTTGTGGGAGATGATTTGGGGTCTCGTTGGGAACGGGGAGACCAGGACCGGCTCCACCCCCATCCCCATCCTTTGAGATCCAACAAGTTTCATCACTGCGGGCCCAGACCTGACATCCAATGGCCTCTGGAGGATGATGGCCACCAAGCCGCCAAGGGAGAGCAGGCGAAGGGACAACACCCTTTCCCCCCGGGGGTGGCCCGGGGACAGTAACCTACCGCGTGGTCCAGACGCATTTCTGCCAAAAGCCTCTGTGTTTCGAGATTTGTTTCTGAGTCTCTGGGATCATGGCCGTTAAGCAGCTTGATCAGGAGCCAGAGAGGCCGTTCGTGGGCGATGACTTGAGGTCTGTTGGGGTGGGGAGGACAGGCCCCGCTCCACCCCCCATCCCATGAGGTCCAACAAGTTTCGTCACTGCGGGCCCAAGTCTGACTATCCAATGGCCTCTGGAGGTTGACGGCCACCGAGCTGCCAAGGGGAAGCAGGCAGAGGGACAACACCCTTTCCTCCCTGGGGTGGCCCTGCGACAGTAACGTACTATGGGGTCTGGAAGCATTTCTGCCAAAAGCCACTGGGTTTCGAGATTTGTTTCTGAGTCTCTGGGATAATGGCCGTTAAGCAGCTTGATCAGAAGCCAGAGAGGCTATTCTTGGGCGATGACTTGGGGTCTCGTTGGGGTGGGGAGGACAGGACCGGCTACACCCCCATCCCGTGAAGCCCTGCGTGTCTCATCACTGGGGACCAAACCTGACTGTCCAGTGGCCTCTGAAGGATGGCGGACACTGGGCCGCTGGGGGGAGCAGGCCTAAGGCACAAAACCTATTCCCACCTGGGTTTACCCAGCACCAGTAACCTACTGCAGGGACCGGACACATTTCTGCCAAAAGCCGTTGGGTTTCAAGATTTGTTTCTGAGTCTCTGGGATCATGACCATTAAGCAGTTCAATCAGGAACCAATGCCTGATTGGAACCAATATCTCCAATTATATAGCTGAGCCGGAGATGGTTTGTGGGTATGTTTCCCACATACCTAACTTTTGGCCATTTACTTTCTTGGTAAACTTTGCCCCAAGTTTTTGGGGTCTGGCCAAAGGCACAGCAGCAATTTTGGGGTATCTGGAAATCTGACGGTGTCATCAGGCTGCTGATGCACTCGCCTCACAGGTACAGATTGACCTGCTGGCGGCATCATATCCCCAAGGAAAAAAGTTTTGATAGAGTAAATTTATCTGAAAACAATTATATATGAATTTGCTTGAATGTTTTCTATGAATTAAAGTCAAAGATTCAAAAATTGAGGGTTTTACCTCAAAAGTTCCATCTTTCGTTAAACCATTATTTTTAAACATTTCTCATTTCGTTACTAGAAAATTTATACTATTAAGTGTGTTTTGGTTTGGTGGCCACACCTGGCAGTGCTCAGAGGCTACTCATGGTTCTGTGCTCAGGATTCACTTCTGGCAGTTGTTCCTAACATATGCCCTATCAGGAAGACAAGCACCTTAACCACAAAGATATTTTATTATCTCTATCCATGGTTTGTGTAGTGTGTGTGTGTTATTTTTGTTATTTGTTTGTTTGTTTTGCCTCAAATCTCTCTGGATCTACAAATCCAGATACCTGAACAATATGTATTTTTTAAAAATTTTATTAGTGAAACACCATGAGGTATACAGTTGTAGACTTACAAATTTTTGTGCTTGGGTTTCAATTATACAATGTTCGAGTACCCATCCCTCCACCAGTGCCTATTTTCCACCACCACTGATCCCAGTATCCGTCCTACTCCCTTCCCCCCCCCCCCCCCATCCACCCTGCCTCTGTGGCAGGGCATTCCCTTTTGTTCTGTCTCTCCTTTTGGGTGTTGTGGTTTGCAAAAGAGGCATTGAGTGGCAATCATGTTTGGTCTATAGTCTACTTTCAGCATGCAACTCCCATCCTGGGAGGATCCTCGCAACACATTTGGTGCTCCCCTCTCTATCTGAGCTGCCTTTTCCCTTAGCATGTGCAGCTGGCCTCTAAGCCATGGAGTGAACCTCCTGGTACTTATCTTGGCTATTCTTGGGTGTTAGTCTCCTATTTTGTTACTTTATGTTCCCCAGAAGAGTGCAATCATTCTATGTCTATCTCTCTCTTTCTGACTCATTTCGCATAGCATGATACTTTCCATGCAGTATCACTTGTATGTAAATTTCATGACTTCATCTTTTCTAACAGCTACATAGTACTCCATTGTGTAGATGTACCAAAGTTTCTTTAACCAGTCATCTGTTTTCGGGCACTCAGGTTTTTTCCAGATTCTGGCTATGAACAATATTTTTTTGAACTACACATTTTCCGGGGCTGGAGCAATAGCACAGTGGGTAGGATGTTTGTCTTGCACGCAGCGGACCCAGGTTCAATTCCCAGCATCCCATATGATCCCCTGAGTACTGCCAGGAGTAATTCCTGAGTGCAGAGCCAGGAGTGACCCCTGTGCATCTCCGGGTGTGACCCAAAAAGGAAAAAAAAATAATAAAAAAAATAAACTACACATTTTCCAATACAAAAGACAAGATATGAAACTGAAGTGAAAAAAATCCAGCAGAATTTGAGGGGTATGATGGTCCACTGCTCTCATTTAGACTAAGGAAAGGAGGGTATATAGGCTGCTGTAATTTGATATAAAATTTAAAATTTTCTGGAATGTCTTACTCAAAATGGCTTCTCTTATCACACCTTGGGTGCATCTGGGATAAATACTGTACTGAATTATTTTCTGTATTTACAGTCATTCAGAGGCTGGAGCGATAGCACAGTGGTAGGGCATTCGCCTTGCGTACAGCCAGCCGGGCCGAGCTGGGTTTGATTCCTCCGCCCTCTCGGAGAGCCCAGCAAGCTACCGAGAGTATCTGGCCCGCATGACAAAGCCTGGCAAGCTACCCGTGAGGTATTCAATATGCCAAACACAGTAACAACAAGTCTCACGATGGAGGATGGAGACGCTACTGGGCCCACTTGATCAAATCGATGAACAACGGGAGTACAGTGACAGTGACAGTCATTCAGAATTTTGAGTCTGCAAATAGATTTGATAGTTACAGAACCCATAGATTCCTGCTACAAGAGCTGGATAGAAGATCTTAGACCATGTTCACACTCAGCATTTGAAAGTGAACATCGTCAGACTGGGGCTTTAGATACTTTATTACATTTCCCTCCCTACTTGGAACTTTTCTCTCTTTTTCCTAATATAGCCTCAGGCATAATAATTTTTCTTGCCTTAGCAAAATCTATTGACACAGTTATTAATTTAGGTTTTTGATTGCTCTCCTTTGAGCACTGACGGATTTCTATGGACTTAAGAGCTTGTACAGTATCAATATGTGCCTGCAATTTTAGACCTTCACAGAAACTAATCTCATTCCCAGGAGACCTAAGACTCTGGGCTTCTGTGTTTAAGGCTCTTGGGGCCTCTGTTCTTTCTCATGATCGTGCTAAATGAGTTCAAACCAATTTCCCTGAGATCAAAAAATTTTAAATCAAAGAAGTTTGGAGCTTGTCAACCACACCTTTTTGTGTTTCAATGGGCCAGAGTTTCTTTGCTTAAACATAAGGTTTATAACTGTAGAGTGCAGTGGTAACAAAGAGAGGCCACAGTCATCAGTGGGCAAGCTGGTCTGGAAGAGGGAGGTGAAGCAGAATAGTATAAAAAGTTTCTCTTTTTTCCTTTTTGGCATATTCTCCCACAAATGTCCAGAAAAGACAGGACTCAGAGAACATTAGAGGTCCTGTGGTCCAAACTTTGTTTCACCGGTGATCACCACATTTCCTAGTTAACTTTATTAACTTGTCCTAGCCTACTGCTAAAAGAATGACAATACGGAGTATACAGATAGAATGTAACACATTCATTAAAAATACAGCTAGCTTGAGAGTAAAAATCTATTTCTTGTCTTAGTTTTTGTTTGCTTGGAGGCCACATCTAAGGATGCTTGAACCCTACTCCTGTCTCTGTGCTTAGGGATTATTCCTGGCAGTGCTTAGGGGATCCTGTGCAGTGCCAGGGCTCAAACCTGGGTTGCATGAATGCAAAGAAAGCACCTTACCTACTGTTCTGTCTCTCCAGCCCTTAGAGTATAGGTCTAGGGCCAGTTGCAGGAGCTTAGTTTCCAGAACATCCTTATACCCTTCAAAATTTGCAATTGACATGAAGTTACTTTTCTATTCAAAGTAATATTGTATTCCATTCACAAAATACTCTATCCCAGGAACCCACTTACGTTACTCAACCTTTTCAATATCCCTTTTGAAGTTAATTTTATTATTTCTTGCACATGTGGAAAATGAGGCATGAAGAGGTTAAATCATCTGTCCCAAACCCCATAGCTTGTACTAAGGTTCCAGCCAAATCTCTCTCAACTAGAGCCCTTTATCATGACCATACCGCCTCTTCTGGGTATTGTAAAATCACTCTTCTATGTGATTTTCTGTTTCTATAAATTCTTTGTGAAACTGTTTTAGGTGAGATGGGGGTAGAAATATCCCTCACAACTTAAATAGTGAGGTGAAGTAAACAGTATAGGACCATCTCGTCAACTATGATGAAGCTGCCCTTTAAAGATAGGTTTCAAGTCATAGTCCCCCATGAGATTTCCTTTAATAAATTCATGTTCTTTGCTCTGAGTTAAAAAAAAGGAACCAGATTTGCAGAATTTTAGAATAAGAGTAAACACAAAGAACTCTCACCAACTCCCTTAATAAACCCACAAAAAACCTGCGACACAAAAATTGAGACTTGTCACCATTATTAGGTTAAGACAAGATGAGGAAGGACAGTGGAAAGGAAAGCACCTAGCACTAATGGAGTGCTTACTATTTATCTGACTTTATACAGAGTCTTTTGATTTCCTTCCATTGTTCTTACTGAGGACAGGGACTCTATTTCTTCTACTCAGTGATGCTATTCATCACCTAGCGACTATAGATGTTCAATAAACATCACTGACTTTTTCAACACAATAATGAACTCCCTGTTATTTTTAAGGAGATCTTAAGAATTTCCACTTTTAAAATGAGAAAAATTTTAATGACAGGGAAAGCACTTGACTTGCATAAGGCTGATCCTGGTTGATCCCTGACACTTATATGGTCTCCTGAGCACAGAGCCAGGAGTAATCCCTGACCACCATGGAGTACTGGGGAATCCCCTTCCCCAAAGTGGAAAAAATTGAGGTTCAGTGACCCATACTACTTCATATTGATTAACAGTTTCCCTAAATCCCTCAATTCTAGTACTTGTGGCCTTTTCATATATCATCTCCAACTAGATCAACAGACTAAAACTCAGCTTTCATTGCTTCTCTGCAAACTCTTACCAAGAACCGAAGAACAGAGAACTAAGTCTGTTAGTCCTGCAATGCCATTATTCTCATGAAACACACTGAGATCCACTAACAGGATGCTGTAAGGTATCATAAATAATTAAGAGAGAATGGCACATTTTAAAATAAATGAGCTCCATACACTTGAACATGATACAGTCTTAGCTTTCCACTGTTTTCTTTCCAACTCTCTCTGATGTGCGTCCTGTTAGTCATTAGTCAGAAGCATCTGTAAGATTTTCCTGTCATGAAACATCTGACCATTTTTCATGGAGAATCCATATTATTTCATGGACCTCACTGATTTTATACATTATGATATTCATAGTGACACAGTAACTTTCTTTCTTTACTTCTTTTGACTATATAACCTTTCTCCCTCTGAGAAACTGCCATCTAATACACATACATAATCTCTCTCTCTCTCTCTCTCTCTCTCTCTCTCTCTCTCTCTCTCTCTCTCTCTCTCTCTCTCTCCGTGTGTTCTGATGAGATTCTCAGGCAACGTATGCTAATCTCTTGGTCAAAATCATGGGTGTGTGGCTCAGGTCTGGCTTATCAGAATCACTTATTCCCTGGGCATTTTATATTTGACTGCATCCTGCCACCTTAATGACATCATGCTGCTTAGATTTTCCATCACCAGCACTGCCATATTCTTTTGCAGTCAAGAGACTCAAATTAAGGTATTAGCAACTTTTGATTCAGAATATCCTGTGTCATTCTCTTGAGAATGCTATATTTTAAATTTTTGCTTCCCTCCAGGGTATAACTTATGTAATAAAGTTAAATTTCCTAATTTACTAATTATAAGGTGGTTGTCGAACCCGTGACGTATTCGATATGCCAAACACAGTAACAACAAAGTCTCCAATGGAGACGTTACTGAGCCCACTTGAGCAAATAGATGAACAATGGGAGGACAGTGACAGTGACAGTGAAGGTGGTTGCCATTTGGGTTAAACCCTCTAGCATGGTGTAGTCAGCCTTACTACATGAAGTAACTTGTTTTCTTTCCTTCCTTCCTTTTTTTTTTTTGTCTTTTGGATTTAGACCAAACTTGATAGTGTTCAGGTCTTGCTTACTCTTGGTTCTCGCACTTCTGGACCATTCCTAGCAGCCTCAGGGGACAATACAGGGCATCAGAAATCGAACCTGGGTCAGCCACATGCAAGGCAAACAGCCTACACACTGTACTGCTGCTCTGGCTCCTATTAAGTAACTTTTATTCCAAGTCAAAGTGAACAAAATTTGCGTCAGAGCAATAGTATGGGGGGAAGACACTTGCTTTGCATGTAACTAACCATAGTTTAATTGTTGGTACCTCATATGAGCCTCTGAGAACCACCAGGTGGGTTCCAAAAGCAATAATAATGTGGTATGCTGAAAATTTGGGTATGTGGGCTTTGTGACTGAAATCTCTAGGATTTCTTGGAGTTAGGATGAACTATCTTCTCCCACTCCCTGTACTTTCAGAAGCCTCAGCAGTCATGTCCACACCCCAGAGCTGCTACCCCGTTAAAAAAGTTACTCCAGTCTTATCTTCCCGATAAAAGTACTGAATGTCCTGAACAAAGATAATGATCTCTTACTACCTATATTTCAGAGCATAATGCACAAAAGGAGAGAGAGGAAGAAAAATGTCTGCCATAGATGCAGGCTGGAGGGGGGAGGGGAGTTGGGGGATGGTGGGAAGGAAACAAGGAACATTGTGGTGGAAAATGTACACTGGTGGAGGGATGAGTGTTGGATCATTGTATGACTGAAAACCAATCTTGAACAGCTTTGTAATGGTCTATCACATGGGTATTCAATTAAAAAATTTTTTAAAAAGCAATAATAATAGCAAAAAGAAACAAAATTAGAGTTTCTATTAACTTGTTTATGGCTGGGTTTATTGAAAATAATCCAAGAAACCTATCCCAACCATTACAAGGAGCATCCTTTCCCCTCTCCCCAAAGACTGTCATTTCTGGTAGCAGGCCCAGGAGAGGACTAACCCATGGACACTTCCAACCTTCCTTACTTAGGTGGTTCCTCTGTTGACCATTACCAGCACTTGGAGCTCCCTCTGCCTTCTCTTTGTACAAGGTAGCCTTTACCTAGTTCATCTGGGCCCTCCAAGTACAACTTAAATGATGCAGAGTGCTGTTTCTAGCTGTTCCACATACCTCAATTCAGAATTATTGTATATTCCAAATTGGACTTGATTTGACCGTGACTACTTCATTCTGACTTACTGGTGGTGTCTTTCCCACCAGTAAGATTCACAGGGGAAAGTATGGCTGGTTTTAAATGTGCCTCTTGTTCTCTTCTTTTTCCTCCTATGTTCCCACAATTGCTACCACCACAGCCATCTCCCTGTCATCCAGGCTGAAGAAGTTTTTTTGTTTGTTTGTTTGTTTGTTCGTTTTTAGTTTTTGGGTCACACCTGGCAATGCACAGGGGTTACTCCTGGCAGGGCTCAGGGGACCATATGGGATGCTGGGAATAGAATCCGGGTTGACCACATACAAGGCAAAGGCCCTACCCGCTGTACTCTAGCCCCAGCTGGAGAAGTTTTAACAGAGGATAAGAAAGGCTGCATTTTGTAGAAGGCTGCCTCCAAGTTAAAGTAATCCTAAGAGTTCATTCTTTGTAGTGCTTTTTCACCAACCACTGGCCTATGAAATAAAGTTGGATTCCTTCATAAAACTTTAAAATTCTATTTGTCTGTCAGTCCCCATGCTCAGTAGGTCTAGGTCTACTCAGCACTGTGTTTGGCCCTATAATCCACAGGGAACTGATTTTCTATCCCCATATTTTCCTGCATATATCTCGCCCGCACGGCAGAGCCTGTCAAGCTACCCGTGACGTATTCGATATGTCAAACACAGTAACAAGTCTCATGATGGAGACGTTACTGGGCCCGCTCGAGCAAATCGATGAACAATGGGAGGACTGTGACCGTGACCGTGATATTTTCCTGCATAAAGCAGAAAATGTGATTAAGACATAGAAAATGACCTCTGTTTTAGGATTGTGATACCAGAATTTTGGATGGTCTAGCATTGACCTTGCCTTGCACTCTCATCTTCCTCAGAGTATCTCTTTACCATCTAGGTGGGAAGTGGGATCATTTCTCTCACATCTGGAGCATCCACCCCATCAGGCAGTTTCTTCCCAGCCTACTTCTTTAATCCATCAGGTAAAGCCAGGGGGAGGTAAACTTGTCAGCCATGCAACAGGGCAGCCTTTATCTACTCCCAGCATCTGGAGTGCCCCTGAATCCTCCCTAGGGTCCAGATTGGGTTCTGAATCTCCACATTATTTTAGTGAGTGCCTGGCTTCTTTTCATCAATTCCCTTTGTACTTAAGACTGTTGGTCTATTTTCACTGTTGGTCTCTGATGACTGCAACCAGAACCTGGGTTCTGGCGCTAACTTCACGGGGAATCAATCTTACAATCAAATAGATATAATGCTATTGTTGCCAACATTTCTGGTTCTGTGGCTCAGCTGTTTCATGATTATACACTGAAAGTCCTTTGCATTCTAATATAATGAATTGGCATATGATGGTAGTGCAAGATTGAGATAATATTAGAGTAGGGAACAAACAATTCTAAAAAGTTCCGGTTGTGTAACTTATTTCTCAACATAGCGTCGAGAGATTATAATCATAGCATTTGGGGACAACTAAAATGATTGATTTTGCAGAAAATATTTGTTGTTTAATTACAGGATCATATGGGTCTTTTGGCAACCGGCAGATGCCAAAACAGACTTTAAGCACCATCTTGAGAAACTTGTGATTTGCTTAGTGTGCTTTTAATTTAGAGCATATGGTTTCACATTCAACTGCAGTGTCCAAAACGAAGACATTAGTAATGAATCACTCGATTGGAGAAAACGCAGTACTCCTGGATCAGGTCTTTGGTCTGTGTACTCAAATGGTTCTATTTAGAGACATAAACATGAAGCAGTTCTCCTTGGTGGAGCTGGGTATTCCTGGGATGAATGTGACATCAAAGGGCCTCCCAAACAAATTTCCCTGCAATATACAGTGCTCAGCATCAGAACTGCCTCCATCTGAATAAACAGTGAAGTTTGGTCCCTGGGAAGTGGAAGAATCAAAAAGATCATTTTCGTGAGTGTGGCAATTCTTTCCTTTCCAGTCTGTTAGCCTCTAACCTGGGAAGGGCTTCATATTTCTTGGGGAATCCAGACATGCTGTGTGGAAATTCATGCCTGTTTACAGAGAACTGTGTTCATGGCTGCAGGCTGAGGACTTGGGGCCCCAGATGCCATGTGGTCCATACTGGGGAGGAAATAATTATGCAGAGTGCAGAGAACTTGGGCTCATGATTCAAACTTGAGTTCTCTTGCCATTTTCTAACCATTGAGCTTGGGCGAAGCATTGCCCTTTTCTGATTTTCCATTTCCAAATCTGTAAAAGGGGGATCATGGTTCTAATCACACAGGGTTATTGTGAGGATGAAATTAAACCATCCATGTCAGAGATAGTATCTCCTGAGTTATATTAATATGTTTTCATTCTCATGAAAAGCAGTACCTAAGACCAGAGAGAGAGTTCAGGGAGTAAGGCTGGCTCCAGTTCAATCTCCATTACTGCATATTGTACCACACATTCCCCAGATGATCGGGAGTCACTCCTGAGCACAGATCCAGAAATAAACCCTGAGTGCCTCCAGGTATGGTCTCAAATCCAAAGAAATTAATTAATTAGTTAATTTAATTAATGCAGGACTATTTCACCTCTATTTCTGAATCTTGGTCATACCCTGCCTTGGTGGGCTAAATTCTATGTTTTAGATGCTTTATTCTTTTCTTTTCTTTTTTTTTTTTTTGCTTTTTGGGTCACACCCGGCGATGCACAGGGGTCACTCCTGTTCATGTGCTCAGGAATTACTCCTGGTGGTGCTCAGGGGACCATATGGGATGCTGGGAATCAAACCCAAGTTGGCCAGGTGCAAGGCAAACGCCCTACCCGCTGTGCTATTGCTCCAACCCCTGTTTTAGATGCTTTTGCAGTATATTCTATTACTTGAAAATAGATTCAATGTTTCTCTACTGATTTTTCTTAGTGTTGCCATCTAGCCTGTGTTTATTTCCACTCTGAAAAATCTTCCTTTGTTTCCAATATTGTGTTCTTAGCCACCCTCTGTCTTCTTGCTAACCAGTAGAAAGGACTATTGCAAAGGAAGGCAAATAATTCTGTGAGTATGAGGAATGCCCATTTGTTTTCTTCTCCAAAGAGAGCTGTGGGCAGAAAATATTTTTCCTCTCAAAGATTTATAACAGCTGTTTATGTATTACGCATAATGGTCTGTTGCTAAATATAGACATTATAAAACTTTTTTTCACTGCATTGTTTGCCTTTTAATCTTGTGTGTTATCATTTGCTTTTATTGTTTTCATTTGCTTTTATGCTGTTAATAGTGTTTGCAGTTTCTTTCTGCATCTTAGTGTGGTCAGCTTTATAAAGGAATGGATGAAGAATTTGTCTTTGGTTTCATGCTTAGCGATGTTGTCTATTCCATAATCATATATTCACACATATCTTCACTTATCATTCAAGAAACATTTTAGTATCTAGATTTAAAATAAGTAACCTTTAACATGTTTATCTTTAAGCTATGTCAAATTCACCTGATGAATCATTCCTCACTATCGACTATCTTCCTTTTCTGAAGCTTTTCCCTCACTATCTTCTGACAGGACGATTCTTGCAAGATGCCCAGAAGGAATGCAAAAGCAGTTATAGAAAACTCTGAAGACCCTTTCTTTTATTTACATGTAGTTAATGATTTGTTGCGATGCCCTTTAATGACTTAGCCTTTCAATTGGATTTTCCATTGCATTTATGATAAAAATCACAAATTATGAATGAAACTTTGAATTATTGTTTATCACTAGAGTTTTTCTTACTTCCCAAGGGTGCTTGGGCAAAAAAAAGGGTTAAGATTCACTCTTGGTCCTTTTCACTTTTTATTCCTGCTTCTCACATTGCTCGAGCAGGCCCAGTAACATCTCCATTTTGAAACTTGTTGTTACTGTGTTTGGCATATTGAATACATCATGGGTAGCTTGCCAGGCTTTGCCGTGCGGGCGAGATACTCTCAGTAGCTTGCCGGCTCTCCGAGAGGGGCGGAGGAATCGAACCCGGCTCAACCGGGCTGGCTGCGCGCAAGGCAAACGCCCTACCGCTGTGCTTCTCACATCAACCAATATTTTTTCACCTCAACTTGGACTACTGAGATGTGCTTTTTGGGTGCACTCATCCCTTCCTTCTTTAATTCTATTTGCTATGCCAATTGCTATGTGCTTGTTCTCCTAAGCAAAAGCTTCAGTGTCTCCCTAGAACCACAGAAAGAAAGACATAATCTGGACTTAAGCAGTAGCACAAGGGTTAAGGCACTTACCTTCCAAATGGTTGACACAGGCTTGATTTCTGGTACTACTTATGGTCCCTTGAGCACCTCCAGGAGTAATACCTGAGTACAGACACAGGAATAAGCCCTGAGCACAGCAAGTATGACCCAAAACCAAAAAAGGAAGGAAGGAAGGAAGGAAGGAAGGAAGGAAGGAAGGAAGGAAGGAAGGAAGGAAGGCTGGTATTGATAGAGCACATGGATAGCTTGTATAAGGTATTAAACTATATCCATAGCAAGGCATGACATCTCTCCTGCCCCCAAGTACCTCAGGATGTAATCCTGAGGACCCCAGTAGCACTGAGTGCTCAGGCCTGCACTGCCCAGAGACCTAAGCACCCTATTAAAAATAAAACAAATTGATCTAATCACATTGAAACCTTCATGATTAAAATTTTGTGTGTTTCCAAACTAAATCCTCCACCTTCCTGTCTTTGAAACACACCTTATTACTTACTAATGGTGATACTAGGGGAAGCCTGAGAACTTTGCTTCCATAAAACATTAAATATTACCATTACCATTACCATAAACATTATTTCCACAATAGAAGAGGCAGTGGGCTGGAGCAATAGCACAGTGGGTAAGACGTTTGCCTTGCATTCAGCCAACATGGCCGACCCGAGTTCGATTACTCGGTCCCTCTCAGAGAGCCTGGCAAGCTACCCGTGACGTATTCGATATGCCAAACACAGTAACAATGAGTCTCACAATGGAGACGTTACTGGGCCCGCTCGAATAAATCGATGAACAACGGGAGGACAGTGACAGTGACAGTGAAGAGGCAGTATTGTTAAAATTAAAAATATTAATTGTTCAGTGCTAGAGAGATCATACAGAAGGCAAATACAGTTGCCTTGCATGTGACTGCTTCAGCTGTGAACTATAGGCACTGCATATAGTCCTCTGAGCACCAAGCCCGAAATAGCCCCTAAGCACCATCGGGTGTTTCCCAATGCCTCTGCCTCAGATACTAATTCTCTTGTAACATGAAGGAAAACATCTTTCAAATACTTTGCCATATTGAAAAATCTAGTTGCGTGTTAAATACACATACACACACACACACACACACACACACACACACACACACACACCATGTCCTTGCTATTATAAGTCACTTGATAACCCAAATAATCTTTTTTAAGCTAACCATTTTTTCTCTAAATATATTAAAGCATTCATATTTGTCCTTAATTACAACTCCTATGACTTAGGCTTATTATTCCAAAAGTCTAGAGTTGAAACAGATCTCCGTGTTTCATTGATGAAAGAGTCTCAAGAACACCACTTTTTACCATGGTTCTCAGCATCATCTTTTGGGGGACTTTGGAAAACTATTGCTTAATAGTGGGTAAATGTTCAGTGTACTTGGGGACAAAATTTCTGTATCATTACTTAAGTATATTTAAAATTCTAAGAAAAACCTCAATGTTTATAGGTATAGTATGGCAATCATTAGAAGAGCATTATGGCTTTATGAAAAGAAATCAGTGACATGATATCTCTCTGGGTATATCTTATGTCTTCCTATGGAGCAGCCTCCATGATATATTGAAATGTGATTATGGGGGAGAGGCAGAGAAATAAGTCAGGGTGAAAGAGAATGGTACAGGCACTTGCTTTATATTCAGGCAATCCAGGCTCTGTCCCTGGCATCAAATATGGTTCCCCAACCACTGCCTGCAATCATCCCTAAGTATGATCCAGGAGAAAGATCTAAGCTCAGACAGGTGTGGCCCCAAAACAAAAATAAATAAATTAGTAGATAAATAGCACAGCGGTAGGACTTTTGCCTTACAAGCGGCCAACATGGCCGACCCGAGTTTGATTCCTCCGCCCCTCTTGGAGAGCCTGGCAAGCTACCGAGAGTATCTCGTCCGCATGGCAGAGCCTGGCAAGCTACCCGTGACGTATTCGATATGCCAAACACAGTAACAACAAGTCTCATGATGGAGACGTTACTGGGCCCGCTCGAGCAAATCGATGAACAATGGGAGGACCGTGACCGTGACCGGACTGTAGATAAATAAAAGCAAGGTATGCAGTGTAGAAATATAGTCATAGTTGAAAATTCTTTTTCTTTTTTTTGGTTTGTTTATTTGGTTGGTTTTTGGGTCACAGTTGGAGGTGCTCAGGGATTACTCCTGGCTCTGTGCTCAGGGATCACTCCCAGGGGAGCTCACCAGATTATTTGAGGTGTCAGGGATCAAACAGGGTTGACCACATGCAAGACAACTCTATTATTGCCCTGACCCTGAAAGTTTTGTTTTTAAGGATGAGAGATACAGCCTTAGAATTATATCTGTTGGGGCCAGAGTAGGCTGTCTGGATGAGCCCGTGTAGACTGGCCCGCAAATGGGCAGGAACAAGGGCCCCATGAAAATGGGTGAGATTACTCATGTGTCCTGACTGGTTTGGATGAGGTCAAACATCTCTATCTTCAAGCTGCCCTCAGTAAATAACATAAATTTCAGTATACCAAAAGTCAGTCTTCCTCTTCTCACAGATCTCAGGTGCTTACTTAGCCTGTTTATTTTCAGTATGTAGATCCTAGGTACTTAGCCTGTTTGTTTTTAGTATACAGAAAAGCTTTTGGCTTTGTGTGTTCTTCCTGTAACTTCTTTATTGATGACCTCACTGTACTGAGCCCTTTAGAGGTATGAACAGTAGGACGGTAATAAAAGGTGATCTCAGGATGCTCTACCTTTGTCACAGGGTCTGAGTGAACCCGGGCCCTCTGTGAAAAATAATTTCTCTCGCATTCCTCGTCTCAGCACCTCCAAGTAAACGAATACACACACAACATATATCTATATACACTTTTTCCCACAAAACAGTAATGTCATTTTTTCCCCTCTGGAACAGGAACAGAGGTTAAGGAAGGATGATAATCATTCAGTAATCTTTTGCGCAGTTTAGGCTTTTCTTATCCCTAAAGTGTATGCATTCTTTCCCTTTAAAAACTTAAGAGGCCTGAGTATTGCTGGGTGTGATCCAAAAAGCCAAATAAATAAATAATAAAATGAAAACTTAAGAGTCCATAGAGATAACACAGGAGTGATTATAAGATTTGTTCTCTATGCAGCCAACCCCAGATCGATTGCTGGCACCATATATAGTTCCTCTGGACACTTCCAAGAGTAGCTCCTGAGCACTACTGGGTGTGGTCCCAAACTACAAAAATAAAATTAGACAGTTTTGACTAAAAGTTATAAAGAAACTTGGCTCTCATTTAATATTCCTGAAGCTGAAAGAAAAATGAACCTAGCAACCGTTCCAGAAACTCACAAGGTCAGCATTTTTAGAGTTGGGAAGAAGAAATCACTCTTCTAAGCAGAATAATATTCTTCAATGACCACATTTCTTTCACTTTGAGACAAGATAAGATAAATAAAAATAAAGATGCTGTATTAATGAATAAACCCAAGTAGAGTTCTTCACGAAATATAGAAATAGAAGAGAAGATCACACTTGAGTAACTGGTGTTTCAGGGAAAAGGCCACAGAATGCAGTTATGCAAGATTATAACAAGTTAACTTGTTCTAGAACATACACTTTTACTCATGATACAAAACAAATTAGTAGCATCTTAAATAATTACAGATTCTCCGCCCTCAAATTATCACCTCTGATAAATGTCAGATATGAGTACTTTTTTTGATTCTGTATATATATTCCCTCCCCTACAAACCACACTTCTAAACACACTTGTCAGTGAGACCAACACCTTTATGCTTCCAGATCCAGAAGACTGTTTCTGTCCTTCCTTTCACTCTGCCTCTCAATCTTGTATGACAAGACTGACTGTATGGCCTTGTTAAAACACTCTGATTTCTCAGTGTTTTTTCTTCAGCCTCAGGCCTATGCTAGGAGTCCTAAAAAAACAAGCAAGCAAACAAACAAACAAAACAAAACAAACCTCTAAGTGCTAGAATTCCTAAGGCATTCATCAGAAGCCCTTTTGTCCCTTTTCTCTGCCTTTATTCTAAACTCAAATCTGACATTCCACTAGTATATTGATGACTCTCCAGCCTAGATCATTCCTCTGGTTTCCAGACACACTTTCCACTCACATGACTCACAGGTATCCTGGACTTCACAAGGCCCTGAAGGAACTCTTGGTTCCTCACAGTTTCTGTGCCTTGATGGCCCCTGGATGCTCCCCCTCTGCCAGAGGACCCACGTCAGAAGGATGGAAGTTAAGCAATTCTTAACCATTGCTTTCCCTACCCCTCCACAAGCTATTCCTCAGCAAGTTTCATTTTTTCACTTCTGTGTTGTAGAATTTTATACAAAATAATGTAGGTTTGTTATAATAACTCTAGACGAAGCCACAAAGCTTGTAGAAATCAAGGATTCTAAAATGATAGAAATTTCTGCTGGCTTATTTGAAGGATGGAATTTGTAAAAGAAAAAATAAAACAATTAGGGGATATCTGACTTTCTATTGACTCTATTGTTATTGGTGTATGTGTGTGTTGTTGTTGTTGTTGTTGTTGTTATTGTGTGTTTGGTTGTGGTTTGATTTTCCCTTTTGGTACCATAGCTGGTTGTGAGCAGGGTTCTCTCTGGCCTGTGCTCAGGGGGCCATGCACTCCCAGGTCGCCTCATGCAGAGTATGTGTTCAGACCACTGAGCTCTCTCTCAGAAGCCTGATGTACTGCTTTAAACTTGGAAGCTTTTGTAACTAACTATATACAAGATCCAGAAATAGTTAAGGAGTTGCATGAAATTTGGGGGCAGCTCCATTTCTGGAGATTTTCTTAAATTAATTTCATGATGGTTTTAGGCTTTAGATTTTTTGAGAACACAGAGGTTCTGAGCTAATTGTATTGCTTATTTGCTATGTGGTTCATAGACTTGTTTTCTCTTCCAACAAGATAGAGATTTTAGTAGCATGGAAATTCTTGACTTCTGAATTTTAGTAAGATAGAAATTCTAGAAACTCAGTACAGTTCATAGATTTCAAAATATATAATCACAATGACTAGAAATTAGAAGTACACTCAATGAGACTATGTAAAATAGGATCCAAAACTTACTAAAAGAAGTTTACATAAGTAATAAACATTGTCTTACACCCTCACCTTTCCCTCTCCAGAGCCAGAAGTTTAAATTCTGGTAAGACAAAACTTTAATTCTATGTAAAATGTCCTTTACATAGAAGCTCTTGGAAAAACATTGCCAAGTAGGGAAAAAAGCAAACAAACAAGCAAACAAAAATAACTTTACTCATGGTCCCAGAGTGCTCCAACTGGCTCATTCAAGCCTGCGGTGGGTTTTGATGTTATTGTTGTTTTCCAGGGCTGCCAGCCTCTCTCTCATGAAAATAACCATTGATCTAAAAGTCAGAGATGCAAATCCAGAGAAAACTGGGAGAGTCCCAAGGCCCATAAACTAAGTTAATTACCTAAGGAAAACTACAAGAAAGACTTTTGTTTTCTACCAAAATCTCCTCCCCGGGCTGTTAGCTATGTGGTACAGGGGGCTAATCAATATATTAGCGCTTGAGAACCAAAGTCCCTTGGAATAAATTAATCTGTCAGGGAAAGAAATAAACAAAGAACAAATTAACATGTTTTAAGATATTGCTTAAATTTTCATAAATGCAGACCTTGATATGGATGATGAGTTCCCAGGAGCCAGTGCTAATATTGGGTGGTAATTAAGAATTACACTTTCATGTTTCTCCTGCTGTAGGTGGGAAATTGCTCCTGTGCTTGCTGAGTTCCCTGCTCCTGCTTCCTCGCGGTCTCTCTGTTTCCTTTATTAGTAAAAAACGGGTATTTTGCAAAGTAAATTGGGATGGATAACTTGTCTCACCTTCAGCTGAACATTAAAGTCACAAAATGCTGCACACATGGGCGCACGCGCGTGCGCACACACACACACACACACACACACACACACACACACACACACTCTCTCTCTCTCTCTCTTCAAGAAGATATTTCTGCAGGAACCTTCAGGCATTCACTTTTTATGGCTGAAAGTGATCCTAATGGCCTAGTCTAGTTGGGTCTAGAACCATTTAAGAGACTTAACCATTGCTGACAAAGGACTGTGGCTTGTTTCTCACACACAGGGCGTAGGTGTGGAGTGTCAATGTTGATAATTAGCATGAAGAGCAGCAACTCCTTAAGTTGCTCAGACTTCAAGGGCTCACTTAGCTACAAGAACCAAATTCTCATCCCAAACTAGCTAAATCCAAAATAAAATGTACCGGAGGCATAAGCAGAGTCACAGGGCCTCTCTCCTCTCTCTCTCTCTCTCTCTCTCTCTCTCTCTCTCTCTCTCTCTCTCTCTCTCTCCCCCCCCATCCACCCATCCCTCTCCTCCCACCCCACCTCTCTCTCTCTTACTCTCTCTCAATCACTCAGCCCCCTCCTCCCACCCTTTCCCTTTTTGAACTATCATTTTCAATGTTGGTGAAATGGCCAATCCCAGCCCTAAACCTATATCCACATCTGGAACTCAAAAATATCACAAAGAATAGGGAATGTTCTCTCTTCCAGTGCTGTACCTTCTGGCGAAATCCCAACCCTGCCTGCTGTATGTGCCCACCCCTGAAATAATTATGTGCAATGGCCAGGAAAGTGGACTGTGTATTCTGTCTGATTTGGGAATCAAGGAGAGCAGGAGAATTCACTGTGTCTGCTTATCTGGAGCAGGAAAGGGCAGGCAAAGCAAAGGGGTAGAGATGTAATGATGTTAGACCAGGCAGAACAAACTGGGGAGTTTATTTCCGTATTCATCATGCTCAACAACTGAAAGTAGCTTATTTTCAGAAGGGGAGGTTGTGGCTGCATTCTCTGTAACTGTGAAGCAAGACCACACTCCAGTAACAAAACTGTTAGCCCTCAATCAGGTGATGGGCTAACAAGGTTTCCATCAAGTTAAAATGACAATTTTCTGTGGGTCTTAAGTAATTAAATACCTACATGTTTTTCTTTTTCTAGCAAAAACCCCTACAGATAAATTGAAATTATTTGCTTTTCATTTCCAGCTACATGTTTATGCTACTTCATGGAATGTATTCGCAATAAATATTCTGTGAATTTTTCTTAGTCATTCCAAAGAACAACAAAAAAGGCATGCACTATCCCTCCCCTACCACCACCAGAGGAGAAATTTTAAAATGCCCATTTCAGTGACTGAGTGATTTTATAACTTTGAGGATTTTGCATTGAGAAAATAGACAAAATCTGAATTAGATATTTTGTTGTGGGGTGTTTGTTTTAAAATTATTGAGCAACTTCTATATTATGAAGCTAGTTTCTTGAATTCTCGATAGGTGGCAACAGAGCTAGAATTGTACTTGTCAAAGATAGATTATCACTGGGACCCAACTAAAGTCTCTGAAGTCAGTGGCTACAGCTCTGAGAGACCAGAAAGTTACTAATTGTGCTTGCCTCTTTGGGAAGTAGGATAAGCATCACTTGTGCTTCATTAACCTTCATGTAGAACTTGCAGATTTCCCTTCAGCTAATAGTATAGCCAATTCATCAGGATCGCAAACAAACCTTATTCTGGAATGACTCAAATTAGCAGAAACCCTGTTGGCAATTAGATGAGGCATCGCCTAAATCTTAATGAAGTAGAGACTTGACTGATTAAAAACACTGCTTATATGGGCCAGGGAGCTAGCACAGTGATCAGGGCTATATGGTTTCCATGTTCAGGATCCCGGTTCGAGCCTGGAGCCTTTCAGCACCTCCAGGGGTAAATCTGGTGACCTCTGAGCCCTGCCTGGGTAGCCCTAGTGGTCTCTGGAACTTCAGGGCCTGAGCAACACTGCATCCTTGGACCTGAGCATTGAACTATCTGGCTCAGTTATCCCAGTATCACATGGAGTAGTCCACGGATCTTCAGAACATTAATTGAGGGATAGGTAGAAATATGGGGCAAAAGGGCAACAAAAAGAAACATTCTGCCTCAAAATTTTAAATGTATATCACACAGAAGCAGTATAGGGCCAGAGAAATAATGCAGAAGATAAGGTGCTTGCCTTGCACGGAGCTGACCCTGGTTCAAATGCCTGGCACCATATATGTGCCTAAGGACAGAGTCAGGAATAGCCCCTAAGGACAGAGTCAAGAATAGCCCCTAAGCACCACTGGGTGTGGCAGGAAAAAAACAAATATATTTATCTAGATATTTTTACATGTATATGCAGAAATATATATGCCTAGATATATGGGATATGTTAATCAAGGGTATAACATAACTAATATCCACTTACCTTGTCTTGTTCATAGGAAGTTTGTCAGATGATCCCTCTCTGTGGCTTCAGTGGGGGTGCTTGTGGGTCTATTTTTGCTTTGCAGTAGAGAATTGTACAGGCTGAATTAGGGTTTTCTCCTCGTCTATAGACCTCCACTCAAATGTACACATTTCATACTTCATGAACCAGAATTTGAATCCCATTTCTTCATTGGTCCAAAATCCTACTTGATGATTAGAAAAATGTGTTTTCCTTAGCATCCTGTGGATCTTCAAGCCAAGTCTCCTGGGCACTGAGATCCCCCAGATAGCAGCAGTGGGCCGGTGCATCCTGCCTAATTTGACACCTAAGCAGGTTAAGAGAACTGGACTAAGCCATTCCTCTCTGCTATAGTTCTACCAGTTAATTCAGACACCAGTACACCATCTGGTTTCTCCCCTGCTCCAACTATGCTTCAACCCCACACACCCAAAAATGTTAGAGAAGAGCACATGACTGGCCAGGCTGTCTGGTGGAGCAGGTATCCACACTGGTGGGTATTTGCCTCAGAGAGTTTCTGAAGAGCAGTATAAAGCCCAGCAATGACAGTACTTGGCACTTAGGAAGGGTGGGCTTGTAAAATTGTGGCCTGCCATGTTATTTGTTTCTATTCCAAACTAATCTCCATCACTTTCTAACATAGAACATATTTTTGTTTATTGGTTATTATAAGTACCCCCATCAACTAAAGAGTTCCTTATGGGCAGAGTTTTTTTTTCTACTGCCAAGCCCCAAAGCCTAGCATAGAACATTACCTTAATAATATTGAATGAACATTAAGGAAAAGAGTTACCATCAGGGAGAAAAGGACTGACCAACTCACACTTGGCAGTGTAGCCAGCAGTTAGAAGGAAGTCCAGATTCAGTGCAACAACTGATACTTGAACTCTTTCCCATTGTCTCCACCTAAAGACCCTGCTTGGCAGGAAGAAAGACACTGTGTTTGTAAAATGAGTTTGAGGTGCCATTAAGTTCCATGATTCTTCAACCAACAATCCCTTCTTAGCTGTGTAGGACACAGACATGTGATGTCTTCCTTCTCACTTTACAAGACACACAAAGTCTGTCTTGAAGACTGAAAGCTGCCATAGGTGAGCTGGGCGAGAAGGGGGTGCTCTGGGTCACTTGAGGCCATGAGAGCAGTGAGGTCCAAGAGCCATCTTAGAGCACTCAGACCCAGCACCACCACATATAGCCCTGCTCTCATACCCAGTGTTCTTAAAACTCTCTGGAAAGGAATAACTTTCAGAAACTTGAAAATCATCTTTCACCACTCTTTGGTTTGGCACATTGGACAATCTGTTGGCATTGCCAGGACCTGATTCATACTGTCTCTGGTGAGACTTCATAACAGAGGTTGTTCTGGTTGATAGCCTAAGCTGAGTTTCTCCAGTGTATCAGGTCCATATACACAGCTTGGCCCACTGTTCCCTGGGACCTCTCTTCTCTCAACCACTCCTTCCACTGGTTATCATTTTCCCTGAAACCATATTTCTCTCATAAGATTTATTCCTTAGTTTAAAATATCTCTGTGCTGAGGCGATGACTCAAAGGACTGAAGTAGGTACCCTAAGCAGTGCTAGGACCAACCCCTGAGCACAGAGCCAGGAGGAACCCTTGAACTCACTAGGTGAAGCCCTCCTTCCTTCCTCCCCCCCCCCCCCCCCGCCAATGAAAGAATTACAGGTATACTGAAGACTAATGTTAGAAAATATACTAAAGTTCAAATCCCTTTTGTGAATTCAGTAGTAATATTATTGATTTTTACAATAAGATGAACAGTTTATTCTAAATTAGTGTAAGAATAATGTTTTAAAGATCACATTATAAGACATTTATTTTAAAGGAGGCTTTGGGGTGAGATTTTGGTTCGTATGGTTTTAGGTTTGGGGCCACACTTGGCAATGCTAAGGGTTATTCCTGGCTCTGCACTCAGAAATTACTCCTAATGGTGCTCAGGGGACCATATGGGATGCCAGGGATCACACCTAGGTCAGCGTCATGCAAAACAAGCTCCCTACCCACTGTGCTGTGTCTCTGGCCCTATTTGAAAAATTTTTTTAATCTTTAGTTACATATTTATAACAAGGTGGAAAGGGGAGACCCAAAGGTCTAAAATGGAGGAAAAAAAACAAATAGTGTCAGCTCGGTCAATGAGCAGCTATGTGTACCGTGCCATCTGTGGCTGTCACCTGTTTGTACAAATCGCCTTAGTATGATCTCAGGAAATAAAGCCAGGCTTGTTTAAATTTTTCATTATGCCATAATTGCTGTTTAAATTATCAACTTAGACACATCCTAAATGAAACTGTCTGGGGTTCTCTTTTTAGTCCTAGAATGTAGTATGCAGAATACAGTGAAACATATTATGTGTCCTCATCCCTGACCCACACTCCGGTCTCACACACACACACCTAGTACCTTTTCCTAGTACCTGGATATCAACTTACTGGACTTGTCCCAGCCCAAGCACCAGTAAGTGAATGGTCCATATTGGCTAGGGATTGAACTGGAACTGTAGGTCCCTCAAAGGAAGGACCTGCTGGGAAACATCACTATTCATGTCTGAGTCTCTGAGGCAGGGTTTTCACGAAGTCCTTTTGTTGCTGTTGTTTAAATCCAGTTTTGACTGCTTCTACCCATCCAGATGGCACAGGGAGCCAAGACTGTCAAAGACCCTTAGTCTCCTGCTGCCTTTTAATGCTGGTCCTTGATTGCTGATGACCCCTAGCAGTACTGGCTCCCCAACCCATTTAACCCCTCTCTGCTGGGTCCCCATCCCATGCAGTGTGAGAGGCAGTGAGAGCTGGAAATGGGAAGGTGCCAAATCAGCCGAGACCTCCTGCCCTTTCAGAGCTAGTGGCGCATTTCCTGGCATTATCATGTTAGTCCAAGATTGCTCTGGTTGCTCTGGTGGAGAATTCCTATTTCTGGAACTCTCTCTATATTGTCAAATACATGCTACCAGGTCTCAGTTAATATGTTACTTAAATCAAAATAAACCCTCTTCAAGAAAGAGATTTTCCTTGGAGTTATAAGGGCTGAGGACTGCTGATACAAATTCCCTAAAAATAAGTTGGTTAGGAATATTAAAATTACATCATACTGGAAATACTTTGGAGTCTGGTCAGACATAGTGGTCAGAATTTTTACCATGGGTAACTTGCTACAAAGCAGTTCAAGTGAGGATAGTTGTGCATTTCCTTGTTAAGGCCTTAATAGCTCAGTAATACAGGAGATACCCCTGTAGCTACGCTAATAACAGCTGTATTTTATTTGGCTTATGCTTGCAATGTTTTGTTGTATAGGCTTGAATGTGCTCATTGGTGTACTGATTAGATGATGCAGAAAAGGGGGACTTAAATGGGAGGAACTGATGGCATTAATTTGCTGGAGATCTTGAATCCTATGGAGAGGTTCAGGGCTCACTATGATCTTCACAAGACAGACATCCTATCTCTGAAAATAAAGAGGTGGGTAGGAGAAGCCATTTTTCTGTGTGTTGTAGTCCTACTAGACTTTCATTAGCCTTGTTAGATGGTAAGAAAAAAGGTCCAGAAACTGAGTAGTCTGTGTGACGCTGAAAAACTGAGGTCTAAAACTCTTTTTATTTTTTTGCTTTTTGGGTCACACCCGGTGATGTACAGGAGTTACACCTGGCTCATGAACTTAGGAATTACCCCTGGAAGTGCTCAGGGGACCACATGGAATACTGGGAATCAAACCCGGGTCGGCAGCATGCAAGGCAAACGCCCTACCGGCTGTGCTATTGCTCCAGCCCCTGAGGTCTAAAACTCTTTTTTTTTTAATGTAGTAGTACTGATATTTATTCAGCCACTGATTAGCTGATTGAATTGGGCATGAACTTCACCTTACTTTTTTTTTTCATTTTTTATAGTTTTATTTATTGAATCACCGTGAGAGCAGTTACAAAGCTTTCAGGTTTAAGTTTCGGTCATACAATGAAGAAAAACCCATTCCTTCACCAGTGCCCATTCTCCACCCCCAGAAACCCCAGTGTACCCCCATCCCACACCCTCCCCGTACCTGTGGGGCAGATGATTTCCACATTACTCTCTCTCTTTACTTTGATTACATTCAATATTTTGACACCAGACCCACCATTACATTTGGGATTTTACCCCAACACTCAGATCTGCTGAAAAGACAACAGTAAACAATCTGTTTTCTATTGCTGGTTTTGAATAACATATGATGTTGCGTGGCTGCAGTAGTGGCCACACGATTTTGAAATTTCAAAATTATAGCAATTAAATCTGGAGGGATTTCTGCCCAAATGTGCTGGGTTCCGAGATTTGTTCCTGAGTCTCTTGGATCATGGCTGTTAAGCAGCTTGATAAGGAGCCAGAAAGGCCATTCGTGGGCAGCGACTTGGGGTCTTGTTGGGATGAGGAGGAAAGGGCCGGCTCCAGCCTCATCCCTTGAGGCACCGCATGTCTCATCATTGAGGGCCCAAAACTGACTGTCCAATGGCCTCTGGAGGATGGCGACCACCGAGCCACCTAGGGGGACCAGGCGGAGGGACAGCACCCTTTCCCCCCGGAATGGCTCAGCGACAGTAACCTACTGCAGGGTTCAGACGCATTTCTGCCAAAAGCCACTGGGTTCCAAGATTTGTTTCTGAGTCTCTGGGATCATAGCCGTTAAGCAGCTTGATCAGGAGCCAGAGAGGCTGCTCGTGGGCGACAACTTGGGGTCATATTGGGATGGGGAGAAAAGGGCCAGCTCCACCCCCATCCTGTGTAGCCTTGCGTGTCTCGTCACTCCGGGCCCAAACCTGACTGTCCAGTGGCCAGGGGGAACAATCCAAGGCACAAACCTATTCCCACCTGGGGTCGCCCAGTGCCAGTAACCTACTGCAGGGACTGGTCGCATTTCTGCCAAAAGCCGCTGGGTTTCGAGATTTGTTTCTGAGTCTCTAGGTTCATGGCCATTAAACTGCTTGATCTGAACAGCCAGAGAGCCTGTTCGTGGGCGGAGGCTCAGGGTCTCGTTGAGGTGGGGAGGAAAGGGCCGGCTCCACACCCATCCCATGAGGCCCCACGTGTCTCTTCACTGTGGGCCCAAAACTGACTGTCCAGTGGCTTCTAGAGGATGGCAGCCACAGGGCCACCAGGGGGAACAGGCCAAGGCACAAAATCTATTCCCACCTGGGGTGGCCCAGCGCCTGTAACTTGCTGCAGGGACCTGACACATTTCTGCCAAAAGCCGCTGGGTTTTGAGATTTATTTCTGAGTCTCTGGAATCATGGCCATTAAGCAGTTCAATCAGGAACCAGAGAGGCCATGCCTCCAATTATATAGCTGAGCCAGAGGTGGCTTGTGGGTGTGTCTCCCACATACCTAACTTTTGGCTGTTTGCTTTCTTGGTAAACTTTGCCCCAAGTTTTTGGAGTCTGGCCAAAGGCACAGCAGCAATTTTGGGGTATCTGGATGTCTGAAGGCCCCAACAGGCTGCTGATGCACTCACCTTATAGTTACAGATTGACCTGCTGGCGGCACCATACCCCTGTGAGGTCTAAAACTTTTAATCTGGGGCAGGAGTTATAGTACAGCATACAGGGCGTTTGCCTTGCACACGGCCAACCCAGGTTCGATTCCTGGCATTCCAGATGGTCTCCTGAGTCCCAGCCAGGAGTATCCCCTGAATATCACTGGGTATAACCCTAAAAAGCCAAAATAAATAAAATTAAATTTAAAAAAACTCTTAATCTGTGCATGAAGAGTCAAAATCTTTATGTCTCACTATTTGCATCAGTCCTTATTTGTTTAGTGGATACTTAGACCAAATTTTGGGGACAGGGTTATTTTTGGTCTGCCCCAGTGGTACTCAGGGTTTACTTACTCCTGGCTCTTCTTTTAGGGATTACTCCTGGAAGGGCTTAGGAACCACATGGGAGGCAGGGGAAACCAAGGATTAAACCCAGTTTGGCCACATACAAAGTATTTGCCTTACCTGCTGTACTCTATGATTGCTCCAGCCCCCTTTGGACTAAATTTAAATTTATGAGGTACTAAGGAATTTTTTTCAAAAGCAATGCTCTAGATAGAACAATCATCCCAAGGTAATTATTTCCTGTTTGACTTTGTTTCCCACACATACTTCTACTTGGCTTTTTAGAAAAATTAAGATGGAAAGAGCCAGTTATCTTGTTTTCGTCTCTAATATTGGACTGATTTCTCTTTTGGCTCTCATTGTTTTAATATAAATAAAAATTTATTTATATTAAAATAATAAAATCAAGATGTTTCATTTTGATCTATAATTTTACACTCTTTACTTTTTCTGATTAATTACCCTCACACACACACACAAGCACATATACACACAAAACCCTTCCAATCTAATCTCATTGTGTGTTTAAACTCATACAAACCAAGTCACTTAAACTAATGACTGCTCTCTCTATATTTAAAAATAGTTTAACATTTATCAACTTGGATGAGTGTTTGTGCAGGTATATAACATTTTCCTGTATTTTGCAGTTTTTGCTCACAGCTGGGAAGGGTTGAGAAGGTGAGTTTAAAATGAGATCTCATAGTCTATTGGATAAGGAAATGACACAGAAAGAGGTTGGAATCATGCCACCCTTATCTCAAGATTGCTCTTAATGAGTGATGTTAGAATGAAGGACTGTGGTATTTCTAGACAGTGCTTCGAAAGGCTAAAACCTGAAGCAGCATCACTGGTCTACTCTAAATTCTTCCAGCCCAGTGAACAGCATTATATCCGTTATACAGATGAAACCTGAAGGTGTCAGGTACTCTATCATCACAGCCTCTTAGAGGTGAAAGGGGCTAGAAGAGCCTCAGGCAGCCTTCATGTTGGTTCTGTGCTACAAAGCACCATCAGGCATATTTCTCACATGAGCTGCCACGTTGACAGGAACATGGCTCCAGGAGAAATGTGCAGGGTCCCTAAGTCAGAACCATGTAAGGTGCCACACATCCCTCTTTTGTGGGAAATTCACCTGATCCATGCAACACACCCCTTTAGAAATATGTGTGATGGGGCAGAGAGCAAGTACAGTGGATAAGGCTTGCTTTGCATGTAGCTGACCTGGGTTCTATTTCCTGCATCCCATATGGGCCTCTGAGCCCCACCAGGGTCACTTCCCTGAATACAGAGCCAGGAGTTAGTACTAAGCACAGCCATAGGAGGCCCAACCCTCCTTTCCTCAACATGAATAAAGATAATCAATTCCCCCACGGTCACATAGCAGAAGCCTCCAAATCTTGAACTGTGGCCAGCTCTTCTAACCCCAAGTCTAGTGATGGTTTCACTATCCATTGACCAGCCCTTTGCATGTTAACAGCAAGATTGGAAGCAGTCCCTTAATTTTGACAGCAAGGCAGAGCAGGGAAAGAAGCCCCCAGGACCTCCTGCCATTAGGAATCAAAGACCTCTCACAGTTAGTTTAGTAAAACCTGCATTATCTGGGCCCAAAGTCCTCAAGCATTTAAAACGCCATTCCAATCTTCAAAGACCATCTTTCCTTCCATTTTTATCTGCTCTGCCCAGTCCATTGTTTCCCAGCTGTCAGGTATTTGCATCTCATCAGGAGCTCCAGTAATGGCCTCTCCCCAGCAGAATGGAGCTGCTGAGCATCACATAACCAGGTCTTAGATTTTTCATGTTGACCTATTTCAGAAAGCTGAATGAGGACCAGAGACAATTCAATGGGCTGAACACAAGTGTTGGATGAGGGACCCCCAAATTCTATCCTGAATCTTATTGTGAAGCCTTACAATAATCAGTGAAAACATCCCTAGAGGGCTGGAGCGATAGTACAGTGGGGAGGGTATTTGCCTTGTATGTGGCCAATCAGGGTTCAATTCCCCAGTATCCCATATGGTCGCCAGTGCAATGCCAGGAGTGTTTCCTGAGTGCAGAGCCAGGAGTAACCCATGAGCATCGCCAGGTGTGACCCCAAAAAAAAAACTAAATAAAAAATAAATAAATAAATATTTTTTAAAAAGAAAAAAATAAAACACCCCTAGAAGCATAGTTGAGATGTCATACAATTTCCTAAGTACTATGCAAAGTAAAGCAAAAAAAAAAAAAAAGAGTGCAACCTATTGCTAAAACCAAATGATTCTATCTAAGCTTATTCCTTCTAACTACAGTTTTTATCTTCCTTTTGAGTTGCACTCTTTAAAAAAAAAATTTAAAAGTTTTCTCACAGGCAACAGATGCTTTTGAACAATTTTATTCATTCATACTGAAACCTCTGGAAGGGCACTGAGCAGTAAGCACTGTTTCCCCCTGGAAACCAGGTTTGTCTTCAAGGTCAGCAAAACTGTTTTCACAGGGTAGATAGTACAGCGGGTAGGGTGCTTGCCTTGTACATAGCCAACCCAGTTAAATCTCCAACATCCTATATGATCCCCCAAGCACCTCCAGGAGTGATTTCTGAGCACAGAGCCAGGAGTAACCCCTGAACATCACCTGATGTCGTCCCAAAACAAATAAAAAATGTTCTCAAAGAAGAAATTGTTTTCATTTTCAGAGAATCAGTGCCTGCATTGGGCTCACAACTTGTGATGCAATTTTCATCACAAAGCAAATTCCTAACCATGCCTGATTTGGGTACTGCCCTTTCCAGAATCCTTCTTACTAGTCCTTGAAGCTTCTCTAACTCCTGGAGGTGGCAGCTAGCTGAGCAGGGAAAACTAGCTCAGTTCTTAGGAAGGGGTTAAATCCAGCCCAGTTTTTCCAGCCCAGGTTACCAACAAAAGTCATGTGGAAGGGAGAGGGGCTGTTTAAATGATAATAGCAGAGCCCTATCCCTGACCAATTGAATGAAGATTTCTGGGAGTAAGGGTGTCTTTTAGGTGACCAGAGTGGAGAAACATGCCCTCATAACAAGAATCACTAAACTTCCCACCTGCAGGCCTAGTGCTAGTTTTTCCTATTTTGTACATTTGTTTCTTAGCCATGCTCCAGCCCTGCTTAAGTGTTGTTGGGAATAGGGGGTAGTAGTGGTGATGATGTGGTGAGGGCAGGGGGAAGGGAATGGGAGATGAGACTGTTTATACTCAGGTTTTTCTGATTCTGCAGCATTTTTCTTTTTTTAATTTCCAGTCTCATTCATGTTTCTGAAAGTGTGGCACAAGGATGCTAGGAGCTTGCAAGTTGATGTTATCTGGTATGTGGATGTGACATGAAATAATAACAAGAGTCAAGTGAAAGAAAGCCCCTTCTTTTGCACTAACCCATTTAATTTCATCAGATTAAGCAGAAAGCAGTAGTGGTGCTCATCCTAAATGCCTCTCATATCTTTTCACTTCTTTCACAGCGGTAGGGCGTTTACCTTGTGCGCAATCCGTGTGGCTGAGCCGGGTTCGATTCCTCCGCCCCTCTCAGAGAGCCCAGCAAGCTACCAAGAATATATTCAATACACGAAACACAGTAACAACAAGTCTCAAAATGGAGACGTTACTGGGCCCACTCGAGCAAATCGATGAACAACGGGAGGGCAGTGACAATAGAGAAAACTGAAACTGCTAATTCCCATCACTTAACCACTATCCTATATTATACTAAATCTATCTGGTGTGGAAATAACCCTGTGTTTATTAGATTAATTTGATAATAGGTTTTAAAACGTTGTATATTTTATTCCTTTATTTATTTTTTTTTTCCGGTTTGTTTGGGAAAGTTTCACAATCCCTGGGATTGAAGTCAGGGCTTCCCACCTGTAAGGCAGTACTTGCCTCCTGGCTGGGCTATTATATTCCCACTCCCCTATCCCACTTTCACAGCTCTTTTTTTGTGGGGTGTTGGCTGCTGGAACCACACCTAACAGAGCTCAAGGCTCTCTCTAGCTCCATGCTTAGATGTCACTCAGGACAATACTCAAGAGACCATACGCAGTGCTGGAAATTGAACCGGGGTCAGCCGTGTGTAAGGCAGGCACCTTGCCCGTTGTACTTTCTCTCCAGTACTCCTGGCTCAATACTCAGGGAGCAGCCTGAGGAACCATATGTGGTACCAGGAATTGAACCCAGGCCGGCTGTAGGCAAGGCATGCATGGCTCAGGTCCTCACCATTCTTTTTAACACACTTTTTAAAATACTAAAACATTGTGTGGTTAATAAGGTCTACTTCAAGTATAATAATATTGTTAAATAATCAAATCATAATTTGATCATTTTTATTTTTGTTTCCATTGTATTTACTTTGTGGTTTACTTGTAATTTTTTATTTTGGGACCACAACCAGCAGTACTCAGGGCTTATTCCTGGCTCTGCATACGGGACAATATGGGGTGTCAGGGATGGAACCTGGATCATATGCGTGCAAGGCTAGCACCCTACCCACTGTACTCTCTCTACATCCTCTTGTGGTTTTTGACAAATATTACTTTTCATTTTTGGTAAAACTTTTATTTTACACATGTATTTAAATTGTTTTAAATTAGCTGATTTTTTGTTTCATTTTATTTGGGAATTACACCCAGCTGTGCTCAAGGCTTCCTCTGGCTCTGAGCTCAGGGATCACTCCTGATGATGCTCAAGGGATCATATGTGGGACCAAGAATTGAAGCTAGGGGGGAGGGAATGAGCGGGATGGGAAAGGGATACTGGGAACATGGGTGGTGGAGAATGGGCACTAGTGGAGGGATGGGTACTCAATCATTGTATGACTGAAGCGTAAGCACGAAAGTTTGTAAGTCTGTAACTGTATCTCACGGTGATTCATTAAAAAATAAAAACTTAATAAAAAAAATCACTGCACTGCACTGCACTGTCCTCCCGTTGTTCATCAATTTGCTCGAGCGGGCCCAATAACATTGTGAGACTTGTTGTTACTGTGTTTGGCATATTGAATATGTCACAGGTAGCTTGCCAGGCCTTGCCGTGCAGGCGAGATTCTCTCAGTAGTTTGCCAGGCTCTCCTAGAGGAGCGGAGGAATCGAACTCGGGTCATGTTGAATTTAAACACTTACTGAGAAAGTTGGACTGGAGCGATAGCACAGTGGGTAGGGCATTTGCCTTGCACACAGCAGACCCAGGTTCAATTCCTTCATCCCTCTCAGAGAGCCCAGCAAGCCACCGAGGGTATCCCGCCTACACGGCAGAGCCTGGCAAGCTACCCATGGCATATTCGATATGCCAAAAACTGTAACAAGAAGTCTCACAATGGAGACATTACTGATGCCTGCTCGAGCAAATCGATGAACAGCAGGAGGACAGTGCTACAGTGCTATTTAAGACACCATATGCCAAATCTCAATTTATCTGTGACTGTACTTAATATGTTTTATCATTAATGTATAATATGATATAGGAAATATCAAACACTCAATAAATATTAACTGAATAAGGAGAATAAATATGCAAGTAAATTAATGGAAAAAGAATAAAAGAATTGAAGCTGGGACCAGTCACATGCAAGGCAAGTGCACTACTTCTTATACTATTTATCAGGCCCCAATTAGCTGATTTTTTAAATATTAAGTAAATCTTCAGAGGCTGAAGTGATAGTAGTATAGTGGGTAGGGTCTTTGCCTTGCATGCAGCCAACCTGGGTTCCATCCCTAGCATCTTATGTGGTACACTGAGCACTTCCAGGAGTAATTCCTGAGTATAGAACGGGAGTAATCCCTAAGCGTCTCTGGAGTATTTTGTTTTGAATGTGCCATGTCCCCACCCCCCCCAAAAAAGATAATATCTTGGACTGAGGAGATAATTTAAAGTAAATTGGGCCAAACTGGAGTATATGCTTTGCATGAGGAAGTCCAGTTCAATCCCTGGAATGACATGAAATCCATGACCCCAAAACAAAACAAAACAAAACAATATATCTTAAATATACCAAAAATGCTTTAAGTGATAGATATATAACAGAAGTTTAAAAAATACTTCCCTAAAATATGCTAATGTTTGAAACAGGCATCTCCACATCTGTTATTCAATGGACCTCTATCTGTTATCCTGTCACACCAAATAAGTAACAGCAATTGTTTTGTTCATTTCGGGGAAGGGCACACCTAGATTTTCATTGGGTACCACATCTAGTATTGCTCAAGGGACCATATGTGGTACCAGGTGGCCACAGCCACATGCAAAACAAGAACCTTAACTCTCTCCAGCTTCTGTTTCATCTTTTGTAGATTCAGCCAGACCTATGAACTTTCCTGCATGGAGAGAGGGAAAGGGTAAATATTCACCATCTCAAGTTATTAGTGAAAGGAGAAAAAAAAAGTGATGGAGTCTGAGGGATAGTACAGTTTTTTCAGGCACTTACCTTGTATGTTGCTGACATGAATTCCAATCCTGGCACTGCATATGGTGCCCTGAGCACCACCAGGAGTGAATTTTGAGCACAGAACCACTGAGCACTCCCAGGTGTGGCCCAAAAACAGGAAGGAAAAAGAAAAGGTAAGCAGTCCAATAAAATACTAGTATCCAAAATATATTAATAAATAACATAACTTGGGACCTGAGCAATAGTACAGCTGTACTGATAGTGTAGTATATCAAAAGTTTGCCTTGCACATGACTGACCTGGGTTCAATCGCTGGCATACAGTATGGTCCCCCGAGCACTGCCAGGAGTAATTCCTGAGTGCAGAGTAACATCTGAGCATCACCAAGTGTGACCCAAAAAGAAAAAAAAAGAAAGAAAAAAGGAAAAGAAAATAAAAGAAAGATCACTTGATCCCCCGTTATTCACGATTTACGATGAACAGGTGCCAGTAACGTCTCCATTCATCCCTGTTGCGTGCTAGCGTAACCCAATGGCATCTGCTCGTTCTAGAAACATATAGAGCCTCAAACCGATCATTCAGGGTCTTGACAAAGAAATCTGACCATCTCGTAGGTGGGCGTCCACACAATCTTTTGACGTCCGTGGAATCCAGTCAGTAATGGCTCTAGTCCAGCAGTTGTCTGTAAACCTCATTACGTGTCCAGCCCATCTGATTTTTGATGCCTTGGCAAATGAGACAGCATCCCTGATTCTTGAGCGTTAACGGACATCAGAACTCCGGATTCTATCTCTCATTTGAGTGAAGCGTAATATTCTAAGCATAGCTCTTTCGATTCCTCTTTGAGAGACCCGAATAGCGTTCTCATCCTGTTTTCGTAGGGCCCAGGTCTCTGAGGCATATGTTAATGCAGGAAGAACAGTGGAATCGAAGAGATGTGCTCATAGCTGGAGGTTCTTTGTCCTCTTAGTTATTTCTTCAATGCTCTTGAAGGCATTCCAAGCCGCTCTCTTCCTCCTGCATAACTCAGCTGCCAGGTCATTCATCATGTTGATTTCTCGACCTAGGTATATATAACTGTTGCATTCGGAGATGGTGGTACTGTTGAGAGCGAATGGAGCATCAGGAACAAGGCTGTTTCTCATAAACATTGTCTTCGTAAGATTCAGCTGTAGTCCGACCTTTCCACACTCATGGTCAAAGTCGGTCAGCATTTGTGCCGCTTGGCTGACGAAAGAAGGAAAGAAAATAATTCAGCATCACAAAAGCGAACAACCCAATCAAGAAGATGATCCAAAGACAGTTCTCCAAAGATACAAGATGCTCCACCAGCATAGGCAGAAATGCTCAGTATCCCTTCCTCATCAGTAAATGTACATCCAAACCACAATGAGAGATCACCCCAGACCTGTAAGAACAGCTTTCATAAAGAAGACTGAATCCAATAAATATTAGCATTTAGAAAGAAAAGAATTCTAGCGCACTGTTGGTGGAAATATATACAGGTATAGCCTTTTTGGAAAACAGCAGTCCTTTTTAAAAAGTTCTTGGACTGAAGAGATAATATATATAGTGGGTAAAGTACTTGCCTTACCAACCAGGGTTCAATCCCCAGCATCCCATATAGATCCCCTGAGCACTGCCAGCAGTGATTCCTGAGTGCAGAGCCAGGAGTAAACTCTGAGCATCATTGGGTATAGCCCCAAAACTAAATAAATAAAATAAATATAATACATTAATTAATTAAAAGTTCTTAATTTCACATCCTAAGAAGATAAAATCACTAGTTTGAAAGAGCTAGTTCTTGGCAGTGTTGTCCATAATAACCAAAACATGGAATTAACCTAAATGCCAACAACCAGCGAGTAGATAGAGAAATTGTGGTTTTTATACCCAGTGGAATACTACTTAGCTATTAAGAAAGATGAGATCATCCCTATTGAAGCAACATGAATGGATCTGGAAATGATTATAATTAGCAAAATAAATTAGGTAGTGAATACCAATAATCAGATGGTTTAACTCATCAACAATATAACCAAGAAAATAAACTGGCAAAACAATGCAAAAATAATTCTAAAATTTAGAATAATTCTAATTCTAAAATTCTAAAAATTCTAATGAAGTTAACTGTGATGGCTGTGTCAAGAATATTTATAAAGGTGTGATGTCATACTAACAAAATTCCATACTACTGTGAACCAATGGTAATAAAGTTTGATTGAAAGAAAAAGTAAGTGTATTTTTTAAAATATATATTGAAAGAGGATTGTAGAGATAATTCAAAGGGCTAAGTACATGCTTTGCAAGCCCAGGTTTGATCCCCAACACTGCATGGTCCCCAGAGCACTGTCAGGTGTGGCCTTGAAGCACTGCTGGATGTGATCCAAAACCCAAATATCAATCAAGTAATTAAGGAAAAAATACTGTTGAGCTGGATTTTAAGAGACTGACCTCATTGTGCTCCATGGTAGACCACAGTTTCTTCAGAGGTGACTCAGAAAAGGAAATGTTGTCTTCCTATCAGAGCCTGGACCACATTCTAAACTGACAATAAGAGCTCAAGAGTTACAGATAGACAACCTTAATAAGAATGTGCCTAAACAAAGTGTTATTTATTGAATGTTATGCCAGGCCCTGAGCTATGAAAATGTTCCAGTGGAAGTTATTATCAGTGCCTCAACTAATAAGTAGAAAGTTCCATGTAGACAGTTTTTTTTAACTGCACCATCATCCACAGATGCTAATTTAACTCAGGGATATTTTCTTTGTAGCTGTTTTGCAATTTTGAGGAAGATTGTTCATGACATAACATGGCAACTGAGAAAATTTGTAGCTTTCCTTTCATCTTAGAAAGGAAGATCTGAATTACATGCATCCCAAGAGGAGAAAATCTCTTTTTGGTTTTTTTGGTTGAGTGTGTGTGTGTGTGTGTGTGTGTGTGTGTGTGTGTGTTAAAAAAAAGCACATTGAATTCTATACTCCCTGTTGAAGTTAGAGCTGCTGAAGTAAAAACCTTGTAAGATGGGTGGCACAAGATTAGGGGTCAAGGTGTTTGCCTTGCATCCAGCTTACCCTAGTTTAAATCCACAGTACCACATATGGTTCTCAGTGTATTGTTAGGCAATCACTACTGAGCACAGAGCCAGGAATTGTTCCAGAGCATCTCCAGGTATAATCCAAGTTTTATCCCTCACCCCAGAACAAACAAAATAAAACTCTTAAGAATGTCTCACAGGGACCAAAGAGCTAATATAGGGGCTAAGGCATCGCCTCATATGTGGTCTATCTGGTTCAATCCCAGACACCACATGGACCCCTGATCATCACAGGGTACAGCCCTGGGGCCCCCAAGAACTATAAGGTATGGTCTTGAAGACCCTGAGAATCACCTGGGTTGCCTGGAAAATCCCCTGTAATGCAGGGCCTGCGCAGCACTGTTTTCTTGGGCCCTCGCATTGAGTCACTCACCCAGTTAGCAGAGAATCACCAAGAGGGACCCCCTGGGCCTCTTGAGCATTGTGTGGGAACCCTCCTCCCCAAAAATAAATAGCTCCATGAAAGAACAGGTCACAATCAAAGCCATAACCTAATGCTTGAGATTTTAAATCATAAAACCTGAGTCCTAGCCCGAGTTTTGAGTGACAGCAGGCAAAGGAGCACAAACCCCCTGTCATCCACACCCCTGACAGAGAAACAAGGCAAAAGCACAGAAGGTTAGCCTTCCTTTGTCATGATTTAAATTATGAAAATCTAAATTATGAAAATCAATCTAATAAATCCAGGGTGTAATTTCTCCACTCTTACTCCCACTGAAGGCCCAACCACACAATCCTGAAAGTGCAGGCACTCCACTTATTGCACTACCTCTCAGGTCCTCAACTGCACTTTTGTTTTTCTCTCATTAAAATATTTATTTTCATTTTTTGTTAAGACACTCTGATTTATAAAATTACTCATAGTTGATGAGGTCAGAGCGATAGTACAGCAGGTAGGGTGGTTGCCTTGTATGCATTCCACCTGCGTTTGATCCCCATTGTATGGCCCCCCAAGTTCCACCAGGATTAATTCCTGTGTACAGAGCCAGAAGTAATCCCTGAGCATCATCAGGTGTGGCACAAAATTTTTTTTAATTAAAAAATCATTCATAGTTGTTCAGGTTCTCTCCACCACCACCACCACTGCCCCCCACCACACACACACACACACACACACACACACACACACTTGTTGGGAAGTTATTCCACATGTTGTCTTTTTGATGGTGAAGTGAGGAGTGGGAACTTCTCAAACAGTACTCATGGGCCTGCTCTAATGCTGGCACTGATGATACAGAACTGCTCAGATCCAGCAGTGCTAGGGGCCACCCAACAGTGCTTGGGGACCCTGCGGTACAGGGCCATGTACAAGGCATATCCTCCAACCCCCCTGAGCTAGTGCCCTGCATTTGTTTTGCTTTGTCTGTTTTGGGGACACTTCCACAGGTGCTCAGGGATTACTCCTGGCTCTGCACAAAAGGATCATTCCTGGAAGGGCTCAGTGTTCTATATAGCATGCCAGGCATCAAACCTCGGTTGTCCATATGCAAGGCAGGCATCTTCCCACTGTACTGTCGCACTGGTCTGTTTCTCTCTCTCTCTCTCTCTCTCTCTCTCTCTCTCTCTCTCTCTCTCTCTCTCTCTTTCTCTCTCTCTCGGTTTTTGATTGCGGGCCACACCAGCAGTGCTCAGGGCTATTCTGGCTCTTTGTTTAGGGATCACTCTCAACAGTGCTCAGGGGACTGTGTGGTTAGGGAGATCAAAGCATGCATGCACTCAGCTTGTTGCATTGTCTCTCAGGCCCTCAACTGCACTTTTTTTTTGAAAAACATTTATTTATCTTCATTTTTTTGCTAAGGCACTGTGACTTATAAGGTTAGTCATAGTTGACGGAACCAGAGTGATAGTACAGGGGGTTGGGCTTGCTTTGTATGCAGTCCACCTGGGTTTGATCCCCAGCACACCATATGGTATGCCAAGCTCCACCAAATATAATTCCTGAGTACAGATCCAGGAGTAATTTCTGGGTATGGAACAGCCAGGAGCACATTGGATGTAACACACAAAAAAAATTATTAAAAAGGCATTCATAGTTGAGTTTCAGGCATAGTGTTCTAGCAGCAAATTCCACCACCAGTGTCAACTTCCCTCCACCAATGTCCCCAGGTTCTTTCCTGCACCCTCAACCCCCACCCATATCACCTACTTGTCAAGCACGTTTTTAGTTTGATTGATGTAGTCTGGATCTTGTGCTTTCAGTGTTGTTGACTCTGTGACTTAGATTCCTATACCACATTTCTCTGCCACTGATGTGCCCAATACCCCTGAACTCTGTCCCTGTTATCTACCACCTGCCTCTTTAAACTTCCCTCTTGATTTCTTTCCTTCCCTGAAATTTTTAAAGGTAAATAGTTAAGTCCTTTTATTTTAAATTTTTGTCAATGTAGCTCTCATTGGGAAGGAAAGATTTAATATTATCTACTACAGCGATTACTTTTACAATTCCAGCTACATATTAAAACCATATAAGGAAAAAATATCTCCAGGGATTACTTCCGGCTTTGTTCTCAGGGGTCATTCCTGGCTGTTGCCAGGATTAGATCCAGGGTTGGCTGTGTGCAAGGCTAGCCCCTTAAGCCCTGTACTGGTCTCTCTGGTCCCTGAATATTGGCATCATTTTGAAATGTAGGAGTACTGTTATTTATTAAGCCACTGATTAAACTGACTGAAGTGGGCATGAACTCCACATTACTTTTTTTAAATTGAATATCTGCAAAATAGACCTTTACAAAGCTGTTCATAACTGGGCCTCAGTCATACAATGTATTGGCATTTTTAAGAGCTGATATAAAGAAAATGGCACATTGAGAAACCTGAATTGTGAGTCATACTTTGCCTCTAACTTGCTATGTGGTCTCGTCATCTCACTGTGCCTCTGCTATTTCTTTGGGGTTATTTTTCTTCTCAAAATGAGATTAAATAAAAAGAGAGACATGGTGGAGGCCCAGAACAGCTCAGGGCCAGAGCGCCCACTTTGAACTCAGAAGATCAAGTATTCAACCTGGCACTGCCCCAATGCACCAGGCAGGATCCTGGCAGCTCTGCTCTTTGGGGCCCCCAGCGCCACAGCAAAGTGTGCAGTCTGCGATAAGCACTGCAACCACAAATGTGAGGGAGCACCACAAATATAGGCAAGACTTGCAACCAGAACCATACCTGTGCAACCTCCAATCATCAAAACAACAACCAATAAAAGGAAAAGAAAGAGAAGGAAAGGAAAAAATAAAATAAAATAAAATAAAATAAAATGCATGATGGGTTGTTGTATACAAATAAAATTATAAAAGGAAGGAGAACAGAACCAGAGAAGAGAGGTCATCTTCTTGAAAGCCCTTTTATCTAAGTGTCCGCTAGCACATCCCATACACCCAAGTCAACCCTCGCTGAAAGAGGTTGTCTACTGAGAGCTGAGCTATTATCACTTGTATCACTTGTCGTCCCTTTGTTCATTGATTTGCTCAAGCGGGCACCATTAACGTCTCCATTCATCCCTGCCGTGTACTAGCGTAGCCCAATGGCATATTGGGGTCTCTTTCAGGGTCAGGGGAATGAGACCCATTATTGTTACTGTTTTTGGCATATCAAATACATCACGGGTAGCTTGCCAGGCTCTGCCGTGCAGGCGGGATACTCTCAGTAGCTTGCCGGGCTCTCTGAGTGGGAGAAACTGCGTCACTCTCTTCTGGAAACTTTTTTTTATAGTCTCTAGACCTTGGCTGTTAATGAGATTACATAGTGTTGGGGGAAGTTTGAGGGTGTGACTGCCAAGCTACTGGAAAATGGGGAATCTGGGTGAAGGAGCCCAGTCCCGATCTGAGCAGGCTTGGAGATCTCAGCCACAGGTCCCACATACCTGGGTTCCTCTGCCGGTTCCTTCAAGTATGAGGCTTGTCCAAGCATGTGGAGAGAGTAGTCTTGAGCTTGGCTGTGGCTGGGTTCTGGAGGTTTTCAGCTGCCAGAGCTCTGCTTGGGGCAGAGAGGGAAACTCAATCCACACCCCTCTAAAGGGGCTCCAGTGAAGACAGCCTGGTGCAGGGGCAGGAGATTCGATTATCATCTTCAGATATCCTGAGATCTGGAGTTAGAGAAATGATGGACCTCTCTTTATGCACAGAATTGAGAGAACTCTCTAAACTAATCGAATAATTATAATTATATTTAAATACCCAGGGGTATATCTCATAGCCCTACATGGGAACTTGTCATCTGTAAATTTAGAACATGGAGCACAGTTGTCTTCAAGGAAATACTTTACCTTACAGGTGACATGGGATTGCCTTGTCCCAAAAGTGGCAGTTGGATCATCAGTCCTACTCCTCAGGACATATTCATGCTTGGCCAAGAGTCAGTCCCTTGTCCAAGGGACAGTCTCAAAGGGCTGGAGCAGTTGTGGACAGCCTGGGTTCAAATCCCCAGTAGTGCAAGTTTCCCTGAGTAAACCAGGAGCTACACCTGAGCAATGTGCTAGGAGCCCCCAAACACAGCTGGGCAAAGAACAAAAAACAAAAAGAAATATCTATACCTATCTATGAGGTCCCATGAACAGCAAAGAACCATGCTTCCCTAGACTGTTCTCTCCTTTTCTGCCAGAAACCCTAATCACTGCCTATCTAGTCACCTGGAAGCCCTACATCAAACTAGGATGAGCAAAATTTGGGCTACATGCCCCCATGCTGCCCTCCCTGCCACGCTTATTCTCCCTCTGTAGCCCTGCCCCCCAATTTCTCAAAACAGACACATCTAGAGTGGGTGATAAAAAGAGAAACACTTTTGTGTGACTGGATGAAACATTTGTCACCCAAATACCTGTAACAAAAGGTGACAAATGGAGCAAAGAAAGCCTTTTGGGGGGGCACATAGTGATAGTACAGTGGGTAAGACACTTCTTGCCTGTCTTACACATGGCTAACCAAGTACCCCAGCACCCCATTATAGTCTTCTGAGCACCTCCAGGAGTGATCCCTGTGCATAGAGCCTGGAGTAAGCTCTGAACACAGCCAGGTGTGCACCTCTCCCCCGCCACCCCCCCAAAAAAAATTCATTGTTCATCTCTGAAACCTAGAGAAAACAAAGTCTCCTTTGTGACTTAAAATTATGCTTGAACTGGGGCTGCAATATTTGGGAAGAAAACAAAACAAAACCAAAAAAGCAGGATACTCAGTTTTATTTGAATTTCAGATGAATACTCATGGGGGTTGAAGTGCACAGCAGGTAAGTCACTTGTCTTATGGTTCAATTCCCAGAGCCCCAAGTCCCACTAGTAGTGGCCAGGAGTAAGCCCAGCATTCCTGGATGTGGCCCAAAACCAAAAAAAATTTACTATGAGGAGGCATAAGGGGGTAGTACCCCAAATATTATCAAATAGAAAGTTTTGCTCAGATTATAAATATTTATGAGAGATAAAAATAAGCTACTTCCAAATTATGAACATCTTTGTCTTCAGAGAAAATGCCTCATGTTCTAACGTGTATCTTCAAAGGTGAAGTGCCTAGATTAGCTAAACAAACCAGATAATGAACTAGTAATCTCTCATAAGCAAACTGACTCAAGACACAGAGGTTCAATTTTCCATTATCACTTACAGATTTAGCCTTTCTTGTACATAGTTTTTCATCTGTTTATGAAGGTTTGGAAAGCAAGAGTACAAGGGTTAATGTGCTACCTTGCATTCATTCAACCCCAGTTTGAATCCAGTCAATATGTTGTCCCTCAAGCACCGCCACAAGTGATCCTTAAGCAGAGAACAAGAGTAAGCACTGAACACTGCCAAGTGTGACCAAATAACAAAATGAATTTCTGTCTTGTTGAGGAAAGAATTTCATGCCTCACTGATTTTTTATTTTAAATTTTAATATCTAAAGACCATAATAAATACCCAAAGTACAGAAAAACTTCATTTAGTAAATGTGCCTTTAAGCTATTTGTATTTTACTTCTTTTTCTGAATTTTGAATATTCAGCTATCAATATCATACCCACGTTACTCTTTATGGTGTCTTCCTTATATGAAATAATATTTATTTATACCCTAGATTAACTTCTTACCTGTTATTTTAATTATTATTTTTAGGGATTTTTTCTTTTTTATAATTTTATTTATTGAATCACCGTGAGAGCAGTTACAAAGCTTTCAGGTTAAGTCTCAGTCATACAATCAAACACCCATACCTTCACTAGTGCCCATTCTCCACCCCCAGAAACCCCAGTATACCACCCATCCCACACCTTCCCCCTACCTGTGGGGCAGATGATTTCCACATTACTCTCTCTCTACTTTGATTACATTCAATATTTTGACACCAGACCCACCATTATTATTTGGGATTTTACCCCAACATTCAGATCTGCTGAAAAGGCAACCATAAACAATTTGTTTTCGATTGCTGGTTATGAATAACATATGATGTTGCGTGGCTGCAGTAGTGGCCACACGATTTTGAAATTCCAAAATTTTAACAATTAAATCTGGATGGATTTCTACCCAGACCTGCTGGGTTCCGAGATTTGTTCCTGAGTTTCTTGAATCATGGCTGTTAAGCAGCTTGATCAGGAGCCAGAAAGGCCGTTCGTGGGCAGCGACTTGGAGTCTTGTTGGGATGAGGAGGAAAGGGCTGGCTCCACCCCCAGCCCATGAGGCCCCACGTGTCTCATCACTGCGGGCCCAAACCTGATTGTTCAGTGGCCTCTAGAGGATGGCAGCCACCGGGCTGCCAGGGGGAACAGGCCAAGGCACAAAACCTATTCTGACTTGGGGTGGCCCAGCACTGGTAACCTACTGAAGGGTCCAGATGCATTTCTGCCAAAAGCCACTGGGTTCTGCGATTTGTTTCTGTGTCTCTGGGATCATGGCCAGTAAACAGCTTGATCAGGAGCCAGAGAGGCCGTTCATTCATCGGGGTCTCCTTTGGGTGGGAGGGAAAGGGCCGGCTTCACTCCCATCCCATGAGGCCCCATGTGTCTCGTCACTGCGGGTCCAAACCTGACTGTCCAATGGCCTCTGGCGGATGGTGGCCACTAGGCCGCCAAGGGGGAGCAGTCGGAGGGAAAGTACCCTTTCCCTACTGGAATGGTCCAGCGACAGTAATCTACAGCAGGGTCCGGACGCATTTCTGCCAAAAGTCACTAGGTTTTGAGATTTGTTTCTGAGTCTCTGGGATCATGGCCATTAAGCAACTTGATCAGGAGAGCCAGAGACGCCATTTGTGGGTGGTGACTCAGGGTCTCCTTGGGATGGGGAAGAAAGGGCCGTCTCCACCCCCATCCCATGAGACCCCACGTGTCTTGTCACTGTGGGCCCAAAACTGACTTTTCAGAGGCCTCTGGAGAATGGCGGCCACCGGGCCTCCAGGGGGAACAGACCAAGGCATTAAACCTATTCCCACCTGGGGTGGCCTATCGCCGGTAACCTACTGCAGGAACTGGACACATTTCTGCCAAAAGCTGTTGATTTTTGAGATTTGTTTCTGAGTCTCTGTGATCATGGCCATTAAGCAGTTCGATCAGGAACCAGAGAGGCCATGCCTCCAATTATATAGCTGAGCTGGAGGTGGTTTGTGGGTGTGTCTCCAACATACCTAACTTTTGGCCATTTACTTTCTTGATAAACTTTGCCCCAAGTTTTTTGGGGTCTGTCCAAAGCACAGCAGCAATTTTTGGGGTATCTGAAAGTCTGAAGGCGCCATCAGGCTGCTGATGCACTCGCCTCACAGGTACAGATTGATCTGCTGGTGGCACCATACCCCCATCATTATTAAGTATTTATGTTTTTGTATTGAGTTTGAATGCCCTGTTTGGCTAGGGCTTCAATGACTGCTTCACTCTCAACAGAATCAAAGGCCTTCTTTAAATCAATGAACATTAGACAGAACAGCATCTTGAACTCCCAAGAAACCTCAGTGAGCTTGGTTACCATGTGGATATGGTCATCATGCTGAATCCTTTTCAGAACTGGGCTTGCTTGCATGGTTGTTCTTCATCTAGTGTTCTGCCAATCCTATTCAGGATGACTCGAGTGAACAGTTTGTAGACAATGGACAACAGGCAGATTGAGCAATAGTTGCCAATGTCATGGATGTCTCCCTTCTTGTACAGTAGAACAGTCCTACTGGTTTTTCTTTGGGAAAGAACCTTGTGTTCAGACAGGTAGCGTGTGAAGAGCCGAATCAGTGTATTGATGAGTACTGACGGCAGATTCTTCAGGTGTTAGGGTCTGACCTTGTCTGGGCCAGGTGCTGTTTACTTCTATACCATGAAATATCATGTCGAATTTTGAAAGGGAGAACGTTGGGAACGACATATCCATCTTGCAGAATTTGGTATGTGGACAGGACATGGCTATTGAAGAGATCCAAGTAGAAGTCATGGATAATCTTCTCCTTTGCCCTTCTGGTAGATATGATAGATCCATCAGGACCTCAGAGGGCAGTCATCTTGGTCTTGTAGTTGGTGAAGGACAGGTGGGCATTGTGAATGCTTTTCCCAGCTTCTGCTGCATCGGTCAGCACTGCTGCTCTTCTCTCTTTGAGGTCTTTCTTTATCGCTTCTTTGAACTGCTTTGTGAACTTGGATGTTCACTTGCAGTTGCCTGAGGCTCGCACCCAGCCACGTTGGCAAATGAGCTCGAGAGTTTTTGAAGACAGGCATCTTTTTGTGGTTTTCTCTCCCTCAGCATTCCTCGCACAATCATGGATGTGCTGAACCAGTCGATCGAATTCTTTGTCAATGTCGTCAATGACAGCATCTTCACATGTTGCCGCAATAGTGCCAAAGAGCTCCCAGTTGGTGGTTGTTCTGGGAGTTCTCTTCATAAACTTTGCAGCCCTTTCTCCCTGCTCCTTGAAGTAGAATTTTGCATGAAGGAGACAGTGGTCTGATCCCGTTTGGAATTTTGGGACAACAGCAACATCGGTCAGGCAAAATTATAGATTGAATATGATGGGGTCAATTTCATTGTGGAACTGTCCAGTGGGAAATTCCCATGTCCAGCTTTTTTTTTTTTTTTGCTTTTGGGTCACACCCGGCGATGCACAGGGGTTACTCCTGGTTCTACACTCAGGAATTACTCCTGGCGGTGCTCAGAGGACCAGATGGGATGCTGGAAATCGAACCCAGGTTGGTCATATGCAAGGCAAATGCCCTACCTGCTGTGCTATCTCTCCAGCCCCCCGTGTCCAACATTTAGATTTGGCCTTCTGAAACTGTGATTACCATGGATGGTCTTGGTCGACATGATGAACTCAGAGAGTCCCTCGCCTTGTTCGTTCCATTCTAGGCCATGGGTCCCGATGTGAAGTTCTTCAGCTGATCTTCTCGGTCCTATCTTGGCATTAAAATCACCCACAATGATCTTATAGAAGGTGTGATCTTCTTTATAGAGCTTCTCCAGATCCATGTAGAACTTCTCAATTGCTTCTTCATTTTGGCAGCCTAGTTCAGTCCTGAGATTTTATCAGCCTCTCCTTGCTAATCCTTCTTAGCACTGCCATATTGGGGGCTCTTTCAGGGTCAGGGGCGTGAGACCCAATGTATATACTGTTTTTGACATATCAAATATGCCATGGATAGCTTGCCAGGCTCTGCCGTGCAGGCGGGATACTCTCAGTAGCTTGCCGGTCTCTCCAAGAGGGATAGAAGCTTTTAGGGTGGGCTCTAATTGCCCTTGCAGGTGTTCCCATAGTTTAAACCATATTTGAACCCCATCAAATATGGTGCAGTAGTAATGAAAAATGGGTATTAAGTGTCTTATGATATGTCACATGCCCACAAAGCATCCAGAAAGTGGCCCAGAGTGTGGCAGCGGCTGGGTAGTGGAGGTAGTGGAGGTCAGCCAATGAGGTATTTATCTGGCTCCAGCAGGGTGGGTCTTCTGGGTGTGATCCCTGGGTCACTGGAGATTGGTGGAAGCTGGCAGAGGATCTTTGTTTCTGGGTCCCATTGAGCCTGGAGTCCAAGGTCACAAAGTTCCACTTTACCTGGAGCGTGGCAGCGGCTGGGTAGTGGAGGAAGCGGAGGTCAGCAAATGAGGGTCAGGATCCTCCGTGAACTGTATTACAGATTCACTACCAGGATCTCACCATTCTACAAGGAAGTGATCATCAACGTAAAGAGAGGGGTTCGGCAGGGTGATACCATTTCATCAAAACTCTTCAGTGCCACCCTTGAGAATGTAATGTGACAACTGGAATGGGAAGAAATGGGAGTTAAGATAGACAGAAGGCAACTACACAACCTCCACTTCACTGACAACATTGTTCTAATAACACCAAACATTAGACAAGTGGCACAAATGCTGGTCTACTTTGACGGTGAGTGTGGAAAGGTCGGACTCCAGCTGAATCTTACGAAGACAATGTTCATGAGAAACAGACATGTTCCTGATGTTCCATTTGCTCTCAATGGAACAAACATATCTGAATGCAGTAGTTATGTGTACCTAAGTCGAGAACTCAACATGATGAACAACCTGGCACCTGAGTTGCACAGGAGGAAGAGAGCAGCGTGGAACACCTTCAAGAGTGTCAAAGAGCCAGCCACATGTGCTAGGTGAAAAGGAAGCTCAGATAGAGAAGAGAACACCAAATAAAGGGTGTTGTGAAGACCCTCCCAGGGTGGGAGAGACATGCTAAAAGTAGTCTATAGACCAAACATGATTGCCACTCAATGCCTCTCTGGCAAAACACAGTACCCAAAAGAAGAGAGAGAGAACAAGGGGGAATGCCCTGCCACAGCGGCAGGGTGGGACGGGGGGGGAGGGGGAGGGATGCTAGGACCCGTGGTGGGGGAGGATGGGCACTGGTGGAGGGATGGGTACTTGATCATTGTATAACTAAAACCCGAGCACAAAAATTTATAAGTCTATAAATGTACTTCATGGTGTTTCACTAATAAAAAAAATGATTAAATAAAAAAATTTAAAAAATTTTAAAAAAAAAGAGTGTCAAAGAAATAGCTAAGAGGATGAAAAACCTCCGGCTCCAGGCACTTCTCTTTGACTCCACCGTTCTTTCTGCATTAACATACACCTCAGAGACCTGGGCCCTACAAAAACAGGAATAGAACACTATTTGGGTCTCCCAAAGAGGAATCAAAAGAGCTATGCTTGGAGTATCATACTTCACTCAAGTAAGAGAAGGAACCCAGAATTCCAAACTCCGTCAACAATAGAGAATCAGGGACACTGTCTTGTTTGCCAAGGTGTCTAAAATCAGATGGGCTGGACACGTAATGCAATTTGGAGATGACTGCTGGACTAGAGCCGTTACCAACTGGATTCCATGGGATGTCAAAAGATTGCGTGATCGCCCACCTACGAGATGATCAGACTTCTTCATCAAGACCCTGAATGAACAGTTCGAGGCTCTTCATGTTCCTGGAGTGAGCAGACACCATTGGGCTACACTACCACATAACAGGGACAAATGGAGACATTACTGGCACCCGCTCGAGCAAATCGATGAGTTACGGGATATCAAATGATCAAGTGATGTTTTTAGCTTTTCCTGCTACAAAAAAGTATGGTCATATGCATCCTCACATACCTGATCTTTTTTTGACTCACTTTATTGACTTTACTGGGAGAGAGGCTTAGAATAAGACACTTTTGTTACTTATCATAAAATTGTCTTGCAAAAGGAGAGCCTATGAACTCACCTGTTGACCTGGGGCCCCTCCCACATTTTGACCTCTTGATTAACCCAACTAATGGAAAGGCAGTAGTAATTGTCTTATGCTTTCTTTAGAGATAACTAGATGGTTTTTTAATTTATTTTTATTTAATATATATTTATAAAAATCTATATTTTTATTTATGTTTATTTAATATATATATTTGGGCTGGAGCAATAGAACAGTGAGTGGGGCGTTTGCCTTGCACGCGACCGACCCGGGTTCGATTCTTCCACCCCTCTCGGAGAGCCTGGCAAGCTACTAAGAGTATCTTGCCTGCACGCAGAGCCTGGCAAGCTCACCATGGCATATTCGATATGCCAAAAACAATAACAAGTCTCACAGTGGAGACGTTACTGGTGTCTGCTCGAGCAAATCAATGAACAACCGGAGGATAGTGCTACAGTGAAGTACAATATATATTTACTTAAATAAATATGGTTTTGGTTTTTTGTGACCATAAACAGTGGGGCTCCTGGCTTGCTCCTGGCTTTCTGCTCAGTGATTACTCCTGGGGGCAGGGGGCCCTTTAGGGACCTTTTTGGGTGATTGAATCCAGGTTGACTGCAAGCAAGGTAAGCAGCCTATCCACTTTTTTTTTCTAATTAAGACCATTTTAATTTTATTTATTTATTTTTGTGTGAGGTACTGTGGATCAAACACAGGTCTCATGTATGCAAGGTATGCTCGTTACCACTGAGCTGCATCCCTGGTTTTCAGACAATTTTTAGAGTACTATGAATAGCACAGAAAAATTGAGGAGAAAAAAAATACCCTTTCTCTCTCTAGTCCCACATAAGCCTTGCGTTCCCATTGTTGACATCTTTCTAGTGAAAACGGGACATTTGCTAGTGATAAACTTACACTGGAGCGATAGCACAGCGGGTAGGGCGTTTGCCTTGCACGCGGCCAACATGGCCGACCCGAGTTCGATTCCTCCGCCCCTCTCGGAGAGCCCGGCAAGCTACCGAGAGTATTCGATATGCCAGACACAGTAACAATAAAGTCTCCAATGGAGACATTACTGGGCCCGCTCAAGCAAATCGATGATCAACGGGAGGGCCTTATTATTATTTAAACTTACATCGACAGATCATGAACCAAAACACATAGTTCACATTACTCTTTACTCCCAATGTGTATATTCTATCAATTTGGGAAAATGTATTATTTTCTATAGTCATTATTATTATTACCATCATGCATAATATTTTTACTGCCTTACATATGCTTTGTGCTTCTCCTGTTCATTGATTCCCACCATCTTTGACCAAGTAGTGATGGTTTTCATCAGAGCCTTTTGTCAGGTTAACTGAACATTTTCAACATCTCATTTTGTAATTGTATTTCAACAAAATTTAACTTTTTGTAATTGTACTCACCACAATTTCAATATAAATATTTTACCATCTTTCTCTTGCCTCATTACAGGCTGACTTGCATGTATATATTTTTTTTAAGTTTTTTTTCTTTTTTTTTTAAGTTTTGTTGTCTTTTCCTTCATCTTTGTTTTGTTACAGATAGATTTTTTTGTTTTGTTCACCATATAGAATATTTTATTTTAATATGACTGAACCCTTCCTTGTCACTTTCTTATCTTCTTCCATAGTTAAGATAAATTGCCTCTTTCATTTCCTCCTAAGATTTTCATATGTAAAACTTGTCCGGACTTTATTATGGTTGTTGAGAATCAAGAGGTATATAGAGAAAAGTAAGATTTAGATTCTTTTGGTTTTGTATGAGTCCACATCCACTTATGCTTAAGGGTAATTCCTGGTTCTGTGTACAAGGTTATTCCTAGCAGTGCTTGTAAGGGGATGACAATGTATATGTAGTACTTGTGATTGAATGGGGTTGCTGAATACAAGGTAAGTGCCTTACTGAATATACTATCTCTCCAGCCCCAACATCTAAGATGTTTTAGAAAACTAATTTGAGTTTTGCAGTTCTGGCTTATGGATGTTTTGCAAGTCACTTCATGCCTCAAGACACAGTTGTTCTCTGGTATAGTACTACTTAACTCTTTTCTGACTGTGACCTCTTTTCAATCTTGCTTTCTTCCTGTGGTACCCCTTTCCTTCTGGTTGGCCAACTAGTCTCATGTGTGGTCTTCCATTTATACAGTTTCACCTGTGGCCCTCTTGGAATATCCCAGGGGTATTATACCCATAAGGAGGCCATATAGCCCTCACTGCAAAACACAGCCTCCAAAGTCAGGGACTTAGCTTATTTCTCTTTAGTTTTCCCATAGCAACTAGCAGAGTATCTTAAATATCAGAATAAATGTTATATGAGCTATTCTTACATTATATTTTTGTATATTACTTTTGAATTATTCCTTTAGCATTTATTAAATAAGGATTTATTTACCAAATATTTTTCTGGTTGCTTAAGATTATTTATACATCAGTGACACTCAACTTTGTTCCATTAGAAAAGCACTTGGACAAATAATGAATGATCTCATTTAACTGTGGTATACAGAATAACATGAAAAAGGAATTTAAGGTATCAGAGGTAGGGAAAACACTGGCTCTAGATTACAGAAATGATAAGAAAGAAAAGAAAATGAAAGGGGAAGTAAAAAGAGGAAGGCAGGGGTAACAGGGCAAGGGTCAAGAACCTAGGACGCATCAGTGATAGAGGTGAGTATATATGTAGGGCGTTTGCCTTACAAGCGGCCAACATGGCCGACCCGAGTTCGATTCCTCCGCCTCTCTCGGAGAGCCCGGCAAGCTACCGAGAGTATTGTATATGCCAGACACAGTAACAACAAAGTCTCCAATGGAGACGTTACTGGGCCCGCTCGAGCAAATTGACGATCAACGGGAGGGCCTTTACCTTTACGAGTATATATATATATATATATATATATATATATGACAAACCCCAAAATGCCCAAACATGAGACCCAAATTACCACAATAAAACTTTAAAGTGTTCCTGTTAAGGAGACAGGCTGGGATTTTGAAGGAAACCTAGGGAAATTAGTGGAGAAAATTTAACACTGGTGGTGAGATTGATGTTGGAACACTGTATGTCTGAAACTCTATTATGGACACATTTATAAATCACAGTGCCTAAATTTTAAAAATTACTTGGAAAAAAATAAGAAAACACTTGGAAACAATAGCATTCTGTTCCAAACATTAAATAAGATATGGTGATATTAACATTAAAATAATAAAAATTAAACTTTGGTGCTAAATCAAATAATAGCATCTTATACCAGATTCTAGTTGTAGTATAGATACCATATGATTATACAGATAATTTTTTTATTTAGTGAGAGAAATTACAAAGTTGAGAATATTGTATCCATCGATGTAAATCCTTCTAAGAACCAGAAGAAGAACACTAACTCAAGATTGCAAATTAGGAACCACATCTAAGATTAAACATTTGCAGTGAAGAATTTAAATGAAAGTCTTTGGCTAAGTGTAAATACTGTAAAAAGTTCAAGTGAATTATGATCAGCTTGAGTTTATCTCAACCTGTTCAAGATCAGTCTTTTTCATTAACATGACTGGAATTCCTTTAATATTAGAAAGTCTATGTTAGATCTCCAAAGCATGTTTACACCAATAGCTTTAACTTTGGAGACTGCTGTTCACTAATCTATAAATTGGAAAGTAGATAATATAAGTGAGCCTCAGAACCTCATATTCTATCACATTAAACAACATAAACTTCACAAAAGAAGCAGAAGTTAGGAGTGTTGATTCTCTATGAAAGAATCCTCTTTGATTTTGGATTCCTCTGAGAATGACACCAACGTAAGAGGCTGGAACCCTGCCTTGAGACAGAAAATCAGGAGATGTAGGGATGGCTGTCTGTAAGGTTACTGGACACTCTACAAGCAACATTTTGCTATAGTAGCTGATAATTTTTCATGAAACTTTTACTTAGACCTTCCTTTTTTTTTTTCCATTTGGGGGATGGTGGAATTGGGTCACACCCAGTGGTGCTCAGGAGCTATTCCAGGTTCTGTGTCCAAAGATAACACATAGAAATTCTCAGGGAGTCATATGCAGTGCCAGGGATTGAACTTGGGTCATGGGCTGGTCATGAGAGTTAAAGCACTTGCCTTGCATTCAGCTTACCTGGTTCCATTCCTGCCACTGCACAGGGTTTCCTGAGCACAGAGTCAGGAGTGATCCTTGATCAGAGAGCCAGAAGCAGCTCTGAGCATTGCCAAGTACAGCTCAAAAAATGTCAAAAAGGGTCTGGAGTGATAGCACAGCAGGTAGGGCATTTGCCTTGCATGCAGCCGACCTGGGTTCAATTCCCAGCATCCCATATGGGCCCCCGAGCACCACCAGGAGTAATTCCTGAGTGCAGAGCCAGGAGTAACCCCTGAGCATCGCCAGGTATGACCCAAAAAGCAAAAAAGAAAAAACCAAGAAAAGAAAGGAGAACCTGGGAACCTGGGTTATAAGTCACACACCTTAGCACCTGTATTAGCTCTCTGGCCCCAGATCTTTCACTTTAAAAAAAAAAAAGAATGGAGGGGGGGGCAAAGCGATAGTAGAGAAGGTATGGGGTTTTGCCTTGCATGTGGCCAACCTGGGTTTGATCCCAGGCATCTCATGTGGTCCCCTGAGCAATGCCAGGAGTAATTCCTGAGTACAGAGTAGGAGTAACCCCTGAGCATCACCAGGTGTGACCCAAAAAGCCAAAAAAACTATTCATTTTTCAAGTATAGGAAATCTCTCAGTAGTGAAAGTTGCTTTCCTTTCAAGTGTAAAGCCACAGTTCAGTCCACTGTGGTCCCCACATGTGCTGAGCATGATCCTGGCTACTCATGCCTTGTTGCTCTGTAAGTGAGCGCCTGCACCACAATGATTACCATCCGCACCACACCCAGGAAAAGGGTGCATCCCTCAGCAAGCACTACAGTTAAAGGATGTGTGAGCACCATACAGTGTGAGTACCACAGTGACCACTGGAGAGCACTCCAACCAGAAGCTGTAGTACACTCACCTCAACTAAAGGAGTTCCAACACTCAAGGAATGCAACCCCTCATAAACACAGAGGCTGAGTATGAGCACTACAACCAAATGATTATGCACAACCAAATATGTGTATGACTATCAATTATGACAACAAAATAAAAGGGAAAGGAAGTCACAGGGGAAATATTTGTTTCTCATTGCTTTTGTCCCTTTGTTTAAGATTAAGAGTCATATGTGTTTTTATCCATTTAATATCTGTTGTATCTGCTCTTTCGAGGCAAGTGGGGTCTTGGAGCAAAAAGTTGGAATAAGATCTTGAGCTAGGGCTGGAGAGGTAGTACACCCTATAGGGTGTCTGCCTTACTCACGGCCAACCATCCCATATGGTCCCCCAAGCACTGCCAGGAGTAATTCCTGAGTGCAGAACCAGGAGTAACTCCTGAGCATCACTGTGTGTGCCCCCCCCAAAAAAAAGAACGAGCTTGCTCTATCTACTCTGCCTGGTGAGCACAGCAACTCCACAAATGGGGAGAATAGAAGGATTTCTTGTTAAGACAATATGCTGCTGAGTTATTTAAAAGACCCTGTTGGAACAAGATTAAGAGATCTTTGGATCCTCAGTTTACCAGTTGATCTGGGATAAAACTTTCAACATCTATGGGACTCCATTTTCTTTTCTAAAGAAAATAAGAGTGTTGGAGGAGTCTAGAGAGACAGTTTAGTGGGTAGGGTGCTTGCCTCACATGCGTCTCACCTGAGTTCAATCTCCAGCACCCCATATAGTCCCCCAAACCTTGCCAGAACTGATTCCTGAAAGCAGTGACAGGAGTAAACCCTGAGCACTGAGTATGGCCAAAAAATTAAATATAATAAAAAAGGGGGAAAAAGAAAAGGAGTGTTTAGAACTACTGGTTCTTAAGTTCTATATAATTCTCTAGTTCAAACATATGTGTCCTAATTTAAGGAAAAAATTTAAATGCTAACTCACATACTTAGAAAACAAAGTAACTCACTGCGCACCATGATCTGTCCTTGCTGAATTACTCTTTAAAATTTATTTCCAGAATTTTCATAAATCATGGGGCTGGAGCGATAGCACAGAGGTAGGGCGTTTGCCTTGCATACAGCCAGCCCAGCCGAGCCAGGTTCGATTCCTCCGCCCCTCTCGGAGAGCCCGGCAAGCTACCGAGAGTATCTCACCCGCACGGCAGAGCCTGGCAAGCTCCCCATGACGTATTTGATATGCCAAACACAGTAACAAGTCTCACAATGTTACTGGGCCCGCTCTAGCAAATTGATGAACAACGGGAGGACAGTGTTTGTTGTGTTTCATAAATCATAAGAATCTAAGAATTAAGCAGGGGACATGTCTCAGGGGCTAGAGTCTGAGTTTTATTACCCAGTACAATTGTTGTTCCCTGAGCAAGACTGTGGTCTTGCAGCATCACATCCAGGGTCCAAGCATAGAACCATACAACCCGACTGACCAAGTATCTGCACAGCTTGGGAGAACCCAAGATTAAATACGTAAATACATAGAGTAAGAATCTCTAGTGAAGCCAAACTACAATTCCAAATACAAACTTCTGATGTTTTAATAATTTACGATGCACCTTCGTGCGGGAAAGTGACCTGTCCTCTGAGCTATGATATTCCTAAGTAATATTCTATAACAGGTGTGTGTATATAATGTGGCATTCAAACTGCTGAATCCTGATTAAATATGGTACCAAATGAACATCAGGCTCTGTGAAAATCATCTGCATGGAAGGACAATGAACCATGACATCAATAGACACATGTTTCTTCATCTCCAGGGCACTCTTGGTCAAGGGGTCTGAAATCAGGACTGGCAGAGAAACTGCTGCGTGAAATCATGCACTCATCCTTCCCAATCCCTTTCCACCATCTCCAAAGATTGCATGGTTCAGTGGCATTGTTCAAAGCATATCAGTAAAACCCCCAAAGGTTTGCTTCTCATCTACCCAAGAGAGTGTGTGCTCCAGATGTCTGAGAGCTCTCTAGGACTTGCTGCAAACTCTCTGGGGTCACTGTTGTCTCTCATGCCAGGGCATAAGCTTCCACAAAACCTCACCATCAACCTGTCTACCTCCAGCGTATGGACAGACTAATGTGATTTTTTTCTTTGCTGATTCAAATTTTTTGGAGGGAGAGGGGCATAGCACACCTGTAGATAGTCAAAGGTTACTCCTAGCTCTGAACTCATAAATTACTCCTGGCATTGCTCAGGGGACTGTATGGGAAGCTGGGGATCTAACCCAAGTTGGCCACATGCAAGGCAAACACCTACTCACTGGACTATCACTCTGGCCTTCATTTTTTTAAAATTGAGGACAAAGCTACAAAAAATGGCCCTTGTGTCCCCTCAGTGCAACCTACTGTAAGATGACTCCCCCCCCCTTATTAACAGGCTCCCCAGTGCCAATTCAGATGGGACATAGCCTCCCAGTCTTTGTGCAAAGAATGATTGTTCACTCAGTCTTCCCCACACTCCAGATGGGTGAAAAGTGTTGCTCTCTCGTTTCAGGTTCAGAACAGAGTCTTGCACAGAAGCAGCGAACATCCCGCCGAAGATGTCAGCAGCCCAAAATGTTGAGTAGCCCCGAGGACACCATGTACTATAACCAGCTAAATGTGAGTTCAAAGTGGCCATAAAACTGCTTCCCTGGCTTTGTTTCCAGTTAATAATTCTGTTATTAATACCTGTTCCAGTCCCGCCAGCCCCACCCCCACTCTCTTCTGTGCGCCGTCCTGAACATGTGCTTAGGCTCTTTATCTGTTGCTTTCATGTCAGGATGTCTGCCTTCACGGTGAATAATTGATGTGGTTTATCAAAGACGAGCAAGATGCATGCTTCATCAGGCTCACTTGAGCCCTTTGATCAAAAAAATTATGCTGTGACTTCTGATATTATCAGCATCTGCTTGCATTCAACACAAAATCACTTTGAATTAAAAATTAACGACTTGCTGCTTTGCTTTGACTGTGTGTTCTTGGCCCTCTCCACAGGGAGCTCTAGAATATCAAGGGAGCAAGAGGAAGCCAAGAAAACTTGGGTAAATATCTGTCTTCTTAGTTCTAAGCAACTGTAAACAGAAGGGGTCCTTTGTGATATTACAGAAAATGCAAAACTTTCCAGAGAGGCTTCTAAAAGAAAGAAGTGGAGATATTGCCACTTACTAGAAACTGCTTTTCACAGTAACAGTATATAAACCTGAAATTATTCTCTCTAAAATTGTCACCTAAAGGCAAATGTTTCTTCTCATGATTATCCTAGGGAACTATATATTTTTCACAATTGGAGGTGAGCAAGGGATTATAAAACACTGCCCTGCAAATAAAAAACACTCCAGTAGTGCAAATAGACCACTCCAATCATATCCCTGGGCCTTAAAAAGTGCACAAAGGAATATTGTCCCCTCAATAGTTAGATACAGGATCCTAGAGGTTTGTGGCTCATTTGATTGTTAGCATCTCAGTTGAGAATAGGCATGACACAGTTACCTAACTAATTAGGACAAGTTTGAGAAATGGTGCAGGTGAGGAAGGGAACTTGCTCATCTAGAGAGAACTAGAAAAAGACAGACACAATAATTCATATAGTTCAAGTTGCATTAATTATAATCACAGCTTCCACGTACCTTACAATTGGACTCACTATCAGAGAGTTACCTAGAAGTAAAAGACTGGATCAGATCCCAGTTCCTCTGGGTTGGGAGATACAGAGTGTCCCTCTGTTGTCCTTCCCTCATGGAACCATGCCCCTCCCTGTCCACAGTTCTTCAAGGACTTCAGCAGCCCATATGAGAAGGGACAGGTTATTTTTCTTCTTCTGTCCAAACTCTTTTCTTTGTTGCAGCCAAATTAAAGTGCTTGATGGTGAAGATGAGTATTACAAATCTTTGTCACCTGTGGACCCAGAGGAAGACAGCTCTGCCCACCCATTCTTTTTTCCCTCATCCTCAAAAGGAGCACCTTTTGCTCAGCTCTGAGCAGATCCAATCTGGTGAGGGTAGGAATATGTTGCTTATGAACTGATTGTTCTTTAATAAGAAATTGTGGCGGGGGGGGGGAATGAAGCGGTAGCTTAGTGGGTAGGGCGTTTGCCTTGCACACAGCTGACCCGAGTTTGATTCCCAGCATCCCATATGGTTCCCCGAGCACCACCAGGAGTAATTCCTGAGTGCAGAGCCAGGAGGAACCCCTGAGCATCGCCGGATGTGACCCAAAAAGCCAAAAAAAAATTGCGGCTGTGGGATCAGTCTCTTTGGACCTTGGTGTGTGCTTCAGCCTTTCTAAGCAACATTCTGCTTCCTAATTCTTTTTTTATTAGTGAAACACCATGAGGTACAGTTATAGACTTACAAATTTTGTGCTTGGGTTTCAGTTATACAATGATCAAGTACCCATCCCTCCACCAGTGCCCATCATCCACCACCACGGGTCCCAGCATCCCCCCACCTCCCATCCCCCCCCATCCCACCCTGCCTCTGTGGCAGGGTATTCCCCCTTGTTCTCTCTCTCTTCTTTTGGGTACTGTGTTTTGCAAGAGAGGCATTGAGTGGCAATCATGTTTTGTCTATAGACTACTTTTAGCACTGCTTCCTAATTCTTATCTCCTATTTTCATCCTGATCTGCTGTGCAGCCTCAATGGGGGAAATTTTTTTATTCCAGGGTTCCCTGTGGGACACTGAGTCAATCCTCACTGTAGTATGAACTGTCATTCATGCATCTTCATCTCAGTGGGTCCCAGTCCATTCCCCAGAAGCCAATTGTGAGCAATGAAGGTGTGATTTTCCCGCCAATGCAATCTATGCGGAATCTGCCCTTTGAGGATCCAATAGTGCCTCCCCACTTCCCTTCAACACCCTCCTCACCCTTTTGCTGGTCCTTCTATTCTGCCCTCCTCTCCCCAAGGCAGAGGAGAGGAGGTACTCAAAGGCATGTGCTTAGGCCTCCTGGGCTAGAATAATAGTTTGTGTCTGTGAGACAGGCCGAAATCTTTCTGATAAGCAACTGAACCCTTTTCCTAACAATTTTTATTCTGGTAAAGTTCTTGCCTCTATTTCTATTGCCCCCATAAACCTGGCAGGAAAAAAAAAAGGGAAAGAGGCTATAGGGATGCAGCTCAGTAGCAAATAAAGCACATACCTCACATATGTAAGGCTCTGAGTTTAATCCCCAGAACTGCAAAATGTTTTTTCTAATGATGAAAAGAAATGAGAGAGCAAAAAAAAAATTGACTTGTTAGGGCTGGAGCGATAGCACAGCAGGTAGGGCGTTTGCCTTGCGCACAGCCAGCTCTGCCGAGCCGGGTTCGATTGCTCCGCCCCTCTCGGAGAGCCCAGCAAGCTACCAAGAGTATCTCCCCCGCGCGACAAAGCCTGGCAAGCTACCCGTGACGTATTCAATATGCCAAACACAGTATCAACAAGTCTCATGATAGAGACGTTACTGGGCTGCTCAAGCAAATCAATGAACAACTGGAGGACAGTGACAGTGACAGTGACAGAGTCTGTGCAGCTTACGAGTAGTCCTAGCTCAGCTGTCTGCTAGGTGAATGTTAGGAGTAGGAGGGTTCTCTATGGTCAGTCTTTGTGGGCACAGAGTCTATTGAAGGACCTGGCACTGAGAGGATGCTCAGTGAACACTGCCCTTGAATAACTAAAGCATCTGCCCTTAGCTATGCAGGCACACCTGCCAGGAAAGGAACTTGAGTTGTATCTTCTATACAGTGAGTCACTTTTCTTTGTTTGGGGGGAGGGTAGAAGGACTGAGCCACTCCTAGGAGTACTCAAGGTTTACTCCTGGCTCTGTTCAGGGGTCACTCCTGGTGGTGCTTGGGGCACCATATGTGGTGCAGGAGATTGAACCAGTGTTGTCTGCATGCAAGGCAAGTGCCTTTTCTCCAGTACTCTTCACACTTGGTCATGTTTTCTTAAGCCATAAGTTCTTGGTTCTCACCCAAGTTTGGGTGAGTCCTCTTGTAATAATTCTATACCACATATTGATTATGATCATCAAAGTGAGTCAATATTTTTTGTTTTATTTTTGTTTGTGAGCCACACTTGGCAATACTTAGGACTTACTCTTGGCTCGCACTTGGGGGTCACTCCTAGCAGAGCTTGGGAGACCATATGGGTGCCAGGAATCAATCCCAGGTCAGCTGCATGCAAAGAAAGTGCCTAACTGACTGTACTATCTCTCCAGTCCCAACACTGCATTTTTCTTGAGCAATTACTTTGCAAAAAAATAGAAGTGAGATTGTTATATGATGTTTAAAAAATCTTATTAAGGGACTGGAGCAACAGTACAGCATGTGGGGCATTTGCCTTGCATATGTCCAACCTAGGTTCGATCCCCTGCATCCCCCGACCTCCTTCAGGAGTAATTTCTGAATGTAGTGCCAGGAGTAACCCCTGAGCATCACTGGGTATAACCGAAAAAGAAAAATCCTCTGAGACCCTTTCTGTAAAACAAATGTTCTCAAGCTTTTTCTTAATTTAAAATTCTTGGTAGATAGCAACATGATGAGTGTACTAAGATTTAGTGAAAAGCTTAATAAATTGGAAAAACAATGTTATCAGAGTTTTAAAGGAAAGACTTCTAATAAGCATTTTATAAGCATAAATAATTAACTAAAAGTTTTTTATAAGTCATGATTTTACCCCCAAAAATCTAGCTAATAGTGAAATTTTACTTTTTAAAAAGTAGTCTTGATTTTTCCCCAGAACTTTTCTTTGAAAACAATGTTTATATGGTATGCAGGTAGAGCAGAACACAAAATAACTTTTGTTTTATTGTTTAAAGAATAATTTCTCAACCTAAGCATGATCAGCTCTTGCCCCCAAACCAAAAATAATAATATATAAAATATGGGCCTTTAAACATTATTATTATATTATATAAACATAATATGTATTAGGGGAAATTTCACTTTTCTTATTGATTCATCTACTTTTGATAGTATTGATTGGTTTTCCAATTTTTTAATAAGATTTCTATAACTTCATTTGTGCAATGTAATTTAAATCTTCACTCCTTCTAACTAAAACATATCTATAAATTCTCCTTAACAGGAAATAGTGTTACTTATAAGTCATAACTCATAAATTATCCACTAATTAGTCATTGCTACACACATTACTTTAGAAATGGTGTTGGCTATCAGCTATTGCACAGCTAAATTGTCTGCAGAATTTTTCTTTTTTTAATAGGAGACCCTAGGTCCATGTAAGGCAGCACATGTGCTACCAAGGATCAAACTCAAGGCCTTACACATAATAGAACTGAGCTCTTGTGACTTGAACTATCTGCTCACCCATAGATCTTAATGTAGTCATAAGACCATAAATGCAAAGGCCACAGCATTCTTTTTTGGTTCGGTTTGAAGGCCAAACTCTGTAGTGCTCAGGACTTACTCTTGTTTCTGTACTCAGAGATCACTCCTGGCAGTGCTCAGTGAACTATATGGGATGGTGGGTTGGCCATGTGCAAGGCAGTTGCCCTACCCATTGTACTGTCTCTCCAATCCCCCAAGACAAATTCTTAAGTTAAGTACAGAAGAATGATGCAGTTTAGAATTTCCTATATGTCTTATTAGATTTAACAGAGTAATAATCATACGGCAAAAACAAGACAAAAAAATTTCCAGAGTTTATAATGGGAAGCTGTCTTCTTTGCCTTACCTTATGCCTTACCTCTATGCCTTACCTTGGTCCCTACCACCAGAAACAATGATTTTTTTAATTAATTTATTGAATCACCATAAGAAAAGTTACAAAGCTTTCAGGCCTAACTCTTAGTCATACAACAATCAAACACCCCTTCCCTCACCAGTAATTATTTTTCATCACCAAGAACCCCAATATAGCCCCCCCCCATCCCTCCCGATGCCTGTGAGTCAGAGTATTTCTTCTTAGCTCTCTCTCTACTTCGAATACATTCATTATTTCAACAAAAGATGCACCATTATTGTTTGGAATTTCCCCCCAACAATCAGAACTGCTGAAAAGGCATTGTGAAATAATTTGTTTTCTTTTGCTGGTTATGAAAACCATATGATGCCACGCGGCCACAGTAGCAGCCATGCAATTTGGATTTCTGATATTTTATTAATTAAATCTGGGGGATTTCTGCCAAGAGCTGTATAATTACGAGATTGGTTTCTGTATGTCTGGTGCCATGGCCGGAGAGCCACTCACAGGGGGCAACTCGTGGCCTCGGTCAGGCGTGAAGGACAAGCCGGTTCCACCCCCTTCCCATAAGGCTGCAGTGGCCCCATCACCTCAGTCTCATACCTGGCTTTCCAACAAGCTCTGAGGCGGTGGCCACCATACTGCGGGGGGAGAGGGAGAGGCAGAAGAGACAGACACCCAACACCCTTTCCCTCCCAGGTGGGCATGGCACTGAAGTTTAATGCATAGTTCATTCACATTTCTGCCACATGCTGCTAGGCTCTGGATTTGTTCCATGTGCCTCTGGTGCCATGGCCGTGCCAGAGAGCTGCTCATGGGGGGCAACTCATGGCCTCAGAAACAATGATTTTTAATTCTTTCAAAATTTTTGTGTCTTGGGTATTGAGAATCAAAATCAAAAAATTTTAAATGATTTCTGTCACATATCTGAATAGTTTGCTTCTCTAACTTCTTGATTTCTTAGTCATAAAATATGAAGATCTGCATAGATTGGTACTTACTTAACCTTCCCTTTTTCTTATTTCTTCCAGTGTTTATGTCTGTGTTTCAAATTTTGTTGATTATCTTTTAAACTTTAATTATATAAAAACCTATTTTCGTGTCATTGACTTTAGATATTATCTCTATGAGGACTCCTGACATGAAGAAAACCAACAATCTGAAAGATAATGTGAAGACAAATAGAGAAACTGACCCTGGATAAAACAGAATTAATTCTGAGACTAGAACAATATTTTCAAACTCCACTGCAAGCCTTTAGTGTTCTCTGAGCTGCTGGGTTTTTGTTTTTGCTTTTGTTTTTGTTTTCTGTTTGGTTCATCTGCATGTATGCCTCCATCCATTATTTAAGAGCTTAATTTTTAAATATAATACATGTACAGAAGGAGGCATAAATTAGAAGATGCCACTTACTTATCAGAAAGAAAGGGTACCACCCCTGTAACTTAACAACAGCACATTGTCAGCACACAAGAAATTATATCATGTTCCTTCCTAATCCCAACTCTCCCATCCACCTCCCAAGGATAAGAATTCTTGCGATTTGCATGGAAAATACTTCCTTGATTTCCTTATCATTATGATGCATTTCTAGACAATATAGCTGTAGTGTGCCTCTTTTAATTAAGATTTGTCAGGTTTATATAATCAAAGTTTTGTCTTATGTAGCTTTGGGGTCTTGCTTCTTTTCTTCAACACTATATTTGTGAGATGCATCTATGTTTTAAAGGTAAGTGTGCCCCATTCATTTTCATGTCTGTGTAAATTCCAAGTAAGGCTATGCCATAACTTGACTGTCTTACTTTTGAGAGACATAAGTGAAGTATTACAAATTTGAGGCTATTTTAGAACTCACCATAAAGATGGCATATGTCTCAGTGTATGTTAACCATCTACTTAAGATTAGAATTGTAGGGTTCAATCTCTTCACTTTAATAGAGATGTTTTACAAAGTGATTGTACCAATTTCATTACACCAGAGATAAAAGAAAACTCCCACTCCTCTACGTTCTCAAATCTTGCTATTACTGGCCTTCTGCATGTTGGTACTCTGATGATATATAGTAGCATTTAACTGTTGCTAATTAATAATGATATTGAGCACATTTTATGTGATTAGTGGACAGTTTAAATATCTTCTTTTATAGTATGCCCATTTTTAATTGAGTTCAATTTTTCTTTTAATTTGAAGAAATTTATATATATAGTGTTGGCTATATGTGTTGGAAATATATTCTCCCTTAGGTAGATTGCTCTTTCTTCTTTTATAAGTCCTCTAGAGGAAAAAATAGTGTACAATTAACATAGTACAACTTTCAATCCATCCCATTCTTTTGTTTGTTTTTGGTTTGGAGACACATCCAGAAGGACTCAGAGGTAACTCCTACCTCTGAACTCTGGAATCATCCTGGCAAGCTCAGGATGCCATGGGATGCCATGGGGTGGAATCCTGGTCAGGCGCATGCAAGACAAGTGCTCTACCTGTTGTACTATCTCTCTGGCATCTACTATCTCAAAGTCCTAAAGATATTTTGCCTTAGAATCCTCCATAAGAGGGTTTTTTGTTTTTGGTTTTTTTTTTTTTTTTGGATTTCACAGTTAGGTCTTCAACCAACCGAGAATTGATGCAGTAAAAGTTAATGTTTGTGTTTTCTATGTGGATATTCAGCGATCTCAGCCCCATTTAATGAAATTGCAATCCTCTTCCTACAGCTTTATTTAGATCAATCAAAGGTTTGTGGGCCTGTGTTTGATTGTTTGTTCTGTACCACCTAATCTATTGGTTTCCCTTGTCTGAAATACCCTATCTTTATAATCAGCCTTTATATATAGCAGAGGAAGTCTCCTAATGTTGTTTCACTTCCCCAAGGGACCCTTAATTAATCTAGACTCTTTGGCCTCTTACAGAATAAAATATTCAACTTCTGAAAAACGTTGTGGGATTTTTTTTTAAATCATTGGAAGGTGTCTTTGTTTTGTTGGTTTGGGGTCATACTTGGCAGTACTCAGGGCTTGTTCCTGGCTCTGTGCTCAGGGATAACTCCTTATGGGAGTTATCAGGGGACCATATATGGTGCCAGGAATCAAACCCAGGTCAACTGTGTACAAGGCCAGCTTTTTAACCCCTGTGTTATCTCTCTGGCCTGTATCTGTGGTCCTCGTGAATGACATGGAAACTTTCAAAGTCATAATGTCCTAATTTGTCTTTCTCTGGAAAAGTTGTTTTATCTATTTATGAGGGGATGATCTCCCAGGCAGTGCTGAGGGCCTCCAGGTGGTACTCAGAAACCATGTGTTTGGTTTTTGTTTGGGATGATGCGGGGTTGGAGGGGAGGTTGGGGAGGGGGGCATGGCAGGTACATGTGTCAGTACTCAGGACTTATTCCTGGCTCTGCACTCAGGAATTCAAGAATTAATCCTAACAGTGCTCAGGGGATGTATGGGGTTCTGGGGATTGAACCAGGTCAGCTGCATGCAAAGCAAATGTCCTACCTACAGTAATATTTCTCCAGTTCCGCCTTTATTCTACATTTTTTATGTGTTGGGGGGGTTGTTTGTTTTGTTTGTTTGTTTTTTCTTTTTTGATCATACCCAGCGATGCACAGGGGTTACTCCTGGCTCTGAACTCATGAATTACTCCTGGTAGTCCTCGGGGGATCATATGGGATGCTGGGAATCGAACCCGGGTTGACCGCGTGCAAGGCAAACGCCCTACCCGCTGTTCTATCACTCCAGCCCCCTATTCTACATTTTTAAATTTTGTTAGAATTACTCAAAATACTTCTTATAATACTTTTAACATTATAAAATTTCTAAGATCCTCTTGTTTATTTGTGACTGTGATCATTTGTGTTCTTCCTTACACTGATGAATCTTGTCAGGTTAACCAATTTGATTAGTCTTTTAAGGGAAATGACTTTTGATTTCTTTTTTTTTTTTTTTTTTTTTTTTTTGCTTTTTGGGTCACACCTGGCGATTCACAGGGGTTACTCCTGGCTCTGCACTCAGGAGTTACTCCTGGTGGTGCTCAGGGGATCATATGGGATGCTGGGAATCGAACCCGGGTCGGCCGCGTGCAAGGCAAACGCCCTACCTGCTGTGCTATCTCTCCAGCCCCTGATTTATTTTTAATTACCTATTTGTTTTCTAGCTCACTAACTTCTAATCTTAAACTTATGTCATTTATTTTATAAAATTTGCTTCTATTTTCTTGGAATTTAGGACTTCTTTTCCAAAATAATCATTGAAGCTATCATTTTCCCACTAAATATAGAATTAGCAACAACATGAAAGTATTCTTACATTTAATCCAAAATGTTTTCAAAGACCAGTGAGATAGTACAGGAGGTAAGGCACTTGGCTTGCATACAGTAAATCCAAGTTTGATAGCCAGCACCACACACAATTTCTGAAATAAGACCAGAAATGATCCCTGAGCACACAGCCAAAGTAGTCCCTCAACACCATTCGATGTAGCCCAGACCCTACACCCCAAAATTTTTTTTCAAATGTTCTCAAATCATACCTTGTTTGACTCATGGGATTTCTGGAAGCTTATATGTTAATTCTGAACTGCACAAGGGTTTTCTTCTTTATCTCTTTCCAGTTTATTTCTAGCTTAACTTCATAATGATCAGAGAACAAACTCAGTATGATTTCAAGACCTCATATTTGTTGGTATTCTACGGTCCAACATAAGACTTTTGGGGATACAAATTTTCTAAAGTATTATGTACAACTTAAAAATGAGGTGTGTAGGGGCTGGGGCAATAGTACAGTGGGTAAGGCATTTGTTTTGCACATAACCAACCCAGGTTTAATTCCAGGCACCTCATAAGGTCCCTCAAGTCCACCAGGAGTGATCCCTGACCACAATACCAGAAGTAAATCTGAGCACTGCTGGGTATGGCCCAAAACTAAAACAACTACAACAACAACAAAAATGAGGTGTAATTTTCCAATGTTGGGATTGTGGTTTAGTAGAGAATATGCCTCTTATGTGTAAGGCTCTGAATTTGAGCCCTGTACCACATGCACACACAAATTATTCACATTTTACACAGCAGGTCAATTTTTTTATTGTCTTTTTTATTCTTTCTGAGTTTTTTTTACTGCTTTTTCATTAAATACTAAGTAGATTATAATCTACTATGGTTATAAATATGTCTATTCTTTAAGTTTTACCCATTGTTTTTGGTTGATATGTCTTTTGACCATATTATTAGTATATATACACACTTTCATCTTTTTCTTGTAGTTACCCAGGAAATTATAATATAATCTTGACTTATCATAACATAATATTATTTGGTCTTTATATCCTCTTTTTAGACAATTCAAGAACTCAAGGATTTTATTCAATACTATACATCCATATATATGTAATAAAATCAATATTATTACATACAGAATGCTCATCCTTTATCACATTGCACGGTTATGCTATAGTTTAATTTTAATATATGTATATATGTATATTTGGGGCCACACTCTGCAGTGTTTATATGATACTCCCAGCTAGGGGACTAGGTGGTGCCAGGAATCAAACCCAGTACCCACACTCTAGCACTTTAAGAAAGCTCCCTGGCCATTAACTTCATATGATTTTTAATTCCCATAAGACATTATCAGCATTGATATTAATAGTCTTTATTTCATCCCATGTCTCTGACCTTTGTTCTGGAATTCATTTCATTCTGCCCAAAGAGCACACTATATTGTTTCTCTTAGTGTGTCTTTGCTGCTTTAAGTTTTCATTTAACTCAAAATGCCTTTATTTTACCTAAATTCTTGAAACCTGAATTCTCGGAGGTGATAAGTCTGTTTTTGATAAGTCTTGAATTCTACATTGGCACTTAAATTCTCTAAAACTTTAAGAAGAACCTTTCATTGTCTAATAGTTCTCATTGTATTTGCTTAAAGATCAGCTACAAGTCAAATTGATGTTCCTTTAAAGGTATTCTGTCCTTTTCCCTACTACTTTTCAGATTTTTTTCCTTTTTTCCTTTTTTTATTGAATCACTATGAGATAGACTCTTACAAAGCTATTCATGATTGGATTTCATTCATACAGTATTCCAACACCCATCCCTCCACCAATGTACATTTCCCAGCACCAGTGTCCCCAGGTGGTTTCTAACAGTTTTACTATAATGTGGCTCTCATTCATGATTTTTTTTACTCTCTTGGTTATCATTTTATGATATAAATTTTATTAGAAAAAATTTTAAACATGATTTGAGACTCAGGATAATATTCCTTTCCTCCATAAAGCAGTAAAATTTTCTGCAAGCTTAAATAAATCAGAACTTCTTCAATCCAGCTTCAGGGCCTAGGATGGTTTGAATTGACCTGCAGTTTCTATGAGCATTCTGTCTATATCTGGTTTGCAGTGGAGCTCTTTGCAAGTGTATGTGTGTCTGTGTGTATGTGTGTATGTGTGATTAAGACTCTATTTTATCTCCTTGACCCCATGCCACTAAGACTTAGCTACCTCTTCTCAAACTGCAAAATCTTCTAGAATAAAAGTGCCTCAAATGCCAACTTTTCTCTGAGATTTTTGATTTCTTTTTGGTTTAATATTTCTTCATTCTCTTTCTAGCTTTTCAGCATATAGTCAGGTACATTCTAAAATTTGTCACCATCATCTAAGGAGAAGGCAGTTCAAAGAGGCCAGTTCTTTATCACTTAGAAACAGGTGCCTTCTGTCCATTTTCTTCTCCCCCAGTATGTTGAAATTCTCTTCCCTTGATAACTTCCTTTCCAGTCTCTTCCATTATTTTAACTTTATTTATGACACGTGAGTGACTGAACCCAGAGTCTCATTCACACAGTGCAAGTGATTTTTAGTTTTTTTGCTATAAGATTTTAGTGAAATCTTAAGAAATAGAAGATATAAATATATACCTGCTATAGATGCCATGTTACCTAGTGAAAATTATTTTAAATAAATCATTTATAAATATTGATACCTCGATTATAATTGCAACAATCACTGTATCACTGTCACTGTCATCCTGTTGTTCATCAATTTACTTGAGTGTGCACCAGTAACATTTCTATTCGTCCCAGCCCAGAGATTTTAGCAGCCTCTCCTTACTTGTCTTTCCCAACGATTGGAGTCTCTTTCAGGGTCAGGTGAATGAGACCTGTTACAGTTACTGGTTTTGGCATATCGAACACACCACAGGGAGCTTGCCAGGCTCTGCCCGTGCAGGCAGGATACTCTCAGTAGCTTGCCAGGCTTAATATTATTTTTCTCTATGACTTGTTGCATACTGTCTGAACGCCATCGAACATGGTGTGGTAATTATGGAACAATATCTTTTATAATTAATACATGGTTTGCATATTATTTACCTATTTTAAAAGATTTACTTAGTCATCATAAAATACAAAGTTATTTATGATTGGATTTCAGGCATACAATGTTGCTGCACCACTCACTGCACCAGTGTTTACATCCCTCCACTAGTGTCCCCAGTTTCCCTCTCACCCACTACCTGCCTCTAATGTCACATTTTTTTAGTAAATTATTGACACTGTAGTTTAGAGCACTGTTACTGATAGTGTTTCATACATAACACTTTACCACCTTTCAGCACCCATCTTTCTCCCTTTGACCATTTCCCTCCACCACTGTTGTAATGTACTCTTCCCTGTACTAACTGCATCCTTCTCCCCATGGCAAGCTTCCTACTAAAGGCCAGTTCTCTTGTTCTTCATTTCTATTGCCTTTGGACATTTGCTACGCCCCTCCCTGTTCATCACCCCTTTACAGTATATAGTTCAGAATATAGGAATATAATATTATTAAAAATAATTCGTTCCCTGCCTCATGACTAATTTCCAGATATTACTCTTTTGGTGAGGGAGAGAATTTGGGCCATACCCACCAGTGCTCAGGCCCTATTTCTGGCTCTGTGCTCTGGGTTGACTCCTGACAAGGCTTAGGGGACCTTATGGTGTTTCAGAGATCAAACCCAGATTGGATGCATACAAAGCAAATTCCTCACCTGCTATAGTATCTCTCTGGACCCTGGATACTATTGTTGGACTGAAGAAATAACACAAAGGTCAGGGTACGTATTTTGTATGTGGGATGCTCTGATTGGATCCCTGGCACTGCATGGCTCCTCAAACACCAACCCCTCCCCCCAAAAAAAAGTAAAAAAAAATACCATTTATTGATGTAAGAGTTTGCAATATAGAAGGGGATATATAACTCTTATATAGATATTTGAAGTAGCAAATATCAGAAGTAAGTAAGATCACAGGAGGGAACAAAGACTGTTTGATAAAAGAATCAGTCCTTAACCAGAATCTTGAAGATTCAGTGGGCAGAGCAGAGGACAGAGGTAAGAGAGTGAAATTACCTTTATAGCTAGCCCATGGTGGGAACCAGACAAATATACCCCCAGCTCCTCTCTGAGCCCTGGTTTGCCACAAGACAACCAGGGGTGTTTTAGAAGAGCCCAATAAGGCCAAAGCAGCAGGGAGATCTGGGTCCTGTCTGGTTTGAAGCAAACACAGAACATTAATTCAAGGTGAAATCGGGAAGCTGGTTGTGGAAAACTTTGCTGTGTAAGAATTTTTTCCTTTGTTTGCGAAACAACAAGAAGATACTAGAGATTTGGTTCAGAGAAAGGCCATGAGCAGAACTGGGATTCCAGAAGAGCTTACAATAAGGCAGTGTGTGAAGGGAAGTGAGGCGAATTGTTAAAAGACTTACATAGTAGCTCTGCAAAGGTAATGTAGACCTAAGCTAGAATAATAGGAGACTAGAAAAGGGAGTAAAATCAGTGCACCTGGCAAAAAAAAATATTGTTTAAATATTGTGTTGTGAGGGCTTGGGAAGGAAGAAGCTGAGGAGGCTAAATTAAAGATCACCACATACAGAAGAAATAGTTGAATTTATCTGCAATGGAATTTACCTACAGTGGGCTAACTAGATGACAGGACAGGCACTTAGATACCTGTGGCAGCCTATCACAACTCAGCAGTAAAATAAAGAGAAAGATAATTCTAAGGAATCACAAGATTGGCTCTGTTTATTAGAAAGCAGACAACCAGAGTCTGAAGAAAAGGATTAGAAGGATTAGGATTCAATGAATTGGACTGAAGATGAGAGAGATGGCATTTTTTATGTTAATGAGTCGGAGAGTTTCAAAGGTAAAAAATTAGTGTAGGAACTAACTTCAGATATCTATTAATCATTGAGGGAGTCATTAGTTTATGTTAGTTTTTCATGCTGCTTAAGAAAGGGACTGTTATATATCCCATTGCAGTGATATTTCCAAAGTTCAGAAAGTATTCATAATATTAATGGATAGGATTGCCTTTTGGATCTTGGGATTTTATTTATCTGTTTGGTTTGGCTTGGGGGCCACACTCAGCAGTGTTCATGGCCTATTTCTGGCTCAGCACTCTGGGATCACTCCTAACAGGACTCAAGGAACCATATGGGGTACCAGGGATCAAACCCAGGTCAGCTACATAGAAAACAAGCACCCTGCCTGTTGACTATCTCTCCAGTCCCAAGAATTGCTTATGGTGTGCCTTTTTCTATGTAACTATTGTTGAATTATATTTGTCTTTATAAATCAAATAAGTATGAAATTGTTATTTTAAAAGGATATTGAGATATTTTCTTTTAAATATTTTCTTTTTTTTTTTCCCCCTTTATTTTATTTTATTTTTTTTAAAGTTGTAGATTTACAATTTTTTGTGCTTTGGTTTCAATTATACAATGATCAGATACCCATCCCTCCACCAGTGCCCATTTTCCACCACCATGGATAATATCCCTCCCACCCCCATCCCCCCATCCCCCCGTCTCTGTGGCAGGGCAATCCCCTGTGTTCTCTCTCTCCTTTTGGGTGTTGTGGTCTGCAAAAGAGGCATTGAGTGGCAAACATGTTCAGTCCATAGTCTACTTTCGACATGCATCTCCCCTCCTGGGAGGATCCTCCAAACATCCTTTATTTGGTGCTCCCTTCTCTATCTGAATAGCCCTTTCCTCTAGGATACCCGGCTGGCCTCTAAGTTATGGAGTAATCCTCCTGGTAAATATTTTCTTACTTGTATCTATGACTCATTCACAATACCATATATAATCACATCTGGTGATTATATATGCTCCATAGAGTAACTCTCAATGAACTAGTTATTGATCACGTAATTGCTTATGTGACTGACCTGATCGTCAATCACAATCGTCAAGCTGCTGGCTATGTATTAAAAACCATTAGGGAAAAAAAAAATTAGGACTATTTTTACTGTAGTACCCAGCCAAATCAGCTTTTAAGTATACTGAATTTATGGCAAAGGTCACTGTCACTGTCACTGTCCTCCCGTTGTTCATTGATTTGCTCAAGCGGGCACAGTAACGTGACCATTGTTACTGTGTTTGGCATATCAAATACATCATGGGTAGCTTGCCAGGCTTTGCCCTGCGGGCAAGATACTCTCAGTAGCTTGCAGGGCTCTCGGAAAGGGGCGGAGAAATTGAACTCAGGTCGGCCATGTTGGCCACTTGCAAGGCAAATGCCCTACCTGCTGTGCTATCACTCCAGCCCATGGCAAAGATAAAAAAGGATTTTGTGCATCTACATTATATGCACATAAACCAATGACAATTTGTGAATAAAATAGGTGGTTGGAGGCCACACCCAGCAGTGCTCATGGCTTACTTTTGTGCTTCTATACTTGTTTAGGGGTCTATACTTGTTTAGGTAGGTAACACCATTCACTTTTGTGACCTCTAGTGCTTACTGTTCTCCAAACCAGCCCTTGGTCAATGACATCAAAGAATGCTAGTCCTTTGAGTCACCCAGAATGTTTTCTTCATACACATCCTCTGGTTTTATGGGTCATGTATTATGCCAAGCAAAAAGAAGAGAACTAAAATAAAACAACATCAAAAGTTTTAATACCACTCACCCTAATATGTTGAAAGCAAATTGACAATTAACATGCCCTTGACAACCTTGGATGGTTAGATATCACTGACCAAAGCAGTCTAGGGACATAAAAATGACAAATTAACACAACACAACACACACACACACACACACACACACCATAATACACAGGTTTTATTTTAGAATAAGAAGCCCTACTTGTAACCAAAAAAAAAAGTTCAGTGACTTTTTACAAGGGTCACAAAGTGAACCAATAACAAAGTCAACACAAGAAGCTGACATAGGGCTCTGGGCTCTCTGTTGGGCTTTCCAGTGATGCCACACCATCTAGGACTAGCCTTATTTGTACACAAAATAGACAATTTGCTTAGACTGTGATGTTCTTCTTTCAAAAGGAGGTCTATAACAAATCTCCCAACACTCAACATAACTTCATGCACAGTGTCTTTAAGAATTCTAAGGCCAGAATCAGAGAAATAAAACAGCAGGTAAAACCCTTGCCTTGTACATGCATGACCTGGATTTGTTCTCCAGCATCCCATAATGTCCCCCGAGCACCACTAGGAATGATTCCTGAGCACAGAACCAGGACTAACCCTTGAGATCACCAGGTGTTCCCCATCACCCCATTTCACCAAAAAAAGTAAGAATTCTAGGTCTGCTGGCTAGAGAGCCAGGTACAGCATATAGAGAGCTTGTTTTGCACAAGATCAACCTGGGTTCAATTCCTAGCACTCCTTCTGCCCAGAACTGTGGTCCTCTTAGTCCTGCCAGGAGTGATCCCTGAGAACAGAACCAGGAATAGGCCCTAAGCACTGCCAGTTGTGACCTAAAAGAAAAAGGAAAAGGAAGAAGGAAGAAGAATGAAAGAGTCTAGGTCCAGGAAGTTAGTATAGGGATTGAGTACTTGTCTTGAGACAGTTGACCCCTAGTCAATCTCCAGTGCTACCTGGTACCCTGGGTTCCACTGGGAGTGATCCCAAGGAAAGAGCCTGGAGTGGTCACCAAGCACTGTCAGGCGTGGTTAAAAAAAAAAAAAGCTACAGGAAGGAATTCTATAACTATAATTTGAAGACACCTACAGTCATTTTAAAAATCGAGATATATACTGAAAACTGGTGTTCTCCTGTGTAATCACTAGCCCAGTTATACTAAGAAGATAGAAAGCATTGGGCAAGAAGTGCAGAGAAATAATAAAGAAGCACACAGACTGCCCTGATTCCATTCATGGCACTGCCAGGTATGCCTCTCTCCCTCTAAAAGAAGAAGAGCGGAAAGGGCAAACTCAAAAAAGTTTATGTTACCTGCTGTCAGACTCAGAGGAACAGAGAGTCAGACCCAATCTAGCTATATCAAAATGCAAAAATGCAAATTCGTGTTCTTCCTAGGAACCAGCAAGCCTGCAATTCCAGTCCTTTTAGGAATGCTGATAGTAAATGAATATCTGCCTGGGGCAAGAGTCATCAAAAGGCAGTTTTCATGTGAAATATGCTGCTGCTTTCATCTAATTTTTATCTGAGAAGTGAATATGCACCCAGCACAGCTTTACTCCTCTTGCACCATTTAATCTTCACATTAACCTCTGAGGTAAATCTTATCATCATCATTAGTAGTACCTTTAGAGAAAGTTCAGGTGTGAAATGATTGGTTCAGAGGCAGGTCCAAGAACCCATAATTTGGCAGTTTTGCAGAGCTGAGCCATGAGCTATGAGCCATGAGCAGTGAGGCTCCAGGGTACTCTCTCATCGCTGTTCTGCATTGCTACACATACTTGCAATCTCAAAAAGGGCCCAGAGAGGGCTTGGCAATGCTGACATCAAGGAAACAGAATAGATTACCAAAGGCCCAATAGAGGCAGGTTTGGGAAGAAACTTGAAGCGTTCAGACAATGATTGCTTTATAAATTATGAAATGATTGGGTGTCTTGGGGAGTGTAGAATAGTTTAGACAGGGTTTAACCAAGAAATGTCTGATTTCTTAGTGAAAATTTACCAGGTAATGGGGAAACTGGTGATGAGATTCTCTGTTGAGACCAACATAGCTATGTCTTGAGCTGTCTTTTGTACATAAAATTATTGCCTTCTACCCTTTCCTTGCCATCCACAATTTTATCATAATTAATTTCCTCAAATAAATTAACTTCTTTTGTTGTTGTTGTTTTTGATCACCCGCAGTGGTGTTCAAGGGTTATACCTCATTCTGAACTCATGAATTACTCCTGGTGATGCTCACTGGACTATATGAGATGCCAGGAATCAAATCTAGGTCGGCTGCATACAAAGCAAATTCCCTACCCACTGTACTCTTACTTCAGCACAAAGGAATTTACTTCTAAGAATGAGTCCTAAAAACAAGCAAGAAAACAGATTTGTTGGGATCAATGGGCAGTAGAAAATCTAGGGCAGGTTGTGGAAGCAATGGAGTAGTCCAATACCCAAAGGCAGCCTATGAGCCAAGGAAAATGGTAAGGAGCAGAAAAACCCTGACACAAAGTTCTCCAACTATCAGTTCTAGCTAAGGTTTTGGCTACTAAATCTTAAACTAAAACCCCATGTTAAAAGGCCAGGAGATAATATACAGTTTAAGGTTTGACCCAGGTTCTATTGCCCACATGATCTTGTGAGTCACCTTACCAATTATAGCCTTGGAGGTTCCCAAGGTTCCCATCACTAGGATGGCCCAGGGAACCCACTCATCACAGGGCCCTGGGTAGCACTGCATCCTCAAACTCTAGTGTTGAAACTATTTAGCCAAATATCACCAGGAGTAATCCTGAGATTCCTGAGGACTTCCTTGGAACAACCCCTTGCCCTGCCCCCCGGAAAAAAAAAACCACTAAAATAGCCAATAGTTTTATTGTTTGTTTGTTTGTTTTGGACCACACAGTGGTGCTCAGGACTTACACCTGACTACACCCAGGGATCACTCCTGGCAGGCTTGGGGGCCATACTGGGTGCCAGAGATTAAACCTAGGTCAGTCGCATGCAAAGCAAGCACCCTACCCACTGTACTATCACTCCAGCCCCATAATATCCAACTCTTGTATAAATCTAAATCTAAATTGACAGTCTTTTATTTTATAAAAATCTTATTAGAAATAGCACACAATTCTTAGGTCACATAAGTTTTAGTAAACAACCACTTCTGCTTTAATTCACAGAGTATTCAGACTACACAAAGTAATCAAAAATAATGCTCATCAGCCTTAACCCACAGTTATCCATATTTAGATAGTAAAGTGAATGATATCAACTTTCTAAGCCATCAATATGCAGAAGTTTTTCTTAATCTTGACCAGCAGGGAAATGGTATTTCTCAAGAGTAAGAGTTGACAAACCATAGTCTGTAGATCAAATCAGGTCTCAGCCTCTTATTTTAGATCAAGTTTCACTGGAACATGAGTCATTTTTTCACACACAGCCTCTGTCAGCTCTCTCACTGTGGCTGCAATGTTAGCGAGTCATGACAAGTACCTAATAGCCCACTAACTCCAAAAATTTACTCTCTGGTCCTTGCCATCAGAACCCTCTGGGAACTGTTGAACCCTCTGTTGAAACTGACCTTTGCCTGGGTTCATCCAGTCTTACCAAAGTAGGACCTCTGGAAAGAGGCAAGGGAGAGTCAATACTGGAGTGATTTATGCACAAAAAAAGTAAGCAACTCTCATATGCCAGATATAAAGAAACATAATAGTGGAATGGAGCGATAGCACAGCGGGTAGGGCGTTCGCCTTACAAGCGGCCAACATGGCCGACCCGAGTTCGATTCCTCCGCCCCTCTCGGAGAGCCCGGCAAGCTACCGAGAGTATTCGATATGCCAGACACAGTAACAACAAAGTCTCCAATCGAGACGTTACTGGGCCCGCTCGAGCAAATAGTGGAATAACACATGCCCAAAGGAAACAAGAGAATTGGTCTTCAGTAGGAAACATACCATTTGGGGGTAGAGAGATCAGGATAAGAAAGGGAGCACTACAACAGCAGTTGAGGGAAGCATTGAGGAAGGAAGAGAGGGTCCTCAAAAGTGTTATGCTAGGCATAACATAACAAATACCCTATTGGTAACAGTATTGTAAAGTACAGTATGGACAGTGTTTTTGTTTTGATTTTTTAAGTGCCTCTCATAGAGGCAGGTGGGTGAGTGGGAGGGAAATGAGTGGGATATTGGTAGAAGGAAGAGGACATTGGTGAAGGAATTGGTGTTGAAATGTATTCCTGAAACCCAATCATAAATAACTTTGTAATTCATGGTGATTTAGAACAATTGATGGTCTGTTATAATATGCAACAGTTATGTTAATATGCAAGAGTTTAGCACTAAATGAACCAAAACACTGATGTAAACCAGAGTAGGAAATATTAGAGTAGGGTTTATTCAAACTCAAGTCCTGGGGGCTGGAAAAATAGTGCAGGACTTAAGGCACTTGCCTTGAATCTCACAGTTCCCAGTTCAAATCTTCAGCACCACATCTGGTCCCCTGAACACCACGAGAGGTCACCACTGAGCACAGATCCAGGAATAGTCTCTGAGCACCACCAGGTGTGTGCTCATTTTATAAGCACTTAAGTATTTATTTTAAGTACTTAAAGCACCATCTCAAGTGACAGAAATTTCCTTTCCCACCTTCTTTTTTTTTTCATTCTCACCTCCTCTCTGAATTCAGTCTTTTCTATTTCACCATCCCTCAGTTCTTTCTTCCATTCTATGGGACAGACCTAGATCTAAAAACTAAATAACTACATTCAAACCATGGCAAAGACTAAAGATCTCATTCAGAACAAGTTGCGGCATAAACTCAAAGTTAAAAAGAAAGTCATGGAAAAGGCAAAATGTTTACATTTTTGTTGTAGAAATGTAAATCTACTTAAATATTGCCTTCAATCTGTAAAGATTAACAGGAACAGACAAAATTGATCCTTTAAATAGGAACTTACTTCCGAATTATCTCAGAAATCAAGTTTAATAGTATTTGGTGATGTGTTGTTATGTATGTTTATATTTATTATATTTATAGCTGTGTTAGGGCTGGAGCAATAGCACAGCAGGTAGGGCATTTGCCTTGCATGCAGCCGACCCAGGTTTTATTCCTCCATCCCTCTCGGAGAGCCCAGCAAGCTACCGAGAGTATCCCTCCCGCACAGCAGAGCCTGGCAAGCTCCCCATGGTGCATTTGATATGCCAAAAACAGTAACAACAAGTCTCACAGTGGAGATGTTACTGGTGCCCCCTCAAGCAAATCAATGAACAACAGGAGGACAGTGCTACCGTGCTAGAGCGATAGCACAGCAGTAGGGCGTTTGCCTTGCACGCAGCCAACATGGCCGACCCGAGTTCGATTCCTCCGCCCCTCTCAGAGAGCCTGGCAAGCTACCAAGAGTATCTCGCCCGCACGGCAGAGCCTGGCAAGCTCCCCGTGAAGTATTCGATATGCCAGACACAGTAACAACAAAGTCTCCAATGGAGACGTTACTGGGCCCGCTCGAGCAAATCGATGATCAACGGGAGGGCCTTGTATTTACAACAATGATGTGTTCTTAGTTCTACTTCTAAAAGTAATATTTGGGTGCTGGAGAGATATTACAGTCGGTAGGGATTTTGCCTTGCATAGAGCCAACCTGGGTTTGATCCCTGGCATCCCAGATGGGTCTCCATGCACATCCAGGAGTAAGTAGTTCCTGAGTGGAAAGCCAGGAATAACCTCTGAGCATCACCAAATGAGACCTTAAAAACAAACAAAAAAGTAAGAGTTCCCCCCAGTCTTTCTCCTGTTCTTCCCTTGCCCCCCACTCTCCTCCCTGTTCTTGTGTTGTCTAAGGAGCTTGATACTCAGAGTCCTTTCCACCCTGATCCTCCTGCTCTCAGGAGTCTTTTGATCCATTAATAATGCTTTTTTATCTTTGGCAGGGTGGCAGGACTGGGATGTCTCTATCTTCTTCTTCCACTTTGTCCCTATACTTCTACACATTCTGCCTGGTTCCAGTCGGAGAGTTCCCACGGATTGCCATCTACAGGATATAGTGGTGAAGACACCTTATTCAGATCTTTAATTACACACAACCCTGGCACTCCTCAGCTCCTCCCCTTCATCCTTCTTCTACTCACCCATTAAGTTTGCTGTTTTTCTCTTAGGACTTTTCTTCTCTGAAACACATTGACACCTACCATGCCCGGTTCACACTTCAGTGTGGTTTAATTAACACAAATTGTGACAATGTATTAAACTCTCTCTTACACATTTCCTGGGGGTTAGGTATTTGGGCCATACCCAGCATGCTCAGAGGCTATTTACTGACTGTGTGCTTAGGAATTACTCCTTGCCATGTTCTAGGTATCATATGTTATGCAGGGGGATTGAACCTGGGTTAGTGGCAAGAAAGGCAAGTGCCTAACCCACTTTGCTACCTTTCTAGCACCTGCTGCATATTTTGGAAAATAATTTCAGTTGAGGATAAATTCTTCTCTGGGATACATTTGATTAAACAATAGGTTTGTTATGGTACTGTCATTTTCAATCATATTCATTAAGTAAGGTTAGAAAGATAAGTAGAAGTATTTTCTGGACTTTAAAGGAGAAGAGTTATCTTCATGCACTGTTTTACGGGGCAACCAGACACACACACACACACACACCACCACCACCACCACCACCACCACCACCACCACTACCACCACCACCACCACCACCACCACCACCACCACCACCACCACAGTACCTTGCCATGATGAAGTGAGGAAATGAGAAAGTAAGTGGAGCAAGCATGAGGAGAAGGGTAACAATTCGAATTTTCCAGGCCACAGAGTTAATACTAAGATTCTAAATTTTTTTTTTTTTTTGCTTTTTGGGTCATACTCGGCAATGCACAGGGGTTATTCCTGGCTCTGCACTCAGGAATTACCCCTGGCGGTGCTCAGGGGACCCTATGGGATGCTGGGAATCGAACTCAGGTCGGCCGCATGCAAGGCAAACGCCCTACCTGCTGTGCTATTGCTCCAGCCCCCTAAATTTTTTTTTAATTTTATTGAATCACCGTGAGATAGTTACAAGCTTTAATGTTTAGGTTATAATCACACAATGATCAAACACCCTTCCCTCCACCAGTGCACATTCCCCACCACCAATAACCCTGGTATACCCCCTCTTTCCCACATTGCCCCTGCCTCCATGGCAGACAATATTCCCCATAATCTCTCTCTACTTTTGGGCATTATGGTTTGAAATACAGACACTGAGACGTTATCATGTTTGGTTCTTTATCTACTTTCTGCACACATCTCCCATCCCGACCGATTCCTCCAGCCATCATTTTCATAGTGATCCCTTCTCTATTCCAGCTGCCTTCTCCCCTTTACTCATGAGGCAGGCTTCTAGCTATGGAGCAATCTACCTGTCCCGTGTATCTACTAAGATTCTAAATTTCTTACAAGTCACAGTTTGCTTCTAGAATAAAAATTTAGAGAGAGAGCAATATTTGCATAAAGCAAGTAAAGCATAGTAGGAAAGCCCTAAGAACAAGATATCTCCAACATGCTGAAATTAATCATCTCAAATTAACTGGTGAAGGAATATTTGGGAGATTTTACTAGAATACTCTGAAAGAACCTGGTTCAGCTCCATCTTCCTTGGGATTCCTACCCTTCTCCCTAAGAAAGGGGGAAGAGAGTAGGGGTAACTAACAATAAGAATTAATTTCTTTTTTGTTTCTCCTCCTTCCTGACCTCCTCCACTCCTGTCTTGGACTGGAGCCATCATGGTGACACAGAAAGCTTGAGTATCCTTTAGGATAGAAAGCCAGGAACAAGGCCGTGATTTAGGATAAACACAGTTCTCCCCGACCAGCACATTATAAATCCCAGTTGATCAATCTATGTCATGGCAAGTGAAGTGTGTAATTTACTTCTTTCAGGGAAACTTGTCCTATGGTAATGGTGCATTTTATGGGCAATCTGTCAACAGGCATTGGTGTGGTAAACAGACCATGTCTCTAAGACATTTATAGAACCAGGTTCAGAATATCCTAGCACTTGCTTCTCCTTTTTGGTGATCTATTAGTATTGTGAAGGCAAGTGGATTGATACTCCAGGGACTTCAAAAATACCAGACTAAGGGAACTGGGGAGATAGCACAAGTTGTAGAAAATACCTAGCATGTGCAAGACCTTAAGTTTAATTCCAGACAGGGCATGGACACTTAGCACCACCAGGATTAGCCTTATTGGGCCCTGACATCCCCAGGCCCGAAGCACTAAGCTCTGGCCCACACTATCAGTCAATCCAAACATCACAGGGATGGTCTCAGAGCCCCAGTTGTACTGGGTGTGGCTCTTCTGTGAAGGCCCTGCTAACTCTAAGCATCTGCTCCCAGTACTTACATCACAACAAAATATTCTGATATGGAACAGAAAAAGAACCAGCAACCATCTACCAAAATATCCCAGGAAGAGAGGACCCAGCTGGGATTCATACCAGGAAAAGGAATGTCCCCTAATCAGGATAAGTCTCCCAGAAAAACTTTGAGGACGGACACCTCCAAAAAAGGACCCCTAAATCATCCAACTACAAATTAGTCAAGCAAGCAGGACCTATGACAACCAGAAGGCCTTAAAAATCCTAAAAGTTCCAGCCCACAGTCTTCAAGGTCAAGCAGTCTCTCTCAGGACTCCGTCACCTGCTGCTGTCCACTCAAATGCCGTTTTCCCATGAAGACTTTGCTTTGACATTACATGGAACTCTTTGAGCAAATTTCTTCTGAGTGTTAGATGAGCCTCTCTTTGGGTTTGGAGATGGGGGCATGCGTGGAATGTGATGGTCCTATAAAACGTATACTAAATATAAATATATGCACACATATACATTCAGACTGAAAAGTAACACAATCCATCATCTCGACACTGTAGTGTAACGTACACCAATAATCATCAGCCTTTTTCCAACTCTCCAGATATTCTCATCACACCTGTTATTTGTGTGTAGGGTGTATAAACAGAGTGTGGTGATAGCTCATAGAAGAGGGGAGAGAAGACTTGGCTTCTTTTTTGGCTTTTGTTTGCTGGGAAGGGAGGGACTCTCCCTTCTGGCTCTGTGCTAGTGATGCTTGGAAGATATGAGGTGCTTGAGATCAAACCAGGTTGGCTGCGTGGAAGGCAAGAACTTGACCCACTACACAATCTCTCCAATCCCAAGAAGAGTACCTTAAACAGACAGAACAAATATTCATTAAATTTTTTCTCATTTTGACAGCATCTATAGGGCTTTCAATAGTTCAAATAATAATTCCCTCTGGATTATCAGAATCTTAGTCATGAATAAGGGGAGTCTTCTTATCTTTAGTAGCATTTTGAAATTAAGAGTTCAGGAAAATGAGACCTGCACTCTGAGCCTGCATGCACCAATTCATTCTCTCCAAGGAATGAATTTGAAATGTGAAATAGTGCTTTTATTAGTGATTTCTTTTTCCTTATGAGATTCCACTTTGTATCAGATATGTTATATTGAATAAACTATATTTTTCGTCTTAAAAATAATAATAGTTAATCCCTAGAAAGTCAAATTTACTCTTCACAACTCCGTGTGTGTGTGTGCGCGCACGCGCGCACGCACACACACACACACACACACATTCTAAGGTAATGGATTTTGCCTTCACTGGGGCCATTCCACACAGCAGAGTAATGACATCACACGGATTGTTTAACATGAAGTTTACATGCTTTCATTCAACAGAGAACACAAAATAGGTGTCTGCCTCTAATTCTGAATAGTCAAGTTTCCTTCCCTTTCGACCTTTCTATGTTATTGGACAAGAGGAATGAGATCAAGGTAAAAAAAAAAATTAGCAAGGAATAAGAACAGGCAAGGCTGAGATGAAAGAAAGATCGCCAACCACCTGCCAGATGGGAAAATCCTCATAGCTCTCCTGAGCAGCAGAATTGCCCTGTATTTTCTTACAGAGAGAAGTAGGTTCTGCACTAAAGAGAAATTGACTAGTGTCTGACACAAAATCTCTAAGACACCCTAACATTATAAAAGAAAAGATGTAATGAATGCGTACATCTTCATTTCTTACTTTCTAATCTGAGTTAGAGAAAATTTACTGCAACATTATTATCCAGGCCTCATTACCTCATGGTTAATTAGCTAACATTTGTAAAGTTCTTTGAAGATGAAAAGCATCTTATAAATGCTAAGAATTACTGAATAATATGAGAGGAAATCATAAAATGGATACATTGTTAAACATTAATTTATATTTTGTCATTTCTTATTATCTGCTCCTTAGCATTTGATGTTTGGAGCTGAACTCCATGTAAAGGCAGAGACTGTTCCCTTGTTCCTTACAGCTCTCTAATTTAAAACTTGCCAAAAAAGTGAATTGTCAAGTGGAAGCAAGTGTCTAGGAAAAAGCCCCACTGATAAAATTTGTCCCCTCCAACAAAAACAAGGTGTATTAATTCTGAAGCCATTGCTAGGTATTCCTGGTTTCTTAGAAACAGCAAAATATATTAATGTAAGATATAGCCCAACCATGTCGGTGTGAAACATATGATTCTACTTTGCACACACTGTCTAGTTACAGATCCTGTTGCTGAATAGCTTATGAGTGGTGTATTATGTAGTGTTGAATGTTCCCTACATTTTGCTGTCATCAGGGTTCAGCTTCTCTGAAGAAACCATTCTATTCTCTTGTCATCTCACCTCTGCCTTCCCGAATCCTGAATGGACACAGGACAGACAGAGGCAACCCTGCCTTAGAACATTTTTTGGCAGCCTGCCTAGCATGAAAAAGAAAAAGCTGCAGTAAAATATTCTCAAAATATGCTGCATCAAAATATTGAAAGCCTTTCATAAAGCAGAAAATCACAGATCAAGTACATCCAAAGTATTTGCAAACTGTTTTAACTAGGTAAAAGCAAGTGAAACTCTTCTCATCACAACTATGTCCTTATTGTAAAAACTCACTTCAGTGATACTAAAGTTAATCCCAAGTCCTGTTACAGGAAACGTTTCCTTATTAAAGTAACATTAAGTGCTCCTTTTTATTGATCTTCCCCTTCAGTTTAATGATAGAAACTTACTGATGTTTTAATAATAACCTCACAAGCTTTATCTCATTTTACTTTGCCTTGGTCCTAAAAGATGCAGTGGAAACTAACTTAGCATAAACATTTTGCAGATGTCTTTAAAGGCCAGGGGGAGGTAGAGGGGAAGAAAAGATTCAATTGAGCTGTGTGTTAACAAAGATGGCTGAAAAACTCAAAGATAAAAGGGAGGCTCCAGTGTGAACATCAAAGAATTGTTAATGACAAGAAATACCATTAGGGTTAGCATCTCTTTTGTTTCAGCCCTTTCACACCTGCAAAGTGTGGTGAGCTAAGCCTTTGTTCCAAAATCTGAATTACCTCCATTAGCATTTATGGGGGGGGGAATGCTTGGGAAATAACAGAAACATACTTTTGCTTCTCTTCTTTCACTTGAAAAGTCAGAATGAGTTTGGGTATCGGTGGATTTCCACCTCGTCACTGGGTATAACGAAAGAGACTGTAGAGGTGTAAGGTAATGGGTTGCGAATAAGCTTGGTAGAAATGTGAAAACAGCTTTGTAACGAAGAAAGAGAGGGAAGATAAGCAACATGGGGACATGCACATAAGCAGCTCAGGCATTAGCAATAGCAAAATCAGAGCGTGAAATTCAGATTAGCCCTCCCCAGGCTGTGAGAGGAAGGGGGTATTGCAAGACTTGGCATGGCGAAAGGTGTAACCTGTTTTATTTGGCCCCCGAAAAATTTTAACAGATGGTGGGACCAGCTGTCTTTTTCAGCCATTTAATAAACTCTTCGGTGGTAACAGTTTGGAAAGTGGGGGCTTTTTGTTTTAGGCCAGAGGAGAAAAATAAAGAAATCTGTCCCCCGTTGCCTTTGCCAAGTAGTAAAGCCTGGAAACATTAGGAAAAGTTAAAGGAGAAAATCTAATCAATTCTATTATTGTCATTGTGTTTTTTAAGGTAGTAGCAACAAAAACAAATACATCTCTGCCAAATTAGATGACTAACTACTGGCAAAAATGGACGTGGTATCAGTGCCTTTATCTGAAATTGTGTCCTTATCTAGGATTTTAATTTGGGTCTTTCAAGAAGAGATGCCTGGTTATCATGTTTAATGCTCATTGACAAATAAGCAGCACTTTAAGGAAACTATTTCTAGCTTTACCAAAAAAAAAAAAAACCTAAAACATTTATTGGAAGTTAGCACTCACAGAGGCTAAATACTTGGACAGAATGAGAGAGTGGTGCTGTTCCTCCAACTTACATAATTAGCCTAAAATGGCATAGAATCCTGCTAATCTTGTTGTGTAAATCTGCCTAGCTTCAGACCTCAGGGAATGAGGAAATGCTCATGTCAAGTTATTTTCAGGACAGGATCTAAGAGGTTTTGCTTTTGTGCCTGAAATATCTTGTAAAATTGGCCATTTTTCCCTACTAGTTAAACAACTCTCAATTATGGAAGCAAGAGTTTATTTACAGAACTTCTCTCTTGATTGGATGTAAACACAACTCTTTCTCTTTTTTTTTTTGGTGCATATTTTGACGTTCCCTTACTGAACAAGAACCACTTCCATTTGATCAAATTTTATTTTCTCCATGGGCTTTACTATAGATCCTAGAGCGTCTGGAGTAAAGTACAGCAATAAAATAGAACCTCTCTTTTAGGAATCCCTTTTTATATTTTCATCTTAACCTTTTTGTTTGTATTTTATGTTTTTATTGAAATAACATTGCATTGCGTATGTTTCAGCTGTGCATCATTGAAAATCAGCATGTGTGTATATGGCTTAGAGTTAATCACCGAAATTTCAACTCTTTCAACATACATTTGTCCCCTTTGTGCCAATATAATATCTCACTTCTTCCTTCCTTTCTGGCAACCACTGGCTAAGTTTCTGTTTCATTTAGTTGATCTGATGGCTTTTTCTATATAAATGAAATAATACAGTAATTCTGGAGAACTGAACGACAGGAAATGTTCACTATATTTTGTAATCTCCTTTTCTATCTTCTTTCAGGATAGCTAGTAAGGCCTGACTTCTTTTTTCTTAATTAATTATTATTTTTTAAATTTTTATTAAAGAGCCATGATTTACAAACTTAATGATAGTTGAGTTTATACAATTAATTCAACACCAATCCCTTCACCAGTCTCAACTTCCCTCCACTAGTGCTCCCAGATTCTCTTACCTTCCTGACCCCCCCACTCCAACCCTTCCTGTCAACTTGACAGGCACATTACAAGGTTTTAGTGGTTGCCACTTAGATCTCATGTTTTCAGTTCTGTTGAATCTGTGTTTTGTATATATGGCTATATCCCTTACTCATATCACTGGTATAATTGAAGCCCTAATGCTTGTTAACCCATTTCTTCTCGTTCTCATCTTCCTCTTCTGATTTCTTTCCTTCTCTGTTCTCTCATCTCTAAAAATCTAGAGTGAGTTTTATGATCAGGCTAAGTCACCAAAATAAACAAAATGACATTTCTTTTTCTTTTTTTGGGGTGGGGGGGCTGGGTGAGGGGGACAGCCAGCGATATTCAGGGCTTACTCCTTGCCCTGCATTCAGAGATCATTTCTGGTATCCTCAGGGGACTATAGTGGTTGCCCAGGATCAAGATTGGGTTGAGCATATGCAAGGCAAGAGCCTTACCCACATTATCTCTCTATTTCCCATAGTGGCATTTCTAGCCCCCTAATTACTATGATTTGTTTAAGGCCTTGGTTAAATTACAGTCCTTCAAAGGAAGATACTTTCTCTAGCCTGTAACAACAGATATCTATTTATCTATCATTCATTTAGCACAGTTTTTTTCCTCAGGTTATTTTTTTTCTGTTTTTGTTTTGTTTTGTTTTGTTTCTTTATTTGTTATTTTTGTTATTTTTGTTTCAGGTTGTTTTGCTTTGGTTTTAGCTTTTGGATCATACCCAAATGTGTCCAGGGCTTATTCCTAACTTTGCGCTCATAGATCACTCTTGGCATTTCTTGGGGGACCATCTGTAGTTCTGGAATTAAACAAGGGTCAACTGCATGCAAGGCAAGAATCTTAACACCTTTACTGTCTCTCCAGGCCCTAAGCAAGCACCTTAGCAACTATTCTATCTCTCCAGCCCCTGTAAGCATTTTTAATTAGCATTGACTATGGACTAGACACTAGGCCAGGAGCTGGAGATACCATAGTAAATAAGATAGACAAAACTCTGCTCTTTTGGAACCTGTAGAGCCTTCTAACGTTTTCACTGTATAAATAAGTCAAATGCTACCAATATAGAACCCTCCACCCCAAAAGTTTTTAGGGTTAAGTCTATCCAACTGTAAAGGAAAAAAAATTAAAAGCTTCCCAGATCTAGAAAAATAGTATAGCAGTTAAGGCACTTGCCTTGCATATTGCCCTTCCCTAGCACCGTATATATTCACCTTAGCTCAGCCTGAGTGCAGAGCCAGGACTAAACTCTGAGTACCATCAAGTATTACCAGCTGCTCCCAAATTAATAATGTGATGAGTTAGACAATTATGTATAAGGGAGGAGAGACTTGCCCCCTGCTGTACATAGAAGCCATTAGGGAAGGGGCCAGAGTGATAGTACCGCAGATAGGGTATTTGCCTTGCATGAAGCCCACCAGGGTTCAACTGCCGGCATCCCATATGGTTCCCTGAGCATCGCCAGGAGTAATTCCTGAGTGCAGAGCCAGGAGTAACCCCTGAGCACTTCTGGGGTGTGACCAAAAAATAAAATATTTGGGAAGAGATGCAAAAATTACAAGTTCTGACTAGGAACCCTGAGCAACCCCTTTGGCCTCTCATTGCATTGTTTCATTTGTTAGTTTTGTTGTTTTCTAGTTTTTCGTCTCAGAAAGAAATCACAAGCTCCATTATAAAATATAATCATACAAAAACCATATGGTTATCCTTATATGTTGCAGAGTGGTTTTCTAAATTAGTGGAACTAGACAGTTTCAAGTGGGAACAAAATAAAGAAAAGGGATCAGGAATATAGCTCAGCAATTGCCTTGAATGTGTGTGAAGCCCTGGGTTCAATCAGTTGCACCATTAAAAAGAAAAGAAAAAAATTATGTTTTGTAGAAATGGAAGCATCACTACTGTATATCTAAGTTGTGCTTTTTCTTTCTTCTTTTTTTTTTTGTTCAATTTTCTTTGGGGTCAAGCCTGTCACTGTGGCAACATCCACAACAACAGAGGGACGGAGAGGAGACTTTAATAATAATAAAAGAAAAAGCGGAATTATTTTTTAAGTAGAGAAATGATTCAGTTCATGATAAAAATGCTAAAGTAACAAAATAAAATGCTGTTACTTTGTAACAGTAGAGAAATGTTCAGGAAACTGAGAAAAAAGATTTAGAAGAAAAATTAAACTTCAGTGTCAAGAACTGTGTGGATCTCAGAATCCTACTCACTTATAAACAATTTAGCCTGCCTTAGTTTCCTGGATGTTGGTAGAAGATACTGATTCCAGAATCAGAAGCAAAACTGTAGTATCTGTAACCAGAGGGGTAATATTTAGCCTTGTTCCCGGAGTCCATGACCCATGGGGCAATGCACAGAGAGCAGATCTACTTGTACACACAGTGGGGCACATCATGGAGATGACCCCCAAACTTTGATCCTTTTGTCCTGGGTGGTAAGCCCTTTCTAACCTCTGCCCTGGACCAAGGCATTATCTTTTTCAGACTGGTCAACCTCTCAACCTTCCCTCTGTAGGGAAGAGGACATGGTTCCCATTTTTCAAGGCTTTTGTCTTTGCAAATGTGTGGCTAAGGTATCTTTTCTATTATCTTTGAAAATATGGTTTAAAATAAAGGTAGTAAGTGACTCTGTCCCAGGCACATAATAATACAAAACACACATGGAGAACTGTCTCCCAGATGACATTACCCAGTGTTCTATTTTCCAAGAATTCTAGATCTAGTGAAGAAGTTTGGTGTTAAAAAAGAAAAAAAAGTAAACATAAACTACGAGAAGTCTTGAACGGACTTTTGAGATCATTTTAATGTTAGCATAATTTTCAAGTAAGATTAGGACTTGCCTAATTTGCGGCTGCCCTTGGTTTAATTCTTAGCATGACAAGGAGTGACCCTGAGCATAAAGCCAGGAATATCCCCTGAGTACTGCAGGTTAACAAGAAAACAAAAAGACACTATTTTCAACTTTAAAATAGGTCTGTGTAGCCAAAAAAAAAAAATTAGACATTGTATGAGAAGGTTGGTAAAAGTTGCTTTATTGCATCAAACACTTAACAATTGCCATAAGAAAAATGCTAAGAAGAAAAATAGTTAAATATATTTATTTCTATATTATTTACCATAACAAATCGGTGTTTTTATATTTTAAGAAAGCTAATTATAACTTGATTCACACTGTAATGAAAAATACTCTTCTACATAAGCTTTTGAATACATCAAATCCTGTCTTAAATCCTGTTTCTTGTGAAAAGTTTCTAGGAATAAGCTCTTCCCTAGTCATCTAGAGAAATGTCCTTGTAATCTTCTTTATTAAGATAATTAAAAATTATAGCATACTATTTAATGGACTATTATTCAGATATTAAAATTTAAGTTATATTAATTATGGAGAAATATGAGGAAACATGGTAAAAATTGAGTAAGATGGGCAGGATAGATAAACATGGTGTCTGACATAGTTTCCACAATGTAATAATACATGTGGGCGGTAGTAGATGGAAATATGACTAGGGAGAACTAGGAAGGTGAGATGATAATTTAAAGTGGTCATATTTAAGAGGGTAAGATAGATAGTATAGTAGGTAGGGTACTTGTCTTGCCCTCAGCCAATCCCAGTTTCAAATCCTGGCACCACATATGGTCCCTAAACCCTGCAGGGAGTGATCCCTGAGCACAAAGCCAGGAATAATCCCTGTGTACCATAGGTGTGGCGCATAAATAAAACAAAAGAATTTAAGACAGTGATCAGATTTATTTATGTATGTATTATTTTGCTTTTTGGGTCACACCCAGCAATGCACAGGGCTCTACATTCAAGAATTACCCCTGGCGGTGCTCAGGGAACCATATGAAATGCTGGGAACCAAACCCAGGTTGGCTGCGTGCAAGACAAACACCCTACCCACTGTGCTATTACTCCAGTCCCGACAGTGATCAGATTTAAGTTTACTTCTATAGTTTCATTTTAATTTTCAACAAATACAATAAAGTCATGCCTCGTGAGGCAACGGATTAAGTGCCAGAGAAGTTGCAGGACTTAGACCAGACCCCTTTTGGCGTCTGCCTCCCAGAAAATCTCTGGCTTCTGAAAAGACACAGCTTCAACTTTGCAAGCTCAACTCAGCTTAATCAATCTATTGACAGGTGTCCTTCCTCCTACCCTCCCTACCTACCTCCCTCCCTTCCTTCCTTCCTCACCCTTCTTCCCCATCTCAAGCTGCTGATCTGTCTTCAAGAGCTGGGGCCCAAGAGTCTATGTGAGGCACACTCCAAAAGGCAGGGGTCCTGTCACCAGGGAGAAAGGTGAGTTTAGGATGCCTGGGTCACAGGCTCCATCCATCGCCCCCTGCTGGGGATGTTTTCCCAGACAGCCAGTCCTGGGGTCCTCTCCTGTCAATCAAGCCAACTGACACTGCCATCTGCTCATGACCAACACACATTTTGCCCAGCAAGACAGTTTCCCATATTCTGCCTTGGCCCCTGATCCTCTGATCTCACAGTATTGTCCCAGGACAGACAAAACATCAAGAATCGGGACACTTCTAATCTGGCATTTGTCACACATTCAGACAGAGAAACATCAGTCTCATGGGCCACTTTGCACGTAATGCTTTAGTACTTTGAGAAATTTCCAAAGATACAATAATCTGACCCCTATTTATTTTACAGCTATTTTACAAGGGAAATTATCTTCCTATGCTATTAATTTTTGTTGTACACTCTGTATATGAAAAAATTTGGTAGTGTAAATCTGATCTCCTACTAGAAAGGAAGAACCAGTATTTCAGAACTCCTTTCTTTCCTGGCATTCTCTTTTATTTGACTTAGATTTAAATAAAGAAAACTTTTAACGAAACAGTAATATCCTAGGTACAGATGGGGGTAGGGGGTTGTTTGATTTCTGACAGCAGAATTCAGCATTTATAACCTTGTATTCATTAGATTATTCTTTTGATAATATAAGAGCAGCATCTAATACTTTGAAACAGTTGTGGCCAGATGGAAAGATACTGTGAATCTGACATTATCTATGAAAGTTGTGGAACTGACTCCTCTGGGGACAGAGAACTTGAGGCTTCTCTGTGAAGGAGAGACAATTACATAAAGACTTTCACTGTAGCAGCCCAGTCTCTGTCACCGAGCTTCAGCCCTGCCTTGCTGGGGCCACAGGCTCCAGGTGGAAGAGCAATTTGTTCTTCCCTTGATTTAATCCTCGCTGTCTGCAGAGACCTCCACAAGGGAGCCAATTTTAAGGATGGCTCTGGGTTGCAAACACCTGTCCAAAAGGAAGTGTACTTATACCCCGACTCCTTTCAATCCGCCAGAACACAGACATCAGATGGTAGCAACTTCTGGTCTCCCCCGAGCAGATCAGCTCTGTGGTGTCCTGAGGCTCTGCTCCAGCTTCACTGTTCTCCAGATATGAATCAGAGAGTGGAATTTTCCACATAGGTCACGATGGAAAATAGGGGCTTCAAACGCTTCCCGGAATCATAGGCAACAGTGGCTTTTAGTTCCTGTCAATCTGATTCTTACAGTTCTTTATTCTTACATTTATGTATCTTTACATTTTTAATTAGCATTCATTCATCGTTTTATATACAGTTCAAAGCTCTTAACATTCATGAATTACTTTCATCATCATCACCCTATTAGATCGGTACAATTAATATCTGCCTCTTGGGGTCAGTGAGATAGCACAGTGGCAGGGTTTTTGTTTGGCATGTAGCTGACCTGGGTTCTATCTCTAGTACCACACAGGGACCCCAAGCCCTTCCAGGAGTAATCCCTGAGTACAAAGACAGAAATAATTCCTGAGCTCTGCTGAATATGGCCTAAAAACAAGTAAAATAAACATGCCTATTACATGCCTGATAATAAAATTAGGGCTGGAGAGATAACAGTGGTTAAGGCACTTGCCTTGCATTCAGCTGGCCCAAGTTTGATCCCTCGGGACTACATGTGGTCCCCCACCACTATAATGAATGACCCCTGAACACAACACCAGGGGTAGCTCTGGCACAACTGGGTGTGGCCAAAAAAGCCAAATCAGATAGGAAAATTAGCAACAGAAAGGCCATTTAGAGTGTTCTACATCACGAAGTAGGAGATGGCAGCGCTGGGACCAGACCCACGCAGTCTGATTCCAAAATCTGTGCCTAAGCTCTAACTACAGTATTTTCTTCCTTTTCCAGATAAATAAACACAGGCACTGAGGAGGCAGGGGGTATTTGATTTGCTCTGAGTCACACAGCTTGAACTTGTCTCTTCTAACTTTAAGCCTTGGCTTTTCCTGCTCCCACAGCCAATCATGCTGTTGGTGCTGGTGCCCTTGTCTGCGTCCTCCCGGCCTGTCAGCTTTCCTCTGAGAAGCATGCATGGTTTTCCACCGTCTGGCAACAGAGCCAAGAAACGCCCAGCAGGGCACATTAGTGACTAACTCCAGGGTTTACCTTCTGCCCAGGCTTCCCTGGTCTCAGCCCCCAAGAAACAGGAGGTGAGGGAGGGGCTTCTCAGGGAACTCACTGGTGACCAAGTCCTTTCCTGCCCTACATGTGACAGCACCCTAGGTTCACTCATTTATCATTGTTTAACATATCATTACTGAGGACCTAAGACAAGCTCACACTGGTCATGGGAGGCACAATGGGAGTAAGGTGCCTGGCTCCAGGGTCACCACAGTGCACATGCTCATAATGGCAGCCACATGGAGAGGCAATTCCAGCATCCCCCAGGAAGCGTCACAGGAAGGACAGGTAAGCCGGAGCTTACCTGTCCCTCACAGAGGGGCAAGCGCCAGTGGAAAGCCTGTGCCTCAGTGCCAGAGTGTTAGTACAAGGGGAAGGGCACTTGCTTTGCACGTGGTCGACCAGGGTTTGATCCTTGGCATCCCATATGGTTCTCTGAGCAATTTAGAAGTAATTCCTGAATGCAGATCCAGGAGTAACCCCTGAGCACCACCAGATGTGGTCCAAAAAGCAAAAAAAGAAGAAAAGAAAGTGCATGCCCTAGCACTCAGCATGTACAAAGGGTCCACAGCAAGCTGAGAGGAATTGCTGTAATAGCATTGTAGTAATATGAAGCCAAGAAGAGGCACGACCTAAGTTTAGGTTCCAAGACACACACAAAAAAATTACCACACTAACGCTTATTCAACTATTTTTTTAATTAGTGAAACACCATGAGGTACAGTTGTAGATTTACAAATTTTTGTGCTTGGGTTTTGGTTATACAATGATCAAATACCCATTCCTCCTCCAGTGCCCATTTTCCACCACCATGGATAACATCCCTCCCCCCTCCATCCCCCCATCCCACCCTGCCTCTGTGGCAGGGCATTCCCTTTTATTCTCTCTCTCCTTTTGGGCATTGTGGTCTGCAAAAGAGGCATTGAGTGGTAATCATGTTCAGTCCATAGTCTACTTTTGACATGCATCTCCCCTCCTTGGAGGGTCCTCCAAACACTTTACTTGGTGCTCCCTTCTCTATCTGATCTGCCCTTTTCCCTAGAATGCCCAGCTGGCCTCTAAGCTATGGAGTAATCCTCCTGGTGCTGATCTCAGCTATTCTTGGGTATTAATCTCATATTTTGTTACTTTATATCCCCCAGATGAATGTAATCTTTCTATGTCTATCCCTCTCTTTCTGACTCATTTCACTTAGCATGATACTTTCCATGTTGTACCACTTGTATGAAAATTTTATGACTTCATCTTTTCTAACAGCTACATAGTACTCCATTGTGTAGATGTACCAAAGTTTCTTTAACCAGTCATCTGTTCTTGGGCACTCAGGTTTCTTCCAGTTTCTGGCTATTGTAAAGAGTGCTGCAATAAACAAACAAGTGCAGATGTCACTTCGACTATACTTTTTTGCCTCTCTGGGATATATTCCCAGGAGTGGTATTGCTGGGTCAAATGGGAGATCAAATTCTAATTTTTTGAGAATAGTCCATACTGTTTTCCAAAAGGGCTGAACTAGTCAGCATTCCCACCAACAGTGAAGGAGTGTCCCTTATTCAACTATTAATAAGTCGGTAGCCTCTGCAGATTATATTTTTCTTCTTTTTAAAAAATTTTTCTTATTTTATTTAATTAATTAATTTATTTAGGGGGTCACACCCAGCAATGTTCAGGGGTTACTCCTAGCTCTGCACTCAGGAATTACTCCTGGTGGTGCTCAGGGGACCATATGGGAAGCTGGAAATCAAACCCTGGTCAGCTGTATGCAAGGCAAATGCCCTACCCACTGTGCTATTCCTCTGGCCCCTATATATTTTTCTTCTTAAAAAATGTTTAAGACTGGAGTGGGCAGTGTGTGTGTGTGTGTGTGTGTGTGTGTGTGTGTGTGTGTGTGTAGATTCATATAGGTCAGCTACAAGCAAGGCAAGCATCTTCACCGCTGTACCATATCTCTGCCTCTTCTTGTTTTTCTTGGTTATCTCAACTACCATAAAAGAGAAGCACAGACTGAGTAGACAACATAAAGTTTCTTCTCATGGTTATAGAACCTGGGAAGCCATGTTTAAGTTGCTGATGGATTCTGTTCTTGATGAGAGCTCTCTCCCTACTCTGCAGAGGGCCCTAAACTCTAGGGCAGAGAAAGAAGTGGAGAGCAAAACATCTTCTATGGCCACTGAGCCCACTCTCCAGCTTTATATCTGTGACTCCAACATAACCCTTCTAAAAGTCTATCTTCAAATATCATCACTTAAGGATTAGGGCTTCAAATATAGAACTGGGGTGACAAAAATATTTGTTCAACAGCAATATTCTTTAGTAGAGGGCATACTGTTACTATTATTGTTCCATTTCATTTATTTAATACTTACAACTTTTTGGTTTGGGGTCCAGTCTAGCAACTTTCCATCATAGTGTGAAATCTACAGCTTTACCATAGTGCCACATCCAATTACGCTCAGGGCTTACTCCTGACTCTGTGCCAGGACATACTCCTGATGGTGCTCAGGAGATCATATGCAATGCCTGGACTTGAACTTGGGTTGGCTATATGAAGGCAAATGCTTTAATCCCTGAATTATCCCTGCAGTCTTCCCATTTTATAGACAAGTTACTGCAGTCTATAGATGGCAGGCCTGAAAGTAGTAGACACAGAATTTGAACCCTGGGCCCAGGTTTTTATTTACCCTGCTTTTACCCTGAGCAATGTCATACAGAGTATTTAATATATATTTGAGCATTTGATAAATACTTTTTAACTTTCCACCATACAACCGTACTTCCTACTAGAAGGTTCTCTATGCTCCAGAGAAATGAACATTTATGTCCTAAAAATACTTTGTATGCAAATATTTTAGCAGCCTTATTTCTAGTAACCAAAAATGGAAATAACCAACATATTGTATAATAGATGAATGGCTTAACTGTGACACATCCATACAACAGAAAACTACTCAGCAATTAAAACAGTGTTGCTGTAACAAGCTGAGTGAATCTCAAAAGGATTGTGTTGGAAAGCATCAATCTCAGAATATTATATGCAATGGACTAGAATGCAAGCTTTGCCTGCAAGAGCCCTGAGTTTGACGCCACTAGCACCACTGAAAAGGAGTGGCCCTTACTACACACACACACACACACACACACACACACACGCACACACAAACACACACAAATGTGGCATACTGTAAGATTCTATTTATATAACATTTCAATAAGTTACTGTCAAAGAAGTAAAGAGCAGTTTAGTGGGTTACCAGAGATAAGTGTAGTGAGGCATGGGGCATGGTATGATTAAAAGGATTCCAGTCACAAATTTACAAAAATCTACAAATATGAAATGGCAAGAGTTATGCACACAGTTCTGACCATGTCAGTTTCCTGGTTTTATGTACTGAAGTTCTATAATCCTAGGGAAACTGGACAGAAAGTTAATAAAAATGTAGTATTTTTTTAATGCCATTTCCTGGGATCCTGGATAGCTCAAGAAGTTGGACACATCCTTTTGGTTTTTGTTTTACTTGGGGCCACATCCAGTGGTGGTCAGGGCTTACTCCTGGCCCTGTGTTCAGAGATCATATGTGGTGAAGGGGATTGAACCCAGGTCAGCCATGGTCCCTGAACACATGCTTTGCATGCAGGAGATCCAGGTTCAATCCCTGTCACTGTATGGTTCCCCTAGAACTGATGGGAGCAACCCTCAAGCCTCCCATAACCTGCACCCAAAAAATCCAATGTCTGGGACTTACAGATTCTGATTGAATTCCTCTGAATATGGCCTAGGTATGAGTATGTTTGGAGAGTTTTCCCAGCAAGTCTCCCTGATGCCTAGAGTTGAGTTCCTCTGAGCCATTGCCTGGAATTCTACAATTGGGGACACTCTTTTGAATTATCTTCAAGAGCCTCTATTAGACTATAGGAGGCAGTTTATGATCTGTCACATGCAGAGGTCATTTCCCTGAAAAGCTAGGACATTAAAGAGATTGTCATGAATCATGAAGGGAAGGAGAGCAGTCCCAAAGCAGAGAGCATGGTCCGCAGGCAGCAGCATTAAATCCCTAAGTTGCTCCTTTGGACAGACGCCTGACTGGTGTTGACTCAGCAGATCTGAACACAGCAGCCCACAGATGAATTCCAAATCCTACATCCAGACTTTCCTCCATTCCCAGTGGCTCCAGTTTCCTTCCTTCCTTCCTTCCTTCCTTCCTTCCTTCCATCCTTCCTTTCTTCCTCCCTTCCTCCCTTCCTCCCTCCCTTTCTCCCTTCCTCCCTCCCTTCCTCCCTTCCTCCCTCCCTTCCTCCCTTTCTTCCCTTTCTTCATTATGGCCACATCAGAAAGGCTCAGGGGAGGCCCAGATGACCAGCATTGAATTACCAGGTGGTAAACTGTCCCTGGGACAGATCTCACAAAGAAAGGTGCCAAGCACTGTTTCACCACCTTGCAACCCAGGATTCTTTAACCTTCTCAGCAGGGTTATTAAGTTGGTATTGATTAGGTGCAAATCCAGGAATCAAGCTTTATCCTTGGCAGCTGGATATTTCCTCCTGAAAGTCTCCAAAGCCTCCCAGAGAGTTTCAAATCAAGAAAGGCAATAGATATTGGGCAGCAGCAGTAGCGCCTCAGTTTCCCTGAGACCACTAGTGAGATGGGAGCCATGTGTGGGTCGTCGTCATCCCCTCCCCCACCCCACCCCATTACTACGGTGACCACCCACCGCGCCTCGAACAGCTGCAGGAGCAAGCCCTGGAATGCATTTTCTGGTAGCTGCATCTGGGTAAGTGACAGGCCTCCTGGCTGCCTAGTTCTCTGTTTTACTGGCTCATGGCTGTCTGTATACAGAAATGTTCTCCAGCTGGGGTCCTGCCTTGGGGCAGAGTTGGGGTCAAAGTCCTGATGAGCAACTTTGTTCTCTTAAACTTGATTGTCATCCGGCTCACTTATTACTGTGAATAATTTGCTAATTTTGGCCATAAAAACACATTCTTAGATCATCTCCAAGCATGTATCCTTCTATGGAGCAGGGATGCTTGCCTGCCTCCTCTTTGTTTGATATGGAAATGAGTCTGCCAGGAGTTAGAGCCTGAGAGAGGAAGAAAATTATGTCCATCCAAAGGTGGCTTCTGCTCTCTTTTATAAGTCTTTGAAGAATTAGTTCTTGGAAAACAAAGATGAATGAACTTCAAACTGTAGCTGCCAGGGATGTCCAGCAATATGCCCTGGTAATGGATCCACTGGGAATGGAGGCCCCCATAAATACACAGGTCATGTTCTACACGTGGCCTGATAACATGGCTATGTAAGAAACATCACATTTCCTTGTCATGTTCCATATGTGACCTGATAGAATGGCTAAGTAGAAAACATCACATTTCCTTGCCAAGGGAATTAACAAGGTTGAGAAAGTAAAAAGTTCACTAATAATCTGAGCCCACAGTCATGGCTTTCTGGTCTAGGTAGATCAGCCTCCAAACACCCAGAGGGATGACTCCCAGCTTGTTGCTCAGGGAATATCACGAGTGTGATAGAGGCAAGTGGAGTCAGATATGCTTAAACACTTCTAATTTACTTAATAACAATTCAAATAATCAACACATCATTAAAGTCATACATATAAGTAAGCAAATCCAACTAAAAACATTCATATAAATATTCCAAATAATATACTCACCTCTAGCTGACTAAAGCCACAATCTAGGCGCTCTTTTTTTCTTTTTCTTTTTGAGTCAGACCCTGCGATACACAGGGGTTACTCCTGGCTCTGCACTCAGGAATTACTCCTAGCGGTGCTCAGGGACCATATGGGATGCTGGGAATCGAACGCTGGTAGGCCGCTTGCAAGGCAAACACCCTACCTGCTGTACTATCACTCCAGCCCCTACCTAGACGCTCTTTTAATGTGATATGTCTTAGGTGCCCGGTAAGCTCCATGGTCTCAGTTCAGGATCATCTGGTCCACCCCATGCAAGGCTGGCAGAGGGACGAGGGTCCTCAGCAGTGCCGTTCCTCAGACAGGTTGGAGACAAGTCAAACTGAGTCCATCTCAGTCTCTGGCACGTTGGATACATGGAGGCGATCCAGAGTTCCATCCAAGTCTGACAGGGGCTGTCAGAAGCCTGTCTTTGAAACTGACCAATCAGTTTGGAGTTTTGCCAATTAAACTGGCCGGTCCAAGTTCAAGGTGGGAAGTATCTGCCCTGCATTGATAGCGAAATGTGTCAGGCCCGGGTCCGCATCTGGTTATCAGTGGCCTTGCAAACAACTTACAGGCTAACTACGTCACACTCGTAGTTAGTGGACGTAGTTAAATGGAAGAAGTTCACAAAACGGTAACTTTTATTCACACAGAATGGAGTTCCTTTTGTTCATTACAGAAAACAATGAGGTCAGATTGTGAATTGAAACCAGGGTGTCCCATCCCCTGGGCTTCCCACATGCTTTGCTCTAATTCCCTTTAAGTAATTTCCCGGCCAGATAGAGTGAATTTCCAGGCAGTGTCTGTCCTCGAAATTTATGATCCCCTCTATCTTCAGAAATAGAGAAAGAGGGGCTGGAGTGATAGCACAGCAGGTAGGGCATTTGCCTTGCATGCGGCCAACCCGGGTTCAATTCCCAGCATCCCATATGGTCCCCTGAGCACTGTCAGGAATGATTCCTGAGTGCAAAGCCAGGAGTAAGCCCTGTGAATCACCGATTGTGACCCCAAAAGCAAAAAATAAATAAATAAATAAAATTAAGTAAGTTTAAAAAAAAGAAATAGAGAAAGAAAAAACCACCCTCATTACTTCAGGTATAAAAAATAGGAACCTATAACCAGCTGTCATATTGATGAATATTCAGGAAATTATGCTAATAAAATAAGCTAGTCACAAAGGATAAATACTGTAGGACTCCCCTTTGATGTGATATCTAGAGCAGTCAAACGCTGAGGAACAAAGTGGAATGGTGCCTGTTATGGGCTGGGATAATGAATTGGTGCTTGATGCAGACAGACTTCTTTTGCCATTTTGCCAGCTGAAAAAGTTCTGGAGATTGGGCACACAACAATTCCAGTACTCTTAACTCTACTGGATACTTAGTAAGTATTCAATGGGAGGTTGCTTATCATGTGTTAAGTCATGTGCTTTGCAGAGAGCCAACCCAGGGCTCAGTCCAAGCCCCAGCACCACATATGATCCCCTTAGTACCATCAGGAGTGATCCCTGGGCACTGCCAGGTGTGCTCCCCTCCACTAACCCCACCTCCCAAAGAAAACTGATGTTGACACTTTCTGTTTACCAAGAGCAAAGCAATGTATTTTTTGTCAGTTATTAATTAGGTTAGTAGAGGACAAAATTCACTGTTCTTCCTGTTAGATTTAAATTTAAGCCACCCTAAGTCTTAAATTGTTGAGATCTGAAGAGTAATATCAGCATTATAGCAAGCAGTATGGAAGCTCTTTAAAACCCTCTCCTGGTGCTAGGTTGTAGATCAGGGCACCACCCCTTGAACTAAGGCCCCCTAGAAAGGTCAAATCAGAGCCCAGGAAAGCCCAGGAAAGGGGAGGAGAAATCTCCTTCCCAGGATCACAATGAGTTGATGGCAGCACTGCCTCTTTCTGCCTTAAAGGTTTTACCAAATTGCTTCATAATAAGGCTGAGGCCAAAGGCATCTTTCAAAAATATCAAGGCAATGTATTATTTCCGGCATCTTAAACATTTATCCTGGGATTTGAGAAATAGTACAGGAGGTTAGATACTTGTCTTGCATGCTGCCAACACCAGTTCAGTCTGGGCATTGCATATGACCAACTAAGTACAGCACTGGAAGGTGTAGCCCCACCCAAACCCTCTCAGAAAAAAAGAGCAAACAACTCTTCTAAAGAAGCAAAACATATTTTCATTACAGGTGGCCCAAGTTATTCAAAAGCCATTGAATTCAAAACCTGGCAGCCTAATTTTCATCATCTGCTCTAGAAACAGGTAACTAAATTCCCATTTATTATTGTCAGATGAAAGAAAAGTTATCGAATAACTGAAAAGTACTTCTGGTGCAGAGTCCAGGTTTTATATTTAAAATCAAATGTTTATATTGAGTAAATATTAACCTAAAAAGTGTCCCAGTAGGCTGGGGAGATAAGTCAAAGGGTTATGTCTTGCATATGTTTTACATGTGGGAGGACCCAAGTTCAATCCCAAACACCACAAGCGCCCCCAACACTGATGTGGCCCTGGTGACCACTAGCTATAAAAAATACTAATGTTCCAGATTTACTAGGCATTTCAATGTATTATAAGTGGGGATAAATAATAACAACAAGCAATATGAAAGCAAATTGCCATATATAAACATGGTCAAAGCTTAATTCCTTTTTTGTTTAGTTTTGTTTACAGGCCACACCAGGTATTGCTCCAGGCTTGCTCCTAGTTCTGTATGCAGGGATCACTCCTGGTGGGATTCAGGTGACCATGTGGGATGCTAAAGACTGAACCCAACTTGGCCACATGCAAGTACCCTGCCTGATGTACTATCTCTCTGACTTCCAAAACTTCTTTTTTAAAAAAAAAATAATGTAGTACTGCTATCTGTTCAGCCATTGATTAAGCTTATTGAATTGGGCATGAATTCCACATTACTTTTTTTTTTAATTGTATCACTGTGAGATAGAGTTATATAGCTTTCATGTTTGAGATTCAGCCATATAGTGATGGAACACCCATCCCTCCACTGGTGCACATTTTCCACCACCAATGTCCCCAGTATATGCCCCCCCCCACCACCACATCCCAGTCTCCACCCTCTGTAGTAGACAATTTCCTCAGTAATCTCTCTCTAATTTGGGGCATTATGTTTTGCTCAAAATTTCCACCACTATTTAAGCCTACCTGCCAAGGGCAGAAAGCTAGATAATTTATTCTCCATTGCTCATTTTGAGTATCAGGAGAACTCACACAGCCACAATTGTAAATGTAAATTTCTAAATTGTAAATGATTGGATTCCAGAGACATCTCCATATGGCACTAATACATTTTGGGATTCAACTGGGACCAGGGCTGTTGGTGTGCTAAGATGGAGCACAGAGGCAAATTGTGGTCATGACAGCCAATCTGCTGGGCGGCGGGGACCTGGGAAGGGACAGCCTGGGTCCTCTGCCGCCATGCGGCCTAGAGATTCAGTCCTGGACCCAAATAACTGGGCCTCGCTTATGGAAGCTCTTGGTCACTGGGATTCTCTCTGGAGTAGGCGGGGAGACTGCACCTGTTCATTAGGTTGTCCCAGTGAAATTGGCACAGTATGGGGCCTGGAGAGATCTCCAGCACTGTGGTATCTTCCAGGACTTGCTGCTGTGTCTCTGGGACAGGGCTATTGGTGCACTAAGACCCACATTACAAAATTTTCAGCAGGTTATATCTTGATGGGGGCTGGAGCGATAGCACAGCAGTAGGGCATTTGCCTTGCATGCAGCCAACATGGTGGACCCAAGTTCGATTCTTCCGCCCCTCTGGGAGAGCCCGGCAAGCTACCGAGAGTATCTCGCCCGCACGGCAAAGCCTGGCAAGCTACCCGTGATGTATTCGATATGCCAAACACAGTAACAACAAGTCTCTTGATGGAGACATTACTGGCCCGCTCGAGCAAATCGATGAACAACGGGAGGACCGTGATACCATGATATCTTGATGAGGTCCATCCTGAGACAGTGGATTCAGGCTGGAGGTATGGCAGCGATTTTTGATTGTGGAAGCAAGTGGCTGCTGGGTCTCCAATTGAGCAGGCACAGGCCAACCTACCCCCCTCCAATTTACTCCAGTCTGTTCAGCCATGCACAGGTCTGAGGTTTTCTAAGGCTTTGATCTCTTTTGAGATTTATTTAGTGGTCTCTAAAGCAAGGCCGGCAATACATCTTACAGGGTGATTCTGGAGTTGGTCTGTGGGGGTAACTGCCAGTGCTTCCATGTGTATTGGGAAGTGGGGGGAGGTAGCCCATCCCAACTCCAAGAAAGCCTGGATATTTCAGTCACAGAACCTGCATACCAGAATTTTCAGCAGATTATATCTTGATGAGGTCTGTCCTGAGACAGCAGAGTCAGGCCAGGGATCTGGTGGCAATTTTGGATTGTGGAAGCAAGTGGCTGCTGGGTGCTCTGCTTGGAATGGCAACCAGGCCAAACCGCCCCCCCTCTGATATACCCCAGTTTATTCAGCCATGTGTGGGTTCGAGATTAACTGTATCTTTGGATCTCTTTTGAGATTTATCTAAGGGTCTCTGAAATAAGGCCAATAAATGAGCTTGTATAGCTGAGCCAGTGGTGGTTTGTGGGTTTGGCTCCCATATACGTAATTTTGGCCATTTAATTTCTTGGTAAACTTGATCCCAAGTTGTTGGGGTCTTGCCATAGGCACAGTGGCAATTTGGGGGTATCAGGGGCATGAAGGCACCATCAGGCTGCTGATGCACTCGCCCCACAGGTACAGGCTGACCTGCTGGTAGCACCATACCCTCCCCAAAGCTTAATTCTTAAGCTAGAGAAATAGTACAGGGATTAAAGTGCTTATCTTATAAGTAGACTACTCCAGCTCTATTCCTGATACCACAAAGTATGACCTGAAAGAAAACTTAAAAAAAAAATTTTTATCTTTACACACACATACAGATAATACAGATACACACATATATGATGAAGTAGTCTTGTCATGTACGATAACATTGGTTTGTCCTTTCTGCCTTGCCACAGGGACCTTAGGTTTTTGGAGTTACTCCCATTGCAGAGCTCCCATTCCTCTGTGTTATTTGTAACCTCTTTCTTTGTGCTCTGTTGACTTGTAAATACTGTTTTTCTCTTCTCCTTAAGTCCTTTACATAGTTAATTAATAGCAATGTCCTTTTTGTATGGACACAAGAAGACAGTTAATGCTATGCTTCCTAACTTTGGAGTTAATTATTGACTCTGAATGGTATTTACCTCATGGACATCTGTTCCCCTGACTCAAGCCTCAGTTTCCCTTACTTCCTGGCACCCGACAAGGGACTGTGATGGACAAGCTGTGAGCTATGTGCTACTAGGGCAAGCTGTGAGCTATGTTCTACCCTGGCATTGAAATGGGCCTGGCCAAAATGCCATAATGCTTAACTATAAGTTAAGAGCATGGTCATGGACAAATGCTGTCATGATCCAAAAAGTAATAACTACATTCGGACCCTGCTAAGGTGAGGAATGATTAATCCAGCCTGAGCACTATAGTCTGAATCTGTGGCAAGATGTCCCAGGGAGTCACCCTACAAGCCTCAATGTATCTCTTACTGTGTCCAGATAAAATAACTAATATTAAGAAGTAGAATTAAGATGCTGATTAAGATGTTAATTAAGTTATTGGACTAAGGAAAAGAGAAACACCCCTAGGTGGTATTTCTGTCCTTGAGCCTGATGGGCAGTCAGGAAGAGCTTTGTTATGTTGATTTTGCTGGGCATAGCATCTATCCCCAGTGCTGGAGAGCTGGAGAGAGACTGGAGAGTTGGAAGGAGAGGAGACAGAGCAGGACAGCAAGATGAAGCACAGAGAGCCTAAGTGGGAGAGACAGAAGGAGACAGGAAAGAGGAGCAGCATGAGACTAGAATGGGGGGCTTAGAGAGACTGGAACAGGCACGAGTGGGGAGAATGGAATAAATGGTAACTAATAAATCAACCGGTTTGGACCTCATTTCCTCCTTCATCTGCCCATGACATGGGCTGCTCCGGGGTGGAGGAGCAGCCCGAAACCACTGAACCTGGACAGCGAGGGGGAGAGATGCCAGGGCCTTCCCCAGCCATCCAGAGATCACATAGGGTCATATTTTATTAGAGTTTATTCTTATGTGTTTTCTGAATATGAACTCAATTGAGACTAGTAACAATCTTTACTTAAATTGGATGCACTACCATCAGTTGTAATTGGCTATTCATTCCCATATTCTTCTTGGAAGGGGCAGTGTGAAGGAAATTTATCCTTAACCTTATGGTATATAGAGATGACATGTAAATGAAAATATCTTACTTAGATTGATTATGCAAAATCTGACATACTTTGATACAATATGCATTTTAAAACAATTAACTAGTTAGCTAGACAGTAGAAAGTTTACACCTACATGCCCCTCCCAAGACCCTCTCCTAGAAATCATTTTTGGCTGAGAAATAGCTCTCCCAGAAGACTATTGTTGGAGACATATGATTTATGTTGGCTTTTGAATTCTTACTGGAAAGAGCTAAAGAGATCATTTAATCCAAACACGTGACTACAGATTCACAGGTGCTTCCTTGCTCCAGTAATTCTATGATACTGAGTCACAGAGTTAAAATATCATTCAGGGGGCTGGAGCAATAGTACAGCAGTCAGGGAGCTTACCTTGAGTATAGTCAACCCAGGTTTGATCTCTGACATCCCATATGGTCCCCCAAGCACTGCCAGGAGTAATTCCTGAGTGCAGAGCTAGGAGTAACCCCTGAGCATCTCTAGGTATGGCCCCAAAACAAAACTAAAACATCATTAGGAGCAAAAGAGATAGTACAGCAGGTAAGGTACTTGCGTTGCAGGTCAGTGACCTAGATTCCATCTCTAGCACCACATACTATCCCGGGAGAATTGCCAGGAATAATCCCTGAGCACAGAGCTGGGAATAAGCCATAAGCACAACTGGTGTGGGTCCAAAGCAAAATAAAATTTTAAAATTAATAATTAAGTAGAATTCAAAGACTTCCCTAAGCCACATAATGAAGTTTCTTGCCTATAAATTAAAACATAATATCATAAAATATCATTCATATAAAAAGTGCAAAAATTGCTGGATTTCTATGAAAAATATGATTTAATAATTAGAAAAGGAAGATGCTAAGAAGTCTTCTCAGAGTAGCACAGACCAGTGAGATGTAGCATTAGGGTACAGAAACATGGCAGATAAGACTAAGGAAATGAGCAGGGCCAGAGAAACGGTACAGTGGGTAAGGCATTTGCCTTGCATGCAGCACACCCAGGTTTGATCCCCAGCACCCCACTTAGTTCCCTGAGTCTGCCAGGAGTGACCTTAACCTTAAGGTTAAGATTAAGAATCAGAAGTAAACTCTAAGCATAGCTGGCCCAAAAGCCAGAAAGAAGAAAAGAAAAAAAACTAAGGAACTGAATTCTCAGTATAATCAGGGTAAGCTAATGGTGACTTTATTAGACAGTAGTATTAGAAATAAGAAATTTGCACTGGACTGTAAGGAATGATGGATTAGAGTTTGACATATATAGGGACTGAAGAGAGTTTAATGGGCTGTGTAGTGCCTGGGTTTGCACGGCCTCAGAAGTGACCTCTGAGCACAGAGCAAGTAGTAGCTCCAGAGCACCACTAGATGTGATCCAAAAACCCAAAAAAGTTTGATAGATTTAGAAAAATGAAGATTCCCAGGCTGGAGCAATAGCACAACAGGTAGGGCGTTTGCCTTGCACGCAGCCAACCCAGGTTCGATTCCTAGCATCCCATATGGTCCCCTGAGCACTGCCAGAGGTAATTCCTGAGTGCAGAGCCAAGAGTAATCCCTGTGCATCACCGGTGTGACCCAAAAAGAAAAAAAAAAGTAGAAAAATGAAAATTCCCAGCAAAGTCTAGTGCTTATGAAAGTTGTGGAGGTAGAAAGGCCTCAGTCATGGAAAAGGAAAGCTCAAAAATCTGGTAAAATTGGAATGAAAGAAGGGTAGCACTAAAGTCAAAAGTAAAAAGATCCCAAACTAGGTGGCATCTTGAATACTGGCCTAAAGACCATACAATTATATAATGTTTTCAATTGAGAGACATTTGGGGTTTTGTAGTCAGGTTAAAATTAAAACAGAAACTTCAGTGTTTTTAAAAGATCGCCAGAGCTAGTGCTACTAATATGGATTTGAGGGCTATTCTGATTTCCTTTTCCATGTAGTGGAGGAAAATGATCCATTCCATTGTTTTGTAAATTTTCTATATTAAAAATCTAGGCAGTGCAGAGAAAAGACTATTCCTCTATGTTCCACAGGTCTGACCCCCTCAGTTAGGATGACTTGCAAAACTGTGGGCTATCCTCCCCACTGCCCCCAGGCTTCTGCACTCACATGTTGGCCCCTGACTGGGATGCCTTAAAGGCTGGCTTCAGTGGGCTGATTGGCCAGAACATCTTCAAGTAGTCTCTTTTGTAGCTTGAAATTCTCACAGCAGGGTTCCAAGGAGGGTTTCTAGGGGAAGTATCTGCAGAGCAAGCATTCCTCTGAGAAGCAGGTGGAAACCACTTGGCTTGTACTTTGGCTGAATCCTAAAGGACTAGCCAGACTGTAGGATGAGAGATATGTTAAAGCAGTCAGCCACAAAGTCTACGTAATGGGAGTTTAGAGATAATAAAGTATTCTGCCAGGAAGAGGAGTAAGATGTAAGTATTGGATAACAGCATGCAAATAGAACTGGCAGTAAAGAATAAAGAAGGAAGCTCAGATGAGTTTGAACTTAATGCAATTTTAAAATTACCAAACTGGGGCTTGGCATACAATACAGTGGGTACAGTGCATACCTCGCATGCTACCAAGTCCAGTCCAATTCCCAGTGTCATATATGGTCCCCTAAGCATAGTTATTAGTAATCACACAGAATCAGGAGTAATCTCTGGACACAGATGGATATGATGCCCCCATTTTTTAATTTAGAAAAGTTCTTTTGATGAAGTGACTAAACCAGAGATATTGAATTGGTGGTACAAGGAGAAGAAAAGTATATTTCCTGGAAATACATTTATTTTGGAGATCCAACAGGACATTGTTTATTCTCAAGACTAAAAGACCTTGAGTGAGCCCAACGAATACTAGAGAAAGCAAACCAGATCTTCTGGACTGAGAATAGGGAACTACCTGATATTTGCCTCAGTCTGTTCCCAATGGTACCCCAAATATATTGAGCTAATATTTACTAAATTCTTGAAATTTCCAAGGTAATTATCTGATTCTTTATGCTCCCTGGTGACCTGAGGTGAAGGTATGAGGGTAAGAAGAACAGGATATGGAAGAAGTTACAAGAAAAAGACCTGGATATGTACCATAATCTTCTGAGGTCAAAACCCATATATCTCCTTGAGTAAAAAAAGGTAACAAATTTCTTACATGGGAATGACATTATCACCACAAGTAACATACAACCAGTTATGTGACCAATTCATTACCCATGATTTCTTATCAATGACACTGTAGACCCATTGCATACCTTTGGTTTTCTCATGGTAGAAAGAAAAACATAGGGAGGTGCTTGATTGCAATGGTTCAAAGACTGTCTCATGGAGGTACCTTACCTGGACTCAGCATCACTAAAAAAATGTAAGATGTAAAGAATTTAACGTACTGTGCTGTAATATCCCCACATATACAATAGAGCTAGTGATTCAGTGAGAGCCTCTGTTATGACTGACAGTAGTGCCTGGTCCTTCACCCCATGGTCAAGTAAGCACATGATGAGCAAATGGGTGTGTACCAGCTATGGTCTCATTGCAGACTGCTCACAGAGCAAGAGCCCAGGATGCAAACTCATGACCTTCCTGACCTCCTCCCCCCCCTCACACACACCTTTCTAGACTGAGTGCCAGCTCCACCGTCTTCACACAAAGATGCAGAATCGAGAACGCAGGAAGCAGGAGGTTCAGAATTATTCTACATCCCTTGATAGGCACACAGAATCTTTATTAAGTTTGCATTCAAAGTAATTTTCCTATGAATTCCTACCTCTATACTCAGTGATCACTCCCAGAAGTGTTTGAAGAACCACATGCAGTCCCAAGAATTGAAGCAGAGTTGGCTACACACAAGACAAGTACCCTACCCACTATATGATCTCTCTAGCAATATTTATCACTTTTGGGCTGGAGAGATAGTACAGTGGATAGGTAGATTGTTTTGCAAGTGTGCAACCCAAGTTTTATCCCTGGCATACCATATGACTCCCAGACCCACCAGGAGTGATCCTTGAGTGCAGAGCCAGGAGTAAGCCCTGAGCACCACCTGTTGTGCCGCCCACCCCCCACCATGCACGTAAAAAAGATTTACCACTTTTTTGGGGGGGTTGGTTTTTAGACCACATCCAGCAATTCTCAGGGGTTGCTCCTGGCTCTGCACTCAGGAATTTCTCCTGACAGGGCTTTGGGGACCATATGAGATTCTAGGGATCATACCCAGGCCAGCTGCATGCAAGGCAAACATTCTACCTGCTATATTATCACTCCTACCTCAAAGACTTACCACTGTTAAGGGAATAAAGACCACCATAAAGGTCATGCATAACCCTGGATAATAATGCTCATTCCCTCTCAGCATTAAGGAAACCATGTGTGGATCACCTGTTCTTTCCCTGCACGGTTTGCTCTGCGGGAGCCACCTTTCCTTGTGGGCTTCACTTTCTTCATCAGTCTTCAATATGCCTCTGTGGTCCTGTGAGTCATCTCTGGCTCCCTATGATCTTGCTTTCCTCAGGGACTGATTCTAAACTCTCCCAGGGACAGGCATTTCTTCTTTAGCTCTGAGGCACTCCACTGTGTCTGAGCTCACCTGGCTTCTATCCTCTGCACTCAGTAAAGCTTTGGTTCCTTGTGCCAAGAGAGAAAGACAGAAAACAAAGCACTAGAAAGATTTCTTAAGATTCCTCAGACTCCAGCCATGACCTTCAGTGCTTGGACTGCTCAGTGCTCTCTGTCATTAAGAGATTTTCGCCACAAGTGGAAGCAAAAATAAATAAATGGACTACAACTAAACTAAGACATTTCTGCACTTCAGAAGAAATGGAGACAAGATACATAGACAGCCCATGGAATGGGAAAGATTATGCAATACCCATCTGATAAGGAGTTAATATCAAAAATATATAAGGCACTGGTAGAACTTTACAAGAAAAGAAAATCCAACCCCATCAAAAAATGAGGAGAGAAAATGAACAGTAATGTCCTCAAAGAAGAAATTAAAATGGCCAAAAGACACATAGAAGAATGCTCTGTACCACTAATCATCAGGGAGATGAAAATCATAGCAACAGTGAGACATCATCTCACATCACAGAGACTACAAACATCAAAAAGAACAAGAACAACTAGTACTGGATAGATAATACAGGGAGAAAGGGACTCATCCATTGGTAGTGGGAATGGCAATTGGCCAAATCCTTTTTATTTATTTATTTATATATATATATTGCTTTTTGGGGTCACACCCGGCAATGCTCAGGGGTTACTCCTGGCTCATGCACTCAGGAATTACTCCTGGCGGTGCTCAGGGGACCATATGGGATTCTGGGAATCGAACTAGTGTCGGCCATGTTGGCTGCGTGCAAGGCAAACGTCCTACCCGCTGTGCTATCGCTCCAGCCCCTGGCCAAATCCTTTTTAATAACAATAAGGACATACCTCAAAAAACTAGAAATTGAACTTTCATTTAACCCAGCAATACCACTTCTGGGAATATACACTGGGGGCCCAAAAACACACAGCGGAAATGCCATCTGCACTTCTATGTTCATTGCAGCACTATTTGCAAGAGCCAATTTTGAAACAACCCAAGTTTCCAAGAACAGACAACTGGATAGAGAAACTATGGTACATCTACACAGTGGGACACTACACAGGTTATAAGGAAAAATTAATTCATGAAATTTGTTTATAAATGGATGAACATGGAAAGTATCACACTGCGGGAAATGAGTCAAAAGGCAAGTAACAGACATAGAATGACTGCACTCATTTGTGGGATGTAAAAAAAAATAGTATGAGAATAATATCCAAGGACTGAAAAAAACAGTGGCCAGGAGGACTTGTCAATGGTTTGCCACAAGTATGTGGGAACAGAGGGCAGTTAGGATGGAGAAGGGACCAATAGGACAATAATAGTTAGAAATGATCGCTCTGAACAATAACTGAGTGCTGAAAGTAAGGTAAAGGTAAGGTAAAGGCCCTCCCGTTGATCGTCGATTTGCTCGAGCGGGCCCAGTAACGTCTCCATTGGAGACTTTGTTGTTACTGTGTCTGGCATATCGAATACTCTCGGTAGCTTGCCGGGCTCTCCGAGAGGGGCGGAGGAATCGAACTCGGGTCGGCCATGTTGGCCGCTTGTAAGGCAAACGCCCTACCCGCTGTGCTAGTGCTGAAAGTAGGTAAAAGGAAATACATGATATAACTTTTTATTATCTGTATTGCAAACCAAAATACCCTAAAGGAAAGAGAAATAGAGAAATACAGACAGATAGACAGAACAAAAATGGGACGGGGGAGTGGTAAGGAGGGTAACTGAGAACAGTGATGGTGGGAAATGTACACTGGTGAAGGGACTGGTGTTAGCACATTATAGGACTAAAACCCATTCATGAACAAATTTGTATCTATGTATCTCACAGTGATTCAATTTAAAAATTAAGATTTTTTTTTTTAAAAAGCAAAAGACTCTTGCCACAGGGCCACTTGAGAACATGAATACTGATGGACCAGTTAAGTAAGATAAGATAGGCTTTGTAAAAGGAGCTGGGCATTATCTTTTCCTAATACAGTTCTTCTATGAGTGGTCTTGCCTATGACTGATCATCAACTCATATCAGTGGCAGTACTACTGAAGGAAAATTGTATTTGCTTTCCCATCTGAGGAAGCTTGTTTTGTTGGACATCTCCCTTCCAGGTGAGGAAGGTTTCCTCCTCTGAACCTGATCTCGGCCTACAATAGATGTTCACTGCCCTTCTTATAATACAAGGCAGTTGAACAGCTTTCATTTCCATTGATGTCCCCACCTTTCTCTTCTCTAGGGGATTGGGGGTGGGACGAGGGAAGGGGTCCTGTTTTGAGGACAGGAGACACCACACACTCACATATTTGCTGGGGGTTGAATTCATGGCACACATAACCTGTTGGTCACTGTTTACAAGTTATAAATCTGCTTTCTGTCCTCCCATCAGTTCTGAGAGTGGATCCTAAAGACCTCCTCTCTGGCAAGGAGACTCCTAACCACATCTCCCCTGCCACCCACCTTGGTCCCCACCCAACCTTGGATTTGTTTTTTAGTTTTGTTCATTCTGCTACTTCTGCTCTTTTGTTCTTTCCCTTGATCCTCTTTCTCCTTTGGCTGCTTTGATGACTTCTCTCAGTCTGTCCATCTTCTATTTGGCACTTTTCCTCAAATTTTATTGGAGTTGTTCTCACCTGCTTGCTCTTCATTCTGAGGAGCTTGCATGTTTAGCCATCACTACTTAGCAAAGATTCACAAATTCTTATCTCTGGTCCTATCAGTTTCCTTAACTGCCCAGGCCCTACTATGCCAATATTCTGCAAGAATTTCCTCAAGTCAAAATCTTCAACTCAATAGCCCCAAACTAAATCAGACTTGAACTTAATTCTAAATTCTCTCCCATTTTCCCACTCTTGCCTGCATCTGAATCCTTGTTCTTTTCTCCTAGGTCAAAATTGGAGATCCTAGTGATTTTTAACATCTTTATTGAGATATAATCATGTATCATATAGTCATCAACTTGCAGAATCATTGCCATAATGAATTTTAAAGTATTTCACTCCCAACAAAACTAAAAAGCTCTTGCATTAGTAATCATTTCTTCTACTCTCCCCCTAGCTCCTGCACCTGCTAACCACTTTTTGTCCTTTTCAGACATTTCATTTAAATGCAACATATGTGATTATTTTCAAAGTTCATTCATGTTATGTGAGGATGGCCTTGCACCCAGTCAACCCAGGTTCAATCCCTGATACCTCATATGGTCCCCCAAGTCTTCCAGGAGTGACCCTTAAGTGCTCAGTCAGGAATAAGCCTGAACATCACTGTATATAGCTTAACAATAAAAACCAAAAGACAATCAAGGTTCACTTATATTGTAACATTTATTAGCATTTTATTCCTTTTTATTATGTAAATATGCTGTAATTAACCATGTCTTGTTGACCTGTTCATCAGGTGAAGGGCACTGGGTATTTTCTAACCTTCAACTATTATGAATAATGCCACTATGAACATTTGTGCACCACTTTTTGTATGGTATCTGTTTTCAGATGTGTATCTGCTTTCAGATACTGTTGATATGTCAGGAGTAGAATTATAATTCCATATTCAACATTTTAAGAACTGCCAAACTGTTTTTCAAAGTAGCTGCACCAATTTACATTCCTATCAGGAGTACATGGAGTGCCAATTCCACCAAATCCCTGCCACAACTTATTTTCATCATGGTTTTTCCTGCTAATGGGTAAAACTGGTAGCCTCTGTAATCTAAATTGGTAGTTTAATGATAGGCTAATGCATCTTTTTCACATGTGCATTAGGTTTATTAACATTCTTTTGCATATTCATATGACTTGGCTCTGTCTTAATTGAGTCTGTTTCTTTTTATTGTTGAGTTGCAAGAGTTCATTATATTACATAGGTAATATAGATGCACATATCTATTATTATCTATAATAATAACTTGCAGGGGCCAGAGTGATAGTACAATGGATAGGGCTTTTGCCTTTCATACAGCGGACCCATGTTTGATTCCCAGCATCCCATATGGTCCCCGAGTACTTCCAGAAGTAATTCCTGAGTGCAGAGCCAGGAGTAACCCCTGAGTATTACCAGGTATATCCAAAAAGACAACAACAAAAAAAAAAAGAAAAAGAAAAGAAATCTGAAAATAGTTTATCCCATTCCGTGGATTGTCTTGATGGTGTGTTTTGAAGAATAGTCTTTTGTTTGTTGGGCCACAGCTGGCACTGCTTAGGGATCACTCCTTGCAGGGCTTGGGGACCAGATGAGATGCTAAGGACTGAATTCAAGACAGATATATGAAACACAAGCACCCTACCTTCTGGCTCCCACAGCCTTAATTTTTGAGAAATTCTAATTTTTCCCATTTTTTAATATTTTTTTATGTTTTTTGATGTTTCTGGGGCTGGAGCGATAGCACAGCGGGTAGGGCGTTCGCCTTACAAGCGGCCAACATGGCCGACCCAAGTTCGATTCCTCCGCCCCTCTCGGAAAGCCCGGCAAGCTACCGAGAGTATTTGATATGCCAAACACAGTAACAACAAAGTCTCCAATGGAGACGTTACTGGGCCCGCTCGAGCAAATCGACGATCAACGGGAGGGCCTTTACCTTTTGATGTTTCTGAGAAAGCTTTTCACAACCTAAGGTCATGAAGACTGACTCCTGTGTTTTTGTTTATAAGTATTTTTAGTCTAACTCTGACTTTTGAATCTATGATTCATGTAGATTCATTCATTAATATACAGTAAAAAAAGAAAATGTCTAGTAGTAGTATTAATTATTATAAAGGCCCCACCTCGCAGTGTTGAAAGGCCCAAGGAGACTCAGCATATTATATGCCTGGTATTGTGCATGTGTGTGGTGTTTGACCTGGAGGTGCTAGAGGTCACTAGAGCTACACCCAGGGGTGCTCATAGGCCCATGTGGTGCCAGGGAGCACCATTTGTCAGAATAGGGCTCTTTTATATTTCCCCCTTATTTTGTCTCTTGTCTCATATTCTAACCTGTTGTCAAGTCTTGCTCTTATTCCCTTTTAAATGCATGCCAATTTTTTTACTACCACCATTTACCAGTCATCTTCCTCCAGGATAACTGTATCTACCTTTTGCCTTCTGAATGTTCAGCAAGCAACCCTCCCTGGGAAAGGAGGTATAAGAATTGGAATAATTCAAATAATTCACCTGTTCAGGCATCTCCAATTTAGCTCTGCAGCATATAGCATTTGGACCAAACAGTCCTGGATGCCTTTACTCTGGCCTCACCCTGTCTATAGTTGCAAACCAAGATGCAAAATTTAATTCTGTGGTTATTCTGCTCCTCACTGAAAGGGAAGTTCTTCTCTTATCCACCACCTTCCTGTCTATGTGCCTCCCCCGCTATATTCTGATAGGTTCTTTTTTTATTTTCTGACTTGTGGGGTCATACTCTGCAATGGTTAAGGACTACTTTGGGCTCTGCACTCAGGAATTACTCCTGATGGTGATCTAGGGACCATATGGGATGCCAAGGATCAAACCTGGGTGGGCCACATGCAAAGCAAATGCTCTCCTCACTGTACTATTGCTCTGGCCCCAGGTTCTTAATGGTTCTTCCAAATTCCAGCTCCTTGTTAAACATCCCTTAATTCCACCAGCCATCACCAATTCTCTCTGAAATCCCAACTGCATGTGAGTGGTTGGCTGCCCCAAACAATCATTATGCAGATGGTATTAGTAACCACAATTCTACTCTATCACCCAATACCAATGAGAACTTAGCTGCTGAAGTTTACAATACAGTGCAAGCAGGGAGCATATCGTAATGCAAATGAAGTTTCCCCAGATGGTGAGATAAATGAACTTTCCTAGTTCTAGAATTCAGCGCCTTCATCCATTATACACTGACCTAATTTTTAAGTTAAAAATTAAATCAATATTTCTAGCTGAGGAAGATTTCAAAGCCAAACCACTATTTTGTAAAGATCTACAGCATTATAATTTCTTATCACTGAATATAGTTCTCCATATTAATGACTGACCTCCAACTTCACACCCAAGCATTAAACTTCCACATAGCTCTTAGTTCTCAACGTTAACTTATAGACCTCCCCTCCCTGTAAAATAGCATTTAAGAAAAAAAAATTTAATCTACTAGGCAAAGTTTGGTTCATTGGATGTTGAGAGCAGAAAACAATAGCTTTGGGGCTCTAGCAAAACTTCAAAAGACTGCCCAGTGAGTGGCTGCTGGAGTACTTGGTTGAAGGAGAAGGAAGATAAACACAGGTATCCCTGGTCATTCAGGGATAGCAGCGTGAGGAAAGTTCTACCCGCTCACCAGCACCTTTAATAAAGCAAGGACTGGTACTGTATTAACTAGGCAGTTGCGGGCAATTGTAAGGTTGATCCTTTGGGGTTCTCTTGTTTCCTAGGGGATGAGACCTAGGTGGTTAAGAAACACTACGTTTGAAACACTACGTTAAGAACCAATGAGTTAAGTATTTGAATTGTGGCCCCAAAAAACAAACAAAAAAATTGTGTTTGGGGGGAAAAATTGTTTTCGGAAATGACCTAAATAATGTACTTAAAAAAAATAATAACTTGATAGGATGGGAGTGATAAATCAAAGGACTAATACCCATTCTTTGCATTCTGGAGGGCTCCACTGGATCCTGGGAACCCCCAGGAAGGATTACCCAGCACCAAAGCCTGTGACCCCCAAAATAATAATTCTTTTTAATCAATTAGAGATAGGCTTTAGTTCAGAGGCGTGGCTCCCCGGGGACTGACAGAAACTCCCCAGGCAGGCTATCAGACAACCCGGAATATCAGCTAACACTTGGGGTTGGGAGTGGAGGGCTGAGCGCCAAGCGCTGAGAGGCGCGAATGCTTCCGTCGGGTTCACCCGCACTCAGCTTCTTGCAGGTGGCCCCGGGTCAGCGTCCACCGCCCACCAGAGAAGAAACTGGGATGCAAACTTCCCGGAACTCGCTGTTCGTAGAGCCGCTGGAAGAGGCTGGGGTTCCTTTTATATCACCCCCAACCCCCCTCCTCGGGCGGGACGACCACAGAGGAATTCTCCGTGCACAAACACACCACCAACAAAAGGAAGCCCATTAGCTCTACGCTCCTGTGAACTCGCGCTCCCGCCCCAGACCACTTTGAACTGACCCCGGCCGCCGCAGCAGCCCCCGGCGCAGTGTGGGGTTCGCCGCGCCCTCCCCGGACCTAGCCCCCGCGCCCTCCCTCCCCTCCGATGCGCACTTTTGCAGCGTGCTCGGGCTTTGATGTCTCTTTACAGGAGGGTAGAGCAGCCACAGTCCTTCCCGGGCGCCCGGGTTGACTTGTGGCCTTGATACCTGCATCTCTAAGTGATTGTAACAAATTAAAACATATATGTATATACATATATACATATATATACATTGATCTCTCGGCCTGGTGTTTTTCATGGACTCGTCGAACATAACTTCATTAAGAAAAGTTTTGGGGAAGGGGGGACTGGCGGCACTTGGTGAAAGACTCCGAACTGCAGCGAGGGCCAGAGAAAGCAGGGACCCGGGCGGGCGGGCAAACACAAGAGGCTGTGAAGCCAAGAGCCAGGGCTTTGAGGCCTTGAGGAAGGGGCGGGTACGGGAGGGGGGGGAGACTGCGGGGTGGGGGGGGGAGGACGGGTACTGCCCTAAAAACTTTACATCCGTTATTTAACCAAACTTATTGTTTAATTTTGGGGTCACGCCTGGCTAGGCTCAAGGCTTACTCCTGGCTCTGCGCTCAGGTATCATCACTCCTGGCGGTGCTAGAGGGACTTTCTGGAGTGCAGGGAGTATCTGTTATTTAAGCTTTGGGCATTCACTATGGGCACAGCCATCCAAGACCAGCACTCATAGACCAGTACCATCATCACTCCTTTCCAGAAAATAGAAATCCGAGCACGAAGAGGCAGAGGAACTCGCTTGTCCAGATGACCAACCATAACGTAGCAAGAAAAAAAAATGTAGCTTCAAATTTTTCTAGTCTGAATACTTTACACCTCTTCCCCCCCCCCCCCCCCCAACCACCACCAAGTCATTCTCCAGTTTGGCTCTGCTGGGCTCCAAGGTTAGTTTAATTGGCTAATGGAGGCATCTTGGCGACGGGAATAAATTCTCTCCTATACCAACTCAAGAGATAGGGATAAGCTTCTCTCGCCTTTTTGTTAAAATAGTGAACCCAGTCCGCAGAAGAGAAGCCTTCTAAGCCAGCCCTTCCCTCCACCCTCCGGAAAGGCGTGCCCAATGAGCGCGAAGGAGTGGGAGAGGAAGCGCACGGAAAGACAGCAGCAGGCTGGAGAGGGCTCACTGGTCTCCGACATGCGTCGAGAAAGGACTCAAACCCTGGGCGCTGGTATGGAAAGAGGGTCGTCTATTGGGCTTGAAGCCTACGCTAAGATCTTGGTCCTTGCCTTATTCCAGAGCACCTTAACCTTACCAACCTCCGGGAGGACCTAGGTCGAGTTGTGCGGCCAATGCTCAGCCACTCCAGGGAGCCACCTTGTTGGGGGCAGGGGAGGGGGAGACGAGGTGTGCGCAATGAGCGAGCAAAGTGTTCACCGTTTTGGGCTTCATGCCCTATGTGTCCTGTCAAGGGGACCGGGAACGTGGCGCTGTCTCATAGGGCCTCAACCCTTAAAAGGAATGCCGAGAGGCCCAATATACAGCCCAGACCCGCATCGGAAGCCAATACGGCCAGGAGCTCGGATCACCGTGGCACACGCTGCGTGGCCGCTCCTCTCACATCACTCCAAGGTGGTTTGGTTTGGGAACTCTCAGTTGGCCTCCGAGAGGAGGGGGTGTCCCCGAGTTTGCGCCAAGAGCCGGGCGTCGCAGCCCAGGTAGCTCACTGGGCAGCAGGGTAACGTGACCCGCAGCTAGCTGGAAGCAGCGAAGGGGCTTGACCCGCATCAGAGTGTGTTTCAATCCCCTCCCAGCTGCCGAGGCTCCTCCTGCGTCTGCCCAACCTCACGCGCCTTCCGTCCCGGGGCCATTGCCTGCCGGTGTCTGACAGCGAGGGATTGGCGGGAACGAGTCCCTGATAAACAAGCTGCACACCCCACACCCTAAGACGTCCTCCAGATCCCCACAAAGTGACAGGGATTACAGTTTTGATTTTTCTTCCCTGTGGAGAGAGTCTCCGTTTTAGTCTTGGTGGGTTTGAGAAACAATAAAAGGCTTCCTCGACAGCGCGCAACTCTGCTCCCGTCGTGGGCGCTCTCTGCCGAACTTGCAGGAGGGAATGACCTGCCTCATCCCAACCTGCAGCGGGACCTGAGCTGCGTGCCCGCGGAGAAAAGAACGGCGCGGCCCTGTGCCAGGCACCGGTGTATTTTGTGGGCTGCCCTGTGAGTACTAGCCGAGCTTAGCTTTGGAGATAAAACGTGGCACGGATGTTTTTGCACACAATTTGCTAAAGTTGTAACCTGAGCAAACTTCCAGGTCGCTCGCGGGATCGTCAGCGGAGAGCCTAGGTCTCTTGTTAGAAGGGTGGCCCCGGAGCGTGCGCGCCACCCACCGACACCCTGGGCGGCCGCTTGGCCCCGCCCCGGGTCACCTCTAGACCTGCGACTCTAGGCGGCGGAAGCCGGGAGCGCTCATAGCAACGTGCCGCGTTTACCCGCGGTGCGTGCGCTGTCCGGGTGAGGAGTGTGTAAGGCCCCGGAGGGGACAGCTGTCTCCAAATCCAGAGTCTGGAGGCCTAAGTCAGATTTCTCTGGAGATAACAAAGACACTTTGTCACTTAGGGCGCTGCTTGAACGCAAATCTTTAATTGCACGGGGCGGGGGTGAGAAAAGGGGGATCCAGTGTCTCAAGCACCCCAGCGCGGGTCTCCAGGCGGCGAGGCCCCCTTTGATCAGGAAAATCCAATTATTTGTGTATATACATTTCCCACATAGTGATTACTTCATTAATTGTCCCGCCTTTATCTCCTCCCTTCCCATCCCCCCTAATAATCAGTTCTTTTATCCAGACCAACAAACACACCATAGGAGCTTTGTGGATTCAAAGGATTTGCTTTCGCTTCTGAAAGAGCCGCTATTCTTTGATGATTGGGTAGCGGCAAACTTCAAAGCCATAAATCTTCCCTCTGACTGGCTGGCGGCCCAGCAAAGTCCTTATCAAATTCTTGGAGGTGATCCTGAAGCGCTCAGACTGCGCGCCGAGCGGGCGGGCGAGCGAGCGAGCGGGGCGCGGCGAGGGGCGCGGGAGGGGAGGGCCCCGGCGCGCAGAACCCGCGCCGGAGGGACGCGGGGCGGCCACTCGTCCTCACCTTCGGGTCTCATGCGGTGGCGGCGCCCGGCTCCGCCGCTCCCGGCTCGCACGCTATAGCCATGGCCGCCGTGGCGGTTCTCCGCAACGACTCGCTGCAGGCTTTCCTTCAGGTCAGATTGGTGATGGGGGGCGGGGAGGGGGGGGGGCGAGGGCGTTAATCAAGGGACTGGGGGGATCTCTCTGGGTATTGCTTGAATCTCAAGAGGAAACCCCGCTCGGTGCAAGCCTCTGAAATCGGACTTTCAGAGTGGGTGCTGCCAGTGCCAACTTCACGCCGAATCTTTGGGGTCGAGAGCTTGGCCTTAGTGGGGGGCTGGGGAGAGGAGGCACGATCCTGGGTGGTTCCGAGGGGGGCGTCTAGCTGGGAACTGAGTAGGGGTCCCACCCGGGCTGGGCCCTCCCGCAGCGTCCAGCCCGAGGCGGGCTGGGGAGGAGCGGGGGAGGGTCGGGGAAACCCGAGCATAAAAGATGCGCGCGGGGGGGCGGGCGCTGGGGCGGGGGGCGTTCCCAGACCCCGTCTGACCGCGGAGCCGGCCTCCGCCAGTCGGACCCCAGTCCCACACGTCGTGCCAGCTTCCTGAAAGGCTGGGCAGGGGACGCGCCTCTGGGCAACCAGTAGTTTAGCCGGAAGCGCTCGCGTGCCCCTGGTCCAGGTAGCGCCGGTACCAAAGTTTTGCTGCCGGGCCGGGTGCCTGCGTGGGGGGTTGGCGGCGGGGGCGGGATGGCTGCGACGGGGAGGGGCGGCCGTCTCGCCGCTGGAGTGGGGGTGGCCGGTCGGCCGGCAGACCGCGCGCGCCACGCTAACCTTTTGTCTCTTCTCCGCCCTCCCCTGCCGCCGCCCATGCAGGACCGCACCCCCAGTGCCTCCCCGGACCTGGGCAAACACTCGCCCCTGGCGCTGCTAGCCGCCACCTGTAGCCGCATCGGCCAGCCGGGGACCGCGGCGCCCCCCGACTTCCTGCAGGTGCCCTACGACCCAGCGCTGGGCTCGCCCTCCCGGCTCTTCCACCCGTGGACCGCTGACATGCCAGCGCACTCGCCGGGCGCGCTGCCGCCCCCTCACCCCAGCCTGGGGCTGACGCCGCAGAAAACGCACCTGCAGCCGGCCTTCGGGGCGGCGCACGAGCTCCCGCTCACCCCGCCGGCCGACCCCTCGTACCCCTACGAGTTCTCGCCGGTCAAAATGCTGCCCTCGAGCATGGCGGCGCTGCCCGCCAGCTGCGCGCCCGCCTACGTGCCCTACGCCGCCCAGGCCGCGCTGCCCCCGGGCTACTCCAACCTGCTGCCCCCGCCACCGCCGCCGCCGCCGCCGCCGCCGCCTCCCTCGTGCCGCCAGCTCTCCCCCAACCCGGCCCCCGACGACCTCCCGTGGTGGAGCATCCCGCAGGCGGGCGCCGGGCCCGGGACCTCCGGAGTGCCGGGGACCAGCCTTTCCGGCGCCTGTGCGGGGGTTCCCCACGCACCGCGCTTCCCTGCCTCCGCGGCTGCCGCCGCCGCTGCCGCCGCCGCCCTGCAGCGGGGCCTAGTGCTCGGCCCGTCGGACTTCGCTCAGTACCAGAGCCAGATCGCCGCGCTGCTGCAGACCAAGGCCCCCCTGGCGGCCACGGCCAGGAGGTGCCGCCGCTGCCGCTGCCCCAACTGCCAGGCGGCGGGCGGCGCCCCCGAGGCGGAGCCGGGCAAGAAGAAACAGCACGTGTGCCACGTGCCGGGCTGCGGCAAAGTGTACGGCAAGACGTCGCACCTGAAGGCGCACCTGCGCTGGCACACGGGCGAGCGGCCCTTCGTGTGCAACTGGCTCTTCTGCGGCAAGAGTTTCACGCGCTCCGACGAGCTGCAGCGGCACCTGCGGACCCACACCGGGGAGAAGCGCTTCGCTTGTCCCGAGTGCGGCAAGCGCTTCATGCGTAGCGACCACCTAGCCAAACACGTCAAGACGCACCAAAACAAGAAACTCAAGGTTACTGAGGCCGGGGTCAAGCGGGAGGACCCACGGGACCTATGAGCCCACCTGGCGGCTCCCGGCTAGGGGCAGGGCGCGCTGCGGGCAGCGGGGCGGAGCAGAGGCGATTGCCCTTTCAAGCTGCCAGGGTCCGGGAGAGAGGCTGGGATCCAGGCTCCCTGGGGAGGCTCCTGGGACAGGGACCCAGACGGGTTCAGAAGGGGCATAGGAGTCTGCGTTAGGCTAAGGCAGTTCCCAGCTCTGGACTCTTCTTCCTACCGTCTAGGAGACTGGCACTTTGCTGCGGGGGGCAGGGAGGACCCCCTTCTCGATTAACCTTGCATATAGCAAACGCTGCGGAAGGACCTTGTAAGATCTCTGGACTAGCGCTCGGGCTTTTTTTGTGAAGAATCGGCCGGGCTTTGTACAGGTTATTTAATAGCTTTGTTAAGGAATAATTATAATAATTATAACATTAATAAAACGTGACTTTTGTCCTCAGCTCCACGCAGAGCTGCAGCATGAAATGTCTCTGTAAAGCGATGAGCAGTTACAGCGTGAAAATAAATACGTTAACTCCGGGTCACCTCGGGAAGACCCCGCTGAGCCGGTCTCATTTGATCTTTTCTTCTTCCAGGAGGTTTTGCCAAGCGGTCAGGTTTCACCGTGAATTGGAAGGTTTCCTTAGCCTCGGGTCGGAGTCTCTAGTTTTGGAAGGTTGAGGGGGAAAGTGAGTTAGGTGCGTGGATTAGGAGAAGCAGGACAGGAAGAATGTGGTGGTGAAACGGTAAGGCGAGATTTTCCACTCACAGGTGGAGTCATCCCTCCTTACGACGTGACCCAGACTGTCGGATTTCTCTCTTTTAAAGTTTGCCTTTTGCTATGCGGTCTATGATGGGCGAATTCTTTGTAATTTTCCATTTCTGGGACTCTGCTCTCCCTTTCAGCGTGATGTGCTGGTTTCCGGAGATGGCTTTGAAGAGGGACAGCTCCCAAGTGAGATTTTGGAGGCGAGAGAGAAACCGAGGCCCTGTTTGGGTTGATCTTTGCCAACAGAACGTCACGTTGTATTTCAACCCCAACATGACCTACAGCATGATCTTGTTTGTTGTCTTCTTATTCTCCGGCTTGGGGAATCTTAACTGTCTTGTTTCACAACTACTTAAGGACTTTTTCTAGGCCAGGAAAATCCGTTTTGTGGCTTGGATTTTTTGAAGCTAATTCATTGAAGCTAATTTTCTCAGGGAGGAGCCAAAGAGTGTCATAGTTTGAAATTGTGAAAATGAGGGTATTTATCTTAACTTTCTCACCTTTCTCTAAAATTTGAAGTTTACAAAGTGCTTTATCTCCTGTGTCTCAACTAAAGTTTTCCTTGACGTTTTCTAATATGAATTTTAAAATCAAAAATCGAAAATTTATTCTTGTTTCAGATTTGGCAAAATACAGAAAAATATTGTCAATTTTGTTATTATGTTCATCTAACATTAGTGATGACAAATTTCAATGGAAATCAGTTATCTTTTCTCAGTAACAAACACTACACTGGTAGGAGTTTAGTTTACTCCTGAACTGATAACTCCTGTTTTCTTCTTAAGTCGAATCAAGGGGACACTCTTAAAAGCTTGAGATTTACTGTGTTAGAACAGTCTCAACATAATTGTGATGAAATTCATTTGTATATTCCTAAAATATCATTTTTCTTTGTATTGATGGATCTGGATGAATATCAGGATCATTGTGAAAATAATGTCTTAAAACCACTTTCCCAGTAGATATATGGGACTATTTAACAAAAAAACAGACTGTGAGTCTTCAGACTCCTTGGGATGAAGTTTGAATTATATTTTCAAGAGTTTGACAGTTTTGCAAGTAATAGTGGTGAGTTGTTATGCAGTCCCTGTAGATTTACATCTAAGGATGTGATCTTAATCTAAATATTTCTGAAAATTGTTTCTAGGAAGAATTATAGAAACTCTTAGATGGGACCCATGCCTTAAAATCTATTTCATAGTCAATAAAGGTTATTTGGTTAAGTAACCAAATGTCAAAGGTTATTTGACAGGAGAAGGGGAATCCTTACTAGAAAGTGAGAACAGGGCTTTGGGTTCAGAAAATTTGACCTATTTGACCCGAGAAAGAAAAAAAGAACAATTCGGAAGTGAGATATGCTAATTTTTACTGAAGGCTGTGATCAGTATCTAATGAAATAGTGCAGATAAAGTTTCCTTGTAATTTTGACTTCGTTGAAAGAAAAATGTATAAAGTGCATGAAATTTAATATTTAAACAGATAAGTTATTTAAGATGGTTTTCTTAAAATTATAACATTGCGGTTAAGAGGAGAAGTAGATTAAATATATGGCATTTATCTAAAAGTATATATTGGAGAAGAGGGCATTGAGCCACATAAAGTTCTGGGGATTGAACTGCACCAGTTGGTGCAAACTGGGTCCACCAGTTGCAATGCAAGCACCTCTATACTGTGGTCTGTCCCTAGAATATATATAATTTTAAAAGCTGAACCATTTGCTGGCCATTTTTTTCTTAAGTTATTATCTGAGTCTAAAATTTTTAAGTTAAGAGTAAAGTCTCTCAACTGATTTGGTCCAGCTGAACACCTGCTCCTCATTTTACCATTTCAAGATACATAGTCTCCTCAGCACCAGCAGGAATGATCCCTGAGCACAGAGTCAGGAGTAAGTCCTTAAACAAACCAAATAAAAAAACAAAATAAAATAAAAAGCATGCTAATGGATCACTTCTATCTTTATGGTTGGGAAACCATAAGGATCAAATCAGGCCTCTTGCATGCTGAGTATGTACTCTAGCTCACTGAGCTATCTCTTCAGTCCTAAAAATTATTTAAAAATAAATCATTATGCAAAAATGATATGCTATGAATTATCTATATAATAAAGCACAGTTGTAACGGAAAATTTAATGAAACTCAAGTTAAAAAATTTTTAGAAAAGGGACCAGAATGGTAGTACAGTGGGGAGAGCGTTTGCCTTGCACTCAGCCAACCCAGGTTCAATTCCCGGCATCTCATATGGTCCCCCGAGCACTGCCAGGAGTAAATCCTGAGCATCACTGGTGTGACTCTAAAAGACAAAAATATTAAAAATTTTCGGAAGCTAATTACTACTAAATAAAAACTAAAATTATTTCCTTGCGGTTTTGCCAGCTTTGAAAAAGGAAGTTTAATTCGTCAATTGTATTTAAGTTGTGTTTAAGTTTTACATAAAAGTACTCCAAGCTTACTGGGGAAAAAATGTGAATGACCATCTTAACTCCTTGATGCAGGCACTGCAAATTGTTTTTCTCACTGATAGTTTTATTCATATACTCCACTTTGTCAGTCAGCATCAAACTAAAGTGTAATATGAAATTTTAGTAATAATAACCACTTCTGTTGGCACAGCCTGATGATATCCAAGTGTGAATGATCAGTGGTATGCACCAGCAGCAACATATTAAATGTCAGTATATTTACATTTTTCAGGCAAATTTTTTAGGATGCAAATACAGTGTAAAGTGTCATTTAAGAAATTTAGGGGCTATAAATGAAAAAATTAAAATTAAAAAATAAAAAATGTAAGGACTAGAGAGATAATACAAATGGTAAGACTCTTGCCTTGCATGAGGCCAGTCCCAGTTCGATCCCTATCACCACTTATGGTCTAACAAGCCCTGCCAGGAGTCATCCCTGAAAACAGAGCCAAGGAGTAAATTGAGCATAACCAGGAGTGGTTCCTACAAAAATTTATATTTTAATGTGATAAGAGTATTTTTTAAAGAATTAGCAATTGATAAGTCACCATTTTGCTCACTATCTTAGAACATAAAGAATTAAGTTTTCTCCTTATCATATAGGTCAAAGGACTTTTTGTGTGTATAAAGGACTTTGTGTGGGGGGAGGGAGCCCTGAATTCCATCCCTGGCTCTGCATCATCCTCAAAGTGCTACTGGGTATGCCCCAAAACAAAGAAGAAATCCCAAGAAACTAAACTATCATTAATTACTTGGAACTTTGTGTTTCTTGTGAGCAATTCTGTTGTTTTCTGCTTTTCTCAAAGGGGGATTATGTAGATTTATCGTTAGCTGACCCGTGATTTGTACTAATTCTGGTATTGAATGAAAGTAAATTATGTTGAAGATAGTACAGAAAACAGAGAGAGTACAGTGGATAAAGTGCTTACCTTGTGTACATTCAAACTGGTTCAATCACCAGCGTCACATATGGCCACTCCTAAGCACTACCAGGAGTGATCCCTGAGCACAGAATCAGGAGCAAGCCCTGAGCAGTATTGGGTGTAGCCCCCCAAACTAAGAAAGATAGTACAATTATATAATTCACCACCATGATAGTCTTTTCTACTATGAATTGACACCTCATTTGATGTACTATAATTATGTAAATATAATTTATAAATCTTAGAATATGTACAGTATTTTAAATTATTTTGCCGTTCATTCAGGCAAGACATTCAAACTTAAAAAGTTGGGCTTGAGCATGCTTCTTACAGAAACCTGTATGATACAGTATTTTCAGAAAAGGAAATTTTCACCCCAATTCACACTGTGTTTCTATTCTAATACTGTGGGTTTGTAAGTAGCTTAAAGCAACATTTTTAATGAATCCTGTTTGATCCTGCTGTAAGAATTTCTGGAAATGTTACTATTGCTGTAGCTATGACTGCAAACTCATGTAAATAGCTAATAGGTTGTTTTAGGGCTCTACAGTGCCAAACTGGGACCAGAGAGACAACTTGATAGACTGAGTGATGCTTTGCATGCATCACTGGTTAATCTCTGGCACCACATGATTCCCTGAGCACTCAGGGATTGATCCCCAAGTACCATTGGTTGTGACCCAGAAAACTAAAAATAAACCCAAAAAATGGAAACTATTTTCCCCTTACATTAGTTTATCACATGAAATAATGACACATTGAGGGACCAGGAAGATGACCAAAGGCATGTTGGAGGACCTGTTTTAGTCCCTGGTTTTACGTCCTACCTTGAACCCTGCAGGAAGCAGTTACTAACTAGAACATTATCAGGAGCAAGCACTGAGCAAGTAATATCCCCCATGCACTGCCAGATGTGGCCAAAATAACAATAATTAAATGATGATAATAATAACAAGTTTAGATAAATTAGCACTGACTAAGAAACCATCTGTATTGTGGAATCAGTTTCAACCCTCAAGCCTTGTGTTAAGGTAAATGTACTTAAACGTTTTATCTTCCCAAATTGAGGACCAGGACCACTCAAAGCAAGTCATAAGTTTTCTATGAAAAATCATAACCAAAACAAAAGCAATTTTAAAATGAGTATAGGTGCAAAACAGCTTGGAAAACAAGGGGGAAAATGAGGAGAAACCTACATAGGTGTATGTTGAACAAGACATCTATACCTAGAGATTAATACACCAAAGAGCATGGTGTCATTGATTGATCACTATAATGGTAACCTGTTAATGTGGCACTCAGTATATGTAAACTTAATTTTTCTCTGCTGGTGTTCAGACTTAATACATTTTTGGTATTAAAATCTTTGTGCTGTTTTTCCCTTTATTATTTTAAGCAGTCTATCTGAAATTTGTGAGCAGTGTAAAATAGTTTACTTAATGTTACTTTAATAGATAAGTGATTTCCTTCAACAGAGATGCAAACTGTAGTAAACCATCACAACTTTTTGATAGTTTCATCATCATTTTTACCATCTTAACTTTTTGGTACTGTTGTTTATTCCTGGTTCTGTGCTCAGGGACCACCCCTGACAAAGGAATCATATGGGATTCCAGGGATGGAAGCCAGGTATACCATATGCAAGGCAAGTGCACTATCCTCTGCTCTATCTCTCCAGGCCCATATTATAATTTCTTGTTACCAATCAAAGCTCTTTATATGACTATTGATAAACTGAAATTTTGATGACTCCCCTTTCTATATTTTCTATTTTTCCTTCCATGTCTTTAGTGATTACACTGAAGCATAATTCCCAGTGGGGTAATTGACATTAAAATCATAATTCAGGGGCCAGAGCGATAGCACAGCAGGTAGGGCGTTTGCCTTGCACACGGCTGACCCAGGTTTGATCCCCAGCATCCCATATGGTCCCCCAAGCACTGCCAGGAGTAATTCCTGAGTGCAAATCCAGGAGTAACCCCTGAGCATTGCTGGGTGTGACCCAAAAAGCAAAAAAAAATCATAATTCAGTCCAGATATGTATGTGAACTGCAGAGATTTCTGCATACACATAATAAACTATTATTAACTTTTATATTTAGTTGTCTACTTAATAACAGCATTCAATACATGGAAAACAAATCAAGTTTCAGTTTGGTGTATGGAAGACCTGTAGCTTTCATTTTTTTTGTTGGTTTGGGGGCCACATCCCTGCAGTATTCAGGGATACTCCTCTATCTGTGCTCAGGGATCATTCCTGGTGGGTGTGAGGTAAGGGGTCCCTAGGTTGGCCATGTGCAAGGCAAGCACTCTACATACTATACTATCATTTCATCCCCAGCTCTCATTTTTTCAAAAGATTATTTTGGCATGATGAAAATTCATTCTGCCTATTTTAAAATGGGAGTTTGATTTACAGTAGCATGATTCACTTAAGGTTCTTCTTTGACAATAAAAAAACACGGAGATGGCTCAAAAAACTGGAGCACATGATTTGTCTGTGGAACTCCAGAGTCGATTCCTGACTCTGCATGATTCCCTGAGCACATAGTTAGGAGTAGCAACTAGGAACAGCAAGGTGTGGTCTCTACCCAACACAAACAAAAAAATCTTATTTAAAAAAATTTTTTTAGTTGAATCACAGCGAGATACACAGTTACAAAGCTATTCATGATTGGGTTTCAGTCACATAATATTCCAACATCCATCCCTTTGCCAGTGTAGATTTATCACCACTGATGTCCCCAGAACAAACAAAAATTCTGAAAGTAAGAATACACTAAAATTTTCTAAAGACTGGAAGTATCTAGATTTCATCTGCTTTTTAAAATGTAAAGTTAAAATGTAAAGTTAACCATTCAGTTTTTCGGGTACTTGTTAATGATTTTGTATTTAGCATAATCTAAAACATGGATGGAAAACATCTGGCCCTCAGCTTAATTTTATCCTATTCACAAGGCAAATATCAAAGCTAACTCCTCATTTATGTTTATGGTTGGGAAAATGTGTGCTAATTTGAAAAATATTTGGTGGCAGTTTCCTTATTTTTTAACATAAGGTACCCTGAAACCTATTTTCATTTTTTTCAAGTTTGGGCTTTATATAAAACCCAAATCTATATATGTAAATGTATATGTACATATGTATATAAAGCATACATTAGTTTAGAGGCCATACCCAGTGCTGCTCAGGGCTCCTAGGACTGTGCTCAGGGGTCACTTCGTACAGTGCTCAGGGAACTATATGTATTTCCAAAAATCGGAACCGAGGACTGGAACCATAGTACAGCAGGAAGGGCACTTGCTTTATATGCAGCCAACCCAGGTTTGATCCCTTGCATCCCATATGGTCCCCCAAGCACAGCCAGGAGTAAGTCTGAGTGAAGAGCTAGGATTAACCCCTGAACATTACCAGGTATGGCCCAAAAACAAACATTTGGAAATGAGGTCAGCCACATGCAAGGCAAACATCTTAATCCCTTTACTATCCAGCTAATGTTCTGAATATTTTTTCTTTTTCATTCTGTATGTCTCTTCACTTGTAAATGTCACACATCTTTGCTATTTTCATGTTCATCTCTTACATGGAAACTTATTTTGTTTCATATATCTCTCTTCTTTGTCTCGAAATATCTATGCCCATTATTTCTCTATAAGGCAGAACAGGATTTTGAACTATTATTCCTTTAAACTTGCTGTATTTTAATATGCATATTCTTCTGTCTAAATTTTATTTATAAACAAATATTACAGTTTTGATTTGGGGGGGGTTGTTTGCTTGCCTGTTTGGTTTGTTTTTGGGGACTGTACGTGGCAGTGCTCAGGGCTTACTCCTTGTGCTCAAGGGGCCATATGTGGTGCCAAAGATCAAACCTGGCTAATAAATAAGGTCTGGGGAAAGCCTTGGAAGTTTTATTATAATCATCACCCCAGTGACCCTTAAAATGGACAACTGGGGGTGCCATTAGAGAAGCTTTTCTTTCACAAGAAAAAAAAACCTATTGAGTAGGGTAAATTCTGAACATTTTCACAATGCTCAGATAATTACTCTGTAGTTCACCTTTCTTTTGTTTTTGGAGTCACAGCTCATGTGGTAAGGACTAAGACATAAAAGATTGCAGGATCATGGTGCCAGAGCAATAGTATAGTGGGTAGGGCATTTGCCTTGCATTCAGCTGATCCAGCCTCAATCCTGGATCCCTAGTATCCCAAATGGTCCCCTGAGCACCACTAGGAGTAACCCTAAGTATCCCTGGGTGTGACTCAGAAAGAGAGGGGGGGGGGGGAAGATTGCAGGATCTTTTAGAGGGAAGTCACTCAGAAACTTTGTCTTTTTTGCCCAAGTCTATGCTAAATGCTGCACATCATGAATCTCTCCCTGAAAGAATAAGAGTAGAATAAATACACTATATGATCATTTAGATTTGCTAAATTCTCAATTAAAATCGGTTGAGCTTTGAACAGAAGTCAGAAATATTAAACACATAGATTCTAGATGCATCATTCTGGACTCATATTTCTGTGAAAATTCAGATTCATGTTATTGAGCTTTATAACAGAAATGATCTCAAAGTTCACCAGCTCAAAGCTTCTCATTGTGCAGATGAAGCAATCTGGCCTTCAAAGGGAGAGAAGTGCTTCAAAGGAAGAGAAGTAAGTGTCCTATCTTTTCACACCTGCAGATCTGCACCTGTCCTGCAGACTGGTCTGTGGATCAGCATTTATAACCAAGTGGCTTTAAACCTTTCTACACCTGCAGCCTGGCACTGTTCCACAGACCAGCAGTTGATGCCCACTGTTCTAAACCATTGAGCTTATGGTCCGTAATGATTTATAAGTAGGATGCCTTATACCCAAAACTGGATTGTTTTTATACTCTGATATCTGCAGGGAAATAACTGTCTGTCTGTCCTCCCATTGTTCATTGATTTGTTCAAGCGGGCCCAGTAACGTCTCCATTGTGAGACTTCTTGTTACTGTGTTTGGCATATTGAATATTCTGGGTAGCTTGCCAGGGTCTCCGAGAGGGGCGGAAGAATCAAACCCGGCTCGGCCAGGCTGGCTGTGTGCAAGGCAAATGCCCTACCACTGTGCTATCACTCTAGCCCTGGGAAATAACTAGTCATAAATTAAGATGTTTAAAAGTTAATGTGCTTCAAATAATAGTTTAGGATTTTTACCGGAAAACAAATATATTTCGAATTACCTTAGAAATGCAAACATTCATTCAAAGTTATTTCTTCTTTAACAAAAATGTGTATAGTGCTTCCTGAGTAGCAGGAACTGTTTGGGTATTGGAGAGAGTATGTGGACAAAATTTTAGCCCTTACAGAACTTGCATTCTTGTGACATCACAGTGCTGTAATTCTTAGCTTTCTCACCTCTTTATTATCCCCTTCACTTGTGTTTACTCCTCAGGTATTTATGAAATGCTTTCGGGTACTGAAAACTATGAGTACCCATTATGATAAAAGCATGTAGAGTTCTTGCCCCTGTTGGCAAATAATCTAGTGGGGGTGAATAGGATGTCACCTATCAGAGAGTACCAGAGATCAGGAGCTATTCACTGCTCATTACCTAAGAGAGTACCTGCAAGATGCATTTGTGCTGTGGAATATGAGTAAGGTCAGTTGTAAGGGTACTGGAGATTTAACTAATGTTATCACTTCCTGTTATTGATAAGACCTGTCTTGGAGACTCTTCTGTTACTTGGGTGCAGTAGAAGGGTAGTCCTAGGAAGCTGTTAGCTAGCTCTCTCTAGCCTTTCCTGGGCTATCCTGTGCCTGCCAGATTTTGTTGTTTGTTTTTGTCTTGGGTCACACCTGGAGGTGTTCTGAGAATATTCTCTGTCCTGCAGACTAGGGGCAAGGGATCAAACCCATGCCTCCTGCATGTGTTCAGCCTTTCTCTCTCTCTCTCTCTCTCTCTCTCTCTCTCTCTCTCTCTCTCTCTCTCTCTGACTTAAATCACCTTAGTTAAGCTATTGTTATTTGCAGCCTGTAAGAGTGACTAAACCAGTTCTCTCCTTCAAAGATCACACATTGCTTTTAGCAGTGTGCCTGCTGAGTCCTCCTGTGGCAGCTGTGAATTGCTTCCCTTGCTAAACTGTGGGAAGGAAACCTCCCCCTGAAGCTGAGGCCCATCTGATTGGAGTGACAAGGACAGAGATAGTTTTTTTCCCCCCTTATAATCGCTAAGGACAATCTTCTTCCTTATTCATTGCCCCACCTATGACATAATGCTGGCCCTTAGAGTGTGAAGTAAACTGTAACAGACTTAGCCAACTAGCAGAGCAGTGACTGATGGTGTTCAGAAGCTCCCCCACAGCCAAGGGCCCTGCTCTGCAGACCAGTCATCAACCTTAGTTTTCTGCTGTCAGAAGCCGAATAAACCACTTCTCTCTTTAGAAGAATAAATAAAGATACCACACAGTGCTCCCTTTCTGTCTCCTTCTGACTCTGTGTCTGCTAGAGCGTCACTCTACAAGAAGGCCTTGTTAAGGCCCAGCAAAGGAAGTTTCTTCTCTATCACAGCTTTTCATCTCTGCCCATGCCTGAGTACCCACAGGGCTGCCTTCACTTTAGAGATAGGTCTATTTCACTGTTTGTGAGGATCTTCTCATGTAGATATCAGTGTTTCAGAAACTAGGGACACAGAATTGAACAGGACAGACAAGCTTCATCTGGAGGCTGACACCCTACAAAGACAGTAAATACATAATCAATAAAGGTCAGAGTGGTAGCTCAACTAGCTGGAGCTCATGCTTTGCATTCAGGAAGCTTGGGTTTGATCATCTTGTGGACCCCCAAGCACCAAGCCAAAAGTAGCCTTTCAGCATTGTCATGTATATAGCCCCAAAACTGAACCAAAAAAGACATAATAATGAAGATAATTTCAGGGAATTATGAAGTAAATCAAAACAACCCCAAATGAACTTCATTTGTTATTATTTTAGTTCGCAGTTTCAATCAACACACCCTTATTGTCCCAGCTCCACTAGGGGCTTCAGCTGAGGACAGCTGAATGATTCTGGGCAGGGATCCTACAGGTTGCCTCACTCTGCTGTCCTGAGGCCTGAGCTGGTGGATTTCAAGGCTGGACTTTTTGTGTGCCTGAACCCTGTGACAAGACCTAAGAGGAACAGCCAGTGAGAGTGCTGAGAGGGAGTAGTTCAAGCTTCGACCTTTCAGCCTCAGCCTTGGAATCACATTTGTTGGTTTACATTGAGTTATTAAGGCTAGCCTAGATATAAGGGGAGGGAATTAGACTCACCTCAATGGGAGAGTGACAAAGTCCCCTTGGGATGGGAGAGACTGTCCTAGTCTGTTAACTATGTTGAGGTTTTCCAGGTTACTCTCTTAGTAGTGTCTTTCTACTCATTCATTTCTATATTACTTATTTACACATTGTTTCCTTTCAAGAAATTTTTGAGGACACTCAGTAGTAATTACAGATGAACTAATGGAATAGAAACAAAGTAAAAAAAGTTGGTTGGTCTCAGGCACCAATCTCAGGCACATCTTCTTTCATTCATTTCAAACATATTAATGATGTATTAATACTGAGATTGTATAGAAGATAGGAGTAATGAAATCAGGCCCAATTCTCATGAATAAGTAATTTTAAGTAATGCCACAAATGTATAACTGCAAGTATTCTATTCTCAGATGCATTACACAGCTATGGTAAGGAGCTGTAAATGTGCAACACAAAAGTTTGCCCATTCCAGGAAATTAGTAAAGATTTTGCTGGAAGTTTTGTTTAAGCAGATAACTCAAAGTTAAAAGGTAGCTAGAGTAGGGTGATGCAAAGTGAGTTACACTGATGGTATGAAGACTCATTATTGTTATTATTATTCTGTCCTCCCGTTGTTCATCGATTTGCTCGAGCGGGCCCAGTAACGTCTCCATTGGAGACTTTGTTGTTACTGTGTTTGGCATATCGAATACGTCATGGGTAGCTTGCCAGGCTCTGCCGTGCGGGCGAGATACTCTGGGTAGCTTGCCGGGCTCTCCGAGAGGGGCGGAGGAATCGAACTCGGGTTGGTCCTGTTGGCTGCGTGCAAGGCAAACGCCCTACCGCTGTGCTATCGCTCCAGCCCTATTATTATCATCATCATCATTATTTATTTTACAGTTTTATGGGATTTGTGACAAGGTGGTGTATTACATTTCTACTTTTGTATCAAGTAGCATTTCTTTATTTTAAAAATGCATCTAACAAATACATATTCAAGGAAAGATAATAGGGGCCAGAGTGATAGTTAGCTGGTAGGGTACTTACCTTGCATGAATCTGACCTGGCTTCAATCCCCAGCAGCTCATATGGTTCCCTGAACACCACCAGGTATGGTCCAAAAACCAAAAAGAAAGAAAGAAAAAAAAAGATGAACTTCACATAAATAATACCTGGATGATTGGTAATACTTGTCTTGGTATGTTGAGGAGTAAGGTAAGGTAAAGAGTAATTGAAATTTTAATGATCGGGGTCTTAGAAACATTTATTTTGAAGAAATTTCAAATTTATGTGTAAATATATAAATCAGTTCTTGAACATTTTGCTCTGATTTGGCAGGCTTGTGTGACAAGTTGCTGGACATTTGTGCTAGGTTGCTCATTAATACACAGGTTAGATTGGCATTTTATCAATTGAGTATCATGAAGTGAGGGAGAGGGAAGAGCAAAGACTGGATTGGTTGATCCTAAATGACTCTCATATGTGAGTGTCTTAGGAGTTTGCAAAGTATAGTTAAGCCTAAAACAGAGGGAGTGGGAAGTGGGGTACTGTCAGAACCCCTAATTCACACACACACACACACACACAATACCATAATTCTTGAATTCTTTATCTCTAAAGTCAATGTTCTGTCTCTCTGTCTCAGTTGATATAAATAAATCTAGACATGTGAAACCCCCAGAAACAGAGGGACAACTCTTATTGAAAAAAATAATTCATCTTTAAATGGACTGTGCAGTTCAAAATTATGTTAAGGAAGGCTGGAAAGATAGTACCATGAATAGGAAGTTTGCCTTATAATGTGGCTGACCCAGGTTCAATCTCTGGCATCCCATATGGCCCAGTGTGCCCCACAAGAGTAATTCCTGAGTGCATAACTAGGAGTAACCTCTGAATACTGCCAGGTGTGGCCCCAAAACCAAAATAAGTAAAAACAAAATTATGTTAAAGATTAACTGTAATTCTATCTAGATGACCCCGTATAGTGGACTTCTAAGACAAAGTGTCAACATTTTTCCTAGAGAACAATAAAAATATATGAGAGTTGTGATTCAAAATACCCTCTCCCTGGGGCTGGAGCAATAGCACAGCGGGTAGGGCGTTCGTTTGCCTTGCACACAGCCAACATGGCCGACACAGGTTCAATTCCCAGTATCCCATATGGTCCCCCGAGCACCGCCAGGAGTGATTCCTGAGTGCATAAGCCAGGAGTAACCCTGAGCATCGCCGGGTGTGACCCAAAAAGCAAAAAAATAAAAATACTTGAGCCTTCCAACTGACACCTAAAGCACTTTGTCTTGCTTGGTACCATCACTACCCTAAGCACTTATTTGTGACTGTGTGCAGCTAAAAGCATTTCCGTGGATTCCTACCAGTCCTACCCTGCATTGCTTCCATCTTCCCTCTTGCAGAGCTGACATTGTATCTCCTAAGAAATAATTAGCCCTTAAGCTTTGCCTGAAGCTCTGTTTTCTAGGGAAATGGCTAAGATAGATATTGCCAATATTATCCATTGACTCTTAACTATGATAACATCATTACTCATATTTTTCTTCCATGCTCTTATGGTTTATTCATTATTAAACCTATTCATTATGCTTGTAACTGGGTATTGTTTTTATAACTTCATTTCTTTTTCTAAATACCAAAGAGTGTCTCATCGCTCTAATATTTTGTAGAATAAAATACTGCTATCCTTTCTCTTCTTTCCACTTTCTATTTCAACTCCAAATCTCTTATAGTTTCACATCCTTAAGTTTGACAGTATTTACATTCTGTTTTGTAATCATGATTATCTTCTATTATTTTCATAAGTGCTAACATGAAGATGGACATGAAGACTATCATGGACATGAAGACTATCATGCTGAGTGAAATGAGTCGAAGGAGAGGGACAGATTATAGAATGACTGCATTCTTTGTGGTACATAAAAATATATAGTAGGAGAATAATATCAATAGCCAGGGAAGACAGGACTTAGGAGGACTGGTCAATGGTTGGAACTAACCACAAGTATGTGTGGGGTTGAGGGTAGTAATATAGAGAAGAGACCAGTATGACAATAATACCTAGGAATGATAATGCTAGACAAGATCTGAGAGCTAAAAGTAGGTAAAGGTATTTTCTTGATAATCTTTTAGTATCAATATTGCAAACCACAATGCCCAAAAGGAGAGAGGGAGAGAGAGAGAGAGAGAGAGAGAGAGAGAGAGAGAGAGAGAGAGAGAAGAAAAGAGAGAGAAGAAATGCGCCTGCCATAGAGGCAAGCAGGAGGCTGGGGGTGTGGAGTGATGGGAGGGAACCTGGGGACACTGGCGCTGGGAAATGTACACTGGTGGAGGGATGGGTGTTGGAATACTGTATGACTGAAATCTAATCATGAACAGCTTTGTAAAGTTCTATCTCACAGTGATTCAATAAAAATGTTTTTTTAAAAAGAAAATGACTGTTTAGGGGAAGTTTCCTCTGCTCAGGCTCTGTTCTCTAAACTCTAGGGAAAACATAATGAATAAAACAGAACTCTTTATCTTCAGATTTTTCACTTCAGCAGGGAGACAAATAATTATGTGAAAAAGACTTAATATAACAGGTAATAAAATTGCTAAGAAAAAAATTAAGCCTGGGGTATGGTGCCGCCAGCAGGTCAATCTGTACCTGTGAGGCGAGTGTATCAGCAGTCTCATGGTGCCTTCAGACTTCCAGATACCCCAAAATTGCTGCTGTGCTTTTGGCCAGACCCCAAAAACTTGGGGCAAAGTTTACCAAGGAAGTAAATGGCCAAAAGTTAGGTATGTGGAGACACACCCACAAACCACCTCCGGCTCAGCTATACAACTGGAGGTAAGGCCTCTCTGGTTCCTGATTGAACTGCTTAACAGCCATGATCCCTGAGACTCAGAAACAAATCTCAAAACCCAACAGCTTTTGGCAGAAATGCATCTGGACCGTGCAGTAGGTTACTGTCGCCGGGCCACCCCAGGGGAAAAGGGGTGCTGTTCCTCTGCCTGCTCCCCCTTGGCAGCCTTGTGGCTGCCATCTTCCAGAGTCTATTGGACAGTCAAGTATGGACCTGCAGTGACGAGACACAAGGGGCCTCATGGGATGGGAGTGGACCTGGCCCTTTCCTCCCCATCCCAACGAGACCCTGAGTTGCCGCCCACAAATGGCCTCTCTGGCTCCTGATCAAGCTGCTTAATGGCCATGATCCCAGAGACTGAGAAAGAAATCTCGAAACCCAGCGGCTTTTGGCAAAAATGTGTCCAGACTGTGCAGTAGGTTGCTGTCGCTGGACCACCCCAGGGGGGAAAGGGTGCTGTCCCTCCACCTGCTCCCCCTTGGCGGCTCAGTGGCCACCATCCTCCAGAGGCCATTGGACAGTCAGCTTTGGGCCTGCAGTGATGAGACACGCGGGGCCTCATGGAATGGGAGTGGAGCCGACCCTTTCCTCCCCACCTCAACAAGACCGTGAATCACTGCCCACAAATGGCCTCTCTGGCTCCTGATCAAGCTGCTTAATGGCCATGATCCCAGAGACTCAGGAACAAATCTCGGAACCCAGCAGGTTTGGGCAAGAAATCCCTCCAGATTTAATTGTTGAAATTTAGGAATTTCAAAATCGCGCGGCCACTACTGCAGCCATGTGGCATCATATGTTATTCATAACCAGTAATAGAAAACAAATTGTCTACTGTTGCCTTTTCGGCAGATCTGAGTGTTGGGGTAAAATCGCAAATAATAATGGTGGGTGTGGTGTCAGAATGTCGAGTGTAATCAAAGTGTTGAGAGAATAATTTGAAAATCATCTGCCCCACAGGTAGGGGGAGGGTTTGGGATGGGGGTATACTGGGGATTTTGGTGGTGGATAGTGGGCACTGGTGAAGGTACGGGTGTTTCATTGTATGACCGAGACTTAAACCCGAAAGCTTTGTAACTGCTCTCACGGTGATTCAATAAATAAAATTATAAAAAATGAAACAAAAGAAAAAAATTAAGCAATAAATAGAATTATTTAAGCTAAGATTAAAAATTGTAGGTAAGCTAAGAAAGGGAGGCTTATTGGGAAAATAACTTTAAGAAAGTATGGGGCTAGGGATAAAAGCAGTAGTAGAGCACATGTTTCATGTGTATAAGGTCCCTGAAACTCCCCCATGGGAAAAAAAGAGACACCGTCAGGCAATATTCCACTGAGAGCACAACCAGAAAATGATACTAAATCACAGGAGAAACTCACTAGTTCAGCCTTTTTAACCTGAGAGACAAATGCATCTGTATACCTGAAGTATGGTAAGTATACTGCACAGAACTGGAAGACTGAGATTGACTAGGGAGGGATTTGTGACATGGTGCATGCCAGTTGAAGTTGTTGTTGGCACACCTAGATCTGTTGAGACGGAGAGGAATTTTCTCCACTGACACTGATGTTGACTTCCTGGATTTGCTGTACAGATGGATCGCCTGTTGTCAAGTCACTTCAAGTGATCTGAATTAAATACAAAACTTCAGTGACTTGGCCTGTGTATTAACTGTCTTTTGTTTTGTTTTGTTTTGCTTTGTTTTGTTTTTGTGGTTGCCGAGATTCAAAACAGGACTTCAATGTGCAAGTCCTGTACTACCATTGAGCCACATCCCGACCCCTAACATTGACTTGTTATTTAATTTTTTAAAGGGACCACTCCCACTGATGCTTTGGCTGGCAATGCTCAGGGTTACCATGACTATACCTGGAGGTGCTTAGGGGTCCATGCAATGCCAGGGATCAAATCCAGGGTCTGCACATGCTAGACATATATTCTACTATTTGGGGTATCTCCTGAACCCAGAGGGAAGAGGTGCACACACGCACATACGTGAGCATGCATGTATGCATACTAGTATATGTGTGTTGTGTCAGTGGGGGAGGGTGTTAATCTATATCTAGCATGTTCAGGGGCAATTCCTGGTTCTGTGCTCAGGGACCATATGCAGCTCTGGAACTTTGAACTGAGGTCAGTCCCATGCAGGGTAAGCACTTGCCATCTGTACTATCTCTTTGTCCCTGGATTTAGAGTTTTTATTGCCATGAGAGGATGGTGGAAGTGGGGGGAGGTTGTATGGTTTGAATCTCTCACAAACCCCAAAAGGACCAGCACCCAGTGTTTTTTATCACCTTGGTGAGAAGTAGGGCAGAGGAGAGTAGGAAGTGGTAAGATCTGAGACACCTGGTAGCTAACCATCAAAACTAGAGTCAACCTCCTATTGTATAGACAGGCTAGTTAAATTTTCAACATTAGGAATATTGTGACAATGTTTCTCCAAGTTCAGATCATAAAAGTAGGAATAACTAGTGTCACAATCATGACCCAGAAATCCACCAAAAGAAGAGACTCACCATGGGAAGACACAGGCAACTGAATTAGGGAAGTCACAGACCAGATAGACCCTGGAGCACAATATACCAGGAGAAATGTTGATTTGGGCATGATGGAGGATGGTCTTTCATTTATTTTTTCCTTTTGTTGTTGTTTGTTTTGGGGCCATACCCAGTAATGCTAGGGCTTACTCCTGGATATACACTCAGAGATCACTCCTGGCAGGCCTCAGGGAACCATCTAGGGTGCCCAGGATTGAACCCAGATTTCCTGTGCTAAAATCAAGTGGCCTACCCACTGCAGGGAGCTTTGGGATTTCAGCCCAAAGAAGGAGATTTTAGAAACTCCTCTGGAGCCAAAATCTTACAAGTTGAGGATTATAGAAATACTTGTAAATTTATCCTAAGTTGTTATGTTTCTCCAAAATAGATATTTTCAGTTGAAAATGGGACCACAGCATTTGGACATATCAGATGGCTCTTTGACCATTCCCTTTATGCACTCCGGGGCTGACAGCAGTTCCATTTCCTGATTCCCATATTTGGAACTAATACATCCTGCAGGCAAACAAATAGGAACAATTTGAGAACTGATGTGTTGATTTTTGCATTAGTTTGCTCAGACTGCCATAATAAAGTACCAAAGCAAAACAAAACAAAAAGTATTCTCTCAGGTCAGGAATGAAGGAATTGAGTCTCTCTCTGAGGTTCTAGGGAAGAACTTGTTTCAAGCTTCTCTCTAGTTTCTGGGGCTCCTGGCATTCTGGGGCATTCTTCGGCTTAACTCTCCAGCCTCCAATTTCTGCCTCCATCTTTCTGCCTCCCATTCTGTATGAGTATTTCTGTCAGAATTCCACTCTTAGAAAGGTATCGGGCATTTGGAATTGAGGACCAACACAATTTAGACTGATTAAATTGACAAAAACCCTGATTTCAAATGAAGTCACACAGGTTCCAGGACACATGAATTTGGTGAAGAGTGGAGGGTGAGGGACTGGGCGGAGGGGAAGGGAGGAGGATATTCAACCCAATGGATTCATGGTCACGGTCCTCCCATTGTTCATCGATTTGCTCAAGCTGGCCCAGTACCGTGTCCATTGTGACACTTGTTACTGTGTTTGGCATATCGAATATGTCACAGGGAGCTTGCCAGGCTTTGCCGTGCGGGCGAGATACTCTCGGTAACTTGTAAGGCTCTCCGAGAGGGGCGGAGGAATTGAACTCCGGTCGGCCATGTTGACCGCATGCAAGGCAAACGCCCTACCGCTGTGCTATAGCTCCAGCCCACCCAATGGATTAGCCTCTTACAATTCCAGACTCTTGTCAAATCTTATGAGTGTGCTTTGTATACTCTATCAGGAAGTACAGTGGAATAACACCAACAGAAAATGTTTATCTGCTCTTAGGTACTTCAAATCATTTTCTTATTGAATATTTTAATTAAATTGCAGAAAATACAAAAGATTGTTGATATCTTGGTCAAATAAAAACTATGGGTGCAGAGATATGGCTCAGTGAACTTTAGACCATGAGTTCAACCCAGGCACTGCCCCCATTCTGAGTGCCATCCCAGCAGCACTGCCTTTGGGACAACTCGTGATGCAGTGTGCAATTTCTGGCACACCACAACAAAATGTTTATGAGTACTGCCACAGTATGTTCAATCCTTGTGAGTAACCCCTGTTCAACTTTCATTCATGACAATAATAACAAAGGGAAGGGAGGAAGAAAACCATGACATTGCTCAGCCTTGTATCTTCAGCAGAGCTCACTATAAGTCTTGGAGCAAGCCCTGATTTTGGCCAAAACACCAAAAATAAACAAATAAAAAAATCTATAGTAATCAATACTGTGTCTTGCTGGATGAACTAGAATTGAGAGCCCAGAGATAAATCCTCAAATATAAGGATCTGTGGGCACATTGTGAAACAAAGAACTCATCTGCTGGTAAAAATAAACAAACAAACACTGTCCTCGAGTTGTTCATCAATTTGCTCAAGCGGGCCCAGTAACGTCTCCATTTTTTTTGAGACTTGTTGTTACTGTATTTGACATATTGAACATGTCACGGGTAGCTTGCCAGGCTCTGCTGTGCGGGCGAGATACTCTCAGTAGCTTGCTGGGCTCTCCGAAAGGGGCAGAGGAATAGAACGCAGCTCGGCCAGGCTGGCTGCGCGCAAGGCAAACGCCTTATTGCTGTGCTATCGCTCCAGCCCCTGGTAAATATAGTCACATGCAAAAAAAAAAAAAAAAAAGAACCCAAAAATACAAAAATCCAAGCCCTGAGCTCTAAACAAATAAACAAAAAAGCCTCTTATCCTAGTCTACGTAACTCTTTTAAGATTATTTTGTTTCCTATTAAGACAGATATGCTCAAGGACCACATGTGGTGCTTGGAATAGAAGTGGGGTCAACTGTATGCCAGGCAATAGCCTTAAACCCTGTACTATCTCTTTGACCTCCAGAAAGAGTCTTTTAAAAAAATTCCAATATTTTGCTATTGGGTAGAAAAATAGAACTCCCTCTCTCCCCCCCCCAAAAAAAGTGATAGTCACAGGAAGGTGAGACTGCAGAAAGGTGTACTCAGAAAGGTGTACAGTAACAGTCAGAAATAAATCTAATTATCATTGACTCCCAGCTCTCCAAGTGTTTGATTTCTAGATATAGCAATAACAACAAAGGTGGGTTACAGGGCTGGTGGAAAAAGGTTACATTTAACCAAGATATTTCTTTCCAGCACTGACTTCTCTAGCTTTCATGACAAATTGTTCTCTCAAGATTCAATTTTTGAATTTTTGGATTTGTTTGCTTTCTTCATTATAGTTTTAGGTTAGTTGATTCCCAATTCAGTTGGGGTAAGACGTGGCTTTATGTTCAAATCACAAAGGAAGTGTCTAGTTTTCCAAGACTTTACAGACTATGCCAAAAAATGTGAAATTTCCTGATCAAATAAGTTTGAGAAAGGCTACACATTCAAAATCTCCCTCTGAGGAGACTGATAAAGCGCATTAGCATATGAAAGCCTCTAACTCTTTGTACATTAAACAAACAATCAAACCCCAAACCCCCTTTTAACAAATAGATTTTCCCTGGGAAATGCTTTTTTTTCTCCATACATATTAACATACCAGGAGAACTTCCCCCTAATACTAGTTTAGGAAACCTAGCTATAGAAAATTAATTGCACTTATGTCTATATATTCCTATTGGGTTTTACCATCATATCTTTCTCCATTTATTTCTGTTATCTCTGTATCTATCACTTCATTATTAGTTCTATGGAACAGGGAATTGTGTGACCTCTGAGACTGAAGCCCTCCTTAGACTTTAAATAGTGAAGAAGACAAAATTACCTTAAGAAATCCCTTTATAACACCAGTGCCTGAGGGAAATTAAAGCATTGCACTAAGGCTAAAGTTTGCTGAGGAGAGGTGAGCAAGTGGCATTTATTAGGAATCCTGCTAGAAGCAGGTGAATTGAAGACAGGATCAAAGCATCCTCTGTGTCTGAAGGAAATCATCAATTTCAGCACAGTCTGTTTAAGGGCACAATCGGAAGTGGTGACATTTTTTGAAGTTCTGCTGAAATAAAGATCCATGATGTAATACTCATGGAAATGGGTGATTGTGGCTTGATATGGATTCAGTTGTGTTCAAACTCTTCAATGTGCCTGTCTTTGGTATTGCTCACAGAAGAGCAGAGAACAATGTTCAGATTGGCATGGGTGAACTCTCGTGGGGGCTCGCCTAGATTAACAGCCAACTTTCTCATTCTCATATTACTGAAGTAATTTAAATTAATTACTTAAAGTAAATCAATATTTTTCTTGAAAGATTGCTATTTTGTATATAAACTTGTGTTTAAGTTCATGCATACATCAATAATTAGAAGATAATTATCATTCACATCTGGTCTAGAAGAACAATGTTCTGGCTCCAGGCTCCCTCTACTGTCTCTGCAATAATAAATAAACATTTATGGCATTCTGATTAGATTCTAATATTTATGAAAGTAAAAGCAAGCACATTAATCTGTAATAATAAATGATATCTGTAGTGTTACAATCAGGAATTTTAATATCTGGAGAATATTGAAAAATGTTATATAGTCAGAGCCATAGGACGTAGTTATTATTTGGCCACTTAAAAATACCAAGTGGTAATTTCAACTGTTTCAACATAACACATGAAAATTAAACTGTAAAAATAGTAGAGAGCATGTGCTTGTGTGTTGGGAAGAAATGGTTATACATTTTAATAATAATCTTTATTGTGAAAATCTCTAGATGCATTTGTTGTACTTGATATTTCTTTCTTTTGTTTGTTTGCTTTGTTTTGGGGGTCAGACCCAACAGCATGCGGTGTTTTCTCCTGGCTCTGTGTTCAGGAACCACTTCTGATGGGGCTCAAGGGACCATACATTATGTTGGGGGTGGAATCAGGATTGACTGCGTGCAAGGTAAGTCCTCTACCCATTGTACTATCTCTCCAGACCCATGTATTTAATATTTCCTGGCCAAAATTAGCAATAGGATATGTTAAATCCAGTTCATTGTAGCTTGGGTTTGAAGAAATGTGCCTCCAGGTTAGAAAGGGCTGGGGCGTTAGAACAGGGGTAGGGCATTTGCCATGCATGCGGCCAACCTGGCCCACCCAAGTTCGATTCCGCAGGCAAAGCCTGGCAAGCTACCCAGGATGTATTCAATATTCCAAACACAGCAACAAAAAGTCTCACAATGGAGACATTACTGGGCCCGCTCCAGCAAATCGATGAACAACGGGAAGACAGTGCTACAGTGCTGCTATCGCACAAGTGAGTATAAATCTTCTATGCCTCTCTCTCTCTCTTTCTCTCTCTCTCTCTCTCTCTCTCTCTGACTCATTTCGCTCAGCATGATACTCTCCATTGTATGAGACTAATGCCCAAAGACAGTAGAAACAAGGACCAAAAGAATTGGTCCGCGGTTGGAAGCCTACTTGAGTGGTGGAGGAGGAAGACAGGATAGAGAAGTCTACTATGACAGCATTAGCTGGAACTGAGTGCTGAAAGTAGGTAAAGGGATAAACATAATAACCTTTCAGTACCTGCATTCCAAACCGTAATGCCCAAAAGGAGAGAGAAAGAGAGAGAGAGAGAGAGAGAGAGAGAGAGAGAGAGCGAGAGAGAGAGAGAGAGAGAGAGAGAGAGAGAGAGAGAGAAAGTGTATGTGTGTGAGAGAGGAAAAGAAAAGAAAAGAAAAGAAAAGAAAAGAAAAGAAAAGAAAGAAAAATGCCTGTCAGAGGCAGGCTGGGGCAGGGTGGGGGGGTTATGGGAGGGAAACTGGGACATTGGTGATGGGAAACGTACACTAGTTAAGAGAAAGGTGTTGGAACATTGTATGAGTGAAACCCAATCATGAACAACTTTATAACTGTGAATCTCAGTGATTCAATTTTTTTAAAAGAGAGAAAAAATGTTTTCTGGGAGACAGGAGGGATTAAGCCACATGCCTTGTATTAAACAACTCTACAAGGTCCTCCAAATTGAATGCAGTCCTGGAAGCCCCTGGGCACAGCTGATGTGGCCATAGAACACCCCACCCACTCTTCCACTCCTGTGCCCATAGTGTGGCCTAGATAATCCCCATCTGAACAGGGCCTGATTAGCATTGTACCCTGGAACCCTTCAGTGGCTGACCAAAAATGGAGAATTGCCATGAGGCCACCCTCAGGGCCCATCCCCCACCCAAATTCACACAGGAAAGTAAATGAAAAGAGATGCAGGAAAGACATGTTTAGGAGGAAATCTGGAAGTAAAATAGTTAACTTTTTAACCTAGAAGAGGAAGTAGGGCAATTTGCATAGACTTCAAACAACCTCACACTATTGAGAAAACCTGCAAATCCTGGAAAGAATTAGAGGCAAAAGCCAAAGTCAATACACTTCAAATGCCCTTGATGTTTCACAGTCACTAACGAGAAAGCATCTTCTAGGGAAGTTCACACTTAGCACAAAATAAATATTAAATCTGTTGTTAGTAATTTTTCAAAAAGTTAATATTTTACAGGGTAAAATTTTACTTATTGGTTTACCTTTGAAGTTTGAAAAAAATTTTTGGAGTTACATTTTCATAGTACTGGGAATTTGATCTAAGAATTAAGGATAGTTAGTGCTGGGAATATAGCTCAATGGTAAAAGCATAAGAACTGGGTTGGGTTTAACCCTGTGCATTTGTGTATTGGAGGAAGACTTAGGGATTAAGTCACTAAGGATATATGTACAAAGATTTCACCATGGTTTTTATTGTTTTGTTTTGTTTCACTGGGGGGAGGGGTACACCCAATAGTGCTCAGGGTCATATGTGAACCAGGGTCAGCCACATGCAAGTCAAGAACTTTCCTCCCTATACCCATTCAGTAGATATTCTTAGAAAAAGTGAGTATAGGAGAAAAATTGGAAATTTCCAAATTTGGAACTGGTTGAATGAAGTTTGGATAAATTTTGCTTTATGCATATTATATAGCAGAATCTTTCTTAAAGACATTGTATAATGTTAAGACATTGAAATCAAGGGAAAAAGCTATGCCAACATTGTACATGTTAATATAATATTTATACACACACTTAAAGACTAGAAAGAAAGGTAAAATTATTGACTAAGGTCAATGCATTCCTTTATGTTTCTATGCTGGAAATTGCCTTAATATATAGTACTTCTATAATTAGAAAACACTTGAATGTTTTATCGAACTTTTTTTATGATGCTCTGCTCACACTCAGATCTATAATAATTACCCTTTTAAAAAACTGAGGAGTATAATATAAGGTAGTTGAGTGGAGTGACTCAACAGTTGCATGAGGATCTGGCTTTTCTCCCTTATTTTGTTAGAACAATGTCTCACTAGATAGATACTGTAATTTATTCAGTGGCCTAAGTACACCAGCCAGAACTAAAAAAGTGTTTTGTTTTTTATTATTAATAATACTGATAGCAAATTATATACAAAAGTTATAAATAGTGAATTATTTCTAAAAATATACAAAGATAAAACGTGATGTTATTTTGCCATGGGTGGCTTTTGTGAGGAAGAGAGGCAGGGCCAGGAGAAGGGCGCCTCCTACTTTCCTCTCTACCTGCCCCATCACATGCAAGTGAGCTCCCTGGGGAGGTTTAAGACAACAGACAGTCTTCTCTGAGCACTGGCACTATACTGACTTGGCCTCTCATTAGGAGAGGTAGTCATCAGGAGGTAGTCATCAAACTGCACCTGGGCTCCACTTGTTTTGCCTGGTGTGGGAGATGATCCCTACCACCTACCACCCTACCACTCAGGAAGCCGTGGACTCAGGTTGGAGGGAAGAGTTGCTCTTTGCGAGAAAGAAAAATCAGGCCTAATTTCTGTTCAGGTTTTCCAGGAACATCACCTATACTTGCAGAAAAAAAATTTCAGGGGAAGACAAACAATGAAGGAAAATAGCTTTATTTAGAAATTATGAGGAAGGAAAGAGAGGGAGCCACACCATTTGAGAAAGAACACTTCTTCAGAAGGGAGAGAGTTAAGAGCACATCTCAGCTAGTAAGGTGAGCCAAACACACACTCCCCCCACCCTCCCACCCCCCTACCCCCCCCCTGAATAACTAAGCACCATGCTTGCCTTTCAGAATTGGTTGGATAGATTTTTCTCCCAAGCTGTCACCAAACAAGACTTTCTATGTTGATAAATCCATTGCTATGGCAGTGTCAAGGGGGAGGAGCTTGAAACTTTTGCTTGTCCATCTTCATATCCTTATCATAATCCTTTGTTCTTGCTAGAGCAGGCTGGAGCAATAGCACAGCAGGTAGGGTGTTTGCCTTGCACACGGCCAACCCAGGTTTGATTCCTCCGTTTCTCTCGGAAAGCCCAGCAAGCTACCTAGAGTATCCCGCCTGCACGGCAGAGCCTGGCAAGCTCCCCGTTGCAAATTCGATATGCCAAAACAGTAACAAGTAGTCTCACAATGGAGACGTTACTGGTGCCCACTCCAGCAAAAATCGATGAACAACGGGAGGACAGTGCTACAGTGCTACAGAGCTTCTCTACAGAGAGGGTCTCTGAGCCAAGGCTGGTGCCACTTATCAGGCCTTAGTTCCTGTATCTACAATGTGGGACTTGCCATAATGCTTTTGATTACTTTAGTACTAGTGATAGAGTCACTTCTTTAAATCCCAGCAATTTTTTTATTATTATTACTTGCAGAGAATTCATTGCCAGCACCACCATCACCCCCATCTACCTTCCTATTTCAATTTTATCATGGTGAAATAATATTATCTGTGGGTTCAAAGAGGCACTTAACCAGGAATTTCATGTGATGATCTTTACTCCTTACCATTTCCTTAGATGTAGACATTTTTTTATTTATATCATGTTGCTCGAGCGGGCCCAGTAACGTCTCCATTGGAGACTTTGTTGTTACTGTGTCTGGCATATCGAATATCATGTTATTGTAGTAGATGTAAAAATAATGTCTGAGTTATTCAGATGTCATGTGCTTGGCCTATTTTCTCACTTCCAATTCTGAGCATGCATGGTTGGAATGTATATCCTCATTATTTTGCATTTGAAAAACCGGAGGCTCAAAGCGGAAGCCTGGTATGGCTAATGGCTCACTTCTTCATAGGGGGGGGGGGGAATATTTTTATTCCCCAGGTTGTGGATGATAAACAAACACTAAAAACCTAGGGCCAGATCAAGAGTACAATTGGTAAGGTGCTTGACTTTCATGCAGCCAGCCCAGATTAGATCCCTGGCATCACATATGGTTCTCTGCTGCCACCATGAGTGATCCCTAAGCTCAGAGCCAGGAGTAAGTCCTGAGCACTGCTGAGTGTGACCCCCAAGCAAACAAACAACAAAACCCCACTGAAAACCTGCATTCTACAAGTGAACTTGAATCCGCCTGATGGTAAAAGGATGTTCAATGTGTGAGTAGAGGTTACTGTTACATTTCTTAGAATAAAAAGGACAATGGGAAGTCAGACATTACCTGTTTATCAGTAATAAATTCATCAAAGGTAATGTTTTCAAAGATAGTGAATCTCTCTTTGGTATTTAAACCATAATGCCCAAAAGCAGAGAGAGAGAGAGAGAGAGAAAGAGAGAGAGAGAGAGAGAGAGAGAGAGAGAGAAAGATCTGTCACAGAGGAAGACTGAGGATGGTGGTAATGGTGGAAGGGAAACTGGGGACATTGGTGGTGGGAAATGTACACTGGTAAATAGACAGGTGTTGTGGGGCTGGAGGGATAGCACAGTGGGTAGGGCATTTGCCTTACACATGGCAGACCCGGATTCGATTCCTAGTGTCCCATATGGTCCCCCAAGCACCACCAGGAGTAATTCCTGAGTGCATGAGCCAGGAGTAACTCTTGTGCATTGCCGGGTGTGACCCAAAAAGCAAAAAGAGAAGAGAGAGAGAGAGAGAGAGAGAGAGAGAGAGAGAGAGAAGTGTTGGAATATTGTAAGACAAACCATCATGAACAACTTTGTAACTGTATCTCATGGTGACTCAATTTAAACAAAAGAATAGGAAAAAAGTTTTTAAAAAGGTTTTTAAAAGTATTTGCCAATGACTTTATTCAGTTCTTGAAAAAATTTTCATCTGGCTTTTTATTTTTTCTCTCTCCTACTGTCCAGGGCTTCAAGGAGATTTAGTGTGAATGTGAGCAAATGATAAAGAGAAGATAAAAAGTATTTAATCTCTATATACTTTTGACTCCGTCCCTCTCAGAGAGCCCGGCAAGCTTCCGAGAGTATCCTGCCTGTACAGCAAAGCTTGGCAAGCTCCCTGTGTCCTATTGGATATGCCAAAAACAGTAACAACAAGTCTCACAATGGAGACGTTACTGGAGCCAACTCGAGCAAATCGATGAACAATGGGAGGACAGTGCAGTGCTGCTATACTCTTGACTGCTGAAATGGTTCGACTGTTTCAATTTTAATAATAACAATCATAATGATTTACCATTTATTCAATACTTATTAACGTCAGAGATTTACTCATTTTATGTCATTTGAAGTTGAGAGCCATCTACCAAAAAATAGCTCAGAGGGCACCTAACGCTGTAGAGATTAAATAATGACTTTATCAATCCTTTCACATGAAATTTGAATCTTGACTAGATACCAACAAATGGGCTTCCTTTAAAACATGTTGCCTAGCAACAAATCAATCCTAGCCATTTATCCCAAAGTAGAGGAAAACAACCGATTTCTTCCTAGAAACAAAGCTGGAGGGACAATTAGAATTTTCCAATAGAATTTTTTCAACCAGCTTCTGTGACCAGAATGATTATTTAAGCAGTAAAACCTAGAATTAGTCAAAATCAACTTCACATCCGGTACAGGGAGAGACGTTTTCCTGGTTCGAATCAGGGGTCCCTTCATTCCCTAGGGAACTCATAGTCTTTGGGGGCGGCCTCAGGTAGGGCACCAATTCTTGCAGGATTCATTCCCAAGAACCTTCTCGTACTCTGGTTCCTCTTCAGATCTCATAAATCTTTCGCCTTTTACCAAGAGGAATCTTCTCTTCCAACTCAAGATACCCCTCCACCCCCCACCTAAGGCCACAACTTTATAACCAGGCCACCCCGCCCTTTCTTCCCTTTCTCTGCCAATAACGGGCTTGGATGTGGATAATGACAATCCCAACTCCTCTAGGTATGGACAACGGTATTACATTCTCCAGTCCTGCCGTCCACAAAGTAACCGGAGCAAGCGCGTTGCCGACGTGCTTCCGAGGGTCGTGCGCCCAATTCGCTGCGCGGATAGCGCCCACAAACCGCCTGGATTTCGGGTCCCGCAGGTCTTCCTCCACCCCGCAATTTGCTGGCAGTCCAGAGCAGGCTCAGGCCCCGCCCACCCAGGGCCCCACCCTCCGCCCGCCCCCAAACTCATCGGGCCCCGCCCCCTTCGCCGCTTCCGGAGCCCGCGGCGCGCTCTTAGCCCCGCCTTTCGGCCGCGTCCACCACTCACGTCTGCCGCCGCTTCCCGGCAGCGTCCCGCCCCCGCTCCGCCCCTCCCCGTCTTCCGGAGCCCGCCCCGCCGCGCCCCGCCTCTCTCCTCCCACTTTCCCCTCAGTGCTTCGCGGCGGCTCGGGCGCGCCGTCTGGTCTCCTGGGCGACGCGGCGTTTCCAGCTCCCGGCTCGAAACACTTCGCTGGACCAGACGTGCGACCCCTGAAGTCGGCCCTGCGGATCGTCGGCGTGAGCCAGCAGCCAGCCGGTAACAGGCGCCGCGGTTCACCGACCCTCAGCGACCCTCCCCCGAAAGGGTCCCCCGAAAGCCCGCTCTGGAGACCCGCACTTTTCTCTTGCCCTCTGCAGGTTCGGACTTGGCGAGGCGGCGCGTGAGCAGGTAGGCTTGGCGCGGCGGCGGCGCGCTCGGCGGGCCGCGTCTCTCTCTCTCTGTCTCTCTCTCTTTTCTCTCAGCGGTCCGCCCTGAGGAGCGGGAGGCGGGTGGTCGTGCGGCCGGCTGCCGGGGCGCTTCCGACGGACGTGTCTACGCCGTCCTTCTCTCACCGAAGGATTGGCGCGCGCGCGCGCCCCCCGCCTAACCCTCCCAACCCAGCCCCAGAATACAGAAAGAAAAGAAGCCCAGCTAGGAATTTCCGACTCTTTTTTTTTGGGTGTGGGTGGTCACACCTGGCGATGCACAGAGGTTACATCTGGGTCTACACTCAAGAATCACCCCTGGCGGTGCTCAGGGGAGCATACGGGATACTGGGAATCGAACCCGGGTCGGTCGTGTGCAAGGAAACGCCCTACCCGCTATGCTATTGCTCCAGCCCCGGAATTTCCGACGCTTTAATTTACCCCTGTCGTCTCCTCTAAAAAATTGTTCAGATTTTAACTTTCTAATGGAAATACCTTAGTTGTCGTGAAATGCCATTTACTCGCTTGACTCGGTTTATTGGGCTTTAACATCGTTTAGGATATTTGGATTTTAAAATAGTGACACTATCGTAGCTCTTTTGTTTTGTTTCCCCCCCACACACACACACACTTTTTTTGGGTCACACCCGCCTATGCTCAAGGATTACTCCTGGCTCTGCACTCAGGAATCACTCCTGGCGGTGCTCGGGGGACCATATGGGATGCTGGGAATTGAACCTGGGTTGGCTGCATGCAAGACAAACGCCCTACCCACTGTGCTATCGCTCCAGCCCGTCTGGCCACTTTTTTTTAAAAAAATTTTTAATTCTAATTGAATCACAGTGAGATACACAGTTACAAAGTTGTTCATGATTGGGTTTCAATCATATAATGTTCCAACATCCATAACTTCAGTGTACATTTCCCACTACCAATGTCTCCAGTTTCCCTCCGGGCTCTTCCCCTACACAACGCCCCCCTCCCCCCCACACACACAAACACACCTCTATGGTGGACTTTCTCTCTCTCTCTCCCTCTCTCCCACACCCTGTCTCTCTCCCTCTCCCCCTCCCCATCCCCTCTCCCCCTCTCTCCCTCTCTGTCTCTCTGTCTCTCTCTCTCCCTCCCTCCCTCCTTTTGGGCCTTCTGGTTTGCAAAACAGACACAGAAAGGTTATCAGGTGTATCCCTTTACTTTGAACACTCAAGTTCCTGTCGAAAACAATTATTTCCATCTATTATTGTCATACTGGTCCCTTTTCTATCCTAACTGCCCTTCACCCCAACACTCTTGTGGCAAGCTTACAACAGACTTCCTGGGGGCTGGGAGGTCTGGTCAGTGATTGGTCAGGGGCCAGGTCTGGCCACTTTTAGAGGCAAGAACAATGCCTGCACAATCTTTCAACCTTTTTTTTTTTTTTTTTTTTTTTGCTTTTTGGGTCACACCCGGCAATGCACAGGGGCCACTCCTGGCTCATGTACTCAGAAACCACCCCTGGCAGTACTTGGGGGACCATATGGGATGCTGGGAATCGAACCCGGGTTAGCCGCATGCAAGGCAAATGCCCCACCTGCTGTGCTATAACTCCAGCCCCTCTACCTTTTTGATGATCGAAAAGTGTCAGACCAAGATAGCATGAGTTTAACTCATTGTAGACTCACTCCTCAGTCCAGCCACTATTAGCCATACTTTGTTAGGGAACAGTATTGTTTGTTCTCTGATCAGATAAACTGGATCTGCTAACCAAATAAATGCCTTATTTTAAGGATACTTAAAGAAAGTATAATACCTGGGAATATAGGGAACCCAGAAAACAGGCCTCAGAGCTGAATTCTGAAAGTAGAAGGTTGTTTGTGGACAGCTCTTTTGATAGTAGGTGCTCAGCCAATGCTTGTTTGATTTAATTTTAATTACTCTTACCAGATCAAGCGGCCAACATGGCCGACCCGAGTTCGATTCCTCCGCCCCTCTCGGAGAGCCCGGCAAGCTACCCAGAGTATTCGATATGCCAGACACAGTAACAACAAAGTCTCCAATGGAGACGTTACTGGGCCCGCTCGAGCAAATCGACGATCAACGGGAGGGCCTTTACCTTTTTACCTTTACCAGATCACCTACTGTCTATTCCTCCCAGTGATTCTGGGAGTGTTAGGTATACAATGTCAGGGATCAAACTCAGGACCTTGCGCATCCTAGATTGTGCTATACCATTTGAATCGTCTCCCTGGAACCAAGTATTTTATTTTTATCTTGAGGGGGTTTGTGTTTGACTGTTCAGAAATTTTTTTTGGTTATGTGTACAGTAGTGTTATATGACCCTTGGGGTGCCAAGGATTCAAACCCAGGGTCAATTTTGAGTCAAGGCAAGTGCCTTAACCCATATACTGTCTCTACAACCCCCTAAATACTTGTTTTTAATAGACACTGAATGTTTCATAAAAATTGGCGGCTGTCATGACAGTGTTGTTCCCATGACCATCATCATGAAGGACATCAGAGGAGTTAACCCTTGTTCCAAGAGCCATACTTGATAGAGACTTAAAGGGTGAATTAAATTAATGTTGTAACATAACCTTAGCCACAAGGGGTAACAGGCATACACCTATATACTGTTTGTTCTGGAGACCAGATCCCAGAATGGGTGCCTCAGGGTAAAGAAGGTAATTGAAGTAGCAGAAGACCAAAATACTGCTCTTACATCTCTAAGAGATGGATAAGCATAAAGAACATTAAAAACGATATTTTTAAAACCATATAAATGTGTTTTTATTATTGCTACTGGAGCGATAGCACAGCGGGTAGGGCATTTGCCTTGCATGCGGCTGACCCGGGTTTTGATTCTTCTGCCCCTCTCAGAGAACCCGGCAAGCTACCAAGAGTATCCTGCCCACACGACAGAGCCTGGCAAGCTACCCCTGGTGTATTCAATATGCCAAAATAGTAACAAGTTTCACAATGAAGACATTACTGGTACCTGCTCGAGCAGATAGATGAACAACGGGAGGACAGTGCTACAGTGCTACTATTATTTAATATATTTGGGTTTTGATTATTGCTTTTGTGTCATACCCAATGGTGCTCTGGGCTTAAACCTGCCTTTGTACTCAGGGATCACACCTAGTGGGGCTCAGTGCTGGGGTTCAAACCAGGGTTGGCCATGTTCAAGTGCCCCACCCCCTGTACTATTGTTCTGGCCCAGCGTATTTGGTTTTTGAAAACTGGTAATGCATTCATATGTGTTCAGATTAAAGAGGCTACAGTGAACATAAAACAAAAATCTCTTATCCCAGTCCTGCAGCACTTTTTTCCCGATACTATCTTTTATTTCTGAAAGTATTTCCTTTCAGAGTTTTCTTTTTTGTCATCATTACTTGTAATGACTGCACAATTTACAAATCCCTGCTTAACTTTACCTATGTTCTAAATTGATTTTTTTTTTTTGGCCTGGATTCAGTGATCTTTCTAAGCAAGTGTCATTACTTTAGGGATTATGTATTTTTCAATTCATTAATTTATTAAAAGGCCTCAGAGCTAGTCTGCTTTCCTCCGTATTTCCCTAAGCAATCTTAGACATCTTCACAGTTTGTTCTTCGATAAAACATCAGGTTGCTCTCCCATTTGTCAGGCACTGTGCTAAATTACCCAGATCATTCTATTTAATATTTACAATGATCCAGTGAAATTAGGATTCATGCCGTCCTGTTTTACAGATGGAAGAACAGAAGCCAAAAGAGTTAAGTAACAGCCAAAATGACATATAAAATAGCAGAGTAAGAATATGAAAAGTCTTTTACTCAAGGACCCTAAATTTTGATTATTACTTTTTATTTGCTCCCAAGGAATTTAATTTTATGAAAGGAGACTGAATAGACATTTCCTAGAAAGCAGTAAATACAGACCTAGCAGAGTCTGGGTTTCCATTCTAGGGCTAGGAAATTCCTATTCCAGGTTTTTATTTTTATCAGGTGAAAATGGAAGAATTATATGCGCCAATCCTAGAGTTGGAAAGGAGAGGATGGTTTTGTCTATCCAGACACAGGGTACTCACAAATTTGTGGAAATCTATGGAGTAAAAGTACCTTTCAAGAGAAGTCCTCTTATCTTTCTTTCATTAAGCCTTTATTTGCTTCAGTTTTGCCTTGTTCAGCTTCTGAACTCTGCTGTCCTAGGAAATAAGGAGTAAAGTCTTATTTTCTTAAATTTGGTCTTTACAGTTATATTTCAAAAGGAAAAAGATGTTGGGTTGAGATTATGGCCCAGTGGTAAAGCACATGCCTTGCATGTGTGAGGCCCTTGGTTTGGGGATTGGTAAGGTTGGATGGAGGGGAACTTTGCTTTTCTAAAAAGGCTTTAGTGTTCAGTTCCAATGAGGGATAATCAAAATAACATACTTAATGTCTAGTTTGATCAGAGTTCTCCAGAAAGCAAAGCCTAAGACAAAAGTTTGTATACTACTGCTTTATTCAGGATGCAAATCAGTGAGGGGAACATTTACAAAACCATGAAGTTTCACATATTGTCCACCTAATTGTAAATTTTGTCCTCCAGAAATCCCAAGGTATGCACTACAACTAATTCTAAAATTCTGGCTTGAGACTGAAGCAAGTGAATCATATAATAAAGACAGAGAGGACCAAGGAAAAAGCTCCATGGGCTGGAGCACACACACTTTGAACACAAGGGCCCTGGTTCAGTTTCTGAGCACTAAGCCAGAACTATCCCCCAACCACCATTGGTGTGACTTGAAAACTAAACAAAGTAAATAGATAACTTGAAGTTAATTATATTTTAAGGGCTGGAGTGATGGTACAGTGGGCAGGGCATTTGTCTTGCATGCAACTGGCCAAGGTTTGATCCCTGATGCCACATATGGTCCCCTAAGCCTGCCAGGAGTGATCTCTGAGTGCACAAGCAGGAGCAGCACCTGAGTACTACTGGGTGTGTGTCTCACTCAAATAAAACTGAAACAAAAAGAACTATAGTTTTAAATGTTTTCTTGTATTGAACTATTCATTGGGTTAGCCAAGTATTTCAGGAGTGACACCTTGGCACGCTATGCACTGCTTGGGATGCCCAAATAAATACATTAAATAAAAAGTTCCTTTAGATAAAAGCAAATGTTATTTACTTATTTATTTATTTTCATTTTTTTGGTCACACCCAGCAGTGCACAGGGGTTACTCCTGGCTTTGCATTCAGGAATTACTCCTGGCGGTGCTTAGGGGACCATATGGGATGCTGGGAATCGAACCAGGGTCTGCCGCGTGTGAGGCAAATGCCCTACCTACTGTGCTATCGCTCCAGCCCCTAATTTTCTTTATTTCTAGGGGAGTTGTAAGAGTTGGAACCCAGGGCCTCATGCATATGAAGCATGAACTCTACTACTTAGCTATGCCTAGCTCCCTCTAATTTCTAAATATATTTGTTAAAATATTTTATTAAAAATACTGTATCTTCAAAAAGTCGTGGAAAAATTCCCTGTTCTAGCTTCATACACTCTTCAAGTTTTTTTTCTTTTTTGTTTTTGTTATTTGTTTGTTTGTTACCTATACAGTTGAATCACCTGGCAGGTGGCAGGTGATTTGGTTTCTCTCTTGTTTTGTTTTTTCTAAGTATGGGAGAAAACTGTAGTGTCTTAACCATAGCCAAGCTGAGCTTCTGATTTCTAGTATCAGCTCAGGAGGTAAAGGGACTCCTTAACCTCTTTCTTGACTATGTTTGGATCTAGATTTAGGGTTTAAGGTAGACAATATCAAGTTACTTAACACATCATTTTTCTAACAGTAAAATTATTCCTATGATTCTTTTCACCTAAACTCCCAAGAGATGTAGGGTGAAGAGAGGTTAATTTCTCCAGATTTTTCAAAGCCCAATTCCTATTCCAGAAAGACTGAATTTTTATCATTAAGATGGAAAGAATCCTCTAAGAACAAAATGCACCTTATGACAGACTGAGTTCTGCATTGTTCTACTTTATTTTTTAATTTTTGGGGCACACTCACCTGTGTTCAGGGCTTACTTTTAGTTCTGTGCTCCGGAACGTGGCAGGGCATAGGGACCAGTTGGAGTTCTAGGAAGCCAACCCGGGTCAGCCACATGCAGAGCAAGGTCTTACCTACTATATTACCTCTCCAGCCCCTATTTTTATTTATTTATTTATTTATTGGTTGATTGATTAATTAATATATTTTGGGGCCATAAGCCACTCAGGGCTTACTTTTTGGCTCTGCACTTAGGGATCACTCCTGGCAAGCTCAGGACCATCTGGGATGCCAAGGATTGAACCCATGGTGGCAGTGTGAAGGCAAGTGCCCTGCATGCTGTTCTCTCTCTCTCTCTCTCTTTCTCTCTCTCTCTCTCTCTCTGGCCCCTCCCTATATCCTATATTGTTCTATTCTGTATTTATAGACTTATAAAGACTTACAAAAAAATTTTTGTTTTACAGTAATTATCTAAAGATGAATGCTGTAAAGGTAAGTATATATAAACTACTAAGAGTGGTTTAGTTCTACTTTATCATCAGTTCATATAATTTTTGAGTAATTAAGTTTAGCATTGGGCTGGAGCGTGGTAGGGCGTTTGCCTTGCACGCAGCCAACATGGCCGACCCGAGTTCAATTCCTCCGCCCCTCTCGGAGAGCCCGGCAAGCTACCGAGAGTATCGAGCCCGCACGGCAAAGCCTGGCAAGCTCCCTGTGAAGTATTCAGTATGCCAAACACATTAACAACAAGTCTCACGATGGAGATGTTACTGGGCCCGCTCAAGCAAATTGATGAACAATGGGAGGACAGTGACTTTAACAGTGACTTTAAGTTTAGCATTAAGTGCGGGACCTGAGGCTGAGATCTCTAAGCCTGCTTGGTTCGGGACTGGGCCTCTGCCACCCAGATCCTCCATCTTCCAGTAGCTAGACAGTTAACACCCACCAACTGCATGTAACCCCATCAATGGCCAAGATCCAGAGACTATAAAACCAAGCTCCTGGCCGTGACCTCTTATTGTCTAGTTCTCGCGCTCAGAGAACCTGGCAGGCTACCAAGAGTATCCTGTCCGCATATATGCCTGACTGGGAATACCTGTAAAGGTGATTAGAGGCTGCTCCAAAAGCCTCCATCCCTCTCGGAGAGCCCAGCAAGCTACCAAGAGTATCCCGCCTGCACGGCAGAGCCTGGCAAGCTACCAGTGGCATACTTGATATGCCAAAAACAGTAACAGTGTTGGACCTCATTCCCCTGACCCTGAAAGAGCCCCAAATATGCCATCAGGCTACACTAGCACATGACAGGGATGAATGGAGACGTTACTGGTGCCCGCTCTAGCAAATCGAGATGATAGTGATAGTGAAGTTTAGCATGAAATTATACTTTAGATAAAATAAATGGGCTGGAGCGATAGCACTTTATGTAAAATAAATGCTTACATAAAGGCTATGACTACATTATTTCAATTACTTCAAACTAATACTGTTTTTTTTGTTTGTTTCTCTTTTAGTTACCAAAGTACAGACAGAAAAGTAGATTGCTAGAATGTGATCCAAAGGGTAAATAATTTACTACTTAATTAAAAAGAATATGTTTGACCACCATTTGGTCCTTAGTATAAAGAAGATAATTTACTGGAATGACTATGATTGAAAGACTTAAAACTTAAATCCTTTATTGTCTGTCTTTCAAAAAAAAAATGGCTACATATTTTCCAATCAAGACTTTCTATCTAGGAAAATCCTTACTGATGGGACAACTGAATTTCTTTTTTTCTCTTTCAGAAAAGGTTATCATTGAACCCAATGAAGCAGTGTCAAAGTAAGATGATTTCTCTGGTTGTACAGCTGGTTTATCACGTACCTTTTAAGCCATCAGAACTAGATATTGTAGCCATTTATCATTCAATTAAATTTGAGAGGCCAGAAATGCATGAATTAGCACTCCAGCTTTTGCTTTTGTTAAAGCAGTCGTTACTTAGATAAAAGGATATTTAAAATGAAAAATAAATTTTTATAGAAAGGTAGAGGTATATATAATATTCTATTTTTTTCAAATGCTGAAGCACCAACTATTATGGATTTTACTGATATAATTGTTTTTGCTCGTTTCCATTTGCCTGAAATTCTTGCTCATTTCTTTCAGAATTTTTTAAATTTTTTTCTTTTTGGGGGGTTGCTGGATTTTCCTATTGATTCTCTGGCCCTGGCAGATCCTTTGTAATATGTCTCTTTGTGTATTTACTAAAGGGCAGTGGTGCTCTATCTCTTTCCGCCCATGTTCCGTGGTCTTGCGCCACTTCCCCTACCCTGGCGAGGCCAATGGCGATGGGCAGACAAAGGCTGGTTGGTCTCAATTGCAGTTCATTCCAATCTCCTCTCCTTTCTCCTCTGATTCTCCTCCTGCTTCTTCCTCCCCCATGCTATTTCATTCTCTTTCTGGATCTCCCTTCATTCTCCTCCTCACTCCCACTTCATTTTCCTTCTTCCTCCCCCAGCCCACTCTTACAGTCTTAGATAACTCCCAAAAGCATGAGAGGTTGGGGCTTACACATAGGTGTGGTGATATAATCAACAGAGGTAAAGTTCTTCCCTCCGGGGAAACTTCTTCTCGGACAGATTCTCATTCAGTAAGAGGACCTTCCCAAGACTGAAATTCCAACTATGGGTGTATTTCTCCTCTCCTTAGTCCAACAAACATACATTCATAATATTAATCATTTTGTATGGACACAGTAAGAGATGCATTAAGCTTATAGAAGTGCTCTCCTAGGGCCATCTCAATCTCAGACTACAGTGCTCAGGCCAGATTAGTCTTTCCTAACCCTAGCAGGGTCCTAATCTTGTCGTTACTTTTGGATCATGACAGAATTTATCCTTGACCATGCTCTTACCTTATAGTGGCTCTTTGGTCCATTTTGATGCCAGGGTAGCTCATAGCTCACCACTTGCCCTGGGTCCATTCAGCCCCTCATTGGGACCCAGCTTTTTGGGTGTTAGAAACTAAGGGCACCCGAGGCTTAAGTCAAGAAAGCAGGTGTCCAGAGTGAATATTATTCGGAGTCAATTAACTTCCAAGTTACAAAAGCATAATATTAACTGTCTTCCTGTGTCTATACAAAAAGGACATTGCTTTAAAGTGAACTATCCAGGGACTGGAGGAATAGCACAGCAGGTAGGATGTTTGCCTTGCATGCGACCAACCCAGGTTCAATTTCCAGCATCTTATATGTCCCCTGAGCACCGCCAGGAGTAATTCCTGATTCCAGAGCCAGGAGTAACCCCTGTGCATCACCGGGTGTGACCCAAAAAGAAGAAAGAAAGAAATAAAATAAAGTGAACTATACAAGAGACAGAAGGAGGGAGAAAGGCAATACATAAATACAAGTCAAGTGTCCTTAGAAGGATCTGACCTTACAAGTTAACAGAGTCTGATTAGGAGAAAAAGGTGATAGACCGGTTGTGGAAGAGAGCACAGAGAAGCTACAGATAAGCACACAAAAGAATGGGAGTGACTCAGGAGCACTGTTCTGGGTGTTACCTGATGAACCTAAGCTCCCTGTAGCAAGGGAGAAAGGACAAACCAGTGTTATCCACCATCTCTTGAATTATAAGCTAAGACATTCTTGGAGAAGTAGATTTTAGTTCATTTTGTTGTGAGGTCCATGTTTGATAACTGTGACTTTTAGTGTGGCACACCTGACAGTACTCAGGGGTCACTCCTTGTGATGCTCAAGATAATTATAATTAATTTTAAGACCAAATTTTAAAATATACAGTCTGAAGGCCAGGAAGATTGTACAGCAGATAAAGTGCTTGGCATTGCATGAAGCCGACCTAAGTATGATCCCTGGAACCACATATGGCCCCCTTAGCCCCGCCAGGAGTGATCCCTGAGCATAGCTCAGAGTGACCCATTGAAAATATACACTTTGCTATATCCCCACCTGGAATCGCCTGAATTTCATCTGGGGATGTTTAATTCCATTCTTTAACTTTACTACACTCTTTTCTCTGGAGAATCTGACATTCTCTCTTAAACACAATGCTCTCTTCTCTTTTCTTCATATTCTGTAAATAAAAATCTTTTTATCAGTGTAAACTTGCTGAGCAAAGTAAATATATTAGAAAGGAGATTTCATAAATATGCCCAATTACTTATATGTATATTAGGGAAGAATCATAATACTAGCTTACCTGCTACTATCATCAATATTTTCCAGAGTGGATAACTTAACACTAATAGATACTAAATTAAATGCCTTCTAATTACAGTAAAAATTCAAATCTTACTCAATTTAACTATTTAAATAATACTAATATATAATGGTTCTCTTTCTAAAACAGTGGTATTGGGACTGGGACATAGGGACATAGTACAGTAGTGAGGGCACATGTCTGGCATGCTCCCAGCCCAGTTTGATTACTGTTCCATATGGTCCCCTGAGCATCACTGGGTGCAGCTCTGAAGGCCTCCCCAGCACTGCTACGTGTGGTGCTGGCAGCACCAAAAGAGTTGTCCTGGTATTCCCAATACCACAGAGCCTCAGCAGCATCAGATCCTCATGCCCTTGCATTGAATTGACAGCCCAGCTGCCTAAGAATTGCCAGTGTGAGGTCCAGGCCAGTAGTACAACAGGTGAGATGTTTGCTTTGCACACAGATGACCCAAGTTTGATCCCTGGCACTACATATGATCCACCAAGCCCTGCCAAGAGTGATTATTGAGCACAGAATCAGGGGTAAGCCCCAAGCACAACCAGATGTGCTGCCCCTGCCTCCCCTCCTCCCCCCCAAAAAAGAATTGTCAGTGAGAACCTCTAAGATTTGAACACCACTTGGGAACCTCCAATCCCCAAAATGGCTAGTAGTATTGTTGTCATAAGGAGCATCAATTTCTCAAATAAGGGTCAGTAGATTAAAATTGAAGAGATTCGACTTGTAAGCTTTGACGCTTTTTTGAGAAAGACTAGAAAATTAAACATAAGTAAGTCACATTGTACCATTAAAATAATAATTTGGTTAAGAATTGATTTAAGAGGGCCAGTGAGATACTACAATGAGTAGGGTACTTGTCTTGTACACCCCGTTCAATCCCAATGCATACAGTCTCCCAAACCCACGCCAGGAATGATTCCTGAGCACAAAGCCAGAAATAACTAGGCACAACTAGATGTGGCCCAACTCCTTCCCGAAGAAGAATGACTTAAAACATTCATAGAGAAGAAACCCCCAAAGCTAGTTAGTATTCCTTTAGTTTTATTCTATTATATTACAGTGATATGCCAGACATTTATGTAACTGATTATTATGTGCTCTGTGTAAAAGAATTCTAGATATTCTATAAATTATACAATGACAAATCACCCAGAAGAAATAGAATATATCAAATTTGTAAAAATTATTTATGTTTTTCCATGAAAGGATATTGCATTTTAGCTGTATAATTTACTGTAGCATATTGTATGTATAACCATATAAAGTTTAACAGTTGTGACCTGAGGCATATTTTTCATTATTTAACTTTAACATTTAGGAAAAAAGTTTCTACAAAAGTTATTGAAAATAAAATCTCTCAAAAGAAAATTGATAATAGAGAATCTACAAAGAATATTGAAAATAAAGACACAGAAACAAACTTACAATCAAAACTGCGGCCATTTTCCTTAAGAGAAAGCAAAGGTAATAGCATTGATTTAATTTGAGTAATTGTAGCTTTTAATTCAGTCATTCTCCATGACCTTTAGGGTATCAAGAACTGTACATACCTGCGGCAAATTATGGAAATGATAACCTTTTAAAAATTTGTGGACCAAGTGATTTGATATACAGCCAGCATGCAATCCATGGGTACATATTACATACAATAATAAGAATAAGGGATTAAATTTTAGGATGAATTAGAATACCTACAAAGGCATTGGTAAGTTTCATTCAACAATAATTTTTTCGGAGTGCAGACACTGGTTTGAAGCTGGAATAGTTGACTGAAATTCGCAGTTGGCATTCTAGTGGGAGATAGCCAGCTATTAAAAAATAAGAAATGAGTGGCTGGGATGATAGTACAGCAGGTATGGCATTTGCCTTTTACGCAACCAAACTGGGTTTGATCTCTGGCACGCCATAAGGTCCTCAGAGCTCACCAGGAGTGAATCCTGAGCAGAGAGTCAGGAGTAAGCAACGAGTACCCCTGGGTCTGGCCCAAAGACAAAACCAAGAACAAACAAGAAATGAGGAACCAAAGAGATGGCACATGCCCAGCCTGGGTTCAATCGCCTTCATCCCGTATGGTCCCCTGAGAACTGCCAGGAGTAATTTCTGAGTGCAGATTCAGGAATGACCCCTGAGCATCACTGGGTATGACAGAAAAAAGAAATGATAAATCAATGAAAAGGCAACCATAATAGGAAAGGCAATTAGAGGTTAGGATAACTGCCTTAAAAGGATGAGAGGGCTCCCTGGATCTAGGGACCAGGAATGTTCTCTCATGAGTTGGTGAATTGAATGTGACTGTTCTTTGACATCACATAAAGTCCTTGCTGCCTTATTGTGACCTGGCCCTCCTCTGATGTCATTAGTGGGATGAGTTGGTGAATGGACTGGGTAACTAGCTAGAAGATCAGGGTGCTTGTGAGCCGATGGAGACTGGAACTGGAACAGAAGCAGGTAGTTGGCCTCAGTGCCCCAGTCATCTGGAAGGATTTGGTCCTCCCTTTCAATGTAGAATTTTCTGTTTCAGGAGTTTTTCTTTTGGTGTGGGTCTCTGTTTTTGTGAATGTCTTTTCAGTTTTCGTGAATTTTCTCACTTTCTAATGTCTTTCTAATAACTCCATAATTTGGAAGACTCAGGGTCTCATTCCCATCCAAGAAAGTCTCTTGCAAAACTTAAGCCACTCAGTCTTACAAGTAAGGATGAAGTGAGTCAGTGAGAGATAGGGACTTCCACAGAGCCAAAAGAATTGGCAAGCTCTTCAGTAACTTAGTATTTCCCAAAGAAATGATTTTAGGAGATACATTTTAAGTGTTTAAATTGCTGTAGTAGTATAATATTATGTGTGTTAGAAAAATACATACAGGGGCTTGAGTGATAGCACAGTGGGTAGGGCGTTTGCCTTGCACACCGCTGACCCGGGTTCGATTCCCAGCATCCCATGTGGTCCCCTGAGCACCGCCAGGAGTAATTCCTGAGTGGAACAATCCCTGAGCATCACTGGGTGTGACAAAGAAAGAAAGAAAAAGAGAGACAGAGAGAGAGAGAGAAGGAAGGAAGGAAGGAAGGAAGGAAGGAAGGAAGGAAGGAAGGAAGGAAGGAAGGAAGGATACATACAACATGATGAAACAGAAGGATTGGGAAGATAAACTGACTTTTAGATATATCACTTATTTAAGGATGTGAAGTTGGGCACATTATTTAACCTCTTGGTCCCTTAGTTTTCTCTGTGAATGGGGATAAAAGTAGTATATACTTTATTGAGATATTGAAAGAAATTGGGTTATAGATGTGGAGTTTAGAGTTATATAAGTTATATAAGGGCATATAAGTTATAAAATAATGTATTACTTTTATTAATATATTTGTTTCACAGATAATAGAACTAGCAAAAAAAAGTCCATGTTAAGATAAATTGAAAAAAATGTTAGTGTGAAAAACACTCAGATATAGCAAAATGGATGAAGGTAGTGTATTACCGAAGTTTAGAAACTGTGCTAATAGATTGTGCCACTGAGATTTGATCTCTTAAATAGTCCTCTGGTCTAGCACTTCCTCTTCATTTTATTTTACCAGAACCAGATCTATCACGTTTCTCTCCCCTGACCAATTTCAAGAGCACTCTAACTCAGGGCCACTGCTGCTTTTTTTCCACTAGAGACCCCCCCCCCCGATTCACATGGTAAATTTTTATATGACCCCAGGAATTTATGCATATCAAATAGATATATAAATCAAACACTGTTAATAAGACATAGCTATTTTAAAACAATTTTTAAATTAATATGAAACCATATATGGAATCACAACCTTTATTTAAGAGGCTGGAATCTTAACTTTTCTTACCCCCTCAAATAGACTGCCCTGCTCTTGTTACTTCAGAAATAGAAAATTGAAAATTATTTCCTTTTAGTCTTTCATTAGTCTCTCTATTCTTACTATAAAGTCCTAATTCCAAGACTTCAGGTCCCCAAGTCTGTTCCTTTATCTTGCCAGCCACTACCTGCCCTTCTGGCTATATCTTATCACCATTTTAGCTTCCACCCTTATGCCAAAGCAGCATCAGTGTGCTTGGTGCTCCTTTTACCTGTTTGTTTCTATATTTGTTCGTACTGTCCCCTCCCAGGAAAACTGGTCCACACACACTGGACAGTTTCTGACCACTCCACAGTTAGCACTAAGGAGTTGGAGTTCCACTCCTTCACTCTCTTGTTTATCTCCTTCTCACCTTGCTCTGCTTCCAAACTGTTTTATTGTTATCCACTGTGGCTCTTCCTTCTCGAGTTAACATGTGAGCAGTTACCCTGAGATCAAAATCTATTTATTCTTGTATTTCTGAGGCTCATCATGAAGCTGGGCACTGAACGTAGGTTGTTGGTAGATACTACTTTTTTTAGACACTGTGCTTGGTCTTAGATATTTTTTTACTTGAATTAAGAAAAATTTGGGCTGGAGCGATAGCACAGCGGGTAGGGCGTTTGCCTTGCACGCAGCCAACATGGCCGACCCGAGTTCGATTCCTCCGCCCCTCTCGGAGAGCCCGGCAAGCTACCGAGAGTGTTCGATATGCCAGACACAGTAACAACAAAGTCTCCAATGGAGACGTTACTGGGCCCGCTCGAGCAAATCGATGATCAACGGGAGGGATTTTAATTTAATTATGATTAATTAAATTAATTAAGAAAAAATTAAAAATTATTAATAAGTAAATGGGAAAAATTAATGAATTAGAAATCGATAAATTTAAAGAAAAGAAAAATTAAAAACGTTGTGTAACCTCTACTTAGATCTAGAATACCTTACATTTATCTTCCTAGGTATGTGTTTGTGTGTGTGTGTATGTGTGTGTATAGTGAGATAGGGAACATTATTACCATGTACCCGAGGATTGATATGCCCTGCCTAAGAAGAATTACTTATTTTTCCACCTTTCCAAGCTATTTAGTATTTACTGTCCTATAAGAATAATTTGTGGAGTCAAATATGTAGCTCAGTGGTTGAGCACAAGCCTTGCATATATGAAGACTTTGTTTCAGTCCCTAGTACCACATACAGACAGAAATTATGAAATATATTTCTCATGAGCAGAGAGATTATATAGGGATTAAAGCTCTCGCCTTGCACTACAAGGCTGACTGTGTTCATGGTATATATGGTCTCTGGCATCACCAGGTGTGATCCCTGAACACTATTGGGTATGGCTCAAATAGAAGAAAAGAAATACATTTCTCAAGATCAAATGGAATTTTTTAAAAAATTTTTTGGTCATACCCAGCAATGCACAGGGATTACTCATGACTCTGCACTCAGGAATTAACCCTGGCAGAGCTCAGGGGACCATTTGGGATACTGGGAATTGAAAGCGGGATGGCCGCGTACAAGGCAAATGCACTGCCTGCTGTGCTATTGCTCCAGCTCCTAGAATGGAAAATATACATATATACATATATATATATGTATATATATATATATATTAGAACCCAGGTTCGATTTCTCCGACCCTCTCAGAGAGCCCAGCAAGCTACGGAGAGTATCCTGCCCGCATCATGGCAGAGCCTGGCAAGCTCCCGTGATGTATTCCATATGCCAAAAACAATAACAAGTCTCACAATGGAGACATTACTGGTGCCCGCTTGAGCAAATCGATAAACAATGGGAGGACAGTGCTATGTAAAAAACAATACCCAGCAATCCTGGAGAACCAGGGGACCACTCCTGGTAATTTTTTGCCCAGCAGTTTGGGCTTGTGTTTGGACTCAGTGCTGCCACGCTTATGGTCCAGAGGTATTCAGAAGCCACCAGGGTTGCACCCAGTGGTGTCCAGGAGACTCTGTGGTACCTGGGATCAAAATCAGGACCATACACATGCCAGGAATGTCCTTGACCCCTTTGAGCTATAACCCCGAGCCCAGAATGACATTTTGTCTTTCTCAAAAGTGTATTACTTATGTTGTTAATGAGTAGAAAGTAGAAAACTGCCCAACTAATTAATATTTTAAATATCAATTCACATAACATCTGCTCATTGTTAATGATTTGGGATTTTTCCTTTTTTAACTTGACAAGTTTTGTAACCATTTTTGGAAGTGAAAATTTCACGGCACTGCTGTTTAGGTATTTTTTAAAAAAGAGTAACTATAGAAGGAAGCTATATAGTAAACATTTATATTTGATTCTTTATAAGACTTTCAATAATGGGTAAAATGTGTATAATTGTTTTTAGGTGAAATTTGCAAAGATGTTGTCATAGCAGAACAGGAGAAAAATAATGAATATTCGCATCAGGAAGCTGATGTTAAGTTGTCTGAATCCATAGATGATGATGAAGATACCAGTGATGAAGATTATGAAGATGATGGTAACTCTACTAAGGAGACTCATGCCCCACTAGAGTTAATGGCAGAAGTAAGATTTACTTGTATACTATAATTTTAGATACTTAAAAAATACTGAGGGGTCAGGGAGAGTTCAAAGTCTGGAGCGTGTGCTTGCATGTAGGAGCCCCCACATCAGTCCTGGTACTGCGTGGGTCATCAAGCCAAGAGTTAGTCCCCAAAACAATTCCAGGTGTGGCCCCCAAAAATACAGTATAAGAAAATACAAAATAAAAGAATGTAGGGACCAGAGAGACAGTACAGTAGGCAGGGTACTTACATGTCTTGCACACAGCTGACCCAGGTTCAATCTCAGCACCCCATGTGCTGCCCAAACACAGTCAGTGATCCCTGAGCACAGAACCAGGAGTAAGCCCTGAGCATAACGGGTGTGACCCAAACATACCCCCAAAATAAATTATACCAAAAAAGGGCAGAAACATCTACAGTGTATGTCCTTGACTAATTAAAAATAAAGGGAGTTAAAAGATCCTTGCCCAGATGTAGGTGACTTTCATCTCTCCCTGCTTTAACCAGATTAGAAGAGCAGATTCTATATTTTATAAAGCAGAAGCAGGAATAAGAGAAGTTTAGTTTGGATATAAAACTTATAAGGGGACCAGAGTGACTATACAGTGGGTAGGGCATTTTCCTTGCACATAGCTGACCTGGGTTCCTTACCAGAAACCCCATATGGTCCCCTAAGCATCATCATGAGTGATCCCTGTGCACCAGTATGTATGACCTAAAAAACAACTCAGAAGACTAATCAATGAATAATCAAAGCAAAAGTGTAGCAAGTAGGGCATTTTCTTTGCATGCAACCAATGCATTCAATCCTCAGCATCCCGGGTGGTCCTTTGAGTCCTCCAGGAGTGATTTCTGAGACAGAGAGGAACGAGCTCTGAACACCGCTGGGTGTGGCCCCAAAGCAACAGCAACAAAAAATGACTATGAATGCTTTCTCATCAGAAATGGGTGGAGACAAGTAAGACCTCCCTTACTCATGAGGATTAAGAGGCACATATAATTTGAATAATGTGGTTTGTGAATTTTGGTAAAGGTAAAGGTAAAGGCCCTCCCGTTGTTTGTTGATTTGCTCGAGCGGGCCCAGTAACGTCTCCATTGGAGACTTTGTTGTTACTGTGTCTGGCATATCGAATATGTCATGGGGAGCTTGCCAGGCCCTGCCGTGTGGGCGAGATACTCTCGGTAGCTTGCCGGGCTCTCCGAGAGGGGCGGAGGAATCGAACTCGGGTCGGCCATGTTGGCTGTGTGCAAGGCAAACGCCCTACCGCTGTGCTTGTGAATTTTAAGCTAAAAAAATTTTATGAAGTTCTTTGAGAATGGAATATTTGAATGAGTGACTGACTAAGAAAGAACCAAGAAGAAAGAAATAACGGGAAGGACATTTAGAGAAATCTTAGCTGGAATATTGGAAGCCTGAAGAGGAAATGCAGGAATTTATCTGCTAAGCAAAGGGAGGAGACACCCTTGGCATGTATTAAGGCACAGAAGCCTGACGAATCACACATAAAAATTGTACCTCACATTTATTGTTAATTCTTTGAAACAGAAGCTACTTCATTTTTATTTCATATATTGAGGTATTATAGCCTACTTTTTTTATTATTAATTTTATTAAATCACCATAAGATAGTTATAAGCTTCCATGTTTGGATTACAATCACACAATGATCAAACACCCATCCCTCCACCAGTGCACATTCCCCACCACCAATATCCTTGGTATACCCCCTTTTCCCACCCTCCCTCTGCCTCCATGGCGGATATGATTCCCCATAATCTCTCTCTACTTTTGGGCATTATGGTTTGCAATAGAGACACTGAGAGGTTATCATGTTCGGTCCTTTATTTACTTTCTGCACACCTCCCATCCCGACCAATTCTTCCAGCCATCTTTTTCTTAGTGATCCCTTCTCTATTCCAGCTGCCTTCTCCCCTTTGCTCATGAGGCAGGGTTCCAGCTAGGGAGCAATCTATCTATCCCGTGTATCTACTGTCCTTAGGTGTCAGCCTCATGTTATATTATTTTATACTCCATAAATGAGTAGTCCTATGTCTGTCCCTCTCTTTCTGACTCATTTTACTTTATGATACTCTCCATGTCTATCCTCCGCCCCTCTTGGAGAGCCTGGCAAGCTACCGAGAGTATTGGATATGCCAGACACAGTAACAACAAAGTCTCCAATGGAGACGTTACTGGGCCCGCTCGAGCAAATCGACGATCAACGGGAGGGCCTTTACCTTTACCTTTACCATGTCTATCCATTTATAAGCAAAGTTCATGACTTCATCTCTCCTGACAGCTGCATAGTATTCCATTGTGTAGATGTACCAAAGTTTCTTTAACCAGTCATCTGTTCTAGGGCACTTGGGTTGTTTCCAGATTTTGGCTATTGTGAACAGTGACATAACATACTTTTGATTAATATTATACAAGTGGTTGGGCTGGAGCTATAGCACAGTGGGTAGGGTGTTTTCCTTGCACGTGGCTGGCCCGGCCGACCCGGGTTCGAGTCTTCTGCCCCTCTTGGAGAGCTCGGCAAGCTACCGAGAATATCTCACCCTCACGGCAAAGTCTGGAAAGCTATCTGTGATACATTCGATATGCCAAAGATGTTACTGGGCCCGCTCAAGCAAATCAATGAACAACGGGAGTATAGTGCTACAGTGCTATTCAAGTGGTGTTCAGCTTATTTAAATCTGCAGACATAGAAAGTAAGAGAAATACTTTGTGAACTGCAAAGACATTATTTACAATAGTATTTTTTGTGTTTGTTTTTTAGCCTAGTGTTATAAAATGAAAAAGTTTTCCATTTTACAGTGTGTTAGGTGGCAATAATTTTTTTATGAAAGCAGAAAATTACTGTGGATCAGCAGCAGTCCCAGGAATGAAGGTTGAAGCTGCTATATTATACAACTTCACATATATAATGAGAACTCTTTTTGTTTTTATATTTTTCTGGTGGGGTTCGCACACCAGGCTCTGCTCAGGACTTACTCCTGGGTCTGTATCCAGGGGGTCACTCCTGGTAGTACTTGGGAAGGGCTTGGGCAGTGCTGAGCATTAAACCCAGGTCTGCTGCATGCAAGACAAGCTTCTTACCTGCTGTAGTGTCTCTCCAGCCCCTGTTACGAAAGTAACAAAATATGTTAACTGGATAATTGTACATTCAAACAGTATAGGTGTGTGGGACACATGTGTTCGGTGGCTGAGAACTGTTTCCCTGACTGGATGGAAATTGGAAATGAAGGAACAGGGGCGGAAGGAACGAACAGGCCACTGGTTGATTGGTAGGTAGGACCCTCCTTTTGGAAGTAAGGGCAGATGAGGCTTAAGTCATGTAAATATGATGGATTCCCAGGGGTAAATATTATTTGGAGTCAGTTAACTCCTATGTTACAAAAACATAGCATCAGCTGTCTTCCTGTATCTATACAAAAGGGACATTGCTAAACCATGCAAAGGACATAGAGGAAAGAGAAAAGCAATATAGGATTATTAGTGCCTGATGGGATTTGGTGTGTACCTTGGGAGCACTATGATGGGAGTCCTGAGGGAGGAGAAAGGACAAACCATTGTTATCCAACAGATAATTATAGGATAGCAGGGGGTTTTTTTTCTTTTATTTTTTTCTTTTTGAGTCACACCCGGCGATGCTCAGGGGTTACTCCAGGCTCATGCACTTAGGAATCACTCCTGGCGGTGCTCGGGGGACCATAGGGGATGCTGGGAATTGAACCTGTATCGGCCATGTTGGCTGCGTGCAAGGCAAATGCCCTACCCGCTGTGCTATCACTCCAGCCCCAGGATAGCAGGTTTTATTCAGTACTTTTCTGGTCTAACTGTGTATAGTGTTTTTTGGGGTTTTTTTTGGGGGGGGGGAGGTAGTCATAACCAACAATGCTCAGGGGTTACTCTGGCTCTGGACTCAGAAATTACTGGCAGTGCTGAGAGACCATACGGTATGCCAGAGATTGAACTCAGGTCAGCCTTGTGCAAGGCATACTTCCTATCCACCGTACTATTGTTCCAGCCCCAGTGCCTGTAGTTTTAAACAAAATTGGTCTCCTAAGAATCAGTTTGCTTTTAATCTTATACCATACCCTGATCAGATCAAAGAAAATGAACATATTCTTTAATAAAACATTGAATTTCAATTTGTCTTTAAAATGTCTTTTACAATAAAATTGAACCCAAATCTTAAAAAATAAATAAAATGTTTTTTATAGCTATATATTTTTCAACAATTTTATCAAAATTCAGAGTTCAGTTGTTAAGCATCTACTTCAATGTCACAATTTTAAAAATCCTCTCCTCGGGGTCTGGAGCCATAATACCATGGGTAGTCGCGTACCTTGGAGCTAGCTGGCCCAGGTTCAGTCCCAGTACCCTCTGTGGTCTACTAAGTCTGCCAGGAGTGATCCCTGAGCACAGAACTAGGAGTAAGCCCTGAGCACTGCCAGGGGTAGCCCGAAAACAAAAAAAAAAGCTTGTTTTCAGGAGCTGAACAGGTTCGATCCCCAGGACAGATAGCATATCTTCCTCAAGTACTGACGGGTGATCCCTGAGCAAGAGCCATGACTAATCCCTGAGCATTGCTGGATATAGTCCCCAGAACAATAACGGTGAATTTAATAATAAAATAATAAAGTAAAAAATCTTGTCTTCAGCTTAATTTTGGAGGCTGAAGTAGTTTTTATATCAGTGGAACTTTTTTATACAAAAAAAAAGTTTCAGGCAAGGGGAGATAGTTCAAAGGGCTGGCATGCATGTTTTGTATGCTAAAAACCTGGCACCACTTGATCTATGTAGTACCACTCTTGAGTACTGCACTGGCAGTCGGCCTTGAGCACTGCTGGGTATGACACATACCCCACCCCCCCCCAAAAAAAAAGCCGTTGGTCATAGGGAACTTGTACCAATCTCCATGTGACAATGGTTGTGATTTTTCAATAATTATTTAGTAACATCGCACTATTACATAAGTTTCAAAAGCACATCACTGCAAACCAACATGTATATTTTCATTAAGTTCACCACTGAAAATTTAATTTGGTCCTTTTACCATACATTTGTCCCCTTCTCAATTTACCCACTCATTCTTTTCTACCCTTTCCTACCAGTAATTGGTTTTGTAGTCAGAAAGTTTATTTGTGTTTTACTTAGTTTATCTGTTTTCTCTATAAATCACATGAGTGAAATCATATATTTCTTTCTCATTTCTTGTTTTATTTTGTTTTGTTTGGGAGCCACACCTGGCTTTGCTCAGGACTTACTCCTGGCTTTGCAGTCAGAGATCACTCCACGTAGCTCCTAAATGAAATTATATTTAATTCATTAAATATAAATTAAAGACTCCAGCCCTGTCTTTAATTTATATTTAATGAATTAACCATATTACTGCAAATAGAAGAATTTCTTTTTTGTTTTTGGGCCACACCTGGCAGTACTCAGGCCTTATTCCTGGTTTTGTGCTCAGAGATCACTCTTGTCAGAGCTCAGAGACCATATATGGTGCTGGGATCAAACCCAGGTCAGCCGGTGCAAGGCAAGCACATTACCTGCTGTACTATTCCTCTAGCCCTCATTTATCTTTTTTTCTATTGAAATACTGTTCCATGGCATATACATTACCACTTCTTTTGAAACCCATTCATTGAATTTTTTCCCCTATTCTTTGCTTTTGTAAATACTGCTCTAAAAGACACAAGAGTGCATCTGTGTCTTGGAATTTGTAATTTTGTGCTTGTTGAGTAAATAACCAGAAGTTGGATAACTGGATCATATTATCTATTTTTCGCTTTTTAAAGAATCTCCATACTGTTTCCATGTTGAGGGCACCAGTTTTCATTCCCTCCAGCAGTATATCAGGTTCCCTTCTGTATATTGTTCCAACATTTATTTCTTATTTTTTGGTTAATAACCATTCTCAAAGATGTGAGTAGATAGATAATACTGATTTTGATTTTTATTTCCCTAATTGGTGATCAATAATCTCTTCATGTTTCTCTTTGCCTTCTGTACTCCTCACCTCTACACATTTTTTTTGACGGGGGATGGAGGGAGGAGTTCTGGGGCCATTGTCAGCAGTGCTCAGGGCATACTTCTGGCTCAATGCTCAGGAATTGGGACAATATATGGTGTTGGGGATTTGTAAGGCACATGTAAGACAAATAACTTATCAATTATACTATCTGTCTGGTCCAGTTGTTGGTTTTTTAATGGAAGTAACCTAAGTAGCCAATAATAAAATAGTTGAGTAAGTTTTTTTTTTTTTTTTTTAATTTATTTATTGAATCACTGTGGGAAAGGTTACAAAGCTTTCAGGTTTATGTCTCAGTCATGCAAATATCAAACACATTTCCCTTTACCAATACTTATTTTTTACCATGAAGAACCCCAATAAAACCCCACCCCCCACCCCTCCCCGTCCCTGTGAAGCAGATGAATTCTAGTTAACACTCTATCTGCTTTGATTAGATTCATTGTTTCAATAAAAGATTCACCACTATTATTTAGAGTTTACCCCCCCCCCAAATCAGACATGCTGAAAAAGCATTGTGAAGTGATTTGCTTTCTACGGCTGGGTTCAAGAATTAAATGTTGGTTTTGGATTTCTGCTCTTTTACCTATTGACCCTGGAAGTATTTCTACTGAAAGTCAGATAGTTAAGAAATTGGTTTCTGTGTTCTGGAGTCGTGGCCGTGCTGGAGAGCCGCTCGCGGGGGGCAACCGGTGGCCTCGGTAGGGCGTGAAGGGCGGACCGAAACGCCCCCCTTCCCATGAGGTTTTAGTCGCCCCCACACTCCCGGCTCATACCTGCTGTCCACAAGGCTCCCATGTGGCCGCCATCTTTCTTTCCAAAGAGGAGAGGGCGAATGGGGCAACACCCTTTCCCCTCCGGCAGACTTGATGGCCTGGATCAATGCAGAGTCCGTTCACTTTTCTGCTCCAAGCTGCTGGGTTCTGCATTAAGTCCTTGTGCTTCTGGGGCCGTGGCCGTGCTGGAGAGCCGCTCGCGGGGGGCAAATGGTGACCTCGGTAGGGCGTGAAGGACGGACCAGAACGCCCCCCTTCCCATGAGGTTTTAGTCGCCCCCACACCCCCGGCTCATACCTGCTGTCCACAAGGCTCCCATGTGGCCGCCATCTTTCTTTCCAGAGGGAGGAGGGCGGAAGGGAGCAACACCCTTTCCCCTCTGGGCAGAAATGATTGCCTGGATCAACGCATAGTCCTTTCACTTTTCTGCTCCAAGCTGCTGGGTTCTGCATTAGGTCATTGTGCTTCTGGGGCTGTGGCCGTGCTGGAAAGCCGCTCGTGGGGGCAACTGGTGGCCTCGGTAGGGCGTGAAGGGCGGACCGAAACGCCCCCCTTCCCATGAGGTTTTAGTCGCCCCCACACTCCCGGCTCATACCTGCTGTCCACAAGGCTCCCATGTGGCCGCCATCTTTCTTTCCAGAGAGGAGAGGGCGAATGGGGCAACACCCTTTCCCCTCCGGCAGACTTGATGGCCTGGATCAATGCAGAGTCCGTTCACTTTTCTGCTCCAAGCTGCTGGGTTCTGCATTAAGTCCTTGTGCTTCTGGGGCCGTGGCTGTGCTGGAGAGCCGCTCGTGGGGGGCAACTGGTGACCTCGGTAGGGCGTGAAGGACGGACCAGAACGCCCCCCTTCCCATGAGGTTTTAGTCGCCCCCACACCCCCGGCTCATATCTGCTGTCCACAAGGCCCCCATGTGGCCGCCATCTTTCTTTCCAGAGGGAGGAGGGCGGAAGGGAGCAACACCCTTTCCCCTCTGGGCAGAAATGATTGCCTGGATTAACGCATAGTCCTTTCACTTTTCTGCTCCAAGCTGCTGGGTTCTGCGTTAAGTCCTTGTGCTTCTGGGGCCGTGGCCGTGCTGTAGAGCCGCTTGTGAGGGGTGACTGGTGACCTCGGTAGGGCGTGAAGGACGGACTGGAACGCCCCCCTTCCCATGAGGTTTTAGTCGCCCCCACACCCCCGGCTCATACCTGCTGTCCACAAGGCTCCCATGCGGCCGCCATCCTTCTTTCCAGAGAAGAGAGGGCGAATGGGGCAACACCCTTTCCCCTCCGGCAGACTTGATGGCCTGGATTAACGCATAGTCCTTTCACTTTTCTGCTCCAAGCTGCTGGGTTCTGCATTAAGTCCTTGTGCTTCTGGGTCTGTGGCCGTGCTGGGGAGCCGCTCGTGGGGGGCAACTGGTGACCTCGGTAGGGCGTGAAGGACGGACCAGAACGCCCCTCTTCCCATGAGGTTTTAGTCGCCCCCACACCCCCGGCTCATACCTGCTGTCCACAAGGCTCCCATGCGGCCGCCATCCTTCTTTCCAGAGAAGAGAGGGCGAATGGGGCAACGCCCTTTTCCCCTCTGGGCAGAAATGATGGCCTGGGTTAACGCATCGTCCGTTCACTTTTCTGCTCTAAGCTGCTGGTTTCTGCATTAAGTCCTTGTGTTTCTGGGGCTGTGGCCATGCTCCAAACTTAACTCTGATTTTCAGGGAGAAAGATTGGGTGGTTTACTTCTCATTGATCACTTTGTATATAGAGAGATGTTGCGCGGCCGCATAAGCGGCCGCGCGGTTTTGAGAAAAAGTCCTCGTTCCCGCATACTCGAGCTGTGTTTGTAGAGGCTTCTGGTCACCAGGGTTCCATCTGGGGGAGGCGGGATGCGGCGCCTACTCCATCTGGAACTTCCCGGTGCTCTCGGCTCTTTTTGGAACCTGTTTTTTCTTTTTTCTTTTCCTCCGGGATCCCGCACCCTCCATGTGTTCCTTCTCTTATTCTGAACGTTTCAAAGATGGCGCCTAGTTGAGTAAGTTTTAAGTTAACAGTACAAATTAATTTAATTCATGGAGACAAAAATGATCATAATCATTGATTTATTTTTAAAAATTGCTGGGACTGGAGCAATAGTTCAGTGGGTAAGGGGTTTCCCTTGCATGTGGTTGATGCAGGTTCGGTCTCTAAGGTCCCCAAAACACTGACAGAAATAATTCTTGAGAGCAGAGCGAGGAGTAAGCTCTGAATATCACCAGGAATAGCTCACCCCCCATTCCAATATTACTAAATAATCCTAATGTCTCTCAATATGTTTATTTGTAGAAAATCTATTAAAACAATATATATGAAGATGTTAAAATATCTCTGGATGTTGGAAATATACATACTTTGTAGTTTGGGACAGAGTATTTAACTTTTAATTTTTCCGTATGTGACTGTAGAGAAAGATTATAGCAGGTAAGGTGCTTGTCTGGCATGTGGAATACCCAGTTTAATTTGCACCAAATATGGTCTCCTGAGCACCACCAGGAGTAAACCCTAAGCATAGCTAGATGTTACCTAAAACTGTAAACCATCAAATAAATTTCTGTCTGCAAAGATTTGTTCTTTTATCACAAAAATAATATAATGAAGGTAATACAAGCAAAAGAATAAGATTAAAAAAAATAAGATTAATACTGGGGAAAATTGAACATGCATAATTATAATCTTAATTTTTTTTTCTTTTTTGGTCACATCCAGTAATGCACAGGGGTTCCTCCTGGCTTTGCACTCAGGAATTATTCCTAGCGGTGCTCAAGGGACCATATGGATTGCTGGGAATCGAACCCAGGTCGGCTGCATGCAAGGCAAAGGCTCTACCCGCTGTACTATCATTCCAGCCCCATAATCTTAAATTTTAAACTAAATATAAGTTAAAATAGGGGATTTGATAGAATTCAGTTAACAAATGGTAGGTAGTATAGAGGTACCATACATATTCTATTGTTTCTTTGCTCTTATGAGAGGTCCTTAAAAATTTTGGTTGATTATATACTTATTCCTAGAAAACCATGAATGCATATTAAAAGCAGAATAATCATTAGTGGAATATTTTCTGAGGAGTTAACAGTTGACATGTAATTTCTATCTGAAATGATTTAAATGAAAAATTTCTTTGTTTTCCAGTTTCTGAGAGCAGAAATGGGTCATGACTACCATCTGGCAAAAAAATTATGTCAAATGAGTAAGTGCAAAATACTTTTCCATTTCCAATCTTCTCTTTGCTACTAAACAAATTTTATGCAATATTAGATGACCAGAGAATCTTAAATCTCATGAATGTTAGTGTGTTGTTGATTCAGAGGTAGCAAGTTAGATTGTTCGTAATAAGGACTAATTTAGACTTCCAGATTAACTTGAGAGGGGTCAATTAAAATAAGTCAAAATCTTGTAATAATGGGTTGCAACTTCATGCTTTTAGTCTCAAAGGGTAAGGTAATGCAGCAAATCTTAATTAGCATACAATTATCCCACAGGTATTTGAGTACTTATATATCCTAAGCACTGTAATAGGAACTAGAAATGCAGATATCAACAAGACTGATAAATCCACATTTTTACCTAAATGATAAACACGTAAATATTGTGTCACAAATGAATAGAAAGTGTCGGGAAGAGGAAGGCCTCACTTCAAGATTTGAGCAGAGAAGTTGAAGTCATTTGTGCAGACATCTGAAGGAAGTGAGTCCCTGGCAGGCTCATGGCAAATGTGCTGAGAGGCCCATGGGAAAGCAAGGAAGGGGTGTGATGGGAAATGAGTGAGAAACTATAAGCAGGGAATTGTGCAGATTGTGTGCACAATGCAAGAGTCTTTGCTTTTGCTCTATGTGAAATGAGAAACTTCTGTCCTGAGGAGTAGGGGTGAGGTGGGGATTATGTCTGTTGGTGCCCGGACTACTCTAGTCTTCATGTTTGGCTCTCACTGCTGGAAGTGCTTACGGACTGTGCAGAGCCTAGGTTTATGGTGTATTTTTGTTTCTTTTTCTAAATTGAACATGCATCTTTTATCTTTATATATTTGTGTAAACATAGATTACATGTTCATATATTATTTATACATTACAGGTATCATGTATACCTATTATGTATTACTGTGGGAACATTCTTGTATACACTGTTTGATTGTTAAAACAGTTTTGTGAGGACCAAGAAAGAGTTCAAAGTGCTGAGCACTTACTTTTCATTCAGGAACCGGCTTCAATTCCTGGTACCACATGATCCCCTTAGCATCATCCAGAAGCCCAGAGCACCACCAGATGTGCTGTGTCCCCTACCCCCATCCCCACACACACACAATACAATATAGTTCTGTGACTTTGGATTTTTCGTGTGTGTTTTTTTTAATTGTAATTGACAGGCTGGAGTGATAGCACAGCGGGTAGGGCGTTTGCCTTGCACGCAGCCAACATGGCCAACCTGAGTTCGATTCCTCCGTCCCTCTTGGAGAGCCTGGCAAGCTACCGAGAGTATCTCGCCCGCATGGCAAAGCCTGGCAAGCTACCCGTGATGCGTTCAATATGCCAAACACAGTAACAATTGTCACAATGGAGATGTTACCGGGCCCCCTTGATCAAATCGATGAAAAACGGGAGGACAGTGACAGTGATCGTAATTGACAATTTTGCAATACTGTCAATGGTAGAGTTTCATGAACTCAACATTACAATATCATACTGCCACTGTAGTGCCCATTTCTTTCCACCAGTGTCTCAAGGTCTCCCTAGCCCCTTTACTTCACTGTTCCCATCCCACTCCCCATGTCTCATTGCCCTGGAGACAGTTTTTTATTTTGTTTTGGGGACCACACTGGACAGTGCTCAGGGCTTATTCCTGGTTCTGTGCTCAGGGATCACTCCTGGTGGTGCCCAGGAGACCATATGCAGTGCTGGGAATCTAACTGGGGCCAGTCATGTGCAAGGGAGAAGATTATTAACCCATTTTATAGTTAAGGAAACTGAGACTTGTTGAGTTTGTTTTGTTTTGTTTTGGACCATACCCAGCAGTGCTCTGTGGTTACTCCTGGCTCTGCACTCAGGAATTAATCCTGATGGTGCTTGGGGGACCATATGGGATGCTGGGGATTGAACCCAGGTTGACCACATACAAGGCTAGCACCCTACCCTCTTCCCTATCACTCCAGCTGGGAAACTGATACTTAGGAAGGGTAACTAATTTACACTTAAAGCTACTAAGTAGGAAAGTTAGAATTAGGTCCAGTCTGACTTGAAAGTCTCTGATTTCCTCTCCTTTCCTTTCCTTTCCATTCTGTCATTAATCAGCTTCTATTTCCGGTCAAGCAGGCAAGAGATTGGAAAAGAGAGACTTTCGGGGTTCAGTCATGCTTAAAATGACTCCTATGGTTGACTAATATTCTTATTTTCTTTACGTGTGTCTAAAGGCAATTAATTTTTATGACAATATGGCATTTTTCTCACAGAAATGTTTCATAAATTCATTTTCCTGTGGAAAGTCTCTGGCTTCTGGGCTGTTTACTTGCTGTTCATTTATACCTTTATATCTGCAGGGCTTCCCACCTGGTATCCCAGGTGCCTTGGGATTCTTTTCTTTTCTTTGTCTGGCATTTTAAAAATTCCTATTGATTTTCCTCCAGAAATTTTATCTGCTGGAAAAGTTTTAAATTTTATTTATTCTTGTTTGTTTTTGTTTGTTGGTGGTGCTCAGGGCTTACCTTTAGATCTGTGCTCAGGAATCACTCCTAGAGTGCTCAGAGAACCATATGGAGTACTAGGGATTGAACCCCAGCTAGCTGCATATAAGGCAGGTGCCCTTCCTGCTGTATTATCTCTCCAACCTATAGGTTTAAATTTTGTCTTCTATACAGTTGTTATATGATCCTGATATTTCCTCAGCTGCTGTCCTAGTGCCTCACACAGAACTGCCATCCCTGCTTCATCCCATTTCCTGTATACCACTGAACACCCTGGGAAGGGTTTATAAATGGGACTAAAAGTTGAGTTCTTTTCTTTTATGGGGGGTTGGGGTCTGTCACATACCATGCCAACACCTCACCTCCTGTACTATCTCTTCAGTGCCCACATACTCTGCCTATTTTGATTGTGATATTTTTACTAGTCATTCTTACTATTTTTTAAATTTATTTTATTTTTTCCCACTGTTTAAACACTGTGGTTTACAAAGTTGTTCATGATGATTCGTTACAGGTACTCAGTATTCCAACACTAATTTCACCACAACCATCACCTTCCTCTCCACCATTGTCTTTATTTTCCCATCCACCCCTCAAGCCTCCCCTGTAGCAGGCCCACAAAAATTTTATTTTATATAGCTTATTAAAGGTAAAGGGCCTCCTGTTGTTCGTCGATTTGCTCAAGTGGGCCCAGTAACGTCTCCATTGGAGACTTTGTTGTTACTGTGTTTGGCATATCGAATACGTCAAGGGGAGCTTGCCAGGCTCTGCCGTGCGGGCAAGATACTCTCGGTAGCTTGCCGGGCTCTCCGAGAGGAGCAGAGGAATGGAACTCGGGTCGGCCATGTTGGCTGCGTGCAAGGCAAACGCCCTACCGCTGTGCTTATTACTATTAAATAGCTAATGGAATGATCAAAAAATGTTTCAGTAGAATAAAATTTGTGAAAATGGTTGTATATTGCCATGGGAGCATGAAGTCCTTGTCTAAGCTATGTTGATAGTTGAGCCTTCTGTGCTAATGTTTTTGTTAGTTGAGACTGGTTGACTTCTATATTACATTCTCATCCAATCTGATGTTCTGTCACTGGGATGTCAGTAAGTTATAGTTTGAATATGTTGTGGCCCACACTCCCAGAAAATCTAGAATATTAAACTGAACAGTCCAACCTGAGGCATGGTGGAGGCTTTGGGGCATGAGTCCAGCTGCAGGGCCCTCATTAGGGTGGGAGCTGGCCTGCCCTCACTCCTATCACCCCAGAGGTCTCAACCAGGAATAGGTATCTGAGAAATTTTTTCAGCTTGTTAATCTCTTTTGAAATTCATTTATGAGTCTCTGGAATAAGGCCCATATATATGCTTACCTGATGGCAGTGGGATGTGGCCATGGCTGCCGAGCCATCTGGAAGTATGGGAGAAAGAGGGAGGTCACCCATCCAAGTTCTCCAAGTTCTCCAAGTTTTCAGCCCAAAATCCCCATGTACCTGAAATTTTTGGTAGATTGGATTCTTTATGGAGCTCAGTCCTGAGGCAGTGAATTCCACTGAAGTCTTTAGAACGTTGATGTGGTTGCAAGGGTTTTGGTCCCTTTCCAGGCCTTCACTTACCATTATATTTTAATTTTCTTCTCTCTCTCTCTCTCTCTCTCTCTCTCTCTCTCTCTCTCCCCGCCCCCAGTCTGGTCATGGCCTACTCCTGGCTCTGTGTTCAAGGATCACTTCTGATGGGGTTCACGGAACCTTGTGGGGTTCCAGGGGTTGTAACCGGTTGGCCATGTGTAAGGCCAGTACTTTGCCTTCTGTACTAATCCTCCAGCCTATGCTACTCCATTTTCAAAGCAGATGCCTTTGTCCATTCAAAACTGACAATTACCAACAAATTTTGGTAGATTTTGATTTTGCTTTGAAAGTTTTTCCAGCAATGTTTATACTAGCTAATAATAACAGTAACAAAAATTCTTATTCTATAACAAAACACAAAGATATATATATAAAAAAAAAAAGCGAAGGCCCAGAGAGAGGCCTTAGTAGGTTCACACTTGTCTTGTATGTGTGAGACTGAAATCTCCATCCCTAGCACCACCCACATCACCAACTACCATCCCAGACACAGACAGGGTTGAACCGAGTCACATAGCAACCAAGTATGACCCTCAACATCTCAACAACACAAAATTTTCTGAGCACTGTTTTAGGAAAATTTTGAGCACTTGATCACTTGACCACTGAAAGGAATTGCATAGGAATAATAAATTTGTGAAACTACATTAGGATTCCTCTCTGTAAGATTCATAATAATGGATCAGAGACATAATAAATTTGCATTTTATCTCTGCATCATGTATGGTCCTCCAAGCACTGCCTGGAGTGACTTGACCCCTCATCACAGAACCAGGAGTAGCCCCTGAGCATTGCAGGTGTGATCCTGTGTCCATTCCCAGATGATTAGAAATGATTATGACCATATTAAAGGTTCTGTAAAATCCTGTAAGTACTCCTTACTGTAAGCTGTATTTACATGATTAGCTTCATCTAATTCATTTCTCAAATATTGTATATTAACTTCATAGGAAAAGAGAAATGTTTTTTGAGGGGGGGAGAGGATCTTTCAGACAATACTCAGTCAGCTGGACTAAACTATTCATGTTTTGGCCTGGCCATGTGGTGTCCCACTGAGGTACAGTGGTACTGGGCCCTCAGCACCCTCAGAGCCTTACCTGGCTGTCCTGACACCTGGGCAGGTGGTGCCAGAGATCAAACTCGGGCCAGCTATAAGCATGCAAAGTACTCTCCAGCCCTTTGAGCTACCTTCGTCACCCCCAAAAACAGTATGTTAAGGAAGAAATTGGGAAACCCTGCTCTAGAAAGAGTTTTATTCCAGGAAAGATTTAGCCTGCTTAATTAATGATAAGCATATTTTGCTCAGAGTTACAAAGCATAAAAAGTTGCTTTTATTAGAACCTTGAACTATTCATAAATACCTTTAAGATCCATAAAAGATACAGACATGCCAACCCAGACTGATATTATATAGGTGGATCAGGAAATGACACTTTCTTGTGAAGATGAAAGTCATATGGGGTAAAGGCCCAGTGGGACATGGTAGAACCAACTGCAGACATCACTTGCTGATTGAGGCAAACAGCACATGATGTTTCAGTGCCCCCTGGGGGCCATCGGGATATTGCTCAGGACTCACAGCTTTTTTTTTTTTTTGCTTTTTTTTTTTTTCCTTTTGCATCACACCCAGAGATACTCGGGTTACTCCTGATTCTGCATTCAGGAATTACTCCTGGTGGTGCTTCCGGGGACCATATGGGATGCTGGGGATCGAACCCGAGTCAGCCTCTTGCAAGGCAAATGCCCTACCTGCTGTAATATCACTCCAGCCCCAGGATTCACAGCTTTTGATGCCCCTTTGTGCAGTTGTAAAAACAGATAGGAAGAAAACTGCAGAGCAAAATCTTAAATAAGTAAAGGTTTAGAAGGTTCTGTAATGAAAAGTATACTTTTGGATAGTGGCAGCTTACCAATAAGTCCCCCAAGGTCTATTGACTATAGTCCAAAGGAAAAATATACCTTTACACAAAGGATCAACTAAGAGACATAAATAGTATTTAAAACATGGGTCTGATAAAGAGAGGAAATGAAGTAGGTGGTGTCAGTTGTGAACTATGATATTTTTTTTCATAATGAAACACCTTCCCTACTTGAAAACTGATTTTCTCTTAAATATTGTGTGTGTGTGTGTGTATGTGTGTGTGTGTGTGTGTGTGTGTGTGTGTGTGTGTGTGTGTTTTACTGGTTTACTGGTTTACTGGGGATCTGGCCCAGGACCTTACACCAACAAGTCACGTACATTCTCTCTAAGTTTCATCTTTACAGATGAAAAGTGAATTTTCTGTATTTGCACTTAGATAAACCTAAGTTCTTAGTAGTAGTTGGCATTTATCACTTTGTGCATCTTCACTTAATCTGATTGACACTTTCTGGCTTATTCTCAGAAATCTGTTGAAATGTTTTGAACATTTGTAATTCTCATTCTGTTATCCATTTGCAGTCCTGATCTATGAACCAGAAAATCCTGAAGCCAAGGAGTTTTTCTCAGTTATTGAAGAAATGTTGCAGATGGGTAAATATCTTTCTCAGCATTACCAATAGTCACTATGTTAATTAAGAAAAAAACATTATCTCGGAAGACTAGAGAAATATATCCCTATGAAGTGGATTAATGAAAGATTCTGTGATTGCCTTAGAAGGTATAATGAGGGGCTGGAGTGATAGCACAGCGGGGAGGTGTTTGCCTTGCATGCGGCCAACCCGGGTTTGATTCCCAGCATTCCATATGGTCCCCTGAGCACCGCTAAGAGTAATTCCTGAGTGCAGAGCTAGGAGTAACCCCCGTGCCTCGCCGGGTGTGACCCAGAAAGCAAAAAGAGAGAGAGAGAGAGAAGGTATAATGATACCCACTCGCCCTGTCTGAATAATACTCCCTTTCCTTGATGCAGTGGGACCACTGAGCAATCCAGGCTTCCTGGGCACTAGGCACCTTCAGAGGAAACAACATGCTAATCGCCCCCACATGTTGAAAGGCTGATACCATAGTCCTAAGGAAAGCCTAGTCCCTCTAAATTACCCAAAACTTACTAACTCTTACCCTACTTAAGTGAGAATAACTTTATCTTAGTGAAAAATACTTTTACAGAGAGGTATATTTTAGTTTTTTACTTTATTTGGATTTTTTGAGCACACTGGGACCAAACTCAGGTACTCAGGAAATCAAGCCAAGATAAGCTACATGCAAGGCAGGTGCTTAACCTTTGTACTATCATTTTACTTAAAATGTGTGAACATGTTTATGCTAGTGGGGATGTCTTTATGTCGTTTTTTAGCAAACTTTAGCTCATTTTTTGGTTTCAAGGTATTTTCTTTGTAGAGGGAGAAAAAATTAATGGTTTTTCAAGGAAAAAGTAGTCCTTGTAATCAAATTGTCTCTGTGGTAGAAAAAACTCAGAGTCCTGAGGAAGGTGATGAAGAGAGTGAAGAGGACAGCAGCAGTGAGAGTGAAGGAGAAAGCAGCGAGGATCCAAGCGAAGAAAGCTCTGATGAATGTGAGGATGACTGACCAGACTTGCTGCTGTGCTATAAATGCCGTGTGTTTTCATTACTGCATGCATGAAAAATATAAAGGATTCTGGGTTTGTTTGTTTTTTTTTTTTCGTTGTTTGATACAGAGCTTGTTTGTTTGGCTCCCGAGGGGAGCCCAGAGGACACTCCCAGTGCTATTTGACTCAGCTGTGTACACCTGAAGATTCAGTGCTCAGGCCAGTGAAGTGGTGTTTCTTGGGCCCAGGGATGTCCAGAATGCCACACAGTGCCAGGGATCAAACTTGGGTGTCCCCACCTGGTGTATGGGCTCTACCCCTTTGAACAAGCTCTCCATCCCTTTCAGAGTTCTCTTGATTTATATCCATATTCTTAGTTTGAACTCCTTAGTATTGAGGTGTTGATTAGCAAATTACCCAGAGAAGAAAGTAATCATTGAAGCCAGTTACAAAGCATTGTATGCTAGTTACTGTTCAAGCAGCTCTTCCCGTATTGATTCAGTCCAGCCACCCCATAGGTGAGTACTATTATTGTATTCGACAGATTAAGAAAATGGTCACAGAGGAGAAAGAGGGTAGGTAGTTTGTATTGCATCATACAGTTATTGATTGGTCCATGGACATTATGGTCCATAATCAAGACTTTAAGCATCTCCCATAACTACCACTTCAGTCACTTCTATCTCCAGCCCATTCAGCTGTGTTTTATACAACTTGTTTTATGTTCTTTATAGCATAAATTAGTACCTGATATTCATTTTCAGTTTTCTGTGAAAGGTAATTTCCTTGAAGCAGAACTTTGTCTTTCTCTATTACATTCCTAGCAATTGGACAAGTGTCTGATCAGTAATGGGAGAGAGTGTGTTTGCTATATGCACATACACACCAAGTAAAGTGAAGGGTTTGTTTGGTTTTGGGTCTTGGGCCTCACCTGGCAGTGCCTAGGGGTTATTCTTGACTCTTGCACTCGGGAATTATTCCTGATAGTTCTCAGGAAACCATACAGGATGCTTGGGATTGAAACCAGGTCAGCCACATGCAAGGCAAGCATCCTATGGTCAGTATTACTCTCTAGTCCCAAAAGAAGTTATTTTCTCTGTGGAACATTTATAAGACTTTATATTTTTGTATTGCTCCCTTCCCTTCATTATTGTGACTGATTTTATTATGGGGAGGGTGTTTGGGTGTCACATGTAGGGCTGACTGGAACGTTCTCAGTTTAGTTCTGAGGCTCAATGGTGGCTCACACATCAGATTGTGGTGTTCACACTCAGCTGCCATGCTGGCCAGGCTGCATTCTTTCAGCTGTGATGCTTGCCCACATTCTGACCAGGGTCACTGTCCTTTGGTTATGCTCGTGCACAATATGGTTGTGCTCACCAGCAATTACTTTAGTGTTTACACATGCTCACCAGTGGTCATACTTCCTGGTGGTACATTCAGAGCTTTTAATTGGGTACTTGCTGGCCAGAGACCTCACACCCAGCTAGAATTGGGCTAGAAATCACTTGTGGTGCCAGGGATTGTAGACAGAGCTGCCAGACTCACTTGGCTCATGTGGTGACATTGAACATGACCTTATGCTTGAAGGCAGATGTTCTACGCTACTGAGCTGTTCCTCCACACCCTAAATACTCTAATTTTATACTAATAGAATTTTAGGGGTTTTTTTTAGGTTTTACTTGAGGGACTGATTTGCAGTACTGTTAATGATAGGATTTTCTTCATGCAGTATCAACACCACACCCTCCACCAAGTGACTTCTAGTTTTAACATGTTGACACCGTCCTGCAATTTGTACTAGTTAAACCACGTTCAACTATGAACCAGCATCAGGATGTTAAAGGAAAGGGAAAATTTTTAAGAAGAAAGTCTGACTGAAAAGTCATGGTATCACAGACCATGAAATAATTAAGTCTAGGACGTTCAAGTTTTGTTACACATGAAAGATAATCAGCATCCTCATATTCTTCATTCTACTCATACTCCTTAGTGAAGTAAGAATATCTGCATAGTCCGGGGCCAGAGTGATAGTATAATGGGTTGGGCATTTGCTTTGCATGCGGCAGACCTGAGTTCAATCCCCGGCATCCCATATGGTCCCCCAAGCACCACCAGGAGTGATTCCTGAGTGCAGAGCCAGAATTAACGCCTGAGCATCACTGGATGTGACCACCCCCCTCCCCAAAAAAAAACCTACTGTTAAGAATGTCTCATAAACACTCTTTACAATAGCCAGAATCTGGAAAAAAACCCGAGTGCCCAAGAACAGATGACTGGTTAAAGAAACTTTGGTACATCTACACAATGGAGTACTATGTAGCTGTCAGAAAAGATGAAGTCATGAAATTTACATACAAGTGGTACTACATGGAAACTATCATGCTAAGCGAAATGAGTCAGAAAGAGAGGGATAAACATAGATTGCATTCATCTGGGGAACATAAAGTAATAACAAAATAGGAGATTAATACCCAAAAATAGCCAAGATCAGTACCAGGAGGATTACTCCATAGCTTAGAGGCCAGCCGGCCATTCTAGGGGAAAGGGCAGCTCAGATAGAGAAGGAAGCACCAAATAAAGGGTGTTTGGAGGATCCTCCCAGGAGGGGAGATGCATGTTGAAAGTAGACTATGGACTGAACATGATTGCCACTCAGTGCCTCTTTTGCAGACCACAACACCCAAAAGGAGAGAGAGAACAAAAGGAAAAGCCCTGCCACAGAGGCAGGGGGGGATCAGGGGGATGGGTGTGGGAGGGATACTGGGATTCCTGGTGGTGGAAAATGGGCACTGGTGGAGGGATGGGTATTTGATCATTGTATAATTGAAACCCAAGCACAAAAATTTGTAAATCTACAACTGTACCTCATGGTGTTTCACTAATAAAAATTTTTAAAAAAAGTGGAGCAGAGCTATGGTGTCACATAGTAATTCTAGCAGATCAAATTATAGCATTAACAGAGCTAATAGAGACGCAGTAGAAAGGAGATACCTATTTGAGGAAAAGGTTAGTGAATTATATGTGGGAGAGAGGTGGAGGTGAAGGATGACTCCCTATTGCAAAACTATGGATAGAGGTGCTAGTCTGAGAAAGGAACACAGAAAAGCAGATTTAATGGAGAAAGTGGCAGTTTGATGGGTATTTTATCATTGTATAATTGAAATCCAAGTGCAAAAATTTGTAAGTCCACAACTGTACCTCATGGTGTTTCACTAATAACAATTCATCTTAAATTGCAAGGAAAAAATAAAAAGAAAGTGGCAGTTTGCTTATAGAAGTTGAGTACGGGAAGTACATTAGTTTTCTGTGACTGCTATAACAAATGGCAAATAGGATGCAACATGCAAATTTTGTTTTGGAGCCACTTCTAGCATTATTCAGGGAAGATTCCAGACTCTGTGTCCAGGGGTCTCTCCCAGGTAGTGTTTGGGGGAAACATGCAGTACCAGGAATTGAACCCTGGTCCCACATGCAAAGCATGCACTCAGTCCATTGAGTTAGCTTTCTGACCCCAACACACAGATTTCTCATAACTCTGGAGGTCAAAAGACCCACAGTCCACCTCATTATACCAAGAACAAGATGTCAGGGAGGCTGTGTTCCCTCAGGAGACTGGAACCCCGTTCTTTGTCATTTCCGTCTTCTAGAGTCCATCTGTGTTTCTTATCAGCCTTCTTACCTCCACCTTCAAAACCATTCATGTGTGATGAAGACCTCATACTGCAGCACTCGGATTCTCTCACTGCCTGGTTGTAGTCTTTGTCAAATTCATGTTTGGTAGTGTTCTGGGATGTTGGATAGTTTGGATTCAACAAAGACCACAAAGGGAAAGTGAAATTGAGTTGACTTCAGGCCTGGAGGAGGCACTGGACATGCCTTAAGGGGCCACACAGGGAGGCTGGTCACAGCAAGGATAGCAAAGGAACAACAACACATGGTGCAAATGCCTGTGGTAGGACCCATGGCAGAGCACTTGTGTCCAGTTAAGGGGCAGTAGCAATAGTATAGAGGATAGGGCTCTTGCCTTACACACGGCCAACTTGCATTCAATCCCCCACATTCCAAATGGTCCAAGCACCACCAGGAGTGATCCCTGAGCATCACCAGGTATGAACAAAAAATAAAACAAGTGTCCAAATTAAGGCCATCTTGGTCAATTCCACCAAAAATCGAAACCCAAGCACAAAAAATTGTAAATCTACAACTGTACCTCATGGTGTTTCACTAAAAATAAATAAAAAAAACAAAAAAACACATTTTAATGTAAATTATGAAACAGATGTCTTAACACCCTACCTTGCTATTCTATACCACCACCACCACCACCACCACCACTGCTGGACCAGGCTGAGCCCATTCTTTCTTTCTGGGTATCACTCTGGTACTCCCTTTTAGGTACATGAGGGTCAGCTGATTTGTCAGGTACTTTTCTCTTTCCAAAACAAATGAAACATCACCCCCAAACTCACTGGTCTAGAATTCAGCTCCACTCCATGGTGATTTGGCTAAAGCAAATCATACCCAACATGCAGATAGTGGAGAGGAGCATATACAGTCCTGCTCTAGGGATGAGGGAGAAAGCTTTACCAGTTCAAATGTTCTCATGCTGTTCAGGGCTTGTTGCCTATAACGCCAATAGGAAACTGATCATTATTTTAATCTGCACATTTAAGGACTACTAGAAGACTCAGATCATATATTGCTAAAATATTCCTAACTTACCCCAAAGCAAAGGAAACGAAAACTCAGTCCTTTGACTAAAGGTAAGCTAGAATGAGCACCAGAGAATGACTGCTTTGGGAATATCCCTGGCAGTGACTTGCAGATGTGAACTTCTTGGTCTTGAATAAATTTTGGTCAGCTCTTTTTTCATTTTTGTATTGCCAGGGATAGAACCCAGTGCCTTACACATGCAGGGCAAGCTCTCCTGCTGAGCTACATTTCCAGCCCCTCCAGTGAACCCTTACATGTAAATTTTTGGCATGAAGTGGACTGAACTAGAACAGCAATAACATCCCTCCTTCCCATTAAGATTCAAGTTTGCTTACTGAGTAACCAGGATTAGGGAAGGAATCCAGTCTAAAATAAGTATTTGTTATATTCTCTCCTACTAAATTAGAACATTCAAGAACCTTCTCACAAAAGCACCAGGCAACTAAATCTGAATACAAGGAAGAACTACTGTCAATTGTAAATAACTGAAGATCTTTTCATGTAAAGAAAAGAATACATTATTACTCCTGTGAGACCCATACAGGAGTTGCAATTGGCAATTCCTAGGAAATTATCTTTCTTGCTTGGTCCACTCCTTTGTGAAAGCACTGATTTTCTTTTACCTTGGTTTTGTTGAAAGAACAAAAACCAGATACATCTTAAAATCTCTCTGTCAAAACTGCAGTCAAGAGCTAATAATTCTCTGGTCTCCAGTTTCCTAGTAAAGTCCAATACCCTGGTTCCCTTTCTATGGCTGCCTTTAGGCTGCAGCTCTGCAGATCTATCCTCATCTTTTTCGCCCTATGTGTTCCAAACCACGTCTAGCAGCATTACTTAGTATTAGAAAGACAAACGAAAACAAGCCCAAAAAGAACCTGGTTTATGAAATATGGCCGGGTATGTACGAAGGAAAAAGCCTGGAGCTTTCCTTCTCAGAAATTGTAATCTATCGCCACCTGGTGGTTACACTATAGTGTTTGCAACAGCAAAATGGGCAGAGGATTTATTTGTACATGACCAAATACAAACCACACTGCCCTCCTTGATTAATTTATTTAATATTAGAGTATTTCAATCTTCTGAGTATCAAGGGGAATGGGGTATTTGGCGGTTATCCGAGGAACTCAGCTCTTTAGAAGAAAAGGTGGTAATTTTCGGAGTCCTTTCCAGTCTTCTGCCTGGAATTCCGCCTTTCTCTTCACCCTTTTAACCCTTTCCTGTTTCCCGGGAGTGAGTGCAGAACGTGGCAAAGTCTGTAAGGATCTAATGATTGGGAAGGTGGGCGGCGCGTGTTTAAAGTACCCGAATGCTTAATAAACCTAAACCTAGTGTAAGGTTATCTCTGCTTCCCACAGCCCTCATCTCAGAAACAGACATTTAAAAGGCAAACACAGCCATCCCCCGCCCCCCTCCCGCCCCCGTTTCTTGTTTGGGTGGTGCGGTGGGGTGGTGGTGGTGGTGGTGGTGGTGTTATAATCTAGGTACTTAAAGTAGAGGTAAAGAGTTGGCTGTAAAGAACTTAACACCGGTGGTTCAAAATCGCCTTTCCTGGAGGCTAAAACTGTTAAAATGCGTTCCCAAAAATGTTTATTACTCACCTTGATGTGAACCATCTTTTTACGGGAAGGGGGAAAATGTCCCTCTGTAGCCTGCTGGAACACCTTCCCACCCCTTACTTTGCACCTGTCTTTTCCTTTTTTTCTTTTACAAAATGTACCAAATCCAGTTGGCACATCTCTAAACCTCCCTAGGAAAGAGCATTGTGGGCGGAGGGGCGTGTTCCTAAATCCCGGGCACCCTTGACCTCTTTAAGGAAGGTAGCCCATGGCTAACAGAGTGAACTGGGGACAGTCTTCAATCCAAATCCCCAACCCCAGGGGAAAGAGCGGGGCCAAGACCCGGTGGGTTGCACTCGCCCCCTCTTTCAGCCTCTGGGGGTCGCGTTGCTCTTCAAAGCTCCAAGCCTTAGATGAAATGCAAACGAAACAGCCGGGCAGACGCCACTCCTTTCCGGGCCACCCCAGGCCACCGCTTCCCGTCCCCGGAGAGGATATCTTTCTTCCACCCCCATGATCCTGATTATCATCCCCCGGGAGTAATAACAGACAAAAGGAAGTGTACGAGAACAAAAACAAAAACATAAGATTCCAAAGGTTCTCAAGAGCCAAAAGACAGTCACAGTCACCCTCGGTTTGCAAATTCTGACCCGGGAGGAGAAGAGGGGGGTGGAAAACACCCGCCCTCGCCCCCCCACCACCTCGCAACAAGGGAAAACAAACCGCGGTCCGTGCGGGCACAGACTAGGGCGCGGGCAGCTGAGCGGATGGGCTTCACGCCCGAGCCGGAAAGCACCTACGCGAGGCTTCAGGGACCGAGCCTGTCCTTGGGCTGGGCGCTGTCCTTGGTGCTGAAACTCTTGTGCTGAAACGCGTGCCCTTTCTCCAACCTAAGTGCTGGAGCTGAGTGGATTCCTGGGCCTGGGTTCCTTACTCCCCTTCTCCGCTGAATCCAGGGGTCTGGGTTCGAATGTTACATGGCTTGAAATGAAGTCAAAGTCAGTAGGCCCCCAAGACTGTTATTCTCTCGGCCTAACTGGAAAGCCAATTCTGGGTGCGGTGTTCATGCAAATGCTGGGGCTGGGGAAAGCGTAGCATGTGGAGAGATAGTACAGGCGGTAGGGCACTTCCCTTGCACGTGTCGAATCCAGATTCGATCCCCATCATCTCATATGGTTCCCTGAGTTCCGTCAGGAGTAATTCCTGAGTGCAGAGCCAGGACTAACCCCTGAGCATAACCCAGGTGTGGCCTAAGAAACAAAGAAAAATGCTGGGGCCCCTTGATGCCACACAGTGAGTAGTTAATAAAGGCTTTCTTGAAAGTTAAGGTCTACCAAAAGCTTATATTTCTTCCTCCTCGCCTCCACAAAGTAAAGGGAGGGAAGGTGTCCACACCTTCCCAATTGAGGTTCGTATAAGATGTCTCTTTTCAACGAGATTCTTCTCCTGATTCAAACATCAGTAGCCAGGGGGTGCCTTTTGGACACTGGGGTCAGCAAAGAAAGTGGTTGGATCTTTTCTCTGGCGGATGTCACAGGTTGAAGGGCAAGGAGTCTTCGCTTGCGGGAGTCTCGGATCTGGGAAGAAACTGGGGGAAATCGAAGGTGAAAAGCGAATGTCTTCCTGGGCCAGTGGACTTGGAGGGGCGCCGGGAGGTGGCACCCCCTCCTACCTTCTCTCCTGGCCTGGCTCATGTTAAACTCGATTGTTTCCGCTCCCACCCCCCCCCCACCCCCGGGAGATCTGATTGGTGAAATCATCTCTGGGAAGGGGGCGTGGGTGGGATTCGAGCTCACCTCTGTATGAAACGCAAGATTCCAGCCTCTGAAGAGAAGGGGCGCACGGTGCGGTTTGAAGGGGCATTTCCCGCCCGAGCGGGCACGCCCACCCTAGCTCCCGCGGCCCAGCCGTTCTTTCCTTGAAAGGTGCCCGAGCTTTTAGTGTCAGGTGGAGAGGAGAAGGCAACATTTTCTTTAGTATCAAGAGCAAAGTGGTTTTTTTCAAATCCCACAGCGAAATTCCGTTTATATTGGCGACACTATATCCACTCACCTCACTCTCCCTTATGGAAATTTTCAGCCATTTGTAAGATTTTAGGCATCCACCCTGTGTCTTGGGGAGAGATGATGAAACGTTCACAGGGGAGGGCTGGGGTTCCGGTGGACCAGCGAAGCCACGGACTGTGCCATAAATAACCCATGCCGTCTGCTCCGCCACGGGGGCTGCGGGGACAGGGGGAACATCACTGTGAACCAAGTAAATCACTTGGTTCCACCGTGTCAACCCCCTACACATAGAAAAACCAACGTCGTCTTGCCTTAAAGAGAAGGAAACGGGGACAGAGGAAAGAACAGAAATTAGTGACGAGTGGCAGAGAAACAGCTTGAAGAGACCCGAGTGTCACAGAGTCTGGCCAGGTGTTGGAGGGGGCGCGGGAGGAGCGTCTAGACTCTGTGCGCTTGGCGCCCCCTGCTGGAAAACTTCCTGCTATCGCCTTTTCCCGGGCTGGGGACTTTCCCCAGCTCAGACAATTCAGTTAACCTGCTTCAAAAACGGCAAAGAGAGAATGGTCTTAAACGCGAGGGAAGGACTGGTGAGTCTAGGACAGAGAGCACCGATCTCCCTCCCCGCCGTCTCGCCTCCCTCCCCGCACCTCCCCTGGGCCGCCTCTGTGCTTGGTTTCCCCGAGTGTGCGGAGCGCTCGTGCGTGTTATTAACCTTCAGATGTGATCAATCAGGAGGACTTTCCCTATTACCGAGGGAACCAAAGCTAGGAGGAGGCGATGCCTAGTGGATGGGAGACGGGACCCTTTTCTCTGCCGAAGGGCACTGGGGAGGTGTGTTCAGGTGAGGTACTTTGGAAGGCCCCGAGTTAGATGAGAAAACTGGAAAGAATGGAAGGAGGGAATGTTGAATGTCCCCCAGCATCTCTACCTCCTCTGCTTCTCCAATAATGCTGGACCAGGAGAAAGTCAGCGGAGACACGACCCAGAGCGCGTTTTCCCCGCAAGGAAGGTCACAGACCTGGCGGAACCGCTGGAAAGGCAAAGTCACGGCTCTCGTCTGCTCAAAGACGTGGGCGAGGGAGGAGGAGAGCCAGTAGGAGGGAAAAGCGCTCAGCGAGGCAGAATTCTTCATAGGAACAATCTTATCGCAACACCCTTCCTATAAAAAAAAAATAGAGCGTGTTGAGTACGTTCTGGATTACTCATAGGGTGCTGGGGGGGGGGGGGGGGGGCTGAGGGGATGTGGGCGCAAAACCGTGATCTGGATTTATAATCGCCCTCTAAAGCCCCGGAGGCGTTCAGGCACCTGCAAAGGAGCCCCGTCGCTTTGCCGACAAACTGCCCCCGCGAGCAGCGGCCTCGTGATTCCCCCCGCCGCGCCGGTCCCCGCCTCCCCACTCCGCCCGCCCCCGCCTCCCCCGAAGCCGAGCTGCCACGGCTCGGGATCACGCTCCTCTCCTCCCCGCGCTCGCGTGCCGGCCGGTACTCGCAGCTGGAAGGCAACGCCGAGCAGATCACTGCCGGTGCCAGGGCCCGAGCGAGAGAGCGAGCGGAGCGGATCTCCCGGCGCGGCGCAGAGCAGCAGCGAGCGCACCCGCCGACTATCACCCAATCGAGGTAGGTTCGGCGCGGCCGCCGGGATTTGCAGCGACTCGGACTCGGGGATTGAACTGCGTCCTTTTCCTCCGCGGGGCTCGGGCAATCCCCTCTTCTCCCCAGCCTGGGCTATTGCTCTCCACCCTCCCGAGCCGAACGCCTCCTGTGCCCGGCCCGGGTCTCGGCTGGTAAGGGGTGAAAGGCGCAGGCACTCCCGCGCTCGCACCCCGCTCCGACCGGCGAGACTCACGCCCCGAGGGCGCCCCGAAGCTAAGGATCCTGCAGAAGTGGGGCGAGAGCGATCACTCCATCTCACCCTGCGTGTTCCCACCGCAAGCGCAGGTCTCGGCGAAAGGACCTCGGCTAGCGACAGCGAGCGGCGCGACTCGGAGCGGTAACCTGTTACTTGCGCACACGCAGCGGCGGGGACCGGCTGCCGTGCGTGGCTGTGCTCCGGCGCGCGCGCGGTTTAATGCAGGCTCCCGGGGAGGGTGCAGAGCCCGCGACGCCAGGGAGATAAACTGTGGGGTCTTCCATCGACCCAGATGGAATCCCCGGTCTCTATGTCCCGGGGACGTCAGGGAGCCAGCGCCGTGCGCCAAGCAGGGGCGCAACGCTCCGAGTCTTGTCCGCCAGCTCCCGCGTGCTGGGCGCAAATCTGTTTCCCCGATGACATCCAACCCCTTTCCTTGCCTTCTGGCCTCCTCTCCCTCTTCGGGTCTGTACGGGTTTGGCTGGGGGAAGTGGGGAATGGTGGTGGTGGTGGTGGTGGTGGTGGTGGTGGTGGTGGTGGTGGTGGTGGTGGTGGTGGAAGTCGGGGATCTTCGAAGGATTGGGTGAAGGGTAACACAGGAACGCGGGCCCAGCTTTGTCCTAGGCTTCGAGAAGGGTGGAACGAGTGGGAAACCAGACTCGCTGCTCTCTGGCTGTCAGGAGCGCAAGGTGACTGGAGTTGTTCCCCGAACAAACCCGAGGGAGAACGTGAAGATAACGACCCGATTTTCCTCTCACCTTGTCTCACCAAAGCCCGCGTCCCCGAAGCAGTTAGCCTTCTTCTTTCCAGGGAATTAGCCAGACACAACAACGGGAACCAGACACCGAACCAGACGTGCCCGCCCCGTGCGCCCTCCCCCCTCCCCCACTGCCCCCACGGCTGCTGGGAGCCCAATGGGGCTTGTCGTGGCCGGACTGGAAAATTGCTCTCTGAGCCTCCTTTGCCCTCCCCAGCCCTGTCTCCCGCACCCGACCGTCCCGCATTAGTCTGGCCCGCCACCCCACACCCCACCGCCTAATCTCACCGCCAGGAGCCCGTCTCCCGGCTGCGCCGGCAGACTGGAGAGCCGCCCCGAGGCTACGTGGACTGCGCCCGAGTCCCCGAGCTTGCGCGCACGTCTCCCCCACCCCCACCTCCGCGGGCGCACCCCGACCCAGCCCGCTGATTGCCCTTGCTCCAGCCTCTCTCCCTAGCTGGGACTAAAGGGGGACGGTCCGCGCTCGCCACCAGCACCGCCGCCACCACCACCACCTCCTCCTCCCGCAGCTCGGGGGCCTCCTGCGCTCCGGACTCCACGCACAGCTCTCGCTTCTCTTTCCAGACTGTTCGGGAACCCGAAGACCCCCTGATTGCACAGGCCCCGGGACGACCGAGCTGATGGCGTCTTCCACCCCTTCTTCTTCGGCAACCTCCTCCAACGCGGGAGCGGACCCTAATACCGCCAACCTGCGCCCCACAAGTAGGTCTTGTCCCAGTTTCCTAATGAAACGGACTGCAGAAGAAGATGGGGGTGCGGGAGGTGGGGAGACTGCGCTGTTCGGAAGGGGAAGGGGGAGCGCCGAAAGGATGGAGGCTGAAAGAGACGGGGCCCTGACCCGGTCCCGGCCAGAGGTCGTTCCATTATCGAGGATGCTAGAGGACGCCTGGACGCCGCTGGAGAAGGGGAGACGCGGGGGGCGGTGACCGGAGCCCTCTGTTTGGGGCTTTGTTACGGGGGAGGGCGGGAAGCGAGACAGTTGTTTTTGTTGTGTTGGGCGCGGGTTTCCTTGCAAGGTGAGGCGACGCGGGTCGGGGTAAGAGGAGTCCCGGCGGGGAAGAGAGTTTTTCCGTCTCGGGTTTTCGTTGAGCCCAGATCTGACCCCTCCTCCTTCCCCCTGTGCTGTACTCCAAGTCTGTAATCAGCGAAAATTTAGACGTTAATTGCAGCTTTTAGAAAACTCGAAGTCCCTAATTGCCCCAAATTTGCTTCGAGCTATTGAGGGAGAAGCCAAGGGCGAGAAAGGTGCATTTAACGGTTTGAGGCTAAGCCTCGACATTTTCAGGCAATTAATTACATCTCAGAGACAAAAAAAAAAAAAAAAAAAAAAAAGGGCGGCATCCTGAGTGTGAGCGATGGGAATCAGGAGGGAAGAGAGCACCTTTCTCTGGGAAGACTTGTTAACAGCTGGCACGTCTGGAGAAAAGGGTGGTGGGGGGGGCAAGACCAAATCAGTGGGGGCTGCTTCTCCACCCCTTGTTGAGTGCACTGCTCAACTCATTTCCAGACGGTCTTTAAGTCAGATTGATTTTATACCTCTCTGGGAGAGACTGTGAATTGTTTCGTTTTTCCCCCTCAACCATTTGAATTGAAATATTACCATTCAAACGTTACCATCACCACGCCCCTCAAATCTATCAGTTTCAGATAGTAATGGCTCCAAAATTTCTATTTGAGGGGCTCAGGAGTGGCAGAGTGTTTAAAAGAAAGGGTTTTGGCTGCGCTTTTATGGCACTTTGCATGTGCTTGAAAAAATGTCCAATTGTTCCCATCAATAAAGCCAGGGGCCATTATCTGTAAACCCCTCCTCCACTTGCTGCCCCAGACTCTTCCACCCAGAAGCCTGGTCTTACTTGAGTCTTTAGGTAGCATTCCAGTTCTCTGGGCAGACCCTTCTCCATCCCAGCCCTCCTCAGAGCTAGAATTATGCACACAACAAAGAGATTCTGGAGAACCGGCAGCCTTAGTAAAGGAGAAGCCCGGCACTGGTCTCCAGAACAGACCGAGAGAAAGGTGAGGGTCGTGCGCCTTTGTCTGGTCTTGCTGGATTTATTTTTCCAGTCCTATCCAAAAGCCCCAACCCCTCTCCCTACCACCACCACCTTTGTTTTTCTACCAGGCTAATCTGTGAGGCCCTTCTATAAGACCATCCTTGAGTCTTCCTACCTGCCACCCTTCCCTCCCCCCACCATCAATCACGGTACTGCCAGGCATGAAGCACAGGTGCCCAACCTGGCACCCAGATTCAGCTTAGAGCTTGCACGTGGGGCACTAAAGCCAAGGACCCAGCCCAAGGAACAAGGAGGCCTGCGGCCACTGTGCCAAGCTGTTCTGACCTGTCTCCTACCAGCTCCTATCCTGGGGCGTGGGGACACACCCTCGCCCACCTAGCGGGCACAGCTTCTCCTGCATCTTCTGAAGTCTGGGGTGACATGGGGTGGGGAGGGTGATCTAGCACAACAATTTTACTTGAGTCTCTTCCTCCAGCAGCCCACCTCCTTGTCCTTGGCCATAGCTATTCCATCTCTTCTTCTGCTCTCTCCTTTTCTTCCACCGCTATCCCAATTTGGCCTCCAAATATCGGTACCTAAACTAAGTGACCTTGGAAGAGTCGCTCCACCTCTCTGAGCCTCGAGCTTTATAATTGCGCAGTGAATCTTAAATGGACACTCTCCTGTCACAAAGTTGTTACTAGGATTTGGTGAGATGGTATTTAATGTGAAAGAAGCACTTTGTTATATTGGGTGGAAATAGCCTTCTATCTTGCCAGATATGAGAAGGATTCAGCTGTCCCAACCGATTTCCTGTCGGTGGCAGTATGGTGACATGCTGTCTCCCTCACGTCGGCCCGTTTCTTCCCCCAAGCTGGGGCCCTGTGGTGCCTGGCTTGAATGGATGTCACTATGCTCATCACTGTTGACCTTGCAAGCTGGGTTGAAGGCAGGGGGCACACAGCAGGGTTGCTAAGGGGGATCGGAGTGGCTGAAAGCATAAGGTAATAAATGCTGCCCCACTCCCACAAACCTCAGCTCGCCGGTGAGCCCTCAGGCATGAGAGAGCTTCCCATGCTCCTTGTTGGATGTGGATCTCTGAAGGAGGGGTTTGAGAAGAGCCTCGTAGAGAAGGAGCCTCCAGCTGCATGTGACGACACTGTGCTGGCCACCCTTCCTTTCACCTGCCTCACCTGCCTCTGAGATGTCCATGGGAAGGGTTAATAAATGGGGGGGGGGGGGGAGCGGCAAGTTGGGAAGAGGGTGCCAGGGATGCTGACTGGGTTGCTCGCTATTGTCTTCCCTCTCCCGGCTTCTCCCACTGAAGAGCAGCCATGCGAGCCCGATCATCTAGTCAAAAACTATTTTTCACCCAATTAATTCCTGAACTCTTCGGCGACCCCATTTCATGCCAGTTTATTTTAAGCTGCCACTCGGCTGGAGACCCGCCAAGAAATGATGAGACGTTAGGGCCCCAGATGCCTCTGTGTTCCCTTTCTCCACTGCTGTGGTAGCCTTGCGGGGTCTTGGGGGGAACCAAGGGACTAGACGTGGAGGGTAGGTGCGGCGGGGGGGAGGGGGGGTGGGGGGGTGGTGTTCACCGAGCAGTCAGACTGAGACCTTCACATTTGGGTTGCCCAGTGGGCATGGAGCTGGGTGTGGGTTTCACAGACACTTCTGTGGACCTGAAAGTGGGGACAGCGATGTGATGAAGGTTTTACGAGCAATAAAATCTGGCCTTTTGGATTCCTAAGGAAAGAATTGTTCATGAGTAGCAATGGGGGAAGATCCTCTCTCCCACCCAACCCCCACCCTACTCTTTGCCCTGGTTTCAGGGTGCAAGACTCACTGTTCAAACCTCTCTTACTTTCTAGCCTATGACACCTGGTGTGGAGTGGCCCATGGATGCACCCGGAAATTGGGGCTCAAGATCTGCGGTGAGTGTTAATCCCGCAGAGGTTCCTGCGGTTGGTTGCAGGGGGGGAGTGAGGGCAGAATGGGACGTATTTGGAGGGGACTCCAGGCTATCAGGTCTGTTTTTCTGACATCCTACTACAGCCGGATAACCAGCGGCAGGCACGTTCCTCTGCCATCACTCACTGCCACTCCTCTGCCTTGTCTGGTTCATCAGGAAGGACCAGGTGAACAGTGCAGGGGCTCCCCCTGTCTGTGCATTAGGGCTTGAGCCTAGCACCCCCGTGCGACTGCGAGGCTCTTCTTGGCATTTGCGAGGGGGGATTGGAATGGGGGGTGGGGGCGCTCTGCCAGCTCCTAGCGAAGATCTAGGTGGAAAAGGTGGACATGGCCGACTTTCCTGCACAGTGGTCTCGGAGCGCGCCATCCATCTCCTCCTTCCTGCGCCTCCCGCGAGCTGTCTCTTCAACCACCCGACTTCTGGGGCAACCCGAGTTTTTGCCCAAACGGACTCCAGCCTCATGCTTCGGGGCTTCCGAGGCCAAGAGAACGGCTCCGCAGCGGCTGCCGTCAGTGGCCTGGCAGAGGGTGGTGCGGGCACCCGCCTTGGGGTTCACCCCGGCTTGCAGGAGAAGATACCGTTGGCGGAATGCGGGGCGCCCAAGAAAGAGAGAGTGTAAGGCACGATGTGCAGGAGACGACGGAAAATGGATCTGGGAGCTGGAGAAAAGAATTGTCCCTTGGAGACGTGAGGGTCTAACCAGAAAACGCCCAAGGGATGTGATTTTCAATTTTTTTTTCTTTGAAGGGAAACCGGAGATTTGTTCAAAGGGACACAGCTCAGTGGTTGCAGCTGAACAATGAGGCCTTGGTTTCCTGGCCACATTTCACCGTCGAAAATCTCTAGCCTTATCGGGCCAGAAAATACGGGCGTCGCGGGCAGAGGGCGGCGAGGCGGGGGAAGATTAACGATGGGCTTATTAAAGCGCCATCCGTCAGCGGCTGCGCCCGGGAGATAGCGCCCAGCCCGGCCCTGCGCGCCGCGACTCTGCCCGCCCCAGCTCCCCCGAGTCCGGCAGTTGGGGGCGGGGGCAGTCAGGGGTCATTTAACACCTTTTAGTAAACTCCCTTCCCGGCTTTCTGGGGCCGGCCCGGGAGGCACAGACTTGGAGGAAAGGTTGCTCAGCTCCGGGACCAGCCGCCTTCCAGGGAAAGCCCAGCCTACTAGCCAGGGTGGCCCCACGCTTTGGCCTGCTGCCCCAGCACGCGAGGCCCGGGGGCCAGGCAGGATGGTTGCAGGGTTCAGGGCAGCCGGAGGCAGCGGAATTGGCCCAGCTTTGTTCTATAAATAGCCCTCTCCCCCAGCCGCGCCGCCGCCGCCGCCGCCGCCGCCGCCGCCGGTCCACGCTTAATGGCCCGTTTCGCGCCAGGTCCCTTCGGCTCCAGCAGCCGTCATTGTCATTGTCATGCAGCCGGGTGAGCTGAACTGAGCGTGCCTGGGGCGCCCTCCGAGCTGGAGAGTCGCTGACTGGCGGGGATGGGGGGGCTCTGCCATCCTAGGGGGAGGGGGTCGTTCCCGCCCGCTTGCATCCCTGCCTCCAGATCTGCCGCCCCCTGCTGTTGTAACTGCACCCGACACTCACGCGCTCACCCCGGCAGAAAAGGGCCTAAATCCCCGCTGGGAGAACCACACCTGAAGTGCCCTCAGAAAGTGCGGAAGGGATGGCGAAAGAGCTGCGCTTCTGCCCAATCTAGGAGCTACAAGGGTCCTGGGGCTCCCCCGCCAGCCTCCACCCGCTGCTGCCGGGCTGTGAAATGAATGAGGAAGCACCGAGCTTGGGCAGGAGCAGGGCTACCATCAGGGAGATGTTCTCCCCCGACATCCACTTTCCCCCAATAACCCTCCCCCTTTAAACCTTCATTTCTGGTAAACTGCCATCTATGTGATTGGAGAGGGTCAGGAATCTGATGACTGGAAATTGCCCTCTGCTAAAATGCATCACCTCTGGAAAATGGGTTCTGAATCTCCCGGTCGCTGACTTTTCATCTTCCCTAAGAAGCCTGATGGTGGTTGGTTTTTGGCCCTGAGTTCCCAGACGCCTTCTGTCCTGCATGCACACACTTGGAGACCTTCTCGGGCTGGGAGGATACCTGAGCTGAGGCTATGAAGGGACTACCTTTATCTCCCCACAAATCCACTGCCCTGAGTGTCCCCCATAAGTGTTGTTCTTCACTACCTGCCAGGACCTTTGTGTCCCTTCCCCAGGCAGCTGGGATGGAGCTAAAGGCCTGGTGTCACACTAGCGGTGCCCTTTACTGTGGAGGCAGCTCGGCCTGGCAGAGTAACCAGCCAGAAACCCAGGACAGACGGTAGAAAGTGGGGTGACAAACAGGCATGGTGACATGCCCTACATAGAAGGGCCCTAAGGCTGGTGGTGACTGCTGCTCCCTTCACCAGTGTCCCTGTACGCTTCCTATGTCTTCTGTGTGTAGAGCTCCCAGACTTGGCCACCAGTAACCACTAAGCTATCTTATTCAGCCCGAGCAGTGTGTTTGTCTGGACATGCTTCATTCTGAATCTATTGCCAGAATTTAAAAATAGACCAAATACTCTGTATCTCTGGCTTCACTTGAAATAAAAAGATGGGAGGGAGATCTGGCAAGGCACTGTGAGCCCAAGAGAGAGCATGTTTAAAAAATAATGAAAGCCCCTTCTGGGTAGAAGCACCGTCATGCCCCAGCTTGGCAAGCGAGAGGAGCAGGCTTAAGTGTGGAGCACCTTGGCCATGAGCCTTTGTGCCAGGCAGAGCTGGAAGAAGCCCCACTTGGGAACAACGGCCCTAAGTTTGCAATTTCTAGTTCCCCTCACTCTCCTCACTGGGGCACGGAAGACCTTTGAGTTGTGTGTGTGTGTGTATATGTGGTGGTGGAGGGGGAGGGGCGGTGGTAGGAGCAGCCAGCAACCAGCAGCAGGATCCTCCCTGGAGAAGTCACAGTCATGCCAGGATTCCCCCTCTCATTGGCCCCTTGCACTTAGCCAGAGCACCACAGCAAACCAAAGCCAAGTATTCCTCTGCTCCACTTGCCTCTGTGCCTCTCAAAAACATGGTGCTTGGTTAATATGGCTCACATGTGTAAGCTAAGGCCTCACAGCTGACGTATAGAGCAGGCAGAAGTCCATTCTGCTTCCGTCACCCCTTGCTAGTCTGGGAAGGGCCAACTCTCCACTCATGTCATCCACTCGTTCATTATCTTAGGAGACTCGCTCAGACTTCCAGACTTTCTCCAAATTCAGACCTGGCTCGCTGAGCTTTCTCAGGGAGACTCCAATATTTAAGAGAACAAATAGCTTCCAGAAATAGTTATTCTGATAACAATATACATTGTTTGTATGGGGAAGTGAACTTTTTTTTAAAACACAGATTATTATGCAATATGTATTATTTATGAGCTAATTACATGATCTCTAAAGAATTCTGATTCTAACGCAGTGGGTGGCGGTGGGGTGGGAATACAGGATTAAAGTGGGGTGTTGATTATTGTCTCCAACCCCCTCGGGACATTGCTGTCTCTGGACCCGACCCTGCTAGGACCTCCAATGCTAAATTCCAACCCAATGGATCCTAGTCCTGAAGCTACCCAAAAGAAAGGGGATTCAAGGCAGAGAGACTTCCCAGGAATGAGTCTTAGTCATCCAGAGGTCAGGGTCCCAGAGCAGAAATTCAGCTGGGTAGGACTCAGCTCCAGTAAGCCTCATGGGCTTGCTCTTCTCAGCCTGGCAAATTCTGCAGCTGACTGTTGCTCAGCTGGGAGCAAAAGAACCATCTAGGGGAGAATTCCTTCCTGCCTCTTCTGGCAAATGAATTCTGGCTCCTGGTTTTGGACTCTGGGGGTGTGGGTTTGGAAGAGGAATTCAGAGAGTAGGAGATGAGGTGAGGAAAAGGACGAACACACACACACACACACACACACACACACATACACACAATCTTTAGATCCCAGGAGAAGGCTCTGTTGTGGTGTATTTGACCCTGTCTCTTGTCCTTTGACTTTAGAGAGAAGTTTAAGAGGTGCTGGAGCAGCCAAGGTCCTGGTGCCTCTGCTCCTGTTTTTCCCTCCCAAAATAGCCCCTGCTCCTGTGTGTGTGTGGGAGGATATAATCAGCTCCGCAGTCCTGGGGAGGGAACGCAATTCCCCAGATTACCTTGCCTCTCTCCAACCTCCTGGGACCTTCCTCCAAGTCTGCCTTGTGACGTGTGTGGCTCCCCAAGGAGCTTGGTATCTACAAAGACAGCTTTGGGGTCACCAAGCAGCTCAGAACTTTCTACCCAGACAGAGCCTTGTCTGCCTTTGCAGCTCGGATTGAGGCTGGCTTGTAGGAGAGATTTGGGAGGATATGGGGGCAGGGGTGGGGAGCACTCCACAGGAGCCTCAGGAGGGATGGATGAGTTGCTCGGGAATGAGCTTGTGCCTGGAGCTGGCAGTCTCCAGCCCTTCTCTGTTCGCTGCTGCTGGTGGCTGCTCACCTCAGATGGCAGCGATGTCTATTCCTTCCGAGGGGCAGAGGTGAAGAGCTGCAGGCTCCATACTGGCTTTGGAGGTCACCTCTGAACTCTGTGGCTGGCTCTCTGGCTTTAGCACCACCCTGGTTTTCCCCCTGCCAATCTGTAGGCTACAGAAGGTGCACCCTGCCCCACGTAGTTGTCCTCTTGTCCAGAAGGCTTAGCCAAATGCTTTTCCCCAAGAATTCAGATTTTAAGCTTTCCTCTTTCCTTTTACTAGTAGCTATATGCGAGGAGAGGAGGTAGTTCAGGGAAAACTGCACTTCCAGATATTTGGGGGAGTTGAGGGAGAAATAGACATATTCTACCCTTGAGCCTTAGCTGATACTGAGTGCATCTTCCCTAAGCCCCGGTGTCATCCTCCTTGCAGCTCTCTGCGAGTCTTCCTGCTCCCTCTGGCTGCCCAGCCCACAAGCCCAGCGCCAGTCACATCCTCTCAGATCAGGTCCTGCCCCTCGAAACCTCATCCTGGGGCTGGTCGCTGGAGCAGAAACTGTCCAGTGGACTTAATTCCGAGTTCCCTGTCACATTCAGAGAGGAGAATGGGCTTTATTCACTGCTTTTCTCTCTTGCATGACTGGACCTGGCTACTGATGGTACTTGGCACAGCCCCCTCTCTACCCAAAGGCCCAGGCGCCAGAGTCCCTCTCCAGTGAAAGGCAAGCAAGCTGTTTCTTCTCAGGACCAGCCAAACAGGGCCCAACAGCAGCAGCTTGCCTTTTCCTGGGCCAGACAGTTCAGGGTGTTCCCTCTGACCCTGCTTCTTGTCCCTAGGCTTCCTGCAGAGGACTAACAGCCTGGAAGAGAAGAGCCGGCTCGTGAGCGCCTTCAAGGAGAGACAGTCCTCCAAGAACCTGCTTTCCTGTGAGAACAGCGACAGGGACGGTCGCTTCCGGCGCACAGAGACTGACTTCTCCAACCTGTTCGCTCGAGGTACTTCCCTGTCCCCAGCCCTGTCTCTAGCTGAGTGCCTTCAGTGGGTCCTTTCCTTGATATCCATGGACTTTTTCCTCAAACTTCACTTCTTTTACCTAAAAACAAAAATTACAACATTCTCTTGAACCATCTCCATCGTCTGAATATAAAATTCTTCCTCCCACCCAGGCCTCTGTCATTTTGGAAGCTAGATGAGGTCAGTCAACCTTACCTAAACATACTTACAGGGGCAAATATGGATTCAGAGACTCTCAGAACCCTAAGGATTTAAGTTTAAGAAACTCCAAGCCCAAAGAGATAGTTCCATGGGCTGAGTGCACATTTTTGTTTTGTTTTGCGACACACCTGGCAGTGCTTAGGGCTTACTCCTGACCGTGCTCAGGGATCACTCCTGGTGGGCTTGGGAACCATCTGAGGTGTCAGGGATCATCCGCTTGCTTCAGCTGTGTCCAAGGCAAGCACCTTACCTGCCATTCCTGAATACACATTTTATATGCAGGAGGTCTAGGTTCAGTTCTCTCAAGAACCATCTGGAGTAACCCCCATCACCTCCAGGTATGCGCCATCACTCTCTAAATAAAAGGAAACTTCAGTGATTTCCTGAATAGTTGATCCTCCAAGACTGGCAACAGTATTAGCAAAATCGCCACCTTGTGGGCAGCTGTGTAACTTGGTTTTCTACCTAAGTGCTATCTTGAAAATCGAGTTCCCTTTAGAGATCTTTCATTAATGATTCTTGACCCCCAAATATTGCTGCTTTACCTGAATCTCTCAGAGAGCTTGGAGGTAAACCTGCCACCACTGACTTCCTTAGGTCAGAGTTCAGATCAGATAGTACAGATGACGTCACTAAACCTCAGAGGTCACCCAGGGTGCAGACAGACAAGTACAGTCAGTCTGTACTTGAGCTTGGGATGGCAAGTTGGAGTCCCTTACTGCTTCCTGCCTGTGCTAATACCCCAGGTTAATAACCCTGGGGGTACCTCTCCTAAATTCCTGCCCCAAAGGAAGAGGTCAGAAGAAAGGGAGGAATTCTTCATCTACATCCTGGAGTTCTAATCCTGTTTCCTGTATAAAGACACACAGAGACCCACCCCCAGTCCCACAGAGGCCTTACCAGAACAAGCATATTTTACCAGAACAAGCATATGCCATACCAAAAGCCCAATGTCTATCCAGATGTCTTGTAATCTCCTAAATGGCAGAGGAGGGAGACAGGCACTCCTCTGCCGGACCAGGCGATAGTCGAACGGGTCGAAGAGGTAAGGTGAGGATCAAAGAAACTATATACAAGTGGTTGAGAGGGCTGAGTTCTCATGGAACAGCAGCATTGATCTTTATTTCAGACAGCCTCTTAATACTTCTCTATAAGGAACTTGGCAGGTGAAATCATCCATTGTAATTACAAAAAAACATATTCCCAAGATCATACATTTCTTTGATCATAACAAACATAGGAAACATAATATAATGAAAACAATGTTACTTAGATCAGTAACAGGAAATAAGAACAAGGTAGAAATAATAGCAAAGTATACTGAAGAACACTGACACTTCCTGTGTACTTTTCACGATTTACCAAGGTGTTATTTCCTGCATATGCCACAAAATCACAATGCATCCATTTCTTATTAACTTCTCTTGCAAACTGAGGATGAAGTATTAACTTCTCTATAGGCTTGAGTTATCGACATAGTGACTACTCCACATATTAGAGGTGGCGGGACAGAGAGCTATGCCAAGTACACTTGGCCCTCTGAGTAAGGCAACTTTCAGAGCTAGGTCCACATAAGGACCCTGCATAAGTAGGCAGGTCCCCATACTCCTCCATTTGCACTTCTGACTGGAAACTCTGCCTACAAATGCTCTGCATCCAAGTAGGCTAGTCCTGACTTCTTGGAGCTTTTATACCATTTACAAGTAGCTTAAATATCAGGATATCTTCGCATTTTCTGTGTGCCTGTGCAGAAGTCTGGATACATGAATTTGTGTATTTTTCTGGGCAGGTGATGCATCAAATTCTCAAAAAATTCAGGAATGAAATTTGACCTGTGACTACAGCATGACTGATGTTGGAGAATTGAGGGAATGAGGAACGTCAGATATGAGGGTATAATGGGTCCCTGACTTCCTCCCCTGCAGATCTGCTTCCAGCGAAGAATGGTGAGGAGCAGACCGTGCAGTTCCTCCTGGAAGTGGTGGACATCCTCCTTAACTATGTCCGCAAGACTTTCGACCGTTCCACTAAGGTGTTGGACTTCCACCACCCACACCAGCTGCTGGAGGGCATGGAGGGCTTTAACCTGGAGCTCTCAGACCACCCAGAATCCCTGGAGCAGATCCTGGTTGACTGCAGAGACACCCTGAAGTATGGGGTTCGCACGGGTAAGGGTGACAGTCAAGGGGATATGCCATAGCAACCCAGTGTGAGGGCAGCAGAGTGGTGGAGAAGGAGAAGCCCAGATCTGGGGAGGGAAAGCGGCCAAGTGCTCCTTGCCCCAGAACTACCATGGACAGTGACAACTTCTGGCAGGCCTGCCTGACTTCGGCCCAAACAACCCCCTTTAATATTGCAAAAATTTTGTTAAGGCATGAAGACACAGTGCTATGTGAAGTTTGTTTTTTTTTTTTTGCACCCGGTGATGCACAGGGGTTACTTCTTGCTCTGCACTCAGGAATCACCCCTGGAGGTGCTCAGGGGAACATATGAGATGCTGGGAATCAAATCCAGGTCGGCAGTGTGCAAGACAAACACCCTCCCCCCTGTGCTATCACTCCAGCCCCACTATGTGAAGTTTTGCAGCCTAAAGAAAGCAAGATGACATATCCTCTGTTTCTTTTCATTCCTCTGTTTTGTGGGGCTGCTATCAGGGGTGTTCAAGTTGATGATGCCAGGGAGGGGATACCAGATCTGCACCCATTGAAGGTAAAGGAAATACCATGTCAGGGATCAAACTCAGCCTCACAAGCAAGGCGTATGCTCTGCCACTTGAGCCCCCAAGTCACTGAATTCCTGTTTGCAACCAGGAGCTCTTAGGCTGCCCCTTTCCTCTTTGTCATGCTATTGGAACCCTCTTTAATGAACAATCCTTGGCCAAAGTGGTTACTTTCCAGCTGTTCCAAGATGAAGGACTTATGTTTTGTTTTGTTTTGTTTTTGGCTTTGGGGCCACACCTAGGTGTGCTCAGGGCTTACCCTTGGCTCTGTGCTTAGGGCTTAGAGATTATATGAGATGCCAGAGACCAAAGCTGGTTCAGCTACCTGCTGTACTCTGAACCCCTCAATGACTTATTAAATCTTGGTCTAGCTATTCCTCAGCCTAGGAACAAAGCAATGGTTTTGTCCCTACATCATTCCATGCAGTATCCTAGCTTTCCTGGCCTCCTGGGTGGACAGATGTACAGGGACTGGCGTTTCTCAGAAGGGTTGCCTCTACAGGGTGGGAAAGGAACTTGGCTTGGCCCGAGTCGGTGCTCAAGGCTACCCCCAGCAGTGCTGTGGTGGGGTAGACGTGCCTTGCTGGGAATCGAACCTAAGGACTTTTCCATGCCACACCTGGATGTGCTGCAACACTGGAACTAAACCCCCAGCCCTCTTTTGTACTTATATTTGAAAGCCTTTGTGTCCATAAATCTTTGTCCATCTTTTTTTTTCTTTTTGGGTCACACCCGGCAATGCTTAGGGGTTACTCCTGACTCTGCACTCAGGAATTACACCTGATAGTGCTCGGGGGACCATATAAGATGCTGGAAATCAAATTGGCCACATGCAAGGCGAACGCCCTACCCACTGTGCTATCACTCCAGCCCTATCTTTGTCCATCTTTTGTCTCTACAGTACTTCCTACCTGTGATTCAGTGCAGTATAATCGCATTTATTTTTTTTATGCAGTTTCATCTTGAAGTGTTCATTGTTTTACTCATATTTTGTTTGTTTTTGGGGAAGGAAATCTGGTGGTATGCAGGGACTACTGGTGGTGTTCACAGTTATCATGTTGTGCTGGGGGTGAGACCTCAGGCCTCCCACGTGCAAAGCATGCACCCCAGCCCTTTGAGCTATCTTCCCATCCTCTCATATATTTTCTAAAAACTTCAAAAAAGGAATTTTTGTTGCTTGGAGATCTCAGATTTTTAGCACCATGCAGAGTGAAGTGAAATTTGCTGGTTTGGACTATTTAAGTCTACATAAATGTCTGGAATCTGGCCCCAAACTTATACTATGGTTATGTTTTTTCTTCTTTTTTTTTTTTTTTTGGCTTTTTGGGTCACACCCAACGATGCCCAGGAGTTACTCCTGCTCTGCATTCAGGAATTACTCCTGGCGGATATGGATACTGGGAATTGAACCTGGGTCAGCCCCGTGCATAGCAAACGCCTTACCTGCTGTGCTATCGCTCCAGCCACCTGATTATGTTTATTCCTATTTAATTAATTCTTTTTCTAGAGATCAGTGTTATTTTTAAGAATGTGGTATGCAGGAGCAGAGTTAGTCTGAATGAGAAGTCACAGTCCAGACATGCTGCATGGGTCTCATCTCATCTCGGGAAGGGTAGAGATCATCAGAGGCGGGAGGCAGACCAACAACATTCAAATCCAAGCTCTCTGACAATTATTTCAGAGGAAAAGGCAGTTTCCACAGGAAGAACAGCAGTCAGCATATCTTTTGAACACCAGTTCTCTGTCAACACCCCTTGATAATCTATTGCATTGACTCTTCTGTGACAGCTGGGCCGGGCCTGCTGATGTGGGCTTGAGATTGTCTGTGCATGCCAAGTTGGTCAAAACTTGGCAAAAATCCTAGATTTTCTGAGAACAAAGTTTGTTAAAGCATCCCCTGTGCTTCAGAGGGGTTTTAGAGTAACAGCAATGATTTTACCAACCAACCAATGAGTGAATGAGGCTGTATCTACTCCTGTTTCACAGAGACGATGCCCATCTCTAACCTAATGAGATTTATGCAAAATGCACCCACTATTTTGTCTCTTTACCTGACATAGACCCAGAGAGTGATGGAGCATCTTTAGTGTCAGCATCAGATCAGAAACTTTCCATGGTTTATTTTGGTCCATGAAGGCAACATAGTCTGAGGCTTGCAACCTCTCCTACATCAGTAAACCTTGATATGAGCATCCTGTCCTTGGGATGTCAAATTAAAAGTAAGATGTTTGGGGAGAAAACCATGAGTACCACATCCTAATTTGTATCTAAAAAGAAATACTACATACTACATATATTGTAAATCAAGATATAAGCTCTAGAAAGGTGATTTGCTGGGGCTGGAGAGATAGTAAAGCAAGGGCATCACTTGCTTTCCATGCTGCCAACCCAGTTTGATCCCCAGCACCCCATAAGGTCCTCTCAGTCATCCCAGAAGAGATCCCTGAGTGTAGAGCCAGGAGATAGCACTGAACACTGACAGGTGAAACAAATATAATTCATTTTATGACATTGGATTTTTTAAAAAATCATTTAAAAGCATGGTGTTTTACCCAATAAGAGAGAGAGAACAAAAGGGAATGCCCTGCCACAGAGGCAGGGTGGGATGGGAGGGATGGGAGGGATAGGGGGGTGGGAGGGATACTGGGATCCATGGTGGTGGGAAATGGGCACTGGTGGAGGGATGGGTATTTGATCATTGTATAATTGAAACCCAAGCACAAAAATGTGTAAGTCTGTAACTGTACCTCATGATGTCTCACTATTAAAAATTAGAAAAAAACAAGCATGGTGTTTTAGACACGATAAGTTTGAATGCTAAGAGTTGGTATAGGATGTGTCAGCCTGCACTTTTATCCCCAGTAATTTGGGCCATTTGGATGGAAATCTCATCAATAGTCCTTACTTTTGCTATGAAAAGAATTTGAAATCAGGATTTGCCTTGATTCTTGTCTGTTACCATCTCTAGGTCATCCTCGATTTTTCAATCAGCTCTCCACTGGATTGGATATCATTGGTTTAGCTGGCGAGTGGCTGACATCAACTGCCAATACCAATATGTAAGTCTGGCATGTTATTTCATATAATCAAACATGATGTATGATTATGGATTGTTGCTTTAAAAGTGTAATGGTTTCATGGTTCTGTGTCTGGAGAGATAGTTCAAGGGGCTAGTGCATGCTCTGCAAGTAGAAGACCCTGGATTTGCTTCCTGATACTGCATGGTCCCATGAGTACTGCCAGATATGACCTCTGAGCACTGAGCTGTGAGTAGCCCCTGAGCACCTCTAAGTCTGGCCCAAATACCAAAAGAAATTTTTTAATGGTTCTGTAATCATTTCTTACCACATCATTAATTTCATTGCCTAATTGTATCTTCCTGTGATAAATCTTTTCGGTTTATCACAATTCTCATTTAATAGTAGATACTTTATAAGCTATTTTTGAATTTAAAAATATAATTTAATTAGAACATTAAATTAAATGAGAAATAATAACTCCAGTTTTCAAAGTGAAGTGTGAAATTTTATGTTAGAAGACTTTGTACTACTTTGGTGGTTTTTGGGAATGGGGTGGGGAGGGGAATGGGGTGAGGAGAGGGAGGAATTCCAAAGGTGTTTAGGAAGTTAAGGTTCTCCAATGGTAAATCTCAGTTAAGTGGGTCTGTGATTCAGTGCAAGGCCTGACTATGTGATGCTATTTGAGCCCTGCTGTGCCAGGGTTAACCAGGACACCCTAATGGTTCTGGGGCCTCCAGGGCCACACCTTACAGTACTCAGGGGTCCTTCAGGGCTGCACCTAACTATACTCAGGAGACCATGTGGTGCTGGGAATAGGCATGCACTGTACTGTCTTCCAGCTTCTATACTTATTAATGATACATATATCTAAAGAGACCTTGGTTTTGAGTGTCATCTGGGTTCATTTTCCTATGCAAGCACTGGAATCCTTATCATTTAGGACATATTCCTTTTCTGTTAAAGTGACCAAAAACCCAAAACATATAAACCTTGTCATTTGTTCAAAACCTCCGAAACAGTAGCAAGGCATTATATAGCCCTTTCAAAATAACTAAGATTCTTGTTCTAAATTTCCCTTTTTAAAAATATTTGTTTGGGTAGACAAACGTCTGTTTCTATGTTCATATAAATGTTTATAACATTTTTATTGACTCTAAGTTCTAGCGGGGTGCGGGATAGGGCAGATACTTTGTAGGTTATCATCTTGCAATCAGCTTCTAATTTACTCTATATACACCTCTGGAGGTAAGGTCAGGCTCCACGCTGATGAAGGGTTATCATAGCCTACAGTAGATTATCTCTTCTCTGCTCACTCTGTAATGTTCTACCACTGTCCATACACTCAGTAGTACCACATTCTACAGCAGTATACAGGGGGAAAATGAAATAAATTTCTTAGTCATTTAAAAATAACTATAGAAATTATATGGTTTTAGGGACTCTGTAGCTAGTTCCCATGGTTGAACACATGTCAAGCATGTGAGGGTTTTTTGGTTTATTTTTTCCTGTTTTATTTTGGGGCCACACCCAGTTGTGTTCAAGCCTTACTCCTGGTTCTGAGCTTAAGAATATTTTCTGGCAGGCTCAGGGGACCATGTCGGGTGTTAGTGATCAAACCTTGGTCAGCTGCATGCAAGGCAAATGCCCTACCCACTGTACTATCGCTCTAACCCTTAAGCATGCGTTTGACTTTTACTTCCGGCACTGCATGCCCTCCAAGCAACCTTGGTCATGGTCTCTTGTTTTGTTTTGTTTTTAAAAAAAACTATGAGTTTCTTCACTGTGGAAATACTTAAAATAACTATCCACTTTTTAAATTAATAGCAAAGTAGATTTGAAGAACAAACTCATATGAAAGGATGATATTATTGAAAATAAGGGGACAGAGAGATAGTAAAGAGGGTAGGGTACTTGCCTTGCACATGGTCAACCTAGTTTGATCCCTGGCATACCATGTGATTACCTGAGACTGCCAGGAGTGATTCCTGCATGCAGAGACAGGAGTAACCCTTGATCATCGCTGAGTGTGACCCAAAAAACCAAAAGAGAGAGAGAGAGAGAGAGAGAGAGAGAGAGAGAGAGATTTTGTTTGACATCAAGGGTTGTTCAAGTTCAAGTTATTCTTGTTTTCTTAAACTACTACCAGTTTCAAAACTTCAACAGGCACTTTAAAATTGTATATTGATTTGTGTGTGTTCCAGAAACTATTTAATGATCTGACTCAAAATACTTAACTACATTTAGAAAAGTTTCTATTAATTAAGGATTCCTGCTTGCTTTGCTAATTTGAAACAACAGCAACAAATTTTAAAAAGCAAATGTGACAAGTGAAGCCTTTAGTGCTAAAAAGCATAAAGGACTAAATTGATTAAAAACAAAAATGGGCTTTATGCTTTCTGACTGCCAGTCATGGTTAGCTTCACGGCATCTGTGTTGGGTCTCCAGGGCTGCAAAGGACTAAGGAAATCAGGTCAAAGAGAGACTCTCATTATGGCCTCCTTAAATTAAAAAAAAAAAAACTAACATTTGCAATCTCTGCCATGATTTCTGAGATTAAAAAAAAGTACCAGCCAACAGAGACTCTATAATACATGAATTAATACTTGAAAAGAGCCACTAATGGTTGAATAGAGCATCTCACCCTAAGGAACAATTTTAATTAGAAAGTACAGCTCTTAAATGAAAGAAAAACAAAACTATTCAGAAAATAAATGAGATTGATAAAGTAAAAAGTATGTCTCCATTAAGACCCAAAGATCCAAACTAATGTTGGCCCTTAATTCACCCTGTTCCTTAAAGTGTCTCTGTGTCTATGCCAGTTTCCTGATAGATGTAGTCTAATCTCAAGGTCAGTAAAAGGACCTCACCCTCATTGAACCTTTTATGACCAGCCTCTCTCCTAAAAGACTTTTTCTTCAGCAAGATCTCACAAATTCTACTTTGGTGTATATGTTCCTCCTAACAGTGCAGTCCCTTCCTTGTACCTTTCCTCAGTCCAGCCACAAAACAATAAAGCCTGTCCAGCCGTCTGAGGTCAAGGCCACTCTCGGCAGCACAGTGTAATTGCAGCTGTGCTGAACAGTGGATATTTATAAAATATGAGCCAATCCACGCAGATCGATCGGGAAGGTTATTTAAAATAGTGAAATAGTTCCTGTCAGTGCTGGAGACAAGGCTTTGTCTGAAGAAGTAATAACTATTATCGAGAACTTGTTCTAAGCCAGTTCCTCAGAAGATCATGAAATGTGGCAGTGTAGTCACACGGTTGGGCAGACTCGCATGCCTTGACGGCAGTTTCTTCTCTGATGGGGAACCGTGTTCAAAATAAGTCAGTAAGGAGAATGGCACAAGAGGTTTCTTTAGCCAAGCAGGATTTAGTGAATTCGTGGTACTGTGCTCACTTGCTGCGCTCTTACTCACTTTGCATGGCATTGGTAATGGAGATTGAAAGCTCTATTCCTGAGTTGAGTTTTGTTTGCTTAAAAAACTCTCCTAATTCAAGACGAAGTCATGAAATTTACATACAAGTGGTACTGTTACTGTCTTCCAGTTGTTCATTGATTTTCTCCAGCGGGCCCAGTAACGTCTCCATTGCGAGACTTTGTTGTTACTGTGTTTGGCACATCGAATACGTCACTTGCCAGGCTCTGCCGTGCGGGCGAGATACTCTCAGTAGCTTGCTGGGCTCTCCGAGAGGGGCGGAGAAATGGAACTCGGGTCGGCCATGTTGGCTGCGTGTAAGGCAAACGCCCTACCCATTGTGCTATTGCTCCAGCCCATACAAGTGGTACTACATGGAAAATATCATGCTAAGCGAAATGAGTCAGAAAGAGAGGGACAGACATAGAAAGATTGCATTCATCTGGGGAACATAAAGTAACAAAATAGGAGACTAACACCCAAGAATAGCTAAGTACCAGAAGGTTTATTCCATGGCTTGGAGGCCAGTCGCACATGCTAGGGGAAAAGGCAGCTCAGATAGAGAGGGGAGCACCAAATAAAGGGTGTTGGGAGGATCCTCCTAAGATGGGATATGCATGCTGAAAGTAGACTATAGACCGAACATGATTGCCACTCAATGCCTCTTTTGCAAACCACAGTACCCAAAAGGAGAGACAGAACAAAAGGGAATGCCCTGCCACAGAGGCAGGGTGGGATGGGGGAATGGGGGGGTGGGAGAGATACTGGGATCCGTGGTGGTGGAAAATGGGCACTGGAGGAGGGATGGGTACTCGATCATTGTATAACTGAAACCCAAGCACAAAAATTTGTAAATCTACAACTGTACCTCATGGTATTTCACTAATAAAAATTAAATATATATATATATATATATATATATATATATTTGTGACCAAAAAAACTCTCTTAATTCAAGTGGCAGAGTGGAAAGCATCTTTGGAAAGAAAGCACACTTTCGTTCATGTGTTTATACCCGCCTGTGCATATCACCTTGTCACTTCAAGATAGATTTTTCTGAACAAGAACACGGCAGAGTCAAAGAAAACTTCACAAGGGTGGAGTTGAGCACGGCACCCACCGCTTTTGCTTGCAGAACAGACACTGCTGGCAGGGCCATGCAGGCTGAGCTGTGTCTAAGTCCCAGCAGCTGATCCTCATGCACCAGCCAGCAATACTAAATCTAAATGGCAAGATCTGGCACAATGCTTTGCTATGAGTTATGATTTTAAGTATCTAGTACTTTATTTTAATAAAAATTTCCCAAGAGGCATTTTCTCTAAAAGATATCAGTCACTTCAGACCACTGGGCAGGCAGGCAGTGAAGCGCTGGCAGCCAGCAGTTGTCATTTATCATGGGAAAACCCAAGTGATAGACAGGACTTGGAAATTTGAAACATCCTCATCATGGGATTCCAAAGCAGATCGCTTGGATGTATCTGAACCATGGTTTCTTCTTGTTCAGGAAAATGGGGAATAGTAATACTCAGCCTATGGAGTGTACTGTGGTTTCTAGTCTTATGTGTAGGAACCAAAAAGTGTGGTTCTGTAGACTGTGAAAGGCTCTAATCTGATGTGCACCCAAGCAAAAAGCAAGTGCACACAACCTTGTAAAGGCTGCCAATTCTAGGTCACTATTGTCATGTGTGGCTCCTCCCTGTAGCCTCCTGGCTTTTGGGTTTATATGTGTCATTATTACAAGATGCCAAAAAGATCACACAGCGCCTCTCAGATGAGTTACCTTTCAAGGTGAAGTTGTGCTTATCTGCTACCTTAAAAGAGGAGTATAGAGAGTAAACATAGACAATTCCCTTTGTTCTCTCTTTAAAAAAGTTCCTAGACTCACAGTTTCTGGGTCTCTTTTGCCTTTCTGATCCCTATTATAGCACCTAGCTCTTATCTTCAAAGTGACCTAATAGTGTAGGCTGGGAACTAGAGATCCAGTCATTACTTCTTTGTCCCAGCATTAGAGATGGAGGAAGAATGGAAGGATGAGAGGAAAAGAGCGAAAGGTAACACAGTTTTCTTTTAAGGAAGAGCAGAAACTCTACTCATTTCTCACAGTGTCTTTTTAGCTAAAATAGCCCATGCCCATCCTGAGAGAAGCTCAACGTTGTAGTCTTTGATGTGGGCACATAGCAACCCCAAATAAAATGATGTGAAACAAGAGAAAATTAATATTGACTGGCAACCAGCTCTGCCATGAGACAAATACTTCATCACAGTCAATTTGCCTTCATTCACCAATGCCGCTGGGAAAATGAGTTGACCAACTGAAAAAGAGCTGACTTACTGCTCTACTCAGAATATTGAAAGATTCAGAATTCCCCTTTGATGTCACTCCATACATATCACTCTCCTACCGTTTTAAATCCTTATTTCCAATCCCTGTTCTTTTGTTTCAACCCAGAGTTTTTTTGCAGGCTTGGCTTCTTGTTCTCTGATTCTGAAGTGTAATCTTGTCCTCTAGCACTAGTGTCAAACCAGCTTCTTCTGAATCCTCAATTGTCCGTTTCTCTCTTGACTTTACCACTTAAAGAAGGGGCATCTAATCTGGACTCCAGCTTGCAGGAGAATTGCCTAGCATTATACACAAAATAAAGGGCATGTCCTCATTTTCATTCTAGAGGGTGGACCTTGTTTTCTCAAGGATTCCCAAAGAGGTGTAGGACTCCCACTCCTCATGTAAATTAAGAACCACCGCTCTAGGGTAAACTTCTATAAGACTTTTACTAAAGGCAGACTTGTAGTTATAAACGCAACAGTATAGAAGGCAGCATCAGAGGAAATAGAAGAAATGGAAATATCAGTGGACTCTTAGCCCACTTATTAGGTCTGATCTAAATCAGCAGTCATGGGTCAATCTACCAGCTTCTAGGAGAGGAATCAGGACTAAATTTGTGAATCAGAATAACTTATTATTAGCTATGGAATAACTGCTCCTTCATATCCAGATGGGAAAGCCAGACAGAATGCGGATAACTCCAAAAATCAAGTGGTGAATTTATTCTCATAAGCTTCTCCTCAAGGTTTGCAGTGGTCTTCTAACATCTTTATCTCATTATATAAAATGTCACCTGGAAGAGCTTAATCATTAAATACGTTGATCCAAACTGAAAGGTTTAGGAATCTGTGTACACAACACAGATAAAGCACCTGAAATAGATGAAATCTGATCATCACATGACGAAACTCTCTAGACTTTTGCTCCTATTTTGGAGACTCATGGACCAAAATTTCCTTGGTCCACAGGTAAGAAGACTAATTCATGCAAACATAAATGGACCAAAATCATGAAATGAACCTCTGGTCTTGAGTGCCAGCCCTTTTCTCTTTCCCCATGTGACTGAATTCTGACTCAGTTTTCTTCAGACAGATAATAAGGTACTGATATTAAAGCTTATAATCCCATTGTCCCTTGTTTTATCCCCAGCAGCCTTCTCTTTTGGTACTGTGAGATTCCAAGACACACACTACCACCCAAACTCTTCATCCTGAAAACATTTTGCCATTCCAATGTTTCCAGATATCAGTGGCACATATGTTCAGCTATTCCCATGCCGAAATCAGAAAACATCAATGTTCAAGAATAACCGGTTAGAAGCACATCTTGAGTTTACCTCTGGATTCACTCAACAGCACAGGCTAAACCAGGAATCCTTTTCTTCTTCTTCCTTTATCAGGCCATCAGACATGAGGGAGTGTTGGTTGCTACGGTGATGGGGCTCAAAGCAGAACCAAAGCATGATTGTGACCTCCAGAGGTGATGGTAACTGAACACATGATTTCCAAGGGTCTCCTTCCTAAATTTCAAGGGTTCATTCAATTAAAATGGACATATTCTTTTTGAAAATGAAAATCTTCTACCAACAGATATATCCTGAGGCTCCTCCAGGATCTTTTTTGTCTTCTTCTATCACCATATGATTAATGCGGTTGCTTTTTTCTCCATGATTAAAACTTGGTAGCTTCACCTGTGTCTCATGTACAACAATTGTTATCTCATCCTTGCAAATAGCTTTTCTAAATCATTAAGCCTGCAAGAATTCCCATTAGTCCTCAGCATTGGCATTCATTCCAAAACACTCTAACCAATATTAAAATCTCTGCCCAATATTAAGCTGGGTCAATTTAGGCATCTCTCTTCAGCAAGCATGATCTAAGCCAAGCCCACAGACGCTAATGTTTAAGAAGGCCAAGAGATAAGAAAGACAAAGAGCTTCAGAGTCAGTAAATATCTCTTTGTTGTCTGGCTTTATTTTCTGTGGATGCACCTTCTTGGGTTTCTCTTAAGCCCTATGCTTGGTATCATGGTTCTCATTTCAATGACTTGTCCATCAGATCGTGCTTCTATTTTGTGTTGCTTTGAGAAGAGGCATGGCTAACCACTTTAAAATCAGTTTGTTAGAAGACAAGCAAACTTATCAGGATTGCTGATGACCACAATTAACTGTGTATGCCAGTTGAGTATCTTCTTCAAATTTAAAATTGGTAATTAGAAGATCATCACTTTTAATTATTCTTGACAGATATTGACCTCAGAGAATTATAGAAACATAGTTATCCTTGGGAATTATCAGTTAAAAAAAGCCATGTAGATAATTATATTGAGATCTTTAAAACCTGGGTCAATATTTCCAATTATCTTCACTGTTAGCTTTCGGATGTTTACACTGTTTTCAAGATAGACTTTGACTGTGGGTTTTATAGATTCTACAAGTGTGAAATTGGCTGTCAGGATTTTTTTTTAATGTTGCAGACCAGCTTTACCTAGAACTTGGAGAATATTTTTTCTTAGTATTTGTATCACCCTACAGCCCTTGAGGTGAATTTTCTTTCCTCCTTTTGCTCTGAGTGGAACGTACCTATGACTTTCCATTCAGATGAGAATCCATTTTGTTAAGAATCAAAGAGCAAATGCTTTAACCACCTCTCTTGGTAACCCAGGCTGGCTTCTCACCTTTTATGATTGCCAACTTAATACATTTACAGGAAATAAATATTTCGGTGACTTTGAGCACTTTTAGAGCCCATGTACAAATATAAAACCACCCATCAGTGCTCCCTAAATAAATGGCTTTCATTTTTTTTCTCACCACCTTTCCAGGTTTACATATGAAATTGCACCCGTGTTTGTTCTTATGGAGCAAATAACACTTAAGAAGATGAGAGAGATAGTTGGATGGTCAAGTAAAGATGGTGATGGAATATTTTCTCCTGGTAGGTGACTTCTGTTCTTTCTCATTTACTGTCCTCAGGTTTCACAGTATGACTCCATGGAATCCTTGGGCACACTGAAGACAAGGGTTTATGGAAGAAAGGGGCCTTAAAATATTTTTCTGACATGCCCCTGCTTTCATCACTGGCCAGGATGATAAGATAAGGTTATATAAGATAAGGTTCATAAGAATTCTCCAATTAGTACTAAGACTTTGCCTGAACATATACAAACTGATGAAAATTATATATAAATCAGGTTGCATAATTCCAGCCTATAAAGAGCATGCTGATAAAGTTGCAGATCAGTAGTACTGAAGGGTTTCCATCTAAGTAATCTACTTTGAATCTCAATTTCTAAGTAGATACAATTTAATCCTAAACTCAAGACAGATAATCTTAGAGGTAAAAGAAAGTTTGGATGGTATCAAAGACAGTGTGATGGTGTGCAAGTGGAAAAGAAATAAGAATTGCAATTGTTGGGCCAGAAATGTAACTCATTGGTACAGCATGTGTTTTGCATGTGCAAAACCTTGTTTTCAATCCTAGGCACTGAAAAAAAGATAATTGATAAAGCAATTCAAACTGACACAAATGTGTTTGTCAGCTAATTAATGCAAAAGTGTTGGCCAGATATACCTAGAGACTTTCCTCAATTCTCCTTACATCTTTATTTCCATAAACATGAGTTTGGCTTAATTTAACAAGTTTAGAGCTCTCTTAAATAACTGAATGGCTTTGTTGGACTGTTCTTTCTGTAAAGTATCCAGGCAATGTCACAGTTTCCTTCTGTATTCTCCATTATTCTCTCTTTCTCCATCTATCTAACTCAGAGAACAAATTCATCTTTGTTCAGTAAATAGACTGAGCCAAATGTGGAAGCAGCAAGGTTGTAATTCACCTATCTCCTTGCAGCCACTGCCACTACCTCCTCTTATATTTCCTCCTAGACTTCAAATAAGATGAATCCTGGAGTAAATGAATCACAGCTAACCAAATTGCCTCAGTGGCTTTGATAATGAGTGTGATTACTTGTATCCCAAAGGCAAAAAGTGTCTAGAGAGAAGCCTTGGCAATAGGGAAGCCAATAAAATTTACCAGAACATACTTCCTCTCTCTCTCTCTCTCTCTCTCTCTCTCTCTCTCTCTCTCTCTCTCTCTCTCGGAGGGGCAAGGTAGGCCATACTCAGGGCTTACTCCTGACTCTACACTCAGGGATAACTCCTGGCGGGCTTAGGGGATGATATAGGATGCTGGGGATTGAATCCAGGTCAGCTGCTTTCAAGGCAAGCACCCTACTCGATGTCCTATCACTCTGACCCTTCTTCCCATCCCTGACCTCTTTGAGCTGTGTCTTAAAACACCACATCAACCTTTGCTGTTAGAATAATGAAGGTGCCCCAACACCTGGCAATGTGTCTTCTTGCTGATAGGGGGAGCCATATCCAACATGTACAGCATCATGGCCGCTCGCTATAAGTACTTTCCGGAAGTTAAGACAAAAGGGATGGCAGCTGTGCCCAAACTGGTCCTCTTCACATCAGAACATGTGAGTTGGATGCCTTGGTCCTACACTGTGAGGTTTTCCAAGGGTCTCTCTAACTTCTAACCTCAAACCTCTGTTTGTTGCAGAGTCACTATTCCATAAAGAAGGCTGGGGCTGCACTTGGCTTTGGAACTGACAATGTGATTTTGATAAAGTGTAATGAAAGGTAGGCAGGGGAGAGTGAATATTAGGTTCTTGATATATTAAATGTGTTCATCTGTTAAATTTGTTTTATTGTGCTTAAGGACTGACTCAGTACAGTGTGCCAAGCTGCTAATGGTCTGTTGAAAATATCCGATTAAATTACTTTTTGCTGCTGCTGAAGTGTTTTTTTTTTCATGTGCATCTCACTGAATCTTCATTTTAATTTTCTCCTTTTATAATAATTACAGGGGGAAGATAATTCCAGCTGATTTGGAGGCAAAAATTCTGGAAGCCAAACAAAAGGTATACTATGGTTCATCTAAAGTCTGATGAACATAAAACCCTTCAAAATACCTTCTTCCCTAGAAAATAAGTCTTTCATAATATAAGAGACAATTTTTCTGTGTTTCTAAAATTTTATTTTTGGATATTTGTTTGCTTCTAACTTGTGAGATGATTTACTTTTAAAGCTGTGTAAGTATGCTATCAATCTTTTAAAATTTTTGAGAAATGAAAAATTCAGTTATTAAGCCATTTATCCTACATTGTGCAAATGGTTAGTTTTGTGTATTTCAATTAAACTCTCTAGTATTACGGAAATCTACCTAATCGACATTTCACTTGCTAGTTTTTAGGTATAATATCATTTTAACTAATACCATTTTAGCTTGTGATTCTGTTGAGCAAAGTGTGTCCACATCCTGGCAGATGGCCTGTGATACTGGGTGAATTCAGTCTCCATAAATCTTACTATACAAAAATAATAATAATAATCTCATAGAAGAGAAATATCCACAAGGTTCTTCCAGGTAGCTGCCAGGGTATTTACCAATCTGTTGTCAATTTGGTTATATTCTTTTTTTTTTTTCTTTTTGGGTCACACCCAGCTTTTGGTTCAAGCCCCAGGAATGCTGGGAATTGAACCTGGGTCACCCGTGTGCAAGGCAAAAGCCCTACCCGCTGTGCTATTGCTCCAGCCCCAATTTGGTTATATTCTTTAGTTACCTCTTGAACTCTTACTGTTAACTGGAGTCTCAATACAGCAGATAAATGAAAATGTCTCTAGGACTGAGCCAGGAGCAGAGGAACTGGACTTCAGTAAAACCAAGGATTCTGAGATTTCCTCAGACCTCCTTTCTGTTATTCTGTTTACTCATTTATTTCTTGCTCATATCGAAGATTTTTCATAGCCACTAAGTGTATTGACCTATCTATATAACCAAACAATGCTTCCATCTAATCAATTCATTTTGAACAACATACCTCTAAAACATACCCAGATAATATTCAAATCTACCTTCCCATCATGCCAACACTTATTACTCTTTTCTTGTCATGGAACTTTATTTTGTCATGGAACTCACCAGCATAAACACCTGGAATATTTTGCTCATTTAACTTTGTTTACTGTCTCTCTCCCACTAGAATGCAAAATCCCACAAAGATAGACATCTTTATTTTTTACCCTCACTGCTCTAGCCCCAGCATTCCCATAGGACCTGCATGTAAAAGACACTCAAAAAAAATTTTTAACTAAGTGAATGAGGGAATGAATCCATAAAGAATACTTCCAGATTCTTCTAGATATGAGATACTTCCAGAATCAGCTAGCTGAGGTGTTGGAAATCAGTGCTACAGTGATTCTTTTCTATCACGGGGGAGGGGGAAGTCTTAAACAGTCAATCAACCTTCCTTGTCTTACCCTATAGGGATATGTCCCTCTTTATGTCAACGCAACTGCTGGCACCACTGTCTATGGAGCTTTTGATCCAATACAGGAGATTGCAGATATTTGTGAGAAATACAACCTTTGGCTACATGTTGATGTAAGTAATGTAACTAAGAGGGTGAACCAGCCCATTTTGGGGGTGAAAGTAGCTCTTCCTTATTACCTATCTAAGCTGTCTTCCAATGCTCCAGTCAGTTCACTCTCCAAGCTTCATTAGTTCTCGCTTTTCTCTGGCCCCAGCCCATCATTCACTGCTGTCCACAACTCAGGCTGCATTTCCTGCTGGCCAGTTGTTGTCTTTTGGTTCATTTCTAGGCACCAGCTAGAATATTGTTTTCATCACCTTCCTTGATAGCTTTTGTTTGGACAAAGGGCTGCAGAGTGAAATAGAATTGATTTTAGAAGGAGGAAAAGATAAGATACAATTGTATAGAAAGTGACCATGAATCTGGACACTCAATGATTGCCTACTATCCAGCCATCTAGGAATTTAAAAGAAAAAAAACTGGTACATGTGGAAAAACTAAGGCTGTATAGGTATAGTTTTATCAACCAAGATCTTTAGTCCCTGATCTCCTCAACAATACAAAAGTACATTTCACGTGTGTGCTGGATATGCTATTCCCCTGTTCACACCATTCTTTCACACATTTAATTTCTCACTAGTGGACAGTGGGTGCTCTGCCCTCTGTAGAGCAGATGCCTAATGAAAGCTGTTCTATATCACTATGTGTCTCATGGGGGGTTGGGGGACAATTATCATGCATTCAGTGTACCCCACAAAAAATGTTTGGCTGCTGTGGAACCTATAAGCCTTCTGAGTGTTTTAGAAATCAGAGAGACTGTCAGAGAGATTGACCTCCCCCACCACTACCCTGCAAGGACAGGGGATGGGGCTCCTGGCTTATCTCTGGCTTTTGACTCTTTTGTGCCTCTGAGGATGTGCACTTAGGCTCAGATACAAGATACGTGTCACCCTGGTGCAGTTTTTCCCAGGTGAACTTGGTGGAACTTTTGAAGATAAATTTTTCCACCTGCCACTGATTGAGCCATAGCTATGGGTTACTTTTGCCAAAGAAGCTCATGTTGTTTACCTTGTCTGTCTTCCCTCCCTCCCTCCCTCCCTCCCTCTCTCCTCCCTCCCTCCCTTCTTCCTTCCTTCCTTCCTTCCTTCCTTCCTTCCTTCCTTCCTTCCTTCCTTCCTTCCTTCCTCTCTTCCTCCTTCCCTCCCTCCCTCCCTTCCTTCCTTCCTTCCTTCCTTCCTTCCTTCCTTCCTTCCTTCCTCCCTCCCTCCCTCCCTCCTTTCCTTTATCCATTTCTAAATTTTATTTTAGGTACCGTGGTTTATAAAATTGTCAATGATGGTATTTCAGCATTACACAATTCCTCACCATACCCTCCACCAGAATGTTCATTTCCCTCTACCATTGTCCCAGTGGTCCCCATTCTCCAAGCTAATAGCCCTACCTCCCTCCCTTAGTTTGTCGTTTCTGGTATTTATTAGATAGTGTAAAGTGACTGTTTGAAATTCCTTTTTTTTTTGGCCATCCCCGGAAGTGCTTAGGGCTTACTCATGGCTCTGCACTCTGGGATCACTCCTGGTAAGGCTCAGGAGACAATATATAATGCCAGGAATCAGACTCAGGTTTGGCACATACAAAGCAAGTGCCCGACCCACTTTACCATCTCTCCAGCCCTAGTCTGAGGTTCTTACAGCACCTGTCTCCCTTCCCACAGGCTGCCTGGGGCGGTGGGCTGCTCATGTCCAGGAAGCACCGCCATAAGCTCAGCGGCATTGAAAGGTAAGAACGATGCTGGGCTCTTCCTTTCAAGTACCAAATATGCTGGGTCTGCTGCAGCCACCACTTCTTGACCAGGGCACCTTTACTTCCCTCTGTGCAAGACCTTTCTCCACACATTTATGGAGCATTTGTTGTTTTTTATTAGTTTATTTATTTATTTATTTGGCTTTGGGACCACAATCAGTGGTGCTCAGGGCTTGCTCCTAAGCTCCAAGGATCACTCTTGGCAGTGTTTGGGGGATCATATGTGGTACCAGGGGCTGAACTGAGTTGGCCATGTGCAAAGCAAGCCCCTTACCTGCTATCCTATATGTCTAGCCTTGGAGCATTTGGTTGCATGGTCAGCACAGGGACACCAAGGATGAGGATTTCTTAGTCTAATGAGTTCTCCACAATGTGATACTGTAGGAAATAAAGAAAATAGTTCTGACACTGTGATAAATGCAACAGTAGATGGGATTGAAAAAGCAACTGGATAGGAAAGAAAAGCTCTTACTTACTGGGTCAGAGAGTGATTTGGAAACTCAGTGAGAGTTTGCTAAGGGGATAGGAATCAGCTCTGGTTTATTTCACTCTTTTCGTCACTCACTCTACTGCTTGGGAACAGAGTTTGGCATTCAGCTCATTCTATTGGTTTCCTAAGCATAGTATGATTTTGACCTGACTCTTAAGTCTTAATCCAAAATGAATTCACATTCATTAATCCTTTGAGCAACTCATTACTGAGAATCTATCCTGAGCCCGGATGTGAATGCTTGGTTAGGGTCTTCAATCCAGCCCTGTACAACACTTGTGCCTCAAAAATGCCGAACTACATGTGGGAAGAATAAAACCATCGATGGAAGATGTTATGAACCAGGAGTCACATAACTTGTGCTCCAGTGGGTTTATAAATGGTACACAAAGAGAGGCTGTGGTGATAGCACAATGGGTAGGGCATTTGCTTTGCACACAATAATTAAAAAACTAAAAACTTGTTTTAGATATTGATATGATGACATAAATGTAAAACATAATAATCCACTACTTTTAAAATATGGCTTAACACTGATACCCTTTCCCCATTTTGTTGGGGGCCCCACACATGACAGTGCTTAGGCCTTACTCTTGGCTTTGTGCAGGGGATCACTCCTGGCAGTGCTCAGGGGACTATAAATGGTGCTGGGAATACTAGTGTATTCATGCAAATCCAAATGCAAGCAAATGCCTTATAACCTCTGTCTCCAGTCTTATATCTTTAATTATTTTTCTCCCTTAAAACTAATAAAGTAATAGCATATTAGAATATTAAAGAAGTTATAGGTGGGCATCATTGAGAATCATCCGGTGTACCCCCTTTGATTCAATTTAGACACAATATTTTTTAATAAGATAACCTTAGAGCTTTTCACAGATCTTTCTCAAGGATTTGGGGTCTTGTTTTTAAGTGTATTTGATGGAAAATTCCTTAAATCTTTCTCTTTCCTGCTTGAAACCCAGCACCTACCCAGTCACAGATCTACTCAATGATTTTCCCTCTAAAGAACCTAAGCAGGATGAAGAGGTTGAGCATTTGCAGCAAGAATGTCGCTCCAAGGCGAGCAAAAGCAGTGAGCCCATTGCTCTGTCCAGAGAAACATTCTTCACAGGTATTTAGATGCAGAGCCCAGATATAGCTGAAGCCATTGGGAACAAGTCTGTAAACCACTGAAGCAAGTTCCCCAGGTTTTAATCATCAGACATTACACTTCGTTGTTTCTGTAATGTCCTAGCTAGTGTGCTCCTTAACCATTTAATTGTGTCTGACAGCACAATGGGGTTGCTAGGAAACTGCTTGTTAAGCGATCATGGCAGCCCAGACTGACAATATCATATTCAGTTAGCATGGAAACAATGCTGCCAAGCAGCCCAAGCCTAGAACCGTCCAGCTGAGACTGACTTTTGGTTGCCACTCTCTGCACACAACCCATTCTGTCAGTGAGGAGAGGATGACTAAGAGAAGGCCTAGTCTGTCACTTAGAGTCTATTTGATGGTCCTGAGCACTGGCTGTGCAGTGAGTTCCCGGACTTGAATCTTGGCTCCAACACTTCCCAGCTGTGTGACTGTAGCTGATATGTTTACCCCTTTTCTATCTCAGTTTCCCTAGGTCACATTAGGGAGTGATCCTGGTTCCTTCATCATCGGGTTGTTGTAAAAACAAACTCTTCTTCTTCTTTTTTTTTTTTTTTGCTTTTTGGGTCAGGGGACCATATGGGATGCTGGGAATCGAACCTGGGTCGGCCGCGTGCGGGGCAAACGCCCTACCCACTGTGCTATTGCTCCAGCCCCAAAACAAACTCATCTTGGTAAAGTTCTCAGCATTCGGCATTGACTCACTTTCTGCTTTATTCAATTCTATGAGGTAGACAATCCAACCCAGTTTTACAGATATGAACAATAGAGGCACAGCGGGGTAATATAACCTGCCCCAAAGTGCAAATATCAGAGTCAGTCTGGTGGGACCATCTGTCTCCAAAGCCTGCGTCATGGTACTGCTCTGATGCCTGTGAACCCTCAGAATAGAGAACACATAATAGATACTTTTCACAGAGGTTAGCTCTTATTATTAGGAGTTTGCTGAAGAGGCAGTCGACGTCTATTATTTGAACCAGCTGTGCAGGGGGTTGGGTGTTGAAAACGGGTATGGCTGTGGTTTGCGATGGATGGTGTTTTCCTCCCAAGGATAGTTGCCCCTGTCACGTGCACACCTTCTCAGGGCATTGTGTGCTTCTTTCAGGGCCAACTCTGTCACCTGGAACCCTCACAAGATGATGGGTGTGCTGCTGCAGTGCTCCGCCATTCTCGTCAGGGAAAAGGTCTGCACCTCTCCAAAGATAGAAGCCCCGGGTGGGAATAAAATGGGGGACTTGCTAAGGGCATCTGGAGGAACTTCTGACTTTGCACACCCCCTTGGATTGCTATTTCTGCTCCCTCCAACCCCATCTGGCAGCCCAAGCTGAGCGCCTTCTCCTGGCTCTTGCTCTCTGCCACCCTTCTGCCTTGGTCAGTGTCCAAGCCGCTGTTGGTGACAGAAATTCCAGGGCCTCATTTTATTGTATACTCCTTCACATTTGTGTCTGCAAAGAGGATGCCAGTGGGGTGAGACACCAACTCTCAAACTTGGAAAAAAGAAGTGGTAAATATAGCTCAAGTTCTTCTGGTTTGCTTGGGAGCCACACTCAGCGATCCTCAAGGGTTACTCCTGGCTTCATGATCAGGGATCATGTCTGGCGGGGCTTGAGGGACCCTTGGAGTTGCTGGGGACTGAACCAAGATTGAATACATGGATGATAAGTGCCCTGCTCTCTGTACAATTGCTCTGGCCTCTATAATTTCCAAGTTTTTAGCATGAATTTGCAATCCCAAATAAACTAGGCAGAGTGGTAAGTGCAGATCTCACTGTAGTGCAACAAAGGAATGTTGACTGAGAAGCTTCTGTAAATGGTTCTTTGTGATTGGTTTCCAACTTTAAGAAAGCACTGTTACACTACTAATGTTTGTGCATTCAGAAAGCCTGTCTTTGGCCTGTAGGAGTCAGGCCTGTACATACTACTCACTCCTTGGGAGAGTGCCTGTTAACCTCATAGGAGATCCTAGAGCAGATGAGACGCTAGATGGGTGCTTTTGGAAAGGAAAAGTCTTAAATGCATGAGACTGTTCCACTGCTGCAGAAACTTTACATCCCACCCCATGCCCACAAGATGCTATGGTGCTTTCTAATCTTTGAAATAAACCCCAAAGGTCCACATGCATTTTCCAATGCCTCTGTAGAAATAGTGGGGCTCTTACTATAAGATATCTCAGATAAAGGGGTTATTTTCTAATCAGAGAGAGAGGAAAATGGGCAAAAGCTACTTGAGAGAAGGATGTCAGAGCCCTTGCAAAGCCTCATAGTGATGTAAGGAAGAAGGTCGCCTCGGACACCAAGCCCTCACCTCTGTGCCCACATGAGCCCTGAATGCAGCTGCATCTTGTCTTGGTTTTCATAACAGGGAATACTCCAAGGATGCAACCAGATGTGTGCAGGATATCTCTTCCAGCCAGACAAGCAGTATGATGTCTCCTATGACACCGGGGACAAGGCAATTCAATGTGGTCGTCATGTGGACATTTTCAAGTTCTGGCTCATGTGGAAAGCAAAGGTATGAAGAAAGGGATTCAGGAAATAGAGCAGAAATGTAATTTCCACAGGCTGCTTTGCAAAATTAAAAAAAAGCAAAGAGATATTACCGATAATTTATAGTATGTGTAATCAATATCTAGATAATTGAGTTAACTATTTTCTTTTTTATGGGTGAAATCACTTTATCACATCTGACAAATCCTCCCTCCTTCTATTCAATCCCCTCAACTTCAATTAGCATAAAATTTTCTTATAACAATGGAAAATTATGCCAAGACAAGGACTGGTATGGCTCTCTTTAGCGATGCTGAAATTATTTAATGCAGATGTAGAGAATAAAGACAAAACTACTGCATTATTTTATGCAGTGCCCTGAATTCATTTAGGAGGCCTCTAAACATGGAATATATGTGACAGTTCTAAGTTCTGTATAGTGAGTTCCCTATCATTTGCATTCTCTACATTATTCTTTTTATTTTTTTTAATCTGAGAAATTCTACTGCTAGAACAAGGCATGCAGTTCATCAGACTTTCAGTTGCATTTCTGTGCTTAGAGACAGAAAGCAAACTATGCATTTTCCCCCACAGATATGAGTATGGGGGCTGGAGCTATAGTACAGTGGGTAGGGTGTTTGCCTTGCATGCGGCCTATCCGGGTTTGATCCCCAGCCTCCCATATGGTCCCCTGAGCACCGCCAGGAGTAATTCCTGAGTGCAGAGCCAGGAGTAACCCCTGAGCACTGCCAGGTGTGACCCAAAAAGAAAAAAAAACGGATATGAGTATGATATAAGATTGCCATTTATCATTTATTTCAAAGGTATTTTATGTAATCACATAAAGGAATTTTGATTTTACAAGTTTTGTAACACACCCATTTTACCTACCTACTGTAAATTAACTTTAATAGTTTTCATGTTTTGTTCTGGGCCACACCTGGTGAAACTCAAAGCTTACTCCTGGCTTTGCATTCACAGATCACTCCTGGTGGCCTCAGGGGACCATGTAGGGTGCCAGGGATTGAACCCTAGTTGGCCTCTTGCAAAAGCCCTACCTGCTGTTCTATCTCTTCACTCTTTGGTTTTCATATTTAAGGTTGAGTCTATCTAATACAAAAATAACAAGATTTCAGTAAAACATCCCTAAGTATTTTTTTCTTAAGAAGAATTTAATGGATTATTCGTTTTTTTGCTTTATTGTGTCATTTTGTATCTTAATACAAAAATTGTCTGAAATTGGGCAAGAGAATTAGTGCAACGGATAATTCCAACCTGGGTTCTATCTCCAGCATTCCAGATGGTTCACTGAGCAACACCAGAATCCATCCTTGAGTGCAGAGCCAGGAGTAAGCCCAAAGCACTGCCATGTGTGGCCCCAAAACAACAATAAAAAATGTCTGAATTAGGTTTCTACCACAAAATAATCATAGATATTTTGGGCATACAGGCATAAATTGAAACAAAGAATAAGAGCCATATTATTAGAAATATAATAACTACCTAGCTTTTATCAGTAATTTGTATCTTTCTCATGCCTAACAACAGTCTCTTGAACCATCTGGCAAAAGTTTGCCTTCTAGTGTGCTGGGTGCTGAGGTAGGACTCTGGCTTGGGCTTCATTCCCAAGAGGAAGGTGCACCCGTCTAGAGTGCGCTCTGAGCACTGGTACTCAAGGAGGCTCAGGCTTTGCCAGTGTTGGACTTCACCCAGGCCCATTAGCAATCTACAAGCCAGCCTTGTGCATCTGTTCTTGTTAACACCGACCCACTCAACAACCCGCATGCTGCTGTTATTAATCAGCCATGATAGCTTTTGAAACTTCGTGCTCAACTAGTTTGTCAATAGTTGAAGCTTATGCAATTTCAGGGCATTTACTGAGACTGATGGCTTCTCCATCTGCTCGCCTGCCTGTCAGCCCAAAGAGATAATCCTGTATTCAGTGGAAGGCTGCCTGCCTTCGAAATGCAGGGGATACATTTAGCAAGGACATGTTTAGGGGGAGAAGGGTGAGTTCTAGGTTTGTGTTTCTCAAACTATCTCTGGTGAAGAATCAAGTTTGTTTCTGTGTTTTTCCACCTACCAGAGACTGATGCGATAATTATGAATTGCTAGAGAAATGAAATTTAAAAACATACAAAGTGCGCACACACCTATTTCGAAAATTAGACTAAGTCGTCATAAGACTGTTCTGCCTGATTGCTATGAAAGTTTCTTGTAGCTCAGTCCCTACTCTCATTTTATCACAAACTGGTTGTGGATTGGCCTCAGTCCATTGACACATTTTGAGTTGTGTCATCCTCAAACAAACCAGATATAGGTTTTATGTTAAGGTTATCAATTCTATCAGGATGCTAAAAGTCTTCAAGAGAATAAATAGCCAGAGTGCTTTTATTATTTTTGAAGTTTTATTTTATTTTCTGGTTTTTGTACCTCACCCAGTGGCACTCAGGGCTTACTCCTAGCTGTGCATTCAGTAATAATTCCTGGCAGTGCTCAGGGGACTATATCGGAGTGCTGGGGATTGAATCTGGGTCAGCTATGTGCAAGGCAAGTCCCTTACCCATTGTACCATCTCTCCAGCCCTTAAGTGCCCTTAAACAAGAGTAGGCATACTTCATTTTTTGCATGTGCTATGAAGAAGTTGTATGTATTTAATTGCCACCTCCAAGAATGTTCTTCTGTGTACTTCCAAGAGCCTTCTCAAACTCTACTCCCCTGAAAATGCAACTCTCATCAACTAACATGACTTTTTTTAAACAAACAAACAAAACAGGGTACAGTGGGATTTGAAAATCAGATCAACAAATGCCTGGACCTGGCTGAGTACCTCTATGCCAAGATTAAAAACAGAGAAGAATTTGAGATGGTTTTTGATGGTGAGGTAAGTTGTTTTCACTCTTATGAACTCTTTATTTAATTCCCTTCATGTCCATGAACTTTTTTCCTGTCAGTGTTGGGATGGCATTTTGCCTGTTCTTCTTCAAAAGTGATGTAGCTAGTCCATTTATAGACAACATATCTGTCTTTGGCAGGATTGAATCCTTTATCATTCATGGGTGTCTCTTATTATTTTGCTGAATTTACATGACAAAGTTTTATAGTTTCAGGAAACTGATGGGATGGGAACATTCTTGTCTTCCAAGACTGTTTCTAAAATGAAGTTCTCCTTTCTATAGTGTCATTTAAAGGAAAGTGAGATAAAAATTGTGCCTTCCCTGAGTTCATATCTACATTGCACAGCAAAGGGCTTATCACACCAGCATTGACTGAGTGTCCTCGTGTGTCAGGCCCCATGCCAGTAGCTGGATCGTATAGTAATGACCGAAATAGATACTGTCTCTGCGTTAATGGAGCTTGCAGTTGGTTAAAGAAAGATGGAGTAGGTGCCATGTTGAATGAAAGGAAATCCACTGATAATGCATTATTACGTTTAACTAGTCCATTTATCAGGCAACCTAAATTATGAGAAACTCACCAGACACTCACTGAGCAAAAAAGAGCCCTGAGCAGTTCACTCTGACCACTTAAACTATTTTTAATTTTTGTGAGCAGATCTGAAATAAACATGATGTCTAAAGCCAGTTAAGGACAGGAATCATGATAGAAAACAGCAACTTGAAAGGAAACTGAAAAACTATAGCAATATAGAAAAGATTTTTTAAAAGGCATAGAGAACTTTAAGGTGAGGATCCTGAATAGTTCTACACATCTCAATAAATTTTATGGTTGTTTAGAACCAATATTGATGTCCATTATGATCATCCTGAGTCACTTAAACAGGTTTCAGCATTAATATAAACTAAATATTAAGTAAAGAAAGTGTTCATTACTAAAATATAATTGCAGGCATCTTTTAGATATGAGGCACTTTCAATTGGCAAGATGGAGAAACCCCTTTTCAAAAACTACCAAAATGTAATCAATGTTTGACATTTAATTGTTTAAAATTGGTGGCATTATTCATTTAAAAAATTTGTCATTAGAAATGGCTCTTCTATGTGTGCTGAAAGTAGCCTATAGACCGAACATGATGGCCACTTAATACCTGTATTGCAGACCACAACACCCAAAAGGAGAGAGAGAGTAAAAGGGAATGAGCCTGCCACAGAGGCGGGGGGGTGGGAGGGATGTGGGAGGAGGGATACTGGGATCATTAGTGGTGGAGAATGGGCACTGGTAGAGGGATGGGTTCTCGACCATTATATGACTGAAAAGTAAGCATGAAAGTTTACAAGTCTGTAACTGTACCTCGAGGTGATACATTTTAAAAAGAAAAGAAAAGAAAAGAAAAGAAAAGAAAAGAAAAGAAAAGAAAAGAAAGAAATGGCTCTCCTAGATCTGATTGTACAAGCTGGGCATAGTTCTGCGAGCAGCAGTCACAGTCTTCTCTGTAGGCATGCAGTCCTCTTTTATAAATCTAGACTATGCCATCAAGCACATGGAAGGGTGGGAAAACAGCTTTCTCTCACATTCTTATCATTTTCTGTTTTGTTTGTTCATTTATGAAAATGTCTGCAGCCTGAACATACAAACGTCTGTTTCTGGTATATTCCACAAAGTCTCCGGGGTGTTCCAGACAGCCCTGAGCGACAGGAGAAACTGCACAGGGTATGGCTTCTCTTCTTGTCTCATCTAACCCTTGGCAACTTCCCTGGCAGGTCAGAATGTCCTCACGCTAATGTGCCTTTGTGGGGTGGAGAAATGAAAAATAATGGTAATCACGAAGTTACCATTAACTTCTTGGGGAGTTACCATTAACTTCTTGGGGAGCCATCTTCTTACATGCTTTTTCTCAGACTCAGATTGTCCCCTAGGTGTGGTTTAGAGACAATAGGAATATTAAAATGATGTCTCCCCTTATTAAAGAGTTTGTTCAGGGCAACTGATAGTGTTCAGACTTATAGAACTTTTCCTGATTCAACTATCTGTTAAAATACCCTCAGGTTGCAGGGCCAGAGAGATAATATAGTGCATAGGGCATTTTCCTTTCACATGGCTGACCTGGCCTTGATCCTTGGCATCCCATATGGCCTCCCAATCACCACCAGGCATAATTCCTGAGTGCAGAGCCAGAGCAGAGCCAGGTGTAACCCCTGACTATCATTGAATGTGACCCAAAAAGGAAAAAAAATCCTCAGATTGAAGAGATAGTACAGCAGATAGGGCTCTTGCCTTGCATATAGTGGATCTGGGTTTGATTCTTGGCACCATATACAGTACCCCAGCACAGCCAGGAGTGATGCCTGAGCACAAATACAGGAGTAATCCCTAAGCACCACTGGATGCGTCCCAACCCCCCTTCTCCAAATAAATAAATTAAAAATATCCTCCACTAAGTCCAAGTTCACTCTAATGCCAGTTCATTCTAACTGATTTTTATTTATATTTATATTATTTATATTTATATTATTGTATTATTTATACATCTATATTATCTTATTTATGATTATTGGTATTTAATAGCTTAGCAATTTTTAATTCTTTGGGAAGGTGTGTGTCATGGCACCCAGGGTGCCGGGTATATAAGGCTCTTTTGTAGAGCTAAATCCTTGACCTCTATTAATAGATCTATATTAAATGTATATTAAATATTACATATTATTTATTTATCATTACATATTATTTATTTAAATATTACATATTAATTATTAATAACTTGTTAAACATTAAATATTCACAACAAAAGTGTGATATTTCATTCATCCAAGAATTCCATAGGTTTTTGTCAAGTACAACCAATGTGCCAACTGATTTCCAGGGTTATGTATTACACAGATCTTTCATTTGTGTTGTTGCCCAGATAATATTTTTTGTAATTTGTTTATTGGAACACAACTAGCCTATAGCACTATATTTGTTTCAGGTACACAGCATGGTTTCATAATTGGATATATCATGAAGTGATCTCCACAGAAAGTAGAAGATGTTTTACCATACATAACTTGGAATTTTCTTTTTTTCTTTTTCTTTCTTTCTTTCTTTCTTTCTTTCTTTCTTTCTTTCTTTCTTCCTTTCCTTCCTTCCTTGCTTGCTTTTGGGGACATCCAGCTACATTCAGGGGTTACTCTGGGCTCTTCACTCAGGAATAACTCCTGGAAGTGCTCAGGGGACCATATGGAATGCCAGGGGATCAAACCTGGGTCGGCCACCTACCTTCTATGGCCCCACTACAATTTTATTTCTTGTGATAAATTATTTTCTTGTTCTGGGCTTAGGGACCATGTCTGTCATCGCCTTGGACCTACTCTGACTCTGTTCAAGGGTCCCTTCCTACAGTGCTCAGGGGGCCTTGTGGTGCTAGGGATTGAATCCTGGCCTTTATCATGCAAAGCATACATGCAGCCTTTTGAGCTGTCTCTCTGGTCCTAGAAGATTTTAAAAATTGACTAGGATGGGTGTTTTTGGGTTTTATCATTGTTGTTAGTTTTGTTTTGTATTTTGTGGTGTTGAGAGTTGAACTACAGTCTTGTTATTGTGAAGCCAGTATGCCCCTCAGTTGCATTCACAGCCTGTTTTGTTTTGGTTTAAATTATTGTTTTGTGAATGACTTTCAGGATTCAATGGCACCATACTTTCAGAGGGAACTTATTGAATATATTTAAATAGTTACCAGATATTAACTACTTCTTCTGAAAGATACCTGGATATAAAATATTGCTTTGTCTTGATGTCAGTATAAACATAAATACAGCAAGCAAATTGCTCTTTTTGTCCAAGCAAGAAATGCATTGCTTTGTTAAAAGAAAAGTATTATTAATATTAATCTTTTTCAAAATTTTATTATATTAAACACTGTGAATTAAAAAGTTATCATAGCTGGCATTTTGACATACAGTGTTCCATCACCAACCTTCCCACAAGCAACCTCCCCACAACCTCCCCTCTATCAGTGTTCCTAGGTCTCTCTCCTACCTGCTGCTACCTCAACCCCAGCTACCATCTTGACAGGTACTTTACAGGCACAAATGGGACTATATCATATAAATATGAACCTTGAGGGGTTTCTGGCTTTTAAAATTTTTTATTCCAACAATTTTGGGAAAAACAGAAAATGAATAAAAACAAATAGTAGTTACAAAGTTCTTAGTTTTCAGATTGTGATTTGAAATAATTTTTAGGAAGCTAGTTTTTTGTAAAAAAAAAATAGTGCCTGTTCTGGGAGCCAGAGAGGTTTATAGCATGCAGGGCACTTGCTGTGCACCTGTCCAATCCAGGTCTAATTCCTGTTCTCCACTGTGGTCCCCTGTGCCTGCGAGGAATAATCACTGAGCACAGAGCCATAAATAAGCCCTACGCACCATAAGGTGTGGTTAAAAAAGTAAGTACAATTTTAGAAAATTTATTTGCTGTGCCAGGAACCAAACCTAGTTCCTCACAAAAACAAGGCAAAATCAGGTTAAACTTTAGCCCTTCCTCTGATCCATTATTCTCTAGGTTCAGCCATTATGACTTCTTGAGTTTTGAGTTTTGTTTTGTGTTTTCCGTCTTAAGGTGGCTCCCAAAATCAAAGCACTGATGATGGAGTCTGGAACGACTATGGTGGGCTACCAACCTCAGGGAGACAAGGCCAACTTCTTCCGGATGGTCATCTCGAACCCTGCTGCCACCCAGTCTGACATCGACTTCCTCATTGAGGAGATAGAAAGGCTGGGCCAGGACCTGTAAATCCCTCCCAAGAACCCAAGTCTACAGGAATTCTCTGCCCCCTCTGGCATTCTAGAACAACCTCTATATGTTGCTGAACCACTTAGGCCATTTCACAGAGGGGAACACATGCTCTCTTGAAGATTACTGTTAAAAACCTTACATATGCTTGTTAGAGTTAGCTGGAAATAACGTTCTTTCTAAAAAGTCACACATTAGGAGCACAGTATATATGTACAGTTCTAAATACCTCTCTCATCCGTGTGTGTAGTGAGTGGGACTTAATCATAGATTACAGCATGTCTCTCGTTCCACATGAAATCACTCCATCTCCAGCGGTTACTGGGGGGCCATACAGGCTGCAAACCAGCTTGCCCAGGAACCACAGGACAGATGTTTCCTTGTAAATGTCATGTCATAGGGACCAGGGGAAATGATGGTGGTGATCACTGACATTTGTGTCAGTTTCTCCCACCTTCTGAAGCACTAATGGATGTCAAGAGACACCCCCTACCCATTAGTCTCCTAGTAGGGGAAGTTGTAGCTGAGTCTTTGTTACGTGTGTGCTACTGCTGTGTTTTTAGAGTTCATTTCTGTAGATTGTGTATATTACTGTCATCAGCCCTTGGGTTACGGGGGGGGGGGGGGGAGAGGAATAATGCACATGATGATCAATAACTGTTTAATTGTAGGTAAATGAAATATTCGCTTATTTATATTCAGAGATTTATTGTGTTAAAGAGATGTCTGTTTTATCTTCTCATTTGTAAGGTACTTTATTTATATATTAATGAAGTGAGTTCTGAAAACTGTTTATGGTATTTCTGTGCATTTGTGAGCCAAAGAGAAAGATGAAAATCAGTGAGACTTGTATTTCTATTAGAGTGCCCTTAAAATTTAAGCCTAAGTTTACTGTCTGTAAGAGAATTCTGATATTGTACATAGAGCCTATCTATGGAAATCCCATTACTGAAGTAACCCCTGCTCTTCTATTACCTTCTCTATCTGCCTGTCTGTCTGGTGTTCTCAAAGCTTTTCTAGTAAGTGTTGGATAATAACTAGATCTGTAATTTTTTAGTAGCTCATGACCAATCTCTGTGACTCGCTTCGCTCCAACCTAAGGCAGTGTTTTCCGAAGACCTTCTGAAAATCTCAGATTAACTGACCAGGCTCGCAACTGTTTTTGAAGAAAGGAAATTCACACTGTGCGTTTTAGAGTATGCAAGAAGAATATATAAATAAAAGTGTTCTCCGTGGAGAATTTGAACAAGATTTTCTTCTTTTGTGTTTTATCTATAGAGGGAGAGTCCCAGTTAGGGCCCCTCAGAGCAGCTCAGTCACCCTCAGGGTCTTTCAGGAGCACTCAGGACGCTCACTAAGCCGACACACATTTCTGAGATTTTCAGTTGTAAAAATTCCTTTATTGCTCCACATGAATTTCAGACTCACCCCCCACTGTCATATGTTATAAACTTGTCAGTAATGTAATTAGATAAACTGGCAGGTGAAGCATCAAGAAATGAAAATCACACATTTCTCATTTTCCTGGCAGCCAGTTCCAAGTTCTATTCAGACATTCAACAAATTTTTTCTTCCCCTCAGCAGACACTGTTTGGGAGACTCGGGTGACAGTGATATATGTGCTAAATCTTCTTTCCAGTGAGTATCTTGCATCCTTCCATGTCTGTGGTATCTGTGGTTCCCTTAGATGGCAGAACTGCTCCTTCCTGCTGGTTGGACCTATGGAGGGTGTCTGATCACATCCTCCAGAAATATCCTTTGTCACCAGACTGTTAGGAAATAGGATCTTTTCCCCACAATATTCTGTTAAACTCAAATCCCACAATCTCATAAGACATCCCTTATTTAGCACATGTAGAAAGTTAGATGATCTTCATTTGTAACTAACATAACAGCTGCATAAACAATTGTTGGATTATACAAAATTCTACACAAACTGTTATATTATACAAATGATAAAACTGTTGAATCATTTCCACAGAGAAATAATCGTAATGTCTTGAATTTTCCTTCTTGATTCAATTTCTTCAAATCCCCTCTGAGGACTTATTTGTTCCATGCCCTTGTTTAAAGTAAGACCCAGGCAGCGGATATGGCTAAGCAAAAAAAATATATATATATAACTCACATGTGGGAGGCCCTGAGTGCCCTCCCTGGCACCACAAAATAAAACAGTCAGCTCCAATGCATAGCTGTATCTGGTGTCTCCATCATAAGAACTGTTTTATTTTAGCAACCAAATATCCCGCTCTGTATAATTAATCAGAAGCAAATATTATTACTCTTGTCTCTGACCATCCTAACCTGGTGCTGCTTCAGGTATGAGCCCAGAATGGTAGTGGGCAGGCTGGGCTTGGGGTGAAGTCAGGTTCTGTGGATGTTCTAGAGAACTCTCCTCTGACCAGGATCAGGCTGAGGGGAAGAAAGTTAAACAGACACAATTCTCAGTAGCTTTTAAACTGTTGTCTGATATCAGGGATCCTGGTTCATGACATTATTTTTTATGGGACAATTTTTTTCTCATGGGACAATCAAATTTGAAAAAATAAGATGGGGGCTAGCAGTTGGGATGGAGAAGGGACCACTAAGTCAATGATGGTTGAAAGGATTGCTCAGGATGGGAGATGTGTGCTGAAAGTAGACTGAGAACCAAACAGGATGGCCTCTCAATATCTGTATTGCAAACTATGATGCCCAAAAGTATAGAGAGAGTAAGAAGGAAGGTGCCTGCCACAGAGACAGGGGGAAGGTTGGGGTGGGGGTGACAGGAGGGATACTGGGGACATTGGTAGTGGAAAATGCACACTGGTGGAGGGATGAGTAATCGGTCATTGTATGACTGAAACTCAATCATGAAAGTCTTGTAACTATCTCATGGTGATTCAATTAAAAAATTAAAAATTAAAAAAAAGATACTGGGGCTGGAGCAATAGTCCAGCAGGTAGTGTTCTTGCCTTGCATACCACTGACCAGGGTTTGATTCTTGGAATCCCATATGGTTCCCTGAGCACCACCAGGAGTAACCCCTGAGCATCTCCAGGTGGATGAGTCAAACAAAAAAAAGAAGAAAAATGAAGATAAAATGATACTGTGTGTCTCAAGTAGTCTGTTGAGTTTTGAAAAATTAACTCACTATGGAACCATCAGATCTAGAACATCATGGCAATCGCTTCCTCCATATTCCTTTGTATATGTTACCTCTCCAAATACCCAATTCCCGGCAACCTCTAACTGGCTTTCTGTCCCTAGAGTTTTCCTATCATGTAAGTGGAGTCCTATTCCCTGGAGCAACTTCAGCCTGTTTTCTTGCCCTGAGCAGATGCCTTTGGAAATCCATCCATGTAGTGTCTGTATCATTTGCTTCCCTTATTGCTATATACTATTCCATATGTGTGATTACTCCAGAGGGTTTTTCCTAGGGATTTCATTACCTTTTATTATTTCCAGTCCCTTTCCTTTATTGATGCTGCTGTTTGGAACAACCAGAAGTCACACATGTGCCTGACTTTCCAGGGATCATATACTCAGCGGCAGTTCTCAGGGAGGTTTGCACCCCTTTAGTTGTGCTTTCACAGATGCGTGGGCAGGGCTCCCCCTTAGTTGAGACACATTATGATGGTGGTGGTCTCCTGGGGGCCTGAGATGCTCACACATGTGCCTGCCAGGGGTCATGCATTTTTAGTGATGGTGCTCACCAAGGTCATATCCCCTTGTGGAACTGGAAATCATTTGTGGTGCTGGTTATAAGTGACAGAGCTGCCTGGGTGGCGCTTGGCACATGTAGAGCATGTGGGATTTGAACTTGGGCATGTGTAAGGCAAGTGCTCTACACCTCTGTACCATTCCTCTGGGCCCTGTACTATAGATTCCTTATTCATTCCCCAGTAGAGGAAAATTCAGGTTGTTTACCTTTGGGACAGTTAAAATGAAGACATCTGTCAGTGTACAGATTTTCAGGTGCAGAGATTTCCAGTTAGCTTGGGTAAATATCTGGAAACAGTAGTGCTAGTTCTAGGGTATGAGTATGTTTCACTTTATTAAACACTGTTAAACTGTTTCCAAAGTGGTGATGCTATTTGCCTTCTCCAAATTTCCTAGTTGCTCTGTAATCTTGCTTACACTTGATAGTGTCAGTGTTTAATATATATACATATATGCATAGATATACATATATTAAACTTTGTTTCTTATGTGCTATGTACAGTCAGAGCGATAGCACAGCGGTAGGGCGTTTGCCTTGCACGCACCAAAATGGCTGACCCGAGTTCGATTCCTCTGCCCCTCTCGGACAGCCCAGCAAGCTACCGAGAGCATCTCGCCCTCACAGCAGAGCCTGGCAAGCTCCCCGTGTCGTATTCGATATGCCAAACACAGTAACAACAAAGTCTCCAATGGAGACGTTACTGGACCCGCTCGAGCAAATCAACGAACAACGGGAGGGCCTTTACTTTACTTTTACAGTCAAAAAAAATTTAAGAAGCACTCTTTTCTTGAGGAACAGGCATGCCTGTACTAGCATGTGCCACACGGCATGTGGAGTATCCATTAGATTTTAGTGATGACCAAACTCACTGCCTCAGCCTGTAAACAGCCTCATGGGGTGGTGTCATGGTGTGTTTTGGTTTTTATTATTATATGTCTTCGTTTGGAGGCCATCATTAGCAATGTTTGGGAGCTATGTCCAAAGCAGTGCTGAACAATGCTCACAGGACCATGCAGTGCTGGTCAGTGATTTCGGGGGTGGGGGCAGAGGTTGAGGGGACGTTGCTGAGAGGCTGCTCCTGGTTCTGTATTCAGGCGAGATTCTAGCAGTGCTCCGCAGAATATATATGGTGCTGAGTTGGAACCAAGGATTGGCTGCACGCACAGCCAGAGCCTTAATCCCTGTATTATCTCTCCAGCTTGCTACTGGTGATTGAACCTGGGGGTCCTCCACACAAAGGATATACTCCAACTCTTTGAGACATCTCCTTAATTCAGTATCATTTTTATTTTGTTTTGTTTTGTTTTGTTTTGGGGTCACACCTGGCGATGCTCAGGGGTTACTCCTGGCTCTGAACTCAGAAATTACTTCTGGTAGTGTTTGGGGAACCATAAGGAATGCCGGGGATTGAACCTGAGTCAGTTACTTGCAAGGCAAAGGCCCTACCTGCAGTACTGTGGCTCTGACCCTAGATTCATTTTTTTAATATTCACTTTTGATGATGATTCCTGCTGAAATTAAATTTGACATGATTTTGATGCTATTTCATTGCACAAATGTACTTTGGCTTATACATACTATTGGTAGTTAGATGTATTATTGATGGTTAAGTTTTTCTAGGTTTTTGTTTTTCAGGCAAGTGTTGCTGTGAGCATTCTTCTACTTGTTTCCTGGTGCACATAGTTAAATTTTTTTCTAAGCTGTATGCATAGAAATATGGACCTGGGGCTTATATTTTCATTGCTGGGTCCTGAATTAATTGTGTAGCACAACATCCATGCTGAGTTGCACTTGGATCCGCAGTATACTTCACTTATTCCATGACCTCATTATCACTTGGCCTCCAAATTTTGCCAGTCTGATAAATAAAAACTTATTGTGGTTTTAATTTCCCCACTCTGCTTTCAAATGAGTCATCCTTTCATGTTTTTATGGACATGTGTGTTCTCTATTCTATGCAAGGCCAAACTCATGTCCTTGATCCAATTTTCCATTGAGTTGTTTATCTTTTTCATGAGTTTTAAAGTTCCTTATATATTACAAATATTAATTCTTTGTGATCATATGTTTGGGAAATATCTTCTAACTTGGAATTTGTCTTTTTACTGATAATTTTTGGAAAAACAAGTTCTTTAATATATAATATTTTATCAATATTCATCTTTATAGTTTCTGCAGACACTTTTGTATCTTTTAAGATATTTTCATATATATAGATAGATAGATAGATAGATAGATACAGAAGTTTTGTGATTTTATTCCTCTCACTTAAGACTTTAATCCAATCAGGGAGATGCAAATCAAAACAACAATGAGATATCATCTCACACCACAGAGACTGGCACATATTCAAAAACAAAAGCAACCAGTGCTGGCATGGATGTGGGGGAAAAGGGACGCTCTTTCACTGTTGGTGGGAATGCCCACTAGTCCAGCCTTTCTGGAAAACAATATGGACAGTCCTTCAAAAACTAGAAATTGAGCTTCCATATGACCTCACAATACCACTTCTGGGAATATATCCCAAGGATTCAAAAAAGCATAGCAGAAATGACATCTGTACCTATATGTTCATTGCAGCACTGTCCACAATAGCCAAAATCTGGAAACAACCCAAGTGCCCTAGAACAGATGACTGGTTAAAGAAACTTTGGCGCATCTACACAATGGAATACTATGCAGCTCTTAGGAGAGATGAAGTAATGAAATTTGCTTATAAATGGATAGACATGGAGAGTATCATGCTGAGTGAAATGAGCCAGAAAGAGAGGGACAGATAAAGAAGGACTGCACTCATTTGTGGAATATAAAACAACATAACATGAAACTGACACCTAAGGATAGTAGATACACGGGACAGGAAGATTGCTCCAGAGCTGGAAGCCTGCCTCATGAGTGGAAGGGAGAAGGCAGCTGGAATAGAGGAGGAATCACTAAGAATATGATGGCTTGAGGAATCAGTCGAGATGGGAAATGTGTGCTGAAAGTAGATAAAGGACCAAACATGATAACCTCTCAGTGTCCTTAATTATAAAGGACCAAACATGATAACCTCTCAGTGTTCTTAATTATAAAGGACCAAACATGATAACCTCTCAGTGTCCTTAATTGCAAACCATTATGCCCAAAAATAGAGAGAGTATGGGGAATATTATCTGCCATGGAGGCAGGGGAAGGGTGGGAATGGGGGGGTTATACTGGGGATATTGGTGGTGGGGAATGTGCACTAGTGGAGGGATGGGTGTTTGATCATTGTGTGATTGTAACCCAAACATGAAAGCTTGTAACTATCTCATGGTAATTCAATAAAATTTTTAAAAAAGACTGTAATTCAATTTGCATTGATTTTTGTACTTAGTCTATCTTCAAGAGTAAAAGAATTATTATTAGCCCTTTACTCTTCCATATGAATTGTATTTTATTTTATTTTTTGATTTTTGAGGCCATACCTGACAGACTGAGGGCTTACTCCTGGCTCTGTACTCAGGGGACCACACCTGGCAAAGCTCAGGGCTTACTCCTGGCATGCTTCAGGGACCATATGGGATGGCAGGGATCAAACTTGGGTCAGCCGCATGCAAGGCAAGTGACTTATTGACTGAACTATCTCTCTAGCCTCCCTTCATTGCATTTTAAACATTTATTTTTTATTTTTTTATACCTCATCTTCTGAATTTCTGTAATAAACAAATATCTAATTAGTTGTGGTATTACTCATAAACAATTTAAATTTTTCCTTTGTTCTATTTTTTTTTTTGCTTTTTGGCCACACCCAGCATTGCACAGGGGTTACTCCTGGTTCATGAACTCAGGAATTACTCCTGACAGTGCTCTGGGGACCATATGGGATGCCGGGGATCAGACCCGGGTTGGCCGCGTGCAAGGCAAATGCTCTACTTGCTCCAGGTAGAGCAGGTAGAGCATTGCTCCAGCCCCTTTCCTTTGTTCTTGAGCCAGTTTTGCTTATTGCTTTCTTTCAGAAATTACTTTTTAGGGAGAGTTCCCAAAGGTCTTGGGACGGGGGCCATTCTTGTGATACTCATACAACTAGGCTGGTGGTTCAAGGCAACATCCAAGGATGCAGCACTGCTCTGGTTCTATAGTACTGGGGCCCACCAAAGCCACCCTGGAGGTCTGGGACTTTACCTGGTGATGTTCATGAGTCATATCATGACGGGGGATGGGACCTGGGTCCAACACATGTAACCTAAATACTGTGCTGTCTCCCAGTTTCAGAAATTAATTGCATTTTTAAGTTTCAAATTTATTGATATAAAGTTATCCATAATATTCTCTTATTTAAAAAACAATCTGTTGCTAATGTTAATTTATGTCTGCTTTTCATTTTTGTTGGTTAATTATAGCAGAAGTTTATCAATTTTGCTAAGCTATTCAGAAAATGTCTTGGTCAAACTCTTAATTGTATAATTGCTCATTAATTTCTTCTACCGTTTGCTTTCTTCTACTTTTTTCCAGTTCTAATCTTCTGTTCCTCTTTTCAACTTCTCAAGTTCTATGCATAGTTCATTGACACATGGTGTGCATGCAGAGGCCTGGATTTGATCCCCAGCTTTTCTTACTCTCAAATAGGAACACTTAGACATACATGCCTGTAAGTATTCCTTTTGTGATATTCTACAAGTTTCACCCACAGTATTTTATCATTCAATTCTAAAAATGATGGATTTGTTAATTTTTTTCTTATTGTTTGTTCTTGAATATAAACAAAAACATAACTTATTTTTCTGATAGTTTTAAGTGTATTACACAAGTCAGAAAGAGAACTCAAAGGGCTGGAGCATTTGCTTTATATGCCAGAGGCCTGCGTTTGATCTCCAGCACTACATGGTCCCCTGAGCACCTCCAAGAATAACCACTGAGCACTGAGTTGAGAGTAACTCCCAAGCACCGCCAGGTGTGGCTGCCTAAATAAAAATGAACAAAGAAAATGTATCATATAGTGAGTCAATATTTTTGCCTTTACTAATACTGCTGTTTTTATTTCTTAAGCCTTTGCCTAATATCTGTTGTCTCCTCTCAGAGATACAATATTTCTGTAGACCTATGCTTTAGGGATGTTTCGTATAAATAATTTTTGTTTACTTGTTTGTGCACCAATGTGAGAGTGCTCAGAGCTTACTCCTGGTTTTGTGCTCAGGAATCACTCTTGGTGATCTCAAGGGATCATATGCAGTTGAACCCAGATTGAGTGAGTGCAAGGCAAGCATTTTACACACTGTACTATCTCACAAGCCCAGTTTCTGTATTTTTCCCCCTCCCTTTTCCTTTTGTTGTTGTTTCAATAACCAGGTGTCTCATGCTTGTTTATGTTGCCCAGGTACTCTTGGACCATGGTGTGCAAGAGATGGTCATATGCTTTTTTGTGGCATAGGGAACACAAGATTGCACCTGACTTGTGGGTGTTTCAGGAGACTGAATGCTGGCCTACCCTGTAAGGCCAATAGATGCTCTGCCACTGGGTCAGATTGTGGGGCCTGGTTGGTTTCTTAATTTAAGAATCATTTCCACCTTTTCCATTTATCCAAGAGATTTCATATATAGTAATAACTGATAGTGCTTGGACTTAATTCTATTTGATTTTGGTCCATAAACTTGTCTGACTCTTGTTTATTTCCCCCCTCTCCTTATAAAAGCACTGTCCTCCCCCTGTTCATCGATTTGCTCGAGCTGGCACCAGTAACGTCTCCATTGTGAGACTTGTTACTGTTTTTGGCATATCAAAAATGTCACAGGGAGCTTACCAGGCTTTGCCGTGCAGGCAAGATACTCTCGGTAGCTTGCTGGGCTCTTCAAGAGGGGCGGAGGGTCCCAGGGTTGGCTGCACGCAAGGCAAACGACCTGCCCACTGTACTACCACTCCAGCCACTTGGTTTATTTGACATTTGGGTTTTGTTTCTGTTGTTTTTTTGGTGTTAACTTTTTACAGTATAACTGCTCATAAAGTAATAGCTTATCCTAAGTGTTTACTAAATGTTGGCATGAATCATTTACATCCCAGGACTTAATTATTTTATTTTCCTCATAAACCATAGAAAAATCTTAGACTACTTTAACTCCAACCCCACTCCTTCCGATTTATATGCCACCAGTACATGGGGTTTCAGTTTTCTTTTATCTCCCCTCAGTCTACTCATTATCAATAGTTTTATTCAGTTGAATTTTTGCTTAGCTCTATCCTTGTGTTCACCACTTTATTTGTGCATGGTTCCTTTTTATCTCTCAGACCTACCATTCGGGTCATTTTCTTTTACCTTGATCTGCATGCATTTGAACTGTTCTTTATTGAAGCCTGTTAATAGCCCTCTCTGAGAGCAGAGCTCTGCTTTGTCTGCTTCCCAGACTTCATTTATGAGGTGGGTTTGAAAGTGCAGTGATTCAAGTGATTTGCTGCCTTGAAGCTGGAGAGGATAAGTAGGAGATAAGGCAGACTTTGTTAAATAGTCTGGTCACATCAAGGGGCTCTACTTCTAGGCAGTAAGGAGATTCTGCTATCACTTACAGTGAAAGGAAACCAGATACATGAAGCCAATTTACCTGTCAGATCTTAAAATCCTTTCATCTGAACAAATGATCTAAAGCAATTTGATAAAACAACCATATTACCTATGAGGCTGAAGAATGGTATTTTTCTTTTAATAAACAAGGTTGCTTCAATATTTCAATGAGATGCCTTCAAAACTCATTTTCTCCATCTCCGTAATGGGCACCTGTGTCATATGCGTGCCATCTGTTCTCTCTGCTAATCCCATCACTCTGATGTCCCCGGAAGAGACTATTCTTTCTTTGTACTCACCCAGTGTCATTTGGAGCAGTGAGTTTTCCCACTGCTTGTTGCAGAGACTCCTCGGACTCGGGAGACATGGATTAGTCAAGGCATGTCATCCCCACGGTGAATATGAGACTGATGAGATTCCTGAAGACTGGGGAAATCAGGAATCCCTGAACTGAGCAACAAATAATAAGCTTAAGCAATCTTGGCCTCCAGACAATGGATCAGTAGCCCCATGCTGAAAGCCTATACCAGTCTCATCAGAAGATTCAATGGTGTCTCAGCTGGTCGAGAAGACTGTTTTTCCATTGCTGCTGTAGCTAATTGTCACAAATTGAGTGCAACAACATGTTTCTTTTCCTGCCATTCTTAACAACATCTCTTCTATTTTTCTTTATTTTTTTAATTTTATGTCATCAGTTCAGTTCTCATCCACATTGACTATAGATTTTTGAAAGTGGTGTTGGACACAGAGATGTAAACCAATGTGTAAAGTCTATTTGGTGAATCTTCATCCTTGTTATCCTTTCTGGACAAACGTACACAGATTCGGTAAGGGACATTCCTTACTCCTTTTGTCCATAGAGCTGCGTTGAGCCTAGTGTCAATGTGCACATCTGGGGTACCCATCTTCTTCATGGAAAATTTCTGGATCTCTCTGAGTGCCTGAGGCATGCACTTCTTGAAACCCACTCTGTGGATGTGCTTGTGGAAGTTGATGCTGTATTCTCGGACCAACACCTCATTGATGGTGGAGTGGACCTTCTTCTTGCCACCCTTCTTTGCAGGAGCTATTCTGCCATGCCCAGAACACAAAGGAAGGGTGCGGAGTATTGTGGGAGCAAAAGAGACCCTATATTTCGCTTTGTTTCCTTTTTTTTTCAAATTAAAGATGTAACCCCAGCAAGTATTCAGGGGCCACCAGCACTACACCTGGTGGTGTTTGAAGGCAGTAAAAACTAATACAATGCCAGGAACAAATCTAAGGATTTGCATGCTTGGCATGGGCTCTGCCACTGAGCGCTCTGCCTTATTCCTCCTGGAGGCTCTAAGGGACACCCTGTTTCCTTGCCTTGACCAGCTTCTACAGGCTGTCTGGGTTCCTACTGCACATCTTCATCCTTGTTCCTACTTTCCATTTTAAGGAGTCTTTTGAGAACATTAGATCCACCTAAATAATGTAAGGTTGGCCCAGCACAGTGGTTTTGAGCTCAAGCCTTGCAAGTATATGGTGACTAGTTAAAAAACCCAGCGTGCTCCATGTGTGAGCTCAGTTCTGGCAGCTCTGCTCCTTGAGCCAAGCAATTCTGCTGCCTGTTATCTCCAGAGCCACAATTTTTGATCACACTGACAGCTGTGTTTGAGCATCATAAGACACAACCACAACCCCCACCCCAGTCCACGCCCTGAGTGAGCACCACAACTAAAAATGTGTGTGACACCAAGGCAGCCCCTAGTGAGCACCACCTCCTTAACTCGTGCACCTCAACTTAGAGTGAGACTGTAGTGAGTCCTGTGGCTGAGTGTAGAGCACCACAGCCTTATGTGTGAGCCCTGGTGAGCACCACAGCCAAGGTATGCATGCAACTCCTGGGTATAACAACAACGATGAAGGGAAAGGGTGGGAAAAGGAAACAATAAAAAGGAACGGGGGTTAAGGCACTGGCCTTGCCTGTAGCTGGTTCAGTTCTCAGCACTGCATATAATAAACCCACCCTATATGATAATAATAATTGTTCAGAAATCCAGGATATTCTCTCCTTCTCAAGTCCTTAACTTAATTGCGTCCGCAAACTTTATTTCTCATTTAAGGTAACAGACCCAGAATTTCTGGGAAAAGGCTCTGTGTGTGTGTGTGTGTGTGTGTGTGTGTGTGTGTGTGTGTGTGTGTGTGTGTGTAGTAGGTGGAGAGTTGGGGAAAGGAAGCCGGGGAGGTGGGAGTGGGGATGGGTGTAGTATAGGATCTCTGGGTAGAATGTACCATGAATCAAATGTGCGAAAGGACAAAGATACCACCTGAGAAAAGCCTCAGCTAGAGACAATTGATGGTTCAAAACAAGTTGTGAGTAGAAATCTACTAAATTCAGCAAAAACTGAAAATTAGGTTGAAATCAGGTTTTGAAGAGGCATTTCTTGAATTATTCCTCAGAACAAACATCATATTTTTGTGAAGAAGAGTCGGTAAGAAATGTAAGTGGTGCTGAGGATGGAATCAGGTGAGCTACATGCAAGGCAACTGTTTGAGCTCCTGTACTATCTCTCTGCCCCCCCAACAATTATTTTTTATTATCCCTTCCCCTTTCTTCTTCCCTTCATCATTGTGATAACAAGAGGCTGCACACATATCTAGCTGTGGTCCTCTTATCCTACAAAGTGTAAGAACTTTATGGGCCGAGATGTGCCATGTGGGAGGTTCTGGATTCAAATCCCAGCACTTCTAGGAAGAAGAAATGTAGGGGACAAGCTGGCAGAGCTCTGCAACAAAGCAGAACTGAAGAGACATGGGGCTCTTAGAGGAAGAGTCAGAGGCTCTGCCTCTTGGACTTCAAATTATTGTTCATCTGAAAGTGAGGTTCTGATCATGGTGACTTCAAAGTGGTTAATTGTCATACATCAAGGGACATGAAAGGACAAACTCTGCTGTAACTAGCATTGCTGTCACTGGCACCCAATCATGTACCCCAATCCAGGGAAGTCATCATGGCATGCCCCACACGCTCCCTCAGGCAGAACCAAGGATCAGTGGCCACCAGAGTGTGGGAGGACACAGTCTGGGGAGCCCTTTCAGGGTTTCCCTGAGCGCCTGGTCCTTTGTGGTAGATGGCAGAAAGTAGTGAAGGGGTGTAAGGATGGTTTTGTGCACTGTGTAGGGTTGCTGTTTTCCATTCCCACAGTGGTGCTAAGGAACAATTACAGAGACAAAAACTTCTGTTTTGAAGGAAAACACTGGGTTGCTCACCTGGCTTGCAATTTAGGGGAGAACCAGCCCCCTAACGCCGGCTGGAGCCCAGTCCCACCCCATGGCTTCCCAGAGAGAAGAGAGGGGAGGTGGCGGGGCTATTGGTGAGTCGAAGCCCCACATCCAAAACAGGCAGAGCCTGGAGATTGGTGGGGTGGGAACATCCCCAAAGAGATGGACTTCAGAATATACACAGACAGGATGAGGCTGGAAAGATGGGAACACGCAGACCATGGTCTTGCCCTCCCCACAAGTCCCTGAGGTCACATGCTGGTCAGCACAGAAAGGATGCACAGTCTTCTTTCTTATTTGTCAAGTTTTGGGGGTTTTGTTTTGGGTCACACCTAGCGATGCACTCAGGAATTACTCCTGATGGGTGCTCAGAGGACTTTATGGGATGCCAAGGGATCAAACCTCGGTTGGCCTCGTGGAAAGTGGCCTATTCACTGTAACATTACCATCACTCCAGCACCCCCCTTCCCCCGCTTATTTTTTTTTTTTTTTGCTTTTGGGCCACACCTAAAGGTGCTCAGGGGTTATTCCTAATTTTTCACTCAAGAATCACTTTTGGCAGGGCTCAGAGGACTGTTTGAGATGCCAGGGATTGAACCTGGGCCAGTTGCATACAAGGCAAGCACTCTACCGGCTATACTGTTGACCCAGTCCCACTATTTTTTTTTTAATTTTGGTTTGGGGGCCACACTCAACAGTGCTCAGCTGTCACACTGACTGTATTCTCAGTCCAGCCCTGTCTTCTCTTTAAAAATTTCATTCCTGGGGCTGAAGCAATAGCACAGCAGGTAGGGCGCTTGCCTTGCACACTGCCGACCCGGGTTCGATTCCCAGCATCCCATATGGTCCCCTGAGCACTGCCAGGAGTAATTCCTGAGTGCAGAACCAGGAGTAACCCCTGAGAATTGCTGAGTGTGACCCAAAAAGAAATAAAATTAAATAAAATAAAATTTTCCTCCCCTGCCCTTCTTTTTGCTGTAGTTGTGATGCGTGAGGATCACACACATTTGATGGTAGTGCTCACACAGACATTGGCTGTAGAATCCATGTATTTTAAGTTATGGTCATGCACTTTTTTGTGTTTCATTTGTTTTGGGGAGCTCTCAGAACCTCGCTCTTGTCAGGCAAAATGCTGTGAATATTTTCTTCCTCACAACACCTCCTGCCAGGGGAAATTTAACATGGAAGAACTTCAAAGAGATGGAGAAAGGAGGTAAGAGAAGAAAGGGAGGGAAAGGGGCCAGCCTAGGGTGGGGCCCAGGGGCAGTGCAACTGTAGCTGAATGCAGTTGTATGGCTTGGGAAAAAATCAGCTGAAAGCAAGAACTGGGATGAGGGAAGGGTTACTCAGGTTCAGCCAGTTCCAATTACAACTTCATAACAAATGAAATAGGCTGAGTGAGCCTTTTAGATATAAGGTAAAAATCAGCCTTCTTGCCTTACTCTGTCAAAACAGTCTGAGAGAAGCCAGCATCCTCCAGGGAAGGATATGTAGAAAGGTACTTTGTTTGAATGTTCCTTTTAAGGTTGGAAATGGCAGGGGACGGTGATGGTGGTGGGTGGAATAAAAAGAAAGGGGGGGGGGGAGCCAAAGAATACTTCTTTTGTGGGGGTTTTTTTTTTAACACACACGTATTTTCTCCCGAGACTTAAGAGGCGCCACCTGGTGGTCAAACAACCAGCTCACACTCAGCCAGGGATTAAGGCGGGTCCAGCTTTCCCATTTCCCATCTTTCCTGCTTCACTTGTCAAATACAGGTGCCGGATGGCGTTTTCACCCGTCAGAGACTGTCCATCCCATCGGTGTAGCGAAATCAGCTTGTCTGTGCTAGTGGGAAGTGAAGTGGCCTAGGAGAACCAGAGAGCCCCCAAAGGTCGGATAACCAAAAGGTACCCCCTAGCTAGAGAATGGGAGAAGAGCAGCAGCACCTTGACGGTATCTGTGGTCAGCAGGAATCTGAGTGCCTGGTGAGGCAGGCTGGAGCTTGGTGGTCCTTAAGGCACAGATCTGAAATTTAGAATCCAAGAAATCCGTACTGACAAGGAATACCATGGTAAGATTTGTTCTAGGCATGAGCCATCCGTCCTTGGACCCAGGGCGATTTTACCACTGCTTCTATCTACAATCTGGGTCTGAAGAGCTCTTCTGTGGCCTGCAGGAGTTTGAGTCTTAGAGAGTTCATCTGGATTGTCTTTTTCTGAAAGTAAGGTATTAAATTGATAGGCAACATTAGTTTCAGGTATACAACCTAATTTGTTATCTGTGTATTACACAATGATTACTAAAAATGTCTATTTAACATCCCTCAGCTTTCATGCTTAAATTAATTTTTTTCATGATAAGAACTATACTTTCTTAATTTTTTAGAAAAAGATTTTTTCTTTTAGCAACTTTCAAGTACGCAATGCAGTATTATTATGTCACCATACTGCTTATTGCATCCTCAGACTTGCTTACTTTATAACTGGAATCTTGCAATTTTTGACCTCTCTGGTGCAATTTTTGTCATCTCTCTCATGCCCCTTTGTCATCTGCTTACCAAACACCAGTCTGTTCTCTATACCTATGACCTTGGTATGACTTTTTTAAAAATTCCACATATCAAGTGAGATTATACAGTATTTGTCTTTCTCTTTCTTACTTATTTAACTTAACCTAATGCCCTCAAGGTATATCTGTGTTTTTGCAAGTGGCAATATTTTATTCTTCTTATGATTAAATAATATTCCTTTGTGTATATGCATACATATATATATATATTACATTTCCTATACCCATCATCCATTGACCAACATTTATGTTGTTTCCCTAAGTTGGGTGTTACAAACAATGCTGCAATTAACATGGTGGTGCTTATATATTTTTGAGTTAGTCATTTTATTTTCTTAGGATAAATACAGAGAGGTAGGATTGACAGGTCATCTAACAGTTCCATTTGTAATGTTTTGAGAAAACTTCCATATAGTTTTGAAGGTAGCTACTCCAATTTACTACTCCCCAACAGTTCTCCAATCCTTGACAGTATTTGTCATTTCCTCTCTTTTTTGATAATAGACATACTAAAAGATATGTGGTAATATCTTGTGGTTTATATTTGCATCTCCCTCCTGACTACTGGTGTTGGGCATCTTTTTATGTACATGTTGGTCATTGTATGACTTCTTTGGAAAAGTGTCTATTTCAATCTTCTGCACATTTTAAACCTTATTTTTTGTTAATGGGTTGTATGAATTTTATTTGCTTTTGGGGGGGTCACACCCAGTGATGCTCAGGGGTTACTCCTGGCTCTGCACTCAGAAATTACTCCTGGCGGTGCTCAGGGGGACCATATGGGATGCTGGGAATCAAACCTGAGTCGGCTATCGCTCCAGCCCCTGAATTTTAAATGTATTCTGAATATCAACCCTTTATCAGATATGAGATTGTAATATTTTCTTCCACTAAGTAAGTAGGTTAACTTTTCATTTTGTGGATTATTTTCTTTCCTGTGCAGAAGCTTCTTGGTTTCATGTTATCCCGCTTATTTATTTTTACTACTGTGGCCTTTGAAATTTTATAATTTGCTATAACTTGGTGTCAGGTCCCAAAATCATCACCAAATCCTCTGTTATGAGGCAGGACATTTATGTTTCTTCCTCTATGGCTTGAGGTCATACATCTAGTTCTTTAATCAATTTTGAGTTCATTGTGTGTGTGTGTGTGTGTGTGTGTGTGTGTGTGTGTGTAAGACAGCAATCTAGTTCCATCTGAATTGAGTTCATGACCCTTATAATCAAAGAAATCCTATTTAATTTGACAGTGGGTGCAGTGAGGCTTATACATGCACAGAAGTATGAAGCTACACTCCTGAAATTCATATTGCATTATAAACCAGTGGAAAATATCAATTTAATTAAAAGCAAACAGGAATATTCTACCTGATACAACTTCCCAGTCCTATTGAAAGGATTGTGGAGAGTGCCAGTAGTCTGAAATAAAATGGTAGAAAGCAGGATCACTCTGCCTGTCAGCCCCAGCCTCACCTAAGGGGTTGCCTGCCTAGAATATCTCACTGAAGATACTCAGGTGAGTTTCAGCATGTTACTCTAACCCAGTACTTTGACCAAGCTAAGGTACTGGATCCCAGAAAAGCCAGAAAAGGTTAGGTAATGCTGCCTTAACAAATAATAGCCATGCTATTAGTGATTTGAAAGAACGTGAGTGGCCTCCAAACACAAAAGCACTAAGTAGGAAAGTTATATATACACCTACGTTCATTGTAGTGCTAAGTACAATAGCCAAGATATGGTAAAGTAAAGGTAAAGGCCCTCCCGTTGATCGTCGATTTGCTCGAGCGGGCCCAGTAACGTCTCCATTGGAGACTTTGTTGTTACTGTGTTTGGCATATCGAATACTCTCGGTAGCTTGCCGGGCTCTCGGAGAGGGGCGGAGGAATCGAACTTGGGTCGGCCATGTTGGCTGCTTGTAAGGCGAACGCCCTACCGCTGTGCTATCTCTCCAAGATATGGAAATAACCCAAATATCCAACAAAAGATGAATGGGCAAAGAAGCTCTGGCAAAAGCTGGGGAGAGAGAGACACACAAACAAATCTCAGAACAGAGAAATGCCTCGGGACTTTGCATTAGGCCACTCTCTCTGGGCCACCCCAGATGGGAGTAGGTCCAGTCCCTCTGTCTGTTCCCTGGAAAGCCTGGTGTAATTGAAAACATAAATGTTAACATTGTTGCAACAATGTTACTTAAACGATAATTCTTTAAATAGCTTTCAAGATTTAAAAACAAAAAGAATGGGGTAAAACCTATAGTACAGAGGGTAGGACACTTGTCTTATATGCAGCCAAACTGGGTTCTATTTCTGGCACCGCATATGGCCCCCTGAGCACTTCCAGGAGTGACCCTTGTGCAGAACTAGAAGTAATCCTTGAATACATAGGTCTGGCCCCCAAACCAAAACCAAACAAATTAGCAAACAAAAAGAATGACCAGGTGGAGAAATGCCACAAAGGGCATTTGATCCTCTAGGCCCACATGGGACCCAAGTACTGCCAGAAACGCCCCAAACACAAAATAAAAATAAGAATAAATGTTTTTATAAAATATAATAAATAAAAGAACACTAGGGTAAAGAAAATGGGTTTATTTCTTGGTCACACTTCATAACAAGTTAGCTTGAACTTTCTCTACAAATTGTTCTCAGTCCTGAGTCAAAGAATTCCCCAGGCTGTGTTCATGCTTTGCACTTCATAATCCCTTTAGCACCATTGTATGTGACCCCAAAAAATTAATTGTTCTCAATCTAGGACAGAATGAGTGGGGAGCCTTGCATGTCACCACATCAGAGGGAAAAAATTAAATGGTTGAAATAATACCAAAAGTTGAACTTTCAAATCACACTCAGGGGAAGAGATCTTATCTAACACTAACACATAATTCAAAGAATATACACACCCAAAATACCAAAATATAGCTCAAATTTGGGAATACCTATGTAATTCTTTCTTCCTTTCTGTATTAGAGAACATTCTTGTTCCAATGAAAAATGGTAATTTTTTAATTTTGTTTTGGTTTCTGTCTTTGGGTATGTACCTGGCAGTGCTCAGGGCTTACTCCTGGTTCTGTGCTCAGGAATCACTCTTAGCCAAAGATTAAATCCAGTTCAGTGAATTGGGCCTGCAAGAGCCTTATCCATTGTCCTATCTCTCAGACCCCTAAAAATGGTAGGGTTTTGCTTGGTTTTTTTTTTTTGGCTTTTTGGGTCATACCCGGCGATGCTCAGGGGTTACTCCTGGCTCCACACTCAGGAATCACTCCTGGCAGTGCTTGGGGGACCATATGGGATGCTGGGAATCGAACCCGGGTCGGCCGCGTGCAAGGCAAATGCCCTATTTGCTGTGCTATTGCTCCAGCCCCTGTTAGTTTGTTTTTTAAAGAAAGGCTTCACTTGAAAAAGAAGTGTCTTTCAGTTATAAAATTCTTTTAATTTCTACCTTAATTACTACATAACTGATGACACTTTCCAGTGGGCCTTCCCACATAAAATATAAATTCTAGATTTGTTCACCCTAAGAAACTTAGCCAATACCTCTGGCTAAAAGCATGCCCTAGATAAGGCCTCTCCATTAGCTCCCATTGAGAAAAGTGTTCACTCATTTACAGTGAGTACTTCCTTTGTTTTAACCCACCAAAACCACTCCATTATGTTCCCAGAAGAAAGGAAAAAACCTCTTCCTTTCTGATGATGAATCCTGTTTTGGTTCTACAGTCTTCCAGCAGGAAATAAGCTTCACTTCTACTCACATTTCTTGGTCAAAATAAGTCATATATATGACTAAGCCTGAACTCAAGGGTGGGAATGTATATATAAACCTTCCTCAAAGAAGGGGATCAGATGTTGTTCAACAGTTATTTTTTTTAATTGGATGGTTGGTTTGAGGTGCTCCAAAGAAGTGCTCAGAGGACCCAAGGAACATTCCCCACAGTATTTAGACAATCAAGCTAGATGTACCTGTCCTACAGCCTAAGAGGGCAGCTGGACAACTTGGGTGCTGCAGGCCAGGGACCACCATGTCCACCCAATCTGTGCTCTAAGACCACTAGAGTTGCACACCATTATGTTCCAAGGGCCATGGAGGACCAGGGATCAACCAGGGTTCCTGTGCATGCTTTGTCTCTTGATCCCTGTGCTCTCTCCACTCCTTCAGAACATTTGTATGGTCTACCATGGACAGTCAATTCATAATTAGGAAGGGGAACCCTGATAAACAGATTTGCATTATGTTAGGATAATACTGACTTCTCTAATGGGTAGCCCTCTGAAAGAATGCTTATTTCATGTTCACATTATAACTCAATGTGATGTTTGGAACTATTATTAACTTAATGACCAAACCCAGATTTAATGCAATCAGCACATGAGTTTACCACTGAGGCCCAAGCCCTACCCTCAATGTGATATTTGATAACTTCAACTGGAATTTACCTTCTATCCAATTATCCTATTGTTCACGATGGTCTCAGAGTATTCTTCCAGTTAACTAGTAGAAAAATAAAGGAGAAGTGAGAACATGTTTCTTACAAGCTTTGGTTCATGTATGACACAATTTCACCACTATACAAGTTAGACTAGGAACTGAAGTCCCAACCTGTACAGTGACTTCCCAATCACAACTCCACACAGTGAAACAGGGAGAAAATCTCAGGAGGAGTCAACCAGCTATCCTGGAAGTATGAAAGGGTGGAGTCAGCAGGATAATTGTTTTGGAAATTTTAAGTAGTGGTAAGTTTGTAATAGAATTATAGCTAAAGGAATATATTGTTTAGATGGTTGTACTATAATGGGAAGAGGACTGGTGAGAAAATGGCAGCCTTTAAAAGTTTGTTTCTTGTGAAATATAAAGGTGAAAGATGGGGCTGGAGAGATAGCACAGAGGGTAGGGCGTTTGCTTTGCATTCAGCTGACCCGGGTTTTATTTCCAGCATCCCATATGGTCCCCTGAGCACCGCCAGGCGTAACTCCTGAGTGCAGAGCCAGGAGTAACCCCTGTGCATCGCTGGGTGTGACCCAAAAAAGCAAAAAAAAATTTTTTTAAAAAGGTGAAAGACTATAGGGCTTTCCTTACCTTTAGACTATGAAAAGCTAAATCAAATGAATTGACAAAATTAATTTAAATAAATGCCTAGACTTGATGGAAAAAATGGTGGTTCTCAGGGGAAAGTGGTGGGGGTGGAGGAGTTACCAGAATGACAGCCAAAAGCCATCTTTGGGCATGGGGCAGGAACTTTGGTGATGGGTGCGACAAATATACACACATAGAGGTGTCAAACTAATCCCCTGAAATTCCATAACATGGTAAACTAGTAACAAACCAATGGTAAAATAAATGTTTTTAAGGGGAGAGTTTTGGAGAATGTGTTACTTAGATGTAAGAGCTTCCATACGAGCAGCCTGGCACTAGTATCGTACCTCTCTGTTACATAAAACACTTAGAGGTGAGTTTCCTTTTATCTTATAGAAGCATGGCATCTGTTCTCAACAACGGCTGCTCTCTCATCAAAAATGAAAGAATGATGTATAAAGGAATCCTGTCCTGTCCTATTCCCTAAAAGGTTTCTGGAAATCACTGCAAGATGATCTGATTCCATTTCTCTGGCAAAAGAGTGTGATATGGCCAGATGTAGGTGCAAGAGTGCTTGGAAATGTGATCTTAATTCTGTAGGCCAGGAAGTTGACAGGTAGTAGGATGACTACTCCTAATTTAATTTTTATGTAAAGGCTTCTGGCTTCCAAGACAGTGTGCAGGGGGGTCTCTATAGCCTAATAATAACTCCCTGGGTTATTATTAAGTCCAGTGCTACCAGAGCCAAATAGTTCTTTAGGAAACCAAGGCCAACCCCACTAGTATCTGAGGGAACCATGCAGAGTCGGAAATCAAGCCCTGCGTGTCTCTGCATGTCAGGTATACACTTCAGCCCTTTGAATTCTCTCCCCAACCCTATGTTTTAGGAAAACATCCTAATAGATAGGCTTGCTTACAAAAAATGAGGTTCCTTGCAGATGCATCTGGATGTGTAAAGGGTTAAAGAGAGTACCCTTTTTCTCCACTGTAAATTTTAGTCACACAAACAAATTGTAATCTTCCTTGACTTTGTAAAAAGGCAAGATTGTGGGAGGAAAAGATAAAGGTCTTGGTGGATAAGGGCATTTGGCTACAATGGTGTACTGTTATCCTAGGACTGCCCTAACACAGAACTACAAAAGGATAATCTTAAATAACAACCAAGAACTTAAAGAACTTTAAACTTAAATAACAGCACCCAAGTAGTTAAACATCAGAAACATACTGTCTCAAGTCCAGAATCTAGAAGCCCAAGATGCTGGCACTGATAGGGCTATTTCTTCTTGGGGCTCTGGTGGAAGAATCTACTCCAGCCCCTTTTCCTTATTTGTAGATGAGCCTTTTCCTGCTATGTCTCCTAACATCTCTCTGTTCTGCATGTCCATGTGTGTCCAAATGTCTCATTCTCACACAGACCCAGTGATTAGAGCCCACTCCGTGACCTGTGACCTCATTTTAACTGTATTTTCTTTGTCATGACATTGTCTCCCATTCAAGTTATATTCTGGGGTACTGAGGACTTGGACTCCAACATCTATTTTGGGGGTTGAATTTACACAATTCAACCTATAATTAATGATGAAAGGAAGGACAGTTGATGAGAAAGTCTCTGGAAAGTGAGAGAAATAGCAAGGACTAACAAGAATTGCAATCTAAAATGTTCTGTTTAAATGTTTATTTACAATCAGTATATTCATGACAAAAGCCAAAGACAGAAACAGACTGTTGAAAGCAGGAAGATCAAAAAAGGAATCCTTGTACCAAGGAGCTCATGTAAGAGCTACAGAAGATCTATAAAATGAAACTGTATCTATAAAGTGAGAATATAATCTATAAAGTGAGACTATATCTATAAAGTGAGAATAAAATAGGTGCTGGAGCAATAACACAGCAGGTAGGGCATTTGCCTTGCACTCAGCCAACCCGTGTTAAGATTCCCAGCATCCCACATGGTCCCTTGAGCACCGCCAGGAGTAATTCCCTAATGTAAAGCCAAGAGTAGCCCTTGTACATTGCTGGGTGTGATCCAAAAAGCCAAAAAAAAAAAATACAGAAGAAAATGGTTGTAATTTTACAAGTCAATAAATAAAATGAACAATTCATCATGGATACTCTACCCAACTAGATTATCATTCGTTTTTAAAGGAACTATATAAAGCTTCAATGACAAGCAACAGCTTAGGGTCTTTGTAGACTTGTAACTAGGTTTACAATAAGCACATTTAGATTTTTAAAAATTCCTGTACGTTTACACCTTTAATATTTAAAAAGTCTGCCTTTGGCCAGAGACAGCACAGAAGGTAAAGAGCTTACTTTGTACACGTCCAATCTGGGGTCCATCCCCAGTTCCACAATAGGGTTCCCTGAATAACGCCAGAAGGGATCACTGAGCAGAGAGCCAGGAGCAAGCTCCGAGCACCAAGTATCTTATTAAAACAGCACTCAACTTGGAGATTCTTGGACAAATATGTTTCCCTTTTTCTTCTTTATTTTTTGGGGGGCTGGAGGTGGGACTGGACTATACCTACTAATATTTATGGCTTCTCCTGGCTCTGTGCTCAGGGTTATTCCCCACAGTGTTCGGGGGACCATGACTATGGGTAGTGCCAGGGATCAAACTGAGGTCAGTCACATGCTAGGCAAGTGCCTTTTCCCCTATATTATCTCTTCATCTCAACAAGTGGTTTCCAGAGGAAATAATTCCTTTACTGCTTATCCCACTCTGCCCACTTTCAATGCAAACCTACAGAGTTATTGCCCCTAAGACACTTTCAGTTCAGTTGTTGGTAGGTGAACACCCCCTCTTCTTCAAACCTTAGTTGAAAGAACTTGAAGGCTCGTTCCTCATGATCACCTGATTCCACAGTCGCAGCAAACCTCAAGTGCCCACAGGTTTTCTTGCCTTCCTTCCTTCCTTCTGGATTTCATAACCTGAACCCCCGCTGCTGCTTCCTGTGCTCACCTTCCAGGTAAACCACTTATGATCAAAGTTTAGTCTCAGAGTTTGCTATTGATGAGCTTTAGTTTGGACAGTGACCAAAAATCCGAAAACTTAAACTGGAATCCAACATATTTCTTAGATTAGTGTACATAAAGAAGAGTGTCCTAATGCTCCTAATGTGTATTGATGTCTTGGGTCAAGCCCCTGTCCTGAAAAACAATTCCATACCCAAGTCTGTTGTTCTATTCATGAGCTTTCAGCTTGGATTTGAAAAGGTAAAAACAACAAAAGTTATGTTTTTTAAGTTCTTTTTTCTTTTTTTTACTTTGCTCTTTGCTAGCACCTTGAAACAGATGGCATCCATTCAAATGAAAATGAGGTATAAAAGCCATTTTTATTAAAATGAACATTCAATTTAAGTTTTGCTTTATTATGCACACCACAAATAACTGTGTGAGTTCCCTGTAAATAGATTGTACATATGACATAATTTCTAATTATTTGTGCTCTACCAATTACATTGAAATTATGACTGGAGTTACCACAGAATCTCAATAATCATTACTAAGTAATTTGCAGTTTTCTGGATTAGGAAGCTCTTTGGAAGCTGCAAGTAACTTGCCAATTGTTTTTAAAGAGTACAGTAATGACTGTTATTACTGACGAGTTGAATGAACCTCCTCTTTATGCCCTGAAGATTACTTGATAATTACACTTCGATGCTATCATTTTAAAAAAAGTAACCAACAGATAAACAGACAGCAAACTAACTATAATAACAGCCCCATAATGTGGGCCAATATTGTTGGCTGTGAAAATTAACACAGTCTTCCATTGATTTTTATTTCTCTAATGGGAACACCTGCCTATACAAGCACACTTAATTAGATGGATTGCTTTGGAGCCTGAATGGCATTAGGAAAACAATAAGTGAAATTAAAGGGAAGATTTCTGAGATTTTGTTGATTCTGTGAAATAGGCCACAGGGATAACTCAAATGAGACTCCTGCTCTTCACTCAAAACAAGTGAGCTTTTTTTTTTGAACTTTTTTTTAGTTTAATTTTTATTAGTGAAACACCATGGGGTACAGTTGTAGACTTACAAACTTTCGTGCTTGGGTTTCAGTTATACAATGATCGAGTACCCATCCCTCCACCAATGCCCATTCTCCACCACCAATGATCCCAGTAACCCTCCCACCCCTCTTTCCCCCCACCCCGCCTCTGTGGCAGGGCATTCCCTTTTGGTCTCTCTTTCCTTTAGGGTGTTGTGGTTTGCAATAGAGGTATTGAGTGGCCATCGTGTTCAGTCTATAGTCTACTTTCAGCATACATCTCCCATCCCGAGTGTGCTTCTCCCTTTACTTGGTGTTTCCTTCTCTATCTGAGCTGCCTTTTCCCCCAGCATGTGCTGCCGGCTTCCAAGCCATGGAGCAAACCTCCTGATACTTAACTAGTCTTGGGTGTTAGTCTTCCATTCTGTTACTTTATATTCCACAGATAAGTGCAATTTTTCTATGTCTGTCTCTTTCTTTCTGACTCATTTCACTTAGCATGATACTTTCCATGTAGAACCACTTGTATGCAAATTTCATGACTTCATCTTTTCTAACAGCTGCACAGTATTCCATTGTGTAGATGTACCAAAGTTTCTTTAATCAGTCATCTGTTCTAGGGCACTAGGTTTTTTCCAGATTTTGGCTATTGTAAACAGTGCAGCAATGAACATACAAGTGCAGATGTTATTTCGACTGCACTTTTTTGCCTCTCTGGGATATATTCCCAGAAGTGGTATTGCTGGGTCAAACAGGAGCCTAATTTCTTTCTTTTTTTTTTTTGAGGATCAACCATACTGCAAAACAAGTGAGCTTTATCCTCCCTTAATGCTCTAGGAATATGGCACTCAGATCCACACCACACACACACACACACACACACACACACACACACCATATCCTTTCAGTAATCTAAAAATCACTTGATCACTTGATCACTTGACTTCCCATTACTCATAGATTTGCTCGAGCGGGCCCCAGTAACGTCTTCATTAGTCCCTGCCGCGTGCTAGTGTAGCCCAATGACATCTGTTCATTCGAGGAACAGGAAGAGCCTCAAACCGATGGTTCAGGGTCTTGACGAAGAAGTCTGACCATCTTGTAGGTGGGTAGCCATGCGGTCTCTTGACGTCCTGTGGAATCCAGATCGTTTTTTCACTGATCCGGTGAGGTGGGGTAGGAGGGGAGGGCGAGCCCCGAGGAGCTCTTGCTTCTGGCGCCAAGTGTCTGGCCGTGCACCGCGAACCGCTCTGGGGACAGTGCCAGGTGGGGAGTTTGACTGGGGCGGTACACCTGTCAAACAGTAACGCAGGTGTCGTAAGGCGAGCTCAGGGAGGACAGAAACCTCCCATGGAGCAGAAGGGCAAAAGCTCGCTTGATCTTGATTTTCAGTACGAATACAGACCGTGAAAGCGGGGCCTCACGATCCTTCTGACCTTTGGAGTTTTAAGCAGGAGGTGGCAGGAAAATCTAAAAATACCCTCGAATAAATTACTGGGGCAAAGCGATAGTACAGCAAGGTTGGGTGTTTGCCTTGCACTTGGCCGATCAGGGTTTGATCCCTGGTATCCCATATGGTCCTCCTAAGCACTGTCAAGAGTAATTCCTAAGTGCAGAGACCGGAGTAACCCCAACCATCAAAAAAAGCAATAAATAAATAAATAAAGTAGAATGAATTATGTTGTCCCACTTCCCAGAAAATTCTTATTCTTCTATAAATGCAGCCCATTAAAAGAAACTTTATATTTGTACATGAAAACGATACTTTTACTTTTTTCCCTTTTATACTAGGTCTAGTAGACTTTCTGCAGACAGTATGGGGGTGCTGGTGATGTATGTGTGTGTGTGTGTACACGCATGCACACGTGCCTGCGTGTGTTCGCCTATAAGCAGAGAAACATTTCTTGCTCAGAACTGACTCCAGACTAAAGTGTTACACAGTCAGAGGTTACTTTGGGCTTCCCAAACTTTTCGTCCTTCTTCTCTTCCTCTATCCAGGCACATTTGAACAAAGCCAGCTGTCAGGACAGCACTCATGCTAACTAAACCCTGTCATTGTTACATTTCCCAGAAAGAGTTACTCTATAAAATTACCTCTAGGGAGTGAAGAAAAGACTTTGTCCCATCTTAAATGCCGGCAGCCATAGGAGGGCAGAGAGGCTTCTGAGGTTCAGTGTCTGTGGGCTGCTGTTGGAACTGCCTGCCATCCTCCTGGCTTCCTTGCTGGAAGAAAGCATCGCCTGCCTGCACACAGCCACCACCATGGCAGCCATGTTTCACCTTCACTGCTTTTCCTCTGCAGCAGCTATGCCAAAATAAAAGCTCTTGCCTTACACAGATAAGTTGCCAGGGAAACCACTTTATTAAGTCTGTGAACATCATTGTTGATGCTGTTGAGGTACTAGTATTGACTCCTATTTCTAATTTTAATAAGATTTACACTAGTCCTTTGATTGAAATAGCTCTCCTCTAGTTTTATGCAACAAATTAACTCCAACTGTTTTATGGAGAAACCATTTCATTTAACTATCTCCAAAAGTACCCAATAAAATGCTTCATAGGTCCTTTCTTGGGAATATTTTAACAAGTGAGAGCTACTAAAGCTTTCAAAATTCCTGTGATCAAAGACTCATCTGTGTCCAGAAGATTCCAATGGGTAGAAATACCACCTAAGGAAAATATACTGACTGAAAGTAACTGACAAGTGTAGGGGATGAATCAAAAGGTTGAAGACGGCACATTTGGGGTGTTTGTTCAGAGGAACAGATGGGTACCTCTGTTCCTCTCCCAGAAAACTACTTTCTTCCTCCTCTTCTACAAAGTTGATCATTGATCCACTGTCATCCATGTTGAAAATCCACACCCTCACTGCCCTGGCCACAGCAAGGGGATGGAACATCTACTCAAAGTCAGGCCAGTCTAATTCTCTGATCCAGGAAATCAGAATGGAGACAAACATTCAGATGATTTGTGTATGTTTTGCAATTTCAGAGAGTTAGGAGGTAGAGGAGTGTGTGTGTGTATGTGTGTATGTGTGTTTGTGTTGCATGTTTCCATGTGTACAGGAAAGCAAGACAGTCAATCTGAACGAGAAAGAAGAATAATGTCAATGGGAGGAGAGAACTAAAGACAAAAACATTCCCATCCTTGACCCATCTGTGTCTGAGGCTCAGCTTCAGCATTTCTGCCTACCTTCGGCTTCTATGAGCTCCCTGGAGCCTTATAACCAAATTTTTTCTTTTTTTTTTTTATAATCAAGTCTTTACTTCTGCTTTCTCTGAACTTTTAGCATAGCCTTGGTGATACTTTTAAACTATAGGTGCAAGTATGTTGGCATTCTTCCCCACACATGGTGAAGTGAATTCCCCCTCTGCTGGAATGAATGTGTTGGATGAATAACTTGCATTAAACACGTGAAATGGGGTGGAATAAAAATTGTGTGACTTCAGGGCTGGAGAGTTAGATGAAATGGCTAAAGCTCATGCTTTGCATGCAGAAGTCCCAGGTTTGACCCCTGAGTAACACACAGCCCCTCAGCACTGCTGAGCACAAGCTGAGCAGTGAGTCAGGGGCAGGACCTGGGCACGGCTCAGGGGGACCCACACATCCCCCCACTCCACTAATTTACCCCCCCAAATAAAGTGTGTGACTTTGGAAGCCCAGTCATGAGGGTGTTGCCTCTCTATCCTATGCCCTCCTCCCTGGGGAACTCTGGCTCCCAGTCTTGAGGAGTCCCAGGAAAATAGACATGGAGTGACCCAAGTGAAGAGGAGCTGAGGCCTCCTGACACCAAGCAGCAACTCTTATCAGCATGTAGATGAGCCACCTTGGGCGTGGATCTCCCAAGTCCCAGACAAACCCTGGCTGACACTATGTCTAAAGCCTCAGACCAGAACCTCCTTGCTAATTTGTTCCAAAGTCTTGATTCACAGAAACTGTGAGGATGATGTATTTATTGGGTTTTATTTTGTTCTTGATACACATCCAGCAGTGCTTGGGAGTCACTCCTTGTAGTATGAGGAGACCAGAAACTGAACCCTGGGCTCCTACATGCTAAGCAAGTACTCCAGCCCATCAGCCTTCTCCCCGATATCGTATTGACTGATTAAAGTCACTGTGCCTTAAAGTGATTCGTTTCACACCAGTATTCAATGAACCATAAGAGCAGAGCATGATTGGGGTTGGAGCAATAGCACAGCGGGTAAGGCGTTTGCATTGCATGCAGCCAACCCAAGTTCAATTTCCAGCATCCCATATGGTCACCTGAGCACCACCAGGAGTAATTTCTGAGTTTATGAGCCAGGAGTAACCCCTGTGCATCTCCAGGTGTGACCTGAAAATAAAAAAAAAAAACCAAGAGCAGAGTATGATCAGGTCCTTCCCAGGAACCCCCACCCTCGTCCTTATCCATTATTCTAACAAATGGATAAGGACGGGGGAGGGGGAGGGAGAGTGTTCCTGGGAAGGACCTGATCATGCTCTGCTCTTGTTTTTTTGAAACAAGACATTTTTATCCATATATTTTCTTCTGACCTGCACATATAATATTCCTAATCCCTAAAATCATCTTCCCCCAAATTACACCTCCTCACCCCTGAGGTCTCAGCATAAACGCCAATACATCCCAAAGAATACACACACACACACACACACACACACACACACACACACACACACCCCTTACACACCCCACTCTTCCCCGCGGTCTGTGCTCCGTCTTTATGAAGAGTTTTTTTCCTCCGTTTCTCTTGGTTGCTGTCGTGAGGACGAGGGGGCCATCTACTTTTGGCTGTGGTGCTCACTCACTTTAGTTGACTTACTTACGCATATGCTCAGCAGGGGTCGCACTTGGTTAGTGGTGGTACTTGCAGAATATTCAGCTGTAGTTCTTCCCAGGGATTGCTTTGGGATTTACATACTTGCTTGCAAAGCTTGACATTTCTTTTGTGGTCCATGCACACAGTTAATGTGCACACCAGAGCTCACATACTGTGGCAAGACTAGAGCAGCAGAGCAGCAGGACCGTGCTCAGTGCATGTGGTGGCACTTGGAATCAAACTCATGGCCTCGAGCATATTAGGCCTTTTGTTTGTTTTAGGGCCACACCTGGTGATGCTTAAGACTTACTCCTCGCTCTGTTTTTAAGGATCACTCCCAAAGAAGGTTCCTGGAAACCCTATGTGATGCTGGGAATCAACTCTGGATCAGCTGTATGCAAGACAGGGACCTTACCAGTTGTACTCTCTCTCCAACCCACAGCACAGTCTTAACAATTCAGCCGTCCATCCCTCAGACCTCATATATAGATTTTATATTAGCATATATTTACCTGATTTAAAGTTTTCTTGTTGATATCTATCTGTTTTTCTACTTTAAGTCCAGGGACAAGTACATGGTAAACTCTCCGACTATAAATGCTGTAAATGAAATGGGTTCTATTGGCTATGACCAAGAAGTTCTAATTAATGGCCCAAGACAGAAATACTGGGCCAAAGGATTCCAGTTCTGTTTCCTCATTTACCCAATGAAGTAAAACCTAATATCCTTTCCAGAGTGCTTTTAGTTCTGCAGAGTCATTTTTAGGACAGTTTGATGCTCACCTAATGAAGGGCCCCATCTGAGGTGGTTAGGAAGCCGTGGGATAAAAGGTTAGAGGGCAGAGGATGGGCTCGCTGGGTAGTGCCTGGGATCATGGGCCTCTCCGTAGTTCATTTCCAGGGACTGGGCATAGCTGGCTGTATAGCACTTCCAGAACAGTGGGCCTTGCCCTAATCCCAGAGCACTGGAGTTGCCTCATTGCTTCTGCTGCTGTGGACTCCTCCCATGCTGGACACTCTTTACCCTGGCTGTTCTGTCCTCTGTGAATATCTCTCAGTCTCTGTCTCCTTCTTAGTGTGTGTGTGTGTGTGTGTGTGTGTGTGTGTGTGTGTTCTCTTACTTTCTTTCTCAGGACAGCTGGTCTCATCCCATCCTGTTCATGTCTCTATTTCCAACCCTTCACTCTCAGCCAGACACGGCTCTCCACTTACCTCGTGACCCACCATTTCTGTAGGGCCCAACACCAGAGCATCCACAGCTCACTCACATTGTGTCTTTTAGCTCTAATCCCCTTGGCCCCTTGTGAAATGTTCAGATCATCTTCAAGCCAAGCTCTGGCAATTGGGATGCTGAATCGCTCTGCATGGTGACCTCTGGGCCAGTGACCTGGGATCAACCAGGCAGGAGCTGAAATGCTCCTGGGCAGACTGAAAGGCAAACCCTGTGAATGCTACTCCTCCACCCAGATATGCCTCTTAGGAGGGAAGTAGAGTTTTGGGTCTAAACGCCAAAAATAACTCCTCCATCTACCTCTGGGGCTCAAGGAATGTCTCCAGAAAATCCTACTGCTAGACATTGTGTTATATGGGATCATAGCTTAAGGTCTTATGGGGCTAGAGCAATAGTACAGTGGTAGGGCATTTGCCTTGTATGGCCAAAGCAGGTTTGATCCCCAGCATCCCATATGGTCCCCCAAGCACCGCCAGGAGTAATTTCTGAGTGCAGAGCCAGGCGTAACCCCTGAGCATCGCTGGGTGTGACCCAAAAAGAAAAAAAAAGGTCTTATGAATTTGGGTTTTAGAAACCATCAAGTTTTGGAGAAGCAAACGGGACTCATGCACTCAGGCCAGCACTGCCCAGATCGCAGCATGAGGCATTGCTGGATATTTGCCAGTACATTGCCTCTTTGGAGGGCCACCTTCTTCCAGCACATGTGGGGATCTGTATCTTCCCTCTGTGATGTCTCCAAGTCTCAGCCAGGTTAAGCCTGCTGTGGTTCACAGTCACTCTGGCCTCCATGAGTGGTGCACAGGAAGCTATGTGACTATATCCCAGACCAAGAACATTCAGGGCAGCGGCTTTCAGCCACTTGCTGCTGACTTGTGCCCTTCCATGATGTAAAATGGTTGAGCTCAATAATCTAGAGTTCGGTCTTGTTTTGTTTTTATTTTGATTTATTTATTTTTGCTTTTTGGGTCACACCCGGTGATGCACAGGGGTTACTCCTGGCTCTGCACTCAGGAATCACTCCTGGTGTTCTCAGGGGACCATATGGGATGCTGGGAATTGAACCTGGGTTGGCCGTGTGCAAGGCTAATGCCCTACCCGCTGTGCTATCACTCCAGCCCTTGTTTTGTTTTTAGACGGGAAGGTGGGGGAAGGGGAGATAGGGTTGGGCCACACCCAGCACTGCTCATTGCTTACTCCTGGATCTGTGCTCAGAACTCACTCCTGGTGATGCTCAGGGGACCATATGAGGTGCTGGGGATCAAACCAGAGTAATCTAGTTTAATGAAACTGGATTAGCAAGCACTGAGATCGGCAACTGCCCTGTGACAGAAGAGCCTGAAAACTCAGGAAGTATTGCAGTGTGTGTATGCTTGGCTAGCTCCCTGTCCTTTGTTTTGCTGGGGGTGAGGGGCAGTACACATAAACTTGGCTGTGAGGTTTCCTCAGGGGTCACATCTGAAAGCTGTCTAAATGCTGATTTTGTCACTCTTCACTCTAATATCATCTGAAAATTGATAAGCATTCCTAAATGAAACCAGACTTAGTAAATGAATTGAAATTAGATTTTAACCACAGAAACATTGCCAAAGGTATCCAATGACGTTATTGTTTTGATACAACTGTCCTATTGCTTATGAATGCACCTAACTATTAACACACAGTTTCCACCCTCCCTAGTCAATGAGGCTGTGACTAGGAGCTTGTTCCAGTGCAACTTCCCAGGCTTGGGGAAGACCAACAAAATCAGACTCTAAATTTTAAACTGATCCTTAGTGGAGTCACAGCACAGAAAAGATTGAGAAATTTGGATCTACATACCTGGCTACACACACACACACACACACACACACACACACACACACACAGATTTGCCAAATGCCTTCTAAATCTTAAAAAATATTTACATACATGCCCTTTATCTAAAAACCAGGCACTCCTTTTGGGGTTTTTTGGTTTGTTTTTAATTTTTTTATTTTAATGAATCATTGTGAGATATATTTACAGACTTACAGACTTTCATGATTGCATTTCAGTCAAACAATGTTCAAGTAACCATCCCTTCACCAGTGCCCTTGTATGTTTCCAGTATCCTTCCATCCATTCCCCATCCCACTTCCCACCTCCTGCTTCTGTGGCAGACACAATCCCTCTTACTCTCTCTGTCCTTTTGGGTGTTATGGTTTGCAATACAGGTAAGCAGGCACTCCTTTTGAAATGTAGTTTGTCTGCAGGGGGGTTTCTCCTGTTGAATCTGTGCAAACTTCTATTGATTACTGTCAATAAGCCAGGATTTTAATACAAATAGTGTCTGAGTTAATGCCAGGTTGCCAGAACTATAAATTTGAGTGCTTTCTCTTTGTGTCTGTAGATTGTTGTTGTTGTTTACATTTTAACTTTTTGAATTTTGGATCATGTTTGTCTATCTCCAGTCTTTCCCAAACCACATACAACAATCTTCTAACATATTCCTTGTGATTCCTTAATTTTATTTGCAAAGTATTTTCAGTACTCAGAAACTATTCCACCTAAGTTGGAGCTTATGGGTCAGTAAATTGCAACCCTGGCTATTCATTAGAATCACAATTTTAAAGCTACCTATCTTAAAATAATCATGATGATGATGATGATGATAGTTACCAATCTTGGGCTGGAGAGAGAATATAGGGGTAAGGCACTTGCATTCCACACAGCTAAATCAGGTTCAATTCCCAGCACCCAAGCCCTTTCAGGAATGATATCTGAACTAGGAGTAAACCCTGAATACAGTCAGATATGGTCCAAATTCCACGCCTTTCCCCCACTCCCACCCAAAAAACACTAGTCTTGAGCTTCTTCACAGGGTAATTGAACTTGCATTTTCTGGGATGGGGTGGGGGAAGCCAGCAAGATGTTGCATTTCTCAACACCATCATGTGACCCTACAAACAGGTTTTGTTGTTGTTTTCAGATCAGGCCAGGGTCATTGGGATGAGAATGTCTATGACTGCGCCTTAGTATCAGTAACATCAAAGATGACCCTCAGAGGGAGGCAGCCCCCAGAAAATACTGAAAGTCAGCCAGAATGGACCTCTACTAAGTGGGGTAGACTTGTTCACTCTTCCTCTCTGTTAGAGAGCCAGTGTTCTCAGATCAGTCCTTGCCTTCCTTTTCTTGACCAAGAAATTCCAAACCAGATCAAAGTTTTTGATGCCCCCCAGCAACCCCACATGAACCTAACAGCCCCAAAACTCCAGAACCTAATCACCGCCACCCTCACAGCTATCTTCACAGGCTTATCCTGGGCCCCCCAATGCAAGAGAATAAATCCACTGAAAAACCCAGGTATGCAGGACCAGTGAATGAAAATGCCAGGCTTCAAGGGTTTGGAACTGGGCCATCCCTTCCCATCTCCCCTCCCTTCCAGGGTCCTGGCTGTCACACCCATGAACTGCCTCCAGGTGCCGTTTAAGCCCATTAACAGTCATGATCCAGAGACTCACAAATGAATCTCAGAACTGAACAGCTTGCTGCAAGGATGGCTCCAGACCCCAATTATTTTAATTTTTAGAATCTCAGGAACACAGCTGCAAAAGCGGCCATGCAACCTCTCTCTCTCTCTCTCTCTCTCTCTCTCTCTCTCTCTCTCTCTCTCTCTCTCTCTCTTTTTGCTTGTTGGGTCACACCTGATATGCACAAGGGTTACTTCTGACTCTGCACTCATGAACAACTCCTGGCGTTGCTCGGGGGACCATATGGGATGCTGGGAATCGAATCTGTATTGGCCGTGTTCAAGGCAAATGCCCTACCCACTGTGCTATTGCTCCAGCCCCTATCTCATACCATGGTGAGATAAACCCTTACAGACATACTATTTATAAGAAGCAATACAAAATGAATTATCTTGAATCTGCTTGTGGGGCAGGCAGTGGTGGTGGTGGTGGGAAACCTCAAAATAATGTTGGTGGGAAGGTGTAATGGTAGTGGGATAGGTGTTGAAATATTCAATGCAATCAATTAATGTGAACAAGTTTATGAAAATAAATATTTTTTAAAAGTTTCTGATGCCATTCATAGTCTAGTTGCCTTTTTGTTTTGTTTGTTTATTTTTAGGCCACACCCAGTGGAACTTAATGTTAATTCCTGGCTCTGTACTCAGGAATTATTCCTGGTGGTGCTCAGGGGACCATATGGGATGACAGGGATCTAACTCACGTCAGTCATGTATAAGGAAAACACCCTACCCACTGTACTATCACTCCAGCCCCTAGTTGTCATTTTTAACCCAGCACCTTTCTCTTTTCCCTCAATGTTGTTTGAAATCTTGATTTCACTGACTGTTATCTCTAGAAATTCTCTGCCTATTCCTAATGAACTCTTCCATGTTATCCCAAATTTTAAAATGTAAAACCATCACTGAAATCAGATATTTCTAGTTCACCTCCATAATGCAATACCCTTTTTAGATTCCCCCTACCCCAAAACTGAGGCTCAGAAAATTTTTCCCTGCCTTGCAATTCAATAGACATTTTAATAAGGAATGACAATTTGAACCCTGATCTCTTTGCCTCTAAAGATCATACTGTTTTAGTGACTATCACATGTTTCCTCCTAAGTTTCTTTTGTTCCCATAAATTTTGGAGGTAGGGGTCTCCCAAGTGATGCTCAAGAGGTTTGGGGGAACCCACCAATGATTCTTAACCATCTATGCTGGCAGATCAATGCAAGGACCTGAGGGTGGGATACTATTCATGTCCTGCATTGCCAGTGATGTCCAAACCACCCTGGCAGAGCTGGGGCCCTCCAGGGCTGAACCCAACAATGCTCCAGGGACCATATGATGGCAGAAATACATGAGAGTTGGACACATTTTAGACATGTGCCCTAGCCACTGTGCTATCTTCTTTCCCCCATCTACAACATTTTAAAAATAAAATGTTAACTATATTATGGGTTGCTGCCAATTTAAGGGGAACTTACATTGTGCTGATTTTTCATGCCAGACCAGACCTAGCAAAAACTATCTGTTGCTGATTCCTAAATAAAATGTAGGAGTTGACCTTGAACAGGCAGACTATCCCTGTCTAAAAATCAGCCACAGATTAGACCCTCAGCTAGGTGAATAGCTCAAAGGGTTGGAATAAATACCTGGTATTTACAAATCCTGTCAATATCCATCATCTCATGGTTCCCTGAGCACTCTCAGGGGTGGTTCTGGAGGTGCCTGATTATCACTAGACCAGAGCATCACCATATCATGGGCCAAGCATTGAACCATTTAGGCTACACAGTCATGCAAGTATCCCTGGGAGTGCCCTCCAGGCCTCCTGAACTCTGCTTGACATGATGCCTGAAAATGTTTGTAAAAATTTCCGCACCAGGGAAAAACAATATTTTACAGATCACTATATTTGTTCTTTTTTTTAATTTTTATTAGTGAAACACCATGAGGTACAATTGTGGAGTTACAAATTTTTATGCTTGGGTTTCAGTTATACAATGATTGAGTACCCATCCCTCCACTAGTGCCCATTCCTCACCTCTAATGCTCCCAGCATCCCTCCTACCCCCCCCGCCCCCTCCCATCCCACCCTACCCCTGTGGCAGGGCATTCCCTTTTGTTATCTCTCTCCTTTTGGGTGCTGTGGTTTGCAAAAGAGGCATTGATCATGTTTGGTCTATAATCTACTTTCATCATGCATCTCTTATCCTGGGAGGATCCTCCCAACACCCTTTATTTGGTGCTCCCCTCTCTATCTGAGCTGCCTTCTCCCCCAGCATGTGCGACTGGCCTCCAAGCCATGGAGTGTACCTCCTGGTACTTATATCTGCTATATATTCTTGGGTGTTAGTCTCCCATTTTATTACTCTATATTCTCCAGATGCATGCAATTTTTCTATGTCTGTCCCTCTTTTTCTGACTCATTTCGCTTAACATGATGCTTTCCATGTAGTACCACTTGTATGTAAATTTCATGACTTCATCTTTTCTAGCAGCTACATAGTACTCCAGTGCAAATCACTGTATTTGTAACAATTTCTCTGGTCTCAGTTCCTCACAACCCTTTCCCTGTAAGTAGATATCTAAATAAATACACAATATCTACCATATACGCCATAGTATAATATTTTTTCTGATATTTAAGTCTGGGTTGTATGTGAGTTATGTTTGAATAATTTACATTAAATGTTGGGACCATCTTTACAATGTTAATTATGGAAGGAAAAAATTTTGCTTTTCATCTCTAAGAGACGTTGCAAGGAAAATCAAAACTGGGGGGAAAACGTGGAGGGAGAAGAAGTAGCACATTCTCCTTAAGGAAGAGTCTGCTATCACATTGGACATTCTGAGTAGGTCAGATGCTTTGCGACAAGAGGAGAATCCTGGCGTGATACTTAGAGAGAGGCAAGGTAGTGACTTTGCCTAACCCTAACCCTACTCTGATATTATCTGACATAATCTTATTACTCTGATATAATCTCAAACTGTAATAAAATTCCCCTCTAAGAATTCCCCTCTAATAAGTAAGGGAGATTTCTGCATTTTAGAGGCTAACATGCAAGAGAAGCACATTCTGGATCAGGGTGGAGAGAGGCAGACTCAGCTGAAGAAGGGAAGCTTCCTCCTAGCAAAGCCCCCTCACCCCACACCCTGCTCCTAGTTTCTCATCATGCTCTTCCTCCTTCCTTCTCCCTGGATGCACTGTCACACTACAGCTTTCTCAGCTCTCTTGGATCAGGAGATGATCTGGGAACAAATATGCCCCAGTTGAAAGCAGAAAATAAAAAGTAAATGAGCTTGTGTCCAAAGACACAAAATATGCTATTGTGATGCTGTACCTAGAGAATGGACTTCAGACCACAAATTGCTCTCCATATTAGCCGGATATTTTACTTTCTCCTCTTATCTGCAGTCCAAGCCAAAATAAACAAGCCAATACAAGCAGTACTTACCATTTAGCTCCTCACACATAACTTGAGCACTCCCTAGTAACGGGCTCCTGGAAGTTATGGAGCAAAGATGAGTTCAAGGGGGAAAGTACAAAAGATAAGTTCAGGAAGAATACATAGCTACCATGTCAGTTCCATAACTAAAGATGTTATTGCCCTTAAACAGAAATATTCTTTTAGCCAGCCCAAAGAAGGAAAGGAGATCCTTTACTTGACTGGTAAGGTGATGACAAAAAATCTTATTATTCCTGGGATTCACAGTGTTGGAGGAAACTGGGTTGTGAGGTGAGAAGAAGGTGTGCTGTCGAAGAACAGTACCCTCACAATCTTATTGCCCACAGTACAGATGGAAAGGTGCAGGAATCAGTATGCCTCCAGATCCCAAAGCTGAATTTTACCTGTTGATGTTACCTGGAAAACTGTTTGTACGGCCAGAACAGCTCACATGAGTAAGAAGCTCTAATCACTTTTGGTTTCTGTTGATCTCCTCTGATCTGTTATTTGGTCCAAACTACACTGAATAGAGGCCATATCTCTCTTCATTTCCTCCTGGTTACAGGACTTACTTAATTATTCCTGGCACATAGTCACTTACCTTGGCTGGAGCGATAGCACAGCGGGTAGAGCGTCAGCCTTACAAGCGGCCAACATGGCCGACCCGAGTTCGATTCCTCCGCCCCTCTCGGAGAGCCCGGCAAGCTACCAAGAGTATTCGATATGCCAGACACAGTAACAACAAAGTCTCCAATGGAGACGTTACTGGGCCCGCTCGAGCAAATCGACGATCAACGGGAGGGCCTTTACTTTACTTTACTTTACTTTACTTTATAGTTACTTACCTTAGTGTCTTCCTGATGAAAGATGTCACTGACATCAGGGATAATGGAGTTCTTTACAATAGAGCGTGTCCTGGAAAGAAATGTATGTGCCAAATGGAGAAATACAGCTTGTCCAACAGGTTGGTCAAACATTTTTTATGCCCCAAGTTTTCCTTTTGTTGTTCAGCAGATTGTGGTATTTTGCGGAGCATACTCAGTGGTTCTCATGGATTACTCCTAGTTCTGTGCTCAGGAATCACTCCTGGTGGGACTATGGGATATCAAAGATCAAACTTGGGTCAGCCACGTGCAAGGCAGGTACCCTGCCTGCTGTACTATCTCTCCAACCAATCTGTACCATTTTCTTTTTTTTTTTTTTGACTTTTTGGGTCACACCCGGCAATGCACAGGAATTCCTCCTGACTCTGCACTCAGGAATTACTCCTGGCGGTGCTCAGGGGACCATATGGGATGCTGGGAATCAAACCCAGGTCGGCCACGTGCAAGGCAAACACCCTACCCGCTGTGCTATCACTCCAGCCCCCAATCTGTATCATTTTCAAGATCTACTGTGAACCCTACAACAGCTGTGCCCATAGACTGGCTGCATTCTCCACGTGGCCTTCCTGGAACTTCCAGGAAACACTGCTGGGTGGAGGCCTCATTCCTAGGTCCATGTGGCTCTATAAAGAGTATTCAGCTGCTACTTGGGATCTGGCTTCTGACTATGTACTTCATATGGCTCTGATACCTGCTTTGGGCAACTCAGTTAACTTTTCAGTATACTTAATTGACAAGTAAGGGGTTAGACTATTTTTTTTAAAAAAATCACCATGAGATACAGTTACAGACTTACAAATTTTTGTGATTATATTTCAAACAATGTTTCAGTACCCATCCCTCCACCAGTGCCCATTCTCCACCACCAATGTTCCCAGTGTCCCTCCTGCCATTCCCACTCCTTCCCACCCCCTGACTCTGTGGCAGACACATTCCCTCTTAAGAAGATTTGGCTTTAAAATAAAAGGGTTTTTTTGGAGAGGAGGTTCCTATAATAAATAGAAAAAACATCTAAATATTTTTTCCACTGTCCAAGAGCAATTTTTTTTACAACTTGAGTAGGGCTCATATTTGCCCCAAAGAAAAATAAAAGTTAGTGTAAAGCTGGGAGATAGTAGAGCAGATTGGGCATTTGCCTTGCACACAGCCAACCCAGGTTCAATCCCTGGTCCCCTGAGTCCTCCAGAAGTGACCCCTGAGCTCAGAGCCAAGATTAAGCCCTGAGCATTGCCAGGTGTGGCCCCCAAAGCAAAGTAAGTAAATAAATACATAACAGCATATATTAAAATATAATTCTTGAGCTGGAAAGATTTATACTCAAGGTTGGGGCATGTGCTTTGCACGCAGATGCCCTAGGCTTGCTCGCTGGCACTGTGTACTTTCAGAGCATCACAGGGAACCAAGGATTAACTCCCAGCACTGAGCTGGGTTTGCAGCAAAAACAAGCAAAAGAATGTAAATCTTCTATATTTTTACCACCTCTTATATTTCTTTTTGTTTTATTTTGTGCCACACTCAGCAGATGCTCAGGAATTTGGAGTATGTATAGAATCCTAAAAATGGAGTACTGCTACACTTAGGGATTTCACTTTTTCTATTTCTGCACTCCAGAATTACTCTGGGTGGGGCTTGGAGGACCCTATAGGATGCTGGGGATTGAACCTGGGTGAGCCACATGCAAGGCAAGTGCCCTGTTATCACTCTGGCCCCATCTACCTCGCATATTTCATACATCCAGACATGAACATACTGGCAATCATGTCCATTTTGCACATTGAATGAACTGTTCTGTGGTCTTGCTTTTCATTGAACACATCTCACTGAACACCATATATATATATATATATATATATATATATATATATATATATACCACCACAGAAAACATCACATGCTTTTCCATTAAAAGAAAGTGACTAATTCATTGAACCCAATTCTGTTACTATTGCCATATTAAACATCCTTAGATAAGCATCTTGTGTAATTTCTTTTTCCTTAGGAAACACCCCTAGAAGTAAAATCCTTAAGTGTAGCAGTACTCCATTTTTAGGGCGCTATACATCCTCCAAATTGTCCTCCAATAAGTTGTAAATTCATACATTCATTCCCCCTGAAGATGCTTTTAGTTCTCCTCCATTCCTTTTCTGTATTTCTGATTGACAGATCCCACTACTTTCAGTGCTAACATTTGAGATTTATTTTTTTGTTCATTTTTCTTGGAGGTTTATGTACTTTCCCTAGAAAACTGCCCATCCATGGTCTCTGACTACCTCTGGGTTCTATTGTACAGGTATAGGTTCGGCTTCCTTAAACATGGCAGATGGCTGAGACATGACATATCTTCATCTGTGAAAATGCAGGGAGTTCGCAAGGAAGATCTCTGGGGTTGCCTTAAGCTGGTGGATAAATCTATGTGCTCCCAACATCCTCATCCTGTATCCAACACCTCAAGACAGCTTACTCAAAATATGCAGGCATTGCATGGAATTCGTGCCACTGAGGATACAGGGAACTGGGGCATGCTTCCAGACAACTACCTGAACCCTAGCTGTCATAGCATGTCAAGGTCACAGGGAGACCGAGAGTCACCCACAAGTTGTCATCTGGAGAAGTTATCAGAGACAGTAAGTGACAGCATGGAGGTAAGGGATTATCTTCTGAGTACACAACTGTACTTCTGAGGGCTTAACATATTTAGACCTTTGTTATTTGATAAATATTTATTAAAGGGGGTTGATTTTGGTTTTCAGAAATACCTGATGATGCTCAGGGGTTACTCCTAGCTCTACACTTAGGAATCATTCCTGGTGGTGCACAGGGTACCAGATGGGATGCCAGAGATTGAACCCAGATCGACCATGTGCCAGGCAAGTGCCTTACCCATTGTACTATTGCTCCAGCCCCAAAGTACTTATTGAGTTTTTACTACCAAAGTAAATAGATGCACTATGAGTCATGTTATTACTTACATAACCATGGGGGGGTGTTGTTTGTTTCTTCAAAAGGGCTGTTTCCAGCATTCAGTATACTCAGAGTATTTCATTTTAAATAGAACAGAATAGAACATTAGTGGAGGAGACAAATTACTTCTTGAAATACTAGGTTGTCTTTATAAAACCATGTAATTAGACAATGACTTGGCGATTATGTGATACTTGCAACAATTTCCTAGATGTTTTCCTTGGTATAGGAGAAATGAATATAATTCTATTCTTACCCAGTTTACCATGTGGGAATATTTATACAAACTCTTAGCAAGAGTTTGTAATGATTAGTGATAGAAGCAATATTAATATTGGCAGTGGACCACCTGTCCATCCTTACAGTGAATATATATGATAGGATCTGTATTATATATGTAGAGATAAATTTTTTAATGTGAAAGTCTCCAGACTATTGATGTAAGAGCAATGGAAACTTCCCTATGCTGTACAGTCATTCATTCCAGCTGACTCAGGTTTTCAAAAGCAGAGTTGAGCACGTCTTCGTGTCCTGCAACTAAACATCCCTTTTCTGGTACAATCAAAAATCAATCATTCAGTCATGTGAACTGTCTCAAAGGTTTGAGGTAGTACCTAAGACCTGTCCTGTGTATTTCTTGCTCATTCTCTGTGTGTCTGGGAGGTACTTTTCCATTTTATCTGGGCTTCCCATCTGTCCGGGGTCATTTGTCTCCTCACATAGTTTCCTTCTGTGGACTCAGAGATTCCTTTTCACCTTGGGTAACTTCCAGGTCAAGGGAAAGTCATGGGGGGGGGCGCTTTGTAGCATCTCTAGCAATCCTCCAAATAAATAATAGCCATTCATAAACCCAGACCTCTGTTTCTACAGTTCAGGAGAATTCATTCTTAGTAGGAAAAACTCATTTGCTCATGGCAGTGATTCAAGCTGCTCACTTCACAGAGATTATTGCCAGCGCCAAGTTCTTTCTCTGTTATGGAGGTCAGGGGTGAAGCAACTGTGCTTACAGGGCAAAGCTGTTTTATGGATTCCCTGGGCTTTCTGCTTTCTTCTTCACAGCTGATTAACACCCAGTGGCCATTTCTGTTAAAAAAAAAAAAGAGAGAGAGAGAGAGAAAGAGAAAATAAAAAAGGAAAGAAGGATTCAGTTCCTTGGTTTAATTAACTTACCTACCACTGTGCTCACCATAGTCTGCTGAAATTCAGACAATGACTGGAGATTCCATTCACATTAATTCCCTGCCATCGCTCATTCCAAATATCAGGGTTGTGTGGTCAAAAGAAGGCGAGACCCAGTCCTGTGTGGGCAGCTTGGGAGGGCTCCTGAAGGATGAATAGTTGATTCGTGGTTGGAGGGTAGATGTTATAGAGCTTGACTTTTTTGACCTAGACTTGACATTTAGCCTCAACTTCATGGTCTTCAGTGATCTTAAAATCAATCTTCTAACCCTCATTAATCTCAGACTCAGTGACATCATGAGTTTTGCTCATGCTAATTTGAAAACACTGTGGGTGAATTCTTTCTGCCTCATTCTTTGAACAATCAATTAATAGTATTTATTTAAATCCAGAGAGCATGGGTTGTTTTAAATACTATGTATCTTTAGAGTTAGATAATCATATGCATATTAATTCTTATAATACAACTCTTCAGTATTATATGATAGAAGTAATAATATCTGTTTGGGGGGTTGGTTTTGTTGTTTTTGTTGTCGTTTAACTACACTCAATGGTGCTCAGGGGATACTCCTGAATCCGTGCTTGGGGATCCATCTGAGAGGTATTTGGGGGAACTAGTACAATGCTAGAGGTTGAACCCAGGACTTCTGCATGCAAAATGTGAGCTTTTGCATGCAAAAATGGTGCCTTGAAGCCACTGCTCTGACACCAAAAAGGACATTTTTTTGGCTTTTTGGGTCATGCCTGGCAATACTCAGGGGTTACTCCTGCCTCTGCACACTGGTGGTACTCAGAGGACCATATGGTATGCCAGAGATTGAACTCAGGTCAGCTCCATGCAAGGTAAACATTGTACCCACTGTACTATCACTCTGAACCAAGGACAATTTTTTTGAAGGACAAGTTTTAAGTGCTTGAATGGCTAAGCCATATTATCTGGGCTCAAATCTGTCTTTTACATTTTTCAGCTCTGTCTCATGTGAAGTTTCTGCATGTGAAGTCAGGATAATATAAATGTCTATCTTAGGTTTTTTAAATAGAAAACTAATTAATAAGTATGGAATTTTAAAACAGTGCCTGAACCTCCCACCCTGGTGAGTCCTTATACTGTTCATTCACAGCAAGATTTTTTTACATTTTTGAAAGATCAGTATTTTATGGAGGAGTGAGGGTGTAAATAATCTACCACTAATTGTCTTGCCAACTGTCATCCATTACCTGTTCTGTGCAAGGCACGTGGGTGTTGAACTCATGGAACAAAATCCTCTCAAGAAGCTTGGGAATTTTTCCCATACCGTGCAATTTTATGATGAGGAAAATTTTATGTCTTGAAGTTGCCAGTTGCACCAGCCTGGCAAAGACCAAGTCAGGACCCCATTTATCACAGGATGACATGAAGTGTCCCAGTGCACTGAACTCCAGCACATCATTTCCTTTCCACCTTCCTAAATTACCTCACCTTTGATGATGATCTCTGCTCTTGAAAAAAGCTGAGGCTACAGGACAGGAAATATTTCTTAGTATCCTTTAAAAAGAACTTTGAAGTAGGTTTTATTGTATGTCACTGATTACAATGGGCATTTTCTGCAAGCCTCCCACCCCCACAACCATTTCTGCAAGCCCCCCACCCACACTTTGAAATCAGAAGCTGGCCGAAGCATTGCTTTTGCCTCTGCATGTGCAAACATGGTCATAACTGCACATAGCTGTCATTTCAGTCGAGTTATCTTGCATTGTCAGTACCACAGGACTTGAGATTTATTGTCCTTAAGATGTCTTCCAAAAGGTTATAGTATAATTCACTTTGAAATAAAAAGTTAGAGAACATACAGGAAGGCAGAGAAACAGAACTCTGTGTTATATGGTAAAAACAGTGCCTTAGAAGTCTAAAAGAGAGTTTTCACTAAACATAAAACAAAATTCAAAGTGCAATGAAAGCAGGCGCCCAAGTCTGGTTGGCAGCATTTTAATGTTTCTTCATGGTACATAAAATAATGATTCCTTTTACAGTTAACAGCTTCTTTAGATTTGATGAAATGTTTTAAGCATTTTGTACTATGGATTAAATGTTATCCCTCTGTTGCTATTGTTATGACAGTGGGTTGTGCACATTGGTTGTGGTGCTCAAACATTTGGCTTTGGTGTTTTTATGTGTGGATGTGGAGATTGCCAGGAGTCACACTCATTTAGCTGCGGTGCTCATACACATTCTGGCTGTAGTGGTCATTAGATGAAGGGTCACAGTCTACCCCAAGATGCACCAGGCTGTGTGTTGGAGAGTGCAGAGCCTGTTGTGGCCACTGAGCATTCCTGACAGCAAAGCCACGAAGTCTGCCCTGCCTGTAGGTGGGTGGCATCAGGGATCAAACCCATGGCCTCGTGTTTGGATTTTAGCCACTAAATCATCTCCCAAGTTGAATTTTAAACATTTCGAAGCCCTAGGAATATTAAAAGATTAAATATTGGGGCTGGAGTAATGGCACAATGGGTAGGGCATTTGCCTTGCACATGGCCGACCCAGGTTCGATTCCCAGCATCCCGTATGGTCCCCTGAGCACCGCCAGAAGTAACTCCTGAGTGCAGAGCCAGGAGTAACCCCTGTGTATCGCCAGGTGTGACCCAAAGAGCAAAAAAATTAAAAAATTAAAAAATAAAAGATTAAATATTAAATATTTAAAAATCCTAAAAGAATTACTTTGAAAATTTCCCCAACATTTTAAATTTGCCAATTTTGATAGAACCAAGATCTACCAACACTCATATTCAAGTAATTTAAACTCATCTGATTTGTTTTTAGTTTTGTTTTATTGGGAGAGGGATTGGGTCACACCTGGAAGTGCTCAGGGCTCACTTATGGATCTTCACTGAAGGATCACTTCTGGCAAGCTCAGGGAACTATATAGAATGTCAGGGATCAAACTAGCTTTGGCCATATGCAAGGTAAGAATCTTACTTGCTATACTATCTCTCCAGTACCCAAAACTCATTTTTTAAAGCTAATTACGTTGAAATATTATATATTATAAAACAAAGTCTTTGATTCTTAGTTAAATGGATTAAATATGAGTGATAAACACCTTAAAGCATTAAAAAATATTTAACTGTTTATCACCTCAAAGCATTTACATAGTATGCAGATGTGTGCAGGGTCCCCTGGAGAACTTTCCCATTTAAATAAAATTCTACTACTCAGATCTGTCATTTCCTTCCAGATACTTCCACTGGGGCCTTATCACCATCTTCAAATACTCTTATATTTGTTTTCAAGTTTATACTAAAAAGAGAGAGAAAAAGATGGTGGTGGTGTGGAGGGCCACACCTGCCTGCACTCAGCACTTATTCCTGGCTCTGTGCTCAGGGGTCACTCTCGGCAGGGCTCAGAGGATTATATGGGATTCCAAGCATTAAACCTGGACATGTCAAGTGCAAGGCAAGCACCCTAACCATTGTGCCATCTCTCTGGTCCCAGGCACCATGGGACCCTAATGTCACCATGTGTACTAAGCATGGTCCAAATGGCTTCTGCTGTTTGCCTTTTGCAACCCCCGGTGCTACAACAAAAGTATGTGAGAACAGCTTTAAAATGCACAAATGGGCTGGAGCAATAGTACAGGAGGTAGTACAGCGTTTGCCTTGCATGCAGCTGATCTAGGTTTGATTCCCAGCATCTCATATGGTCCCCAGAGCACTGCCAGGAGTAATTCCTGAGTGTAGAGCCAGGAGTAACCCATGAGCATTGCCGGGTGCGACCTCAAAAGCAAATAAATAAATAAATAAAAATGCATGGATACCAAATCAGTATGTGTAGGAGCATCACCAACCAAATGTTACCCACTGGACTCTCTCCAGCCCCGACATATGTAAAAATCTTGACCAAACAGATTTGTTACCAACTTAGTGCATGACTCTTTGGTACCCATATTTCCCATAATTATTTTTGTAACCACAGCATCAAAGTTTCGATACCCTAATGGGCTTTCATGACTGACTCTCTGAATAGGCTTCGCCATGAATTCTTACCTACATTTTGATAACAATTTTGGACTGTCTGGTGAGGAATCTAAGGAAATCATTTTTAAGCTTGGTACTTGTTCTTCAACCGACTTTCAGTTTGTAAGCCCAGTGATATGTCTTCTTTAGCTCAACAGAGCAGTACTTTCACATATAGGCAGGACTCTGGATCAACAAGCGGAGGAAGTTCTATTCATCAGCAAGTCATGCTTTCCCCATTTTGCACTTCCTACTAATTACGGCTGTTGTGTTTTCAGGGTCCTATCACAAAGAGTAGCTCATTAACTTTAATTATTTTTGAAATTCATTGGCTTCTATATAGAGTAAAGCTGTCAGGTGCCAGAGGGTTATGGTTGCAGAAATTAATTAACAAATGAATAGAAGCCTTGTTAATGCTGGGGGCTTTCTGCTATTGTTCTTTTTCTGATTTAACGAGTTCATAGTGGGCTGACCTGCAAACTGGAGGCAGGGACAACGGTAAGCACTGAAACTCCAAGGTAGAAGAAATCTAAGTCTTAGACCTTAACCAGGAGTAGAACTCCGGACTCACCTTTTTTTTAAAATTTTTATTAGTGAGACACCATGAGGTACAGTTGTAGACTTACAAATTTTGTGCTAGGGTTTCAATTATACAATGATCAACTACCCATCCCTCCACCAGTGCCCATTTCCCACCACCACGGATCCCAATATCCCTCCCACCCCCCATTCCCCCCATCCCACCCTGCCTCTGTGGCAGGGCATTCCCCTTTGTTCTCTCTCTCCTTTTGGGTGTTGTGGTCTGCAAAAGAGGCATTGAGTGGCAAACATGTTCAGTCCATAGTCTACTTTCAATTCATCACAACTGGATCTACATTTAGAAAACCCACAGATCCACTGGTTCCCAAATCATCTCTAACTGGTATCTATGAGCTTGACCCCTCTGCATCACATCCTGTTCAGGTGGGATTTCAACAGCCCACGGAGAGGTGAATCTTTAGGATATCCATTTGGAATATCTATAGGAATATTGAAAATTTAATACTGAGAATTTGTTGCAAAGTAAGAATTGGAGAGGTAATGGGAGAAGGGGGTTACATTCAGTTCCATCCTTTGACTCTTCTAGCTCAATTCTCCACATCTGTGTTCAGAAAACTGTATAAACTGTCTCACTGGGCTGCCTTAACCTCTGACTTCCAGTTGATTACAGCGCTGAGAAGTGCTGGCAAGAAGCTGAGGAGAAGAAAGAGAGCAAAGTGTTTACCTGGGATATAAAAGGTTGGCACAAAAATCACTACTAAAAGTACTGAAATGTTCACATCCATCCTCCCCTGCCTATTGCTGCTGGCACCCTGGCAAGCAGCACTGTCAGCAACAGAAAGGAGAATCTTTCCCTTACTCCAGATTTCCAGTCTCTGTCAGTAGGAAGCATCAGCAAAACCTGACAGAAAACCAGGGGACAAAGGAGTTGGCAAAATGCTATTGAGTTTCCAGCCTTTTGCAGTTCAGGGAGAGCAGGAAGGTGGGTTTGGGTGAAGAGCTCATTGCATGTAATTAGCATGAGAGCATAGTATTATCTACATTAAAAAAATAAACTCTGTGGTGATACTATCATACTATATATCTCTTACCTTATATGGACATATACTAATTTTATACTTTTGAGATCTAGTCATGTTGATAGATGTTGTTCTAGTTTATTAATTTTTTAAAAATGTGTCTTATTTGTTTTGGGAACCACACCTCACAGTGCTCAGGGGCTAGTCTTGACTCAGTGCTTTGGGGTCATTCCTGGTGATGCTGCAGAAACTTGTCATGCTGGGGCTCAAATCTGAATGCCCCAGTTGCTCCAGTCTGTTGAGCTATAACTTCAGCCCTAAATCTAGGGCTGAATCCATTTTGACTGCAAAACTGTATTTAAGAATGGTATTTCTGAGAGATTGGAGAGATACTACAGCAGGTAAAGTGCTTATCTTATAGGCAGGTGACTCAGGTTCAATCCCTGGTGTTCCATATGGTCCCCTGAATGCAGCACCATGAGTAAGCTATGAACTCTGCAACGTACTGCTCCCAAACCAAAACCAAACAAAAATTATATTTCTGAGTGAGAACTAGTAGAGATAGTAACATAGATATCACTGGCTATGAAACAAAAGTAAAAGGACAAAATATGGTAAAATACCAACAGTAGGAAAAAGTAGATTAAGGGAAAATATTTCTAAAAGCTGTTCATGCCTCCACTCAACACAGATTCGTTACTCTTCTACCTTGTCCCAGTCATTGCACTTGATACAGAGGACAGAAAATCAATTATGGTCTGGGCCCTTCTCTACAGTCGCTGACACAGAGACAATTAAATGTATGATTTTTATCAGGGTAATAAGTACTATGTTAGAATTATGACTAGGCTGCTCTACAGGCAAAAACTGTAATTTAAGAGAGAGAGAGAGAAAGAGAGAGAGAGAAAGAGAGAGAGAGAGAGAGAGGAGAGAGAAAGACCTCCAGGACATTCCATTACACAGATTTCTGAAAGGTTCTCTCAGCATGGCTAGGAGTAGCTTCTTATTACTGTGCTCCCAGGAGTAGAGTCTGAGTACACCAAGTTGTGTGGACCAAAGAACAACAAATTAAATTGAATCTAAAAATAAAATAAAGTTTCTAAATAAATAAAAATACTATAGTAGGAGCTGGAAAGCTAGAACAGCAGGGAAGGTGCTTGCCTTAGGCCTTTGCCTTTTGGAAGCCTGTGGCAGTTTGAGAGACCAGGTTCATAGCTGGAAGATAACTGACCCAAAGATGATCACTCTCTGGTGGTGGAGAATGGGCACTGGTGGAGGAATAGGTACTCAGTCATTGTATGACTGAAACGTAAGCACGAAAGTTTGTAAGTCTGTAACTGTACCTCACAGTGATTCATTTAAAAATTTTTAAAATATTAAAAATAAATTTAAAAAAGATGTAAAAATAAATAACAAATAAATAAATGTTTAAAAAAAACTCTCACCGCAGTTTCCCTGGGGAAGTGTGGGGGCGGGGGGGGTGAATTTATCTAAACATAATCTGCTAAAGATGATTTCCATGGAGTCTGCAGGATAATTTGTTATCAAGCCCTTTATAAGGGCCTGCAAGGCCTTTGGCAGGTTGTAATCCCTTTCAACCATCACTCTAAGCAGCTCTGTATACATTGTGCTTTAACAATATAATCTGCACTGTCCCTCCATGCAGAATGGGATGGGGGGAGATGGAATAAATTTTTTGAGATATTATTAGAGTCTTTCCTCTCCCCACTTCCTCCAATCTACCAACCCTTTTCATTCTGAGGAATAACTTAGCGCAATTCATAAGTTCCTGACTGTCCTCAGTAATGGGGGTGGGGGGGGCAGTTATCTTCAATCAAGTAAGAGTGAGGTGGACAGCAGAAGGTTGAGATTACTCTGAGGAATTTACTTCTGGCCCTAGAGGCACCCTTCATCTTCAAAGGGGCCACATGTAATCATCAACATGAACCTTTGTTCCCTAAAATTAGAAAATTTTGTTAGAAAGTCTGAGCTGCTAGACGACAATGGAAGGAACTTGATGTGAGAAAGCTGTTGAGGGTGGTTCTTTTATTTGTAAAACCCAGACAGACCTCCTCAAGAAAGAGGTTTCAGTTAAAAATATCTGTGGTAATGGCCCAAACATGATAACCTCTCAGTATCTGTATTGCAAACTGTAATGCCCAAAAGTAGAGAGAGAGTATGGGGAATATTGTCTGCCATGGAGGCGGGGGAGGGTGGGAGAGGGGGGACTATACCGGGGATATTGGTGGTAGGGAATGTGCACTGGTAGAGGGATGGGTGTTTGATCATTGTGTGATTGTAACCCAAACATGAAAGCTTGTAACTATCTCATGCTGTAAAGGTAAAGGTAAAGGCCCTCCCGTTGTTCATCAATTTGCTCGGGGCCCAGTAACATATCCATTGGAGACTTCGTTGTTACTGTGTTTGGCATATCGAATACGTCACGGGGAGCTTGGCAGGCTCTGCCCTGCGGGCGAGATACTCTCGGTAGCTTGCCGGGCTCTCCAAGAGGGGCAGCAGCGGTAGGGCGTTTGCCTTGCACACAGCCAACATCTCATGCTGATTCAATAAAATTAAAAAAAAAAAAAAGGGTCTGTGATGAGGCCAGAACCATAGTACAACTAGGATATTGACCTTGCATGTGGCCAATCCGGGTTTGACCTGTGGCACCCCATATGGTTCCCTGAACATGTCAGGATTAATCCCTGAGTGCAGAACTGGGAGAAAGCCCTGAATACTGCCAGGTGTGGCCCCCTCCCCCAAACTGAAACAACACCGCAAAAAAAAAAAAAATACCTGTGGTAATAAAAGTAATGTTAAAAAGATGCAAGAACATTCTCACGTTTGTTTGCTGGGAAAGCTCCAACCCTGATCTAGAGGGTTGTCTTTGCACAAAGGTACAAAGATAGTTCAATGGAGGAGCCGGAACAACTGGTTTGTTCATAAGCAAATATGACAACTACAAAAATTAACTCACAGTAGCTTATATGCCTAAACATAAAAACTACAAAACTTCTAAAAAGAGAGATTGGAGAAAATTCTGTGGCACCTTGGACTAGAGGATGTTTTTAGATATAATGCCAAGAGCAGACTCTATTTTTTAAATGGATAAATTGGGCTTTATAAAATGTAAATATAACTGCTCTGTGGTTGACATTGTTCTTGTTAATTATCTATGAAACCCTGGGGGAAAAAATAGATGACAAATTTCTATGGTTGACCTAATGAATAAGAATAGCTGGGATTTGCACAAAACAGTTATAATTTTTTTTTTAAAAAGAATTTTATTCAAGGAGGCTGGAGCAATAGCACAGCGGGTAGGGCATTTGCCTTGCACACAGCCGGCCTGGGTTAGATTTCCAGCATCCCAAATGGTCCCCTAAGCACCGCCAGGAGGAATTCCTGAGTGAAAAGCCAGGAGTGACCCCTGAGCATCGCTGTGTATGACCCTAAAAGCCAAAATAAATTTTTTTATTAATCATTATGAGATAGACACCCATCCCTCCACCAGTTTCCCAGCACCAGTATCCCCAGTTTCCCTCTCATCACCCACCACCCTCTCCAGCCTGCCCCTATGGCAGTCTCTCCTTTTGAGCATTGTGGTTTACAATACAGATACTGAAACATTATCAGGTATATCAGTTTACCTACTTTTAACGCTCAGTTCTTGTCCAGCGTGATCACTTCCAGCTATTATTTTCATACTGGCCTCTTTTCTATCTTACCTATCCTCCACCCCACACACACTTGTGGTTGATTACAACCATTCACCAGTCCTCCTAGCCCCAAAACAGTTAAATTTTAAGAAAAATTTCCACCCATAAGAGGCTGGAACAATAGTACAGCGGGTTGGGTAGTAGGGTGTTTGCTTGCCTTGCATGTGGCCGACCCAGGTTCGATTCCCAGCATCCCGTATGGTGGTCTCTTGAGCACCGCCAGGAATAATTCCTGAGTGTAACGCCAGGAGTAACCCCTGTGCATTGCTGGATGTGACCAAAAAGAAAAAAAAAATGCACCCTTGATTGACTCTGTTAAGAGAATGAAAAACAAACAAAAAAACTTGAATAAATATTTGCAAGGCACACATTTGGTTAGGATTTATCTGTGGAACTTACAGTGAGCCACTGAATTTTGCAGGAAAGTTGTTTATTGGTTTTGTGTTTTTGTTTATTTGTTTTGCCTTTGGGGGGGGCAGGTCACACCCGGCAATGCACAGGAGTTATTCCTGGCTCTGCACTCAGGAGTTACTCCTGAAGGTGCTCGGGGGACCATATGGGATGCTGGAAATTGAACCTGGGTCAGCCAGCCTTATGCAAGGCAAACACCCTATCTGTTGTGCTATTGCTCCAGCCCCAGATGTTGTTTATTTGGGACATGGGGGGTTGGGCCACACCCAATTTGCTCATAGAAAATCCTAGTTCTGTGCTTAGGGATCACTTCAGGCAGTGCTCAGAGACCATACATGGTATCAGGGAACTAACAAGGGTCTGCTGCATGAAAGGCAAACACCTTATTCCTTGTACTATCTCTCCACTCCTAAATATCCTGATTTTAAAATGAGCTAAGGGGGCTAAAGAAATAACACAGCAGGTAAGGGGTTTGTCTTGCACACAGCCAGCTGAGGTTCAATCCCCAGCACCTAAGCCCCGTGAAGACTGACACTTGAGTACCAGGCCAGCCCTGAGTACCACCAGGTGTGAACGAAAACAAAAATAACAAATAAGCAACGTTCTGAATACAAATAAAATATGTGGGTGGTATATAAGTATCTGAAAAAAGTTTTAAATATGTTATTAAGGGAAGATAGTGTAACAACAATAGCATGTTATTGGCAAAATGTAAATGTCATCCAAGAGTCACAGAAACCCCTGAATATAAAAGAGGGTCTCCACTGAACAGTATTGCCCAGCCAGTGCCCCAAGAAGCCTGGTTCTTTTCAATGGAGGTGGTATTTAGAAATCAAGATCTAGGGGCTAAGTTTCTTCATTGATACTGGAATGCCAGTACTTTTGGATCCAGACAGTAGACAAATAAATATGTTTGGTGTGTGCATGTGTCCGTGAATATACACAAAATGTAATTTTTAAATTATGTGTGTATCAAAATTCTCTGGAAATTAATAAAGAGGCCCAAGCTCATTGAAATAGACTAATTCTTGAACAGAGTTTCCTGATGATTCTAATACAGACTCAGTCTGAAGAACACTGCTCTAGTGTTTTTCTATTAATATGGTTATTAATATGGCCATCCATCCTTGCATTCATTTATTCATTCATTCAGCAACCACTTACTGAGCCAGCCGTTTTTATAGTACTAAGTTTACAGTGATAGATACATAGGCAAAGACCATGACTTCAAAGAACTTACTTTTTGTTTATTTTTTTGTTTCTGGGTCACAACCATAGGTGCACAGGGCTTACTGACTCTGTGCTCAGGTATCATGCCTGGTTGTACTTGGGGATCATATATATATAGATATATATGAGATATATATATATTATATATGTATTATAGTGCTAGGGATTAAACCCAAAGTAGGCCACCTGCAAGGCAACTGCATAAATACTTGTACTATCTCTCAAGTCTGGCCTGGAGTGATAGCACAGCAGGTAGGGCATTTGCCTTGCATGCGGTTGACCTGGCCAACCCGAGTTTGATTCCTCTGCCCCTCTCGGAGATCCCAGCAAGCTACCGAGAGTATCTCACCCCCACGGCAAAGTCTGGCAAGCTACCTGTGATGTATTTGATATGCCAAAAACAGTAACAAGTCTCACAATGGAGACGTTATTGGGCCTGCTCGAGCAAATTGATGAACAACAGGAAGACAGTGCTACATTATGCTACATCTCTCAGGTGATAGGGCTTATGTTTTAATATGCAAAAACTATACACTGAGATTTATTGTATGCCTTAGCTCCAAGTTCCCCAAAAGAAAATTAGCCTAGTTAGCCACTGGGGTTTGTTTTGTTTTGTTTGGAGGAGGGGGCTCAGAACTTTTCTTAACAGGGTTGGTCATGAGTTATTGGTTAGTGCAGGGGTTGGTTGACCCTAGGTAGGAGTTCTCCTTTACTTCAGTCAGCTGAGGTTCCAACCGTATGACTCTTCCAACTGTTTTCCTTTTCAGCAAAAATAGATTAAAAAGAGTTAATAGATGAGAGTGGCCCCAATGTCAGACTCTGAAGGTGATTTTAATCCAAATGAGTCATGATCCAGACTTTCACAGGAAAATTTGTAGGCAAAAATATCAGGTTGCACTAGGCAACGTGATGTCAATATGCCTTTTCTCTTCAACTGCTCATTAATAGGAACCCAGAATTAATGAAACCTAGAATAGACACACAAAATTAAGTCACAGATGCTTCTTCTGGAAAACCAGATTGCTTCCAAAATTCATCCACATTTTCATACTGTAGATATTTAGATATTTACTATTGTCAAGTTTTTTTTTTCTGCTACCTGTGATTTTTCCAACTTATCTGCATCAGGTTCCTACCTCAATTGTGACCGACTTTGGACAGCTCCCAAATCCTGATGCCACTGTTTATGTCAACTTTGGCAATATTCTTGAACTTTGTTGTCCCCTTTATTTTTGGTGGATTTGTTAACTAAAAGAGAGAAATAACTTGCCTCAAAATACTGATGCAACTGGGGATACTTTTTCCCTCCCAAATCCAGTGGGCTTGTACCTCACTCTCTGTCTCTTAACACTAAAGAAATAACACAGATTTGATAAGGGAAAAATAAGAGCAGAGAGGTAATTTGTTAAATTATCCTAATAATCACTGTCCACTGTCCACTCCCATTGTTCGTCGATTTGCTGGAGCGGACCCAGAAACATCTCCATTGGAGACTTTGTTGTTACTGTGTTTGGCATATCGAATACGTCACGGGGAGCTTGCCTGGCTCTGCCTTGCGGGCGAGATATTCTCGGTAGCTTGCCGGGCTCTCTGAGAGGGGCGGAGGAATTGAACTCGGGTTGGCCATGTTGGCTGCGTGCAAGGCAAACGCCCTACCGCTGTGCTATCATTCCAGCCCTAATAATAATAATAATAATAATAATAATAATCCTAATAATAAAAATATTTTTGAAGTTAAAAATATTTAAGTTAAAATTTTGCATATCTTTAATTCAAATCAACAAAATCACCATGTTCTCAATATCCAACCAGGAATTAGGATCTAAAACAGAAAATACATGATGCTCACCTTTTAAGAATGAATTATGAGAATGGAGAAAATATAAGGTGCTCACCCTGTAAGAATGAATTGTGAGAATGGATGAAAAGCCTGTGATGATGGCATTATCAGAAATGAAAGTCTTATAGTGAGGAATGAGTCATTCTAAATTTACGGATAAATACATAACGTTTGAGATGGGTCTTAGGAAAAAGACAGAATTTTTCTAGCTAGAAAATCTAGGCTGGAACAATAATATAGCAGGTAAGGCACTTGCCTTGTATGTGGCTGATCCAGGTTGTATCCCTGACACAGCATATGGTCCCCTGAGCCCACCAGGAGGGATCCCTGAATCAGGAGCAAGGAAAAAAGAAGGGAGGGAAAGAAAAGGGTGGGGAAGGAAGGGGAAGGGAGGGGAGATGTTATATCTGGGTTTTACAAGTAAAAGAACCACCCACAACAGCTTTCACATGTTAAGTTCCTTCCACTGATCTTTAGCTCAGACTTTCTAACAAGATTCCCTAATTTTAGGGAACAAAGGTTCATGTTGATGATTACATGAGGCCCCTTTGAAGATGAAGGATGCCTCTAGGGCCAGAAGTAAGTTCCTCAGAGTAATCTCAATCTTCTGCTGTGCACCTCACTCTTACTTGATTGAAGATAACTGCCCCCCTTCACCTCCCCCTTTTACTGAGGAGAGTCAGGAATTTATGAACTGCGCTAAGTTATTCCTCAGAATGAAAAGGGTTGGTAGATTGGAGGAAGTGGGGAGAAGCAAGACTATAATTGTCATCTCAAATAATTTATCCCGTCTTCCCCCACGCCATTCTGTATGCAGGGACAGTGCAGGTTACATTGTTAAAGGAAAATGCATACAGACAGAGCTGCTTACAGTGATGGTTGAAAGGGATTACAACCTGCCAACGGAGGGGAGGGAAGGGGAGGGGAGGGGAGTGGAGGGGAGGGGAGGGGAGGGGAGGGTAGAAGAAGGGGAGGGGAGGGGAGGGGAAAAGGAGGGGAGGGGAGGGGAGAAGGAGGGGAGGGGAGGGGAGGGGAGGGGAGGGGAGGGGAGGGGAGGGGAGGGGAGGGGAAGGGAAAAAAGGGAGAAGGGCAGGACAGGCGAGGAGAGAGGAGGGGCGGGGTGAAGAGAAGGGAGGAAAGGGAAGGGGAGGACAGGGCAGGCCAGGGGAGGGGAGGGGAGGGCAAATCCTTCCTTACACATGGATTAGTATGAAAAGAGATGAAAAAGTAAGGTCTGATTTTGACCAGCAAGAAGTCAATCTGAAATATATCATAATTCTAAGGAAGGTCTTGGGTTTGCTATGTGAGTCATGGACTATCAAAGGTCTACAGTCTGGGTCTGGAACCAGGGCTAGTGTAGAGGTTGGTGCGCGTGAGAGGAGGTGGCGGAGGGTGGGGGGGATGTGGACTGTGAAACAGAACAAGAGCTTATACCAACAATATAATTGCCCAATAGAACAAGAACATTATCATCAGATCTAGCCCTTGTATTTATTCCCTTGAATCAAATTCATTAATTTGTTGACTTTGCTGCCAGGCATTCTGCTAATTATTAAGAACACAGAGCCAACTCCACTGCAGTCTCTGTCCTTGAAGAGTCTCTGAGAGCTCATGTCTGTGTTTATGTATTGTTATGTGTGTTTATTATACCTCTCAAAACCCTGATATTGACTTGGAAAAGAAAGAGAAACAACCTTTAATTTTTTAAATTTAAATAATTTTACAGTTTCAGAAGGTATCTATAAGCAACATATAGAATCCCAAAATAAAACATCTATGTTTTATGACCACCTGGAATTTACAACTGTAATTGTAATTTGTTACAATTTGACTTTCACTCCATACTAGCCTACATATTCACCAGCATATGTGAAGTAGTAGGTATTTTGCTTAAATGTTTGCATATTGGGACTGAAGGGAGAGGACACCAGGCAAAGCACTATCCAAGTATCCTATATGCTCACCCAAGCACCACCAGGGGTAATCTCTGAGTGCAGAGTCAGAATTAAGCCCCGAGTATAGTCAGGTGTGCTCCTTCCTGCAAAATGTTTGCATATTATTTACAGATATTTTCAGTCATAGTTTTTGCTTTCCCATATAAGCATGCTTTTTGTCTATTAGTCACTCATATTTTTAATTTCCCAGTTGAGTGCGAAAATGTCCTTTACAGCTATTTTATCCAAATCAGCCCCCAATTTAAGACTTTGCACTTCATCACCTGATTATGTCCTTCGTGTGTCTTTTATTGTTTTGTGTTATATTTCTCCCTTCCCTTTGTTATTGCTATTCTGGTGCACTCTGTGAGTGTGTGTGTGTGGGGGGGGGGGGGATGTAGTATCTTTGTCTTTTAATCCAGAATAACCAGTTTTATTATTCTTACCTCCTCTGTTTGCCTATTGGTTCTTTGAAATGCCACTTGCAATTCCTCTATCCTGTGTATTCCCTGGAAGATAGAAGATCTAGCTAAAGATGTGATAGAAGCAAGTGAAACATTTATGGGTAATATATTCACTTCACATTGCATTATCTTAGCATATGCATTCAGATCTCTTGTTCACTCACCACCATTGGTGATGGTCAAATTGATCTCTGGTTAAAGGTTAAAATAGAGGCAGTTCCCGAAAGGGGCAAAAGGAGCAAAGCTGTAGGAAAACATGTAACATAATACAATTTGACCTCCTGAAGTGGGAGGGAAAATCCAGTAGCAGCTAGTGGTAAAACACTCAGGACATGTAATTGTGCATCTGCTTCTGCATCATTCAGATTATTACTGGACCATTGAGCTTGTTCTCACAATTAGGAAGGGTAAAGCGTTAAGTTCCAGGAAAAAAAAACAGTAACCCTATCAAAAATGAGTTAAGTTGATGAATAGACACTTCTATGAAGAGGACATATGGATGGCCAGTGGGTATATGAAAAATGTTCATCATTGATTGTCAGGTAAATGCAAATTAGAACAAGAATGATACATGTTTTTACACCAGTGAGAATAGCATATGTCAAAAAGATAGAAACAACCACTATTGGCAGAGTTGTTCTGTATAAAAAAACTTCATCACTGCAGGTGAGAATCTTGTATGGTTCAGCCTCTGGGGAAAATAGTATGTACACTTCACTAAGAATACAGCTTCTACATCACCCAGCAATTCCGCTTCTTGGCATGTACCCTCCAAACACAAAGACTTTATTTGAAAAGATACGTGCATAACTATTCACTGCAACACTAAGCACCTTCTCCAGGATATGAAAACAACCCCAATGTCCAACATCAGATGAATGAATAAAGAAGTTGTGGTATATATAAACAGTAGAATTCTACGCAGCTATAAGAAAAGATGGGATTGGGGCTTGAGCGATAGCACAACGGACAGGGCATTTGCCTTGCCCACAGCAGAACCGGGTTCAATTCCCAGCATCCCGTATGGTCCCCCAAACCCTGCCAGGACTAATTCCTGAGTGTATGAGCCAGGAGTAACCCCTGTGCATCTCTGGGTATGACGCGAAAAGCAAAAAAATAAAGAAATAAATCAGAGGGAGATCAAATAACAAATAAACTCACTCAGCAGTACACAAGAAGGTAGAACAAGGAAATGAACAGTGATTGGATAATGATGGGTCCTTGAACTTGGGTTACAATATTACTTATGCTTTACCCTGACATTACTAGACAGGGTAGGAGAGGAGGAGCTGTGGAAATGAGGAGGCATACTACAAGTAGCATGGGAACATTGATGGAGAGTCACGGGCCCTTTAGTGATGGTGAGGTGCGGTCATTGTGCATCAAAGCCATAAACGTTACCAGAACTATAAACGTGTTACCTAAACTACAACAATAATTTTTCTTTTTTAGAAAACAACTGGGTGGTCTTCCTTTATTCTTTGGAAAGGCTTTTTTTTTTTTTAAACTGAGCTGAGCTAGATTGATTCTGTGTTCAGCCCACTGTCATTCTTCTCTGTACATACGACCAAGGACAAGCCCATCGTAAATCCAGAGACCAAGAAGCCCTTTCAAGGACTCTGGCCACCAGGGGGTGTTAGAGTCAAGGCATCATTCTTGATCCAGCAACGACGCGTCTGAATGAATCTTGTCCCCTTCAGCGCCCCGTAACAAGATGCCACAGCCCGAGGAACCGTACTTCCTTTCTCTCGCGCGAGTTCAACAATCAGGCCCCTCCTCGGGCCGCCCCCCACCCCCCCCCTTCCACCCTACTCCGTCCCAGCGAGCGCGCTCGGGTCCCTCCCGGTGTCTCGCGGCAGGGGGCGCTGTCGGCGGCGTCTCGGCGACCCCGGCTGCCGCGGCGACGATCTCCCGGCGGGCAGTGCGGCCCGGCTCTCGGGCGGTGCGAGTGCCACGTCCCAAGTGCTACGCGGAGGAGCCGGAGCGGGCGGAGCGCGGGGGGCGGGGAGCAGCGCAGAACCCGGCCCGGCTCACAGGATCGCCCGCCGCCATGGGCTCCTCGCAGAGCGTCGAGATCCCAGGCGGGGGCACGGAAGGCTACCACGTCCTGCGGGTGAGTGGGGAGGACCCCGACGGCCACCCGAGAGCGGCGGCGCGGGCTTGGAGGCGGGGCCAGGCCTGGGGGAGGCGGGGACCCCCCCTCCCCACCTACACACGCCAGCGCCACCGCGGGCACCTTCCCGGGGCTCCCAGGCCGGACCCCGGAAAGGGGCAGCGCGGCTGCGGACGCTGCCTGGAGGCTCGGGCTGGTCGGGGAGGGGCCACTCGGGTCCCTCCCCGGGAGCGCCGCGGCCCGGGGGGGGGGGGGTGCTCCTCCGAGCGCCCCCCGGGGAGAGCGAGCCGGAGCCGGGGGCAGCTTGGCGGGCCACTGCGTCCAGGAGGAGGGGGCTGCCCGGAGTGGCGCAAACCTTGACCCTCCCACCCCCTCCCTTCCCCTCCGGGCCTCCCCGCTCGTCTGCTCCCAAAGTTAGCGCGGGTTGGGAGGCAAAGTCTGCGGAAGAGGCTTTAGACGCTGGCCCAAGACCGAGTTTTATCCCCCACCCGTGTTCCCCCCACCCCGGGAGCAGGTAGCCGGGACGCCGCAGCAGCCTGGCGGCGCGGCCCCGACAGCAGGTGTGAGTTCGTCCCCGGTGGGCGCACGCCGCGCGAGATGCCCCCGCCCCGCCCCGCCCCGCCCCACCCCCCGAACTCGGGTCCGACGGACTGGACGTGGACGCTACGTTGCCGGAACTTTGCCCTGGCCTCCTCTCGTCTCGCCCCTGGTCTTTCGCGCACCCTGTCTGGTCCCTGTTTCCCAGCGGGGGTGGGGTTGTTGTTGTTTTTTTTTGGGGGGGGGGGGAGGCGCTTTCCGTCCTATCCCCGGGGTGGAGGTGCCAGGTGGAGCGCCGCGGCGATGGCCCAGGTAGGTCCTTGGAGAGTGCCATCGCCCGGGACGCAGGGCCAGCAGTCAGTCTCGGAGGCCAGGCTGCGCCCAGAGTTACTAAGGACCGGCCCGGAGTGGACATCGCCTGCGGGGTGGGGTAGTCCCGGGGCTCCTTGGTGCCGGAGCCTGGAGAGAAGACGCGTTGGTCTGTGATGCCCCGCGTGAGTGGTGGTGGTGGCGGTGGCGGCGGCACGGTGGCCCGTCCACGGAGTCTTTCACGCCCTGTCTTCCACCCGTAGCCAAGGGTCCCCCGGACTCGGGCACGCCGGACGAGCCCAGAGTGTTTTCGCCGGGAGGGAAAGTGCTGCAAGGCCTGCCCCTGGCCGCTGCGTGCTGCGACGGGGAGTTTTTCCGTGCTTAATTGGTCCCGGGAGTCCGGGTGATGGATGGCCCGTCTGATCTGGCTGGCTGCCCCGTGCCTCGTTGGTTCTGCCCTCCGTTTCAGATCCCATGCTCGGGGGTGGGAAAGGATGAGCCGGGAGACTGTCAGGAAACCTTACTGCCCGCCCCCCATCTCACCCCCTGTTCCTTCATTCCCTCCAGCTAATCCAGCCCCCTCCGAGTGCATCACTTTAAGCGGGTGCAGGGTGGGAATGATCGAGTCACATACCAGATGGGAAGGGAAAGTTTCTGACTGCCATGGTCTTCACTGTGCCCTGTCGTCTGATTTTGAGTTTCTCAAAACTCAAAATCAGCTTTGGACGTGTGTTGTCTCATTTGTGTGTTGTCTCGTTTCCCCTGCTGATTCTCCTCATGGCAGATTGTGGCTGTAAATCCTGGGGGAGAGGGGAGAGGAGCGTTTTCCTGGTATTTTCATCATACATGCATTCAGTATGTATGATGGAACATAATCATGATAACTTCAAAAGCCAGGTTGAAGGAAAGCTGGCCATCCAAGGGTCTCAGTTCTGGGGGCTGGAGTGACAGCACAGCCGGTAGGACGTTTGCCTTGCACGTGGCCAACCCAGGTTCGATTCCCAACATCCCATATGGTTCCCCGAGCTTGGCCAGGAGTAATTCCTGAGTGCATGAACCAGGAGTAACCCCTGTGCATTGCTGGGTATGATCCAAAAAGAAAAAAAAAATAAACCCAAGGGTCTCAGTTCTACTGTATTCACATGTGAAACAAATGAAATGTATTTGCACTCCTGGGATGAGAGGGGGCCGATCCTAGCAGGACTTGGGGGACCATATGGGGTGCTGGGGATTGACCGTGCAGACAGGATCCCTACCTGCTGTACTGTTGCTCCTCCCCTTGAAGTTAATTTTCTTAAATATGTGCTCTTCAGTAAATCTGTGATCATACCCATTTAATTGGCTTTTGCTATGCCAATCACACTCATTCCCATGGCTGTTTCATTTTTAAGTTGCCTAAAATGCAGATTAAACTTTCCATTTTTCCATTGTTTTTCCATATTAATTTCTTCTTGAAATGCTTCCTGATACTCTTTGTGGGTATACTGTCCATTTTGTGCGTTACGGATTATTGCACATTTTCATATTTTCATGTGGTACTCTGTTCCCTCTTAACCCAAACCACGCCCCTCTACCAGTACCACCATAGATAGTTCTTGGTTATGCTTTTAGAACGTCTTGTGCTTGCAAAATGAATACCCCATCTCTCTCTTTAACGTATTTTTTTGTTTCTGTCACTTGGAATCATACCATTCATACTCCTACATACCCTAGTCTTCTCATTTACTAATTCATTTAACTGCTTTTCTGTGGTAGCACCTAGAGATCTATCTCACTCTTTCAGTTAGTTCTATAATAATCTGTTGTAACATTGTTTAGTTAAGTAGCACCTCCTGGTGTTAGACTTTGAGTATTTCTTGTGTGTGTGTTACAAGTACCTATGTGCATACAGTCTTAAATCCTTCCTTGTTTTCATTTAAAATGTGCCTTTTCCCCAGTTATTTAATTTTAGTGTTATTTACAGAGGCAGACAGACCTCTTCATTTTAGTAAATGACTGCACTTTTGTGTTCATTAGAAATCATTTGCTAAATACAGTAAGTATGTAAAAAAAAGTTACATGTAATCCCATGTAACCATCTAAAAACATACTGTTGTTGTTTTTTAATTTAATCACCATGAATCACAAAGTTACAAAGCTATTCATGATTGAGTTTCAGGTGTACAATGTACCAACATCAGTTCTTTCATCAGTGTCCCTCCACCAGGGACACCCTCCTCCCATCCCCCAGCCTACCTCTATTGCAGGCACTTTTTCCTTTTTCCATTAAGGCACAGTGGTTTGCAACGCTGTTACTGATAGGGTATCCTGCATATCACCTTACCTCCTTTCAGCACCCAGTCCTCATCTAGAGTGACCACTTCTTCTGCCTTTGTCATAGTGGTCCCTTTTCTGACCTATCCCTACTCCCCAACAGTGCCAAGTTTCCTACTAAGCACCAGTTCTCCTGCCTTTCATTTCTATTGTTTTGGGGTATTATACTACTATGTTTCTTTATATAAGTGTGGTCATTCTATCCCTCTCCCTCTGACTTATTTCACTAGTTAAAACAGATACTGTTGAAGTATTTTTCATAGCCTTCCCCTCCCCATGCAAAATGTTAACCCTTAGCCATTTTTCATGAATATTTTGCATGATACAATATACTCAATAATAAAGTCAAAAACTATAGGATATTGCTTCTATACCTGAATATCCAGCAACTGAGGAATTGTTCAGTAAAAGAGGGCCTACCAACCAACAGTTGAGAATGCTATGCATTTCAGCTTCTGTGAAAAAATTGTGTTTCAAAACATTGGGCTTAGGTGTGCCTCTGTATACACATGTACATATGCACAGAGAGGAAAATAAAATAGGGGAAAAGATATACATAAAAGAACTCTTAGTAGATGGTGACAATTCAAGTTTTAGCAACTTTAAAGTTTCTGTCTTGGTTATGAAATATATATTTACCAAAAAAATGCGGTTCTAAGAAAAAAAAGTTCCATTTTGTGGTCACAGCTGGTGGTGGCCAGGACTTTCTCTGGGCACAGGGCTCACTCCTGATGGGACTTGGATGATCATATTGGTTGCTGGGGGTTTAACCCGACTCAGCCTTGTGCAAGGCAGATTATACCTACTGTATAATCTCTCTAACCCCTCAGTGCCACTTTTAATCCTATCTTCTAATCCAGAGGTTCCTAAACTTATTTGATCTACTGGCTCCTTTTCCAGGGGTGGGGGAGATCACTCTGCAATCCCTGGAAATCTGTCAGAAATGACTCCCCAGTCACACCCAGGGCTACTTTTATTTTTTTAATTTTTTTATTTTATAAGGTAGCACTGCACTGTCACTGTCATAGCACTGTCCTCCTGTTGTTCATCAGTATGCTCAAGTGGGCACCAGAAACGTCTCCATTGTGACTTTTTGTTACCATTTTTGGCATATCGAATACATCACGGGAAGCTTGCCAGGCCCTGCTGTGCGGGCGGGATACTCTCGGTAGCTTGATGGGCTCTCCAAGAGGGATGGAGGAATCGAACCTGGGTCGACTACATTCAAGGCAAACACCCTACTCACTATTCAATGCTATTGTGCTATTCAATGCCATGGATTTTATAAGGTAGTTCACAATATTTGATTACACTTAATATTCAAACACCAATCCCACAACCATTACACCTTCCCACCACAAAATTTGGGATGTTTCCATCCCAAGCCCCAATCCCTAGCCCATAGCACAGCCGAAATAATATATTTTCTATTGTCTGTTATGAAAAAACACTGAAAATGCTACAAAAAAATATCCATAGAGGAAACAGTGTGAAGATTGTTCTATTTTGGCAGGGGCCATTAAGACGTTCTTTAGGATATCAACTAACATATTGTTAAAGGTTGAGTGATATGAGCTTTCGTATATATATGTGAAAATATGTATATATGCATATATGTATATATATATTTCCTTCTTGATTTGTTTCCTATTATTTGAACCCATCAAATGTGGTGTGGTACTTAAGAAGAATGGGTAGGGAGTGTCTTATGATATGTAGCGTGGCCACATGGTCCAGGAATAGGTTCACTCGTGTGAGGCTTGGCCCTAGCATGTGGGGAACAGCCTTGAGCATGGTAGCGGTTGGTTCTGGACGTTTTCTGCTGCTGGGTCTTGGTCCCTTGGGGCGGGGAGGGCTCTCACCTACCCCCTCTCTGGGGCGCTCTGAGTGAAACAGCCTGGCATGGAGTCCGGTGGCATGGCTATGGCGGGCGTCATGTTGTTCCCTTCTGGGAGAAAAAGCCATGTGATCTGGTCGGTGGCTGATGTTGAGATTATCTGGCGCACCAGACAGGAGGTGGCTTATGGGTGTGACCCCTGGGTCGATGGAGACTGGAACAAATGGGCAGAGGATCTCCCCTCCTGGTCCTGTTGAGCCCAGAGTCCAAGGTCACCAAGTTCCATATTACCTGACACACCCAGGGCTTCTTAACTGCCCCTCTGGATCAGTACAGCACCCCCCTGAGAAGTATAAATTCACCCACTTTAGGAAATACTGCTCTGATTTGACATCAGGCAAGAAAAATGTTTATCCAGGGCTTCTCAATTTTGTTAGAAGTTACTGTACGTTACTGTCATTGAAATGTGTTTAATACAGAATTCTTGCCTGAAGATTTTCCATTAATTGTCACGTGAACCCAGCAGGGCATTTGCAAAATTACTTTTGGAGTTATTTCATAGATGTCAGTATGACATTTTCAGATTAATTCCTTTTTTATTTATTTTTTTTTTGCTAAGGGGTTACTCCTGGCTCAACACTGAGGAATACTTTAGGCAGTGCTAGAGGGGCGGGGGATGGGAGTAGGGGACCATACTGGATGTGGGGTATTGAATCTGGATCAGGCAGTTGTTGCAAGGCAAATACCCTACCCACTGTACTATCACTGTGGTCCCCAAATTAATTCCTTTCTACCCTGAATACTTTTTGTGATGAGAAATAAAATCTATAGCTACTCTAGAATCAGTGTTTACATTTATATAGGGACTTGAGAAAATGTTATCTTCACTATTCTTTGTCCTTTTCTTTGGGAAAGATTTTGAGCTGAATGTTTTTGAAGGAAAAGCCTTTGAGATGAAGTGTTTCTTCAGTGTAATAAGGGGCCCTTATCTCCTGGGCCATTTTCTACAGGCTGTGCCCATTTAATACTCCCTTGAGAGGAATAACTGACAGCTAAGTGGAATTATTTCTATAGAAAATGAAATACCTAGACTATATCTATTATATAAAATTGTTCTTTTCTCAAATGTGATGTATTGAACCCAGGGCCTAGCACGTAGGAAGCATTTGCTTCTCTCTTGAGCCACATTTTCTCCTGGACACTGTTAATTTTTAATGGTGCCTCACTAACCTGCATGAAGTCCTGCTTCTATAGAATTTCATTTGAATTCTTAATTTGCAGAAAGTAAATTCCCAGTACCTTATGGTTATAATGTTTTCTTTTTTAACAGTGTTCCTCAACCATTTATAACTCTTATACCTTCTTGATAAAGATGTCTCACTCTAAGGCCCTTTTCTTGTCACTCACTCTGAAAATAGTGGGTTTAAAAAGAAAACAGTAGGATATAATGCTGCTATTATTATTATTATTATTATTATTATTATTATACATATTAATACAATGGAAGGTAGCCTGGTTTTGGTTTTGGTTTGGGGGTCACACCTGGAGGTACTCAGGGGTTAGTCCTGGCTCTGCCCTGAGGAATCACTCCTGGCAGACTCCCTATGGAATACCAGGGATCGAACCTGGGTCAGCTACAAGCAAGGCAAGTGGCTCACCCACTGTACTATCACTCCAGCCCTGAAACTGACCTATTTAAAAAAACATGCATGGTTCATTTGTGGAATATATATATTAAAAGAAGAAGAAGAAGAAAAGGAAAGCAGTCGGGGTAGCTAGAGAAAAAGTACAGTGGATAAGGTGCTTGCTTTACATGAACCTGGGTTTGATCCCTGGCACCCCATATAGTCCCCTGTGTACCACCAGAATTGATTTCCTGAGTGCAGAGCCGTGAGTAACCCCTGAGTATTGCCTGATGTAGCCCCCAAAACAAAACAAATAGGAGAGCAGTCATAGTACAGGGGATAAGGCATTTGCCTGTGACTGACCTTGGTTTGATCCCCACACCTCATTTGGTCCCCCAAAGCCCTGCCAGGAGTGATCCCTGAGCGCAGAGCCGGAGTAAGTCTTGAGCACTGCCAAGAGCAATCTAAAGGTTATGATCTCCTCCCACCCAAATTGGTCTCATAATAAACTACTCTAACATTGTTTGATAAACATTCTTTGAGTTTATTTTGGATGTAGGACTCATGGGGCCACAGAGATAGTATGTCTGGTAGGTGCCGGCCCTCTACCGACCAAACCAGGTTCAATCCCAGCACCCTGTGTGGTCCCCCGAGCCTACCTGGAGTGATCCCAGAGTGCAGAGAGCCAGGATTAAGCCCTGAGAACCACAGGGTATGGCCCTTAACAAACAAAAAATCCCACAAAATCAAATCAAGTATAGGATTTAAATATGTCTCTGTAGGACCACACCTGGAGCCCAGGGGCTAGCTCTCTCTGCCCAGGGATTAGGAACCATAAGTAGGGATTGAACTGGTCAGGCACCTTTACTGCCCCTATAGCCCAGAATGTTTGTTTCTTAAAGTCACTGACTACACTGTATATGAGCCTTAGGATGCTTTAGAAATCCTAAGTATCAATGAACGTATCGTTGGACATAAGCTTTTCCCAGTGTTAGTAGGCAGTGGTTTTGGGGGACCTGTTGGTGGGTGGTCCTGGTCTTGATCTGGTGGAAAATTCATGAAGTGCACAATGCTGGCTCTAGTACCTTCTGGGTCATTTACAGACAGGACTTTCTAAAAAATAATTTCCCCTAGAATTTTCATAAGAATTGATCTTAGAATATCAACTAACATCAGGACATTTGTTTTGCTGGATTTTATTTTCTGCTGAAAAGATTTTATTATGTTTAATTGGCTCAGTAATAAAATATTAGCTATTCTGGTCCAGAAAGTATTGATCAGTGAAGATGTGATACTTGCTTTGGTCTTTAAATACATGTTGCCTTGGGAAGTGTAATTATCGCCCCCCCCCCCAAAAAAAAAAAAGATGACTTTTTTTCTTCCCAAGTAACATGTTCAGAACCAAGGCAATTATTTTGAGAGATTTATACTTCTTATACTTCCCTCTTGGTATTACCAATAAATTTACTGCAGCATGAAGAAAATGGTGCTGGGTTGCCCATTTTTTTTTTCTTTACCTAAGCAGCACTGAGAAATTCTTCCAGCATGTTATCAGAATCAAGGATTCTTGTGTCCTTGTATGATGATGAAGCTCTTAAGATAGAGACCACAGACTCCTGGGAATCATTGTCTCCTTTTGGGCAAACCTTTGGATTGCGTTGAACTTCAGTTTTTAGTATGAAAAGTAGGGGTAATAGTCATGCTTCTTTAACCTTTCGGGGGGGTGGAGGGCCACACCTGGTGGTGCTCAGTGGTTACTCCTGGCTCTGTGTTCAGGAATCATTCCTATCAGTGCTCAGGGGAACGTGAAATGCCAGGGATTGAATCCAGGTTGGCCACATGCAAGCAGACACCCTGCCCAGTGTAATATCACTCCAGCCCTATCTTTAGCCTTTTTTAAAAACTAAAAACTGCAGGCACTGGAAAGATAGCACAGCGGGTAAGGCGTTTGCCTTGCACGCAGCCGACCTGGGTTCGATTCCCAACATCCCATATGGTCCCCTGAACACTTCCAGGGGCAATTCCTGAATGGAGTAACCCCTGTGCATCACCGGGTATGACCTAAAAAGCAGGAAAGGAAAAAAAAAAAACCGAAAAAAACTAAAAACTACATTGTGTAAGAAATTTTTTTTAAATAAATGGAGCACTTTAAAATTTCTTTAAAATTTTATCCTGAGGATTAAATGAGTTGTTCATGTAAAACTCATTGCAGGGTTTTAGAATATGATAAACTCAGTAAATGTTAGCCAGTGCTTTTATTATTAGCATTTGCATGTTCCTATCTCTCTTTGAGAATTTATATTGTAAAGCTAATAACTAGTTAATATATACTAGGTATAAGTTGTGTTTCCTTTTAACCATTTATCGGTTATTTTTGTACATGATCCTAATGCTGACTTTAACAGTTGTTTATGATATCCTTTTGATCAAATATGACCCATTAATTTTATAAAATAGCATGTTAATTTGTGTGTGTTTATGAGGTAAGGTTGGTTTATGTTTTGAATAAGTATCAGGACTGCTTTTTCCTACCTGTTCAAAGATAAGTCGCCACACAGCACTCACTACCAGAATGCAGAATCCCTCCTTTCCTGCCACCTGACCCACTCTGCCCTTTGCTGGCCTTCCTGCCACCACCACCCCACCTCAGGGCCTCCTCCAGCCCCCCCCCCCCAATGTCCTTCTCCAGTAATCTTGATTGTGTGCTGTGGACTATTTTAAGGACCTTTAGCTTTTTTAAAAAAATAAATAAATACTGTTAGATTTGGTTTGGGCTTGTTTGTTTGTTTTGGTTCACATTGGAGGTGCTTGGGCTCCCCCACCTCGTGCTCAGAGGTCACTCCTGCCAGTGCTTGCCCGGATATGTGATGCTGGGGATTGAACCCAGACTTCAGCGTGCCAGTCAAGCAGTCCAACTCTTAGAGCTATTTCTCTGGTCCTTAATTTTAGTTTTTTTAAAGATAGAAAGTACTAAAGTCCTTTTCCTCACATTGCCACAGTGTTACTAAACACATTAATTAAAATGACAAAAGGAGTCTGTAATTAAAGTGATCTTGTTGGGTTTGATCTACACCGTAGAATCTATTAATAGCTTGCAACACTTTTCACATTGAGTCATTCAATCTTAAAGACTAGTCAGCCTCCTCACGTTTCAGTTAAAAAGAAACCAGACATCATTTCTTGTGGTCACATAGCAAGTTTGTTATTTTGGAGAAACATACTTAATTTTGGAAGAATATAAAATGAGGTGATAGAGTATTGTTTCTTTTGGAACATCTTTTAACATTTGCCTAACTTACAGATTTTTTTCCTACAAAATAGCAAATAATGATAGGTTTTTGTTTCATTTTTAGCTGTTAGGTTTTTATTTCAAATAGCTTTACATATTATAAATTATTTCATAGGGTCAGTGTCAGAAGAACATTTCGAATTATTTTGGTAGAACCTATGAGCAGATGACTTGAATTCTTCACGTCTTTTATAGAATTACTTACTACACATATATGTCCGTTCCCAAACTACTGACATACATTGAAAAGCACTGCAACTCCAGAATTGCCCCTTTCTAAAAAATAAATAACTTTAAAGGTTTTAGGGAATTTGTTTGTTTGTTTGTTTTTTACTGGCACTGCATTCCCAAGCCTCTTTGCTGTTTTGATATCTAAGTACACATATAACTTGAAGCTTTATGCACATAGAATCATTTGGGTGTTACTGAGCCTTGAACTTTTTTTAGATTTATTTGACATCTCTGCTGTTTTTAAAAAAGTACAAAGGTGAGAGTTTAAATTAACTTGAGAGCTAAAAAAGCTCATGATTTAGCTAGAAAATTAAAGGACTTATTTACATTTTTCATGTGGAGATGGAATTAGAGGTACAGTAACTAAGAGGAATGTTCCGCTGATGTGAGTTTATGGAAATCTTGATATGATATGGTTAGAAAACTTAAGGGAGATCCTTTATATACCAGCCAGAAACTCAGCTAAGTGTTTTGAAGTTAGCATTATGGTTTCCTTTGTTTGTATGTAGTTACTGATTCAAGTTTCTCATCATTGATGCTAATTTATTTCTATGTGATGGAGCCAAATATCCCTTTACTTTGCTGCTCATTCTTTTGCTACTTGAGGAGTGAAAGATGCCTTACAGTAGTCCTGGGGGACACCAGGACCACACCTGGCCATGATGGGTGCATGTGGTGCCATGAATCCACTGGGACTGGGGATGTGGTAAAGTAATGCCTTGTCTGTTTCATCCGAGGGTAATCTGGAGTGGGGGGCTAGTGAAGTCCCCCTGCCCCGCCCCAGCGGAGCCTGCCCTGGCAGCTGAAAACCTCTAGAACTCAACCACCACCATGCTCGGGACTGTGCTCCACACAGAGTATTCGAGGTTGTGAGACATTTCATATTTTACACCTGTGATATAATATACCAAGAGTAGCACACAACATTTGATGCTGCTTAAAGTAGAAGCCAACCAATCTTAGAAGGAAATACATGTGTGTGTGTGTGTGTATGTGTGTGTATATACATAAGCACACAAGGCTCAACCTTTAGCAACATGTTACTAATCTCTTATAGAAGAGCTTAATGGCGCCTGGGTGGAATACCACAATCTTCACTCACTTTCCTCTAAAAAATCTTTTTTGGGTCATTTTCTAGCAGATTATTCATAATAAGCAATACAAAATAAATTACTTTGGTTCTGCTTTGGAGGCAGGGTTTGGGGTTTGGGATGGAACCATTCGAAATGTGGGAAAGGTGGTGGGATTGGTGTTCAAATATTAAATGTAATCAGTTATTGTGAACAACTTTATAAAAATAAAATAAATAAAAGTTCTCAGTGTGGGCTTAAAAAAAACAATAAAGTAACGCCTTGCATGCATTAAACCTGGGTTCAGTTCTCAGCATTAAAAGAAAAAAAAAATCTCTCCCACAAACATGCTAGGTATGTGTTCTGCAACTTAGAGTACCATTGTGGCCCCTGCATGGTAAATTTTAACTTACTGTAGCTATTTTTCCCTAGAGTGTGCATGAAAAAAATATTTGTTCTGGTTTTTATTTTGGCAAAAAAGCCTCAGATTGTAAAGTTTAAACTCTTAGAGTGCCAGTAACCAGGTTCATAATTTCTTCTACTCGTCCATGTTGTAATACTTAGATATTTTGTTTGTTTTTTTGTTTTGTTTTGTTTTTGCTTTTTGGGTCACACTTGGCAATACTCAGGGGTTACTCCTGGCTCTGCACTCAGGAATTACTCCTGGTGGTACTCAGGGGACCATACGGGATGACAGGGATCGAACCCAGGTTGGCCACGTTCAAGAAACACCGTACACACTGTACTATTGCTCCAGCCCCTTAAATAGATATTTAAGTATTTATAATACTTAAATATTTAAGTATTTGTATTACAAATACTTAAATATTTGCAATAAATAAGTATTAAAATTATTTTATAATCTTTGTTTTGGAGGAGGGTGTGGAGTTTGACTCTGCAGTGCTCAGGACTTCCTCCTGGCTCCAGGCCCCGGTATCATTCTTGATGGAGTTTGGGTACATTTGGTGTGCCAGGGATCAAACCCAGGTTGACCACATTGCAAGGCATCTGCTATCCTGCCTGCTGTACTATCTCTCCAGCCCGTTACAACCAACTTTTAAAAATTATTGCCTATTTTCTGCTTATCATAGGTAGGTGCTCTGTGTCTATATTTTATTAAGATATATTTGACGTGGAACATATCCTCAGATGTACATATGCTTTCGTATTTGTATAAATTGTAAATGCCACAGTTAAAATAGATAAGATCTGCACTGTAGCACTGTTCTCCCGTTGTTCATTGATTTGCTCGAGCAGGCACTTGAAATGTCTCACAACAAATTGTGAGACTCATTATCATTACAATATTTTTTCTTGTGACAACTTTCTCTGAAGTTTTACTCTTACTCTCTTATTTCAGGTTTCTCTCTTACATTTCAGATATGTAACAGTCACTGTGCTGTACACTATTTCCCCATGATTTATGTACTTAATTTATTTTTGGTTTTTGGGCCACACTCAGCAATGTTCAGAGGTTATACCTGGGTGGACTGCGTTCAAGACAAATTCCCGAGGCTGGAGTGATAGTTCAGTGGGTAGGGCATTTTTCTTTGCATGCAGCTGACAGGTTGCATCCCTGGCACCCATATGAACCCCTGAGCACCACCATGAGTAATTCTCAGTGCAGAACCAAGAGTAACCCCTGAGCATCGCAAGGTGTGACCCAAAAAGCCAACAACAACAAAAACTCAAATGTCTTTCCTACTATATTATCTGTCCAGCCCTGATTTATATACTTTATAATGAAAAATTTATACTTTTGATCCCCTTCATCCATTCATATCCAGGTCCCCATCCCCCCAAAACTCCAGTTTGTACTCTGATTATAAGCTTGGATTTTAGTTGGTTTTGTTTAAAGTTCCGCATAGGAGATCATACACTATTTGTCATTTTTTGGGTGGGTGGGTGGGTTGGCATCACACCTAGAAGCACTCAGTGCTTACTCCTGGCTCTGCACTTAGGGACTACTCTTGGTGTGGGTGGGGGGACCACATGGGGTGCCGGGGATTGAACCTGGCTGTATACAAGGCAAGCACCCTACTTGCTGTGCCTCCAGCTCTACTGTTTGTCTTTGACTTCACTTAGCATAATGCCTTTAAGGACCAGCCATGTTATTTTCCATCCAAGCCTAATTTTTTGGCATGATTTTATTCTTATGACTGACTAGTAGTCCATTCTATATATATATATATATATATATATATATATATATATATATATGTATATGTATGTATGTGTATATATATATTGCATTCATACAATAAACATATAACCACCTCATATAACTTCATCCTATTTCCTTTAATGGACATCGAGTTTGTTTCTGTATGTTGGCCATTGCAAATATTGTTGCAGAGAACATTTTTCAGAGTGCGTATCTTCTTTAGTTCATTTCATTTCTTGGGACAAATACCCAGAATGAAATTGTTGTGTCAGGTAATTGTGTTTTGAATTTTTTGAAAACTTGATTGAGAAGCCTCCATATTGCTTTCTGTATTGGTTGCACCAACCATATTCCCTTCGACAGTATGCAGGGTTTGCTTCCCTCCACATCCTCAACAACATTCGTGCCTCTTGTTTTTTTGACGATAACTATTTAACAGGTTTTGATTTATAAACATTTAAACATGTTAATTAATGGGGTGGGCTGGAGCCGTAGCACAGTGGTAGCACATTTGCCTTGCACGCAGCCAACATGGCCGACCCGAGTTCGATTCCTCCGCCCCTCTCGGAGAGCCCGGCAAGCTACCGAGAGTATTCGATATGCCAAACACAGTAACAACAAAGTCTCCAATGGAGACGTTACTGGGCCTGCTCGAGCAAATCGATGAACAACAGGAGGACCGTGATACCTTGATGCCGAATTAATGGGGTTGACTAACTTGTCACGTACCTGTTGTCCGCCTTCATGTCACTTTAGAAAAATGTCTATTCAGACCTGCCTGTGTTTCAATTGAATTTTTTTCCCTTGCTATTGAGTTATGCGAACTTAATGTATTTTGAATATTATTTTGGCCACAATTTGCAATTATTTTCAACAGTCTGATAGGTTTTCATGTGCTAATGGTCTGCATGGGCTGTGCAGTAGTCCTGTTTTAATTGCTTTTACATTTGTGACCTTCGTGGCTTATTTTATTGGTGTAATGTTTTCTTTCTTTCCCTTCCCTATTGCAGTGACTAGGGTTGTACACAAGCTTGGTTATTGTATTTGCACATTTTAGTTGTGTTTGTTTGCCAGGGATCACACGTCAGGTTCTATTGCATGCTGGGATTGTTTTCTTCATCATGGTGTTCATGCAGATTCTGTAGTGCTCACTGAGGGTTGCTGGGGTGTGCAGGCATGTGCTCCCCAGGAGCTGAACTCTCGATCATTGTGCTCAGACATCTTTTTGCCTGGGGTGCTTGTCAGGGTTTTCCACCCACCCCCCGTAACCGGTGTTGCTTATTCACTGGGTCAGGTAGTTGTGTTTTGAATTTTTTGAGACATTTATTGAGAGTCCTGCATTTTGCTTTCTGTATTGGCTGCAACAACTCACATTCCCTCCTGACAGAAAAGAAAGAATTAATAGGTACGTGACGGAATATTCAAATGACCACTTTTTTTTAAGGGTGAGGAATAATTAATTAATGCTAAAAAATATAAAGTATACAGGAATTTGTTGGTTGTAAAGGTTTGTCCTTGGATGGAAATCGCAAAATTAAGATGAATTTAAAATTTGTAGCACTTTTGAGAGCTGGAGTGATAGTACACCAGATAGGGCACTAGTCTTGCACACAACTGACCTGGATTCTATCCCCTGCACCCCATATGGTCCCCCAAGCTTGCCAGGAGTGATCCCTGAGCATAGAGCCAAGAGTAAGCCCTGAGCACAGCTGGGTGTGTCCCCAAAACCAAAAATATCAAAACTCGTAGAGCATAAAGCAGAGACTTAAGTAGGCATTTCAGAAACTTATACTAAGAGATATTTGTCAGTTGATAATATTGTCAGAGGATAATATTGTAAGAGCAACCTGACAGTGTGTATTAATTGTCTATGCTGCAGACCTTATTTTCCACGTTTGAAAATGGAAATTTGCGTTCAGTATATTAGAATCATAGAGTATTTACTAGGGCTCCCTCTACTGGCATCCTAGCAGTAAGTAAGATACCTAGTTACCCGAATTGTGCCTGGTATTAATGATGTAAATAAATTTAGGAAAGAAATTAATTTCAAGGTCCATTAGTAACAGAGAGGAGATCAATGTTTGTTACAAATGAAAATGAAAAATAAAATTAGAACTATTGAACTTTATTTTAGAATTCATATTATTGGATCTATTTTTGAATTATGGAGGAAATTAATGGCTTTTAATGTCTTTGGAGACTTTCCATTTCAAACAAGTAGTGGGAAAACTTTATACTTAGAGCGGCATGATAAGAATCAGTGTGTGGAATCAACTTTCTCAGCTGGTACTGAAGTGTTCTTTTATCCCTTTTCAACTGAAAAGCAAACATTTGGCAGTCTCAGTGGAGTAATCTGAAATTGATCGGTGAACTAGTTCCACACCTGAGTATTTCACACCTAATTGATAGGCACCTAAGAAACAGGCTTCTCCCAGATTGTGACCCCCTAGCTGTGACTTGACCTTACTTTTCTCATTAGAGCTCCAGGTAGCCATCATTTTCTTTCAGATTTGCCACTTGAGGAGAAATCTCTGCTATTTTGGGTTTTATACCTTTTGCTTGATAATACTGAAGACAAAATATTCCTTGTTTAAGAAAACCAAATATAGAGGAGGTGGGGAATGATTCAGTGGCTAAAATACCTTACATTGAAAGTGTGAGATCTTGAGATAGGTGCTCATTTCAGCACCCATGTCAAACACAGTCCGGCACCACTGGTGTGTATAGTCAAGAGCATACAATCTCCGGTGCACAACCAGGTGCTTGAGAACCACAGCTGAAGTGTGTGGCCTTCCTGGCAAGCTCTACAACCAAACTTGTATGTCATTGCAACAGCAGCAACAGAACAGAAAGAGGGGAGCCAGTAAGAAGAAAATTAAGTATAAGAAATGTATACTAATTATTTTTATTAGTGTTTATTACATTTTAATATATCCTTTTTGGTTTTGGTTTTGTTATTTTCTTATTTTTTATATTGAATCACTGTGGGATAGACCACTACAAAGCTATTCCTGATTGAGTTTGAGTCATATAGTGTTCCAACACCTATTCCTCCACCAGTGTCATTTTTCACCAGCCGTGGCCTCAGTTTTCCTCCCACCAACCCCCTGTCTCCCCTGACTGCTTCTATGGCAGGCACCTTTCTTCTACCATTTTGTGCATTATGGTTTGCAAATCAAGTACTAAGAGGTCATCGTGTTTGGTCAGGGCATTCAGTATTTTTATCGGGAAGGTAAGGCTGGTCAGCTTTACTTTTTAAGGTAAAGCTTAAAAAAAGTGTAAGCTTTTTGAAACTGGCAGCTTTGGGGTATGGATGTTGCAGGATAACATTGTTTTGTCCTTTGTCCCTTGCCACGGGGAGCTTAGGTGTATTGGGTTACACAGTGCTCTTGAGGTACTCCCATTCTCCTGTGTTTAACTTCTCCCCTGTGCCCTGCTTCCCCTATCTGTTAATCCCCAAATCAGACCTGTGACTTGTAAGGTCAGATCCTTCTAAGGACTCTGGATTTTGTATTTGTAAGTGAAATACTGCTTTTACTCTTTCCCTTATGTCCTTTGCATAGTTAACTTTAGAGCAATGTCATTTTGTATAGACACAGGAAGCAGTATAGATACAGGAAGCAGTTGAACTCCCAAGTTTTGTAACTTGGGAGTTAATTGACTCCAAATAATATTTACTCCGGGGCTTCTGTCATATTTACTCGGCTTGAGCCTGAGTTGCCCTTAGTTTCTGGCACCCCAAAAGCAGGGTCCTGACAAAGGGACTGGATGGAGCCAGGGCAAGCTGTAAGCTACTCTGGCATCAAAATGGGACAGACTAAGTGCCATAAAACTTATTATTATAAATTAAGAGCATGGTTGTGGACGAATTGTGTCATGACCCAAAGAGAAGTGACCGGACAAGAACCTTGCTGGGGTTAGGAAGATTAATCTGGCCTGAAGACTGTAGTCTTGGGATTTATAGCAAGATGTTCCCAGGAGAGCTTAATATATCTTACTGTGTTCATACAAAATAACTAGAAATATTATTTAAAAGTAAATCTAAGATGATTGTTTATGGACTAAGGAAAGGAGAAGTATGCCCTTGGATGAAATTCTGCCCTTGAGTGGATCTCCTAGCAGGAGGATGATCTTCATCTTAGAAGAGCTTCCCTGGAAGGAAGGGAAGGGTTTTACCTATGTTGATTGTGCTGCCACACCTATGTGTAATTGCTACCCCCAAGCCTTCATGATTTGCTCTATAACTAAGGCTGTAAGAGTGGGCCCAAGGAGGAGGAATACAGGAGTGGGTTAGACTGGAATGAGGCAGAGGGAGACTAGATTTGAATAAACTGCAGCTGATGACCAAGCAGGCTGGACTTTGTTTTCTCCTTGGTCCTCCCATTGCCATTGGCTGTCTGGGGTGGGAAAGCAGCGTGAGACCATCGAAGGCACATGGCAAGAGAGAGCACACTCACTTATTGAATACACAGACATGACTGCCGAACTTTTTGGAAGTACAGGGAAGTGAGGGGAGATAGCCCATCCTGACTGAAGGAAGCCTGGAGATTTCAGTCACAAAGCCTGCATACCCAAATTTTCAACACATTAATAGCTTGGTGAGTTTTGTCCCCAAAGCGTGGAGTCTGGCCAGGGGCATGGTGATGATTTTGGATTATGGGAGCAAACCACTACTTTGGGCTCTGTGTGAATAGGCACTGAGCTAACCCACCCCCCTCTGATGTGTTTCTGGGTGGTTGTTTAGCCTTGCGTGGGGCCGAGATTAACTGCAGCTTTTTATCTCTTTTGAGATTTGTTTATGAGTCTCTGAAACAAGACTGATAAATGAGCTTGTGTGGCTGTGCCAGAGGTGGCTTGTGGGTATGACTCTATCTTACTTTTGACTGTTTAATTTCTTGGAAAACTTGGTCCTGAGTTGGAGTCTGACCAAAGGCATCGTGGCAATTGTGGGGTGTCAGGAAGCCCAAGGGCACCTGATGTACTCACCCTATGGGCCCAGGTTGACCCACAGGTGGTGCCGCGCCCTCTGGGCCCCAGTGGTGCTGGCAGCGGCAGCCCCAGCGGGAACTGGGTCCCTCGACAGTGCTGCAGCCACCAGTCCAGCAGAGCCTGACCAGGTGGTACATGCCCCCGTCTTCCGTCTCCAGACAGTTGGCACTCAGGGAGGTTTTCCTCTGCAATATACTGCGGGCAGCACAGCAGTAGACAGTATCGAAAGAGCACCCACATTCACTCATGCAGAATTTTTATGACCCCATCAGCTGTTCAGAGCGCTGGGAGCTGCTGTCCCTCTGCCAGCTCTGGCACTTGCTGCTGTGCCACTGTCATCTTGGACCCCCCCCCCCCAAGTCCTTTTTTATAATCTGTTTCATGCTCAGAAAATATTTTGTTTCAGATTTGCGGGAAACTTGTATGAAGCTTGATCAGTTCTCTATAAGTTAAATATTGTTTGATAGTGACAGCTAGTCCTTATAGTGACAAAAACAGAAAATCTAGTTTTGTCTCTTCAGAGGCAATGACAGTACAGTTTGTTTCTAAATAAATAAAAGTTAACATTGAATTCAAAAAGTAATTAATGATTCTGAGTGACTTTGGCACTAGAGAAACATTTTGGGAGTAATCCGGATTCTATCTTGAAAGCATTAAAATCTACTCCTGTGTAAATAACTACAGATTTCTATAGGGATGAATGTATATTACTTCAAAACTGGCCAGAGCAAATAGTACAAAGGGGAGGGTGCATGCCTTGTACACTCCCAACCCAGGTTCACTCTGCGACATCCCAGATAGTCTCTTTAGCCCCTACAGGAGAGATCCCTGAACCCAGAACCACGAGTAAGCCCTGAGCAACACTGGGTATGACCCAAAAAGAAAAGCAAAGGGAACCAAAAAAAGTTGAGCTGAGCCTTCTGTCCTCTTGTTTATTTGTTTGTTTGGGCCACACTTGGCAGTGTTCAGCGGCTGGTGGTGAACTTTGCATCTGGAGCATCCATAGAACTTCCACAAGCAGAGCATGCTCTGCAGCCTTTAATTCTTTCTTGTCCCTGGTGACTTTCAAAAAGGCAATTCAGGTGTTTTGGGAGAGGGAAGGCGGAAGAGAGCGAGAGGGGAGAGAGAGACAGAGAGAGAGGAGTTCCCCTTTGCTGTTTCTTTGGTCAGAATTCAGCTTCATTGTACAACTTTGTGCTTTAATTATAGTCTAACCTCTTTGGTCTTGTATTCCAGTGAGTAGGGGGAGTTCTTTGCCCTTTGTTTCCCCTCCCCCCTTTTTTGACGATTCCTCAGTAGATAATCAATGTCTTGACATCAGTGACTATCCCAGTATTCGCTTTGTAACTAAATGGTGCCTTGCTAATAGGCATGGAATAAGTGCTTGTTAAATTAATTTTAATTTGTCACTCATTTGTAATGATTTGCTATGTCATATGCTGAATGTTGGGAATTTGTCCCCAGACAGTCACTAAAAGAAGTAAAAAGAGGTATGCAATAGAATGATAGAGGGAGAAAAGGTCATACACAAAGAAAATTAAATAGGTACAATTAAGGGAACTGCAAGGAAATTAGGAGAAATGGAGAGAGAAACTATCTATTTCTCTATCAAGAAATTAATCATTTTTACTGAAAAGTACCACGCATTAACATTTAACTTGCAAATTCTTTTTGTTAGCTTTACCTTTTTCATATTTGACATTTCTCTTCTTTTTCTTTTTTTTTTATAGGTACAAGAAAATTCCCCAGGACATAGAGCTGGTCTGGAGCCATTCTTTGATTTTATTGTTTCTATTAATGGTTCAAGATTAGTAAGTTCAACATTTTAATAGTTTTGTCTGTAGTGTTTTGTAATCATTTGCAAATGGAATTTATTCAGGTTGTCTCGGACGGATGTTGATTCATTATTACCAAACAAATCTTTAGAGTATGCTGCCAGTTTTTTAAAATAACTTTAAAAATAATGAACATTCAAATGTATAATAATATAAATATTACATATATACTGTAATACTCACAGTCCAACAATTGTCTTAGGGGAATAGAATCTCTGAAGACTTCTACTTTAAATGTTGAAATTTTCTCTAATCAAAAAGAAATCATTAAAGTGAAAAGTTACACTTTTTTAAAATGTCAGGATTTTGCAAGTTCTTGCAAATCAGTTACTTAAGACTCATTTTCACATAATTTACCAGTTTCACTGGAGCTAAGTTTCGTGATAGATAAGTAGTTTTAGTAGAATTGGGCTGAACTGTGTTGCAAAAGTACAGAATTAAAGTCAATTCTTAGAAGCTGTCTTCAGCTTACCTGCAGTAAAAAAAAGTACTGTTGGAAAGAAATGAAATAATTTCAGCAAAGAAAATTACAGTAGTAGCCTTTTAGTTGGCTAATTTTTTTTACCAGTCAAATTTTATTCATTACTTATCAGTACCTGTCCCGTACTCATATAATAAAACATTTAACATGTTTCCATTATCATTTCCTTCCAATTCCTAATAAATAAAGTATATTTTAAAGGGAAGAATCCAAAACTAAATTCAACTCCATCAAAGCTCTAGATTTTAAAATTAAAGTCATATGGGGTGTTTTGTTTTTCACTGAAGTTAAGTAAAAGTTGGGTTGCAAATACTATAATCTTTCACAGAAAGTTAGGACTTATTCCTAATGTGAGTTGTTCTGAATTTCATAACATCTTTTACTTGGGGGAATCATTTGAATGTTAGTGAAACTTTGTGAATGTTTAATTCATGTTAATTGTATATATGTATTAACTCATGTTAAATGCTGTAGGGCCATAGGAAGATTAACCTAGGAGTAATTGAATTTTATTAAGTAAAATAATATCCATGTGTTCACAGAATAAAGACAATGACACTCTTAAAGATTTACTGAAAGCAAACGTTGAAAAGCCTGTAAAAATGCTTATCTACAGCAGTAAAACACTGGAGCTCCGCGAAACCTCAGTCACACCAAGTAACATGTGGGGTGGCCAGGGCCTGTTGGGAGTGAGCATTCGTTTCTGCAGCTTTGATGGGGCAAATGAGAACGTGTGGCACGTGTTGGTACGTATCCGCTGTTACTTGCAGTTTAAGCAGCAGTGTAGGAAAATGTTTTAACAGTGTTGAGGTTATATGGTGAGATTATAAGGGTAGTACTGTTAGGGGATTTTTAGTTTCTGAAAATCAGAATGTGTTGCCTTTAAGATGTGAATTAACATGTAATTCAGTGCTAGGCAGGTGGAACTAGTGGGTATCGTGCTGAGTCAGGAGAGAGGTCAAATCAGAATGATTACTCTGGTGTGGAATATAAAGAAACGTGAGGAAATAACGGTTGGCCCATGGTTAACAGACGCTGAGAGTCAGGCTACAAATCTGAGTCAGTCAGTTGGTGGGTGAGGGGGTGTGGGGGGCGATGAAGAAGGCAACTTTGAGGAATTAGTGGAGGGAGGGGCACTGATCCTCTGGTGGATGTGGTTTTGGACTACTGTATACCTGCAACTATTATGAACAGTATTGTAAATCATAGTGCCTAAATTTTTTTAAATTTTAATAAAAAAGTAAAGGTAAAGGCCCTCCCGTTGATCGTCGATTTGCTCGAGCGGGCCCGGTAACGTCTCCATTGGAGACTTTGTTGTTACTGTGTCTGGCATATCGAATACTCTCGGTAGCTTGCCGGGCTCTCCGAGAGGGGCGGAGGAATCGAACTTGGGTCGGCCATGTTGGCCGCTTGTAAGGCGAACGCCCTACCCGCTGTGCTATCGCTCCAGCCCTGGAGCGAAAAAAGTAAAATATATATATATATGGGTTAAGAAAAAACATCGAGAAATATATATATATATATATATGGGTTAAGAAAAAACATCGAGAAAGAGAAGCAAATATAGGTGCCTAAGATTTGTTTTATTATTTATTCAACCATTAGAAGGTATGTTAAAGCAGATAGCTACAGAAATATCACAGTTCATTAAATATTTTACTTTCAAGATTGTGAGATTTGAAATGCATTCTATAGATTTAGTAGAAACTAGTATAATCTGGCATGTCTACCAAGACAGATTTTTGTTTAGGTCGCTATAATGAAGAATTGTGAACTATAACATTTGTAAGGTTATTTTTTTATACATTGATATTCGGGTGTGTCTCTGTGTCCCCTAGGAAGTGGAATCAAATTCTCCTGCAGCACTGGCAGGTCTTCGCCCTCACAGTGATTATATCATTGGAGCAGATACTGTCATGAATGAGGTAATCGGTTTATTAATAATGAAATGTAAAAATTTCTTTTTATGTTCTTTGTGACTTTGTATACTTTGTATACTGCTTACTTTGTATTTAGGGTTGAAATTTCTCTGTGCTAATCAAAGATAATTTATGCCCTGGGGTTTTTATCAGTGAGATGCCTTAAATGAGAGGTGTCTTGCTAGGTAGAACTGTGAGGATACACACACGTTGTGACCATGGGTAGATTTGGTTTGTGCTATACAGAAAGCTATCATATACTACAAGACTACACCTTCATGTGGTTATTAGTTTTATTTTTTCTTCCTCTTTTTGCTTTTTTAGGTGATAAAATTGTCCCTGATATAATAGTGTATTTTCCTTGTTTTTTATCTAGTGAAAACTACATTACTAATCAAAAATGAGAGAAAAAATGGGGTCTCTGAGTAACCCATTTTTAATAATGGAAATAATGCCAAATACGTAGAATCTATGTGTAGAAGAGTTTTACTAAAATTGCTGGCTAGGGGCTGGAGTGATAGCACAGCAGGTAAGGCATTTGCCTTGCATGCAGCCGACCCAGGTTCAATTCCCAGCATCCCATATGGTCCCCTGAGCTACCACCAGGAGTAATTCCTGAGTGCAGAGCCAGGAGTAACCCCTGGGCATCGCCAGGTGTGACCCAAAAGCCAAAAAAAAAAAAAAAAAAGAAAATTGCTAGCTAGAGCACCAGAGTGATAGTACAGTGGATAAGGCACTTGTCTTATCTCCGTATCCCAGATGGTCCCCCGAGCACTGCCAGGAGTGGATGATTCCTGAGTGCAGAGCGTTGCCATGTGTGACCCAAAAATCCAAAATAAAAATTAAAAAGAAAACTGCTGACTAGAGACAGTTCAGGGACTAAGGCCCTTACTGCTTGCAGGTTCGATCTCCAGCACCACATATGGACCCCTGAGACCTGCCCTGAGCACCACTGGTTGTGACCCCAAATATAAGAAAAACAGAAATTTTAAATTGCTGACTGGGTCTTATGAAATACAATGTAATAGAGGGTTAATTCGTACTGAGTTAAACCTTGCTTGGAGAATTGATTCTGAGAATTTGTTTTTCAAGGCTTGTGGCAGGACCCAGAATCTGTACAGCTGGTCCTTGAGCAGCCTATAGTTAGCTTTGTTAGAACAGTGATAAGGGAAAGATCCCGGCCAGTAGTGAACGAAACAACCTTATTTGAGAACCTGGTTTTGTTTGTTGTCTAACTTACTGAAGTTAAGCAACATAAACATATTTTTGTTCTGTGATATTTTTACAGTCTGAAGATCTGTTTAGCCTCATTGAAACACATGAAGCTAAACCATTGAAACTTTATGTATATAATACGGACACTGATAACTGTCGAGAAGTGATCATTACACCAAATTCTGCATGGGGTGGAGAAGGCAGGTAAGATTGTTTTTAGATTGTTAGGATCGCTTACAACTTACCAGTCAGATGTGTTTTGAACATTTGTTGTTTTTATTTTAAAACAATTTACTGGCACTTTTCTCAGACTCAGTGCGGTCAATCTCTTCAGCAAGACATTTTTCTTTTGGATGTGATTTCATATCATTACTTTAGATAATTGTTACCAAATGAGTCTGCCTCTGGCTTTCCGTCCTTCCTTAGAAACCTCCCATATTTCATTCATTACTACATTTTTTTCTCTTTCTTTTTTGGACTGTCATATTTACAAAGAATTTCTTATCCCCTCAAGCATTTTCTTACCAACACCGTTGTTTTGATGAATAAGCATTTTGTGTAAAAATGTAGCTACCTCTGAAATGCTATTATTGATCAATATAAATTATTTAATCGTACTTTCTTCCTCACCGTCTCTCTAAGATGGACTTCAGTGGGAATTGCAGTGTTGATGGTACAGAAAGTAAGAGAAGAAGGAATAAAGTGATTCTGTAATGTGAAACAGTATTGTGGAATCAGATTTAGATAAAAAAGAGCTGGTTGGCCTGACTAGCTGCTGATATTACCACCAGCCGTAGGTGGAGGTAATATCACGCCAGTAACAGCTCCTTCAGCAGAGGAAAAACACAAATGACTACAAGGCTTTAAAAGGATCTAGTAATGTAATAATTAATATTTGGTATCTAGTAATTTGATAATGTAAGTACCAATAAGTATCTAGAAGTAAAAGCAATGGGGATGCAGACGTAAGTTGAAGCTTAACCGTAAAGGCTCTGTGATCAGAAATGTGGGTATATTTTGGGCAGCAGAACTGCTGTGTTATTGATGGGTACCCTTTGGTTCTGAACGGTAGAAACTAATGGTCACTGTCATGTAAGCAGGCATAAATGTATTATCATACTGTCACTCAAAATTAAAGAAACTGCCAAAGAAGCAGACTGGGAAAGGAGAGGACTCAGAATAACGAGGGATTTAAGGAGGAAGGATTAATTTAGCAATTTCATCAATATTCTACTGAAGGGATGAAGTTGATTTTGGTTTGGTCATTTCTAGGATTTGTGATTGAGGATTAGAGATGTAGAGATATCAGAGACCTGATTTTGATCATGAGCCTCTACTTGGTTTGGGTGGTGTGAGTCCCTTGTTGACAGTCCCACCAGCGCTGCACACAGTGGCAAAGAGAAAGAAATGGTAGAAGGCCAACAGACTGCAACACCCTGTGATCATATCTTACTGGGAGGACAAACTAGAAGTCTAGTTTATACATATATGACTGATTTGTGTCAGCTTCTGAGGTAGAACCATGGCATCTACAAATGACACCATCGGATAGAAGCGCTTGGAGCTCTTCAATCAAAAGGCTGTATGTCATTCATTCAACCAGTACTTGCTAATTGCCATATGCCAGGACTGTTGATGCAGTAAACAGAACAAGCCCTCTCCTCTTCATGACCTTACTGTGTTATTGTGGGGACAGAAGATAAATATGTCGTGTATTGGGTAGCACTGTAACACTGTCCTCCCGTTGTTCATCAGTTTGCTTGAGTGGGTACCAGTAATGTCTCCATTGTAAGACTTGTTACTGGTTTTGGCATATCGAATATGCCATAGGGAGCTTGCCAGGCTCTGCCATGCGGGCAGGATACTCTCAGTATATTGGTTGGTGATAAATAATTATGCAGTATGTTGGATAGTGGTACATGCTTGAAAAAGGTAAGGAAAGGAATTATCCATGATACAGGAAGGGTGTTACTTCATATAGGTTGGTCAGGAAAGATCTCTGATGAGAGAATACTATTTAAATAATACTATTTCAAGGAAATTTGTATTTATATTTTAAACCTCAAAGAAATGTGTGTTATGACTGATAATGACTTTAAGAAAAATAATGTTTTCATAGCCTAGGATGTGGCATTGGATATGGATATTTGCATCGAATACCTACTCGCCCATTTGAAGAAGGAAAGAAAATTTCTCTTCCAGGACAAATGACCAGTACACCTGTCACTCCTCTTAAAGATGGGTTTACAGAGGTAGGAGAACTTTGATTTCCTCGTATTGTACAGTTCACACCAGAAGTCAGGCATTGGTATGTGTAGTAGGACAAACGGTGAGTTTCGGGTTGATTGTGGTGAATCTGAGACTTCTCTAGACTCTGCTGGTAGAGGTTCAATATATGAGTATGAATTTCATTTCAGGGAAATATTAGGCTTGGCATGCAGATTTGGGCATCCTCATGATTCAAAGAAAGGGTAATTAAATTTAACCCAAAGAGCATTGAAAAAAATGTCGCAGAATTGGGTCTGAGAACTGAAGCGGAAATTTTTAAAATCTTTGATAATTAGAAGAATGGGCCAAGTAGGGGGTCCAGCTAGAGAAGACCCCATTTCTAGAAGAAGGACAGAGTCAGGTATGGGTGTACTTCGAGAAGGATTAAATACAAAACAAGTCTTTGAATCAAGCTGTTTCAGAGAGGTGGCAGTGTGCAGATATTATAGAAGATACAGAATTACAGAATATGCTGAATAATGGTCAATGATCAGGTGATGGTAGCTAGTGCTTACTATTTCAAGAGATGACTGGAGAAAAAGAAAGCTAGGTATATGGGACTGTTGCAGGAACACGGAGAGACTGAGAGTGACCGACTGGCACCATATGTACTGTGCAGAGTCCTTACCAAGTGTAGGAATTAGCGATCTGAAGTCAGAAGTGCCACGTCACAGTTCGACAGTAGCGCCGTAGCACTGCCCTCTCGTTGTTCATGGATTTGCTCTAGCGGGCACCAGTAACGCCTCCATTGTGAGACTTGTTACTGTTTTTGGCATATCAAATACGTCACGGGTAGCTTGCTGTGCAGGTGGGATACTGTCAGTAGCTTGCCAGGCTCTTCGAGAGGGATGAAAAAATCAAACCCAAGTTAGTCGTGTGCAAGGCAAACGCCCTACCCGCTGGCTATCGCTCCAGCCCAGTTTGACAGTATATTATCAAAATTACATCTGTAGGAAAAGTTCTTTGAAATAAATTTGAGTAATTGGTTTTTTTTTTTTTTTGAAGGTCCAGCTGTCCTCAGTTAATCCTCCATCTTTGTCAACCCCAGGAACTACAGAAATTGAACAGAGTCTGTCTGGACTCTCTATCAGCTCCACGCCCCCAACTGTCAGTAATGTTCTCAGTACAGGTATACAGAACAAAATTTTGCTTTGTTAAACATGATATTCTTTTCTGTCTCAGGCTACAGAATTTAATCACTTTTCCTTAGAAACTTTATATGAGTTCTGTCATGAAGCTGATACTGATCACTGTGTGCATACACACCTGGCCAGTGTTGGCCTCTTACTAACATGTTTAAACTCTAGGCTTTTCTTGGGTTATACAAGTTATACTTTGACGTGCTGTTTGTCTATCTACTCAACATATATTTGTGCGTCCCCTGAGTAATGGGCACTGGAGATACAAAAGTGAACAAGGTGCTTTTTTTAATAGAGACTCTTGCCCGTACACACGTATTTATTTCTCATTTTCTTTGTTCCTTGTCTATCCTCAATTTGTGCTTTTTTCTTTTTTTCCCTTTTTGGGTCACACCCGGCGATGCACATGAGTTAGTTACTCCTGGTTCATGCACTCAGGAATCACTCCTGGCAGTGCGTGGGGGACCATATGGGATGCTGGGAATTGAACCTGGGTCGGTCGTGAGCGAGGCAAACGCCCCACCCGCTGTGCTATTGCTCCAGCCCCAAATTTGTGCTTTTTTTAAAAATTCTATTTCATTTGAATTTTACTCCCCAATTAGGTATAATTCGTGTACTATGCAATGCGTCCATTGTATCTTTTTAGTATAGTTGCAGAGTTGTGTATTTGTTGTCACTTAAATCAAATGTAGAACATTTCATTTCCCCCCAACGTGACCTGTACCCGATTTCAGTGCTTCCTACAGCAAGACAGTTACGACTTTCTCTTCCTATTGTTTTACCTAGTCCAGACATTCCATATAATATGTGTGGTCTTCAGTGACTGACTTGTTTTACTTAGAATAACTTTCCAGGGTTCAGCCCTTTTTATGGTACTATGATTTTTCTTCTTTTTAATCTCAGCAGATGACCTCTAGTACAGAATTGGTGTTTGAATATTGCCCTCCCGTTGATCGTCAATTTGCTCGAGTGGGCCCAGTAACGTCTCCATTGGAGACTTTGTTGTTACTGTGTTTGGCATATCGAATACTCTCGGTAGCTTGCCGGGCTCTCCGAGAGGGGCGGAGGAATCGAACTCGGGTTGGCCATTTTGGCCGCTTGTAAGGCGAACGCCCTACCCGCTGTGCTATCGCTCCAGCCCCCCGTAGTACAGAATAGACTTAGTAAAAGTGAATTGCATTATTTCCCAAGACAACGGCCCACTTTTGTTTCTGAATAACTCTTAGCCATTCCTCTTCCAAATAAGGGTATCCCATAGCCCTATCACAGCTCTTCTGATCTGAAGGAAATAGCATCTCTCTACAAGTCTCTTTTTATTGTTTAGTCCTCTTGTCACATAATAGTAATTCATATTTTGTCTTATGAAAATGTGGACTGAGATCCCTGATCTTATTAATTGCATAACAGATGAATGCTTTTTTTTTATATTAAAGACAGAAACAGAAGTAAAGCAGTTATTGCTCAAAAGTATTAAGAAATCAACATTTTCACTTTGAGTAAATCATAAAACAGATATGAGAAACAACATTTTTTGTTTAGATTCCTTCTTGTTTGCAAAGAATTGAGCCCAGATGCACATAGGTGTAACACATGTCTGAACTCTGCCATTGAGATACATTCTCCCTCAGCCTCTATGTTTGTTGTACATCTACAGTTTTAATTGTATTGTTTCAAAGTACTCCACTTTTACAAACTTCAGGGTATTTTTTGAGGATCAGAGAAACTACTCAGTGGTCGTGGCCACCTGTGTTGACCTGAATTCAAACCTTGGCACCGTATAGCCACCCCTCCCCCCTCCCCTTAGCCCAGCACCACAGGGCATAGCCCTGGAGACCCCAGCCTGTGCAGACCCATAGTTGCCCTGTTTTCCCCTGCCACCCACACGCCCGACCCTCAGAGAATCTGATGGATGAAAGCAAAAACTTCCCCAGGTGCATATACCTACCATGGCTTCAACTTCAGGAGCTTCACAGTGCCCCATTTCTAAATTTCTGAAACCGTTTTCTTCCTCGCCCTGCTTAAGTCAGGGCTAAAACCAGTCAGTGAACCTAACTCAGCTTAGATAATTTTTTTTTTTTTGGCTTTTTGGGTCACACCCGGCGATGCTCAGGGGTCACTCCTGGCTCTGCACTCAGGAATTACTCCTGGTGGTGCTCAGGGGACGCTATGGGATGCCAGGGATCGAACCTGGGTCAGCCACGTGCAAGGCAGAGGCCCTTCCCGCTGTGCTATCACTCCAGCCCCAGGTTAGATAATTTAGAGCACCTCTTGCCTGGGTCTGAGCTCTGCTAACCTGTGTAAAAGCTCTGCCTGTATAAAAGGCCATGCAGATTGATGCGCGCTGACAGCCAGTGAGACAACCAGAAAACGGGGTGGCTCCCAGCCCTGCCACAGAGACCTGACGGGGGGGGGGGGGGCTGAAGACTCTTCTGATCTCCTCAGTGTGGGCCAGCAAGTTGGATGGCGTTTAAAGTCGGTGCTTTTATTTCAGGTGTACCAACAGTTCCATTGTTGTCACAAGTAAACCAGTCCCTTGCGTCTGTGCCACCAATGAACCCAGCTACTACATTACCAGGTAATTGGTAGAAAGACTAGAGATGTGTGTAAAAGTAGCATTATTAATGCTCTGCATCTTTTTTTTTAAAAAAAAAAAAAAGACTCATACCTGTGTACTGGTTGCTTTTGTCTTTTCATCTCATTGTATCTCTGCAGTAACTTGGTGATAGATGGTAAAGAAGTGGTGACAGGGTTTTAGTCATCCACGCGTTAGCTGCTGGGCCTTAGGCTGCTTTCCCCCAGCCAGCTCCCCCACCCTCAAACCCGTGCCAGAGCAGCACGCGGCAGGGCCAGGCGTCTGTCCACTCCAGTCCCCAGCGCCTCCTCGCGAGAGCTCTCTGGTAGCTCTTGGTGTGAACAGACGTTGTGTCCTAGGAGAGAACACCCCTGATTTGTAGGATTTTTCAGTAGCTCTGACATTAAGATAGATTTTTTTATGTCTCTTTCTAATCTCAGTGGAGACCCAGTCCCTTTATCCAGTAACACAGATTAAATACTATTTCCCTGATCAAATATACTTGCATCCTGAGAGCCGCTGGCTTTGTGGCTGGCATTGCCTTTATACGGACACTGAGCCCTTCGTGTTTGGTCTACTCACGGGCACAGAGAAGGGGGGGGGGGGGGGCGGTATGGTATGATGGTGGCCTGGGTAATTTGGGTGAAATGGGGTACACGGGAATTCTTCACACATTTTAGCAGCTGTCTGAAATGCTCTCAGAACTCGAGACAGCTGGTGAGACTGTAGACCACAGCCACCAGAGGAGAGAACTCAGCCGTTTTTCCAGACACTGGGCCTGATCCCTCCTGTTTCCTGGTGTTCGGCAGCACTTTCACCTCACCCACTGTGCCCTTGAATCGCTTATGTACAGAAAGATGCTTCCATCCAGTCGGCTGAGCTGTTGGTCTTGTACATTAATGAGACTGGCTGCCACGCAGGAGGTGGACCCCGGTCCCCTTGCTCTGCCGTGGGTGGGCGTTTGTTCAGGAACAAGGACTGGCTTCTGATGCAGTGACGTGCCTTGTGTTGTCTGCCTTCTCCTCAGGTCTGATCCCTTTCCCAGCAGGACTGCCTAACCTCCCCACTCTCCCCAACCTCAACCTCCCCACACCACACGTCATGCCAGGTGTCAGCTTACCAGAGCTTCGGAACCCGGGTATGTTGCCGATCTTACGCTCCTAAGGGCTCTGACGAATGAAAAGCTTTGCCCAGGACAGCCAGCCCTCTATTTCAGTTTTTTTCTCGAAAGGGTAAATCAATTTGACAAGTATTTGTGGTTCTCTCTCTGGCCCCTCTGTTCTTCTTGTTTCTTCTCCCTGCTCCCCGACAGCTCAAATTAAAGACCAGCAGGGCGGCATCACTGCTTCTGAACTCCACAGTGCATGCAACAGGTCACTGTAGGGAGAATGGACTCCATGTGGTTTTTCTCACCATGGGGACTGCTGCCACCAGGGAAGTAGTGAGACGTGTTTTCTGTGGACCAGCCCAGAAATGTAGCCTTGCTTAGTGGGCCAGGGTTGTTATTTAATTACTATTCTCCATTAACAAATGTTTGTGTGATCAAAGTTCATTTTAGCTACAAATAGCATCACAGCTATTGCAGGGGTTAACTCTCAGATTCTCTGTTGGTGAGAGGAAGTGTCAGAGTGATGCGCTGTCTGGCCCTAGCTAATGTGCTTCCAGACTGCCGTTGACTTGGAGACAGCCCTGGGCCCAAGCTGAGGGGGTGCAGTGAGTGACTCTGTCCCAGCTACGCACTGTGCCTTTTCTGCCTGGAGAGCCACACCATCTCCATTTATTCTCATGCAGGGTTTCCCAAGGCAAAGGGAGGACCAGGAAGCTCAGAGGAATCCTGCTGTGCTAGCGCTCCCTTGGGCCTTCTCCTAGGCCCTGTGCTCTTGGCTTCTTCCACCTCCCGAAGTCACGGACCCTGAGAGCTCTGAGGGTCTCCCCAGTAGAGCAGTTCTGCTCGAAACCAGTTTCCCAACCTGCTCTCCCGAAGCGGTGCTCTTTTCCTTCTTTCTGCGTTTTCAAACCCTCCGCATGCACTCACCAGCCGCAGACAGTTCTCTATCCATACCAACGCTGATGTTAGGCCAAGCTCCTCTGCACAGCCCCTGTGTCTGCTCCTCTGGGTGAGGTTCAGGGGAACTGGTGTCATATACCCCTCCCCCTCGCCCCCCAGCTCCCAGTGCGGCTGTTTCTCCCTGCTGGGAAATGACCCTGAGCCTTCAAGCTGAGCAGCCGAGAAGCCCAGGTCCAGCCAGCTAGGGATTCGGCCGTACAGTTTGTCTTCTTGCCTCAGCTTTAATGAAATGCAAAGAAAGACAAGTCACAGGAGAAGGACTGCTGTCCTTTGGGTGCTGGGAGGATGTGTGACCTCTGTCATTTTCGTCCTAGGTTTGCCACCTCTTCCTTCCTTGGCACCCCGAAACCTACCTGGCATTGCACCTCTCCCCATGCCGTCTGAGTTCCTCCCGTCATTCCCTTTGGTTCCAGAGGTCTCTTCTGCAGCCACCCCGGGGGAGCTGCTGTCCTCCCTGCCCCCTGCCAGCAGCCTACCTGCTGACCCTGTCACCGCTGTCTCGGCAAAGGCCGATGCTGCCCCCACACTCCCTGTGGATGTGACGCTCCCCACGCCCAAGGCCCCCACCACTGTGGAGGACAGAGCCAGCGAGGTGGCCCCGGCCAGTGAGAAGCCCATGTCTGATGCGGTGACAGATGCGAACGCCTCGGAGTCCCCTTCACTCTGAAGCAGTGCGTGCCGACCCATGGAGCGCGTCTGGAAATGCAAACCACCATTAATTTCATACTAGTTTGTACTGTATCTGTAGGCGTCCTGTAAATAATCGGAAGGGGAAAACTAAACGAGAGGACGAGGACGTGGGCTTCTATCCTTCCCAGTCAGGGTGGGACTGGCAGGCCGGGGAGGGAAAGGTCAGAAAGCGCTTGTATTTTAAAACAACCAAAAAAAAAAATCTGTAAGAGTGGCTTGCTGCCAGGTTTCCACTGCCATTCTCGGGTGTGCATCTTTGGGGAAGGGGGGACAGGGCACTCGCGAGGCTCCCTGTCCCCGTGCTGCTCCTTCTGTAAGAAAAAGAGATGTTTTATGCCTAGTACTCACATGCAACGTTTCTTGTATTTTGTAAATCCATTTGCAAAGAATGCAAACCGCCCGAATGGACCGGGAAGGGAAAAAGAAATTTTACTTTCGGTCTCTGTGAATCACATCTCTATTAAGGTTTACACAAAAATCCAGTTGAAGATGTTTGTTAAAGTTACACCGTGTGCCCTCTTAATCGAACATCTTTTTATTCAGCCTATCCACAGATCCTTGTTGGGAGCTTCCAAAACTACTCAGACAACGTTTTGTAACTGCTGCTGTTGCTTTACACGACCACCGTGAAATGGCATTCAAAAAAATAAATAAAGGCGATGTCACACACTTTTCAACCAGAAGGTGGCACTTTGTGGCTACTTAGAGCCCTACCAGGAAAGCATCAATACAGCAATAAATTCTAGTAATTTTACTTTTCTTCTCGTGGTCCCTTGCCGTCACAACTCCTGATCGCCACTTGCTCCTCGCTGTGTCACATGTCTTAAATGTCATTTGTCATGTCTTCTGTTTGTTTGCTTTCTCCTAAGTTTTCTAAGAACTGGTAAGCGAAGTGGAATTGATTTATTGAATGAAATTAAATGTATATTATGTTCATTTTTTAAAAAAGTAATACAAAGGAGGTTCACTGGTTATTGGTGGGATCCTGGTACAGCAGCCAGGTTCACGCTTGGCAGTGGCTGAAAGCCCCAGATCTAATCAGAGCACTGCCCGGGGTGCAGTGTCAGGTGCCTAGAGTATTTCTCTCAACGAACAACACTTTTTAAAGGAGCTTATGCTCTCTAGGGCATATAGTCACGGGCATATTTCAATACAGTTTTGTACTTTCCAGAACAGGCAGTGTCAAGCATGTCATTGCTCTCTAAAAGATGCTCAGATTAAAAATATATATGTGGGGCTGGAGAGATAGCACAGCGGGTAGGGCGTTTGACTTGCACGCAGCCGACCCAGGTTTGATTCCCAGCATCCCATATGGTCCCCTGAGCACTGCCAGGAGTGATTTCTGAGTGCAGAGCCAGGAGTAACCCCTGTGCATCGCCGGGTGTGACCCAAAAAGCAAAAAAAAAAAGTATATATATATACATGTGTATGTATATATATGTATATATAAAAATGTGTATATATATATATGTATACGAAAGCAGATACTTCAGTGGGAAACGGTCTTTCCTAAGTTCCTCACACTTGTGGGGACACAGCTCTTGGGGAAAGGTGACGGCGCTGGTCCCGGCGTGACGGGGACCCCCGTGAGTCGAGAGGGTGCCGAGCCCCGGATGCCTCATCACTCACAGACTTGGCCCTGGTGGGCTCACGGGACCTCTCAGTCTCTCCTTCCTACTGAAAAGAAATCTCAGCACTTGAGTGGCATCAGGGCTCAGTCTGTGGCATCAGGGCTCAGTCTGTGGACAGTACCTGCCCCTCCCACCTCACCCCCAGTTCCCCCACCCCACCCTGTCCCTCCAAGACTAATTAATAAAGGACTCCATGGCCAGCCAGAGAGTTAAGAATCACTGGAAGTCAGACTGACCTTGGTGCCTCTCTCTGTGGCTCAGCAGTGCCCACATTCATTCAGAGAAGTAGGAAGGGCACGCACGAGACCTGGGTTTCACCCCCAGCACTGAAGAAGGAAAAGGAGAAAGAACTGGAGCTAATGTTGGCGGGGGCCTCAGTTGGGGACTGACTCGGTCACTGTTAGCAGTGAGACTGCAGTGACTTGGGAGGTTGGTTTCTCTCCCCTGTGGAGGTGTTAGAGGTGTCAGACCCAGACAGGCCTGGCCCTCTGCCCTTCATTGCTCTAGGTACGGTTTACATTTCCAAGGGGAGGTTGTTGACCAGATAGAGCTGGAACCCCAACCCTGCCCTCCTCATCCCAGTAGGAAGAGAAAGGCATGCCTGCCCCTCTCATGGGACACAATTCAGAGCATGTTGACTCACATCCTTTCAGCCAGGTGTAGAAGTGGCTGCAGCAGAGAATGGGAGGCTGTTCTGCCGCGTGTCCAGCATACACAGGCCAGAAGAGGAGTTAGTGGGGCCCAGGACTCATCTGGGCCAGGCTATACCAGAGGAAGGGTGCAGCCTTCCTCTACCTCCCCAGCACACTGTGGCCACAGTGCCGGAGAGGGGGCAGGAAGGCTCCTAAGAACTGTGAATTCCTCGGCAGCAGGCTAGAAACCAATGGAGCCCAAGGGAATTGTGATTGGAGAGAGGTAAGACTGCACAGAGGTTAGACTCTGAAGGGTTGGGAACTTAGAGCTTTATCCTAAAAGCAGGAGCCACCAAATGCTTCCCGTGGGGGTTGGCTCAGATCTGCATGTGAGAAATCCCACCTGGGAGCCACACACCTTCACACACACACACACACACACACACACACACACACACACACACACACTTCCCCAGCAAGGTCAACCAGCTCCAAAATGAGAGCAAAGCAGAGGAAAGGAAAGAGCTTGAAAGGAGATTTAGGGAATCAAATAGAGGAAGGTGGTAGGCGTCATGACACCGAGGCCTCATGGAGACAGTTTGATGGCTTGACCGTTCCCTTTGAGTTTTGTCCTCTTTTATTACTTATGCTGAGCTCATGACTCCTTACCCCGAATTTGAAAGTCGAAATAAGACCAACCTTCTTCCTTTGTGCGCCAGCATTCAAGGATGGCCCTGCCTTGGCCTCTCCCTGCAGAGGGCTCCACCAACTCCCTTAGGACCACCTCAGTTAGATGTGGATTCCCGGGAGCCCTGGGACTTTGAAAATCTTCCCTGCACATGAGAGCACGCAACACTGGCTCTGCCCCTTGCGCAAGCTCTTCCCCTGGGCTCCAGTGAGCAGCAGAGAGCCTCCAGGGACTTGGACCTTCCTCCACCGTTTGGCACCACAGAAAGGTCATTTCCTTTTGCCTCTTAGCCAATGTGCACAAGGTCGAAGAAGTTGAAATCCTTGATTTCCACTACTTTTGCATGAGAACGAGAAAGAAGAATTTCCAGAATTGCCATTTAACCCTTTCCTTTCCAAACCACATGGGATACTGAGCAGGGTAGAAACGAGTAACACAGTCTGAGGAGAACACCGGGGCCACAGCCAGCCAGTGGCAGGGCGGGTGGGGCTGTTCCTGGGAAGCACCCCCTGAGGTCCCCTGCTGACATCTTTGCTGCAGAGGGCCGGGGACATAATTTTCACACGTATGAGGGCAACTGCGGGCCTATTGCCTTCAGGTAAAGTAAAAGGAATGTTACACGGTCTAGCAAGTAAGGTCATAAGTACAATCCCCAGGACTGCCACATGCGCCACACATGGTCTTGGCAGCCCTGCTTTCTCTGATCCCCAGTGCTGCGAGCAGTTTCCCGTTGCACCACAACCAGCTATGTGTAAGCACCACAAAAGGATGCAACCCCCAGTGAGCACCACAGCTGAAAAGCTGTGATAACTGGCCAGAAAACAGTGCTGCAGCTGAGATGCTCATGCCTCGACTCCCCGGTGGGAACGCATGCAACTGAAAGAGCCAGCCTTGGTGAGCACAGCAGCCAAGGGTACTGGCGAGCATCACCACCTGATGGGAGACCCCTGCAAGCACCACAGCTGAATGGGACGGCTACGGCTCCCTCGATTGTCACAGCAGCAACGAGGGGAAGTTGGGTGGGGTGAGGAGGCAGTTGTTACTAAAGCAGCTTCACGTGCTCTGCTTGGGAGATAGCCCAGCCAGCAGGGTGCTTGCCTTGCACATAGGGACCACACGTGTTCACACCTCTTCTGGTCCCCAAGCCCTCGAGGAGTAATCCCTAAATACCACGAAAGACAAAAAGAATAAAAGAAAAAACCTCTCTGCGTGTGAGCTGGATAGGGAGTGAAGGTGCCAGAGTGAGCTCTCTCACGGGACAATCTGCCCTGTGGACAGAGACAGCAAAGTGCCTTCCCCACGCCCTCCCCCCACACCACACACACTTCCTTGGAACTCTGTTCTTTATATGGAAGGTGTGAGTTGCCAACACTTGAAAATAAGGGCATTGGACTTAAATCCAGATGGTTGTTGTCCTTAAAAGTCCTAAGATCAGGGACTAGAGCGATAGTACAGCAGGTAGGACGTTGGCCTTGCACGCGGCCAAACTGGGTTCAACTCCCAGCATCCCATATAGTCCCCTGAGCACCGCCAGGAGTGATTCCTGAGTGCAGAGCCAGGAGAAAATCCTGAACATTGCCAGGTGTGACCAAAAAAAAAAGTCCTAAGATCCAAGAGGCAGGAAGGAGAAGAGTCAGTGGACCAAACACCTGCCGTGCAGCCACGAGGCTGAGAGTTGGACCCCTGGTGCTGCTGCATGCTATGAGCGTGGGCCCAGCAATGCTGCTCTCAGACCCCTGCACTGCAGGTGACTTGCCAGCATGCCACAGCTGGCTGTGTGCAAGCACAATCATTAAAGTACAGTATTAAAAAAAAAAAAAAGATACGCCAGGAAAGATAGTAGCAGAGGTGAAGAACTTGCCTTGCATGCAGTCAACCACGCTCAAATCTCCAACACCTCATGGTGCCCCAGAGCCAACTGGGGTTCCTTCAAATGATGTGCAGAAACTGTGGCTCGGATTATCAGCCCCGCAAGCCTGTGTGAGCACCACAGCATGTGTGTGCAGGTACCACGACCAGACACATTCCATCCCAGCCTCACGGCATGAGCATAGAGATGGACAGGGAGAGTTTAAAGCAGAGAAAATAAAAAACGTTTTGTAGTGGAGTGGAGGGGAAAAGTCCTAAAAGTGGCTGGTGACACAGGATCCTCAGCCATGCAAAGACATTCACCCATTTGGGCTCACATCTCCCCATTTGCCTCAGCGCCCCCCCCCCCCCACCTGGCCCACTCGTGCTGCCAACTCCCCAGATGGCCCACACCTGCATTTGCAGAATCTGTGCTTTTCGCCTGGTAAGCACAGGAGGGGAAGTGGGAGGCCAGAGTTCTAAACACTGGAGAGCTCCAGGATCAGAAGTGAGGTCAGCCGCGGGCTTCAGTGTTTTGGATTCATTAATTATGGGATGGACGCTCAGCTGGACCAAACTTGCAGCCATTGTTCCAACTGCACACCCGAGGTTCTCTGGGCAGTAAAGTAGAGACAATGGCAGGAATTTTCCTTTCTTCTGCCTCCTTTCCAGACCCCATTAGTCATTCACCCCAGCATTCTTTGCAGGGATCTGGGAGAGGGCCTGAAGTCTGGCATTCCCCCACGGGCTCTCAAGCATTGGGGAAGGGAATTGCTCCCTCTGAGGTCTGAGGAAACAGCTTCAAGATTGAGTTGAGTGGAGTTCATGCCCAATTCAATCTGCCTAGTCAATGGCTGAATAAATCGCAATACTCCTACATTTTTTTTTTTTATAAACTGTAGCACTGTCCTCCCACTGTTCGATTTGCTCGAGCGGGCACCAGCAACGTCTCCATTGTGATACCTGTTGTTACTGTGTTTGGCATATCAAATACATCACGGGTAGCTTGCCAGGCTTTGCTATGTGGGTGAGATACTCTCAGTAGCTTGCTGGGCTCTCCGGGAGGGGCAGAGGAATTGAACCTGGGTCGGCAGGGTTGGCTGCATGCAAGGCAAATGCCCTACCAGCTGTGCTATCGCTCCAGCCCACTCCTACATTAAAATTTAAAACTCCTACATTAAAATTTAAAAAAAAAAAAGATTCAGTTGAATTACCATGTCTAAAGGCAGAAAGCCTTAAGAGAACTTTTTTTTTCTATACATACAAATTGGGCTGGAGGATAGCACAGCGGGTAAGGCGCTTGCCTTGCAAGCGGCCAATATGGCCGACCCCCTCGGAGAGCCTGGCAAGCTACTGAGAGTATCTCTCCCGCACGGCAAAGCCTGGCAAGCTCCCCGTGACATATATTCAATATGCCAAACACAGTAACAAGTCTCACAATGGAGATGTTACTGGGCCCGCTCGAGCAAATTGATGAATAATGGGAGGATCGTGACATACAAATTGCTCAAATTAAAACTTTCGGATTTTTGTTTTATTTTGATTTGGGTTTGGGGGCCACACTCAGTGACATTCAGTAGGTACTTCTGGTTCTGTACTCCTGATGGGCTCTGGGGACCATAGCAGGGGCTGGGGATTGAACCCAGATTGGTTGACCATGTGCAAAGTGCTTGCTGTACTATCTCTTTGGCCCCTAAAATTTTGGGATGTTTAGTCAGCAAAAACAATAGGGTTAAATTAATCTAGTGGCAGAATGGGAGGGTTTCAGAGCCAACCATGCTGAACGGGCCTATGTACTAGTCACACACTCCACTAGGGACTCCTTGAATTAGACTTCCCCTAAGAAAGAGTCTCTTAGATCAGAAATGCTTCTGTGGAGATGGAAGATGCATGCTGAAAGTAGACTACAGACCGAACATGATTGCCACCCAATGCCTCTTCTGCAAACCACAGCACCCAAAAGGAGAGAGAGAACAAAAGGGAGTGCCCTGCCACAGAGGCAGGGTGGGATGGGGGATGGGGGGTGGGGGGTAGGAGGGATACTGGGTGGGGGTGGAGAATGGGCACTGGTGGAGGGATGGGTACTCAATCATTGTATAACTGAAACCCAAGCACAAAAACTTGTAAGTCTACAACCGTATCTCATGGTGTTTCACTAATTAAAAAAAAAGTCCCTGTGGGGTTCAGATACAGCCCCAGGAACATGATAGCAAGAGTGGATTACCTGGGCATTGCTTCCTGCATGAAAATTATTGGAGATGAGATTCGCTGTCAGGCAGGTACATGAAGCAGACACAGCTCTAACATTGTTTCACTGGAGATCAGAGCTCCTGAATGTCCCACAGAATTGGGGGGCCTGGGAAAATAAACGTGAGAGCAAACACCCATCTGGTTTTGTGAAGGGTGCAAAAATGGAAGGAGAAAAATACTCTGTTGAGCCCAGGGATTTGCAGTTCATCATGGAGTTTATTAAAAAAGCATTTACCCACCTTGGTGTCTGCTAAGCTTATTCTTTTCTTGGAATGACCAGAAAGAAAACGGAATGAATGAAATTCATTTTTTCTCATTTTGAATCTCAACAACACAAATAGTATAATCCAAAGTGGGGGAGTGACACAAGTCATTGGGTCATTGGCTTCTTGATGCCGCCATGATGCAGGAGGGGGCAGGGGAGGTGAGTGAAGCTGAAGCACTCAGGGGAGGGCGGGGTGGGGAAGGGGACTGTCACTGCTGGGCAGGTGGCTCTCCAGCTCTGGCTCATGCCCTCCACTCTCATGGGTTTGGCTTTTCTAATGTTATTTATTTATTTTGAGACATAGCCTTTGGAGCGCCAGAGTCGCTCCCAGTGCTGCTTGGGGAACCATGCCATGCGGTGCCAGGGATCCAACTGGGGCCTCCCGCATGCAAGACATGCTCTTCGGCTCGTTGAGCTCACTCTCTGGCCAGCTTTCCCCCAATTTCAAGAGAAGACAGATGTTATAAGGACACAGCCCGCATTTTAAAAAAATAGACTTGCTCTGGATGAGGACAAAGAAGAGTCCTTTACATACTTTGGGGGGAAGGGAGGGACCGAGGGACAGTGAGAAAATGAGATCCAAGTGACCGCGCAGGTGTTTTCCTTCTCATTTTAGGGGTACCCCGGCAGGTGGCATTCATAGCTCCACTTAACGGAGGTTTGCGTTCCCCAGTGCCCGCAGCGGGAAAGCTCTGGGGTAAGGAGCCGGCTCCAAGGGGGATTGGTGGGAGGCTGAGGGATTTTGGTTCGGGGGTGGCCGCAAGCCTTGGCTCGGTCCCCACGCGGCGACCACTTTTGCTCCGGGACTCGGTCCTCCGCGCGGCCCGGGCGTGCGGCCCAGCGGGGCTCGCAGTGCGCACCCTGGACACCAGGTGGCGCCACGAGCCCGGGAAAGCCGCGCCCCGTCGGAGGCCGCGGGGTCTCCGGGCCGGCCTCGCAGGGCCCTGGGCGGGGCAAGGGTGGGGGCGCTTTTTTGTTCTGGGCTTCGGGCTCCCGGACCGCGACCCCTGCCCGCCCGCCCGCCGAGCGAGTGGAAACCCGGGTTCGCTTCCGTCACGGCCACCCCTGGCAGCTGGTTCCCGAGTAAACGCGGGGCCCGCGGGGGGTGGGGACAGCCGCGACTCCCACAGCTCAGGGACGCGCGGGGCCGAGCAGGAAGGTGCCCCTTCCCAGCCTCCCCGCTGCCTCGCCCCTCACACCTCTCCCCCTACATCCTCACCCTACACCTCTCCCCCTACAGCCTCCCCTCTCGCACCTCCTCCTGCCTTGCTCCTCACCCCTCTTCCTCTACAGCCTCACCCTCACGCATCCCCCCCAACCCTCAGGCATCTTCCTCTATAGCCTCACCCTTCACACCTCCCCCACGTCCCCGCCTCACCCCTACACCTACCCTACAGCTCCCCCCTCATGCCTCCCCACTGCCTCACCCCTACACCTCTCCCCCTAAAGCCTTCCCCCTCCTCCCTCTCCCCCTCACGCCTCCCCCCAGCCTCACCTCTCACACCTCTCCCCCTAATCCTCACCCCTACACCTCTCCCCCTAAGCCTCTCCCCTCACACCTCCTCCTGCCTCCCCCTCACACCTCCCACGCCCCCGCATCACCCCTACACCTACCCTACAGCCTCACTCCTCACAGCTCGCCCTCTACAGCCTCCCCTCTCATGCCTCCCCCACTGCCTCACCCCTGCACCTCCCCCTACATCCTCACCCCTCACATCTCTCCCCCTACAGCCACACCTCTGATGCCTCCCCCCGCCTCCCCCCTCACACCTCTTCTCCCAGCCTCACCCCTCATGTCTCCCCTAGCCTCACCCCTCACGCCTCTTTCCCCACAGCCTCATCCCTATGCCTCTCCCCTAGCCTCACCCCTCACGCTTCCCCCCACACCCACAGCCTCACCCCTCAGGCCTCTACCCACAGTCTCACCCTTCACACTCTCCCTCCACAGCCTTAACCCCCACTCATGCCCACTCCCCCAGCCTCACCCCCTCACCCCCATTTTCTCCTTGCGCTCCCTCCGCATTCTCCCCTACTCACGCCTTCTCCCCCCAGCCTCACTCCCACTCACACTCTCTCCCCCAGCCTCATCCCCTCACTCCCGCTCCTCCCCCAGCCTCATGCTCACTCCCCCACCTTGCTGTCTCTCTAGCCTCTCCCCTACTCATGCCCTCTTCCCCCCCCCCAGCCTCATCCCCTCAAACCCGCTCCCCCTTGCTGTCCCCGTCTGACCCCCTTACCCCTTCTCCCCCTTGCTCTCGACCCAGCCTCACCCTCTCATGCTCTATCCCCCTCAGCCTCACCCCTCACTGCCCTCTCCCCCCTTGCCGTCCCCCCAGCCTCTCCCCAAATCATGCTTTGTCCCCTTGGCTAGCCCAGTCTGACCCTTACCCCTTTTCCCCCTTTGCTCTCCCCCCAGCCTCACACCTTCACACCCTCTCCTCCCTTGAGCTTCCTCCCAGCCTCTTCCCGCCTCACCCCCTCTCCCCTTTGCTCTCCCTCCCAGCCTCTCTCCTCACGCCCTCTCCCCCCTTCCTCCCCCCCACCCCCACCAGCCTCAAGCAGCCTCTCCCCCTTGCACTTCAGCTCTAGGCCTTGCCCTGGACTTAGAACTTGGGGGTAACACGACCCCTCCATTGCCCCCCCTCTTCCCCGTTATCCCAGAGTGGTCAAGGCTGAGCCTGGGCCTTCCTCCCAGCTCTGCCCCTCCCTCCCCCGCGCCCGACCAGGCAGACGCGCCCCTGCATCCTTCACTCGCAGCCTGCCATGGAGTGGGCGGGGCTTGGGTCCAGGTGCCAGGATCCCAAGGTAGCCCACCGCGGGGTTGATCAATTAGCACTGGGATCCGGTGGGATGGCTCTAAGAGGCGGGGAGCGGGGAGCGCAGCACGCTTCCATCAAAGGAAATCGGGGAGGGCTTCCCTGAGGAGGTGGCATTATTCAGGACTTTGGAAAACCACGGCTGGGTGGTGGGGGCACCCTCGAGCAGAGTGGAAGGTGGTGTCTCCAGGAGGAACAGCACCGGCGGGCCAGGTGTGTGAACACCGTGTGTTCTGGAACCGCGAGGAGGGGGTCTGCAGCAGGAAGGTGCGCTGCGGGGTGGGAGTCGGTCGCCATGTGGCTGCAGGCGGTGGTGGGGGCGGGGGGGAGTTGGGCCACTCAGGAGCCCAGATCACGGTCCCGCGGCGCTGGTAATAAAAGGGTTTCTGTTCCGGTTCTGCAGGGGAGTGAGGGTTCCGAGGGCTGGACCTGACAACAGTCGGCGGCTGAGCAAACCTCCGTTTCCGCGAGCAGACCTGTCAAGAGTGGACCGTGGGCTCCGGGGAGGACACGGACCCCGAGGAACGGGACAGGAGCGCCAGGCTCCGCCGTGCCGAGATGCGGCTCTAACGCGCCCCCCCGCCCCGCCCCCCGGGCCCCGGTTCCCCTCCCAGCTCCACTCTGGCGGTGGCTGCTGGTCTCAAAGACCCGGGAAGGCCCCCAAACTAGGCGCTAGGGTGTCACCTCTCAGCCGAGGTGGCCCTTTCCACCAGCTCAAAAAGTGTCCCCCCCCCCCCCCCGCCAGTGTCGGTCCCGGGGCTCAAAAGCCCCAGTGAAAGGGACAGAGGGACAGTACAGCAGGTAGGGGACTTGCCCCTATGGTCTCCCGGAGCCCCGCCAGGTATGGCCCCCTGAGCACAGAGCCAGGAGTAAGCCCTGAGCACTGCCAGGTGTGTCCCCCTCCACCCCCCCCACCCCACACATCTCAGAAAAGAAGAGAAAAGAAGAGAAGAGAAGAGAAAAGAAAAGAAAAGAAAAGAAAAGAAAAGAAAAGAAAAGAAAAGAAAAGGAAAGAAAAGAAGCCAAAACCATCAAAACCCCTATGAGAACTGGAGCAGTAGCACAGAGTAGAGCAGAGTGCTTGCCTTGCACCAGGCCTGCGGGGCATTTAATCTTTGTCACCACACGATCTCCCCCATTCCCACCCACCAGGAGCAACCTGAGCACAGCCACATGTGACTCAAAAACCAAACCAATACATACACACACACACACACACACACACACACACACACACACACGAGGCGGAAAACTAGTACAGGAGGGGAGGCACCTGCTTTGGCTCCAGCTTTGCCTGGCTGATTCTGGATGGATTCCCCCGAACGGTATATGGTCCCCTAAGCACTGCCAGGACTCACCCCTGAGCACAGAGCCTCTGAGCACTGCCCCCCCCCCCTCTCATATACCAGGCCAGAACACCAGAACACTCAGGTGACAGATCACTGCCTGGCATGTTACAAAGTCCTGAGTCGAAGTCCATCCTCATCACTGCATGTGGTCCCTTTGCACTGTCAGTGATGCCTCCACCCTTTTGATTAGGCCTCTATAGCACAGCGGTAGGGCATTTGCCTTGCACACAGCCAACATGGCCGACCCGAGTTCGATTCCTCCGCCCCTCTCGGAGAGCCCGGCAAGCTACCGAGAGCATCTCGCCCGCACGGCAGAGCCTGGCAAGCTCCCCGTGACGTATTCGATATGCCAGACACAGTAACAACAAAGTCTCCAATGGAGACGTTACTGGGCCCGCTCGAGCAAATCGATGAACAATGGGAGGGCCATTTTAATTTAAAAATTAATTAAAAATGCAAACACCAAATGCCTGGGTTCATCCTCTATGCTGTGATAAGGGTTTTTTTGGGTGGATGGTCTTGGGGACCCAGGGAGTAGCAAGGGGAAGTGGCCTGGGAGGCCGGTTTCACTGTCCCTGCACCCCAAGCACTCCATCCCTGCTCCCTGGGTTCAGTCAGCAACTGCAAGGGACCCTCTCACAGGGAACTCACAGAGTCCTGGGATAACTTAAAAGGTGTGTTTCCCCACCCACCCCACAACTGCCTCATAGCTATCAGGCGAGGATTAGATATCTGGGGATTGGAATGGGGTGGGAAAGATCTTTCAGATCCCTTTTTTTCCAGGGGAGACGGGAGCAGAATGTTGGGGTGCACTCACCAAGAGCTGCTTACTTACACTCGCTGCTGAACTCCCAGTTGAGGCAGCAGGGTGGGTCGCATGGGATAAGCAAGTTAAAGTGATAAACAGTGCTCACTTGCAAAAGGTTCTGTTCAGAGATTTCTTGTATGGGAGAATGAGCACAAGTCCTTAGCACTAAGGATGAGAACTCAGTTCCAGAGCACCTAAAAGCAGAGGCTCTTTGCTTTATTTTAGAACAGAGGAGCTCCAGGAGAGAAAGACATTTACAGGCAAACATGTTAAAAGATGACTGTGGAGGCTGGGGGGATAGTACAGCGGGAAAGGCACTTGTCTTGCTCACAGCCACCTCAGTTCGATCCCCGCAGGCACCACAGAGCCAGAAGAGATCTATCTGAGTGCAGAGCCGTGAGTCCTGGGTAGCCACTTCCAGCCCCGGAGCAAAAACAACAGAAACAAAAGGCTACTGGGGTTAGATCAATGATATCATCATCTGGGACTTAAGCAGCTCATATTTGCAGTAAAAGTGATGAAATGACCTGGGACCTTGTTAGAGAATTAGCAGAGAGTTTTTAGTCACTTGCCTGATACGTTTTTCAGTCACTCTGCATCTTCTAGTGCCAGACACTCTTCTAGACATTAAGGAAGCAGCAGTGTGGAGAAGTGAAAAGAGCATTTCTCTCCTGTACCGCAGCTTTCATTGTATTTCTAAGTTTTATTTGAGGAAAGATTGTTTAAAGGTGTAAATGTTTCCATATTTTAGAGGAACCATGTCACCACCCCATGCTCAAAGTGCCAACATATGACCATCAAAAGCCTGTGGGCTCTTCAGCTGTGCCCTTCCCAGAGGACCCTCAATTCTGGGGGCAGAATCTAATTTGTCCTCCTTGGACATTGTCTCCCCTTCCCTTGTTCTGTTTTATATCCCACAGATGAGTGAGATCATCTGGTATTTGTCTTTATCCTGATTTTCTTCGATTAATTCCATGTTCTCCAATTCCATCCAAGCAAAAAAAGCAACATTTATCTCTTCTAAACCTTGTGTTTATACTCTGTCATCTTGGCCCATTCATTTGTTTCAAGGAAAGATTAATCAACCACAGTGATTTCCGATTTCTCTGTGCTAACATTGGATCAACAGTTTCTTACCTGAAGACTCGAGGAAAACAGAGTTGAAGTACGGTTCACATTGAACCGGGGCTGGGGTTAGGGTTACTGCCCACCAGGGCTGCTAAAAGTCTGGGAGTAACTTATAGCTGGCTCTCATGGTCCTACAGCAGTAAATTCAACCAAGTGACTCAACACTGCAGATTGAACCCATGAGGGCCTAGAAAAAAGTTTATGCAATTCCAGCCTGTGTTGATCAAGGGTCAGCTGTGCATCTCAGACTAGAATTCCCTAAAGCCGCTGGATATCCTTGCCAGTACCTCGATTTGCAGCTGAAGAGATATTCCTGGAGTTCTGATCACTAAGCAGAGACTAAGACTAGTCACATTATTTCATGTTCAAAGTTAACAATTTTTGGTTGAGAAATGATTTTACTGTAGGTGGCTAAGCCTTCGACATTTCCACTGTACTTTTTATTTGGTGGCACTGATCCCAAAACCATCCACAGTGAGGTCATTTCTCAGTAGTGGAACTATGTGATGGCCTCTCTCAGGTGCTGTTATCCTACACAAAGGCTTATTTCACAAAGACTCCTCAGAGCCCAGAGAGTGTCTGGCAGGGAACAGCATCCCGCAGGTACCTCATTGGATGAAAGAAGGATCTTTGAAGGGCTTTCTGACACTCATTTTACCAGGCTAATTTTCACAAATCTAGACTAGGCAAGGTATATAATACTGAACGCATTATTTTCTAAATGCTCAGAAAGGGCTCGAGGAGGATGGAATTGTTCTTTAGAACTGAACTGTTATTTATCTACCAATATCCTTTTATTTATTTATTTATTTATTTATTTATTTTTCCAATGTTCCCAATGTTCTCCCTTCCAAAATTCAACACGCCATATCGTCAGTAAAGAAACAAAGAGCACCTGGCCCAGACAAGATCAGACCTCCTGAACACCTGAAGAACTTACCATCAGTAATCATCAATATACTGGCTCGGCTCTTCACGTGCTACCTGTCTGAATGCAAGGTTCCATCCCAATGGAAAACCAGCAAGACTGTACTACTATACAAGAAGGGAGACATCCATGACATAGGCAACTATTGCTCAATCTGCCTATTGTCTGTCATCTACAAATTGTTCACTCGAGTCATCCTGAATAGGATTAGCAGAACACTAGATGAAGGACAACCATGTGAACAAGCTGGGTTCCGAAAAGGATTCAGTACCATCGACCATATCTACACGATTACTAAGCTCATTGAGGTTTCTCAGGAGTTCAAGATGCTGCTCTGTTTAACGTTCATTGATTTAAAGAAGGCCTTTGATTCTGTTGAGATGGAAGCGGTCATTGAAGCCCTAGCCAATCAGGGTGTACAAACTCAATACATCAGGATCCTCCATGAGCTCTATCACGGATTCACTACCAGGATCTTACCATTCTACAAAGAAGTAATCATCCATGTCAAGAGAGGGGTTCGGCAGGGTGATACCATTTCACCAAAACTCTTTAATGCCACCCTCGAGAACATCATGTGACTACTGGAATGGGAAGAAATGGGAGTGAAAATAGATGGTCGGCAACTACACCACCTCTGCTTTGCTGATGACATTGTTCTAATAACACCAAACATCAGCCAAGCGGCACAAATGCTGACCGACTTCCACCGTGAGTGTGGAAAGGTCGGACTACAGCTGAATCTCACGAAGACAATGTTTATGAGAAACAGCCTCGTTCCTGGCGCTCCATTCGCTCTCAACGGAACCACCATCTCCAAATGCAACAGTTATATATACCTAGGTCGAGAAATCAACATGATGAGTGACCTGGCACCTAAGTTACGCAGGAGGAAGAGAGCGGCTTGGAATGCCTTCAAGAGCGTTGAAGAAATAACTAAGAGGACAAAAAACCTCCAGCTACGAGCACATCTCTTCGATTCCACTGTTTTTCCTGCATTAACATATGCCTCAGAAACCTGGGCCCTACGAAAATAGGATGAGAACACTATTCGGGTCTCTCAAAGAGGAATTGAAAGGGCTATGCTTGGAATATTACGCTTCACTCAAATGAGAGATAGAATCCGGAGTTCTGATCTCCGTCAATGCTCAAGAATCAGGGATGCTGTCTCATTTGCCAAGGCATCAAAAATCAGATGGGCTGGACACGTAATGAGGTTTACAGACAACCGCTGGACTAGAGCCATTACTGACTGAATTCCACGGGACATCAAAAGATCGCGTGGATGCCCACCTACAAGATGGTCAGACTTCTTCATCAAGACCCTGAATGATCGGTTTGAGACTCTGCATGTTCCTAGAACGAACAGATGCCATTGGGCTATGCTAGCACGCAACAGGGATGAATGGAGACGTTACTGGCACCCACTCGAGTAAATTGATGAATAACGGGGGATCAAGTGATTTATTTATTTTTTAACTTTTGAATTGAATCACTGTGAGATAGACCTTTACCAAGCTGTTCATGATTGGATTTCAGTCATACAGTGTTCAAACACCCATCCCTTTCTCCACCAGTGTACATTTCCCAGGACCAGTGTCCCCAGGTTCCCTTCTGTCACCCACCTCCCCCCCACACACACACCTTCTGCCTGCCTCTATAGTAGGCACTTTTCTTCCTCTCTTTCTCTCTCTCTCTCTCTCTCTCTCCCTCTCTCCCCCCCCCCTTTTGGGCATTGTGGTTTGCAATAACCAATATCTTTTTAATTTTGAAAATCCTTCTTTGATTTACTTGAATTCATTCATAACTAAGCCCACACACATTATGTATTGCTACAACAACTACAGTTAACAGTTAATCTAGTTGACATCTGTCACCATATAGATTTTTTTGTGTGGGTTTTTTTTGTGTGTGTGTGTTTTAGTGACACTTTTGTTTTGGTTTAGTCACACCCAGCTATCCTCAGGGCTTGGAGGACCATCTGGGGTGCCGAAGATCATACTGGCGCCAGCTGTGTTTAAAACAGTGTCCTTGCTGCACTCTCCCCAGCCCCAGTGACTAGGGTTTTCATCAGTGACATTGAGTATCTTTTCATGTTCCTATGGGCCAACTTGTTCATAGTTTGGGAAATGACTATTCATGTCCTCTGCTCATTTTAAAATTAGATTGTTCTTTTGTTAATGGGTTAATCACTGTCACTGTATCACTGTCATCCCATTGTTCATCAATTTACTCGAGCGGGCGCAAGTAACATCTTCATTCATCCCAGCCCTGAGATTTTAGCAGCCTCTTCTTACTCGTCTTTCCCAACGCTGCCTTACTGGATGCTCTTTCAGGGTCAGGGGGATGAGACCCTTTATTATTACTGTTTTTTTAATTTTATTTTATTTTTATTTTATTATTATTTTTATTGTTACTGTTTTTGGCATATCGAATACACCACGGGTAGCTTGCCAGGCTCTGCTGTGCAATGGGTTAATACAACTTGAATATTAACCCCTTAATAACACATAAAATTTGAGGGGTATGGTGCCACCAGCAGGTCAATCTGTACCTGTGAGGCGAGTACATCAGCAGCCTGATGGTGCCTTCAGACTTCCATATACCCCAAAATTGCTGCTGTGCCTTTGGCCAGACCCCAAAAACTTGGGGCAAAGTTTACTAAGAAAGTAAACGGCCAAAAGTTAGGTATGTGGGAGACATACCTACAACTCACCTCTGGCTCAGCTATATAATTGGAGGCATGGCCTCTCTGGTTCCTGATTGAACTGCTTAATGGCCATGATCCCAGAGACTCAGAAACAAATCTCAAAACCCAGCGGCTTTTGGCAGAAATGCATCTGGTCCCTGCAGTAGGTTACCGGTTCTGGGCCAACCCAGGTGGGAATAGGTTTCGTGCCTTGGCCTGTTCCTCCTGGAGGCCTAGTGGCCGCCATCCTCCAGAGGCCACTGGACAGTCAGGTTTGGGCCCCCAGTGACGAGACATGCAGGGCCTCACGGGATGGGGGTGGAACCGGTCCTATTCTCCTCGTCCCAATGAGACCCCACGTCATCACCCATGAACGGCCTCTCTGGCTCCTGATCAAGCTGCTTAATGGCCATGATCCCAGAGACTCAGAAACAAATCTCAAAACCCAGCGACTTTTGGCAGAAATGCGTCCGGACCACGCAGTAGGTTACTGTCGCTGGGCCACCCCTTTCCCCCCTGGGTGTTGTCCCTGTGCCTGCTTCCCCCTGGCGGCTCGGTGACTGCCATCCTCCAGAGGCCATTGGACAGTCAGGTTTGGGCCCGCAGTGACGAGACATTTTGGGCCTCACAGGATGGGGGTGGAGCCGGTCCTGTCCTCCCCATCCCAACAAGACCCCGAGTCGCTGCCCACAAATGGCCTCTCTGGCTCCTGATCAAGCTGCTTAACGGCCATGATCCCAGAGACTCAGGAGCAAATCTCGGAACCCAGTAGGTTTTGGCAGAAATCCCTCCAGATTTAAATGTTAAAAGTTCAGACTTTCAAAATCGCGTGGCCACTACTGCAGCCATGCAACATCATATGTTATTCATAACCAGCAATAGAAAACAAATTGTCTACGGTTGCCTTTTCAGCAGATCTGAGTGTTGGGGTAAAATCTCAAATAATAATGGTGTCAAAATATTGAATGTGATCAAATTAGAGAGAGAGAGTAATGGGGAAATCACCTGCCCCACAGGTAGGGGGAGAGTATGGGGTGGGGGTATACTGGGGTTGTTGGGGGTGGAGAATGGGCACTGGTGAAGGTACGGGTGTTTCATCGTATGACTGAGACTTAAACCCGAAAGCTTTGCAACTGCTCTCACAGTGATTCAATAAATAAAAAGTAAAAGTAAAAAGTAAAGGCCCTCCCGTTGATCATCGATTTGCTCGAGCGGGCCCAGTAACGTCTCCATTGGAGACTTTGTTGTTACTGTGTCTGGCATATCGAATACTCTCGGTAGCTTGCCGGGCTCTCTGAGAGGGGCGGAGGAATCGAACTCGGGTCGGCCATGTTGGCTGCGTGCAAGGCAAACGCCCTACCCGCTGTGCTAAAATTATAAAAAATGAAAAAAAAAGTAAGGTGGAGTTCATGCACAATTCAATCAGCTAATCAGTGGCTGAATAAATAGCAGTACTTCTACATAAAAAAAAAGAAAAAATAAAGTTATTTAAAGAAGAAAATTAGGCAAAAAAATTGTATGCATTTTATCTTACTTAGTTGGTTTCCTTTTCATTGTGCTTATGATTTCTATCTTTTCCATCCTACAGTCAGTGGATGTACCACTGACTTACTTTTGCTTTTACTACTTTGCTATTGCAGTCATATCCAAGAAACCATCACTGAGCTATCAAAAGCTTACTGCCTACATATTTTTAGGAACTTTATGGTTTCAGGTCTGATGTCGAGGTCTTTAATCCATTTTAAGCTAATTTTTGTGTATGGCATAAAGAGTCCAGTTTTATTCTCTTGCTCATGAAGGACCAGTTTTACTGACACTGTTTATTGAGAGACTGACCTTATTCTATATTCTTGATCCCCATGTTGAGTTAATTGACCATAATTGTGTAGGTTTGCTTCTGGCTTATCTAATCTGTTCCATAAATCTATGTCTTTTTGAGTTCAGCATTTTTGGGCCACACCTGGCTGTGCTCAGGGCTCGCTCCTGACTCAGTGCTCAGGAATCACTCCTGCTGCGGTTCTGGGGCCATATAGGAAAATGGAGTTTAAATTCAGATCAGCCATGCGAAGGTAAATGCCCTACCCACTGTACTATCATTTGAGTCTGGTCTCTTTTTATTTCAATGTCATCCATACTTGTTTTTTGTTTTATTTTGTTTCATTTGGGTGTCACATACAGCAATGCTCTAGATTCAGTTCTGATGGGGGTCAAGGGGCCTTTATGCAATGCTGTGGATTGAATGTTGGTTGCCTTAAACCCTGTACTATCTCTCCAGCCCAACACCCTACTGTTTTGTTTACTATAAATTTGTAATACAGTTGAGAAGCAGGGGCAGCTTTGTTCTATCTCAAGGGTGCCATGACTATTCTGAGGCCTTTCTGGTTTGATATACACATTTTCTAGTTTTCTGATTGTTCTATTTCTGTAAAGAATGGTATTGGTGACCTGAAAGAGGATCAGGTTTGCACACCTGACCCTGGTTCAATCCCAGGAACCATATAGTTCCTTGAGCATTGCCAGGTGACCCTGAAAATATTAAGGAGGCCCTGGAGGTCCCAGTACCACAGGACCTGAGCAGACCACATGACTAGTCTCTAGCACTGAGCCATTGGGTCCAGTTTACTAAGTATCTCTGGACGTGGTCCCTAGAACCTGTGAGTCCTGCTTGGGAGGGGCCCCTCCCAAATGAAAAATGCCATTAGAATGTTTTCCAATCACTATTAGAATGGAAATTATATTGGATCTGAAATTGCTTTCAGTAGATATTATTATTATTATTATTATTATTATTTTTAGAGGCACACCTAATGGTGCTTAGAGCTTACTCCTCTGTGCTAAGGGATCACTCCTGGTGGTGCTCAGGGACCCATATGCCAGGGGTCAAGTGAAGGTTGACTGCATGCAAGGCAAATTCTTTACCTGCTGTACTATCACTTTGGTTCCCTAGTATGGACATCTGAAGAATATCAAATTCTTCCAAATCCTTGAGGACAGAATATCTTTCCATTTCTTCTATCTTGAAGCTTTCAGTGTACCAGTCTTTCACCTCTTGGTTACACCTATTTCTAGTTTTTCCTTTTGAATGAGATTATAAATGGGGTTGTTTTCTTAATTTCTTTTTGATGTTTTGATAGTATATAAAATAACACCTATATATTGTTTTGCATCCTCCAATTCACTAGATTAGTTCTAACATTTTTTGGTACAGTCTTTAGGAGTTTTCCATATATAAAATCTTGCCACCCACAAATACCGAGTTTTACTTACTTACAATCTGAATGCACACTTAATTGTTCTAGTGAGAATAGTATACAATTCAATTCTATGCCGGATAAAACTGAAGAGAAGGCTTTACTTTTCTGGTTCCTGATTTTGGGAAAAGAGGCTTTGCTTTTTACCACTGAGTATAATGTTGGTTATGAATTTGTGATATCTCACCTTAATTTTGTCAAGGTATGTTCTTTCTGTACCCACTTGAGTTAAAACTTTTTTTTATCATATATGTAAATATGCCAAACACAGTAAAAACAAAGTCTCACAATGGAGACGTTACTGGGTCCATTTGAGAAAATCGATGAACAACGGGAGGACAGTGACAGGGACAGTGCCAGATATATGTAATTTTTTTTTCTTTTTGGGTCACTCCTGGCGATGCACAGGGGTTACTCCTGGCTTTGCACTCAGGAATTACTCCTGGCGGTACTCAGGGAACCATATGGGATGCTGGGAATCAAACCCGGGTCAGCAGCGTGCAAGGCAAACGCCCTACCCGCTGTGCTATCTCTCCAGCCTCTATATGTAAAATTTTAACGGCAGAGCCTGGCAAGCTACCTGTGATGTATTCGATATGCCAAAAACAGTAACAATAACGGGTCTCATTCCCCTAACCTTGAAAGAGTCCCCATTGGGCTATGCTAGCATGTGAGAGGGAAGAATGGAGATGTTACTGGCACCCACTCGAGCAAATGGATCAACCACAGGACAACAAGAGATACAAGTGATGTTAAATTTTATCAGATGCCTTTCTCTATCTGTTGAAATTAATGTATGATATTTCTTCTTGTGTTGAATGATGTATCATGTGTATTGTTTCTGTCTAATTTGATTGCATTGTGTAATCCTTTAAATATTATTTATTTTGATGTTTTTGTTGAGGATTTGCACCTACGGTCATAAGAAATGTGAGCAGATAGTTTTACTTTTCTAAACAGGAGCCACCCACAGTGGCATTCTGGGGGCCTAGAGCCACTTCTAGAGTTGCTCAGCTGAGTGGGGTGGGTCTCTGGGTAACAGGTCAGGACTAGGATCCAGCTGGACAGTGCACAGGCCCAGAGTGCTCAGGGCCACCAGGGTCCTGTGAGGCAGTGATGGGATTTTGCAATGCTGGGGACAGACTTCAGGGCTTTGTATGTGCAAGGCCCATGTCTACCACTTGTGCTGTCTCCCAGCTGTGTCATTCTTGTCTGGTTTTTATATTAGAGTAATTCTGATCTTGTAAAATGGATTTTGAAATGTTTCCACTGGCTCCTCTGAAGGTCTTTGCACAGGGCTCGGTGTCTTTAAAGGTAGCAGCCTCACATTCGGGTGAGGCCAGATGCTGTGTCTACATAAGCCTGTGTAAATTCAGAACCCTCACTCAAGAGGGAGTGGTCCACGGAGAGTGAATCTTTACTTAACACTGCCTGTGGGCTTTTTGGAAACTGTGACTGTAAGTGAGACAATGAATAATGAAAAGCAGTTTTTCCCCAGGGCTAACTGCTATACTTAAGCATTCCTATAGCATATTAGCTCATAAAACATAACTAAAGTTCTAAAACAAAGGCCTCAGGGCTGGACAATAGTATAGTGTTAGGACCATGCTTTAGGACAGACCTGTGTTCAATCCGGGAACCACATGGGCCTCCAAGCACAGCCAGGTGTGGTCCCAGATGGCCTGAGAGTAAGTGGGGTCAGCTGCAAGTTTGGTGCCTTCCCTGCTACTCCCTTCTCTGGCCCCATGGAACCTTATTCTTTTGTGGGAAACTCCTACGTGGGTGTCTCTTGGAGTGCCCGAGGAACTAGTTCTGTCCTCATGATTCTCTACCATCTGGGCTCCAGTTGGATGCCATGGCCCAAGGGTGCAATGCTGCTTAGGCCCAGGAAGCTCTTACACACGTATGCACATGCACACACTCGGCTGCCATACTTAGTGGAGACTGCACGCTGGTTGTGGTGCTTGCTGGGGTCATTGAGGGGCTCACAGCCGAGCTGGAGGGACACACTCATGGCCATGGTGCTCCCAATGGAGCACACTTTGTGCACATTTGGTTGAGGTTTGTCAGACCCCGCCCACCCCCACCACCTGTGGCAGTGTTGGAGCTCAGTTCACAATACCAGCTCACAGCCTTCTGCGTGCAAAGCAGATACTTTATGCCCTTAAGACCTATTTTATTAAAAAAGTTTTTTTGGGGGGGACCTACACCTGGCTGTGCTCAGAGAACAATCCTGGTGGGGTCAGGGCACCATATGGGATGACAGAGAATGAACCTGGGAGTACTGTATGCAAGGCAAGTGTCTTACCAGCTGTGCTATTGCTCTCTCCATTAACAGCAATCAATGCATGTTGAAGAGAAAGGTTCATCTCTTCAATAAATGCAAAAAAAAGACTGGTCAAACATATACAAATAAAATTGGACCACTATACGTAATTTTTAATGTTCATTGCATAGAAACATGTGTCTTTGTGTATGGCTCTTACTGCAATTTTACTGTGCTAATTTACTAGTTCTAACAGGTTTGGGTGAAGTCTTTAGCATTTTGATATATTCCACTTACAAATACTGAGTTTTCTTTCTATTTAGCCAGGTCACGACTTTCTATATTGTGTTAAATAGAAGTGATGAGAGTGGGCATTTTCCTCATTGATCCTTCTTCAGCTTTACACTGCAGAGAATGTGAGCTGTGAATTTGTCGCATCTGGCCTTTTGTCATGTATTGGTATAGACCCTATGTACATAGATCTTTGTCTAAGAGGATGCTGAATTTTGTCAGCTGCTTCTTCTCTAGCGACTGAGATGATCATGATTTTATTTGGGGGCTACAGATGATGGTGCTTGGGGGCTACTTCCAGCAGGGCTCTGCACTATGAGACCACACCCAGGCCTTTCTCATGCAAAAGCATGCAGTCAGCACTTCCTCACACAATACGCTTCCAACAAAGTGCTCTCACATTAGGCACTTTGAACTTTCTCGCCTCAAGATAGGTGACATGCCTTTAATCTTTTGTTGACGAAGTTTGCAGAAGCTGAACTATCCTTGCACTCTAGCAATAAAGCCCACCTGATCATGGAATTAAACCCCTTTATTTTTTAGGTTTTGGGGCCACACCTGATAATGCTCAGGGGTTACTCCTGGTCTTCCACTCAGGAATTACACCTGGTGGTGCACAGGGGACTGTATGGGATTCTGGGAATCAAACTCAGGCGGACTGCGTGCAAGGCAAACACCCTAACCACTGTACTGCATTCCCCGTCCCCAAACCCTTTTAATATACAGATTTTTCCTCCCTCCTGACTTGTATAGTCACCAGAGATAATGCCCTGTAATTTTCTTTTGCTAGTGTTCTTGTTTGGATTTGGTATTAGGGTAATGCTGCTTTTCTGAGCATCAAAGTGTTCCTTTTGGGGGTGTGTGTGTTCACACTCTGTAATACTCAGGGCTTACTCCTAGTTTTGCACCCAGGAATTACTCCTGAGTGGGACTTAAGCCAGTTTAGCTGCGTGCAAGGCAAGTGCCCAACCTTCTGTACCATCACTCCAGCTTAGGTCAAAGTGTTTTTTAAAGGAAATCACATGATCTACTTCTTCTAGGTCTCAAATATATATATGTGCACACACTATGTGGGTCAATATATATTTATGAACATTATCCTGCATTAGATTGACGATTGACTCTTTTGTGTCAGTTTTTAGTGTTTGCTCTATGTATACCATAAATGCCCCAGATGTTTCCATTTGTATGGGTTAACATTTCAATTTCTCCCCTCCCCACTGTTGACTTGGGATTGCACATCAGTTGTGCTGCTCACACACTTGGCCAGGATGCTCCCTGAAGTTTGCATTCCTTTCTTCACTTGCACATTAGGGTGCTCTGAAGCCCTCAATGCCCACCAGAAGCTGTCCTTCTTGCATATGGCACTTACACGTTTTTGTAGCGGTGTTGCTGAGGTTATAACCATTGAAGTGCTTACATACTTTGGCTGGAGTAGTGGGGATGAAAGCCAGCTCAGCTGCTGGAGCACCCAGCAGAGCTGCCAGGATCAGTCACAGGACATGAGGGACACCGGGGATTTGAACTTATGATCATATGCTTCCAAGGTAAGCCTTCTATGTCTTTTATCTTTTACACTATGTCCACTTGTTTCTATTCTTTCATGTTTAGTCTGTCTGTATCCTTATATCTGAAGCCATTTCTTGACAGTAACATTTAACAGTAAATTTAAAAAATCTAGTTATTGTAGATCTTCTAAATGGAGAAATTCAGTCCACTTAGAGTTAGTTATTGACAGGGATGTACTTTTGCCATTGTCTTCTGATTGTTTTGTATTTCCCACCCCCCACCCTCGCCCTGTCCCTTTCTGACTTGATTATCCTGAGTGGTATTTATGCTTAGACTGTCCCCTCCCCCCATTATTGTATATCATACACTTTTGTGGTTAACTATGACGCAAGCTTAATTTCTTACAAAGCTTTTTACTAATATGCATGAATAGCTATATCCCAGATCTGTGAGGCTCAAAGGAATAAAAATAAACTATTACAATGGTTAAAATTCAGTCACAAAGAAACAGTAATTTTACACAAACGCAGGTCACTGTGGTGTCACCAGTCACAGTGGCTTGTATATAATCTTGCTACTCACAAGGTGGAGCAATAGCACAGCCGGTATGGCTTTTGCCTTGCATGTGGCCGAACTGGGTTCAATTCCTCCGCCCCTTTTGGAGAGCACGGCAAGCTACTGAGTATCCCACCCACACGGCAAAGCATGGCAAGCTGTCCATGACGCATTCGATATGCCAAAACGGCTAACAAGTCTCACAATGAAGATGTTGCTGGTGCCTGCTCGAGCAAGTTGTTGAACAACGGGACGACAGTGCTACTTACAAAGTGGAATTCTGCGGATAGGGATTGGGTCTTAGACACGCGGCTGCCTGGACATGTAGCCTTCCCAGAGTTGTGTGGAGGAGAGACGCCTGAGTCTCCCTCCATCACTGCACACAGGCAGGGAACATACTGTTAGAATAGAGAAGCACTTCCACATTGACGATGGCTCTCTGCAGGCTCAGGATGCCCATTCCAACTGCTCTCATGCCTACCTCAGCCGTGCCCAAATGACCCAGAAGCCTTTGACCCTCCCTTCTACTCCACGGCCATTCCATGTCCTAGTTGGTAGGGGCCCAGGCTGTGATAGCTGAAGATGCTTTTGAGTCTGTCCCTGGCACAAGGTGACTCAAAGGCAATTACAGATGTAAAAAGTAGGCCTAGAGGCAGTGATCTCTCTCAAGTCATAACTGCCAGTGACAAAGTCAAGTTTTGATTTTCCTTTCCCCACTTTTATCCTCATCCTTAATGCCTCCCTTAAAAAGCAATGGATTTGGGAAAGAGTAACAGTACCGTGGATAAGGTGCTTGCCTTGCATGCAACCGACCCACTTGGTTTCCCTGAGCACCACCACTAAAGAGGCAGGAATAAACCCTGAGTACTGCCAGGTGTGGCCCCAAAACCAAAAAAAAAAAGTAGATTTGGTTATTAGCAGACAAAGAAATGTTCTACCACTATTTTGAACATTCAAAATGACCAATACTTAGAAAGTCATTCTTTGGATCAGGTCATTTCAATACCTAATTTAATGTCTGTCATTTTTCCAGCAATTGTGTGTTCACACCCCCTGATCATGTCATAGAACTTAATTCAAACATACCACATACATCACTAAGGACAGTGGACTGTTGGCTACACACATCTACTGCTTATTCAAAGTATATGGTTATGAAAACAAAAAAAAATTTAATTACAGGGGCTGGAGCGATAGCACAGCAGGTAGGGTATTTGCCTTGCACGCAGCCGACCCGGGTTTGATTTCCAGCATCCCAAATAGTCCCCCGAGCACCGCCAGGAGTAATTCCTGAGTATATGAGCCAGGAGTAACCCCTGTGCATCGCCGGGTGTGACCCAAAAAAGCAAAAAAAAATTAATTACAAATATAGTGGTCAAAGTGATAGTACAGTGGGTAGGGTGTTTACCTTGCATGCAGGTGACCCAGGTTCAACCCCCACCATCTGTTTCCCCAAGCACCAACAGGAGTAACCCCTGAGCATCACTGGGTGTGACCCTCAAAAATCCCAAATCCTTAGAGCTACCCTCAGATGGGTCTCAAAGCCATACTATATAGAGGTGTGGGCTTGTGAATTGTGCTCAAGTGGTGCTTGGAAGCCCTTGGGGCTAACACGTGATGCATGGGATTGGAGTCATGGTGCCAGGGATCAAACTCAGGGCCACCTCCCCCATCCCTGCATGCAGACTGAAGGAAGTCAAGGTTTTGGTGAGCTTGCTGTTGGAATACCAGAAACAGGCAATTTCAGCAGACATAGAAGTCTATGCAAGGAAAACACCCTGTCAACTATCTCTCAGGCCCTGGAACTGTCTTTTGAGAAAAATTATTTAATAAGGACCAACTTGGCTCATTACAGGGAGAAGTTAAGTCATATGCCTTGGTGCACAAAAGTGGTTGGAAGGTGAGGAAAGATGCTGGCATATGAGAGCTAATCTTTGACTTAAGAACAATAAAAATGTGAAAACAAAAGTGGTTTGTTGCAAATAGTCCCAAGATTGTTTTAAATGTGTGTTTGTTTGTTTTGGGGGGCCTCAGGGGTTACTCCTGGTGATGCATGTGGGACCATATGGGATGTTGGGAATCAAACCCAGGTCAGCTGTGTGCAACTGCCTTATCCACTGCACTATAACTCTGGCCTGCAGATGTGTTCTTTTATGGTGATAATCATTTATACTGTCCTGTGTCAACTCTGAAAAACTATAATTGAAACCATGTTATTTTTTTTAAAAATAAAATCATCTTACAGGGTCTCACAAATAGTGCTTAGAGACCCTGGGGGCCAGTACTGCTAATACTTAGTCTGGCTGTGTGGACAAAAATATTCAGCACTTGGGCCTGGTATGTGGTATAACTCAGGTTCAAAGATGCTGGTGGCCACCAGGGATTGCTGGTGAAGAATCACGTGCCAGGAATTGAACTTGGGGCTTCCCATAAGAGGGAGAGGTAGAGTGACAGGGGTATGTGTCTGTGTGTGTGTGGGAGTGGTGGTGGTGGGGGGGAACAACACCGAGGTGTAGAATACCAAAAGCTGTGCTTAGGTTTTGATGCTATAGTTTTGTCTAGCTATGCTGTCTAATTTCTTTATCCATTCTACTACTTTGGTTTAGTGCAAGGGAAACTTTGGAGAGCATGGTAGAAATGCTTCTTCTGAAACAGCATATATGCTCATGATGTGACTTTTTTTCACTATTAGAGCTTATACAAGGAGCTAAGAGCTTTGTTCTAAATTGCTGTACTTTCTTACCTTCCATTTTCAGGTAACCTAAATCACAACTGTTTTGAAATCTGAGTCAGGTGCTATAAAAGTGATTTCTGAAAGGACTTAAATCATCATAGGTAGCAAGACAGGATGCAGCTAACATATAGAATAAAAACAACAGAATAATCTTAAAAACAATGATAACAGCAGCTCATTAGTGTTCACAACTCACAGGACATGGTTCTAAGTGATTTATGCATCACATCATTTATTTCTCACAAGTATTCTGTTAGCAAGGTGCTCATCTCTTTCAGATGAGGATCCTGAAACACAGGTAGTCACTGGCAGCTGGCATCTGAACCCAAAGAATCTGGTTTCCAAATATAAGGTTCTGCCCTGTTGCTGGGGCCATGTGGTCCCAGGGATTGAATTCAGGGCCTCATACAAGCAAGGCGTGTGCTCTGTCACTTCAGTCACATCCCTAGTCTCCGAGATGTTAGGTTTTTAGTTAAACAGTACAGTGTGCGAATTTTTAAAAAGTCCTACGTATGTAGCTAACTAGTATATACTAGATTTTAAGTGAGATTTCCAGGTGAACACCGTGAACTGCAGGCCCAATAACAAATTCTTGTGCTGTTTTCTCTTGGTCACACACACTGCTAATGATTCAGGTATCCTGAGGTGCCAGAGACTGAACCAGGTCTGCAAGTAAAGCCATAAGCTTCTCTGGCCCACTGAATTCCTACTGTTTAAGCCGGGGCTTTTGATGGGGAAGCGATACCCATTTATTGTCAGGGGCCACTCCTGGCTCTGCACTCTTGGAACCATACGGTACATGGGCTTGAATCCCAGGTTCCCACATACAAAGTATATGCTCAGTCCATTAAACTTTCCCTCCAGCTATTGTGCTGTCCTTTCTAGTTCTTCTAATCACATCCAGTGGTGCCAGGGGGTCACACAGGTGACTCTTCAGGGGATCACAAGGTGCCAGACTGAACCAGGCCTTCCACATGCTTAGCATGCATTCAACTCCTTGAACCTTATTCCTGACCTCTCTTTTGCCAACTTTTGAAGTTGGTTTACACATAGTTACTCAGTAATAAAATTTTTGAGAGATAAAAACTGAAATTAAAATCCTTGAAAGAGAAAAGTGAGAGGGAAGGGACAGTGGCGAGAAGGGGTGGTGGTATATACGTGGAGACGAAATGTGTTTTAGGAAAATAAAAGCTAATTAAAATTAACTGGTAAGTTATATAAATTCTAAAACTGATGCCAGATTTCTTAATTTCAGATACTAGAATTAAAATTCTAGTTTTTGTTTTAATTCTATAGAATCAATACTAATTATTAGTCACAGAAATATCTTGATAAAAGCTAGGTGATAGAGACTTCATGATTATAGTTTTGGAAAACTATCACATAATGTCAAGATTTAAGGTAGGTTCAGAGAAAGGTCTGCTAGTATAATTTTAAAGGTATAAGGAGGGCTATCTTTTTAAAGACAAATCAAGACCAGAGAAGAGCTTAATGTGCTGAGTTCATGCTTTGCACGTGGGAAGCCCAGGTTTAATCCCCAGTAGCTCTGCTGGGAACAGGCCCTGAAATTTCTGGCAATACCCTACCTCCCTGTCCCCAAGGGGAAAACACCACAATACAGCAGTATAATTAAATTCTAAGAGTAGCACTCTAAAAGGATACAGATAGCCTACATTAGCAGTAAAACAGCTTGTAATACCTGATGGTAAAACATTATTGCATTTAGTAAGTAACAATGAGTAGTGAAACACACACAATACCCTCCTTAAAATGTTTCACTGAGACTCAACCGTTTGGCTTAATGTAATGAGGTATTTGTAGAATTATTTGTTCACATTTTATGATGCGCTTAAATGGAAAGATGGAAAAGTTCATTTTTAGAAGGGGAAGGGAGTCAGTAAGAAAAATATTAGACCAAGTTTTTTTTTTTTAAAAAAAGTACCTAATCAATCTCTAACTTATTGAGGTGTTTTCTACACTTCCTCCCATCCACTTACACTCACACTCGCATGCTCGCGCTTGTGTGCGCGCACGCGCACACACACACACACATACACGTAGTTAATTCGCATCAAAAATGATTTAAAAAAGTTGCGAAAACCTGTATGTATTTCCTTGTATCATTGCTAACTTTTAAAGGGAGGTAAGACCTTTGCTATTATCTCAGAGATTAAGATATGCTTTATTAAATTCTGAGGACAAAATTCTTAAGTCCAGAAAAACCAATTTAAGCTTCAAAAGATATTGAATCAGATTGTCAGTGACTGAAATTATTTGGTGATAAAGACCAATTCCCACGAGAAGATAATTATTCAATTAGCTATTTTTAACTTGCTGGGTTACTGGTATATTATTTATTGGAAACTTTATAGCATTTTAAAAGAAAAACTTGAGGAGGAAGGGTTGGCCTGTAAGTTGAATCATCTGTACTGCTTTGATTACTGTAAATCTAGGTAAGGAAAAGGAGTGCCATTTTATGGGATTTTCCTTTTCTGGTTTTTGAGACTATTCAACCTCATATTAAATTTACATGTCGACATAATAGCTCACCAGAATTTAATGAAACTGGGCATATTCTTTTAATTCAGGTTTATTATGAAACACATAGTACTTTGATTCAGAAAGGTGAAAATTGAATGAAATTTGAAAATTTTGGGCATTACCTAAAGCTATCATTTCATTACTGTGTCAATGATTTTTTTTTTAAATTAGGATTTCCCCCTCACTCTACCGAGTATATCCTTTAATTCACTCCTGTTAGTGTCACCCAGGATTAGACAGTAAAAATAGCAGAACTATTTTTTGTTTTGGTTTTGGGGAACTGAGTCTGGACCTCCCCTATGCAAAGCAGGCATTCACACTTTATTAGGTTTAGTTTAATAGTTTATCAATTCTTAAAATATACTTCAAAAGAAGTATATTCAACAGATTCTTTAAAGGAGCCATATCAATCAGTAGCCTAAATCTTGAAAGCTCCATTTGAATGTAATTTTCAGTCTTTAAATTTTAACTGTCATTGTTTATTACTCATTGTTTTATTACTGTTTTGGCTACATTCTCTACAATTTCAGCAGCATCGTAAAGAGACAATGTGTCTATGTACAATAAAAAAAAAACACAAAATGGCTTGTAACATCAGAAATAAGAGCCTAAGTTCAACTGTACAACATTAAAGAGAATCTGTGGCGAGCACAACCTCCTTTTCTTGGCAGCATGTACAACATATATATATATATATATATATATATATATATGAGTTCAGTATTATGACTGTGACAGTGAAGAGAGATCCTCACAGGAGTGGAATACAGAATCCTGAAAAATGATTTCTACCATACAGGGCAGTTAGAAAATGTTCACATTTTAACAAATCTGTACAAACCACAAGAAATTTGTTTTTATAGGACCGCCATCCCACCTTGCTTGGTATCTTCTAGGACGTAGTATAACCATAAATGATTTATAAATCTAGTACATATGTACTCTGGAGTCCTAGAACCCAAGGAACTGACTTAGAGAAATCTCTATGCCCCACATGGCTCATTTTTACATGCTGTGATTGTTAATAAGTAAATGCCTGCTTTTCCTATCTCTCTATGATGTACAGTCAACTTGCACCTTTAAGGAGGTCACTGATTAGCAAAGAAGCAACATCATTTAGCAGCAATTAAAGCGCCTTCAAGAAGACTTAAAAAAAATACAATATCCAATTAGAAAAGCCATATTTTTAAACATTTATACAAGAATAGGCTGCTGAAACTTGGTAATTGAAATTATGACATCTGTACAACAATTTACAATAGAGCTAGAAGGGAATTTCATTATCCTGCATAGAACTGGTCTACATTTGGTTACATACTGTCATTTGTTATAATGAACAAGGCCTGGTGATAAAAGAAAAGTATCTGTTGAAAGCACTGGAGATATTACAATTTAGTGGATTCAACTGATTTCAAAACAAGCAGCTCATTTTGTCCAAGGTGTAAAGTATGTAGGAGTAGCTCTCCCATTACATAACCAGTGAGGAAAACGGACATGTGGTTTCGAGGTACAACTTGGTAAAAGCCGGAACAGGCAAATGACAAAGTCTAATTTTGTCCAAGGATTCTAACTCTCACATTCTATTTCTATAAAATACAACTTTCACTGTCATTCAGTTCTTACTTTGGTTTCAGCAGATTAACTGCCGAATGCTGAAGAATGTATCCAGGCACTATAGTTCTTATGTTAGAAATGTCTCATTTTTTTAAATGTGTTTTTAAATAATGAAAAACTACCCTTCCTTCATATTAGAACTCTCTAACATCAACCAAATGTATTATAAACGTTATTTACAGTATTTTCCCAAAGAAATAATTTTTCTTCTTCAACAAGGTCTTCCTGTTTTTGTACAACAGGCAGTCATTGCTCAAAGGTATAGTCAAAAGTATATTTATTCATTGTCCATGATCCATCTCATACCCAATGATGCTATTATGAAGAACTTCAGTTCTCAACCACGTCCTCTGTAAAAATGAAAACAACAACAACAACAACAACAACAAAAACCCACTCAAAATGTTCTCAAACTCAAGTATACATCTGGAAGCAATTCAAAGGTATCATGCCAATTTGAAGGAGAGTCAGTAAGTAATTATGCTTGAAGAAGGAGGTGTAGGGGATGCTGTCAGCCCGACCATGTGTAAGTTTCCTGAAGAATTGGATCTTCTCATGTGCGGGAGAAGGTATGGGTCACTTGCCAATTGGTGTACATCAAAGCGATCTTCTTTTCGGTATGCCAAACAGCGTCTTATAAAGGCCTTAAAGAGAAGTCAGCAATCAGAATTATCTTTCCCTTTTAAAAAGTAATCAAGTGAATCATATAGATAAGCAGACTTAAGAAAATAAGACTTGAACTGCCAAACAAATGAAATTCAGTATTTTATCTCCCTGCAGCAATAAAATTTTCATTCCAAATTTAAGTCCCAGCCCCTATAGAATTTATTTTTAGTCTAAATTATTACAACTATATAAACGTATCGCTGAATCTACATTTCTGCTTACATAATTTTACAAAATTTACAAAATTCTTTCTCTTAAATTTTTTAAGATAGTTAAAGTTAATTTTTTAAGATAGTTCAGTTTGGCCAAAGGGAATATTGTATTTAGCCATGTTTTCTTCCTACTAAGCATAAAAACTATCTTTCAATGAAAGGGACATCTATTAGTATTCAAGATTACACTCTGAAAACGCTAATGGCATCACTATCCACCCCCCCCCTTCTTAAACTGGTTTATAAGGTCAAAATGAACTAAAAAAGGCACACAAATCATAAATATACAGGATAAAATGAACTGCAACTAGATCAAGAAAATGAACTTCAGCAGAAAAAGCTCCTGATCCTTTCTATGCACTGGATCTGGGTTTAACTGAAGTATCACTGACTTTAACTTCTACAACAAGTGAATTTTGCTTGGTTTGAACTTTATATAAATGAAATAAAAGATTATGTTTGCATCTGCTTTTTCAATCCACTGCAAGATAAAATGTTTAGTTTGTCCTGAAATTCTCAAGTTCCACATAAATTCATGTACTAAGATACATAATATAAATTCAAGTTTAATCACATACTGTTAACTAATATTTTTCTTTGCTGAAAACGCATTAAAATATTTTCTCTACCAGTAATCAACATTTAGCTTATTAACATTCAATCTTTTTAATCCTTTAGGTCTTATATATTAGCATGATCAAAAAGATGGAAAAAATCAAGAGGAAATAATATGCTGAAAAGAGGAAATAACATGTTTTACAGGATGAAAAGCTACCAAAAGCAACATTATGTAACAAGGAGGGAATACACTTAAAGAAGCCCATAGCAGGTGAGAAGAGATTATTTGGCAAAAGTATATCCTGTAGTGAAAGGAGATTATATGAAAACAAGCAAATGTCACTATACCAGTCTTTCCAGGTCTCAAGAACATGACTATGACACCTCTGAGGTGTCTAGAACCAGGGATAAATAAATGGAGTTTCTCTTTGGTAAATTACGCCCATGCCCATTTTTTGTCAGACTTTATAAAGTTCTTGCATGGACTGTATCAAGTTCTGTTCTAACTCACTGCATGAACAGAAAGGGAAGACAAAATCCAGACACCAAGATCTTTTAAAAGGAGTCAGGTTGGGCAGGACCAACAGTACAGCGGGTAAGGTGCTTGCCTTCCTCACAGCTGACTATGGTTTAATCCCCAGCGTCCCGTATGGTTCCTTGAGTCCTGCCAGAAGTGATCTTGTGTGCAGAGCCAAGAGTCAGCCCTAAGCACCACCAGCTGTGATGCTCAGTCCCCAAGCAAAACAAAGAAGCCATGTTTTTCTTTATAAAAAATCTTCCAGAAGTCTTTGAAAAAGCCATTAAATATATGGAAGAAACTGAGCTGAACTATGTGTAAACACAATATCCAGAGTACAATGATGTTCATCCAGGTGCAGCATCTACTTATATGCTCTAAGAATCTAGAAACTGTATTACCTAAAAATTATACTCACCAGCTCAGACTATTAAGTGAGAATCGACATCACAAAGTAAGTTTCATGATCAGTATAACAAAATACAAATATGAAAAAGTTCAGTGTGAAGGTTTATTGAAAACTGTCATTAATTAGATACTAACAAGGCAGCCTTAACTCAAACTGCTGTAAGTAAGCAGCGCTAAGGAAGATATAACAGTTTTATCAAGAGCTAGAGCACAGGTCAAGGGAATGGCTCAATGAATGGCACAAGCCTTGCATGTGCTGGGTGAGTCTGAATCCTGGTATCACACATATACAGACTCTTCTCTCCACCAGCAGCTCCTCAACTTTGGGCCCTAGCACTGAACTACTTTGCAGGTTTGGAAAGTACTGCTAGGAGTGACACTGAGAATTGCCTGGAAGGTCAAAACAAACAAACTGGGCACTTTGAACCAAAATTCTGCTATTTATGAGCTGCCAAGATTCTAAATAAGGCTAAAGGGTTACTGATCTTTTTTTACTTTGTAAAAGGGGAATAAGAGCAACAAAATACACCATATACCATTGCCATTGTATCAGTATGCTTGGTATACAGAAAGCACCAAATAGATGGTATATTTTGCAAATGTCTCAGGATTTCTGTTGTTGTTTTTGGGCCACACCTGGCTGTGCTCAGGCCTTACTCCTGGATCTGTTTTTAATATCACTCCTGGCAGGGTTCGTATGTGGTGCTGGGGAATCAAACCAGGGTCAGCTGCATGCAAGACAAGCACTCTGCCCACTGTGCTATCTCTCTTGCACCAATTCCTCAGCATTAACAAGTTTATAAAGAGATGATGTGCCCAGATCTTGTTGTTTCCCCGATTTTCAAAATAAACTAGTCTAAAGATAGAGACCAAATTTGGGTCTTTGATAGATGAAAACTATCACAACTAAAGGCCTAAGTAACTCCCATTCACTTAGTAACTTCTTCACTTTCTTCAATGCCTTCCTCTAACCCTCCAGCTCATTTTTCTTCAATTACTAGCCTCCCATTACAGATTTTCCCTACAATAATCCCCTTTATTTTCTTGTTAATACATACTTCATTTTAAATACATTTATGACATACATTTATCTCATGAAAATTATTTACAAATATTTATACCTTTGCTTCACTGCTTACAACTGGTTTTACAGGGAACTGGACTTCTGTGGCTTTTAATATTGTATTTTCTTGAAGAATGTCTTGTTGAGACTGATTGTGACCAAATGGCTAAAAATAATGAAAATGTCAGTAAAATTAGTTCATAAAATACTTAAGCAGATCCTGTCAATGAATTTCTAAGATATGACTGTGTTATTTAAGAAAATCTTATCCAAGGGAAACAACAAATGGCCGCATTTCTGGCAGATATGATACCCAGGTTTGATTCCAGGTACTGATGGCCTAAGGCATGATTCTTCCTGGGAGATCCACTTCACCTCGACCACACCCCCACCCCCATCTAACTTCTGTTACTCGGATGTTGGGATACAGTATCATAGAAAAAAGGTTATCAACTGAGAGCATGCTAAGAAAACCCAATTAACTAATATTTAAACACGGCAGAAACACTGTCAACAAGTAGTAGAAAATCCTAGGTCTGATGACAATATAGAGGTTGGGGAGAATTAAGACTAAGTTTGACGGCATCATCTTGAGGAAGCACAGCTAGAAAAAACTATAGAAACATGAGGGGTGGGAGAAGGAGATGTGAGGAAATACAGAGATTGAAGAATAATAAAAAGAAAAAAAAGTAGCCCTGTATCTGTATTGCAAACCATAATACTCAAAAGGGGGGGGGGGGAGGAGAGAGAGAGAGAGAGAGAGAGAGAGAGAGAGAGAGAGAGAGAGAGAGAGAGGGGTGCCTACTATATAGAGGCAGGCAGGCTGGGGTGTGTGTGTGGGGGGGGGCAAATTATACAGGTGAGGGATGGGCGATGGAACTGAAACCTGATCACTGATAATTATCAGCTTTGTGTATCTCATCCTGATTCAAAACAAACCCAAAGATTAGCACTACTGACAGCAACTTCTGTAAAATAAAAGAGGCAATGAGCTTCTAACACACAGCTTTGCGATAAGGGTCTGATCTTTGGCACTGCATGGTCCCCAAGCATGGAATTGGGTGTGGCCACCAAACAAAAAAACACAAGAAGCAGGAAGAAGCAGGATTTACTTGCTGATAACATTTTGCATTTAATAGTAAAATTCAACTTAATTTACTAAGTCTTGTGTATTCTGTACTTTAACTTACCTTTCTACCATACAGACACTGAAAGAAGATCACTCCAACTGACCAGACATCAACCTTGTTGGAAATCTTTGGTGGCTCTTTTCCAACTACAAAACACTCAGGAGGTAAATACCTATTGTTTATGGGGGAGAGAGAAAGGGAAGGATAATGTCAGCAGCTATAACTTAAAACCTAGGTGTAGACTCTTAAGAGTTCTAATTTTATCCTTACTCAAACCTTAGGACTTTCATCAACAAAAAGCACAAAATGTATTTACATTTCTTGTGCCATCTGATTCTACAGTTAAAGCATAAAGTATACTATATATATATATATATATATATATATATATATATAATCTACAGAAATCAAAACTTGTTAGAAATTAGAGTACCATCCCTTTGCAAGTTCAAACTATAGGCAGTTCTCTTTCTTAAAATAATGTTTAATAACTTTTTCTGGGGTGGGGTAGTAACACATCTGGCAGTGTTCAGCACTTACTGCAGTGCTGAGATTGGAACTGGAGTTGGCAGTAAGAATCTTAACCCCTGAAACTATCTCTCAGCCCTGATCAAGCAATTTCTTTAACCTGCACAGCACTTGAGCCCATTTTTTTCTTGGGGTGGGGGGGTGGAGGGCACATCCAGAGGAGCTTAGGGGACCCTAAGGATGCCAGGGACTGAATCCAGATCACCTGCATGCAAGGCAAGCATCCTACCTGTTTTACTATCTCTCCGGCTCCAAGAGCTCATCTTTCTTATTATTCTCTCTCTTCTCTTCCCGCCCCTCTCCCTCTCCCTCTGGGTTTTGGGGTCATACCCAGTAATGCTGAGGGCTCACTAGGAAGTGCTTGGGAGACTATGTGATGGCTGGGATTGAATCTGGGTCAGCTGTGAGCAAGGCAGGAGCCTTACTTAATTAACCCCTGTACTATCTCTTGCATCCTCATCTTTATCTAGTGACATTTGTACCCTCTCCTCCCCCACTGCACCTTTTCAAAATCACTACACAAAGCAATTTACTTTCTTCAATGCCTTCCCCTAACCCTCCAGCTCATTTTTCTTCTAGACTTGCTCACCTGACCTTAAATAAGCCTTGGACGCTTCCCAACAGGAAGTGCTTGCTTCTTACTGCTGGTTAGTATGACAAACTAAAAATCATAATCAAGTAAGAAGTCAAAGAGTTCTTATTTGTTGTGTAGTTTTAAATATAGGCAGTATGTGAACTATGTTGCATATTCAAAAATGCCATATTTATAAGTATAAAGAAGAGAAAAATGAATGTCAGCTCAGGCTGTAAGTAAAGATTCATCACGGATGCAAGCATCTCACACCTCCAGGTAGATGTGTGGCTCACCTAGACCAAAAATCCTGTAAGAGTATACCTAAGTTGGAATTTACTTTTTTCTTTACAAAGTTATATATTCAATAAGCTGAAAGACTTGAATTGCAGTCAAAGACAGGTATCTTATAAAAAAATATGTGAAATATCTTAAAGAAGACCCACTAAAGCTATTGGTAGAAATATTCTTCTAGCCCCCCACCTCCAATTCAAGCAAAAACATTTCTTAAACAGTGTCAGTTTGGCATAAATTTTTGCTCATTTTAGGGGCATACCCAACTATGCTCAGGGAGCATATGAAGTGTCAGAAGCTGGGTCAGCCATAAGACAAGTGCTCTGTCCTTTCTCTTGGGTCCCCCTGTGTAGTTTTATGTGTGTGTCTAACTTCAACAAGAATGAACCCTGAACACTAATGCGTCACTGTCCCTACAGGTAGAAGGGGGTAAACAAGAAGAACGATTGTAGTAACAGATATCATATACCCTTAAGGAGGGGTGACACCAGGATTTAGTAACTGGTTACATCTGAGACCAAAGAAATCTGGTGCTACTTATAGCTTAATCTTCTGAGAATGAAAACAACTTCATCCTCAGAAAAGCATTACAAAGGACATCCCAGTTTATTACTAAGTATTAGCTAGAAAAGTTTGTATAAGTAGAAACTAAGCTTAAAAAAAAGTGGAAACACCCAAAATGAGAGAGAGAACACAGGGGATTGCCCTGCCACAGAGGCAGGGGGGATGGGGGATAGGGGTGAGGGGGATATTATCCATGGTGGTGGAAAATGGGCACTGGTGGAGGGATGGGTATTTGATCATTGTATAATCGAAACCCAAGCACAAAAAATAGTAAATCTACAACTGTACCTCATGGTGTTTCACTAAAGAAAAAAAAAAAACCAGTGGGGAATACAGTATGTAACTTCTTATGTGGAATATTTAATATGTGCCCTTCTTGCACAGAATGTAAGTGCCTGTCTCCTGCCCACCAATGTGAGGGAAACAACATAGTGCATTTGAAGTGGGACTGAAGACCCATATTTAGAACATGGTTTTCAAGCTTATGTAAGTCCAGGGTTCTATCAAGAATTCTTGTTTTTGTTAATTTTATGAGGATTCTATCTTACTGCTAAAAAGTCTACAGAAACACTGAATTTCAGGATGCTACTCTTACTAGTTTGATAATATAATGGGTTTTTAAGACTTAAAGAAGCATGTTTTAATCTATTTCTTAAAAAAGAAAATAAAGTTTTGGGCTTTTTCATGTAGGAATACTGCTATTTATTCAGCCACTGATTAGCTGAATGATTTGGGCATGAACTCCACAAAAGCCCAAAACTTTAGATATTCATTTGCTAACTAACTTATTCTGAAAACAAAGTTTGTTTTGGAATTTTATAATAATGTATATTCTCCACTTTGATGAATTTCTCCACTTCGATGATTTTAACAAATTTGAAAATGCACAGTAAAGTAGTTTTCATGAGCATCTAGGTAACTTGATGGAGATGGCATTCTTTTACATGTAAAGGTATGAAGATATCAAACCATCTCCAAAGTACTATCAACAAAGGTCTACAAAAACTTGGCCATAAAAACCACAACTGAAGAACTTAGAAGTTTGTGGTTACTGCTTATATACTTATGAAGATGTTTTATTCACATAACTATAGTTATGTAAATATACTAGAACTAGAAGAGAATCCACAAATTCTCCAAGTTAAGGGTTTCTAGCTATTAAGCGCTAGAAGTTAGTTACTAACACCAAGTCATCCTCCCTGGTCCCTCCAGTTTGCTGGTGTTTGCAGGGAAGATCAGATGAGAAGAGCACTGATGATAGTAGTCTCTTGATTTCCTATAGATAATCTCAAAGATAGATGACAAACTCTTACAAAAGATGGCACGCATCTAGAAACTTTTCTGTATTTTTAATATACTTGCCAGTAAGTGCCTGCTCCTTGGGAAGTTAGATCCATTCCATCTACGCCATAGCTATCATCGTCCATAATCTTAGATAGACCAAAATCAGTGATTTTGATTTCTCCACATGCTGTTCCATCTACCAGAAGAATATTTCCTAGGACAGAATATAAAGTTCTTTTAATGTAGAGGTAAAAATTTTTTTATACATAGATGAAGAAATTACCCATTTCAGTGATTATAGCCTGCTTTTAAGTAATACCAGCACAAAATGAAATGAAAGCATCACATAATGGTCGCGTCACACTTCCCCTCCATTTTAGATTAAAATCCACAATGACTATGCAGTGACATGCAATCTATATGGACAAGATGGCTTTTGGAAAATATATAATATTTATTTTTTTGGTGGGGGGGGCTCACAGACTGAGTTCAGAGGCTACTTCTGGTTCAGTGTTCTAAGGACATTCTTTAGCCCTGGCACTCCATTGACTTTTTCTTTTTTGGTTGAGTCACCCGGTGATGCACAGGGGTTACTCCTGGCTCATGCACTCAGGAATTACTTCTGGCGGTGCCTGGGGGACCATATGGGATGCTGGGAATTGAATCTGGGTTGGCCGCATGCAAGGCAAACACCCTACCCACTATGCTATTGCTCCAGCCCTCTCCATTGACTTTTTTTTTTCTTTTTGGGTCACACCCAGCAATGCTCAGGGGTTACTCCTGGCTCTGCACTCAGGAATTACACCTGGCGGTGCTTGGGGGACCATATGGGATGCTGGGAATCGAACCTGGGACGGCCGCGTGCTGGGCAAATGCCCTACCCGCTGTGCCATCGCTCCAGCCCCCCTCCATTGACTTTTAAAAACTAAACTAAAAGTCCCATTTTCAGTTGTCAGGGAGATGGTATAGGGATTAGAGCACATGCTCAGCCTCAGTGAACCCAAGAATTGAACCCCAGCATGAAATATTTCCCCGAGTACCACTTTAGCAGGTCAACTGAGAAGTGCTGGAGTTGCCCTCACCCCTCCAGGTCATTTTCAGTAACTTAATGTGACTTAAACCTTTATTTACTCTATTAGGTTGAGGAAAGGGTGGATAAAAGTTCTGCACGCATGGTCCAAGAGAAACTGCGATCCTGGACCCATCAACAAAGGTAAAGGAAAAATTATTAAGTAAGGGTCAGGTAAATGTCAAGATGTGGCTCATGTGGTAGGATACAGGCATGCCCCACCACCACCACTAGGAGTGGCTCCATAATCCCAATCAATGCCAGGTGGCCCCGACAACAATGAAAAGATTATTAGACACAAATCATTAATTACCTGGCTTTAGATCATAATGTATAATAGGGGGTTTGATTTCATTGAGATATCTTAGTGCATTTACAATCTGCATTACAATAGACCTAGCTTCTTTCTCTGACATTAATTTATGTTGCTTCAGATAGAAATCCAAATCATTGCCTTCACAGTATTCTAACACTGTACAAAACCTACAATGAAGAAAAAAAAAGATGTGAAATATTATCCAAAAATTTAGAAACAATGGAAAAATGAAATGAAGAGTATTTGTCTTATCATGGAACAGGGAAGTGAAAGCAATCTTTTTCTTGAAACAATCCTTATAATCACTTACGTGTCTGTATCCAAGGAGAAATAATCATAAAGTTTGACTATTCTGGGATGATCCAGTTCTTTGTGTATTCTATATTCTCTACAGGCATGTCTATGGAAAGAAAACCTATTAATTCTCTGTGATCATTAAATATATATTCAAATTGATAAAGACTATAAAGTGTAATATTTACTTGTGGTAGTTTTCCTTCTTCTCATCCCTCCAACTTTTATTAAGCTGATGTATCTTCACAGCTGCATACCTTTGTTCATAAAGATCAAAAGCCTAGGGTTGAAGGCACACGAGAGGTAGGACTAGAGACCAAATGAAGTACTTTAGAGGATATTATTTGTCTTAAGAGAGACATGTCTGATAGTTTTGTTTAATAAGATAAAACACAATTTTTGGTAATCATGTCTGCTAAGATTATATAAGTCCTATGACATTAACAGAAATAAGGTAAAAATTCCGTGGTGCTAAATTAGAAAAATTCTTAATCTGAATTTTCACGTTCAAATTTTATAAATGCAGTGCTAGATCACAATACAACAAAACTATTATTTGTCTTTAATATGGACTTGTTCCAACCTATTACTGGCAGTAATAGAAAGCATACTGGAAAAGAGCTGGCTGTAAAGTAAGCCCTTTCCCCTAAATTTTAGACCTCCACTTCCCCTGCTTCTTTGAAAATGAACATTTTTCCAGCTGTTTATAAAAAGGCTAGAGTGTGGGCTAGAACAATAGCACAGCGGGCAGGGCATTTGCCTTGCACGCGGCCGACCCAGATTCGATTCCCAGCATTCCATATGGTCCCCCGAGCACCACCAGGAGTAATTCTTGCATGAAGAGCCAGGTGTAACCCCAGAGCATTGCCTGGTGTGACCCAAAAAGCAATAAAAACAACAACAAAAAAAACCCAAAAACAAAAACCACCAAAGCCAAAAAGGCTAGAGTGCAAGAATGATCAGTTTTAAGGCTTTAGGTGAACTATGTATTAAAAAAGTAATAGCACAGTGGGTAGGGCGTTTGCCTTACAAGCGGCCAACATGGCCGACCCGAGTTCGATTCCTCCGCCCCTCTCGGAGAGCCCGGCAAGCTACCGAGAGTATTCGATATGCCAGACACAGTAAAAAAGTAATAAAGAAATTAAATAATTTAGGTTATACTGTGATTATTGATAAGATGGTCCCTTAAAAAGAAAAAACTCTTAGAATGTATATTCATATCCTGTTCCCTTCCCTCACAAATCAATTTAACCTAAAAATAAGCAGTAGTATAGGGGTCTATTTTGTTATGAAGCTATAAAACCATGAGGTTAAAAAGTAATATAGGATGTTACACTACTTAAGGATACTCATTTTGGAGTCAAATGAACTTATTAGCTGACTGATTCTGTATTAATGCACTCTTTTTACAATGTCTGCCTCATTAATAATGTTTGGGTTGTTGAGAGGATTAAATTGTGAAGCAGAAATTATTTGGAATAATAGATGAACCATAGTAAATATGTAATAAATGCTGGGTAATTGCAAAATTACTAATAAAAGTGAAGTTTAAAGAAACAGAAACAAAGGTCCAGGGCCAGAGAGATAGTAAAGAGGGCAAGTTCTTATATTGCTTGCAGCCGACCTGGATTCTATCCCTGAGCACAGAGCCAGAAATAAACCTGAGCACTGCTGGGTGTGGCCTCCAAACAAAACAAAAATTCATGTGAGAAAAAGCATATGGGATGAAACTAAAAGTAGTTACATAAAGGATAATAAAACAAAGTTGTTAGTATATTACTAAAAAATAAGGTGATACTGAAATTAGAAATGATCACACTATGGCATAGAATCTTTTTTTTTTTTAAATAATCTGCTTTATTCTCAATGGACTGGGAAACCATGAGAGAGGAATTGGAGCAAGCTGCTCTTAGTATTCCCTCCCTCCCTCCCTCCCTCCCTCCTTCTTTCTTTCCTTTCTTCCTTGGGGGCACTCCTGATTGTGCTTAGGGGATTATATAGTGTGCTCGGGATTGATCCCAGGTCCAGGTCTGCCATGTGCATGGCAAGTCCTTACCCATAGCACTCTTTCCAGCCCCTGCATTTTCTATTTCCTACATAAATAATTTCTTGAAGTCTTACCTGTGAGTTACAGATAATGGAAATAAAATTGGACAGAGCGTTGTCATAAAAGCTCTTACTGAGGTGGTTAGCCAAGTGATTGGGTATATTAAAGCAAAGGAATCAGCAAAAATAAAAACTCAACTAAGGCCATCACCACAGGGAAAGAGGATAAAAAAGAATGAAAAGAGAGGTCGTTTTGGTAGGTAGGATGGCAGTAGAATTTTGGTGGTATGAAGAGTATTTGGAGGTGATCAGGAGTAAATGAGGAGTAAATTTTAGTAAATCCCCTAAAATTCTATAGGATTATTAACTAATAATTAACCATTAAAAAAAAAGAAAGCATTTAGTAGGTTCACAAGCTAGGCAAGTTTTGGATTAAGGTAGTCCTAACTTCACTTGTTTTTCAGTTCCATTGTAAGCTATTAATGATCTTTTCTAATGTGTGGGTAAACCATTAAGTGCTTGAGGATGAACTACTTCAAGAATGAACTACCATTAGAATGAGAAAACCAGAAACTGGAAAAGAGCCCAATTTTGATTGTCAGGTGAGTAAGGTGAGGTGCATGCCTAATGCTTAGCCATGTTAACAACGACCAAAAAGTAGATACTGGTTGAACGAAGATCAGAATTGAAGTTCTCTAAATCAAAATTCTGCAAATTTCACAGAATGAGAATGAACTAGGATCCAGGATATTTTCAGCAAATCAAGGCATTATCCTGGTCTCACTGAAGAGAAGGACTTCAATAATAATTTGATGACCGTAATTTACTAAACACCAATGTAATCTACCAGTAACACTATTTTAACTGCATAAGCTTAGATACTGGAACAGAAGAAAAGTGCAATATGGTCACACACTACTTAGTGACAAAAAAATTGGCATATTTCTGATGATCACGTAGTGAAATGTGGCAGTTTAATTAAGCACAATGTCTCTTTGATGTAGGTACTGTTACTATTACTAGATGAAGACAGTTGGCAGAGAACAGCACAGGAATCAGGATTAGTTAGGACTGAAACCTATAGCCCAAATTCTTATCCACTAACTATTCTAATACACAGTGAAACCCGAAGTGTCACAACTTGAGAGGGAAGGCAACAGGACAACCTTCAATAAAAACTGAAGATTAAAGTTGAAAATAGGACCTTCAATATGGTTTTATCCTGATGAAGAGGAAATGGGAAGCTACTATCGCTTCTAAAGAAGGGTCGTTGGGTAATCAGGTTGCCTTCTATATGAAAAGTCATTTGCTACAGCATTAAAAAATATATACTGGAGAAACTCAACACCCCAGAGAAAGTATCAGGAGGCTGGGGCAGCAACACAAACCAGACACGAGGCCTTGAGCCAAGAGACAGGAGAATGGTCATCACAGGATGTTAGCAGCAGACACCAGAACTTGGTTATGTGTTGTGGGAGGAACAACGAGAAGGTGAATGACAATGGTACTTTTTAAGCAGGCAGCAGTTTCAGAGGAAGGGTTTTTTTCCTTTTTGGGGGGGTGGGGGGTGGGGTGGAGGGGTGAGACTGGGCCGCACCTAGCTGTGCTGATGGGTTATTCCTGGCTCTATGCTTGGGAATGACTCCTGGTAGTTCTCAGGGGACTGTATGTGGTGCGGGGGATTTGAACCAGGGTTGCAGCACACAAGGCATATGCCTTACCTCCTGTACTTTATCTTTCTGAGGAAAGGTTTTTAAGAAGAGGAAGAGTTGGTGCCACAGAGACAGTACAGTGGGTGAGTTAGCAGCAGACCCAGGTTTGATCCCCAACACTGCATATGGTCCTTCAAGCTCCTGAGCACTGCTGGGTTTGTGGCCCTTCCCCTCTTACCCCCAACCCTGCCTCTATCTCCCGCCAAAGAGGAGGAAGACAATTTCTATTTCAGATATGAGTTTGCAGGGGCTGAAGGTCAACCAACTAAGTTATGCTCATAATCAGACACAGAGTGCAGAGCGAAGTACGGGCTATATATAAATTTCTATCTAACTATAGCTATAGCCATTATGCACCACAGGGTGAAAGCAAATAGAGGCTATGAATTAGAGGAAAGCAATTTGAGACAGAGAACACAGAATGATGAGGGAATTCAGGAACTACATTATTTAGTGTTTGAGAAGAAAGATACAATTGAAAGGGAAAAGAACAAGCTATAAAAACACTAGACACAAGTAAAAATTTCTACATAGGCATTTACAAATTCCTGGCTTTAAAACAGAAATTTGTGGGAGTGCAGACTTCATGTATTTGAAGCCCTGGGTTCAACTCTTGGTACTTCTGCCTCCAAAGCAATAAGGCAAATATTTGGGTAAATTCGGGATATGTGAAAAAACTGACACAGGCTTATACTAAGAATATAATGATTTCATAAGTGAATTCTATTAGAAGTGGCTACTTGCCTATCTTGATTTCAATGGCGAGTAGTTAACAAGTTATCAGGTTGGTGAGGCAGGTGTAGGATAGTCTTTAGACTTTTGAGATATGACAAGGGGTAATGTCTATCTACAAAAGTCTATCTACATAGTCACATCTCCCCCCCCCCAGTAATAAGTCAGGACATAAAATCAATTAAAAATAGAATCAACACACAAAGACAAGTACTTCTTAATAATGTACTTATATTTATGCTGTACTAGTATGAAAAAAAATTTACATTACCTTATACACTTCACTAAAGCCACCTCTACCAAGCAGATGAAGTAATAAATATCTTTCATTTAATGTTGGGTGATCTTTGAACCTTAAGGGTGGGGAAAACAAACACTCAGGAAGATGAAAAGACACACAAAAAAGTACCTTACAATAAAATTTCACTTCCTTATCCTTTTTCCTAACTCAGTACAAATTTCAAATTCCACTCCATATTTTTTAATCCCTTCATCTCCATGACTATAGTTAACACCTTGCTGTTCAAAAAACTTAACTTACATAGCTGAATATTCAGGTTCAATGACCAATTAAAGTACTTGAAAAATACTTCACAACAACTATACTGCCAAATGTTTTATACAGTTCTACATCTATTCAGTAAGAATTACTTCCCTTGGAAAATTTTTATATTGGAAGTTATGGTTAATCAAGATTTTACAATATTGACATAGAGTAAGACTTAAATTAGTAAAATGGCCATCATAATTGATTAAATGTTACTATAAATTCTTTCTATAAATCCCCAAGTAGGAAAGAAAAACAACAAAACCCGAGTCCCACAACCAACCATGGACACTACTATTTAATGTAGTTAAACATCTAAATACATGGCAGGGCTTAACAGAAAAAACATGGATTCAACTCATGCACTCCTGATATGTCAATGATATTACTATGAGTGCAAATAAACTGAACAACAGCGACAGAGAGTAGAGGGTTTAAGGTATTTGTATGCTACTGTCCCTGGTATAATACTTGGTCCTGCAAAGTCCCTTAAGTATTGCTGGGAGCAACCTGAGTACTGCTGGATGAGGCTCACCACCCCCAAAATAAACAAGAAATATGATACTGCAACCATTCTCAACATATGTTAATTGGATTGGAAGTTATATCCACCAACAGTTTAAACATATTTTCGGAATAATCAAATGTAGGTTAGTTATACCCCACATGCTTTATTAGAGTATTTGTCAGGTAAAAAGTTATTTTTTGATATAATTTCATTCACTTGATACATTTTAATCTAGCAATAAATTCTAGGCAGATAAATAGAAATGTTTTTTTTTTATTTTTCAATTTTTTAAAAAGTTTTTGGGCCACACTGGCAGTGTTTAGGGGTTACTCCTGGCAGTGCTTGGGGATCGTAAGGGATGCCAGGGATTAAATCCAAGTTCTAGGCAGACACCTTACCCACTGTACCATATTGCTCTAAGTTCCTGATATGTGTCTTTTTAAGCAAGATATCTGTTTCACAGCTATATTGGCTACTTTCAATTCTGATACTTAAAAGTCAGGAAACTTTAAATTACATGACAACTCTTAAAATGGAGTTGTCTATATCAATTACAACTTAGTAAGCTCTGCTTAATTTCCATCTTGTTCAGTTTCTAACTTCTTAAGCTCCCATCAGTCAACAGATATTTTCGCTTAATTTCTACAGCATTTAATATTTTTGGCATGTGATTTTACAAACTGAAATTATACAGACACTTTTAACTTGTACTTTCCCCATGCTAATTACTGAATAATGTTGAACACATGACTTACTGTAATCTATTTAGTAAAATAAATCCTCCTCCACTACTGTAACATTATCTTCAGCATTATTCAGTCAACAAGTATTTATAGCGTGTCAATCAATTACTAGATCCTGGTTTAGGTTCTGAGGATACAGCAAGAACAAAACTAAATCCTGGGCCACAGAAGAGATCCCAAAGGACTGAAGCATGAGGCTTGAATCTCAGGTTCAGCACTATATGGGCCTCCAAACAGAGCTGGGAGCAGTCCCAAGTACTGCCAAGTGTGGCCTCCAGAAGAAAGCTACAATATCCCTACTCTACAAGTAGCTAACAGGCAGTGCAAGGAGACAGATATTAAATGAAAAATAAACTCATAACTCCAAATAGTGGTAAGTATTATGAAACAAGGGAAGGATAGGGAAAGTGAGAGAGGGAATGGAATGCAAAGAAAGAACTGCTGTTTTAAATATGGGAGTCAAGGGATAGCTTCTCTAATAAAGTATGATAAGAAGCAAGTATATTTTTCACATATTTCGAAGGAACATTTACTTCAACTAAGTGCAAAAGCCTTAAGAAGATGAGCTTGACCTGTTGAAGAGTGCCAGTTGTATAAGTTGTAAGTGAAGAGAGATGAGGTGGTGAGGTTGACAGAGGCCAGACAATATAAAAAACCAAGGGAAGCAATAGGAAGGACTCATGATTTTTTTTTCTAAATGTACCACATGGCCCAAAACAAAGCTCACCACAGCAGGGGAAAAAACTTTTATCATGAAAAACTGTAAAATACCAAAAACTTACTGAGAATTATCTTCATTGTTTATTCTTTTAAGCTCTCGAATATGAAGATTTCTGACTCGTTCCAAACGTTCAAGTTCTGCCTGAATTTCTGCTTCTTCCTGAAATTGAAAAGAGGGGACTATAACAAGCTCAATTTATTTGTGATATAAAGAGTATTTTTACCCTTGTATCATTACCCACCTGCCCCCCCCAATGATGGAAAGACTAGTATACATAAAATGCCATAGAGTTAAAACACCAAAATGCTCTTTTCAATGCCTGAAAGATGGAAAGACATATGGCACAAGTCTATTTCAAGAAACCATCCTACACAGAAAATCTATACCTAATGAGATGCTGAATTTTATTCTTATACTACAAGAAATCTATTTTTATAATGTCTAAAGTAAAGAAAATGCAAGGTAGTCTGAAACTCTTAACAGAAAATAGGCAGAAAATTTGATTTTTGTTCTATCCAAAGTCTAAGTGGGAATAATTTTCAATATAAAAAAATGAAATCAAGATATTTTACAATAGTTAAAGGACGATGAAAGGGAAAAGACGGAATTACTGATTATTTATAATCTTACAATAGTTAGTAGAAATATACACACAATCTCGGCACTCAGTTTGGATAAATTCCAACAAAATCCCAGAGACATTAAAGCAAGCATTTCATAGCAATTTTTCATGTCTTAAAGCACATAAAAAGCACTACTAGATAGCCAATTTCTGTCATTCTCTCTCTCTCTCTCTCTCTCTCTCTCTCTCTCTCTCTCTCTCTCTCTCTCACACACACACACACACACAGGCAACACAGATACCCTGTCCTTCAATAAGAAATAAGTGTATAACTTATAGGATAAAAAAAAAGTAGCACTTTTAAATGGAACAGTCTAGAAACATCCACTTAAAAAAGCTAGTTTAATTTCTGTGCTTAGCAGTGCTCAGCACTTATTCCTGGTGATACATGGGGGGACCTCGACCATGCTGAGGATTGAACCAGCACTGGCTGACTAGCACCATAATCCTTGCACTATCTTTTTTCATCCCCCAAAATATCTAATTATAATTTAATAAATATTTTTTGTAAATAAACATAGACTGCTCAGGCCTAGTTGTATTATGTGTTATTGTTAGAAATTAATACCACACAACACAGAGGTTATTGCTGAAAACTGAACTTAAATATTTACTCTTTCTGGTGATTTATCCTTTGGTATTTAAAAACATTATATATATAAAACAAAAATATATTTTATTTAACACAAAAGTACTAGTATAGTAACTATCTAAAGCTTAATATTTTGGGGGTCACACCTGGTTCTGTGCTCAGTAGTCACTCCCAGAGTATCTCTGAGGATCATATGTGATGCTGAGGATAGAACTGGGGCTGGACATGAGCAAGGAAAATGCCTTCACCTGGTACTATCCAGCCCAATACCTTAATTATTTAGAGATGGAAATCAAATACAAATTGTTGCAGAGATGATTAAAGATCAGACATACATGACAAAATTAAAAATGAATAAAAACCAACTTTATAGGATTTGGGGAGATTTTTAAAAGATAGATACACTAGACCAGTGTTTCTCTGTTGGGGGCTATATGCCCTTCTGTGTATCTAAAGGATGAATATCCAAAGGATGTCATAGATGAGAATCATGTAATGGGGAGGGCCACAACACAAGACCAGGGGACAACTGACAGGACAGATGACATGGTTGGAGAAACACTGAACCTAACAATCTTAATTTAAGTGAAATTTCCCCACTTAATGAAACTTCATAGAAGCTTTCTTGGGGGGGTGGAGAAGGAGATGAACACAGCTGGTGGTGCTGGGGGTGGGCCATGGGGTGGTAGGGATCTAACTTGGTGCTCTTTACATATAAGGTAAGTGCTCCAGCCCTTGGAACCATTTCCTCCGTCCTAATGTTGCTTCAGACACAAATATTTCTCATTTTAATTAAAAAGGCAATATCCTAGGAGATTAATAATGAAAGATTCATTATAAGGATATAAAATGTATTAGGAAGCTTTGAAACAATAAACCAAAACTACAGTTTAGCCATTTTAATCATACAAAATAGAGCAAGAAAATGACTTATGAAGATATGCCCCTAAGGATGGAAAAAAAAATCTAATTTATTTACACCACAGAACAAGAAAACAGTAAGTTTTTCTCTTCCTAATTAACGCGCAAACTACTTAACAAGTGTTAAGCTGGTGGAATTTTTAAAACAATTAGATAGAACTGTAAAATGCCAACTAAAATATGAGTTAAAACTCTTCTAAACTTTTGTTTTAGTTTTTGGCTATACCGAATAGGGCTCAAGGATCATTCCTGGAGGGGTTTGAGGGAACCATATGAGGTACCAGGGGTGGAACCCATGTTGACCACGTGCAAGGCAAGCAGACTTACCTTCTAAATTATTATCTCTCAGGCTCCCAACTGCCTCACCTTTTATTTGAAATCGTAGTATGGGGATCAGGATATAGTACATAAATATATAGTTATAAGATTCATCAGTTTGTTGACACAAAGTTATATTTATTTTACAGTTTTGGGTGATCTTCAGTTATCTGTATGATGGTAAAACTATCACAAAACAGTACTTCAAAAAATAAAATGTACATTTGTATCATCCTTGTCTCTTAAAATAATGGGGGAACCGTAGCACTGTCCTCCAGTTTTTTCATCGATTTGCTTGAGCAGGCCCAGTAATGTCTCCATCGTGAGACTTGTTACTGTGTTTGGAATATCGAATACGTCACAGGTAGCTTGCGAGGCTTTGCCATGCGGGCGAGATACTTGGTAGCTTTGCCGGGCTCTCCGAGAGAAACTGAACTCTGGGTCGGCTTTGTGGGCCGCGTGCAAGGCAAATGTCCTACCTGCTGTGCTATCGCTCCAGCCCAATGTGGGAACTATGTCCCAAAACCTTACAAAACAAAAGCATAGGGACACTTTGTTCAGTTTGAACTGTAAGTTATAAGAGAAAACTGGGAAGAACTAGGGGGAAAAACCTGGATACTAGACATTTAAAAGAAAGTATCAAAGGACTAATGAAATAAATTTACTTCTTTGTTGTAATTTAGTATCTATTAGACAGTATCTTGGACCTTAAAACAAAATGATACACTTTCTGGGGAGAAAGATAATTCTGTAATTTCTCTTAAATACCACTGAGACTGAGGTTTGTGGCCCCCTGAAATTCCTACGTTTAAAGTTTAAATCCTTGTATGAGGATATCTGAGATGGGGACTGTGGGAAGTACTATGAGTGAGACTAGACCATAAGGAGGGGGTCTCATCATGGGATTAGTAGCCACTTAGAGAGAGAGAGAGAGAAAAATCCCTTTATCTCCTCCCAATGGGGCAGAGAAAAGGCAGCTTCACCAGATACTGAAACCAGCTGTACCTTGATCTTGGGTTTCCAGCCATCAAAAACCGTAAGAAAATATACTTCTGTTGTTTAAGCCACCAAGTATACAGTAACTCTTTATTGCAGCTTTAATAGATTAACACACAGACTTAGTATCTCAGTCTTCTCTCCATATTAAAAAGGGGCAAGGCCCAGGATACAATAATCAAGAATGAGCCTCAACAACAAATTTATCTTTGGGACAGATCATGTCCAAAAATCTATCCTGTAGGTTTTGCTCTCCTTTCTTGAGATGAACATTAGCCCATGGCTCTTCCCAGAATTAATCTTTATCAGAGGGCTCAGAAGAAGCAACTGTGACTAGGTTCACAACTGACTTCAGTTCACTAAAGAATGAAACATTCAAAGGCATGGCAAAGCTAGTCAAGATCATGAAATCAAGAAATAAACTAATCGTCTATTCTGTACTAAATTTATCAGGTTTTAATCCTTGATTCATTTACTACCTGAGCAGTTCAAGCAAAGGTAGCCAACAGTACCTCCAGAAGGGAACTAATCTCTGTAGACAAGTATGGTGTAGAACTAGTATGAATGAAATTGTATTAAAGGGAGATAGGTTTGGAGGTCAGATATGAAAAGGACATGGCTCTCACTTTTAAACAAACACAACAAGCAATTAAAAAATACACACTGAAGGGGCTGGAGCAATAGCACAGTGGGTAGGGCGTTTGCCTTGCATGCGGCGGATCCAGATTCGATTCCCAGCATCCCATATGGTCCCCCGAGCACTGCCAGGTATAATTCCTGAGTGCATAAGCCAGGAGTAACCCCTGTGCATCGCCGGGTGTGACCCAAAAGGAAAAAAACATATATACACTGGAGTTATTTTAACAGATTTTCATTTACTTATTAATTTATTAAGTTTTTGGGCCACACCCAGCCATGCTCAGGGCTTGCTCCTGGCTCTGAGCTTAGGGATCACTTCTGATGGAGCTCCAGGAACTATATGGGATTCTGGGGAATGAATGTGGGTCAGTCACATGCAAGGCAATTCCCTTACTCACTGTACTATCTCTCTGCCCCCTGCCCTCACAAACAGTGGTCTTTTAAAAAGTGGTTTGCAGGTGCCAAAAGGTTTACCTGCAAAGTAAGTGCCTTCTAAAATTTTTAACTTAAATTTTTTTACACAGAAGGTAAATTCCACAGCAAACAATTAGTTCCTCACCAGATGTTGGGCATAGAAATACTTTTAATTTGTAGCCAAAGTCTCTTTTGGGGACTTAATAGCCACTAAGATCAATATTCTAAATTGAAAGTAAGTTAAAGTACATAGAATCTATATAAAACAACATAGGTCGATCTGGAATATCTTCGAGCATTTTAAAAAGGGCAGCTATTAAAAGAACGGTGGGGTATGTAGGCATTTGAGCCATAAAAAACTTGGTTATAAAATGAATTTTCACATGTAAAACCAATATATTTCCTGAAAAAAGAAAAAAACTCTAAGCAAACTAGTTTAAATTTTATGAGCAAATCTTGAATAAAACCCACTTAAAATTTATTTTTGATATGTTCTTTAGGTCACACCTGGCAGGTTCAGGGTATATTCCTAGCTCTGTGCTCAGGGATCACTTCTGCAGGGTTCCACAGGCAGTATTAGGAATTGAACTCAGGTCAGCATGTGTCAGGCAAGCACCTTCTCACATATCTCTCTGTTGCTGAAAGTAACTGTAAAGAGCTACCTTTCTTTAAATCAAAGATAAAATATCTATACATATAAACACACATGCATATGAATGTATATATATATAATTTTCATTTTGCCTATGATTTGTGAGGAATGGTAATGTAAAAGAAATGCTGTATAGTTTATCATGAAGATGGTGGAAGTTGAGAAAAACATATTACCTTGAATAGACAATTCAACAGCACCATAACTATATTATTTGGTCTACGAAAATCAGTTCAGAATGAGGTTTTTAAAAAGTGTTATAGGTGATGAGGTTGCTAAGTAAGTGGCTAAAGATTACAAAAGTCTACTACCAAATCAATTTTAGTAATATTAATAATTCCTCACAAATGAGTAACTTCAGATACTGTTTCAATGTCATGAATTTTTTTATAATGTTATCCTAAGGAAAATAAAAGGTAAAATTAATAAAGGGAACTATTCTTAAAAGGCAATTAAAAAAAAAACCCTGAAGATAAAGAATGGGGAATTACCAATTTGCTTCAAATTTGTTCTTACTCTATGTGTTCCAAGATTATTTATATTGCATGTTTCCCATGTTTTAAAATATGAATGAATGTTATCAATAGAAATCAGAACCAACCAACCAATTAACCAACCAAGCAAAAAGCCTACAAACAGAAAGAAGACAAGTGTCTGTCATAGAGGCAGGCTGGTATTGGGGGTGGGAGTGGAAAGGAAACTGGGGACACTGTAGTAGGAAATGTACACTGGTTGAAGGGGCAGGTGATGGAACACTGTATGACTGAAACCTAATCACAAACAACTTTGTAAACCGTATTTCACTGTGATTTAATAAAAATTAAAAGAAAAATTATGGACAAATAAAAGAAATAAAGCAGATTTTAAAACCCTATCAAGGGAGGGATACTGGGATCAGTGGTGGTGGAAAATGGGCACTGATGGAGGGATGGGTACTCGATCATTGTATAACTGAAATCCAAGCACAAAAATCTGTAAGTCTGCAATTGTACCTCATGGTGTTTCACTAATAAAAATTAAAAAAAAAATCACTGTCAATCTTTACGTATGATCATGAAATAGAGCAGAAAGAGAAGTGACCAAATTTAGGAGATTCATGGGGGCTGCGAGCATCGGGTTTCTTTCCTACCTGTGTAAACACTCCCTCCACGCTCAATGCCAGTCACCTCTCGGTTATTCCCGACAGGAGCATACTGTATCTCCCTCAGGTGTGTTCAACTGGCTTAGATAACTATCCTAATGGTTTCTTCTCAACACTTCATTTCCTTCTTTTCTGGGTAGATGGTGGTAAGGAAGGTGTTTTATTCTCTTCAACTGTATAAATACCCACAATAAAATCCCTATTCTATTTAAATAAAATTGTATATTCTTAGAGCAGCAAATAACAATTGATGAGCAAAACTGATACTTAAAATATTTGCTAAAAAGGAACAGTGGTAGTGCTGTGCGAATTCCTTTATATTAAACATTAACGGCGATATGAACACCAAGTACTAGCTCATGCAGGTACAATGACATACTACAGTATCTGACAGCCCTTCTCTTAGTTTGCCACTTCCTTTTATCTTCCTTCAGAACTCGGGTGTTTTCCACAGTTAGGAATAAAAAATTCAAATTTCTGCACAAATAGTTAAGAGCCTAGAAACCTAGTCTTTTAGATTCCTTTTGCTATATACAAATGCATATAACTGGCAAAGAGTGGCAGTTCTGATTGGGAAGTGTTGGGTATCCAGCAACTGTTTTTTGCTTCTTGCAAAACAATGATCTCTAGATCAGTGTTCTTCAACCTTTTCCCACTTGTGGTTTAGCACTTGTCCTGATTACCAGTCCACAGATCAGCAGTTATAATAAACAAGGCAGCAGTACAGTGGTCTTCAACTTTTCTGTACCTGCAAATCGGCACCAGTTTATGTACTGGCCAAATGAAGACCACAGTTTTTTTTTTTCTTTTTCTTTTTGGGTCACACCTGACAATGCTCAGGGTTTACTCCTGGCTCTGCACTCAGGTACTCAGGTATTACTCTTGGCGTTGCTCGGGAGACCATATGGAATGCTGGGGATTGAACCTAGGTCACATGCGTGCAAGGCAAACACCCTACCCACTGTACTATCTCTCCAGCCCCAAGACCACTGCTTTTGATAGAATTTACAAACTAAATTAAACTTTGCCCTGACCAATAGCTAACATGACTTCTAAGATACTTTCCCCATACCTGTAAAACAAACAAAAAAAAACCCGAACCACCCATTTCCTAGACTGCAAATTGCTGAATATTAAATACTACAGAAGTAAAACAGATTTTACTTTTTCATTTTGGAAACTGAATACTACTATCAAGATAAGATGTATGATTATAAATGGAAAAACACAGAACCTGGAATGTATCTGTAGGTCCATATTGAGAGTAGGAGGTGGAACATAAATACTGCAGCAAGTTTCATGTTCTCAACACAAATTATCTTTTTGGGTCACACCGGGCGATGCACAGGAGTTACTCCTGGCTCTGTACTCAGGAATCACTCCTGGTGGTGCTCGGGGACCATATGGAATGCTGGGAATTGAACCTGGGTCAGCCGCGTGCAAGGAAAATGTCCTACTCACTGTGCTATCACTCCAGCCCCACAAATTATCTTTTATAGAATATTAAATTACCATTTAAAACATGTTGACATTAGTTCCACGATTTGTTCTAATGAAGCCGTAACCAAGTGCATGCCCAGTGTCAATGGTTTAAAAATGTAAGCAATAAAGGAAACAAAACATCATTTAAAATTCTAGCAATGTTCTTAGCACCTTTCTTGCCCAAACATGGTAAGTTGGGAACCTCAGAACATTCTTCCTCGAATTTATCTTGTATAAACTTTTCTTTCAATTTTTGGTCTAAAGTTTATGGCCCTTCACTAGAATTCCTCTGAAAACTACAGCCTACACAGTAAGTATCCTGTTATGTCATGTGACTGGCTTTAAGAGAATTCCTAAGAATTCCTCTAGTAATGACTATGAAGGGAAAGGTGAACACAGACTTAGAGATTAAGCCCCCTGCATTTTATCCATATTTTCATATATTTATTTAAATCTAGCATGACAATAAATATCATATATGTAAAATTTAATTCTTTGTGGTCATACTAAGGATTTATCAGTTGACAATGATATTTTACAAAGAGCAAAGGAGGTGTCAAAATATGTATATATGGTGGTGGGGGAGTGGTCACTTCACCTCTAAACAATACCCTGTATTTTCACTGTTCAAAAGATTTGTAGAAAATTCACTGTCTTCCACTTCAACTAGCTGCATGGTCCACTGTGAAGGAGAGATAAAAGAGCTGTGCAGTTGTTCTTGACCTATAAAGATTTCATCATGGAAGATTATTACTGATGCTGCTGCTGCCTGTTAGTGGTTATTTCACTTTACAGGTGCCAAAATCGGTTAGAGAAGAGGATTTCAGTGGCAGAGTTGTTGCTATATTGTTATGTCTTCAGAATGGAGGTACAAGGGTAGAATATCACATGGAACAAAGGGGGGAAAGGGAGGAGAAAGAGAGAGAGAGAAAGAGAGAGAGAGTGTGTCAGGGAGAAAGAGGGAGAGTAAGGAAAAGAGAGGGAGATAGTCAGGTGGCATGTTGGCTGCAATTTTTGTTTTAGTACAGAACTGAGGGGCTGGAGTGATAGTACAGCAGGTAGGGCATTTGCCTTGCATGCGGCCGACCTGGGTTAGGTTGCCAGTATCTTATATGGTCCCCTGAGCACTGCCAGGAGTAATTCCTAAGTGCAGAGCCAGGTGTGACCCAAAAAGGGGAAAAAGAAAGAGAGAGAGAACTGAGAAGACTGAAAATTGTTCAGTCGATTTCTTCAGTCTGAAAGATACATGTGTTGGTACTGATGATTTTTGATTAACAAACTGTTTGAATTACAAACTGCTATGATTTTTCAAAAATGTTCCAGCAGTTTCAAGGTTTTATAAACAAACACACATACACACACATACATAAACAGAAATTATAGACAACACCAATCCCTAGAACACTTTCTGATGTTATCTACTGTGCTATTTAATATAAGGATTATATGTATTCTCTCCAACTAATCAAAAGTTTAAAGTCTAGAAAATAAAAACTTCGAAGACTAGGGTTGAGGAATAATAGCTCAAGAGGTTGCAACCTGTGGGAGCTCTGGTTTTCATCCCCTGTACTGCATGGTTCCCCAAACAACACCAGGAATGACTTCCAATCATCGAGCCAGCTATGAATTGCCCCCAGCTCAATCAGGTATGGACCAAAATTCAAAATCTGCCCCAAGAAAAGAAAAAGCATCACATATCCACATGGTATTTACACTATAAATTCAAGTGACACAAAAGCTATTGGTTTTTAGTAAGTTTGAAAATTCTTATTTACTTATCATTTGAGGATAATATGATAGTATTTAGTATTTTTAAGCAATAATATGAAATGACTTTTAGAAAAGAGATACTGTAAGCTTCATAAAGCACATTAACTGTAAAGAGGCACGAATGAGTTCTGAGTAGATATGTTTATCAAAAGTTTCTGACCAACATTTATTGTGTATGCATTTTATTATATATTGTCACGCAATTAAAATCTGGAGGGATATATGTGTGCATCCTAAATGTACATTTCTCTCAATGTCTGCAGTGATTCTAATTCAGGATAAAGTGCTTATGCCCACCCACTTTCAAATGATCTCAGTAAGACCCTATTACCAGGTTCATGGCAAAAACAGAAACCTAATTTTTTTCTTTTTTTTCATTACTTTTCTTTTTAAAAAATTTTTATTAGTGAAACACCATGAGGTACAGTTGTAGACTTACAAATTTTTGTGCTTGGGTTTCAGTTATACAATGATTGAGTACCCATCCCTCCACCAGTGCACATTCTCCACCACCACTAATCCCAGTATCCCTTTCACCCCCCACCCCCCATCCCACCCTGCCTCTGTGGCAGGGCACTCCCTTTTGTTCTCTCTCTCCTTTTGGGTGCTGTGGTCTGCAAAAGAGGCACTGAGTGGCAATCATGTTCAGTCTAAAGTCTACTTTCAGCATGCATCCTGGGTGGATCTTCCCAACACCCTTTATTTGGTGCTCCCTTCTCTATCTGAGTTGCCTTTACCCCTAGAGTGTGCGGATGGCCTCCAAGCCATGGAGTAAACCTCCTGGAAACCTCATTTTTTGTGCTCTGTGCAATCTTAGCCACAGAGAGCCTAGAGATTATTCATGCTTCTTCCTTTGATTTATCAGAGACAAATTTAGCATGTCATAGACAGCTAGATCTTTTCTTACTCCAGCAGCAGTATACTCAACTATTGATCACTATCTAGAAGATGAAAAATCTACTCTCTTCTAGATCTGTAAACCTGAACTCAAACCTCTGTAGCCAATGAAAGTCTGTTATGGATTTTTTCTTTTATATCCTATACAACTGAAAATGATAATGATGCTCAAAAATGATACTATTGTATACAGAGAGAATCTATGATTAAGGATGACAGTTTTTCAAAGATTTATAAAAACTTAAATTTGTTAATCTGGTAAGAAACCTTATAAAGTATACTCATGTAGTTCTTCAAATCACAAAGATAAACAGCCTTTCCTAACTAGAATTTATCAAAGAATGGAATAAAAACAAGTAACATAAAAGCCACACTGTAATTTGTTTCCTTAAATCCCCAAATTCTATATATGGTGCAGGTACCACTTTAGGATAGTAAGTAGATCTGCTTCAAAACAGCAACAATTTTAAGGAGAAGAATAGAGGGGGCTGAAGTTTAATCCTTATACCATATGCCACTCCCCCTCTTCCCCCATTCCCATGACACAGCACCACCAGTGTGGCCTTCGTGGCCCCTAGCATCACATCACCAGGCTCAACCATTAGACTTACACAGTTGGGCTATCACTGGAGCTAAGCCAAGCACAGTCACCACACATTTTAATTGTTCTTTTTTATTATGTCACAACCTTAAAGCTACAAAAAAGGAAAAAATGAGACGATCTTCATATTTCTTAACACCCCCAAAAGTGCTTTTTCTACTAACCTTTAAAAATAAATTTAGAGATTCAGAGAAATAGTACAGCTGGTAAAGTACTTGCCTTGCACGAACTGACCTATATTTGATAGCTTTGCACACCATTTGGTCACCTCCCTCAAGCCCACCAGAAGTGATCCCTGAACACAGAGCAGGACTAAGCCCTAGGCACCCGAGTACTGGACATGGCCCTCCCCTCCAAAAAAAATTAGAATGAAAAGCAATAAACTAGCTAAACATATTCTAATTACTACAACAATTAGTAGCAGAATATATAAGGGAAGTAATACCTGAGAAAGTGCATCTATGTGAAAAAATGATTGTTCTCCTTTATCATAAAGAACAGTATGTTAACAAAAAAACTAAATGAAAAGCAGACATCTGAAATACAAAGTTTTATAAGTGAAATAATTCTTCGGAGTGTAATTTGTTATTCATCTAAAATATTACAGGAGAAAAGTATATAGGAATCACTAAATTAGTACTGAGGAAAGGTTCAAATTTTGGCTTTTTGGCTACTAGCTATACTAATTAACAAAAATATATATCTGGCATTCAAAAAGCATTAATGTTTACTTTAGAATGGTTAAAACTTCAAAGGCCCATAAAATACAGTATTATATGATTTTCTTGAAATGGGTATTTGAATCATGCCTATACAAGGGAAAGCTAAGGAAATAAATCACTTAGTAAATGCACTGGTGTGCAATATGTGTGTAAAATATTTAAAATCCTTGGTATTATTAAAAAGATGATACTGTAGTGATTTTAATTTTGGAAGACAAAACCAGTAATTCCTTAAGTAAGTTTACATTTACAAATTTGGTGACTAGAAATATGTTTCTAGCCATGGTCTTACTTTTGCATGTTTAAGCTTAACTCTCAATCCTTTTTTGACCATCACTAAATAGCTATGGATTTATTTTATTTCTAACCCTACCACATAGCACAGAATGAGAACTGAATGCTATAATTTATTCAATGGTAAATATACTTTACAGGTATTCACTATTCAATAATTGTGATTTGTGAAATACAATGAATGTCATAAATCACTTATTTCAACAAAGTAATTAGGCCACTTAGTTTCGTGTGTCCAGAAGGCATCATCTTCCCTCATGGAAGAAGGTTTTTTTCCCTTTGGTACCAAAAAATTTAATAATTATTTTTTTGGCTTGTTTTTGTTTTGGGGCCACTCCTGGATGTTCAAGAGTTACTCCTGGCTTTGCATTTAGGAATCAGTCCTGGCGGGCTTGGGGGAATCACATGGGATGCTGGGGATAGAACCCAGGTTGGCTACATGCAAGGCAAGCACCCTACAGGTTGTACTATCGCTCTAGTCCCAAATTTAATAGTTCTGATTAAATTTTTAAGAGCTTTTTATTAAAGGGAGTGTAAGAACAAAAGAGTCACTTTGTCTAATCCTAAATGGACATACAAAATGCTGTGCAGGTTACATACTCATCTAACATTCACATAACAGATCCAGATTATGCTAGAAGCCATATAGTTATAAGCTGGGGTCGTCTGTATCAACTCAAACATAGGAGCCTAAGGAGCTGATAAAAGCGAAAACATCTTTTTCCTAATTCAAGCTTCGTCTTTTGTCCATTTTATCCAATCTACCTTATTTAAAAAATAAAATGCCCATCTTTAACAACTTATTTTCCAACTTTTCCAACTGTCCCTGAGACTGCCAAATAGCTTCTTTCTTGTATTCTTTTTTTTTTTTTTGCTTTTTGGGTCACACCCTGCAATGTTCAGGGGTTATTCCTGGCAGTGCATGGGGAACCATACGGGATGCCAGGGATCAAACTGAGGTCAGCCGCGTGCAAGGCAAACACCCTATACTATCACTCCAGCCCCCAAACAGCTTATTTCTAAAACATGCAACTTAATGCTTTTTTAATGGTACAAGTGAAAAATTAATATGCATGGTTAGTAGGCAAGAAACTATCTGTGACCAAGGTGATACTCCTTATTCAATTTTATTCTCTCTATATACTACTAGCAAGGTTTATTACAATCATTTATCCTTCTCACCCAAATAGTCTCTCAGAAGAAAATAATTTACGATATTATTTTTCAACATTATTAGTTTATCTGTAGCACTACAGTAATGTCCTCCCATTGTTTATCGAATTGCTTGAGCAGGCACCAGTAACGTCTCCAGTGTGAGACTTTTGGTTACTGTTTTTTTTTTTTTTGGCATTTCAAACACATCACGGGTAGCTTGCCAGGCTTTGTCGTGCAGGTGGGATACTCTCCACAGCTTGCCAGGCTCTCCAAGACAGGCAGAGGAATTAAACCCAAGTCGGCCGTGTGTAAGGCAAACGCCCTATCTGCTATGCTATCATTCTGGCCCGTTAGTTTATCTACTTGCCCAAAATATTTCATAGTGGAGGACAAAGAAAAGTTGGAACTCTACAGTACAGTAAATTATGAAAGCTGGACCCATCCCGTCCACCAAAAAAAAAAAAAGAAAGAAAAACAAACCTCCAAATCAGGAAAAAGACTTTGAAGGGTACAACTATTATAAAGAAAGAAAAACAAACCTCCAAATCAGGAAAAAGACTTTGAAGGGTACAACTATTATAAAGAACAGCTAAATAAAAAACTAGAGAACTATTTAAACAAAAAAAGGAAATTAGAAGACACAGTAACAGAGAACAGATCAGATCACAACTGCCTAATAATGAGACATTTAAATATACCTTATTCTAGAATATAGAAAGTATTTCAGTGAAACCAAATATTTTAAAGTACCAGGAAAAATTTTAAAACAACCAACCATAATTTTAACTGACACATTTAATCAGTTATGTATTCAGTAGCTTAAAGCCAAAACCATGCTACTTACTTCTAATTGTTATTTCACTCTATCATGAAATGGACACAAACAATATAAAATTTTATGGTCATTAAATACAGCACTTATTAAAAAAACACGCACATATATATATAATAGAGCAATCTAAAAACCCTAGAAGCATACCTAGAAATCACTACCCTAAAATGAAACAAAGAATTATCAGCATCTCAATGTTGCCACAGTTAAGGAATATTATTTTAATGTGTAATGTATGCATAATATAAAAATGCTACTTTAGTGCCCCTCTGGAATTTTAAAATTAAGTTTGGAGTCTTTCTCACTTTGTTTTGAGTTCTTCAACAAGAGACGTGGAACATAATTCTCATTTCTATTAAGAGACTAAAAATCCAGCATATGCATCACATACCTTTTTGAGATGTCCTAGTCTAAGTTTGAAAATTTCCTCCTGCTCATGATATTCTGCCAAAGTCAACCTGTCAAAAATGAAAGTGTAATTCTAGATATTAAGATTATTATTAATAATCAATACTATAAGATAAAACCTAATGGAAATACTAAAATGCTAGTAACTTTCCACCCCAAATAAACATGAAATAAAGTAATTTTGTTAGTTCAACAACTATTTAATAAGAATCATGTACAAACAATGCTCTAGAATTTAGATCAATACCCAAACATTTTCTCTTTTTGGGGGGGATTACACCCAGTGGTACTAGGTTTTACACCTGGCTCTTCACTCAGGAATTAATCCTGGTGGTGCACAAGGGATATTATGGGATGCTGGAGACAGAATTCAGGTTCCCTTCATGCAAGGCAAACGCCTTACTGCACTATCACTCTGGCCCCTCAAATATTTTCTCTTTACAATTCAGCCTCAACTTACACTGCCACAGTGGGGATGAGAAGACAGAAAAAACGAAATAGGTGAACTAAAATAAATCTAAAGAAACAGTGGTATGAAGTAAATTAAAAAGGTGTATGGTAGAACTGAGAGAACTGAGTGCTGAAAGTAGTTAAAGGGATATACATGATAATCTTTCAGTATCTGTATTGCAAATCATAATGCAAAAAAAGGGGGGGAGAAGAAATGAGGGGAGAGAGACAGAGGGAGAGAGACTGAGACAGAGACAGAGAGAGAGAAAGAGACAGAGACAGAAAAAGAAGAAAAGTGCCTACAAGAGGTGGAGGGGGGAATTCAAAAGAAACTGGGGACACTGATAGCAGGAAACCCACACTGGTGAAGGACTGCAGACTGGCATTGTAACATTGTATGACTGAAACCTGTAGTCATGAACAACTTTGTAACTGTATCTCAAGGTGATTCAATTAAAAAAAAAATGGAAATAAATAAATAAAATTTAAAAAAAGGTGTATGGTGCTAGTTTGTGCTTGGTATTAGTCAAGGTTGGAGTTTTGATTTAAACACCAAAAAGACAACCAAGCAACGGCATACCGCCTATGTTCTAGGCACAATGCCAAGATTTAGATGGAAACATGTTGGCACATAGAGGGGAAAAAAACACAAGCATCAGTACATGTCAAAGAGGCTCTGAGCAGTTGAAGGAATAGCAAGGACCAACTTATGCACAGACTTTCAAGCCAAGGAAAGAATTTCAATTTTACAGAGTGCTAGGAAATCACTGCAAAGGGATTCAGTAAATTTTGGGTTCTGACTCAAAAACAAAACCAAAAAAACAAAACCAAAAAAACAAAACCAAAACAACAAGGTATTTTTCTTTTCTCTGCTTTTAGAGATAGACGTGAATAAACAATATGAAAGAGATATAACTATATTCAAAGCACCAAATTATTATTTTTGGTTTCTGAGCTACATCTAGCTGTGCTCATGGGACCATGTGGTGCTAGGGAATCAAACACAGACCTCCAAGCCTAAGCTACAGTCTACTGAGATCATTATCCAAACATTTTCTCTTTACAATTCAAGCTGAATTGGTCCAAAACAACAAATTCTTAATAAATAAAAATGGACATGAGACTTAAACCTTAAAAATACATCACGGTTATTTTATTAATTTTTCTAACCTGTAATTTTTTTCTAGGATAACTGAAAAAAAAAATTGAGTTTAACATATATAAACCATTACACATTTTAACTTTTCTAAGGAACAAAATGATTCTTGGGGCTAGGGAGTAGAGTGGTCAGGGTACATGCCTTGCATGTGTGAGAACCAGAGTTTGATCCTGGCACTGCATATATCCCAACCCCTAGCACCACTGAAGTGCCCCGAACAATGGCAGGGTAGCCCTGTGGTCCCCAGTATCACTGGGCCTGAGCAGCCAATCATCCGTCCACTAGTCTGAGCAGCCTCTGGGAGTGTCCCCACCAGGTTTCCTCAGCACCACCTTGGGGAGTGAAGGGAGGGGCGCAGGGAAGGGTGGAAGGGTGAAGAAGGAACTATGCAGTTCGATAAAGCGAAGAGGAAAGTGCTTCACAGTCAACTGCTCCCATTTCATACCTCATTTTTTGTTAAGCTCCTAACTCTGGTGTTATCTACTCATGTTCAGTTTAATTACTATGCTATCATTTAGTACAAATGGTATTTCCCTTGTTAGATGCTATGAGTTTACAATTCTAAAGAAACAGTATTTCAAGAAAAACAAAATAATTCTTTAAACATTCAGTTGGGGGATAGAGCAACAGTGGAACTAGGAAATCACTGCAAAGGGATCAAAGTACTGGTAAAGCAGGCAACTCATATCAGTGTGATCTCTAGCAACATGATCCCCCCCCAAACATCACCAGCACAGCCCAGCAGATATGTCCCCTCTCCCCCAGACCACTTGCAGGATTTGAGTATGACAGTCCCAGGAGAATCTCATGCTCAGGTTTTTGCATAAAACTGTGAGCCTGGTTTTTTCATTTTTTTCACTAAAAAGAAATTAAGATTTGTCTACCCAATTCTTCTTTGTGGGGGAGGTTGTAGGTGCTGGGCCACACTTTGTGACGTTCAGGGTTTACTCCTAGCTCTGCGATCAGGAATAACTCCTGGTGGGCTCGGGGGACCAAATGGGATGCTATGGATCCACCTCTGGTTGGTAGCGTGTGAGGCAAGTACCCTACATGCTGTACTTTCTCTCTGGCTACATCTACCCAGGTTTAGCACCAATGCTGAATTTTATTGTCATAGCTGATAGCTCTTACAGTGTCTTAATAAACTTAGAGAAGAAATTTTTCTAGTGTGAATGTCAGTGAAGAAGGAAAATAAAAAATCTAGCACACGCCTTACATATCTGAAGCCATGGGCGCAATCTTTTTTTTTTTTTTCCCTTTTGAGTCACACCCAGCGATGTACAGGGGTTATTCCTGGCTTTGCAGTCAGGAATTACTCCTGATGGTGCTCAGGGCACAATATGGGATGCTGGGATCAAACCCGGGTCAGGTGCATACAAGGCAAACATCCTACCTGCTGTACTATTGCTCCAGCCCCAAGGGCTGGAAATCTTTTTTTTTTTTGGGGGGGGGGGGGGAATCACACCTGGCAATGCACAGGGGTTGCCTCCTGGCTTTGCAGTCAGAACTTACTCCTGGTGGTGCTCAAGGAACCGTACGGGATGCTGGGAATCGAACCTGGGTTGGCTGCGTGCAAGGCAAATGCCCTACCTGCTGTACTATCGCTTCATCCCAGTGGGCTCAATTCTTCTTCTTTTTATTTTTTTTTAGAAATTAAGGATTTTTTTTTTACATTTTTATTAGTGAGACACCATGAGGTACAGTTGTACACTTACAAATTTTTGTGCTTGGGTTTCAATTATACAACAGTCAAATACCTATTCCTCCACCAGTGCCCATTTCCCACCACCACAGTTCCCAGTATCCCTCCCATCCCCCATCCCCGCCATCCCACCCTGCCTCTGTGGCAGGGCATTCCCTTTTGTTCTCTCTCTCCTTTTGGGTGTTGTGGTTTGCAAAAGAGGCGTTCAATGGCAATCATGTTTGGTCTATGGTCCACTTTCTCGACATGCTTCTCTCATCCTGGGAGGATCCTCCCAACACCCTTTATTTGGTCCTCCCTTCTCTATCTGAGCTCCCTTTTCCCCTAGCATGTGTGGTTGGCCTCCAAGCCATAGAGCAAACCTCCTGGGACTAATCCCGGGTGGGCTCGATTCTTGACACTCCATGCCCAGCCCCATCCTATGGGACACAACTTTAATATAAATCGTTTGAGAAATGCTAACCAAAAAATAAAAGCATAGCTAAGAATGCTGAGAAATCAGAACATGCATTTATTGCTGTTATGACTGCAAAATAGTGTAGACATAAAAAATAGCTGAGGAGTTCTTCAACAGAAGACACAGTGTTTATGACAACATCATGTCATAATAGCCCAAAGTTGGAAACTGCTTTAATGTTCATCAATGAATAAATGGGTAAGTTGTGCATGAATGCATTATTTATATATAAAAAAAGAATGATGTACTGATATAAACTACAATTTGGATGCAACTCAAAACCGTACACCTAAGTGAATGCCAGACACATAAAGGTCATTTGTTTCTTTTCGTATTAACTATGCAAAAGAGGCAAAAACAGAGAAAGTAGATTATTTGTTATCAGGGGATGAGGAAGAGAAAAAAATAGGGAATGTGTATGTGTTCTGAATTAATGGTTTTTAAACTAAAGGGAGTCAGTGGTAAGATAATACTGTGAATGCACTAATTGTCACTGAATTTTACATTTCAAAATGGTTAATGATATGTTATATAATTTCACCTCAATCAAAATGTATCAACGGGGAAAAGTAATGGGGATATGTGGGAGGCATAAAACTGGTCTGCCTCTGAAAAACCCAAATGTTCACAAGTATAACTGAACTGAGAATTAATGACGTATACTATGTTCTACTGTGGTTTGCAAAACAATACCATCCTCAAAATCTATGTCCAGACCTTGAGAATCTATGTCCAAACATGTGACTATGTTAAATTACAGAGCAAAGAAAAGTTAAGGTAGCATATAAAATTAAGGCTGCTAAGCAGCTGACTTTCTAACAGGCAGTTACTCTGGATTATTCTTGTGAGTTCAATGTAGACGAGAGTCCTTAAATAAAGAAAGAGCTGGTGTGACAGAACCAGAGATTCAGTGATGTGACATGACAGAAATGACTGGCTCTTGTTGGTTTGAAGATGGAAGGGGAACACCAAACCAAGCAATGTGGCAGTCTCTAGAACAAAAGTTCCCAAACTATAAAAATAAGCATTTAGTGGCTCCCTAAAAATAAGTGAACACATAGAAAGAGCTCATCAGTTGCATCAGATGTCATTGTTCACATCTCCATGCCCAGCCCCCCAGGAAATACTGCCCTGATGATATTTTGATTTTAAGTTCGCTATATATTTATAATCTCTAAAACTGTAAGATAGCAACTTTGCACTATTAGAAAAGTTATGGTAATTTATCATAGTAAACGGAAATTAGAAGAATATATCCGAAATAATGACATTTAACAAAAATGTAGAAGTGGCTTTGATTGGGTAGTGGGGAAGAACCTAGAAAAATTTTGAAGATCATGATTTTTATTTATTTGATGGGGATGGGGGGAGTAGGCCACAACTCACTCAGGTCTTGAACAGGGATTGAACTGAGGTTGGCCACATGCAAGACAAGCACCTTAACTCCTGTAGTATTTCAAAGGTACATTAAGAAAAAAAAAAAAAGAAAGAACTTATAATACTTTGAGCAGAATGTTAGCAGACACATGGATGCTAATAAGTCTTACTGTGAGGGCTCAAAAGAGAATATTGAAAACTGGAGGAATAAAAATCTTTTTTTGGGGGGGGGGGGGGGAGGTCACATCCGGGACGCACAAGGGTTACTCCTGGCTCTGCACTCAGGAATTATTCCTGGTCGTGCTCAGGGGACCATATGGGATGTTGGGAATCGAAACTGGGTCAGCTGCATGTGCTACTGTTCCAGTTCATGAAGATCCTTTTTATTGTTAAAGTAACTCAGTGAAAATGATTATACAGAGAGCCAAACTTGTAAGAAATGAACTTGGGATTTACGATAATTCTGAAGTGCTGATTTGAAACTTTGAAAAGTTTGAAAACCACTGGTCTGTAGAAAGAGTTTAACAAGGGGTACTTATGAGAATAGATATTGGGGAATGACCCTAACAAGAAAAATAAATAGGCTCATTAAAGATCTCATGAGAGTGAATTTTGTCCCGATGCTAATGAAGGAAATTAAAGGAATGTAAAATGAAACATGTAAGAAACAGTGCTCTCAACTGAAGAAAAAAAAAAAGGTGGGACCCTATATTAAGATAGAGAATATAAAGAGGAATATAGGCTGAGGATGAGATCCTGGGTTTGATTCGCAGCTCAGTCAAAAAAATAAATAAATAAAGGTACTGAAAGACACAGAAGAACTTTATGGAAACATACGTGGGAAACTAGGGAAAGACGATTTTAGTGTCATTAACTGAGTGACTATTGTTAATGAAGTGACAGAGGAACTACCTTAAAGAAAAAAACCATCTCTTCAGGGATCAATGAAAAACTTTACATTTTCTCCTATTTAACAGCTTACCTAATCACCCATGCTTTTAAAAAAGCAACAAAATTGCTTATTTATGATAGGTTACTAATTTGCTAAGTTAAAAAAATATCAGTAGCGGTGTTTTTATTCCAACTTATAAAATAATTTCAAAATTGGGAAAGGTCTGAAGGAAATAGATTTGAAGTACCAAAGGGAAGATTAGCACCACCTGGGTTAGGGAGATGGCTCCCAAGTGCTAGAACACATGCTTTGCATGCAGAAGACATTTATCTGTTTGATTCATCACACCACATGGTTCCCTAATACTTCCCTGAGCTGTTGCTGAGCATCTCTGGGTGTGGCTCAAAAATGTCCTCAGGTACTTCCCCGTCCCTGCCCCACTTAACCCCTCCAACGCTCTCCCCAGTGATTGGTGCACTGTAGCACTGTCCTCCCATTGTTCATCGATTTGCTGGAGCGGGCACTAGTAATGTCTCCACTGTGAGACTTGTTACAGTTTTTGGCATATCGAATACGCCGGGGGAGCTTGCCAGGCTCTGCCGTGGGGGCGGGATACTCTCGGTAGCTTGCCAGGCTCTCCAAGAGGCATGGAGGAATCGAACCTGGGATGTACAAGGCAAACCCCCTATCTGCTATGCTCTCTCTCCTGCTTTGCTATAGCTCCCCACCAGTGAAGAGACAATTTAAAAAATTTTCCATTTTTTGGGCATTGGTGGAGGGATGGGTATTTGATCATTGTATAATTGAAACCCAAGCACAAAAATGTGTAAGTCTGCAACTTACCTCATGATGTCTCCTATTAAAAAAAATTCTTTAATAAAAAAAATTTTAAAAAAATTAATTAAAAAAAATTCCATTTTTAAATAAAAAAAAAAGTGAAGGGTTACAATCAGAAAACTGGCCTGTGCAATTAAAGAGATGTTAATACAATATTAACAGAAAATACAGAAAAAGTCTGAGAGCAAAAGGCACAAGATAGTAGATTCTTCCAACAGAAGAAAAGTACATTCATATAAAATATCGAAGAGGGAATGTATGCGCCCATGCATCAAGTGTGTGTATTTACTACTCACGTAAATTGATGGTTATGTATCACCTATACATCAAAAAAAATTTTTTTTTGGGGGGGGTCACACCCAGCAATGCTCAGGGGTTACTCCTGGCTCTGTACTCAGGAATTATTCCTAGTGGTGCTTGGGGGACCATATCGGATACTGGGAATTGAACCCGGGTCGGTTGCATGTGACCGCTTGCAAGGCAAATGCCCCACCCACTGTGCCATCGCTCTAGCCCCTACATCAAAAATTTTTAACAGTGATGTTATCTGGGGTATGGAAGCATGCTTTACATATTTTATCATGCTCTTTCATATATTCATTTTTTTATGGTAAACATGTAAACTTTTTCCAAATGTCTAAGTCCCTTAAATTGTATTTGTTAATGCATAAAAATTACAAAAAAAAAAAAAAAAAAAGCAAAATGGTGAAAAATCTACAACTTGTCAAGGTACTGCTTTTCAGTTGAAAAAATAGAGTACTTAAGTTAACATTCTCTCAGAAAAAAATTACTGGAGACATTGAGGATCAAAACTGGTAACTATCATGGGGCTGGAGTGATAGCACAGCAGGTAGGGCATTTGCCTTGCACGCAGCCGACCCAGGTTCGATTACCAGCATCCCATATGGTCCCCTGAGCACCGCCAGGAGTGATTCCTGAGCGGAAAGCCAGGAGTAACCCCTGTGCATCGCTGGGTGTGAACCAAAAAAGCTAAAACAAACAAACAAACAAACAAACCCTGGTAACTATCATTCAGATATGAAAGAAAGAATGATCCCATCACCGTTTAGCTACTAAAGTCTCAATTTTAACCGGGGCTAATACATGTCATTTTTAAAATTCAGAATTCAAATTTGGGAACTATTAATTTAGAGTTAAAATTACAAGACTGTCTTCCTGACTAGAGCTATTATACTACTTTAAACTTTTTGGTTTAACCATAAATAACATTCTTTACTAAGATGTATGCTCACTGTCAATACTTTTAAAAGAATTAAATGGAGGCTTACAGTTGTGGTAAATTGGGTCTAACAAAGGGATCATTTTCTGCTCCATTGACAGCTTTGTTTTTCCTCTGTTTTGGTTCTGAATTGGTAGAGGGTGCCTGAGAATTATTAGCAGTGGGAGGTTTGCGTTTGGCCAGAAGTTTCCTTTGTCTTTCAATGTCTTCCCTTTGCTGGTTCACCCATTCTTGCTGCCTGTATAGAAACAAAATTAAAAAAATGGATCAAACTTTTTATTACTTTTCAGCTGAAATATAGAGACTCATATAAAATAGTCTTAATTGATCTCATGCCTGCCCAACACTGTTATACATCATAACCCAGGTCTCATTTTAATTACTTGTTAAAATGAGATCTTCCCTAAACAACCTGGACTGGGGAAAATTATGTTGCCATAGATGACTTATCATATATAAATAGACGATATCACTCCATGAGTACAGAGACTACCTGTATTTTATAGTGCACTACAAACACAGTAACAAGTCTCACAATGGAGCTCGCTCGAGTAAATCGATGAACAATGGGAGGACAGTGCTACAGTGCTATAGTCTCAGTATGCAGCATATACTAGGTATACAATAAGTTATTTGTTGAATGAAATACATGAGCTATTAAAGAAAAAAAATAGTTTTTTTTTGGGGGGGGGCCCTATTTCCAGCAGTGCTCAGGTTTTAAACCTTGCTCTGTGCTCAAGGATCACTCCTGGTAGGACTTGGGGACCATATGAAATGGTGGGGATTGAAACCAGGTCTGCTACATGTGAGACAAGCGCTTTACTTGCTATACTACCTCTACAGGTCTAGGTTTAGCAGCAAAAGTTCTTGCTTAGGAGACACCGAAATTTTGTGTTTTCTATCTGAAACGTATCTTCCTCTTTAGTTCAAACATTTCATGTGAACACTACTTTTTCAACAATTTATCTCTTAATACTATTTTCAGGTTTCAGAGTTATCTTTCTGAAACTTAATTCTGTTCTTTTTTTTGTTTTTTTGGGTCACACCAGGCAATGCTGACTGTGCTAGGAATCATTCCTGGCATTGCTCTGGGGACCATATGGGGAACTGGGAATCGAACCCAGGTCAGCCACATGCAAGGCAAACACCCTCTCCACTGTACTATCACTCCAGCTCCCCTGAAACTTAATTCTAATGACACACACAACATAGGAACTCTTCATAGTACCCAATTAGTGATAGAAACCCAAATTTTGTAGCATCCCAGGACACTGACCTTCATTATAGTATACCTAACACCAGGCAAATCTATGCTTAAAAAAAAAAAAGGACATATAATTGGCTGAGATAAGTCATCCTGTAGAAAGTATGCTAAAAACTGCCATTGAGAACAGCAAAGTTTAATGTCACATTGTGTAAAATAAAATTTCCCCTCCATTTTCCTTAATTTAGCTGACTCTTAAAAAGCTGTAGTATATGCTAGTACTTTTGTTTTTCACATTAAAAACATTTTTTTTCCCCCAGAAAAAACATGGAGCAGCAAAGGTCCCAACTCCTTAATATATAGTCAGTCTATCCTTACCTGCCACCATCTGAGCTCAGGAAAATATTTTAACAAAAATATCTTTGTTTAGTTTACCTCAAAATGCTCAAGGCTTATGTTCAGTCCAATTGATTTATGAGTTACTATATGAGGCAGGAGGGAGAAAAGTTTCTATCTGTTTCTGGATGAACAGAGTGGGCAAGAGCTAAATTAAAAAAAAATCTGGAAAAAAACTAAGCAAAAGAATCACAGGATTTATAAGTTATAGTTATACATCTCAAAATAAAAATTTTCAATAATTTTTCTTTCAAATAATATATAAAACTCGAAGGTAAGTTGAATTTCAGAAGATATACTTTTCCACTGTTCCATCTTCCCTTTAAATATGTTAAATTCTATAATATCAAATAGTAAAGACTATAGAACATAATTCCAAATCTATAATCTAAAGGCCAAAGGAATACATTTTTTAAAAAAGTGTAAGAATGACTAACTTTACAAGGTTCTGAAATGCAAAACCATCTGTCCATTGTTCAGTAAATGAAGCACCATGTCTAACTGTTGTGAAGTGCCCAAGGCGTAATCTGTCTTGCATACTCTTCTCTCTGCTTGACAGTTTTTCTTGCGTACTCTGAAAAAGTCAGGGGGGGTGGAAAATTACTCAATTTTACTTCTGTAAATTTTAAAATCATACAAGGCAAAGGAGCTACAGAAAAGATAAAATGTATTAATCTTTCAGCTTACCTTTTCAATAAGCAGTTTCTTGCTCATTGATATGCACTTATTTAATCGTTCCTTGTATTTTTCAAGTAATTTTTGTTGTTCATCTATTTGCCGCCTGAGATCACAGTTAGCCTAAAGTATAGTAGAAAATTAAAAGGTCTAGAATTTAGTGTATATTCGACACTTTGAAATATGTATTTTATAATTTAAGTCACTGTGGATTACAAAGTTCTTCATAATTGGGTTTCTAGCATGCAACATTTCAACACCATTGTCCACTTCCCTCTACCAATGGCCCCTGTTTCCCTCCCACCCAGCAGTCTGAGTACATGAGAAGCAATTTTAAAATTTAATTTTTGGCACTGGGTTTACAGTACTGTTACTGACAGGGTTTCATGTAATCACTTTACCACCTTCCTATACCCTCTCCTCCTCTCAGCTGAACACTTCCCTCCACTGCTGTCCTACTGGCCCTTACCCCTATGCTTCCTACTATAAACAATTTTTATGTTCTTTGTTTCTACTGCTTTTGGGCATTTGGTATTCCCCTATGTTTCTTTATATTCTGCATATGAGAGAGATCATAGTGGCACTTTAAATATTTTATATTGTGGAGTTCACGTACAATTCAATCAGCTTAATCAATGCTGAATAAATAGCAGTACTCCTACATTAAAAAAAATTTTGTTTTGTGTAAATTACATAAAAAATTGGTTAAAATTATATATAAAAATTAAATACCTGCTTAGCAGGAGATAACATACTTAAATGCTGTTTAATTATACAGCAGAAAGCATGTAAAATTTGTATGTACACACACCATGTGTTCAAAACCTCTTATTAAGTTATACAAAGTTAGCTAAATAAAAGTACATTACCCTTACTTTAGTTCAGTTTTCTTATTTTTGAAACAGGGATGGGTCAGGGAGAGAGCTCAACAGGCTAGAGTGGATGATTTGCCTACAGAAGCCCTGGTTTTAATCTCTGGCACCTGAACCCACCAAGTGGAAACAACAAAAATCTTTTTGAAATAAATAAAAGTAACATTTTCCTCATTTAGTTAAAAATGAAATACAGGGTCAGGAATGGAACTGTGGGAGAGCACCTGCCTTGATTGCATAAGGACTTGGGGTTTAATCCCCCTGCACTGCAAAAACAAAAACAACCTCACCCCCTCCACAAAATGAAACCAACACACACACAAAAAAAAAACCCATCAAAAACATGAAAAAAAAAACCCTGAAATATGATCTATAAACTATCTAACAGTAAAAATACGTGAGCTTTGGAGTGGGGTAAAGATGGCTGTGAGCACCCCTGGGGCATTAGCACAAAGAAAGCATAGACAATGAAGAGAGCATAGCACCCTGCAAAGGTGAGAACACTGTCATCACAACCCTTGGGAGACACAACTCTGGAATGAAGAACTGTGAGCAAGTCCAGGGCTAAGGAGTGCTTCCCCTTAAGGAAGGAGAGTCTCAGAAGCTGAATGAGGAGAGAGAACCCCAAAGAGTCCCATAAGGATACCAGACAGAAAACACCAACCTGGGATGGGAGACTACTGAATGCAAAGGACTTACAAAACATTCATTTTTTATTTTGTTTTGTTTACTTTTTGTGTCACAACTGGTGACACTCAGAGGTTACTCCTGACTCGACATTCAGGAATTACTTCTGGTGGTGCTCGGAAGACCATATGTGATGCCATGAATCAGACTCCGGTTGGCCATATGCAAGGCAAACGCCCTACCTGATGTACTATGGCTTCAGAACATTCGTTTCTCAACCAGCACATGCTAAGAGAAAAACAATCTCAGGGCTCATTGAGTTCAACACGTAGACTGCCACTCCTGGGAACACCACAGCCAGCCTTCACTTAGGTGCACCACTTCAAGAGAGGTGCCATCTCAGTAACACCTGAGAGGTTTGTTGCCTGAGTTGACAGGGTCCTGTCCAACAGACAGGTTCCAGTTGGGTGTTCAGTTTTCTCACAGAATTCAGCTTTGTACTGATACTCAGGTGTCTTAGAGTCCCTGGACTTTTGTTAAACTCAACAAAAAGTGCCACCACCTAATGAGTTCCATCCAGGAGGGTCTCAGCACCCTTAGACTCACTGTTTCAGGTTCAACCCAGGTTCCAGCTGCCATTCAACCTGGCAAACCCACCCAAGTTCCAGCTGCCATTCAACCTGGCAAACTCAGAGCTGCAGCCAGTTCAGAATCAGAGAGAGCTCCCAATGAGCAAGTGCACCAGAATTAACCCCCAATCTAAGCTGGAGTGTACCGAGTGAAAAGGATCCAAAGGGTCTAGTTCTGTTCCTATACCTACTGTGTCACGGAGAATGGAAACAGGCAGTGCCCAGCACAGACAGGATGCATGCAGGTCTCCCAGGCAATAGTTGGGAGCTAACATTCCTGAGAAAGCAAGGGGGAGGTGCCACCTTCAAAGAGGTACTGGCAAATACAAAAATTCCCCAGTAGCCATAAAGATCAGCTTGTTAAACATAAGTTATTGGGTACACATGACCACATCTCTGGTCACTAGACAACTTAGATGGGCTGAGACACCACATACTAGTAGACACCAATAACTGCAAACCCAAGGCCAGAGGGTTAGCTAGACTTTCGTGTCATAGTAGCTACTAGGCACAGGTGCCACAATTCCCTCTAGTCATCCAAATATACATAAAGCAGAGCCACAGGCAGCTGACTGATGTTAACAAGCACTTAAGAAATTTTCACAAAGCATTTGTGACTGCCAGAAATTAGTAAAATTATAAGGCACTGAATTAATACCGAGAACACTAGATTGCTGCACAGAATACCAGAAACTCAAGAGCTCTATCCTTAGATCCCACTAAGCACCAGGAATACTGGGGAAAAAAAAAGAAAGAAAAAAATTCAGTTCCACTAAGAAATGGGGACAGAAGCACAAGGAAAGTCCTTCAGTACATCAGAACTTTTCATACTGTCTGACAATCATTTAAGAGCAATAATCTTCTCAATGTTTAGTGAGCTGAGAAAAAAAATCACTAAAACAGATTAAATAAACCTGAAAAACTGATGGAAAAGAATTAAGGAATTCACTGAAACAATTGAAAAAACTAAAGAAAACACAGCAACAGAACGTTTTTGGTAGAAAATAGAATGAGTGGCCTTAAGGGCAAGATATAATGCAGCATCAAAACAAGAGGAATGGGGCTGGCACTGTATAAGAGGTTAAGAGGTTTGCCTTTGAGGCACCTGAGCCAAGTTCAATCCCTGGCACTGCATATGGCTCCTCAGGCATCACTGGGGGATTATTCCTGAGCAAAGAGCTGGAAGTAGCTTCTGAGCACTGTCAAGGGTAGCCCCAAAACCAACAGAACAATACAAAACACAAATTCTAAAGAAGAGGGAAAAAAGAAAGAGAAAAGTACAGTGGTAGAAGAGATAAATAGTTGAGAACCATCCCAGTTTAAGGGAGACCTGTGCACTGACCCAGGAGACCCAAAGAGTACCCAAAAGAAAAAACAAACCCAGGAAAACAAGCCATACTATATAAAAATAGTGACTGTCACTGTCCTCCCGTTGTTCATCGATTTGCTCGAGCGGGCCCAGTAACATCTCCATTGTGACAACTGTTACTGTGTTTGGCATATCGAATACGTCACAGGGAGCTTGCCAGGCTTTGTCGTGCGGGCAAGATACTCTCGGCAGCTTGCCAGGCTCTCCAAGAGGGGTAGAGGAATCGAACTAGGGTCGGCCATGTTGGCCTCTGGCAAGGCAAACGCCCTACCTACCTGCTGTGCTATCGCTCCAGCCCATAAAAATGGTTAAGAACCAAAAAGAGACTCCATAAGGTAGCAAGAGAGAAGTAATGTCTCAAATATAAGGAAAATAATACAAAACACAGATTTCTCAGATGAAACTCTAAATATGAGAAGCAAATGGAATGATAAAGCTACTGAGAGAAAAGAATCTGCAACCAAGAAAGAATGTGCTACACTGCAAGGGGATCACTTACATCTGAGTTATAAAAACCTTCTCAAACAGCAGCTCAAACGATTTGCTGCATCTAAAACACCTCTGTAAGGAATAGTTATTAGGCTTCTACTGAAAAAGAAAAGGCTGAATGACAAAAATGACCAAAATCTGCACAGAAATATGGCAACCAATCACTGAATTCTCCAATCAAAAAGCACAGAGCAGCTGGATGGGTCTGGAAACAAAATCACAACTTTTCACTGACCACAGAAGACACTTGAATTTTCACAAGTAACACCAGTTAAGAATGAAGGCTGTGCCACACTCAAGGCCACTTCCCACACGCTCAGGTCGAGCCCCACGCATGAGTGAAGTCCGACAAAACCCAGGTAATGCAGAACTTTGTGACCTTGGACCTTGGGCTCAATGAACCGGGAGTAGAGATCCCTCTGCCCATTTCCCCCAGTCTCTGGCAACCCAGGTCATGCCCATAAGCTACATCCTCCCAGCGCCAGACAATCTTGTCATCGGCCACTGTCCAGATCACATGGCTTTTTCTCCTGGAAGGGTGCACAACATGAAGCCTGCCACAGCCATGACACCGGACACCGCACCAGGCTGTTTCACTTGGGGCGCCCCAGAGGGATGCAGGTGAGAGCCCTCCCTGCCCCAAGGGACCCGGCTCCAGCAGCTGAAAATCTCCAGAATTGAACCATCGCCGTGCTTGAGGCTGCTCCCAATACGCTTGACCTGAGCTTCATACATGAGTGAAAGTATTTCTGGACACATCATAAGACACTACCTACCCATTCTTGATTAGTATCACACCACAAATAGTAGGCAACAAATCATAGAGGGAAATATACATATATGCACATATACATATTTTTAGATACACACAAAAGCTCACATCAATCAGTCTTTAACAACATGTTAGTAAAGTAAAGGTAAAGGCCCTCCCGTTGATCGTCGATTTGCTCGAGCGGGCCCAGTAACGTCTCCATTGGAGACTTTGTTGTTACTGTGTCTGGCATATCGAATACTCTCGGTAGCTTGCCGGGCTCTCTGAGAGGGGCGGAGGAATCGAACTCGGGTCGGCCATGTTGGCCGCTTGTAAGGCGAACGCCCTACCCGCTGTGCTATCGCTCCAGCCCCAACACACACAACAACATGTTAGTGATATTCTAAAGAATATCTTAATGGTCCCTGACAAAATTGAACAATCTTCACAGTTTCCCCTAAAATTTTTTGTAGCATTTTCAGCGGTTTTTCATAATAGATGATACAAAATATATTATTTTGTTTGTGCTTTGGGACAGGCTTGGGGCTCGAGACAGAAACATCCCAAATTTAGTGGTGAGAAGGTGTAATGGTGGTGGGATTGGTGTTTGAATATTAAATGTAATCAAATATTATGAACTACCTTATAAAATAAAAAAATTAAAAAACAAAATAAGAATGAAGGCTGTCTGTCTCATGAAATGGGGGAGAAGGCAGCTAGAAGAGAAGGGATCACTAAGTCGATGATGGTTGGAATGATCGTTCAGAATGTGAGATGTGTACTGAAAGTAGATAAAGGACCAAACGTAACAGCCTCTCACTATCTGTATTGCAAACCATAATGCCCAAAAGTAGAGCTAGAGTATGGGGGAAATTGTCTGCTATAGAGGCAGGGGGAGGGTTGGGATGTGGGGGGAATCCTGGGGGACACTGGTGGTGGAAAGTGTGCACTGGTGGAGGGATGGGTGTTTGATCATTGTATGACTGAAACTCAAACATGAAAATTTTGTAGGTGTTGCTCACATTGATTCAATTAAAAAAATAGTTAATTACTCAAAAAAAGAATGAAGGCTGTAAAATAATCATAATTATAAAAACAGGTTAATCCTAATTATAAAAACAAACATGATAATCCATAACTGTATTAGATCAAATAGCAATCAAGTTAAAGAGAATAAAGAGGAATGGAAATTACATACTGACTAAAGGGTCAGTAGATCAAGAGGATTTAACTCTTTAATATAAATGTACTGAATAAAGAGGCAAAAAAGTGATAAGGCAACTGCTAACAGACCTGAGGAGATAGGTCAACAGCAACATAATAGTTGAAGTACGAAACTTTTAACACCCTACTTTTGTCATTGGACAGATCAACTAGAGAGCAATCAATAAAGAAACAAGAGTCCTAAGTGAGGAATTGGAAAAAATTGGGACTAAGATATATGTACAGGATCCTCCAACTCCAAAAGCAGAATGCACATTCTTGTACAATGCAAATGGAACATTCTCCAGGACTGATCACATTCCGAGGCACAATTTTACTGTCTATAAAGTTACAAAAATAAAAATTCTACCAACTTCAGAATCACAATATGGCAAAGCCTGGCAAGCTCCCCATGACGTATTTGATATGCCAAAAACAGTAACAACAAGTCTCACAATTTGTTGTGAGACGTTACTGGTGCCCGCTTGAGCAAATCGATGAACAACAGTAGGACAGTGCTATAGTGCTAATTATAAAAATAAGGCTTGGGAAAGCCCCAACAGTCGGAAAGCAGACAAAATATTATCAAACAACTAGATGATCAAAGAGGAAAATCAAAGAAGAAACAAACATTCCCTGACATGAATGAGAGTCAAGATGTAAGCTATCAGAACCTGAGACACAGCAAAAGCAATTACGAAGGGGATTCAAAGAAATACTGGCTTACATTAAGGAAATAAAAAGTTTAAATCAATAAGCCAACCTCACAGCATGAGAAACTAGAAAGAGAACAAGTGAATACCAAACTAAATAGAAGGAATAAACATCATAGCAGAAATAAATTATATAGGGGCTGGAGTGATAGCACAGCGGGTAGGGCATTTGCCTTGCACATGGCCAACCCGGGTTCGATTCCCAGCATCCCATATGGTCCCTGGGGCACCGCCAGGAGTAATTCTTGAGTGCATGAGCCAGGAGTAACCCCCTGTGCATTGCCGGGTGTGACCCAAGAAGAAAAAAAAAAGAAATAAATTATATAGAAATAAAACAATGCAAAGGGTCAATGAAACCAGGACATGGTTTTTCAAAGAATAAACAAAATTGACAAACCCTTAGCTAGACTCACAAGGACAAGAGAAATCTCAAATAAGATCACAGGTAAAAAGAAAGAAATTACAACACCTGAGAATTACAAAAGATCACAAGAGGTTACTATGAACAACTTTAAACCACTAAACTGGAGACCTTGAAGATGTTGTCATTACAACATCCCATGGAATCAGGAGGAAGAAAACCTGAACAGACCAATCGCAAGGAAACTGAAACAGTTATTAAAAACATCCCAATAACAGAAGTGTTGGTCCAGATGGGCTCACTACTTACAGAGTTCTACCAGAACGTCAATGAATTCAATGTTGTTGAAATTTTGATGAGTATTGCATTTGATTGCACATAATGTATTAGGTAGGATGGTTGTTTTGATAGTGCTCAATCTTCCAGTCCATGAACAGAAAATATTTTTCCATATTCTGGTTTCCTCTTCTATTCTTTCAATAGTGACTTAACCACTTTCAATGTCAATGTATACATTTTCACACCTTTCATTACATTGATTCCAAGGAATCTGATGTTTGGGGATATTATTTTAAATAGGGGTGAGGAGTAGAGTTACATTACAGCAGATAAGGCACTGGCCTTGCATGCAGCTGACCCAGGTTTAATCCCTGGCACCAAATACAGTATCCTGTGCACAGCCTGGAGTGATCCTTGAGTGTAAAGCACAGTATAAGGCCAAGCACCACTGGGTATGGCCCCAAACAAAACAAATCTGGTGTTTTGTTTTTTTTCTTTAAAGGACATGGGTTTGATGCTAAGCATACATGGTCCCTCAACACTCTTAGGGGTAACCTGTAGGTACAGAGTCAGAAGTAATCCCTGAACACCTCCTTGAGTGGTCCAAAAACCCAAAGTTGGGGTGGGGGTGGTGGATAGGGGGAGGAGGTAGGGAATCAACTGAGAACGAATAATGAGCAAAAATCATGATCAGCTTTTTACAGAAAAAATGGCTATTAAACATTCTGAATGATGCACAAACAAAAAATACATAATAAAAGTAAATTACATCTATCAACTGGAGTAAAAAATAAATAAAATTTGATTATAGGGCCAAGACATAATATTGCTGGTAAGGCACTTGTTTTGTATGCAGCTGACCCTAATCTTGTCCCAGTATCATATGGTACCCTAAGCCCCGCCAGGAGTGATCCCTGAACACAGTGTGATCCTCAATGGGGCTGGAGTAATAGCACAGTGGGTAGGGCCATTTGGATTGCATGTGGCCTACCTGGATTTGACATCCAGCACCCCATAATGTCCCCTATACTCATCAGGAGTGATCTCTGAGCATAAAGCCAGGAGTAAGTCCTGAGCTATGCCAGTTGTGGTGCCAAAATAAATTAAAAACAAAACCCAAAAATACTTTTTAAAAAACTGTAACAAGTCTATGCAAGAATAATGAGAAACAGAATAATCTGGTGTCAATGCTGATAAAGTGTATAGTGATCAAAAAACAAAATATGCTAGCGGGACAGAGCGCACTGGGTAAGTGCTTGCCTTGCATACAAGTGACCTCAAGTTCAATCCCTGGCACTGCAAAGGGCATGCCCTCTGGTCCAAGCCACATGAGATCCTTGATCACACACCCAGGAGAAAGCCTTAGGAGCAGCTGGGTGTGGCCCCCGAATACAATAAAAATTAGGCATTATATGCAGAGCCCAGTAGCTTGCAGCAGAAAAGTGAACGGATTATGCATATCCATGCCACCAGGTCTGCCCGGAGGGGAAAGGGTGTTGGTCCCTTCCGCCTTCTTCCCTCTGGAAAGAAAGATGGCAGCCGCTTGGAAGCTTTGTGGAAAGCCAGGTATGAGCTGGTGGTGGTGAGGCGACTAAAACCTCATGGGACTTGGGGGGTGGGGGGGTGTTTCCGGCTCGTCCTTCACGCCCTACCGAGGTCACCAGTTGCCCCCCTCGAGCGGCTCTCCTGCACGACCACGGCTCCAAAGTACAGAAACCAATCTCTTTATCTGACTCTCAGCAGAAATACTTCCAGAGTTAATAAGTAAAATAGCAGAAACCCAAAACCAAGCGGCCGCACGACATCATTTAATTCTTGAACCCAGCTGTAGAAAGCAAATCATTTCACAATGCTTTTTCAGCATGTCTGATTTGGGGATGTAAACTCTAAATAATTATGGTGCATCTTTTATCGAAACAATGAATCTACTCAAAGTAGATAGAATGTTAACTAGAATTCATCTGCCTCACAGCCATTGGGAGGATTGGGGTGGTGGGGGTTTACTGGGGTTCTTCGTGGTGAAAAATAAGTACTGGTAAAGGGAAATGTGTTTGATATTTGCATGACCGAGACCTAAACCTGAAAGCTTTGTAACTTTTCCCACAGTGATTCAATAAATAAATAAATTTTAAAAAATTAGGCATTATAAAGTATAGCTGAAGATGTACATGATCTGGCTATGCCTTTAAAGCATATTCCATAAAGAAACTGTTCCATATTTACCCTGTAATACATGCGTAGGAATATTTTCAGCAGAACCATTAACACAATGCCAAAATTGGAAGATATTTTATAGTATAGCCATGCTTTACTATGAGCGAAATATACATCCTGCATTATAATCACATAAGTTTAATGAAGAAAAGCAGAAAGGGCAACTGGAATGTAATTTTGCTTCCTAAAAATTAAAAAAAACCTGAGATAATGCTATTAAGAATGTATATAGCTAGAGAGATAGTATAGGGCTTAAGGTGCTTGTCTTGTGTACAGCCAATCCTATATCCATCCCTGGTATCACATATGGTCGCCAAGAGCACTGCCAGGAGTAAGCCATGAGCACACCCAGATGTGTTTCAAAATACCAAAACCAAAACAAAGAATGTATATACACAGCTAATAATTTCATGTATACAAAGGCAATGATAAATAGAAAACTTAGAGTAACAGTAAATGAATGGGAGGAGTATGATAGGATCAGGGAACACACTGGAAGCTGCAAAAGTACCTGGCTACTATTAGAGATATATAGTGTTGGATTATAAGTGTTAACTTTACAGTATTTCTACATCAATATTCCTTGATGCTAACTAAAATTAAAATTATAAGGAAAAACTTTTATAACTAAATGCCCAAGTGTTAAATCATATCAGTTTAACAGAACCCTCGAGTTTATAAAGTATCTCTCTAGAATACAGTATGACTGAAACCCAATTATGAAAAACTTTGTAACTATTTATCTCACTGTGTAAAGTAAGTAAAGTAAAGGCCCTCCCGTTGATCATCGATTTGCTCCAGCGGGCCCAGTAACGTCTCCATTGGAGACTTTGTTGTTACTGTGTCTGGCATGTCAAATACTCTCGGTAGATTGCCGGGCTCTCCGAGAGGGGCGGAGGAATCGAACTCGGGTCGGCCATGTTGGCTGCGTGCAAGGCAAACGCCCTACCCGCTGTGCTATCGCTCCAGCCCCATCTCACTGTGATTCAATAAAAAATGTGTCTATATATATATAATCTTATCTAAAAAAAAAGTATCTCTCACTTTCTGGTGATTTTAACAAGCAGCAAATGATAAGAACCACAGCTGTTTCATACCTTACTCTCGATATTTTGCAATGTCTTTTTTTTTTAATTTTTATTTTTTTTTGCTTTTTTTGGGTCACATCCGGTGATTCGCAGGAGTTATTCCTGGTTCATAAAGGTAAAGGTAAAGGCCCTCCCGTTGATCGTCGATTTGCTCGAGCAGGCCCAGTAACGTCTCCATTGGAGACTTTGTTGTTACTGTGTCTGGCATGTCAAATACTCTCGGTAGATTGCCGGGCTCTCCGAGAGGGGCGGAGGAATCGAACTTGGGTCGGCCATGTTGGCTGCGTGCAAGGCAAACGCCCTACCCGCTGTGTTATCGCTCCAGCCCCATCTCACTGTGATTCAATAAAAAAAGTGTCTATATATATATATATATATATATATATAATCTTATCTAAAAAAAAAGTATCTCTCACTTTCTGGTGATTTTAACAAGCAGCAAATGATAAGAACCACAGCTGTTTCATACCTTACTCTCGATATTTTGCAATGTCTTTTTTTTTTATTTTTATTTTTTTTTGCTTTTTTTGGGTCACATCCGGTGATTCACAGGAGTTATTCCTGGTTCATAAAGGTAAAGGTAAAGGCCCTCCCGTTGATCGTTGATTTGCTCGAGCGGGCCCAGTAACGTCTCCATTGGAGACTTTGTTGTTACTGTGTCTGGCATATTGAATATTCTCGGTAGCTTGCCGGGCTCTCCGAGAGGGGCAGAGGAATCGAACTCGGGTCGGCAATGTTGGCCGCTTGTAAGGCGAACGCCCTACCGCTGTGCTATCGCTGCACTCAGGAATCTCTCCTGGCAGTGCTCGGGGGACCATATGGGATGCTGGGAATCGAACCTGGGTTGGCTGCGTGCAAGGCAAACGCTGTACCCGCTGTGCTATTGCTCCAGCCCTTGCAGTGTCTTTTAAATAAAGTTTTCAGCTAAAAATCTCACAGGATCAAATGTTGTATTTCTAAAAAATTAACTTTCAAAATAACATAAAATGGATGTCCTGTCATAGCTGATCCAATAAAAATAACTTATACTAGCGTCTTCCGACATTTTCAACTATTTCTCAATTTGAAGAGCTCTCATAAAATAATTCTCATTTTAATATAATTTTTCTAGTTGTTGCAAGGGCCACACTTGATGGTGCTCAGGGTCTTAAACATGGACAATTAAGAACTCTATCACTTAAACCACATCCTACACCTCATTTTTATTTTTAAGTTTATATGTTTAATCATGCCCTTATACAATCAAAAAAGCTTATTTTTTACCCTAGCTATAGTCCTTTTGTTTCTCTAACCAGCAGTTTCTAAATTATCTCACAAAAAATATTTACTCATTTCCCCACCTCCTTGACATATTACTTACCCTGAGCAAGTCATCTATGCGACCTTCCTTCTTTTCTAGATCCTGATTTTTATTACTTTCTAATGCTGCTAATTTCAGCATTGTGAGATCAGTCTAAATAAAAGAAAGCTATTTTATTATCCCCATTATTGCAAGCAAACATAAAATTTTATTCTGATTCTAAAGAGGAAAAAAATTATTTTTGTGTGTAGCTAAGCACACTTTTAATAACTTTCAAAGTTCCAGTACAACAAGTTTACATAGAAATATTTAGAGGGTTACTAATTTTTTTAGGATATTAATATGTTGCCTTTTATTATAATTCAACATAACCATTGCTATACACTATCAACTATAGCCAATTTTTGAATGTGCAAAAAATTCCCATCAGCTGTACAGTAACTGAAAGTACTGGTAATTAGAGTCTAAAGATCACCCCCAAATTTAACGTTTTCATTTATGTTTTGTTTTAACAGTCTGAAACTGATGTGACATAGTGTTTAACAGAAATAGGTAACTGAGGTAGTATAGCAAAAGATCTAGTCTCCCAATTCTTAGTCTGGGGACAGAGTTATCTATACACCTTAACATGTTAAAAATTAAAGTGAGAAAATCAGTATTCTAAACTCATAAAACTAATCACAAGTTATCTGGTTTTCAAATGATTTTTTGTGAGTGTAAAGATAATGAATATAGAAAGACTCCCAAAAGAACAGCTCTAATGTCCACTTATAATGAGCATAACATCTTTAGGAAGATATAAAATATATGTATATGGACGCTAAATACAAAAAGAACTGATAAATGTAATTAACGTGATATGGCTATTGTGTTTATTGATCTGGTTTAAATAGCTATAATGTGTAACAAAGGACAAACTACAAGAAAAAGTAGATATTTCAAAATGCTCAACTCCTAAAAACTGGCAATTAATTTTATTGATATATAATTTTATTTTACGATGATGTGTAAAGCAAAGACACTGCAGCTCTTTGTACGAAACTATTCACAGCTTTCTCAGAAGTCATGCAAAGAAATGTCAATTACTATTTACCTGAGTAATTTTAAAAGATAACTGCTTTGGTTGTAAAATAGGGTGGTCCCCAAAAGCTAATGCAGTAGGAGAAGGGCTATTCGGTCGAACCTTTAAAAATTATTAAAATATTTACATTAGTAAGGGCTTCAGCTTAGCAGTAACTACTTAATGTTTCTTGAATTTTTATCAGAGTAACAACTTAAGCCAAACATAATTAAATTATTAAAACTTTATCATCACTATTCAACAAGAAATCATCGAGTACCTCTCTTATATTGACACCCTCAACAAAAAGTGATTTTGTCTATAAAAAAACTTAATGCTTTCAATATGTCAGGGCAAAGGAAAAATAAATTATTTTCAAACAAAATATTGAAAACAGCCTCACGGTTTACAGGCAGGACAATAGTAATGTCTAACCATTACGTAGTATATTGTTAAATTATTGGTGAATGTCATGGTTCACCTAGCCAGTTTTAAAACATATTCACTGAGGGAAGCAATTATATGCCTGTATCAGTGCTACACAGTTAGTTACTGTTGAGTTGCTTACTGTTGAGTTACTAATTTTGTTAGTAAATTGTTAGTTGTACTTTACATATGATGTGTTCTAACAAACAAAATGAGTAAGACACAACTAAGTGTGTATCTGTTGACAAGGACTAGGATGCTACAGTAAAAACAGAAAACTTGGTAAGTGATAACTGAGTAATTTTTTTTTTTTTTTTGCTTTTTGGGTCACACCCAGAGATGCTCACAGGGGTTATTCCTGGCTCTGCACTCAGGAATTATTCCTGGCAGTGCTTGGGGGACCATATGGGATGCCGGGGATTGAACTCCGGTCGGCCGCGTGCAAGGCAAATGCCCTACCCGCTGTGCTATCACTCAGGCCCAATAACTGAGTAAATTTTTTAAATGTACTTTAAAATCATTGGGAATGGTACCTAGTGCCGCTGGGGAAACCTCTATTTAAAAAAAAAAAAAGCTGAAAACAGAAATTAGACATGAGTATGAGTCTATACAGAAAATTCCTTTTTAATCTCATAGGTTATAAAGGATTCCTTTACAGAAACATTATTTTCAGAACATGAATAGTTCAAAAAAAATCTTAAATTTAAGAATTTTTTCGGGTTGCAGAAGACTCAATGAACAAATATATGCTTCGCATGTATGAGGTCTTGGGTTGGATCCCTGGCACTATAAGTTCCCCAAGACTGCAAAGTATGGCAGTGCACACTGCTAGGAATAACCCTATAATAATATTTTAACAACTACTTTTTCAAATGAAGCTATAGTATATCAGATCAAATCAAATTTTATTTCACAGTATCAGTAAAAATTACATATCTTTTCAGTGCCAGAAATTTGAACCCAGGGTCTCACCCATGCAAAGCATATACTCTATAACAGACCCATATCCCCAGTCTAGAATGGTTTTTTACAAAAATAAACATTTACACACATACATTTATCAATAAAAACACAACATGAAAGTTATTCCATATAAACCAGAACTCCTGTATATAAGACTACAAATGAAAAACTTACAGATGAGGAAGGAGTGGAATGTGAATGTGAATTTTGAGGAGAACGGATTGCAGGAGGTATGCCTCTTACTGGACTTGAGCCATTCCCACCTTGGTACTAAGAACAAAAAGGAAATACTTCTATTTATAAAAATAAGTTTAGAGATATTATATCAAAGATGGCATTAAGAATATATCTTATTCTAAATTAAAACTAGGTCATTGAAAATCAAAATAAATTGTTACAGTCAAAAGTCAAAAAAAATTAACATGTTCACATGAAGATACTGGTAAATTATTATTTTCTGTTCTGTTTTTGGGCCATACTTGGTGGTGCCCAGGGCTTACTCTTGGCTCTGTGCTCAGAAATCACTCCTGGTGGGCTTAAGGGACCTATGGGGTGCCAGGGATCAAACCTGGGTCTGCTGTGTCCAAGGCAAGTGCTCTACCCACTGTATCTCTGGCCCCCAAAGCAGGATGCACTGGGGGGAGGGGCACGCTAACTGTTCAGATATCACTCCTAGTGGTCTTGGGGGACCGTATATGGTGCCAGGGATTGAACCCAGGTTAGATGCATATGAGGCCCACTTTATTCTCTCTCCAATCCTGGAAAACTATTTCAATCTCTAGTACTTAGTATACAATGCCCTGAAAGCAGTGGGCATTCAAGAGCTATTTATTTAAACTGGTGCTATTATTGGTGAGATTCTCAATGACTCAGGAACAGGAAATTCAGGAACCCAGAGGTATCATGTGGTCAACAACAGGTTGTTTAATTTTTTTAAAAAAGTATGAAAAGGAAGGAAGTCCCTTGGCTCCTCAAAAAATAATGGAGAATAAAGGAAAATAATGAAGAATAAAGAATTTTTATTACTTTATTTTTATTTCATTTGTTTATTTATTATTCATTTTTTGGGGAGGACACACCCAGTGATGCTCAGGGGTTACTCTTGGCTTTGTGCCCAGGAATTATTCCTTGTGATGCTCTGGAGACCATATGGGATGCTGGGGATTGAATTCAGGTTGGCCACGTGCAAGGAAAATATCCTACCCAAGGTACTATCTTCCCAGCCCCCCAAAAGTATTTTTTAAATGTAGCCTTTCCTCTAATTAACAAATTCTACTCTTACTCTCAATATTATTTTCACCTAAGAAGATTCTAATAGTTGTATTGTTTTATAATACAAATCTGGCACCAAAGGTGTTTTGTTTTGAAATATTACAAACTATGTAAAAATCTAATTTTACCACTGCTTATTATTTTCAGGGGCTTTTAAAATCATACCTCTACCATTCAGTCTCTATCCATGGGGCTCAAATGTTGCTGAGTGCAATAAAGCCTACAATGATAGTAGAAAGAATTTGGAACTAGAGGCTGTTAGGCTGTAAGTTCTACTATTTGTTCTTTCTTTTAGAATTTTCCCTTAGGTACCATTATTTTGTATCTCTGCTCCTCAGTTTACTCTATGTAAAACAGGGATACTAATACTTGCCTTACCTATCTCCTGGGTGGTTAAAAGCAAATACACAAAAAGTACTTGGAAATTATGTGCCCCGCCAATGTATTGGTTTGGTTTTTGGGGACCACTTGGGAGTGCATGGGAGTCACTACTCTCAGAGGTACTGAAGGAACCATGAAGTGCCAGGGATCTAACCCTAGACTCTCAGATGCAAAGACATGCACTCAGCCAATTACATGTCTCTGGCCCTGCCCTGTTAATGTAAAGAAAAATTTAATATTCCCAGAAAGACAGGGCATTACACAGTACTGAAGCACGGCTCTAACCAGAGTAGATAATCAAAAGATGATTTTGAGGACAGAGAAACAGTACAGAGGTTAATGTGGTTACCCTGCATACAGCCAACCCTGGTTCTATTCCAGCATTGCCAATAGTACCCTGAGCACTGACAAAATTAATTCCGGAGTACAGAGCCAGCAATAAACCTTGAGCACTGCCAGGCATGGCCCAAGATCACCTATTCCTCAAATGACACTGTGCATTAAAGAATTTTTTTCAGTATATAAGCAGAGTTTGTACCAAGAACTGGAGATATTCCTCAATGAACTTACTTCAAAATAGTCGCTAATTTTGTGGCCACGTCCCCCAATACTTTTTCCTAAAATATAAGAGTAAAAAGTTTTATAAAGCCAGTCATCATCATTATCAGAATAAAAAATTTAGTGCTAACTAAATTTCCTTAAGACACATGAAAGTCACACATTTAAGAAAAATATGGTACTTCAGATGGGTAGTGATAAACAGTGAAAGAATATTGAGTCCTCAAAGAGTCTGATAACAATTCCAGAAATCCAAAAATCAAATGATACAATTCACTAAGAAAGTAGATGTTTTAAAGCCCCAATTACAGAAAATCAAATAAATGACACTAAAGCATTTTTAAAACATTCAGTTTAACATCTATTAAATTCATAAAAGTGAATCAATATATTAAAAAAAAGGTAGCAGCTACATCACTGACAAATATATTCATAACTTAGCAATAAAATAAAAACACTGGTTTGGGGAGGGAGATTAAATGAAGTGTTAAGGGCACATGCATATGCCTGATTCAGCTTGATTCCTAGCACCACATGTTGCCCTAGCATTACAGGATGCAACCCTGTAGGTCCCCAGTACTACTTCGGTGACTTGGATATTGCTGGCACCATAGAGCTGGGCTTCAGCGATCTCAGATGCAGGCCCAATTGGCTGAGACTCAACACTGGGCCCTTGGACCTCCTGAGTGCCTCGTGGGAAAAAACCATCCCAAATAAAAAGATACAAACACTGGTTTAACACAGACCCATAACATGCATTAATTTAAATGCTACTTATAGTAACAGTCTAAGAATTAGTGTTTCCAAAGTAATAGGTTTTTAAATAAACAACCTTAATTATTTTAATTCAGATACTAGTGGTTTACAATAATATAAGTTTCAGGCAACCTACATATCAAATATTTTTTATATTAAAACATTGATGAAGTACTCCAAATCATTACGGAACACAACTCCTTAATGAAAAGCTGTTCTCTAATATAAAACTCTTCACAAGTCTCATAAGCACTAATTAAGAACTTGCTTGATATATGTATGTATATATATATATATGCATATATATTTAAAATTTGGAAATCCTTATGTGGACTAGAACTACTATGAAACATGATTTCTTCCAACTGCAAAAGATAAACTAAGAATACCAGGAATTCAATACTGACTTACACTTATCCACTTACTTTATTCAATGGATAACTGCTCAAGCAGTTGCACGTATATACATGCCAGTTATTACTAAATAATATACATTCACAAATTCAACACCTTAAATTTCTTCTTGGAACAATATAGAGAAATTTTTAATAGCAGGTACTCAGAACTTATAAATGATATGAAGAAATTTAGAACAATTGTTTTGTACAATTCAAGCAAGGACTGTAAAGGTTCCTATCAAGAAACTGCCTTTTGCCTAAAACACCTTTTCTACAGATTTTAAAGAGGTGCAATTTCTTTTTTTAATGGAGATTTTTGTTTCCTAGTCAAAAGGTCTTTCTCCAACTGAACCCAAATTTGTTCAATTATCATCTTCTACCTTACAAAGCATACGTAACTTCAGGGTAAGCTAACTATTATGGTATCCATTTTTAGTTTCCTTTCTTCCCTCCTTTTTCTTAGAAATCCTTTTTCTTCAGGTATTATCTGGCTCTCCACATAGCCTCTAAGGATAACGACTCATTTTCAGTTTCAGGAATGGGCCTGACTTTTGTAATGGCAATATATATCTTTGTTGAGTTTAAGAAGTTTTGAAATGGACACATGACCCAATTCTAGTCAGTAAGATGATAGTGAAGAAGTCTAAGATGTTTAAGAGAGGAGAAAAAGAAACACAGAAAGTCAGACTCTCAAAAGTAAATACAAGTGAGGAAAGCAGTAAGGAATTACAATTGAGGAAAGTAAATTTATTTAAAAGGAGGCAATCATCCCATAATCTATAAGAAAACTAGCCAATTTTGTAGATGGCATACAACCAAGAAAAAAATGTGGGCTCTTTTTTTAAATTTGAGGATGAGGGGTGTAAGGGTCTCTAAAGTAGTGCAAAGAGGGCCCAGGGACCACTCCTGGTAATTTTCAGTCAACTGGGCCAGGAACTTATTGATCAAGCCTGAGGATGTAGTGGTACTTGGCACTGGAGACCACCAAAGCCCCAGCTGTGGTGCTCAGGGGCTGCCAGGTATGTACCCATCTATGCGAGGGAGGCATAGGTAGTAATGGGGATCGAACTTGAGTCTTACATGCACCCTAATCTTTGCTCTATCTCTCAGTACCAAAACTACGGGTTCATTGAGATTTAAGCTGAGTCATCTAATCCTGAAGCTACATTTGGAAAGTTACATTTGGAACTTGCTTTTAAATGAGGTGGTATTTCAGTTTGTATTTTACAGCTGAAACTACCATCACTAATACATCTTTATACTAAATGAAATTTCAAGTCCATTAGCCACTCTTAATGAAGTACCAAGAACCAAAAAGGAGGTCAGAATAGACCGAGAAACAAAGTGCTACACAGGTAGAATAAAAGGGCTAGTATGAGGGGCTAGAGAGGGAGCAGTGGGAAGCGCACTTGCCCTGTACGCGGCTGACCTGAGATTGATCCCTGGCATCCCATATGGTCCCCTGAGCCCCACAAGGATAATTTGTGAATGCAGAGCCAGTAGTAACCCCTGATCATCACTGGAAGTGGCCCATTGCTCTTACCCCGCAAACACACTACACCAACCCCCCCCCAAAAAAAAGAAAGAAAAAGCACTAGAGTGAGCACTCCTTCTGAACAAAGATGGCTATAGTAAATATATTCCTTAATGCTAGTGAGATATATATGTGTATACATACACATATATAAATGTTACCAAGCCCATGGGCTCATGTACCTTGACCAGCAGTTTTTAACTGCTGAAGGTATTAAAAGGCTGAAAACAGCTGTAGCTATCTGCTGCGTTAGGGGCTGATACCAAACCACAGGTGTTGCAAGGATGAAAATAGGCTATAAGATGGGCTCTAAGCATGTAATGTATTTAAAAAAAAAGTGATTTAAGAGTTTTTTTAATTGGCTGGCCAAATGAAATAGCAATACTATTAAACTGTTCGCCTTAACAAATTTTGTAGTCTAGAGAATTTTTTTTAGTTCCTATCATAAATACAAGAGTGTAAGAGAAAATGAACAGATGTGAAAAAAAAAACGGTTTTAATAAAAGATGACCATTTTTATATAGGGAATATTTTTTAAAGAGAGACCTGAGTAAGTTTGGGTACCTGTCTATTCTTTTCCTTGAGGAGGGGAAGTTTGGCCCAGAATCAGTGGTGCTCAGGGATCATTCCTGGTACTGCTCAGAGGAGCATATGTGGTGCCAGGGTCATAATCAGGCTTACCTGCATACAAGGCAAATGCCTTACCCACTGTATAATCCCTTTGGTTCCAGGGGTACATGTTTTAAAACCAGTTTTTATCCCCAAATAAGAAATCTTTTGAATACTACATTCATATAAAGAGAGAAACATAAAAGATTAAGACAATGTTTGCCAAGTTTGGACCTGATTCTTATCTTACTAGTTCTCAAATTTAAAAACAGGAGAAATGTTAAAAACTTAATAGTAATTAAACATACTACCTGTGGTTTAAGACAATATACTATAGCTATAGAAATCACACAAAATTTATTTATTTATAATTAAGGTATTGATTGAAAATAAGAATACTTAGTTATTAAATGCCTATTTGCTTTGAAGGAAGATTTTGTTTGCTTACCCTGACTACTTTCATTCTGGTTTTCTGCTTTTCTCTTTCTTCCCCTGGATGATTCCGACTGCTTCTTCTCCGGTGTCTATAGAAAGTAAGTTAACTGAATTTTAAATTACAGTTTTAACACACAAATTGCAACCACATTATTAATTACTACAGTCAGAATGAAAATCATTTTTTTAAAAAATTATTTTTGAGTAAAAGAAGTTGATAGTGTTCATGGTATGTAAATGTGTAACTCCTTATATACAATTTACTGAGTTTTCAACTAGCAATGATTGTACTTCCAATAAATCTCATTGACTAAGATACTGTCACTGAACAAAAGCTTGCAGTTTATTTAGAAAATAAACTTCCTATGGTTTAAGCTTGTAAAATTCAAAGTACAAAAGTTCTTGTACAAATTACCTGAAATTCACATATTCAGAAATTGCCTTAAGGACGATGAAAAATCTGAGAGTAATTAGTCTTTAAAATTCTTAACTAGACAGGAAGGGGAGACAAAAAAACCACCAATTTTTTCTTATTAGTCTTCTACTATCTATACATAAACAATCTGTAAATATTGAAGTGGATGAGAGGGGATAATCAGAATAAAACCTAAACATACAATCCCTACTAAGAGGGACTACTCATCCTGATAATTATCCAATACTTTAAACGACTGAATTAAAAAAAAAAAAATCAAAACAGAGAGATCATGAAAGGAGGCTTACAAGAACACAACCACAATAACTAGTGGATTGTGGCTACTTTTATAATACAACTTTAGAATTGAGCAGATCCAGAGACTGAATGGCCCACACAACTAAAATAACTTCAGAGAAAATTTGTAGTACTGTTCTTTAAGGTTGTAGCACTGACTTAAAGGTTGTTCTAAGATTACAGCCTTGTTCTTTTGATTGATATAAGTTTTATATTAGGCTAGAATAGAGTTGTTTTTAAGTCTGACAAATTTGTGATTAATAAAATATTAGAACCAAGAGCAAAAGCATAAAGCAATGGCATGGGCCAGTAAATTCTAGAAGCTTGGCAAGTACATCTGGTGCTAGAGGAGCATAGATTAATGAATGAAATATCAAGGAAACTTAAAAAACAACCTCAAGGTTCAACCTTGAATCTCAGTAATTCAGCACTGAGTTTTTTTTTGTAGTCCCCAAACAAGGAAGAAATTTAATCCAGTTTGATGACAGAATAATTTTCTAATTAAAAAGTATGAATGAAAATATATCACTAATTCTTACTGGGAATCCATGGTCCTATTATCTTGGGGATTTTAAGTTTTCCACTGTGTTCTTCCAAGTCCTAACTGCGTTAGTTTCTCCAAATGACATGCTCTAAAAACCTACATATAGAACTAACAGGATGGGGTCTAGCAAGATAGTCCAGGGAGCAAGGCATGTGGCTTACATGCAGATGATCCTAGTTCACATGCTAGCACCCAAATGGTTCCCCAAGCATTGCCAGGAATAATCCCTGAGTGCAAAGCCAGGAGCACTGTGGGGTGTGACTCCAAAAATAAAAAGTGCTAATGGAATGAATTAATCAACTATATAGAAAGTTTGTTTGGCGGGTGGAGGAACAGTACAGTAACTAGGGCACTAGCCTTGCATGTGGCTGGCCCAGGTTCCCCGAGCACCGCCAGGACTAATCTCTGAGATCAGAGCTAGGAGTGACCCATAAGCATTGGTGGATGTGGCTCAAAAGCAAAATAAACAAGTCTGTAAAATTGTATCTGACAAACTGCCTATTTCTTTTGACATCACTAAAGAGAGATCATAAATTCCTCCTAGCTGGCAATCTGCTAAAGAGGTATGGCAGAGTTAATTGATTTCAATATCAAAATTATAAATCAATCTATTTTTCTTAATAAAGCAAATACAAAATTTTCATTTATTTTTATAGAAAACCTTTAAGGCTATCTGGAATGAAAGAACATTACTAAACAATAATTTATTTCTATCCTTCCCAACTCAATTTATATAAAAACATACAATCAAGAAAATACACTTTTTTCCAGTTCAGTTTAACACTATATTGATTTTTTAAAATGGTACGGTTCCATCTGTATTCCACCTTAAATTCTAAGTACTTTTTGAATAAATAAAAGCATATGAAATAATACATTTCTGAAAGTTATACTGGAAATATTTCCTACCTAGAAAACAATATTATAAGTGGTGTCCATGCCATTTTCTTTCCCTTTTTTTTCGTTTTTGTTTTTTGGACCAAACTGGGCAGTGCTCAGGAGTTATTCCTGGCTCTGCACTTAGGAATCACTTCTGGCAGTACTTGGGGACTATATGAGGTGCTGGGGATAGAATCCAGGTTGGCCATGTGCAAGGGAAGTGCCTTAACTCACTGTACTATCTCTCCCCCCCGCCATGCCATTTTCTAAAGTGTATTTCAAGGATACACTGGTGAAAGATTCAGAGGCTGCATTTTATTTACTAATTTATTTAGTGGGGATGGCTCCAGTCCCAAGCGGCAGTTTTCAGATAACTAAATTGTTAGTTCAACACAAGGACACGCAGCTGTGACACTGCAAATAAAACTCAGGTTGGCTCTCTTTATTTTTATTTATTTATTTATTGATTGCTTTTTGGGTCACACCCGGTGATGCACAGGAGTTACTCCTGGTTCATGCACTCAGGAATTACTCCTGGCGGTGCTCGGGGGATGATATGGGATGCTGAATCTAACCTAGGTCGGCTGTGTACAAGGCAAACGCCCTACCTGCTGTGCTATTGCTCCAGCCCCAGGTTGGCTCTCTTTAACTGTCTTTTCCCTCAGCACCTCTGAGGCTACATTAAGTCGGGTATGAGGTGGTTCAACTGGGATGAGTAAAGTTTTATTTACTACAAAGCTTCCAAAAAACTTATAAAATGCTAAAATATTTACTGGCCATTTTAAAAAGGATGGAAGTGGAAAGATGCATGTAGAAATATTTATCTGGAGCAATATTCATTAAATACTTCACTAATTATATACTTAAGGTCTTTAAAACAAAAGTACTACCTGGTATATAACATAACATTGTTTCAAATGTACATCATTGAAAATCAACACATGCATATTCTAAATTAAATTCGTCATAGAAGTGTAACTCTTTCTTCACAATGCATGGAACCCTTTGTCATTGATTTATTTACTCTCCTTCCTTTTGCCTTTCTGGTAATCTCAAAAATTGGTCTCACGGTCTTATTTGTTTCATTTGGAGTTTGTCTGTTTGTTTTCTCTATACAACACATCATCAGTAAAAATCATACAGTTTTTGTATTCCTCCATCTGACTTATTCCACTAATATAATACCCTTTAGATCCATTCGTGCTGCTGCAAATGGAAGGATTTCAGTCCTTTGAGCCAAATAGAATAGCTTTTCTCTCTAAGGCAAAATTTCCTCTAAACTTAAAATTTTCTGTAATAGAAAAGTGGAATGCTTTGGATAAAATGTCATTTTGTTTAAACAAACAAACAAAATCCAACACTCACACACAGAAGAAAGTACCTACTACCACCAAATGCATAATGATTACAGTAAAGAAAAAAAAAGACAACAGACCTACTTCCTAGAAACCAAATAATAATGGAGTGGGTGGGGTAATGACAAAACTGAAATTACTTTTAAAGACTGCATTTTAACTAATGAGAGGTGATGAGTTGGAAATAGTTACTAAAAAACTAAAAACGCAGTACAAAGACTATAATAGAACATCCAGATATACTAACAACCTAAAAGTACATGTCTCTGCAACAAACACACCATTTTTTTCCCCCTTTTGAGAATTTTAAGCTTTTCCACCTATGTCACAGTAAACTATCCAAGCTGATCTCTGACCTCACTTTAACATCATAGATTAAAGTTTAAAGTTCTTTCAACCCAAATGACCTTAATTTCTTCAAAAGCAAGTGCCAGGGGATCTGAAGAAATAGACCAAAAAAACTCCCAAATCTATTATTTACACAATTCAACTCAGTATTTATCCCAAGTCAATTTTCTCATCAATTTAAAAATGTGATAGCATAGAGGAATTATGAGATTACAAGGAAAACATTCATGCAAAATATGGAATATAATGTGTATTCTGTAAATTTCACTATTCAGTATTCTCTTGTCTGGCAAACCTGAGAGATGAGAGCAATGCAATTAAACTTAATAACTGCAATTTCACTTGGAACATAAATGCAGTCTGTGGCTATTTTTTTTTAAATGTCTTTCTTCAAAGGAAGGTCAAATATAAGAAAATAAAAATCTTGATGCTTTCACAGTCTATGGAAAACAATATAAACTGTTTCATGAAAATTACTTCAAACAAGAGAGATTATTTAAAATTGTCCCTATAAATACATTACAGAAAACTGTAACCAAGTGAAAATATACCGTAAGTTCAACAAAAGCGGGAGTGGATATTAAATTTATTCTTTATTACCTTAGATGGAGTTCATCAGTCCTGACCAAACTAAATCAAATATTATTACCTCTAATAAAATCACAATAGATAACATACACATTAAATTTCTAATGATTTAGATTAAATTTCTAATGAGAAAATACTTTAAAATTAAAGTTACTCTAATATTAAATAATATCATCCCTAACAAAACAGTCACTTTTTAATCTACTAATTAATTTTCTTCTAGTTAATTCATTTGGCTAGAGATTAGATTCAAGGGCTGGGGAGATAACTCTAACAGTTAGAGCACAAGATTTTGCCTGCGGGAGACCCAGATCAATCCCTGGCATGAGAAAGATGAAAAGGAAAAAACAGCAGTCAAAATTGGTAAAATGCTATTTCATCTATTATTTTCTTATAATTTATCATGATCATTTATCAACACTTTCTCTTTTCTGGTTTCTCCTTTGAGTTAAGAATTTATTTGTTAAATATGATAGCCCATAAAATTGGGACAGTTACCCCCTTCCAAATGATCTTGTAAGCAGTACAAATCATACAACCATTAATAAAAGTCAGTTAGAACAAATACGAGGGAGACAAGATAAAATTTAAAGGTTCTGGCAAATTTAGAATAGTGATTTCTATTACTTTTGTCCAACTGAGGACATTTCTTTGACATGAGTCCACAAGACTCCCATAAACCAAATTTACCCATTTTGGATAATTTTATGTACACGGTGCGACAGAATATACAGGTTTATATTTTAAAGATACTGCTGAGCTATAGAGAGAGTCCAAAAGGCAAAGTGCATCAAAGCACATAACTGATTTGCATATATTGAACTATCCTTGGAATTATATATTATCATATCAAGGAATGAATCACTTGATAATGGTAAATGATCTTTTTGATATGCTGCTAGATTTAGTTTGCTAAGTTTCTGCTGTGGATTTTTCAAATCAATATTTATTAGAGAAACTGGTAGTCTGAAATTTTCTTTTTAAGTAATGCTTCACTGAAACTGTAAGTAAGGACTCCTGCTTCTTCAATATTTTGGAAGACTGAGAAGTAAAGGTAGTAAGTCTTATTAATAAAAGTTTGCTAAAACTCAAGAGTGAACACAACTGGACCACAGCTTATGTTCTTGGAATTACTATTCCAATTAATAAAATTAAATTTCTAAGTGATGTCAACTTAGGCGGAATACTCTTAAATATTTATCAGATAAAATATTTTATAGTGTTCTTAAGTCTGATACCTTAAATTGGCAAATTTGATTGCTATAATCATAAACCTTAATATTTCAATAAATAGAAAACCATTTCTCCCCCAAAGGCAAGTCACTTAAGTTATGTACTATTTTAGTTATGGAGATATAGCATAACACAATAGTTGGGTGCATCTTTTGAAATAAGACAGGCACATTAGAATTTAAACTGTAGGTAAATTAACCTCCTTGAGATTGTTTCCACAGTTAAGAAATGGTAAACATGAAGCTGTAATTAACTCCACAGGCAAATTGCTAATAAAAGTACTATTTTCTTCTCTCTTTCATTTCTGTTTTTGGGTCACACCCATCAATGCTCAGAGCTTACTTCTGGCGGTGCTTGGGGGACCATATGTGATAACGGTGATCAAACCTGGGTTGTTAAGACAAACACCCAACAGGTTGTTACTACTGCTCCAGCCCCAATGAGATGGTTCTTAACAAGATTTGTCCCTAGCCCTAAATATATGTAAATAATTTTGGTAGCCACACTGGGGGTTGGGAGTGGGGAAAAGATTAGTTGGCTGCAGTAAAGATGCTTCTGCATCTTATACTGCATTGAAAATTCCCCCCTCTCAAGAAATACCTGGCTCCCAATGGCAATGCTAAGTAGTTGAGAACCTTGCTGTGATGGATACTAAAGAATCATTTGCAGTTGGGACAAAAAAAACTGCCTGTACAGCATGTTGTAAGTAAAGAAATGATTAATTATTTTCTCAACCAGTATTTACTAAGCAGTTATATTGGTCAAACACCAATTTGGTCCCACCAGAAAGTACATCTATTCACTCTTAAAACCATTACCTTCCTCTTTCAATTTTGTTTTCATTATCAATTTAAAACTTTCTTGTTCCAAATTAACCCCCATCCAGCCACTCTAAGTATACCTTTATAAGGGAAGCATTTAACAGTACTTGGCTAAATAGTTGTCAAACTCATTATTTCAGGAATTCATAATTTTAACTCCAAACTGGAGCAGGAGAGCAGGCAAAACATGTAGGAAACCTGTGTTTCATTCCTGCCATGCATGGTTCCCTGAGCACAGCTGGGAGTGACCCCTGTGCATAATATGCCTTCCCCAATACCACTTAAGCCTCCCATCATACACAATTCATACACACTTTTAAAAGCACTTAAGTGATCTAGACAGAATATATAAGAATATCTAAGTATAGAGCCTGCTATTTACATTTTGAAACTTCCTGATCCAACTTTTATAAACAAGAACTAGTATTAGATCCATGTTTGATTTCAAATTCACTTTTCCTTTCACAAGACCAAAGATGTATATACTCATACATTCCAACTGGATATACTCATCCATTTCCTTTGCTATGAACCCTCTCACATATTAGAACTAAAAAGAATATTTTAGTTGAACTGTAGCACTGTAGCACTGTCCTCCGGTCATTCATCGATTTTCTTGAGTGAGCACCAGTAACGTCTCCATTGTGAGACTTGTTACTGTTTTTGGCATATCGAGTATGTCACGGGTAGCTTGCCAGGCCTTGCCCTGTGGGTGGAATACTCTTGGTAGCTTGAAGAGCTTGAACCCAGGTTTGCCTCATGTAAGGCAAACGGCCTACCTGTTGCTCCGGCCCATTTTCAATTGAAATCAATATTAATATTAGACCTGGCGTCTAGAAACTAAACAGATTTTAAACAGAAAAAAAAGAAGGAAAAAAAGTGTTTCAAGAAGAAAGGACAAAAAAATGTTCAGTAATACCTAACTACATACCACTAAATTCATATTCAATTGTTCCTTTCTTACTAGTTGTTCAGACTAAGAAGTTAAAGAAATATTCAAATAAAATGTGTGAAATTTTAATGAATTCTTAGAAAAAAAAATCAATCTAAAACCTAAATTTTTTTTTTTAATCAGTGAGACATCATGAGGTACAGTTGTAGACTTACAAATTTTTGTGCTTGGGTTTCAATTATACAATGATCAAATACCCATCCCTCCACCAGTGCCCATTTCCCACCACCACAGATCCCAGTATCCCTCCCACCCCCCATCTCCCCCATCCCACCCTTCCTTTGTGGCAGGGCATTCCCTTTTGTTCTCTCTCTCTTATTGGGTGTTGTGGTTTGCAAAAGAGGCAATGGGGTGACAATCATGTTTGGTCTATAGTCTACTTTCAGCATGCATCTCCCATACTGGGAGGATCCTCCCAACACCTTTATTTGGTGTTCCCTTCTCTATATGAGCTCCCTTTTCCCCTAGCATGTAAAAACCTAAAATTTTATGTCAGTTTTATCACTATTTTCAAATAGAATCCGATTAATCTAAGGTACCTAAGTGTTCAGTGAGGAAATGTTCAAGTTAAACACGAATTTGGAGAGGAAAAGGAAATATGAAAGTAGAACTGGGTATGTATCTAAAAGAGACAGAAAACGTTTTTGTTATTCTTAAAAATTGTGTGACATACTATCAGAAGACAATACAATCAATTGATGTTTATGTGGAATTTTCAAACATCTCCCCCAAAAATGAATTTATATTAAAAAATCTTTAGAGAAGGTTATAGAAAAAAAATCCTTAGTTCTGAAAATAACATCCCTCCTAAACCACATTTCAACTAACTTTAGGTCTAAATCCCTACTGTTCTTAACTTCTACTTTGCTCCAAATGCAAAAATAAGCAATTACATACAACATGACCCCTTAAAAATTCTTCTTAGAAGTACAATAAAACAGGGCCTGGAGAGATAACTCAAAGGGCTGAAGCACATGCTTTGTATTCTGGAGTCCCAGGTTTGATATCAGTACCACATGGCCCCCGCCAAACACTGAATTTGGAATGACCCAGCACAGCCAGACGTGGCCTCTAAACAACAACAACAACAAAAAAACCCAAACCAATTAAAAGCATTTAATAATTCTTCTAGAAACAAGTGAAATGAGAAATGTAATCAGAACCTTCATAAAACAGTTTTCATTAACCAAATGGCAGAGGTAAATTAAGGTAATCAGGGCATCACATCTACATCATACTGTTCTTTCATTACAATGATTATAATTCTGAAAGTGGATCTAAATTTAAATGTCAAGCTGCAACTACCATTTCAGTTTCCAAATTCTTTTAACTTAAAATTCTTAATTCTAAATTAACTCATTCGTAACAAATTACTTTGGATCAGAAGTAAACAGTAATCAACCCCAGTGGAGAATTTAAAAGACCTGACAAATATTTAGGAAGAAGGAGTATGAAAACTTTGGTTCTAAAAGAAATAGAATATATTTTAAATTGTTGAGACCATTTGGGGGCAAGGGGGTGGGTAAGAGGGGAAGACTGCCTATACCTGTTAGTCCTAGGGCCTACTTCCAGTTCTTTGCTCAGGGGTTACTCTGAGAACTAAGTGGTGTAGAAGACTGAACCAGAGTTGGACACATGCAAGCTAGAGCCTTAACTCCTTAACTCCTGTACTATTTCTCTTGCTCCAAATTGTTAAACTCATTAAACTCCGATTCAGATTATATGGGAGTACTACAAAATCCAAAGCCCAGTAAGAAATAAATGTTGAGAAATATGTTGCAGAATATTTAAAAAGACAGGAAGGGAGGAAGAATAGGTGTAATGTTAATATAATAGCACTGTAGTACTGTCCTCCCTTTATCCATCAATTTGCTTGAGCGGGCACCAGTAACGCCTCCATTGTGAGTCTTCTTGTTATTGTTTTTGGCATATCGAATATGTCACGGATAGTTGCCAGGCTTTGCCGTGCAAGTGGGATACAATCGGTAGCTTACCAGGCTCTCCGAGAGGGATGGAGGAATAGAACCCGGGTCAGTCACATGCAAGGCAAATGCCCTATCTGCTCTGCTATATTCACTATAAATCCCATGTGAGTTACAAGATAACAATTTATTTTACTATGAGGTAGGGAGCAGAGATCCTCTGCCTGCTTCCCCCAGTCTCTGGCGACCCAGGGGTCACACCCATAAGCCACTTTCTGCCATAGCCAGATAATATCCTCATGGGCCACCCTCCAGAACTCAAGACTGCTTCTCCTGGAAGGGAGCATAAAATGAGGCCCCCATAACCATGCCACCGGACGACACGCCAGGTTGTTTTCACTCAGGATGCCCCAGAGCGGGGGCGGGTGAGAGCCCTCCCTGCCCCAAGGGACCCAGCCCTGGGAGCTAACCTCCACTACCCAACAGCCGCCACGCTCAGGCCGCTTTCCACAGCTCAGGCCGCGCCTCACATATAAGTGAACATATTCCTGGACACATCATAAGACACTCCCTACCCATTTTCCATAATTACCACACCATATCTGATGGGGTTCAGACAGTAGGCAACAAATCATAGAGGGGGAAAAATATATATATATATATATATCCCTCTCAGAGAGCCTGGCAAGTTACCAAGAGTATACCACCCACATGGCAGAGCCTGGCAAGCTATCTGTGGCATATTCGATATACGAAAAACAGTAACAATAACAGGTCTCATTCCCCTGATTCTGAAAGACCCTCCAATACAGCAGCATTAGGAAAGATGAGTAAGGAGAGGCTGCTAAAATCTCAGGGCTGGGACGAATGGAGATGTTACTGGCGCCCGCTTGAGTAAATTGATGAACAACAGGATGATAGTGATACAGTGATGAGGTAGGGCTGAGAATAGCAACTACATAGAATTCAGAGAAAGCAGAAAAGAGGAAGGGTCCTACAAAGAAAATTGCAAATAGATGTTTCAAGGCAGTTTCTAAATCTTGTTAATACACTAATATCCAAGAAACTTGGGAGATTCTTCTCTTAGCCTCATAAAATAATCTGGACTTTTAGCCAGCCGATAAAGCAAGCTGATTTCAGGCATTCTGAAACACTGAAAAAAAATTTTAAGAAGATGACTGATCCCTTACCACAAACTCCCTTCCCTGTAACCTCCCTACTGCACACCCACAGCTTATTTGTGTTTTTTTCCTTTCAGCTACCCAGAACCCTTTATCTTCACTGCAAAGAAAGGTTATCAGGAATGCAATTTTGTCCTAAAAAGGAAAGGATGTTTCTAATCAGTTGTATTCACAGATAACACTGCCCACTGTAAGAACTAGATCTCACCATTCATACTCCTACAGAGTATTTTTTCTCCTCCAGAGGGGAAAAAAATAAGCATTTCATCTGACTCTAATTTCTCCTCTCTTCTTGGCAGTTTCATGTCTGACCACAGTTCTGCTTTGAACCTTTCCCTAGAACATAATATGTCAAGTCAGGTTCTAGATAGTGTCTCCTGAGCTTCAGTCCAGATTCTGCCATACGCAGGCAGTATTTGCTGTCACTATTTCCTCATTTTCCTCTCCACACCAGGCTGTTTTCGCTCGGGGTGCCCCGGGGGGGGGGGGGGGGGGGGGGCGCAGGTAAGAATCCTTCCTGCCCCGGCAGCTGACCTCCACTACCCAACTGCAGCCACGCTCCAGGCTGCTCTCCAGACACCCTGTAAGACACTTCCTACCCATTTTCCATAATTATCACACCAAGTTTGATGGGGTTCAGGTAGTAGGCAACAAATTTAGTGAGAAAAAAAAAATATATATATATTCTCAGAGAGCCCAGCAAGCTACTGAGAGTATCATGCCCGCACGGACAGAGCCTGGCAAGCTCCCTGTGGCATATTCGATATGCCAAAACCAGTAATTATAATAGGTCTCATTCCCCTGATTCCCCTGACCCTGAAAGAGCCTCCAATCATTGGGAAAGACGAGTAAGAGGAGGCTGCTAAAATCTCAGGGCTGGGACGAATAGAGATGTTACTGGTGCCTGCTCGAGTAAATCAGCGAACAATAGGATGACAGTGATACAGTGATTTTCTCATTTTCCAACAGTTCCTTAATCAATCTGGCTTCTTGTTCCCATTTACCAACTAAAACAAAGCCTAAGTGATAATAAAATTCTGTCTTCTTATAGTCATTATCTTAACTGAATGCAATAACAATTTTATCATTTTTCTCCATTGTTTTCTTCTATTTTTCTTCCAACTTGTTATCCACACCTTGTCTGTCTTTCTCCAGTACACCCATCTTGCCTGCTAACATTACACAATCAGGATGAGTTCATCTACAAAAGCAAGTTTTAAACATTTGGGTCCCTCCCACTGACAGTCTGACTATAGAAATGAATTTTGCTGGGAGTGTGGGGAGAAGGAGATCTAGAGACAATGGTAAAAGAATGCTGGCACTTTGGTGGTGGCTGTGGTGTAGCAATACTCTGTGCTTCAAACACTAATACCAGCAATATTATAAATAACTGCCTAATAAAAAAAAAACTATGGATACCAGAACCCCAATACAACTCTTAAAATTCACCGAGACACCACAGAGCTTTTATTCATGAGTCACAATCACTGATATTTACCAGAGTTGAATTTAATACTACAAGTTTTAAAGCACTTTAGTAAGATCAAAATCCACAAATCATCAGAAAGATAATGTCCTATCATAGTACTCTGGAAATTTCTACTATAAACTCATGAAAAAAGGGTTAAGTTGTCAAATATGTTTTAGCATTATTGTAAAAAAGGCAAATAGTCTTAGAATTGTTACAACAGGTTTAAAAAAAAATTTTTTTAAAGAATCCTTTGCAGGCCCCCAAGTTTTAAGGTTTCTCAGACTCTATACTTTGAGATCTGCTTACCTATGCCAAAAACTCCTACATCATTCCTAGTCTGATGTCTGCTGAGCTCCACATAGTTCAGCAGTTCCTACAGCATAAATGGAGAGCTATATGCACTTATTTTTTTCATAGGTATCTAAAGTCAGTGTTGACCCTCATTAAATTCATAACCTGCTATGCCAAATCTATTAGTCTTCAGTATTCATTGTCTATTTCAGTGAAAGGCATGATCATTCACATACATAGTGGATGGATAAAGTCAATGTATAAAGCTATCCACCTTTAAGATATCCTAGATCCCTCTCTTTATTCAAGGTCATCTGATCCTACTAATTCTACTTTAAGTAGAATTACATCAAGTGGAATCAAGAACTTTTAAAGTTCTTCAGGTTATCTAAAGTGCAACAGTAATTGATAATCACTACCCTATGCTTGAAACAAATTCCTCACCATGCTTCCATGCAGTAACAAAAGTATTTCCTAGTCCCTCTACCTTCCATCTCTTAATACTTTTTCACTATCTCCTGGGATAAATTTCTAGTTTTTTCTAACAATGTTCCTCTCTCGAATTGAAGAAAGACATCTCTTCCCTGCACTCACTTACAAGTATAATGTATTAGGGGCTTCTTCACTACCACAGTACCTTGTGCTTACATCTATTAAAATATATTTCACATTGTTTATGAAAGTTTGTTCTGGCACAATTACTTCTAATTAATATTATAAAGAATGATGGTAGGGTGGGAGATATGTAGCCCATGATCAATTTGTACACCATTTTCTGTTTTGCTAGAAAATGGGGTGGTTGGCCAAATAAATTTGGGAACTGCTGAATTAGAAGATAATAGATTGTTAATAAGTCCTTATTAAAAAAAAGAAACACAAGAACTTTTTGTGCCCATTGAATCTACCAAGAAAAACTTAACAAAGTAAAATAAAATGAACACCTTCTTAAGTATTAGGCAACTTCGTATGCAAAAAGAAAAGTCTTTTGTTCCACAATTTCTACACACATAGAAATTGGGGTGGAAAGATAGTACAGCAGGTAAGGAGCTTGCCTTGTGAGTGTACCCGATCTGGGTTTGATCGCTGGCATCCTCTATGTTCCCCGGAACACGGCTAGATAGCATTCCTGTGCAGAGCAAGGAATAACCCCTAAGCATCCTTGCATTTGACCGAAAAACTTGGGGGGAAAATTTTTATATAAAATAATGAAATAATTAATATATAAACTTGGTATAAAACATTTGAGGCAGTTTTAATGAAAATGAATATAAAATGCCATTTTATTGCAAAAACAAACCAACAAAAAAAACTCAACCCAAATCAGATTCTGTACGTTGAGATGAGTGCTGAATAAGAAGAAAATAGGAAACTTGGATATTGGTAATGTAAAATCTTCAAAAATCCTAACAGGGAGTAAGGATTGATAAAACCTCAATCAATGAACCAGAATAGCAAGGCATGTATCTTTTAAAATATAGAAATAATGCCAGAGGAAAACTAAAGGAATATAGATAAGCATGGTAGAACCAGGTAGGTAGTAGTAAAATTTTTGTTTTAAATAAACTTACCATTAAGGAAATGAAGGTATTATTTTAAATAGACCCTTTAGTGCTGTTTTCTCATAAAGATCAAAAATTATTGTTAAAAAAATTTAAATTGATCAGGGCACAAATTACCAAAAGAATAAATTTGCACCAGAAGACAATGAAATACTACATAAACTTTAGTTTCAGGTACCAAGAAACACAGAACTCTGTTAACTAGAAAACTAGACTGCATTAGCTTAACTGCCAACAACTTTACTAAGTAACCTATGAAATGGCTAGAATGATAGTACAGAGGGTAGGATGCCTGCCTTGCATGTGGCCACCCTGGGTTGATCCCCAGCATTCCATATGATCCCCTAAGCAAGCCAGGAGTAATCCCTGAATATTTCTGGGTGTGGTCCAAAAATCAAACAAAAAGCCCCAACCCCCAAAATAAACCCCCCAAAACTCACTTATAAATAATGACCTTTAAATAAAGCTAAATATATCATTGTTAGTCAAATTGCATTTCACTGCAAAAAACATTAGTTTTTCTTTAAAAAAATATTCAACATTTTAATCAAAAATACTGCCAAAAATGATACTTAAAATTTTTAAAAGCAAAACAGTATTTTCTAATGACCTGATACATTTTTAAAAAGTATTCAGACATGGGATCTGTAACTCAGGATGGGAATAATATGTGAATAACAATTAAAAACAAAGATTTAAGTACTATAGATGATCTTTTACTATGTACCATCATTTAAAAATATCTTATCTAAGGATGGAGAGATAGCTCAACAGGCTGATGCACATACACTGAATGCAGGCCTAGGTTTGAATCCGAGCACTACATGTTCCCCTCACATAGCCAGGATTGGAATCCTGAGAGTCAAGATTAATCCCTGAGCACTGCTGGGCAGAGACCATCTCATCCCCCACCAAAAAGTATGAATTTAAAAAATCTATCAAAAACACCATACTTGGTAAACAGAAAGGTCATCTAAAATTACTTTATTCTCCCTCATAAGTTTGTGAATAAAGAAGCATGTGAAATTACTAAACAAATTATATCACTGGCAATATCAAGAAATGTTCCAAAGTCCAGGACACATAAAGTGAAAACATTCTTGATAGTTTTTAAAATCTGTGGTTTGACTAGATCTGAAACTACAATATTTAAGGATTTAATGTAAGTGTGTTAACTTGGAGAAAACTAAACTGTGATCATCTGGGGCTGCTAACGCTTACCTCAAGGGAACCTACTGCAGATAAAGTCCCGTCACTTGCACAGTCCTTTCAGCTGCCTGCCAGTTGTCTCTGTGGAAGGGAAAGCCTGATGAGTGAGAGCCCTATGCCACACTCCTTTGGAGTGTCAGGGTGCCTGAAGAAAATTGAAAAACTGTCTACCTGGAGATTCCTTGATGCTTTCAATAAAACAAGGCTAAAAAAAGATGCCAACTTTTGAGAGTCCCTTTCCACTGAACACCAAAAACAAAAGGCTATGAATTACTGACTACTAACCACCGACTGGTACTTGGAAGGTGATAAATCTACACTAGCCCAATTGGGAAAAAAAAGGTTAAAATTGAATCAAGTAGAGATAAGTTAACACCAAAAAAATGAAACACACAAACACACACACATGCATACACACATAAAAATGTTGAAAAGTAGACAGGATTATATAATCTGAGAAGAGAAAATATTGCAGGCTGTATCCATAAAAAAGTGAAGCTGCAGCATCAACAAGTAAACACTAAAATCCTAAGAACTTCCTGTTTACACATTATGAAAAGATGCCAGTATTTATTATGCTTAATGTGAACTATACCACAAATCCAAATGCCTACTTACAAAAACCCCATGCATTTTCTTAGTGGGGTCAGTAGGTGTAAAGGAAGGGGATTTTAAAAATATTTTAATATGTGAAAGGTAAAAACCAACAGCACGAAATCCCAGAAGAAAGTTCAGGGGGGTTGGGGGTAAGGAGATCAGGGTTGGTATATTAATTATCTCAGACAGTAAATGAACCCTCACTCAGGACCAAAATAGGAGCCAAGTATAACAGGAAATAATGGAAAAACAAACACAAGCATTTAAAAATCCACCATCTAGAATTAATGGCTAATGATTATCTTCCATTAAGAATATACCACAACTATACAAGTTCAACTACAAAACCAAACTATGTATTTTCTAACATCAAATACAATCTTCAGTCTGAAATCTTTGCTTCCCAGACAGAAAATACTCCCACTGGGAATTTAAGCATTAACCTTAAGCACAGGGATTAATGAAGGAAAAAATGTAGTATTAAAAAAAAGCAATTCCAGCTTTAATTTTAATAGTATCGTACTTTGAATTAAGTTACTTACCTCCGACTCTTTATCACTCAAAGATCCCAAGCTTCCAAAACTGTGATTAGAGCTTTCATTATTTGTTGAGGCCTGTTAAAGATTTTTTGAAAACAAAAATTAGGAGAAACTTTAAGACATGTTGCAAAGTAAATAGTCAGCTTCATAAATAGAATAAGGTACCATTCCTTTATGTCTGAAAATCAAATGAGGTAAAAGGAATATCAGTTTTCTACAGTATGAAATATCTTGGAAAGTTTTAAGTCACTAAGTTCTGCTATTTTTTTAAAAATTGGGCAAAGGGGAGGAGGAGTTTGAGTCATATCCAGTGGTGCTCAGGAGTCCACAGGTAGTGCTGGGGGACCAAACCAAGGTTGATGCTATGTGAGTGCCTTAATCCCTATTCTTTCTCTCCAGCTCCCAATATTTTTCAGTATCTGACCCATTAGCTGAGTGTTTGGGGTGAGTCACACACTGGTGCTTGGAGGCTACTCCAACTGTGCTGGGGAATATGATGTGTCAGCTCCAGCCATTGAGTCATCTCCCCAGCAGAGCTGATTTTTCAGAACACTAGACTAAAGAGTAAAAGGACTGGGATTCAACCGCAGCCATACTCAAGGGCGCTCTCCAATATCTCAGAGCCTCACCTACAGGGGAACCTGAAGAAAAACGCAGGTATGCAGGACCTGTGACTGAGATCTCCAAGCCCGCTTGCAACAGGACTGGGTCTCCTCCCCCCAGCTCCCCAGTAACTTGGCAGTCACACCCACAAACTGTCCCTAGCACCATATAATCTCATAAATGGCCAAGACCCAGAGACTGAAATAAAGCTCCTGGAAGAGAGCAACACAGAACATCCTGGAACTCGTGGCCGCATTCGTGACCACGCATCCTCTTACACTCTAGCCCACTGATGTACCAAAAATAGCACACATTTATTTGGTTTTTATACACATGCTGGTAATCTCTTATATAAAGGCTTAGATGGCTCCAGGGTGAAGCACAACAATCTTAGCACACTTTCCTCTTATGGTGGTGGAAAGGTGCATGGTGGTGGAATTGGTGTTTGAACATTATTTGTAATGAACTATTGTGAACAACTTTATAAAAATAAAAATCAAAAAAAGTAAATAAAATGATGTAAGGTCAACACAAAATAAAAGTAAAGGAATTTGGATTACTGTTAGGGTAACAGGATCCTAAATTTACTATCCACTATAAAAACAAGTGTTTGTTTTATCTTAAAGTATTGTACTCCTTAATTCCTTTCACAGTCATTATATTCTATATGTACACATTTGCTTTTGTTTATATTAACTAACTAAACAATTCTTGCTTTTTTTTTTTTTTTTTTTGCTTTTTGGGTCACACCTGGCGATGCACAGGGGGTTACTCCTGGCTTTGCACTCAGGAGTTACTCCTGGCGGTGCTCAAGGGACCATATGGGATGCTGGGAATCGAACTCGGGTTGGCCGTGTGCAAGGCAAACGCCCTACCCGCTGTGCTATCTCTCCAGCCCCAATTCTTGATTTCTAATCCTTAATTTCTTTTAATGTTAGATTAGATTTTTCCCAAGATGACAATTTAAATCGTTTTACTCAAGGGTTTTTACATTCTCCTTAACACATTTAAATATGACAAACAGAAATGAACAATAATTCTCTACAATAAAATGTGCTATGTTTCCAATATAGCTTCTATACACCTTATCATTTTGTGGACGTTTTCACCATGAGCATAATAATGTCTTAAAATAATTTTAGATCTTTTTTTTTTTTTTGCTTTTTGGGTCACACCCGGCGATGCACAGGGGTTACTCCTGGCTTTGCACTCAGGAATTACTCCTGGCGGTGCTCAGGGGACCATATGGGATGCTGGGAAATGAACCTGGGTTGGCTACATGCAAGGCAAATGCCCTACCTACTGTACTATCACTCCAGCCCCAATGCTAGGGACCTTAACAGCTACTTTCATCACAAAATAAATATTCAACCTGAGTATGTTCAAGCACTATTTAGAGGAAATGATAATCCAATTGGAGCAAGAATGTCAAGTATAAGAAAAAATACATCATAAATAACAATCCAGAAGTCTATGTTATAAAGAGTCAGGAACAATGGAGGCAATGGCAATGGTTTTAGTAAACACAACTTCCCCCATAAAAATGTAAATACTCAGGCTGGAGCAATAGCACAGCGGGTAGGGCGTCTGCCTTGCACACAGCCAACCCAGGTTTGATTCCCAGCATCCCATATGGTCCCCCAGCACTGCCAGGAGTGATTCTTGAGTGCATAAACCAGGAGTAACTCCTGTGCATTGCTGGGTGTGAGTCCCCCCCGCCAAAAGTCAATACTCAGAACTGAATTTACCTGGGTGAATGGAGAGAAGGTAGCTAGGAGGAATCACTGGAACATTGGTGGAGGGAAGCAGACATTCTGGTGGTGGGAATGAGCTTGGAATAATATATGCATGAAGCTATCATAAACAGCATTATAAATCACGGTACCTCAATTAAAATGGTAGGGTTTACATTTACAACAAAATTGGGTAACCAAGGTTGGACAGAGAGCTAAGGGTTAAGGCCTGGCAAACAGATGACTCAGGCTCAATCCCGGGATATAAAATCAGGAGTAAGCCCATAGCACTGCTCAGGGTAGCACTGTAGCACTGTCCTCCCATTGTTCATTGATTTGTTTGAGCGGGCACCAGTAACATCTCCATTTTGAGACTTGTTACTGTTTTTGGCATATTGAATATGCCACGGGGAGCTTGGCAGGCTCTGCCATGCAGGCAGGATACTCTTGGTAGCTTGGCAGGCTCTCCAAGAGGGACGGAGGAACCGAACCAGGGTCAGTCACGTGCAAGGCAAACACCCTACCCTCTGTGCTATCGCTCCAGCCCACTGATCAGGGTAGCCCCCCAAATTATAAAGCAAAAAGCAAAAAACAAAACCTGGGTAACAAGCAATTTCCATTAATGCCTCTGCAGGGGTTAGTATTAGGGTAATTAGCTTCCACCAAGATCTGTACAGCATGAGAGGAAGTTCAAGAGATGTCTGAGGGTCAGAGAAATCGCTTAACATGCTGAGTACATATTTTGCATGAAACCACAAAAAGTTCTAAAATAACCAAAGCAATTCTGAAACAAAAATAATGGAAGCATCATATTTCCTGACTTAAAGCCATACTACAAAGCTACAGTGATCAAAACAGTATGACATTAGAACGAAGAGATACATATATTAATGACACAAAATTGAAAGTTCAGCACTAAATTCTCACAATAAGTACAGCTAATTTATAATAAGGGAGCCAAGAACATAAAATCTGCTTATGATAGATTCTTAAGCAAGTTAAACATACATGTACCCTATTCCATACCTAAGAGAAATTTATACAAGAATATTTAAAACGACCTTGTTATAAAAGGTAAATACTGAAAACATCCTACAGTCATTTTCTGCAAATGGTAATAAATTATAGTAAATTCACACAAAAGAAGAACATTTACCAATTAAAAATGAATAGTTGAAACATGTCATTTTGGGAATAATCTCAAAAATAAACGAAAGAAGTCAAATAAAAAAAAAAGGCACTCTTGACCTGTACAAAGAAAACTACAAAACACTACTTAAGGAAATAAAAGAGGATACAAAAAAATGGAAAGATATCCCCTGCTCATGGATCGGAAGAATTAACATTGTCAAAATGGCAATACTTACCAAAGCATTGTACAAATTCAATGTGATCCCTATAACAATACCCACGACATTCTTCAAAGAAATGGAGCAAACACTCCTCAAATTCATATTGAACAATAAGGCCCCACGAACAGCTAAAGCAATTCTTGGGAAAAAGAAAATGGGAGAAATCAAACTTCCTAACTTCAAACTCTACTACAAAGCAGTAATAATTAAAACAGCATGGTACTGGAACAAAGACAGCGCTTCAGACCAATGGAATAGGGTTGAATATACTGACATCTCCCCCCAAACATATGATCATCTAATTTTTGATAAGGGAGCAAGAAACTTGAAGTGGAGCAAGGAAAGTCTTTCTAACAAATTGTGCTGGCAAAACTGGACAGCTATAGGCTCAGATCTCTGCTTACCACCATGTACAACAGTATGATCAAAATGGATTAAAGACCTCAACATCAGACCGGAATCCATAAGGTACATTGAAGACAAAGTTGGCAAACCCTCCATGACATTGAAGCTAATGGTATCTTCAAAGATGTCACGCCATTGGCCAAGCAAATTAAAACAGAAATAGACAAATGGGACTATCTTAAACTAAGATGCTTCTTTCTCAAAGAAGAAGTCCAAATGGCAAAAAGGCACATGAGAAAATGCTCTATATCATTAATCATCAGGGAGATGCAGATCAAAACAACAATGAAATATCATCTCATACCACAGAGACTGGCCCACATCCAAAAGAACAAAATCAACCGGCGCTGGCGTGGATGTGGCGAGAAAGGGACCCTCCTTCACAGCTGATGGGAATGCCGACTGGTTCAGCCCTTTTGGAAAACAGTATGGACGATTCTCAAAAAATTAGAAATTGAGCTCCCATTTGACCCAGCAATACCACTCCTGGGAATATATCCCAAAGAGGCAAAAAAGTATAGTTGAAGTGACATCTGCACTTGTCTGTTCATTGCAGCACTGTTTACAATAGCTGAATCTAGAAAAAAACCTGAGTGCCCAAGAACAGATGACTGGTTAAAGAAACTTTGGTACAACTACACAATGGAGTACTATGTAGCAGTTAGAAAAAATGAAGTCATGAAATTTACATACAAGTGGTACTACATGGAAAATATCATGCTAAGCGAAATGAGTCAGAGAGGGACAGACATAGAAAAATTGCATTCATCTGGGGAACATAAAGTAACAAAATAGGAGACTAATATCCAAGAATAACCGAGATAAGTACCAGTAAGTTTACTCCATGGATTGGAGGCCAGCCGCACATGCTAGGGGAAAACGCAGCTCAGATAGAGAAGAAAGGACCAAATAAAGGGTGTTGGGAGATCCTTCCAGGATGGGAGATGCATGCTCAAAGTAGACTATAAACCGAACATGATTGCCACTCAATGCCTCTTTTGCAAACCACAGCACCCAAAAGAAGAGAACAAAAGGGAATGCCCTGCCACAGAGGCGGGGTAGAATGTGGGGGCTGGGGGGTGGGAGGGATACTGGGATCAGTGGTGGTGGAGAATGGGCACTGGTGGAGGGATGGGTACTCTATCATGATATTGTATAACTGAAATCGAAGCAAAAAAATTTGTAAGTCTACAACTGTACCTCATGGTGTTTCACTAATAAAAATTTTAAAAAAATAATAAAGCACTCTTTATAATTCCACTCATATAGAATGTGAATACAGACTTTTAGTGACAGAAATCAGCCTGAAATGGGGAGGGACGGGGTAAGGGAGCATTTTGCATCTAGGAACTAACTAGAGAACAGTTTAGAGGAAGAAAATGTTCTATATGTTGCTTGGATTGATATTGCACCATATAAACAACAGATAAATCTTTGAAAATATACAAATGTTTATGCTTTTATTTGAAAGTCTCAAAATACTGAAAGCAACCTACAAGTTCCTCAACTCAAACATCTGGATTAAAAATTTGTGTGGTTAAAAAAAAGTGTGGTATATATATTTTTTAATTAGTGAAATACCATGAGGTACAGTTGTAGACTTTACAAACTTTCATGCTTGGGTTTCAGTTATACAATGATCGAGTATCCAATCCCTCCACCAGTGCCCATTCTCCACCACCGATGATCCCAGTAGCCCTCCCACCCCCTCACCCCATTCTCCCCCCATCTCGCCCCGCCTTTGTGGCAAGGCACTCCCTTTTGCTCTCTTTCCTTTAGGGTCTTGTGATTTGCAATAGAGGTACTGAATGGCAATCGTATTTGGTCTATATTCCACTTTCACCACACATCTCGCATCCTGAGCGAATACTCCAAACATCCTTTACTTGGTGTTCCCTCCTCTATCTGAGCTGCCTTTTCCCTCAGCATGTGCTGCCGACTTCCAAGCCCTGGAGCAGACCTCCTGGTACTTATCTCAACTATTCTTGGGTATTCGTCTCCCATTCTGTTACTTTATATTCCCCAGATGAGTGTAGTCTTCCTATGTCTCTCCCTCTCTTTCTGGCTCATTTCACTTAGCATGATTCTTTCCATATGGAACCACTTGTATGTAAATTTCATGACTTCATCTTTTCTAACAGCTGCACAGTATTCCTTTGTGTAGATGTACCAAAGTTTCTTTAACCAGTCATCTGTTCTGGGGCACTTGGGATATTTTCCCCCCAAATTTTGGCTATTGTGAACAGTGAAGTGTGGTGTATTTGTACAACAAATTATTACTTAATAACAAAGAGCAACAAACTATGAATAACATGTAACATGAATGAATCTCAAATGTATTATCCTACATTAAAAAGTTAAGCTCAGGGCCAACAAGGACTTAATGCAGAACCCAGCAGCTTGGAGCAGAAAAGTGAACGGACTATGCGTTAATCCAGGCCATCATGTCTGCCTGGAGGGGAAAGGGTGTTGCTCCCTTCCGCCCTCCTCCCTCTGGAAAGAAAGATGGCGGCTGCATGGGAGCCTTGTGGACAGCAGGTATGAGCCGGGGGTGCGGGGGAGACAAAAACCTCATGGGAAGGGGGGGTGTTCCGGTCCATCCTTCACGCCCTACCGAGGTCACCAGTTGCCCCCCACGAGTGGCTCTCCAGCACGCCCACGGCCCCAGAAACACAAGGACTTAATGCAGAACCCAGCAGCTTGGAGCAGAAAAGTGAACGGACTATGCGCTAATCCAGGCCATCATGTCTGCCCGGAGGGGTAAAGGGTGTTGCCCCAGTCGCCCTCTCCTCTCTGGAAAGAAGATGGCGGCCACATGGGTGCCTTGTGGAGAGCAGGTGTGAGCCGGGGGTGCGGGGGGCGACAAAAACCTCATGGGAAGGGGGGCATTCCAGTCTGTCCTTCACGCCCTACCGAGGTCACCAGTTGCCCCCCACGAGCGGCTCTCCAGCACGCCCACGGCCCCAGAAACACAAGGACTCAATGCAGAAGCCAGCAGCTTGGAGCAGAAAAGTGAACGGACTATGCGTTAACCCAGGCCATCATGTCTGCCCGGAGGGGAAAGGGTGTTGCCCCATTCGCCCTCTCCTCTCTGGAAAGAAGATGGCGGCCACATGGGTGCCTTGTGGAGAGCAGGTGTGAGCCGGGGATGTGGGGGCGACTAAAACCTCATGGGAAGGGGGGGCGTTCCAGTCCATCCTTCACGCCCTACTGAGGCCACCAGTTGCCCCCCACGAGCGGCTCTCCAGCACGGCCACGACTCCAGAGCACAGAAACCAATCTCTTAATTATCTGACTCTCAGTAGAAATACTTCCAGGGTTAATTAGCAAAATAGCAGAAATCCAAAACCAACATTTAATTCTTGAACCCAGCTGTAGAAAGCGAATCACTCCACAATGCTTTCTCAGCATGTCTGATTTGGGGGGAGGGGGTAAACTCTAAATAATAGTGGTGCATCTTTTATTGAAACAATGAATCTAATCAAAGCAGATAAGAGTGTCAACTAGAATTCATCTGCCTCGCAGGCATTGGGAGGGGTGGGGGGTGGAGTTTTATTGGGGTTCTTCGTGGTAAAAAATAAGTATTGGCAAAGGGAAAGGTGTTTGATATTTGCATGACTGAGTCCTAAACCTGAAAGCTTTGTAACTTTTCCCACAGTGATTCAATTAAAAAAAAAAGTTAAGCTCAGGGCCAGAAGGATAGCATAGTGGATAGGCAGCTGCTCTGCACACAGCCAACCCTCTGGACGGATGTGGTCTCCCAGCACTGCCAGGTGTGGATCCAAAAAAAACCCCAAAAAGTCAAATTTGAAAGCTACTATTATAATACTTATTTCAATTATATGATATTCTTATAAAGGTAAAACTGTAAGAGTAGAAAACAAATCAGTGGTTGCTAAGGACAACCTAGAGGGGCTGCCTACAGAAGGGCATGTGGGAATACTTTTGGAAACTGTTTTGTGTAATAATTGCTGGAGTAGTTATTCAATTGTATACATTTTGCGAAAATATACAGAATTATGCGATAAAAGGATGAATTTTACTATATGAAAGTATAACAAAAATTGTGGCGGAGATGTGAGAATCTCATTGAATCATGTGAAATATACAGCTAACAAAGCTGTTCATGATTGGGTTTCAGCCATACAATGTTCCAACACCTGTTCCTTCACCAGTTTACATTTCCCACCACCAATGTCCCCAGTTTCCCTCCTACCACCCCAACCCCCAACCCAGCCTGTCTCTATGACAGATACTTTCTTCTCCTCTTCCACCCCCTCGCTCCCTTTTTTCCCCTACTCCCTACCTTTTAGGCATTATGGATTGCAATATAGGCACTGAAAGTTTATTGTATTTGTCACTTTACCGACTTTAAGCACTCAGTTTTTGTCCAGAGCGATGATTAAATCTTTTAGGCATTATGGTTTGCAATATAGGCACTGAAAGGTTATTGCATATATCACTTTACCTCCTTTCAGCACTCAGTTTTAAATCTACATTTTTAAATAAGCAATTTGCTACAATAGCTGGAAGAACCACAGAACAAATCAAAGTACTAAGGACAAAAAAAGTATAAAGCAGGAATCAATGGGGAAAAAAGTGAAATAGATCAAAACCAATATCTTTTAAACAGAACTTCAGCAAGACTCAATAGAAAAGAAAAACACGAAAAAGAATAAAATTCATAAAGGTCAAAAAAATAATGCAGCAAGTTTTACTTCCATGAAATAAAGTGGATTAAATCTAAGTAACATTAAAGAAATTTAAATGGTAGCAGAAGACCTCCTTTCCCAAAAACCTGTGGGCAAAAAGACTTAATGGTGGGGGGCTGGAGCGATAGCACAGCGGGTATAGCATTTGTCTTGCTCTCCACCGACCTCAGTTTGATCTCCGGCATCCCATATGGTCCCCCAAGCACCACCAGGAGTAATTCCTGAGTGCAGAGCCAGGAATAACCCCTGAGCATCGCTGGGTGAGACCCAAAAAAAAAAAAAAAGGGTTAATGGTGAATGTTTACTATTCTTTCCATAAACATTAAAAAGAGATCAATGGGGTACGGTGCCACCAGCAGGTGAATCTGTACCTGTGAGGAGAGTGCATCAGCAGTATGATAGTTCCTTCAGACGTTTAGATACCCCAGAATTGCTGCTGTGCCTTTGACCAGATCCCTAAAACTTGGGGCCAAGTATACCAAGAAAGTAAACGGCCAAAAGTTAGGTACGTGGGAGATACACCCACAAACCACCTCAGTTATATAACTGGAGGCAAGGCCTCTCTGGTTCCTATCAAACTGCTTAACAGCCATGATACCAGAGACTCATAAACAAATATCGGAACCCAGTGGCTTTTGGTGGAAATTGCGTCCGGTACCCGCGGTAGGTTACCAGTGCCAGGCCACCCCGGGGGGGGGGGGGGGGCGGGGGGGGGGCAGGAAGGGTGCTGTTCCTCTCCCTGCTCCCCCTTGGTGGCTCAGTGGCCGCCATCCTCCAGAGGCCATTGGACAGTCAGGTTTGGGCCCGCAGTGGCAAGACACACAGAGCCTCACAGGATGGTGATGGAGCTGGCCCTTTCCTCCCCACCCCAACGAGACCCCAAGTCGCCGCCCGTGAACAGCCTCTCTGGCTCCTGATCAAGCTGCTTAACAGCCATGATCCAAGAGACTCAGAAACAAATCTAGGAACCCAGCGGCTTTTGGCAGAAATGTGTCCGGTCCCTGAAGTAGGTTACTGGTGCTGGGCAACCCCAGGTGGGAATAAGTTTTGTGCCTTGACCGGTTCCCCCTGGCGGCTCGGTGGCCGCCATCCTCCAGAGGCCACTGGACAGTCAGGTTTGGGCCCACAGTGACGAGACACATAGGGCCTCATGGAATCAGGGTGGAACTGGCCCTTCCCTCCCCACCAATAAGACCCCGGGTCACTGCCCACAAACGGCCTCTCTGGTTCCTGATCAAGCTGCTTAACGGCCATGATCCCAGAGACTCAGGAACAAATCTTGAAACCCAGCAGGTTTTGGCAGAAATCCCTCCAGATTTAATTGTTAAAATTTCAGAATTTCAAAATCGCACAGCCACTACTGTGGCTGCACGACATCATATATTATTCATAATGCCTTTTCGCAGATCTGAGTGTTGAGGTAAAATCCCAAATAATAATGGTGGGTCTGGTGTCGATGTATTGAATGTAATCAAAGTAGAGAGAGAGTAATGTGGAAATCATCTGCCCCACAGTTAGGGGGAGGGTGTGGATGGGGTGTATACTGGGGTTTTGGGTGGTGGGCAATGGGCACTGGTGTTTCATCAATGTGTGACTGAGACTTAAACCCGAAAGTGTTGTAACTGCTTTCACGGTGACTCAATAAATAAATTTATAAAAAGAAAAAAAATAAAAAGGTGGAGTTCATGCCCAATTCAATCAGCCTAATCAATGGCTGAATAGACAGCTATACTCCTACATTAAAATAAAAAATAAAAAAAAAGTAAAAAAGATCATATATACAAGTTGCTAAGAAAATAAAACAAAAAAAAATTCTCAAAATAGTGAAAGGGGGGCTGGAGTGACAGTATAGCAGGTAGAGGGCTTGCCTTCTATGTGGTTGACCATGTTTGATCCCTGGCAACACACATGGCCTTGCGAGCCCCACCAGGAGTGATCCCTGAGCACAGACAGGTGTGGGTTAAAAAAAAAAAAAAGACTGATATATATTTTGATTTTTTGTTTAATGTGATGTTGGCACAGGAACACAGGCAGACCACTGAAACATAAGGGAAATTTCAGAGACAAACCTGCATATATATGCAAGGCAACTCAATATCTGATAAAGGTTACCTCATAAATCAGTGGGGAAAAAAGTCAGATAATTTAAAAAGCACTATGGAGAAAACTAGTTGAACAGATGAAGAAAAATCGACTCCCTATCAAAACTACATAAATAAAGGTGAGGCATAAATCATCAAAGAACAAATATGACAATAAAACTGTAAAATTAACAGAACAACTTTGTGGTAAGAAGCATGAGGGGGCACCATAGATTCCGATGAAGTGCATTTTTGTTTGCATACTTCTTTTTTGGAAGCACTTTCAATATTTTAAAGATTGGAGATTAGTACATCAGGACTTTTATTCTTTTTCCCCTTTTTTTGTGTGAGTGTGTGGGTAGATACCAGTGTGGTATTTCGACACACCCAGCAGCACTCAGGTGGCCTGGTGCTCAGGGGAACATGTGGTGCCAGGAATCGACTCAGACTTACAGAATACAAACCAAGAACCCCAGCCCCTTGGGCTATCTCCCTGGTCTTTTATTCTTTCTTAAAGAATATCCAAGGAATAAAAGGAACACCACTTTCTCGTAGAATAAAGGCCATTCTACTACAATTAAGTACCAGAGGTCAACTAGATTTTTTCACAAAAAAAGGACTGAATCTTACACTTTCTCCTCATATTTTGAGATATTTTGTTATTATACCATCCAAATAATTACTTCATCATAAGTCATTGTCCATCATTAGTTCCCACCTATGCTAAAGCAAACAAACCAAAACCACTGAAATAACAAATGAAAGGATGATGGCCTGATAGGTTAAAACAATGGCCTTCAATGATGCCCAGTCATAACCTCATAATCCATGAATGTTATTTCAATATAGCAAAAGGGACTCTGCAGACTTGATAAAGGGTAAGAATTTTAAATCTGAGGGATTATACAAGATTATCCAATTGGGGTGGGCATACTTAGATTAGACAATTACATGAGTACCTAAAAGAAAAGAACCTTTTTAGGTGTACTGAGAGGGAGATATCTATTCCAAAAAAGAGTAAGCGAGATGCAATACTGTTTGGTCTAAAAACAAAGAAAAGAAACAAAAGGGATGAATGAGCACAACCCTATATACACCTTGACTTTAGCCCAATAAGATCATTAGAGTTCTGATAATAAATGTATGTTATTATTTTTTTTGGGGGGGGGAGAAAGATAGTTTTTTGAAATAGAGCTTATTCAGAAAGTTGTTCAAAGCAACTAAGTTTATGGTAATTTGACAGTGGAAACAAAAATATTTTAATCATTAAAAGGATGCATTCAAGTCATAAACCATCATTTTACAGTTACTTTCCCGCTTTGCCCAAAGTACTGCATGAATACTAAAAGACCAGAAACATTTTTGTAATACGGGTCAGTTCTCATTGACTTAATACTCTAGCTGAAAATGAAGAAATCATCATTTTCTACCAAAAAGGTCAAGGGAAGAAAATTACAGTGGCTTACATTTTTGCTCGTTTGTTTTTGGACCACACCAGGTGATGCTCAGGTTTACTCCTGGCTCTGTTAGGGGGAACATATGGGTTGCCCGGAATGGAATCTGGGTCAGCTACATGCAAGGCAGGCGCCTTACCTGTTGCATTATTTTTCCGGCCCCAGATGATTACATTTTATAAAATAACAAATCAGAAAATACCAAGGAACAGTAACACCTTTAAATTATAAAACTGATGGTGACACTGACAATGTAAGTAAAATCTAAGAAAAAAAATCAAATGACAATATCCTACATGAATTTTCTCCACTTGATTAATCAGTGAAATGAGCAATATTTTTCTAAGAAAATGAGCAGGAACACAATATTCTCATCAGTCATTTAACTAAAGTACTTCATCATAAGTCATTCTGTAACTAAAAACCTGAATCTTCTAATTATGCTCGAAGGACACGTAACTATACCCTTCAATCCTTTGTAATGTTCTGCACCAAAATCTTGGTACAAACAGGTTTACAGTGTTTAATACTGAATTTTTTACTAGTTATTTTCCATTAAAACTTTATTCCTGCTGTTGTAGCACTGTCCTCCCTTTGTTCATCTATTTGCTTGAGCGAGCCCAGTAATGTCTCCATTGTGAGACTTGTTGTTACTGTGTTTGGCATATCGAATACATCATGGGTAGCTTGCCAGGCTTTGTTGTGCGGGCAAGATAACTCTCGATAGCTTGCCGGGCTCTCCGAGACGGACGGAGGAATCAAATCCAGATCGGCTGGGTCGGTCGCATGCAAGGCAAATTCCCTACCACCGTGCTATCGCTCCAGCCCTATACATTATTATTATGATAACATGAAAAAAAAAAGCCTAAAATCAGTAAGAAAAATATCTGTAAAAAATCAGTAAGAAAAATACCAAATAGTTCAAGGTGATGACCTGTATTTTTAGTCAAAATTTCAGCGTAAGTCTTAAGACAAAAAAAAAAAATTAGTGACCTCTGTTAAGTTAAACTATGAGTCCAGTTCATGACAGAAACCATGAGTAAAGCTAATAGACGTATGACTAGAAGTCATCACTATATATTATCACCATCATATTATAAAATATGCATAAACATGGGAAATAAATTTGTAAAGAAAATAATTCTCATAGAAAAATAGGTAAAGAATTTTAACAATTTACAAGGGACTCTCAAAAAGTTCAATGAACTGCAATGCATACTGGAAATTCAGATTTGATCCTTGGCACTGGATGGTCCTCCTAGCACTGAGTTGGGAACAGCCACCAAACACTGTTGAATGTGACCCCAAAAACCAAAAATAAATAAGGAATCTAGATGATGACAAGTATTTTTGAGGCGTGGAAAAAGATACTCAATGCACTCTATTGAAATTCTAATCAGTTTTGTACAACTGTCCCAAACAGCAATATTTTTCTATGAAAGTGCATATATTCTAAAACCTGAAATTTTATACTTAATAATATATCTTACTGTTTGGTTTTGAGACTTGTAATAATGTATCTTAAATGATCACAATGGCACAATGGCTCAGAAAAGAACAGGACAAGAAATTCACTGCAATTTGAGGTAGTAAGGAGTTTAAAGACAATCTGATGTCTATTACTGAAGGCCTAAAAAATTCACTCTTAAGCACACATGTAGGTTTCCTTTGTAAAATGTACTTTAGATTATTTAATCCAAAGAATATAAAGATTATAGTCAGACTCACTTTAGCTCCAACACTGCAACTGCCAGTGCTCCCAGTGCTCCCACTTGCTACACCTGTAAATCTAGCTTCCAATAATTCCTGTCTTCTTGGATCCAGACTATGAAGTTCATCCATTGCACCTATTAAGGAAAAAATAAAATACACACATATACATATACGGGTATAACAGAAATATAACGTATCTATTTGCATGTCCAATAATGAATTTTGAAATCTGCATGATCAACAATGAACTTTGCTAACAGATAAAATTAAAAGTTTTTAAGATTTTCTGTAATTTTCATGCTCAATTACAAAACAACATTTTGGGGCTGCAATTCACAATAAGAAATGTATTTTCTATCTGACTTAGTCTATAGACATAAGTTTAAAAGTTCCACAAGTAGAGACAGGGGAGATAGTACAGAGTTTAAGATGTATTCCTTAGGTACACCTGACTCTGATTCAATCTCCAGAAGCACAGGACTCCCCAGTACCACTAGACAATTATCCTCGAGGCCCCTGGAGCATTTCAGGGATGGCCCTGATCAGCCCCAGCACTGCTACAACGACATAGCCAAGCAATTAACTACTAGACTGCTTAATTTAGTATCACTGGGAGTGGTATCCAGGCTCCCTGAGTACCATCAGAGAGACCTAACCACCAAGAAAGTTTCACAAGTACTTTGTGGTGCATACAGATTCCTCCAGTATCGTCCAGTCTATTTTATAGTCCATTAAAAATTAAAACACTGGGGCTGGAGCAACAGCACAGCGGGTAGGGAGTTTGCCTTACACGCGGCCGTCCTGGATTCAATTCCCAGCATCCCATATGTTCCCCCGAGCACCGCCAGGAGTAATTCCTGAGTGCAGAGCCAGGAGTAACCCCTAAGCATCTCCAGGTATGACCCAAAAAGCAAAAAACAAACAAACAAACAAACAAAAAACCCAACCCAAAACTAAAACACTAGGGCCAGTGATTTAGATAGTGATGGAGCGCATGTCCAGCACATGGAGGCTCTGGGTTGAGCCAACACAATACCAAAAGGGAAAAAAAAAGTGACTGACAGAGAGACACACCTATCGAAAAACACTGGCTGTGAGCTACTTAATTTATTTCATGAGCCATCAATGGACCTCAGTGTTTAAAAATATATAATTTTTGTAGTGTAATTGCCCTAGATTATCACACTCAGCTCCCGGGAGAGAAGAAGGCAGAGTCTCCTACCCTGTGCCTGACTGTCTCCACCAGGGCCCAACAGCTGAAGACCTCCGGGGCCCAGCCAAGAAAGACCATGCTGGGACCACTCTCCACACACTTGGATGAGCCTCAGGCATAAAAGAACTAGCAGAGGAACCCTGGTGTATGGGACCCGGGGCTGAGATCTCCAAACCTGCAAGGTTTGGGACTGGACCTACTAGTAACTAGACAGTTACACCCACCAACTGTCGTGTAACTCCAACAACGGCCAGGATCCAGAGATTATCACACTCAGCTCCTGGAAGCACGCGGTCACGAATAATAATGACATCTTATCATCTCATTCCTACTTTGGACAAACTGGCAGGCTACCAAATGTAACCTGCCCACACGGCAGAGTCTGGCAAACTCCCTGTGGTATACCCAATATGCCAAATACCAGTAACAATGATGGGTCTCATTCTCCTAACCCTGAAAAAGCCTTGAATATGGCACTTTTAAAAAAAATCTCAGGGCTAGGACGAAGAAGAAATTACTGGCACCTGCTCGAGGCAATCGACGAACAACAGGGTGGTTGTGATTGTGATCGTGGATCGCCCTAATTCTACGCTTATACAGAATTATAACTTATCTGACTAGCTCCATTTTAAAATGGGAAAGACTTTTATTATGTGGTGGAAAGACACCCATCCCATATCCATTCAGAGCAGAATATAGTCAAAATGTTCATTTTACCAAAAGCAATATGCAGACGTAATATACCTAAGATTTATTATATACCTACGATTTCTTGTACAATTGATAGTTTTTAGTTCTCATAAGGAGATTAGACACATATGTATCAAACTGATCATGGTGTAAACATCAGATTTTAAACAGCTGCCTTAGAATAAGGAAGAAACCTTCAACACTCCACTAAAAAACTACTAGAAAACATAAATGAACATAGTAAAGAACACATTATAGAATATATAATATTACAGACTATATAATAAGAATATATAAAAACCTGTTGTATTATATACAAATGAGAACAAGGTTTTTTTTTCATTTTTTTGATTTGTCAAATTTTTGAAAAATTTTTTAAATCAATTTTTATTAGTGAAACACCATGAGGTACAGTTGTAGACTTACAAATTTTTGTGCTTGGGTTTCGATTTTACAATGATCAAATACCCATCTCTCCACCAGTGCCCATTTTCCACCACCATGGATCCCAGTATCCCTCCCACCCCCATCCCCCTATCCCACCCTGCCTCTGTGGCAGGGCATTCCCTTTTGTTCTCTCTCTCCTTTTGGGTGTTGTGGTCTGCAAAAGAGGCATTGAGTGGCAATCATGAGAACAAGATATTTTTTAAGAAATCCCACTTACAATGGCATCAAGAAAGTTTAAATACCTAAGAATAAATTTAATGGAGATGAAAGAAATATACAACAAAAACTCGAAGACACTGTTAAAAGATGAGAACAAAACTTAAGTGGCGGAAAGATACCCATCCCATATCCATTCAGAGGCAGAATATAGTTAAAATGTTCATTTTGCCAAAAGCAATATGCAGATATAATGAGGTCTTTAATTTAAAAAATGAAGTCCTGAAAACAGAGAAATGGTATAAGAGGTGGGGCATTTCCCTGCACACAGCTGAACCTAGTTTAACCCCAGGACCCTATCTGATCTCACAGGACCAGAAGTGACTCCTGAGCATTGTCAAGTGTGGCCCACAACACCTCCCTTCTCAACCCCTCCCCTAAAAAAAAAGCACCTAAAATATTACAGTAGTATTTATGAAGGACAGAACAATAATACAAAAGCTTATTTGGAATTATAATAGAGCTCAAACAACTAAACCCATCCTGTAAAAAAGACAAGAAAAATGGAGGCACTATGTCACTGAACTTCAAACAATACTACCAAGTAATAGCAGTTAAAACTGCATAGTAAGGTAAAGGTAAAGGTAAAGGCCCTCCCGTTAATCGTCGATTTGCTCGAGTGGGCCCAGTAACGTCTCCATTGGAGACTTTGTTGTTACTGTGTCTGGCATATACAATACTCTCGGTAGCTTGCCGGGCTCTCCGAGAGGGGCGGAGGAATCGAACTCGGGTCGGCCATGTTGGCCGCTTGTAAGGCGAACGCCCTACCCGCTGTGCTATCGCTCCAGCTCCTGCATAGTACTGGAACAAAAAAAGACCAGGATCAAAAAAGTATGGTTAAGAGCCCAGTAATAAAGCTATACCTTTTATCAAAACTTAACCTGTTACAAAGAAGTCATGATCTACAATGGAGGAAGGAAAATATCTTCAAAGTATATACATATGAACAAAGAAGGAAGAAAGGAGGAGGGGAACAGAAAGGAAAAGGAAACATGGGTTATTCTCTAATGCCATAAAAAAAAAAATTTCAAGATGGATAAAAGACCTGGATGGAAGACCTAAGCCACAAAATAAGTCAAAGATACCATAGGTAAATTCCAAAACATGAGCATTAAACCTTAGTGTACTCAACTCTAATAGCAAGAGAAATAAAATAATCGGGTCAACACCAATTTTTTAAAAAATTTCAAAATAAAAGAATCTACTAAATGAGACATGTTTACATAATTGGTGAGGGTTTAACATCCAAGGTACACAAAGAACTTTAAAAACTCAACAAAAACAAAAAAAGATACAGATAGACAAAATCATCTCCTGTCTGTGTGAATGGTTTATATCAAAATGAGTAACAAATACTGGCATAAAAAAGGAAAGGTGGAGAAAAAAAAACCCTTGCATATTGTTGGTCAAAATGATAACTAGGGAAATCATTTTGGGAAAATAGTATGGAACTTCTGCAAGAAGTTACCAAAAAAAATAAAAAATAAAGAAAACCCAAACAAACACCCCCCCCAAACTACCATATCACCCAATAATTCCACTTCTGAGTACCTACCTGAAAAATATTAAAGTATCAATTTTTCAAAAAGTTGTATCACTGCACTGTTTATTACTACAATAGCTAAGATGCTAAAGTCCATCACAAGATGACTGAATATGTGTCTATAAACAACGGAATTCTATTCCACAATTTTAAAAAGATAAAACTGTCACTCACAGCAAATGATAGGACCTGAAGAGATTACGTGAAGTAATGTATGTCAAGAGAAAAACAAAGAGGGATGCTTCACAATTAGGTACAAAATATAAAATTTACTCTTAAATGTTCTTTAACCTATGTCTGTTAATTCTCTAATAAACCCTAAACTGACATATAAGAGTGATTTGCTGGGCCGGAGAGATACTACACCAGACAGGGCAGGGTGCTTGCTGTAAATGAGGTTGACACTCGATATGGTACCCCCAAGCCATACCTGGAGTGGTCCCCTAGTACAGAGCCAGGAATAAGCCCAAAGCACAGCTGAATGTGGCCCAAAATAGAAAAAGGAAAAGGAAAAAAGATTTTTGAAAGGGAAGAAAGTTATTATCAGAATCCAGAATTTTCAAAATATACTAGAGCCCTTGATAGTCATCCTCTGCTAAAGGTTAAGAACATTTTCTATAGACCTTATCTTTTTAAAAATTTCCTTCCTCGCCATTTATATTTATCTGGATAGAGGGCAGGATGGAAAACAATTATGTTCACATCCTGATACATGGCCCCACTCCATCCCTCCTTCTTCCATCTTAAAGAGGTTCCTTTCTTTAAAAAGCCAAATCCTTTACTACCTGTCTTTGATTCTTCTTGATACCCAAGTGGTTTATCTCTATATACACCTTAGGTCCCTATAATCTGATTTCTATTACAAGTATACTTGTAAAAATATACTTTTTAAAAAATTATTTATTGAATCACTGTGGGAAAAGTTACAGAGCTTTCAGGTTTAGGTCTCAGTCATGTAAACATCAAACACATTTCCCTTTACCGATACTTATTTTTTACCATGAACCCCAATAGAACCCCACCTCCCACCCCTCCCAATTCCTGTGAGGCAGATGAGTTCTAGTTAACACTCTATCTACTTTGACTAGATTCATTGTTCCGATAAAAGATGCACCATTATTATTTAGATTTTACCCCCCCCCCCAATCAGACATGCTGAAAAAACATTGTGAAATGATTTGCTTTCTACAGCTGGGTTCAAGAATTAAATGTTGTTTTGGCTTTCTGCTATTTTACTTGTTAACCCTGGAAGTATTTCTACTGAAAGTCAGATAATTAAGAGATTGGTTTCTGTGCTCTGGAGTCGTGGCTGTGCCGGAGAGCCGCTCGTGGGGGGCAACTGGTGGCCTCGGTAGGGCGTGAAGGACGGGCCTGAACGCCCTCCTTCCCATGAGGTTTTTGTCGCCCCCGACCCCCGGCTCATACCTGCTGTCCACAAGGCTCCCGTGCGGCCACCATCTTTCTTTCCAGAAAGGAGAGGGCAACAATATACTTTTCTGATCATCAATATTTCTATCTCTTTTAATCTTCCTATTCGTGAGAAACTATGTATTACTCCAATTTTGGAAATAGCATCTGCTTTACACCTCAAATTCTGTCTGTATCTTTTAAAATAAGTTCTAATTTTCAGAATTTATCTGTATCTTTTCTGTTTTTCCTCTTCTCTGTTAACTACAAATATTCTTCAAAGGTATTAATCTGTGGTCTGTTCTTTTAATGTTCCCTCTACCTTCAAGTTAATGATTCTTAAACATTATATATTAAATTAGTCTTAAGGCTGGCACTAGAGGGAAAAAAATCCAAAACACCAGTTATAAGGGTCCAGGCACAAATCAAAGGGCTGGAGTACATGCTCACTGCAGATAGGGACCCAGATTCAATTCATGGCAGTCATTGTCCCTGACACAGCTGGAAGTGACCCCTGAGCACCAAGCTGGGGGTCAGAGACTTAGATCACCATGAGGTGTGGCCCCCAAACCAAAATAAACATACAAACACAGTAATATGACAGTAATAAGTTTTACAATTCAAGATTGGCTGTATAAAAAACATTGAATTCTTCTCTGGCACAGAATCACTCTAAAAATTTTAAATCACATTTAAAAAGTAAGTATACAGTTGCTATAAATATTCTTTGTACTGTTGTGGCTGTTTCATTTTCCTTGAGTAAATTTCCGGAGTTGAATCAGTGGATCATAAGGATGTTGCATACAAACTAAGAAACTGCTAAAATCTCTAAAATAGTTCTATTACATTAAACTCCTAAATGCCTGCTAATATTTAATGTTCACATTCTTTAGCTATTCTAGCTAAGTGAAATGATTACCAGCTTTGATTTATATCTACTTGATCATTAAGGAAATTAGCACCTCTTTCTGAGCTTAATGGCAATTATATTTCTTTACTATTGACGATGTTAGAAACCCTTTCATGTGTGTTACACCCAATTTTTATTAGGTTGTTTTGTATGTTTTAATTCCCCCTTTATGCCCCCACATTTTCCTCATTCTGCTGCTGCTGTTGTTGCCATGACTATGGTAGTACACTTGGATTTAGTGCTTCCAAACTTGTTTGGGATGTTTGCTGGGGGTTGCCCATTCTGTGGTGCTTGTTCAAAATCAGGTACAGTTCTTGCAAGGGTTGCACACAAATTTTTTCCCCTGTGGTGCTGGTGTCATCAGGATTGCACTCAACATGTTAGGCTGTGCTGGAAATGAACTTTAGACTTCCCAAGGTTCTACTGAGGGATGGAGAGATACAGTAGCAAAGAGAGGAAGAGTAGAAAGATGAAAAACAGGGTAGGAAGGGAAAGGGGGAAAAGGGTACGGAGGGAAGGTAGGGGGGAGGAATTTTCTCAAAAAAGCTAGGAATGTCTCTTTTTGGAGTGGTTGGTAATTTTGTTTCCCCTTATTGCATTTTAATAAGCAGAAATGTTTAGTTCTGGTGAAGTGAAAATTATTGAAGATTAAAACATAGTTATTAAATTTCTAAGAACACTCTGCATGATCCCAAAGTTAAAAAAAAAACTCAAAAACAGTTACACTAGTAAGTATAAGGTACAAATATATAGACCAATGGAATATAGAGACCAGAAATAAACTGCCACAAATAAATTGTCAAATAATTTCAACAAATTTGCCAAGATCATTTAAAAAGAGGAAGGGACAGTCTTTAACAAATAGTGCTGGGAAAAAAGGAAAATATATATGCAAATATATTAAGCTGGACTTTACTTTGAAACCATATTTAAAAATGGATTAAATGCCTAATACCTAAAACAAAACAAAAACTGTTAAAAGAAGAGACGTGGGTGAGTGAGGGGGTGCAGCGACCCAGTGGTATGAGCACATGATTTGTATGCAAGAAGTCTGGGCACTACACGGTCCCTGGAGCATCTCCAGGAGTGACCCCTAACACAGAGGTGTGGCCCAAAACCAAAGAGAGGAAAAGGAAACTCAAATGAAATGGTTGCTTTCAGAATGAGAGCAGGCATGTATGAATCATGTAATAAGAATTGATGTTTCAGGGGCTGGAGTGATAGTACAGCAGTCAGGGCATTTGTCTTGCACACAGTCAACCCAGTTCAATCCCATATGGTCCCTCGAGCACTGCCAGGAGTAATTCCTAAGCGCAGAGCCAGAAGTAACCCCTGAATGTCGCTGGGCGTGACCCCAAAAGCAAAAACAAAACAAACAAAAAAGCCCAACAACAAAGAAATGATGTTGCAGAATATTGAAGGAATATATAATCTGACATCAACAATCAAATCCCAATTTAAAAATGACCGAAATACTTGAATAGACATCTCCAAATAAGACTTATAAGTACATTTTTAAAAAAAGGCTCACTACCATAAATTAAGAAAAGCAAACCAAATCACAATGACATACCACTTTACACCCATTGAATGGCTATTTTCAGTAAATAAAAACAAGCTGCTAACAAAGAAGCAGTGAAGTTTGAACCCACATTCACCACTGATACACTGATAAGGATGTAGCCATAGTATAATCTGGTGTAGTCATGGTATAAAACAGTGTCAGTTTACGAAAAAAAAAAAACACAATTTTGAAAAATATTCAAAAATAACATAGGGCAAAACAGATAGTTCAACTGGCTATACGCATAATTTGAAGGCTCAGGTTGGCCCCTAACTGTGTCCCCCCCAAAAAAATCACATGGAATAACCATATGATCTAGAAAGCTCAACTCTGAGTATATACATAATAGAAAGCAAGAACTCAATATATACATCTATGTTAACATTATTCACAAAAGCCCAAATGTGTAAACTAAATGTGGCACTGTAGCACTGTGCTCCTGTTTATCGATTGCTCAAGCAGGCACCATTAACGTCTCCATTGTGAGACTTGTTACTGGTTTTGGCATATCGAATATGCCACAGGGAGCTTACCAGGCTCTGCCGTGCAGGCAGGACACTCTCGGTAGCTTACCGGGCTCTCCGAGAGGGACGGAGGAATCGAACCAGTGTAGCTGTGTGCAAGGCAAACGCTCTGCCCACTGTGCTATTGCTCCAGCCCTTTAAATTAATATATTTTTTAAAAAGCCGGCTGATTCTAGAGAAGAATTTGCTTGTTAAAAAGGAACCACCAAAATAAGTTGTACAACATGTTGGCCTCAGAGCATAAGAAGACCCACAGAGAAGGAAAATTCCAAATTTTGCATAGACCATCTACTCAACTCTAGCCGGTGGCCTGGTTCCACGTACAATATGAAGACCCATCTGCTCAGCCATGAATTAAATGAATTCAGACTATATTTTCCATCGCAGAGATGGAGTGGGGAGTTTTAGTTCAGTCAAAGGTCTCGCCGAACAGACACACACACTTACACACACACACACACACACACACAAAAGTATACAAGATACATCCAAAGTTCACTCAACATAGAACGCAAATAGATGGCAAGATGCGTATTCTGAAAAGGTGGCCCAGTAAGACCTGCCCCAAGGCAAGCCATTTGTTAGACTGACAAGACTTTGCAACAGTTCTGATTGCGTACAAGTTCCCCAGAAGAAAATACATTTGCAATGGCTCCACTGTGTTGAAGAAATCACGAAATAAAAATTCCTACAGGAACACAAAAGGTTAAGAGCACAGTACCTCCAAGTAATGAGCAGATAGATTGGCAGAAGGGGTATTGTCAGAGGAAAAGTCAACCTGGAGATTAGCTCAAGAAATAATCCAGAATGCAGAAAGAGAAAAAAAAATTAATGGCATATTTCTTAGCACTCATACTATTTTCAAATCCTCACAAGTTAGGAGGCAACACAAAAAAGAGGTCAACTTTTTGGTGGAAAAGCATAAACCTTTATATAGTTAAATGATTGAAATATATTTTTGGTTGGACAAAACTAAAATTTTACCACTTCAAAAAGTCAACTCTTACAAGAGAGTTGAAGGTGAAGGGTGGTAGATAAAAGCATACATGGGCAGAAAGAATGACTAGTTCTTCTGTAGAAAATGTTAATGCATTTATAATAATGTATATTGATTATTATAATGTATAATAAACAGAGGGATGGTAAAGAGATGGTTGTGAGGGTTTGTTTAGAAGCCAGTCTTTGAGTGTCCCAAGAGAAAAAGGAAAAATCAAACAGATACCATCTTGTTCAGGCTTGCTTATTGGTCCACTGTAAATAGTCTTTACCTATTTACAGTGATAATATTATTTATCCCGTCACTATGTGTCACTGTAAATGATTCTGTTGAACATACATCTGAGTATCTGTTATTCGTTTTGTTCTTTTTCTCGTACCCACTTCAGTTCATTGAAATCTTTCTGAATTCCATTATTGGATTTTGGTTTGGGGCTATACCCCGGTGTGCTTAGGGCCTGCTCCTGGCACTGCACTCAGGGATCACTTCTGGGGGACTCAGGGAGCCCTATGGAGTGCGAGGGATCAAACCCAGGTCGACTGCATGCAAGTCAAGCACACGAGCTGCTGTTCTCTCTTTCTGGTCCATGGATCCCATTTCTAAATGGTTGGTTTTACATCTATGCCCCTAGACAGCCCTGAGACCCTTAATGCATTATAAACAGTATTTTTCCCCCTGAGCTTGCCTAATATTGAATCACTTCATGTCAAACTAAATGTGCCATACACATAAAATACTATTCAACATCAAACAAGGGAAGGAAATTTTAACACACTCTGGACCACAGAGGAATTCTGAAGATATTATACTAAATAAGTAAGACAAAAAGAAGTACTATACGATTTCATTTAAAGTTTGAAGAGTTGCCAAATTCAGAGACGAGAGAAGGTGGTTGTCAAGAGTTAAGGGGGAAGTGGTACAGAAGTTAGAGTTTTAATGGGTACAAAATTTCAGGATGTGTTCCGGATAGTTCAATGGTTTAAACAACTGCAGGAGGCCCAGATTTGATCCCTTGACACAATATTGCCCAGTAAGCACAGAACTGAGAGTAGCCCCCAAGCACCACTACACGGGGTCCAAACTCAACACCCACACAAACAACAGTTTTAGTAAAAATTATAGACTTAAAAATGGTAAGTATGGTAATTTCCATGTTCTATTTTACCACAATTTAAAAAAATAATTTAAACAAAAGTGTTATGTTTCTAGTTAACACTATAATGCTACTATACAAAATTACTGTAGCACCGCTAACCCCACACACACCAAAGTGCCAAAATCTTCTATAATTAGACTTATGTCATCTCCAGTAGTCCTGGGGTCCCTCTTTGTCCCCCGCCCCGGCCTGGGAATCTTAGTTTCATAATCCAAGATCAAGAGCTTGTGATACTTTTATACTATTATCTTGTTTTGCTTTCTATAGGCCATATGAGATCATCTAGCATTTGTCTTATTCCCTCTGGTTTATGTCACTAAACATAATGCCTTCCTGTTCCATCTATGTTGCAGCAAGACTTCATCTTTTCTTATAGCTGAGTAGTATTCCACTGTGTACATTTACCACAACTTCCTTTACCCATTTATCTGTCACTGAAAACGTGGCTGTTGTTTCCAAATCCTGGCTACTGTACTAAGCACTGTATTGAACACAGATGAGCTTATATTTTTTCAAATTAATGTTTTTGTGTTTGAGGGATAGATGCCAAGAAGGTCATGTGGGAGATTTATTTTTATTATTTTCTAAGAATTGCCATACTGTTTTTAATAGAAGCTGAACCAGACGTTCCAACAGAAAATAAAGGTTCCTTTCTCAGTGTTACATCCCTGCCAATACTGGTGGTTTCCAGTCTGACAAGGCATTCACACTGATATAAGACTACCATATCTTGTTGTTTTGATCACCATTTCCCTGTCACTGTCCTCCCGTTGCTTATCGATTTGCTCGAGTGGGGCCAGTAACGTCTCCATTGTGAGACTTCATTGTTACTGTGTTAATCTATATATAAGGTAAAGGTAAAGGTAAAGGTCCTCCCGTTGATCGTCGATTTGCTCGAGCGGGCCCAGTTACGTCTCCATTGGAGACTTTGTTATTACTGTGTTTGGCATATCGAACACTCTCGGTAGCTTGCCAGGCTCTCCGAGAGGGGCGGAGGAATCGAACTCGGGTCGGCCATGTTGGCCACTTGTAAGGCGAACGCCCTACCCGCTGTGCTATCGCTCCAGCCCAGCTTTAAGTAGAATTATCATTTTGACAATGTTTTTTTCCATCCATGAACATGAAATATTTTTCAATTTTCTGGTATCCTATTTCTTTCAAAAGTGACATATATTTTGGATGTGTAAGCTGTTCACATCCTTTATTGCTAGGTAACTGACATTTTGATACACTATTTAAACTGGGGTAGTCTTTTTTCTTTCTTTTCTAGTTTGCTATCTGCATAAAGAAATGAAACCAACTTTTGTGTATTGCTTTTGAAGCCCTCTACATTTCTGCTGTATTGGTTTACTGTTCACAAGAGTTTTTTTAGTAGTCTTTAGGGTCTATGTATATTTTCATGTCATCTACAAACAGTGACAGTTTATCTTCTTATTTTTCAATTTATATACCTTTGATGTCTTCTCTCTTGCCTCATTGCTGTAGTAAGGACTCCCCAAACTATATTTACACTGAACAGTAGAGAAACTGAACATCTTTGCTGTTGTCTGATCTGAAACAGTGCTGTCCAGTCTTTGTCATTGAGTATGATGTTAGCTGTGGGTTTGCTGTAAAAGGTTGATATTTTGCTTCTGTTCTTATTGTTTCTCCCCCACCCCTCACAAGCATGGATGGATGTTAAAGCTTTCTCTGCCTCTAATGATGTTATATGACTTTCGGGGTTTTGTTGTTGTTGTTGTTGTTGATACATAACACATTAACTGACTTGTACATACTGAATTATCCTTGCACACCTAGAACAAATCCCACTTGATCATGGTGTAGAATCTTTTTTATGTACTATCTGACTTGTTTTGCTCCTATTTTGTTGAGGATCTTTGCATTATTATTTAACAGGCACAGGAGTCTGTGCTGGAGCTATAGCACAACGGGCAGGGAGTTTGCTTTGCACACGGCCGACCCAGCCAACCCGGGTTTGATTCCTCCGCCCCCTCAGAGAGCCCGGCAAGCTACTGAGAGGATCTAACATGCATGGCAAAGCCTGGCAAGCTACCTGTGACATATTCGATATTGTGTATTGCTTTCGAAGCCCTCTACATATGCCAAACACTGTAACAAATCTCACAATGGAGACTTTACTGGGCCCGCTCAGGCAAATCGATGAATAACGGGAGGACAGTGCTACAGGAGTCTGTAATTTTTTTAGTATTATCTCTGCTTTTGATTTTAACATGAAGTAGGTGTCATAGAAAGAACTACAAAGGATTCAAGTTTCTTTGATTTTCAAGTGTTTGAGGAGTATAGGTAGAAAAATCTGTGAAGGTTTGGTAGAATTTACTAGTGTATGACCTGGGCTTTTGTTCTTAAAGAGGATTTTTAATTACTGTTTCAATTTCCTGACTCATGATTGGTCTGTTCCAGTTTTCTACTTCCTCTTGATCCAATCTTGGGTGACTGTGAAGAGTCGAAGAATTAATCTATTTCCTTTAGATTCTACAGTTTAGTGACTGGAGTTGTTAAAAGTAACTTCTTATGATTTTTTTTCTATTTCTCAGTGTCCTGTTGTAATTTCTCCCCTTTCATCGCTGATCTATTTGGATTTTTGCTCTTTAAAAGTAGTTTTTTAAAGAGAAAAAAGTGATTTTCTGAAAAGTCTAAAAGTATTACTGCTGAGGAGCTTTGCATTAGTGTTAACAGGGATATAAGTCTAATTTATTTGTTTCCCATAGTTCTCAATAGAAATACAACTTCCCTTCTTGAAGTCTTTGGAGAAGCTATGTATCTTAACAAGGGAGGAATTTCTAAACAAAATTTATTAATTTTTGCTTTTTGGGCCATACCTACCAATGTCCAGGGGTTACTCCTGGCTCTGTGCTCAGAAATCACTCCTGGTGATGCTCAGGGGACCATACAGAATGCCGAGGATCAAACCCAGGTTGGCTACATGCAAGGCAAATGCCCTACCCACTATACTGTTGCTCCGGCCCCTAAACAAAAATTCTTAATAGGGGCTGCCAACCTTCTCGTCCTTGAAGACCTGATAAGTTTTTAAGCCATTTTAAAGAGATGGTATATTCAAGAGTCACTGCTATGAACTGAGGCACCAAATAGATACTTAAAATTAGCACACCTCTATAAAAACATAGCCTTAAACCCTACAGTCTTGCTATTAAAAGTGCAATCCACTGACCACCAGCAATTGTTATTACCTGATACATTAGAGAAATGCAAAATCATTTTGACAACATGAATAGTATAAAGCAGCTTATAGTACTTAAAATCCAAACATCAGGTACCACTAAAATCACTATACCACAGCAATATTGTGTGTAGGTGCTATTTTGGATTGTAACTGTGGGTTAAATTCGTTTTAAAAACAGTCTCAAGTCGAAAGAAAAGATTATTTTCAAAGTCAGTATGTCTAATAGTGTTGAATGAACACTATCCCCTTCATTGAGAAAATATCAATCTAGTCCTAAGATAATCCTAAGATAAAAAATTATAATAAAATATTACCATTAACTAAAAAAAACCCATATAATTAAAGCCCACGAGAGCAAATGAAGTTCACTATTGACAATACTTTTTCAACAGCACTTGATACATTAGAATATTCTCTGTAACGTATCTGCTAATGAACAATATGAGGAATAACCACAGGCTTTGCACACCTCACATGTTTACAGCTTTGTAAATTTGTCCAACGATGTCTTTTTCAATTCTACACATATTTTTTATCAGTTGTAGCACATTTTAACAGATTCCTTTTCAGACTATTCTTAATATTTTTCTTAACTTTAAAAATATTCTTGCCTGCAGTTGTTCTACACAGACTATTCACAGAGGCTAATTTTCCTACTACTTCAAACTTGGCAATGACTCCGTGAAAAAAACAACAATTAAGCAGTATCAATAACAACTGTCAACTCATCAAGAGCCAAGGAAAACCAATCTAAAATTATTTGCCTTGTATTTTCAGTTGACTACTGATGTTCTTTCAAATGTCCTCAACTCTGAAATCAAACTGTTCTTGGCAAAAAAGGTAATATTCTTTTAAAAGTTTATTTTTTCTGGATGCATTTCTTCACTGCAATCAAACACAACTGAAGTAATTCATCATTAGTAAATGGTTTTACTTGCCTGGCTAACAAATTAGCCACTAGAAAACTTTTGGGGGCAGACTCATTTTCATGTTTTATGAAATTATGATCTTATAAAATATTTTTAATTTCCTACTTTTTCTGTTACTCAAAAATCAGACTCAAAAATAGAGCTTAATCTAATGCCAACTTATATAGTGTCTTTTAATCACAGCCACAATGTCAGTGGATAATAAGAGTTTTATTATTTAATTCAATAACAAAATACACATTGTACTGAGTCCATTTCTAGTCTTTTGTTGTTATTGTTGTCGAAATAATGGCAATGCACTGGTATAAGAAGCAAAATAAGTATTATGGACTGGCAAAACACGTGGGACTCAAAACAAAGTTCAATTACAACTGCAACACTAAAATACGTAGTATATGATAAAAATTTAGAAGCGTAAGATTGTCAGACAAGACCATTGTCACAACTACTCAGCTCTGCCTCTATAATGCAAAAGCACGGTCTCAATAAAATTTCACTACCACGTATTTTTCTTACTCTCTCTTGCTTTCACACACATTCACAAACTCCATCAACAAATATTAGTTATTTTATTCCAGCTTGCAGAGTGGGAAGATGTAGCCTGTTTGACCCAACCCCAGAACCTTTTAAAAATTTTGAGACAAGCATAATTAATCCCCAAACACCAAACAGAGATGTCACAGGCAAGCAGCTCACGGATCCTGAGAGCTGAGAGGCTGTTATAAATTCCATCTGTTATAACCTACTTGTAAGAATGGTCTATATCAAAAAGGTTAGAAAGAAGGATTGGTTTGGGTATTGATAAAATGGAACCTCATATACTGTTACTGGGAATGTAAATGGTTCTAGTCCCCAAGGAAAACTGTGGAGAGTTCTCAAAACTATTTCTAAGTTATACATATATACATTTATCCACACAAACATGCATGTTATACACACACAAATGTGAGCACATACAGAGACACACACAGAGACACATATATACACACAAAGAGCACTTGCATATGCAAGAAGGAATGTTCTTCCAAAAACTTCTAAGACAGAAATTTGCTAAAACTTGCCCTAGTGAAGTCAAGTTACTTTCTCCTTCCTACTTCTTGTCAACTGGTATCCAGTTTCTCAAGCATTAAGCATCTGAGAATCTTTTATAAGTTTCATTCTTTGTCTTATTGCGAGCGGGCCCAGTAACATCTCCATTGTGAGACTTGTTACTGTGTTTGGCATATCAAATATGTCACGGGTAGCTTGCCAGGCTTTGCCGTGCAGGCGAGACACTCTCGGTAGCTTGCCGGACTCTCTGAGAGGGGTAGAGGAATTGAATCCAGGTTGGCCGGGTTGGCCGTGTGCAAGGCACCGCCCTACCCATTACGCTATCAGTGAAAAACATTCTAGTTGAAATAAACCAGAGAAATGGAAATGTATAAAGTCCCAACTACTACTTCCTTAAAAAAAAAAAAAACTCTACTTTTTAGAGATAAATATTTGATGTACTTAAAAAGGGAGAGTGATGATGGACTGGCCCCATCTCAGTTGATTCTCATCTCATTCTATTCTATCCCAATTGCACAGGTGAAACAAAGGCTATTGGGTTTGGGGGCCACCCAGGAGGTACTCAGTTCAATGCTCCGAGGTGCTTGGGGTACTATGGAAATCAAACCCAAAGTCTTACACTGAGCCACACCTCTGGTCCAACTATTTTTATTGGGGGGGGGGGGGGAGGGTCACACCCGGCAGTGCTAGGGGACCATATGTGGTGCCAGGGATGGAACCTGAGTCAGCTAGGTGCAAGGAAAGGTGCCTAACCTACTCTATGATTGCTATAGCCTCCAGGGTTTTAGTTACAAAGGCCACTTGTAGCAGGGAAGTAAATGTGTGACAGGGAAGGAAACCATATATGTAAGAAAAAGTCCAAGGTGAGGGACCAGAGAGATAGTACACTATGTAGAGTTATTACCTTGCAGACAGCCAACTCTGTTTCGATCCCCAGCACCACATATAGTTCCCTAAGTACCTCCAGAAGTGATCCCTGAGTGCATCCAGTATGGCATAAATCTCTCTCTCTCTCCCCCCCCCCCAAGTTGAGCACTATTAAAACACCACTCAAAATACTGTACCATTAATAAATGAGGTTAAAATATTCTAAATGCTTAGTTATTTAAAAGTATTATTCTGCCAATACCATCTCTAGTATATCTTTATGAGAGTCCTAAAGTGGATTTCTAAGACTGTATATTTATTGCAGTAATATAGTTTTAGGATTCAGAGCATATGGGCCCTTTCTTCCGTCCTGAGAAATGCTTGCAGAGCTATAAATTTTCTCCTTAACACGGCTTTAGCTGCATCCCATAGGTTTTGGTAGCTCATGTCTTCATTCACATTTGTTTCCAGGTATCTTTTGATTTCGTCCTTGACTTCCTTCCTGACCCACTTGTTCAGCATTGAGTTGTTTAATTTCCAGGTGCTTGATTTGGTTCTCCGTGTCTGTGTGATTCACTTCTATTCTCAGTGCATCATGGTCTGAAAAGATTGTTGATACCATTTCTATCTTCCTGATTCTATTGAGGTATGTTTTGTGGCCTAGCACATGGTCTATTTTGGAAAATGTTCCATGCACACTGGAGAAGAATGTGTAGTCTTTCTTTTTGGGGTGTAAAGCTCTGTATAGGTCTATAAGACTTTTCTCTTCTATTTCTTCTTCCAAAGCCAATGTTTCCTTGCTGAGTTTTGTTCTTTGTTGATCTATCTAGAGGTGATAAGGCGATGTTGAAGTCTCCAGCTACTATTATGTTGCTAGCAATGTCTTCCTTAAAATCTGTTAGCAGTTGTTTTAAATATTTAACTGTTCCCTAATTAGGTGTGTATACACTTAAAAGTTGATTTCTTCCTGTTGTACGTATTCCTTGATGAAGAGAAAATAGCCTTTTCTGTCCTTTCTAATCTTTTTCAACCTGAAATTAATGTTGTCAGATACTAGAATGGCCACCCCTGTTTTTGAGGGAGCTGTTTGCTTGCAGGATTATTTTCTATCCTTTATCTTTGAGTCTGTGTATGCTCTGACTGTTGAGATGAGTTTCTTGTAGGCAGCAGAATGTTGGGTTCTGTCTCTGAATCCATTTTGTGACTCTGTGTCTCTTAACTGGTGCATTTAGACCATTGACGTTGAGAGATCATTGTTATGGGGTTTTGTGTCATCTTTTTGTAAGGGTCTGTTGTGGTTGTAGGGTTTGTCTTATTTTATAGTATACCCTTTAGCCCTTCTTTTAGGTTTGGAGTCTATGAAGTTCCTGAGCTGTTGTTTATCTAGAAAATAGTGTACCGATCCTTTGAGTTTGAGTGAGTTTAGCCCGACAGAGTACTCTTGGTGAAGTGTTCATTTCAGTGAATTTTTTCACTATATCCCACCATTGACTTCGGGTTTGGAGGGTTTCCTCTGATAGGTATGCTGTGAATTGACGGGGTGCTCCTTTGTATGTGATTTCCTTCTTTGACCTTGCTGCTTGCAGTATTATGTGTTTATCAGCAGCATCGATCTTTCTAACTATGTTGCAGTGTTTTTGTTAGGGTCTCTTTTAACTAGCACCCTTCGTGCTCCTTGAATCTGAATGGCTGCATTGTCCAGCTTTGGGAATTTTTCAGCAATGATTTGTTTAACCATGGCTTTTTCATTGGGATTGTTTCCTTGAGCTTCTGGTACTCCAATGATTCTAATGTTGTTCCTCTTGGAATAATCTCCTAGGACTCTGATTCACACTAGAGCTATTTTTAGGTTCCTTGCCAAGGATTCAGAGCATGAATTCAACTCCGAAACTGAGTTCAAATCTCAGTCCTGGGGATATGGTGCTGCCAGCAGGTCAATCTGTACCTGTGAGGCGAGTGCCATCAGCAGCCTGATGGCGCCTTCAGACTTCCAGATACCCCAAAATTGCTGCTGTGCCTTTGGCCAGGCCCCAAAAACTTGGGGCAAAGTTTACCAAGAAAGTAAACGGCCAAGAGTTAGGTATGTGGGGGATATACCCACAAACCACCTCCGACTCAGCTATATAATTGGGGGTATTGTCTCTCTGGTTGCTGATAAAACTGTTTAACGGCCCTGATCCCAGAGACTCCGAAACAAATCTCGAAACCCAATGTTTTTTGGCAGAAATGCGTCAAGTCCCTGCAGTAGGTTACCAGCACCGGGCCACCCCAGGTGGAATAGGTTTCTTGCCTTGGCATGTTCCCCCTGGCGGCCTGGTGGCTGTCATCCTCCAGAGGCCACTGGACAGTGAGGTTTGGGCCCACAGTGACGAGACATGCGGGGCCTCACGGGATGGGGTGGAGCCGGCCCCTTCCTCCCCATCCCAATGAGACCCCACGTCACTGCCCACGAACAGCCTCTCTGGCTCCTGATCAAGCTGCTTAATGGCCATGGTCCCAAACACTCAGAAACAAATCTCAAAACCCAGCGGCTTTTGGCAGAAATGCGTCCGGACCACGCAGTAGGTTACTGTCACCAGGCCTCCCCTGGGGGGAAAGGGTGCTGTCCCTCCGCCTGCTCCCCCTTGGCGGTTTGGTGGCCATCATCCTCCAGAGCATTGGACAGTCAGATTTGGGCCTGTAGTGATGAGACACATAGGGCCTCATGGGATTGGGGTGGAGCCGGCCCTTTCTTTCCTGTCCCAACGAGACCCTGAGTCGCTGCCCACAAGTGGCCTCTCTGGCTTCTGATCAAGCCATTTAATGGCCATGATCCCAGAGACTCAGAAACAAATCTCGGAACCCAGCAGCTTTTGGCAGAAATGTGTCCGGACCCCGCAGTAGGTTACTGTCACTGGGCCATCCCAGGGGAGAAAGGGTGCTGTCCCTCTGCCTGCTCCCCCTTGGCAGTTCGGTGGCCATCATCCTCCAGAGGCCATTGGACAGTTAGATTTGGGCCCTCAGTGACGAGACACATGGGGCCTCACAGGATGGGGGTAAAGCCGTTCCTTTCCTCCCCATCCCTACAAGACCCTGAGTCGCCACTCACAAACGGCCTCTCTGGCTCCTGATCAAGCTGCTTAACGGCCATGATCCCAGACACTCAGGAACAAATCTCAGAACCCAGCAGGTTTTGGCAAGAAATCCCTCCAGATTTAATTGTTAAAATTTCAGAATTTCAAAATCGTACGGCCACTACTGCAGCCACACGACATCATGTTATTCATAACCAGCAACAGAACACAAATTGTCTACTGTTGCCTTTTCGGCAGATTTGAGTGTTGGGGTAAAATCTCAAATAATAATGGTGTGTCTGGTGTCAAAATATTGAATGTAATCAAAGTACAAAGTAGAGTAATGTGGAAATCATCTGCCCCTCAGTTAGGGGGAGGGTGTGGGATTGAGGTGTACTGGGGTTTTTGGTGGTGGAGAATGGGCACTGGTGAAGATACGGGTGTTTCATTGTATGACCAAGACTTAGACCCGAAAGCTTTGTAACTGCTCTCATGGTGATTCAATAAATAATATTATAAAAAAAAATTAAAGTGGAATTCTTGCCAAATTCCATCAGCCTTATCAGTGGCTGAATAAATAGCAGTACTCCTACATTTAAAAACAAAACGAAACAAAAAACAAATCTCAGTCCTTTCATGTGAATTAGCTCTTCATCCATAAAATGATGGCAAAAGGAGCCTACTTCACAGGACACTTATATAAATTGAGAATACAAATTTTATTTATTTTTTAATTAGAATTTTTTAAAAAATTTTTGGTCACACTCGGCGATGTACAGGGGTTACTCCTGGCTCATGCACTCAGGAATTACTCCTGGCAGTGCTTGAGGGACCATATGGCATGCTGGGAATCGAACCCAGGTCGGCCGTGTGCAAGGCAGAAGCCCTACCCACTGTGCTTTGGCTCCAGCCCCGAGAATACAAATTTTAAACCCTTAGCAAGTTCTTGAAATATGTAAATTTCCAAGTTAATTCTGCTTAGGAAAAATAAGTGCTCTCAATGCTCACAAACACAGCAATTGTACATAATAAAAATAATCTTTGTAACTAAATGGCTGCAAACTTCTAGAGAATGACAAAAGTTTGGGCTCAATGCACAGATTAGCATAGAAACCCATTATGATCATAGAAACCCATATGATCATGTATTTTCCTCCAGAAAAACACATCTTCCAATGGCCCAATCACCCAAAAAGCAAATTTTCCACTCTGTAAGTAATAAGTAAAAACACAACTGTTATAAAAAGAAATATCAACTCGTCATTAGATAAGTAACATTATATAAGTAATACAATGGGAAAATCTGTTTTTTTCTGAGGGGGTGCTTTATTTTTCTTTTGGGGCCACATCCAGGGGATGCTGAAGGGCTACTCCTGGAAAGGTGCTCAAGGGCCATTCCAAACAGTGCTCAGAGGACAATGCAGTTCTGAGGACTCAATCCACGTCTCTAGCATAAACAGAATCCATTTTGGAAAAAAAAGAGAAACTGTGATTTTTAATAGGTTAAACTGTATAAAGTTAGAAATATGACAAATTTTAAATCTATGAAACAAGTTCATACAAGTTCAACCTAATTCCTACTAAGTGATCAGAACGACCTATGATATAATCAGTCCCCTAGTGTTTTCACAAATTTATGACTGCCAAATTTTTAGTATTTAAAGACTTGAGGAAGCTGTGAGTCACATCAGTACCACAGTCTTTTATGTATTAATCTAAAAGCTGTCAAAACAGTGACAGGTAGTCTTATTAAATATATAGCATATAATGTAGTTCTTCACATTTACACTATCATCTTCTACTTAATCTATAACATGTATTAAATATTCTGAATTGTATCACTTTTCCTTTAAATGGCAGTAATTTAAAATTTTCTTTTCCAGTGCCAATTTGACTCATGAAAATAAGTGTATATTTAAAAAAAAAAAAACTAGAAAGCAATTTTACTTCTTGGCCCTGATCAGTCAAAAATTAACAACAGCATTAAAAAATGTTACAAAAAAAGTTTTAAAAGTCCCACTCATAATCCTAAAGATGATCAATGTTAACATTCAGATTCATTTTTTCCCAGCCTATTTTTTTTCCTCAAAAAATTATACTTTCTAATAGCTGGTATTCAGATATTTATGTCTACAATTTCAATCATTTGCAAAAAGAACCTGACAGTTCATGATATAAAAAACATTTGCTGACACTGCACTAAATGAGAAAGACTAATATAATCTCCTTATCTATTCTGTTACATTATGCTTTATCTATAGTCATCTACCCAAAATCTCATACAGATCATCTAACTTTATCCCTGCCATTGATCAAAAATACCTTCTGGATAGTCCTACAAGTTAAACCAGTTATTGTTGATGACAAAAATAAATGGCAGAACTTTGTTATAAAAAAAAATAAGCCTCAAACTATACACTTAGATAATTATGTATGTTCTTTACATGTTGTCAGGGGGAGTGCTAACCTTATCTCCCGGGCTGGAGCCATACCACAGTGGATAGGGCATTTGCCTTGCACGCAGCCAACCTGGCCAACCCGAGTCAGATTCCTCCACCCCTCTCAGAGAGCCTGGCAAGCTACCCAGAGTATCTCGCCTGCACGGCAAAGCCTGGCAAACTACCCGTGATGTATTCGATATGCCAAACACAGTAACAAATCTCACAATGGAGATGTTACTGGGCCCGCTGGAGTAAATCGATGAACAACTGGAGGACACTGCTACAGTGCATTACATGTTAGTGTTATTGCCCTAATCATATGAAGCAGCGTACATATTTTAACAGGATTTACTTAAACTTCCTAGTAAATAACTTTCACGTTAAAGCTGTATGTTGGTTATAGGAGGTTCACTGCAATGTATACCAACTCAACAAATTTAAATTTCTTTCCATGACAAAAACTCCTCTATTTTTACACAGGTCTTTTGTGTTTTAAGGGAATTCACAAATTTCAGAACCAAGAGTTATCACTGCTGTCAAGATTCTATACTAGTTACTATTTTGTACCCAAGTTCTTCCAATTAGCAAAAGCAATTTTCTATATTATGATGCATTTCCATAAATATTATTTTCATGGCTTCCTAACATTCCATTAAATGAATCTATAGTAATACATGTATTTACTCCCCTACTGCTGATGATTCAAGTAGTTTCTAATTTCTAGCTATTAGAATCTGCAAGAAACATCTTTCCCCCTTAAAATGCTTCATCTGAATTTAGATTCCTTAGAAGAATGAGTCCCAAAGTCAATCAGAGAAGATATTTTTATCATGGGGAAGGGGAATAGGGAAGGGGAGAATTTGTATTTATCTCTTCCTACACCCTCCCCAGGGGCTGGAGCGATAGCACAGCGGGTAGGGCGTTCACCTTACAAGCGGCCAACATGGCCGACCCGAGTTCGATTCCTCCGCCCCTCTCGGAGAGCCCGGCAAGCTACCGAGAGTATTCGATATGCCAGACACAGTAACAACAAAGTCTCCAATGGAGACGTTACTGGGCCCGCTCGAGCAAATCGACGATCAACGGGAGGGCCTTTACCTTTTACCTTTTTACATCCTCCCCAATAATTTCTGTCCAGGGTGCAAAAAGGGGTTAACCAAGTTCACATGAGGATGCTACCTTTGGGAAGGTTTGTCTGAAATGGCTACTTTTCCCTAAGAGATGGAGTTAGTTTTTCACAGAGCATAGCTTGTTTGTGGAAAAAATATACTACCTAAACATATTAAGAAGGTGCTCCTAATAAGTACCTTGAACAGTGTCTAGAATGGACTTCCCTGGGCACATACACTGCCTATGTGTTGCCATATTTTACTACTAGGGAACAGTATGTACTTTACTCTCACTTATGAAGGGGAGAGCTCAGTCTAAGAACTCTTCTCCTCCTGCTTATACCTTATTTCCTTATGATCCAGCCATGTATTTTTATTGTTGATATAATATATTCTCAACCCTGAGTGCAACTATATGCTGAGCCACATGAGTCTTTCAAGCAAATCTCTTAACATGGGGCTGGCCTTGAGGACACCTGCCACAACATTTAAAGCCCAATAAGCCTAGGAGGCTATTTCAGGACAGGCTAATAGAACACCTGATCACTAGTGAGAACCCATGTTCATAGCCTTAGTCATTATATAATGCACATCCCTATCTCTTGTTACCTTTCCTAGCTTGAAGTTTACTTTCTAAAAATGTCTGATTTAGGTACAATGACTTGGCAAGAACCAGGACTGCCCAGATGTTTGCGGTTATGGAAAATGCAGGAACACTAAAATGTCACATATCTCTCTTCCCTCAGAGCTTCCTTACAAATGCTTTGTAGTTCTTAAAACTCCCTGGCCAACAATCATCCTGAGTGCAGCTGTATAAATGAGATGGCATATCTCCTCTCACTAGAATATAAATTCCAAAAGAAATTAACTTAGAATTTATCTTCACTAAAATACCAAGGTGCCTAAAAGGCTGACTAGTGCATAATAGATTTCTAATATATATTTATTGAAAAGGGCTGGAGTGATAGCACAGCGGTAGGGCGTTTGCCTTGCACGCAGCCAACATGGCCAACCCGAGTTCGATTCCTCTGTCCCTCTCGGAGAGCCCGGCAAGCTACCAAGAGTATCTCGCCCGCACGGCAGAGCCTGGCAAGCTACCCGTGATGCATTTGATATGTCAAACACAGTAACAAGAAGTCTCCAATGGAGACGTTACTGGGCCCACTCGAGCAAATGAACAATGGGAGGACAGTGACAGTATTTATTGAAAAAACTGATATTTCAAACAAGTCCAAATTATCAAATTGAAATCTAGAAAATGAAATTCTTTTATCTGTTCTGCCAGTCCACAACTTTCAACCTCAACTGTCTCATTCATAAAATGTGAATAAACAGCACAAGGATGTGGCTTAGTGGTAGAATGCACTGCAAACACCTATGTTCAATCCCCAACACTACCCACATTGCTGAATTTGATCCACATGGCAATAGTAGTGTGATTCCCAAACAAAGCATGCAACCACTGGAGAGCACCGCAATTAAGTGCATAAGCAACACAATCAAATATGTGATCCTACATATAGCAACAGCACTAGAAAAGATAAGTGAAGGGAAGTGAGGGGAGTTGCAAATAACTTACTGACATGGTTATGATGCAATTCTATACGTGGCAATTCTCCTTGGCTTAATCTATGTGGCACTCAAGAACATGATAGATATCATAAAATACTGTTTCTTGTGGTCTAGCTCTGCAGTAGAGTACTTGCCTCACATGAGTAAGACTCTACGATCTCTGGCATCACCAAAAAATATTGTTTTCTTTAAAAATATTACAATTTCTACATTTCTGCCTTGTTAGAGATCCCAGAGAAGATATACAGAAACTAATTAGGCAGTCACTATAGTGATTCAAGTAATAGAAGACAGCAGCTTGGACTAGACCAGTAGCAGATCAGAAGGATTATTTAGGTGACAAAAAATATATAGGACTTGATAATATTTTGAATTTGAAAGGGCAGTATTTGCAGCTTGTTTCTGGATGGCTACTAGTAAATTACTGAAAGCAGACCTTGGGTGATCTCCTTTTCGAAGACACCAAATCTGATGTATTTTAGGGACAAAGGATGTAAGGAACAATAGTCGAGTTTCTTCCTGCAATGCTCACTTATTTTATTCAAGGCAACAAGAGCTGAGGCTCAGTGAAAGGCCTATTCTAGATGTAATTGTTCACTTATCATTATCAACAAGCATGGGTGACAAGAAAAAAGACTAGGTGGGGCTGGAGAGATAGCGCAGCGGGTAGCGTTTGCCTTGCACTTGGCCGACCCGGGTTCGATTCCCAGCATCCCATATGGTCCCCTGAGCACTGCCAGGAATAATTCCTGAGTGCAGAGCCAGTAGTAACCCCTGTGCATCACCGGGTGTGACCCAAAAAGCAAAAAGAAAAAAAAAAGAAAAAAGACTAGGTACCAAAAAAATCCTACTCAACAAACAGAAAATACCAAAAAATGGGAGGAAAGACTTTTCACTACCACCAAGATATTAAACTATCTATGCCATGGGTCATTTATATGATCATCTTTATTATAAGCTACTGGGCTATAAAAGATTATGAATAAGACATCCTGGAATTCACCCTATGAAAAAGTAACAAAAGTGAAAAGGATGATTTTTAAAAAAAATGTCAAATGACTTTTCAGCTAAGTGTATTAGAATCATTCAAATTCAGTGTAATTCTAGACACCATGCCGTGTAACAACTCTAAACAGCTTAAAATTCTATTTGATTACAAGACATAAGCAAGGTTTGAGTGCACAACCCTATATATTTAAGTAACATTCCTATTTCTTTTTTAGTCTTATATGTAGTTCCATCTTCTCAGGTTCCTATTCAGGTCTTTAATAAAAACTACAGGGGCAAGAGTAATAGTATAGCAGGTAAGGCACTTGCTTCACATGCAGATGACCTGGATTTTGAACCTTGGCACCCCAAATGGTACCACCCCCCACACACACACACGTAGTGATCCCTGAGTGCAGAACCAGGAGTTAGCCCTGAATACATTTGGGTCTGTACCCACAAAAAAGTTAAAATAAACCATTCAATTATGGGACATTTAGCCTACAGACTGGCTTTCCACAAAATAGAATTTTCATTTACTATGCTCTTATTTACTGTACTCCTATTCTCACAAGATATTTTTTTACAAGAGATGTTATTTTTTGCAATTGTAGACAGAGGAAAGAAAATATTTTTTAAGCTTTAATAAAATATGGGGGCTGGAGTGATAGCACAGCGGGTAGGACATTTGCCTTGCATGCGGCCGATCCAGCTTGCCGGAGTTCGATTCCTCCGCCCCTCTCAGAGAGCCCGGCAAGTTACTGAGAGTATCTTGCCCGCATGGCAAAGCCTGGCAAGCTACCCAGGATGTATTCCATATGCCAAACACAGTAAGAAGTCTCACAATGTTAACTGTGTCACAAGTCTCAAATGTCACAATGTTACTGCTCGAGCAAATCCATGGGGAGGACAGTGACAGTGACAGTGAGTGATAGCACAGCGGGTAGGGCGTTTGCCTTGCAAGCGGCCAACATGGCCAGCCCGAGTTCAATTCCTCCGCCCCTCTAGGAAAGCCCAGCAAGCTACCAAGAGTAACACGCCCGCACAGCAAAGCCTGGCAAGCTACCCGTGACATATCTGATATGCCAAACACAGTAACAATTGTCACAGTGGAGACCTTACTGGGCCCACTTGAGCAAATGATGAACAAGGGGAGGACAGTGATAGAAAGAGAGACAGAGATGGAGACAGAGAGAGAGAGAGAGAGAGAGAGAGAGAGAGAGAGAGAGAGAGAGAGAGAGAGAGAGAAGTGCCTACCATAGAGGCAGGCTTCAGGGACAGGATTGTTGGCAGGAGGGGGTCTGGGGACATTGGTGGTGGGAAATGTACTCTGGTGTAGGGACCAGTGTGGGAGCATGGCATGACCAAAACCCAATCATGAACAATTTTGTAACTGTGTATCTCATGGTGATTCAATTAAATAATAAATAAATTATGGTTAGCTAGGGGCTGAAGAGATAATATAGTTGGTAGGGAGTTTACCTTGCACGTGGCTGACCCAGATTCAATCCCCAGCCCCCCATATGGTCCCACGAGCCTTCCAGAAGTGATTTCTGAGCACCACCAGATGTGGTCCAAAAACAAAAAGAAAAATATATGGTTGGCTAACAATCCAATTTTAAAATGGGCATACCACCTGAATATTAAGATTTCTCCAGAGATGCTTGACATGGTTAAATGCATATTGGAGATGATCAATATCAATAACAATTAAGGAAACGCAAAAATTCACAGGAAGATATTGCCTCAGAGACATCCAGATGGCTACTGGAAAAAAACAAAGGATAACCTTGTCAAGGATGAGGAGAAATTGGAAAGCTACTGCACTATCAGTGAGATTATAAAGTGGTGCAGCTGCTATAGAAAACAAAATGCCATTTGCTCAAAAAGAAAAATTTAAAAAAAGAAGAAAACTACAGCTTGATTCAGCAATACCACTTCTGAGTAAAAATCCAAACGGACTGAAAGCAGGACCTCCAAGAAGTGTTTACACACCAAATTCACAATAGCCAAGACATAGAAGAAACTCATGTAGTTAACCCAAAGCTATCAAGGAAGAAACAAAACGTTGCATAAACTGAAATATTAGCCTTAGGAATGAATCTGGGTGAACTCTGACAAGCATTAAGTAAAATGAAGCAAGCCATCAACAAAATCACTGCACACTTGGATTTATATCACATAAATATAAATACAAACACATGTACTATGTGGTACAAAATATATCACATAAATACAAACATGTAAATCAAAAGACAGAAAAAATTAAAACTCGTATAAACAACTTGGGAAACTAGTAAAAGCTGAAGCTTGGGAAGTTATGGAAAGTTATCCTATAATATGGAGAGATAGGCAGGTAGTAGGGTAGGCATTACCACTTGTTTTTACGCTACTTGCCAATGAAGAATGACTCCCCCCGCAATTTTGGTTTGGGGGTTACACCTAGCAGTGATTGGGGCTGTCTTGTCTCTGCACTCAAAGAACACTCCTAGCGGGGTTCAAAGAACAGTGCTAGAGAGCAAATCCAGTCAGCTACTTATCTGTTGTGTGTACTATCTCTTGGCTTGGCTTTTATAAATTTTTTTAAAATGATGGTGCTGAGGGGTGGGGACAGCAGTAGAGCACACACCTCTTACATGTGAGACCCTGAATTCAATCCCCAGCACCAACAAATGAAATAACTGATGGTGAAGGGGAGAAAAAAAACAAAATAAAATGTTTGTGGTAAGTTGAAATTATCTGAAATTCAAATTTCAAGTATAGCTCTACTGGAACAATACCATGCCCATTATTTACATACTGCCTATTGCTACACTTGCACTAGACAAGAGCAGAGAACAGTTAAACATTATGTGGCCCACAAAGTCTAAAATAATTACTTTAACAAATCCTTCACAAAAAAATGTAAGTTCACGACCAATACCTAATTCCAAAATGAGTAACTGGGGGAAATGCAGAAGTAAAATGAAACAAAGGACTATAAATCCGATATAAAGATTTTTATTAAAATAAAAAAGCCACAGTCTATTGTTACTTTATTTTCATCACCGAAATAACTACACATACACAGAGGCTCACAGGCATGTACAAACTTTATTTTTAATGCTAGTAATATCTAGAGTAAGCCTCAATCATAGGATTAACTTTTATTAGCTCTTACAGCTCTGTAGGCACTTTCGGTTTTCAGTTTAATTTGTTTGTTTTTAATATTTTGTTTGGGGGCCACACATGGTGGTTGTCAGGGTTTACTTCTTTGTGACTGTTCTCAGGTTCTCAGGATCACTCCTGGTGGGACTTGGGAGAACACAGAGGATGCTGTGGGGATTGAAGCTCCCTATCCACTTTTCTATCTTTGTAGCCCCTTTGTGGGGACTCCTAATAAATACAGAGTTACAAAGTACTTAATTACAGTTTCACTTCTGCATATAACTGATTGATACATTTATGCAAAGGAAAGACAACAAACCTGGTGAAACAACTGATAACAAAAAAATTATTTTTATAAATAAAAATAAGTTCAATAGAGTAAATCTGGGAGCTATAATCTGTCAAGCAAAAATTCAAAGATATCAAAAATGTTTCCAACATCAAATTTCAGTCTGTCATAACTATCATGTATCTATGCTTTAACCAGTAACATATTAGTAGGAAACTCAAGAAAGAACATTTGTTAAATTTTAACACTGAAAATAACACATTTATCTTGATTTTAGGAAGTAGCACTGTCCTCCCACTGTTCATCGATTTTCTCCAGCGGGCCCAGTAGCATCTCCATTATGAGACTTGTTACTGTGTTTGGCATATTGAATAAGTCATGGGTAGCTTGCCAGGCGCTCCGAAAGGGGCGGAGGAATCGAACCCAGCTTGACAGGGCCGGCGGCGTGCAAGGAAAACACCCTATCACTATGCTATCTCTCGACGATTTTAGGAATTAAAGAACAAAAATGAGTTGGAGAGAGCTGAATGGGCTGAGTGCATGCTTTGCATGCAGGAGACCTAAGTTCAATCTCTGGTACCATATGGTCCCCTAAACACTGCTAGATGTGGCCCTGAAACAAAATTTTAAAAAGGGGAATCAAATTTAAAATGAGGGCAAGGCTCAAAGAAAACTTATAAAATGAAACTCAGACTTTCAGGTAACTATGCTAAATAGTAGGCCAAAGAAACTATGACAGAGAAATTTTTAAAAAGCACTGAACTAATCTCAAAATCTAAAACATAAATAGAACTCAAGTAAAGAATTCAGTAGAGAACAGTGGGTTGCTCATTAGTAAAGTGTCCTCCTTGCAAGAATGAGACCTGGAGTTTGATTCATGAAAACTGTCCTCATATGCTGAGTACAATGCCATCAACACTGCCATTTGTCATCTCTGGCACCTAAACCAAGTATGCCACCTCCACTGTACCAAAAGCAATTAAAAATAACAACAACAACAACAACAAAAGTTTGGGAAGCTAAACCCATGTGCAGGCAAATTTCTAACTTTAAATACATGTACCAAAAGGAAGCAGCAGAAAGTAGAAAATACAAGAGCTAAATATCTGTAAACACATATACAAAAAGAACAGCAAATTAAAAAGCCCAATGTCATAAAATGAAACAATAAAAATCAGAACAAAGTGGAAAAAAAACATAAATAAAACGAACATCTCTAAATTGGTCACATACACACACACACACACACACACACACACACACACACTCCTGATGAGATTAAAAAAAAAGGGACACAGATATTCCTATCTGAAATGAAAAAAAGAGTATCTCACTATAGAGCCTAAAAAAACAAAAAGATCACAAGGGAATATTATGTACAGTTTCATGTAGACATATTTGAAATTTGGCAAACAGAGACATTCACAGAAAATACAATTTACCACAAATGACATGAAAACTGAAATTCTCAAAAGCATTGTAACATTATAGAAATGGAAGCCATTACTTAAAACATCTACACACACAGAAAACTTCAAGCACAGAAAGATACACAGTGAATTCTACCAACACTTAAAGAAAACATAAAACCCTTCTTGTATAAATTACTTGTTAACAGTGAAAAAAAAAGGTTCTTCCCAGTTCATTTTTATGCAGCCAATGTGCTTTCTTGATTCTAAACTTGACAAGGGCATATGACAAAAGCATGTTACCAAATTGTGAATGTAGGTGTGTAAGTACTAAATGAAAGGCCAAATAAACTAGTTATTTGTATAATAATAGCTCAAAATTAAGTTGGAATTACTCCCAGGAAAACAAGATTGATTTAATTTAAAGAGCAGTAGTAATAATTTGCCACATTAAAAAAAAAAAATGGAGCTGGAGAAGACAGATCAAAGGGCTCCTGCACATGCTTAGCAGTTCATTCCTGGGTATCACATGGTCCCTGCCTTGAACATGCCAGGGACCACTATGACAATGACAGTTGGAAATGATCACACTGGACAAGAACAAAGTGCTGAAAGGAGGTAAAATGATGAAATCTGATACATGATAGCCTTTTGGTACCTGTATTGCAAACCACAAAGCCTAAAAGGAGAGAGAGACAGAGAGGAGAAAAGTGTCAAATGTGGCAGGCTGCTGCTGCTGGGGGAGGGGGCGGGGAAGGACGGATGGGGACGGGGACGGGATGGACACGGACGGACTGGGAACACTGGTAGAGGGTAACTGAAGACACCAGTGGAGGGAAATGTACACTAATAAAGGGTTAGTTGTTGGAACATTGTATGACTAAAACCAAAACTTGAACAACTTTGTAACTGTGTCTCAAGGTGTTCCAATAAAATAAAGGGGGAGGGGGGAAATCAGCTTCTTTAAATCATTAAAGTGTCCAATAAAGTTGGAGTGTAGTAAAAAAGTTTAAAAAAATAAATTATTATTCATAGACCATATTTATAGAAATGAATGTAATGAAGACAAGTTACTAGAATAAATTTTGAGCAAGATTGCTGTTCACCATATCAACACACAAAAATTAACTATCTTTATAGATCAGCAATAGAAAATGAAAGGTAAAAAGAGATACTTTAGAATAACATAAAACAGCTAGTAGTCTAACAATGATACAAGATCATTAAGAGAACTATAAATGTTGAAACAATGATGAGAATACACTGTATGCTTGGATTAAAACACTCATTATACAGATATAATCGATATAGGGCAATCTTAAGCCCCCAACACACTGGGTGTTTATTTTGTAGAACTGAGCCAAAAATAGCCAAAGTAATCTTAAAGAAAATCACTAGTATTTATTAACTCAAACATAACAGCTCAAAAGACCCATTTACAACCTCTAGTTTCTGTGGGTCAGGAATCTGCCCAGCGTGGCTCAAATGATTCTGCTTACAAGTCTTACAAGAATAAAGATAACAGTCAGACCATATTCTTGTCCAGACAATATAGGAGTAAATTTGTTTACAGGTTCATTTAGAATGCAGGCAAAATTCATTATGGTCCCCCAAGCACCACCAGGAATAATTCCTGAGTGCAAAGCTTTGAACATTGCTGGGTATGACCCAAAAAGCCAAAAATAAATTTTAAAAATTTAAAAAGTCAGGAAAGTTAGTTTTAAGATTATTCTAAAACTACAGTCTTGTCCTGAGCACAAGAGCCAGCTTTCCCTTAAATAAAACTATAGTAATTAAGACAGTGTTGTATTGGTGCAAAATAAACAAATGATAGACCAAAGAAACAGATCTGCTCTGGGTGAGACACTTAATTCACAATAATAATACTTATACTTTTTAGTAAGTGGTGCTGAGACATCAGAATAGCCATAGTGAAATAAAATTTAATACTTCACATCACACAGAAAAAAACCTCAGGAGGATTATAGATTTAATAGGCAAAACACAACAATAAAGTATCTGAAAGATAATATAGAACAGGAATAGGGGCATAAAAAGTTTGGTGGCAAAAAAAAAAAAGTTTGGTGGCCCATCTTTCCAGTAAAATAACCATTTAACTGGTGACACTTCAAAAAAAAAAATTATGGTGTAGGAATGTAGACACTGACAGTGGGACTGGTAATGGAACATTGCATTCTTAAATTTCTACTGTGAGTAAGTAACAGTAAATCACTTAATCACTTAATCACGTAATTAAAATTTTTTTAATTTAATGTCTGAAAAGTGACCCACGAGCACACAGGAGAAATATAGTCAAGAAAATGTACTAAAATATGAGCATAATAATATAATCATGTAATAATAAACCCATACTTGTGATATGATTATTACCACAATACGGTTCAAGTACAAAATAAAATGCAGCATGTTTTAATTGCCAGAGTTGAAAAGTTAATAATGACAACAGGCAGTATACTATATATTAAATGATTTGAATTTCCTAATTTACATAGGTTAAAATCATCTAGCAATTAATCATGATAAACTAACTTGTTGATTCATCTTCTGATAATTCCATCTGCTATTTAAGTTTTGTTGCAGCAAGCAATATGAAATAAATTTGTTATTTATTTATTTATTTATTGCAGAGTCTGGCAAACTTCCCGTGGTATACCCAATATGCCAAATACCAGTAACAATGATGGGTCTCATTCTCCTAACCCTGAAAGAGCCTTGAATATGGCACTTTAAAAAAAAAAAATCTCAGGGCTAGGATGAAGGAGCCATTACTGGGGCCTGCTCGAGGCAATCGACGAACAACAGGATGGTGGTGATCGTGATATATTTGTCAAAGGCAGCAGGGTGGGAAATGGGAGAGTCCCTGGGGCCACTGGTAGTGGAATTGATATTGCAACACTGTACACCTGAAACAATTATTCACAACTTTGTAAATCATGGTGTCTTAATTCAAAACAAATTTAAAAAATAAAAAAGTGAAATACACCCTGTTCCCAAAATGAGATGAGTACAGCAAGCATGTATGATATCCGAGACAAAAGCCATTCCCGTTCACACGCCAGAACGACCAAAGAAGTTCTCTAACAGATGACTGCTACAGAAGTTCCCCCTTCCCAATCAAGGACCATAATTTCACTCCACAGAGGGAAGGCTGCTGGCATCTCTCACTATCCACCCCACCTCATGTCGTAGAAACACTATCCAGGTAAGCATCGATGAAAAACGCTGAAGGTGGCTTTCCCCAGCCAGCTCTCCATTAGACGGCAAAAGTTCTATTTACCACATGTACCAGACCAAAGTACTGGGTCCTAGCTGCTGACTAATAAGGCAGATTCTTTAATTTGGGCAGGGGTACATACCCAACATTCCTCTGGGCCATACCTGGCAACACTCGTGGGACCATATGCAGTGCCAGGATTTGGGCCATTGTAGCAAAGCAACAAGTCAGTCAAATGCAAGGTAAGTATTTTAACCTCTGTACTATTTCTCCTGCACAACACAGAGATGCTTTACTTTTAGGGGCAAGGTAACAAAAGGGGTTACAATCCTCACCCAGTGCCCTGCCCTTAGAGCCAGATACTATAAACGAGATCTGCCTCTGCCATTATTGTACTAAATAAAAGCAAAGATTCTTAGTATGGTAAGACACCATAGAACAGAAAATTCTGTATTCCACTTAAGGGAACTGACTTCATTGGGAACACACTGTGGGTTAAGTTTATTTCTAAAACCATACATACATAAAATTTAGACACTAGCAACTAAACTGGTAGATCCAAATGAGTATTGGCAACAATCAAGCTACCAAGCAGCCACAAGTTTAACAGAGAAAATTAGACAAATAGACAAGAGCCCTCCTAGAGCAAAGAACAAGTTTCAATGTCTACCAGACACTTAGCTTCTGCAGGTGCTTCACTTTAATGGAATCAAATGGTAGGGCAACTTGTACTGAGAATGTGGAGGGAAACAATAAAGCAATCAGCTAGCAATTAGTGGAGACTGACTGTTGGGTGTTACAGCAATAGAGGCAGATCAGCCAAAAAGTGAGATCAGGGAAAGAAACAAAGAGCAGTGGTCAGGGAGATCGTGCACATGCCTTTGAGAAGGCCCAGATGCTGGATTCAGCAAAGAAACCAAAGAAGCTATTACAAATACGTTCAAATAACTAAAGAAAATTGTGCTTAGAAAAATCAAAGGAAGACATTATGACAATGTCTCATCAAATAAAGACCAATGAAACTAAGAGAAAACACATACATTAAATGAACATTCTAGAGGGGAAAAAAATGTATAGTAACTGAAAAAAAAATTCACTAGAGAGGCTGAATAGTACACTGGAGTTGGCAGAAGAATCAAATTCAGTCTGGCAATACCAGAGAATAATGAGAACCTGCAATAAAAACAGTAGTGCTAATAGAGAGCAAAATCACATAATTCTCCTTAGTTCCTTAAATGATTTTATGTAGTGACCCTGTTGAACCTACAATATATAAAAATTTAATATATTTAATAATAAGAGTGTGCTGGAGTGATAGCACAGCAGGTAGGGCGTTTGCCTTGAAAAAGGGCAACCCAGCTGACCTGAGTTCAATTCCTCTGCCCCTCTCAGAGAGCCCGGCAAGCTACCAAGAGTATCTTGCCTGCAAGGCAAAGCCTGGCAAACTACCCATGACTTATTCAATACACCAAAATCAGTAACAAGTCTCACAATGTTACTGGGCCCGTTCAAGCAAATCGATGAACAGGAGGACAGTGACAGTGACAATAATAAGAGCACAAAGAAAGCAGATGGGAGAGACTACTGGAGTAAAGAAATGACAACGAATGATTAAAAAAAAGTTTTAATAGGGGGTGGAGAGATATGATGGTGTTTCCCAGACAACTCAGTTCAATCCTTGGTACCATATATGAATCCCTGAGCACTGAGCCAAGAGTAAGCTCTGAGCACTGTTGGCTATAGCTCAAACACTCCCTCAAAAAAAGGAAATGCATAAGAGTGCTCTGTAGGACTCATGTTTCTAATAATATCACTGAATTTTAGTACATATCTGAACCTTAACTAGTAAGTTAGAAGAGCAGTAAAGAGATCCAGAAGGCCAAAGGAGATATACACCTATATACATATCTAATAAAAGCATATGAAACACATTAAATGAGAATAGATAACAATGCATCAAGATACAGGCTTGAAACTCAATTTTAAAATAACAAAATTGAACTACATGCATTTTACAAAAGACATACGTTAAATCAAATATAAACAACATAAGGTCTAGAAGATGGTGTGTTCAAACCCCATTGCTGCCACATGCATCAAAATAATGAGGAAAATTCCACTGTTTGTCATCTCCAGCAACAAGGGCACAGAAGATGGTTTAGTGGCTTAAAGCACTTGCCTGGCAAGCGAGAGGCCAAGATTCAAACCCTGATATGGAAGGTGATTTTGACAGTTCTGCTGCAAGCAAGGGTCTGGAAAATGATCAGCGCGCGCACGCGCGCACACACACACACACACACACACACACACCACACACTTTACAAAAGCCTGGAAATACAAGAAATAAAGGGTGATATACACAATCAAACAATAACAGTTGGAAGAGTTCAACAATAAAATTTCACAACAATAAAAATTCAGACATATAGAAGTAGATGGAAGGTAAACAAGCACACACACACACACACACACACACACACAAGTAAAACACTACAAACCAATCAGACCTATCAGATGCATGAAATAGTGGTTTTGACCATTTGTCAACCATTTGTAGGTACCAATCTACCAGGTATAATAAGGGTTGAAAGTCACTGATTAGGGCAGCATTTCTCAACCAGGGGCAGTATGTTCATCAGGAGACTCACAGAATATTCCAAGGGGGCCACAGGTGAAAATCCTGTAAAGGGGGAAGGCCATTACACATGACTAAAGAGTCAACTAGTAGGATGGAGAGACCAGAGGAAACATGTCCAAAAGGGGACAATCAAAGGTTGAAAAACTGATTTAAAGACAATCTCATCCACCAATATAGAACACATATTCTAAAGTACACATGGAACAGTCTCAAAGACTGATCATACATTATGTCATAAAGTAAGCATCAACATATTTGAAAAAAGGGTTGAAAGCATGCAAAGTATGTTCTCTGACCACAATGGAATTAAATTAGAAATCAATTACAGAACGACATTTGGGAAATTCACAAATATATGGCAATTCATGTATTCTAAAGTGTCAATAGCTCTAAAGAATGAAAAAGAAAAACTAGAAAACACTCCCAGTCAATAAAAACAAAAACATACAGGACTGAAATCTTAGGAGAAAATCCACAATAATAAATACCTCTATTATAAAATGCATAAAGGAAAACATTTTTATGAATTTGGGATAATTCTTAAATACCCACAAAAAGAGTGGGGGAAAAGCCACAAAACGGCGGGTGGGGGTTACAATAAAAATAATCACTTATACAAAATATAACAGGTTTCTTCAAATAAATTATTTTTTGTAACGGGAACACAATGGGAAATTGAGCAAGACTTAAAGTTATTTCACAATATATGCAAAACAAAAAAAAAGGTAAACATCTTAACTCATCAAAAAAATTTAAAACTACAAAAATACTATCACCTCACAACAATTAGAATAGTCGGAATGAAGAAAACTAATAACTATAATTGTACAATTGTTGGTAAGAATGTGAAGTAACAGGCACACTGATAAGAGAAACACTTAGGACCATGGGAATGTAAACTGGTAAACAACTTCAGGAAACAGGAAACTGGCAGTATCTGCTGAAGGCAAATACATATATACCCTATAAAAACTCAGTGCTTACTGTTAAGCGTATACTAACAAATATTAATGATATGAAAAGACACGTACGTTTGTAAAGCTTTATTTAGTAATGTGGTAACTGCAAAAGAACTAGTTTTTAAATATTAGCATATCAAATGTAGTTATAAATAAATATATACTGTTTGAGGCCATTTATATCAAATTAAATGCCCAGCAGCGGCCATTTGGGCTGTCTTCCTACCCCAGTAATGTTTAATTTCTAAACAATGATAAGCAGTTACACAAATCATGGATCAGGATAGATAGTATAGGGGTAAGGTGCTTACCCTGCATGTGATGGACCCCAGTAGGATCCCTGCCACCTCACATTCCACTGAGCTGGACAAGAAGAGATCCCTAAGTGCAGGGAGCACCACTGGGTGGTGGACCAAAACAGTCCTCCCTCTCCCCCTACAAAACCAAATGCCAGTGTAAATTTACTTGTATGCACTCGTGTTATGCTTCTAGATGAAAGGTAAAGCACCATATAAAATTTTTAAATAATATCGACACAATGAATCACAGGAGAGTACTTGAACTTTAGAGGGTAGTAACTTTAAAAGACATAAACTATCAAAAAGACAAGTGGTGATACAGATCAAAAAGGTAAGACATATACCTGCCTAACAATGCCAAGATCTAATTCGGTCCCTGGCACCATACGATCCCCTAAGCACTGCAGGTATACCTTGAGTGAGCCCTCACCACTGGGTATGGCTCTGGTGGCCCCAGAATAGCCACATCTAGCACTAGGCCTAAGAAATGAAGCATCAGGTCAACATCTCTAAGTGAATAGTGCCAGTAAAGCTTTCATCCCCCAGCATTACTGCTTGTGACCTCCATTAAAAAACATTTTAACCTGCTTTTAATTTAATGAAAGTATAAAACCATATAATGGAGAAATATAAATACGTAAAAAGAAAAAAACAAGAAGGAGAAATGATTCCATCAAATACAAGAACTGACATACCCATCATTCACTGTTTTTGTTTTTGGACCACATCCAGCAATGCTCAGGGCTTATTCTTGGCCCTGCACTCAGGAATTACTCCTGGTGGTGCATGAGGAATCATATGGGATGCTGGGGATAAAACCCGGGATGGCCTCCATCATATATTCCTATGCCTGAGAGACTTTGAAAAACTGGAAATGGGAAACTGAAAAAAACTGGAAATGAAAATCAAACGATAAAAATACTGAGTTCAACTTTACAAAGCAATTGCAGCATAACAACTAAAGCAAGTAGCTACCATTTACTAGTTAAACTGGAGGAAAATGGCAATTCCCTTCTCTTTAGAGCACTTTGTTCAATACTTCAGTAATAGAAAAATAATTTCCTTACTTCTGATGTTTCCTTTAAAGAGACTTTCCTTCACAGCATTGTAAACATTGCTGTATGGTTTACAAGAGAAAAACGCATCTTAAATTTCCAGTTTCCTGTTCAGTTCCTTGGAGGACTAACTGGGTTCTAAGAGATACTCAGGTGACTAGTAACAAATCTTCTGACCTTCGACTGTAACACCTTGTGGTATCCTATACCATAGTTCTTATCATAGCTAATCTAGTTTATATCAGAAACTAAAAACTGCCCACTCTGATAAATTTAAGTGACCTGCAATAGTGTTTAAAAGTACAAATTACAGGCCAGAAAGGTTATTAGATAGGGTGCTTCCCTTGCCTGTTGCCAACCCAAGTTCAAGCACAACAAATGTTCCTCCAAGCACCACCAGAAGTGATCCCTGAGCACAGACCCAGAATGATCCCTAAGCACAAACCAGGAGTAAGCCCTGAACATGGCTAGATGTGGTCCACAAACAGAAAGTACATATTACATATTATGAAATACAATCTTCCTCATCAGACCTTGATTAAGCTTCCAAGATGCAGGAACTGTTTCTGTTTTTCCCCATGATAGGATTTAAGTTCAAAATATTTGGTCAATAGGACCAGAGCGATTAAAAAAGAAGGTGGAGTGTCTTGAATGCATCTGACCCAGGTTTGATCCCCAGAACCTTGTATGGTTCCACAAGCACTGTCAGGAGTAACCTCTGAGCACCGGCAGGTATAACCCCAAGCCCCCCAAATTTGGCAAACGAATAAGTAAACTATGCCAATAAAGTTTCTATAAGACTCAAAAGCTGACACTTCATCTCTGAGAAACAACACACTCAAAATCATAATTAGTCACTGGCAAAACAATATATTAAATAACAAAAATATTCATCCTCTTTTGTGCAGTTAAACAAATCCATTAAATGCATACAAAAGAAATCATTCAAAGGAGGAAAATGATTATATGCATAAATACCACAATACTACATTGTGAAATTAGACAATCACTATTAACTTTTGGTAAACATATCAACATGGACAGATGAGAAAATGTAAATTAAATGTTACTTTTCAATAATTCATACCAGCTGGTCTTGTGTTTCGCGGAAAAAGGAAAAATTCAATTCTATGGATATGGGGGGAACTTGGGAGGGATACGTGGGACACCGGTGGAAGGAATGGAGTTCTTCTGGTGATGGGTGTGGTATTAGAATGATATATGCATAAAAAGTGTGATTAACAGTAATTCTAAATCCATGTACCTTAACAAAAATGGCTTTAAAATAGGAAAAATTCACCAATGCGCTTACATATACAAATAAAAAGTTATACAAGAGCTCAGAAGTGACAAGAATAGACCTCTAAATCTAACTATAGGAACTAATTCCTAAACCAATGTGACAATACTTACATACCCATTGTAAATAACACAATTTTAAGCACTTAGTACATATAAAGGAATAAATACTCATTTGTACCATTTTATAATATTAATAAGAACAAGCCCACCACTCAAAATACACTGCAAGACCTTTTATAATTTTCAATGCATGTTCCTTTAAAGTCTATTTCTGTAAATTATAAAGGCTAAATGCTAATCTAAATCTAGTCAAATGTGATCAATTCTCAAACAACAGAAAATTACAAGTAGTAAAAAAATAATGAAAGAAGCAATTTAAAACATCGTTTGTAATCTGCCTCTGTCAGGCACAGCTCTGTTAGGAATCTTCAACAGGTCAGAGACAGTCCATTTAAGTCAAATATATTCTGGTTATATTAAACTTTTATCCATACAGCACTAGTACCTTATTCTTACCATTTCACACACAGAAGAAGAAAAAAAAACTTACATTTGAAAGTGCCTAAACTCAAACCAAGGTCCAACAGATACATTCTTGTAACTATTAAGCTACATTTTCTACATACAATGATGCTTCAAATATGGCACTGATATGCAAAAACTAAACACAGTGCTGTCAAGTAAGTCAGAGAAGATGACAGAAACTGGGGGACATTGTAGGGAATAAGAGCTTGCCATGTGCTGTCATTTATCAATTAGCCTTTTGGTTTTGTTGCAGTTTAAAACTGTAAGGCCGAGGAGTACAGGAGGTAAGACACTTATTTTGCATGTCTGCCACCGCAAGTCCCTTGCACCACATACAGTCCCTTGACAGCAACCAGGAGTGGACCCTTAAGGAGTGGCCCTCCTACACATACACAAAAAGAAACAAAAAACTGCTATGATAACCATTTTAAAATAGTAAAAGTGATAAATTCCCAGTTAAAAAATTATACAAGAAGGAATATGAAAAAATAGATTAGTTGTTCAGCATCAGATGTACAACCTTCTGGTTAAGTACAAGGTGTTGTGTGAGTATTCAAGTCCAGAAATTGCCAGGATAAATCGAATTTACCTGTTCAAAAAACAAATACTTGTCTTACACATTGTGGATATATGGTATACGAGTTACAGTACCTCTAACAATAATTTGGCAACATTTATTAAAAGTTCTTAAATTTTTCAGACCCCTCTCTAATGCCATGCACAGAAGACCTTGATATCATATCTGAATCCTTAAGACATAAAAGAAAACACAGGTAGAACTCTCCATGATAAAAGTTAGAGGCACTTTTAGGATGCAATACCCTTAGTTGTGCACCAAGGCCAGAGAGATAATTGATCACCAGCATCCAATATGATTTCCCGAGCTAGGGGTGGGGGTGGAGGTGGGGTCTGCACCTCAAAATAAATGATGCTCAGAATATAAAGAGACTCCACAAGTGGGTATCTATCTACCCACCATTTGCTGAACAAAAGGTTAGTATTCAAGATATATATATAGCACTGGTAGAACTTTATGACAAAAAAATTCCAACACCATAAAAAAACTGAAAGAAATGAATAGAAACTTTCTCAAAGAAGAAATACAACTAGCTAAAAGGCACAAAGAAAAGTATTCTGTATGGCTAATCATCAAATCAAATAACAATGAGATGTCACTTCACTCCAGAGAGACTGGCACACACCAAAAAGAATAGCAACCAGTGTTGGCATGAATGGCATGGGAGATGAGGAAGGGGCCCCCACTCATGCTGGTCAGGAATGTCAACTGATTCAGCCATTTTGGAAAACAATGTGATCATTTCTCAAAAAACTAGGAATTCCACTTCCATAAGACCCATCAATTTCACTCTTAGGAATATTCCTCAAGGACCCAGAAGCAAAATGCAGAAAAGACATCTGCATTCCTATTTTCATCCAGCATTATTCAAAATAGTCAAAATCTGTTAACAACCCAAATGTCCAAGAACCAATGACAGGATAAAGAAATATAGAACATACACACAATGGAATACTACTTGCTTATAAGAAAAGATGAGGCCATACAATTAACTGCAACATGGATGGATCTGAAGAGTATCCCGCCAAGTAAAGTTAATCAGAGGGAGAGGGAGAGGCACAGAATAATCTCTCTCACATGCTGGATATAAAGAAACATAGTAGGGAATAACAAATGCCCAAACACAATTTTAAAAATGAGCAAGAAAACTGGTTTCTGGTAGGAAAATTGTCATGGGGGTTGGGGCTATAGGACAGGGAAAGGTATAATATGACACTGGTGGAGGTAAGTGGTCACTGGTGAAAGAACTGGTGTTGGATTATATGCCTGAAACGCAATCATGAATAATTTTGTAACTTTGAAGTTAGCATGATTCAATATAGAAGGTCTTAAATTTTTTCCCTCTTCCCTCTCCCTCTATTATTTTTGGCTGCATATCACAGGGTCACACACCTAGTTGTGGAGTCAAGGATCACAATGACAAACCCAAGGAATCACTAGATGGCAAAAGATCACAATGACAAACCCAAGGAATCACTAGATGGCAAAGTAGGGTGGTGTCCAGAATCAAATTCAACACCTTAATGCAGATACTGTACCACTGAGTCACCTTCCTGGAACCCTTAAACTGCTTTGTACTTTTTGCCTTGATGATTCCATCATGGGGGGGGGGCGGGGGGAGAGGGGGGAATAGGGAAGAAGGAAAAAACTAAAATAAAGAAACTAGAAAATCACATATCATATTACAGTTGTTCTTGGTTCATTATAATCCTTTCTCCTCAGGAAAACTAGAGTTTGCCTTACTGGAGTGATCTTCACATCTGTGTCATTGTAAGTTCCCCAATTCATCATGTCCACAATAATAGTGGCCACCTTGCCATGGCTTCATTTCCCAGGTCCCAATGATTGGTTAAGTAATTGACAATTAAGAGTATATTAATTAGCATTAACCAAGAACAAGCATAGATATCAGGAAAGAGAGGCTACCTTTAAATGCAGTATGAAGGTGACAGGTATATAACAGGGGTTTCAAACCAAGAGCCTAAAAAAAAAAAAACCCAAAATGTAGAGCAAAAGCCACTGACACTACTTGAGATCTTGGATCTAAGCTGTTTTTGGAAGTCATTTCATACTCCTCCACAAATACAAACTGAAGATATGTGCAGAAACAAACTCCTTTTCCAGCTTAATAAAGTTTTTTGCACTTTTATCACAAACTAAAAGAAAAAGATCTACCTAATAAAGATTAATTAAATTATAGCACATCTATTTAATGGAATAAATTCACAGAATAGTGTAACTGTTACTAGCGTGCACTTAGGAACCCAGTCTGAATCCTGGCTACTGTTTTCTATATTTCCTTAAGTATGTTAATATCTGTCTCAATTTCTTCATCTGTAAATAAATATCACAGTACCAAGTCCAAATAATTATCAGAAGGCAATATTTGAGGAGTCTCTATAGGGCCTTCCATTAATCTGTATTTTATTTATTTTGGTTTGTGTACCACACCCTGCTATGCTCAGGGACAAGTGGGTTGACTGTGCAAGGTAAGTACTGCACCCACTGTATTCTCTCTGCAGCCCTATATTCTTTAAAAAAAAAAAAAAAAGGCTGGAGCGATAGACCAGCGGGTAGGGCATTTGCACGCGGCCAACCCGGGTTCGGTTCCCAGCATCCCGTATGGTCCCCCGAGCACTCCCAGGAGTAATTCCTGAATGCAGAGCCAGGAGTAACTGCCGGTTATGACCCACAAAAATAATTTATAAATAAAATAAATAAAGGCCCTCCCGTTGATCATCGATTTGCTCCAGCGGGCCCAGTAACGTCTCCATTGGAGACTTTGTTGTTACTGTGTCTGGCATATCTCGGTAGCTTGCCGGGCTCTCAGAGAGGGGCGGAGGAATCGAACTCGGGTCGGCCATGTTGGCCGCGTGTAAGGCGAACGCCCTACCCGCTGTGCTATCGCTCCAGCCCACATAAGGTAAAGGTAAAGGTAAAGGCCCTCCCGTTGATCGTCGATTTGCTCGAGCGGGCCCAGTAACGTCTCCATTGGAGACTTTGTTGTTACTGTGTCTGGCATATCGAATACTCTCGGTAGCTTGCCGGGCTCTCCGAGAGGGGCGGAGGAATCGAACTCGGGGCGGCCATGTTGGCTGCGTGCAAGGCAGACGCCCTACCCGCTGTGCTATCGCTCCAGCCTTTTTATAATTTTAAAAAAAAAAAACGCGATTCCCCAACCTCAAGCACAGAACAAGGAACAGCCCCAAGTATGGGCAGATGTGGTCCAAATCTCTAACCCTCTGAAATAAAACATATATTGGTTCATATTAGGCAAATCACTTCTCTGTGCTTAGTTTCCCCATCTATAAATGAACAATACTAAATGTGTACGAGCAATAAAATTTAGCTGATACTGTTAACCCTATACACATTACTCTCTAAGATATTTGCTTGCTTGGAAATATTAAAATGAGCATATCCTGGATCTTAAATATATGCTTATTAATATATATAAATCATGTCATTTTTTATTATTATTTTTAGTGAAACACCATGAGGTACAGTTGTAGATTTACAATTTTTTTGTGCTTGGGTTTCGATTATACAATGAGCAAATACCCATCCCTCCACCAGTGCCCATTTTCCACCACCATGGATAATATCCCTCCCACCTCCATCCCTCCCATCTCACCCTGCCTCTGTGGCAGGGCAATCCCCTGTGTTCTCTCTCCTTTTGGGTGTTGTGGTCTGCAAAAGAGGCTTTGAGTGGCAAACAAAATCATGTCATTTTTAAGAAAACTTAAGTTAATAAAAAAATGTTACTTTTGCTGATGCCAATATGCAATGAGACAATAAAAATGAATGTTGAATTCAAAACCTTCCTATCTTACAGACAATATAAATAAATAATAATAATAAGGGTCAGGGAAATGGCTCAATGGGATGAAGAGCGTCCTTTGCAAGTGAAAGGCATGGGTACAATTCCTAAAGCTATAAGGGTCCCCACAAGCTACAGGAGTAGCCCCTGAGCACTGCTTAAGTGTGACAAAAAAACAATGACAAAAACACAAAAGAAACTATAGATAGAAGTAGCCTAACGGCAAGTGACATAAAATAGCTCCAAGAGGAACTAAGAAATAGAGGCACCTAACTCAGAGGAGCAAACATTTCAACACCAACTTCTGAGGTGCAATTACATAATTACATCAGGTCATTAAATCACCCTACTATTATTTAGCTGATTTAACATATATATTTTTAACGTAAGAGTTTTAGAAAGTAGATCACTGGGGATGGAGCAGTAGTGTAGTGGTGCTTGCCTTGCAGGCAGCAGACCCAGGCTTGATTCCTGGCTTCCCATACGGTCCCCTAAACACCGCCAGGAGTGATCCCTAAGCAAAAACAAGATCTGGAATGGCATGCACATGGATGATGCAGGTTCAACTCCCAGCATCACCACAAGTGATCCCTGAGCAGAACCAGAAGTTAAGCTCTGAGCACAGCTGGGTGTGGCCCCCAAAAAACAGAAGGAAAAAAAAAAGTAAGTAAGATCACCTCTTTACACCACTCACCATGCTCATAATTAAACTTTTGATAATAATAAAGATAATTATCTTCTCTTTGAACTGAAAGAAATTTGAAAAGGTCACAGTGCTTCTTGAAAAGGTATCTTACTAATAAACGCTACAAACTTTCCTCTGTAAATTATATTAGGGCTGTAAAAAATTGGTACTTTTGAGCTAAAAGTGACTCATTTTTACAGAAGAACACACACAAACACACACACACACACGCCAATGGAAAAAAAGCACTGAGAGTCAGAAATCTGAATTTATGTCCCAACTCTTTTATAGTAAAAAAAAAAACTAGAGTTTGTACTAAATTTCTTCTAAAAAAGTCCCTTTCAGCTCTTTAATTTTCATTTTATGAAAGTGAAGCAGAGAAATAAGCAACTTATCTAAGGTCACACAACCAATTAATGGCAAAGGAGAAAGTACAGTTGGATTCCACCTACAATCAATGCAATTTCCCATCGTACCATACTGCAACTCCTATTTGGTAACACTACTCCTCAATGGAAAATTGTTAACAAGCATGAAGGATTTTAGACACTAATCCTATGGCTAGTCTATAGAAATTAACTTTTCACATCAAATGGAACAAATAGATGAATTATCAAGCCATATATAGGTCACCGCACTTACTAAACTGACCTCATTAAAGATAAAGAGAAATTACGCTTAACTTCCCACTACCACTTAAAATCTAACCCTTCAATCCAATTAACAAGACATTATGTTACAAATAAAATTAAAATGAACTATCATTGAATGATTAAAAAAACAAGACCAGATTAAATGCATTACTTCTGGAATGGTATAAACAAATATAAATAAAAGACGATGTAGACTGTTAATAGTTTCTCTTTCAAAATTGGGAATAAGCCCTCACAGCATTCTAAAATTTTGTGTCCAATTATACAACTCCACTAACTGTACCATAACCAGCATCTGATTCCCTAAAATGTTTTCAAAGATTATTATATTTCACAAAGAATTTAACAAGATTTCAAGAAGGCTGACTGTGCTGATTCCAGAACATACAGGAAATCCTCAGAAGAAAAGCACAATAAAAATGCAAAATAGCAATAAATTCAACAATAGTTTCATACTGATGACTTACAAGAACATTAAAAAACGTTCATGGATATGTACGTTCCATTTAACTCTCTATTTAGGAATTTTCAAAGAATCGCAGAATGTTTACATTTTTAAGTTGGATGAAACTAAAGTCACTTAGTCCAATAGCACCCAAAATCAAAAAATTAATCTTCTTCCATCCCTCATGATCCTGCAGTCTGCTTTAAATTTGTATGAGTAAAAATTTCAAAAGGCAGCTTTTCCATTGTTGGACTAGTCCAGTTGCTACATTTTTTGGGGGGGAGGGCACACCCAGCACTTCTGGGGAACCATGCAGTGCTGGGGATGCAATCCAGGGATCCCACATGCAAAACATTCACTCTAACCCTCTGATTATCTCCCTAGCCTAGTTCTTATGTTTTTGACAAAATTAAAAAGGAAAATGAATCCATTCTATGCCTTCCTAACCTCACCCAATAGTTTTCCTTCTAAAATAGCAGAATAAAACTATTCTATTTGTTTTCAAAATAGAGATTTCTCTGCTACTTTAAGTAGGAAAAGTTTCTATGAATCCTTCTTGCATAAGCCAAGATGGTATAATGTTAGTAAGTTTTTTATCTTTTGTCATAAAAGTAAAAATCCTCTATGGATTTCTTTCCATTTAACAAAAACACATACTAATTTAAGTCTTCGGTACATACAAAGTAGAATAAGGCAAACTTTCCAAAGCAAAAGTAGGGGCTAGAGCGATAGCACAGCCGGTAGGGTGTTTGCCTTGCACGTGGCTGACCCAGCTTCGATTCCCAGCATCCCATATGGTCCCCCAAGCACTGCCAGGAGTAATTCCTGAGTGCATGAGCCAGGAATGAGCCAGGAGTAATCCCTGTGCATCGCTAGGCATGACCCAAAAAGCAAGAAAAAAAAAAATGAAATTTGTATTTTTGAGAATAGAGCTCAAAGGGCTGAGAGCATGCTACGTATATAGGAGGTCCAGGTTAGATCCCCCAGCACTACATGGATGGACTCATGAGCACAGTAGGGAGGAAGCCCAAGCACTGAGCAGTAAAGTTGAGTATCGCCCAATCAAAAAGAAATCTACCACTTATTAAAGAAAACATAGAAGTTCTAAAAAGTTTATTATATAGCCTTATTTTCTAACTACATGTCTATGAGAAACTAGGTACTGTTCACTTCTGTCAAACAACAAAGGTGGATAAAAAGGTCTTCCTTCTGGTAAGAAAAAAATAAGTGATTTGTAAAAATAAAAAGCAATGTCACAAGGGGCTGGAACGATAGAACAGCGGGTAGGGTGTTTACCTTGCACGTAGCCAACATGACTGACCCGGGTTCAATTCCCAGCATCCCATATGGTCCCCCAAGTACCGCCAGGAGTAATTCCTGAGTGCATGAGCCGGGAGTAACACCTGAGCATCGCCGGGTGTGACCCAAAAAGCAAAAAAAAAAAAGCAATATCACAAGTCTTACTAAATTTTAGAACATATTCATTAAAATAATTAATAATTTAACATGTAACCAACTTATTTATGTATTTTTGAAATGCTCTAATTGAGAGTCTATGTGTGTATATGATATATCCCACATGAACAAAAATCTTTGAGGTCTCCAATAATTTTTAAGAGATAAAAGGAGTCCCAAGACCCACAAAGACTAAAAGTATAGTCTATATATATATTTCTCAGAGATAGAATTTTGTTCTCAGTTTCTTTATTTTCTAATAAGTAAATGTGCCTTTGCAAAGAAGGCACCTACCATAAAGGATCTCTTCAAAAACTGAAACCTTCATGAGGGGATTCGGAGGGATAGGCATACCCCACAGTGCTCTCGGTCCTATGTTCAGCGGTCACACCTGGTGTTACCTCGGGGAATCATAGGCAGTGTGGAGATTAAACTGGGTGCCAAGATTCAATTGGCAAGCACCTAATCCTTACCTTCTTACCTTCTGTTACCTTTCCAGTACAAAATTTCTAATCTTCAAGAAATTAAAAAGCCATGCTTTAAGTTATTACTTCATCATGTGGAGCCCAAAATTATGTCTTCTATCTAGAAAATAAAGTTTTTAAATGTGGAAACAGAGTACAATTTAATTGTACAGTGATAACTTTTTTTTTTCTCACTAACCTACTTTCACTACACAAAAGTAAAGCTAATTATTTATAACTGGTAAGATGGATCTGAAAAGAAAACCCATGTCTTCCATGTAATCATTAGACTCTTACCAATTATCAATTCAAAAGCATCACCTACTGATACAGAAAAACAAAACAAAACAAACACACACACCACTGTTTAAAGCCAATAAGACATTAGATTCTACCCTCATCTACTGTTGGTGGGAATGTTGTGTGGATCAACCTCTCTAAAATATGAGATCTCTCCAAACTATAGGAATAGAATTCCTAGACAACCAGTCGTACCACTTCTTGGTACCTGTTCTCGAAAAGAATATATACACACCAACGCTCATCACAACAGTTGGTACAATAGCCAAGACATAGAAAGAACCCAAATGCCCAACTACAGATCAGCGGATCAAAATGTTGTGGCATATATAATGGAATACTGTCACTGTCCTCCCGTTGTTCATCGATTTGCTCGAGCGGGCCCAGTAACGTCTCCATTGGAGACTTTGTTGTTACTGTGTTTGGCATATCGAATACATCACGGGTAGCTTGCCAGGCTCTGCCATGCGGGCAAGATACTCTGGGTAGCTTGCCGGGCTCTCCGAGAGGGGCAGAGAAATCAAACTCGGGTCGGCTATGTTGGCTGCGTGCAAGGCAAACGCCCTACCACTGTGCTATCGCTCCAGCCCAATGGAATACTATGCAGCTTTAGAAAAGAACAAAATCACACAATTTGCTGTGACATGGATGAAACTAAGAGGATATCATGCTGAGTGAAGTTAGATGGAAAGGGATAGATACAGAATGATGTCCCTCAAGGTGGCAACAAAGGGCCAAAGGAAACAAGATGAGAAAATTGATACACACAACTGAGTCTGTTTCGAGGAAGGGGGGCTTGAAAGGGAGGAGCATTAGGGTCTATGAGGGAGAAAGGTTAGGTTGCTGGTGATGGATATGGTGTTGGAACGGGTATGTACATAGGAAGTCATCATTAACAATATTATAAATCACAGAACCTCCATTTCTGAACATTCTTTAAAAAAAAGAACAGGTTCCTAGATCTCAACAAAGTAAAACTTTTATTTGAAATGTTACTTATTCTCATCTCTTAATGGCACAATCATTAGTAGAAAAAATGTAATAGAAATTCAGTGGGAAAGAACAGGAAACCTAAGTCACACTGCTCAGCAACTCTCTGAGAACAAGACTGTTCTCAAAGAGGAAACAAGACGAAAGGCCAATAGAACCAAGTCTATGGAGAGGGAAAGAAATTACCTAGAAGTGGTTGTGGCACACTGGTGGTAGAGGTGGTGTGGTAACACCGTATATTTAAGTAAGCCTAAAATATTAATACTAATACTACAGTGAATTATTTTACCACAATAAAAAAATCATTCAGGAGCTACCAAGCTCTGTGTAGAGGATGCTCGGGCTATATCCCTAGCATTACGTGGTTCCATGTGCACTGCCAGGTGTGTCCCCCAAATTATACCCATTTTATTATTTTTAAAAAATAAAGGGGTGGGGAACCAGAGAGATCATGGTGAGTAGGAAGGGGATTTTATTTTTTTATTATATTTTTTTTATTAGTGAAACACCATGAGGTACAGTTGTAGACTTACAAACTTTCGCGCTTGGGTTTCAGTTATACAATGATCGAGTACCCATCCCTCCACCAGTGCCCATTCTCTATCACCAATGATCTTAGTAGCCCGCCCACCCCCACACCACATCCCCCCTCCCCCTGTGGCAGGGCATTCCCTTTCGCTCACTCTTTCGGGAAGGGAATTTTAAATCTCTTGCCTTGCATGTAGTAACACTAGTGAGACCCCCTGCACTGCATTCTGCACCACATACAGTCTCCTGAGCACTGCCAGGAGTGATCCCGGAGCACAGAGTCAGAAAGAAGCCCTAATCACAGCCAGATGTGAACCCAAACCTCCCCCAAAACAAACAACCCTCACCAAGCTAAGGATGTAGTTTTGGTGAAGAGCACATGGCTCACATGAATGAAGCTCTGAGTTCAATCTCACTGACATACATATATCCACATATAATTATAATCTGACATTACTAGTTCAAAATGGTGGGAGGACAGTGGTGGGGGTTTGGACCAACACTTTGCGGTGCTCAGGACTTATTCCTGATGGTCCTCAGGGGATCATATGTGGTGCTGGGATTCATCTGTTGTTGAGTACATTTTCCTAAAACTGTTTGTTCTCTTTGAACATGGATTCAAATTACTTTAATAGTAATTTTTCTTGGGTCCAGACCAATAGCACAGCAGGCAGGGTGTTTGCCTTGCACGCAGCCAACCCGGGTTCAATTCCCGGCACCCCGTATGGTCCCCCCAAGCATCGCCAGGCTCTGAGTGCAGAGCCAGGAGTAACCCCTGAGCATCGCTGAGTGTGACCCCCCCCCAAAAAAGTAATGTTTCTTGCAAGCAGTCACCAGAAATGCTAAATCCTCTCAATTTACACAATATACTAATACCAATGTACGTATGAAAAAAGGTTCAAACCACCTGTTAAAAAATGGGAATCCAATCAATAGAGAACATTTTCATGTTGGTACCTGGGCTTTCTATGTACAATTTGATGCTAGCATTAACTTCAAGACGAACTTAAAACCAGAGAGTAAGATTAGCCCAGTTGTCACTGTTCACAATAGCTAGAATCTGGAAAAAACCCAAGTGCCCAAGAACAGATGACTGGTTAAAGACGCTTTGGTACATCTACACAATGGAATACTATGTAGCTGTCAGAAAGGATGAAGTCATGAAATTTACATACAAGTGGTACTACATGGGAAGTATCATGCTAAGTGAAATGAGTCAGAAACAGAGGAATAGACATAGAAAGATTGCATTCATCTAAGGAACATAAAGTAACAAAATAGGAGACTAACACCCAAGAATAGCCGAGATAAGTACCAGGAGGATTACTCCATGGCTTTGAGGACAGCCGCACACGCTAGGGGAAAAGGCAGTTCAGATAGAGAAGGGAGCACCAAATAAAGGGTGTTGGGAGGTTCCTCTCAGGATGGGAAATGCGTGATGAGAGTAGACTATAGTCCGAACAAGATTGCCACTCAATGTCTCTTTTGCAAACCACAGCACTCAAAAGGAGAGAGATAACAAAAGGGAATGCCCTGCCACAGTGGTAGGGTGGGATGGGGGGAAGAGGGGTGGGAGGGATACTGGGACTGGTGGTGGTGAATGGGCACTGGTGGACGGATGGGTATTCGATCATCGTATAACTGAAACCCAAGCACAAAAATTTGTAAGTCTACAACTGTATCTCATGGTGTTTCACTAATAAAAATTTAAGGGGAAAAAAAAAAGTTTAGCCCAGTTGTAACTCATACACTGGTTAGTCTAAAAAAAAATTACCACCTGATCATATGTGTGTAGTGTAACTGACACAATCATATCCTATTATTTAGTTAACAAATACTAGTTAGCTATACAACAATCTAGTATAGGGCTATGAAAACAACCCAGAGTACATGCTTTACATTCAGGAGATGATGTTCAATCCCTGGAATCATTCGGTCTTCCCCAACCCCAACAGCACTTCAATATGCCCAACAATGGGTAAATTGGGCATACCTGAACTACAGGTATGCCCAATACCCAAAACCCAATAAATACTGTGATCTTAACTCACAGGAAAATTCTGATTATTTGTAAATTCACGTTAAAGTATTCTAACCTCTAAAATTTATTTGGTTTGTGGTCCACACCCATGGGTGCTCAGGGGTTACTCTTGGCTTTGCACTCTGGAATCACTTCTGGAGAAGCTGGGTGCATGGAGGGGTGTGGAGCAAAGGGGATGCCAAGGATCAAATCTGTCGGCTCCGCTTCTTCAAGGACTACCTGCTGTACTATCTCCCTGGTCCAAGCCTCTCAAATTTAAAATATCAGGTTAGAAATGTTACAATAAAATTCCAACTTCTCTATTAAATTTTTTCAACATCAGGAAAAGTGCAGAATAGTATTTTTTTTAACAGAGTTGAAATAACTTGAGAACTCAAAATGCAGACTTTGCAGCCCCCAAACTGTTAATACCCATAATATGGTAGTGGATGAGCAATTCACCTGTTCTCAGTATCTACTATAGAACTTGGTTCATAGAAATGACTCCATAAATATTTGAAAGATGAATGAACGATAAAAAAGATCGATTAACCTCAAAAAATTACAAAATAAGTCCCAAGATCATTCATTCATTAAAACTTCATTATCATCATTAATCATCTTAATGAAATTAGAGGAAAGTAAAAGCTTGCTCAAAGCAACAATACTCTATTTACAAAATATTTTTTAAAACATTCATCTATAAATAGTCAACCGCAAAATATGACTAGATGTACAAAATTTGAACAAGAAATAAACTTTTATCTCTTAATAATCAGAGCTCAGTGTTGGGGTGAAACGAAAAAGGGAAAATGTCTGTCAACGTATTGAGCATGTCTTAATGGATGCCATAAATCAAACCTTTCCATGAATTTTCTGGAGCAGATTCATGCCAATCTTTGAGCCTATTGTCACTTTCACACATGCTCACAGGAACAAAATGACAAAGAATGCTGTGCCAGAACCACAGGATCCAGGGCACAAAACACTTGATTAGCAATTGTCAAGGCTCTGAGTACTTCACATGAACAGGTATTTTCAAAATAAATGAAAATTACCGATACCTACATAAATCATAGAACCAAGGATTCAGCAGACTACTGGACTTCCAGATTTCTTTCCCCCCCCCCCCCCCCCCGGCCGTGACTATCATCTCCTTCTGTGACACAATTGGGAATGAAACTCCCCGTTTACCCATTGCTAAAGAACACCGCTAAACGTTTCCCAGACAAAAGAGCGTTCGTTTTTCAACGCGATACCGGACGCATGCATTCTTCCCCCAGCAAACGTGTGTGTGTGCTCTCAAATCTCATTTTCCGCCGTACCCTCCAAGTTTAAAATACAGCAAGTTGAAATTTCCGTCAAAAGCACTCCGCTGCCTGACTAGCTGGGTAACTGCTACATCTGGTGGCAGCACACTAGCATGCCAGACGCCAGCAAACTTAGAAAACAATTGTAACCGAGCCGGTGCGTGCCCGGCCAGATCCTTTTGCGCAGGAGCTGCCCGCAACCCCCCATCCGCATCCCCATCCCCATCCCCACCCCCACCCCCCACCCCACGACCCTGCCGGAGAGCAAGAAACAGAAGCCCGACTCGCCACGAGGGAGCGGAGGAAGATTCACGCCCCGAGCCCGCCCGAGGTGATGGCGAAGGAGAGAAAGTTGCCAGCATCTGGAGGGGGCGGTCTCAGAAGCCTGCCCACGAGTCAGTGGGGTCGCCGAAGCGGCCCCGAGCGGCCAAGCCGGGGATTCGAGTGGGGCTTTGATCATTTCTGCGGCTCTCCCACTGCTTCCTCCCCCCTCCCCGTACCACCACCACCGCGCGCGCACATACACACACACACACACACACACGCACACACGCACGCCAAGGGCAGGGACCCCCCCTCCCCCCCCCCGCCGCGCGCGAGTCGGGGAGGGGCGAGAGCGGGGGGGGGGGGGTGGGGGGGACACACACAACCCTCCGGGTCCGGGAGGCCGGGCGGGCGGCGCAGGGACCGCCTCCAGGGGAGGAGTAGGGGAGGGAAGGGGAGGGGGCTACGAGGATGAAAGCCGCAGCCCAGGGAAAAAAAAAAAGCCACCGGAGACCCGAGGCCAGGAGGTTAAGAGCACTGAGTGTACGAGCAAATGGAGCAGAAAGGGGCGCGCGGCCGGGCGGAGGCTTCCCACCCGCGCCGCACCGGCTCGCGGGGCAGCCCCGGCGGCTCCGCGCGCCTCGCCCCGTCCCCACCCGCGCGCGCACACCCCTGCCTGGGTCCGTCTCCCACCGCCACCACCACCAGCCCCCCCTCCCCACGCACCCCCACGCCCCCAGCCCCCCGCCAGCCACCACCCACACAGCCAGCCAGCGGCAGGACCTCCCGGGAGCCCGGCGGCCTCGCGGCGCCCCCACGCCACCCCCCCACCCCCCCCCCCACACACACACCTCGGGGTCGAAGAGCCCGGGGTGGGGGAAACCGCCGCGGCGCGGACGGGCGGGCGCGAGGGCGCGAGGGAGCGAGGGAGCGAGCGCGACGGCGCTTACCTTCCCTGGGCCTCCCGGATGGCGGCGTGTGATTCAGCAGGGACCTGGCCGCCGCCGCCGAACCCGGGGTTGGAGACGTGGAGAGCTGGGACCAAGATGGCGGCCCCTCCAAACTTCCACTGCTACTTTGGACACTCATCAAGCTACTTTCTGGGAACCCGACTCCCCCCCTGCGACGACGGCGGCGGCGGCGGCGGCGGCGGCGGCGGCAACGGCAACGGCACCGGCACCCGCCTCCGTCATGGCGGGGGCCGCGCTGAGGGCGAAGCGGAGGAGAGAGCGCGAGGGCAGAGGGAGGGGAAGAGTCAAGGGGATGGGGGAGGAAACCGAGCCGAGGGGAGGTGCGGAGGGGAGAGGTGAAGGCAGGCGAGGGGCCGGGGGGGAGGGAGAGGGGGCCCAGCGAGGGCGCGGGCGGGCGCGCCGGAGCTGAGGCGGCCGACGAGGCGTCGAGGGGGCGCCCGCCGGAGCCGGGGCGCGGGCGGAGCGCGGGCTGCGCCGGCCGAGGAGACTTCCGCGGGCGGAACCTGCCGGCACCTCTGCAGTGCGTCTGCCCCCGGCGTCGCCCGGGTGGCGGCGGCGGCGGCGGCGGCGGCTGCGGGCGGTGGGTGGCGGCTGAGGCGGCGGGATAACCTCTGCATCAGTTACAGGCGGCGGCGGCGTCACGCGCCGCCTGTGCAAACACTATCGCGAGGCTCCTGCGCCTCCGGTAGCGGCGGCCGCGGCGGCCGCGGGAGCAGGCGGGGGGGTGTGGGGGGGAGGGACCTGCCAGGGGTTGGGGGCGGGGGGTGGGGAGGGAACGGGCGCGCGAGGGAGGAGACGCGGGCTGCGCCGGGGCGCTCCTTGGCGCGCCGGGCGAGCGCGGCGCGGCAGCCCCCGACCGGCCGGCCGCCTGGCCGCCTCTCGGGCGCTGGGTGCTGGCGGGGGCGGTGTCCCGCGGCGCGGGCTGGAGGGAGACGAGTCCCGCACGCTGGTGGGGGTGGGGGGCGCCCCGGCCGCACCGCACCGCGCCGCGCCGCGCCGCGCCGCTCGGGGCTCCCGCTCCTGCTCGCCTACCACCTGCCTTTCCCCCCCACCCCCCGTCTCTCCCGCGGCAGCGCGCCTGGCTGCCGACCCACAAGCCGTCTGTGCAGAAATGCTGCGGCTCGCGCCGGGCCGTGGTTCCCCAGGAGTTGCGTGCGATCGCGTGTCCAGATGAAACGGAAAAGTTGCGAGTTGCCACTTTCTGCCCACCCCCCACCCCCACCGCCACCGCCACCGCCGTGCACTATGCAACAACTTGTGTGCACCTCCCTGTCTGTTGAATGGGAGGGATCGCCTCAGAAGAGCGCCAAGTAATTTCAGAGTTGTTTTGTATTTTTTTGGGGGGGTGGTGTTTGATTTGGAAGGGGGTGGGAATAAAAACTTGAGTTTTCTGAAGAGAGACGCCTCCTTATCGGCGTTGGCTACTGCGTGTGTGGCATATATAAAAGCAAGGCTTTGTTGTAACACAGGATGAAATTAAATAGATGAATGTGATGACCGAAGTCACGCGTTGAGGGAAACCATCCCTCTGTTAGAAAGAAGCCGGTCTGGTTTCTAGAAAGTTCTCTTCCATGCCGCTGCGGAGTCCCGATGACAAAAATCCCAAAGCACATTAACGGCGTTTGCAAAAATTTACAGATACGCTGCAGCTTTCAACACATCCATACACGTACGGACACACGAGGGACTGGGCATCGGAAGAGCAGTCTAATAGTTAAAGGAAAAAATACAAAGTTATCGCTCTCCTTAAAAGAAAACATTGAAAAGAACACTAAAAAGGTTATGATGGAGAGTAACTGTACAAGCAAGAGGAAATGGCATGATTACTAAGGGGACAAAAATGTCATTTCTCTTTTTCATTTTTATGACACTGCATTTTTCATAGTAATGTTTTGCTCAGATAAACTATCATACTAGAATTGTTTCGTTTTCTTCTGCTTCGGATTCTTCCGTGAGTTTCTAGCCATGCTGTTTTTCAAACTGAAGAAGCAGATCTCACAAATTAAAGGACCTTGTGAGGTATGTAGTTGCTAAACAACAAACCACATATTATTTAAAAGGTACAATTCGATGAGGCTTGACCCCTGAAACCATTTCTACAACCTGTCACTAGCTATAGTTTATATTTTCCAGAATTTCACATAAGTGGATTTAGACAAATTGTACTCTTTTGTCTGGCTTCTTCTAAATCATTCTGAAATTGATGGTTGCATTTACCAATAGATTGTTTCTTTGGGGAGCGGGGCCTCCCCAGAGATACTGGAGATTCTGGCATGTGCAGCAATGCCAGCCTAATGGTTCCTATGGGGCCATCGGAGCCACACCTGATGTGCTAGAATGAGGGGTAATTGGGGGTTGGGTAATGAGATGTGGGGGGGGTTGTCAAACTTGGGGCTTTAGCTATGGAAGCCTTGCAGTTTTGCCCTTTTGAGCTATCTCCTGACCCTAGATCAATTTCCTTTCCATGGTATAAGTGCACCACTCTTTGTTTATTCATTCACTTAATTTTGCATTTCTACATTTTTTTATCTATTAGTAACGCTACTGTGAAAGTTCACTTGCAAGTCTTTATGTTCCTTTCTCTGGGGTACATACCTAGAACCATATATACGGTTAGATTTTATTTTGTTTTGAGGGACCACACCGAGCAGTGCTCAGGGCTTACTTTGGCTCTGTGCTCAGGGATCATCACTCCTGGCAGGCTCAGGAGACCATACAGGGTGTCAGGTGTCAGGTGAGCACCTAACTTGTTGGTCTATCTCTTCAGTCCCACGATTAGATTTTTTTTTTAATATACCAAAGTACAAGTTTTAAAGCCAGAGAGAGAACTCACAGAACTGAGAGCACACATTGCAAACAGTTGGTCCAGGTTAGATATCCAGAACCAATAAGTCCCTGAGCATTTCCAGGAGGGACCCCTTAGCAAAGCCAGGGCTAAACCCCAGGACTGCTACATTAAAAGTGTGGGGGGGGAAGTACAGGTTTTGTTGTTGTTGTTTGCATGGGGTGTGTGTGTGTGTGTGTGTGTGTGTGTGTGTGTGTGTAACTGGTGCTGTTCAGAAGCCTTTCTGTGGCCAGTGATCAGTCCTAATGGTAATGGTGCCATAGATCAAACTGGGATTAACTGTGTGCAGGGAATACATCGTAAGCCCTGACAAACTTTATAAGGGAAACAGTTCTAATAACAACATGTAGGTAAATATATGTTCTTTGCATATATTAAGAGTGAGACTGATGAAAAGAGGCTAGGACAAAACCAAAATTTAAGAGAACAGGTAACAGCTTTTCTTGATTCAATTTTCCATCTATGAAAACCTGCTTAGAGTCATTGAGTCTAAAGCTGTGACCAATTTGAAAACATTAGGAAAAGCTCCGTTACTCTCCAGTAGTAAACAAAACCAGAGCCGAGGAGATTTGATGAGAGATTATCTTCCTACCCTCTTTAGAGCTTTAGATTACTTTTCTTGCTTTTGTTTTTGTTCTTGAGCCACACCCACCAGCTACTTCCAGTTCATTGCTTCCGATCACACCCTAAGGAATGCTTAAAGGATCATGGGGTGCTAGGGTTACAACCTGGGCCCCCTCCTTCCCCCACACACATTCACTTACACGTACAAAACATACATACCTGCCCTTTGAGGTATCTCCCCTGCCCTTCTGGTTACTTTGATGCCAGTCTGGGTTACATTTTATGTAGACTGGTTCTTTTTATTTTAAATGATATCTAGAGCATCACAGCATATATTATCAAATTACCCTAGATTTATATTTGTTATGAGTGCTGCCTAGGAACAACAATTAAATAGTTTCTGCTTTCTTATTGCTTACAATAAAGATAAAGAATGTCAATTTATGAAGTGGTCACTGCCAACAGGAGGGAGCTAATTAAATAAACTAGGACTTATCCTGGAAATGGAATGTCATCCCATCACTTTAAGTCATCTTCAAAGAATACTGAAAATAATGATAATATTTTTATGGTATAATAAGTGCAAAGATGGATATGATCTTAACTTATAAGTATGCATAATAACTCACTGAAAAGATTTATTCCATATAAAAGTTAATAATAGCTAGCTATTATTTTTTAAGATTACATAAATTTTTCATACTTCCTTTATGCTTTTTCAAATTGTATACACTGAATCATGTATTGTCCTCCCGTTATTCATCGATTTGCTCAAGTGGGCCCAGTAATGTCTCCATTTTGAGATTTGTTGTTACTGTGTTTGGCATATTGAATACGTCACGGGTAGCTTGCCAGGCTCTGCTGCGCAGGCGAAATACTCTCGGTAGCTTGCCGGGCTCTCCGAGAGGGGCGTGGAGGAATCGAACCCGGCTCGGCCAGGCTGGCTGCGCGCAAGGCAAACGCCCTACCGCTATGTTATCTCTCCAGCCCTTAAGTATGGAAAATGACTATATACAATTTCTGCAAATATACAATTTTATACAATTACATATTAAAGGAAGACTTTTAAATAATAAGTAAAGCCTTCTTGTGTAAAATTAGCCAGTGCAAAAACATCCCAAAAATGTTTGGTAGAATGATAGGATGAGTACAGTGCTAGATTTCCCAGTAGCAAAAGAAACAGAAAAGTCAGATTTGGACAAAATGTCAGACCCCACTGCTTTGGGAAAGGAGATCCTTAAGGGAAAAAAAATTAATTTGAAGTTAAACAAAATTTTAATTGAAATATTTTTTAATTTCAATTATTTGAGGTGGTTTACAATACTGTTAATGATAGGGTTTCATTTTCATGCACACAATGTGTCAACACCTCACAGAAAGAACTGTTCCAACACCACACTCTTCACCAGTGTCCTCATCCCTCCACCGTTGTCTCAGGATTGCCCCCTACTTTCCCCTCACTATCATCCCCCCATAGTACTAAATTTCATTTGTCTTTTCTTATAGCTGAGTATATGTACATTTATGCATTCAACTGTACTGGACACTTGGATTGTTTAGTCTATTTCACCTATTGTGAATAGTGCTAGACTTATAATAGGAACACAATTGTCTTTTTGGAATAGAGTATTTGAAAGTATTTTGGCAAGCTTCCTTGGGAAATATTCCCGGAAAGACAACATGGGAACACAGGAGTGAACAGAGCAAACAAAAGAAGAGCACAGTTAATCTGTCTAGAGAGAGTCAAGAAGGCTAGGGAGAAAGTTCTTTCTGTGAGGTAAGCCCTTCGTAAGGATAGGAACTCAAGCCCTTAGTAACAAAGCCTGGCACAGACCAAGAGTCTTCTCACCACCTGGAAAGGAATAAATGATGAGGATCAGTGGGCTGGGATATGGGTGGAAAAACCAGCCCAGAAGAGATCTCAGTGGTCTCTAGAGATAAAATCATACACAAAGGGAAAGGTCTGAGCTTTGATCTATAGGCTGAACATCATTTACAACCACATTCATTTGACTCCTATAAACCACAGTACAAATCTAATTAAATGTATTTTATACCTTTTAACATTGATAACTTCTAAATTTGAGAAAATAGGCTGAAGATGTAACTCAGTGGTAGACCACATGCTTTGCATGTTGTATGAAGCCCTGGATTTCATCCTTAACACATACTTATTTACACAAAGACATACACATTGAGGAACTAATTATGCCTAAACGATTTTAGAGTCCTTCCTCTAAATCAACAAGAAGTGAACACAAGCACTGGATTCACTGCATGAAGTTTCCTTGAAAAAAGTACCCTCACACAGGGGTACCCTAGAACCTGTTCATGCTACGTAGAGAACAGACTGTGTACCTCTCTTCCCAACTCAAACTTGAAATCAACTGTGGTGAGATATTTCCACCTTCTACATCAGCAAAAAATTACAAATGAGGGTTTGTTCTCCCCACCAAATTTTAGGACTTAAGTGCTCAGCACACCATTGCTTCCACAGTATAAATGCTATTGCTTTGTTTTCTATTTAACCATTTAGTCTATTAGTCTTTGGCTAATAGACTAGAATGGGCATGGGCTCTTGTCTGTCATATTTGCAGTTGTAGCTCCGGCATCTAGCACCTGCCAGGCATACACTCAGTTTCTAATACATATTTGTTGTGCCAATCATTTCTCCACATTGTTGACTAACCAACACTAGAAATCCCTTAGCCATCCTGCTGGTAATGTACCAGGCTGGTCACTCTCACAAGAGGAAGGAAGGTCAAATGCTCCAGCTCTCATCAGACACTTGGCCCTTAGTTGGCCTATGTTTGTGATTTGTGGCTTTGCTCAGTTGGAGATATTAATTTTTCATGGGCCATATTATAAGGTTTTGTTGATAATATTATGACCTGGAAATTATATTTTAAAGAATATATGCTAGAGGAATCCTTGCTCGTGTGTACCAAAAGAATGTCCACAACACTAATGTTTGAAGCCACCAAAACCTGAAAATCACCCAATGTCCCTCAACAGGAGAATGGGTGAGCTAGAGTTATACATATTAATACAACAGACATTAAAATGCTCAAAAACATAATACTTATTTTTTTTTAAACAGTTTAAAATAAATAGGGCCTGGAAGAGAGTGCTGTGATGAGGTGCTTGCCTTGCATGTAGCCAACCTAGATTTGATCTCTGATATTCCACATGGCACTCCCCAAACCCCACCAGGAATGATCCCTGAGCATAGAGCATAGAGCCAAGAGCAAACTCTGAGCACCATCAGGTGTAGCCCAACCTCCTTCCCCCAAATAATAATAAAATTAATTAATTAAAAGGATGTTATAGAAGTCATGGAAGGATGAAGTTAGTTTGATTTCACTCTTAAGATATTCAAAAGCATTGGAAACTAATAGATCGTTCAGGAATATAGATGTGGCAAAACTAGACAGATAAAAGAAAAGGGAATGAGAAGGCAAAAGTCAAAGCGGTTACTTAATGCAGGGCAAAGGGGAAGTGTGGCTGTGGAGGAGTGTTTGTTTTACTTTTTTCCTTAACACATTAACGCTAGCATTGCAATTTGTGTTAATTAAACCACATTTGGGTGTGCGCCACTGGTGGAGCGCACTGGTGTAACATGTTAAATTACGCATGCATGTGAGATCTACTATCGTCTGTGGAAAATATTTCATTACCAATGTTTAGGAAATGAGGAGTGCTAGGCTTTTTTTTTTAAATCACAGTGAACTGAGATGCTTACCCTGACTGACTTCAGAGTTGATTTCCTTCTTTGTTCGACTGAAGACACACAGCATGGACCTTTCAAGATGCCACAACCATTTTTAATTTGTCACATTAGTAGTCTTTTTCTTTTTACCTTTTTCTTCTTTTACTTTTGGAAGGAGTGCACACCCAGCTGTGCTCAGGGCTCACTCCTGGCTATTTGCTCAAGGACCACTCCTGGGGCTGAGGGGACCATATGGGGAACCAGGGATTGAACTCAGGTCAGCTGGATACAAAGCAAATACCCTACTCACTGTACTATCTCTTTGGCCCCAGAATAGACCTTTTCATAGAAACTTAGACAAATGACTTGGCTGCATTGGGTTCTGAGAAGTTACTATTTTGTTGAGTTGGTTCTGTCTGCCTTACACAATTCACAAAGCCCCTGCTCAAAGATTTGAGTTTCCGACTCCCATTTGAAAAATATCCAGGCGAGGTTATAATTTCTCTGCATTCTCTAGCAATGGGAATGGCTTTCTTCAGTTTATCAACTCATGGTGGGGGTGGAGTAGGGAAACACCTTGAAGAGGAAAATCACCTATACATAAAAACTGGAATTACTAGATTCTAAGGACAGATTAATTGTGCTTGAGGCTAAAAATGTGTAAATCAACTTCAGAACAGTCTTAACCTCTCCTAAACCTCCAAGGACAGCTTATTACAAAATGTTTACAAAACAAAATGTATTGCAAAATATTTACAAGGGGCAGGAGCAATAGTACAGCAGGTAGGTACTTGCCCTGCCATTGTCGGACACTTGCCTTGCCCATGGCTGCCCCAGGTTCAGTCACCAGCATCCCATATAGTCCCCCAAGTCTGCCAGAAGTGATCCCTGAGCAGAGTGAGGAGAAAGTTCTGAGAACCACCATGTATCACCCCCCAAAAGTTTACAAAACAAAGTCCAATAAGCAAATGGTGCTCATATAGCATATTTAAAATAAAAAATATACCTCTTAGCAAAACAGTCTTAGAAAAGTGATTGAGAAAATATATGAACAAACTGTAATCTTGTGTTCCACTTCATTCATCCTAAATTTTACTGATTAAACCAAATTGTAAATTCCTCACATAAACAGAAGAACAAAGGTTTCTACCGTGGACTTTGTTTTGAGGTCACATCTGGTGGCATTCAGGGCCTACTCTGGACTCAGGCTGGGGGTCACTCCCATTGCTCAGGTGACCATGAGGTGCAGGGGATTGAACCCAGGTTTTCTCCATCAAAGCATATGCTAAGCATTTTCAGCTCTTTCCCTGCCCCATTACCTTAAACTTTGTTTCTGCAATGTAAATTTCTTTTGCAGGTAAAGAAATTCTTTTCACAGAAATTAATATTTAAAAAATCTTTTAATTTTGACAAGATCTTTTCAACTGTACAGTTAAAGTCTTTCAAAATCACTTAACGCTTTCCTGGCAACATAAAGTAAGTGCAAAATCTATCTTAATTAGGTACATGCCAAAAATAAGTTGAGACATTTAACTTCAAATAGAAACTTTGAAACAATATAAAAACACCACATATGAAGAGAAATTCCTGCCCTTCCCAGTTTTCCAAAGGAAGTCAAAATGCCACCCTGAAGCAAGAGTGGAATTTCTGTGATGCAAATAATATCTTTAACAATAATAATAATAATAATAATAATAATTGTTCTTTAATCTAGGTGCTAGTTAGAAGTCTGTGTTTATTTAGTTTGTGAAAATACATCAAATACTGCACTAAATAATCAGGAAATATTTTTTAGAAAAGATAATATAACATTTTGTAATTCTAAGTATATGTACATACACACACACACACACACACACACACTATACTTTGTTTTTTTGTTTCTTGGGCCATACCTGGTGAAACTCAGGGCTTAATCCTGACTCTGCACTCAGGAATCACTCCTGGGGACTCATAGGACCATGTGGGATGTCAAGAATTGGCTGCATGAAGGCAAGTGCCCTACCCACTATACTATCTTTCTGGCCCTAACATACACATATTTAAGGAAAAATTAATTTGTTGTGAACTGAAATGGAGTACTCTTCTTATTTAAAGAAAAATGCTGATATAAAGGGAAATGAATGGGGGACAGGCTCCCAAGCAGAGCTTATAGGACTCATGGAAGGGTGGAGGGAGACTCCCTGTGATACTCAGCCTGCAATACTATGCTGCTTGGCCCAGAAGTGATGGCAGTACCAGGGATGGAACTCAGGGTCTCCAAGTGTCAGGCAGATGTTCCAGTCCTTTGATCTATTGCTCCACTCCAAATGGTGTTTTTATGGGAAGAAGTGAAGAAAACAATATCTTAAAATCAATAAATACACAATGAAATTTCTAAGACTACCTCTAGGAGTGATAGCACAGCAGGGAGGGCATTTGCCTTGCACGCAACTGACTTGGCCGACCTGTGTTTGATTCCTCCGTTCCTCTCGGCGAGCCAGGCAAGCTACCGAGAGTATCTCGCCTGCAAGGCAAAGCCTGACAAGCTACCCATGACGTATTCGATATGCCAAACACAGTAACAAGTCTCACAATGGAGACGTTACTGGGCCCGCTCGAGGAAATTGATGAACAACGGGAGGACAGTGCTACAGTGCTACCTCTAGGAGTAGATGTAAGTATCTCAGGTAAGTGTCTCTTTAACTATAGCCCACATTGGGCACTCAATAAAGATACTGGAATGGTTTATCAATTGTATATTCCTTAATTATGAAAACTGCTATAGATTGGTAAACACCTGTTTAAAAAAAATAGTTATTACACACCTAGTCTGTGTTAGGTCCATTTGTTTGGTATTATGGTAATGCAGAAGTGAGTTAGAGAACAGAGAGGTGGTAAGGAAAGAACAGTCAGGCAAATGGACTATCTTCCAAAATGGAAAATGAGCCAGGCCAAAGTGAAGTACAGATAAACAATGATGTAAAGGCAGGAGAGATCACATTTGAGCTTCTAAAGGAAGAGAAATTTTAGTTGGGCCTTAAAAGGCATCAAAGCAAAGTAAATAATTTTTTTACAAGATTCAAAACTTATCCTTCAGAATACAGATGGATCTATTTCATATACCAACTTAAGAGTCTATTTTACTATCATAATTATCTCTTCAGTTTCATATTTTTTTTTTTGAGGCACAGGGTAGGTTTTCCAAGCTGTGCTCAGGGCCCCTCCTACCAAGTCTTGGCTAGCTATTTAATATGAGGGTCCTCAAATGCCATGCACACTGATTGGCCCTGTGGTGCCAGAAATCACCTGAGCTACTCCCCAAAATGCAAAAAAGAAACCTTCTAATTAAGTTAAATAAGGCATTATTGATAATCAACCCAAAAAGCATGTCAGGAATATTCTCCCATAAATTTGACACTATTTGATGAATCATAAAATCATGACTCACTAAATCATAGAAAGAACACATGATTAGGAAGATAGGGGCTGGAAAGAGGCAGTGGGAATGTCTAAAACAGAGTAGAGCTACAGCACACGTTAATAACAAGATGAATTTAGCTAAATTGAAATTTTTAACAGAACTAGCTTAAAATTATATTGAGATTTTTTTATATTTAATGGTGGGTTAGGGCTGGAGCGATAGCATAGCGGTAGGGCGTTCGCCTTACAAGCAGCCAACATGGCCGACCGAGTTCGATTCCTCCGCCCCTCTCGGAGAGCCTGGCAAGCTACCGAGAGTATTCGATATGCCAGACACAGTAACAACAAAGTCTCCAATGGAGACGTTACTGGGCCCACTCGAGCAAATCGACGATCAACGGGAGGGCCTTTACCTTTACCTTTTAATGGTGGGTTTGGGGGAGGAGAGGCATTTTGGGGTAACACCTGGCAGTACTCAGAGCTTACTCCTGGCTCTATGCTCAGGGATCACTCTGCCACCACAGAGTGCACATAACAAAGAGTGTCCATCCTGCTGCCCCCACCACATGGTTACCAGAGAGAAGGGGGGAAGGTCAGGTAAACTGCATAGAAGAGAGACAGTATGGTGGGTAAGGTGCTTTCCTTACATGCAGCAAAGCCTTGTCAGGTCCCCAGCATTGCCAGGCATGATCCCTGAATGCGGAGCCAAGAGTAAGCACTAAGCACAATCAAGTGTGGGCCCCAAACAAACAAAGGGGCCAACTATATGAAAGATAGAATTAAACTTTTGGTGGTAAAAAATATATATGCATATACCTATGTATATACAATATAGTATATACAGATATTATTAACTAATGCACACCTGAAGCCTACGTAATGTAATTTGTTCACTGTAACAATGAGAATGATAAAATTAAAAAAAATTTTTTTAGGCACTGATTTCACTCTGAAGATTTCACCTAAATTAGAAAAAAAATGGTGTTCTCCTTCTGCACAAAGAGAATTCTCCTCTACAGTATTTATGATAGTAAAAACACTGGAAATGACCTAAATTTAGGGTCATGGATATAGTTCAGGGGCAGAGCAACTGCTTTACATGCATGAGGCTCTGCGTTCAATTTCAGGTACTGCCAAAGAAGAGAGGAACCTAAGTATCCAATAATAAGAATGTGGTAATAATTATGACTCAAGTACCATGTAGAAAAAAGTAGTCATTATAATAATAGTAATGTTTTTCCAATAACCAAAACCAACTATTTGTTTATAAAAAACAACTCAGTGAATAAAGCATCATATTTAAAAAAACATAACTACAAGGTAGTTCAATCATATAAAATATGTATAGTAAAAAGATAGAAACAAAGTATACTAAAATATTAACATTATCTGTCCTAGTGTGATAAAATGATTGTAGATTTTGTTATTGCCCTTTATCCCTTTTGACATTTTCTAAATATTTTATAAGAAAAACAATTACTTTATGAGCAAAAATACCATATTTTTTTTAAATGACTGGATTTGCTACTCCAGATTAGATTGGTCAAGATCAAGAAAAAGAAAACTTAACAAGGAATAGGGGAATAAAAATTGTATGGTGTCTTCCTTCCCTTAACATTTCCAATGGGTCTGTCTACTTGGCCTTTCACTGCTACAAGTAAACAAATATAGATTTTTAAAATATTGGTAGAATGCTCTCAAGAAGCTCCAGAAGCAGAATCAGGGGGAAAAATACCTTCAAAAGACACAGCAGAAAATAAGAGTAAACAAAATGAAGTCTGTGTCGCAAATGACAACACTGAAAAGAACCAGTATGCACACAAGGCAACAGAGGACATGAGCATGGTAGCAGTGAGATAAAGCACAATACATTTAGTCATTACATTTAGAAGCACTATTAATAGAGAAAGCCTCTTATATCATGTTAAAAATTAAAATCTAATACTTCGCAGCTTATAAAAAGTACATCTAAATAAAATATCACAAAAAGACTAAGAAACAGGCTGGATCTATTGTACAGTGAGTAGGGTGCTTGTGTGCAGACAACCTAGGTTCAATCCAGGATGCCCTATAGGGTTCCCCAAGCCCAGTCAAGAGTGATTCCTAAGTGCAGAGCCAGAGTTGGCATTCAGCACTGCCATCTGTGACCTAAAAACCACACACACACACACACACACACACACACACACACACGGAAAGAAAAGAATGTAAGTAAATTTACAATAAATTAAGAATGCAATTAAGTTACAATTAAGGCAAGAATTCTTCCAATTTTAGTATATGTGCTGCCGAAGCGAGCACAAGGCAAGAATTCTTAAGGGTTGGGGGGGGGAGGGATAGATGGGGGTGATGGGAGGGATACTGGGATCATTGGAGGTGGAGAAGGGGCACTGGTAGAGGGATGGGTACTTGATCATTGTATGACTGAAACGCAAGTACGAAAGTTTGTAAGTCTGTAACTGTACCCCATGGCGATTCACTGATAAAAAATTTTTTAAAAAAAGAATTATTAAGGGTTCTTTATTATTAAGGGGGCAGAGTCTCCTGCCCCTGTGCCTGGCTGTCCTCGCCGGGGCCCCTTGGAGGGGGTGGGTTGAATTTCCCTCCGCCCCCTCCGAGCAGAGCTCCGGCAGCCGAAGACCTCCAGAACCAGCCACAACCATGCTGAGACCACTCTCCACACTCATGAAGGTACCAGCAGAGGAACAAAGGCATGCGGGTCCCGGGGCTGAGATCTCCAAGCCTGGTCGGATAGAGGCTGATCATCCTCCACCCAGATCCTCCATCCTCCAGTAGGCAGGGGTCACACCCACCAACTGACCCCCAGCACCGTGTAATCCCATCAACGGCCAAGACCCAAGATCTTATTCTTACTTTGGACAACCTGGCAGGCTACCGAATGTAACCTGCCCCCACGGCAGAGTCTGGCAAACTCCCCATGGTGTAGCCAATATGCCAAATACCAGTAACAATGATGGGTCTCATTCTCCTAACCCTGAAAGAGCCTTGAATATGGCACTTTTTAAAATCTCAGGGCTAGGGATGAAGGAGACGTTACTGGTGCCTGCTCAAGGCAATCGACTAACAACAGGATGATCGTAATTGTGATCGAAGGGTTATTTTGAATTCATAGAAACACTACATACTCCCCAAGAGTAAGTGGCAAAAGACACAGGCAAAGAATTCACAAGGAGGAAAATATTAGTAAACTATAGGAGTGGCATTGCCTTTCAGTTGTTTTGTTTTATTCTCCACTGTGGGCACATGGAGTCAAGAGCGATAGCCCAGCAGGTAGGGCGTTTGCCTTGCACGCGGCTGACCCAGCAGACCCGGGTTTGATTCCTCCACCCCTCTTGGAGAGCCTGGCAAGCTACCAAGAGTATCTCGCCCGCACGGCAAAGCCTGGCAAGCTACCCGTGATGTATTCGATATGCCAAACACAGTAACAAGTCTCACAATGAAGACGATCCTAGGCCCACTCGAGCAAATCAATGAACAATGGGAGGACAGTGCTACGGTGCTATAGTGGGCATGACAAAACTTCCCAGACTCTTTTCAGTGAGATGCATCCATGTAACTAGGTAGTTACAATGAAACATAAGAAGAAATAAGTTTGTCTTATGCAGGACAAGGACTTAAGGGTCAGGGAACCAGCATCATACACTTTTCTTTCATTAGGGATGGTACTTTAGAAAGACCACATAGGATGTGAAGCCAAAGATGGTATACTGGTACTGAATCTCCCCTGCAGAAAAATTAATCCTTGTTGCTTGTTGCTGTTTTGTTTGTTTGGTTGGTTGGTTTTGGTCTTGGGGTGACACATTGCAGTGCTCAAGGACAATTCCCAATGAAGTACTTGGAGCTCAGGCTACCGTACAAGGATGGGTTAAATCTAACCCATCTAGATTTAACCCATCCTTGTATGGTAGCAAGCAAAGCAAATGCAACAGCCCTTTCAGCTACTTCCCTGGACCCTAACCTGTGCTTTTCAAGCTTCTGAAGTTTGCTGCCTTTATATATAATCAATTCTTTCCTGCTTTTATTAATACAATGTCAAATTGCCCAAATAACCAAGAAATTCAAGTTGAGAGACAAGGTATGATTTATCACCCATTAAAAAACAACAACAAAAAAACTTAAAATAATACAGTGGGAGAAAAGATAATCAGTGGATAATCAATATTATTAGTATAAATCAATATAAACAGTGTCAAATAAATATCCACATAGAAACATATTTATGTTGACCTCTTTCTCACATGAAACATAAACAAAAATGTTCCAGGTAGATATAAATAAGAAAAAAAGTTTTTTGTTTTGATTTTAGCCACATCTGGAAGTGCTCAGGTTATTCACGGCTCTGCACTCTGGAATTACTCCTGGTAGTGCTTGGATGATCACATGGGATGTCCTAGATCGAATGCAGGTCAGCAGTGTACAATGCAAGCACACTACCTGCTGTCCTATCTCTCTGGCCCCCAAATAAGAAAAAATTTTAAAATAAAAATTTTAAAATAAAATAAACAAAAAAGCCAGCATGGAGTATCGATAAGCGAAGGTTTCTTAAACTGGACAGAAAATGTGCTAATCATAAGGAACAAATTTGGCAGGTGGAACTGTATTAAGATTAAGAACTTTTGATCAACAAACATGCATGCTTTAAGATGGTGTCTTAACAAATACAAATACAATGTTGAATGAAAGAATACAGAAGTGAAAATTTACATACTGGGTCCTGCGAGATACAGCAGGGGTTAAGGTATTTGTTTTTCATGCAGCAGACCTCAATTCAGCAGGTGTAGTGCTTGCCCTGTGTATGGCCAACCCTGGTTCCATCCCAGGAACTCCATATGTTCCTCAAGGACCCTCCCAAAGCGAGCCTTGAACACAGAGCAAGGAGTAAATCCTAAACACAACTGGATATGACAAAAAAAAATTATATACTATGAAATTCCATTTACCAAAAGTTCTAAAACAGGGAAAACCATTTTATAGTGCTAAAAACTGATACCGAGGACCACTGGGTATGCATGGCAAAATTTCTGGTAATGTTCTGTTTCTTGATTTAGGTTCAGGTTCTGTAATCTGTTTCCAGTGAAAAGTTATCAAGTTGTACACTTATATTTGTATACTTTGGTGCATATGTGTTTTAGTTCAATCAATGCTTATATATAATAAAAACTGAAGACCTCTGGAACCCAGCCACAGTCATGCTAAGACCACTCTCCACACGCTCAGACGAGCCTCATGCACGAAGGAACCAGCAGAGAAACCCAGGTGTTCAGGACCCAGGACTGAGATCTCTAAGCCTGCTCAGATTGGGACTGGGCCTCCTCCACCCAGATCTCCCCATCTTCCAGTAGCTAGACAGTTACACCCACCAACTGCCGTGTAATGCCACCAATGGCCAAGATCCAGAGACTATAAAACCAAGCTCCTGCATTGGTGGCCGCGCTACCTCTTATTGTCTAGTTTTCGCTCTCAGAGAACCTGGCAGGCTACCGCATATATGCCTGACTGGGAACACCTGTAAAGGTGATTAGAGGCTGCCATAAAAGGTTCCAACCCTCTCGGAGAACCTGGCAAGCTACTGAGAGTATTCCGCCTGCACAGCAGAGCCTGGCAAGCTACCCGTGGCGTACTCGATATGCCAAAAACAGTAACAATGATGGTCCTCATTCCTCTGACCCTGAAAGAGCCCCCAATATGCCATCGGGCTACACTAGCACGTGACAGGGATGAATGGAGACGTTACTGGTGGCCACTAGAGCAAATCGATGAACAACGGGGTGATAGTGATGACAGTGATATAATGAAAAATAACCACAGATACATAATACCAAATTATGCAAATATCTAGTTAAACCTATTCTCATATATTACTAATATCACAGATACGCTGGCACTGTATTTGCACAAATGATGCATATATAACTTATCACAGATACGCTGGTATTTTCCATTTTGGAAAATAATCTGAATAGCTATGTTCAACATACATTATCTATGTAAGACTGAGTCTCATGTTTACCCTTTCCTTCCCTTTGTTATTGTGAAGACTGGGGTCACATACCACAGTTGTGGTGCTCACACACATTTGATTGCTGTGTGCCAGAGATCACTCACATTTTTATGGCACCTAAGATGCCCAGCAGTAGAGCTACTGGGATCCTGCTTGATGCTTCTGAGATGGTGGCAGGGATTAAACACCAGTCCTCACATTTGCAAGGCAAGCACTTTACCACTGAGCTATTCCCATTTTTAACAAGTCTCCCTAGGGAAAAAATAAAAAATATAGAGGGCAAACTATGACTAAATATGTTTCTAAAAAGAGAAAATGTCAACTCTGACTATAGCAAGTCTTGTTGATATACTTATTTAAAAAATATTTTTTAATTGAATCACCAGGAGATACACAGTTACAGAGTTACTCATGATTGGGTTTCAGTCATACAAAGTTCCATCACTGGTCCTTTGACCAGTGCACATTTCCCACTATCAATGTCCCCAGTTTCTCTCCTACCTAGCTTCCCTTGTTTATACACTGTTTTTTTTCCAACTGGTTATGACTGCTTTGAAAAGTTGATCACAATATGATATAAGTCTTCAGGATGATGTAAAGTAAGGAAAAAGGAAATTGTTTTAACCAAATTATTATAACTAAATAAGATATAATTTAAAATAAAATTAGTAGAAAGAAAATCACACAAATGATGCATATACAACTTCCTGCCAGTCTCATCCACTCACATGACTCTTAAGAATCACATATGTAATGATGACTCTTAAGTCTATCCAGTTCACATGATTCTCCTGAGCTCTAGAACTTTTAAACTGCTTACTACATATCTCCCCTGGGATGTTCTATGGGTCCCTCAGTTTCTCCCTCCTATATTCATTATCTTGGGTAGAAATGATGCAAGAAATAAGAAAAGACATCAGGGCTCAGTTATTCAAACCAGAGATCTGAGAATCATTCTTATTTCATTCCACTCTTCATTCCACACCACTCAGCTCTCTTTATTCCCTAAGTCTAATGTCTCCTAAAATAATCTTATAAGTTAATTTCTATTCGTCCATCCATCCATCTATCCATTCATCTATCTTCCACTATTATAGTTATCATTTTTCTCCTAGATTACTGCAAAAGTTTTCTATGTAGCCTTAGTACTTTACCTTCAGTTTAATTTCTTTCAGTCCAGCTTCTGTGGTTTTATTTGTAATACCAAACCTGAACATACTGTTTTTACTTAAAAATTCTTTTATGGTAGCTAGGGATATAACTCAAATAGTAGAAGATTTAGCCAGCATGTAAGAGGCTCTGAGTCCAATCTCTGAACTGTACGGCCCTGTTAGAATCACCACACCAGGTGTGGGCCTCTATCAAAAAACAAAGAACAGGGGTAGGAGCGGATAGGATAATACAGCAGATAGGATGCTTGACCTGCATGCACCCTGGGTTTGATCCCTGGTAGCCTATAGGGTTCTATAAGCCTTGCCAAGAATGGTCCTGAGCACTGAGTCAGGAATAAGCCCTGAGCATGGTTGGGTGTGCCCCCCAAATAAAACTAAACAAAACCAAGAAAAAACAACAATAACAAAGTAAACATTAAAGTAAAATTCTTACCTGATTACTCACAAGTGAATGGATAAGATTCACAATCTCTGGCACAGCCTATGTAGTAAATTTTTTTTCTTTAAAGAAAAAAATCTTGTTATCACCTGCCTGTCTTTCCAGTTTTCTTTCTGGTTACTCCCTCTTGGGAATTCCGTACTTGGTCACACCAAATTTATTACAGTGGCCAAACAGGTTATACTCTTTGCTTCACTTCTGTCGGTTTCTTCCAGCTCAGAATTCCCTTTTATCTCCCATCTCCTGCTGATGTTACTTTGCTGGTCCATCATCAAAGACATAGTTCAAGCTTTTCATTGACTGGGAAGACCTCAAGAATCATATTTTTTTATGGTTGTAATAACAAGATACACAACACTTTCCATCTTGCTTTTATAACTAACATTAAGTCATGAACAATTGTTTTGAGTTTGAATTTTGAGTTTTGAGTTTGAGTTTTGAGTTTGCTACAGTACCTTTTATAATTAGGGCTGGAGCGATAGCACAGCGGTAGGGCGTTTGCCTTGCACGCAGCCAACATGGCCGACCCGAGTTCGATTCCTCTGCCCCTCTCGGAGAGCCCGGCAAGCTACCGAGAGTATCTCGCCTGCGCGGCAAAGCCTGGCAAGCTCCCTGTGACGTATTTGGTATGCCAAATACAGTAACAAGTCTCACAATGTTACTGGGCTCGCTCGAGCAAATCGATGAACAACGGGAGGACCGTGACCATGACCTTTTAGAATTACTATTTTAACATGTAATGGTTAAAATATTACTATTTTAACTATCTTACAATAACTTATATTATTATATTCTTTATAATATTTTCTGTAATCTTAACTTACATAATATATATTAGGTGTAAGAATATAATACATTATATCCTTGTATAAGAGTATAATATACTATCACATTACATTCTTATATCTACATTCTCTACTTTGACAGCATACTGTGATATGCTTAATTAAGTTACTTACCACTTTGCCTTGCATTTTTGTTTTACATGTTCATCCCTTCCACTTGAAGGCAGAAATTTTTAAAACAAGTTACCAAATTAAATATTTTATTTTATTTATGGTGGGGGAGGCATTGGGCCACAGTTGGTGGTGTCAGGGTTTACTTCTGGCTGTGTACTCAGAATCATTTCTGGCAATTCTTGGGAAACTGTATGTAGTGCTGGTGATTGAAGCTAGGATAGGCTGCATTCAAGGAAAGCACCTTAACCTTGCACTATCTCTCTGGCCCAGGGACAGAGATGTTTATTGCGTTTCTTTCTGTACTCCTAGTACAGACTCTGCTACAGAGTAGCAGGTTCACAGGATAAAAATAAATGAACAATGAAATGGTGTTATTTGTGTGTGTTTGTGTTAGTCCATAGAATATAAGTAATTTTTTTCTTTCCTTAATTGAGCAAACAACTTACTCATTTAGATTCAACCAACTTTAAAGAAAAGCAGTGGGAGAGGAAGGATTTAGAACACAATTTTCAGCAATATTATATTAGCTTCATAACTTTAAATTAATAAAATATCTTATGACTCCCTTTGCTATCTATCTATGAAACTAGATATGCACATTTGCTATCTCCTGCTGTTTCTTAACACACTTCAGAGTGTCTAATTAACGGTTAACTCTCAGTCCTTATCTTACCAGTACTTTTAACAGTATTTGACTCAGCTGATTACACTCTGCCTTTAGGACACTTGGGACCCTATCCTGCATTCCCTTCTACCATAACGCCTCTTTTTAATCAGCTCTGCAGTCAGACCCTCCACTTCTTCTGATGCACTAAATACTGGTGCTTTCAAAAATACCTTGACTCTTCTCCTTCCCCCGTCCTCTTCCTATAATCATCCATTTCATTCCCTTTGACCTGGTTCTCCAGCCTGGCAGTCTTTTAGAATCACCTGACAAGATTTTAAAAACAATAACTCCAGGCCCTTTTTACATCAGAATCTAAAGAAACAAATTAGATAGGTTTAAAAGCATCTAGATCATTTTAACATCGAAGCAGCATGGGATGGGTTCAAATACATGTCTGTGAAAAATAGTTCAAAATATAGCACCCCTAACCCTGCCTTTTCTCTCATCTTCCACCTCTTATATCCAACTGGTTCTCAATTACTTCGCTTGGTGCATTTAATAATTGTAGCACTTAGTGGCCAGTCAGGCATTCTAGAGGAAAGGGCAGCTCAGATAGAGAAGGGAACACCAAATAAAGGGTGTTTGGAGGATCCTCCCAGGAGGGGAGATGCATGTCGAAAGTGGACTATGGACTGAACATGTTTGCCACTCAATGCCTCTTTTGCAGACCACAACACCCCAAAGGAGAGAGAGAACACAGGGGATTGCCCTGCCACAGAGACAGGGGGGATGGGGGGATGGGGGTGGAGGGATATTATCCATGGTGGTGGAAAATGGGCACTGGTGGAGGGATGGGTATCTGATCATTGTATAATCAAACCCAAGCACAAAAAATTGTAAATCTACAACTGTACCTCATGGTGTTTCACTAATAAAAAAAAATAATAATTGTAGCACTTTAGCACTGTCCTCCCATTGTTCATCGATGTGCTGAGTGGTCACCAGTTATGTCTCCATTGTGAGACTTGTTGTTACTGTTTTTGGCATAATATGCCAGAGGGAGCTTGCCAGGCTCTGCCGTGAGGGCAGAATACTGTCAGTAGCTTGCCGGTCTCTCCGAGAGGGATGGAGGAATCAAACCCGGGTTGGCTGCATGCAAGGCAAATGCTCTACCTGCTGTGCTATCGCTCCAGTCTTTTAATAATTAGCACACCCAAAATGAAGCTTTTAATTTTTGTCACCCCAGTCTGGTCTTTCTCCATTCTTCCCATCTGCTGCCCCAAACCCCAGGAATTGTCTTTGGTTCTACACTGCTCCCACTTTTAACTTTACATAATTAAGTTATGAACTGCCGGACACAAAAGGCATTTACACATTTTAACATTTCTCCTCTTCTCTAAGGCTTTTATTGCCCAGGCAGGCATGTCTGAGAGAAAGCAATAAGATAGTGAGGGTCTCCCTGTTCCTGCTCCCGCATTTCCACCTCCCACCCACAGTGGCCATAGAGATTGTCAACAAATATAAATCTCATATTATTCCCTTGCTTAAGATCCTTTTCTTAGAGGATCCTCTTCCTTTTCAAGGACTATTTGGCCTTTTCCCGCTACAAAGCAAACAAATGTGGATTTTACAAATATTGGCCGAGGGGATCAGAGATATAGTATAGTGGGTAGGGTGCTTGCTTTGCAACTGGGGTACTATTCCTGGCACACTATATGGTCCCCACTCCCCACCAGGAGTGATCCCTGAGCACAGAGTCAGGAGTAAGTCTGAGGAACCACTGGGAGTGGCCCCCAAATCAACTTATATTGGTAGAAAGCTCTCTGGGAGCTCTTCGGATAGAATCAGGAGAATGTATATTTTAAAAAAAAAATCACAGCAGAGAATGAAGGCAAGCAACATCAAGTCTGCGGAACAAGACAGTGTTGAAAAGAAGCAGTTTGTACACATAGCAACAGGGGCACAACAACATGGCAGTAGTGAGATTAAGTTTAGTTATTAAATTTAGAAGCACTATTAATAGGAAAAACATCTCAATTGTGTTAAAAATTACAGTTCAGGGGCTGGAGAGCTAGTACAGCAGATAGGGCGTGTTAGCCTTGCATGCCTCTGGCCCGGGTTTGATCCTAGGCATTCTATACGGCCCCCTGAGCACTGCCACGAGTACTTGCTTAATGCAGAGTCAGGGGTCACCCCTGAGCATTGCTGGGTATGGCCCCAAACCAAAATAAAAAAATTAAAATTTAATGTTGGAGAAATAGCATAGCAGGTAGAGAGCTTGCCTTGCATGTGGCTAAATCAGGTTGAATCCTTGAACCATAAATGTTCCCCTGTGCCCAGTCAGGAGTGATCCCTGAGCAGACAGTTAGGAGCAAGGCCTGAGCACAGCTAAGTGTGGCCCCAAACCAAACACAAATGTTTTAAAAATTAAAATTTAATATTTCAAGGCTTTGGGAAGGGCCAGGGATGTAATTCAGTGGTAGAAAACTTGCCTTGCATGTATGATGCCTTGGTTTTAATCCCTGACACTGAAAAATAAAACAAAAACCCTCTGGTAATTATTTTGATAACGTAAAAGAAATTACAATCTTGGTACACAAGTGACTTGGTTCCTGTCTAGATCTTCTGCCTTTCCCTCACACTTTTTTTTTTTTTGTAGGAGTACTGCTATTTATTCAGCCACTGATTAGCTGATTGAATTGGGCATGAACTTCACTCCCTCACACTTTTATGCCTTGCTTGCCACATTGACCTTCCTAAAGATAATTTTTTTTAAAAATTTTATTTATTTATTTTATTTTTTTATTAGTGAAACACCATGAGGTACAGTTTTTTAAGTAAAGCAAATTTATTTGGGAAATAAAGGAATCGGAGAGAGAGAGAGAGAGAGAGAGAGAGAGAGACAGTTTGACAGAGACAGAGAGACAGAGAACCAGAACATGGAATTATCCAGAGTAGAAAAAACAGAATGAGAGAATGGCTTTTGGGAGAAGGTTCTATACAGTTTCTCCAAATTGTCTTTACCCGGAGTTCTTTGCCTATATAAAAATTAACCTGCGTATTGTCACAAAGAAAAAGCCTTGAACTATTAATGGTCCTTTCATATTCTCTCTCTCTCTCTCTCTCTCTCTCTCTCTCTCTCTCTCTCTCTCTCTCTCTCTCTCGGTCCTTTCATATTCTTATCATCACCTTTAGACTCTCTGTAGTTTCTCCTTTCCTGAGGGGGGGGGGTCACCTGTGACATTTCCTCACAGCGGAGCTGTGCTCCTTTCACGTGGGGATTACACATTAACAAATGTTTGCGGGCTCTCTGGGCAGCTCTCTCCCGCCACCCGCGCAGTGCTCTCAAGTCGCTTCTCCACCAGGGATGGCAGTTGCCTTGGATGGACAAAGGAAGAACGAGGGCCAAGCTGGTCGCTGATTAGTTGCCGATTATTTGATCTCTCATCTCTCCAGCTCTCTCCAACCCTCTCTCTAACTCGTTCTACAATGCTCTCCGCGACTCTTCTCCAATCTCCCCAGCCACTCTTACTCTCTCCTCTCAGCCTTCTCTCTAACTCGCAACCTTCTCCTCTAACTCTGCGTCTCTTCTCTCCATCTCCTTCAATGCCCCCTGACTCCCAACAGCCGCTCTTTTTTTAATCTCTTTCACCATGCAGCAGCCCCCCTCCAAGCCTCCCCACAGGAAGCGCAATCAAAAATGTTTTTCTAGACTTCCCCACCACTTGCAGCCCACAAGGGCAAAACAACCCTTAAGGTGTGTTTCTCCTCTCCTTAGACCAGCAACTTAATTAATATCTTTAATTCTACTTCCTAATATTTACTATTCTGTAAGGACACAGTTACAGACACTTTTAGGCTTATAGGGTGATTCTCCTGGGGACATCTTACCACAGACTCGGACTACAGTGCTCAGGTCAGACCGATCATTCCTAACCCCAGGGTCCAAATCTAGTTATTCCTTTTTGGATCATGACAGAATTTGTCCATGACCAAGCTCTTAACTTGTAGTTAAGCACTAGGGCACTTTGGCCAGGCCCATTTTGATGACAGGGTATCTCGTAGCTCATAGCTCACCGCTTGCCCTGGGTCCATTCAGTCCCTCGTTGGGACCCTGCTTTTGGGGATATAGGTAGTAAGAGCAACTGAGGCTTAAGTTGAGAGAGCAGATGTCCAGGAGGTAATACTATCTGGAGTCAATCAACTCCCAAACCACTGGCTTGTCTTTTTAATTGTCTTCCTGTATTCATACAAAAACCAATTGTTCTGAAATAGCTAACCATGCAAAGGACATTAAGGAGAAGAGAAAAAAAAACAATATTTACAAGTCAGAATCTGATCAGGAGACAAAAGTAATTGACAGGTTGAGAGACAATAAGCAAACACAAGATCCCAGCGGCCAGGGAGGAAGGGCAAACCAATGTTATCCTACAGTCATCCTTCATGGGTGGAGCCTCAGTATCTTCTGAAAGATAATCTCTAGAGAGAGCAAGTATATTCCCATCTAAGAACCTTTTCAAAAATTGTTCCCTCTGCCTGGAAAGTTCTTCCAGCCAACCATACCATTGCCTGTTCCCCCACTTCATACAGGTCAACGGACAAATGCCTCCTCCTCAAGAAGCAGTCCTCAAATACTCTCTTCCAGGATGGGGTGGGCCACACTTTACAGTGCTGAGGGCTTATTGCTGGTTCTGTGTTCAGGGTTCACTACTGTCAGTGCTCTGGAGACACATGTGGTGCCGGGGATCAAATCAGGCTCAGGCGAAAGCAAGGCAAATGCCCTACTTGCTATTCTCTCCCTGGTCCCTACTGCCCTATTTTTAGTCCAGTTCCCCTTCTGCCTACTTTTCTTTTCTTTTCTTTTTTTTTGGGGGGGGGGGGTTGGTGAGCACACAGGTGATGTATATAGGCTATTCCTGGCACAGTGCTCAAAGGAATGTGAAGTGCTGGGGGAGTGAGCAAAGCATGGGATCCAGTCCTTAAGCTACCTCGTGGGGCCACCTCCCTTCCTTTAGAGTTCTTCAGCCCTATCTGAAAGTAAACATATGCATCCTTTCTTTGTTAATGTTCTATATTTTTAATACTAAGATGCAAGCTCCATGAAGGCAGACCTTGATTTGTTCAGACCTGGCTTCCTAGCACCTAAAACACCGTCTATTTTTCACCTGCAACGTACCTGAATTTAGTCAGAGGTCTCACAATGAAGATATGATAATTACACTAGTAGCATTTTTTCTTTGTTTGTATAATATAAAACAAAGGTATATGTTACAGTCAACATGATTTAGACTCAATGAAATATGATAGTAGGCATTTGATAAATATACCTACTATCATGTTGGGACATTGACTAAACATATGAAAATAAATATTAGCATACTGAGGCCAAAAAAATAATCAACTTCCTGATTCTCTTGTACATAAAGGAAATAGAAGAAATATTTGGGCTGGAGAGATAGCACAGTGGGTAGAGAGTTTGCCTTGCACGCAGCCAACATGGCTGACCTGAGTTCGATTCCTCCACCCCTCTAGGAGAACCTGGCAAGCTACCAAGAGTATCTCGCCCGCACAGCAAAGCCTGACAAGCTACCTGTGACGTTTTTGATATGCTAAACATAGTAACAAATCTCACAATGTTACTGGGCTCACTCGAGCAAATCAATGAACAACGGGAGGACACTGATAGTGATAGTGATTTGATTAAGATTTTGAGTGTTTACAATAGTCAAAATCTGGAAAAAAACCGAGTGTCCGAGAACAGATGACTGGTTAAAGAAACTTTGGTACATTTATACAATGGAGTACTATGCAGCTATTAGAAAAGATGAAGTCATGAAATTTACATACAAATGGTACTATGTGGAAAGTATCATGCTAAGTGAAATGAGTCAGAAAGAGAGGGATAGACATAGAAACATTGCATTCATCTGGGGGATATAAAGTAACAAATTGGGAGACTAACACCCAAGAATAGCCAAGATAAGCACCAGGAGGTTCACTCCATGGCTTGGAGGCCAGCCGCACATCCTTGGGGAGAAGGCAGCTCAGATAGAGAAGGGAGCACCAAATAAAGGGTGTTGGGAGGATCCTCCCAGGATGGGAGATGCATGCTAAAAGTAGACTATAGACCAAACATGATTGCCGCTCATTGCCTCTTTTGCAAACCACAGCACCCAAAAGGAGAGAGAGAGATCAAAAGGGAATGCCCTGTCACAGGGGTAGGGTGGGATGCGGGGGGGTAGGGGGTGGGAGGGATTCCGGGAGCACTGGAGGTGGGGAATGGGCACTGGTGGAGGGATGGGTACTCAATCATTGTATAACTGAAACCCAAGCACAAAAATCTGTAAGTCTACAACTGTACCTCATGGTGTTTCACTAATAAAAATAAATTAATTAATTTTAAAAATGTTACTGGAAAAAAAAGATTTTGAGTGTTTAAAAAAAGTACCATTCAGGAATAAAAGATGTTCATGGGTGCCAGGTAGAGAGAAAGTGCTGAGTTTCTCCTTGGTTTCTGCTGTAGAGCACTTGGCATGCAGAAATTGAGGCAATGCAGAGAGAAACCAATTTTGAAACAGAACTGGTTATCCAAGAATAAAAAGTATCAAGGATCCTGGAAAAAGATTCATCTAGAACCTTTGTTCAACATAAGAACAAGGTAACTTATATTGAACCAAATTTATTTAGAAAGATGTGAGGGGAGAGAAAGAGAAGAGTATGTTTCAAGAGAACACAGGCTTGGCAGAGACAATCTTAAACAAAATATTTCTATATTGATGCACTGATGTTTTATTAGCAGCTAGAAATTCTGCATGTTTATTATATACCAGGCACCATATAAGATGTTTATGTGCATTATCGGACGTGATGCTAGCACTAAACTCTGTGAAAGAAGGTACTATTGTTGGTTTTATTACACAAATGAGAAAAATGCGGCTTAGAGGGCTTAAGAGTTTGTCTAAGACATGCAGGTATTTAGGAACACAAGAAAGCTGAAGTCCAAAGTCCAGGCTCTCAAATGCTTTGCATATTGCCTTATATGTACAGGGACTATGCTGTGAATCTCTCAATGGTACAATTTTGATCTCTTTTTTTATATTTTTCCTGGCCGAGCCGGGTTCGATTCCTCCGCGCCTCTCCAGAAGCCCGGCAAGCTACCAAGAGTATTTCACCCGCGCGGCAAAGCCTGGCAAGCTACCCGCGACATATTCAATATGCCAAACATAGTAACAACAAGTCTCAAAAAAAACGGAGACGTTGCTGGGCCTGCTTGAGCAAATGGATGAACAACGAGAGGACAGTGTGTGTGTGTGTGTGTGTGTGTGTGTGTGTGTGTTTAATTTTTAATTTTAATTATTTTTACAGACATAAACTTTCGTGATTACGTTTCAGTCATATAATGTTCAAGTACCCATACCTCCACCAGTGCCCATTCTCCACCACCAATATCCCCAATATCAAATTTATTTAGAAAGATGTGAGGGGAGAGAAAGAGAAGAGTATGTTTCAAGAGAACACGGGCTTACCCCACCCCTTCCCAGCCCCTGCCTCTGTGGCAGGCATATTTCTTCATTCTCTCTCTGTCTGTCTCTGTCTCTCTCTCTCTCTCTCTGTCTCTCTCTCGTGGGTGTTATGGTTTGCAATACAGGTACTAAGTGGCCATCATGTTTGGTCCATAGGGCTCAATTTCTATCACTTAAGGTTGGGAAGTGTGCTCCTCAACTCCTCACTCATTCCACCTTCCTGGTCATCTTTCCTCTTGCTTGACCATTAACAAAGAAGAAATAGCCTTAGATACAGACATACCTGATAACAGCAGAGAAAATAAAACTATCAAGCAGGCCAGAATAACTGTAGAAAGGTCTGATGATCAAAATAACCCAGGTTTCTTTAGCAAAACATTAACTGAAATGGATCAGGAATCAATCTGCTTTATGAAAACCACAGAGAAGCTTATTGTCTAAATAGAGTCAAATGAATCGGTTTCAATGTATATAGCTTTTGTATCTTTCGTTAAACGTTCATAGATTTATTAAACTGAAGAAGTGTAAATTTGAGTTTTGGCTTATATCACTCTGTTGGTTTGGGCTACTGATTTAATTTAATGTTATCAAAACCAATTTTAGTTATCAAATATTACTATCTTTTACACTGGTGAACTGATGATGTTAGCTTCATGTATGCATTTCTTTTCTTTTCTTTTTTCTTTTTTTTGTTTGTTTTTTGGCCACATCTGCTGGTGCTCAGGCCTTACATTGGGCATGCTCAGTAACAATATGATCCCCGGCCAGCCGGGGATCAAACCCAGGTCAATTATGTCAGGCAGTGCCCTACCTGCTGTACTATTTCCCCAATCCTTCATGTATGCTTTTCATTGTATTGGATAATTCAGTGTGTTTTCGGTGCTGTAATTTCGAATGACTCTGCAAGGTTCTCAGGTAGCTCTCACCTGCTCAGTTACAGCTTTTTATAGTCCCATCTAATGATGAATTTGAAAACTATTCTAATATTTATTGCTATACCAGAACAGTCTTATTTTTCACATAAGAAGGTGTGGAATAGAAATTTCCAACTATACTGGGACATTGTCTGTGCTACTGTGGTGACAAGCATGGTTGTATAGTGGTGTGACCAATTTATTCATTTCCTTAATAACCTTCATCATTGTAGTGAGTCATCCCTGTCTCTTATTCTAAATTATAGGGCATCGTTTTATTACCAAACCAAATGAATATACATGAAGATATTTTTTCCTTTCTTGCTCTCATTTCCAAGATCCAATTTTTTCATAATCTTGCTGTTGAAAGAATTAGACAAAGGCAAGCTAGAATCATGGTTAAGAGGAAGAAGAGGTTAGAAGAGGTGTGGATTCTCCCACTTCCACCAATTTTTCCAGACATCTTTCAGAGACTTTGAAATGTGGCTAGGTTTCTGTGAGTCTGCCATTTAAATGAGTCCCCTCCATTCTTCTGATGAAAAAAAGAAGAGGGGGGATGTCATTTTCTATGTAACAATCAAGCAGGCAATATTTGCTGTTCATCATTTTACAATTCTGTATATCAATTCATGAAAGAAAAATGTTTAAGAAGCTATCACCTCAGGAGGCAAAAGAGCACACCTAAGGAGGTGGTGTCAGAGAAATTCAAAAATCAAACTCATGGAACAGATTACCTCAGCTAATTATCAGGTGTTTCAACTGTATATCATTCTTCTTAAGTATGGATCATTGAAATCACATGCTAGTAACATAGGAGTGCCACTGACTAAGGAGATCAATTTGTTTTCTCCTATGATTCCTGGAAACAGGGGGAAAACTGTCAACAAGTTAAAATTGCAACATATCTTAACTTGTTGCTTCAGTAATGCTGGAGATTTTTCTACATAAAACCCTTGTATTAAAAGTGAGAGAATGCTACTTAGACAAAGATATGAAACCAAATTTTCAGCCAAATGAGTCACTTGACTTGTTAGAAAGAGCATGTGGGCAAAAAACAATGGGAAAAAGAGTTGCTTTATATACTGTTCAAAGTAAAAGAAGAGACTTCTCATGCCATATAAAATTATAGGCCTAGTACAAATGTTGAAAGTTCAGAGATGGTTAATGCTAATGATTGAGGGCTTTTATTTAAATCGAAGAACAGATTCATTCTATAATAAACCTTAAGCAGAAGAAAGTTTCCATTTGATTTTTAAACAAAACCAATAAAGATTTGCCATTTGCTCTGATCTTTCAACAGAAGCCAAATAATTAATGTCTCATTAAGGAAAACAGTGTTTGAAACAAAATATGGTGGGTTTTCTTTTTATTATTAACTGAACATAAAACGTCAAAGTTGGTAGTAAAAACCTCAACATCACCAAGACCGCCAAATTGTCAAGTGAAAGTAATGTTGATTTGCTTTCTTACTTCAGTTAATTCAAATCATTCCATGTGCTTAAGCAAAGGGATATAAATATAATGATTCTGAAGCATTAGTAAGCATCTGAAAAGCCAGAGGAAAAAAAAACAAAAGCAGCAACATGAACCCAACACGACTTTAGGGAAAATTTTACTTTTTATAACATAATTGTAGAAAAATATGACAGAATCCTTGTTGATTAACATAGTAATAATTACTTCAGGCACAAAGTATCACATTATTATTAAGAAAATGTAAATCCAAACAACAGTGAGTTGTCATCTCACACTGAGAGACTAACACCCATCACAAAGAACAAAATAATGTTGTCATGGATGTGGGGATTAAGGGATCCTCATTCATTGCTGGTGGGAATAAATGTTGATTTCTCCAGGCTTTTTGGAAAACAGTAAGGACATCTCAGAAAACTAGGAATTGAGCTCTCATTTGACCTAGCAATTCTACTTCTTGGCATCTACCCCAAGGGCCCAAAAACTCTCTTTAAAAAACACTAAAAAAAAAAAAAGACATTTGCACTTCTATGCTTATTGCATTGCTATTAACAAACACCAAAATCTGTAAACAATCCAAGTGTCCAAGAGCAGATGACTGAATAAGTAAACTATGTTTTCTTATCAGTCAAATACTATTCAGCTATAAGAAAAAATGAAATCAAGCAATCTGCTATTACACAAATGGATTTGGAGAGTATCACATTGAGTGAAGTTAATCAGGAGAGGGATAGATACAGAATGATCTCTCTCAGATGTGGGATATAAAGATACATAGAAGGAGAATAACAAATGCCCAAAGGCAACAGAAACTGAGAATGGTCTTCAGTGGTAATCGTGAGTGTGTGTGGGAATGTCTGTGTGGAGTAGGATTGGGGGGATACTGAAAAATGGCGGAGTGAAGTGGACTCTGGTTGAGGGTGTGATGCTGGAATAAGTTACTCAAGAATCCCTATAATAGTATTGTAAATTACACTGCCGAAAATAAAATTTTTTAAAAGGGAAACTGGAGAGATAACTCAGTGGGTAAGATGCTTTCTGTGGATATAGCTGGCCTGGGTTCAATTCTTGGTATACTATATTATCCCCCTGAGCCTTCCAAGAGTGATCCCTGAGCACAGAGCCAGAATTAGCTACCCAGTTTTCCCAGCACATTTTGTTAAAGAGCTTTTATTTGCTTCACTTTCCATACTTAGCTTCTTTGTTCTAGATTAACCAGCAGTAAATCTGGGGGTTTCACTCAGGACTCAATTTTGCTTTGTTGGTCTGTGGGTCTATCTTAGTCAGTACTATGCAGTTTTGACTATTACAGCTTTGTAGTACAATTTGAAGTTGAAAAATGCAGTACTTCTCATCTTCTTTTTTCCTGTTAAGAATTGATTTGGTTATATGAAAAGTTTTATGGCTTCATGTTTAAAAAAAAAGGAAAAAAAGAACAAGCAGGAACCAAAAGCACAAAATAATGTTCCTATAAAATATTTTATAATTAAAAATAAAAGAGAAAGAAATAATGGACCAATGACAAGAGTCATTTATGTACAACCCCACTGAGACTATTTTATACCTAACTTAATGTAGCTTCAACCTCTCCCCAAAGTGGAATTTTAAGTCAATCATTCTGGAATTTCCTAGTCAGCACTGGTAAGGTCATCTGCCTGATAAGACCTCCCTATCATCCCCTAAAGGAAGATGACTTTGCCTGAATAAGCTTTCTTTTCTTTTGCTAATAACCTTGTCTCACTGTCCTTGACTATAAAAAACAACCTCCCATCTTGTACAATGCTTCCTAACTTTTTTTTTTTTTACTTACTAGATGGGATGCTGCCTGACAAATGGATTCTTTAGTAAAGTAAATATACTTTGAAACTTATTTAAATGAATGCTCTTAATTTTAGTTTGGTGAACACACTCCACAGTGCATTGGGCTTACTCCTGACTCTGTGCTCAGAGATCACTCCTGGAGGTACTCAAAGGACTGACTATATGTAGTGCCAGGGATTAAACAGGGGTAGGCCACATGCAAAGCAAGCCCTTTAACTTCTGTTCAGATGTTTTAAATATAAATTGGGTCAAATCTGTTGATAGTTTTATTTATAGCCTTGGATTTCTTTCCTTTTTTTCTCCTTTAAATATTTCACATATTCATTTCTAGGCCTTGTAAGCTGTGCTCAGAGGTCTGAGATCACTTTCAAAGAATTCATTCTTTGGCTGGTAATACATTGCTATCTGGGCCCAGTGGTGTTGGTGGCAGGGGTGGGCCTGAGTTGCTGGAGGTTGAAGTAGAGGGTGCCAGAAACAGGTAAGAAAGGTTGAAAGCCATTGGTTAGCTGCCTTGGTTGTAACTGCTGGTCTGTGGATCCATATGCAGGATAGGTGCAATCTGTAGGTATAGAAAGGTCGAAGAATGTTGATTCAGTTAGTCCTTTGAGCCTTATGACTCCTGATTTCTTATCCTACTCAGGAAGATTTCCCTTACATAAAAAGACTCTCCTGTATGTTTGTAGTTTCTTTTTTTTTTAGATCTTTTGCATGTTTGCTTGTTTTCGTTTTGGGGCCACACCTGGCAGTTATCAGGAGCAACTCCCAGCATGGTGCTGTGGGAACCATGTGCTGTGAGGGATCACACCTAGAGTTCTCAGAGGCAAAGTATGCTGTGAAGTCCTTTGAGCTATCACCTTCACTGTATCACTGTCCTCCCATTGTTCATCAATTTGCTCGAGCGGGCCCAGTAACATTGTTAGACTTGTTACTGTGTTTGGCATATCGAATACGTCACGGGGAGCTTGCCAGGCTTTGCCGTGCGGGCGAGATACTCTCGGTAGCTAGCCGGGCTCTCCGAGAAGGGCGGAGGAATCGAACTCGGGTCAGCCATGGTGGGTGCATACAAGGCAAATGCCCTACCTGCTGTGCTATCACTCCAGCCCTAGCTATCACCTTACTTTTAGATTTTTAATCTATAATTTTTTTTAAAAATTTTAAAAAATTTTAGTGAATCACCATGATGTACAGTTACGGACTTACAAACTTTTGTGACTAGGTTTCAGTCATAAAATGATCGAATACCTATCCCCCCACCAGTGCACATTTTCCATCACCAATGTTCCCTGTATCCCTCCTGATAGCCCTCTACCAATTTATTAATCTATACATTTTTAATCCTGTTTATGAGGTAGGAAATGCAATCTTTTTGTTTCTTTTTTTGCAGCCACAGTCTTACAATGCTCAGGGGTTATTCCTGGCTTTGCATGCTGGAATTCCTCCTGCTAGTGCACAGGGTACCACATGGGATGCCAGGGATCAAACCTGGATTAGCCACATGCAAGGCAAACACTCTACATGCTGTACTATTGCTCTGGCCCAAGAGAGCTCAATTTTTCTGTGATAGGCTGATTAATGGCCTGTCAGAGGTATCCTTTCTCTAAACTCTATATCCTCTAAAGGTTACCAAACTTAACGTAAGTGATTTTTGTAGGTTTGATTCTTATTGTCTAATTCTTGCTCTCGGAGAACCCAACAGGCTACCGAGAGTATTCTGCCTGCATGGCAGTGTCTGGCAAGCTCCCTGTGGTGTATTCAATATACCAAAACCCAGTAACAATGATGGGTCTCATTCTCCTGACCCTGAAAGAGCCTCCAATGTGGCACTTGCTAAAATCTCAGGGCTAGAATGAATGGAGACATTACTGGCGCCTGCTCGAGGAAATTGATGAACAAGGGATGACAGTGATACAGTGATACAGTGATGATTAAAATGATAGGATATGAAGTGAGGAGATTATCCCAGATTATATGGGTGAATCCATTCTAATCACATGACTCCTCAAATATGGAAAGTCTTGTGACATAGGGATCTGGTGGAAGTTCATGGGCACTTTTTAAAAAAGAGTGGAGTCTGCCAGTTTGTGATCAGCGGAAGACTTGACCACAGAAGAAGGATATGAGAAAGGTAACGTTGATTTTTACAAATAAAAGAGGTCCCATCTACAAATGAGCAGGTGATGAATAGGCACTTCCCTAAAGAAAACTTACTGATGGTGAACAGGAATATGAAAAAGTGCTCATCACCACTATTTTAGGGAAATACAAATCAAAATGATGAAGTATCATCTCATGCCACTGAGATTGGCTTATACAAAAAGTTTGGAAACAGTGTTGGCAGGGCTGTGGTGAGAATGGAGCCCTCATTTACTGTTGGTGGGAATGTCATCTGGTTCAGTCTCTATGGAAAACAATATGAAGACCTATCCAGATATAGAAATAGAACTACCATATGACCCAGTAAGATCACTTATTGGCATCTATTTCCCCCCAAATGCAAAAACATTAATTTGAAAATGTTTATCACAGACTTTGTACAATAGCCAAGATACGGAAACAACACGAATATCAGCTATGTATGAATTGATCAAGAAGTGGTGGTATATATACACAATGGAATACAATGCTGCTCTACGAAAGAACAAAATCATGCTATTCTCAACAACATAAATGGAACTAGATGATATCAGGCTGAGTGAAGTCAGTCAGAAGGAAAGGGATAGTTACAGCAAGTTCTCTCTCATATGTAAGCCTTAAAGATGCACAGCAAGGTAACAAAAAAGGTCCAGAGGCATCACAATGGGAGAACTGATTCACACAATTGAGTAGGTGATGGGGAGGGAGGGTTCGAGAGGGTGGGTTACTGGGGTTTTTGCAGGAGGGAGATGGGCACAGTGGTGATTGCGTGTGGTATTGGAATTATGTGCATGAGAAACTATTAATGTAAACCAGAGAGCCTTAATCAAGAGAAAGCACGCGTGAGAGAGAGAAAGAGAGAGAGGAGAGAGAGACAGAGAGACAGAGAGACAGAGAGAGGGAGAGAGAGAGAATGGGATCAGGTACCAAGGGAAAAGGGTAGATTCTATACTGCAAAGGGAAAGGAAATAAATTCTCAGCTATAGCCTCCAGGAAGGAATGCTATCTTGCTGACACCTCCATGCTACCCCACTGAGACCCATGTCAGACTTCTGAGCTACAGAACTCTTAGATAATAAACCTGTGCTGTTTAGACCACCAGGTTTTATTCGTGGTGCTGGTGCTCAATTTCAAGATCTCATGCATACAAGGCAACACTCAACTGTTGAGTTACAGCTTCAGCCTGCCTCTAGCTCTTTGGTATTTTTTTAATGTATAAAGAAATATGTCTCATTAATGGCATCATTTATTAAATATTCCAATCTGTTCCTACTAAATTTAAATATCATCTTTTCTGGTTTGCCTTATTTTGGTTTGGGGCCACACCTGGCAGTGATCAGGGCTTACTCCTGGCTCTGTACTTGGGGATCACTCCTTGCCATTCTGGGGACCATGTGGGGTGTTATGGATTGAACAGGGGTTGGGTGTGTGCCAGAGCAAGCACCTCACCAGTTGTACTATTTCCTCAGACTCAAACATCATCTTTACTGTGCACATACACACACATGCACACACATTTCTAAACTATTCTGATCCTTTTGTTAGAACGGATCTCTTCCTCATCCAAGGCCATACTATTACTTCATAATTTTGAAATGACTTGAATTATCTTTTCTCCCCAATTTAATCTCGACTCCTACCTGTTTATTTAGGACCTCAACGTTTCTTTTATCTTTCCTTACATCTTCATTATGATCTGTCCCTGGTTTTATTCTATCTCATTTTCGTCTCTATAGAATAATTTTATCAATATTCTTTTTTTTATAAGACCCAGACTCAGCAGTGCTGGGGCTCAAATTCAAGGTATCACACATTCTAGGGGTGTGCTCCACCACTTGAACTATCTCCCTGGCCTCACTGGAATGACTTTTTGTTTTGTTTTCTGGTCATATCCGGTGGTGCTTAGGGCTTACTCCTAGCTCTGTGCTCAGGGACCATTCCTGACCCAGCTCAAGGGCCCATCTGGGATACTGGGGATTGAACCACTTTGGCCGCATGCAAGAAAACATCCAATCCATTGTATTCTCTCCAGATTTATCCCTCTAATGACTTTAAATGCAAGTATTATCAGACTTTTATCTTAAATCTTTTATATTCATTTTTCATATTTAATATAAAGTTGTAAATTCCTTAGCCAAGAGTGGTATGAAACCAAGGCTGTCCTTCCTACCAGTGCCATTTCTGTGTCTCTGGATATGTTTGTGCTACTGGACTAGCTTCCCTTGCTCTTCAACCCAATTAGCACTATACATTCAAAACCCAGAATAAGCATCAACTTCTCTTGGCAAACTTTTCACATCACCACTGCTAGATCAAGCCAGTGTCCTTCCTCTGCACTCACTCCCACTGTAGCACAAATATGCCTTTGCAGCTAAACATTTCTAGTGTGTTGGTTTGCTTGCCTACTTCCCTTACTAGATAACCAATTCATTAATAGATTTTTTTATAGGGAACTCCCCAACAGTGCCTGGGATTAGGTGCCAGTCCTGACTATAACTGGTTTGGTGGTGCCAGATCTGAGGATTCAGTGCCTTCACTTGGGACCTGGTACTACTTAGGTCTGGCAGTTCTGGGGCCATTTGGGTCATACTTTGAGGTGCTTGAGGGACATGTAGCACCAGGGATCAAATTCAAGGCCTTGTGCATGCAAGGTATGTGCTCTTTCCCTTTGAGCTACTACCCCAGCCCTGATAGTAAACTTCTTTTTTTTTTTTTTTTGAGAAGGAGGACATGCCAAGGAATGCTCAGGGGGTCCAGGGGCCACGGCTGGTGATATGTGACCTAGCTGTGTTAGCATGATATTTGATGCTTGGGACCTGGTAATGCTCTGTTGTTTGGACCCAGTGACATTGGGTGGGGACTAGTAGGGCCTCACTTAGCAGTGCCAAGTTACCATGCAATGCTGGGGATCCAACTCATCACTGGATCTAAGGCATGCACTCCAGCCCTTTGAGTCATCTCCCCAGTATCTGACAGTAAACTTCTTTAAGCCAGGATAATTATCCTTCATTTCTCTACCCACAGAACTTATCAGAGTGCTAATTACCTTGCAATAATAAGGAGATAAAAAAAAATAGTGAAACGAGTGGTCCCTCTCTCTGGGCTAAACACTTTTCATAATTCAGTAAGAACGAAGTGTCAGCTCATAATTTTGTGTTCTGTGAATCTGTTTTTAACTAAAAATAATATTGTCCAGCTTGTTCACTCATCTTATTCACAGACTTGGCTACAAGTGACTTTGGGATGTTTCCAAAGGAAGAAAGTTTCCTACGTTGAACAAATTCAAAAGAACATGACTCAGACTCCAAAAGTAATCCAGAAGAGAATTTCTAAAATATTTGGAGTAGGAATGGTATTGTTGGGTTGTTTTGACAGGAAATAAGTCTTATTTAAATGCCTATGAGGATCACCAAACTTGGTTTGGTACCCCCTGACCATTTTTGATCACTCCCATATGCTAGCCAGGCACATATCATGTCAGATGGAAGTCTTAGAGTTACATGTCTCTTCTCCATCTTTAATGACTTTCAGTCAGGGGAATAGTACAGGTCCTTATTTTTTGATATTATCTGTAGAAAGTTTGCATTGTTAAAGTGATGATAAAAGGAGAGCAGAAGACACTTCTCTCATTTAGTGTCTAGGAGCCAGAGAGATGCAGGACCATCCTAATACAACAAAGTAGATGCCCGAGTCCAAATGTCACAGTGACTTCTTTAAGATGCCAGTTTCATTTATCTTTAGTTTCTCATTGATCAGAAGAAGCTAAAAGTCTCTGAATCATAAGTGCAAAGGAACTGGGGGAGGTAGGCAGAAAAACTTACTCATAGACTCTGGGTTATGTAGGCTTACATAATTGGTCAGTTGCTTTGCATCATTTTTGGGAGTGTTTTTTTGGGGGGGTCACTCCCAGTGATGCCCAAAGGTTGCTCTTGGCATGCTTCTTAAGGATTATGCCATACTGGGGATGAACTTGGGGTTCCACATGCAAAGCATGCTCTACAGCTTTCTGTTAACCCGTTAGCCCCGTCGCCACCTTTACTAATTCTATATTGATAAAATAGTTATTAAAATTATAGTTTAAGTTGCTTGGTTGACTCAGGTAAATTTAATCATAATAGAAATAACAACAACCTGAGATGCTTTTTTCTCGCATAACATTGGCTTATTCTTGCCTCTTCCAAAGGGAGCTTAGGTTTATTGAGTTAGTCCCAAAACAGTGCCCCTGAGGCATACCCAATTCCATCAGGCACTAATAATCCTATATTGCTTTTCTCTTTCTTGTATGTTCTTTGCATGATTTATGTAGCAATGTAGTTTTTGTATAGACACAAGGAAGACAGTTGATGCTATGCTTTTGTAACATGGGAGTTAATTGACTCCGAATAATATTTACTCCTGGGTATCTGTCATATTCACCTGACTAAGGCCTCAATTACCCTTGCTTCCTAACACCCATAAAGGAGGGTTCCAGAAAGGGACAAGGATGGACCCAGAGCAAGCTGTAAGCTACCCTGGCATTGGAAAGAGACAAACTAAGTGCCATAAGAAGTATAATAAGTTAAGAGCACAGCCAAACTTATTTGAAAAGGGAAGAGAATGAATTACTTTGAGGAACAAACTCTGTCATGACCCAAAAAGAAATAACTGAATAAGAACTCCACTGGGGTTAGGAAAGACTAACCTGGCCTGAGGATTGTAGTCTGGGATACATAGCAAGATGTCTCCAGGAAGTGCCAACCTTTAAGTTTAATATATCTCTTACTGTGTTCATACAAAATGAGTAGAAATATTGTAAGAAGTAAATTTACTATGATTGTTTAAATGGGTTACTAGCTGAGGAAAGGAGACAGCAATAAACCCTAGATGGAACCCCATCCTTGAGCAGATCTCCTAATAATCTAGAGTGCTGAACCCTCAGATGAGATTTTGTCCTTGAGTTAATCTCCTAGAACTTCCCCTGAAGGAGTGGCTTTACATCTGTTTGTTATTTTGACAATGTTCAACCCTACCTATGTGTACCTCCGCCCTTAATGATTTCTATACAACTATGCTTTAAGGAGAAAGAAGAGGAGAAATCACTATGCTGTAAAGGGAGAGATGGAACTGGGCTAGAGAAAAGGGAAGAGAATGAACTACTTTGAAGAAAAGGGAGAAATAACGATGCTTTAAATAGGGAAGAAATATTAACACTGTAATGGGGAAGAGATCTAACTGTGTAGAAGAAAATATTGACAGTGTAAAGGAGGAGAGATCTAACTATGCTGGGGAAGAAATAACTACATTGTAAGAGAGAAGAATAAATGTAAAGAGGAGAATGAAACTGTACGGATGAAGATGAGAATGAAATAAATGATCACTGACTACCAACCAGCCTGGAGTTCAGTTCCTCCATTCCCCAATTCCCCCATCCTTTGTCCCTCTGCCCATAAGTCAGCCAGAGGAACACTTCTCCGTCACTGAACGCAAGTGTCCCGCACCCACGGTCCTTGAAACTCACACTTCCTTCTATCATTTCACCTGTCTCTAAGAGTTTCCTTCATATTTTGGTTTCCACCTCCAGGAATCTTCCCTGCCACCACTCTAGAATATAGCCACCATTCTACAATATAGACACCCTGGCCTGGAATATGTACATGTGATATGCCTTTCCTCAGCATTCGTGATCTTTTATTTGGGGGGAGGACACCTAGGTATGCTCCAAGGTTTCTCCTGGCTTTCTGTTGGGGACCATGTGGTTCTGGGGATTGGTCAGTGTTGGTTGCAGGCAAAGCAAGCACCAAAACATTTGCACTATTTTTTTTTTTTTTGGCTGCCAGGGTCCATAGTCTTAACTATTTGAACTGGTAATCTAAACAACTCCCAGATATTATACTTTCCATTTTGTTTCACTTTTCTCCCATTCTTAGGTTGGAGCGATAGTACAGTGGGTAGGGCACTTGCCTTGCGTGCAGCTGACCCGGGTTTGATTCTTCTGCCCCTCTTGGAGAGCCTGGCAAGTTACAGGGAGTATCCTGCCCACATGGCAAAGCCTGGAAAACTCCCCGTGATGTATTCAATATTCCAAAAACAGTAACAACAAGTCTCACAAATGGAGACATTACTGGTGCCTGCTCTAGCAAATTGATGAACAATGGGAGGACAAGACAGGACAGGACTTTTCTCCTAATTTTATATTTTGGGTTTTGGATCACACTTGGCAGTGCTCAGGCTTTATTCCTAGCTCTGCACTCAGGGATCACTCCTAGCAAGGTTTGGGGGAAACATACGTGGTGCTGGGGGGGAACATTTGTGGTGTAGGGGACCAAACCGGGGTCAGAGGCATGCAAAGCAAATATCCTTCCCACTACATACTGTCACTCCTGTCCTTCCCTCCCATTTTTAATATTCCATGATTCCAAGACACTAAAAGTCTACTATATTTTCATAAGTCTTTCCTCAACTTACCATGACTCTGGTATTAATTGAAATTTACAGTTTGTGCCAGTGTCATGTGTTGAAGTACAAGACGGAATTTAATATTTTTGCTGTGCTGGGGATTAAAACCACATACCTGCAAAGCAACTGCTTTATTATTAAGTCACCCCCCAGAGAATCAGAAATTTTAGGGAAAAGGGGATACCATTTCAGCTAAGTGGGAGATGTTTTGAGCTGCTAAATTTTAGTTTCCTCTAACTATGATGGGCTGGAGCGATAGCACAGTGGGTAGGGTGTTTGCCTTGCACGCAGCCTACCTGGGTTTGATTCCTCCACCCCCCTCAGAGAGCCCGGCAAGCTACCAAGAGTATCCCGCCCGCTATGGCAGAGCCTGGCAAGCTCCCCGTGGCGTATTCGATATGCCAAAAACAGTAACAAGTCTCACAATGGAGATGTTACTGGTGCCTGCTCGAGCAAATCGATGAACAACGGGAGGACAGTGCTATAGTGCTACAGTGCTATGATCACCCCTCCCCCCACTTACATAGAAAAATAAAAACCATCTCTATGTCCAAAATACACTTGAGGCACAGAGAATGATAACTTCATTTACATATAGTGGGAAATGATTACTCCATAGGTTTAGCTAATATCTGTCTTCTGATATAAGTGGATACAATACAAAGAAAAAAGAATAGGAAAAAAAACTTTCTCCTTATGATGAGAACTCTTAAGATTTATTCTCTTAACTTCCTTATACATCACAGAACTTTGTAACTCTGATTATTATGTTGTATATTAGATCCCCAGTACTAATTTATCTTACAACTGAAAGTTTGTTCCTTTTGACCACCTTCTTTCAATTCCTCCTCTCACCACTAATCATGATTCTTTGGAAAACAGGTCTCCACCATTCCCTCGGTTCATTCCTAGTTCTAAAACAACATAGTTTATTGCTTGCTTCTGCTAGAATATCAACCTCACAAGTGCAAGAACCTTGTCAGCTTTATTTTTATAGCATCCCCAGTGCCTAGAACTCAACCTACTACATAGAGGCACCCAATAATTATTTGTTGAAAGAATGAATGAAAAAGTAATTTACTACAAAAAGAGATTTCATTGTTTAGCAATAAGAGAGTGTTATATTCTACAGCAAAAGAAAACTTGTGGCTGGAGAGTTAGTAAAGTGGGTAAGGTAATTGTCTTGCACACTGCAGATCTGGGTTTGATCCCTAGCATTCTCTATGACCCCCCAAGCCCCACTGGGAGGGATCCCCAAGCACAGATCCAGGACTAAGCTCAGTAAGCTATGAGCACCTCTGGGTGTGACCCAAAAACCAAAAACCAAAAAAAAAAAAGGAAACTTTATATTGAGGAGAGATTGTTTGGCATACTGTGAACTCTGGACTATATTGCAAAATTATGGGAGGGTCAAGGAGGAGGAACTCAAATGTATAAGATGAAATATAAAAATAAGTATCATTGAATTATAAGGAACACTTAAGTATGGTGCAAAGGTCAGTGAACTATCCCTGTGTTTGATCTATGGGAAGAATATCTGGCAGACACTCAGTAAAAATAAAATCAATTCTCAAGAACACCTGAAAAAGTCCAAAATCCACTTTAGCAACAATCCTGGACAAACTTAAAAATCTTATTTTACTGACTTTTAATATGCACATTAACATCCAAACAAAATACCACATAGGTGTAATATTTAATACTTTACCAATGACAAAGAAATTACAATTGAATTATATAACTTGTATTTTATAAAAACCTATAATGATTTTTTTTAAGGAGACAAAATACTGCAATCCAGATGAGATTCAAAAGAATCACTTGAGCACTGCCAGGTGTGACCTCAAAACTAAAATGAGCAAAATAAAAAAGTCATTTAATAGGATACTGATGAAAAATTGTTCAATGAGTACCTTCAACTCAAAAAAGAGTTATGGTAGTTATTGACAAGAAAACATGAAATCCCCTGAAATTTCGTATGTGAAAAAAATTAGCTAAATGGTCTAAGATTTTGAAAATCATTCTAATTTTACATGCATTTCCAATGAGTTGTGATGTTGGAAGATATTTTCTAAATTTCCAATAAAAAATTCAAACCTTGATTATAAATGACAAAATTCAAAGTAATCACATAGAGAGGGAAATAAGGAGCATAGGTTAAAATTTCACATTGCATTTTATGTGGGAAGCACGCCCAGTAGTGCTTAGGGCTACTTGGGGGCATTTCTGATCCAATCTGTGAGCCCATGAAATAGGGAATCAAACCAGGCATCCTGTATACAAAGCATGTACTCCAGCTCTTTGAACTATCTCCTCACACCCAAATATTTTAAAAATAAAAGTGTGTCTAGCAGTTAATAAAATTTGTGTTGTTTTTCAGGATTTTGCAATATTCATGGCATTTATCAGATTTAAAAACAGATTTTGTTTTAATGCCTTTCTTAAATACCTTTGTTCATAATTCTGCATTCTATATTGGCAGGTTTCCCCTTCCTTCAAGGTGGGTTACTTTCAAACCCTGCTGTATCTGGACTAATGAGTCCCCTGAGTAATCTGGAAGGCTTCTAGACTTTCTTCCCTGGGCACTGGGACAAGGAAGTGTAAGGAGAGGCTGTTCTTTTTAAGTCCAAATTGAACTGGCTAGAGATAGTCATTGGATTTGTCCTTTCCTCCGAGATGCATCCTGAGTTTACATAGTCTTCTTAGATGAAGAACTTTCCATGCCAACTAGGAAAAAGCAAAGAGAATTGAGGTTATGTGTTTGCCTTTGGAGACCTCCAGAGCAGTGCAGTGGAGGACCCTGGAGGCACTTCCAGCAATGTTTGGTCCATCAGCATCAGGGCTGAAACAAGGGTCCTAGTGCATGTCAAGGCATGCACCTCTGATGCCTGACCTCTTGGCCCATATCCAGAAACTGAGGTTTTAATTTTTTTGCTATTTCCAATAAAGCCAAAATCTCTTGGCCTCCTCTATCCTTAAGAACTTCATTTTGTCATTGACCTAGATTGGCAGTCTTTACCTAGAGACATAAAAAGGGGTTTCCTGAGCCTAGCAGCCCACCTCCCTAGGGGAACCCTGTGAAACATACAGCTCTTAAGACTTTGTTCCTTTGATGTAATAAATTGGGGAAATGCCATATACTAGAATCTTCTCAAGAGATTCCCCCAGCCACACTAGCATTTTCAAAGCTTTGAGAAATGCAGAACTGTGTTTCCTTTAACCATACATTTTCACATCTAATTCAAACACAGGATGCTCCCACCTCCTCCTTCCTAAGAGAGTAGTTGCTTTAAGGATGGGGGTCACACATTTTGCCTGGCTAGGGGCTGGCTGATCTAGCTGTGCTTTCAGGGAGTTGCACAGCAGGTGGGGGGTTCTCACAACCCAGTGCTTGTTTAGAGCCACACTCTGTCAGACTTTTTTGGTGGTGATGCTTGTACATTTACTTGTCAGGGGTCACACTCTTTAGCTGTGGGGCTCTAACACATTCTGTCTGCCATCCAAGTACTAACCAGGCCTGACCCTGCTTAGTTTCCGAGATCAGACAAGATTGGGTGCGTTCAGGGTGATATGGCCATCGACACTTACACATTCTGGTGGCAATGTTCATCAGAGGCCCCACAGGGCTTGTCAAGGATCATACTTCCTGGCCACGGTGCTCACACATCTTTTAGTTGTGGTGCTTCCTATACCTACTGCAGTGTGGCACAGGGATCAGACATTGCAGAACTGCTAGGATGATGCTGAGAACACGTGGATTGGATTTGTGGTCTTACATTTTCAAGAAAAGAACTTAAGCCAGCCATCACCCAAGCCCACCAGAGGATCCCTTTAATCACAGAGTACGTTTGAGAATGTTTTCTCTAAATAGATACACAAACATATTACTTTCATAATGTAAATAACAACCCTCCAAAGGGCATTTGAATTTGATACGATTTTTTATTTGTAGTGGGTTGGGGCCACTTCTAGTGATGCTTTTGGGCTACTCCCAGCTCTGTGCTCAAGGATCACTCCCAGTGGAACAGGGGGAAGGGGAAGTCATATGTGGAGTTGGGGATTGAACCAGTGTCAGATGCAGTCAAGGCAAGTGCTTTAAGCCCTGTACTGTCTCCTTGGTCCCATATTTGGATTTTAAAGATGTCTCCATATCAAAAAGAAACCAATCTGTTCTCTTTTAAGGTGTTATGAGAAAAATGTTAGAGAAAATTTGAAATAATGTTAGGGGGAGCATTTTCTCACATGTCAAATCCCAATGTCTTTGATGACTATAACTGTTGATTACTTTAAGGGACTTGAGTAGTTCACAAGAGGATTGTTAATGGAGGATGTTATTTGTTAGAGGATATTATTTGTTACTTGATTATATTTCCATGTAATTATTCCTAGATTTGGAATTAGTTGCCCAATGAATCATACTACTTTTACATGCGCTTTTTAGTTGCAGAATCTATGAAATGACTAGTTATAAAAGCTACTAATTTTCCTAGGTTAACAATAAACCACTTTAAATCTCTGTAAGAAATCCTGTTTATGGGTCTGCAGAGTATCACGCTGAATGAAATGAGTCAGAGGGAGAGGGACAGCCATAGAATGATCTCGCTCATATGCGGGATATAAAGAAACATAGTAGGGAAATAACTAATAGCTGACGGCGATAGAAACAAGGAGCAGGAGAACTGGTCCTTAGTAGGAAACTTGGCACTATATAGGGGGGATAGGCCAAGGAAGAGATCACCAGCACAATAACAGAGGAAACTAGTCACTCTGGATAAGGATGAGGTGCTGAAAGGTCAAGTGACATGCATGATACCCTCTCAGTAACAATATTGTCAATCCCTGTGCCTAGTAGGCAAAAGAAAAAGACAAAAGTACCTGCCATACGCTGGTAGAGGGATGGGTACTCGATCATTGTATAACTGAAACCCAAGCACAAAAGTTTGTAGTCTATACAACTGTACCTCATGGTGTTACACTAAAAAAAAAAAGTACTTTCTATAGAGACAGGCTGGGGGGCCTGTGGGAAACTGGGGATAAAGGTAGAGAGAAGTGGACACTGATGAAGGGTTTGGTGTTGGAACTCTGTGTATGCCTTAAACCCAACTTGAATAACACTGTAACTTTATAATTCACAGTGATTCACTAAAAAAAAATTTGTTTTTAAATTTAAATAGAAAGAAATTCTATTTAAATTGACTCTTTAAAACTGCTTGGGCCGGAAACATAGCTATGTGGGTTGAGCACGTGCTTTGCATGTGGGATGCAAGGGTTCAGCCCCCTTGAGCACCTGGGTGTGGCCCATAAACAACATTAAGAAAATGTTCTGCTCAGGTATAAACTTGCAGGGCATATGAAACCACGTATTTTGTAAAAGAAAGGGATCTGAGCCCAACCAGATGCTAAATCAAGTCTATGAAGCAACCAGTAGGCACACTTGAAAATATAAATACAGGGGTGGGTGGCGGGGTGTGTGTTTGAGAGGGAGGGGTGTGGAAGGACCTGCTTTAAGACGATTGCTACCATTAGGAATTCAGAAACTTTACCAAAACCCTTGAGTCTTTAAGAACATAAAATACATCTCTATGGTGACTTTTAATGTTTTGTTTGGTTGTGGTATTTATTTATTGCTTTAATAATGTGTTGCTCTGGTCTTGGTGGATGGGATTTTTTTTTTCCCCTCTTGCTTACATGCCAGTGCACAGAGGGCATTGTTCAGCTCTCTGCTGATAAAATGTCTTTCTTTAGTCTCTATTCGTATTACTCTGCAAACACAATGTTCAGGAAGTGTAGGAAAACGAGTTTCTGCAGCCAGGGCCAACATAGGAGGCTCTGCAGGCAGTGGAATTTTGCTCCTGTGTCTGTAGTCCCAAACTGTGACCTTCCAGGCAGCCCCAGTGCCACCTTCCAGCCTTGCAGAAATAAACCAGCTGCAAAGACAGCAGAGGTGCGGGGGAGGGGGTGGGTGGGCGGGAATGGGGACTTACCTGGCAATGCTCAGGGCTTACTCCTGGCTTTGTGCTTAGGGATCCCTGTTGGTGGTGTTGGGGATCAAACCAAGGCCGGTAGCACACAAGGCAAGTCCTGTCTCTCTGGCTAAGGTAAAGGAATCTTAAGAAAGTCTAAGATTTTTTTTCTTTCAACACATGAAACCAAGTCGAACATTCATTATGTAACTTGAAATTTCACACTATTATGGAATGATTTATTTGTGGTTGAGAAAGAAGTTAAGTGGAATAAAATTTGAATAAAAATCAGAAGTGAAAGTCATTGTAATTATTTTCCATTAAGAGAAACAAATCCTTTTTTTTTAATATTAGAAAAAAAGTCAGAGGATGAAAATTCAAAACTCTTGGCAACCACTCCATGAATCATTATTCTGCTCATTCCCTGCTCCTTTTCTAATACACCCCTCTTCCCTCAATCAGTTCAAAATGCAGAATATCTCTGCCTGGCAAGTTGGCATCAGCAGCACAATTTCCCTGAGATGCATTTTCATATATTTGCTGTCGGTAGAGAATGAACTGGTGAGAGTCTTTCAGCCCTGAAAATTAAAGACATGAAATATTCTCTATAACTCCAAACACCTTTTCCTCAGCAAGATAATGCGGGCACTAAGAACAAAATGACATCTGACTAAGATATTTGCCATGTATATACCATACACTGGGTTAAAATATGTGCCACATTCCAGGGTTGCAAAAATTAAATGTATCCTCCTCTTTTACTCCTGAAATAATTAATATTGTTCATAAATAGTCAACACTATTCATTTGATAAGATGGTATTTTCTTTTTGACTGATGATATGAATAAAATCCTAAAAGTTACAGCAGTTGTAAAGTTTTCCACTGAGTTTCCCATTAGCTCAAAGGTTCCATAGCTGTTTGAAGACAGATATAGATGAACTATTTAATTTCATTTAATAATTTGTAGATAGTTGGCCCTTGTTATTTAGAAAACATTAAATTCATAGGAAGTTTTCATTTTGGGGGAGGACACAATTGATGACATTTAGAGGTCACAGCCAGAATATTGCTGGGGTTGACACCTAGCAGTGCTTTTTAGGGGTCATAGGTGTTTGGGGGGTGATGTGATACTTGGTGCCAAGGATGAAACCTGGGCCTTCAGCATGCAAAGCATATGCTCTAGTCCTTTGTGCCATCATTCTGATTCCACAAGATTTTTTTTTTTTTGCTTTTTGGGTCACACCCAGCGATGCTCAGGGGTTACTCCTGGCTCTGCACTCAGTAATTACTCCTGGCGGTGCTCAGGGGACCATATGGGATGCTGGGAATTGAACCCGGGTCGGCTGTGTGCAAGGCAAACGCCCTACCCGCTGTGCTATTGCTCCAACCCCTCCACAAGAATTTTTAAAGGTCTTAAAATATTGACACAGATACTAAAATTATATAGATGTATGTATATGTGTGTGTATATATATCCTCAATGGCATAGATGTAGATTCTAGAAAAATCAATGGAAATTCCTTTCTGTAGGGTATTTTAGAACACCTTTTTATTTGGCTCTAAGGACTAAATAGCTTGCAAAAGCAATGGAAAAAAAACCCAACAACTTAATGCAACAATGAAATGTAGTCACATTAGTTTGTTGGCAAGAGACAGGGATTCAGGGTGAGGCATTAATGAGAAAAGTGCCAAATTCTGATCCATGAGTAGGGTTTTAGAAAATTACTTGGTGTTTTTATTCAATGCTTTGCTTTGCTAAAATGTATTTCTTTCTACTCTCTTTCAAACTGAAGCAATGGCTAGAATCTGCATTTCAAGTTATCACAGTTTGGGAATATAGTAGAACTAGAAAAACCAAATGTTCTATTTCTTCTAGAAGGAGAAGACACTTGCTGCAGGAAAAGTTATCTGAGGAAAAAAAATACAGATCCACAGTAGTAAAATTTGAAATCACCAGATTTACAAAGTGACCACAGAGCTGGGAAAATAGTTGTGAAGCTCAAGGATAAGTTAAGTAAGTGATCAGCCCCAGATTTGACACAATTGAAAGATCCAGACATGGCAGAATATTTTAAAATCCCATCCAATTTTGTTTCATTGTACTGGCAACTTCAGCTGACCCCATGAACCACAAAGAAGCAAGAAGAGAACACACAGAAAAGAAAACCTTGGGATTCTTTTTTCTGGGGATATGTTAGACATGTGAAAATAAAATGCCTCTGTGGAGAAATCTTTTGTAAGTTTTTAGTAAAATACTCATACTTAAAATTTTACACTTGTAATCTCTGGTTATGAGAACATTCGCTTTCAAGTCATAGAAAAAACATTTATGGAAAATGAAACTGGTTAAATAACACTTTCTTTCAGCGTTTAAAAACTATAGATGACAATTAAAAACTGAAGGTATAAATGTTAACACATCCAGCAGCATTTAATATGGTATTTTTATTTATTTATCTTTTGTTTGAGGGCTGGAGTGATAGCACAGCAGTAGGCCATTTGCCTTGGTGCGGCCGGCCCGGCTGAACCGGGTTTAGTTCCTCTGCCCCTCTTGGAGAGCCCAGCAAGCTACCAAGAATATCTCGCCCGCATGGCAAAGCGTGGCAAGCTACCCATGACTATTGGATATGCCAAACACAGTAACAACAAGTCTCACAATGGAGATGTTACTGGGCCTGCTAGAGCAAATCGATGAACCACAGGAGGATAGTGACAGATTTGTGAGAGTGACAGTTTGAGGGCCACACCTGGCACTGCTTAAAAGCTATTCCTGGCTCTGTGCTTGGGGTTGAGGTGTGTGTGTGTGGGGGGGGGGTCACTCCTGCTGGTGCCTGGGGGTGGGGGGGCTATGTGAAGTTAGTACCTGAACCCAGATCTCCTGTCTGTAAAACATGCACTTAAGCTTACTGAGTTTTCTCTATCTCCCCAACATGGTGTATTTACAGTGTTATAAGATTCTTGGGTCTTTAACAAGACCCAAGAATTTCAACCTGTACTCTCATATGACTCCTTAGAACATGAAGATACGAGATCCATGGCATCAGACTTTCTTGTGGATAAAATAGATAAGTTTGTATTCTCAGAATAGAAACAGGATGGTTGGTCCAGTGTAGATGTTCAGTAAATGTTTCATGTAAACAATGTGAAAGGGAGATTTTTTTAAAAGTCATAACTGAAGTTCAAGTGTTAACATAAAGGGCAGTAATCATTTATGTTCTATGATTACCAGAGGAAAACAAGTACAGAAGAACAAAGGTAAAAGGCAAAGGACAAGGTCTAGCCAATTGGAAATACATTGCAAATGCATTTTTCATGCATATTTAATGTTATTTAAATGCATAATCTCAATTAATGTGCTATAAATGTGTCAGCTCAATTAATTAAAACATGAAATTTTTCTGCTCAGAGCAATGGATCAACACAGCCCCAATATTTCAATTGCAAAATTTATGTAAATTATTTGTATCTTATGGATGAGTAGAACGACTTTTAACATAAAAATAAGCACATTTAAAACTATAATGAAGAAATCCTAGAGTGAACATGCCATAGAGGGTTGGAGGGGGTTTGGTTAGGATGTATAAAAAGACCATCATAACTATACTATTGACACATTGTGAGAGAAACTGGATTGGATAGAGTTGTTGGTTGGCTGACAATGATAAGAAAAGGAAGTTTACCCTCAACGAAGCCATAGAGATGGCTAAGAGGTTAATGAAAAAAATGCCGTCCGTCACTTATTTTCAGATAAGTGCTAAACAATGAGATATCATTTCACCAGTGAGACTGGTACACATCACAAGTACAAAAAATCCAGTGTTTGCAGGGGTGTGGGTGAAAAGCCACCCTCATTCACTGCTGGTAGAAATGTTGACTGTTTCACTCTTTCTGGAAAACAATATGGACACTTCTCCCAAAAGGAGTAACTGAACTTCCTTATGACCCAGCAATTCCACTTCCTGGCATCAACCCTAAGGACCCAAGAACTCTATTCAGAAAAGACACTTGCATTCCTATGTTCATTGCAGTACTATTCACAATAGCCAGGACTGGATAAAGAGGTTATGGTACATATAAGCAATGGAATACTACTTGTCTTTAAGAAAAGATGTCACTGTCACTGTCACTGTCTGTCCTCCCATTGTTCATCAATTTACTCGAGTGGGCCCAGTAATGTGTCCATTTTGAGACTTATTGTTACTGTGTTTGGCTTTGCCCTGCAGGTGAGATACTCTCAGTAGCTTGCCGGGCCCTCCGAGAGGAGCGGAGGAATCGAACCTGTCTCGGCCGGGCTGGCTGTGCACAAGGCAAACGCCATATTGCTCTGCTATCACTCCAGCTTAAGAAAAGATGAATTCATGTAATGTGTAGCTACTTGGATGGCTCTAGAGAGTATCATGCTGAGTGAAGTTAGCAAGAAAGAGACTGACAGACATAAAATAATTTCTCTCCTATGTGTCCTAGATGACCTCTTATTCTCTAGATCTCAGTCTCATAGAACCCGGTAGGCTACTGAGAGTATCCTGCCTGCATATATTCCTTACTGGAAACACCTGTAAAGGTGATTAGAGGCTGCCCCTAAAGCTTCCATCCCTCTCGGAGAGCCCAGCAAGCTACCAAGAGTATCCCACCTGCCTGGCAGAGCCTGGCAAGCTACCCCTGGCATACTCGATATGCCAAAAAACAGTAACAATGATGGTCCTCATTTTCCTGATCCTGTTATAGCCCTCAATATGCCATTGTGCTACACTAGCACGTGACGGGGACGAATAGAGACATTTCTGGCGCCCGCTTGAGCAAATTGATGAACAATGGGGTGATAGTGGTAGTGACAGTGATAGTGATGTGGGATATAAAGAAACATGGTAGGGGCAAAACAGATGCATCAAGGCAACAGAAACTGAGAACTGGTTTCCAGCACAAAATTCATCACAGGGAGAATTGGGGGTGGGTATACACTGGAATGATGGTGTAGGGAGGTGGACACTGGTAGAGGGTGTGGTGCTGGAATTTTTATATATGAACCATACCAATAATAATTTTGTAAACCACATTGCTTAAAATAAAAATGTAAAAACAAAACCCAACCAAAAAGTAAAATTCCTTCCAAAAAGAAAAGGAAGTTAGACCAGAATTCCAAGACTCGGTAAAAGATAGATCTGACTGACTAAATAATGGAAATGAAAATTGGTCTTCAAAATCCTGCACAGGGGATGGAAAGATCGTACACGGACTAAGTCATTTGTCTTGCACATGGTCAAACAAAGTTCAGTTGCTGACACCACACACAGTTCTCCCGAGCATTGCCAGGAATGATCCCTGACCACAGAACCAAGAGTAAGCGCTGAGTACAGCTATGTGTGCCCCAAATGGCCCTTGCCCCAAATCCTACATGACCAGAAATTTATAGTTATCCCAATTTTAATGAACTTACTCTTCATTTTACAAAATCAAATGTTTGCCTATTTCAGTTTCTTACTGAATATAACTTTAAGATCTTAAATATATAAATATATTATATGTGTGTATGTATGTATACATATATACATATATACATACATATGTGTGTGTGTATATATATATATATATATATATATAAAAGGTAAAGGCCCTCTCGTTGATCGTCGATTTGCTCGAGCGGGCCCAGTAACGTCTCCATTGGAGATTTTGTTGTTACTGTGTCTGGCATATCGAATACTCGCGGTAGCTTGCCGGGCTCTCTGAGAGGGGCGGAGGAATCGAACTCGGGTCGGCCATGTTGGCCGCTTGTAAGGCGAACGCCCTACCCGCTGTGCTATCGCTCCAGCGATATATATATGTATATATATATACATATATATGTATATATACATATATGTATACATATATATGTATATGTATACATATACATATATACATATATATGTATATATACATATACATATGTATGTGTATATGTGTATATATGTATGTATATGTATATATATACATATATATGTATATGTATACATATATATATGTATATAGCCCCAGTTTGCTTGGAGGGGTCATGCAGTATCAGGAATCCAAACCATGTTTCCTGCCATATGTAATCATATACTCCAACTCTTTGTACTATCTCCCTGGCTTCCTATTGGTATATTTTATGGTTAATTACTCCCTTGGAAAACATGGCAAAAATCTAAATCGTGGAACTTTCACTTTTCCTTTTCATAATAAATGCCATTTATTAGCATCCCACAATTATTTATGGTTATCCCGCAGCTAATTTTATTTATTTATTTATTTAAATTGGGGAGCTCGTAGTGGTGCTAAGGTGGTCTGAAGGCCACTGCTGGCAATATTCTACCAACCAGGGCAGCAGTTCAATGCAGGGATGTACAACTGCAGTGCTGCTCAGCCTGCAGTGCTATGTGGTGCCAGGGGTTGGGTGGGGGCACTCCAGCAGTATTCAGAGCTCTCGGGCTGTACTCACAGAAGCTTGGGAGGCCACGTGATGCCCAAGATCAAATACCTAGGCTGGTGCATGCCAGTTGTACTCTCTTCCTGCCCCCAGTTAATTTATTTTAAATGTGGTTCAGTTTATCCTTCAACTGTTCTGCTTTCTCTTATCCCTGGCTGCTCAATTTCAATTGAGTGATATTGTCACATAAAGCATTTTAAATTTTTGATTGGTGCAACAGTAACATTTAGACTTCTGTTACTATCTGGAAGCTGGATTTTCTATTCCAATGCACCATTAAGATGACTTGCAAAGCCCACATTTTATATCTTGCTGTAATGGATTGGGATGCATAAAGGAAGGCTTGTGCTTAGAGATTTTAAATTAAGGCAAGCTAAATAAAATTGGACAAAATAAAATTATTTCAGAGATTTATATAGCTCCAAATAAGCATGGGATATATATTAGGATCAATCAGATCAATCAGTTTCAATAATGCAATTTCAACTTGCATTATTTTCTATTTATTTAAATTATTTAAAATTGTTCTTGACAAGTCAAATTACATGACTGAAGAAACACCATTTAAAATATTTTTTATCTTTATTTTTTTATTAATTGATCTGGGGGTTTAGAGCTATATTGGTCATTGCTCACGGGCTACATCAGGCAGTGCTCAGGGGACATGTGGTACTAGGGATCAATTTCCTCTTTGCATAGCATGTGTTCTAGCCCGTTGAACTCTCTCTCCAGTCCTGCAACCCCACTATATATGATCTATCTTCCTCAAGCCAATTTCATCACAAAAACCTGTACATTTATGAACTAAGTGGTAATTAATTTTCAATTCACTTTATCAGTACTTGTTAATTATGATTTAATTGCCATCTCATTGTTTATAGAGACACACACAATATTTCATCATTCATCACTGTCAAACATTCTTGAAAAATCACAGATTAGAGAATGACTTTCTCCAATATCAAGCCCTGCCTGACATCCTAAGCCATTTGGAAAGTCAACAGGGCCATGTACATCCACAACCATTTAATAAGGAAATCCCTTTTGGGACACACATGACAGGAGTTCACTAGTCTCAGCTGTGAGAAACTCACTGCTCTTTAGCCTAAAGCTTTTGGGTCTATGTCTCTGTGCTAACCCCTGAGACTCATCCTCAGGGGTGGGCTAACAGCTGTGTCGAAGGAATTCTTACACTTGGGTTTTAATCTCTGCTAGGTACAACTCAGAAGAAACTTACGTCATTTCTTCACTTAAATTCTCCTGATCTTTAAAGGGAGTTGTTCCATCTCTTCACTATTTTTTTCATATTTCTGTCACCCCAGATCTTAACAACTTAGCTTGATCAGACTACAGCAGAGGGAGGAAGAGTCTCTATTCCCTGGAGCTGGAAACTATTATTTATCTGGATACCTGGGTCTGGATACTATCATTTAGATTATGGCCACTCCTACTTACCTATCTGCCTACCTATCTTTTTATATCTATCATCTATTACTAATCTCTGTTGTCTATCTCTATCTCTGTATCTATCCAAACAACAGGGGATTGCTGTAGAAGCTAGATTTGGGGTTTGTTACTGGGTTTTGTTTACAATTTATTAGAGTTTCTTCTTTATCTAAGATAAAAGTTTGTCAGCTGACAAAATACAAGACATTTAATGTTGAGTTTAAAATAGACAATAAATACTTTGATTTATAGCCTCTAAATACTGCATTAATATAATATACTAAAAACATTCATTGCTTTAAAAATCTAAAACTGAAACTCAAATGAGTATCATGCAGTTTTACTTGCTAAACCTGGCAACTAATTAAGACATTCACTCACTCATTTTATTTTCACAATAACCTGTTGAAATTAGGTCTGATGGCACTGTCTTTTTTAGATTTGAGTATTTTGGTGTTATTAAGATTCCCCCAGTTTATGAACAAGGGATGGGAATTCAAGTTAACCCTTCTAAACTACTGACCAGAAATTTGAAACAATGTTTAAACTTAAGAAAAATACATGATGCCAGGAGAATCAGAAGGAGCCCAGGCCCCAGAAGCTTTGGAGAGAGCTACAGGAAGTCCTCAAGTGCAGTGAGGGTTGAGATGCACTTACCATACCAAGTGTTGTGTTCCACATGGGAAATTAATTTTTCCAACATAAAAGTAGAATTTTATATTTATCTGCCAAAATGTTAGTGCCAGCCCTTTTTGGGGGTTTCACACCCGGTGTTGGTCAGGGATTGTTCTCAGTGATGCTTAGGGAACCGTGTACTGCCAAGGATCAAACCACTTCCTGCATGCAGTGTACCTTTTGGTGTGCTGAGTTCCTTGCCTAGACCAGAGCTGACTTATTTTGATGACATTTAAAGTTCTTTCAAAAAACAAACAAACAACCCCCCAAACAAACAAACAAACAAAAAAGCAAAACAAAATAAACAACAAAAAAAGTTCTTTTAAATTTCAGTTCTAGAACTTTGAAAGATATCCATTTGGATCAAAAATGGTTATTAGTTTCTATTAAGGTAACATATATTTTAAGAATTTGATGTCAGCGACAAATTCTTTCTTCAAAGAAAAAGCATATAGAAACTATGCACCATTTTGCATGTGATCTGCAACTCATACTCACCAGTAGATCTAAAAAAATCCCTGAGCTCTGTGCTCATGGATCACTCCTGGTGGTGTTGAGGGGACCATATGCTGTAATGCAGGCTGGCCTCATGCAAGACAAGTGATTTACTTACTTTACTATTTCTCGGGCCCTCACTTATGCTTTTTTTTGAAATTATAAGCAATTTAAAAGGAATATGTACTCTCATCCCCTTATAGTGAAGTATATAGCACTGTCCTCCCATTGTTCATCAATTTGCTCGACCGGGCACCAGTAACATCTCCATTGTGAGACTTGTTACTGCTTTTGGCATATCGAATACGTCATGGGTAGCTTGCCAGTCTTTGTTGTGCAGGTGGGATACTCTCGGTAGCTTGCCAGGCTCTCTGAAAGGGGTGGCGGAATCGAACCTGGGTCGGCCACGTGCAAGGCAAACGCCCTACCCGCTGTTCTATAGCTCCAGCCCAGTGAAGTACATGTTCTGATAAAATCAAGTTAACATAAAATCTATTACCTTAAACTTGGTTTTTTAAAATGCTTTTTTAAAATGCTTAAGAACTGTTCCTGGTTCAGTGCTCAGAGGTCATTTCTGGCAGTGCACAAGGGAACAATACGTCAGTGCAGGAGGCAAGGCAAGCATCTTAATTCCTTTTTGCACTATCTCTCCAGCCCTACTTTAAACAGTTGTAAGTGTATAGGTGTGCATTTTTAACAATCCATTCACATTCTTGTGTAACTGAACTTCAGAACTTTTTTCGTCTTAAAAAATCATGTATGTTCCTATCAAAAAGAAACTGCTTGCCCCCATCTCCAGTCCCTGGGAGCCACCATTTTGTTTTCTGTTTTGATGAATTTAAGTATTATAGGCATCTCACAGAAGTAGAAGCATACGGTATTTGTATTTTTATGACTAGCTTATTTCACTTTACATAATGTCATATTTTATCTATGATATGGATATATGTCAGAATATATATCAGAATTCCCTTCTTTTTTCAAGACTGAGTAATATTTCACCTTCTGTTTATTCTACATTTTATCTATTTATCTGCCAATGGGCACTCGAGTCCTTTACACCTTTTGGCATTGTGAATAGTATTGCTATGGGCCTGAGTGTAGGGAGTAGAAACTTATACACACTTTCTTGGAGGAAGTTTGGCAGTGTCAATAAACTTACTATAAATTAATTGATGAGACATAGAAATATTAAAAAGAGATTACAATAGGGATTGGAGAGACAGCTCAGTGAGTATTGGCAGAAACACATTTTTTGCAGGTAGGCATACAGGAAACCCAGGTTTGACCCACAACACTGCATTATTTACTGAATATCACCAGCGGTGACCCCCAAATAATGAGTAGGGAGTAGTTCTGTCTCCCTGCACTCCAAGCACTTCTGGGTGAGGCTTCAGAACAAAGAAAAATTAAAAAAATAAGAGATTATAAATTTATGATTAAGAGAGAGGTTAAGTATTTGAATGATCATGTTGTATAATAAACAAATTTAAAAATGTGTTTTGAATCAAAAGTTAGAGGGATTTGAATTTGTGATATTACTGCTAAACTGGAGAAATCAGTATCAACTAAAGATTTTTAAGAGAAATACCTTTTTTGAAAAAGGATCTGCTGTCAAAGTAACCTGGCAGTGTTATTGTCCTGGCGACACCAGTTCTAAAATAGAAAATAATTTGTGATCTTAGTGTATGCCAAGATTTTGTTTTTTAATTTTAGTTGCCATTAAAAGAAGCTTATTCTGGCTGAGGATGTAGCTTAATGACAGCACATGCCTTGTTTATATGAATCCCTGGGTTTGAACTCTGGTACCCATGCCTTCCTCCCCAAAGACAGCTAATAGGGGGAAAAAAAGATCAAGAAAGGCTTAACACTTTAAGAAAGCAAGAATTTTCTTTAATATTATCATACTGTTGAAGGAACAATGCAATCAAATTGTCTGACTGTCCTGACTGGGGTTTGTAGACTTTGCTCCCATCACTCTTTTCCCACCACCGCTCAGGTCTCATTGCCACTCTTGTTTTTTCCAGCTTTACCATTCTCCTCGAGATCACACCCAGGCAACAATGAGGGATATGCAGGTAGTTCGGTCCCAGAAAAAAAGGAAATTATTAAAATTTCCATAATGAGCACATCCAGTGTGGGCTGGGTAACACAGTAAACAAAGACCGATTTTCTGTGCAAAAACAAAGCTAAACTAAACAATAAGGAAGCACCCAGTTTTTGATTTTGTTTGTTGTTGGGTGGGAATTGAACCCAGGGCCTCACACATACAAACAAGTGCTCACTGCTGAGCTACATCTCTGGCCCTTAAACCCAGTTTTAAAACTCAAGGATACACTGGACTCTGAAGTTTTTTCAGGACACTGCAACACCTTTTCATCTGAACCATCTAGAAGACCTATATTGAGATGTTCAGTAAGGGAGAATTTGCAGGCTAATTAAATCAAGGCATGCGTCATTCATTTGGAATGCCATATAATGTGAAGAAACTAGGAACTTCTAACGGGCAACTATCTTTCCCAGCTGTTATTGGCAGGAGAAAGGATGCTGCATTTAAACCTGAATATATCTCAGAGGCTGAGAGTAATTTAACTAGTAGGTTTATGAACCTCTGTGCTCCAGAGAGAGCAGTTATGAGCAGCCAGCCTAGAAGACACTTGTAAAGATTCTATTTTATCTCACATGATCTTCACTGCACTCTCCTTTGGGCACACAAAACCTTACTTCTGGTTTATTTCTTGACTTCCTGCCCTGAGTAAGAAGTATTCTTACAAATGAAAAGGCTGCCTGTCTGAAGACAGGCTCTACTGTTCTAAGAACTTGAAATGTATGTGGTTGTCAGCACCCATAACTCAGTATAGACTGCTAGAGAATCTCTCCCCTAACAAAAACTTAAACAAGTATTGTTCTTTTACTTCCTATAATAGTTTTTAGGGCAGAAACTCTTTTTGTTTTCACCAGAAGTTATTTCAAACTGTTTGTCATGGGTTAATTCACTTCCTCTTCCTTTTCTTGCATAGTTAAACCCATATAAGATGCCAGAGTACAGTCACTCCATATTTAGACATTCTAACGTCTAAAGGTTCTTATTTGATTTGCATGCCAAAGTTTTATTTTCCAGTGCTATTTTCCACCGACCATGCTTGCTCCATTATTCTATGTGATAAATCTATCTGATGATATGAGTTAAATAGTTGCTCCCTCTCTCTCACCTCCCATCCCAACCCCCTGTTTAACAAGCCTTGCCTGTGTGGAAGTCCAGAAATTGATGAGCATCTGCAGAAATGCAGCCCGGCCATTCTAGCAGCTGTATTTTAGTGTAGAACAAAACCATTCCAGGTCCCCTCCCCACCAAATTCCAGTCTTTCTTACACTAACTTCTTGCTACTTGAAGTTATCACCCCCAAATTTCCTGAGCTCTCTTAGGTTGATATTACCTTTATGTCTTGTAATAAGTCTCTGATGTTTGATTTCATCACATCTTTCTTGCCGGGGTAAGTTAATATCTTCCTCTGAGCAAATAAGAGACATCCTATTAGACTTCCTTTGTCAATGTCAACGTGGTCTAAGGGAAAAGGATTCTGAACCAGGAGACAGAAGATTTCAATTCCAGCCCCAGCTCCCTTCATAAGTAGTTATTTGACCTTGGAAAAGCAATTTAAATCCTCTGGATCTCAAGCATATGGGTCCCCAGCTGTAATAAATATTATAAATCCATTCTGTCCTCATCATTTTTATCATCAGAGAACATTTATCAAATGCCGACTTGGTGAGGGCACCTTGCAGGGTGAAGTGGACACTCAGGGCTCCTGTTATTCAGGGCTCAAAAGCAGAGCCTGAACCCTCAAATGATGGTTCCCAAGGTCTTACTTTTCTGGGAAGAAAATAGGGGGACCATACACAGCAGACATTTTATTAAAGTAGACTTACTTAATATTTTTAAAATGTCTTTTAAGATTGTATCAAATATATAATTTTGGCTTAAGCAATTTCATCTCTTTAATGAAATGATGCTTATTTGATACTACTTTACAAAGTGTCCTTTTGGGGACTAGGGGGCAAGCCTGAGTGGCAGAGAACACGCTCAGCATGCGCAGGGCCCTGACTGTGACCCCTAGCATTGCATGGCTCTCCCCAGGCTGGACTAAGCAGAATTAGGCCTTGGTAGTCTCCCAAACCACTGGGCTCTGCTGGGAACAGCTCTGGACACCTTGAGCACTACGGGATGGAGCTTCTGTACAAAATAAATAATATTTGTTTCAGATCTGTTTGGATCAGAGAGTCAACACAGGGGTTGAGAGTCTTGCTTTGCTTATGGCAAAGCCCCTTTCAGTCCTTAGTATATGTTCTCCTGAGCACTGTTGGGAGTGATACCTGAGCAGAGAGTTTTGCAGTTTAGGAGTAAACCCTGAGCACTGTCAGTTGTGGCCCCAAATCCAATCAATTAACCAATAAAATCAAATCATTGTAACAAGTTATGTGAAAGTTTTTCTCTAATATGTTGTACCCAAGAATATCATGTGCCCATGCCTAGCTCTCTGTGTCCTATTCCCGAGGCTGTTTGTTGCAACTTCTTTCCCCTTTTATGCTTTCTTGATACAGCTCGGCAGGACGACAGGAAAATTAAACTGATAAAATGAACCATACCCAGAAGTGGTCAGGGGCTATTCCTGGTTATATACTCCCAGTGGTGCTCTGGGGACCATATGGAGTGCCGGGGATTTGTGTTATGGTTAGTCGGATGTAAGGCAAGTATCTTACCTCCTGTACTAACTCTCTGGCCCTAAACGGATGCAATTCTAACTGTGATTCTCAAATTGGGGTGGGCATAAGAATAACCTGATAATCTTATTAATGACAGATGATCAGGTCCTACCCTAGAGTTTCAGTTTCACTGGGTTTGGAACGGGCTGTGAAAACTTAATTTCTATTAAATTTCAAGTTATGCTACTGATGCTGATGGTCATGGAACCACCCTCTGAGAACCACTGTAAGATTAATAACATTGGCTCCTCCACCCTTCCTCTCTCTTTCTCGTTGTGATGTCTGGGGTGGTGGGGGTGGTGGTGCTGTATGTATGTTGCAGAGTTCCTGTGGCACCAGGGATCTCAGCTGCAGTTTATCACAATGACATGCAGAGACATAGGGCAGTGCCAGCAATCAAACAGCCAACTACAACCCTGCCAGGCAAAAGCTCTACTACTGAGCCACGCCCCCAGGCCCCAGATAAGAACTTTGAATCCAGCCTTCTGCTGCATGCCAACTTGGGTGTGTAATTTCTTTTACTTTATGGGGCTCCTTCCTCTCTAGAGAAGTCTTCATTCCCTCATCAATGTGTTTCCTTTTTATTCCTTAATAAAATTTCTTTAATTAAAATTTTTTTTGTATCGATCAGAAGTCAGCAATCAGCCACGAACTGCCCTTATTATCACAAATTGCTTTCTTCACTCTGCTTCAACAGCTCAATTGGCAACAGGTTTGGTTTAACTGATGTGATGTGTAAATAAGGCAAAATCAGGGGGTCTTGATTCAACAGTGGAAGTCTAACTCCTTCTGAAATCACATTCTCTTCCAACTCTTAGCATCCCCTCCACCCCACCTACACACAGATCCTGAAATCAGTGTCAAAGGAAGCAAGGAGGGACACGGTGACTTACTTTCCAACATAAATGAATAATGGGGAGCACTTCTTCAGTCGTATTCTTTGTAATGAAACATTTCTATTTCCCTGGGGAACTCTCTAAGAACCAAATCTACCTTTTGGCTCTTCCAGGTTGGAGGAAGGTCATTCCAGGCTGAGCAAATGCTGCAACTTTCTTTCAAGAATATGCAGGGCAAGCCACATGACAGTGTATTCTCTTTCTCTGATACGGCTTTGGGTCATGTTAAGTAGAAATTCGAAAGGAACCACAAAAACAAACAAACAAACAACCCCTCCCCCCCAACAACCTTAAATGATAGCTATACAGTCCTTCCTAATCCTGATGCATTTTCTGTGAAAATGTTTCAATCAATTGCTCTTCAGAGGTCCATTGGGGAGAACCAATATTTATCTGGGGGTTTTGGAAGTCTGTTGGTTTTATGATCTGCCAAAGGCCAGGAAAGATGATTTAGCAGCACACCTGGCGATGCACAGGAGTTACTCCTGGCTCTGCACTCAGGAATTACCCAATGGCAGTGCTCATGGGACCATATGGGATGCTGGGAATTGAACCTGGGTCAGCTGGGTGCAACACAAATGCCCTACCAGCTGTGCTATCGCTCCAGCCCTGCTCTTTTTCTCTTACAAGGAGACTCTGGTAGATATAGGTTCCCTTTGTGGAATGCTTTATTTCCCAGGCTTTTCCGTTTTAAAACAATATGCCCATCACCATGCACTTTAAATGCAGAGGTAGTTTAAGTAGTAGAGGTCAAACCTAGTAGTCTGTATGAGGAGGTCCTGAGTTCCATGCCTGGAATTTCTTGCCGTCCAGCACCACTGGTAGCACTCAAGTACTTCCAAGTATGGCCGTTACAGTCTCCCAGTACCTGCATAAACACTGCCAGGAACAACCCACAGGTTTCTCACCTCTCAACCCTGCTGGGGACATCCCCCTATTAAACAAACAAGCAAAACAAAACACGAACTCATCATTACTCGTTTTCAATAATAATAGCTAGTTTATATCAAGGTTATCTATATCACAAATATTATTATAAGGAATTTCCTGTTTTAATTTATTTAATCTTACAACAGTCCCATAAGTACAGTTACTAACTCAATTTGTAGACAAGGGAACTGAGGCACAAAGAATTATGTAACTTCCTCCAAGGTACATCAATTTTGCAGTAAAGAAAGCAAGCATTCAAACATAGAGAGAGAGAGAGAGAGAGAGAGAAAAGAGAGAGAAAAGTAAAGAGAGAAAAAAAATAGAGAACTCAATAGCTTAGGTGCATACTCTGCCCCCAAACAAAAACCCAACTAGAAAAAAGGCATTGACACAAACTTCTAGATTAATTAAATCCATTATTCAATGTCTTATTGAATCACCTGAAAATCAGAGCCTTTTAATGGGTTGATTTGTGTCTCTTCCTTCAAAAAAAAGGATATGTTAAAACTCTAACTCAACCACACAAGCACACACACACACACACACACACACAGAATATAATCTCCTTTGGAAACTCGGTTCTTGCAGATATCATTAGAAAAAAATGAGGTCATATGGGAGTAGAGACCTTTAATCCAGTATTACTGCTGTCCTCATAAGAAGGTCATGTGAAGACAGAGATACAGAGATAATGCCATGTGACTAAAAGGATTGGGTTTGGAGTTAAGCAGTTACAAGCCAACATATGTCAAAGGTTGATATCAGAAGCTCAGAAGAGGTGAGGAAAGTCTCCCCAACAAGACTCACATACAATGTGACCCTGCTTAGAACTTCTGACTTCTTTTTTTTTTTTTTTTAATTTTTTTTTTATTTTTTTTATTTTATTTTTTTTTTAATTTTTTTTATTTTTTTTTTCCCCTTTATTTTATTTTATTTTTTTTAAAGTTGTAGATTTACAATTTTTTGTGCTTTGGTTTCAATTATACAATGATCAGATACCCATCCCTCCACCAGTGCCCATTTTCCACCACCATGGATAATATCCCTCCCACCCCCATCCCCCCATCCCCCCGTCTCTGTGGCAGGGCAATCCCCTGTGTTCTCTCTCTCCTTTTGGGTGTTGTGGTCTGCAAAAGAGGCATTGAGTGGCAAACATGTTCAGTCCATAGTCTACTTTCGACATGCATCTCCCCTCCTGGGAGGATCCTCCAAACATCCTTTATTTGGTGCTCCCTTCTCTATCTGAATAGCCCTTTCCTCTAGGATACCCGGCTGGCCTCTAAGTTATGGAGTAATCCTCCTGGTGCTGATCTCAGCTATTCTTGGGTATTAATCTCATACTTTAGAACTTCTGACTTCTAACCTCCAGAATTACGAGACAATACATTTTATTTCTAGCTACTCACCTTGTGGCACTTTGTTATGGCAGCTCCAGGAAACAAACACAGAACCTACATATTTATTTTCCATTTTCTCAGATCTCCCTACAACCTTCAATAGGCAACGCCACAGAACATCAGGTCTGCTTCATTGCACAGAAACAAAACCCAGATCTGTTTATTTGTTCAAGGCCTGGTGTGATTCCTAACATATTGTAGGTGCTTGACAAATGCTGTTGATTGAATATATTCTTCCAGCATAAAGGGCTACTTGTCAAGATTATCTAAAACTGGGTTAGCACCTTTAAAAATCAAGAGTAAAATCCAGACAGATAGCACAGGGGTTAAGGCACTTGCCTTGCTGGAGGCCAGCCCTAGTTTTATATCAAAAGAAGCCCCCTGAGAACTGCCAGGAGTGATCCCTGATCCCAGAGGCAAGAGTGACCCCTGAGTCAGAAATAAGACCGGGTGTTTTCCCAGTGCAATACCCTACACCCTACTCTTCAATAGTAGACAGTAACAGTCCTCCCTCTCAAGTATTCAGGGGGCTAGATAAACATTAGTCACTAAAGTTTCTCCCTCATCCCTAATACAAGTAAAGATGATTGCATTAAAAGAATTGTGGCACTGGCCTCCTACTTCTGAATAATGTGTCTTCTCTTCGATATTTTCTTGTCCCCCTCAGGTGGAAGTGTTAATGAGTGAAGAAAGCTATGAAAAACAGACCCGGGAGGGAGAAGGACAGTCCTCAAACCTAATCTTGAGTGCTTGGATAAGTCATCCCCAGGAAACTGGAGAATATGTTGCAGCCATTAGTATCTAAAAAGGGCTATGCATGTACTTGTTAAAAAACAAAACTCTGGGGGCTGGAGCGATAGCACAGCGGGTAGGGCATTTGCTTTGCACGCGGCTGACCCGAGTTTAATTCTCAGTATCCCATATGGTCCCCCGAGCACCGCCAGGAGTAATTCCTGAGTGAAGGGCCAGGAGTAACCCTTCTGCATTGCCAGGTGTGACCCAAAAAGCAATCAATCAATCAATCAATAAAATAAAACAAAATTATAAAAATGAAGCAAAACAAAACTTGGGCCAGAGAGAAAGTATAGGGGTTAAAGCACTTGCCTTGCATTCAGCAAATGTGACCCTCCCCACCCCACCAAAAAAAAAAAAAACACCAAAAAACAAAACATTCTGTTTAGGTTGAAATAGAACTTTATAAAATTGATTTTCCTCACCCCAAATAGCAGTAATATTTTCTTCTTATCCCTAGATAAACTATAATACACTTATTTCTAGGTTATGCTGACAAATCAAAACCATACAGTGGATATAGGAAAAAAGAGAAGAAATAGATAAATCACTTGTCAGCATCTGTGGAGTAAGGAGTTAAATATAGAGGAACTTTTAAAAAAAGGGTTACCCCCAATCAAATAATAAAATAGTTACTCTGGAAGCAAATTTACTAAATTTTTTAAATGAAGAGGAAAGAAAAGTGTAGGCAACAGTCATATTTTATAAAACAACAAATTTTCACCTGATCTGCGCGGGACGGGCACGGAGGCCCAGCTCTGGGCAACAAAGCTGACCGGCTCCAATTCCAAACAGGTACAGCCCACCCCCAAGGGCCTGGGACCCTCTCTGGGCATGCGCAGCTAGATCCAGCTCCTAGAAAGCCGGTTTTCAAACCCTGATCTGCGCGGGACGGGCACGGAGGCCCAGCTCTGGGCAACAAAGCTGAACGGCTCCAATTCCAAACAGGTACAGCCCGCCCCCAAGGGCCTGGGACCCTCTCTGGGCATGCGCAGCTAGATCCAGCTCCTAGAAAGCCGGTTTTCAACCACTGATCTGCGCGGGACGGGCACGGAGGCCCAGCTCTGGGCAACAAAGCTGAACGGCTCCAATTCCAAATAGGAGACGTTCCCAACTCCTCGCCCAGTGCCAGGGACTCTTTCCAGAGCTGCAGCCTTACCCACTACATATGCCTTAGGAACCATAAGCTACCTTCTTAGATGGAAACTTCTCTAGTTTAGCTCAGCCACTAGAAACACAGTAGCCAATAACTCATAAGCCTGTCTTAACTCACACTGCATATCAAGCAGAATAGTAACAGTGAACGTGAAGGACTAAACCACACCTCTCACAATGGTAAAGCAACGCAAAAGCCCACCAAACTTTCATATTGAAGAGTCTAGCCCAGATGACACCAACAGTACTGTAGTGTTAGACAACCTCTCTGACAAGGAATTCAGAAGGGAGCTACTTAGGATGCTTAAGGAATTAAAAGAAACAATGGAAAGCAATGCCAATAGAAGACAAGAGGATCTGAAGGCAGAAATGAGGAAAATGCAATCAGAAATGTCAGACCTGAAAAATCTCGTAGGCGAATTGAAAAGCTCAGTGGAAGGCCTCAGCAGCAGAGTAAGAGCTGCTGAGAACAGAATCAGTGAGCTCGAAGATGAAGTTCAGAGACTCTCCAGAAAAGAGCAGAAAATGGAAAAGAGACTCACAATTCGGGAACAGATGGCAAGAGAAGATCGTGATGAAGCCAAGAGGGGTAACATAAGAATTATTGGAGTCCCAGAGGTACAGGAAGAAAACCTTGATGAAGAAGAAACTATCAAAGACATCATTGCTACAACGTTTCCAGAGCTGAAGAAAACTTGTGACCACATTCAGGAGGCCCGAAGGGTACCAGCTAGAAGAAATCCGAATAAAAATACCCCAAGACACATTCTGATCAAAATGACCAAAACCTTAGACAGAGACAAAATTCTGAAAGCAACAAGATCGAAGAAAGAAATCTCTTACAAAGGAGCATCCTTAAAATTCACAGCTGATTTTTCTGATGAAACGCTCATGGCCCGAAAACAGTGGTGGGACATAGTGAAAAAACTCAATGAAATAAATGCCTCCCCCAAAATACTTTTTCCAGCAAGACTCTCATTCATAATAGAAGGAAAAACACACAGTTTCACAGACAAACAACAGCTCAGGAACTTCATAGACTCAAAACCATGGTTACAAGAACAACTAAATGGGCTACTTTAAGGCAAGAAAGGCCCCTCAAATACACCAAACTTTAACAGAACAATGGGACAAAATCCCATAACAATAATCTCTCTCAATGTCAATGGGCTAAACGCACCAATTAAAAGACATAGAGTGGCAGGATGGATTAGAAAATTGAACCCAACATTCTGCTGCCTGCAAGAAACGCATCTCAATAGTCAAAGCAAACACAGACTCAGAGTCAAAGGCTGGAAAACAATCCTACAGGCAAACAGCTCCCATAAAAAAGCTGGGGTAGTCATCCTAATATCAGACCACATCGATTTCAGAGTGAAGAAGGTCATAAGAGACAGTGAAGGCCATTTCTTATTGATCAAAGGATCTGTACAACAGGAAGAACTTACAATAATAAATGTATATGCACCTAATGAGAGACCAGCAAAGTACTTAAAACAACTACTTATAGATTTGGAAAAAGACATCAATAGCAACACAATACTAGTGGGACACTTCAACACTGCTTTGTCACCTCTTGATAGATCAACCAGACTCAAGCTTAGCAAGGACATACTTCATTTGAGGGAAACAATGGAAGAAAGGGACTTAGTAGATATATACAGGACACTTCATCCACAAAAAGCTGAATACACATTCTTCTCAAGCGTACATGGAACATTCTCCAAGATAGACCACATGCTGAGCCACAAAACATGCCTCCATAAAATTAAGAAGATAGAGATTGTATCAACAATCTTCTCAGACCATAATGCGCTGAAATTAGAAGTAAATCACACACAAAAACAGAAAATTAAATCAAACACCTGGAAATTAAACAGTGCACTATTGAACAACGAGTGGATTAGACAGGAAATCAAAGAGGAAATCAAAAGATTCCTAGAAACGAATGAAAATGAGAACACGAGTTACCAAAACTTATGGGACACAGCAAAGGCTGTGTTAAGAGGAAAGTTTATAGCTCTACAAGCATTCCTCAGGAAGGAGGAGCAAGCACACATAAGTAACCTAACCTCACAGCTTAAGAGCTTGGAGAAGGACCAAAAAAAGGAGCACAACCCGAACAGGAGAAAGGAAATAATAAAACTCAGAGCAGAGATTAACGAGATGGAAACCCAAAAAACAATCCGAAAGATCAATGAAACCAAGAGCTGATTCTTTGAGAAAATTAACAAGATCGATAAGCCTCTAGCAAAACTCACAAAGAAAGGGAGAGAGAAAACCCTAACAAACCGAATCAGAAATGAAAAGGGGGTCATTACAACAGAAACTACAGAAATCAAGAGGATCCTCAGGGAGTACTTTGAGAAGCTTTATGCCACGGAACATCAAAACCTCAAGGAAATGGATAAATTCCTAGACTCCTACAGACTCCCAAGGCTGAACCAAGAAGACCTGGAATACCTGAACAGACCTATCACCATCAAGGAAATTGAAATGGTAATAAAAAGTCTCCCCAAGCACAAAAGTCCTGGCCCGGATGGATTCACTAGTGAATTCTTCCAAATCTTTAAAGAGGACTTACTCCCAATGCTTTTTAAGCTTTTCCAGGAAATTGAAATATCAAAAACACTTCCGAACAGTTTCTACGAAGCAAATATCACACTGATACCAAAAGCAGACAGAGATACCACAAAGAAAGAGAATTACAGGCCGGTATCCCTGATGAACACAGATGCAAAGATCCTCAACAAACTACTAGCAAATAGAATCCAACCACTCATCAAAAAGATCATACACCATGACCAAGTAGGATTCATCCCAGGGATGCAAGGATGGTTTAACATTAGAAAATCAATCAACATAATCCATCATATCAACAAAAGAAAAGTTAAAAAGCATATGATTATATCAATAGATGCAGAGAAAGCATTTGACAAGATCCAGCACCCCTTTATGATGAAAACCCTAGCCAAAATGGGTATAGAGGGGACCTTCCTCAACATAATTAAAGCCATCTACCACAAGCCTACAGCAAGCATCATCCTCAATGGGGAAAAACTGAGAGCCTTCCCTCTAAGATCAGGGACGAGACAGGTATGCCCACTATCTCCACTGCTGTTCAATATAGTACTGGAAGTACTTGCAATAGCGATTAGGCAAGAAAAAGATATTAAGGGCATTCAGGTAGGAAAGGAAGAAATCAAGCTCTCACTATTCGCAGATGATATGATACTCTACTTAGAGAACCCAATAACCTCCACCAAAAAACTCCTAGAAACAATAGACTCGTATAGTAAAGTTGCAGGTTATAAAATCAATACCCAAAAGTCCATGGCTTTCCTATACGCAAACAGTGAGAGAGAAGAAAGCAACATGAAAAAAACAATCCCGTTCACAATTGTGCCCCAGAAAATCAAGTACCTAGGAATCAGCTTAACTAAGGAAGTAAAGTACCTGTACAAAGAAAACTACAAAACGCTACTTCAGGAAATAAAAGAGGACATGAGGAAATGGAAAGATATCCCCTGCTCATGGGTCGGGAGACTTAACATTGTCAAAATGGAAATACTACCGAAAGCATTGTATAAATTCAATGCAATCCCTATAAGGATACCCATGACATTCTTCAAAGAAATGGAGCAAACACTCCTGAAATTTATATGGAACAATAAGACCCCACGAATAGCTAAAGCAATTCTTGGGAAAAAGAAAATGGGAGGAATCAACCTACCTAACTTCAAACTGTACTACAAAGCAGTAATAATTAAAGCAGCATGGTACTGGAACAAAGGCAGAACTGCAGACCAATGGAACAGGGTTGAATACACTGACATCTCCCCTCAATCATATGATCATCTAATCTTTGATAAAGGTGCAAGTAATGTGAAGTGGAGTAAGGAAAGCCTCTTTAATAAATTGTGTTGGCATCACTGGACGGCTACATGCAAAAAAATGGGCTCAGAACTCTGCCTAACACCATGTACAAAAGTAAGATCAAAATGGATTAAAGACCTCAACATCAGACCAGAAACCATAAGGTACATTGAAGATAAAGTTGGCAAAACCCTCCATGACATTGAAGCTAATGGTATCTTCAAAGATGCCACGCCACTGGCCGAGCAAGTGAAAACAGAGATAGATAAATGGGACTATCTTAAACTAAGAAGCTTCTGCACCTCCAAAGAAACAGTGACCAAAATACAAAGACAGTCTACAGAATGGGAAAGGATATTCACCAAATACACATCTGACAAGGGGTTGATATCCAGGATATACAAAATACTGGTTAAACTCCACAAGAAGAAAACATCCAACCCCATCCAAAAATGGGGCAATGAAATGAACAGAAACTTTCTCAAAGAAGAAATCCGAATGGCAAAAAAGCACATGAGAAAATGCTCTACATCATTAATCATCAGGGAGATGCAGATCAAAACCACAATGAGATACCATCTCACACCTCAGAGACTGGCTCACATTCAAAAGAACAAAAGCAACCGATGCTGGCATGGATGTGGCGAGAAAGGGACACTCCTTCACTGTTGGTGGGAATGTCCACTGGTTCAGCCCTTCTGGAAAACAGTATGGACGATTCTCAAAAAATTAGAAATTGAGCTCCCATTTGACCCAGCAATACCACTCCTGGGAATATATCCCAGAGAGGCAAAAATGTATAGTCGAAGTGACACCTGCACTTGTTTGTTCATTGCAGCACTCTTTACAATAGCCAGAAACTGGAAGAAACCTGAATGCCCAAGAACAGATGACTGGTTAAAGAAACTTTGGTACATCTACACAATGGAGTACTATGTAGCTCTTAGAAAAGATGAAGTCATGAAATTTACATACAAGTGGTACAATATGGAAAGTATCATGCTAAGCGAAATGAGTCAGAAAGAGAGGGATAGACATAGAAAGATTGCATTCATCTGGGGGATATAAAGTAACAAAGTATGAGATTAATACCCAAGAATAGCTGAGATCAGCACCAGGAGGATTACTCCATAACTTAGAGGCCAGCCGGGTATCCTAGAGGAAAGGGCAGTTCAGATAGAGAAGGGAGCACCAAATAAAGGGTGTTTGGAGGATCCTCCCACGAGGGGAGATGCATGTCGAAAGTAGACTATGGACTGAACATGTTTGCCACTCAATGCCTCTTTTGCAGACCACAACACCCAAAAGGAGAGAGAGAACACAAGGGATTGCCCTGCCACAGAGACAGGGGGGATGGGGGGATGGGGGTGGGGGGATATTATCCATGGTGGTGGAAAATGGGCACTGGTGGAGGGATGGGTATCTGATCATTGTATGATCGAAACCCAAGCACAAAAAATTGTAAATCTACAACTGTAAAAAAAAAAAAAAAGAAAGAAAGAAACAAAAAAATAAATAAATAAAAAGGAATATCCATAAAAAAAAAAAGATACTAAAAAAAAAAACCCAACAAATTTCCCCCCCTTTTAACTGAATCACCATGAAATTGAAAAGTTGAAAAGTTGTTCATTATCTGGGGCTGGAGCAATAGCACAGTGGGTAGGGTGTTTGCCTTGCAAGTGACCGACCTGAGTTTGATTCCCAGCATCCATCCCACATGGTCCCTCAAGCACTGCCAGGAGTAATTCCTGAGTGCAGAGCCAGGAGTAACCCCTGAGCATCGCTGGATGTGACCCAAAAAAGCAAAAAAAAAAAAGTTGTTCATTATCGAGTCTCACTTATACAATGTTCCAACACCTATCAATTCACCAGTGCACATTTCCCACCACCAATGACCCCAGTTTCCCTGCCCACCTCCCCATATCCCACCCCCCACAGCCTGCCTCAGATGCACTGTCTCTGTCTCTGTCTCTGTCTCTGTCTGTCTCTCTGTCTCTTTCTCTTTCTCTTTCTCTGTCTCTCCCCTGCCCCCTTCTACCCAACCTCTTTCTCCTATCTTCCTTTTAGGCACCGTGGCTTAATACTGTTAACTGGTATCTGCTTATCACTTTACCGCCTTTCAGCACTCAGTTTGTGTCCAGAGAGATCAAATATCATTGTCATAGTGTTCCCTTCTCTGTCCTAATTGCATTCCCCTTCCTCCTTGGTGGCAAGCTTCCTACCATGGAACAGTTCTCCTGGCCCTTGTTTCTACTGTCCTTGGGTATTATTCATATACTTTGCTGCTTTTTTTTTTTAAATATCCCACAACTGAGTGCAATCATTCTGTTTGTCTTTCTGCCTCTGACTGATTTCATTTAGCATGATGCTCTCTATGTCAATTCACGTGTTTAAGAATGCTTATATATATATATATTTATGCACTTTTAAATGAAAGGATCACTTGGTCACTTGATCAAGTTACTCATCAATTAGCTCGAGTGGGCGCCAGTAACGTCTCCATTTGTCCTTGTTGCATGCTAGAGTAGCCCAGTGGCATCTGCTCGCTCTGGGAACATGAAGAGCCTCAAACTGTTTGTTTAGGGTCTTGACGAAGAAGTCTGACCATCTTGTAGGTGGGCGGCCACCTGTTCTTTTAATTTCCTGTGGAATCCAGTTGGTAACAACTCTAGTACAGCAGTCATCTTTAAATCGCATTACGTGTCCAGCCCATCAATTTTGACACCTTGGCAAATGAGATAGCGTCCCTGATTCTTGTTTGTCAATGGAGGTCAGAACTCCAGATTCCTTCTCTCACTTGAGTAAAGCGTGATACCCTAAGCATAGAGCTTTCGATTCCTCTTTGGGTGATCTGAACTGCGTTCTTGTCCTGTTTTCATAGGGCCTGTATCTGTGAGGCATAGGTTAGTGCAGAAAGAACAGTGGAGTCAAAGAGATGTGCCCGGAGTTGGAGGTTCTTCATCCTCTTAGCTATTTCTTCGATGCTCTTGAAGGCGTTCCACGCCGCTCTCTTCCTCCTGCACAGCTCAGGTGCCAGGTCGTTGGTCATGTTGACTTCTCGACTTAGGTACACATAACTGTTGCATTCAGAGATGTTTGTTCTGTTGAGAGCAAATGGAACATCAGGAATGAGTCTGTTTTTCATGAACATTGTCTTCATGAGATTTAGCTGCAGTCTGACCTTTTCACACTCACGGTTGAAGTCGGTCAGCATATGTGCTGCTTGGCTAATGTTTGGTGTTATTACAAGACCATAATGACTGCCCTCCAATGTCCTGATGTCTATCACAATTTCCAGAAGGGCAATGGAGAAGATTATCCACAACTTATACTTGGATCCCTTCGATAGCTACATCCATCTGCCCACATACCAAATTCTGCAAGATGGATATGTTTTTCCTGATGTTCTCCCTTCTGAAATATTACACGCCATTTTGTCAGTAAAGAAGCGAACAATGCCTGCCCAGACAAGGTCCAACCTGAACACCTGAAGAATCTGCCGCCAGTACTTGTCAATATACTAGCTTGGCTCTTCACACGCTATCTGTCTGAATGCAAGGTTCTGTCCCAAAGGAAAACCAGCAGGACCATTCTACTGCACAAGAAGTGAAAGGATATTCAGAACAAATTGCCACAAACTTATTACCCTAAACTGTGGAGAATAATCGAATTCATAGAGAGAGAAGCAAAATAGTGGAGTCCAGGACTGGGAGAGAAGAGAATGGAGTGCTGCTATTGAATAGGGGAAAAGGTTTCAGTTTTACAGGATTGAAAAAATGAGGGCTCTAGAGATTTATTGTACAACAGTGGAAATGTATTTAACACTATGTGTAGTACACTTGGAAGTGGTTAGGCGGCAGATTTTATGTCTTTTGCCACACCTAGTGTTGTGGATAAAGCTTAACTGTAGCTTGTTTTTCACAGGTTAGGATCCTTGGAAGGAACAAAAGCTTTAAGATCAGGGAGATAGAGCAAAGGGCTGGAGGATATATTTTGTATGTGGGTTTGATCCATAGTACTGCATGCTCCTGAGCACCACTAAGGAGTGACACCACACACACATATACACACAAATGTTTAAAACCTTAAAGTAGACATTATATTCTATCTTAAAATATTTTGTTGTTGGGGCCAGAGAGATAGTACAGTGATTAAGGCCTTGCATATGGCAGATCTATATTCAATCCCTGGCACCACATATAGTCTTCCTAGTTCCATTAGGAGTGATCCTTGAACACAGAGCAAGGAGTAAGCCTTGAGCACAGCCAGGTGTGACCCCTTAATCACTTAATCACTTAACTTCCCGTTAGTCGTCGATTTGCTCGAGCGGGCGCCAGTAACGTCTCCATTTGTCCCTGTCGCGTGCTAGTGTAGCCCAATGGCATCTCTTCGCTCCGGGAACATGAAGGGCCTCAAACCGATCGTTCATGATCTTCAGGAAGAAGTCTGACCATCTGGTAGGTGGGCGGCCACGCAGTCTCTTGACATCCCGTGGAATCCAATCAGTAACAGCTCTAGTCCAACGGTCGTCTTTAAATCTCATTACATGACCAGCCCATCTGATTTTCGACACCTTGGCAAATGAGACAGCGTCCCTGATCCTTGATCGTCGACGGATGTCAGAACTCCGGATTCTTTCTCTCATTTGAGTGAAACGTGATATTCCAAGCATAGCTCTTTCTATTCTTCTTTGGGAGACCTGAATGGTGTTCTCATCTTGTTTGCGTAGGGCCCAGGTCTCTGAGGCATATGTTAATGCAGGAAGAACAGTGGAATCAAAGAGATGTGCCCGGAGCCGGAGGTTCTTCGTCCTCTTAGCTATTTCTTCGACGTTCTTGAAGGCGTACCAAGCCGCTCTCTTCCTCCTGCGCAGCTCGGGTGCCAGGTCATTTGTCATGTTGACCTCTCGACCTAGGTAGACATAGCTGTTGCATTCGGAGATGGTCGTTCTATTGAGAGCGAATGGGGCGTCAGGAACAAGGCTGTTTCTCATAAACATTGTCTTCGTAAGATTCAGCTGTAGTCCTACCTTTCCACACTCACGGTCAAAGTCGGCCAGCATTTGTGCTGCTTGGCTGATGTTTGGTGTTATTAAAACAATATCATCAGCAAAGCGGAGGTGGTGTAATTGCCGACCATCTATCTTCACTCCCATTCCTTCCCATTCCAGTCCTCGCATGATGTTCTCAAGGGTGGCACTGAAGAGTTTCGGTGAAATGGTATCACCCTGCCGCACCCCTCTCTTGACATCAACGATCACTTCTTTGTAGAATGGTGAGATCCTGGTAGTGAATCCGCAATACAGCTCACGGAGGATCCTGATGTATTGGGCTTGAATGCCCTGATTGGCTAGGGCTTCGATGACCGCTTCCGTCTCAACAGAATCAAAGGCCTTCTTTAAATCAATGAACGTTAAGCAGAGTGGCATCTTGAACTCCCGAGAAACCTCAATGAGCTTGGTTATTGTGTGGATATGGTCGATGGTGCTGAATCCTTTGCGGAACCCTGCTTGCTCGCATGGTTGTCCTTCATCTAGTGTTCTGCCAATCCTATTCAGGATGACTCGAGTGAACAACTTGTAGATGACAGACAATAGGCAGATCGGGTGATAGTTGCCAATGTCATGGATGTCTCCCTTCTTGAACAGTAGTACGGTCCTGCTGGTTTTCCATTGGGACGGAACCTTGCATTCAGACAGGTAGCGAGTGAAGAGCCGAGCCAGTGTATTGATGAGTACTGACGGCAGGTTCTTCAGGTGTTCAGGTCTGACCTTGTCTGGGCCGGGTGCTGTTTGTTTCTTTACCGACGAAATGGCGTGTCGGATTTCGGAGGGGAGAACATTGGGAACAACATACCCATCCTGTGGAATTTGGTATGTTGGCAAGTGGACATGGCTATCGAAGAGATTTGAGTAGAAGTCATGGATAATCCTCTCCATTGCCGTTCTGGAGGATGTGATGGATCCATCAGGACGTCGGAGGGCAGTCATCTTGGTCTTATAGTTGGCGAAGGACAGGCGGGCCTTACGAATACTTTTCCCGGCTTCTGCCGCATCTACCAGTACTTCTGCTCTTCTCTCTTTGAGGTCTTCCTTGATCGCATCTCTGCACTGCTTTGCAAGCTCGGACGTTAGCTTGCGGTTGCCTGAGGCATGCGCCAAACCACGCTGGCGAATTAGCTCAAGAGTTTTCGAAGATAGGCGACTTTTTGTGGCTATCTCTCTCTTGGCGTTCCTCGCACATTCATGGAGGTGCTGAACCAGTCGATCGTATTCCTCATCAATGTTGTCAACAATGGCATCTTCCCATGTTGCCGCAATAGTACCAAAGAGTTCCCAGTTGGTGGTCATTCTGGGAGTTCTCTTTTTGAACTTTGCAGCCCTTTCTCCCCGCTCTGTGAAGTAGAATTTTGCACGAAGGAGACGGTGACCCTGAAGGCTTCACCGACATGGCAGCACTGAGAAGGATGAGAAAGGAGAGGCCGACAAAATCTCAAGGCCGACCTAGGCTGCCACAACGAAGGAAGACAAAAATGATCGTCTGTACTTTCAATGCACGTACGCTAGCATCAGATGCATCCATCGAGGACCTGATGGTACAAGCGCGAATGATCAAGTACGACATCATTGGTCTGACCGAGACAAGAAGGCACGAATCTCACCACGCCGTTTTCGACACTGGAGAAGAATTGTTCCTCGGAACATGCGATAAAAGAGGTGTTGGAGGCATCGGTGTCCTTTTCAACACAAACTTGGCCAAGAGCATTGATTCATTCGAATGCCTAACAACCTGAATCGGACGTTTACATTTGAATAGATGTGGCTCACTGCCTGCAGTTTCTATCTTCGTTGTCTACGCACCAACATCTCATTATGATGAAAGAGAAATCGAGAAGTTCTACATGGAGCTAGAGAAGTTCTATAAAGAAGACCACACCTTCTACAAGATCATTGTGGGTGATTTTAATGCCAAGATAGGACCGAGAAGATCAGCTGAAGAACTTCACATCGGGACCCATGGCCTAGAATGGAACGAACAGGGTGAGAGACTGTCAGAGTTCATCATGTCGACCAAGACCATCCATGGTAACTCACAGTTCCAGAAGGCAGAATCTAAACGATGGACATGGGAGTCTCCCGGCGAACGATTCCACAACGAAATAGACCACATCATATTCAATCGACGGTTTTGCCTGACTGATGTCGCTGTTGTGTGACCCCTAAACAAACAAAATTGTTGTTGTTTGGGGGCCTCATTTGTTGGACCTCAAGGACCACTCAGAGCTCTGTGCTTGGGGCTCACTTCCAGCAGTGTTTGGGGACCATGTCATGTCAGGATTGAACCTAGGTCTCCCACGTGTGCTTGGACCTCATTTTCTCAGCTAACACCCCAAGCCCTATTTTCAGAAAAATAAGAGAGGGGAACTTGTGTGTGAGAGGATAATGTCAGAAATGGCAGAGTTGAGTCAGAGTCTAACTGCTTTCCCTTAAATTGCTGTGATATATAAGAGGCAAAGTAAGTAATCTCTCTTACTTTTATTTATTTATTTATTTATTTTGCTTCTTGGGTCACACCTGGTGATGCATATGGGTTGTTTCTGGCTCATGCACTCAGGAATTACTACTGGTGATGCTCAGGGGACCATTTGGAGTGCTGGGAATCGAACCTGGGTCAGCCACATGCAAGGCAAAAGCCCTACCCATTGTGCTATCATGCCAGCCCCTCTATTACTTTTAAAGCAAACAAAGAAAAGAAAGCCTAAAATTACTCCCTTAATATCTGGAAGCCAAAACTCTAAAATACTTCACTGAGCCAAACTCAAGATGTCAGTAAGACTGAAATCTGTAGGGAAAAACCCACATCCCACCACTTCCAAATGCTGGGAGCTGCTTGGTTTGTGGCTGCATATCACTGCAATCTGCCACCATGCTCATATTGCCATCCCTTCTGTGTGTGTGAAATCTTTTTTTTTTTCCCCAAGGAATTTCCTTGTTCATGCCTTGTGTTGTCAGGGATTACTCAAGTTACCTTGACAACACTCAGGGCTCTCAGGCCTGCATCTGGTGATGCTTGGAGGACCATATGTGATATGGAGATGAAATGGGGTTTGGCTTTGCATAAGGCAAATCAAGCAGTCCCTGTGTCATCTTTCCAGTTCTTTGCCTCTTTCTCAGCAGTTACCATGATGACACTTCAAGTAACCCCTGGGTACTCAAGAATCATCTTCTCATTTCAATATCCTTAACCACATCTACAGAGCTTCTTCATGTAAGTATTACTTTTCCATATTAGATGACAGTTATAGGTCCCAAGAAGTATCACCTGTTATATTTTGGCAGCCACTACAGAGCTGATCATAAATCCTTCCTAGGGAGCAAGACAATCACCTCCAAGATGAACCTAAGGGTCCTGTCTCTTGCTATTCATATTTTTTCATAGTCTATTCCCCACTGAATCAGCTCTTATGCATGAACAAAACAATGGGGCAGGAATGATGGGGTGTGATATTCAGACTAAAATGTTCTTGTTTTGTTGTGGGGGCCATACTGGGGTGCTCAGAGTTCACTCCTGGCTCTGCACTCAGGAATCACTACTGACAGGCTCAGGGGACTATAAGGGGTTTGAACTGAGGATCAAACCTGAGTAAACCTTATGCCAGGAAAGTGCCTTCCTGTATATTATCTTTAATGCCCCAAGACTAAGTCACTATGGGGAGTTGAGCTTTCTGCCCCACTTTCTTGGATAGACAGCTGTGAGAACAGCCAGTCACCATGAGAGGACACTCAGCAGCCCCAAGGAGAGGCTGCATGCACAGGACAGGGCAGCTTCCACCTGCACAGGTTGCAACCTGTCATCCAGGTTACTGTGCCCCACAGGAAGCCGATCCTGGGGCCGCAGACTGATCCTGAATAAAGACTATAACAGAGATAGTGAGGTAAGGGGAGAAATTAAGCCCCCGATCCAACTAAGCAAAATTTTACTAAAAAACCCCTTTCTTAGGAGGTAAGTGAAATGCACGATACCTTTCAGTAACAGTATTGCAAACCACAGTGCCCAAAAGGAACATGAGAGAGAGAGAGACAGAGACAGAGACAGACACAGACACAGACACAGAGAGAGACACAGACACAGACACAGAGAGAGACAGAGAGAGAGCAAGTGAGAGAGACAGAGAGAGAAGTGTCTGCCATAGAGGCAGACTGCAAGGGAATGCAGGAGGGAAACTGGGGACATTGGGGGGAGCAGAAATTTGCACTGGTGAAGGGATGGGTGCTGGAACATTGTATGACCGAAACTCAACCATGAACAACTTTATCTTTCAATGATTCAGTCTGTCTGTCTGTCTGTCCTCCCATTGTTCAAAAAACCTTTCTTTTGGTATTGAGAATTTGGAATGGGGGATGGGGAATCATACTTGATGGTGCTTGGGGTTTATTCCCAACTCAGTGCTTGTGGGACTATCTGGTGCCAGGAATCAAATCTGGGCCTTTGTATGTGAAGCCTGTGTTTAGCCCATCTAACTGTCTCTTCAGTTCTCTACCATGCACTTAAGAAAAATTATACATTAAAAAAAATTGAGAGAGAACATTTGGAGCTCATTTGATATTAATCTCTGAGAATAAGAAATAGATTTGAGTGGCCCACAGCAGTCCACAGTCCCCAGAGCAGAGAAAGCCGGTGGTTTTGTTGTGGTTACCCTGAGTCTTCTTATACTGGGGAGTGTAATTCAATATCTGACTTATTTCTTACCTAGGCCCCATTCTCCCTTCCTCTGGTATTAGTGCCCCAGTTTTTCTCTAGGGAAATACTCTGGAAGGACATAAAGGAACAAAAGAACAAAAAGTTAGACTTGGAGACAGAACTGATTAGAAAAATAAATAAAGCCCCCTAGATGCTATGCGTATGACTTTTATAATCTGTATAAATCATGTATCTAAAGGAGTCCCTAGCTATGGGAGGATTATTCATTTTCCTAAACCTCATAAGGGCCTTGGAGCAAAAAAGATGATGTGAGTTAGAAATCCAAATACAGTCACATTGCAGTTAGGGTTTTAACACATGAATTTGGGGGACCATCTTTCAATGTCCATGTGCTCTCTAACAATTCTCAGAGCCTTTACCATCAATCAGGGTGGTGTACCCAGCTGACTAGTTAGAGCCAATCAACAATCAGCAAAGACATCTCTAATTGAAGGACATGGATTAGAAATAAGTTTTCGGAATTTCAGGGTAAATTTATAATTAAGCAAAAGATTGCATATTCTGAGTAACTGTAAAATTAGTTGAAACCTCTGCCTCCCCAAATTAGAGGGGTTTAAATTTTTCAAGCTCAAACTTACTACAAAGTTCTGACGACCTTGATGGTGCAGTACTGGGGTAAGAATAATCATGTATATCATTAATATAGCACCGAGACTCCAATAGTAAAGATTTGCAACTGAGAGAATTTCAACTAGTTCTCCAAGACAATTAAATAAGGAAAGAACCATCTTTTCAACAAATGCTCTGGGACAACTATATTCACATACAAAAATACAAACTTACATCCCTAACTCACACTGGATACAGAACTGAAAAGAATCAAAGGCCTGCCTGTGAGAACTAAATATGGCACCCAAAACACAAGCAACAAAAGAAAAAAATAGATGAACTGAATATCATCAAAATCAAAACCTTATGCTTCAAAGGGCACCATAGAAAAGAAGAAGCCAGGGGGGCAGTGGCTTAGTGGCACAGGCCTTGCGTACACCGGTCAAGACTACCAGCCACAGTTCTGCCAGTGGGATCCAGGAGTCACAATAAATGTGACCTTCAGTGCACCACCATCAACTGCCTGACCTTTCCCAGCATGCAGGATGCATAAAGAACAATTACAATTCGACAAGGGAAAGAAAACCTAATTTTAAAATAAGAGATTTGAACAGAGATGCACCTACAGACAAAAGATCAAAAAGCACACATCCTTTGTTAATGATGTTTAACATAATTAGTCATCAGGGAGATGCAAATCAAAAGCACAACAAGATACCACTTCACACTGATGAGAAAAGCTATAAGAAAAAAGAAATAAAACAAAATGAAAGGAAAACAAGTGCTGAAGAGGATGTTAAGAAGTTGCAACTTTTGCACATTGATAACAGGAATGGAAAATGGTGGAGCTGCCTTGCAGAAGTTTGACAGTTTCTTAGAAAGTTAAACAGGGGACTGAAAAGATAGTTCAAAAGGGCAGAGTACATGCCTTGCATGCTTGAGGCCCAGAGTTTGACTCCTGGTACTGTTTGGCCGTCCAGAGTGTCACTGGGTACAGCCCTGGTGACCCCAGCATCACTGGTGCAGCACCACATCATGAAGCCTGAGCATTGCATTTTCAGGCTGCACCACTGGACTGCACCAGGAATGGTCCCAGGCAATGAAATAATGCTGGGAAAGCCCCCATTAAAAAAAAAAGTTTTGTTTTAAAAATATTTCATTTTTTTTTAATAGCGTAGATGTAATGGCACCGTGTAATCCCATCAACGGCCAAGACTCAGAGACTATAAAAACCAGCTCCCGGAAGAGAACAGTGCAGTCTCCTGCCCCCGCGCCTGACTGTCCTCGCCAGGGCCCCTTGGAGGGGAGCGGGTTGAGCTTTCCTCCCCACCCCGACCAGGGCTCCGGCAGCCAAAGACCTCCAGGACCAGCCACCACCACCTCCAGGACCAGCCACTACCATGAGACCACTCTCCGCACACATGAAGGTACTGGCAGAGGGACAAAGTCATGCAGGTTCCGGGGCCGAGATCTCCAAGCCTACTCGGATTTGGGCCGAGCATCCTCCACCCAGATCCTCCAAATTCCAGTAGGCGGGGGTCACACCCACCACCTGCCCCCTGGCGCCGTGTAATCCCATCAACAACCAAGACTCAGAGACTATAAAAACCAGCTCCTGGAACCGACATCTTATTATGACATCTTATTATCTCATTCCTACTTTGGAAAAACTGGCAGGCTACCGAATGTAGCCTGCCCACACGGCAGAGTCTGGCAAACTCCCCGTGGCGTACCCAATATGCCAAATACCAGTAACAATGATGGGTCTCATTCTCCTAAAGAGCCTTGAATATAATCTCAGGGCTAGGATGAAGGAGACGTTACTGGGGCCTGCTCGAGGCAATGGACGATTAACAGGATGATTTGTGATTGTGATTGTGAATAGCATAGATAATATGGTTACAATGGAACTTACAATATTTTTGCTTTTGTTTTGTGGCCACACATGGAGGTATTCAGGGGTTACTTCTGGCTCTGCACTCAGGAATAACTCCTAGTGGACTTGGGGAATCATATGAGGTGTTGAAGGTCGAATTCAGGTTGGCCTCATGGAAGACAAGTGCCGTATCCACTCTGCCCCCTCTAGTATTATTGTTAGAAAAAAAATTACTGCACTTTTCCAATCACCATCAAAATGCCCAAGATATTCCACTGCTATCTCTGTGTCACCTCTGTTCTGATCTTTGTTACCCCACTGTTTGTTAATAAGTTTTGCATTCCAAGGCAGAGGGTTTTTTATTGTTCAATACAGTTTATTCTCTTATTTTATTTATTTACTTATTTATTTTTGGGGGTGGGGGAAAGGTTTGATTTTGGCCACAGCTGGAAAATGCTCAGGGGTTATTTCTATCTCTTCATTTAATGGTGCTCGGGAATGCTGGGGATTGAAACTGGGTCAGCAGCATGCAAGGTACTGTGCTATCCACTGTACTATCATTCTGGTCCCATTTCCTATGTTCTATCTCTCTTTATTCTACAGATGAGTAGCACTGTAGCACTGTCCTCCCATTGTTCATTGATCTGCATGGGCGGGCACCAGTAATGTCTCACAACAAATTGTGAGACTTGTTGTTACTGTATTTGGCATATCGAATACGCCCCGGGGAGCTTGCCAGGCTCTGTTGGTGGGTAAGATACTCTTGGTAGCTTGCTGGGTAAGACCATTCAATATTTGTTCTCCGTCTGACTTCTTTCGCTTAATAGGGGGTCCTCCAGTTCCATCCAGATTGCAGCAAACTAGATAATTCCATCTTTTCTGGAACTACTAGCCACACGGTATTTCATTATGTATATACAACACAACTTCTTTATTCATTTATCTTTGAACATTTGGGCTGCTTCCATATCCAGGCTATTGTATTAAGCACTGCAATGAACATTTATCTTTTGAATTAATGTGTTTGTGTTTGGCGGATAGTAAATGCCACAAACTGGAATAACTAGGTTATAGGGAAGATTCATTTTTATAAAAAATATAAAACATTAAAGAGAGCTACTGTGGTTGTTACTTTCCAAGTTGAGCTGGACCTTGAATAATACTGGGGGACTGATGTCACACCTATTGAAAATTGGCTCCCCCAAAAGTTAACTACAGTTGCTCCTCAGTAGCCAAGGGGAAGATTTCAGGAACCCCACCTGAAGATACCACAATAACTGCAATTTGTTGGATTCATAGAAGTAGAGTCCTCAGAAAGAAAAATAATAACCCTGCACATAAAAGGACCCATGTAGTTCAGACCCATGTTGTTTGACCACCAACTATGTATATCCAAGAGAACTGAAAAATATATATTCACAAAAAACTTGAACATGGATATTTGTTATTTTTTAAAAATTTTTATTAGTGAGACATCATGAGGTACAGTTGTAGACTTATAAATTCTTGTGCTTGGGTTTCAGTTATGCAATGATCAAATACCCATCCCTCCACCAGTGCCCATTTCCCACCACCACTGATCCCAGTATCCCTCCCACCCCCCATCCCCCCCATCCCACCCTGCCTCTGTGGCAGGGCATTCCCTTTTGTTCTTTCTCTCTTATTGGGTGTTGTTGTTTGCAAAAGAGGCAATGGGTGACAATCATGTTTGGTCTATAGTCTACTTTCAGCATGCTTCTCCTATCCTGGGAGGATCCTCCCAACACCTTTATTTGGTGTTCCCTTCTCTATCTGAGCTCCCTTTTCCCCTAGCATGTGTGGTTGGCCTCCAAGCCATGGAGTAAAATTCCTGGTACTAATCTTGGCCATTCTTAGGTGTTAGTTCCTATTTTGTTACTTTAGAATGTGGATATTTGTATATGATTATTTTTATAATTTCAAAGTGCAAACAATTCAAGTGTCCACTGTTGATTGTCCATCTGTTCCCATTGCTCCCTATTTTCTAGAATCATCATCATTCTAGAATGATTTTTCTAGAACCAGCCATTTCTCCAAGAAATCTTAATTTCTTTCATTATTGGTGAGTGGAATTTAGAAACCAAGATCTAGGGTGTGAGTGTGCTCATTGCTACTGGGCTGTTTAGTTGCTTCTGGGCACTATCTGTGGACAGAGCTAATTCTAGTATTTGGGATTTTTTTTTTGGTGGGGGGGGAGGGTTCTGCTTTTGAAAGCATCCTATTCTGTAAACTTAGAGAATACTCATTCACCATATGTAGTCTCCTACAGGTATTTCCATACTACTTTTAGTGGAGTCTCCCAAGCTACAGCATCTGAAGAAACAAACTGCAGAAAATGGTGAGAATGAAAAATTAAGATTTCCTGAAAGCTCTTGAAATCTGAGGTCATTCGTTTTAACCACGTAATGTGATAAACCCAGGTTAGAAGTGACCATTTTAATTTCAAGAAGAACTAGGAAATTCAAATATTGTTTGCTGTCACATAAGACAAATAACTTTAAAAAACATGGGGCAGAGAGATAGTACAGGATCTACAGCATTTGTCTAGAGCCAACCCTGGTTTGATCCCTGGAATTACAGAGTCTGCTGAGCACTGCAAGGTATGGTTCTGGAAGCCCTGAGCACTGCCTGAGTGACCTGGTCAATCCCTGGCACTATAGGGTCTGAGCAGCATTGCTCTGGGGCTTTGCCTCACACTGAAGGCTGAGTATTGCTGGAAGTAGCCACTGGTGCTCGATCACCTTTTAGGAAGCCCCTAGCCCCAATTTAAAAACCAGAAGACCTACCTATCAGTAATTTCACACTAGCTGAATTTCCTAAAAGACACAGAACACTGAATTCTGACATAATCAGTGCCCACTGTCTATATCACAGAGGTTGAAAAGTCCAAGAGAAACAGGGTAACAAGGGCATGATTTTCATATAAAAGTCACTTGACTAGGAATATGAAGACTCCATGTCACTGTGCAGATTTATGAAGAAAACAGAATTCTTAATAGAGCCTCTGGCATCTGCTCATATCATGGAGGGAAATCACTCCCAGAAGTAAGTAGACATTTGCCTAGAACCTGCTATTATTACACTCAGTGCATATGGTAGCTAAAAACTCATTAGTTCTATAATTCTGGCTGGAGTTGGCAAGCCACCTTCAGAAACATTTCATAGAAGCAAAGTGACAGATGGAAATTTCCTTTGTTATAAGATGAGCTGATCAGGGCAGTGGTCACACAAACACAAATCATCCAGAAAACAGTGGAACTATTCTCATGTAAAGTAATTTATTTGTAGCATATGAGTTTGGTATAATTTTTGTCAAGCAAGAATGCATTATTGGCCAGACTTATATAATCTCCTTCAAATAAGACTGGAAAATATATTTCCGTGGCTACTATGAGATGGTCATATAATCACTTTGCAGCAACAAAAGCTAAAGGGTAGTCATTTTAATTTCCTTCCTATAGCTGCAATGCCAATGGGAGGACTGTTTGCTTTCCTCTTCAGCATATTATTCCAGTCTTCTTCCTTCTTCTTGTAAAAAAATCCTAATAATATTTTGAGAGCTTCTACTATTGCTCCAAGTGCTTCATATTGAGGCGACCTCCTCAAGCTCTAGAGATGAATTTCTGACCCCAAACTGGGTTAACCAGAATAATATTAATAAATAAATATATAATACAATATATATGATATAATAAATAACAAAGCTGGTATGAGATTCATTCAGAGATAAGCATGTGACCAAATTTGGGCCAGTGAGAATCTTTCTTGTTTTGTAGTGGGAGTATTTAGAAACAGATATTATTTACACTGGAGAGAATGCAAGCTTGGAGCTCTTTCTGGAATCTGCTGTCAATTCAGGAGTGATGGCAAGAAAATTCTCCTTCCTTCCTTCCTTCCTTCCTTCCTTCCTTCCTTCCTCCCTTCTGTCATTCCTTCCTTCCTTCTCTTCCTCCCTCCCTCCCTCCCTCCCTCCCTCCTTCCTTCCCTCCCTCCCTCCCTTCCGTCATTCCTTCCTTCCCTCCCTCCCTTCCTTCCTTCCATCATTCCTTCCTTCTCTCCCTCCCTCCCTCCCTCCCTCCCTCCCTCCCTCCCTCCCTTTCTCCCTCCTTCCTTTCTTCCTTCCTTCCTTCCTTTCTTCCTTCCCTCCTTCCCTCCCTTCCGTCATTCCTTCCTTCCCTCCCTCCCTTCCTTCCTTCCATCATTCCTTCCTTCTCTCCCTCCCTCCCTCCCTCCCTCCCTCCCTCCCTTTCTCCCTCCTTCCTTTCTTCCTTCCTTCCTTCCTTTCTTCCTTCCCTCCTTCCCTCCCTTCCGTCATTCCTTCCTTCCCTCCCTCCCTTCCTTCCATCATTCCTTCCTTCTCTCCCTCCCTCCCTCCCTCCCTCCCTCCCTCCCTCCTTCCTTCCTTCCTTCCTTCCTTCCTTCCTTCCTTCCTTCCTTCCTTCCTTCCTTCTCTCCCTTCCTCCCTCCCTCCCTCCCTCCCTCCTTCCTTCCTTCCTTCCTTCCTTCCTTCCTTCCTTCCTTCCTTCCTTTCTTCTTCATCCTTAATTTGTAATCATAGAATTCTAACTAAACCACTCACTTCTATACTCAAAATGCCCAAAAAATACTACAGTCTTTCCTGGTTTTATTTTAACAACTTACCCGTTGACCCAGAAACACAACACATATAAAATTTATTCCCAATATAGTATACTTTATCCCAAAATCTCAAAATATTTATTAACCTCGATCACGACATGATCATCAATTGTTCATCAATTTCCTTGAGCAGGCACCAGAAACGTTTCCTTCGTCCTAGCCCTTGATATTTTAGAAAGTGCCATATTCAAGTCACTTTCAGGGTCAGGAGAATGAGACGCATCATTTTTACTGGTTTTTGGCATATTGAGTATGCCACGGGGAGTTTGCCAGATTCTGCCGTGCGGGCAAGATGCTCTCAGTAGCCTGCCGGGCTCTCAGAGTAAGAACTTCAGGGAGCTGGGTTTTAAGTCTCTGTGTCTTTGCCGTTGATGGAATTACCTGTCGCCGGGGGCAGTTGGTGGGTGTGACGCCTACCTACTTTATTAACCTAAAAAAAAAAACAACCCTGGAGTATATGAGCCATCTTGGAAGAACACCTAACTCTTGTTAGCAGAGTTAAAAATAACATTGACCTTTTCCTGGGAATAGGCTATGTGCCAAGAGCTGTACAAGGCATTTTATAGCTTTCCATTATTTAATATTCATAGTTATGTTAATAGATTATTTTTATTATGCCCACTTTACAGATTTGAGGCTCAGCTAGATTTATTTTCCAGAGATTATTCAGTTCATAAGTGACTGCGTTAGCATTTGAACTGGTTACTTTCTGGCTCAAAGTCTATGTCCTTCTAAACAATGTTGCATAGCTCTTTCCTTATGTCAATATTATGTCGATGTTGACCTTTCTGTCAATGTCTGCCTATTCACTCTACCAGGTCCTTTCCCTCCTCCTGAGATCCTAGTTGCCTATCCCAGAAATGGACACCTCAGTCAGTCAAGCTAATTAGATATACTGCTGTAGGAATTTAAATATGAGACTCAGAATGCAGTTCTACTCCAGAGTAGATTCTTGAGCTAAAAAGAACATATACATATAAATATATATAATATATATTTAATACTTTTTTGCTATAATGATTTATATTGTTTTCATTTTTAAATTTTTCCAACAATTTACTCAATTTTCATGTGTTATTTTCCAAGGTCTCCCTTGAGGACTTCTACTGAATTGTTTAAGACTCTTAATGGATTCTTGGTGCAAAAGGATCAAGCCTGTCAATCCTCTGAAAGAAAGAATTGGCAATCTCCCTTAATTTTCTAGTTCACCATGATGGACGCTTCTCTACCTCCATAAGTCTAAAGTCTCCTCATGCTTGATCTCCAACAGTGGAGCTTTTCTGACTTGCATTCACAAGTTGAACACAATGCCAGCAAGGTGGGCCTCAGAGCCTCCCACTGTCACTACTGGAACTTTAGTCCAGGTCTCCAGTTTATCATCCTTTCTATCTTGGTGTTATTTTTTTGGAAACTGGTGTCCTGTTCTGTCAGAAGACAGGAACACTGGTTTGGTCCTAACAGACAAGTGGACTTTAATTCTGAGGAAAATGGGTGGAGGTTGTTTTTATTTGCATTACTAAGGAAGGGCATTCAAAGTTTCATAATATTATTATTATAGGATACTCAGCTCACAGTTTAATTATTGGCTCCATGTAAGAACACAGAACAATTTCTAAATTTGTATCTCACCATACCTATGCCATCTTGGGTGAGAGAATAAGTTTGTAGAGAAAGCTTATTGAAACAGAGAAATAAGAGGGGTAGAGAGATAAGAAAGGTTTTCTTATTTTGCATAGACATCGTGTTCTAAGGTCTGCTGTCTTTGCCATTCCTCAAGTTCCACTCATGTTAGTAAAATGCCAATTCCAGGAGTTCGTGTTGCGAGTCAAGTAATGGTCTCACCAGCAATACCACTCCTGAGAATATACCCTGGGGATCCAAAACACACAGCAGAAACACTATCTGTACTCCTATGTTCATTGCAGCACTATTCACTACAGCCAGAATCTGGGAACAACCTGAATGCCCAAGAACAGATGAATGGGTAAAGAAACTTTGGTACATCTACACAATGGAATATTATGCAGTTGTTAGGACAAATGAAGTCATGAAATTTGCCTATAAATGGATGGACATGGAGAGTATCATGCTGAGTGAAATGAGTCAAAAGGAGAGGGACAGATATAGAATGACTGCATTCATTTGTGGTATATAAAAATAATAATATAGTAGAAGACTAATATCCATGGCCAGAGAAAACAGGGGCTAGGAGGACAGGTCAATGGTTGGAACTAACCACAAATGTGTGTGGTATTGAGGGTAGGTAAGATAGAGAAGAGACCAGTATGACAATAATATCAGGGAATGACCACGCTGTACAAAACCTGAATGTTAGAAGTAAAGAGATATCTTTGATAAACTTTCAGTATCAATATTGCAAACCACGAAGTTTAAAAGGAGAGAGAGAGACAGTGAGAGAGAGAGAGAGAGAGAGAGAGAGAGAGCAAGCGAGTGAACAAGAGAGAGAGAAAGAGAGAGAGAGAAGAAAAGTGGGGGGGGTGATGGGAGGAAACCTGGGGACACTGGTGCTGGGAAATGTACACTCGTGGAGGGTTGGGTGTTGGAATATAGTATGACTAACATCTAATCATGAAAAGCTTTGTAAGGGTCTATCTCACAGTGATTCAATTAAAAAGTTAAAAAAAAAGTAATGGTCTCTTCATGGGAAGGGGGGCTTTGTGGGCCGTCCCCCACGCCCCACCAAGGTCGCCAGCTGCCCCCCACGAGCGGCTCTCCGGCACGGCCACGGCCCCGGAGGCACAAGGACTTAGCACAGAGAACCAGCCGCTTGGAGCAGAAAAGCAAATGGACTTGTGTTGATCCGCGCCACCAAGCCTGCCCGGAGGGGGAAGGGCGTTGACCAGCCCGCCTGCTCCTCTCTGGAAAGAAAGATGGCGGCCGCACGGGAGCCTTGTGGAAAGCGGGTTTGAGCCGGGCTCGGGGGAGCGGCGGGGACCTCATGGGAAGGGGGGCTTTGTGGGCCGTCCCCCACGCCCCACCAAGGTCGCCAGCTGCCCCCCACGAGCGGCTCTCCGGCACGGCCACGACTCCAGGGCACAGAAACCAATTTCTTAACTAGCTAACTTTTAATAGAAATTCTTCCAGGGTCAATAAGTAAAATAGCAGAAATTCAAAACCGCGCGGCCGCTATTGCGGCCGCGCGACCTCATTTTATTCTTAAACCAAGTTGTAGAAAGCAAATCATTTCACAACGCTGTTTCAGCATGTCTGATTGGGGGGGGGGTGGGTCGTAAGCTCTAAACAATAGTTGTGCATCTTCTATCGAAATAATCTATCTAGTCAAAGTAGATAGAGTATTAACTAGAACTCATCTGCCTCACAATAATTGGGAGGGGTGGGAGGTGGGGGTCTATTGGGGTTCGGGGTTAAAAATGAGTATTGGTAAAGGGAAATGTGTTCGGTATCTACATGACTGAGACCTAAACCCGAAAGCTCTGTAACTTTTCCCACAGTGATTCAATAAATAAATAAATAAATTATATAAAAAAAAAAAAAAGTAATGGTCTCAATGTAACTCACAATAGAAAAGACTATGAAAAACAATTATGTCTATGATTATTATTATAAAAATTAATATGCAAGAAGACCACCATCCCACCTTTTCATCCATAACTTCCACAGATAATTTAAAAAATATGTTGTTGATTTGCATAAGTAATAATGAATGAAAAAATAAGTCTTGGTGCAATCATTCTGGGCTGGAGCGATAGCACAGCAGTAGGGCGTTTGCCTTGCATGCGACTGGCCCGGCAGACCCGGGTTCGATTCCACCGCCCCTCTCAGAGAGCCTGGCAAGCTACCAAGAGTATTTCGCCTGCACGGCAAAGCCTGGCAAGCTACCCGTGACATATTCATTATGCCAAACACAGTAACAAGTCTCAAAACGAAGACATTACTGCGCCTGCTCGAGCAAATCGATGAACAACGGGAGGACAGTGCTACAGGACAGTGCTACAGTGCAATCATTCTTGAAAATGTTTGTTCAGATTTGCTACAAGCATCTTTTGATGTGCTCTGGAGAAAACCAAAAGCAAAGATTATTTTAAGGTGAAACAGCAGCAGGGTTAGGCAAAGGAGGAAATGAGTGACATTTTTCACTATCAAATCTACTTAGGTAATCAAAACCAAAGGCAGTTATGAGAGAAGAAGGAGCATTTCTTATTGACTTGATGGATCTTTCCTTGATATCTATCTATCTTTTAAATTTTATTAAAGCCCCATGGTTTACAAAGTTATTGAGTTGGCTTTTACTATGTTCCCGCACCAATCCCACTACCGTGTCTTCTTTCTTTGATCAGGGTTCCCAGATTCCTTTCCACCCACTGTCATCTCCAGCCTGCCACCTGTACACACTTATCTTTCTATCTGTCTCTATCTATATAGTTATTAATATATAGCCCATATTTCAATCACTTAATCACTTAACTTCCCATTAGTCATCGAGTTGCTCCAGGCGGGTGCCAGTAATGTCTCCATTTGTCCCTGTCGCGTGCTAGTGTAGCCCAATGGCATCTGTTCGCTCTGGGAACATGAAGAGCCTCAAACCGATCGTTCATGATCTTGATGAAGAAGTCTGACCATCTGGTAGGTGGGTGGCCACGCGGTCTTTTGACATCCCGTGGAATCCAGTCTGTAACAGCTCTAGTCCAGCGGTCGTCTTTAAATCTCATTACATGACCAGCCCATCTGATTTTTGACATCCTGGCAAACGAGACAGCGTCCCTGATTCTTGATCATCGACGGATATCGGAACTCTGTATTCTTTCTCTCATTTGAGTGAAACGTGATATTCCAAGCATAGCTCTTTCTATTCTTCTTTGGGAGAACCTGAATAGCGTTCTCATCCTGTTTGCGTAGGGCCCAGGTCTCTGAGGCATATGTTAATGCAGGAAGAACAGTGGAATCAAAGAGATGTGCCCAGAGCCGGAGGTTCTTTGTCCTCTTAGCTATTTCTTCGACGTTCTTGAGGGCGTTCCAAGCCGCTCTCTTCCTCCTGCGCAGCTCAGGTGCCAGGTCGTTTGTCATGTTGACGTCTCGACCTAGGTACACATAGCTGTTGCATTCGGAGATGGTCGTTCCGTTGAGAGTGAATGAGGCATCAGGAACGAGGCTGTTTCTCGTAAACATTGTCTTCGTAAGATCCAGCTGTAGTCCTACCTTTCCACACTCACGGTCAAAGTTGGCCAGCATTTGTGCTGCTTGGCTGATGTTTGGTGTTATTAAAACAATATCATCAGCAAAGCAGAGGTGGTGTAGTTGCTGACCACTTATCATCACTCCCATTCCTTCCCACTCCGGTCGTCGCATGATGTTCTCGAGGGTGGCACTGAAGAGTTTTGGTGAAATGGTATCACCCTGCCGAACCCCTCTCTTGACGTCAACGATCACTTCTTTGTAGAATGGTGATCCTGGTAGTGAATCCGCAATAGAGCTCACGGAGGATCCTGATGTATTGGGCTTGAATGCCCTGATTGGCTAGGGCTTCAATGACCGCTTCCATCTCAACAGAATCAAAGGCCTTCTTTAAATCAATGAACGTTAAGCAGAGCGGCATCTTGAACTCCCGAGAAACCTCAATGAACTTGGTTATCGTGTGGATATGGTCGATGGTGCTGAATCCTTTGCGGAACCGGTATGGTTCCGCAAAGGATTCATATTTCAAAGTCTTTTAAAATAGTATTGTAATAAAATTAAGATTTATAGTATTTTGATCTTAGCCAAATGATGAATTACTAGTGATACATAGAAATACACTAAAAGTAGAATGATGTCCATCAGCCTCTCAGAGCTGAGATATTTTAACTTTTTGCATGATTGCATCAACTTGCTATAACAATTTACTATAACAATTAGCTGTAACAAATTTCTACAAACTTGATGGCCTAAAACAAGGACAATTTATTCTCTTAAATTCTGGATGCCAGGAGTTCAAAATTAAGATGGCAGAAGGGTTGGTTTCTTCTGGAGGCCTTGAAGAAGAATTTCCCTGGCAATTTATTTTCTGATTTCTGCCAGCAATCATTGGCATTTCTCATTTGTATTTTCTTCTCTTCTTCTCTTCTTATGACACTGGTCATTGCATTTACATTGGCCTACACTGGACTTGTCTTTGGCTTAGCCCAATTCAGGGTGATTTCATCTCAATGTCCTGAACATAATTATGTCTGCAAAGACCCTTTCCACAGATAGTTTCACTTGATCACTTGACATCCCGTTACTCATCGATTTGCTTGAGCGGGCACCAGTAACGTCTCCATTTGTCCCTGTCACGCGCCAGTGTATCCCAATGGAGTCTGCTCATTCTAGGAACATGAAGAGCCTCAAATTGATTGTTCAGGGTCTTGACAAAGAAGTCTGACCATCTTATAGGTGAGCAGCCACGCAATCTTTTGACGTCCCATGGAATCCAGTCGGTAATAGCTCTAGTCCAGTGGTCGTCTTCAAATCTCATTACATGTCCAGCCCATCTGATTTTCAACGCCTTGGCAAATGAGACAGCGTCCCTGATTCTTGATGGCTGATGGAGGTCGGAATTCTTTATTCTTTCTCTCATTTGAGTGAAGCGTGATACTCCAAGCACAGCTCTTTCCTCTTTTGATTCTCTGGGAGACCGGAATAGCGTTCTCATCCTGTGTTCATAGGTCTCTGAGATGTATGTCAATGCAGGAAGAACAGTGGAATCGAAGAGTTGTGCCTGGAGCCAGAGGTTCTTTGTCCTCTTAGCTATTTCTTCGACGCTCTTGAAGGCGTTTCAAGCTGCTTTCTTCCTCTTGCACAACTCAAGTACCAGGCCATTCGTCAGAAGATAGGTTCACATTCACAGATTATTGTTAAAATGCATCTTTTAGGGAGCCATCATTCAACCCAGTACAACTATTAACTTCAGGCTTTATAAATTAAATGACATATATTATTAACACTGATCCAAAAGAAAGAGCTGAACACAAATGGAAAATCTGCAAGTTCTTCTGGAAAGGGACAGATGCATTTATGTCATCCTTCTCCAAATGCCTAGAATAAGGAAGGTTGAAGGCTCATTCAAGAGTCTTTGTTTCTATTTCCTGATGTCATTAAGTGTGCCTTAAGGACCCACAGGAGAAGTGACTGTTCTGAAACCCACTAGCTTGCAACCTTTTTTTCTAAAAATGTGCTTTCCTGTTCCTTCCCCTCCCCCCTCATAAAAATCACTTTTTGGACCATACAGAAAAGATAGTTACTGAGCACATGAGTTTTCCATATTCCAACCTGCTGCCTTGTATTCAATAAAATTCTTCCTTTACCCATCACCTTGTCCCTTACTGATCCTTGAGTGAAAGTGGAACAGGCCTTTATGGTTACAGAATCCTTAAAATTCCTTGTCCATCCAGGAGATGAATAGCTACTTCCCCCAAAGAAAACATACAGAGGTCCAAAAGGCATCTGAAAAATTGCTCATCATCAGTTATAATTAGAGAAATGCAGATCAAAACAATAATGAGATATCATCTCACACCAGTAAGAATGGCATGTATCAAAAAACTCTACAATATTGGTGGAGTTGTGGTGAGACAAGAATCCTTAGCTGCTGTCTGTGGGAATGTGATCGGGTTCAGCTTCTATGGAAAGCAATATGGGAAAACTCTCAAAAAATATAGAACCTCCAATAGGACCCACTGATGCCCTCCTTGGAATCTATCTCCCAAATGCAAAAATATTAATACAAAGGGATATAGATACACCTATTGATGTTTGTCCCATTATTTAGTACAATAGCCAAGATATGGAAACAGCCCAAGTGGATGAATGGATCAAGAAGTTGTGATTATATATTCACAGTGGAATGGTAAAAGGTAAAGGTAAAGGCCCCTCCTGTTGATCATCGATTTGCTCCAGCGGGCCCAGTAACGTCTCCATTGGAGACTTTGTTGTTACTGTGTCTGGCATATTGAATACTCTCGGTAGCTTGCCGGGCTCTCTGAGAGGGGCGGAGGAATTGAACTCGGGTCAGCCATGTTGGCCGCTTGTAAGGCGAATGCCCTACCCGCTGTGCTATTGCTCCAGCAATGGTATGGTATACACACAAAACTGGAATACTGTGCAGCTCAAAGAAAGAACAAAATCATGCAATTTGCCATGACATGGATAGAACTAGAGGATACCATACTGGGTGAAGTCAGAAAGATAGGGGTTGATATAGAATGATTCCTGTCATATGTGGGACTTTAAGATACACAGGATATAGCAACAAAGGGCTAAAGGTGATGAGATAATTGACTCACAGAACTAAGTTTGTGGAGGGCCATAGAAAGACAGGAGCATTGGTCCTTGGGGAGAAAGTTGGATACACTGGGGATGGGTGTGGTGTTGGAGTTTGTACATGGGACGCTGTAAAAACTGTAAATCTGTATTTACAATACTGTAAAGCACAGCACCTCAATTAATGAAATAAATAATTAAAATTAAATAAATGACAGCCCAAGAGAAGGACCACATGGAGGGCGGGAACCACAGATCCCGGAGGGGAAAAAAAAAAAAAGTTCCAAAAAGAGCCGAGATCACTGGGAAGTCCCAGATGGGGTAGGTACCGCATCCTGCCTCCCCCAGATGGAACCCCAGTGACCAGAAGCCTCTACAAGCACAGCTCGAGTATGTGGGAACTAGGACTTTTTCTCAAAACATTTCTCTATATACAAAGTGATCAATGGGAAGTAAACCACCCAACCTTTCTCCCTAAAAATCAGAGTTAAGTTTGGAGCATGGCCACAGCCCCAGAAACACAAGGACTTAATGCAGAACCCAGCAGCTTGGAGCAGAAAAGTGAACGGACTATGCGTTAATCCAGGCCATCATGTCTGCCCGGAGGGGAAAGGGTGTTGCCCCATTCGCCCTCTCCTCTCTGGAAAGAAAGATGGTGGCCGCATGGGAGCCTTGTGGACAGCAGGTATGAGCCGGGGGTGTGGGGGCGACTAAAACCTCATGGGAAGGGGGGCGTTCCAGTCTGTCCTTCACGCCCTACCGAGGCCACCAGTTGCCCCCCACGAGCGGCTCTCCAGCACAGCCACAGCCCCAGAAGCACAAGGACTTAATGCAGAAATCAGCAGCTTGGAGCAGAAAAGTGAACGGACTATGCGTTAATATAGGCCATCAAGTCTGCCGGAGGGGAAAGGGTGTTGCTCCCTTCCGCCCTCCTCCCTCTGGAAAGAAAGATGGCGGCCACATGGGAGCCTTGTGGACAGCAGGTATGAGCCGGGGGTGTGGGGGCGACTAAAACCTCATGGGAAGGGGGGCATTCCAGTCCGTCCTTCACGCCCTACCGAGGTCACCAGTTGCCCCCCACGAGCGGCTCTCCAGCACGGCCACAGCCCCAGAAGCACAAGGACTTAATGCAGAAATCAGCAGCTTGGAGCAGAAAAGTGAACGGACTATGCGTTAATATAGGCCATCAAGTCTGCCGGAGGGGAAAGGGTGTTGCTCCCTTCCGCCCTCCTCCCTCTGGAAAGAAAGATGGCGGCCACATGGGAGCCTTGTGGACAGCAGGTATGAGCCGGGGGTGTGGGGGCGACTAAAACCTCATGGGAAGGGGGGCATTCCAGTCCGTCCTTCACGCCCTACCGAGGTCACCAGTTGCCCCCCACGAGCGGCTCTCCAGCACGGCCACAGCCCCAGAAGCACAAGGACTTAATGCAGAACCCAGCAGCTTGGAGCAGAAAAGTGAACGGACTATGCGTTAATCCAGGCCATCATGTCTGCCGGAGGGGAAAGGGTGTTGCCCCATTCGCCCTCTCCTCTCTGGAAAGAAAGATGGTGGCCGCATGGGAGCCTTGTGGACAGCAAGTATGAGCCGGGGGTGTGGGGGTGACTAAAACCTCAAGGGAAGGGGGGCATTTCGGTCCGCCCTTCACGCCCTACCGAGGCCACCAGTTGCCCCCCACGAGGGGCTCTCCAGCACGGCCACGACTCCAGAACACAGAAACCAATTTCTTAACTATCTGACTTTCAGTAGAAATACTTCCAGGGTCAATAGGTAAAATAGCAGAAATCCAAAACCAACATTTAATTCTTGAACCCAGCTGTAGAAAGCAAATCACTTCACAATACTTTTTCAGCATGTCTGATTTGGGGGGGGGGTAAACTCTAAATAATAGTGGTGAATCTTTTATTGAAACAGTGAATCTAATCAAAGCAGATAGAGTGTTAACTAGAATTCATCTGCCTCACAGGGACGGGGAGGGGTGGGGGGGGTGGGGTTTTATTGGGGTTCTTCATGGTAAAAAATAAGTATTGGTAAAGGGAAATGTGTTTGATATTTGCATGACTGAGACCTAAACCTGAAAGCTTTGTAACCTTTCCCACAGTGATTCAATAAATAAATAAATAAAAAGTAAATTAAATTAAATAAATAAAATTTCTCCTCCATTCTCTTGTTTTCCCCCATCTCCTTCACTTCATGGCCAAATGTAACACGTATATTGAGAGTCACTGCAATTTTTGCTTAATGCTCTCATTACCTACTTACATACAGATACTATATTTATAAGGCTAAAAGAATTCTATAAATGAAAAAAATATTGCACCTTTCCTTTTAGAGCTTCTTTCTCCCACTAAACATTAGTATCTTAAGATTTATCTATGCTGACATAGCTATGATTTATTTGACTGTGGCATGAGTCTGTCACAATTTAGCTTTTCCTCTCTTGGAAAGCATTTAGTTATTTATGTTTTAGATATTATACAATCTATGGTCATGATCAACACAGATTTATTTACTTATCGCTACAGGTACATATGTAAGAGTATTTTCAGGATTTATGCCTTGAAGTAGAACTAATAGGTCCTGTTTCTCCTTTTTTTTCTACTCTCTTAAAGACAAAAGCAAAAGTTACCACTGTTTCTTAAAGATTTGCTAACATTACTTTAGAAACTTTTTGTGCATATTTTCTTTATCACAGCGATAGGGTGCTTGCCTTGCATGCGGCTGACCCGACAGGTCCGGGTTCAATTCCTCCACCCCTCTTGGAGAGCCTGGCAAGCTACTGAGAGTATCTCGCCAGTACGGCAAAGCCTGGCAAGCTACCCGTGACGTATTCAATATGCCAAACACTATTACAACAAGTCTCACAATGGAGACGTTACTGGGCCCGCTCAAGCAAATCAATGAACAACAGGAGGACAGTGACAGTGACAGTTTCTTTATGAGAGAGATTCTCCCCACTATAATTCAGTTCCTTTAATGACTATTTAGTCTTCATACTAAAGTTGTAAAATTTTCCTTTGAGTTAATTATTGTCATTTACCTAAAAATTATTTGTTCATTTTATTTTTAAATTAATTTCCTTGTTTTGGTTTTGGGGCCACACCTGGTGGTGTTTAGGGATCACTCCAGGGTGGAGGGACATCATATGTGGTTCTAGGAACTGAACTAGAGTCAGTTGCTTGCATCTCTTTGGTCCTCAAGTGAATTTTTGTGGGTATAACATTTATTTATAATATTCTGTAAGTCTCATGAGTGATGCATTATAATTCAACATCTATAGTTATTATATCATGATTGCCCCTAAAAATCAAGTTTCTATTCGCTGAACTCTAATTGATCTCTTTTATCTGTTTCTACAAATCTCCAATTCCATTCCTCTTTGATAACCACCCAACTGTTCTCTATACCTGGTTCTTTCATTTTGTTTGTTTCCTTGTTTTTTTTTTTTAATCTTCCACATATAAGTGAACAATGCAATATTTGTTTTTGACATTTCATTGATTCTTGTACCTTCAAGGATCATGCCACAAATGGCAAGATTTCTTTTTCTTTTTTGTGTGTTTTTTTTTCTTTTTTGGGTCACAACCGGTGATGCTCAAGGGTTACTCCTGGCTCATGTACTCAGGAATTACTCCTGGCGGTGCTCGGGGGACCATATGGGATTCTGGGAATCGAACCTGTGTCGGCCATGTTGGCTGCGTGCAAGGCAAATGCCCTACCCGCTGTGCTATTGCTCCAGCCCCCTCTTTTTCTTTTTTTTAATAGCAGTAGTATTCCATTATAGATATACCTATACAAAGGAGTTTATATATCTGTACACATATAGATCAAATATAAGTATCCAACAAATACCTAAAGTGGAATTTCCAGGTCATGTTGTACAGCCATTGCTTCTTTGAAAACATTGGTGGAAGAACCTGACACTCTGGTTGTAGGTGTGAAGATGGAACATTGAAACATTGTATGCCCAAAATAGAAGAAATGGACAGATTCTTAGAATCAGGAGATTCTTAGAATCTCCCAAACCTTAATGTGGAAGAAATAGAGAAAATCTAAATAGGTGAATCAGAGGCAAGTAATTTAAAACTGTAATTAAGAATCTCCAGAAGAACAAAAGCCCTGGTCCAGAATGGTTAACTGGTGAATTCTATCGAAATTTCAAAAGAAAGTAACTGCCTTTACTCTTTAAGCTCTTCCAAAATATTGAAGAAACAGGAATCCTTCCTAATAGCTTCTATGAAAACAATTTTACACTTAGACCCAAAGAAGGTAAAAACAATACTGGAAAACAAAACATCTGTCTAATATCCCTGATAAATAGCAGTGAAACATTGTTATCACAATTAGGTATTTCTGTTTTATAATTAATATCTGCAAATTATAAATTTTAATATAAAATTACTTCTGGTTAAAAATTTTTTTCTTTTTATTTATTTATTTATTTATTGAATCACTGTGGGAAAGGTTACAAAGCTTTCAGGCTTAGGTCTCAGTCATGCAAACATCAAACACATTTCCCTTTACCAATACTTATTTTTTACCATGAAGAACCCCAATAAAACCCCACCCCCCCTCCCCGTCCCTGTGAGGGCGATGAATTCTAGTTAACACTCTATCTGCTTTGATTAGATTCACTGTTTCAATAAAAGATTCACCACTATTATTTAGAGTTTACCCCCCCAAATCAGACATGCTGAAAAAGCATTGTGAAGTGATTTGCTTTCTACAGCTGGGTTCAAGAATTAAATGTTGGTTTAGGATTTCTGCTATTTTACCTATTGACCCTGGAAGTATTTCTACTGAAAGTCAGATAGTTAAGAAATTGGTTTCTGTGTTCTGGAGTCGTGGCTGTGCTGGAGAGCCCCTCGTGGGGGCAACTGGTGGCCTCGGTAGGGCGTGAAGGGCGGACCGAAACGCCCCCCTTCCCATGAGGTTTTAGTCGCCTTCACACTCCCGGCTCATACCCGCTGTCCACAAGGCTCCCATGTGGCCGCCATCTTTCTTTCCAGAGAGGAGAGGGCGAATGGGGCAACACCCTTTCCCCTCCGACAGACTTGATGGCCTGGATCAACGCATAGTCCGTTCACTTTTCTGCTCCAAGCTGCCGGGTTTTGCATTAAGTCCTTGTGCTTCTGGGACCGTGGCTGTGCTGGAGAGCCGCTCGTGGGGGGCGACTGGTGACCTCGGTAGGGCATGAAGGACGGACCGGAACGCCCCCCCGACCCATGAGGTTTTAGTCGCCCCCACACCCCCGGCTCATACCTGCTGTCCATAAGGCTCCCATGTGGCCGCCATCTTTCTTTCCAGAGAGGAGAGGGCGAATGGGGCAACACCCTTTCCCCTCTGGCAGACTTGATGGCCTGGATCAACGCATAGTCCGTTCACTTTTCTGCTCCAAGCTGCCGGGTTCTGCATTAAGTCCTTGTGCTTCTGGGGCCGTGGCTGTGCTGGAGAGCCGCTCATGGGGGGCGACTGGTGACCTCGGTAGGGCATGAAGGACGGACCGGAACGCCCCCCTTCCCATGAGGTTTTAGTCGCCCCCACACCCCCGGCTCATTCCTGCTGTCCACAAGGCTCCCATGTGGCCGCCATCTTTCTTTCCAGAGGGAGGAGGGCTGAAGGGAGCAACACCCTTTCCCCTCTGGGCAGAAATGATTGCCTGGATCAACGCATAGTCCTTTCACTTTTCTGCTCCAAGCTGCTGGGTTCTGCATTAAGTCCTTGTGCTTCTGGGGCCGTGGCTGTGCTGGAGAGCCGCTCGTGGGGGGCAACTGGTGGCCTCGGTAGGGCGTGAAGGACGAACCGGAACGCCCCCATTCCCATGAGGCTCCAGTCACCTCCACACCCCCAGCCCATACCTGCTGTCCACAAGGCTCCCATGTGGCCGCCATCCTTCTTTCCAGAGAAGAGAGGGCGAATGGGGCAACACCCTTTCCCCTCCGGCAGACTTGATGGCCTGGATTAACGCATAGTCCTTTCACTTTTCTGCTCCAAGCTGCTGGGTTCTGCATTAAATCCTTGTGCTTCTGGGGCTGTGGCCGTGCTAATATCCCTGATAAATAGCAGTGAAACATTGTTATCACAATTAGGTATTTCTGTTTTATAATTAAGATCTGCAAATTATAAATTTTAATATAAAATTACTTCTGGTTAAAAATTTTTTAAAAAGTATCGTGAAGCACAGTGTCTAAATAAAAATAGAAAAAAACATTTAAAAACAGGATCAAAGTCAGGTCTTTATATATGCAAGGCATGCTCTGTATTGCTGAGCCACATCCCTGGCCTCATTCCACTGACAGTGGGAAAACAGGATTCCTATTTTCCTTTTGTAGCTCTACAATTTTTTTAGAATGGATGGAGCGATAGCAGGATAGAGGCCAACCCGGGTTCAACTCCTCCATCCCTCTCAAAGAGCCGGGCAAGCTACCGAGAGTATCCTGCCCGCACAGCAGAGCCTGGAAAGCTCCCTGTGGCGAATTCGATATGCAAAAACAGTCACAACAAGTCTCACAATGGAGATGTTCCTGGTGCCTGCTCGAGCATATTGATGAACAGCAGGAGGACAGTGCTACAGTGCACTTTGGTGGGGGTATGGGTGGGGTTATTTCTGAGAATACTATTGAGATTTTGATATGAATTTCATCAAATCTATATGTTCCCTCAGTTTAAATGGCCATCTTAACAATGTCATCTTCCATAAGCCCAAAATAATTTTCCATTTCTTTTTTTTTTTTAAATTCAGTTTCTTCCTGAACCGCCATACATTGCTCACTGTATAAATCTTCCACCACTTGGATAAATTTATCACCAGGTATTTAATTATTTTTGATGAAACTAAATGGGATTTAAAAAGTACTTTCTGCTAGTTCACGGTTTGCCTAAAAATATGATAGAATTGTACACTTATTTTGAGGTTTTCAAAATAAATTTGGGTGTAGCATGCAAAAAAACTGAATGTGTTTATTATTTCTAATAGAGTTTTAGAAAATCTAATAGATTTTATAGATTCTAATAGGAATCTTCAGTTATTCTATGTATAATATCGTTATGCATAAATAGTGACAGTTTTACTTCTTCCTTTCTAATATCTTAATAAAGGGATGCCTTTACTTTTTTGCCCTGCCAAGTTTTAGGTTAGTTATTTTGAGTAACTAGTGAGAAAGAAAATTCTTAATGTTCTTTCCTTTTTGGTGTTATTTTTGGGGGGAGGGGTTTTTTTTTGTTTTGCGGCCACACCCAGAAACACTCAGGTATTAATCTGGTTCTACATACACGAGTTACCTCTAGCAGTGCTCAAGGGACCATATGGGATGCCGGGATTGAATCTGGGTTGGCCACATGCAAGTACTATCTCTCCTGCCCACTTTCACCAATTTTTTTTTGAAATATTTGTTTATTGGGCTGGAGCAATAGCACAGAGGATAGGGTGTTTGCCTTGCAAGCAGCTTATGTGGCTGACCCGAGTTTGATTCCTCCGTCCCTCTCTGAGAACCTAGTAAGCTACCGAGAGTATCCCGCCCACTTATCCCGCCTGCTTGGCAAAGCCTGGCAAGTTACCCGTGATGCATGTGTATGTTTTGATATGCCAAACACAGTAACAAGTGTCACAATGGAGACGTTACTGGGCCCACTCGAGCAAATTGATGAACAATGGGAGGACAGTGACAGTGACGTTTGTTTATTGGACTTACAAGGTCAGTACTTTTTTTTTTTTTTTGCTTTTTGGGTCTCACCCAGTGATGCTCAGGGGCTACTCCTGGCTCTGTTCTCAGGAATTACTCCTGGTGGTGCTCAGGGGACCATCTGGGATGCTGGAATTTGAACCCGGGTCAGTTGCATGCAAGGCAAATGCCCCACCCACTGTGCTATCACTCCAGCCCCACCTTGACCATTCTTGATTGAGGAAAAGCTTTCAGTTTTTACTACTGGGTATGAATGTTAAATATGCCATTTTATGTTTTCTAATAAAGGACTAGGGTTGTACATTTATACATAAAATTTTGATTTTCATAAGGTCAAGGGGTAAAATATTAGCAATTGCATATGATGAAACATTACAATTTTGGGACTTTAAATTCAAATAATTTTAAATCTGTAATTATGATCCCATTTCATTCTGAATACTTTTATTTGTACCTTTTTGTGAATTTTTTAGCTTGTCACCAAATATGTCTTTATTTTAAATAGCTACAACATATAATTATCTAAGCTGTGCCTTTATTTTTGTTTCACTGATTTTTCATTTCTGTTTTTTGTTTTTTTCTCTTACTGCCTTGGATTTTCTTGGTATATTTGGGTTTACTTTTATTCTTCCTCTAATTCCTTGAATCAAGCATTGAGCTCTGATAGATTTTAAGTATTTTTTTTATCAAATATACAAAACATTTAAGGATACACTTTCCTAGCTGTATTCAAAATTTAATAAGTAGCATTTTTACTGCTGGTTAGTTACATATTTTTTATTTCTATCTTAATTTATTCTTTGAAGAGTAAATTATTTAAAAGTGTGCTTTTGTTTCTATAATACATGAGAGTTTATTTATTTACTTATTAACCTTCTCTTGAATTATTCATTTACATTTTCATTATATATTTTTCAGAGAAAATATATCCATTTTTGGTACTTCTTTTATGGCCTAACATATGATTCATTTTTGGAAAAGTTTGTGTACTTGAAAAGAAAGCACATAATATAATTTTGGCAGTAGAGAACTGTTTTTATGTGAAGATGATAGTTGTGTGGTTAAAATTGTCTAGATCTTTAGTAATTTTTTGACTTTTTGTTCTATCAGTTTTGGAGGGAGTTATTCAAGCCTTACACTAGGATTCTGGGCTTGTAAAATTTTCTTGTAATTGTCTTCATTATTTATTTTTATTTATTTATTATTATTTATTTATTATTTATTTATTTTTATGTTTGGGGCTTGGTTATTAGGCCTATACAGGAATGGCAGTTAATTTTTCTTGGGGCTTTTTAAGACTTAATTCCTTTTGCCTCTGACCTTTATACAACTGTCATCCAATTTTGATCCAGTGTGGACAATCTGTCCTTCCTTCCTGTATTGTTTTTAGGATCTCCTTTATCTTTTATCTTTAATTTCTGCTATTGCACTATGATGTTTTGATAGATATCTAGATTTGCTTCTCTATTTGGAAATTTTATAAAATCCCAAGCCTCGGTAACCCACAACCAATATTCTCTTGTGATTTTGGGAAGAACAGAATTAATTGTTCTACTTTTCCTACTTATTTTTCCTTCATCAAACAATTATTTGGGGGGCCTGGGAGATAGCTTAAGTGGTAGTATACGTTCCAAGCACATGTGAGGCTCTAAATTTGATCCTCAGCATTGTACATCCCCCAAACACCTTTGGATGGCTTTGGTGGCCCTCAAACACCACTGTAGAGTGTCCAGAGTAGCACAATATAACCAGGGTGAGCATAGCTCTGCTGGGTGTGGCCCCTACAAAAATGATTTCATGAAATATTACCCATAACTTCTTTTTTAGTGAAGTAAAATAATTTTTATTGAATGAAACTCACTTAGAAAGATGTGAGGGGAGAGGAAGACAAGAGGTACGTGTTTAAGAGAAAACATGGGCTTCTCCAGAGTGAAAAAATTGAAGCGACAGAGACAGGCAAGTGAGATATGTGCTCAAGGTGGAATACAGACTGAAGAGCAAACCGAGAGACATAAAGACAAGAAGCGATATATGTGGAACTTTTATGTGCTTGTAATACGTAGAATCTCTGTCAACTGTCTAATATTAATACAGCAGAAGGGAATCCTCTTTCCTCTACCATGAGATCATGAAGAAGAAATAATCAACTGCATTCCGCTGAGAATCAAAGAATAACACTTCCTCGCAGCCAAATCTCTAATGTGATTAACACCATTGTAATTTTAAAATGCAAAAACTTATAGATAAAAATGTATAAGAGTGAGCAATGTTATTGTAAAAGAAAGAGCATGCTATCATTCACACATTACAGAGATGGAACTCAGGCTCATAATCTAAAAGACTTGCTCAAAGTTATAAAGATAAAAAGTGGACAACCAAAATTTTAATCTATGATTCTGAAACCAAAGCACAAACCTTCCCTACATGCTATCTTTTAGCAAACTATAATCCTGATAGCTAAAGATGACATCTTTAAATAAAGGTAAGGTTAAAAAAAAAGGGCCAGAATATATTTAAGGGCTAAATTATATACTACAGGAAAAAACTATGAGCAAAGTTATCGGTATGTGATTTATATATATGTGTATGTATATATAAATATATGTATGTATATGTGTACATGTGTATGTATGTATATATACACACATTTTTTAAAAAATTTTATTAGTGAAACACCATGAGGTACAGTTGTAGACATAAATTTTTGTGCTTGGGTTTCAGTTACATAGTGATTGAGTACCCATCCCTCCACCAGTGCCCATTCTCCACCACCAATGATCCCAGTATCCCTCCCATCCTCCCATCTCCCCCTTCCCATCCCACCTCTGTGGCAGGGCATTCCCTTTTGTTCTCTCTCTCCTTTTGGGTGCTGTGGTTTGCAAAAGAGGCATTGAGTGGCAATCATGTTCGGTCTATAGTCTACTTTCAGCATGTATCTCCCATCCTGGGAGGATCCTCCCAACACCCTTTACTTGGTGTTCCCTTCTCTATCTGAGCTGCCTTTTCCCTTAGCATGTGCAGCTGGCCTCCAAGCCATGGAGACACACACACACATCTTGAGAGGACCCAAATAGCTGCATGTCAGTTTAATGTATTCCTTAAAGATAGAATTACCTGTCGAAATAATTTTGTAAGAGCTCAGCAGATGGCATTTCAAATGAGAGTTGGCCACAAGTGCTGTGAAGGCTATAATGCATTTCAAACGTCTATGTCTGTCTCTTTGGCAAATGACATTGCTTTGAAAAGGTGGGCTTTATTTATTTATATTTTTTCTTGTGAAGTTATATCCAGAGAAGCACGTCTTCCTTACGTGAACTTGTATATATCTGTGTAGACATAAGATTGTATGTGGTAGTTGATTCATGGATGTGGATGACTGAGATTAAAGGTGCTCTAACTGATTTTACTGTCCTGGATTATCATCAGCTTCTTCTTCTTCTTCTTCTTCTTCTTCTTCTTCTTCTTCTTCTTCTTCTTCTTCTTCTTCTTCTTCTTCTTCTTCTTCTTCTTCTCCTTCTCCTTCTCCTTCTCCTTCTCCTTCTCCTTCTCCTTCTCCTTCTCCTTCTCCTCCTCCTCCTCCTCCTCCTCCTCCTCCTCCTCCTCCTCCTCCTCCTCCTCCTTCTCCTTCTCCTCCTCCTCCTCCTCCTCCTTCTCCTTCTCTTTCTCCTTCTCCTTCTTCTCTTCATAAAATAAAGACATCTAATTTTTGAAGCAGATATTTTATTTCCTAACATAAAACTGAAGATAACTGAGGTCCCAGATTTTCATTGTAATACGTTTGTTTATATAAAACAGAACAGCAAACTAAATGTGGTTTAAGAACAAGGAATTTATCCTTTTACATAGGAATTGTGGACATGGAGTGATTCCTGGGTTGATCAATTTGAGAGCACAACAGTGTCATCAAAAATTCTTTCATGTTTTCTTTCTCCTGTTGCTAGGGTTTTGTTTTTTTGGCTTTCTGCTTGTCTCATGGTTCCAAGATCCCTGCTTCATCCTGAGGTATCTTGTTCTCATACAGCAGTTCTGAGACGTCAGAAAGTGCACCTTTTACTGCCAACTGGAGGAAGATTTCTCCCAGAATCTACCACTCATGCCAAAAAGAGTTTCTTTCAAGTCTCATTTGCCAGGATTTCCTCAGATATCCATTCCTAAATAATCAATGGCAATAGAAATGAGATTTACACAATGAATTTTACTAACAGTTCACTTAGAAGTCCAGCTTCTTTTTTCAGACTAGGGAAGGAAAGGTTTCTTCACTGAGCACATGGCCCTGAAAAGAGAATCAAATCAGGCTTCTGTTGGTAAGTAGTAAGAAGCAAACTCACTGTTGAGAGACAATCAATAAAGCTTTCTACTCTTAAGATTTGTAGACTGAGGGAAATATTTAAACAATGATTATCTTGGTTGGTTGAAGAGGGATATCATTATTTAATTACAAAGTGCCATATGTAATATTTTTGTTTCTAAAAATACTCCACATTTTTAATTTCACAATGGTTGAATCTAGAGCTTTTGTCTGCATAGACCAAAAAACCCTCCAACCAACACTCCCCTCTCAAAATAATAGTGCCTCTCTTTCATGTTTTTGGGCCACGCCCACTCAGGGTTTACTTCAGGCTCACTCTGTGCTCAGAGGTTATTCCTGTAGGTGCTCTGAGGGTCATAGATGTATGGTAATGGAGATGGAAATGGGACCAACTTCATTCAAGGCAAGCACCTACCTTTCTCTCCAGCCCCTTCCCTGCTTTAAAAAAGTATTTACCACTCTAATCAAATGAAATTTCTGGGCACTGCTAATCACTGCACCCATTGCCTGTCCACAGAAGTGAGCACATAATCATGATGAGCCAATATACTCTACTCTTATGGTCACTGAGGTTCTATAATAGGCATTTGTTCCTAGCTGTGCCAAGACTCTTTTTTCAAGATTTTTGTAAGTGTTCATGAAAAAAAAATTATTTTTTGAGGGCTAGGGTGTGGAATTCAAACATAAAATTGTAAACTCTAGCACAAATGCAGCCGTGATTCTAAATGCAAAATTATGAGTGGCATTAAATGATGAAGCCACACATAGGGAAAAACAAAAATAAAAACACAGAAGCAAGATACTGTGGGTAGGAGGGAGAGAGAGAAAGAAAAAACAAAGACTGTAGTGTCAGGATTCCCTGAGTTCTCGTGTTCTGTTTAAGGTTTCGTATTTTGAACAATATACCAAATATGAATATATATTCATTTAAACTAATTTGAGCTAGATTACTCTTAATTGCAACAAGATGAGCCCTGGCTAACCAAAAAGCTAAATTGCATAGTTGAGGAGGATCAACATTCAGTGTGTAACAGAGGTGTAGTCAAGGACCAAAGAGGAGGCAGAAACCACAGAATAATTTGAACAGAGAGAGCTTTATATAAAAAATTATCAAGCCTAACAGAGGATCAGTGAAGAGGGTAGTCAGAAGCCCAGAGATTTATAAATAATATAGCAATGGCAGCAGCTGTAAGGAGCAACTGCTACCTTAATGGCTGAGATAAAATCATTGAAGAGCTGGGGGCTGGAGAGATATTACAGTGAATATGGCATTTGCCTTGAACACTAGCTAACCTGGGTTTGATTTCTTGGTTCCATCCATGGTACCCCAGATGGTTCCCAGAGCCCCATCAGAAGTGATCTCGTATTGCAGAGCCAGGAGTAAGCCCTTAGCACTGCTTGCTGTACCCTCCCAATAAAACAACAACAACAACAACACAGAAACAAACAAAAAGGGCTGAAGCACATAGTTTCCATGTGTGAACCCTGGGTTTGACCCCTGGTGCCACATGAGACTCTACTTACCTCTGGGAGTTATGCCCAAGCACTGAACTGGGAGTCAATCCCAAACACCACTGGTGTGGCACCAAAACAAAACAAATCAAAAATCATTCCCTGCTAGGATGAGAGCCAGACCTTGTTGGAAAGGTTATGGCTGTGACTCACTGAATGTCACAGAAGTTTCTATGATGCCCCATGGATGGGATTTGTTGGAAACTCACCCTAAGAAAATCTGTTCAAGGGGCAACATTTTACTAGAGAAATTCCACCATAAATCTGTCTAAATGCAGTGCCAAGGAAATCTTCTGGGACCGGCAGTGATTCAGTTTTGGAGAAATTTTGTGCTTTGCATGTTCCCAGAGAAGCTCCCTTGCAAGGCTCACAGGAACCAGGAAATTAAATAACTTTATGCAACGTTTCTTCAACAACTTAGTAGCAATCCCTACATACAAAGTAGTACTGACAATTGACACAATTTGCCACTGTGTTCATCAGCAAAAGAAAAAAATCTAAAAGGTCCTGCTCCATTTTTCAGTGTAAACGATGAATAGTAAATTAATTGGTACCTGAGAAGTAATAAATAGAGATCTAGAGGAAATATCTTATAGGAATATCTGAGGCCTTCAAAATGTGCTGAGTCAGGTATCCAAGAATTAAAAACTTTCTTTACCTTGAAAAAAATACAAAATTCTGAGGAGTGTTTCAGTATAACTGTTCCTCTGGCAATTTCTTTTAGCAATCAAAAAACTAGATCAGGGTCATTTGGCTCCTTTGTAGTTCTGGTTGTTTCATAAACTGAAAGCCAATAATAGAAGATTCTGCCATTGCAAACTCAAGTTGGATATTCTATCCCCTGCCATGAAAGGCTATGCAGCCTGTCACAATGGCAACTTTGTTAAGCTACAGTTTAGAGGCGTAGGGGGTGGGGGAAGCTCTCCTTTACAGAGAGAATAGTCTGTAATGGACAGAGTGTGGATTCTAGAGACCAATAGCCTGAATCTGAAGCTTCATTTGGCCCCTTACTAGCGCTGCACTCTTGTGCAGGACACTTAACCATTCCCTTCCTTTATAAACGATGATAATAACAGTCGCTGCCCCAATGGTTGCTTTGGGGATTGAGTGAGTTAATATGCTCAATTGCTTGGTACAATTCTATGCCTCATAGTAAGTGGTTGATAAATGGCAGCTATTATTATTAAAATCAGACCCTGGAAAATACAACCACCAGAGGGCTATAAAGGAAGACAAGGTTAAATTATTTGAAAACCCAAACCTTCATGTGCTCTAATTATTAATACTTTTCTCTGCCAAAAGACCTTTTCTAAATGGATAAAACAAAGGGAGACCGAAGAGGGGAACTGGGTGAGGGGGAGCAGGGAAGTGGGGGGGAAATGACCAGGCACTCATTCATCCAGTATTTTCTCAGTCCTACAGTGACCAGGTTCTGCTGTATTTTCCCATGCTCCTGATTAGGCTCTACAGGGCTGAGGAATTCTGCATTCTTTGATTTCTATAGTGAAGGCTAAGTCAGCGGCTAGAGAAGTTGCTATCCTTTCTGGTTGACATTTTCAGAGGAGAGAGAAGCAGGTTTTCGTTTCATTATGCAGCAGATGATTGATAAAGCAAACGGTCATTGTGCCTGTTCAAATGATACCCTTCAGCTTGACCCTAAACAAAAATTTTTGAGAGATCCACTCTCCAAACTTCTCTTCTCAAAAGAATCCTGCTCTGCAGATTTTCCCTTCTTTTCATGGATCCCAAAGGCAGTAGTGGGGATAGGGGTCGGGGTGGAGGAGCGGGAAGGAGGGTGGGAAAGAACTGGCCCTTAGCAGAGGGCTCTCATTTATTCTGTGACTTGAAATCAGAAGTGACTGTTTGTGTGAATAGGTGGATGAACAGAGATGAGAGTAAAAGAGTTAGGGTTTAGCTGAATAGAAGGTAAAATGTCCTAATCGAGTTACTTCAAAACAAGATAAGTTACCACATCAAGCACTGATTTTCCCCAAGTGGAAATGTTCAGGCACAAGCAATGGTTATTGGAAAACAGTTTCTGCTTAAGTGGAGAGAGAGAACAACAAGATGACCTCTAGACGTTCTATGATTCCATAGGTCTCATAGCGAGTTACTGGAGAATGTTTACCTGTTCTAGGGCTCAGGTTTAAACCAATTCATAGCTGAATATTCTGATGCTCTGTTTAGAGTTTTCATGATTTAATCCTCTCAGCAAGCTAGTATGAATGATTATTTGTTGGATATTAACCCTAAGTGTTTTAGGCTTCATCAGTGAATTGCCCCTTTTCCTTCCCCCGGAGAAACTTACAGTGCTCTTACAAGCACCCCTAATCACCCGAGTTTATCTTTAACCTTTCCTTTGTGCTTTAATTCTTATTGTTACACCCCCCCCCCCAAGTCTCTCTTGGTTACTTATAAGTCAAAACTTCTGGTGATTCTGGATTTTGTATTTGTAGTGAATTATCTGCTTCTCTATTTCCCCTATAACCTTTTCATATTTTAGGATAGAGCAATATTCTTTACTTAAACACAGAATTAGCACATTAATGCTGTTCTCCTAATATTTCAGAGTTGACTGACTCTGAAATATATCTAATTCTGAGCATTCGTTATAACTACTTGACTCAGGCGTCGGTTATTATAAGCGGTTATTATTCCAACCATCATGGACCTTGGTTGGACTTGGGGCAAGCGGCAAATCTACCCTGGCATTGAAATGGGGCAGTCTAGAAAGCATAAAAGCACCATCTTTTTTTTTATTAGTGAAACACCATGAGGTACAGTTATAGACTTATAAATTTTTGTGCTTGGGTTTCAGTTATACAATGATCAAGTTCCCATCCCTCCAGCAGTGCCCATCCTCCACCACCACTGGTCCCAGCATCCCTCTCACCCCCCCACCCCCCATCCCACCCTGCCTCTGTGGCAGGGCATTCCCCCTTGTTCTCTCTCTTCTTTTGGGTACTGAAAAAGCACCGTCCTGATGTAAACCATTATGACTTAAGAGACAGGACTCCCAGGAGGAAGGACAAACTGAACTGGCCTGAGGATTTAATCTGGGATTTACAGTAAAAGACTTGCTTGCTCTCAGAGCCCAGAGAACTAAGTTTTGGAATCTATATCTCTTACTGTGTTTATCCAAGCAACTGCAAGTATTAATAAGAAGTAAACGTAATTGTTTAATATGTACAACTAAAGGGAAAGAGAAAAACAATATAGATGTTCCTGGAAGACAGAGTGTCTCCTTGAGTTAATCCCCCCTAGAGAATTGGCTTGGCTGAAATGCATCACCTCTGTAAATGATCAATCACACCTATGTGCAGTCCTATATCTTGAAGCCCCTCAAATGTTGTATAAGTATACTAACAGCTCTGCACTGAACAGGTCATTTTGATCATCAGTCTGTAGTCCCCGTCTCTTTGTCTCTCTGTGGGGGCTCTGGGGAGACTGTTCTCATCCATCCAACGTGTGCATTCATTGAGCACCCACATTTGAACTCACAATTATTCTGTATTTATTTATTTATTTATTTATTTATTTATTTTACAAAAGGAAGAACTGAGATCCAGAGAATTTAAGTTACCATTTTTAATTAGGAGCTAATATTAGCTTTTGTAAAACTGTGCTTTTGGACTGGAGAGATACTGCATTGGGTAAGGGGCTTCTCTTGCATGGACCAACCTGGATTCATTCCTCAGCACTACATATGGTCCCCAGAACCCCACCAGGAGTGATCCCTGAGTGCAGAGCCAGGAGTAAGCCCTAAGTACAGGCTGGTGTGGGCCCCAATTTTATTTTTAAAGACTGTTCTTAAGTACTTATTAAATTGTATCACAGAAACACCTACTGAATGTAAAAAACATTTTAAGGTACTCAAGCAGGTTTAGAAACATACTTTTTGTTACTATGTCATGAGCAATATATCCTTAAAAATATTTTTGTAAAGGGTGTTTGGAGGATCCTCCCAGGAGGGGAGATGCATGTTGAAAGTAGACTATGGACTGAACATGATTGCCACTCTATGCCTCTTTTGCAGACCACAACACCCAAAAGGAGAGAGAACAAAAGGGAATGCTCTGCCACAGAGGCAGGGTAGGAGGGGGGGATGGGTGTGGGAGGGATACTGGGATCCATGGTGGCGGAAAATGGGCACTGGTGGAGGGATGGGTATTTGATCATTGTATAATCGAAACCCAAGCACAAAAATTTGTAAATCTACAACTGTACCTCATGGTGTTTCACTAATAAAAATTATAAAAAATATATTTTTGCTTCCTTTTATACTTTGCTGGAAAATCTTTCCCCCACTCAGTTTTAAAGCTTCCAGAACTGTGGTATGCTATGCTCTGTCATTTCTTAAAAGTTGTAACAGAATTCCAGAGCTTCGTCTCCTGTGTATGCTAATTCAGAATTTTCAATAACAAGACTTTCTTCACTTTCATGGCATCAGTCTCTTCAATCTCTCCTTTCCTTGATCTTTCTTTTTCCTGTTCAGAAAATATCATGTTCTTAGAGGGGAGGAGAAAAATAATCCTGTCTACCATTCAATTTCCTGAGAACATAATTGGTATAAGTAATTTAAATTCCATCTGTATGGTAACCTGACAAAGATTTGAGAGCGATATGCCATTCTTGAGCTGAAGAAAGGATGAGGCTTGCAGATGTGAGTGGAGGAGGCAGTACAGGAAGGTGAGAGGAGGAAAGAAATATGTGGTAAATAAAGGTTATCTTCGTCTGCAACTAAATCTCCAGGTGAATAAAAGGTTATGTCTGGTAGTAACTTCCTTCTGGTCTAGGTTTCTTTCTTTCTTCTTTGCTTCCATTAGGATACCAGGAGGGATGATTTACTGTACATGTGTTACATTTAGCCACAATTTAGAACAGAGCTAGTCCAGAATGCTTTAGATGCAGGCAAAGAAACAAAAAAAAGTTTGGTATGAGCAAGGCAGGGCACTCAAAGGTGACTGCAGTTACCATAAGGCAACGATGTTTTATTCCATGGAGACACGTTCTAGATAGTGGCCCCCAAGTCCAGCTACTGATCTCAGTGCTGCAGACATTCCTTACTCTGCTCCCATGGCATCCAAGGGTGCACTGGCTAGCAGCCTCTTCATCCTCTTTCTTCAGCCTCTACAGCTCTCTTTCCCCTGAGCTGTAAGTAAGGTTCCCTTCTGGTGGAAATTTCCTTTATAAATGAAGATTACCCTATCAATGGGGGGAAATTCATACTTTATTTTAGACTGCTATGTGGGAGCTAAAGAGTTTTTTCTGAGTCTGTTAGGTCTTGACTAGCTTCAGCTAAAAATAATCCACATGCCAAAGTGGCATATTTGGGGGTGGCGTGTTCCAAAAACCTCCACTCTCCTTTTTGCATTCTATCAGGGTCCAAAGTCTGTATCTACAATGTTGTTTCATTTCAACCAGTAAAATTTTGCTAAAGAAACCAAGTTACTAATTCACTCAATTAACTTTTTTTCTTCATCTCTTCTCAATTAACTTAAGTGAATCCTTTGCTAAATCCTGCAGTTTTATAATCTGCTCTGAACAACCTGCATATTCAGAGATATATTGTTTTTGTTTGGGGGCTACTCTGCAGTATTCAGGGCTTATTCCTGGCACTATGCTCATAGATCTCTCCTGGTGGTAATTTGATGCCAGAAATTGAACCCAGGAAGCCAGGCAAGTACCCTACTCACAGTCTCTCCAGCCCCTGAAAGAGAGTATTTCTGTTTAATCAGAACACTCTAGTGATTCCTTTCCAGAATAGAACTGTTTCAAAGACAGTTATGCCCTGCTAAAGAACGAGGCATGGTCAGTCACACATTGAATTTGATTTATACTTTTCATGGTGCAAAATGATGTGGATGGAATCATTCCCCATCCTGAAAGCCACGGGAAGGAGGTGCAATGGCCAAGAGACTGATATCCATGATTTGATGAAAGTGAAAAATTCATTAGAATGAAAGGAGCAAGAATCTGGAAGGAGCCTAAGAAATCACTCTGGGAGACTCCATTTCTTCCACTGTATGACTGAGGAACAGCAACCTCACACTCCATAGTTAATGGAGTCAAATCAAACGTTTAATACTGAATAGAGTATAGTAGGGTTTTTTGTTTGTTTGTTGGCAGGGGTGAGGGGGAGCTCTCAAGCAGTGCTCAGGGGGCTCAAAGGCTCCTCCTAGTGATTCTCAATCAAACTGGCAGTTCAACATGAGAACCTAAGAATGTGGTACTTCTCAGGCTCTGAAATATTGGGGACTATTCAAGTCACCCCAGTAGTGCTCAGGAGCCTAAAGGACTATGCTCAGTGATGGATAGGATACAAGTAGTACCCTAAAGTGGTGCCCCAGGAGAGGGACCAACTAAGATCAGCCAGATGCATGCACGCCAGGTGTCCCAACCCCTGTACTACCTCACTAGCCCCAATAAAGTATAGTTTTCAAAATGTATATATAATCAAAATAGTAATCTATGATATACAGTTTCAATTTTCATTATAACATGAACACACGGCAAAGTCTCAATATTATTCAAAATGTGTTCCTTGCATTTACTGTACCAAAGCAAAGCTTAAAGAATTATTATTACTTGGGCCAGGGAACTAAAAATAATTCCTAAAGGAAGTTTTGGGAAAGCTTCATGGGAAAGTAACTTTGAGGGATATTTTGGGAAGAGTTTCTCATTATATTGCTCAGGAAAGTTTGTTTCATTGTCTGACTTCCTAGCTTGATTAGTTGAATGAAAGGTAATGGATTGTGGTATAATAGAAATGTATATTTGGTCTTTGTCCCTGGCTCCTACACAGAGTTCCTAAAACGCTTAGAATTTCCTGAGTGATAGGAATGTCTGTTGTTTTTTAAGGAGCCCCTTTCAAACACACCAGAGCTTTCACTAAGGAAACAGCTAAGAAGGGGTCCCTAGAGAGTTTCGGGGTGGGAGCTGGATGCCCGAAAGACCAAATACCTGACTCAAGATCTGGAACGTTCAATATCCCTGTCTTCCAGGAAAGGGAAAGGGTGTGGAGACTGAAGCCAATGACCAATATCCAACAATACAATCAGTCATGCATAGATCATGAAATGTTGATAAAAAACTCTCCATCCATCCATTGGCTATTGTGGGAAGACGATGTGCCCTCAAAAGGGGAAGAAGCTCTGTGTTCAGTTCCACCATCACCTCCAATACTTTTCCCTATGTATCCCTGAGATGTGGCAGTTCATGAGTGGTATCCTTCATAATACATCAGTAATCATAAGTCAAACACTTCCGTAAGTTCTGTCAGTTGGTTTTGCAAATGACCATATTTGAGGGAGGGGTAAGCCATCTTGGAATAGAACAGTCACTTGGAAAAGAACACTTGCAGCCATCTTGGAAAAGAACACTGGTAGCCAGTGATCCTTTGATTAGAGACTGGCATCTAAAATGAGTGCAATCTTGTGGGCTTGAGTGCTTACCCTGAGAGCTAGTGTCAGAAGTGAAGAGAATTATGGACACTTAATTGGTATAGGAAAATTGGAGAATTGGTATTAAAATGATTTCTTTTTTGATGGAAAAACCATCAACACATTTGGGTCAAAGAGATGACACAGGGATTGGTCACTGACACTGTTTTGCTCCCCAAATACTGCCAGAAGTAAACCACTCAGCTGGGAGTAGGCCCTGAGCATTTTGAGACATGCCCCCCAAAATAACAAGTTAAAAAACAATATTCATTTGTCGAAACTCCCTAATGTAACTGACTCTTGGAAGATAATTAGATCATTAAAATGGCACCCTCAAGGATGGGACTTGTGCCCTAATAAAGGGTTGAAGGGACTGTAGACTCCTCTTTTTCCCATCTGAGAATACAATGAGAAATCATCAGTTTAGAACTTAGAAAATATCCTCACAGAATCTGACATGCCTGCTATCTCTTGATTTTTTTAATAGGGGCCATACTATGTGGTGCTGTTTGGGGACATATGATGTCAGGGCTTTGCACATCTCTAGCACATGTGGTACATCACACCTGAGCTATATCCCAACCCTGATCAATTGCTTCCTTTCTTTTCATTTTTGCTGAGCTGGGAATGGATACAGGTCTCATGCATTCAAGGCATGCACTTTACTACTGAGCCATATTCCCAGAGCAATTCCCTCTTTTATTTTTTAATGACAAATTACAAGAGGATTTCTACAAAGGTTAAAAAAGATAGTACATGCTTTTCTCTAGTGTGATTAAGATATCCCCCATTCCCTTTTTTGTTGATTTATCATTAGTTTATAATATTATAGAATTGCAGGAGACCAGTTTAATCCCAATGTATAGATACAGAATCCTCACATTCACCACCAAAATGATGTTTTCTATTCTTGATAATTTAGAAAAACTTCTTTAGCTTCCCAAATTATAAGTAGTATGTATGATACTTTTGTATACATATACTAGATATGTATAATCATATCTAGATACCTTTCTAGAAATGCGGTCAAATTCCTATCAAAACTCTTTCTTATAGGGCTTTAATATTCCAGAACACTTCAAGTGATGACGTACCTAATTTTAAATATCCTTTACACTGGCTGTACTGAAAAACACATATTTTTTCTTTTGGTGTTTGGGTCACACCTGGTGGTACTCAGGAAACCAAACAATGCTGGAGCTGGAACCCACCTCCACATGCAAAGCATGAGCTTCAGCCCATTAAGCTACATTTGTGGTTTCACCATACTCATAGGAATCAGTGTGTCTTCAATAATCCTGTGCCTTCAGTTCCAACAGTGGATGAGCTGGCACACCAAAGGATGAAATGACCTGCAATATTTTAATGATTTACACAAATGACAGCCAAACCACATATACTTTTCCTTCATAAAGTTTCCCCTGTAAATCCCAGTGCAATTCACCTCAACTTCCCTTAGGTGAATACCAAAATTAACTGTGGACTCCATACCACTGGACATAAGGAAGGGAGAACCGTGACAGAGTGGATGTCAGAGTGAAATGGATCATCTTAACTATGGAATAAATATCCGCTTTTGCAATTTTTTTTCAAAAACTTACAATTGTAGGACTATACTAGTACCCCTTATAAGAGTTGTATGAAACTGTAAGAGTCTGAATATCAAGCTTTGTCTTCCCATAAAATCCCTCTATTCCTGGAACAGTGGCAGGGCTGAAATGGGGACCTAGCAAGTGTTCGAAGCATGCATGCACGGCAGAGCTCATCTGTGTACAGTCTGATAAAATAGTTAGGGCGGAGTAAGCAAGCACCTTGATTCAATTATTCTAAGTCAAGGGTTATCTCTGTGCTTTCCTTTTAAACATTTGTTCCAATGTAATAAAAGAAATAAAAGGTTCTTTGGATAAAAGTGGTGAAGTGATTAAATCCTAACAGCTCTGAAAATAACTTTTGCAGCACATACCTCATAGTCTCTTCTTGCTGTGTAAAAGCAAAGAGAGAGCTGGCAAATGGACTAGGTGATAAGGAGGCCTTCCAGCCCCCTGCTGCCCCCATTCTGAATATGCCCCCTGGTCACTTAGCCTCCTTCTCCTGCTATCTCCATTATTTGAACATTCCTTAAAAACTTTTATAGGATAAGGTCTTTCTCATCTTCAGATCAGGGCTTAAGTTTTGTATTCATCAAATAAAAATGTGAAAAGAAGCTTTAAAAAATGGAATTGGCACTCACAGACACCATCAGGAGAATGCCTTCACAAACTGTTTCGGGAACACTTCTGATCATGAAAATAACCAACACTTCCACATTCTGAAAGACTAACCTTAAGAGTTCATATAAAAGCACGCCCATCCTAAAAACTTGGGTCCTTTATACCCGAGCTGGAAAAAAGAAACCAACAATGAACAATTTTCTACAGTTATGGGGTCTGGTAGAGGTCTATACTGCTGAATGGCTACTAGTTCCTTTTAAAGCTTCAACAGTGGATTGTGTCCCATGATTTGTTGGAGCAGAGGGCTGTGATGAGGTTGGAAGTCAGAAATTGGTGTCAGGTTGACTCGCACGAAGAGGTTCAAAGTTTGAGAGCTAACGATAATAAAAATGGGCTCTATAAAGGATAAGGGGTCAGTATAGTGATACAGGGAACACACCTGGGACAGAACCCAATAATGTTGGAGGCTTGTTTTTCCAACTTTAGGAAGTTATCTTGTCTTTAAGAAAATATACATTACTGCCAGTTCCGACTCAGTGTCTGGCCTGCCCCCCTTTGACTGTGGAGGGCTGCTTGGTGAGACTCAGTAAGACAATTTGCCTTTGTCTCACTGTAGAAGCCGAATTGCCAGACTGTTGCCTAGTTCACTTACTGAAGGACAGTACTGCAGTGCAGGCAAAGCCCACGAGAAACCCTTCCACCCTGACTTCAACTCTAACTAAGGAATCCAAACACAGGACCTGAGATCAATCTATCTATCTATCTATCTATCTATCTATCTATCTATCTATCTATCTCTTTTAATAGGTTGGGGATGGGCAGGCATTAGCAACATATCAATGGAAGTGAGAGAGGTGTTTGGTGACTTCATTTTTGTTGCTTTAGTGCTCTTTTTGGCCAAGGTCCTAGCTGCTTCCTGCTTTCCTTATTCTTATCCACTTACCCAGCCTGGTAATTAGAAGGAAAACTGTTTTAAGGAATTATTTTCTCTCATGATCCCTTAGTTTTTTTTTCTCCCTCTAAATCAGATAGAATTCATTTTTTGTTGCCCGAAACTAGTTATCAAGTTGTAGTTCTGACACTTGGATCACAAGTAAATTGTATTTAAGGAACTTGAAGTTCCTATAAAGTTAGGGAACTTGAAGGACACTTGGAAATTTTGAGGTCTCTGTTTAATTATGACTTTATTCTGCATTTTAAGCCTTCAAGAATTCTATCATCTTTTTTGGTGATTGGTCCTCACAATAATATTGATGTAACAGAAACAAACATTATCTTTCCCAAACTAAATCCAGCTTTACAGTTTGGGAAATTGAAGCAGAGAGCACCTATGTGATCTTCCTAAATAAAAAAGACCACTTAAGGTACAATATGGAAAGTATCATGCTAAGCGAAATGAGTCAGAAAGAGAGGGATAGACATAGAAAGATTGCATTCATCTGGGGGATATAAAGTTACAAAGTATGAGATTAATACCCAAGAATAGCTGATATCAGCACCAGGAGAATTACTCCATAACTTAGAGGCCAGCCGGGTATCCTAGAGGAAAGGGCTGTTCAGATAGAGAAGGGAGCACCAAATAAAGGATGTTTGGAGGATCCTCCCAGGAGGGGAGATGCATGTCGAAAGTAGACTATGGACTGAACATGTTTGCCACTCAATGCCTCTTTTGCAGACCACAACACCCAAAAGGAGAGAGAGAACACAGGGGATTGCCCTGCCACAGAGACAGGGGGGATGGGGGGATGGGGGTGGGAGGGATATTATCCATGGTGGTGGAAAATGGGCACTGGTGGAGGGATGGGTATCTGATCATTGTATAATTGAAACCAAAGCACAAAAAATTGTAAATCTACAACTTTAAAAAAAAAATAAAATAAAATAAAGGGGAAAAAAAAAAAGACCACTTAATAGCAAAGCTGAGGATGTTGGAATCTGACCTCTGATTGTTCTCTTTTTCCCTTAATAAACCCTTCTCATAAAAGCCAAAGGAAAACATAGATGTAGTATCAGAACTTTATTTATATAAAGATGATCACAAAATGACATGTGGAAGCAGCAGCTGCTGCTTCCCAGGCAGCCTGCAAACTCTGAGAACAGGACCCGAGGATAGTGAAATGGGTCTTTTAGTCTCTCTTGCTTGCTTGGCTGCTAAAATGAAATTCAAATGAAAAGTTTTTTCCTTTTCTTGTACTAGCATAGAGTGTGACCAATTGCAAAGGGCAGAGACAGGATCATCAATCATCAATTCTCTCTGTTTAAGAATGACCTAGCTTAAGGGGAGCAATTACTTCTAAAAACACAGTCATGGACTAGTCATCAGAAAGGCTCTCCCTAGTATAATTCTCAAAGGAGAGATCTATACTGAATAACATACTTAAAACCAACCTACTCTGCAGAATACATTTCAGTTTCTTCATATTGCTTCTGCTTTATATAAGAACTCAGCTTTGTAAAGAGTAAGTTGAATGATCATAGCTCCCAGGGTATCAACCCCAAACAGTAATGCACATTTAATGAGAACTTCAAGGAGTGTTCTTTAATTTGGGAGAGGTGCTGTCTATAGGCAGTAATTGTAGTTATTACAGGCAACCACTGAGAGTTCAGCTGTTGTGTTAAAAAAAATAAAAGGTCGGATTCCATCTTGGAATTTCTCACAGATTATGTTCTAATCATACTGACAAATAACAAAATGCTTTAGGAAGTTATTCTTTGGACTATGTTACTCTGATTCTGTTTTGTGTCTAGGTTTCATTCTAATAAAAATGTATGGCTGATCATTTATATCCTCTCTGGCCCAGCTGCAGATAATGGACTGCAGATTGAGCTCAGGGCAGATAGTGACCACTCTCTCCGTCAGCCAGGGAGGGCTGAGGAATAAGTCCAACAAAAGGGGAAGTCAGCATTTGCCTTATTAAGGTAAAGGTAAAGGCCCTCCCGTTGATCGTCGATTTGCTCGAGCGGGCCCAGTAACGTCTCCATTGGAGACTTTGTTGTTACTGTGTCTGGCATATCGAATACTCTCGGTAGCTTGCCAGGCTCTCCGAGAGGGGCGGAGGAATCGAACTCGGGTCGGCCATGTTGGCCGCTTGTAAGGCGAACGCCCTACCCGCTGTGCTATCGCTCCAGCCCTTATTAGTAAGCTTTTTATTTCAGGTATTTTAGAGTGTAGTATTGTAAAGAGAGTTAAATCCCCTTATACCCCATATCTACTTTGCTCTATTATTAGCATCTTACACTTAGATAGAACATTTGTTGCAATTAATGAGGCAATATTACTATATTACTAAAAACCAAAGTCTACATAGCATTCAGTTTTCTTACAACTGGGTTTGATTTTTTTTGCCCTGTTCCAGAAATCCATCTAGGATGATACCTCACGTTTAGTTGTATAGCTCCTGAAGGTTATTCTTGGCTATGACAATCTTTTAGACTTGAGTTCTCCTTCTCCTCCTTCTCTTTCTTGGGACATTTTGAGGGGCAGTGGTTAGATATTTTGTAATTTTTTTCTCCACTAAATTCATCTGATGCTTTTCTCATGATTAGACTGGGATTGTGAGAGGAAGACCGCAGAGGTTAAAAGATCACTGTCGTATCAAAAGTACATACTGGCCACATGAAATCAGTTGCTATCAAATTTCTACTCTGGTCCCTCACTCTTAGTTAATGACTTCTAGGTCCCTAAATAACACAGACTTGTTTTCCCTTCTCATTACCCAATTATCGTAACTTCAAAAGTACAATGGAAGATGTACTATTCAAAGGCCAAGAGACTCTCTCATCTAAGAAGGACTTTAATAGTTTCGAGACCTCAAATCCAGAAGGCCGACGGCAGCCTTCTTGTCTAAGCTTCTGCCTTCTCATTGTTCCTCTGACAAATCAAACCACCTCAGACTGAAGTGACTCTTCGCACATCAGAATATAAACCAGGTGATACCTTCAGTGAAGGACAAGAGGAATTGCCGACTGTGTCAATCAATTGTCCAGTCCATTTTTATACAGCTTTGGTTTGGCTAAATATAGTTGTAATCTATTTCTGTTGCTAAGTGTCATATTTTTATTAGGCAAGGAGTCTATTTGCAAATTCAAACAGAGTCTGGGTCTTGTAGTGGAGGGAAAGGAACGAATCTAAATGTCAGCGACTTTGGTCAGTTGAGCTTCCAGACGATGTGGTACAGTTTCCTAAATCCACCTTACAGATGAGCCTGGGGAATGACCTGCTTTCATCTTGCAGCCTACTTCATTTTATTGCCATCTCTGTGTGTCTGGTTTCACACATCTTTCCTGTCAGCTACAGAAAGGCTGAGCTATGGCTATGGCTGCTGAGCTGTGTCTATCCACAGTCATGTGGTTCAGGTGACAAGGAAATAAATAGCTCACTCAGATGAGCCGCGGCTCTCCAGAGCAGGGTAATCTACAGGAGAGGGAAACAAAAAACTATTTAAAATCTCTCCTCCCGAGGAGACTCTGGGAATACATTAGACAGGGCAAGGAGTGTATGGGTTGCTAAAAATTACAGCAGGTGACCCATGGAGGTTTATGTGGAAAATACTTCTCTGGCAGTTGAAGAAAAGCAGAATGGGTGTTTGTCTATCTCGGCAGCTTAAGAATAAGCTTCTCTTGCAACAGGCATGGAGTGAGTGTATTAGTCAGGGCGCTTAGCTGCAAAATCAGAAACCCAGCAGTGGATTGTTTCAGCAAGAAAGGAATTTTTTAATAAGGTTGGGAAATGTAACCTACCACTCACTTTTCTATGGCCTGCAAGCTAAGAATGATTTTTTTTACCTATTTAAATAATTGGAAAATGCTTATATATTTTATTTATTAAAAATGATGTTATTTCATAACCCACGAAAATTCTAAGAAATTCAAATTCCAGTGCCCACAAACAAAGTGGAGCACAGGCATACTCACTGGTTCACAAATTGGGGATGGCTGCTTTCAAGCTACACTGGCAGAATTACGATGTGACTAAGACAGTGACTCACAAAGCCTGAAACAGTGACCAAGGTCTAGTCAAATCAGGCTGCTATAACAAGATATCATGGATGGGACAGCATAAATAGCACAACTTTATTATTTCACATTTTTGGAGACTAGAAGTCTCAGTTTGAGATGCCAGGGAACTTGGTTTCTGGGGAGTGCTCACTCCTAGGGCTGTGGATGGCTGTGTCTTGCTGTGTCCTCCTGTGGCAGAAAGAAAGAGACCTCAAGTTCTCTGTCAGCAAGGAAATTGCTGTCACACCATCACCTGGTTCAGAGATTTCACTTCAGGTGAAATCAGGCTGGTAGTAACCCCAGCTCCAGCATGGACTGGGCATTTTGACGCTGGCACCTGTGTTTGCTGGAATGTTGCCGGATTCCAGAACAGCAATTGTACAGAATCTTTGACTGGAAGCCTGCTGTGGGCAGATTTAAAGCTCAGATCCCAGATTAGGTGTCTGTGTTAACCTGTGCACAGGAAGTGAGACACTGAGTGTCTGGCTTCTTGAGATGTTTGGGGAACCCAGTTGGGTGGGAGGTTTATAAACATCTAAAGTTATAGTAGAAAATTATAGTGCTTTTTACATAGCTTTTATTATTGCATTTTATTTCTTTGTTTTGTTTTGTTTTGTTTTAGAGTCATCTGGCAATGCTTGGTCACTATTTTCAGCTTGGTGGTGCTCAAGGGACCATATCACACTGAGGACTGAATCTGAGGCTCCTGCATGTATTCTAGCCCTTGAAGCTATCCTTGGTTTGCAAATCATAGCATTGGTAGTGGTCTGTTTCTGCACTGTTTCTCCTCCATCAATTTTCCCTGAGAAATTTTACTTCTTGAATGAACCCCTCCCACTCTTTGGAAAGTATCTCCATGTGGTGCCCCAATGTTTGACAAGCCTTCCTGGACCCAGAGACTGGTTCTGATGAAATGGGCCCTAAGTGGCACTGAGCATTTAGGAGCCTCCCTGTAGGGGAAGAATGAGCACTTGTCTTTCCTGTCATCCCTTGCTAAATTCTCTACACCAGAGATGAGCAGCTGTAAGTCTTTTGTACTTTGGATTGAAGATTTGTCTCCTTCCTCTGGGCAGAATTTAGTTACGTTCTTTTTGACTGAAAACTGTGGAAATTTGAGGACAATCAGAAAAACTTCTAAAGATTTCACATTTCTGTTAGTCTCGTCAAAATTGTGCTTCAGGAGAATTTCACTTTTAGCCAAGATGGAAGAACCAAACCTGCTTTCCTACCCAGAACCACCAAATCTCCTCCTCTCTCCACAAAAACTGCAAAGCCACACGAGACATAGGAAACAACGAATTCTGAAAGATAGAAGATGAGTCATATGCTTGACATGCCTTCCTGCCTACTTAGAGAGTTTCTAGGTGACAGCTGGAAGGGGCGGGGGGTCCTAGAGGAAGTATGGCATACTCTTCAGGTCTAGGAAAATAATGGAATCTTGGATGTTTGAAAAGTTCCTAATTGAGCAGAGGAGAGAGCTGAAAGAGCTAGAGCATATGCTATGCATGTGGGGACCCTTTGGTAGATCTTTTGCACCACATGGTCCCCCAAGCACTGCTGGGTAGGGCCCCAAAAGAAAAAGAAATTCATGAACTCTAGAAAACAAAGAAATGCACAGAAGCAAAGTCAGAAATATGCAGTGCTCCACTGGGACAATCAGTAATCTTCAGCCAATAGGTATAAGATAACTGTCGCAGGTTGGAGAAAAAGCAATCTTAGCATTTGAAAGAACTGTGCTCAGAGGTAACCCAAGAAGTGTGCCTTTCTCATTAACTAGACTGGTCATGATTCACAGAGCATTCAAGAGTACTAGTAAGATCTTGTGGGGAGTAATTATTATTAGACTAAATGCTGTAATATCATCTGATAATTTTTTTAAAAAGATGGAAAATGTTTGATGTATTTCCAAGTAATTTAACTGCATCTTGGAATAAAGCTCAAAAAATGTTTTGATACAAAATATACAATAGCAGGGACTAGAGAGAGTACAGCAAGAGCTGGCCTTGTATATAGCCAACCCTGGTTCATCCCCAGTACTGAATATGGTACCCCAAGCATTATCAGTAGTGATCCCAGAGCATAGAGTCAGGAGTAAACCCTGAGCACAGCCTATATGGCCCCAAAATAAAACACAAATACTCAGAGTAAAATTTGCAGTATTTGCATCTTGCAAACCAGCTATTAATATTGTATTCCAGATAATCAATATTTAAACAGACACATGGTGAAAAAATAAAGGTTTAATTTCTAGATAGAAAAAGTATTATCTGGGTAAAAATTGCAGAGTGGGATTAACAGCAGAAGAAAAACTAGTGATCTTGAAAACATAACAACAAAAGTGAGCCAGAAATAAAACAGAAAAAGAGGATCTTAAACAAAGGAATAAACATCAGTAAACAGTAGGACAACTGTAAGAATCCTAATATGCATGTAACTGGTATTTCCAAGTAAAACAGGAACAGAAAAAGCACTGTAAAATGTTCCATTATTTTTTTGTTTGTTTTTCATTCTTCTTCTTTTATTTCTATTCACTTATTTTGGTATGGCATTGCTTGGGTAGCTGTGTGCTCAGGCGTTGCTCCTGACAGTGCTGGGAGATTGTGGAATACTAAGGATCAAACTAGAGCCTCCCATGCCATGCAAAGTATACACTCAGCCTGCTGACTCATCTCTCTGGCCTGCATCTTCTTTTTTTTTTTAAATAGGGGCCTCTGGATTTTTAAAAAATATATACGTATATATATACACACACATAAACATATATATATATATATATATATCACTTGTATCACCTGTCACCCTGTTGCTCATTGATTTGCTTGAGCGGGCGCCAGTAATGTCTCCATTTGTCCCTGTTGCATGCTAGTGTAGCCCAATGGCATCTGCTTGCTCAGGAACATGAAGAGCCTCAAACTGTTCGTTCAGGGCCTTGACAAAGAAGTCTGACCATCTCATATATACATATATGGGCCTCTGTGAGGGCTAAAGAGATAAGGTGTGGTAAGGTGCTTGCTTTGGATGTGGCTCACCTGGGTTCAATCCTTGGACCCCATATGGTCCCCTAAGCCCCCCAGGAATAATCCCTGAGCATTGAGACAGGAGTAAGCCCTGAGGATAGTCGAGTGTAGGCCAGAAAAAAAAAGAAAGAAAAAAAAAGGGGGGGAAAGGTGGGCCTCCTAGAAGAGCTTCAGTGATTGGGGTCTATTCCTGGTGAAACTTGGCCAGAAGTGCAGACCTAGCATTCACCACTCAGGGTCCTGTATGAGTTGCTACTTGGCCCAGTGGTGTGGAAAACTAGGACCTGCTGGGTTGCTCAAAGGTCATTAGAACCAAATCTCATGGTTCTCAAGGAGTCATATGATGCTGGAGATCGAACATGGGGCCTTGCCCATTTAAGGCATACATTCCATCCCTTTGATCTATCTCTTTAGGCCCCAAATATTCCATTTTGATAAAAACTCTAAACTCACAGATGCACAAACTTAATGAATCTTAAACACAGGAAACATTAAGAGGGACTGTAGAAAGAGCTCAAGCAGTTGAGCATGGGCTTTACTTATGGGACGCTTGGAGCACCACATGGTTCCCTGTGTACCACCAGAGCAACTACGAAGCACAGAGACAAAAGCAGTCACAAAACACCACCAAAAATGAAAAGGGGGGAGGGAGGGAAGGAGGGAGGGTCAGAATGAGGTGGAAGGAAGGAAGGGAAGGAGGGAGGGAGGAGGGAAGGAAGGAAGGAAGGAAGGAAGGAAGGAAGGAAGGAAGGAAGGAAGGAAGGAACAAGAAAAAATGCACTAAGGTGTTCAAAACCAATTTTGAAGAGAAAACCCCTAGAAGCTTGTGGGGGGCAGGGAAGGACACATTAAGTACAGAAAATCAAAGATAAGATTGATAGGAGCCAAAGAATTAGTACAGTGGGCTAGAGGCTTCCCTGGCAGGCAGTGTACCAGGGTTCCCCAAAACTCCATATGGTTCCTTGGGATTCTGGAGAACCTATCAGGATAAACCCTGAGCATTCTTGAGTGTAGCTCAAAATCAAAAACAAAGATAAGGACCATAGAAGAATTCCTTATAGAAACAATGAAGACTATGACAGTGTGGCAAAAACTTTATTAGAAGATAAACATTGTTACCCAGAAGTTTATAACCAGCAAAAATATCTCCCAACAACACCAGGAGGATTACTCCATAGCTTAGAGGCCAGCCGGGTATTCTAGGGGAAAGGGCAGTTCAGATAGAGAAGGGAGCACCAAATAAAGGGTGTTTGGAGGATCCTCCCAGGAGGGGAAATGCATGTTGAAAGTAGACTATGAACTAAACATTTTTGCCACTCAATGCCTCTTTTGCAGACCACGACACCCAAAAGGAGAGAGAGAACGAAAGGGAATGCCCTGCCACAGAGGCAGGGTGGGGGGGGTGGGGGGATATTATCCATGGTGGTGGAGGGTGGGCACTGGTGGAGGGATGAGTATTTGATCATTGTATGACCGAAACCCAAGCACAAAGATTTGTAAATCTACAACTGTACCTCATGGTGCTTCACTAATAAAAAAAAAAAAACTGTACCTCATGGTGCTTCACTAATAAAAAAAAATATCTCCCAAACAGCAGGGTGGAATAAGATATTTTCAGATAGAAAAGAGCAGAAAAAAATGATTACCAGCAAATCTGTACTAAAAGTGAAAGGGGGCTGGAAATGGTTCATAGGCTAAAGCACCTGCCTTGAAAGCATGGGGCCATGAGTTTGATCCCCAGAACCACCACATGTAAATGTGTTCCTGCTGTGATCCCTGGTGCCCCAAACACTTTGCAGCAGTACCACTGCAACATATGCATAAATACCAACAAGTAAAGAATGAGACTCCTAGTGAACATAGCTACTGAAAGATGTGCAAAGCCTGCACCCCACTCCCTCCACCTGGCATGTGTGTGGACACAGCAGTAACTTCCTGTGAGCATTTCATTCAGAATGTCATATACAACACGACTAGCAGAGAGCAATGCCCAGTGGGCACTGTGGCCTAATGTGTGGTATGGTGAGCACCACAAATGAAATGTGTAAGCACCATGGTCAAGAGTATTTGTAACCCCTGGTCAGCACAAGAACATCAACAGAAGGAAGGTAAGAAGGAAAAGTGATGAAAATAAAATAGGGCCAAGCAATAGTAGAGGGTAGGGTTCTTTCCTTGCTTGCAGGTAACCGTGGTTTGGTACCCAGCATCCATATGGTTCCCCAAGCACCGTCAGGAGTAATTCCTAGATATAGAGCCAGGAGTCATCCCTGAGCATTGCCGGGTGTGCCCCGCCAAAACAAACAAACAAACAAAAAAACCCCCAAAAAAACCAACAAAGTTAAAGAAAGGTTTTCAGGCAGAAGAAAAATCGTTCTTGATGGAAATATAAATATACCCAAGAATAAGAGTAAAAATAAAATGTTAACTATAGGTTGAGGATATGTCTCAAAGGATTGGTACACAGGCTTTACATGCAGAAGGCCTGGTTTGAACCCTGGCAAAGAATATGTTTCGCAGAACCTGACCCAGGGTGATTTCAGAGCATAGAGGTGGGTACAGCCAAGAGCACCGCAGAGTGAGGTTCCTGAAAAAACAAGATACTATAATTACATGGACAAATATGTAAGATTTTTTTTATCATTTGAATACATTTAAAACCAAATCAATGGTTTACACAAAAGAACAATGTATTGTGAGGATTATAATATGTATAACTAAAATGAAAGAAAATAGCACAAGTGTTGGGAAGGAGTATAATGGAAGTATAATATCTTAAAACTCTTTCCAGTTTGGAGCTATAGTACAGCAGGTAGAGTTTTCGCCTTGTACGCAACTGACCCAGGTTCCATCCACGGCATCCCGCATTGGTCCCCTGAGCACCACCAGGAGTAATTACTGAGTGCAATTCCTAAGCACTGCTGAGTGTGGCCCCAAAACAAGCACAACAACAACAACAAAAACTCATATTTAATTGTTTATTTTTTGGTAGCACTGGGTATCACTCACTTGGTTTTGAACTCATGACTATAAGCTTGTAAAGCTGCTAGTCAGGTGCTATTCCTGTGGTAGTCCTTCAGACTGCATCATAAAAGTTTTTAGTATCTGTGAAGTGATATAACAGCACATGAAGAAGACAGTGAGAAGATAGGTATATATGCTAAGAACCCTGAAATAACCTCTAAAATAACAAAACAGAGAAGGTAAGGAAGAATAATAGAATATACCAAATAGAAATAAAACAAACAAAAAAACAGGAAAGGGGGGAATAATAATACATACACTGAATAGAAAACAAATAGTAAAAATATATATATTTAAACCTAATCATGGCAATAATCACACTAAATGCAAATGATCTAACACCCCAGTTAGAAGACAGACTTTTTTTAAAAAAAATTTTTGGCCAGGAATTACTCAGGGATTAAACTTGCTTCTGCATTCAGTGATCACTCTTGTGGACTCTAGGGTCCATATGGAGTGCTGGGGATCAAACTCTGGTCTACAGCATGTAACACAAGAGCCCTACCCCTTAAGGTATCTCTTCAGCCCCAAAGGCTGAGGTTTTTAAGTCAGGTTGGAAAAAACAAACCTATTATGTTATCTAAAAGAAACCCATTTTATGTTTCATGAACATAAATAGGTTTCAAAGAGAAGGGATTGAGAAATAAATACCTGCTAGTACTAGTTTGAAAACCTGGCAGGATTGGGTATATAAATAGGTGAAAAGGTGGATTTCAGAACTTAGAATATTCCTACGGGTAAAGAAAGCCATTTTATACTGATACACAGATCAATTTAGCAATTGGAATAAAGTGCTACTGCAAGGAAGAATAGATGTATCCACAATTAAATTCACAGATTTTCAATATTACTGTTTTAATGATTGATAAAACAATTGATAAAGAATATAGGCAACAACAAATATTAACAACTATACTGACTTAATTGGTATCAACAAACATTAACAAAATTATTTTTAATTACAGAAAGAATATTTACCAAGATAAGCATTGATATAAGGGTCCATATAATAAATCTCAATAAATTAAATTTCTGAAATATATCTTCTCTGAATACAGTGGAATTATATTAGAAATAAAAAGGCTCCTAGATATTTAAAAATTAAATTACATGCTTTAATTAATACTTTGGTCAGGAAAAAGGGAGTTAAAGCAGAAATTAGTAAGTATTTTGACGTGAGTGAAAACACAATACACTAAAATTTGTGTGGTACAGCTAGAGAAAATGTGAAAAGATAATTCATGGCTTTAATTGCCTATATTAGAAGAGAATAAAGGAAACAAATTAATTCACTTCATGTTCTACCTAAAGAAGCTAGGAAGAGAACTGGAAACCCAAAGCTGGTAGAAGAAAGGAAATAATAAATATTAGAGTAGAAATCAATGGTAGAGAAAACAAAACAAAAAAACTTCCCAAAATTAAATATATAAACAAAACCCCGAAACTTAATAAGCAAACAAGCAATACAGGTTTTTTAAATAGTCAAGGTTTTGTATAAAGACGATAGCAATAGAGAAAATTGATAAAACAGGTTAATTTTTTGTTCTTTTTGGAACTAGAGTCTAATGTTATCAACAAAGCTTATATCTGATCAAGAATATAATATCTACAGCCAGAATATATTCAAAACAAAACCAAACAAAAACACCTTGGGAGCCAGGAATATGTAGCTCAGTGTTCAGTGTTAACACATTTGCCTTGAATATATGAGGCCTGGGTTCCATTCCCAGTACTGCCAAAAGAAAAACAAAATGAAAAAACTCAAAACATATTTAGAGGCCAGAGGAGCAGGAGTTAAGGCATTTGCCTTGCATGCAACTGACCCTATTTCCTATACTTGTACATGAATCTTCATAGCACCTACAATTGTAATAGCCCCAAAGTGGAAACACCACAAATGTCCATTGACTGGTGAACAATAAGCTGTTGTACAAGCATTCAATGAAACACTACCCAACAGTAAAAAAGAACGAAAAATGGATATTTGTTCATCATGAGCAAGGATCCAGACAAAAAAAGTATTTACTGTATGAATTCATTTATGCTAAAAATTCAAACTAAAATATAGTGATAGAAAATACAGTTATGGTGTCCTGGTGGCTGAGAAGACAGGGAGGTACAAGAAGAGTTGATGACAAAAAGGCACAAGATAACTCTTGGGAGTAATGAATATTATTGCTTTTTTTAATTTCATAATTTAAATGCAGTAAATCTATCAATTTGTATATTTCAACAATTTTTGTTTTATGCCAATATGCCTCAATAAAACTTAGTCCTATAAACCAATCATAATTTAATAAAACTTACATGGAAAATAATTTTTAAAATATATAGAAAATTTGGGCTGGAGCGACAGCATAGTGAGTAGGGCATTTGCCTTCCACACGATCGACCCGAGTTCAATTCCTCCGCCCCTCTCGGAGAGCCTGGCAAGCTACCGAGAGTATCTGCCCACACAGCAAAACTTGGCAAGCTACCCGTGACATATTCGATATGCCAAACACAGTAACAAGAAGTCACAAAATGTTACTGGGTCCACTTGAGCAAATTGATGAGCAACAGGAGGACAGTGACAGTGATAGAAAACTTAAAAACAATAGCTTTTCAAATGTCTGTTCTTTAAAGACTAATTAGCATTATGGGGATAGAGAGATAATACAGAAGCTAGGGTACCTGCCTTGCAAGCTCACCTAGATTCAATACTGTGCAACCCATATGCTCCCTCAAGACCCTCCAGGAGTGATTCTTGAGCACAGAGCCATACCAGGGAAGAAGAAAGAAAAAGAAAGAAGGAAGGAATGATGATGATGAAGAGGAAGAGGAAGAGAAGAAAGAAGGAGGAGAAGGAGAAGGAGAAGAAGAAGAAGAAGAAGAAGAAGAAGAAGAAGAAGAAGAAGAAGAAGAAGAAGAAGAAGAAGAAGAAGAAGAAGGAGAAGAAGAAGGAGAAGAAGAAGAAGAAGAAGAAGAGGAGGAGGAGGAGGAGGAGGAGGAGAAGGTGGAGGAGGAGAAGGGAGAGGAGGAGGAAGAGGAAGAGGAGGAGGAGGAGGAGGAGGAGGAGGAGGAGGAGGAGGAGGAGGAGGAGGAGGAGGGCTGGAATGATAAATGATAGTACAGCAGGTAGGGCTGGAGTGATAGTACAGCAGGTAGGGCATTTGCCTTGCATGCGGCCAACCTGGGGTTCGATTCCCAGCATCCCATATGGTCCCCTGAGCACTGCCAGGAGTAATTCCTAAGTGCAAAGCCAGGAGTAACCTTTGTGCATTGCTGGGTGTGACGCAAAAAGCCAAAAATGAAAGAAGGAAGAAGAAAGAAGGAAGAAGAAGGAAAATATTGATCTTTTATAGTTCTTTCTTCAAAACAGAAATGAGAAATCTCTGGAAATTTCCAATCATAATTTTCTGTCGACATGTTTTCTTGTTGTTTGTGTCTATCCCTTGATACAGAGATAAAATCTGCCTTCTGAGAAAGGACAAAGAGAGTTACATGTGCTCTGTTTAAGAGCAACAGACAAATGACAGAGCCTGTCAATTCCATCAGTTTTTCTCTGAGAAGAAAAATTCTTTACAGGATGTGTTAGAGGGTCTTCAGACCCTACGGAGGGTATTTTCCTGAGAAGACCTGCTGATCCCCTGGCACACTGAGGCCACCCTCCTAAGGCAGGACACCTCCTTTCTAGCTGTGGAATAAAAATAAGCATTTGTCTAATGAAAAGAATTTGGAAAAGGAAAATATTTTGGTTGCATTGGATGAAGTTATGTGGTTGCATACTCCCCTGGTCATGATGAGGGAAGAAATCTCTGAAGTAAAATACAGCTTGCTACCATCTTCCAGACATTCCTAAGGCATGTGGCGTCCGTCTGGATGACATACATTGCTGGTGGGAGATTGTAAGCACCCACCATACACACACACACAAACACACACACACTCATACACACATATATACACACACACACACACATCCACATGTCCAGCCACTTTAAGTTGGATGGGCCTATTTTTCCGTTCTTTCTTTTCAGAATTTGTGTGGGGATATTTTTGTACAGCAAGAGATATCACGGTCTTCTCTCCCTGGAAGAACTTCCCAGACCTCAGCAGCCTTGTTGGTGACTGTGATATGTGGGGTGTAGAGGCTCCTTCCTGTAGGAGAATTCTGCCATTCTTAGGTCTTCTGCATGCACAGTGTGCAGACGTGTGGGGAATCCTCTTCGGAAAGTACTCAGAATCTACTCAGAATACAGACCCTCCTCCTGGCACGTTTCCCTGCTGTGAAATTGGGCTTTGGCCTCAATCAGTGAGAGGAGGCTGGCATGCATTTTGAGTTTCCAGGATACTGGTTCCTGCTTCGTGACAGTGTGAAGCGGAGGGTCAGTTGTACGGCTGGGAAGATGTGTGAAAAACAGTGTGGGCACTTCGCATTATGTCTGAAAACTACTAGGGAACTTTCAGGAGAGTCTAAATGTGAATAAAAATAACAACAGCCCTCTAGTAATATAATCTCTCCTTCAAGGAAACACCTCAGAGTATTTCCTAACACCAGAAGGATCTGGATATAGTCAACAGTATTACTTTTATCACCATGATTTGATGGCAACATTAAGCTCTTCTACTTAGGGCCTGATCACCTTAGTAGCAGATACTTTCTGAGTATAGCGAAACTTTGGGTGGGGGGAATAGAACATTGAATTAAGCCATATATTAACCTTAATGGACCCATGGACTTACCTATGATTGAGTCCTTGGACAAAAGTAGATAGAGAATTAGTTTCAACAGAAATGAAGCCAAAATTTAATACATTTTGGGAGACTTCTCCTGCAGAGCCTGGAGATTCAGAATACATCCTATGCTATCATTGAATAGTCTGAGGCCCCAAGAATGGAAGGCATGCCCTCCAAGCCTTGGTTTTCTCCTTGACTCCCCAAATTTAATTTGAGAGACAGATAAACATAAAAACTAGTCAACAAAAAAGTACAATGAAAATATTTTATCACCTAATCTTTTGCCTCCTCCACAGAGGTTTTGTTACTTAATCGTTTGGGCCAAAGAAAGAGTGCAACATGCTTGAGCAGATGCTTTGTAAGCAGGAGATGTGGGTTCAATCCGCTCCTCCTCCTTAGGGCTCCCCAAGCATGGCAGGGTGTGAATCCTCAATACAGGGTTAGAAGTAGCCCCTGAGTACCACTAGGTTAATTCCAGAACTAAAACAAACCAAAAAATTCAATACATAATCTGTGCCTGATATTGAAATATATACCATATATGCAATATATACATGCAGGTCAAAAGATAGAGATGTGTAGATATCTCATATATCCATTTCATCAATATGGATGTCTTTATATGGACAAACTATATACACTGTATCAGTAATGGACAGAGATTCTAAGTAACATGTACATTGTTGTCCCAAGCAATGGTCTTGAAAACAGATATGATCATACTGGGAAATGGAGAATTTATTTTTTGTTTTTATTGAAGCAACATGGTTTATATGTGTTAATGTTTGTGCTTTTTGTTGTTGTTTTTGGGGCCACAACTGGTGTTGGTCAGGGCTTATTCCTGGCTCTGGGCTCAGGGATCACTCCTAGATGGGCTCAAGAAATCACATGCAGTGCCAGGGATGGAACCGGGGTCAGCTGTTTGCAGGGCACAAGACTATTATCTCCTGTACTATCTCTCTAGCGTTTAAAATTTGTGCTTTTGATGTATAAAGTTACCGTACTCCCACTACCACCAAATTGTCAAAAACCATCCCCCGCCTCATGTGAAGGGGGTTTAATAAAATGGTTATTTACAAAATTGTGAGTTTGGAGAAACCAATAAAGGATAATGTAGGACCAAACAGATTATCTTGATTTTATGGGGTCTAGAACATATTTGAATTTTATTTATTTATTTTATTTTATTTTTTTGCTTTTTGGGTCACACCCAGTGATGCACAGGGGCTACTCCTGGCTCTGCGCTCAGGAATTACCCCTGGCGGTGCTCAGGGGACCATATGGGATGCTGGGAATCAAACCTGGGTTGACCGTGTGTAAGGCAAATGCCCTACCCACTGTGCTATTGCTCCAGCCTCATATTTGAGTTTTAAAGCTTTTTCTTAAAATAAAAATTGCAGTATCATCTATAAATGTACAAAAATGAATTTGTAAGAAGAAAGCATACTAAATCTCAAATTTATAGAGATATATCTACCTAAAATGACACAAAACCCAGATGTTATTGCCATCTTGTTATTATTAAATGTAGCATCGCTTTAATACATTTTCCCTTGCCCTTCTATTCTGACTCTTTGATCACTGTTTCTATGGAAAGAATAGAAAGCTACTTCAGTCCTTCCTCTAGCATAGCCTCTAATTTATTCTGTTCAATTAACCCACAACTTCTCCCCTTCAAAAGCATGAGAATAGTCCAATTACACAATTGGAAAAATAAATAATAGCCCATGTCCTGCTGAACATTGATCAGAGGCACCATGTTTGAGGTGCAAATGTCACAAAGCCAAGGCAACTCAGTTCATCCTCCATGCATAAGAATGGATGTATCATTGACTTATATCAAGTTCTTCAGTAGTCTCTTATTTCACCAGATTAAAATATAAACTTTGTATTAAAAATGAGGCTCTTTATCCCCCAATACCTTACCAATCTGGCCTAGCCCCTCACCACCTTCTTGAACCATCTGTCTATTCCCTGTTCCACATAGGTAACATGCAGTATTTATGGTTCCAGATTATGCTACATTGAGTCCCATCTCTAAACCTTGGAACCTGCTATTCTCTCTTCTTTGAATATCCATACCCGCCCAATAACTTCTCCACATGGCAAATCCAACCCAAATATCTCCCTTTAAAGTCATAAGGTAAAGGTAAAGGTAAAGGCCCTCCCGTTGATCGTCGATTTGCTCGAGCGGGCCCAGTAACGTCTCCATTGGAGACTTTGTTGTTACTGTGTTTGGCATATCGAATATGCTTTAAAGTCATAAATTTAAAAAATGTCATTTTCTCTGCAATGTCTTCTTTGATGTCCTCAGACATGCTTTAGATCTCCTTCAGTCCCATTCATTGACAGAAAGATCAAACTAATACAACTGTCTATAAGTTTATCTCCCCTCAGGCCTATCATGTACTGGAGGTCAGAGACCATGACCGCCCTTATTGTTGTATTGCAGGCATGAGGCACAGCGGCTTACCAGCAGACAGTAGGCACTTAATAAATGTGTTTTCCATAAATGAGTATTGAGTCTACCTCTACATGTCGAACACTATGCTAAAATGTTCTCTCATTTTGACTTTGTAATAAATCCTACGAGACAGCTTGTCAAAGTATTATTGAAAAATAATACTCAGGGCATGCAAAAATCATTGTGATTCCTTATTTTACAGATGAAGAAACTAACTCCATGACATCAAATAATCTTCCCATGCTATTTATTTTAGGAGGGGTGTGAGCTTCCCAAACTGCTTGGGAAGGGTCTGCTCCCAGAAAAACTTAGCCAAATGGCCTGGCAGTTCAGTATGAGGGTCTAAGGATGAAGTGTACCACATGCCTTGTGATGATGGGGAACACTGTGGCCACCCCATAAGTGGTTGGGGCCCCTCTGGCCACAGCCACTAATGCTCAGAGGCTGTGTGGTATCAAGGCTAGAATGAGGTCCTCTCTATACTCTTTCAACCCAAGTCTGGTGCCAAAAATTGAGTTTACTAAATCACACTGTTCCTCCTGGAAGAAATATTGTGTAACTTCAGTAGTACTTAAACTTGTCACATGTGGCAGGGATGACCCACATTTTTCTACTCTTCATTCTCTTGAGAGATCAAAATAGTCACTAAGTTTCTGCCCTACACACTCCCACCGAAATGCTCCATTAAAAAAAAAAACTCGGACACTCCCAGCAGTGCTTGATACAGTGCCAAGGACTGGACTTAAGACATTACATATGTTCTGCTTGTGCTCTACCACTTGGACTATTGCCCCATTGCTGAAATTGTTCTTTTTGAAGTCACAGGTGATCTCTTTACTGATGAATCTAAAGACGGCTGCCTCATGTTTTTGACTCTCAATAGTTTTTCACGAAGTTGACCACTCCTTCCATTCTAAAAATAAATCTCTCTCTCTCTCCTTCTCTCTCTGTCTCTCTCTCCCTTCCTCTCTCTCTCTTTCTCTCTCTTTCTTTCTTTCTTTCTTTCTTTCTTTCTTTCTTTCTTTCTTTCTTTCTTTCTCTCTCTCTCTGCCTCCCCCCTGCACTTTTGAAACAAACCAGTAGTTTATTTGCTTTTGTTTTTGTTATTTTGGGTTGTGCGACACACCTGGCGGCACTCAGTCCTCCTATATGCAAAGCATGCCCTCCAGCCTGTTGAGCTTTTCTGTCTGACTCTTTCTTCTTTTTTTTTTCTTGACTCACTGTACACTAAGTCTTTTTTTTAATTGAATCACCATAAAATACAGTAACAAAGCTTTCATGATTGAATTTCAGTCATACAATGATCTAACACCCATCCCTCCACCAGTGTACATTTTCCACCACCAATGTCCCCAGTATCCCTCCTGCCATTCACACCCCACCCCAACCCCTGTCTCTGTGACAGGGGACAAAATTCAGACAATTCACTTCTTACTCTTTCTCTACTTTTGGGCATTATAGTTTGAAATACAGATACTGAGAGATCATCATGTTTGGTCCTTTATCTACTTTCAGCACATGTCTCCGATACTGAGCAATCCCTCCAACCATCATTGACTTAGATCCCTTTTCTATCCCCGTTGCCTTCTTCCCCAGCACATGAGGCAGGATTCCAACCATGGAGTAATGTTCCTGGCCCTTGTTTCTACTGTTCTTGGGTGTTAGTCTCATATTAAGTTATTTTATATTCCACAAATGAGTGCAGTCATTCTGTCTGTTCCTTTCTTTCCAACTCATTTTACTTAGCATGATACTCTCCATGTCCATCCACTTATAAGCAAATTTCATTACATGATCTTTCCTAACAGTTGCATAGTATTCCATTGTGTAGATGTACTATAGTTTCTTTAACCAGTCATCTGTTCTTGGGCACTTGGGTTGTTCCCAGATTCTGGCTATTATGAATAGTGATGCAATGAACATACAGATGCAGATGTCATTTCTACTGTGTGCATTAGGTCTTGATTCTTTTTCCTGGCTCATCCTTTTACCCACTTCCCCTCTAAATACTGGATTTCCCCAGAATGAGGTCTGGGACTAATTCTTCTCCACCACCTCCTAAATAGGTAAGCTCTGTCCACTGTTACGGACACAGGATCCAAACAGTATAGGCCCCATATGCTGTTTGCCAGCTGCTTATCTCAACCCTAGCTATCTGACAGTACTCATATCTGATGAGCTACTTGTTCTCTCTACTTGTGTTTCACAGGTATGACCTTGAAATGGGCCTCCCTTAATTTCTTCCCTCAAAGATATTTCTATCCCAATGAAGAATTATGTTACTTCTTCAAATCTTATAATGTCATAAACCCCAATAGGATTTGGTAGGCATGACTTATCAATCTCCAAAAATTTTGGGACCTCAGCTGGGAAGCCCAGAGTAATTCCAGCTGTGATTGGAAACATCTCCACTCACACATTTGATGGTTGATGTTGGCTATAAGTAGGGATTATTGGAGAAGCACATGGAACATGAGGCTCCTTTATGGCTGCATCTCCACTGGGATTATTGGAGAAACACATGGAACATGAGGATCCTTTACGGCTGCATCTCCTCAGGTAGGTGCACTTCTTATGTAGTAGATCAAATGGGAATAAAAAGCATAAAACTGAGGCCGGAGCGTTAATACAGCAGATAGGTCATTTGCCTTGCATGTGGCTGATCTGGGTTTGATCCCCAACATCCCTTATGGTCCCCTGAGCACTGCTAGGACAATTCCTGAGTGCAGAACCAGGAGGAACCCCTGAACATTGCTAGATATGACCTAAAAAGCAAAAAAAAAAATCATAAAACTAAACTTAGTGTTGTAATGAATACAAAGTTTATGGAAATGAGGCAGATTGCCTTTTATAGTCTAAAATGGACCCATTTCAGGGTCATTTCTACAGCTCTCCTATGGGTGGACATAGTCATAAGTCTGCCCAGACCTTAGAAGAGGGGCATAGATTCCACCTCTCTGAGGGGTAAATTAATATCCCTGGTACAAGTTGCCATCACCAAACTTATCTCAGCTTCCATTTTTGTTTCTTTCCAATACATTTTCCATGTATCTTTCAAAGTGATCTTACTTGGAAAAAAATACATCAAACTGTTTTCTTTCTCTTGAAAGCCACCAATGATTTTTTAGTACATACAGAATAAAACCCTAATTTTTAACCTCATCTAATAATCACCCCTTCCTTGATCCTTCATACTGCTCTAGATGCATACTTCTTCTTGTCTAAGTCACGGCTTTGCACTTTCTTTTTTTGTCTGAACTACTCTTCCCTGGCATTTTTTTTCCCTTCAGGCTCTTTATCAAGCCATCAAGACTTGGCTCTTGTGATGTCATTATTCTGACTGAAGTGACCTTTATTCACTACAGTGACTTTTTCATTAACTTCCTCATCATCCTATTTATTTTCCTCAGCACTCATTAAAATGTATAATGTTTACTTATGCGTGTAGTTGTTTATTTTATGACTGTCCCACTAGAATGTAAATTCCTTGAGGTCCTCATTAACTACTTTATCCTCAGCACCCACAACAGTACTTGGCACACAGACATGCTCAGAAGCTCTTTGCTGAGTATGATTAAGAGCTAGATAAACAGACTTATAGATGATCTATTCATCAAATGGCAACAATAAGACAATTCCTCCTGAGATCTTTAGTCAAGAAATAACAGAAAAAAAATTCTTTTAAGTAGTCTCTGCCCACAAGAGCCCAGACCATTTTCCAGCCTCCTTGAAATTCCAGATATCAGATCCACATTCCAAAACAGGCTGTCCTGTTTCTGAAGGAGGCTTTTCAAATGATCCAACCAGTACATTACCTGAACTCTACAGATAGAGACATCACTACACTGAATTGGTTCCAAAGCTCAGAGAATTCTATGACGTATTTCCTAAGATCTCCACTTTCATTCAAAGCAGCCATATTTCAGTGGGGCCTGACCATCTCCACTCATATCTTATGCTTCCAAATGTTCAAAAACAAAGATATGATGGTTTCCAAATACTTTGCATTCATTATAACACTACGTTTAGTTGATGCTTTTTATTCCCACTCTCCTAAGAGCTACGGCCATTATCATAAACCAAAGAGAATCACAATGACCTGATTTCAAAAGCATTTTTTTAGACTTTCACCAATTTCAGAAAGCCTGTAAACAGCCTCAGGTATCAAAATAACAGCACTCTAAATTGCCCATATATAGGGGTCTTGAAAAATCTCATTAGTACTGAAGTTTGTTTTACCATCTCATTTGGTCTTATTAAAATGTTGGGTTTTTTTTTCCATTTCTTATTCATTCTCAATCTCCAGCCATGGAAACGTGCTATCAGCTTCCCTCCAAGGAAGATTTTGTTTTCATTGTTTCACTGCACTTTATTCTTTTCTTACCTTTATGATAGCTTGCCATGTTCCTTCTGTTTTTTATTATTAGAATGGCATTTAAGTCTTTTACGACCTGGTATCAAAATGGAAGCTCATTCGCTCTTTCCATTTGAAACTCAGAAGAAAATATTTGCATTAAACACATCACAGGGTTGATATCCAGGATATATAAAAATACTCACAAAGATCAACAACAAAAACCCGAAACCCCATCAAAAATGTGTGGTGGAAGTGAAAAGGCACTTCTCTGAGGAAGATCAACAGATGGACAATAGGTACATGAAAAAATGTTCATCATCACTTATTATTATTATTATTATTTCATTAGTGAAACACCATGAGGTACAGTTGTAGAATTACAAACTTTCATGCTTGGGTTTCGGTTATACAATGATCGAGTACCCATCCCTCCACCAGTGCCCATTCTCCACCACCAATGATCCAAGGAGCCCTCCCACCCACTACCCCATCTCCCCCACCCCACCCCGCCTCTGTGACAGGGCATTCCCTTTTGCTCACTCTTTCCTTTAGGGTGTTTTAGTTTGCAATAGAGGTACTGAGTGGTCACTGCATCATCACTTATTATTATGGTATCCAAATCAAGATGACAGTGGGATACAATCTCACACCAGTGAGAATGGCACATATTAAAAATACTGGGGAACAATCTGTGTTGGCAGCTCTGTGGTGAAAGAGGAACTCTTATACATTGCTGTTGGGAATGTTGCCTGGTTCAACATTTATGGAAAACAGAATGAAGAAATCTCAGTAAATTAAGAATTGAGCTGCCACATGACTCAGCAATTACTCTTCTGGGTATCTACCTCCAGGACACAAAAATGTACATTCAAAAAGACATTCTAAAATATGCATAACCATTGCAGCACTTAGTACAGTAGATAAGATGTGGAGTCAACCTAGGTGTCTAATGACAGATAAGTGGATCATGAAGATGTGATATATATACACTATGTAGCTATACAGAATGATGGAATCATGCCATTTTCTGCAACATCAATGGAACTAGAATATACATTAAATGAAGTTGGCCAGAAGAAGGATAAACACCGCACGACCTCACTTACATGGGGTATATAGAAAAACTAGTTGAGGGAATGCGATGTTTGAAAGAGGGAATGCCTAGATCACTCTTGACCGCAGAGTATAGGAAGGCAAATGGAAAAGTAAAGAAATAGAAGGGGGAATAAGAGATAGAAGGAAGCAATGGGGAGGAGGGGTGAAAGGGATCTTTGTACATTGGTGTTATGAAGGAGTGGTACAGCTAAATACCCAAACTACAGACTCAACAGCACTAAAAACAAGAGATCCAAGCTTCAACAACTGAACTTTATTTTTTTTTTAATTTTTATTAGTGAGACATTATGAGGTACAGTTTACAAATTTTTGTGTTTGGGTTTCAATTATACAATGATCAAATACCCATGCCTCCACCAGTGCCCATTTCCCACCACCATGGATCCCAGTACCCCTTCCACCTCCCATCTCCCCATTCTACCCTGCCTCTGTGGCAGGGCATTCCCTTTTGTTCTCTCTCTCTCTTATTGGGTGAACAACTAAACTTTAAAATGGACTGTCAAGGTGGCAAGCTGGGAATGGTGGGGGAGAGTATGAGAGGGAACCTGAGAGCCCTTGTGAAGGGAAGACACTGGTGGTGGGATTTGTGCTGGAACGTAGTATGTCAAAAAGCCAACTATGAATAACTTTGTATGTCATAATGCTTTAATAAAATTTTAAAACATTCAAAAAATTAAGCAGTTTATTACTTACTCATCTGTTTACAAAATGAGATTAAAAAAAAAAAACTCTGAGCATGTAAACCAGAGTCACTATATTCTCTGTTACCTCTTTCCCCCTGGTGAGTTCATATTGTTTAAAATTTAAATGTTCCGATACCTAAAGGATTATTTTCTGATTAGGAAAAAGTTAAAGGCAATGTTTTGAATCAATTTTCTGTTCTAAGCATTAAATTTAGGCACTGTGCCTTACAGTGCTATAATAATAGAGTTTCAGTCATCTCTGTTCCAACTCCAAACCCACCCCTGGTGTCAGTACTTCCACCAAATCCCCCAAGGTCCCATGCCACCCTCCTACTCCCAGCCCACCAGATCAGTTCTCTATGCTCTACCCAAACCATTCAACTATATTAATGTTACAAATAACACTTTGAACTCTTCTCATGGAAATCCTTCGGGCTGATGTCTCATAGACTAACCTTGAGAACAATTTAATGTGTCTGGGCTTTTATTGTTTTAAGTTTTCCTTTAAAGAAAGGCAAATATTTACTACCTCTGATGCTTTGTCTCTAGTCAACTGATTTTTTTTGAAGACAAGGTCTTATCTAGCATTTTATTTTCTCCAAAGTAGTCTGAAAAGTATTCTATTTTACCATGCTTTTCATAATATTCCATCTGTTCTGAATTTTTTCAGAGGGTTTTTTTTTTAAACCAAAAGAAAAAAAAACTTAGAAAATTCAATGAAAAAAGGTAAAGGTTTTTACTGCCAGTAAATTTTTGTTTCTCTTCTCTGGGCAAAAGCCAGTTTGAGTTTAAAAATAGATCTGAGAAATGTCTACAGCTTGCGATTCATTCACTCCACTAATATTTGCTCTAGAATTATAAGAAGACTTGATACATGTGAACTAAAATGATCCTCCTATTTGTCACCTTTCCATTTCAGATCAAATAAAATACCATAGCAACCTTCTGTCAAACCCCATTTGTCAACGACCCTCTCACTCTTATTTTTAATTTATTCTGAAAAAAGTAAAGTTGGCTATTTAGGTCATTCTAAGTATAAACATTTATCAATTTATACATTTCCAACAGCAATTTATGTGGTTCCAATAATAGCACATATCCATTGGGATAACACCAAATATCCACAGGGATAGAAATAGCAGTGTAGCAGCCGTGTCCTGTCATTGTTCATCAATTTGCTCAAGCGGGCACCAGTAACGTCTTCAATGTGAGACTTGTTACTGTTTTTGGCATATCAAATATGCCACGGGGAGCTTGCCATGCTCTGCCGTGTGGGCGGGATAACTCCCAGTAGTTGCCGGGCTCTCTGAGAGGGACGGAGGAATCGAACCCGGGTCAGCCACGTGCAAGGCAAATGCCCTACCCAATGTGCTATTGCTCCAGCCCTGCGATAAAAATATTGATCAATAAAAAAGAATTGTTTTATGTTTTTATAAATAAATATTGGGACCAGAGTGATTATGCTTTGCATGTCTGGGAAGCCTGGGTTTGATTCCCAGCACTGGATGGTTCCCTAAGCACTGTGGGAGTGATCCCAAAGCACAGAACCAGGAGAAGTCCCCAAACATTTCCAGTTGTATTTCTGAAAACAAAAACAAAATATAGTGCTGGAGAAATAATACAAAGGTTAAGACACTTGTCAAGTATGTGGTTTTGGCCATGACCCTGGTTTACTGCATATGGTTCCCAGAGCACCACAAGGTGTGGCCTCTGAATACAGCCAGATGTGCTCACCCTCCCTTAAATATACCCAAAATAGCCTCTCCCCTCTGGAAAGAAAGATGGCGGCCGCATGGGAGCCTTTTGGAGAGCAGGTATGAGCCGGGGGTGATGGGGAGACTAAAACCTCATGGGAAGGGGGGCGTTCCGGCTCGTCCTTAACACCCTATCAAGGTCACCAATTGCCCCCCACGAGCGGCTCTCCGGCACGGCCACGGCCGCAGAAGCATGCCTCCATGCCTGCCATGACTCCAGAGCACAGAAACCAATCTCTTAATTATCTGACTCTCAGTAGAAATACTTCCAGGGTTAATAAGTAAAATAGCAGAAATCCAAAACCGCACGGCCGCGACATCATTTAATTCTTGAACCCAGCTGTAGAAAGCAAATCATTTCACAATGCTTTTTCAGCATGTCTGATTTGGGGGGGGCGCGTAAACTCTAAATAATAATGGTGCATCTTTTATCGAAACAATGAATCTAGTCAAAGTAGATAGAGTGTTAACTAGAATTCATCTGCCTCACAGGCAGTGGGGGAGTTTATTGGGGTTCTTCGTGGTGAAAAAAAAGTATTGGTAAAGGGAAATGTGTTTGATATTTGCATGACCGAGACCTAAACCTGAAAGCTTTGTAACTTTTCCCACAGTGATTCAATAAATAAATAAATTATAAAAAATACCCAAAATAAAAATGAATATTATTGAGGTATAATTAACAATGAGATTAACAAACTTAATGTATGCAATCACTAAATTAAGTATGCAATCTGTACATTTTCCTCAGTGCATACATTTGTTCAACTACTTCCACAATTATGGCAAAGAAAAATGCCATCAACAACAATGGTTCCCTTTTAGCCGTTTATAATTAATTTTCTCCCTATCTTTTCTAATAGTCAGCTACACTATGCTATAGTAACTTGTTTTAACTTTTCTAGAATACTATGTAATTGGAATCACATTGGGTGGTCTTTCATATCTGCCTTCAATCAACTGACCTGACACCTTGGAGGTTCACTAACACTGTTGTAGCCAATAAGAAGTTGGATTTGAACTTCGACACTGCATGGCACCCAGGGCCAACACTGGGTATGAACCCAACAACAAAAAGAGGAATAAAGAAAAAAAAAACAGTGTGATTTGTTATACAAGCTTTATCAGTTGGGGATAGCACTGTCACTGTAGCACTGTCCTCCCAGTGTTCATCGATTTTCTCGAGCAGACCCAGTAACATTATGAGACTTGTTGTTACTGTGTTTGGCATCTTGAATATGTCATGGGTAACTTGCCAAGCTTTGCTCTGTGGGTGAGATACTCTTGATAATTTGCTGGGCTCTGCAAGAGGGGCAGAGGAATCAAACCCGGCTCAGCTGGGCTGGCCGCAGGCAAGGCAAATGCCCTACCGCTATGCTATTGCAATTGGGTGCAAATAACTGAGGTGATAGCGGTGAAAACAAATCGATGGCTTAGTCTGCACTGAAAGTCTGAAGGCATGTAGTTATTACAAACCCATTTCTGCCATTCTTAACCTCATGATCCAAGGTGGCGGGGGTGGAGGGGTGGGGGAGTGGGGAGGTAGAGAGGTGTTTAGATCCCAGCCATTCTATCTGTGCGCAGGGAGAGAGGAGAAAGAGGGGCAGGGCTAAGGCAGTCTTCAATACATGGTGCTGGAAAAATTGGTTGGCCATATTGCCAAAAAAAAAAAACCCAACCTCTGACCTTTTTCTAATGCCGTGTACCCAAATCAAATCAAAACATATTAAAGACTTCCAAATCAGACCTGAATCAATAGGTCCATAGAGGAAAACTAGGCAGAACGCTCTGTGACATTGAAGTTAGAGGCATCTTTAAGAATGAAAAAAAATGCCACTGACCAGGCAGGTGGAAACAAAGAAAAACAAATGGAACTGTGTTAAGTTTAGATGCTTCTGTCCCTTAAAGGAAATGATGATCAGAAAACAAAGACAGCCCACAGACTGGAAAAAATTATTTGGCCACCACTCATTCAATAAAGAATTGATATTTAAGATATGTAAAGTACTTATAGAACTTTACAAGAACAAGTACATCCAATATTGTCAAAAATGGGAAGAAGAGATAAATAGAAAGGGCGTTTGCCTTGCATGCTGCTGACCCAAGTTCAATTCCTCCACTTTCCTAAGAAGAAATACAAATGGCCAAAAGACAAATGAAAAAAAATGCTCTACATCAGTAATCATCAGGGAGATGTAAATCAAAACAAGAATGAGATATCATCTCACACCACAAAGATTGGCACTCATCAAAAAGAACAACCACCAGTGTTGGTGTGGATGCAGGGAGGAAAAAGGAACCCTCATTTCCTGTTGGTAGGAATATTGACTGGTTCAGCATTTTTGGAAGACATTATGGATATCCCTCAATAAATTAGGAAATGAGCCTCAATATAGCCCAATCATACTCCTGGGAATATACCCCAAGGTTTCAAACCACAATGAAGAAAAGACATCTGTACTTCTATGTTCATTGCAGCACTATGGACGATAGCCAGAATCTAGAGGCAATCCAAGTGCCAGAGAACAGATGACTGAATAAAGGAGCTATGGTACAGACACACAGTGGGATACTACTTGGCTATAAGGAAAGATGAAGTCGCGCAATTTTCTGATATGGATGAGTCTGGAGAGTATCCTGCAGAGTGAAGAAATGAGTCAGAAGTGGAGGGACACTCACAGAATGATCTTACTCATCACTGTCACTGTCCTCCCTTTGTCCATCGATTTGCTTGAGCAGGCACCAGTGACATCTCCATTGTGAGACTTGTTACTGGTTTTGGCATATCGAATATGTCACTGTTAGCTTGCTAGGCTTTGCCATGAGGGTGGGATACACTCATAGCTTACCGGGCTCTCCGAGAGGAGTGGAGGAATTGAACCTGGGTCAGCAGCATGCAAGGCAAACGCCCTACTCTCTGTGCTATCACTCTGGCCCCAATCTTACTCATATGCAGGACATAAAGAAGTATAGTAGAGGAATACCTAACACCTGAAGACAATGAAAGTGCAGAGCAGGAGAATTGGTTCTCAGTTGAAAGCTTGCCACTAGAAAGTGGAGGTGGAGAGGTGAGACAGGTCAAGGGAGAGACCACTAAAACAATGATAGAGGGAATTTTTTCGCTCTGGACCAAGAACTAGGTGCTTAAAGGAAGTAAAGTGACATGCATAATAACATATCAGTAGCAGTAAGTCATGGTGCCCAAAATGGAGGTGGGGGAGGTGGAAAAAGGGAAAAAAGGTAATAGTGCTTCCATAGAGGCAGACCAAGAGTGAGAGGGAAATTTGGGGCATTGGTGGGGAAAGTGGGAACTGGTGAAAGGAGTAATGTTGGAACTCACCATATAACTTTGTAACTCTGTAATTTGCAGTGATCCAATAAAAACAATTTAAAAAAACCCAACAACACCGTTAGAGCCACCAGGATTGTGTTCATTTTTAAGTATCTGTAATGTAGATACAGCACATTGTCTCTCCATTCATTCACTGCTCATTCTATTTTGGAGTTTTGGGCCCACACTTGGCAGTGCTCAGGAATCACAACTGGTGATACTTGGGGGACCATACATGATGCCAGGGATCATCCCAGGATTGATGGCATGCAAGACAAGTGACTTAATCCCTGTACTATGTCCCCAGCCCTAGATGTTTTTTTATGAAGATTTTTAAGGCTACTCTCTTAGCATCCTATAAAACACAGTTCTACTGTCAGAAACATGCTCTATGTACTATATTCAACTTTATAACTAGAAATTTGTACTTATTTTTTTCTGGTTTCAAGGATTGAATCCAGGGCTTATGTATGCACCCAAGGGCGCTATCATTAAGCAACTTCCCTAGCATATTTGTACCTTTGGATCACCTGTACCAATTTTTCCAATGTCCACCTTGGCAATTGCCAATCCATTCTCTGTAGCTAAAAGCTTAGAAACTTTTTTTAAAATTCCACATACAGTTGAGAGCAAAGTGTATTTGTCTTCCTGTTGGCTTAACTTTATTTAACCACCCAAAGACCAATCTTTGGATTGACATCCTGGGTTATAAAAAAATGACAGTTTTCTTCTTTTTCTTATAGCCAATATTTACTATATTTCCTTTATCCATTCATCCATTAATGGACTTAGATTTTCTTCATGTCTTGGCTGTTGTAAATAATGCTAAAATGAATATGGGGTTTAGATACTTTTTATGATAGTGATTTTTGTTTCCTTCAAATAGCACTAGCACTATCCTCCCATTGTTCATTGATTTGCTCGAGCAGGCCCAGTAACATCTCCATTGTGAGACTTGTTGTTACTGTGTTTGGCATATCGAATACGTCATGGGGAGCTTGCCAGGCTTTGCTGTGCAGGCGAGATACTCTCGGTAGCTTGCCAGGCTCTCCGAGAGGGGTGGAGGAATTGAACTCAGGTCGGCCAGGTCGGCCACATGCAAGGCAAATGCCCTACACACTGTTCTATCACTCCAGCCCTCCTTCAAATAAATACTCAGAAATAGAAATGATGGGTCAGATGGTACTTCTATTCTTAAGATTTTGAATTTTATCATTATTTTCCAAAGTGGCTACAGGAATTTACACTCCCACCAGCAGAGCACAAGTTTTTCCTGTTCTCCACATTCTTACCTACACTTGTTATTTATTTATTTATTGCTTTTTGGGTTACACCTGGCGGTGCACAGAGGTTACTCCTGGATCTGCACTCAGGAATTACTGCTGGCGGTGCTCAGGGGACCACCTGGGATGCTGAAAATCGAACCTGGGTCGGCCACATACAAGGCAAATGCCCTACCCGCTGTGCTATCACTTCAGTCCCTGCATTTGTTATTTATTTTTGCTTGTTTATTTTTGGGGTCACATCATGCTGAGAGCTTACTTCTGGATCTGGGCTCAAGAATCACTCCTGACGGCACTCACAGGGGATCAAATCAGTGTCAACTGCCTGTAAGGCAAGTGCTATAACACCCATATATTATCTTCCAGCCCCAATACTTGTTATTTTTTAACTTTATGATGATAGATATTCTATTATGGTGTGAAGTACCATTGTGGCTTTGATTTGCATTCCATACTGTTGTGATATTTATTGAGCACATTTACATGCGTCTATTGGTTGATGTCTTCTTTAGGAAAACGTTTATTCAGACCATCTGCCCTTTCTTAAAAAAGCAAGACCAAGTAGTTAGTATTGCTTTGATGTAGCCTTGGGGACAATGTCAAAAGATCTCTATCATCAAATGATTTGGATCAATTCTAAAGGATCTATGGGTAAATTTTCCATATAAACTATTTCCAGAATGAAGCCAACACTCCATCACTACAATTAAAATGAATTTAAATAATGATAACTCAAATGCTTAGAGAAGTAGAGTGCATTCTTAGAAGCAAAGCAAATAATAACACTTGGTAGGTAAGCTCCTCTGTGCTTCTGGCTTCTAACTAACCTTCCATCTTAAAAATATATATATATGTGTGTGTGTAGTATTTATATATGTGGGTATGATATATATATATATAATGTTTTTGCATTGTGGTTTACAGTACTGTTACTGATAGGGTTTCCTACATAACACTTTACCACAGCACCACGCCCATAGAATGATTGCTCTGATTTGTGGGATATAAAAAATACATAGTATGAGACTAACACCCAAGGACAATAGAAACAAGGGCCGGGAGGATTGGTTCATAGATGGAAACCTACCTCAAGGACTGGGGCAAGGGCAGTTGGGATAGAGAAGATAAGGAACCATTATGACAGTGATGGTGGTTAGTAGGGATTGCTCTTGGTGGGAGATGTGTGCTGAAAGTGGGTAAAGGATCAAACATGATGGCCTCTCAGTATCTGTGTTGCAAACTATAGTGAACTGCAAACAATAGTGAACTCTCATTGTCTGTACTGCAAAATATAATGCCCAAGACAGGAGAGAGAGAGGAGGGAGAGAGAGGGAGAGAGAGAGAGAGAGAGAGAGAGAGAGAGAGAGAGAGAGAGAAAGTGGCAGGAGGGATATGGAGGATATTGGTGGTAGGAAATGTACACTGGTGGAGGGATGGGTATTGGACCGTTGTATGACTGAAACCGGATCATAAAAGCTTTATAGATGTATTTCATGGTAATTCATTAAAAAAATTAAAAAGTTACAAGAGGAGGGGTTAGAGCGATAGCCCAGTGAGTAGGATGCTTGCCTTGCACACGGCTGACCCGGGTTCGATTCCCAGCATCCCATATGGTCCTCTGAGCACCGCCAGGAGTGATTCCTGAGCACTGAGCGAGGAGAAACCCCTGAGCAACACCAGGTGTGACCCAAAAACAAAAAAAAAAGTTACATGAGGACATATCTTAAAAAATAATAAAATCAAAATGAAGCGTGAAATTATCAGCAATTTAGTTTCTGCGTATAGATCCAAAACAGTCCTAAGGAGGAGCCTCAACAAGATATTTGTTTACTGTCTAAGTAACCTTGGCTTGCCATGTTACAGTAGCATAAGTTGGATGGCTTAAAACACATTTTAAGTTTAGACCCTGTGATTTACCATACTGAAAATATTACTGTTTCAGGTGCACAAGATTATTATCCCAAACCTGCCATCACAGTATCTGCATCCCTCCACTGGTTCTAGATCTCCTCCCACCCTTCACCTCCACCAGAAATTGATGGAGAAGTTTAAAGTCAAAAGGTGTTGTTTGTGGATTTCCAATGAGGCGCCCTTTCCTAGCTGCCTTTTCAGTGTCCTCACACAACCTTCCCTCTGCATTCAGTGGGAGAGAGACTGGTGCCTGGTGTCTTCTGAAGGAAAACTATAAGGACTCCAATTCACTGGGATCAGGATCCCACTCTCATTACCTCTTTAAACTTGTTTACCTCCCTAAAGTACTACCTTTGATTACATTCACACGTGGGATGCCCACATGGTTCCCTGAGCAACTGAGAGCAACCCCTCACCTGTCCTCACTCTTGAAAAAAAAGAACAAATACAATTACACTGGGGGTTATAACTTCAGTATGTTAAACTGATGAGAGACACAACTCAGTCCATAATAGAGTAGAATTTGTCTGATCTTTTCTAGGTTCATAATTCCTTTGAGAATAAAGTTCTTTTGATTGGTGGAAGTGGGGGAACATCCAGCAGTGTCTAGGGACTACTCTAGGCATGGTGTTCCAGGTGCCTGGGTACCACGAGATACTGGGGCTTGGATCCAGGCCTTCCACAAGCAAGCCAGGTGCTCTAGGCTTCTGAGATAGCTACTCAGCCCTCAGTTTTCATAAAGACTGAGAATGATGAAAGGTTCAAGACATCTTTATTGATTTTAACAAAGCCATTTCAAATGACCTTGAATTTTGCTTCTGATACAATTTGATAGGACTTCTGTTTTCAGGTAAATTAGGGAGCAGGTAAGGTAGAGTATCCCTTTCAATGTTAGAGACAGATATTTGGTCACCGGGATTACATATAGGTCAAGCTAAGTCTATCTTCTTTCACATCACAGTCAACTTAAGGGAAAGAGGAAAAAAATGAACACAATAGAAAAAAGGGCTTGAGTTTATAAAGATGATCTCATCTGTCTTCTTCCTGAGAACATGAGTCTTATTCCTCAAGTTAAGAAGGCAGACCTCATGATGGCAGGCACCCTCTGAAAGCAGAGCAGTGGTCTATCCCATTGTAAGTGTGACAAAATGAATTAGGGAGAAAATTGTTTCATATTCAAGTAAAAGTACAAGTTAAAAGTGATTGGTTATAGGATTCAGGTCTAGGGTGTGAGAAGCCGTTACATTTGCTATGATGACCTAAATTTATCAACAGGAAAATGTGAATAACATCTTTTTTTTTAATTTGGTTGGATTCCCTGCTCTCAACTTTACTGAGGCATAATTGGTAATGTTTTGAGATATCTGATGTGTATACTGTGATGTTTTGATATAATTGATATATGTGCTCATCATAAAAGAATGAGATATGTTGTTGAGTAGAATAAGATAGGAAATCAAGAAATAGATATAGTAAATAATAAATAAAGACAGTAACTGGAGAAATAAATATTCATTAGTCATCTGGGGAATGTGTCTCCGTGGTGGTAGAGTACAAGCCTTGCCTATTTAGGCTCTGAGTTTGATCCACAGCACAACACCCATTGCCGAGTTTGACCCTGAATACCACAAGGTGCAACACCCACCCTGTTCCATGGCACAACAGTGATGCAAATGTTTCTCAAGGTAAGTGATGTGATTTTAGATTTTTTTCTTGTTTTCTTATTTCTACTTTCTTTACAAGTTACATGCCTTCTTCACAAGCTAGAGAACAATTTTATAAGTATTTTTTTAATTGGATGAAATTCTTGACCCTCTTTGAGAATGTGAACACTCAAGAGTCTCTAATGACTCTTACATGAGGCAAGAATTGTGGGTCCATTCCAGGCAGGAGAGTTGCTGAGGTTTTAAACAACCCAGGCAACTCTTGAAAGAACAAGGCAAAGGAATCCTCAAGGAACCAATACAGCAATCTCAAGAACATTGGAAGCAACCTAATGCTCCAATGTTATGAAATTTTTAAAGTAAATTATGGTACCTCTAGATAATTGGACTATTTTCAGCTATTAAAATCTATAGTTTATAAGGATATTCAATAACATGGGAAAACACATAAAGTTTAACATTAAATTTAAAAAGTTAGATCCAATATTATGCTTGCTCTTTGAAAAGAGAATTATACATGTAATTTAATTTCCAAGAGGAAATACATCCAAATATTAATAAACATTATCACTGGGTGATAAAAATATAAATCATTTTGGCTTCATTACCCCCCTTTCTCTATTTTCAAAAATTCCTACTATGACTTACTTTTATAATTAGAATATACACAATGTTATTATTATAATTATTTTTTTAAGAAAGTTGCCTTATAGAACTGGAGGATTGCTTTCTGAACAGACTCTGAAACAGTGAGCCTCGGTGTGAAATCTGATTTTGCCAGGCCCCTGAAGCCACTGTCCCTTGCTTTGTCTCAATTCCTTATTTTAAGATAAAGTTATTATAGCACCTACAGTATTAGCACACAACAAAGGAGGGTTAGAAGATTAAATATGTTCATTAATAATAAAATATTTAACATAGTGCCTGAAAAAAAACAGAAAGAACTCTCAAATTAATCTAATATTACTTTTATTACTACTATAGCTTAAAATTTCTGTACTATGCTCTCATCTGTTTACAAGTTGAGCTATTTCCATAAAGGTTATTTTCTGAATGCATTCATATTCCTCTAAGGCTCACTGGGGCTTCCATGCACACTTTAATACAAAAATCCCTAAGGATTTTCTGAGGAATCAAGTATTTAGCTTCCTGAGTTAGGCAATAAATAGCCAACTATCAGCTTGTGACTGCTTTTGCCCTTTCTCTCTGGCTTCAATGCTGTAGGTGTGATCGCTAAGTTATACCGATTATTCCAAGAATGGAAGGGTAAGGAAACCTTCCTTAATTACAGTCCTTGGTGAGAATGTAGAGTTGCATCTTCACCTCTCGGCATTTGGTGCAATGCTGCTGTCCACATTCGGATAGGTAGAGTGAGTCCATGCCTAAGACAGCGAACTAAGAAGGAACAGATCTGGGATTTGAACTTACATCTATCATGCTCCATCCTTGAGTGCTTTACTAAGATCTTTTAATAAGTTCAAAATTGAAGAAAGAAGTAAAACTTCAAGAAGCTTACTTGAGCCATCAAAATACGATTGTGCGACACAGAGTCAGTTTGCTTCCCATTTGCAACAAATCATTCCTAAATCTCATGAGCATAAAAGAAATCCAGACCCAGCAAAGCGTCAGCTCTTGAATCGCAAAGAGCAGAAAGCAGAAGAGACCTGCTTCTTCCCATAAAATTGAGAATGAGCTATAAAAGAAGCCCTGTGTGTACCATAAATTGGGCTAGCAATCTGTGTCCTCATGTGACTCACAAGGAAATCAATCTCAGTGCAACAATCCTAGGTGAATGCTTAGGAACTTTGGGTGACCTGGTGCTCTGAGAGCCTCGTGAAGCCCCTGAGTTCTGCCACACAGAGTCTATGCTATCACTTTTTGCCTGTCTGTCATCTGTCTCTGACTCTCTTTAGTGTTCTTTCACACACTTTGTTTCCGCTTGAATCTAGAGCTTTACCTCTGTGAAGCCTGATCCGCCTATCTGGGGGCAGCGAACCAGCTATTGAGTTCACAAACTCTCGGTCAATTCCCTCATACTGCTGTTTCTCATACTGTGTATTGTTGTTGCTCTCTTTCCTGTCACCAGTGAACCTATGGCAGTAGAAGATTACAACTTTCTTGTATAATGTGGTAATGTCTAATCAATAAAGGTGCATGATAACTGTTCTCCCACCTTGTTGGTTCTCCCACTTATAGATTCAGTACTCAGTTCTTTCACAAGCCATAGTTATCACGTGCATTTTTTTCTCGGATGAATGGAGTAAATTAGCAAATGCACTCCTACCAGCAAACAGACATTCCATCTCATACTGATCTTTTTCTCCTAGAATATTTTATTTCTTTCGTTTATGTCCTCTGAAGTATCTGTAACAACATCGGTCACACGACTGGGTATAGTAAGTGACTTTTTCTTGTTGCAAAGCATATTGGTAGACTAAAATCTATCTCTGGGACAGCTAGGGAAATGTGTCTACTACTGTCCTTTTCATCTTGAGAAGAGAGTCTTCCAAGATTGTTAAACACAGAGAATTCCGCCTCCTTAGTAACTAAAGCTTTAGCTTTGCTTGCATCCCTCCCATCCCTCTTTCTTCTCTTCCTCCCCTATCTTTCACTTTTTTTCCTTCCTTGGTTCACATCTAATAACCAACATAAACTCTAGAAGAAGAAATTTTCTGAAGTGAGAAGCCTGGTTCAAGCCAAGTATTAACTGTCCTGATCCTAAGTAAAGAATTGAAAGTCTCATTTATTCCCATATCCCCAGTGCCAGTCAAGTATTTTATCAGGCTAGGCACTGAAGAAGTATCTTCTTAACACATGAAATCCCTTATAAGTAAATATAGAAGGGAAAAGATCAATTCTACCATGTTACAGTGTAGTTTTGTGATGGTTTCTGACTTAAAGGCAATATAGTATCAAGGAGAGAGGAAAAAATAATAATTCACATACCTGGATAGTGTTACATAATTTTAAAATGATTTTTCCACATGTTATATATTATTATTTACATAGTATCAATCAAGCCTGACTGTATAATTGTTCATTTAAACACAATTTATTCGATACTGCAATCTTGAAATCTTGTATGATACTGCTCATCTTAGAGCTGAAAAAAGCAAACTTATGGAGGCCAGATGATTTGCCAAGGCTACAGGCTAATACTGATTGTACCTCACCACATTAAAATGTGAGCTTCTCAAGGGCGGCATCTCTGGCACGTAGAATAGTACCTGGCATGTAGGAGATACTAAATAAATATTTGGGGAAGAATTAACCAGGTTGGCTGACTTCAAAGCCTGGGTTCTTTCCATGACATCACTTGCTACTCTGTGAATGGTCTTTTAGCTTACCCAGAGAAAAATGGTATACTTACTTCTTTATACCCAGGAGGAAATGAGGCCTGCGGAGAGAAAGCCAATTTACTTACAACTAGCATGAGTTGCTGGGCTAGGGCTAGAAGTCGAGGTTTAGGATTCCCAGCAGTAGTTCCTTGTGCTAGCCTGCAAGGAGATGCAGAGAGGCAGAGATCAGCTGTGGCCTATTTCCTTTCCAGAGGGAAGCTCAGGTAGAGAAACAGTTAGAAAGGAGAGATCCATGACTTTCTGCTTAGAACCCAAAAGACAACTTAATACTGGAACAAAGTTATAGCTCTTCAATATACGAGTGGGGCTTACTTTATTATAATTGGGGGTTATTGTTTTTTATTTACAATATCAGAATCTGATGTTTTGAGTTAGAACCATTTTTAAAAATTTGTTTTGTTGTTGATGTTGTTGTTGTTGTTGTTCATGGTGGTGGTGGTGGTGGTGGTCTTGGGGCCAGACCTGGCAGTGCTCAGGGCTTACTCCTGGCTCTGCATTCACGGATCATTCCTGAATCACTTGGGGGATCATATATCACTGTCCTCCAGTTGTTCATCGATTTGCTCGAGCGGGCCCAGTAACATCTCCATTAGAGACTTTGTTGTTACTGTGTTTGGCATATCGAACACATCACAGGTAGCTTGTCAGGCTCTGCCGTGCGGGCGAGATACTCTCGGTAGCTTGCCGGGCTCTCCCAGAGGGGCGGAGGAATCGAACTTGGGTCGGCCATGTTGGCTGCGTGCAAGGCAAATGCCCTACAGCTGAGCTATCGCTCCAGCCCATATATGGTGCCAGGTATTGAACCCAGGGTCGGACACATGCAAGACAAATGCCCTAGCTACTATACTATTGCTCTGGCCCTTAGAACCAGTTTTACGGTGAAATCTCATCAGGCATCTGCAAATTGAAAGTCATTTCTTCATCATAAATTGTTGGTCTCCTAATTATAGCACTCCAAATGGTCAGCAGCTTTGGACTTTTCAAGAAGGAGATAAATGCTCAGTTACACATCTCATGATGATCTAGACATCTTACATATGTTGTGGATAAATAGTTTTTTCTTTTTTCATTTTGTATTTAATACCAATGCAAATGTCTATGCATATCTTATTGCTAATGTAAGTTAGTAGCTATGGCAACTCCTATATTTATTTTTTGAGTACCCTGCTGAATATGTCCCTATATTTAAGGTGCAGTATAAAATAAATAAATATGTCTGGGATATGGCTCAGTGACGGAGTATTTGCCTTGCATATGTGAGATGCTTGCTGAGTTTGACCTCCCCCCAGCAATACAGGTTGCCCTGACACTGCTGGGAGTGATATGTGAGCACTGTGCTGTGAGCAATCTCCTAACACAGCCAGATGTGGCCCTAAAAGCAAAAAACAAAATGAAAAATAACATATAAATATAAATAAGCGTTTATAGTATTTCATGTGTCTTTTGAGATGATGTAAAAAACACATATTAAACTCATAGACAACCAAATAAACCTATTAATATTTGACAACAATCAATGAGGTTTTTATAGCTATAGAGGTCAAGGAAATGGCCCATCTGAATGTCATTCCTTCCAGGCTTTTAGACATGTTCTGTCCCCCTCCCCCCACATACATACTCTAATTTCTGAGTATTGTGTGTGTTAATCCTAACAATGTATAAAATATCGGTGATAAACTAGAGACTATCATGTTTACATCCACCCCAGAAATCCCCTAACCTCAGTTTTTGGCAACAGGTTGCAGACAAGCCTTGCAAACTACTTCTGGTGAAGAAGGAAACCATAGATCTCACCGGCAGCTCATGTGCTGACAAAACACCAAAAAGGAGATTATATGTGCATGCAGATTATTATATGCAGGCATGCCTTTTAAAAACTGGCCATATCAGCCCTGCATTCTCACCATGTATCTGGTGTGTACCCTGGCAAAACTCACTCTGAAGATGCCGTGTAGTTCTGGTGCCAAGTTTTCCTTGGCTATTGTTCCCTTCCACAACTCCAATTTTTAAATTAATTAATTAATTTATTTATTGAATCACCATGAGAACAATTACAAAGCTTTCAGGCTTAAGTCTAGGTCATACAATGATCAAACACCCTTCACCAGTGCACATTTTCCATCACCAAGAACCCCAGTATACCCCTCCATTTCACTCCTCCCCCTGCCTGTGAGGCAGATGATTTCCACTTAACTCTCTCTCTCTACTTTGATTACATTCATTATTTTCACAAAAGATGCACCATTATTACTTGGAATTTCACCCCAACAATCAGACCTGCTGAAAAGGCATCATTAGATAATTTGTTTTCTATTGCAGATTATGAAGAGCATATGATGTTGCATGGCTGCAAGAGCGGCCACACGATTTTGAATTTCTGATATTAAGTCTGGTCAACTCCACTTTTTAAAAACAATTTTTAAGCTTTATTTTTTGAAAAAATTGAATCACTGTGAGATATACAGTTACAATATTGTTCATGACCTAGTCTCAATCAGACCCTATTCCAATACCCATCACTTCCACAGTGCATGTTCCCCACCACCAATGTCCCCAGTTTCCCTCCAGTCCATCTCCCTTGCTCTTCACTCCTGCAGTCTTTCTCTATGGCAGACAACTCCTCCCACCTCCAGCCCTCTCATTTTCCTTTTAGGCACTGTGGTTTGCAATACCATTTCTGAAAGGGTAAAGGGTATCATGAATATCACTTTACTCCTTTCAGCACTCAGTTCTTGTCCAGTATGATCATTTCTAATTAGCACTTTCATAGTGGTCCCTTCTCTGTCCTAACTGCATTCCCCCTCTCCCTTGGTGGCATGCTTCTTACCATGGGCCACTCCTCCTGGCCCTTATTTCTACTGTCTTTGGGTATTATTCACACACTTTTTTTCTCATATCTTACAAGTGTATATTACAAGTGAGTCCAATCATTCTATGTTTATCCCTCTCTCTGACTGAGCTCATTCAGCATGCTATTGTCCATGTCCATTCATGTATAAGCAAATTTCATGACTTCCTTTTTCCTAACAGCCATGTAGTGTTCCATTGTGTATCAACTCCACAGTGAAATCCTTGACAAGGTAAGGAAGAATTGAAGATGTCGGGGGCGGTGCCCAGAACTGGAAAGGATCCGTGATTGTCTCTTGCCCTTCTCACTCCTCTTCAGTGCATGTTTGCTTGCCCGTAATTTTCTATCGTACACATCTTTTATTGTTTTCTAAATATAGACATGCTAAACCCTCAGTAGAAAGACCATCTATTGAAACCAGAGTGATAGCAAGTAATGTGCCCAGCAGGCAAATCGCAAAACAAATAGAGGGTGCACTCAGCACTTTTGCTTCTGCTGCACAAAAGAACCCAAATAAGGCTCCTGGAAACATGGGTTGAGTAATCAAGTCCTTTTCCTGGATGTACAACAGCACAGCTTTGGGAGATAACAAATTCAGCTCATGTAATTGTATACCCATCTAAAAGAGCAAAAGGAAGCACACACAAAAAAAAAGAAAGAAAGAAAATAAAAGGAGAGCAGGCCAAACTTTTAACTGCTTGCCCTCCTTCTGCACCTGCTATGACTTTGCAAGCATAGCGTTTTGTCCCAACTGGCCACTTGTCCTGAATTCTGGGGCCCCTAGGTGCCAATTGCCCTTGGAATTAAAGAATTACAAATGGAATTTTTGCACCTGCAAATTGAAAAAAGAAAAAAACCAAAGAAACGAGAGAACTTTGAGACGATCCTTTGAAACACTTCTCTCACCCTTGTCAGGCGATGTTTTCTGCCCCTAGTGTACACTAACCAGACATATGAGGAAGGACTCTTGAGGACCATTTGGCTCTTTCATTGAAATTAATTTCAGTTTCTACAGATTAACTATGAAGACATGCACTGACTGCAGGTGTGTCAAAGCCAGTTTCAGGAACAAACCCAGCAATTTTTGTGGTGATGGTTAATGATTCTTGCAAAATTAACTTCAGTTGAAATAAGATAAGAACATATGGAGAAAATCAATCACTCCACATTTGGAATATGATTTTAGCTTGCATGGATTTCGGATACAATTTTCTTCCTTTCCCTTAAGGGTTGGGGTATACTCATACACTGTCTTTTGCAAAATTCCCCTAGTCTCCAGAAAGAGGAAAGACAAGTTTCATAAATCTTTTCCCTTGTCTAATACTAAAACATACATTGAAGTTTCCACAGACACTGATTTTAAAAAAAGCCCTTCCAGAAAACACAATTCTGTTCTCAAGGTAATTATGTTTCCTAGGGTCTGAATACTGACTCTGGCTTCCATTTAGTATAAGATCTGGACCCACTTATTATGCAAGTCCGCATTAATGGGATGGTCTAAAGAATTTAAATGTGACATGAGGAGAAAGCACAGAGGCAATGGAAATCGAATGGAAAACATAAAGGAAAATATTTTTCAAGTGTTTGGAAGGAAACGACTACATTAACAACCCTCAGCCACATGTTCACACTCCTATATTTCCATTTCATGTGCAAAACCATCTCCAGAGGTCAGCTCCAACTTCTTTCAGGAGGAATAAAACAGAGGCAGGAAGCCCATTTTAAGGGATAGGTTCCCAAGATGGAAGTTAAACTAATGCCATCTCTTTTCCACACACTTTGTTTCTCTTATTGTTGTTTTATAATTTTTTAAGGGAGGCTGCACCAGCAGTATTTGGGAGCCACTCCCTGCTGTAGTGCTCAGGAGTCCCACCCAGCAGTGCTGAGGGACCATATAGATCAAAACTCACTCAGGGGTGAGGCGGTAGTACCTTGGGTAGGATGCTTGCCTTGCACGTGGCCAGCCCAGATTTGATTCCTGGCATGCCATATGGTGCCCCAAGCCTGTAAAGAATGATTCCTGAATGCAGAGCCAGCAGTAACCCTAGGGTGTGGCCAAATAAAACAAACAAAAACTCAAAGCATGCACTCCAGCCCTTTGAGTTATCTCCCCAGCTACTTCTCCATGGATATATATACTCGTCCACACCAATCACAGATACTTACTGACATTAACGTGATCATTTTCTTTATTTACCAATTATGGATTAAGATTTTGTTTTCTGTTCCAGGTATTGAGTTAAGCACATGGGAGAGGTGAAAACAAAGAGGAACCAAGAATAGTCCTTTGAGGAGCACATTACTTAGGGATGAAAATGACACATAAACCCCTATATTTAATTATAGCAACCTTGTTCATGCAAAAATGATCTAATGATTTTTTTCTCTTTTCACTTTGGATTTATTTTTACATATATTTATTGGACATCTATTTTTTGCCAGGCAATATGCTAGAAAACGAGGCTATAAATTTGGATACAAAAAATCGAAAGAAGAATTTCAAACAACATTCCACAATTCTAGGGACAGCAGAAAAGAAGTCAGAAGACATTTGCAATATCTGTGCCAATGGCAGGGAAGCAGAGAATTCAGAAAATACTGGGAAAAAATCATTTCTATGTGGCTTTGGAAGAGATCCTAAATTTTGTGGAGAACAGGGGAATAGGAATGGTGAAGAAGTAATGACTGTTTAATTCAACTTTCTTTAGGCTAATGTTACAACTAATCTCCATTCCCTGCTCATTCATCAGCAGGGGGTAAGGGGACTGGTATGGAAGATTAAATCCAGACTCCAGTATTTGGGGTTCAAACTTTAATTGCATGAAATCCACAAAAAAAGATCATCTGGAATTGACTACATAAATAACCAAAAAGTAGGGAAAGGAGGGGTGCAGGGGGAGGTGCATAAGATAACCAGAAAAGGAATCTTTGAGAGAACAGTTGCAGAAGAAAACAGAAGACCGAATTAAATAGTGACCAATCAAAAGACTGACACCCTTCTGGGCTTTCTGAATAGAAATGTGAGGTGAGCACTTATCCAACTGGTAAGATCTGTTTATGTACTCCATCGACCATCCTAACTCCTAGGAAACTGTGACCTGGTTCTGCCTTTCCATGTCTCCAAACCCTAGCACAATGCCTGGCCCAGAGCTGGTCTTCAATAAGTGTTGATTTAATCAATAAGAAAGTGAATCAAGTTATGCAGAGTATAGAAATAAAAAGCTCTATATTCTATACATAGAAGACTTTAGGCGCTTCCCATATGTTTTGATAGGCTGCATCTTCATTTTAACTAAAAGTGATTTCTAAATCCTGCTTTGACCTGGTAGCTATTTAGGTGCGTGTTGCTGCATTTCCATTTATTTGTGAGTTTCCCAGAAATATAGGGAATGATAATGTCTTCCATAAGAAGTGTTAAATTGGCCTCAAACTGGGAGGCCCAATATAAACACCATTTGGAGAGGACAGGGAAGAGAGGCCACAGATTAGAGTAACCATAAAATTTCCTGGTGACCTTTGCTCAGAACTCACATGTAACACACACACACACATATGCTCAACAGTAAATACATACATATATGCTCATCAGTAAATATTCTCCCAAATTACAGTTGGAAAATATACATTCAATTACACATGGTCCCAGAGGTGATAAAATTTGGCACAAAAGTCTACCAGGATTTTAGGCAGAGTGACATGATTAGGAATGTTAGTTTTAAACCCTATTCTGTCAATTATTTTGCTGTATAATCTGGAGAAAGGTGCTTAACTTCTGTGTTTCAACTTCCTCATCTGTAAGAATGGGATAAAAGTAGTATGTATCTTATATGGCAATAATAACTCACAAAACCCCACAGAGCCATCAAAGCTTTCCGTAAATGGCATGCAATACCATTTTATTAAAAAAAAATTGGTGCCAACATCTGGAAATGCTGGGATTGAATCAGGGGCTGCCACGTGCCAAGCATATGTTCCAACCGTTTGCATTACCTAACTGATCCTGAATTCAAAATTTTTGATGTCATGTTATACTTCTGGATTCTCACTAAGTTAAAGAACTGGAGTCACATTTTCTGGAGTTCAATCTTAGCTCTTGAATAAAATAATTACAACTTCTCTATCAGTGTCATTATCTGTAAAAGGTGAATCAGAAAGACCCTTACAAGGTTACAGTGAGATACTCTTGGTAGCTTACTGGGCTCTCTGAGAGGGGCGGAGGAATCGAACTTGGGTCGGCCATGTTGGCTGCGTGCAAGGCAAACGCCCTACCCCTGTGCTATCGCTCCAGCCCAATCAGAATAATATTAATAAATATATAATATAATATAAATGATATAATAAATAACAAAGCTGGTATGCGATTCATTCAGAGATGAGCATGTGACCAAATTTGGACCAGTTTTGTTTTGTAGTGGGAGTATTTAGAAACAGATATTATTTACACTGGATAGAATGCAAGCTTGGAGCTCCTTCTGGAGCAAGCAGATGCCACTGGGCTATACTACCACGCAACAGGGATGAATGGAGACGTTACTGGCATCCACTCAAGCAAATCGATGAGCAACAGGATAACAAGTGATACAAGTGAAGTGATATATTAGCATGTACATACCTATATATAAAATAAAACTTTCTAATAGTGTAGGGAAAAGTGGTTCAGGTCAAAGTGCATGCATGAGACCTGGGTTTCATTCCTGGTACTTAAATAAAACTTTCCAGTAGTAAAAAAAGAAACAGAGGGCCAGAATTATAGTTACAGCATGGCATGTGGCTGGCCCTGGTTCAATCTCTGATGCTGCATATGGTCCCCTGAGCCCTGCCAGGAGTGATCCTGAGCACAGAGCCAGGAGTAAGCCCTGAGTAAAGCCAGGTACCTTCTCCCCTCCAAAACACTTCTCTACACACAAAAAAAGAAACAAAATTCATCTTGATGATATATTAATTCAATATAACCCAAGTATTATTTTAATGTGTAACATAACATTTGAGATGTTTTGTAATATCTTATTCAGGGCTGGAGTGATAGCACAGCGGTAGGGCGTTCGCCTTGCACACGGCCAACATAGCCGACCCGAGTTCGATTCCTCCGCCCCTCTCGGAGAGCCCGGCAAGCTGCCGAGAGTATCTTGCCCACATGGCAGAGCCTGGCAAGCCTCCCGTGATGTATTCGATATGCCAAACACAGTAACAAAAAAATCTCCAATGGAGACGTTACTGGGCCCGCTCGAGCAAATCAATGAACAACGGGAGGGCCTTTACCTTTACCTTTATAGATCAAAATCTGATGTGTATTTTATACATGCATTATGTTTCAATTCAAACCAGTCATATTTCAGGTGTTCCACAGCCACATGTAGCTGGTGGCTCCTGTATTAGACAGTCCAGGTCTAGACACTGTTAAGGTTGGAGGTACCGAGATGAAAGACACTGACCCTTCCATCAGAGTTGATGGTCCAGTAAGGCGAATGTACAAGGAAGCCATTACAGAGGCTGGAATGATAGCACATCGGGTAGGGCATTTATCTTGCATGCGGACAACCTGGGTTCGATTCCCAGCATCCCATATGGTCCCCCGAGCACTGGCAGGAGTAATTCCTGAGTGCATGAGCCAGGAGTAACCCCTGTGCATCGCCGGGTGTGGCCCCAAAAGCAAAAAGCCAAAACAAAAAAAACCCCAGGAGGCCATTACAACATGGCAAGAGATTCGCGATTCGTGCTATAGAAGTAGAGCTCTTTCCACCAGAGTGGTTTAAAGAGGAGGGGTAGATAATGATTAACACTCGAATTGGATTTTGACAAGAAAAAAAAATTGAGTGGAGAGGGCAATGCAAGCACCTTTCTATCTGCCCAAGCTACCTTTGCTACCTCTGCTTCTGAGAAGGACCTTCTGCCCTCCTGTGTACATTTGCAGCTCCCTGGTTATTCTGGTCCAGGTTCAAAGAGCTCTCTGCCACCTCAGTACAGGCTTTGGAATAGGAAGCTTTCAAAGAAAACTCAACTAGGAAATAATGAGGAGGGTTCCGGGGAGAAATGCGGGTAAGGAGATGCCTATAAACAGACCCACTGGGAGAGCTGGGATCCATTTTCCTAAAGTGATGTAAATCTGGCCACTGATTGGCTTCGTTGGCTCAGCTTCCTGGGCAAAAAGCCCAGCTTTATTTTCCTCATCTCATCTGTTTCCTTTGCTTTTCAATGAGTGGTGCCACTGGACAGATATCAAAACTCACTGCTCCTGTCTCTTGGAAATGCTTCTTTTGTTGTTGTTGTTTTCTTGTCCTTCTATAAAGCAAATGGTTAAAATCAATATATCGGAAGGCAATGCCTCCTACAAAAATCCTACCAGCGTTAGCCTGGTTTGTGTCCCTCTTTTCCCATCTCAAAATACAGAGCCTGAGCTCATGAAGTTCAGTTCCTGTCTGAGAGGAAATGTTGATTCTATGCCCTTTGAAAGAAAGATTATAATAAAAGTGATCTTAAGGAAGGGCTGTTAGAACTGGGCAGGGAACTTACCTTGTACTTGGTCGACCTGGTTCAATCCCTGGCCCTCCTGAGCTCACCAGGAATGATCCATGAGCATAAAGGCAGGAATAAGCTCCAAGCACTGCTGGGTGAGGCCCACCCTGAAGCCCCCAAAAAGTGACCTTAAAGATTACTGTTGGGTCACATATTTCTTGTCTCAATTTACCTTTTCAGCATATTTGCTTAGTTTGTTTTTTTGCAAGGCAAGGGGGCTCATCCCAAGCAGTGCAACAGTGCTCAGGAGGCTTGGGGGACACTCCCAGCAATTCTCTGCTGAGCCTGCAGCTCAATGCAAGGGGCCGAGAATGCGGACTTGGACCCTGTGGTACGAGGGATCATGGGGACCACCCTGGTAGGGCTGGGGCCGTGACTTCCAGGGCTGCTGGGGATCATGTGATGCCAGGGATTGAGCTACTGGTAGCCTCATGTAAGCCTTACACTTTCATCCTTGTACTGTGTCTTTGGCCATTTGCTTAGCTATTTCTTTAGAAGACTTACTTGATCTTACTGAATCCTCCAATTCAGCCTTTTAGCATAAAAGTACGTCACACATCTAATAATACATAAATAGAGCTACCCACTTTTCAAGCTGAGGGCCTCGTGCAGGGTTCCTCTGATCCTCTTTAGGAAGTAAGAAAGTACCCGACAGATCTTTTTGGGTGACTGCATAGCACTTAATAACTGGTGAGGATTTTTAAGGATACACAAACAGTGATGGGAGAGGAAAGGAGGATAACTATTCTTAGACACTAAAAAAGAAGTACACTCTTAACTCAGACAAACATTCTGGCGCCTCTCTGTATGAGCAGAGCTCTGATTTCCAGGAGGTTGGAGAGCTGAGGCTGTTTACACCCTTTGTCTGTGGCAGTCAGATGGTATACACTGTAGCCTTATTTTCCTTGTCTCCTCTTTAAATCAACCATAAATCATTTTTCAATGCGGAGCTTTCTACAAAAAATTCCCTGTGGTTTCTGTGGGTCTCTCACTCCAACTATCACATTGCGATTCCCATTGGCAATAATGTCAGCATCTGTTCTCCATACCGGCACTATTTGCAAATACTTTCAGACCAAGTCCTTGATTACTACTCAAAAGTTCAACTTCTGTTTTCTCAGAGCCAAAACACATACTGTGTTATCCAGTTTAAATAGTTTGCAATCCTCCTCTGGGCAGTGGGCTTCTTCAGCTCTTCCCACTAATCATGTTGGCTTTTGGTTGTTGTTCTTTATCCTGTTTTTTGAATTCATTCACTTGTATACATGACGAATGGTTTTGAACATTGCTAGCTCTGCCATGCTGAGCTGTGCTTCATTGCTTTACTAAGAATCTCTTCCATCCACGCTGTTGTGTACAAAGGCAATTTATTGATATGTTACTATTTCCCCTCCCCCCCACCTTTTCCTTTGAGTGGTCTAACAACAGTGGTGTTCAGAATGCCAGGAATCAGGCAGTGGTTGGCCACAAAGAACCAATGACTCTTAAAGAGAAATTTTCATGGTTTACAACTTGCTTGCTTTCTTCTCTGGCTTAACCATCCATACTTTGGTTTGCTTGCAATGTGTATGTTGTATGTTGTATACATAGTTTGGTTATGTATGTGAGTATGTATGTGTTTGGTTTACTTTTTTTTTTGGGGTCACACCTAGTGATGCTCAGGGTTAGTACTGGCTCTGCACTCAGGAATTACTCCTGGTGATGCTCAGGGGACCATACAGGATGCTGGGAATTGAACCTGGTGGGCTGCGTGCAAGGCAAACGCCCTACCCACTGTGCTATCGTTCCAGCCCTATATGTGGCTTGTTTTTTCTTTTTTTTATTATTTTCCCCCCAATGACTTAACTACTGGACTTAACCTCCAGGACCAGCCACCACCATGCTGAGACCACTCTCCGCACACCTGAAGGTACCGGCAGAGGGACAAAGCCACGTGGTTTCCGGGGCTGAGATCTCCAAGCCTACTCGGATTGGAGTCGAGCATCCTCCACCCAGATCCTCCAAATTCCAGTAGGCGGGGGTCACACCCACCAACTGGCCCCCTGGTGCCGTGTAATCCCATCAGTGGCTCCCGGAAACCAGCTCCTGGAACCGTGCGGCCGCATTTGCGGCCGCATGACATCTTATTGTAACATCTCATTCCTACTTTGACAAACTGGCAGGCTACCGAATGTAGCCTGCCCACACGGCAGAGTCTGGCAAACTCCCCGTGGCGTACCCAATATGCCAAATACCAGTAACAATGATGGGTCTCATTCTCCTAAAGAGCCTTGAATATAATCTCAGGACTAGGATGAAGGAGACATTACTGGGGCCTGCTCGAGGCAATTGACGAATAACAGGATGATTTGTGATTTGTGTGATTTGTGACTTAACTACTGTACTACTGTACAAGAAGGGAGACATCTACGACATTGGCAACTATTGCATGATCTGCCTGTTGTCTGTCATCTACAAGCTGTTCACTCCAGTCATCCTGAATAGGATTGGCAGAACACTAGATGAAGGACAACCATGCGAGCAAGCCGGGTTCCGCAAAGGATTCAGCATGATTGACCATATCCACATGATAACCAAGCTATTGAGGTTTCTCGAGAGTTCAAGATGACACTCTGTCTAATGGTCATTGATTTAAAGAAGGCCTTTGATTCTGTTGAGACAGAAGCAGTCATCGAAGCTCTAGCCAATCAGGGCATTCAAACTCAATACATCAGGATCCTCTGTGAGCTGTATTACAGATTCACTACCAGGATCTCATCATCTCACGATGATCTACAAAGAAGTGATCATCGATGTCAAGAGAGGGGTTCGGCAGCGTGATACCATTTCACCGAAACTCTTCAGTGCCACCCTAGAGAACGTCATGCGACAACTGGAATGGGAAGGAATGGAAGTGAAGATAGACGGTCAGCAACTACACCACCTCCGCTTTGCTGATGACATTGTTCTAATCACACCAAACATTAGCCAAGAGGCATAAATGCTGGCCGGCTTCGACCATGAGTGTGGAAAGGTCGGACTACAGCTGAATCTCACGAAAACAATGTTTATGAGAAAGAGTCTCATTCCTGACATTCTGTTTGTTCTCAATGGAACAACCATCTCCGAATGCAACAGATATGTGTACCTAGGTCAAGAAGTCAACATAATGAATGACCTGGCACCTGAGTTGCACAGGCGGAAGAGAGCAGCTTGGAATGCCTTCAAGAGCATGGAATAGCTAAGAGGACGAAGAACCTCCGGTTCCGGGCACATCTCTTTGATTCCATTGTTCTTCCTGCATTAACATATGCCTCAGAGACCTGGGCCCTATGAAAATAGGATGAGAACGCTATTTGGGTCTCCCAAACAGGAATTGAAAGAGCTATGCTTGGAGTATCACATTTCACTCAATTGAGAGAAAGAATCCAGAGTTCCGACCTCCATCGATGGTCAAGAATCAGGGAAGCTGTCTCATTTGCCAAGGTGTCGAAAATCAGATGGGCTGGACAGGGAATGAGATTTGGAGACGACTGCTGTACTAGACCATTACCGACTGGATTCTACAGGACGTCAAAAGACCATGTGGCCGCCCACCTACAAGATGGTCAGACTTCTTCATCAAGACCCTGAACGACTTATTTGAGGCTATTCCTGTTCCTAGAACAGATACCATTGAGCTACACTACCACGCAATAGGGACAAATGGAGACGTTACTGGCGCCTGCACCAGCAAATTGATGATTAACGGGAAGTCAAGTGATCAAGTGATCAATGACTTAACGGAATAACTTTTCTACAGAGCTAGGCATGCCATTCTAAGCACTGTCCAGTGGTCACCATATTTTAATGAGCTGCCCCTTTGTATAGGCACTATGATTCTGAATTATGAAAAAGTATGTTCTCATATGCTCATGTGCACAGCCCTCTCCCCCAACACATGCAAGTTAATGCAGACATTAAGAGAACAAGGGAACATAACTACCAAACCAGCAGACCAAAGCAGTCGTATCTATATTAAGGATCTCTCTTACAAATTAATCATATATGCATGCACTTATACAAGAACTGAAATAAGTCATAATACTTTTTAAGGAAAATCGTGACTGTCCTATTAAATAACTGGTATCAATGCTACTACCAGGACGAATACTAATATTTTTAAGATTCTCTGTGTATCAGATACTGTTCTATATGCTTAACATTTGGAAATGTATTTAATCCTTACAGCAGCTCTCTCTAGATACTATTGATATCCTGTTTATGATGAGAAAACAAAGCCACACAACAGTTAGGTGACTCACCCATGGCTGTATAGCCTGAGAGATGGGAAAGAGCACAATGAGACAATTCATAAAAGACAGCATGCATGACAAATGAAAAATTCTTCACTATTTGAAGTAATCAAAGAAAGGAATACTAAGACATTAAGTATCATTTAGTACTGTACCTTTGGAATCCATGATTAAATAGTCACTTTCTGATCTAGTAGCAAAATGTAAATCACTATAGAACATGTCTTCAGGAATAATACTTTAAAACAACCAAAACAAAAACAAGGCTCTTTTCCCACCTCTTTGGGTCGCCACCTTGCCAGTGGTTGTGTGTGTGTGTGTGTGTGGGGGGGGGGGGGTGCTGCTCTCAGTGGAGTGCTTGGGGATCACTCCCAGCAGTGCTCACAGGACCATAGGTGCTAGAAACCAAAGCATGTGATCCAGTCATTTGGGGGATCTCCCTGACCCTGAGGCTCCTCTGAACTCGGTGATCACAGCCCCAGAAATTTATTCTTAGACAGTTTTTCAGAAGAGTTTCATGAATAAAAAGATTGCCTTAGCATTCTTTATGTTATCAAATACTAGAAACATTAGACATTTCCAAATATGAGAAATGTTTAATTAAGCTACAGTATATCATTCATCATTGGGGAAATGTAAATCAAAACAACAGTGACATATCACTCCACACCAGTGAGATGGGCACATTTAAAGACAAAAAGGAAAACAGTGCTGCTGAAGATGTGGGGGAGCTCTCATCCACAATTGGTGAACAACTAATGGTTCAGACTCTTTGAAAAACAATGTAGATACTTTCCAAAAAACCAAGACTCTGAACTTCCCCATTTGACCCAGCAACTTTACTTCTCAGCATCTACCCCAAAAGGCCCCCAAACACTACAAAAAGACAACTTGCACTCCTATATTCATTGCAGCTCTATTCACATTGGCAGAATTTGGAAACAATCCAGTATCTAAGTACAGATGACTTTATAGAGAAACTATGATACATATCAAATGATATATATGTATCAAATATATATATTGCTTGTCACTGTCACTGTCCTCCCGTTGTTCATCGATTTGCTTGAGCGGGCCCAGTAACATCTCCATTGGAGACTTTGTTGTTACTGTGTTTGGCATATCGAATACGTCACGGGGAGCTTGCCAGGCTCTGCCGTGCGGGCGAGATACTCTCGGTAGCTTGCCGGGCTCTCTGAGAGGGGCGGAGGAATCGAACTCGGGTTGGCCATGTTGGCTGCGTGCAAGGCAAACGCCCTACCAATACTACTTGTTATAAGAAGAAATAAAATCATGCAAATTGCTGCTGAATAGATGGAACTAGAGAGTATTAAGTTGAATAAAGTCAGCCAGAAGGAGAGGGACAGATACAACACAGTCTCTCGAGAATATGATATATAAAGAAACGTAGTATGAGAATAACATATGGTCAAAAATAACAAAACCCAATAACTGATTTCTAGAACTGAGCATACTAGGGGCATGAGATGAAGGATGATTGCAAAGATACACCTGAGACACTTGTAGAGGGAAGCGGACAAGGTATGGTATGGTAACTTTACTTGCATGAATCTCTATTATTAACAGTATTGGAAATAATGAAACTTTAAGAAATGTACATAAAATATTTTTAAATGAGGAAACAAAAATGCTATGGTTCATCAACAAAATATAATAGAATGTAGTTATTTAAGCCATATTGAATGATAACAGTAATATTAAACATACTCTATAATATCAAATGAACTCAAACACAAAAGATATCTATTTTTTGTTGCAAGTAAGTAAAATTATGTATACATGTGTTCAAGAATCAAAAGGGAACATAAAATGAAACTATTTGAGATATTAGGATGGAAGAATTTTTAAAGTTTCATTTTTGGGGGTGGGAGTGGGGGGAGGAAGGAGGGTTGAGCCACACCCTAAGGCACTTAGGAGTTAGTCCTGGCTCTGTGCTTAGGAGTGACCCTTGGAAGGGCTCAGACCATCTGCAATGCTAGATATTAAACCTAAGTAGACGACATGCAAGGCAAGTGCCTTAACCTCTGTATTATTTATCTGGCCTATACAAAATATATATATTTTTTCTATTTTTCATTGCCTTTTTTTCCTCTTTTATAAATGATAGCAAAACCAGAATTGGGGGAGAAGAAGATGCTATTTTCCCTTTGGTAAGACATAAAATCATTGACTTTTATGTTATCAGACTCTTTTTTCCTCTTTCCTAAATTGTTTATTAACAATACTGAAGGGAAATTGTAGATTATTCATACACATAAAATTATCCTGGTCTAGAATTATTATTTATTGCTAGTAGTAAGTTAAGATAAATCCATTAACATTTAGATTTGTCATTTCTTTATATACAGTGAGGGCAGGAAAAAAAATAAATCAATTTCTATAGCTGGCTATATTCATGGACAGGTTTTCTCTCACTGCATATCTCTTACCCATACAACTTGACTTTGTTGATTTCACGGTTGGACATATCTCTTTTTTTTTTTTTTGTAGACTTACCAATTTTTGTGCTTGGGTTTCAGTTATTCTCTTTATATTACTTTCAGACTCTGTATAACTTTCTAACTTTACAGATAAATATTCTGAAGCAGAAAAAGGTTTATCCACTCAATGACCCATATTTAATTATGAGCTAGAACTTACAACCCTCAAATGACTCACAATCATATAAGGTACATTTCTTGAAGAAAAAGTTCAGTTATCGGGGTCCTAGCTGAAATATATTATGTGGGTAAAAATGTCTACTTAGGAGGCTGGAGCGATAGTACAGCGGGTAGGGCATTTGCCTTGCATGCAGCTGACCCGGGTTCTATCCCTGGCATCCCATATGGTTCCTCCAAGCACCGCCAGGAGTAATTCCTGAGTGCAAAGCCAGGAGTAACCCCTGAGCATCGCTGGGTGTGACCCAAAAGGAAAAAAAATGTCTACTTAGCCTAATTCTACTTCCTTATTTGAGCTATCACTTGCCTCTTTCCCTACCTGACATAAGCCTGATACTAAAGCAAGAGCCCCTTTTAATTCTTGATTGCATAATACACATCACACATATTTTTGACATCTCAAAAAAAGTCAAAATATTTATAAAGAAGATGAGTATTTCAATAACAATGGGAAAGCTGCTAGTCATTTTCCTGTGATAGTAACAGCAGGAATTCAATTAAGATTTAATAAATCAATTAAACTTCATTTCACTTCAAAGCATTTTAAAATGTTTTCTAACACTGACTTTAAAAATCTATTTAAGTCTCTTAAAAACTAGTTACTTGAACACAAATGAAGGCTATGGATGAACGCAGAAATGCTTCTACACCCCTAGCAGAGTGACCCTCATCTACTCACCTATAGCCCCAAAGGAGAGCACTTCTTTAGGATCCATCTGGAGTGGGAGAGCTCTCCAGTCCTCAGTCTCAATTTTAGATGATGCTCCATTTTATCTGGGGGTCTCTGAAAGGATACACAAAACCAAAACCGAACAAACTATGGGAAGAGACTAGAGACATTCTGGAAATTGCAGATGAGGTGAGAGGATACAAATTTGTTTCAGCTTGGAGGGAGAACCGTGTCAAGTCTGTAAGGTTGATTAGCAAAAAGCATGGAAAGAACAACTTGAAGCCACAACACACGGCCCACTGGGATTCACTCATACAGGCCTTGGCATGGTGCCTTGAGCACTGTGACTCTCTGGGGGCTCAACCAAACAACTCCAGCACCAAGGTGATATCAATGGCTGCTCCTATCAGTGCCCTATAGCCGAGCATTTGGCAGGAAGCAGCACCAGATTTAGACACTGGGATGGGAGTATAGCTGTTTCACTATGCTGGACACAATGCACCAAGAACAGGAGATGGAGAAATGGTACAGCCCAGAGTCCCCCCTGTAGGCAGATAAAGTAAGAATCTGGCAGCATAATTCAGGTATCAGGATGGTTTACAAGCTTCCTGGATGCTTTAAGGAACAGTTGAAGTGGAGATGCAGTGCTCCAATGCGAGCACTTACGAACTTTTGACAACAGTTCGCATTTGAACGTGCATATACATTTAAGATGCAGTGGAGTCTGTTAAAACACAGACCCTATTCTGATAGGTCAGGGATAAGAGTCTGAGGATCTGATTTTCTAAAAATGTTCTTTCGTGATACTGATGCCTCTCTCTGTAAACTACCTTTAAGTAGAAAAGGGATCTAGAAAGATCAGGCAGGTAGGTAATTCCAGAGTTGGGTGAGCAGATAAGCAATGACGTGTACATTTTGCTACTTCGAGAATTCTGAGCACCATATGAAATTTCTGGCACACAGTAGGTGGTTAATAACTGTCTGAAATAAATATGAGTTAAGGAAACAACAATGACTTTCTGAATAATAAATATCAATTATTTATAGTTAGGAATGGTTACTGTTTTTTTTTCTTGATGGGGGTAGGGAGTAGTTTGGGCCATACCATTGTACTCAGGGATTACTTTTGGTGGTGCTAGGGGACCATATGCGATGCTTGGGATCGAACTGGATTGCCCACGTGCAAGGCAAGTGACTTAATCCCTGTACTATGGCTCTAGCCTCTAGGAACTTTTTTACGTGGTCAATTTAATTTTATTATAGTCAGAGTTCAATACCCCTCAAAAAAATGAAGATGTGATCATCATCCTTTAGGCTCAAAAAAATTAATATAAATAATATTCATCATGACTTAATAAGCACTAATCATCTCCAGGCATTATGCTTAACACTTGATGTAGATTTAGCCCTTGAAACAATCACTGAGTAAGCAATATCATCTTAAATTTGTAATCAAGGGCACCAAGGCTCAGAAGTGTTTGGTTGAAGTTACACAAACAGCAGTAGCTAAGACTGACCCTTGACTGGGTCCTATGTTTTGTCTCTGAAAATCTGCTTACTCTCTTTCTACCTGGCAGTCATCATTCTTATTTCCAGCATACTCTGCTACTGGGTTCAATAAACACATTTTCTTCCATCTTTAATCATCACTCTTCAAAACAAACTAATAATAATAATAATAATAACAACAACAACAACAACAATCTTCTATGGGTACCTGGCCTTGTCCCAAGTTCTCCATGTTCAAGTCTGGCATCAATCCAGTCTTTAAAATATTCAACAGGAAGAACAGACATAAGTTTTGACTTCAGCAAAATAATAGAATCATCTCTTGTCATTTAACTCAGCATAGAAATTATTTCACACCTGTTCACACATTCACAAGAAGTCAAAGAAAATTCATCAATAAACAAAGAAGTAATAACCTCTAGATACCCTGGAGGAGAGCTAGGTGGTGACGTGTGGTTTGTGTGGTTAACACATTTGCATGAAGAGAATGCAGGGGAGCAACAACATCTGGACCAAACATTTTCTAGGTACATTAACCCAGATTCTGGTACAGTAGATATTATCTGTTTTGTTTTCTCTGTGATAAAGAAATGGAGTAAGTTTGTGGCTGTTAAATCTAATAAGATCCTTAGGCTTAGCAAATATATATATATATATATATATATATATATATATATATATGATAAATGGGCTGGAGAAACTGCATAGTGGTAAGGCACTTGTCTTTCATGCAGCCAACCTGAATTCAATCCCTCGCACCACATAGGGTCCCCCAAACCCCACCAGGAGTGAGCCATGTGTTCCACAGGTATGACCCCACCATCTCTCCAAAAAACCCAAATATGTATCTCTAGTACTTCATCTGTATTGTGATTTACAAAAAAAAAATGGTAACAGGCTGGCATTGAGCAAAACAAAATAAGTGCCCCTCTATCCCAGATATTTAGAGAAGTGCTGGTTCAGAGCCAGCTTTTGCAGAGCCAATATACAAATGGTGTTCAGCAGTGACACTAGACTTCCTGGCCATTTATGCAGTAGTCTGTATGTGTTTGGGGGCTTTAACTTTAGATATTCACTTTTTTTGCAGTTCCTAGGATTCCAACCATGTGCAAATCAACACATGCACAGGAAGGCAGATGCTAATAAACCAGGTTAGCTGCTAGAGACTTACAGGGATATGCTGAAGAATCATCATAGGTATACCTCTCCGAAGAGATAACTACTCAAGAGTAAGTGCACAATACTGAGTCAGTGCACATAGCCCTTCTTCAGTATGCTTTACCCAGCACTCAGAACAGATTCATGTAGTTCTTACTCCTGTTACTTCTTGCCAGGGGGGACAGCAAATGACAGATCTCCTGATCTCTTCAGTCCTGTTCTCATTCCTGGGAGAGGTTAGATGACATATCTAAGCGAATTTGGGAGATGAATTAGATGTATATAACCTAGTTCATTTTCTTGAGAATTAGTTATTGCATACAAGATTTGATAGGGGCAGATCTCCAGGAGTAGAGCAATCCTCAGTTGCTATTTTCCTGTATGGACCTTAATCCTGGGGTTTCGAAGTAGGAAAGCAATTGTTTTCATGTACCGTGAACTATTACTCCAGTAACAGCTTCATTAGAGCATGAGCTGACATTTTCTCATCTTCATCTTCATCAGTTGACACTGTAGTTGCTCTAAATTGGTTTAAAATTTGGGCAGTGAATAAAGGGATATTAATACTTATTTTTATTGAGTCTTCAAGTTACAAAGGTGCGTATAATTGAGTTTCAGAGCATATTGTTCCAACACCAGTCCCTTCATCAGGGCCCACTACCCTTCTCCACTAATGTCCCCAGTCTCCTTCCTGCTCCCAGTCTACCTCTGTGGCAGGTACTTTTCTCTTCCCCCTCTGTCCTAGTGTTCCCTTCCCTAACTTATCACCCCCACCTCTGTCCCAGTGGCAAGCTTCCTACTGAAGACCAGTTCTGCTCTTCTTTTCTATTGCCTTTGGGCATTTGGTTATTTCCCTATGACATTTCTTTACTTCCCAGATATGAGAGAGATCATTTCATTCTGAGTCTGCTCATCTCTCTCTGGCTGATTTCACTCAACACGATAGTCTCCAGACCCATCCACGTTGCTTCAAATTGCATGACTTCATCTCTTCTTACAGTTGAGTAGTATTCCATTGTGTATATGTACCATAATTTCTTTATCCATTCATCTGCTTGTGGGCATTTGGGTTGTTTCCATATTTTGGCTATTGTGTATAGTGCTGTAATAAACAAAGGAGTGCAGATGTTTTTTGCAGTATGTTTTGGGGTCCTTGGGATACATTCAAAGAAGTGAACTTGCTGAGTCATATGGAAGCTCAATTCCTAGTTTTTTGATGAATGTCCATATCGTCTTCCAGAAAGGCTGGACCAGTCAACATTCCCACCTTTCCCCCGCATCTTTGCCAGTACTGGTTATTGTTATTTTTTTTTGATGAGTGCCAGTTTTATGAGGTAATATTTCATTGTTGTTTTGCATTTCTCTGATAGTTAATGATACTGAGCAATTTTTTCATATGCTTTTGGGTCATTTGTATTTCTTCTTTGAAGAAGTTCCTGTTCATCTCTTCTCCACGTTTTGATAGGCTTCAATTATTTTTGAATTTTTTCTTGTAGAGGTCTACCACTGCATTATATATCTTGGGTATTAACCCTTTGTTGAATGAGTGGTGGGGAAATAATTTCTCCTAGTCTATGTGCTCTCTTTGTATTCTAGTCATTGTTTCTTTTGAGATACAGAAGCTTCTTAGTTAATACAGTCACATTTATTTATCTTAGCTTCTACTGTACTGGCCAGTGGTGTTTGATCCTTGAAGATGCCTCTAGCATCAGTGTCATGGAGATTTCTGCCTATATTTTCCTCTATGTAACTTATGGATTCAAGTCTGATATAAAAGTCTTCAATCCAATGTAACTTTTGTATATGGCATTAAAAAAGGTTGAGTTCCTTTCTCTCTCTCTTTTTTTATGCATATAGCCGACCAGTTTTCCCAGCATCACTTGCAAAAGAGGCTTTCCTTGCTCCATTTCATATTTTTTTCTTCTTTATCGAAGATTAACTGACCATATGCCTGAGGGCTTATCTCTGGGTGTTCTACTTTATTTCATTGGTCTGAAGGTCTCTTCTTATTCCAGTGCCACACTGTTGTAGTTTCTACTGCTTTATAGTTCAGTTTGAAGTTGGGAAAAGTGATGCCACCAACTTCTTTTTCCTGAAGGATTGCTTTAGCTATTCGGGTGGGGCTATTGTTCCATATGAATTTCAGGAATGCTTGATCTATTTCTTTGAAAAATGTCCTGGATATCCTTATAGGAACACATGGAATGCTTTGGGGAGTGAAGGAGTATTATTTATTGGGCTCTAATATATCCCCACATGGTTATGGCTGCACACTGTTGTCTTGTCTGGCAGCCTATTTCCACCTACATTTTCAGTTCCCTGCATTCAATTCCTCACACAGGGTCAGCAGATTTTGAGTCACTTGGTGACTAATTATTCTGATACCTAATCTGTTCCCTTCTGCCAAGCTGGAGCTAGTTTATGTCCACTTCTGCCTGCATAACTCTTGGCATGTTTCTTCTCAAACTGAGTCCCACCTAAAACTAAAAAACATCTTTCCAGGTTTTTGAAGACCAATTAAACTCATACTTTGTGACATGTCATTGTGGAAAACAAATACAAGGACTTTGGAAGCAAAAGGAAGAAGAAAATTAAGTTTTCACTCTTATAAAAAGTATTAAGAATGTAATGTCTTGCTGTTTCTCTGGGAAATTCAGGTAAGCAGGGAAAAAGCTTATCCCTGTTCGAAGAAGGTCCTTTCCCTTTATGAACACAGGAGGGGCATTGAAGCTTCCAGTTCATCGCTCTGGAGATTCAGTTACACGTCACTCTTGTTACAATCTTCTATGACCATACTTTTTCCTTTGGGTCACTGGAGCAGTGACTAATCTGCCTGTGATCACTATCTACTTGCTCTCAGCCATAGTCTGGCTTGCTTTTGCCTGAAGTCTTCTTTAGTGGTGATGGTTGGAGCCTGGCTGAGCTTCAGAGGAATGACAATCCTTCGGTTTCTTGTCACCATGATGACATGGTATGCTTCCTCACAGGCCCTTGCCCATGCCAACTACTCTATCTTTGTATCACCCTCCATATGGTATTTTGACATATTACTTTATATTACAGAAGAAACCCTTAAGTCCCTTGATATTTTTGATTGTCAGCATTTTCTAGTTTTGTCAAACTTTTCTAGTCCAAACATCGTTGAATGTAAAAAATGCACTGATAAGGTTGGGAGATAGCTCAAAGGATTGGAGGACATGCTTTGCATGTGGGAGGCCTGGGTTTTATGCCCAGTACTATATGTTCCCTGAGCACTGCCCAAAGAAGCCCCTGAGCACTGGCTAGGAGTCACCTCTGATCCACTACTGAATGTAAATCAAAAACCAAAACAAAGAAGCATTAATAGATAAAATTATAGATTCTAGGTTTAGAAGATCACTTACCTTACAAATTATGAATAAATTGCCCAAGGTAGGATGAACCAAGAGTAACATATTCATACATAAACATAATTATAGCAATTGTAGAACTAGACTAAAATGTAATGTTAATGTGAGGAAGAGAAGGAAACATAAGAGTTTTGCAAAACTTGCAGTCAGAGAGGTAATCCCGCAGGTAAGGATCTTGCCTTCCATGCATCTGACCTGGCTTCAATCTCTAGTATCCTATATGGTCCCCAAACCTGCCAGGAGTGATCCCTGAGTGTAGGTTTCAGGTGTAAAACTTGAGCATCACGAGGTGAGGCCCAAACACACACACACACACATACACACACACACACACACACACATTCTCAAAACTTAATACAAAATAAGAAAATATTCAATTGAGTAATAAGCTACTTGATCAACTCAGCAGTCTTGGACGCTGAGAAAGAGAGGCAGTCCAATACAAATTCCTTTGGTGTTACAGTTCTTCCTCTACCTGCTAGGCTACTGGCATTGGAGCAGGGTTAAGCCATGCATGTGCTGTGCAGCACATTGTAAGGGAGGTGAAAATCAGCAAGCAGGGAATTCATTATTCTTGAGCATTTTTCTCTGCACATGACCAGCTTCTGCATGTACTTGGAGAAGAAACAACCCTATTAAAATGTCTTTGAAAAGTTGAAAGCTAATGAACAAACATTAAAGAAATGGGGCGGGGTGGGGGGGGGTGGCATTCTCTAGTTTATCCAGGGAATGAGCAGACTTAATTGTCATTCCAGCATGGGGCTGCTGGGCACCCAGCTCCTTTCACTCTGGGAAGAAAACAAATCCCCAAGTTGCTACTGAGCCAAACTTAAAGGCCAGTCAGGAAATGAGCAGCACTCCCGAATGGGAAAGCCTGGATCCCTGTGTTTTCTAAAGTAAACAAAAGATCTGCAGAAGTATTTCCTTGCACTATTTGGCAAGAGAAAGAAGCACCTGGAGAGTGAGTTAGGAAGAGAAAGTATATAAGAAATGGGAGTAAAACACGGGTGGTTATAATGAAGCTTTGTCTCACTAATCTCCAGAGCCCAAGAGTTCTATTAGGGAACAAAGCTGCACATGAAGAAATGTGCAGGACTGGTTGATTAAGATTGCATTTGTGCAAAGGATAAACAGAACAAACACATTTCTGGATCTTGCATGTTATCTGTCATTGGATTAAAATAAAAAACTTAAAAATATCTTTTAGAGAGTCCAAATGGAATATGTGCATTAAAATAAATGAGGGCTGAAAAAAAGAAGTATGAGCAATGAGAAAAGCAATTATCCCTGGAGAAAGAAATTTCCTTGCTCCATGTGGCATGTGAGGCTGGTAATTTCAGCCATTCTCTTTTAGGTGATTTCCAGCGAGTTTCAAATGCTGCTTGAGGGGACTGTCTCAGCTCACCTGAGGGAGAGGGGCATAACTAAAGATGTATGAAGAGCTATCACGTTCTTTATGCCAAATATTCTGTTCAGCAGGACAGCCTCAGGAGAAAAGACGAGTTACTCTTGGGAGGCTGGAGGTGAGAGATGAAATGAGGCAGCAATTGCGTGGTGTTGCTTATGTTAAGTAACTTGTTTAAAAAATGGGGGGGAATGAATGTAACTGAAATCAACAGTATCTTATTAATTTAAGATATCATGCAGTTTTACCCCCTTTCGCAATGGAAAAGGCTCAAAGACCCTAAAGATGATGCCTATTACAGTGTGGGTTTTGATTTAACAAAATTTGCTCATATTTAAGCTTAGTATTTCCTTTTTTGCAATGATTTAGGAAGTGCCACAGTGGGAGCAATGAGTTAAATACACTGCTGATGAATTTGTATAAGCATAACAAAACTCATAGTTTTTCTGGACCAAACTCCAATCAGCCAAGGAGGAGAGTGGATTCTTGGGGCTTTGTAGGAGGCAATCAATGGCTCACTTAATTTGGTGGTTCACTTCACATGGCTCACTTAACATCTGACAGAAAAGCATGCATCTTCTGGGTTCCAGGCTTTACTTAGTGTCTATCTGGTGGAGAAAAATCAAAGCTGCATGTCACCGGAATCTTAAGGACACAGCTATCTGGGCACTCTTTGTGACTCTCTTCAGTTCATGAGCCTAAGCATTAATTTTCTTTTCTTTAGGTAATGTCCGTGTGTATTTATTCATTTACCTGCCTCCAGCTATTCCTCACTCAAGGTCAAGTGGGTATGGAAGGACATCCACCAAAAAAGCCAAAGTCACTGCTTTAAACTCTTGGACAAGTTGTAGGACCTTACAGTTTGTCTCAGGGGTTAGCTGAAGGTGGGCTGCCTTTGACCATCTGGAGGTTTTAATATGTTCCATCCGTCTCATGCGAACGTGGCTTGTCAGAGTTAGGGTCGCTGTGCCCCAAGACTCTTCCGAGTGCTGCTCAGGGGAGCTGTGCTTTGCAGCCTCCTGGGCAACTCCGGCAGGTGCAGTTGCCTTTTCAATTTGATGCTATTTTTCTTAGCCTCTGCAGGCGCTCACAAGCAGAACTATTATTACTTGCTTGTTACTGCATGTTGCTGATTCATACTCAGAGGAAAAAGTAATTTTGTCTTCAACACCTCTTCCCTGTCATTTAAGGCATATGTTAATGAAAGACAGATTTTGGCATCCACTCTCCTCTGTAATTTTGAGGCCACAATATAGATTCATTATAAATGAAGACACAACTGTTATTTTACTTCTATTTATATTTATAACTACACCAAAGCCATCTTGCAGGTACCTTTGTGCCTCTCAAATCCCAAACCATATTCCAAGAAGTGCTCAACATTTCATGCTTGAATTGTCATTAATGTGGTGTTAATGTATAGACAATGTTTTAAATAAAGATGCTTTCTCTCATATTTTATTATTGACTTTCCCTGAATTCACATATTTTAGATCATGCCACAGCTGAATCCCTCCGAAGACATTTTAAGGGCTTTTTCTCCCCTTGTAGCGCAGACTGATTTTTTTCCCCCTTGAAGTGAGGAGTACGCAAGTGATGCCTGCTGGCGGGGAGCCAAATGGAAGGCTGGGGCGGGAGGGGCTTGAGCAGAAGGAAGCCTATGCAGAATGCTGAAAAGAACAGATCTGAAAGCTTTTGCTTTGTCATTCCTCTCAGTTCCTTTCCTTGCCACTTTGTAAGTGGGGGACAAGCACAACCTACTTACTTCAGAGAATCGCCAGGTCTATAATCAGCCTTAACCTTGAAGGTCCTCTGACCCTAATCCCAGTCACAGTGCAACACTCACCCCACTTCACTCAGGATGTGTCTTTCTTTGGCATTTTTGCTGAGCAACATGGGAGCCAATGAAGATAAAAGTGCACTGCTGAAGGGTTTCGGAGATGGCTCAGCAGAGAGGGGCACAGGAGGACTGCCATTTGAACTCCAGCACCATAGTGCTCCCTGAATATGATTGGGTATGGTCCTGGGGGGGCACCTAGCAACACAGGGCCATAGTAAGCTCCACATCCTCAGACCCTGGCACTGAACCACAAGGCCGGGCCATCACTGCAAATGAACTCTGAGCTCCCTGTGCCTCACTCTCCTTGCCACCAAAATGCACTATTCCTTTTGGGGGCCTCCCAAACAGTACTCAAGGAAGCTGGGAGGCCCATCCTGGCGATTCTTTGGCTCATAGCTCAATGCAAGGGCCTGAGGATGGGGTACTGCTCTGGTCCTGTGGTGCTGGGGATTACCTGGGACACTGCAGCAGTGCTCAAGGACCTCCAGGGCTGTGGTGCATGATGCTTGGAGAACCATGTAGTGCCAGGGATTGAACAATAGTCAGCAGCATGCAAGGCATGTGCTTAATTCCATACACTCTCTTCAGCCTTCAAAAATGCATTGACAAGAGTGGAGGTCCAATTCGGGCCCAAATTGTGGTTCTCCTATTGGTTTAGCAGTGATATTCTGGGCAACTTACCAATATCATAGAGTCACAGTCTAATGCTACAAGGAAAACCTAACTCCTAGACAGAAGAAGAAAAGGAGAAACAACTAAGTACATATACTATGGTATATAATAAACAACGGAGCATTTGGCTAAATACAGAGTAGCTAACTAGTTTCATAGGGCCCAGGACCCATGCTTCCTGTCTGACTCGCAGAGGCAAAATTTTCCAAAGCATCTTACTGTTTTTCTTACAAGATATCATAAAACCATTGAAAAAGTTTCTGTTACTCTGTACGCAACCCCGTTGACTGTAAATTCTGTTATTAATAACAACACCTCACATATATTCAGTGCTTTGGAATTTACAATGCGCTTTCACAAGTGTGGAAAAATACCCACACCGACATGTCAGCTACTGATGACTAACAGTGGCAGGAAGCAGAAGGAGCTTCTGCTCTGAAAGGGGTCTATTAGTGATGCAAATGTAAGTTATCTGCACTTGTGAGGAACATAATAAACATTAAAACCAATTAGAAGTAACAATGTGTGATATATTCAGGCTTCAGAACTTGGCTTTAATTAGTTGAAAAACCAAAGGATGGAGCAGAGAAGTTTGGGGGGACAAATTTGAGTCACCTGAAGCTTAATAGCTGAAATGGTTAGATGACCAGGAGGAAGGCTCTTTGCTTATGAGTGAATTTTCATGTACAGTCCAGAGTAATGAGTTTGATTATATAATGACAGAAAACTTGATGTGGTCATAACCGAAACACAACGCATATGGAACCGAGACAAGCCAAGCAGGTTAAGTTCTCAGAAATCAGTATTAACTTGTGTTTCAATACAACATATGTGTCATACTGAATGCAAAACTTTTAATAATAGAAGCTGTTAGGTTGGCTTCCTCGCAATCTTCTAAAACAGCTCTTCATGTGTGTGAGAAGTTTTACATTTGGAAAATGCTCAAAAGTGAATTTTTAGCCAGGGAGAAAAATGGAGGGTGCATTTTCAATACAGTGTATTTCATTGTTTCCATATTGTAAGAAGATGAAAGAACGCATTTTCTGGTAAAGAAAGAGAATGGTCTTTTTGAAATTCATCTCTCTCAGAAGATAAATTTTTAAACAGCAAACTGGCTATCTAACTGGCTCTTGCTTTATGAATGTGAAGGGACCATTCGGATTTCTTGCAGTTATCAAATAGTTCAAATGAATACCCAGAAACATCTATTACTTCCTGCTTTCTAATTACCTACAGGCAATATTTTAAATCTATTTTTTTTGTCTTTTCCCCTTAGACCAGGTGTACATTTGTGACTACCACAAACTCTTAGTTTGGGGTTGGTTCAGGTAGAGCTAAGAGCAAGAAGGGCAAGGCTAGCAGAGGACACTGCTGGGAGCGGGCCTCCTGGAGCCGGGCAGAGGAGGATGATGCTAGACAGCACCCTAAAGAGCATCCATTTTTTTGTCTCACAGTCCAAATTTGGTTGATGTATTTTTGAAGTTTCTAAAGGTTAACTATATGCTGTAATACATTACAGAAAGACACGAAGCCTGAATTTCACTGTGCCAGTCAAGAGGTTGGCTTGGATCTGCTATTTAGGACTGAGAGAGACAGTACAATTTACATGTGTGAGAATGTGAGAATAATTTTACCTTCTGTTGTTTTTAAAACCACCTTGGGCCATGATTTTTAAATTGAGACACAAGAAGATCTGCTGGGGTTCCCATAGCAACATTAACTTATCTAACTGCCCTTGCTGTATGTAAAACTTTCATTACTAGCTTGGCTTTTAAATGTATACTCTAATTAGGAAGCATGACTGAACTGAGGCTCAGGCAAATTTTAGCCTTTCATTTACTGATTGATGCACATGTAAACAGGTACCTTGATACCTTCTGTCTGAGGACTTACAACTAAGAAATTATACGAGAAAAACTAATGTGATCTCCTTTGCCCCTGATCTTTGACCTCACTGTATTTCATTCCAACTTCAACACTCTCTCTGAATACATTTAAAACATGCTATGGCTAGGATAAGATGAAAACTAAAACAAACTAGCCTTATACGGTTCTGGCTCAGAGATTACAACCGACATGCCATCTATTTAAGGGCAATCCCTAACCCATCTTTGCTCCATTATTCTTCATCACGAATATCCTATGCTAAAGAGACTTGTCATCGCATGAGAACTTACAGTCAAGGATTAGCCCAATACCCACTTCCAATCAGAACCCAGACTCTTCCCCATTCCTTCATAGAGCTGATCTTTCCCTTTCTTCAGAACTGTTACTACTATTGACTGCTATTACCACTATATGAAGTATTATTTGTTTACTTTATTTTTTGTTTATCTGGGCCACATCCAGCAGTGCTTGGGTGTTACAATCCTGCATTAGTGCTTGAGGGTCACTCCTAGAGATGCTCAGGGGATGATGTGGTGCCAGGGATTGAAGTTGGGCCTCCTGCATGCAAAGCCTGTGCTGCATTCATTACCTCTCCAGTCCCTGAAGTGACGTTTGTGTCTACAAATACCATCTTTATATTATTGAGGGCATCTTTCCCCTCTTTTCTTGATTTTCCTTTGAGGAACTTTCCTCCATTCCACTTCTTATGGTGGTGCCATCAATGGACACATTGAAGTTGGCACACACAACTTTCACATATCACTGGTGGCTCAGTGTGGTTCAATTAACACACAACTTTCACATATCACTGGTGATAGGGATTTTCATGCTTTATTTTACCAGCTACCTTCTATTCATACTTCCTAAAGAAATGACTGGGTCTTTATTTACTGTATTACTTATAAATCCAGTACAATATAAGTACTCAATGTTGTGTAACAAGTTAAAGGCCAATGCCAGAAATTCTATTTTTATAAAGTGAAATTTACATGCCAACTTATAACCTTTTTGATGCGATGTGGCAAATTATAAACTATTTTTGTTGCTGTTTTGTTTTGGGGCCACACACAGCTGTGCCTGGCGGCTACTGCAGCCACAGTGGTTGGATGGTTGCTCCTGAAGATACTTAGGAGACCATGTAATGCTTGGGATCAAACCAGGACTCTCACATGCAAAGCATAGGGTCTCGCTTTTGGCATTAAATCCTTGGCCTGATAATTAAATTTTTAACTGCTATAATTTAAGAATTTTCTACTATAGCAATTACTTAAAGAGAACTTGTAGGGAAACAGTGACAGTACAGCGGGTAGGGTGTTTGCCTTGCATGCACCAGAACTGGATTCAATCCTGGGCACTCAATATAGCCACCAAGTCCTGCCAGAAATGTTCCCTGAGTGCCAAGTCAGGAGTAAGCCTGAGCCTCCACAGGCGTGTGGCCCCCAAACTAAGTTAAATAAACAAATAAAGAGAACTTGTAACAACTTGTATATCGAATACACTGAAAATAATATTAGCATGGGTCACACCCAATCTTAGGAAAGAGAAACAAAATTTTATTTTTTTAATCATCAGCTTTTGAATTAAAATGAAAAGTCTGAAGAAAAATTGACCAAAAAAATAAAAAATAATACACATTCATCTCGGTCAGGTGACCTGCCTGGAAACAAGAAGAGTTGGCAAGCTACTATCAGAGAGCTATAGAAAGAAGCCAATTGTGTTTGATAAACACACTTAAACAAAACAGACGGTTTTCTTCTACTTCTAAAAAATGGCAGGTTATGAGTTCTCAGAATGATATGACTTAGTGGTTTAATCAAATAGTTTTAAAAAATTCAAAGAACAGAAGCTGGAAAGACAGTACAGTGGGTAGGGAGCTTGTCTTATGAACAACTAATCTGAGTTTGATCACTGACACCCCATAGTCTCCTGTGCCCCACCAGGGGTAAACCCTGAGCACAGAGTCAGAAGTAAGCCCTGAGCTTATGCTGGGTATGGTACCAAAACCAAAACAAAACAAAAACTCAAAGAAAAACAACAAAAAAGTTTAGACATAATAAATTTAAACAAGCTTGAGTATACTAAGTTCTGAGAAGCAGAATAGGGTGCATTCTTCAGATCACTTGCATGGGCTCAGTATGCACAAAGGAGCTCACTTATGATAATTTAGCAGGGTATATAAAGTCTCTCCTTTTCTTATGACTTTCCAAAAGTATAAACTTTACAGAAATCTTCAAGTAATGCAGTCCTCTTCTCTTCTTAACATGATACATAAGTTCAAACCATGAGAAAGAAGAGAAAATGCTGATTCGAGCTTTTCTGAGTCAACAGTTAGTGGTTTAAGGAGCTTGCCTTGAACTCATACTTGGTGTTATTTTCACTTTTTTTCCTTCTATTAATTTGTCTGTACATATAATGGTTTCTGGAATTTGCCTTGAACCCACACTCGGTGCATTTTCACTTGTTTCTTTCTATTGACTTGTAATCGACGATCAACCAGATTTTGCTTCTCTTCTAAACCAGCCTTGCAGAACATATCATGGACTTCTCCTGTAAGTAAAAAATGGCAACCAAATGTATGACATATTACTGTAAAGAAGTCAGAAACAATGGAACATGAATGGAAGCATTATGCAACTAAATTTCATTTATACCAAGAAACGGGCCGCGCGACATCTTATCAGGACATATTTTTATGATATCTTATTATCTCATTCCTACTCTGGACAAACTTGCAGGCTATTGCATATAGCCTGCCCACAGGGCAAAGTCTGGCAAACTCCCCGTGGCGCACCAAATATGCCAAATACCAGTAACAATGATGGGTCTCATTCTCCTAAAGAGCCTTGAATATAATCTCAGGGCTAGGAAGAAAGAGATGTTACTGGGGCCTGCTCGAGGCAATCGATGAATGAATGAAAAAAAAAAACCAAGAAACATTCTCTATTACAAATTATTAAAGGAAGACTATGAAATCAAGTGAAATCTTTTTCACATTAGTGTGCCAATTTTCTTGAAGCTGCTGGTCGAAGAGTTCACAGACTGAAGAAGCACCCTTCTCTGAGCAGACTACTACCTCTAGAGCTCATGAACTTGAGCGTCTGTCAATTACAGACCTCTGGTAAATGAGGGAGAGCTTCAAGAGCCCTAAAGGAATCTGCAACCATTGATCAGGGCATAAGATCTAGGCAACACCTTTCTTCCTTATGTAAGATTCATGGTTTTTCTAAGCTTAAAAAATTTTGATATTGCACAAAATGAAAGAAATATTAAGTATAAACAGACTAAAACAGCTGACAGAAATAGATACACAACACTGCTGGTTGAAGTTTTCAATATTTTGAAAGGTGCCCCTTCTCTACCTCTCTAAATTTGTTGACTTGAAGAGACCTCAAATGGCACATTATAAACATCCTTATATAAGTTCAAGGAAAGTCCTTGAATACAGGATTCATTTTAGATGTTTTTTTAAAATGAGAAACTGACAAGAGATAAATTATTTTCTATAGATTCTTAGAATTAAATTTCTTCCTTTGGCTATGACATGTCATCATTTTTTTTTCATCTCAGGGCTAATACTACCTCCAAAATGGAACAGAGAATACCTTCATTTGGGTCTAAGGATGAAACAAGTGATTCTTTAAAGCAGTTTCCACTGGAAAAATATTAAAAGGCAAAAAGGCCATTTTCAAATTTTTACATAGAACACAGTCAGCAAAGTTTGAAAACATCCAATATTTAATCAACTACTGTAGCCTCATTTTTAGAGCTTTTGAGCTTCTCCCTGAAATAATAACCACAGAGTTTTTATAACTAATAATTTCTTCTTACAGGTAAGCATACCTTCTGTAAAGAAATATGCTCTGGTGCCATCTCCTCGAACATAAAAATTTTCAGATAAACAATGTCCTAAAAAAAAAAAAGGAACTTAGTGTTTGTTAAAACAAAAACAAGAACAAAAAACTTGACAATATGCAAAGCATTCCTTATGACATTCCATTCAACACCCTTTCCACCTGTTATAGGCAACGAGGGTGACCGCTGATAAAAAAAACCCTCAGACTCATTATGTGTCTGACTTTGAAATAATTTTTGGGTGCTGTGTATTCAGAAAACTCTTATTGCTGCAAAACTTTTAGTGACCCCCCCCCCCCAACATCAGTTATGTCCCCAGATCTGTGACCCATAATTTAAGAAACCAGGCTTTATAACCCATGAAATAACTACAGGGGTTAAGGTGTTGCATGAGGTCAACCCAGTTTGATCCCCAGCACTGCCTATGGTTTCCTTAAGCACCATCAGGGCTAATCCATGAACACAGAGCCAGGAGTAATCCCTATGTAAGCCCATGTGGCTCAAAGACCCTACCCCACCCCACAATAAAAACAAACAAACAAATAAAAAACCAACTTCAAGCAGAATATACTATTACCACTTTTAAATCGAAGTTGAGTCTTATCATATCTTCCATAGTCCCGAAATAACAGCATTCCCCCAGGTTTCAGTAACTTGCTCAGTCGGTTTATAACACTTTGCATCCTTTGAAAACAAAGCAAGGTTACTCTGCTTACTGAAACCTTGTTTCACATGCTACACTTAACCTTCTTAAAGATGATGTAAGAAAAGCTCAATAAAGCCAAATTACTCTAAATATGAGCATAAGGGTCATAAAAACAAATATTTTACATAGAATGGAAAAGAATGCAAATTTGCTAAATTATTAGATTAAAAAGGTACAGAGTGGTATATAGAAATCACCCAAATGACCAGTACTAACTTCACAAGGTTCACAGAGGTTGTCAACACCAAAATGCAAAACCACAGACATTTCCTGATATTTACAGCAAATTAAGGTAGCTTTCGAGCCAGATAAAAACTAAAGTCACTTTATATTCTTTGCAAGATAGATAAAAGATAGAGCCATGCCAAATTGTACACCGTCAAATGAATCATTTTTCCTCCAAAATGAGCTCCTTTTTCCTCCTGATTATTTAGTTTAAAGATAGCATCATTCACCAAAGTATAGAACCTCAGAGAAATCTTTGATCCCTTTCACTTTTCTCTTCTGCTATTCTCTCCATGATCATTTGATCATCAAATTGTACTTCTTTTTTTTAAATGACATCTTTGATATTTTCTCTTTTGTTTCCCATTCATTCTCCCTTACTGTAAACTCCTATCTTCTTAGGGATGGAAACAGAATAGCTTCTTAACATGTTTGATTATTCTCCCTGTCATTTCTTCCTGCATGTTACAGATTTTGTTTAACATGGTTTTGTTGGGCAAGAGAGATAGTACCAAAGGGAAGTCACTTTCCTAGCACCACAAATGATCTCCCAGGCAGCCCCTGCAGGGGGGAAAGCTTCGGGGTGTGTCACCTTCCAACATCCCCCCCCCAAAAAAAACCTACCCCCAAATGATGGTTTTGTCAAATTGTCCCTTTGCTCAAAAATTTTCATGATTTTAATTCATACAATAAACATCTTAATTTCTTACATTGAGACACCTTAAGAGCTACAAATGACCTCAACTGATCTTTCTACTATCTTTCAACTAATCTTCCCTAATCTTAAGCATCTCCTCTAGTCAAATGTTACAAGCTTGCTCTGAGCAGTAGATGCCTTCACTCATGTGATTTCCCCTCAGAGAATTCTATTCTCCTTACTATTTAAATCATATTTGCATGGCAAGCCTTTATTTAATTTCTTTGTTTACTTTACTGATGCAGTTCCCAGTCAAAGACTGCAACACCTTCGAACAGATCCTGATTTAATGTTCTTTTGGTTAAGTGTTCATGGCCTTTACGTGTGATTATGGACGAGAGATGGCAAAAATTTAAAATGTTTTAGCGATGCTGGGGGGCTGAGAGTGGCTGTTTATAGAGCTCTACTGAGAAAAGCTCAGCAGGAATGACCAGCAAAGTACAAAATCAGCCCTCAGTATCTGCCTTCTTAAGACAGCAATAAAGGGGAGCATGTCTGGATTCCCTGCAACTTTTGCTTTATCTAAGCAGCATACAACCTCTGAATATTCTGTTTTTTCAAAATGAGGAATTCGGATCATATAATCTACAAATTTCTCATTGATTAGAATAATGTGTGTGTGTGTGTGTGTGTGTGTGTGTGTGAGTGAGTGTGTAGCACTGTAGCACTGTCTATAGCACTGTCTTCTCATTGTTCATCGATTTTTGCTCGAGCTGGCACCAGTAACGTCTCCACTGTGAGACTTGTTACTGTTTTTGGCATATCAAATACGCCATGGGGAGCTTGCCAGGCTCTGTCATGTGTGCGGGATACTCTCGGTAGTTTGCCGGGCTCTCCAAGAGGGATGAAGGAATAGAACCCAGGTATGCTGTGTGCAAGGCAAACTCCCTACCTGCTATGCTATCGCTCCAGCCATGTGTGTGTAAGATTGATTATATCAGGTATATATGAGAGAGCGAGAAAATAAAGTACAAAATGAGTGAAGTATGATAGAAAGAGGTAACATAACTAGATAAGCTCTTTTACAAATGTAGCATAGGCAGCCATACCCCACCTCCCACATCTGTTGTCATGCAAACTCATCTCTCTGCCCAGCTTTACAGACTCATGACTAAATCTTGGAAGAGATGCAAGCCAAGCCAACTAAAATTTATGGGTACACCAGTCTCTGGGCTGTAAACTCTGGGCATCCTTGGGAGGGAAGTGGGCTGAGTCCCCGCTATGCTGAAGCCCTGGCAGCTGCACCCACACCTCACAGCTGCCTACATGCCATGGCCTCAACTCCACTGCTTCTTGACAAATCTCTGAGGAAACATCAAACTGACAAAAATTCCAAGTACACCAGTTTTTAGGCTGGGAACTCTGGGGCATTCTCAGAGTGGGGCAGGCAGTCTCCTCTTCCCTTCTGGCAGCCCCGGAAGCCCTGGCAGCCACGCCAACTCATCAGCTTGGTGCAACAGTTTCTAGAGTGTACGGTTGCATATGTGGCCCCGCAGCACCTTTAAATTTCATAATACTGACATTCCAGTAGGAACACACCAACTTAGATGAGGAAGTAACATAGAAACCAACTGAGTTCAATGAACACAGAAGGCTCAATTAACAACAAAAAGCACAGTAAACTCCCAGACAAGGACTGAATGATCCCATAGTGAGATATAATGATTTTCACAAATTTTCTTTTACTCCATTTCTTAAAATTCCATTATTCATTAAACAAGCAACATAAAATAAATTATTTTGTGCCTGCTAAGGGGGTAGGCATGGGGGGCGGGTGGCTGAAAAAATGGGGACATGATGGGTGCTGGAACACTGAATGTCCAAAACAACTATATTATAAACATCTTTGTAAGGCACGGTGTTTAAAAAAATTTGTAAAGCAGTTTAAAAAAATTTTTTTAAATTAAAAACAGAAATGAAAATGGAACATAAGAGCATGAAAGAGAAAAATAAAAGTATTTTTCTTGTTTATATTTTACAGGTTATTTTCATACTGTGATTGTAGCCTTCGACTTAAGCCATTAAGAAGAGTATGGCTGAACCTTAAAATACCTGGTTTCAGGATAAAGATTTCATGTACAGGGGCTGGAGTGATAGCACAGCAGGTAAGGTGTTTGCCTTGCATGCGGCTGACCCGGGCTCGATTCCCAGCACCCCATATGGTCCCCTGAGCACCGCCAGGAGTAACTCCTGACTGCAGAGCCAGGAGTAACCCCTGAGCATTGTCAGGTGTGACCCAAAAAGCAAAAAAAAAAAAAGACATTAAAAAAAATTTCATGTACAGAGAAAAATTTGTCTCTGCAACTGACAGTAAAATATGCATGAAGAAAAATATAGAAAAAACAAAGAGCCAAATACTTCAAAATGTATATACTTCCTTCAGCAAATCCCTCCTTCGTAACTACCCTTTAAGGTCTACAGTTGTGAACAGAGACCAGCAGTGGGGTTGTGAGGGGTGTGAATAAGCAGCAGCAGTGGGGAGCTGCTGGTTTTGATCCTTCCATTTTGGCCCCTGAGTAGTTCCAGAGTCAGCTCCTGAGAATGAGCTGGGGTGAAGTGACTAAGGCAAGATTGGAAGAAAGCTTCTTCGTTTTTCCCCTTAACCGACTGTGTTAACCTCATCTAACTCTGGAGAGAAGGAAAGGAGAAGGAAACAGAGTAGATTAAAAAGAAAAAATGAATATTTATTGATTTCTTCTCTACGCTTGGGTCTGTGGTAAACATACTTTTATTTCATGGACTAGAAGAATAGTTGACTTTTCTTTTGTGGTGTTCTACAGTTTATTCCCATTTAAGCTGAAACCCCCACATTCAAGGTCTAGCTGAATTGCTTGTTGTTCATTTGTGCATGGATTTTAAAAGCTGGGAAGAAGCCACTTTTCCAGAACTTTCCTGGAGCTGAATCTATTACCATAGTATTAAAAAACCTAAAAGAGAAATACCTTGTCTTTTCACTTACTGTTGTGTGACTTCTACTTGATTACCTTATTTTTAGATCATTTCCATTTAAGGTAAAGTGGCTACTGAGCTGATCATCTGAATTTATTTTATAATAAATAAATAGAATGAACATACTGTACTATAAAAGCAATCTTCCCAAGACATCTGCTTCCCCTTCTCTTTAACATTCAATTCAAATCATGAGAAAATACATGATCTAAACGAATTTCAAATAGTCTTTTTGTGGTCTTTTTTGGAATTTAAACATTTCCTGTTATGGGTGTCAAATAGAAAATCTTGTTCTCTATCCTCCTACTCCATCCTTTTAACTATTCTTCCTTTTAACTATGAAACAAAATACATAATTAAATCTTTCTACCAGTACCTGAATAATGCCAATAGTCTAAACAGATTAGCAGAGAGGAACAGGTTATAGAAAATGGGAGAAAAAAGTAGTTTCATGGAACCTGAGATATCTTACCAGGTACACATACAGCTTTAGCTTAGATTTAGAAATCTAATTTGTTTTTCAATAAGTTATCAAAACGGTCCTGTCTAAAAGAGACATACCAGAACTATAAAGGGTCTTAGTGAGTTTGCAATTGCAGTTTTTTTGGGGAAAGGGTCACACTCATCAAACAATAGACAGATGATGCCAAGTCTGTGTCTGTTACTAGAGGATCAGGAAAACACCACATTAGGAAATTTCTGAAGGCAAAATCTCTGACAAACCTTCCCACATATGCCTTATACACATGATGTGGCAAAAATGTAAGAAAAGTGACCATTATATTAGTGCATCACTGTATCACTGTCATTCCGTTGATTGTCGAATTACTCAAGCGGGCTCCAGTAATGTCTATTCCTCCCAGCCCTGAGATTTTAGTAGCCTTTTCTTACTCATCTTTTCCCAATGACTGGAGGCTCTTTCAGTGTCAGGGGAAGGAGATCTGTTGTCGCTGCTATATTTGGTATATCGAATACGCCACGGGGAGCTTGCCAGGCTCTGCCTGTAATTATTAGTGCATACTAATATGCACTAACAAGGGATCACACCTTGGAGGGATTTGGGAGAATTTACGGGATGCTGGGGATTGAACCAGGGTTGGCCATGCAAGGCAAGCACTCTATCTGGTGTACTATCTCTCTGGCCCCACCAAAACAACTTTTTAAAGCCTGTCAACAGACCAGTATGAAGCCAAACAGCTAGTACAATTTCCCTCTTGGGAGTCGATTAGGCTGTTCTGAATTTGTAATTTCCTTGAACACTGTCATTTTTAATAGGTATGTGTCTTGCCAGAATATGTTCACTTCATTCTGACAGTGACAGAAAGCTCACTAATGAAGTAGTTTGACCAGCTCCTTTCTAAAAGTCTGAAGGAAAAACTGCATTTAAAAGGTTGCATATTAAATATAATGTCGTTCGCTAAATAATAAATTCTTGAATTGTCATTTTTGCTTTGATAGTTCTGGAAACCACTACTGATAAAGGAGTTTTACATGGTTTCTGTGCCCTTTCATCTTCATTTACCTGTCAGGATGAATAGAAGAGAGCACAAAGACAAGGAGGATGACATCCAGGATCTCATCTGGAAAAGGGTAGGGTAAGCCATCATCACAGACATCATGAACGAAGGCATGGCACTGAGCTGCTCTATAGGAAGAGTGCGACTGTCACGAAAAAGAAACCAAAAGGGCGGGCAAAGTAATTAGCAGACTTCTAGTATTTTTTTTAAATAAGAAATAGAAGAGCCTCCTTTTTTTTTTTAACTTCCCCCAAATGCCTGCTTCTGTAATTTGAATGTTTTGAGCTGCCATAAAATACTTAAGTCGAGCCCTTGGACTTGAGAACAAATATTTGTTGCAATCCCATTTTAATTTTGAAAGTTGAGTAGGCAAGACTTGAGTCAGTAAGCAGTATTTTTGGAAGCCTGCCTAGTATTCTTAATTTTAAAATTTTATTTATATGTAAGAAAACAAAAAAAATAATTTCCTTTAGAGCCCCCCCCCCCCCCCATCCTTTCTCCCATCTACCACCCTCTTCCCTTGGATAACCTGTTTGTTGTACTGACTAGTTTGTTTTTATTTCGCTATGTCCTTTCATTAAATTTAATTATATTACACACAAGCAGTATCTGGTATGTCTGGTATATCATCCACTTAAATTTCTTTTATTTGCTATAAATGACAGTTTTGCCTTTTTACAAATAGCTAAACAGTACTCTAATATATATATATATATACACACACATGTATCAATGTGCACATGTGTGCGTACACACATACACACACACACACACACACGTTTTCCTTATCCAATCATCTATCAATGGGCACCTTGACTGTTTCCATGTTTAAGCTATTGCAAATATCACTGTGTTAAACATTGGGGTAGACATAATTTTTCAAGTTTATGTTTCTTCAGAAGTATGACTGTTGAGTCATAGTATGACAATTCTTTTAGCTTTCAGCGGAGTCCCATACTATTTTCCAAAATGGCCACACCAAATTACATTCCCACTAAAAACTTCCTTTTTCTTCTTATCCTCATTAGTATGTACGTGGTTGTATTTGCTTTCATGTAAACAATCCTCATGAGTGTGAGGTATCTTAATATGGTTTTGAGTCCATTTTCCTAGTGAATGATACTGAGCATCTGTGTGTGTGTGTGTGTGTGTGTGTGTGTGTGTTTTCTTTTTGGGTCACACCCGGTGTTGCACAGAGGTTACTCCTGGCTCATGCACTCAGGAATTACTTCTGGCGGTGCTTGGGGGACCATATGGGATGCTGGGAAATGAACCTGGGTCAGCCACGTGCAAGGCAAACACCTTACCCGCTATGATGAGCATCTTTTCTTATGTCTGTTGCCCATCTCTGTGGTATTCTTAGCATCAACCTTCCGTGTATCTGGTGTGATGGCTGTAACACGTTTCTTTTCACAATTTTCACACTGTCCTGTCCCGATGGTCCCCTCTGCCATGGACGCAGCTGGAGCTGGCCAGTTTCTATTTTTTAAATCTTCTGCCCATTTTTAAATGTTTCTTTTTAATTTTGTCATTTTAAAAATTGTTAAGCTTTTTAAATTCTTCACATGATATAATTATATAGATTAATATTTTCTCTAATTTAGTAGAATGTATTTTTGTTATACCAATATTTTCCAGATTGTTATTCTTCCTATATGATTTCAGAGCCATGAGATGATACCCAGTTTCTTTCCTATGGCCTGTTTTCTATATTCATTGGCTTAAAATATAAATATCCTATAACTGCACAATCTAATATTGGATAATAGAGATGATTGCACAACTCTGTAAATATACTGAAAATCACTTAGTTGTTTACTTTTTGTTTGCTTTTAGGTCACACCCAGGGGCTATTCCCAGTTATCTGATCAAGGGTTGCTCTAGCCCTTTGAACTATCTCTCTGGCCTTCAACTGAGTGCTTTGAAATCGTTTATTTTATGGTATGTGAACTGCATTTCAGTAAACCTGTTACTTATTTATTTAATTTAAAATTTTTTGAAAATTTTTTTATTGAATCACTGTGAGCTACACTTACAAAACTTTCACATTTGAGTTTCAGTCATACAACGATTGAGCACCTGTTCCTTTGCCACTGTACATTTTCCACCACCAAGGTCGCCAGTATCCCTCCCTTTACCCCATCCCACCCCTCCCCTTGCCTCTAACTATGCAGACATAAATGGACAGAATTTTCCTACTAAAATACTAGGTGGAAATATAGCAAAACATTGACACTGATTCACCTTAAGTCCTGAGGAAGTGAGAGTATTTTATCTTTACCTTCAGTATTTTTATCTACATTTTTCAGTATTTTAGAAAGTATGTGCTATTATATAACTACTACTTTTATTATCAGAAATTAAATGCTGTGTTTCCTATACTTGCTTGTTTGCAGAATTTCCTTTTTCACTTCCTAAAACTAGCTCTTGGGGATTAGTCAAATAAATTCAATTTTTGATTTTTTTATTTCAAAACTTTTAATTTATGAGTGCCTATTATGTGCAAATTAGATGTTTACTCTGGGGACATAAAGATATCACCTAATATGATCTGTTGGCCTTGCTATATGTACCAATAACTTTATTTTAAATTCAAAACACCTATTGTTTTTAGTGTAATATCTTAGACATCTGGCAACTATATGAGTCCCAGAAATTTAAAAATTAAAACAAAAACATTGTTAAAATTGTTACAGGGAGACAGCTTAAAAGGCTGCTTTGCATGCAGGGAAATCAGGTTTGGTCCCCAGTATGACATGATCCCCTAAGCATCCCAGGAGTGACCCCCAAGAGCCGAGCCGGGTCGAACATGAGCCGCACCAGGTGTGCACATCCCCACCTAAAAAGGGTTCAGTGAGAGATAGCACAGCAAACCGGAGCTCACACTTTGTATGAAGAAACTTGAATGTGATCTCTATCACCACATGGACCTCAAAATACCACTAGGTGTATCCCCAGAGCAGGACCAGGTATGGTCCAAAAACTGAAACGACAGACATCAGATAACAGTTGATACACAAATGTTAAAAAGAAATCAGGGGCTCTTGGAATTACCCACAAACCAACATGGAATGTATAATTCCATGTTTTACCTTATGAGTTTTCCTTCTCCCTTTTATTTCATAAATGAAACTAACTTCAAAAATATCATTACTGAGTTTGGAGTGATAGTACAGTGGGTAGGACACTTACTTTGCATTTAGCCAACCTAGATTCAATGCACAACATGATCCCCTGAACCCCACCAGGAGAGCACAGAGCCAGGAGTAAGCCATAAGCACAGCCCAAAGAAAGACCTGCCCCCCCCCCCCCCGCAAATATCATTACAGCATCAATTAAATTCCATGGATCTCTATAAAGAAAACAAAGGCATACCTTTACTAGCTCCACAGCTCCAGAAGCAAAATCACAACAATAAAGAAAACACCCTGAAACATTCCTATGAAAACAAAATAAATGTTGACATCTAGCATACAGAAATGCTCAAACTACAGAAGAAAAAAATCAGAGTAGATTTGAACTTTTTATTAAGTATTTCTTCAGTACAATTTTGGACGATAGTTTCTTGACTCTTCTTTTGAGACACCGATTTCTACAGTGGTGTAAGGGTATCATTACGTTGCTTCTGTACTAGCACTGTCTCAAACACTCTTCACTAATGACAGAGTAACTTTCAATTTCCTGACCTGTTTTTACTGGACCTCCATTATTTAGGCCTACTTGGCTTTCATCCAATCATACTCTCACATACACTACCTCTAGGTTATATATCAGAATTGTTCCATTCTGGGGCCATAGCAATAGTACAGCAGGCAGGGTGCTTGCCTTCCACGTGGATGACCCAAATTCAATCCCCAGCACCCCCATATGGTCCCTCTGAGTATTGCCAGGTGTGGCCCCAAAACTAACAGACAAAAAAGAATATGAATTGTCCCATTCCTTCTTGCCCCTATAGGCCCTCCTTCAACTCCAACTCCTGTGTCTTATAGTTCTTCTGAGCTTACTCAAGTTCCACCCTTGGTGTCCCTTATTGCTTCATCCTCCTCTTTCCTATATATATCATTCATTTATGTCTTGGGATTATTACAGAGGCTCAAATGCCTTGATGAGGTGCAATAGCTATCAGTTTGTAAAACAACATTTAAAAAAGAACAAAACACTAAAATGCTAATTCTTTTTTCATCTTATAGTCAAACATTTGTTAAGTCTCATGTGTACCAAATATTACACAACAAATTAGTAAATAAAGTAATAAAACACTAAGAGTATGGACTTTGTTTTGGGGGGTCACATCTAGTGGTCCTCAATGGACCAAGATTAGGATCTCCCCCATGCAAAGCACTTACTTTAACTCTTTGAGTTAGCTACCTGGCCCCAAGAGGATGGATTTTGGAGCCAAAGAGACTGTTTAAATCCTGGACTTGTCACTCAAGAAGTGCCTTAGATTTGAGTGTTGCTCAAATCTCAGGCAGAGTGTTGCCATTTATTCATGTAAAATATTGACTAATTTTATCTTCCACTAAACTTAGGTAAGTTTTAATCAATCTTTACCTGAAATTCAGTGACAATAGCCGGAACACTGTTATTCACAGACTGATGTTTGCTATGAATTCTGTAGTCAGCACAATTCTGGATCCTAACTTTGGAACACACATTCTTTTTGTGTCACACCCACTCTGATCTTTACCTTCTATGCTGCTGTCAAAGAATCCATCTATCATGTAGCAAGTGAGTTAGAAAGATTTTATGTCATTAAATAGTAATTCTGAGATTACTTTAGAACCACTTGGAAAACTGATCAGTTTAGTACAGCTTTTATGGAAGAGCAGCTATGATATGGACCTTCAGGTCTTAAGATTTCGAAGGAGGGGGTTGGAATTGCTGTTCGCGGGGGATTGGTGGTAGGATTTGGAAGTGAGAGTTAAATGCCAAGTGTAAGAAGCAGAGTTGATTCTGAGGGCACTCATGGGTATGTGGCAGGGTATATAAGCCCTCAAGAACACAATGAATTCCTGATTTGATTTATGAGGCATTTCGAGCAAGAAAATCTTCTAAATAAATATGTAATACTAGCACAAATATCTCACCTGGTCTCCATTTACACTTGAATGCTACTCATTGATAAAGACCATGTTCACATATAACTTTGATACCAGGTATTTGCATTTCATTTAAGATCCCTCCAAATAGTTTAAAGTATGATGAACAGGATTTAGTTATGGAAAGTTAGCCAGAACAGAACCAAAGTCAAAATCATCACTGCTCAGGAAAATAACTCAACAGGCTGGAGCATGTGCCTGGCATACCCAGAGCTCTGCGTTCCATCTCTAGCACTTCTCGGCCTTCACAGAGCCGGGACTCTTGTTGTTGAGCCATGTCATTGCTGGGTAGGCACAAACAAAACACGAAAGTAAAACTTGCACTGAAGATCTTTTCTTATCCATTTCTTATAAAAATGGTGCATTACTCCTATTCTTTCCTAAGAAAGCTGAATGTTGGCAACTCTGTAATTTGCTGGTGGTCCTGTATGTTTTAAATGTGCTTAGCAAATACTCTGATACAGAGTACTATGCCCTAAGATGGCTAAGGGTGGGGCTGGAGCCCCACCCTTAATACAGTGGGTAAGTCATCTGCCTTGCATGCAGCTAACTGGCAGCTAACTGGGTTCCATCCCCGGTACCACATACAATCCCCTGAGCCCCGCCAGGAGTGATCCCAGAGCACAGAGCCAGAGTAGCCCCGAGCATCTGCAGCACTGGGTGTCGCCCCCAAACAAAAACAAACCAACAAAGATGGCTAAAAGGGTATGGGCTGCAATCACAGCACAAAGGAGCTTGAATCTTGGCTCTACCACTCAGTTTTGTGACCTTGAAATAGTCATGTAATCTCTTTCTGTTTCCTCATCTTTAACAAAGAGAGAAAAATGACGTCTAAGGTGTTCATGAGGAATGAATTATTTCATATAGCATCCAGAAAGGTGTCAATCTCAGAATAAGCACCAATGGAAGACAATGTTATTACTGCTTTTGTGATTATCAACATCATTACTACCATCATCATTAAAAGATCCATGAACTCTGCCTTCCAGGAAACTTGGATAGTACGAATTTAACATGGTTCTCTATAAATCTCCATATCACCTAGAACACTTTTCTGGACATGACATATCTAACTCATCATGAAGAGTAGGCACCTTTGGGCAATACTTATTATACACCCACAAGATACACATGCAAAGGAAAAGAAAGCATTTGCCGTGTGCCATGGAGCCACAGATCAGCAGTGTGACCTCTGACACTGAATTCCCACTGCATCAGCAGCTCAAGTTGAAGTCTTGTGATCACCCAATGACTTCCCAGAGCGTTTCTATAAAATCAGGTGACTGCCTTGGCCTTTCTCCCAGAAAGCAGGTGTAAATATCACCACTACTACCACATCACCAAGCACTTTCTTGGCAGGTGGTTTAAGAACTAAATGATCCTTGGAGAATGATACCACCTCTCAATTCCAAGGGTCTAATTATGGTAAAATATTCTGAAAATGTAAAACATTAATCCCATGCCCTCAAAAAACAATAAAGCATAATTTCTTAGGTGGAGGAAGAAGTCTAATCCTCCCTTTGGAAGGCTAATCACTGGCTGGTTTGCCTTTTAACAGTGAATTATCTCAGGTTATTGAGCTACAAAGTTTTCTAAAATGAGGCAAGAAAGAAAAAAGAGTCAGGGAGAAGGGAAGCAAGAGCTCTCATACTATTAGTTGGACAGAGAAGGATAAAATACAAATACGAATCAAAATATTAATTAGTGAGTATCTACTGAGCTATGACTACTTATACAGCATTATTAGGATACCTGAAAAATCAAGTAGGCTAAATATACTCTGTATATCAAGGAAAATACGCAGTAACAGGAAAGACAAGAGATTAAAAAATGACATGATTAATAATACTTTCAGATTAATAATACTTTCAGATATCATAAAGAAACACACAATCAACTAAGATCATAGCTTTAAGTATATTGTGAGTTAGAAGATTCCTGGGGTGAAGGAATCTGAGTATATGGTATTACTAAACAGGAAATATTCACTCAGAAATTGCAAAAGGAAAAGAAAAAAATAATTTAAAACACAGAATGTTTATTTAGAGTTACAAATCTGCTGGCATTATTTCTGCATGGTCCCTTTAACTGGGAATGATATTTGGGAATTATCTAGTATTTACTATGTTAGGTTTGTGATAATATTGGAGAATGACCAACCTTTTTGCAATACATTGTATCTTTGTGAGTATGCACGTATAGTGTCCAGGACCAAACCTTGGACCTCATACATGTAAGCAAGTGCTATATTGCTGAACTACACCTATAACCCAATACAGCATATCTTAAAGATAAAATTAAAGTAATACTGTTGAATTAAGGAGGATTGAGGAGGTGGGTATATGGGAATTCATGGCATTATCTATTTTGGGCAAACAATTTTATATTTTCACAGTGCAAAAGTAAGAAAATAACATAATTAAGTTTAAAAGTATAAAAAGAGGTGTATAGAGGTAGTAGCACTGTAGCACTGTCTTCCCATTGTTCATCGATTTACTAGAGTGGACACCAGTAATGTCTCCATCGTGAGACTTGTTACTGTTTTTGGCATAGAGAATATGTCACAGGGAGCTTGCCAGGCTCTGTTGTGTGGGCGGGATACTCTCGGTAGCTTGCCCGGCTCTCCGAGAGGGATGGAGGAATCAAACCCAGGTCGGCTGCGTGCAAGGCAAACGCCCTACCCGCTGTGCTATTGCTCCAGCCCTATAGAGGTAGTACAGGGGTTAAAATATTTGCCTAGCAAATGGCTGAAACCAATTTGATACCTGGCACTGCATATGGTACTCCAAGTTCCACCAGGATCACCAGAAATGATCCCTGAGTAACACTGAGTGTGGCTTCACCCTCTCTCAACAATCAAAATATGCAGAGAGAAAAACTGAAAGGAATTAGAACAAAAAATTTTATCATCAGCTATGTAAGGATAATGGGAAGGGTAGATGATTAGTCCCTTCTGCATCTAATGGAAATGTTCCACAGTGTGCTCCTTTTGATTTATAGTGACAAACTGATATGAAAATTCTTTGGGGTGGGGTGAAGTTACACCCAGAGTTGCTTACAGGACCCTGTGGTGCTGGGGACTGAACTACAGACTCCTGCATACAAAGCATGTATTCTAGACCTTTGAGCTCCATCTCTGGCCCCTTGTGTGAGAGTAATCATGTAAGAAAAAAAGAAGAGTAAAATTTGACAGATAAGCTATAGACTTGAAACTGTTGGAATTTTATCAGACACATCTTGCTGTGATAACTATTCTATACCACATTAGTGAGCATGTGAAAAGAAAAGGTGTTTCAGAAGAACTGCGTCTCTACACCTACTTCTGTTTTGTTGAATCTTAGGGTTAGTTGCTGTTATCTCCAAAATAATTTCAAGTTCCGGAAACAATCATTTTCTCCCTTTTTTTTGGGGGGGGAGGGGGACTTGCTTTTGGGATCACATTCAGTGGTATTCAAGGCTTACTCTTGGTTCTGTGCTCAAGGATCACACGGGATACTGGTGAATGAATCTGGGTTGGCCATGTGGAAGGCAAGTGTCCTACCCACGGTACTATCTCTCTAGCCCCTATGGAGACAATAATTCAAATTATTAAGCTTTTGTTTTGTTTGTGTTAGGGCTACAGTCAGTGGTACTCAGGGCTTACTCCTGGCTCTGCACTCAAGAATTACTCCAGACGGTGCATGGGGGAACGTATGGGGTACCAGGGCTCGAACCCCCTCATGTAAGGCAAGTACCTGCTGTACTATTGCTCCAACCCCTATTTTTAAATACTGTGTAACTCCAGATTTGATGACAAAATAAAACAAATGCTAAAGTATTAAGTTTTAAATTAAATTTTCTATGCATAAAATGATATCTATGTATCCTGGAAGAGGAAAGAAAAATCCCATACATCAAACAATTCACAGCTTAGTGGAAGGATCATTTCTCTTGCTGCTCTTTTCTTATTCACTTAGCCATATAATCACAAGCTTAAACAATGACTTCGACCAATTGTAGACAATCCAGGGCTAGGAAATACTATGTTCAGAGTAATTCCAGATTATATGAAACTAGACACTCAGATTTCTTTTGTAATTTGCTTTAGCCACTGTTTATATGGGAGCAAGAACACTACTGGCAAATATAGCCAACATTTTCCCAGAATTTCTCAACATCCCATACATATGTAAAATTTTATGAGAAAAAGACACTAAAACTCACTGCAAAGTATTCAGAATTGGAAAGACACTATTTCCAGCACCACAGCCAACCTAAAACCAAAACAACAAGTATATATGAGAACAAGGCTATATTTCCTCAACAATGTCAAATATTTTATTTTTTAAAAACTAGAAGATGGACTGGAGTGATAGCACTGCAGGAAGGGTGTCTGACTAGCACACAGACCACCCAGGTTCAATTCCCAGCATCCCATATGGTCCACCCGAGCACCGACAGGAGTAATTCCTGAGTGCATGAGCCAGCAGTAATCCCTGTGCATTTCCGGGTGTGACCCAAAAAGAAAAAAACCAAAACCAAAAACAAAAAACTAGAAGACATTTACTGGATCTTTGAACTGAAGAGTTTTCCAAACCAAAAACAATGAAATTAATCACAAGAATATTTTAAAATAATAACTGAAAACATTTAAAATGTTATACTCCCAAACACAGAATAAATCAAATTAAAAGATAGTCACCATACTTAAGAAAACATCTGCAATAAATATAAATGGCAGAACTTACTTGAAAAACAGATAAGCAAACAAAATATTAAATACAAATGATTTCATACCATTCATTCATAGCAGAAAAACTATCTGACCTGTTTCATAATCAAATATATGCAAATCAAAACAAGCTATAATTTTATGTAATAAAGTAGAAAGTACTAAAATAAGAATACCCCAGTCAACAAATGTACTGATGAAACAAATATACTGCTGTGAAGCAAGATCAGTTACAACTTCTTAGATAGCAATTTGGTGATATATCTTAAGAGTATTAAATATTTAGGTGCATTCTCCATCCTGGCGTTACCCACATCTTAACCTGAAAGTCTGTGTTCTCTCTTAACCATGTGATTCTCTATCTCCCTAATTATTTTTAGTAGGGCCAGAGAGACGGTACAGCGATTGGAAGTGGTTTGATCTCCAACATCACATATGGCCCCCTAAACCTGTAAGGAGTGACCCCTGAGCAGGAATAAGGCCTGAGCACTGCCAGATGTGGCTCAAGAACAAGAATTTTTTTTTAGAAAATTGTAAAATAGTAAATCTAATCCGTAATAATTTTTAAAGCACTGTAATCTATATTAAAAGATGTCTGTCGCAGAAAATCCGAAGTAATTTCACCCAGCTGTGTGAAGTAGATAAATAAAATTGTAGTACTTCACATGAATATTGGAACTATGAAACTACTTAAAATTTTTAAAGACAGAAAAGTTGCTTATTATATAATGCTAAATTGGAACAAAGTAAAAACCCCCAAAACAAGTTCAGCATGCCCAGTTATATAATTAATTATATAAGCTAAAGGAGAAAAAAAATGTAAAATGTCAATGGTGGTTAATTCCCTTCATTGACTATACATAATTTCACTTGCCCCTTTTTCTTTATAGGAAATTCTCTATGATTCATATATGCTACCTTTATAATTAGAAAAAACTTTAAAGCAGAAAACCAAGGCCTCCACTAGATTATAGCAAATCATGTATCTCACTTATTTCTATCTCATATAAAAACCAGTAATAGAGAAATGAAAACCGAAACGTTACCAGTATTTAAAACCACTATTGGGGGCAGAATGATGGTACAGTGGGTAGGGCGTTTGCTTTACATACAGCTGATCCAGGTTCAAGCCCTGGCATCTGATATGGTGTCCCAAGCACCACAGGAGTAATTTGAGTGCAGAGCCAGGAGTAAACCCTGAGCACCACCAGGTGTGTCCCAATGCCTCCCCCACCCAAAGTAAAAAAAACTCAAAATAAAAACAAAATCACTGTCAAGTTAGAAATTAAGATAACTTAAAAAAAAATTAAACCCACAAACTAATAACCCAATTAAAGATTTCAGTGCCTTAAATATCTTTAATATATGAAACCATACCAAACACATGTTTAGATATGACCATCTCCCTCCTAAAAAAAAGGTCTGGACTGTTAAAAAGTAAAGAGGAATGTACACTTTCTTTCTAATGGTAGGTGAGAGCCCATCTTTGCCCCCGTAAGTACAATACCTCCAGGATTCTGAACGTGGCCTTGCTGCCAGGGAACGGTGCTGTCCTCAGAGACTCTGTTCTGTGTTCTCTAGAGCCTTGACTGGGAAAATCAGATTCCACTTTGCTTTGAACACCTGAAATGCTACTGTTCTTACAGTGATCTTTTCCCTTGGGTATAGTAAGGCAGTGCATTCTTGAGAAACAATCTGCAGCATTAATTTTCACATGCTGGTATGTCACTTCTCTTGCCTTCTCTTCAGTTTTTTGACCAACTGGAAGAATTTCAGGAAACTCTCTCAAGAGCCAGTTGCGATCCTTGAAAAACTTATTCTTGTGAATCTTATAAAATGCATTCCAATATTTACTAGCTTCACGTTCATATTTAACTAAAAGGAAAAGGAAAAGAAGGTTAATTTTACTCAAATTCTGTTTACTATTTATAGTAAATAATATATATAGTAAATTCTGTCTACTATAAATAGTAAGTTATATGTATTATATTTACTGTTTACTGTAGGTTAATAACTACAGTTTAATAACGAAATATATTTCAAAATTAAACACTTATAAATATTATATGCTTTATCATTTATAATAGTACTACTGAATAACTTTAATAGTAGGGCGTTCGCCTTGCATGCGGTTGACTGGGCCGACCAGAGTTCGGTTCCTCCACCTCTTGGAGTGCCTGGCAAGCTACCGAGAGTATCTCGCCCACACAGCAAAGCCTGACAAGCTACCTGTGACATATTCGATATGACAAACACAGTAAACAACAAGTCTCACAATGGAGAGTTACTGGGTCTGCTCAAGCAAATCGATGAACAATGGGAGGACAGTGCTACAGTGCTATATCTGATTTGTTTTGTTTTGTGCCATACCTGGTGGTGCTCAGGGATCACTCCTGGCAGTGCTCAAGGGACCATATGTAAGATGCTGGAGACAGAACCCAGGTCATCTGCATGCAAGGCAAACGCACTTCCCACTGTATTGTCTCTTTGGTCCCTTTGCCTATTTTTTTTTTTAACTTTTAATAGTTTGTTCTAGAAAACTGAAAAGTTTATTGACATGTCAAAGGGGAAGAAACTCCCCATTCAGGGAAGAATCTGGTATAGGAGACAGTTCTATATATTTTTTAATCTCTTAAAAGTTAAAGCTAAAATAAGTATTCATTCTCTCAAAATGCTAGGTAGTCAGTCCTAACTTCATAACTCTGTATGTCTTTTAATAATTTGGCAAATAACTTTTGTATATAATCACTGAAAACTACTTTCTATAGTCTAATATTATAAGGTTAATAATAGAATCTTACCAAAAACTGGTAGGGCTCTTTGATAGAGAAAGGATACCTCATTTCTATGTCTCTGTGAATGCAATTTTATGGGACAAAATTGGTGCAAATTGGTAATGAGATAAGAAAATATGGGCTTATCAATGATGTCATTTCAGAGTTAGACTTGTCCACTGAAACCTCCATCAAGCCCCCCAGGATCCAGAGCCCAGCATCCAGTCTGGCAGAACCAGAACCACATTTCCTGACTCTTGCAATCTCAGGGCTGTTAGTAATTCCAATCTTCTGCTACTTGAAGAAGCATCTTTACCTAGTGACATTTCCCAATATAATGTATTACAGAAAACTTCTAAAGCTTATTTCTTAATTATGTTAAATTTTTTGTCCCCTCTAAACAGTGCTCAGATGTTGGTTTGTCCTTTCTGCCTTGCCACAGGGAGCTTAGGTTTACTGGGTTACTCCCATCACAGTGCTCCCATTCCTCTATGTTTATTTGTAACTTGTTTCTTTGGCTCTGTTAACTTGTAAATATTGCTTTTTTTTCTCCTTAAGTCCTTTGCATAGTTAACTCAGAGCAACGTCCTTTTTGTGTAGACACAAGAAGACAGTCAATGCTATGCTTTTGTAACTTGGGAGTTAATTGACACCAAATGCTATTCACTTGTGGGCATCTGTTCTCTCGACTTAAGCCTCAGTTGCCCTTACTTCCTAGCACCCCAAAAGCAGAGTCCCGAAGACAGACTGGATGGACCAGGATAAGCAGTGAGCTACCCTGGCATGGAAATGGGCCAGGTCAAAGTGCCGTAATACTTAACTATAAGCTAAGAGCATGGTCATGGACAAATTCTGTCATGATCCAAAAAGAAAAATTAGATAGGACCCTGCTAGGGTTAGAAAAGATTAATCTGGCCTGAGCACTATAGTCTGAGACCTATAGCGAGATGTTCCCAGGAGAGCCACCCTACAAGCTCAATGTATCTCTTACTGTGGCCATACAAAATAATATTAGGAAGTATAATTAAGATGTTGTGCTGGTGCGATAGCACAGCGGGTAGGGTGTTTGCCTTGCATGCGGCCGACCCGGGACCCGCGTTAAATTCCTCTGTCCCTCTTGGAGAGCCCAGCAAGCTACCGAGAGTATCCCGCCCACATGGAAGAGCCTGGCAAGCTCCCAGTGCCAAAAACAGTAACAACAAGTCTCACAATGGAGACGTTACTGGTGCCCACTCCCCTTGAGCAAACTGATGAACAACCATGCTACAGTGCTCCAGAATTAAGATTTAATTAAGTTATTGTACTAAGTAGAGGAGAAAAACCCCTAGGTGGTATTTATGCCCTTGAGCCTGATCATGGATCAGGAAGGGCTTTTGATATGTTGATTCTGCTACACGCAATGAGGGGGTTGGGGAGAGACAAGAGAGAGAGAGCAAGGCAGCAAGATGGAGCGTGGAGAGACTAGCAAGGGGGACAGAGGGAGAAGAATGTAGGGGAAGAGTGCAGGAGCAGGCGTGTGGAGAGACGCAGCTGCGAAGAGGGAGCGGGGAGAGATGAGTGGGAGAGATAGGAGAAGACGGGAATGAGTGGCAGTGTGAGACTGGAATGGGGAGCTTAGCGAGACTGGAACAGGCACATGGGGAGGATGGAATAAGTGGCACCTGATCACCAATGTTTCCTCCTTCATCTGCCTGTTGGCATGGGCTCCCCAGGAACAGGAAGCAGCTGGAGTCCACTGAATGCAAGGGGGGAGGCGAAGAGAGAGAGACAGAGAGACAGAGAGACAGAGACAGAGAGACAGAGACAGAGAGAGAAAGAGACACAGAGAGACAGAGAGAGCTGCGGGGCTCTCCCTAGCCGCCTTGAGATTACACACTCAGGAAGCCCAAAGGACACTGCCATGCAACTCATCTGGCAGTTCAGTGCTAGAAACTGAGGATGCCGGGAACCACCCTAGTGGTGCTCAGAGGCCTTAAAGGTGACACTCGAGCAATGCTTGGAAGGCCCTGCGGTGCCAGGATTGAACTCCTGTCCAGTACTACGTCCCTGGCATTTCCAAGCCATAAAACAACAACAAAAAAAAGGCATAAGCGCTTTGTGTTGCATTCCTTAGCAGCATTTCCTGGGGCTCAAGGTCAGGGTTAGGTCAATAATTTCAGAGCTCTGGCAAATCTTTTTTAGTTTGCTTTTTGTTTATGGTTATGTGCCACACCCACTGATACTCAGGAGTGCTCCTGGCTTTGCATTCAGTGATTATTACTGGCAATGCTGGGGATCGAACCAGGGTCAGCTGTGTGCAAGGTTGGCTGTGTACTATTGCTCCTGAACCTGACTGGAAATTCTTAGCTTTCTGCCTCTTCTACTTCAAACTTTAAATTAGTATAATAATGAAGCATCAGGAAGATGGCTCAAAAGGCTGGAGTACATGCTTTGAATGTGGAAACCCTGGGTTCAATTTCTAACACTCTGCGGCTCTCAGATCACTGCCAGGAGTTACTTCTGAGCACAATTCTGAGAGCATCTCCAAGCAGTACTGCCTTGTATAACCCCTCTCCCCATGATCAACTCCCTTCCCTACCCCATTCATTCATAAAACATTTCTTGAATACTGTTACATATGAAATCTAGTTCTTAGGCTTAATCTCTGGGTTTAGCATTTCCTTCGTCCAGTGTAGACATGTGACCTTTTCGGTTCATTTCTTTCTTGGGTCACACCCAGCAGTACCAGGAATTCATCTAGCTCTGTGTGTGTGTGTGTGTGTCTATGTGTGTATGTGTGTGTGTGTGTGTGTCTGTGTGCGCGCAGGAACTTCTGTGTGTGTATATATATATATACATATATACACATATTAACTTTGACCGTGAGTGTGGAAAGGTAGGACTACAGCTGAATCTTACGAAGACAATGTTTATGAGAAACAGCCTCGTTCCTGATGCCCCATTCGCTCTCAACGGAACGACCATCTCCGAATGCAACAGCTATGTGTACCTAGGTCGAGAGGTCAACATGACAAATGACCTGGCACCCGAGCTGCGCAGGAGGAAGAGAGCGGCTTGGAACGCCTTCAAGAACGTCGAAGAAATAGCTAAGAGGACGAAGAACCTCCGGCTCCGGGCACATCTCTTTGATTCCACTGTTCTTCCTGCATTAACATATGCCTCAGAGACCTGGGCCCTACGCAAACAAGATGAGAACGCTATTCAGGTCTCCCAAAGAAAAATAGAAAGAGCTATGCTTGGAATATCACGTTTCACTCAAATGAGAGAAAGAATCCGGAGTTCTGACATCCGTCGACGATCAAGAATCAGGGACGCTGTCTCATTTGCCAAGGTGTCGAAAATCAGATGGGCTGGTCACGTAATGAGATTTAAAGACGACCGCTGGACTAGAGCTGTTACCGACTGGATTCCACGGGATGTCAAAAGACCGCGTGGCCTCCCACCTACCAGATGGTCAGACTTCTTCGTCAAGATCATGAACGATCAGTTTGAGGCCCTTCATGTTCCCGGAGCGAACAGATGCCATTGGGCTACACTAGCACGCGACAGGAACAAATGGAGACGTTACTGGCGCCCGCTCGAGCAAATCGACGACTAACAGGAAGTTAAGTGATTAAGTGATTAAGTGATATACACATATATTTATGTACAGAATACTCCTGGAAGGATAATCGCTCAAGTATCAATAATCATTATAATCATTGCTCCTCAGGAGGGGAACTAATTGGCTGGGAGACTGAGGTTAGAGGAAAAATTTACATTCCAATCTTGATCTGTGTCAACCTACTGTCTTACCCCAAAACAAATGAAACAAAAATAAAACAAGGGACGAATGCCTCTCAAATTTTAAAGAAAACCTAAGCCTAGAGTAAGTTGTTGCCTGAATTCAGGCTCATTTTTGTTTCAAAGCCTTTTCTTAAATGTCCTAGAGTTTCCCTTTTCCTTCCATTTTTATCTTTATGACCTTGCACCACTGGCCTCCACCCATTTGGTCACAAGACTTCCTTCCCATTGAGGCTGAATTGTATTTGGCAACATGGCTGCTAAAAAGACAGAAACTCCCAACTGTATTTAAGATCTGAGAAATAAAAGTAGGTCTTGGTAACAGAAGAATTATGAGATGTTAATTTGATACCGAAAATATAGTCATATCTGCCCTAATGGAAGAAAGCTTGCTCGTGGTTAATCTAAACATTGTTGTATTTTTATCGTTAAAGCAGTTGTCACTGTTTTTAAAAATCGAAGTAGACCTGATACACAGTGTAAGAAAACAAAACAAAATTCTGAAAAATCACACTTGGGAATGACTTTCAGGAATTAGGAACCTGTCAAATTTCCCCTGGGTCTTTCATCTACCGTTATCTTAAAAATTATTCATAATATACTTTGCTAGTTAAGGATTTTTCTTCCTAACAAAAAGGGACTACCTTAAAAGATTTATACTAGTCAAATTGCTGGTATCTAAGTTTTAAGTATCACTAAACCATTTGGTGAAGGAAGTTTGTGTCTAATTACCAGTAACTAAAATGTAAAGTAGAATATAAAATGTGATGGATGTCTTGATTACTCTGGGGGCTATTCTCCTAGGAATTCGTTGGTGAGGACGAAGGGAAACACCTTAGAAAAGATTAACAGCAGCAACTATTAATGAGAGAAAAGTAGAAAATAACTCAAATATCCAATAACAGCAACACAAAAAAAGTAAGCGAGGCCGATCTAAATAGTTATATTATACAGCAGTTAAACTGCAGGGAACAAAATAAAATGTAGGAGATAATGATACTAAAACATTCACAACAAATGGTGATAAACTTGAACTCTAAGTTTTATTTTATCTTCATTTATAATAGATGAAAATTTGGAGTGATGTATAAATTTAATGACAATTAGGTAGTTCAATCTTTTGTTAAGTTTTAGCTACACTTAGTAGAAAGATAAAGAATCTTGGCTGAATTCTTCATTCAACTTGCCTGCAGTTTCCTCAATTGATGAAGAGTATCTCTAACATCAGCTTAAGCTTTAAAAGGCTACTCAAATTAAAGTACATAAATTTATAGAGAATATTAAACATTATCAGTTCTACAAACTACAAAACATTGTATCAGATTGTTGTCATAAATATGAGCCTGTAATGCTGTTAGTTTCTATAAATTTAAAAAATGAATCTGCAGTAAGGACAATAGAATCTGGTTCAGATAACAAATATATCAGAAGCATCTAATTCAACCTTCATCTCTGTAATCTTTTAAAAGGATCTAGGGAACTGGAAGGTGGTTCATGAGCTGGAGTCATTCGTCACACTACATAGTTCCCACAGCACTGCTGGGAGTGGTCAAGTTAAACATTTCAATTAGAAATTGTATTAAATTTAATTTCCCCCAAATTAAAAAAATCAAATTATTATCATAAGACAATGAAGATTTGCAGACACAAACACTTTCAAGCCTTTCCAATTATCTTGTAGGGTTTGGAGGGGAAAAATTCCCAACAAATTACATTTATCATTACATCAAAAACATCAGCATTAAAAATTATTTGTTTGATTTTACGTATGTATCAAGCTATGTCAAATATTTTATGTAAAATGCTGTTCTTGGATTATTTTTTTTCTTGAACCCAAATAAACTCTTTCAAACAGACACACTATTTTCTAATTTGTATGCAAAGAAATTCAAGGCCAGAAGGATTTAAATTTCCTTGAGTTAGAAAGGAAATTTCTACCAAGTTAGAAGAATCAGAGCACCTGGACCAAATCTATTAACTTTAAAGTTCATATTCTTTTTAACCATTACACTAGATTGCCTTCCTAACACAAAATCAATATTAAGCCCCCAAATATCTCTATAAACAACCTCCATTTTTCTGAGTCTGTTTTCTCTCATTATGAAGCATTTAGTTGAAAATCAAACATCAGTGTGATTTATAATCCCAAACCTGTTTAGAGAACTCTTCTAAAAACTGCAGGAACATAGAAAAAATTAATCCCATTCCTTGGATTACATAAAGTACATCTATGCAAGTTGATATGATGAAGTTACAATGAGCAGTGGGGTCCTAAAATGCATTGTGGGAATAGACGGGTTTGTGGGAGAAAAACAAAACAGAGACAGCTCCCTGGATAGGTTGGAGTAATAGATAAAGGAGAGGAATTTTTATATTTTCTTTTCAGAATTTGTGCTTTCAACCATATCTCCAATCAATGCCAGCAATTCTATGCTTCCAAGTAATGTGTGACAATTTCTTCGACCCCATGGGAAGCTCAATCAAACTACTAATTATGATTATAAGACAAGGTAAACAAGTTCAGCTTATGATTTAATTTCCTGGACTGCAAGAGTTTCTGTGCTAACAAGGGAATTGGAAGAGCCACTTTCTGACCAACAGTGAAAATTTTATTCCAACCTGTTATTAACTCATCTCAATGTCAGGCTAATCATGATAAAAGAATACAGTGTGGAGAAATGTGCAGTCTTTATCTTGTCCAATTGACCTTCTAAACAGGTATACTAATGATCACTTCTTTTCTGGAGGTGGTTTTTTTTTTTTTTTTTTTTGCTTTCCTAGGCGGCCGATTCAGAGTTAATTGCTCTATGCCAATGGCAGTAAAAGGAATGTAGTGATCTGTTTAACCACAGCCAGATGAAGCATCTTTGCAATTATTCACTTATTAAATTCAATACCGCTGAAGGGAAGAAGGAATATGACACACTACCTTATCATTAAATATTCAGAATTCACTCTGAATCACACTGAATATCACAACTAAGAAACTGAATTAAAACATTTAGGTACTGTCATATATGATGATTAATATGAATTATGAAAATTTATTCTAAGTTGCAATGTAACAAAAAGCAAATTATTTCTGTACATCAATTAGGCAAATACATGAGCTCTTAAAGTTGGAAATTGATAAAGTTCATTGTTTAATAAAGAAAACCCAAGCTTATAAAAAGGATATTGCAAAGAGGACTGCATAAAATTTTAAACAAAGTCAACTTATAAACAAGTTCCCTAAATTTATTGGCATACAAACTTTACTATTTTTTCCTTTAACACTGGACATTCCCAAGTGATAATATAATTTTACAAGGTAAGGTATAGTGTTCCTTTCCATTTTTGGTTAATTTTTAAAAACAAATAATTTCTTTGATAAAGATATTTTACCCAAGAAGGTAGCTATTTACAAGGACGTGTTGAAGTAAAAATAGCAGTTGCTTTTGTTATAAATTTTTGAAACCCATTACATTTGCCTAATAACCAGCTGAGATATAACACTGGAGATGTTTTTAGGAAATTACAAAATATAATCATGTTAACTAAAAAACTGCCAAATGTATCTCTCATTTCTCTGAATTAAGTTGCCTTTAAAAGAAATACGAACTATAATAAAATTTAAAATAAATTACCAGAAGGAAATGTGGAATTAAAACTAATTAATCTGGTCATCTAATTGAAAGAAATATTGCTAATGAGACCCTCAATGCTGTGATCCATTTTAATCACAGAAGTGAAATGTCAACCATCCCACCGCCAGAGACTCCATTATTTTGCAATGCTTAAGCTCTTCTTTTCAGAATTCTAAGACTGCTTCCTGACTTGAGTTCTCACCAACAGCCCAGATAATAATTGAGAAATGGGAAAAGGGAGTGACGGGTGAGACTGACACACAGAGACCAAAAGAGGGAGACTTGGCCAAGCTTGGGAGAGCAACCAGTATTTCCTCCCCTGGGCAATAAAACAAGTGTGGTAAGATCACTACACAATGCACAGGCTGTGTAACAATCTGCATAGGGAGCACTTTGGGATGAGAGAAAAGATTTCGTATCATCTCCAGAAAAGCTGATGGTTAATAGGCACTGGGCAGAGAACCAGGTCAGGGCTTCCTTGGGGTTTTTACAATGTTTGGGAGTAGAGCTTTGAAGCAGATCTATTCACCTTGACCCATATACACCCGAGTCATGAAATATCAAATCAGGAGTCTCAGCCTAAGGCTTCTGCAGATTAGTAGGTCAGTGATCCCTTGGCAGAGACCGGACGGGGTGGTTGGGACAGTGTTTACTCTCACTATCATGTCCTATCACTCAACGAAGTTGCTCGGAACAAAAGTTTTCTTTCTTCGCCACCCTTGCAGCAGTCTTATTTATTGCTCTGTGCAACCTTGCTAAAATGTGAAAAAAAAATAGGCGCCCTCACCTCTCCTCGTGCCAGTCCCCTAACATGCTGAAGCCCAGGGCACAGGGGAGGGTATTAGAAGGTTGTGTGTGTGGAGGGGGCCACTCAGCAGAAACCTTGACCGTTCTGAGTCATTTTTAAATGGAATCTTTTGTTGTGTCTCCACGGCAGCCGGAAAACTTGCTCAGAAAGAGACTGGACATGCTAATAAGCAAACCAAATGCTTCAAAGCCGTATCATCAGTCCTCCCCAGCCTGCTTTTCCTGCTTCTATAGAGAGAGGCCAGTCACCACCTTTCTATTTCAGTCACACTATGGTTCTGTGGGAACTGTCATTTTCCTTTACTGCGGTTTCCAAGTCCCTAAAATAACCTTCTCATTAGCTTCACTCAAGTTCATTGTTAACATAAATAGGCCAATACAGGCAGTGACATAGAGGGCGCTGTAAGGGAACATTATCAGCTCTGCTCATCTATTTGTGTTCCAAACATATATTTGGAAGAGCATGACAGAAAGTCTTGGTTTTCCTTATTATCAGGAAAGATACTGCGGTTAATTTTTAACTTCCTGGAAATGAATTAAGAAGACTGATAACTTTTAATTCAGCTTAGGCTTGACGGTCTTTGTCACATTCAGGTGGCCACTGGAAGAAGCTTGAGTAATGTGGAAAATATGTCTGTGCCACTGCTGGCAAAGACGCAAAACTGTACTTCCTCAGAAACAGTATGACAGAGTTTGTGTAAAGGAATGCAGTGCTGGCTTATTCAGAAGCAAAACTGCCCCTGGTATGCACCATCAAATCCAACCCCAACACTCACTGCCCGTATCCTACTCTGGCACGATACGGTTGGGGCGCAGAAAAAATAGAATGGCTCCTTTGTAGATCAGGTGGTCTTCTTTCCATTCTACCCTAAAGGGCTTCATGGTTAGACTGGAAAACTAACTAGGTCTAAGGAACAGCAAAGGGCGCCAAAGAGTAAAATAGGGTAGTACTCTTCACTGGGTAAGGGCACTTAATGAGGCGCCCTTATTCAATAAATAGCTCAGTTTTCACACTTCCTTGCTTCAAACTTTGGTCTTAATTGTAGACTAAAGTCCTGAGAACTGTAGTGAGTGATTTTCATTATATTTGGCCTGCATGAAGCAATATATCTTTCTCTGAGGAATTTCAGGATAACTGATCAATCTAGAAACAAAATTCTATGTTTTTTCCTCCGTAACTCTTCTCTGGTTTATTTTTCCTCATATCGTTCAATGCAGTATTTTAATCAGTAGTTTAATATCTACTTTCTCATACTATAGTACCAATTCCACAAGGGAAGGACTTTTACCTATTAACAAAATTCTATTTTAAGAGTTGACAATTTTTCTAAAGAGCAACAAATAAACAAACCAAATTTAAAAAAAAAATCAACCAAACAACTCCCTAAGCTAATTGACACAGGTGGTCTCTGCTCCAATTATTCATCTCAGTAGACATAGCTCAGAAATAGCCACTGGACACTGAATAAAACTTTATTTCTAAAGACCAATAATTAGCTGGATTAGGCGGACAGTCATAGTTTGTTGATGCTCTATGTAACAGGTGTACTAGCATTGAAACAAGGAAAATTGAGAAATGATGATCACCACATTATTTGGGCAAAATTAATCCATGGCATTAGACATAGTATAGTGGCTGCACTTTGTGTTTGTGGGTTTGGGGAAATATTTGAGATAGAACATGAATAAGCTTCTGGGTTACTGGTAATGTTCTTTCTTGATGTAGGTGCTGAGAAAATTCACTCAGTTGTGTAAGAATTCATTCTGAAGTTGTGTGAATTTTAGTGTATACTTGGTACTGCAACAAATGAGTTTTTTTGTTTTATTTTGTTTTTTAAAAGAACAACCATGTTTTAAAGGAGAAAGTGTTTTCTAAAAATTTAGGTAGAAAATCCATCCTAGAGGGTATGGGGGCTGGACAAAGTACCTGTAGGTTCTTAGCTTTGTGGTAAGAAGGACATAAGAAAAAAATTTCAAACCACAATTTCTCTTTTTAAAAGCTGTGGTTTAAAATATTACCAATAAAAATGCCATCTTAATCATTTTAAATACACAGTCCAGCAGTAAAGTAGTTCACAACAATGCTTTGTACTTTTTCATCCAATTATGAAACTCTATAACCATTAAACAAGTCCATGTTTCCCCTCCCCCAACCCCTTCCCCCAGTTCCTGGTAACCACAATTCTACTTTCTGTTTCTATGAGTTTGACACCTTTAGATAACTCATAGAAGTGGAATAATACAGCATTTGTCTTTTAATTTCAGTATAATGTCTTCAAAGCTCTGTCAAGATTATGCCACAAGAAAGGAAGGAGAGCATAGTGTTTCTTTTTTTTTGTACAGCTAAGTAATAAATACTCCATTTAATGTATATATATTATACTTTGTTATCCATTTATCCACTCATTACCCTTCAATGGACTTTCAGTTTGGTTTTGCCCGTGAAAATATCTCTTGAAGACCCTGCTTTCAGTTCTTTTGACTGCATATACAGAATGAACTTGCTAGATCATAGGGTAATTCCATTATTAATTTTTTAAAGGAAACTACATCTATTTTCCATAGAGGTTGTGGACTTTTTAATTTTGACAGTACCACAAGAGATCCATATTCTCAGCAGTGCTTGTTTATTTCTATTTTTATGACAGCACTGGTACATTTCTTTTTTTTTAATTGAAGCAATGTTGCAAAATAATATTAAGTTTCAGATATCACAGGCCCTATTTTCAGAAGCCATTTCTCAAAAGGTCTCCAAGTGACAATGACTGATAGTAGTTCTGGGGATTGGACCACGTACATGCCACATTCATAGCCTCCCACCCCCACCCCCATAAAGAAAAGGTACTTTAAATATTACTTGAATCTATGTTTTTCATAAAACACCAGCAACATTTTACAATGTTCACTCAAAGTTTTTGGATTGGTTGAATATTCCTAAGCGAAATGAGTAATGTTCAACTAGAAAATGTATCACAGTAGGAAAATTTTAAAGTTATACTTTCATATTGTATGTCAAATGCCACCCTTGTGAATCTCCCAGAAAAGACATTCTCTTGACTGTCAAAAGGGAAGTATAATTAATAAATTAATTTATTTAATAAACTTTGGTCCCACTACATTTGAATATTGAAACAACTGGGAATTCTCCCGAATAGAACAAATAGGCTGACCTTAAGTAGAAGCTAAAAAATCCTCCAAAGTTAATGACACGATTAGGATGAAAAGAAACTAAGGTGTGAGTGGAAGGTCAAGGGAAAAATTCCAGTTTCAGGAGCTATGGCAGAGATGCCTACCTTGCTCTTCCAGAAGAATTCGCACTGCTGAGTTTTTCGCCACCTCTTTTTGGGCTGCTGCGGCTTCTTCTTTTGACCACTGCATGTGATCCCTAGCAAAAACCACAAACATGCTTTGTGACTGAAGAAGGCAGAAAAATGGGAGGAAGGGATAGAATCAAAAATACAAGAAACAAACCCCATGTCCAATGTGTATGTTTTGTGTCACATATTGCTTGTGATAGAGTTGGTACAAGCCTGTAACTCTTCTAACTCTCCTGCTTAAATCTGGTTAAGCTGCATGTCCCAATTTTTTGTAAATGACTTGCTGAAACAATGCCCAGAAATACTATGGTGCATGATAATGTGAGGTTGGTATGACCTGATATATGGTTGGTATGACAGTTACTCTGTCACTGTCACTGTCCTCCCGTTGTTCATCGATTTGCTCGAGCAGGCCCAGTAACATCTCCATTGTGAGACTTGTTACTGTGTTTGGCATATCGAATATGTCACGGGGAGCTTGCCAAGCTTTGCCGTGCGGGTGAGATACTCTCGGTAGATTGCTGGGCTCTCCTAGAGAAGCGGAAGAATTGAACCTGGGTCGGTCGGGTCGGTCGCGTGCAAGGCAAACGCCCTAGCGCTGTGCTATCACTCCAGCCCATGTTTACTCTAAGACAAATGTATTGACTTTTTGGTTAATTTATAAACAGAGAATTTAAAAAAATATTTCCCCCTTATTTTGAGGTGGAAGGAGCATTCTGGATCACCTGTGGTGCTCAGGAGTGACTCCTGGCAGTGCTCAGGGGCCCATACTCAGAGCTGGGCATCAAATTAGGGTTGGTTGCATGCAAACCAGGTGCCTTACCATCTCTTCAGCCCATCCTATGGTTTTAAAATTGCTGCTTTTTATTATAGATTTATTATAATTTGCTGCTATAAAAAACATTTACAATTGTTGTACCCATTCTCAGTTTCTTAAATAACATTCAACTGTTCTTTTTAATTGCCTTAATTTCTGTAAACGGATTCAGTTTTGGTTTTTTTGTTTTGTAGCATTCACCTGGTGGTGCTAAGGGCTTACTCCTGGCTCTGTGTTCAGGGATCAGCCCTGACAGGCTTGGGGACTATATTGGGTATCGGGGACCAAGTGTCCTATACATTGTTCATCGCTCCAGCCCCTGTAAATGGATTCATTTATATTAAAATGATAAAACACTCACAGAGCATGCAAAGGGTCATGTTTCTAAGATTTAGCAATTTCTCTATTTTCAGCTTTAGAATTTACTCACCATATTTTATTATTTTCTGCAACAGAAATAAAATAGAAGCAACATATTTATACAAAACAGGATTTGTTTTGTTTTTATAAAGGTCATATTTCTTTTCAGAGGCCATATCCAGGAGTGCTCAGGAGTCGCCCCTACTGGTACTCACGGGTAACTCACAACAGTGCTCAAGGGGGCATGGAGTACTAGAAATTAAATCTGGGCCTCCAGCATGAAAGACATATGCTCAGCCCATTGAGCTATCTCTCTAGCACTATAAAGTTTATCTTTATATTTTTTCAATAGGGAAGCTGGTAAGTGACGTAATGTCCTGAAATCAAATATTTTTCTAAACAATAGGAACTCATACACAAAATCTAAGTCCTTGCAGCTTATTGAGAACTAAAAAAGAACATTATTATCATATGACATTTGTAGTTTCTCACTCATGATAAAGGGGGCACATTACTTACTCTTGATGTGTTTCATGATAAGGACTGACAAACATTAATCAAGGTGTGTATAAAAGTGGGCGGGAGCGATAGCACAGCTGGTAGGGCATTTGCCTAGCATGTGGCTGACCCGGATGACCTGGGTTCGATTCCTCCACCCCGCTTGGAGAGCCCGGCAAGCTACCGAGAGTATCTCGCCTGCCTGCCAAAGCCTGGCAAGCTACCCATGACTTATTCATATGCCAAACATAGTAACAACAAATCTCACAATGGAGACGTTACTGGGCCCACTCTAGCAAATCGATGAACAATGGGAGGACAGTGGTACAGTGCTATAGTGTATGAAAGAAGGAATGTGGAAAGCAGAAACACAAAACAAAGAAAAAAGTCCATTACAGTTGGCTCTTTTGGTTAATTGCTGGCGACATTAGGAGTGAGTAATGGTCAGATTTTTCTTTTCTTTGTTTTTAATTGAATCACAGTGAGATACACAGTTACAAAGTTGTTTATGATTTGATTTCAGTCATACAATGTTCTAACACCTGTCCCGTCATCATTGTGCATTTCCTACCACCAATGTCCCCAGTTTCCCTCCACCCCAAGTCCCCACCCCACTGCCTGGCTCTATGGCAAGCACTTTTATTTTTTTCTTTATCTCTTTTTAAAATATTTTTAAAATCAAATCTCCATGAGATACAGTTACAAAACTTGTGACTGACTGTTGTACAATGTTTCAACACCTATCCCTCCACCATATGACAGGCATTTCTCTCTCTCTCTCTCTCTCTTTCTCTCTCTCTCTCTCTTTCTCTCTCTCTCCCTCTCTCTCTTACCTATTAGGCATCATGGTTTTCCATACAGATACTAAAAGGTTATCAGGCACATCCCTTTACCTAATTTCAACACTCAGTTCCTGTCCAAAGTGATCATTTTCAATTATTATTGTCATACTGGTCCCTTCTCTATCCTAACTGCCCTTTGCCCCCCCCCCCCCCAAACACACTTGTGGCATGCTTCCAACTACTGACCAGTCCTCCTGGCTCCTGTTTTCCCTGATGAGATTTTAAAGGAAATTAAATGTGAACAGTTTGTGCTAGATGAACAAAGTGCTGAGGAACAGAGGGAAGGGGATGAATTAAAAACTGTTAAGAGTTTGGCCTAGGAGTAATGAGGCCCCGGACTAAGGTGCTGACAATAGAAAACAGAAAGGAAGAGTATTAGGAGAAATGCCATAAAATATAACTATATCTATGACCTGAATTTAAGAGATTAATTGGAACCTGGCGGGAGAAAAAGAGTAAGGGTGAAGCATAACATACTGAGAAAAGAAAGCAGGGGTAACTGTGGGTTAGGATAAATTCAGGGGATTAGGAGTGCTTGTAAGAGCACTGTGAGTTGCAATAGGGGAAGGAAAGGGGTAATTCACTGATGCAGCCTAAAACACTTGGTGATAATATCCAACATGTAACAATGATGAATAAGGAGTTGTTTCGCATGGACTAATGCGAAGTTCTGTTATAATTTAGAGGAGAGGGCTTGGGTCACTACCTGTGGTACCTAGGCACTAGGACAAATCTTGGCTTGTTGCTTGGAGGTTGCTCCAGGAGGTGCTCAGGGACCAAGAGGTGCTGGGGATCAAATCTGGGTATCCCTCATGCAAAGCATGAGTTCCAGTCCCTTGAGCTATCTCCCCTGAACTATTTTAAGTCATGTTTATGCAATCAGATGAGAGGGTATATTCCAGTGACTTGGCTATAAATATATCACTGAAAGGTGAGAAACTACTTTCTTCTTATAAGAAGGATTAAAACTAATATCCTGAAGTCCCGGGAAAAGCAAATGGCATATGAAGGAGCTTTGCAGATGAAAATGTAACAACCCTTATTTCGAATAAAACCAGATGTTTAAAGCTCAAATAACCATTAAACAGCTTTATCACTTGCTTTAATGAAAGAGGTTAGAACAAATTATTGTTTTGATATATTTTATAACTTGGAACTGGGAACTCTACTTTATATTCTATACAGAGAAATACAGAGAATGCTATTACATGACAGTTATGATAGTAAAGGTGCCAGAAAGTCATTTATTGAAAAAACAGTATTACTGGAGCTATGAATTTCTATAACATCTAAGAAAAAAACAGAACTATCCATATTTTGTTAAGTATCAAGCTGTGAGACAATGAGAATATACGTGGTCTTTAGGTTTAAGCATTTGTTTAAAGTGTTAGTTTAACTAGTTTCTTTCCGAGTATTTAATAGTCTTCATCTTCTTAAATTGCTCTAACTTTCTCACACTGTCCTTTTATGTTACTTCATTTTCTTAACTGCTAAGTGAGGGGAATATTACACCCTCCAGATTTTCCACTGTACAGTTACAGAATCCCCACAGAAACCTACAAAACGTTCCTACCATACTATGGGTACTTCCACCAGACCCACTGCTTTATGCCAGCTCTTTATATTAGAAGAGCTGGATTCATATAGCCAAACCCAAAAGGCAGCAATAAGAATCACTTGGGTTTGTAAGCAATAAACACAATTCCAAAAGAATTTAAGCAGAGAGACAGAAAATAAACTTTAATAGTGAGGTATTTAACAATCGCTATCACAAGGAAAGGGAAATGGTTCGTATTGTTTAACCTATGAATTGTATGCCTGCAAATTAACTGTAACAAAGTATCCCCCAAAGCAAGAATTATTTGTACAGAGAAGTACCAGTTTAATGATATTCACTGGACTTTTAAAAATACTAGTAGCAAATTGAAAATAATCTGTTAGAAGGGAATTAAAAAATTATTTTGAAATTGTAATTATCCTATTTCATCAAGGCTAGGATATAGTTTTCTCTACAAGAAAATGTAATGACAAGCACTTCTAATTTAGAATTATATCATGCCAGCAATTATAAGAAAAACCGTAATTTCAGAGGTTAGTGAAATATGTCATCAGAATGGATGAAATATAGTTGTTATACATATAATAGCTAATAATTGAACTAACTTCAATAATATCTTTTCTAATACAAGTACTAATTTTTTAAAAAATTTTATTGAATCACCGTGAGATAGTTACAAGCTTTCATGTTTGGGTTACTAGTATTAATTTATACTTCTGACTCCTAGCTGCATACTTCTCTTCCAGGATATAACAAATGCTACAGCTGATTATTTGTATTAGTAAATCAATTTGGGTTTTTTTTTATGTTTGTTTTTTGATTTTGAAGCCACTCCCAGTAGGGCTCAGTCTTGTTCCTGGCTCTATGCTTAGGGATCACTCCATGCAAGGCTCAGAGGACCAAATATGGTGCTGGGAATAGAACCTGGGTCAACTGCATACAAGGCAAGTGCCTGACCCAGAGTACTGGCTCTTTGGCCCTAAATTTTAGCTTTCTTATTTAGGAATAAGTGACCTTAAAAGATGGAAAAACAGAAAGAAATCATGCTTTCCCTCTTCTGCATAAAATGGAATAGAGTTCATAGATTGTTCCAGTAACCAAAACCCATTTAAACATTTGTTGAAAAACTAAGTCTACCAGATACTGACTGAGCTGTAAATGGGAGACACAAAGATGATGATTGGGTAGAGTTCAAAAAATTTTTAAGACAAGGAGTCATAATTATAAAGAGTTTGTCAGATAGATGAGAAAAAGTATATGAAAGTATTTTTTTTAAAAAAAAGGAAATTAAAACAATACTACATATAAAATACAGTTTCCTCTCTACTTTTCATCCTCATATCCATCCTGAGATAAACCCAGTTTTCAGTATATGTGGAAATTTCTGTGCCTATAAAATACACACACAAGTATATATAAATATATGTGTATATATATATATGTATATATATATATATATATTTGCTTGAGCAGGCCCAGTAGACTTGCTACTGTGTCTGGCATATCGAATACATCATGGGTAGGTTGCCAGGCTTTGCTGTGTGGGCAAAATACTCTTGGTAGCTTGCCAGGCTCTCCAAGAGGAGCGAAGGAATCGAACTCGGATTGGCCAGGTCCGCCGCCTGCAAAGCAAATGCCCTACCCGCTGTGCTATCGCTCAAACTCCAATAATTATTGGTATAAGAACTATTGGGATTCTGGAAACAGTTTATTATTTATATAGTTTATATATAGAAGGCCATGCTGCAATGGACAGGTCTTATGCTGGATCTTCAGTGAGTGACTTAGTGCAACGTTCTGTTTGATTCTGGTTTGGATTTGGGGGCCACACCTAGTGGTGCTCAGGAGCCTGACGCCCAGCAGTGCTCAGGGGACCATGTAGTGCTGGGTATTACTGAACTGGCTGCATGTAAGGCAAGTACCTTTATTCCTGAGCTATCTCTCTCGCCCATTTCACTATATTTCTTTTTTTTTTTTCAGAAGCATGTTTATTGTTTTTGAGATGATACATCAGGTGCTCTCTGAGCTACGAAAGGTAAAGGAAATCCTCTCATTACAAACTGACAAAGGTAAAAGGTAGAACATTTCACAACAGCATGAACCACATATTCAGAAATAGATCTGGGTTTAATACAAATGACATAATTCCTAGCCATCTACACTAATTTTTAACTTCATACAGATAATGAACTAGTCTAAAATGCACTATAATATTTGGTAGACTTCAGGACCAGTATCCTTAGTCCATCATAAAATACATTTTGATATCCCAAAGAAGCAAGACCTGCAAGTAGGCATTTTAAACATAACTAATCTACAGCTACAAAGTTCTACTCTTGTTAGCCATTTACCTTTTGGGGGGACTCTCCCAGTCTCCAAAAGATAATAGCAGAGAGTAGAATCAGTATAACATATTACACAGAAGTCCTTATTGCAGCACAGTAAGAAGATGTCTTCTGCTCCTTCACACTGTATACAAATTATGTGAATTATGTTGCATATCTCTTGGTCCGCTGTCTGGCTATCCTGTCATGTTCTGCCCTGTTGGTCAAATACTGACTGGCTATGCTTCCAGCCAGAGGATCTGCAGGGTAGCAGTCTGTCAAAAGAGAACAAATCGAGAGCAAAACCTTTGAAATAGTCAAAGCAGGACTCCAGTTGTCCTTAAGGATGTCCAAACAGATGACTACCTGACTATTGATAGTGCAGTGATAGACTCTGGTACAGAAAGTAACCTTTGGTGGCTTGAATGGATAATCAGATGAAAATGTGGTAGCCAGAAAAAACATACACCACCTTAATATACAGAACCAGGTGGACCAAGTATAGTTGATCTCCATTCATAAATGTTATCTCCGTTAGGCCCAATACTGCAGTTAGGAGGAGGATCAAGGGTTATTTCAGCTAGCTCCTTCTGAATTCTTTGGGTGCTTGTGGAGAGCTTCGCGGTGGTTTTGCTGGAGAGTTTGGTGTTCTTCTTCTGCTGGGTGGCAGAAGGTTTCCTCTCTTCTTGTTCCTCCGGCTCTGGGGCTGCAAGGTTGCGCTGGTCAGTGTCCGAACTGCCGCTGCTGGTGCTGGGGCTCTCATCATCAGACCTCTGCCAATCGCTGGACATCTTGCTGGACTCATTCCTGGGCAAACTTGGCCGCCCGCCCGGCCCTCTCGCATGCCGCTACACTGTGGGCCAGTTCTCTATACTTCTAACCAAACTTCACGACCACCCTAGTCAGTCATGAAATCGAACTGATCTAACACTTAGTAAAGGTAAAAACAAAAACTTTGCATAGTTTACTTTAGAGCAATGTCCTTTTTGTACAGAGTGTAGGATAATACTGGTCTGTCTTTACTCCCTAGCCACAGGGAGCTTAGGTTTATTGGGTTACACCCACCACAGTGCTCCCATGGCACTCCCACTCCTGTGTGTTTATCTTTACCCTCTTTGCTGTGCTCTGCTTCCCCAACCAGTCAATCACCTCCATCCCCAAATCAGACTCTGCTGATTTGTATTTATTTGTATTTGTATTTTACTGGTATTGTTATTTGTATTTTATTTGTATTATTATTTGCATTTTACTTGTATTATTTGTATTTTATTTATATTTGTAAGTGAAATACTGCTTTTCTCCTTCCCTTATTTCCTTTTGCATAGTTTACTTTAGAGCAATGTCCTTTTTGTACAGACACAGGAAGACACTTAATGCTATGCTTTTGTAACTTGGAAATTAATTGACTCTGAGTAATATTCACTCCTGGGCATCTGTTTTCTCAACTTAAGCCTCAGTTGTTCTTAATTCCTAGCACCCCAAAAGCAGAGTCCCAGTGAGGAACTGGATGGACCCAGGGCAAGCTATGAGCTAACCTGACATTGAAATGGGCCAGGTCAAGATCCATAATACTTAACTATAAGCTAAGTGCTCAGTCATGGACAAATTCTGTCATGATCCAAAGAGTAACAACTGGATTAGAACCCTGCTGGGGTAAGTAAAGACTAATCTGGCCTGAGCACTGTACTCTGGAATCTATAGTGAGATGTCCTCAGGAGAGCCACCCTTATAGGCTTAATATAGCTCTTACTGTGTCCATACAAACTGACTAATAATTAAGAAGTAAAGTTAAGATGAATGTTTAAATGGTTATTGGACTACAGAAAGGAGAAACACCCCTGGGTGGTATTTCACCCTTGAGTGGATCTCCTGGCTGCAGGAGATTGAACGGGCTTTAATATGTTGATCGTGCCACTGACCTAGGTGTGGTTGCTACCCCAAAGCTTGGAGGTTGGGCACTAGACCAAGGCAGCTACATGGAGTGCAGAGAGACTAGCATGGGAGTCAGGAGGAGATGAGTATGAGGGGCAGTGTGAGACTGGAATGGGGACCCAAGTGAGACTGGAACAGGTGCTTGGGGAGAATGGAATAAACAGCGACTGATCAGCAACCAGCCTGGCAGCCCTGTTCCCTCCTTCATGTGGTGGCTTATGTCCACTAAACACACATGGCGAGTAAGAGAGAATGCCACCACAGCTGACCACTTATTTGTGATTACACACAGCAGAGTATGAAGAAATATGAAATACTGATATGCATCTCACATGGTAAAACTGCATATGAAATTTTATATCTATTTTCTATTTTACATATGTGTATATGTTATACATACATATTTCAATCCATGATGTTAGCTAAATTTCTTCCTGTGGATTATGCCAAAAAGCTTGAACGTTACTGATGACTGATTTATTTTATTTTTTTTTTAAGCCATAACTAGCAGTGCTCAAGGACCACATCTGGCTCTCTGCTCAAGAGTGACCCTGGGTGGTGCAAAGGAACCATATGTGCACCAGGGATCTGAATCAGGGTCACAGTCATCACAGTCACAAGCAAATATCTCACTTCCTGTACTGTCTCTCTGGCCTGACCAAACTGATTTAGTCAAAAGATTATACAAGGGCTAACTGCTTCCTTATAAATTTTAGGGATCCCCTGAAAAGTGCTACACTCTTGGACCAGGAACAAAATAAAACGAGAAAACTTTTTTTCCATATAATTGTGTAACAGAGACAGATCTCTGGGCCATGTCTCAAAAGCATTACATATATAATTTTAAGTCATTACCCTTTAAATTTTGTAAGTATATTAAAATAACTTTAGTATCAATTTTAATATTAATTTATTGATAGTAAAATTTTAGCATTAATTTATTGATATAAAATAATTTTGTATCAATAAGCAAAATTAAAATAGTACAGTGAAAATCATTTGCCAGTTGCACAAAAATTTAACAGTAGACTGCCATATTATCTCACAATTCAACAGCAGATTAAATTAAAATAAATTGAAAACAAGGACTCAAGCAAGTATATAAAACTAGTATTTATATAAAAATTTATTCACAAAAATCAAAAGGTGAAAATAACCTAACTGTCTACCTGACAGCGAATGAATAAGTTTTGGTATATACATGTGCAGTGAAATATTCAGTCATTAGGAGAAAGAGTAATAATACAGCAGGAAGGTCATTTGTCTTGTACATTGCTGACCTGGGTTTGATCCCATGTCCCCTCATATTGTCCACTAAGACCCACCAACTCTAGGAGTAAGTCCTGAACACCAATGGGTGTACCTCCCACAAAAAAGAAATATTCATTCATAAAAAGAAAGGTGGTATATGCCATAATATAGATCAACTTCCAAGATGTTACATGAAATAAATCATACCAGAAGGTAATACATAGTGTGATTTCACTGATAGGAAACATCCAGAACAGGCAATTCCAGAGAGACAGAAGAGGATAGGTAGTTTCCAGGAATAGGGTGAAGGCAAGCTGCTTAATGGGTAGAGAATTAACTTCGGAGTAACAAAAATGTTTCACAGGAAGTTAGAGGGGCTTATTATACAAAATTGTGAATGCATTCATGCCAATGAATGGTTAACTCTTTTATGAATTTCATTTTACTAAATTTAAAACAATATGGTGGACAGCTGTAAATATCAGTAAAACAAATATTCAGAATCTGAAAGGTAAATCTTTCTCAAGACACTAGAAATGGAAAAATTGGGTATTTGAACTTTTTCTCAAAAGATGAAAAAAAAAGGATCATATAGAGAGTAAACAGTGCTTACTGAACTAGGGGCTAAATGGAAAAAATTAGGTAGACAGTTCTGACAGAAACCTCTGAGTGAAAACTTGCCATGTTCATTTTCTAGAAACATCACACGGTAATAAAAATTCAGCAAAAGCAATAAATAGCAGTACTCCTACATTTAAAAAAAATTCAGCAAAAGCAGAAACATTATTCTCATAAAAAAAGGGGGGGGAATAAGAAAGAAGAACATTGGAAGAGAACTTTGAATTTGAAGGAAAAGGGAAGTTACCCAGTCTTCTGGTTGTCTGGTTTATAAATCTCTTTAAGAAATAAAGGGGAGGAGTTAATAGAGAATTATAAAATGACCACTTTCCTCTTCCATCGGAGGAAATGGTTTTTATTGTCAATACACTGTATCTGTTTTTGGAGAGAACTCACTAGAAGCTTTCTAACACAGGCTAGATAATCCAAAGAGTAGAGTAGAGGTAGGTGTGTGTGTGTGTGTGTGTGTGTGTGTGTGTGTGTGTGTGTGTGTGTGTCAGGGGGTGCGGTTGGAGGGTTGGAGGCTAATGCGATGTGGAAGAATTTGCTATAGAGAAAGATCAAGGCTTTTCAAACTTTAATCAAGAGACCACTAACAATCCTGAAGGCTGCTAGAGTGAGGAAAGATTTGAAGAAAAGGGACAAAGAAATGTTGATATACCTGTCCTCTATTCCTGCTTCATTCAGGGCACGTTTGTCTTTTAACTTTCAAATAATGGAGCACCATGCTGACTCCATTAAAGATGAAAGATTCCTAAACCTGGACACTCAATACTAAAAGAGCTTTCCAAATGACAAATTCCTAGGTCCTATATAAAAAATAAATAACTGCCCCCAAGAAAATCTCATCCATGCTAGCCCAGAGTGTTTAGGAAGCACCAAATCAAGTGACCTTCACTGTCCTGAGAGCTTATGACAAAAGAGACCTTAAATGGGTGAGCAGCAGTCTTAGACAAAAGAGCAGGTAGTAGCAGATGAAGAAGAGAATGCGGATGCTAAATCAGTAAGGTCAAATGAAGAAACAAAAATTCAGTAAACAGGGAGCTTTTTTAGGACCAGAAACTCCTTTAGAGGTTTAACGGTCGGAAATTATCTCATAGTCTTCTATACCTGTCATTGGTGATGAGAGTCAAAAGTGGTTTAACTCAGGGCACTTTCCAAAACATGTATTACACGAACTGCCTGTGTAATTTATGTTTCTAGTAACCACTTAAAAATAGTAAAAAGAGTGGGCGAAAGTGACAATATAGGGCAGGGCATTTGCCTTGCACACAGTTGACCTGGGTTCCAACCCTGGAGCCCCATATGATCACTCCCAAGAAGTGATTCTTGAGTGCAGAGTTAGGTACAAGCCGTGAACAATGCTTTTGTGGGTATAGTTCCCCAAAACTAATCAAACAGAGTAAGAAGAGGTGAAATTAATTTCAAGAATATTTTATTTATTGGCCAAAAGTTAGGTATGTGGGAGACACACCCACAAACCACATCCGGCTCAGTTATATAATTGGATGCATGGCCTCTCTGGTTCCTGATCAAACTGCTTAATGGCCATGATCCCAGAGACTCAGAAACAAATATCGGAACCCAAAGGCTTTCGGTAGAAATGTATCCTGTTCCTGCAGTAGGTTACTGGCGCTGGGCCACTCCAGGTGGGAAGAGATTTCGTGCTTTGGCCTGTTCCCCCTGGTGGCCCAGTGACCGCCATCCTCCAGAGGCCACTGGACAGTCAAGTTTGGGCCTGCAGTGACGAGACATGCGGGGCCTCACCAGATGGGGGTGGAACTGGCCCTTTCCTCCCCATCCCAATGAGACCCTAAGTCGCCACCTGCAAACGGCCTCTCTGGCTCCTGATCAAGCTGCTTAATGGCCATGATCCCAGAGACTCAGAAACAAATCTCGAAACCCAGCGGCTTTTGGCAGAAATGCATCTGGACCACATACAAGGTGGCCGCCGCCTCAGAGCTTACTGGAAAGCCAGGTATGAGCTGGTGGTGATGGGGCAACTGCAGTCTCATGGGAAGGGGGGGCGGTACCAGCTCGTACTTCACACCCTACCGAGGTCGCGAGTTGCCCCCCACGAGCAGCTCTCCAGCACGGCCATGGCTCCAGAGGCAAAAGGACTTAATCTAGAGCCCAGAAGTTTGTGGCAGAAGAGTGAATGGACCATGCATTAAACTATGGCGCCATGCCTCCAGGAAGGGAAAGGATGTTGCTCCCTTCTGCCTCCCCCCTCTCCCCCACCCCACACACACAGCAAGGTGGCTGCCACCTCAGAGCATATAGGAAAGCCAGGTATAAGCCAGCAGTGACAGGGCAACTGCAGTCTCATGGGCAGGGGGGTGGTACCGGCTCGTTCTTCACGCCCTACCGAGGTCACGAGTTGTCCCCCACAAGCAGCTCTCTGGCATGGCCATGGCTCCAGAGGCAAAAGGGCTTAATCCAGAGCCCAGAAGCTTGCAGCAGAAAAGTGAATGGACCATACGTTAAACTATGGCGCCAAAGCCTCCCCAGAATGGAACGGGTGTTGCTCCCTTCCGCCTTCCCCACCCGTCCCCCGGCAGCAAGGTGGCCACCACCTCTGAGCTTAATGGCAAGGCAGGTATGAGCCAGTGGTGACGGGGCAACTGCAGTCTCACGGGAAGGGGGGCGGTACCAGCTTGTCCTTGATGCCCTACCGACGTCAAGAGTTGCCCCCCACAAGTGCCTCTCCGGCATGGCCATGGCTCCAGAGGAAAAAGGACTTAATCCAGAGCCCAGTAGCTTGCGGCAGAAAAGTGAATGGACCATGCGTTAAACTAAACTACAGCGTCATGCCTCCCCAGGAGGAAAAGAGTGTTGCTCCCTTCCGCCCTTTTCCCCCTTGGCAGCAAGGTGGCCGCCACCTCAGAGCTTAATAGGAAATCCAGGTATGAGCCGGCGGTGACGGGGCAACTGCAATCTCATGGGAAGGGGGGCGGTACCAGCTCATCTGTCACACCCTACCGACCTCACGAGTTGCCCCCCCCATGAGCGGCTCTCTGGCACGGCCATAACACCAGACGCACAGAAACCAATCCTGTAATTATCTGGCTCTTTGCAGAAATCCAAAATTGCGTGGCCGCAATAGCGGCCGCACAACATTACATAATTGTCTTAACCAGCTATAGAAAACAAAGTATTTCACAATGCCTTTTCAGCAATTCTGATTGTTGGGGGGGGGAGGGAATTCTAAACAATAATGGTGCATCTTTTGTCGAAATAATGACTGTAATCAATGTAGAGAAGAGTTAAGTAGAAATTATCTGCCTCACAGGCATTGGGAGGGGTGGGAGGGAGGGTATATTGGGGTTCTTGGTGGTGAAAAATGAGTACTGGTGAAGGGTAAGGTGTTTGATCATTGTATGACAGAGACTTAAACCTGAAAGCTTTGTAACTTTTCCCACAGTGATTCAATAAATAAATATAAGAAGAAAAAAAGAAATAAAATTATGGAAAAAAGAATATTTTATTTGATAATAGAATGAAAATAACATTTCAACAAACAATTCAAGGTAAGAATTATCAATAATTTATGTACTTTATTTTTTGGCATTAATTTTTCAAAACATTACTGCACAACTAGATTCTAACAACCAGGTTTCAAGAGCTTAACAACCAAATGTGGCTAGTGGTTCTTACCATATAGTGTAGGACTAATTAATAACAAATCACACTAGTTTGTTCTTAAAACAATATTTTATTGCTATAAAGGCAAAAGCCCATGAATCATTTTCTTAATCATGGAGACCTTGCTCTGGTGGCTAGTCGGATAATAGTTTCATCTGCAGATATCATATCTGACTTCATATCTTTAGTCTTGTTCCTACTTCCTCTTCCCAACAACTGTGCCTATTTTGAACATTTTTATTATAACATCCTGCTCTCGAAGCCTACTCAAAATATCCCAAACTAATTCATTATCTTTCCAAATTAAAAAAAAAGTATCTCTTTCTTTTTAGGGAGGGTCACACCCAGTGGTGCTCAGGGGTTATTCTTGGCTCTGCACTCAGAAATTATTCCTGGCAGGTTCAGGAGACCATAATGTATGCCAGGGATCTAACCCAGGTCAGCCACGTACAAGGCAAGAGCCTTAAAGACTGTATTATCACTCTGGCCCAACCTCTTGATTTTCCTCTTTTTTTCATTCTATGATTTTCTACCAACAGAGAATGCACTTACTCTAACTTTACCTATTCAAGTCACAAATATTTATGTATTTGGCACTGTACTCACTACAGGAGATAGAATAAATAAGCCTAATCTCAGTTTACCCATTTTTAGAAATAATCCTTTAGATGTCAAGAGCATCCTAAAGAAACTAAAATTTAATTAAAAAAAAACTTTGCTGACTTTGAAAAATTAGAAGTGAGTTTGCATTGCTGAATTGTGTTTTTCTTTTCTTTTTTTTTTTTGTATTGTGGGGGTAGGCATACCTAGAAGTACTTAGGAGCTAATTTCAGTGTAGAGCTTGGGTAGGTGTGTGTGTGTAGGGGGAAGGGTGAGGGGATCTCATGCAGTGCAGGGGATCCAACCCAGGGATTCCAAATGCAAAGCTTGTGCTCCAGCCCTTGAATCATCTGCCCAATCCCAGCTGCTCTAAGTCTCATAGACTTTACAATCTGTGGCCTAATTTTTCTATTCATATCACACTATTTTCCCAAATAGAATGTGGATTTCCTAAAAGTGTGGACAAGAGTCCTACTAGTGTGTTTTCCCTGGTGTGCAGTAAATAACAAATTTATGTTTGCTGACAAGTCTTTTAGAGAGACAAAAGAGTCTGTGGCACAAGGGGGTTCTATCCAAAAAAGAGAATATCCCTCATGCCACTCCCCCACTTCCCCGGTACCCACTCCCCAGAAATATTATGGACAATTAGAAACAGAAATGACCTGGAAGCACTTATAAGAATCTCAATGCAGAGAAAAATACTTCAAAAGTTTCATTATCATTTGCAAAACAATTCAGAATTGGAACTTGGGAGATAGTACAGGAGTGAGGGCACATGCCTTGTGTGAATAGGACCACAGTTCAATCCCCCACCCCTGCCAGGTTTCCCACGCATCACCTGCTGTGACCCTGGTTCAGCATAGCTGAACCTGAGCACAACCTCCAAGTTGTCTGAGTATTGCTGGAAGGGGCCCAGGGCCCAGGAATCCCCTGAGCATCACTTGGGAAACAGACAAAATCTGAACTGGCAACACATAAGTTAGGATCCATCACACTAGCTTCTGAACCTCTACCAACTAAGATAAATGGTCAGCTCTCAAAAATCCTTTCTTGACACTAAATGAAAACAATACCATCGATGATGATTAATATATATGCAAAATGTTTCAGAGATATAAAGATCACTCACCACATGTTGTGTTCAAAAACTTTGGCTGGGTCTGTTAAAATCCTTGATCCCAGAGGGGCCACGGGATGGCAACCACTTTGATATCTGTGAGGCACCTCTCTTATCCTTACACAGGAAATAGAGTTTCTCCAAACCACATTCATCTTCATCAGTGCCTATAAAGTTACAAATGATGAATTAAGCGGTATATTGTTTGCCAAATAGGCAAAAACTGTACAAAAAGGTTAATAGCCTGAGAAAGGACTCAGGATAAAAACCTTTATTTTCAAATAGATTTCATTTATTTAATTTTGTGGTGCTGGCATGGAAACGAGGGGGCCACACGGGTGAGGCACACCATGCTCTACCACTGACCTACACATCCCTAGCCCTGGAAATTAAAATACAAAATCTTTTTAACAAAAGGGGATCATGATAACTTTTCTACTGGAGTAATATCAGATCAGGAATAATATCAGATCAGGAGTGTGTAACATTCCTGGCATTCTTTGTAAGTCATAACCTTGACCAAACTGCTTTGTTTGGTACCTGCTAATTTAGAATGTAAAGTAAGTAAGTAAAGGCCCTCCCGTTGATCATCGATTTGCTCGAGCGGGCCCAGTAACTTCTCCATTGGAGACTTTGTTGTTACTGTGTCTGGCATATCGAATACGTCACGGGGAGCTTGCCAGGCTCTGCCGTGCGGGCGAGATACTCTCGGTAGCTTGCCAGGCTCTCCGAGAGGGGCAGAGGAATTGAACTCAGGTCGGCCATGTTGGCTGCGTGCAAGGCAAACGCCCCGCCGCTGTGCTATCACTCCAGCCCATTTATAGAATGTAAACCCAACAAATAGACATTAGGTATTACGAAGGGTTTGGGGGGCTGGGGACACTCCTAGCAGTACTCAGGGGTCTGAAGCCATTTCCAGTGGATATAAGGAGAGCACCATGCAAAATATCGGGGAAGAAACCAGGACTTTACAGGTGCAAAACATGTGCTCTTCCACTGAAACCACATTTATATCCCCATTCAAGTTTTTTTAAAAGTGATTTTATTACCTGAGGGGGAGAGGAGATTCTGAGAAAATACAATTCTAGAGAATAGTTCATAACCACGAGACCAAAATATCAAATATAAAAGGACAGAATAAGAAATTAAATGTATTCAATCTTATCCCTGAACTGAATAATATGAAAATTCATCAATTAATCACTGTATTAAGATATCATACTAGAAATCTTTTTTTCCCTTCTCAATTTGTGGTATCAGAGTTTACAATAGTACTGCAGTCAATATTTTGTGGTTATATAGGATTACACCAATCCAGCATTCTTAGCTCAAACAACTCTGTATAAACATGTTTTGAAGAACAGTCAATAACACTTCTGCAAAATATATTTTCTTGTACAAAGAGCATGCTTAAGCTCCATCACAAGAAGAGAGTCATCAGTTGATTAGCCAAATCTACCCCCATTATGGAAGAATAACTTAAAATTTAATTATGCACTTAATTATGTCATTTAATTATACATTATAAACTGGTGGATATGTTGGTTAAAATCTTTAACACCCCAGAACAATCTCTAACGAATTTACTTTTCCCAGTAAGAACCAAGAGGAAAACTGCTCAGCATTTCAGCCCCATTCGTTATTCACCATAAAACACTCAGTCCGATAATGATGCGAGCTGTCAGGTAAAAAGTGATGCTAAAAGGTGTGTGTACATAATATGCATTAAAGACTAGCCAAAGTGCTATTAGGCATAAAAATGACAGGTATTGTACATGCTTTATCACCTTACAGAAAGTCGCTGGGTTTTAAGGCTGAATTCCAAAAGGAACTGCAGGCATCAAAAACATCTTATTGTTCTTCAACATAAAATCCAAGGTTTTTCTTCTGGAAATGATAACCTTAAAGAAGACTTAGTTACATACACACCCTCCACCACCCAATTCTAATGCTTACATTTAAATGTGACTTTTGGGGATAAGAAATGAAACATTCAACAGCTAGCACTGTGCTCCAGTTTCTTGTTTGTTTTTCCTTCCCCACTAAATGCAAGCTCCTTGGAGGCAAATGGAATTAAATGCTCCGCCTACTCCTACTTTTCCTCTGATGTGCCTTTGTTCTTTTCTACTGCCAGTGTTCCACAGAAGACTAACAAAACCCTACTGCACAATTATTTTTAGAAATCTTTCTGCACGGAATATTATTCATAAAATCTGTATGCTGAAGAGTAGAAACCGATTACACCTAGAAAGAGGCAATTCATGCTTAAAGAGTAAAATGATGTAAACGTTTTCCACCCAGGAAAGTCAAATCAAAATGAAATTCCAATTCTTCAAATAATCATGTGATACTTATCTCTATTTCTATATAGAAGAGGAAGAGAGAGGGGGAAGAAGATAAGAGGGTTTTTTTTTTTCACTATAATTGATGGACAACCTGTAAGAGAGAAGAAGACAAAAAATCATAACCAGACTGGGTATCAGGCAATTCAGGGAAATGTCAGAGATGTCTGTGGACTGCAAGCCGCTGGATGTAGACAGAATCTGGCGTGGTCAGTACCCAAACATGTGGCAATCTGTTGTGCTTACGTGTCCTCATTAGTCACACAAGTGTTTTATGTATTGTATTTGGTTATTAGTGATCTTTAACACTCACATACAGTTTTGCATTGTTCTTTGTCATTGCTATAAAAATATATATCATATATATCGAATAAATGTCTTCCAACTAAATTACAAGCTTGTGGGACAACACCAAGCTACTTGTAAGTTTATTAACTGACAGTACAAAAAAAAAATAATACTTGTCTAGTATATAAATTTAATCAGAAGGAAGTTATTTCATATATTCCAGGGTGGATCCTAAGATTTTTGCCTGTGAAAGGTTGTTTTTTTTTCCCCCACTATAGGAAGGAAGTCATGATGTAATAGTATACAATGAAATCCAGTTATACTGATTACAATGACTAACAAAGATATGCTTTATGTCATGATTATCAATGTTAGCTGAATACCAGGTCATGGTTTGATTTTATGATGGGACAAAGAAAGAAAAGCAGGGTTAGCTCTAAACAGAGATCTGGTAGAGAAGGTTTATCTACCAGATACCAGAATATCCCACCTTCTATTGTCTTTCTTCTTTCCTTCCTTCTTTCTTTCTTTCTTTCTTTCTTTCTTTCTTTCTTTCTTTCTTTTTCTTTCTTTCTAAAAATGAATGGAGAGTCAGAAAGAGGAAGTGCATATCGCAGGCTATGCGGTGGGCAGGGCTGGAGCGACAGCACAGCGGTAGGGCGTTTGCCTTGCACGCAGCCAACATGGCTGCCTGAGTTCGATTCCTCCACCCCTCTCGGAGAGCCCGGCAAGCTACCGAGAGTATCTCGCCCGCATGGCAGAGCCTGGCAAGCTACCCGTGATGTATGCCAAACACAGTAACAACAAAGTCTCCAATGGAGACGTTACTGGGCCCGCTCGAGCAAATTGATGAACAACGGGAGGACCGTGACCGAGGTGGGCAGCAGAAATGGTGAGGATTCCACCTTCTCTAAGAGTATTCTTAACTCCACTTTTCTTTTTGAAAATTTTTTTATTTCAGTGGTGCTCAGGGTTTACTATCTGGTTCAATGCTTAGGGATCATTCTTGGCAGGGCTCAGGTGACCCCACAGAGTGCCAGGATTGAACCCAGTTTGGCAAGCATCCCACTCACTGTACTATTGCTCTGGCCCCTTTACTCCCTTCTTCAAACCCTAATTTGAACAAAAGTTTAACTGAAATGCTATTTCTGCAAGTAATATATGGGTAATTAGCATTTTTACCTGAAATAACACAAAGCAGTATAAAAATATTTCATTCAGAATGTAGAAAAGGAAGAACAAAGGAAAAACAAGACAACCAAGGTGGCATACTGACAAAAAGGCAAAAATATCAGGGTCTTCGGAGGAATGTGGCTCAGCAGTGGACACTTGCTAAAGTGAAGCTGCACATTAGATCCCCAGCGCTGCTCCACATCACCAAGTACAATCCATGCACTACAGCAGTGATCCCCCAGTGCTCCAAGTGTGCAGCAGGGGAATCATGCAGTGGTGCCTAGTACCAGTCTGGCAAGCATATTGTCAAGTTCACACACTCCATGTCCCATGTACGATGAGTGCAATCTTGGCAGCTAGGCTGTTTGAGCCTAGCATCAATGGGTGTGATGCAAGCAATTTCCAGCTACATAGCAGCAAGAGAAATCGAGAAGTTCTACATGGAGTTAGAGAAGTTCTATAAAGAAGACCACACCTGCTACAAGATCATTGTGGGTGATTTTAATGCCAAGATAGGACCGAGAAGATCAGCTGAAGAACTTCACATCGGGACCCATGGCCTAGAATGGAACGAACAGGGTGAGAGACTGTCTGAGTTCATCATGTCGACCAAGACTATTCATGGTAACTCACAGTTCCAGAAGGCAGAATCTAAATGATGGACATGGGAGTCTCCCGGTGGACGATTCCACAATGAAATAGACCACATCATATTCAATCGACGGTTTTGCCTGACTGATGTCGCTGTTGTCCCAAAATTTCGAACGGGATCGGACCACCGTCTCCTTCGTGCAAAATTCTACTTCACAGAGTGGGGAGAAAGGGCTGCAAAGTTCAAAAAGAGAACTCCCAGAATGACCACCAACTGGGAACTCTTTGGTACTATTGCGGCAACATGGGAAGATGCCATTGTTGACAACATTGACGAGGAATACGATCGACTGGTTCAGCACCTCCATGAATGTGCGAGGAACGCCAAGAGAGAGATAGCCACAAAAAGTCGCCTATCTTCGAAAACTCTTGAGCTAATTCGCCAGCGTGGTTTGGCGCATGCCTCAGGCAACCGCAAGCTAACGTCCGAGCTTGCAAAGCAGTGCAGAGATGCAATCAAGAAAGACCTCAAAGAGAGAAGAGCAGAAGTACTGGTAGATGCGGCAGAAGCCGGGAAAAGTATTCGTAACGCCCGCCTGTCCTTCGCCAACTATAAGACCAAGATGACTGCCCTCCGATGTCCTGATGGATCCATCACATCCTCCAGAATGGCAATGGAGAAGATTATCCATGACTTCTACTCAAATCTCTTCGATAGCCATGTCCACTTGCCGACATACCAAATTCCACAGGATGGGTATGTCGTTCCCAACGTTCTCCCTTCCGAAATCCGACACGCCATTTCGTCGGTAAAGAAGCAAACAGCACCCGGCCCAGACAAGGTCAGACCTGAACACCTGAAGAACCTGCCATCAGTACTCATCAATACACTGGCTCGGCTCTTCACTCGCTACCTGTCTGAATGCAAGGTTCCGTCCCAATGGAAAACCAGCAGGACCGTACTACTGTTCAAGAAGGGAGACATCCATGACATTGGCAACTATCGCCCGATCTGCCTATTGTCTGTCATCTACAAGTTGTTCACTCGAGTCATCCTGAATAGGATTGGCAGAACACTAGATGAAGGACAACCATGTGAGCAAGCAGGGTTCCGCAAAGGATTCAGCACCATCGACCATATCCACACGATAACCAAGCTCATTGAGGTTTCTCGGGAGTTCAAGATGCCGCTCTGCTTAACGTTCATTGATTTAAAGAAGGCCTTTGATTCTGTTGAGACGGAAGCAGTCATTGAAGCCCTAGCCAATCAGGGCATTCAAGCCCAATACATCAGGATCCTCCGTGAGCTGTATTGCGGATTCACTACCAGGATCTCACCATTCTACAAAGAAGTGATCGTTGATGTCAAGAGAGGGGTTCGGCAGGGTGATACCATTTCACCAAAACTCTTCAGTGCCACCCTCGAGAACATCATGCGACGACTGGAATGGGAAGGAATGGGAGTGAAGATAGATGGTCGGCAACTACACCACCTCCACTTTGCTGATGACATTGTTTTAATAACACCAAACATCAGCCAAGCGGCACAAATGCTGGCCGACTTTGACCGTGAGTGTGGAAAGGTAGGACTACAGCTGAATCTTACGAAGACAATGTTTATGAGAAACAGCCTTGTTCCTGACGCCCCATTCGCTCTCAATGGAACGACCATCTCCGAATGCAACAGCTATGTGTACCTAGGTCGAGAGGTCAACATGACAAATGACCTGGCACCCGAGCTGCACAGGAGGAAGAGAGCGGCTTGGAACGCCTTCAAGAACGTCGAAGAAATAGCTAAGAGGACGAAGAACCTCCGGCTCCGGGCACATCTCTTTGATTCCACTGTTCTTCCTGCATTAACATATGCCTCAGAGACCTGGGCCCTACGCAAACAAGATGAGAACGCCATTCAGGTCTCCCAAAGAAGAATAGAAAGAGCTATGCTTGGAATATCACGTTTCACTCAAATGAGAGAACGAATCCAGAGTTCGAACATCCGTCGAGGATCAAGGATCAGGGACGCTGTCTCATTTGCCAAGGTGTCGAAAATCAGATGGGCTGGTCACGTAATGAGATTTAAAGACGACCGTTGGACTAGAGCTGTTACTGATTGGATTCCACGGGATGTCAAGAGACCATGTGGCCGCCCACCTACCAGATGGTCAGACTTCTTTGTCAAGATCATGAACGATCGGTTTGAGGCCCTCCATGTTCCCGGAGCGAAGAGATGCCATTGGGCTACACTAGCACGCGACAGGGACAAATGGAGACGTTACTGGCGCCCGCTCGAGCAAATCGACGACTAACGGGAAGTTAAGTGATTAAGTGATTAAGCAGCAAGGTATGAATGGTCACGGTTCTCCCGTTGTTCATCAATTTGCTCGAGCCGGCCCAGTAACGTCTCCATTGGAGACTTTGTTGTTACTGTGTTTGGCATATCGAATACGTCACGGGGAGCTTGCCAGGCTCTGCCGTGGGGGCGAGATACTCTCGGTAGCTTGCCGGGCTCTCCGAGAGGGGCGGAGGAATCAAACTCGGGTCGGCCATGTTGGCTGCGTGCAAGGAAACACCCTACCACTGTGCTATCGCTCCAGCCCAAGGTATGAATAAGGACCACAAAAAGGGGTGCAACACACTGTGAACAGTGTAACCAAAAACATGCAGGCACCCCGGTGACAAAGTCTGACCCCTGGAAATTATGTGTGCAAGCACAACCAAAAAAGTGTGAACCTTAGGGAGTCCCCATGGCTGAATCTCTGAGGACTGCAACCTGATCCACCTAGAGTACCAGGCACACATGTCAACAACAGAAAAGGGAAGTGGGATGGGGAAGGGGAGAAAATTTTTTAGAAAAGGTTTTTTGACAGACAGTAACTGTGTCATGACTTGAATGAGTCTTCACTTGAAAACTCAGCATGAGGGTTGGGGAAGTGACTTAGTGATGAGACATTTGCCTCGAACTTGTGAATTCCTTGGTTTGATCCCTAGCACGTTAAAAAAAAAGCAGTACTTTGTATTTTCTTGATATCAACCCCTTTTTGGATGTGTATTTGGTGAACATCCTTTCCCATTCTGTAGACTGTCTTTGTATTTTGGTCACTGTTTCTTTGGAGGTGCAGAAGCTTCTTAGTTTAAGATAGTCCCAGGTCAATAAGAGAGAGAGAACAAAAGGGAATGCCCTGCCACAGAGGCAGGATGGGATGGGGGGGGGGTTGGGGGGCGGGAGGGATACTGGGATCTGTGGTAGTGGGAAATGGGCACTGGTGGAGGGATGGGTATTTGATCATTGTATAATCGAAACCCAAACACAAAAATTTGTAAGTCTATAACTGTACCTCATGATGTCTCACTAATAAAAAAAAAAAACCCACCATCTGTAGAAATCCTATTGAGCTTTGGAGAGGCTTGTCCCAATATGCATTCTACTGAAAATGAGATTTTTCTTTTTAAAGTAAACTTGTTTGAAAATATGGCTAATCAAAAAAATTTTAATAAGAAAGTGTCCACATTTAACGTTAATGTTTAACACAGTTACCATAGCTTTTCATTGCTTTCTTCTAGCCTCCCAACTCCTCCTCATCATCACCAGACTGTACTTATAACATCACGGTCTCAGGATTATTCTCCACCTCTTATGTCAGGAGTAGTTGGTATTTCTGAGCCTCCAGTAATGTGGGCTGTCAGAAATCTTAATTTCCACAGGATTATTTTCAACGATGTAGTTTAGGCTCACGTCTTACCCTTTAATTTTTCTTTAGGAAATGAATTTGGATAGGAAATCACTTCAGAATAACACCTTGGGAATTCAAATTTTTTGAGGTGTTACTTCTAAGTGAGGCTGGAATGATAGTACAGTGGGCAAGGCATTTTTGCCTTGCACGCAGCCAACCCAGGTTCAATTCCTGCACCCGTCTCAGAGAGCCCAGCAAGCTACTGAGAGTATCTCGCCCGCATGGCAAAGCCTGGCAAGCTCCCCGTGACGTATTCGATATGCCAAACACAGTAACAACAAGTATCACAATTTGTTGTGAGACGTTACTCGTGCCCGCTCAAGCAAATTGATGAACAACGGGAGGACAGTGCTACAGTAAACTGTTGATTTTTCCTTTTTTTTCATTTTTTATAACTTTATTTATTGAATCACCGTGAGAGCAGTTACAAAGCTTTCGGGTTTAAGTCTCGGTCATACAATGAAATACCCGTACCTTTACCAGTGCCCATTCTCCACTACCAAACACCCCAGTATACCCTCATCCCACACCCTCCCCCTACCTGTGGGGCAGATGATTTCCACATTACTCTCTCTCTCTACTTTGATTACAATCAATATTTTGACACCAGACCCACCATTATTATTTGGAATTTTACCCCAACACTCAGATCTGTCAAAAAGGCAACAGTAGACAATTTGTTTTCTATTGCTGATTATGAATAACATCTGATGCCGTGTAGTTTTTGGGGTCTGGCCAAAGGCACAGCAGCAATTTTGGGATATCTGGAAGTCTGAAGGCGACATCAGGCTGCTGATGCACTCGCCTCACAGGTACAGACTGACCTGCTGGCAACACCATGCCCCCATGATTTTTATCTTCTTACTCCAACTTATCAAATGTTATTTAGGAAAAATTTCAAATATTTATAAATAATCCCAACCTATGGATGAAAGGTTTCCTTCAGTTAGTATATCTTGTGTTTTGTTTCTTTGTTTTGGTTGTTTGGGCTACATATTGCACAAAGATCATCCCTGGTGGTGTTTGGGGGATCATAACATGGAATCAGGGATAAAACTGGTCAGCCACTACAAGGCAAGTGCCTTAAACCCAGTACTATCTCTCAGGTCCCAGATTTGTAAATCTCAAAACAAATTAGAAATATGTTAAAGTGAGTAATAATGAAATATTAAAATATAAAAATTTATGAATTTCAGTCATGTTTGTTCTATTTCCTTGAAGAATGACATGGAATTTTGAGGGGTGGAGGATGGGTCCTACCCAGTGATGCTCGGGGGTAACTCCAGGTTCAACACTCAGGAGTTGCTCCTGGTAGTGCTTGAAGGACCATATGGGATGCTGGGAATTGACTCTGTGCAAGGCAAATGCACTACCCAGTGTACTATTACTCTAGCTCCTGACATGGAATTTTGATAGGGCATAAACTGAACCCACATAGTGTCCGGCAGGATGACTATTTCAACATGTTAGTTCCAATCTAGGAGCTCTGTATCTATCTTCTTTTGCTTCTATTTCTCTTAATGGTGAATTAGAGCTTTCATTTTTTTTTCACCTTGCTTGTTAAGTTTATTGTGAATTCCTTTCTTTTTTCAATCCCTTTCCATCTTTCTGCTGTTGCTGCTATGTCCAGGACTCACATACTTGGTTAGGGCTGCACCTGAGATCTCACAGTTGCAGTATGTGGGTGGTGGCAATCCATGTGTGGAGAGGTGTGGCGGACTGAACTCTCAGCTTCAGGTCTGCTTTACCCAAGAATTTGCACTTTAAAAGGAATTAGAGAGGAGACACCTCAGGGTAGGTAGATTAAGACAATGTCACTCCATTTATTAGATAAGTGCCTTTGAGGATAATTTACAAATAATGACTTACATAGTACAATCTAAATATCTCTAAATTAACTGATATCAAATTTTTTTAGTACAATACTACCTTATAGGCTCCTGGACAGAATTTTAAAGAGTATATGAAAGCTTCCCCACACTGAAAAGAAATTCTTGGATACCAGCAGGGTATCAAGAGTCTAAATAATTCTCTCAACTGTCTACCCAAGGATCGCATCAGGTTGCACAGGTATGTCACTCAGTGTTCCAAGAGCATCTTCCTCTTTTGATGCCTGCTCCCAAGTACTACACATGCCATGTCTCCACCAGGGCTTCTGACCAATTGTTTACAGTCAAGACTTTCCCACCAATCACAAGTCCTTATCATCATCTATGCTTCTGATGACTGGCTGCAAATGAAAGGTTTCCAGATAATCAATCAAAGCTTTTTGTAGCTATGTGTCTCCTCTTTTTCTTTTTTCTTCCTCAAATTTATAAACTATGGAATTAAGAAAACTAAAACAGACAGACCTGAGTAAGGCTTATAGTTTGTAGGACATGATAACCCCTCTGAAAAAAGAGCTATAATGTTTTATATATATAATTACATATAACATTATATATAGTCATATGTATGTATATATATATAAATTCTTTTGACTTTGGGTCAAGGCAAAGTCATAAGAAAACCTTCACACTGATGAGGACCACAGACTTCTGGCAGGGCAATACTGATCATTATTGAATACTGATCATTCAATGACCTTCTTGACCTATAATAACCTTTATCTTCATTACTAATATTAAAAACACAACCCCTGATGAAGTTTCTCCATTTTCTGCACATATGTCTATTGTATGGTCTTCAAATGTGCATTCCACTGCATAAATATGCATGATGAATTTCCTGAAAAACTACTGAAAACATTGTTTTCACTATGTAAGTATAGAGTCACCCTACCTGGCTCTACACTCAGGAATTACACCTGGTGGTGCTCAGGGGACCAAATGGGATGCTGGGAATCGAGTCCAGGTCATTCACATGCAAGGAAAGCACCGTACTTGCTGTACCACTCCAGCCCCTAGGCTCACCCTAACTCTATTGGTCATGTAACAGACCCCCACAATTCCTCTCCTTGAAGCTTTCTCTACAGCCTGTTCAATTTGTATATGATGCCCATTGTGTACAAGTCATTTTCTTGCCAATATACTCCATTTTTTCCTAACCAGTTTTTGCTATGATTTTTAGTTAACAGCAGTTAACTATATTCATGTTCCAGAGAATTCCTCCCTTTCTGATATCCTAGAATAAAAAGGATTTGGCTTTAATTGTTTTTATTAGACTATGTTTCATCTGTTTTCTCCCATCCAACCTGTTAATAACAGATAGTTTGAGTATGGGGGAAATTTTCTGCCAAGGAGGCAGGGGGAGGGTAGGAAAGGGGCGCTTCCATGGTGGGGAATGTGCACTGGTGGAGGGATGGGTGTTTGATCATGGTATGATTGTAACTCAAACATGAAAGCTTGTAACTGTATCACATGGTGATTCAATAAAATAATAAGGGGGCTGAAGTGATAGCACAGCGGGTAGGGCATTTGCCTTGCACGCAGCCAACCCAGGTTCGATTCCCAGCATCCCATATGGTCCCCCGAGCACCGCCAGGAGTGATTCCTGAGTGCAGAGCCAGGAGTAACCCTGGAGCATTGCTGGTGTGACCCAAAAAGCAAAAAAAAAAAAATAGTAATAATAACAATAATAAAAGATAGTTACTACTGAAAGAGCTGAGACATAAGGAATGATCTCCAATCTCTTCATGTCCCCCAAAAGGTTCTGCGTGAGACTGCTGGCTAAATCTCATTGATCAACTCTACTACTCCTTTCTTCCATTTTCTATTTTGCCGTGGAAAACTGAAATTCTCAAAGCCTTTTGGTAATCCTCAAAAGAAATTAGAAATAGTCACCTATATAAATGTTTAAAAATCATATCTAATGCACAGAAGCAATAAAATTACCGAACTAAAGGAATAGTTGCACTTTTTATTCAAGACAAAAAATTTTTGAAAATGCTGCTTAATATTGATGCTGACAGTTTTTCTCCTGTGAGTGACTCAGGAATATTATCAGTAGTTGGTGAAGGGAACTAACTGCAGGACTGATGAAAATATTGCACTATTAGCTATGACTAGGCTGAGTTTGACAGTTTTACTTGGCACACCATGAAAAAAGAAAAATCTCAGGAGTTTTTTTCCCCAAGATGCTTCTTATTGATGGCCATTATGTTTAGGAACTGTTTAGTCATCCATTGTTAATGTAATAGCTACAGATGATTAAGAAAAATACATTTTTAGAATTTATAATTTAACAGTAGTTTTTAATTCCAAAATTTTTAAATAAAATGAAATAATTTAAAGTGAGTGGGAGTGAGGAGAAGGCTCCAAGGGCTGGAATGCATGATTTGCATTCCTGAGAACCTAAGCTTGATCCCAGCAGCACATGTGCCTCCTCTCTTCCCTCTCCCAGCACCAATGGGGGTAGCCCTGGAGGCTCCCAAATCATCAGGACTGGCTGACTGAATGCCAGGAGGGTTCCTGAGCCCCCTGAGCATTGCTTTGATGCACTTCCTGCCCAGTTAAAATGTAGAGCCAGGGAGATAGCTTAAGTAGTAGGGACATGCCTTGCTTGTACCAGACTCTGAGCTTGATCCCTGGCACTGCCTACCTGCAGGCCACTGTGACCTGACACTACCATGTAGAGCACATTTTTTTAAAAAAATTTTTTTTATTATTTTTAAATAATAGAATCTAGAAGTATTAACCTATTCCCAGCATCTTACATATATTATCTAACACACTGATGCTGGTATTGCAATATATCCTAATTAAACTAGATTCAAGTGTGAGCTACTGGTGGTGTGTGCCAGCATCAATATATTACATTCTATTTCCCTAGCAAGGGCATTATTTTTATACCCTCAACACAGATAAAAGTTTATACAGGAAGCAGTAACATACTTGAGTACTTGAGGTCGTCCATCCAGTAACTGATGGGGATTCCATATAAGCCCAAGTAAGGAGAATTCACACTCCCCACCTGATACCCTCTAAAGCAAGTTTGTTACTCATATACAAACAAGTCACCCACTTACGTCCTTTTTATGTGTCAATTGAAACATTTTAAACTGGAAAAAAATCAGGGCCACATCTGACTTTGCTGGGGATAATTCTGGCTCAATGTTTAAGGGTCACTTCTGGCAGTGCTTGGTGGACCCTGTGATGCTGGGAATCAAACCTGGGGGCCCTTCAGGCAAAGTATATACTCTGGTCCTTGGGGTAATCTCACCAGTCCTCATTTTCTACTTTTGTATACTACACATACAAGGATTAAAGTTCTGTGTGTGTGTGTGTGTGTGTGTGTGTGTGTGTGTGTGCGTGCGCGCGGACGCACATTGGAAATAAAACTCAGGGACTCGCACAAGTCCATATTATTTCAAAATGCAGTTACGGACTACATTTGATCACGTGTAGATTAGATCCCACTTCAGACCTCCATAAAATAAATGCTGTGTTAGCCAAGATTTAGGAAATTATAAGGAGCTCTCCAAAAGATAAATGTTTTGTCCAGTCCTAACTTGCTTCAAACGTGTATTTTTCTCTTGGTGAGGGGATGGAGCATGTCAAAAGTATTAACAGGTGTCAGAGAGACAGTGCAGTAAATAAGGTGCTTATCTTGCATGTGGCTAACCCCAGTTTGATCCCTGATCCCTATCTGGTTTCCTGAGCACTACAAGGAGTTGATCCATGAGGCAGAGCCAGGAGTGAGTCCGGAGCACCACAGCTGTGATCCCCAAACAAACAAAAAGAGAAACAAAAAAGAAAGTGCATGGGGGTGTGGGGATGTGGAAGGGGAAACACTGTGTTGTTTGGGGTGTTGGAACATTGTATGAGTGAAACCCAATTGTTACTAGTATCCAAAATCATGGTGAAAAGGAAAGACTGCATCACTTCCTCAGGGAAGTTCTCAAACAGTAAAAAGTTTTCCATTTATCCAAAATGCAAAATCCATTCAGTTGACATTAAGCAAAATGTTGTAACTGATGTGAGTTCGGAACCTAGGAATTCTCTCACTGACCCACACCCCCCCACCTTCATCTCTCTCAATTCTCTCTCTTCTCTTAGGTCTTATTTTCGTTTGCTATTGGATTGCACCCAGAAGTGCTTAGGGCTTACTTTCTGCTCTGCACTCAGAGATCACTCCTGGTGGGACTTGGGAAGACTATATGGGGGATCGAACCTAGTTGGCCACATGCAAAGCAAGCTCTTTAGCTTCTGGCCCCACTTCTCTTGGATCTTAAATAACAAGCGATGCCACCAGAGATGTGAGTCCCCCAGAATTTAGGATAACATGGTTATTCTCTTTCTAGTACTTAAGTCTCAAGTACTTTGCTTCACCTAAATACTCTAACCTTTTAACATTCAGATCTTTGCCATACTCTAGTATTTTTTACGCAGCTGAGCAGTACAGGGTAAGGCCTTCTTGTTTCCCATACTTTTTAAGCTGGATCCTAAGCTTGCTTTCTCACATTAAATACTACTAGAGGAGAACCAAAGAACTAGAGCAAACAGTATTGCTGTTTGTGTGAATCTATAATGACTATTCTTGGAGCACTTAGCGGGTTCTGAGCAAAAACTATTTGTAAAGCTCTCTAAGAATGATTCCCAGTTGTCCTACATCACTGAAGTCTCACAGGGAAAGAAACGGCTGATAATCATACACTAAATCATACACTAATCCCTCTCCCATGTTTTCTGGGTTTTGAGCATCCTTTAAATAAATTAGCGAGATACTCCTGTCTTTATCTTTCTAACTGTTTAGCTTTCCTTTGCAGCTGGGAAGCCAGTACAAAGATTTCATTGAGAGGCAGAAACACCATCTAGATAAAGCTGCACTAAACCTTACCTGAGAGGATAGCATTAATGAGAGCAAATTAAAGTGCTATTGTTGTAGTGCTTTGGAGAGTGAACACAGGCAGGTAAGAAACACCTAAATATCGACTACACTGCCATGAAAGCGAAGCTTCAATTAACCCTGGCAATTTCAGAGAACTCTGAGGGTGACCATCTGCAAGGCAAACGCGTGCATCTTGTTTTAATCTTTCTTTGGATGATTATAATTTAAGGGCATAAATAAGATTATTAGCAAGAAGAAAACAACAGCAATAATTATAGTAAGTATTTGCAGAACACTTTGATCACACTATGACGTCAAGTCACTATGCAGCTTCAAAATGAGAATCTCATGCTCCATACTGGCTTTCCAGGACCAGCCTTAAAGGTGGCCACACAAAGAGAGAGGACTGGGACACGAAAGTTATGTCCTTAAGAAATTTCATATAATGTCATTTAAAAGTTGCCTTAGCACAAAATGTCTGAAGGGGACACAATTCTGATTACTGTGAAAGTGGTCTCCAAAAACGTGCTAGAGCAAACAGAAATCCATCCTCACTTACTAACTTGGCATTTCCTATGTGTGCTAAAGTAGCTCCTGAAAACATTGAACAGATTTGTAGGCTGATAGTGGGCATTAAATGACATTCATACTTTAGATGCAATCAGTCCTTTCAAGTAAAAGTTAAAAAATAAATAAATAAATAAATAAATAAATAAAACTCACATGGGAGCTGGAGGAATAGTACAGGGATTAAGGCTCTTTGTCTGGTACTCAGTCAAGTCCAGTTTGATCACTGGTCCCACATGTGGTACTCCCAGCACTACTAGGAGAGATGCTTGGACAGAGTGAGAAGTAAGTCCTAAGCAAAGCTGTTTGACCCAACAATTGCCCCATGCAACACACACACACACACACACACACACACACACTTCATAAAACCCCTCATATGAACAAAATGGAGTTCTGCCCTTAATCATACTTCTGCTTAATTCCTCATTGCAAAGTTCCCAACAGCTTGACACATTGGATGATAGGAGATGCTTGTACTTGCATGCAGGGTTTTCCCAATCAATTTCTGACTAATATATAGTACAAAACATAATTTTATTTTTAAGAATCAGTTAATAACTAGGTATTAGACAAATGTTTGCAGCTATAACAGAAGTGAATGATAGTGTCCAGATGAATGTATTTTCATAATTTCATAAGAATATGGGATTCAGGTAAACAGAGATTATAGCACTATGAAAGTTCTATTTTAAAGAACTATAATTATAATTTTTTTAAAGAAAGGCAAATATCAGGTTAATTTTTTAACTGCCAATCCTCTTGAGGCACAGCAGTCAACAAAAGATCCAGAGAAGAAAAAGCACTGCACTGTAGCACTGTCCTCCTGTTGTTCATCGATTTGCTCGAGCAGGTACCAGTAACGTCTCCATTGTGAGACTTGTTACTGTTTTTGGCATATAGAATACGCCATGGGGAGCTTGCCAGGCTCTGCCATGCGGGCGGGATACTCTTGGTAGCTTGCCGGGCTCTCCGAGAAGGATGGAGGAATCGAACCCAGGTCGGCCACATACAAGGCAAACACTCTACCTGCTGTGCTAGTGCTCCAGCCCAGAGAAGAAAAAAAGTAAAACAATAATTTAACACATGAGAAGGGGTAAAAACTAATGGGTCAGAGAGATAGTACAGGAGTTAAGACACTTGCCTTATATATAGCCAACGTTTGATTCTTGGAACTGCATCTGATCCCCTACCACTGTCAGAAGTGTCCCATGAGCACAGAACCAGGAATAGCCCTTGAAAATCACCACGTGTGGCCCAAACCCCTCTCCTCTATACATTATCTGAGGGGGAGAAAAATCTGAAATCTTGGAACATGCAATTAAAAAAGGAGAAGGGAATTTTGTTAGGCATTATGCTAAAGAGTACTTGGTTTCACTGTGCCTTTATGCCGTATGCTCCCAAAATTCTAAAACTGACATGACGAAATCTTCCAAACCTGATTATCATTTGCATTCAAAGTACAGTGATCTAATGTAAGTACTACTGAGAGATTATATAACCAGATGAAAAGTTAGAAAAGTCGCATGAAGATGATGATTTCTGATTCAAGCAGCTGATTTAGTTATTCTTTATATATCTAAAACAATAAAGCCGTTCACAACTGGTGAAGTATTAGACAAGAGCCGTGGAGGACATCTTTAATCTCTTCCAGGAAATTTTAGGTCAAGTTGCTCAACAACCTAGAGGTTATACCACGTTGGAGCACCATCATCCAAAGAACTGTTGACATTGCTACTGACAAAGAAGAGCAAGGAATAGAGGGACAAGGAATTGTTTGTTTTAACTTAACAAGCCACCTGATACAAGTAACTAGCTATTCTATTTGCCTTTTGAGGATGAAGATTTCAGGAAGGATTCATTATTATCTTGACTCCACCTGGAAGGACTATTATTTTGGAGGTTTTTAGTGCTCTTGATGTGTACTATGAAGAACTGAGCTTAGAATGGGGAAAATGCATTCAGAGCATGTGAGGACAGTGCTACAAGCAGGACTAGACGCTGTTCGGGTGGAATTGCCAAAGTGAACGTTATAGTTCAACCACAAATTTTGTGCATTCACAGGATGATCCAGTGGGAGCACCTCCCTCACTACAAAGCAGATTCTACTGAACCAAACACTGACAGATGATGAACGAGACACATCATAAGTGAAAGTCCTTATTGAGCTATGCACTCCAGGCTATTCATGACACCATGATGCAATGTGAGAATATGGGCTTGCCACACAGACGTCTCCTGCCCTGCAGAAATAAAATGTACTATCAAGAATTAGGGTTCAAACTGTGGCTGCTTGAGTCACACTCAGAGATCTAAGTACTATACAGTCATGGTGTGTTGTGCCACAGCCATCTGCACTTCTTGTTTTTTTTTTTTTTTTTTTTACTTTTTGGGTCACACCCAACCCATGCTCAGGGGTTACTCCTGGCTCTGCACTAAGGAATCACTCCTGGCGGGGCTCAAGGGACCATATGGGATGCTGGGAATCGAATCCAGGTTGGCCGCGTACAAGGCAAATGCCCTCCCCGCTGTGCTATTGCTCCACCCCCCCCCCCATCTGCACTTCTATGTTCATTGCAGCACTACTCACAATACCCGGAATCTGAAAACAAACCAAGTGCCAAAGAACACACAATTGGTTAAAAAAAAACTACGGTATATCTACACAGTGGAATACTATGCAGCCACCAGGAAAAATAAAGTCATTAAATTTGCTTATAAATGGATGGGCATGGAGAGTATCATGTCGAGTAAAATGAGTCAGGAGAGGTACAGACATAGAATGATTGAACTCATTCTTAGAATAAAAAAAACATAGTATGAGACTAATACAATGGACAATAAAAACAAAGATTGGTCCACAGTTGGATGCCTGTCTCAAGTGATGAGGGAGAAGGCAATTTGGATAGAGAAGGGACCACTATGACAATGATAGTTGTAAGTGGTCATTCTGGATAAGAACTGCACGATGAAAGTAGGTAAAGGAACAAACAGGATAACTTCTTGGTACCTGTTTTGCAAACCATATGCTCAAAAGGAGAGAGAGAAAAAGAATAAAATGTCTGCCATAGAGGCAGGTTGGCGGGGGGCGGGGAAAGCGCTGGGAGTGTCTGGAGGGAAACTGGGCACAATGATGGTGGGAAATGTACACTGGTAGAGGGATGGGTGACTGAAAATTGTATGGCTGAAACCCAATCAACCATGAACAGCTTTGTAACTGTGTATCTCACAGTGATTCAATAAAAAAAAAATAAAAATAAACAAAAGAATTAGGATTTAGAGGCCAGAGAGATAGCACAGCAGGAAGGACACTTACTCTGCACACAGTTGACGTGGGTTCAATCCTGGGCACCCAACATGGTTTCCCAAGACCACCCAGGAGTAAGCTCTGAGGACAGCCAGGTGTGTGTGGCCCAATCCCCCCCATGCACTACCCTGCCCCCACCACTACCAGGACCAGAAAAAGAAGAAAGGTTCTTACACTGTCTTCTAGAAAACTGAAAAGTAGGGGAAGTAACTTCAGGACAGCCAAACTCTGCCCCAGCAGAGCCTTTGTTGGATCAGTAATGAATGGACGGCTAAGCATGCATATGTAGCCATCTGAATGAACTTAATATCTCCTTCAGAAGGTCAGCAAAAATATTTATAGACAGAAATAAGATGAATGCCTTCAAAACCAATCCTCTTTGATGGCACCTTGGGATAGCAATGTATGAAAGGAAGATAAAGAAAAGTTTCCTCATTTGCAAGAATATTTAAGGTCAGGAGAGATTGTATAGCAGGTAGGGCACATGCCTTACTTACATCCAATTAGGTTCTATCCCTGGCATCCCACAGGGTCTCCTCAGCACCCAGAAAAGTGATTCCTGAACACGGAGCCAAAAGTACTCCTGAGCACAATCAGGTGTGGCCTCACCAAAAAAGCAAAGAGTATTTGATAGCCGCTGACCTCATAATCAATACTGTAACAAGTCAATATTTAAAGGTGGTAGAACAAAACTTCACACCATTATTGCCCTGAAAATGAGAATCTTTGTAAAAAATAACCTCCAGATTAATATTCCCTTCATGGAAGAAGTTCACTCATGTGCACTTAATTCTTGTTTAAAAAGGAAACTGGATTGAGTCGTCTCCTGATGTTACTCCAGTTCCAAATGTAAAATGCAAACATTGTCTCAATTCTGGATAGCGCTGGAAAAATATCCATTTCTCTGTTAAAAAGCCATTAACATGTGATCAAACTGTTCATATTTTTTACTATTTATGTGAGACTTTTCCAGCCCTGTCTTTGATAAAAATTCAAGAAACTGAATAGATGTCTCTTTAGCGCTGCCTCTCTGAAACAGGGCAAACAGCCACAGCAATAAAATATTCTAAGGAAAAAGCAGCAGATTTCACACCACCATTATTTGAATACTGCTTTTTTCCAAAGTTGAAGAGATGTCCTATTAGTATTTTTGTTTACTGCTTAGTTTCAGGTTTTTTTAAATAACGATGGAATTTTCACTTTAGAGTATTAGATCTAATAGTTAATAATCACCATAACCTTTTAAGTAATGGTTTTCATTTCTGCCATGAAATATTTCTCCTGTTTTTACCAGAACACATTTCCATATCTTTCTTTTGTATGCTGCTATCTCAAAGAGCCACCAAGGAGGATTGTTTTGAAGGCATTCAACTTACTTCTTAGTGTAAAAAGGTTGAAATCCATTGGTGTATACAACCAATCTCTGGGTTCTACACCAGAACTGGCAACACCAAGGCTCTGGGCTTTATCACTTCTTAAATCTTAAATGATGATGCTTGTACCAGAAATGAATGAGAACCAGTACTATAAAGAAATGATCAGAAGAGGGCTGCATGCAGTAAGAGCTTGTCAAAGAACAGGAAAGTCAAAGAGGACAGTGGTCGTAAGAATTCAGAAGACAGATACAAGATACACAGCAGAAGAAAAATCAATAAACTTTTGTAATAACCAAAGGTGAGAACAATATTAAACCAAATGTGAGTCAAGATTTCTTTTTATTTTTTCCTCAAATTTTATTTAGACAGCATGATCTATAATAATGTTAATGACAGTGTTTCAAGCATACCATGTTCTAACACCACACTCAACAGCCAAAGTGACAGCCATAATGTTACAAGGTCTCTAAATAATGTTACAAGGTTGCTGCTCTCAGTGTCCATTAGGTTCACTTTCAGGGTCTGTTACTATTGGCCATTTATTGGCTTACTATATTTTTTATATTCTACAAATGAGAGAGATTATTTTGTATTTGTCCCTCTCCCTTTGACTTCATGCCGCCAGATATTGCTCTGGATGAATGGAACTCACATTGCATCCATGTTGCAGATTTTATCTTTTCTTATAGTCTACTTATAAGAATACTTTATAATACTTCTCTTATAAGTATTCCTCGTATCCACTCTGTATATATACCAGTTTCTTTATCCACTTATTTGTTCTTCAGAACTTGGGTTATTTACAGATCTCTGCTATTGTGAACAGAGCTGAAATGAACATAGGAATACAAATGTAGTCCCAAAATAGTTCTTTTGGGTCCTTGGGGTAGATGCCAAAAAGTAGAATTGCTAGGTCAAACTAGAAGTTCAAATCTTAATTTTCAAGAAGACTCTATACTGTTTTCCATGTGGTTTAACCAGATGACATTCCCACCAACAATGGATGAGGGTTCCTTTTTTCCACCACATCATGCTAGCACTGGTTGTTTCTGTTCTTTTTGTTTTTTGCTTTGTTTTGTTTTAGGGCCACGCCTGGCGATTCTCAGTGACTACTCCTAGCTCTACACTCAAGTATCACTTCTGGGGGAGCTCAGAGGACCATACTGAACCCAGGTCAGCTGCATGCAAGGCAAGTGCCGTACCTGCTATACTATCTCTCCAGTCCCTCCTTTCGATGTGTGCCAGTCTCACTGGTGTGAGGTGATATCTCACTGCTGTTTTGAATTCCCTCATGATAAGTGATGAAAAGCACTTTTCATCGACTCACTGGCCATCTGTATATCTTCTGTAAGGAAATGTCTGTTCTGCTATTCTCCCCATTTTTAAGTTTTTGTTGTTGTTATTGTTCTTTTGTTGTTTAGTTTTGTGTGAGTTTATATATCTTAGGAATTTGTCCTTTCTCAGATGTGTGATGAGCAACTATTTTCTCCTACTCCATCAGATGTCTTTACTCCAGTCAGTGTTTCTTTCACAGGGCAGAAGCTTAACTTCATGTAGTTGCATTTAGGCACCAAGATTTCTGCTTGGATATTCAAGGGAGAGTTTGGGCGGGGAAAAAAAAGGTAAATAGTGTTGGGGCCAAGCTAAGAAAGACACTAAGTTCAGTTTGCACACAACAAATCTTAAGCCTTCCAAAATATAATCTAGAGGAAATACTCAATAGATACTAGGAAATGAGTTCAGGTAACTGGTCCATACTAGAGACACAGATTCAAAAGACAAGGGCCCAGAGAAAGCCACTGTGCCAACGCAGGGGTGACTTTGTTGCTAGTGTTGCCACATGCATCAAGTGCAATACCAGCAACTCTGCTTTTCTGAGTCTAGCAGTTCTTCTGTCTACAGTCCCTGGTGTCACAAGCAATTTCTAGCTGTCTGGTGTAGCCAGGTGTGTAATAGCACAAAAGGGGTTGAAAGCCTATGTAAGCACTAGAGACCCAGAGTTAGGAAGATGACCCCTGGAGAGTCCAAGTGCGAGCACCACCATCACCCCTACCAAGCACTTTGGCCAGAACTTGTGTGCCTCAGCTAAGAAGTGTAACCCCAGGGAACATACAAGCACCACAACTGAAAGGGTAGTACAAACCTTGGTGAGCACCTTGGCCAACTCTGTGAGAGTCACAAACTAATATGTGACCTCTGGGGAGTGCCACAGATAAAAATGTGTGTCAGGTAAGAGGGAGACCCTGGTTATCATAATATCAACAACCATGCAAGGAAGTAGGAAGGGGGAGGAAAATATTTTTAAAGTAAGATTTCGAAATTTGGTTTATCAGTGGAAGTTTCCATCATGATGAACTTATCAAGGGGGGAAAATGAGATAGAATTCGTGATCATACAAATGCAAGAGGCAGGTGGAGGGAAAGAGGATCCTGTTTTATGGAATCAAATACAAAGGAACAGTAATAGACACTAAAAATAAATGATTTTTTTTTTTGGAAACACAGGTCAACTCTGCAATCCTCAGACACTAAAACAATGACAATAACAACAACAAAGGGAAGGAAAGGGCAAGTAAAAGAAGTAAAGGGGCTGGAGCAATAGCACAGTGGGTAGGGCGTTTGCCTTGCACACAGCCAACCTGGGTTCTATTTCCTGCATCCCATATGGTTCCCTGAGCATTGCCGAGTGTGACCCCCCCAAAAAAGGGAAGAAGTAAAGGTAGGGAAAACAGTACACAGAAAACAAGTTAGCTGTGATGTCAAGAAGAATCTCATCTTCTAATGGATGAGAACAGGCATGCTTGTAGTAAAAGCAAAGAATGCCGAGTGCCCTTCTCCAGTGCTCCATTATGAAGAGTCTGCAAAGGAAACTGGAGAGAAGGAGGAAAAGAAAAGGAGCAAAATGAAACTAATCACAGTTTGAGTCAAGGACTCTCAGACAACAAACAGTTGTGTTGCAACTGATGTTACAGGTCAAATTAGTAATCACTTACTGGCTGCTTCTCAAGCACTTACTAACCACTCCGAACAGCTCACAGATCTTGTATTTATGAATGTGTAGAGAGGCCATAGTGGATCTGGCTAGATGCCAGAAGACAATTGCAAAATCCATGCTAAGCCAAAGGGCATATTCCAAACCTTTGGGCATACTGATTGGTCAGAGGTCAGCAGGAGCCCAAACCTGTTTCACAGTGTATCTGAGACTTACTACTAGAGATTTTTGAGACAAAGATGATTTCTCATACTTGTTACCTAGGAACGAGAGTTTGAATCCCCAGCTAATATAGTGGAAATCTGTATTCGCTCTGACTGCCCTAACAAGTGCTCATAGACTTGACAGCTTAAACAACTGAAATTTCTTTTCTCCCAGTTCTAGTATCTAGAGAAGTTCAAGATCAAGGTGGTATCAGGGTTGTTTCCTGCTAACAGCTCTGGTGGTGTGTGGATGCTGTCATCTCACTAAGGCCTGATGTGGCCTTTCTCCCAGTAGTGGAAAGAAAGATCTTTGAGGCTCTTCCTATTATGATAAGAACACAGTTCTAAAGAACAGTTCTATAAAGGCCCTATCTGCAAATAGAGTAAAACTGGGACCTGGGGCTGCAGTATATGAACTTGGGGGGGTGTGGACAGAGTTCAGGTCACTACAATGGAACTATGGCCTTATGATAGCACAATTCCATTTCAGAATGAAGTGAACTCTAAGGAGGGAAATTTGGAAAGATTTAAAAAAAATTAGTTCCAAAGAGCCCAGCAAGCTACTGAGAGTATCTCGCCCACATGGCAAAGCCTGGCAAGCTACCCATGACGTATTCGATATTGCCAAACACAGTAACAAGTCTCACAATGTTACTGGGCCCACTGGAGCAAATCAATGAACAATGAGAGGACAGTGACAGTGACAGTTGACAGTTCCTATTTAAAGTAGTTGGGTTAAATTTTCATTTGAAGCCAGATCCAACCCCGGCTTTTTTAGTTACTGAGCCAACACATTTCCTTATCATTTAATAAAGCCCAGTCTGAGTTTTCTATTATCTGCAACCAAAAGTAACCTAACAAACAGAGCTGTTACATGATTTCCTCTATAATTTGGCAAATCTGGGGGGCAAAAAAAAATTTAGTTTTATTGAGATTAACCCTCGCCCAGCCTGGTAGTAGAGAAGTAGTGGTGATTAAGGAGTTAAAGGAGTATATAACTGATGATGGTGAAGTGAATCCAGATGAAATAAAGAGGAGAGGAGAGAGGGTGGTATTGCTGATAGACTTGTGGCTGAAGCCCAGATCCAAGAGAAACAAGAACCGAAGACAAAGTGTACTGGTCAGTAATTAGGCCTTCTGCATTGGTTAACCCAGGTCCTTAGCAACAAAAACAGTAATACCGTAACAAGAATAAAATCCTGCATTGAATAAAAGACGTTTACCATGTGAGAGAATCCCAAAGCCAAGAATACTGGTGAAAGAAAAATATTTCAGCATGAACAAAAGCTAAAATGTAGACTTCCGCCCGTCATCTCACATTCACCTTCTTGAAGGTCACCATACTGCATCTCCATCCCTGTTCTTTAGGAACAGACCCCTACTGGACACATCTATTAAAACAGTGTTTGTCAAACCTAAGTCCATATGGAAAAAAAAATCCAGGTTAAGGTTTTATTATGTTTATAATCTAAAAATAAAACTACACACATATAACTCCAACTTGATTTCAGTGCCTTGTTGGCAAAATGCAACACTCTAGACAGAATACAGAAATGATGATTTGAATCTACAGCACACCATAAAAAAAATTCTGCAGCTTTCTGAATTTAGAAGAAACACAGTATACAACAATAGAGATGGGCTGAAGTGAAACAACAACAAAAAAAACCCGTGGGCAGTGGTGGGCATCATCTTGCTGAAAAGTGAGAGCTGAAGCCCCAGGATGTGGCACAGAAGGAAAGAGCATGTGTCACATGTGAGGTCCTCCCTTTGATTCCTGGTATGGGGAGAAAAACAATTAATTTTTTTTTTAGAGAGCCACAACTTAGATTTGGTAAAAACACCAATCGTCATATTATAATCATGTTCATCTGAATTACACTGGCTTTGTGGCTTGATTTTATATTTCATTAAAGAGTTCTATGCACGAGGAGCTAAACCTAGATTTGTGTGACAATATAGTAAAAAAATATACCTTAAATCAAACCAGGAATCTGAAAACGTTTTTCTCTCTAAAAATAGATTTACATATTTCTCAACCTTGAGAAATACATTAGAAGATTCCATTCCAGAGGATTTTAACATGAACTATAATCACTTAAATACCCCCAGGTAGGGCAGAATCACCTCAATTCCCACTTGAAATCAACTTCAGTTTAAAAGGCAAAGCATCTGGGTTAGGTTGAATGCAGATGCCGCTACATTATAACCTCTTGCATATTTAACTGTTAATCTCAATTCCCACAATATAATGTAGACATCTTAATAAGATTATTTCAAAACGTAAAGAGGTTATAGGAGAAGATCTATGGATAGTATATATAGCATCGTGCTGGGTACACGGTAAGCATGGTAAGCACTCAAAATAAAAAAAAATTTAGTTGACATTATTGGTGCAATTAATCTGGCTCTTATTAAAATTTCCATGAAGATTCAAGAAAATTGCAGGATCAAGTTTTCTGCTATGCTTCTTAAATAGCCCTAATGTAGTTCTACCTTCACAAGAAGCTGAAAGACTAATTTTACCAATCGGAGGGGGTGTGGGAAGTGCAGAAAGTGCTGGACTGAGAAGAGAATAAGCTTTGGTTTGACATCCTGGTCCAGTCACCTATTAATCATGATTTTAGAGAAAGTTACTTACCTTGTGTAAGCCTACAGAGTCATTTGTAAAATTGAGGTAATTGCTAAGTTACAAAGTTCTTACAATGAATATGATAAATGATACAGTGCTTCATAAATGTAACGTCAAATTATGACACAGTGGATTCCAGGAACACTTTTAAAGGGCACCCCTGAAAGCTTGAAATAGGGGGAAATAGCACACAATAAAATGAAGTCATTAGAAACACCATTTCCACCTCTCATTGCCTGGCAATCAGGTCTAAAGTGGTCAGAGAGGACAACAAGTCAAACTGAAAGGAACAATCAAGTCTTTTACTTATTGTAACAGTACAAGAAAGAGGAAAAAGGAGGCGGCAGTTCCCCAATGTTCCTTTTCCTCTGTGTCCTCTGTGGCAGAGCCCTGGGTAAGGGTGCAGTGGAAGGAGTTCTTAAAAAAAAGGCTTCTGCCCATCCAGGGCCCAAGAGTGAATGGGGTGAGTGGGGGGTAAAGAGATTAAAGCAGAACGGTAATCAGTAAGGTAGAGAAAGTAATTTGGCAGGGACCCATCCACTGTCCCTGGAACAAGAGCAGCTGAGCTAGGAAGGCAGATAGATAAATGTAGATGCATCGGTGATGCCTCCAGAAAGCTGCAATGCACCGTGTCCCTTATGGTGTGGGCTGCAGCTTCTCCCAGGGAGATCTTCTAGAGAAACCTTTTTTTGTTACTTTGGAGGGTTCCCAGGCAGCCATGTGGTACCACTTGGTCTGGTGCTGACATCCATTCTAACCCCCTGTGCTATGTCCCAGCAATAGGGAAAATCTGACAATGCCTGTGCACAGGTCTGGAAAGAAAAGAATGCAACCTAGTCCAAGAAACTATATAAACTTAAAAAAAAAAAATCAATGAGTTAAGAATGAAAAGACAAACAGGAACAATAATGCCACAGTGAGTTACTTAAAAATAATTGCAAATAAAACCATAACACCCAAAAGGAGAGAGAGAGAGAGAGAGAGAGAGAGAGAGAAAGGGAATGCACCTGACATAGAGGCAAGTGAGGGGGTTAGGATAGGGGTGGCAGGAGGGATACTGAGAACACTGGTGGTGGAAAATGTGCACTGATGGAGGGATGGGTACTCGATCATTTTATGATTGAACCATAATCACAAAAGTTTGTAAGTCTGTAACTGCACATCATTTTGATTAAACAAAAAATAATTTAAAAAAAGAATAATTGCAAATATAATTAACTCTTAACTCTAAGGACCACATCATGTAAAGAACTTAGTTCATGTCAGCCTATTAAAGGCTGTGTTCTAAGATCATTGGAAAGTCAGTTCTTCAGAACACAGAACAATATTTCCTATGTGAATATTTTAAATGGTGATTAAGATGGATTAAATGATTAAATGGACCTGCCAGTAACTAGACAGTTACACCCACCAACTGCCGTGTAACTCCAACAACGGCCAGGATCCAGAGATCATCACACTCAGCTCCTGGGAGAGAACAAGACAGAGTCTCCTACCCTATGCCTGACTGTCTCCACCAGGGCCCAACAGCTGAAGACCATCGAGGCCCAGCCAAGGCCATGCTGGGAGCACTCTCCACACACTTGGATGAACCTCACGCATAGAAGAACTGGCAGAGGAACCCAGGTGTGTGGGACCCGGGGCTGAGATCTCCAAGCCTGCACAGTTTGGGACTGGACCTGCCAGTAACTAGACAGTTACACCCACCAACTGCCGTGTAACTCCAACAACGGCCAGGATCCAGAGATTATCACACTCAGCTCCCGGAAGCGCGCGGCCGCATTCGCGGCCGCGTGACATCTTATCATCTCATTCCTAATTTGGTCAAGCTGGCAGGCTACCAAATGTAACATGCCCACACGGCAGAGTCTGGCAAACTCCCCGTGGTATACCCAATATGCCAAATACCAGTAACAATGATGGGTCTCATTCTCCTAACCCTGAAAAAGCCTTGAATATGGCACTTTAAAAAAAAAAAAATCTCAGGGCTAGGACGAAGAAGACGTTACTGGCACCTGCTCGAGGCAATCGACGAACAACAGGGTGGTCGTGATCGTGATCGTGATCGTGATTAAGATACTAAACCAAGCTGGTTCACACGTTTTCTAAATCCATAAGATTAATGAATTTGTTTATTTAAAATGATTGTAGAAGACTGGAAAATTCTCTTTTTTCCAAACAGGTAAAACACTGCCAATCCATTTTACCTTGGGTAATTTAATCTTATTTAATACAGGCACCAGAGACATCCGATAGCCAGTAAGGTGCCTGCCTTGCACGTAGCAGACCCACATATGGTCCTCAGAGCCTCGCCAAGAGTGATCCTTGAGTGTAGAGTCTGAGCAACCCTGAGTGTGGTCCAATAACAACAACAAAACTAATACAAAAAAATGCGATTAAATGTTGGGCTGGTTGTCTTTTTTTCATTTTGAGCACAGCTGGTAGTGCATAGGGGCTACTCTGGGCTCCGTGTTTAGGGAGCACTCTCAGTTTGGTACGTGCGGAACCATGCACTGCTGGGGATCAAACCCAGGCCTCCTACACACAAAGCATGTGCTCAGCCCTTTGAGGTGTCTTTCCTAACCAAAAAAGATCAATCTTTTAAAACAATAAGCAGCACATCAAACCTATCACCCCATCTTTCTGCCACATGGAAAACTGAGGTGCATCTAGATGTACCTTTCAAACTTGGTGTTGGCCTTCAAATACGTCACCTTAAGATATTACTATTTTTCCAATAATAAACATACTTTATTTTTATTATCGGGCTGGAGCAATAGCACAGCTGATAGGGCAATTACCCTGCACGTGGCCGACCTGGGTTCGATTCCTCCGTCTCTCTTAGAGAGCGTGGCAAGCTACCGAGAGTATCCCGCCTGCACGGCAGAGCCTGAAAAGCTCCCCGTGGCGTATTTAATATGCCAAAAACAGTATCAAGTCTCACAATGGAGACATTACTGGTGCCTGCTCGAGCAAATCAGTGAACAATGGGACAACAGTGCTACATTGCAATAAACATACTTTAAAAATAATTCTCGGCCATCTTTAAAACATACAACCTAAGAGAAGGACCACATGGAGGGCGCGGGAACCACAGATTCCGGAGAAAAAAAAAAAACAGGTTCCAAAAAGAGCCGAGATCACCGGCAAATCCCAGATGGGGTAGGTGCCGCATCCCGCCTCCCCCAGATGGAACCCCGGTGACCAGAAGCCTCTACAAGCACAGCTCAAGTATGCGGGAACTAGGACTTTTTCTCAAATCTGCCGGGACTACAACTCCCAGGTAACCTCAGATTCCGGAAGTCACGCCCACAGCCCGCCCCCCAGCGCCATCTTTAAAACATACAGTTGCGCGACATCTCTCTATATACAAAGTGATCAATGGGAAGTAAACCACCCAACCTTTCTCCCTGAAAATCAGAGTTAAGTTTGGAGCACGGCCACAGCCCCAGAAACACAAGGTCTTAATGCAGAACCCAGCAGCTTGGAGCAGAAAAGTGAACGGACTATGCATTAATCCAGGCCATCATTTCTGCCCAGAGGGGAAAGGGTGTTGCCCCATTCGCCCTCTCTTCTCTGGAAAGAAGGATGGCAACCGCATGGGAGCCTTGTGGACAGCAGGTATGAGCCGGGGGTGTGGGGGCGACTAAAACCTCATGGGAAGGGGGGCGTTCCGGTCCGTCCTTCACGCCCTACCGAGGTCAATAGTTGCTCCCCACGAGCGGCTCCCCAGCACGGCCACAGCCCCAGAAGCACAAGGACTTAATGCAGAACCCAGCAGCTTGGAGCAGAAAAGTGAACGGACTATGCGTTAATCCAGGCCATCATGTCTGTCCGGAGGGGAAAGGGTGTTGCCCCATTCGCCCTCTCCTCTCTTGAAAGAAAGATGGCAGCCACATGGGAGCCTTGTGGACAGCAAGTATGAGCCGGGGGTGTGGGGGCGACTAAAACCTCATGGGAAGGGGGCCGTTCCGGTCCGTCCTTCACGCCCTACCGAGGTCACCAGTTGCCCCCCACAAGCGGCTCCCCAGCACAGCCACAGCCCCAGAAGCACAAGGACTTAATGCAGAACCCAGCATCTTGGAGCAGAAAAGTGAAGGGACTATGCGTTAATCCAGGCCATCAAGTCTGTCGGAGGGGAAAGGGTGTTGCCCCATTCGCCCTCTCTTCTCTGGAAAGAAGGATGGCGACTGCATGGGAGCCTTGTGGACAGCAGGTATGAGCCGGGGCTGTGGGGGCGACTAAAACCTCATGGGAAGGGGGGCGTTCCGGTCCGTCCTTCACGCCCTACCGAGGTCACCAGTTGCCCCCCACGAGCGGCTCTCCAGCACGGCCACAGCCCCAGAAGCACAAGGACTTAATGCAGAACCCGGCAGCTTGGAGCAGAAAAGTGAAGGGACTATGCGTTAATCCAGGCCATCAAGTCTGCCGGAGGGGAAAGGGTGTTGCCCCATTCGCCCTCTCTTCTCTGGAAAGAAATATGGCGGCCGCATGGGAGCCTTGTGGACAGCAGGTATCAGCCGGGGGTGTGGGGGCGACTAAAACCTCATGGGAAGGGGGGCGTTCCGGTCTGCCCTTCACGCCCTACCGAGGCCATCAGTTGCCCCCCACGAGCGGCTCTCCAGCACGGCCACGACTCCAGAACACAGAAACCAATTTCTTAACTATCTGACTTTCAGTAGAAATACTTCCAGGGTCAATAGGTAAAATAGCAGAAATCCAAAACCAACATTTAATTCTTGAACCCAGCTGTAGAAAGCAAATCACTTCACAATGCTTTTTCAGCATGTCTGATTTGGGGGGGGGGGGGGTGGGTAAACTCTAAATAATAGTGGTGAATCTTTTATTGAAACAATGAATCTAATCAAAGCAGATAGAGTGTTAACTAGAATTCATCTGCCTCACAGGGACGGGGAGGGGTGGGGGGTGGGGTTTTATTGGGGTTCTTCATGGTAAAAAATAAGTATTGGTAAAGGGAAATGTGTTTGATATTTGCATGACTGAGACCTAAACCTGAAAGCTTTGTAACCTTTCCCACAGTGATTCAATAAATAAAAAAAAAATAATTTTCAGATTATGTTCTCAAACAAGTTTGTTGATTTGTTTTCATATCTCCAAGGGTATCAAACTCTTTGTTTTGTTATAATACCAACAATAGTGTTCGCTAATGGTTAGGTTTTTTTTTTTTAGAGTACTTTATTCTTAACACCATAAATGTGTAGAGTCCCAATATGACCAGCTTGGTGTAGTCACTAAGATAAAGCTGGTATATTCTGCCTCCTTAAACAGTCTCCACAGTCAGATCTCATAAATCAAATTCACACAGAACACACTGTACTACCAAAAATGATAGTATCCTTTGTGCTTATTCTTTTTTAGGAGTCAAAACCATCTGGAAATATCAGCTAAGTGGTTTTACATTTTAAAAAAAATTAATAGCAAAAATAATATATTGGGGGAGAAATTTCTCTTACAAGTGCAATAAATAACACAAGATATCCAGAAATAAACTTAGCTAGAAATGTACAAGACTGATAAGAAGAAAACTAGGTAACTCTATGAAGAAATAAAGAAGATAATTTTATAACTAGAAGGACAAGTATATGGTTTCTGGAGCTGAAGATTCAATATTGTAAAAATGTAAATTCTTGCCAAAATAATCTAAAATTAAAGAGTAATTCTGGTCAAAATTCCAAATATGTATGTTTTTTGGAACTTAAACAAACAGTCTGAAAGTTCATCTGGAAGAATGAACATGCAAGAAGTGCCAGGAAAATCCTGAGGGGAAGTGAGTGATGTTAGAGGAGATGAGATAGGGTTAAGGGGCCTGGGGACAAGCCTTCCCTTTCAGGCATCACAATACACTATAAAGCGAGTACATCCTGTTCAGGCCCCTAGGGCCAGGTTATACAGTCAAAGCAGTGGAAAGAACAAAACGACTACAAATTAGTAAGAATATATTTAAGAATTATACTTGTACGAAAAGTTATTTCAAATCAGTGGACAAAAAGCTATCTATTCAAGTAAATATCAAAAACATAGGCTACTTACCTAAAAAATTTAAGTGATAGCCCTAATACAAAAATAAATCCTATATTTATGTGACTTTAGCAGAGGTGGAGGTGGTGGTATGAGATGTCTCTAAAGCAAAGCTCAGGATGCCTACCTGTCCCTCTGTTGATTCTCAACCAACCCTGCCTATGATCTTTGTGAGGTTTGTGAGGGTCCAAGTGCTACAAGAGCCATGAGGGAGCCTAGGTTTACCTGGGGGAGAGGGGATGCACTCCAGATCTACACCCAGCACTGCTGGGGAACTGTGTGGTACCAGGAATCAAACCAGGGTTAACTGCATTCAAGGTATGGACCTTAATTTTTATACTATCTCTGAATTCCAGTGAAATATTAAAATTAAACTTTTTGATGTAAAAAAAAAGGGCTTTTTTTCCCTCTGGAGAAGTCCTGTATTCTTTCTTGAATGTGTGTAGGTCTTTCTTAAAAGACCTATAAGTAATATAAGTCAACACCTACTAATAAGGTAGAAAACTCTTTTGAGCATTGTACTAAGGGATACAATGGGCTGGAGCGATAGCACAGCAGTAGGACATTTGCCTTGCATGCGGCCAGCATGGCCAAGCCAAGTTCGATTCCTCCGCCCCTCTCAGAGGGCCTGGCAAGCTACCGAGAATATCTCGCCCACACAGCAAAGCCTGGCAAGCTCCCCGTGATGTATTCGATATTCCAAACACAGTAACAAGTCTCACAATGGAGACGTTACTGAGCCCACTCAAGCAAATCAATTAACAATGGGAGGACAGTGCTACCAAAGGATAGAAAGTAAAAGACTGATTATTGTTTATATATATATATTATATATATTTAAGGCTAGGATATGGCTCAAATGGTAGAATAGATGCCTAGCAGGTGCAAATGATTCCCAGAAACACAGGACCCCCTTAGCACTGTCAGGTGTGGCCCTGCTGGCTCTAGAGCACTGCTGGGTCCAGGAGTGGTCCCAGGCCTCCAAACTTACTGCAGAGAACCTTATAAGAGATACTGGTAAGACAATGGAATACTACACAGCTGTTAGGGAAAATGAGGTTATGAAATTTGCTTATAAATGGATAGACACGGACAGTATCATGGTGAGTGAAATGCGTCAGAGAGGGATATATATATATATATATATATATATATATATATATATAATGAATACATTCACTGGTGGGATATAAAAGTAAAATAGCATGAGACTAATACCCAAGGCTAGGAAAAACAGGGGCCAGAAGGACTGGTCAATGGTTGGAAGCTTGCCACAGGTTTTTGTGGGGAAAAGGGCAGTTAGGACAGAGAAGGGATGATAACAGAAATGATCACTTTAGACAAGAACTAAACATTGAAAGTAGGTAAAGGGATATACTTTATAACCTTTCAGTATCTGTATTGCAAACCATAGTGCCAAAAAGGAAAGGGAGAAGGAAGGAGAGCGATGGAGGGAGGGGGAACGGAAGTGAAGCTGGGGACATTGGTGGTGGGAAATGTACACTTGTGGAGGGTTGGGTATTGGAACATTATATAACTGAAACCCCATCATGAACAATCTTATAACCGTCTCTCACTGTGATTCAATTTAAAAAAATTTTTTTGAAGGAAAAGAAAATGTAACAAATTTAGGAAGAAAGAGGCCAGAATAAATTACTTCAAAAACAAAAAAAAAGAAAAAAAACTGCCAAAAAAAAAAGCCTCCTGGTAGGAGGGGGCATTGGTGGAAGAGAGTAGACACTAGTGAAAAAAGTGGTGTTGCAACACTGTATGCCTGAAACCCAATCATAAATAACTTTGCAATCCACAGTGGCTGAATAATTTTTTTAAAAGATCCTGGCAGCAAAATCCTGCAAAGTATTAATTGTAGTAATATATAAGAATGCTTTAAAAAAGAATTTGAAATGACCTCAGTGGGAAATGTACTAATGCCATCAACATGCATTTACAAAAGAAATGCAAATAGCCACAATACACTTCTAACTGCTCACCACACAAATAATAAAAAGTACCCTTTGGGGGATGCTTTTACTATAAGACTATAACCCTATTCAAACTACTTTAAATATTAAAGGCACAATCTCTCTCATGACCAGAAGTTTGAAGACTGGGTAAATTCTGTATTACCACTGTGATTCTGTCCTCTGTGATTCTCTAATGTGACAAGAATTCAGGATGCTGCCATGGCTCCATCTTGCTTTGCACAGCCTCACCTTCACTGATGGCTGGTTCCCTCTGCCAGGTACAAAATGGCTGCCACAGTTCAGGCTTCAGACTGCCATGGCAACAGCCTGAGGGAGAAAAGGACCAGCTCTTTCTTGTGTCTCTTTTGAGGCCAGAGGAAACTTTCTTATAAGCTCCTCAATATCCTTGCTTTCAGATTTCACAGACCAGAACGGAATCCATTTCCCTAAACCAATTTCTGGTAAGAGAATGGGTTCATTCCTAGGACTACCTTAGACTAGAGGTTCTCAGACCCTGAGAGATTCCTGGGTCCTTGAAGCAAGTCCACAGAGATCACAGTTATTTTCACAATATTATCAACATGTTATCTGCTTCCCCCCACCCCACCCCCTTTCAACCGTGGGCATATTTGCACTAATGGTACAAAGGCCACCGAGGGATAACACTGCAGGCACCTTAGTCTGAAGGAAGGCAGTGTCCCTAAACTGTACTGGAGGTAATTGTGTTCTTCAACTGCTATGCATTAGCGGAGAAAAAGGACAAAGAAAGAAAAGGCTGGTTTCACTTAAGCATATCCTTAGTCAAGCAGCAAGCATTGTTTTCATGGGATGCCATTTTCACTTTACCATTTCCTCAAAAACAAAAGACGCCTATTAGGAAAACAACTGACACCATTTGTTACCATTGATAAAAATCAAGCTTACAAGTAAAAATTGGAAGCCTGGAAACCAGTGCCCACCACTTGTGAGTAGCAATTTTGCAACATCTTATATGATGAGAATAACACAGAAGAAAATTTTGAAAGAAGAAACTGGATAGAACCCTCCATTTTGATAAATGCATCGGAAGAATATAACCAGAAGAATATATATTAAAAGAAACTGTCACGGGATTGTTGGTATGTTACACTGAAAAATGGCAAATGATCTAAATACGCATCTTCTAGAGAACTGACAGTATTCATATAAAGGTAACATTTGTAACTATTTAAAATATTTCTAAAAACCTGAATATTGATAAGGAAGGAAGTCCATGACTCATGAAGGTGGGGGGGTGGAAGAACCAAAACAATTATGAAAAAGTATATGATATATAATCTTGCTTTAAAAAATGAAACATACCAACAAATTGATTCCTGTATAAAGGAAAAACTAGAAGAATTTACAGTAATTATTCCTTATTAAAAGCTCAAGTAACTCAAGGAGGGGCTGGAATGATAGCACAGCAGGTAGAGCATTTGCCTTGCACATGACCTACCCGGGTTCGATTCCCAGCATCCCATATGGTCCCCCAAGCACGGCCAGGAGTAATTCCTGAGTGCATGAGTCAGGAGTAACCCCTATGCACCGCTGGGTGTGACCCAAAAAGAAAAAAAAAAGCTCAAGAATACCCTTATATTATCTTCCTAATAATTTATTTCCTTTTAATCTCAAATATATTCATAATCAAAAAACATAAAAATACTTTTAAATCACTAAGTATATAGGGCTAGGGAGATAGTACAGTTGATAGCTTGCCTTGCTGGCTCAGACTTGATCCCCAGCAACACATACGATCTCCTGAGCTCCACCAGGAGCCATCCCTCAGCACAGCCAGGGATGACTCAAAAAGCAAAAGAAAAGTAAATCACCAAGTAATAAATCTTCTGTGATATTTGGAGCATAGCGGTAGGGCATCTGTCTTGCATGAGGCCGACCCGGGTTCGATTCCTCCGCCCCCTACTCTCGCAAGCTACGAGAATATTCTGCCTGCACGGCAAAGCCTGGCAAGCTCCCCGTGATGTATTCAATATGCCAAAAACAGTAACAAGTCTCACACTGGAGACGTTACTGGTGCCTGCTCGAGCAAATCGATGAACAATGGGAGGACAGTGCCACAATGCTACATTCACAGGTAAAGAACCATGATTGGGAAGGAAAGGGAAAAGATGGTATGGCAGTAGTGATAGTGAAAACAAGAAAGATTTCTGAGTTTTTCTGGTGGTCACCTGTGTATGTGGAGGAAAATATGATGCATAATTTGACGGCCTGATTATGGAACCCAGACAGGGAGCTGCATACGGATGGATTCAGGACCCAAAGAACTCTATGACCAAAGAAGTCTAGAGAAGGATGACTCTTAAAAAGATGTCTGTCGCTCGAGCAGACAAGCAGATCAATGCAGATGCTGAAGGTGGGAAGAAAGAAGCTTGAAAAAAAAATTACTGGAAAAGTCAAAGAACAGCAAGGAAGAGGCTAAAAACAACCCACACTAGAATGCCAAAATCCAGTCATCCGGTTACTTCCTATTCACCAGCTATGGCAGGTTCTCACAACATTCTATTTGACATTATGGTTGCTCTCTTTCCATTCAGGACTAGGTTTTGACACACCAGACCTTTTTATCTTCCTAAGCATCAGGCAGCAAACATAGGGGCACGAGTCAGGTCTGCCCAACCTAGTTCCTAGGAAAGCTCGTGCCCCCTCTGCTGGTGAGATCTACGAGGACAAGAGGGTACAAGCCCCAAAGCTAACAACTTCCCAAATTCCAAGGGTATTAATTTGTTTTCTATAGGCGATTTCAGGGAAAAAAGGATGTAAACCATTTTCCCAACCTGTCCTCTGATAGATATAATTTCATATTAAAACCTCCTTTTATTGTTACACCAAAAAAAATCATAAAAACTAATCTTGAGTCCAGGAGATGGCTCAATGGGCTGGAAGGCATGCTTTGAAACAGAATCCCTGGGTCTGATGCAAGCATTGCTGGGTGTACCCCCTCAAAAATAAAAAATCAAACAAAAACCTACAGCCCTGTGAAATGTGAAAGCATTTCAAATCAAAATTATTTCGCCTTACTACATAGCAAATGAGGGCTGGAGCGATAGCACAGCGGTAGGGCGTTCGCCTTACAAGCGGCCAACATGGCCGACCCGAGTTCGATTCCTCCGCCCCTCTCGGAGAGCCCGGCAAGCTACCGAGAGTATTCGATATGCCAAACACAGTAACAACAAAGTCTCCAATGGAGACGTTACTGGGCCCGCTCGAGCAAATCGACGATCAACGGGAGGGCCTTTACCTTTTACCTTTTACATAGCAAATATTAAAAATATGCACATGACTTTAACAATATGACTCTAAAGCTCCATTACAATTTTACTGACTGAAATCCTGACAATCATTATAACAAATATACTTGTATACAACCTTCATTACAAACTTCATCCTTAGGACGATTCTCTGAGTAAGAGTGCAGAGCAAGCATTTCTGTTAACAGAATGCAGGAATATATCATTCAAGGAAATTCCGTGCACTGTCCTGAGCGCATACTCCAAATTCTATGCTGATCTCAGTACCTTCTTCCACCCGAAATGCTGTTATTTTTCTAATGACTTGCTATGCATTTTCAGTAGAGAAGGACCTAAAATGTGTTTCTATAATACATCCCATTTTTGTTTCATATCTCATCAAATTTTAGACAAAACTGAATCCTAAATCTGGGACTTGTTCTATAGGCAGTGCTTTGTCCGAAAAGACAAAATTAAACAAAAAATCTGAGTAAGGAATTTACGGAAAAGTGAATAAAGTTAACTTCAGAAGCCCTGTATGTGGCATGCCAATGCTCAAAGAAAAAAGTAGATAACCTTTGTGGCTTTTGCATTCCACTTAGCCAATGCTAATCATATGCAGCATGAAACAGGGGTTGTGTGTTCTCATGTTCTAATTCTTTCTTGCCTTTTTTTTTTTTTTGGTATTTGTTTTGGGACCACACCCAGCAATACCCAGTGGTTACTTCTGGCTCTAAAGTCAGGAATTACTATTACTCCTGGCAGTGCTTAGAAGACCAAACAGGATGCCAAGGATCAAACCCGTTTCAGCCGCGTGCAAGGCAAGTGCCCTACCTCCTATCTCTTCAGCCCTAAGCTGCTTTCTCTTGAAACTTTACAAGTTTAATGATTCCCCACTCTGAGCAAAGTATTATCAACACTGCTTTGTTGAATCACAATCACAATCACAACCATCCTGTTATTCGTCGATTGCCTCGAGCAGGCCCCAGTAACGTCTCCTTCGTCCTAGCCCTGAGATTTTTTTTTAAAAAGTGCCATATTCAAGGCTCTTTCAGTGTTAGGAGAATGAGACCCTTCATTGTTACTGGCATTTGGCATATTGGGTACGCCACGGGGAGTTTGCCAGACTCTGCCGTGTGGGCAGGTTACATTCGGTAGCCTGCCAGTTTGTTCAAAGTAGGAATGACATGATAAGATGTCGTGCGGCCGCGAATGCTTTGTTGAAGTGCAAAGTTAAAATTGGTATGTCAAAGAATAGGGATTTAGTAAAAGTCAGCTTCAATCACAGGCAGCCCCCAAATTACAGATTAAAGCAATAATAATAAACAATTAACTAGTGCTGGACGTCAGAATAATTTTGCTTACATTTAGTCATACCAAGTACTGATTTAACAGATAAATACATTGAAGCACAGAAAATTAAGAAATTCCAATTATTGGTGCTTGCTTCAGCAGCACATACACTAAGAAATTCTAGTTACTATATGGGAGCTGAGGCTGAGGTCTGAACCCAAGCGGCTCCAGTACCTGAGTTCATCCAAAGCACTAAAGCCATTCTGTCTCTAAAGAGTGGTGGTATATAAAGTGGATTTCTATAGATCTGTTTTGTTTCTTGGCCCATACCCAGCTGTGCTTAGGGCTACTTCTGACATAGTATATGGGGAACCCTGCAGTGTCCACGATGGAAACTCCAGTCCATTAACCTTTGTCCCCAGACCCATGTGTTTATTGTAAACAGCTCTTCTGATCATTGGATATGTTCCTTATAACAGGTAGTCTAGGATTTTTTGACTGACAAAGCAGCATGGACATATGGGGTATGAGGTATTACACCACAGTGCTGAGAATCTAACTCAGGGCTTCACACATAAAAGAAATGTGCTCTATCTCTAAATTATATGCCCAATCCCAATATCCACATATCTCTATTCCACAGTAAATTTAGTTAAGTTAAAAAGTAGCTCAATATCCCCAACACTAAGTCATCACCAAATCAATCACTGTAGCCTTCCCCTCCTGTCTATAACCTCCCATTCCTACAGTAAGAAATCTAGTTCCCAACATTCACCACCCAACAATTGTTCAATTCCAGTACAAATGTAAAGGAGTTTCAGAATCGTTAACCCATACCTCAAAAGGAAACTATCAGAGTGCTGTGCTTATGTACAGTTCCTGCTGTCTTTAGTCTTTTTAGTCTTATTTTCAAAGTTATTTAGGTCAGTACCTTTTCCCCAGTCATTTCAGTGAGGGTTACTGTGTTACAGACTGTGGGTCCTTATGCTCTTTTAACACTGCAATTGCAAAGAGACAGCATAGCATAATGAGGCTTTCATTACAAGGGGGCTTTTGCTCAAGCAAAAGGGAGGCAGTCCAGGGGCAGACCCACACTGGCACAGCAAAGGAAACGTCTCTGGGCCTTTTTCAGAGAAAAGCATAAAGGGGTGCCTGGGTGAAGGGCAGCTTTGGGGCATGCAGCGCCAGTCCTGTCTTGTACCTGTGAGACCAGCTGTCCCATTTCTTCGTGTATTGGATGTTCTTAAAGTGGCATCTATGTTCTCCTTATTCCTAAAGCAGAAAAGTGTCAAAGGATTTCCTTCTGTAACTGCTTCAGGCAGATCATGAGTGCTGATCTGTCATGTCTCACCACTTCACCTGAGGCCTGTGGGACCTGAAGGCCTCTTGGAGTGTGATGGGTTGAAGACCCTCGACTACTAGCAGTTTAACTTGAAATTTCTAGAATTGAGCAGAAACAGATCCTACTCTTCGCTTGAGAAGGCAGAGGTCCAAGATTAGCAGGAGTAAGAGGGCGACCAAGGGGCCCAATTGGGAAAGGAACCAAATCATGCTGGGGAGGGCAGTTCTAGTCACAGTCCACTGTAGCCATGTGGTTTTTTCCAAAGGGGTGGAGTCTTTCAGCCTGTTTTTAGGTCTTCCAGATGTTGACTTTAACTTGCTCTGTGGTGTTTATCGAACTGCAGCAAGAGCTGTTAGTAATGATACACACCCCACCCTATTCATAACTAACAGACAGCCAAGTGCTCTTCTAGGTTCTAAAGTCTCAGTAGCCAAAGAATTCTGGGATACTCTCATTTGGTCCAAGTCTGTTTCAATCTGTTGAATTCTGTGGTCTAGATGTTTAGTGAGGCTTTTGTGGTTTACCCTTTGCTATATAAATCCAGTCCATGGAGCAGCTATGCCTATTGCTTGCCTAACTCAAGACAATACCATTCAAGCTTTTCTTTTTTGAGTAGTAAATTTCTCAGATTTAACTGTGGACTTAGATGCTTCTAATTCCCAACGTGGCCACTACACATTTGTCCTAGAATTATACAATTATGTAAGAATATTACAGCCGAAGACCTCCAGAACCAGCCACCACCATGCTGAGACTACTCTCCACACGCATGAAGGTACTGGCAGAGAAACAAAGGCATGCATGTCCCAGGGCTGAGATCTCCAAGCCTGCTCGGATCGAGGCTGAGCATCCTCCACCCAGATCCTTCATATTCCAGCAGGCAGGGTCATACCCACCAACTGGCCCCCTGGCGCCGTGTAATCCTATTAATGGCCAAGACCCAGAGACTATAAAACCCAGCTCCCGGAAGCGACATCTTATTATCTCATTCTTACTTTGGTCAACCTGGCAGGCTACCGAATGTAACCTGCCCACACGACAGAGTCTGGCAAACTCCCCAATATGCCAAATACCAGTAACAATGATGGGTCTCATTCTCCTAACCCTGAAAGATTCTTGAATATGGCACTTTTTAAAAAAAAAAAATCTCAGGACTAGGACGAAGGAGACGTTACTGTGGCTTGCTCGAAGCAATCGATGAACAACAGGATGGTCGTGATCGTGATTACACCATAGTGTTGAAAATCTAACCCAGGGCTTCACATGTCAGGCATGATTAGTTCATTTCAAAGAGCTGAAGGGGGTACTACTCATCAAGTGGGGCGGTATGCTGGACATCCCCCCAGAAAAATGCATACCGCAAGGGGTACAGAGTTGGATATCTGTCAACATAGGAAAGGGCATGCAAGGTCATAGTTAGATCTTGGGATAGTTGAAAAAAATTCTGACATATAGAGTACAGAAGTCTATTGATATTGGCAATAGCACTCCATGAGATATTCACCTGTTGTCAGGCCCCCATGTTCTCCCTTGGTAGGACCATTGGTAGCTTGTCTTATATTCCTGACTGGTCAAAATATGTGATCCAGCAATGTGATTTTTTTCCAGTTCTCACTGAAAAAGTCAGGGGCCCAAGATTAGTAGGAGTAAGAGGGTGATCAAGGGGCCCAATTGGGAAAAGGACCAAGTCATGCTGGGGAGGGCAGTCTGGTGGCAGACCACTGTGGCTATGTTGCTCTTTCCAAAGGGGTGGAGTCATTCAGCTGGTTTTTAGGTCTTTCAGATGTTCACTTATTAGAGTAACAGTTGGAAGTGTTTTGCAAAAGAGGGCGCCAACGTGAGGAGTTATTAGAGCAATCCTGTCCTTGAAAGGAATATGGTTATATTTTAATTCTGGCACTAGGAAGTTACTGTGCAGGGAAACAAGAATTCTGGGAGAAGTTGAAAAGTCCTATCTCAACTTCCCTAGTTATACAGACTGATGAGGTCAAACTGAAACATGAAAATGGTCTAGAAGAAGGCAGCATAAATCTCCTGCCGTAGGGCTGGAGACTGAGGGGAAGGCGGACAAGTTCACAAGGTAGGTAACAGGAAGTACCTCAGTCAGTTAGGGGTGTTGGTGACAAAGTCAAAGTCTACTTAATTGTTCTCCTGAAATGATTTTAGATGTGTTAGTCAGAAGTTTCTGACTCATTTTCTACATATCCAGTGAGGACTTTTTGTAGCCCAACTGCTGCTAGGTGTGCCAAGACTACTAGATAGGGTCCTTTCCAGATGGTTAATTGTTGGGGTCACCAGTCTGGGATCTGTTTTCCTGGCCTCAGAAACTAAAAACTTCATCAATGGAGACCAACAGCACTTATATTTCAGAATAATTTTCTGAAGCTGCCACAAGTTTAGTAAGTACTTGAGCTTTTTGACAATGGCATGCATCCATATCCAAGGATCCTATATCTGCTGGAAAAGCTTCACTATAGCTTTTTTTATAGACTGGTCCAGTCTTTCAACCTTTCTCAACAACTGAAAATGCCAAGGAGTGTATAGTTTATGATCTATTCCCAAGATTGTTCTGAGGCCCAACTGATTTTTAGCCACAAAAAACAATTCACTGTCACTTTGTTAAGAATCTCAGATGTTGAGTGTTGGGGTAAAATTCCAAATAATAATGGTGGGTCTGGTGTCAAAATATTGAATGCTATCAAAGTAGAGAGAGAGTAATGTGGAAATCATGTGCCCCACAGGTAGGGGGAGGGTGTGGGATTGGGGTACACTGGGGTCTTGGGTGGTGGAAAATGGGCACTGGTGAAGGTACGGGTATTACATTGTATGACCGAGACTTAAACCCGAAAGCTTTGTAACTGCTCTCACAATGATTCAATAAATAAAATTATAAAACATGAAAAAAAATGTAAGGTGGAGTTCATACCCAATTCAATCAGCTAATCAGTGGCTGAATAAATAGCAAGCAGTACTCCTACATTAAAAAAAAAAAAGAATCTCAGATGTCCCACTGAAAAATTATTTCCTTTGAAAATATTTGTAGACTTGGAGCTAGAGAGATAGTACAGTGAGTAATGTGCACTTGCCTTGCATGCAGCCAACCTGGGTTCGATCCCCAGCAACCCATGTGATCCCCTGAGCATCACCAGGAGTGATCCCTGAGTGCACAGCCAGGAGTAAGCCCTGCGTATTGCCAGGTGTAGCTCCTAACTAAACAACAATAACAACAAGTTTGTAGACTCCCATGGTGCTCTCAGATCGAGTGGGAAGGCTATAGTCCACTTGTGAGAAGTGTCTGCAAACATTAGGTGATACTTTGTACCCTTGACATAAGGGTCTTGGGATAAAATCTACTTGACAATCTTACCCTAAATGGGATGCTGAGCACTTGCTTGAACAAGGGAGAAAGATATAGGTGATTTTGAGGACTGTGTCTCACAGAAGTCTCACAGGGTAATGCCATCTGTTTTACTGTCTAATAATTCCTTTTCTGGACAAAAAAAAAAAAAAACTGAACTAGGTTCCGTAACGTATCTCTTTCACAGTGGATAGCCTCAATGTTGGTACTTACATTGTTCAGCTACCAGTATCAGAACGCCTGTGCCACTTGTGAGCCATTCAGCTTTGTGTTACTTACATCTTTGCCTCCCCACTTTCTCTGGTTCCTGAGGCAAAAACTGGGGCTGGCTTGGGAGTACAGAAGGATTTATGAACAAGACTAGGAGTTTATCAGTGCTCAAAGTTCAGACTGCTTGCTTAGCTGCCCTGCCAGCCTTGCTATTTCCTTGACGGATATGGGAACCATCCTTCCAGTGCCCTTTGCAATGAATTACAGCCTCTTGGAGAGGCTGGTATTGCACTGCGTCTACAAAGAATGAGGTCAGGCACTTATATTTTATGGGAGAATTTTTTTAGCTGCCATCATTGGCCTCCCTGTCCAAACAGCTGTGTAAGCATGTCACACCACCGAGTCCTGCAGTTGAGAGAAGTAGGCCACGTGCCTGAGTTAGTCCCAACCTGAACCAGCACTTCCAGAGTGACCCCCATACACATACATATAGAACAAAGGGCTTTTCCGAGTTGGGAGTTCCAAGGTCAGACCTGGCCTACTTCTATCTTTATTCTGTCAAAAGCCTGCCAGCATTCCTGGTTCCATCACAAAGATTCTCTCCCTTCTCCTTTTAGGGTCTCATATAAACATTGATCCAGCAGAATGAGGGTCGGGGTCTCCCTGAAAAAGCCCGCATGTCCCCGCAGAAAGCATAGTGTTTGGGACTTGTCTGAACCCTGAGAGTACCTAATTGTGGGCAGGAAGAAAGCAATCCTTGCCAGACACCCCCCCGCCACCCCACCCCCACCCCATCCCAGTGAGGAAATAAATGATAGGGTTCTGCAGGATCAATTCATTCTGCCTCCTGAGTCTTGTCCCTTTTACAGTATACCTTAAAGTCCTCTTCCACCAAGGTTACCAATGGCATCTGGCATCCTGTCAAGCTTTCATAGTTTCCTTCTAATGTCAGGGGTCCCTGACACAGGAAATGCATAACCAATCTACCTCAATCACCCCGGATAGACTTTGGATCACTATTTGCATATTTTCGGAACACCTTCGTCAGCAGCTTAGGGCGTCTCTAAAGCAGGTTACCTTCTCCTCCCGGTTACCTTCTATCCACTATTCCAGTTGACAGGCTTCATTATATCTTTTTCATAGTATCCAGGATGCAGGTCACTAAGTGCTTCTGTCTCCCATACCATTGGCCTTCCAGCTTGGAAACTGCCTCCCTCCCTATTCTGATTAGACTGCCCCCAAGGCAAGCTGCCATCAGACTGTCCCCATTTTCCCTGGTCTTTTCCAGAAACACATTCAGTATTGTCTGGAGTGCAACAGTGGGTTAGGGCCACAATCCCATTCTGTCAGGTCAAGAGGTTAAATCATGATAAATTTATCCCTGGGCAGGTCAGGATTTTTGTTGATGCTCACCTTGAGTGAAGTGGGAAGCAGAGAAGAAACATGATTTCCAACAGTTCCTGCCACCAAGTCATTTCTCTCTAGGTCACAAGCTTTCTGCCCTACCAGCTGGTGGTCTAATTTCAAATCTTAAGCCCACGAATGGTATCGCCAGTCTGGTCTCAGGGAAGAGAACAAGAAGTGAAGGATCGAGAGGTTTTGACGATTACATAAGGGACAGTTTCAATGAAGGTAAGGAAGCTATATGGGTGCTGTATAAGGGGGTGGTTTTAGGCAGGAATCACCTAACACAAAGGTTCACGAACTTATCTGACCTTCTGCCCCCTTTACAGAAAAAAAAAAAATTACTCAGCAGACACCCTGGCAATCTACCTTCTTTAAGTGAACAGAAAGCCACTACCACTTCCTAATCATGCCAGCACTCAATAGTCTACCCCCATTTTGAGAAACACTGACGAAAAACTCTGTATTCTTCAGAGTCTGGCCACTTAGGCTAGGCAAATGTGCAGGAATCTTTTCCTTCTGGGTTCTATTACAAGGTCAGAAGAGCCTGGACAAATGGGAGGTCTCCTTATTTCTTTTCTCACTGTCAGAAAAGGGTTAGTTTGCTAAGATAGTATTACGACACCATGATGCAGAGACTCATTCAATGGCCACTGCTCTCCTTGCCCCACTTTGTAATGGAGTTAGGTGACATTATAGTAGAAAATGACTTTTTCTTGAAGCCATCGTTGGTAAGAAGACTGCCATAGGAGGAGTTGTCAGGAGAGAGGGGGTTCGGTATAGATAAAGAAGGCAAGGCTAGACATTTTCCACTCAGAGTACCCCTCAAGCATGGCCTGGATGATCTCACCCTTCATCCGCACTTGCTTATGGTGACAAAATTACAAGAAACAAGATGTCCCACAAGATAGGCCAAAAAGAAAGAGTTTCAGAGCCACACAGAATTGGCGTCAGACAAGAAGAAAACAGCAGTCACGGCAGCAACAGCCACCTGGGTTCAACCTGGGAGGTACAAGCTCACATCTGCCCCCACAACATGGGCACAACTGTAGGGAAATAATGAGGGGGGGAGGAAGAAACTGACAAAGAAGAAATAGCACAACCTCATACCAAAAAGGTAGAACAAGAGAGACTGTAATTCTCTGCTCATCTCACCAGACGGACCTTCACCTTAGCCCGTCCAATGCAGTAGAGTGAGAAACAGGCTCCTTGGGACCCTAAATCATTTGAGTGAATTTGCCCGAGACCTGTCCCACTCTACCAGGAGTCCACTAGGACATATGAGGTTCCACCTGAACAAAGACAAAGACAAGACAATTTGATAAGAAAGAAAAGGAAGAGGAAGAAAGGGAAAAGGAAAAGGAGCAAGTCAAGACCCACCAGATGGTGATACTGCCTCAGAACTGTCCGGACAGGAGCCAGAGAGATAGTATAGTGGGCAGGACACTTGATCTCCGGCATCCCATATGGTCCCCTAAGCACTACCAGGAGTAATTCCTGAGTGTAGAGCCCAGTGTGGGCCAAACCTTCACCCCAAAATAATAAAGATAAAACTATAAATCCTCCCTAAGCATTGACAGAGATGGGTGTGGCCCCCAAACTAAAGCAACAACAACAAAAGTTTTATTTTTTTTAAAAAAAAAGAATGTCTAAACAGTAGTTCAGTTAGTCACAAGGCAGGTGTTACTTCAGATCCACTTCTGGTATCCACTTATCTCCTCAGAGCCACTAGGGAAGAGGGTCTCATTTAAGCCCATTTTTAATTTTCAATTCAAGGATCCTCATGCACCCCCCGAACTGCAAATTAAAAACCAGCAACACAGAGCTTTCACTAAAAGGGAACTTTTTTTTTCCTTTTGGGGTCACACCTGGCAGTGCTCAGGAAACCAAACGCAGTGCTGGGATTCAAACCTGTGGTGGCCACAGCCACATGCAAGGCAAGTGCCTTAACTCTTGACTATCTCTCTACTCCTATAAGGGAACTTGTGCTCAAGCAAAAGGGAGGAAGACAAAAGACAGACACAAGCAGCCTCCCCGGAGGAAACTTCTTTGGGTCTTTCCTAGCATAAAGGAGTCAAGGAGTGTCTGAGCGAGGGCTGATTGAGGGCATGCAGAGGTGATCTGCCTCTTGCACCTGCACAGATGACTGTCAGGTTACCTTATGCATCGAAGTTCTGAAAATGGCATCTCTGTCCCTCCCAGAGGTGGAGATTTTATTATGATAATGAAGCAAGAGGCCAAGCAGGGACTTGCTGGGCCCAAGGGCACTAGCACAGGAAAGTCCCCGAAAAATTCCCTAGCCAGCACTAAATGAAGCTAGTGGTAATTTTCTGCAAGTTCATGGGTCAGAGATAGTTATCTCATTAAGGTCTGTGGTTATGAGCCTTGATTCTTAGTCAGTGGTGGAAGTCCTTTGCTAACTGCTACAATTGCATGTGTCTTTAATACAGCCAAGATTCTTTGCCCTTCTCCCTTCCCTTTGTTGTTGGGTCAGCAATGTAGGACCCCATCTTCACTGTGGTGCGAGTATACTTAATTGCAGTGCTCACCACACTTTGGCGTGCTTGGACACAGTGGTGAAGTGTACTGGAGAACGAACACTGTCTTATATGACACAAAGGACCACAACGAAAATATGGCTGGGGTCACATTCAGATCTCATGGCCTCATGCCTGTAAGCCAGGCATTCTACCTCTGAGCCACATCTACAAATCTCTACCATTAGAATCATTTGTCAAGCTCTGCATTCCATCTTAGAATTTCAAGTTTTCCTTAATTTTTAGAAAGAAATTTGCAAACATAAATGTTTACTCTTCCTACGGAGTGTGGAGTCTCTACCATTACAATATCATGCAACATAGTTTCAACACCTTACAAAAACACAAACCTCTTTTATTACCTAATCAACTCTCTCCTCCCAATTTCTGTCAACTTCCTATTCCTGTTACATTTTCCTAACAGAAAATGGACTCTACATCATTGCTTTTCATTCTTTCCTTGTGCAGCAATATGTTTACATTCACAGCCTCATGTGATTCTTACTGCAATCCTGAGTGCTTCCACTTAGAGGATGATTGAAGGAAACCCAGAGTGAATGAGTGGTATGGTCAAGAACTCACTGAGTGGTGATGCTGGCACTATAACTAGCGCCTCTGACTCCTGGTGTGATGTTCTTTCTAGTAAACAACTCTGTGTCCTTGCTTTTGGCAGAAAGGGGTGATTTTGCACAGAAACAGGAGAAGACTGAAATGATGATTATATCTCAACAGAAGCTTTTATGCTAAAAATATGGAAAAGTATAATTACAGTTCCAGTAATTTGGTGAACCTGATATCCCCAAACCTTCCTGCTATAAAATACTCCCCAAAGGCTGGATAAATACACTTATAAAAATGTATCACTGAGCCAGCCGGCAAAATCCTCAGAGACAAAAAGGTAATAAAAGTTCAGAAACCTGAGTAAGTGCAGAGGCCAGCTGCTGGCCTTAGTGACTACTGAAGCCAAATTCTATAACGTATGAGAGTAAAAAAAAAAAATCACAAGATGTTGTCTAAATAAGCTCACTTATTTAGATTTGGGTTACATTAGAAAATATATTTGGGGGGCCGGAGCAATAGCATAGTGGGTAGGGCGTTTGCCTTGCATGAGGCCGACCTGGGTTCGATCCCCGGCATCCCATATGGTCCCCCAAGCACTGCCAGGAGTAATTCCTGAGTGCAGAGCCAGAAATAACCCCTGAGCATCGCTGGGTGTGACCCAAAAAGCAAAATATATATATATATTTGGGTTAACATTAGAAAATATATTTATGCATGCAATCCATTGCATCATCAGAAAAATTAAAAATATGTATGATCATCTCAGCAGATAAAGTATTTGGTAAAACTGAGCTGACCCATTCACGATTAAAAATCAAGAATGAATGGATTTTGAAGATGTGACATATGCAGCTGCACGGAACAATTAAATCATGCAATTTCGCTGCAAACAGTTTGGAACTGGAAGGTATCATGTTGAGTGCAGTAAGCCAGAGAAAGGAAGACAACACAGGGCAATCTCACTTATCTGTGGCAGATAGACTATTGGATGAAGAAATATATTATAGTAATAGATCCCCCTTGACCCAGTGCTTAGAGAGGAGGACAAAGAAGGAAAGAAATCAAGGGCAGAAGAGAATGGGGAATAATGGGTGAACAAGCATCAGGACTTCAGTTATACTTGTGATACGGAGGAGTGGTATAGCTATATATCCAAAACACAGACTCAACAATACTGAAAACATGGGGTCTAAGCTGAAACCTATAACTTTGTAATGTGTCTGTCAAATTGACAGAGACAGGGTGGGGGGGCTTGAGAGGGGAGGGCATATGGGAAAACTGGTGGAAGGAAGTTGACACAGATGGTGAGGTTGGTGTTGAAATAACGTATGCCTGTAGCACTGTAGCACTGTCCTCCCATTGTTCATGGATTTGCTCGAGTGGGCCCAGTAACATCTGCATTGTGAGACTTGTTACTGTGTTTGGCATATTGAATATGCCACGGGTGGGTAGCTTGCCAGCCTTTGCTGTGCGGCCAAGATACTTTCTGTAGCTTGCCAGGCTCTCCGAGAGGGGCAGAGGAATCGAACCCGGGTTGGCTGGGCCAGCATCGTGCAAGGTAAAAGCCCTACCACTGTGCTATCACTCCAGCCCTACATTTAAACTTAATTATCAATAACTTTGTAAATCATAGTTCTTTAATTTAAAAAATGCCCCCCCAATCAAGTAAGACTTTTAGTAAATAGGGAAGATGGAATAGAAGATAATTTCACTAGCTTGATAAAGAAAAGCAGATAAACCTACAATGTTCTCCTCAAAAAAATTTTACAAAAAATGTTTAAGGTAAGTATGTCATTAATAACTAGTTCTATTCAATACTACCTTAGTACAGCAAGCCAGTAAGAAAGAGAAATGAGGGGCTGGAGTGGTAGCACAGCAGGTAGGGCATTTGCCTTGCACGCAGCCAACCCAGGTTCGAGTCCCAGCATCCCATATGGTCCCCTGTGCACTGCCAGGAGTGATTTCCTGAGTGCAAAGTCAGGAGTAACCCCTGGGCATTGCCAGGTGTGACCCCCCCCCCAAAAAAGAGAGAAATGAAAGGTAAAAAATCCAGAGAATGAAGCAATAAAGTTCACTGTCCCCTCAGGGCAATAATATGTACTAGAAAAATACAAGAAACTCTACAGATAGCTATTTGTTACTATTAAAGATAAATTTGCGGGGCTGGAGCGATAGCAAAGCGGGTGGGGCATTTGCCTTGCACAGCTGACCTGGGTTCGATTCCCAGCATCCCTTACGGTCCCCTGAGCACTGCTAGGAGTGATTCCTGAGTGCAAAGCCAGGAGTAACCCCTGTGCATCACCGGCTGTGACCCAAAAAGCAAAATAAATAAATAAATAAATAAATAAAATAAAGATAAATTTGGTCAGTGTACTAAATAAAGGTCTGATATCTTAAAAAGACAATTATAGTTTTATGTATACTAGTTACCATAAAAATATAGTTAGAAAATCTAATTTAAAAATATATCAATTCAATCAGCCAATCAGTGGCTGAATAAATAGCAGTACTCCTACATAAAAAAATAAATAAAATAAAAATAAAAATATATCATCAAAAGACTAGTAGATACCTCAAAAGGTTGACGTGTATTGCAAAATTTGAGGACTCAAGTTTGATCCTCAAAACCACATGGTCCTTCTACCCCAGAACAATTGGTATGGCCCTGTTAGTCCCCAGAACTGCGAGAGTTCAGAGGTACCCCTCAAAAAGAAATATGTACCATTTACAAAACTGATCAAAATTATCCTTAGTAAATTATAAAACAGGCACATCCTTTAGGGAAAAAAATTATAAAACTTCTCTGAAAGACATAAAAGAAGAATGAAGTAATTGGAGGAACATTATCTTCAAAGATAGGATAATGTAATATGGTAAAAATGTCAGTTCTCTTCAAATTGATGTATAGGTTTAATGCCATGCCCATTAAAGCTTTAATAAGATTTTTGGGGTGGAACTTAAACTAATTTTAAAATGTATGTGAGGGTCCAGAGAGACAGTATGGTGGCTTGGGATCTTGCCTTGCACGTGGCTGACCAAAGTTTGATCCCCAGTATCCCATAAGTTCCCCCACCCACCAGGAGTGATCTCTGAGCACAGAGATGGGAGTAAGCCTGAGCACAATCAGGTATGACCCAAACATAAACAAAATGTATGTGAAAGTAGGAACTATAAAACTTGTAGTCAAAGTTTCACTAATTTGAAAACAAATTTCCAAAAGTGACTCTCAGTTGAATCATGACAACTACCAGCCACCATTTCACTTTGTTCCTGACCCAACTATCCCTAAAAGGAATGTTTTATCACTCTAGTAATGCTTCCAGCATAGTATCATGGTCCCATGGGCTCTAATGCCTACTTCTGAGACCTGATTTTATTCCCCTTTTCTCACAATCAACAGCCATAGAACAGAACACAATATTCTTCAGTATTTGCTTCTATAATGCTAATTATACATTTAATAAAATATTGGCATTATCTCATTGGCATCACATTATGAGTCATTCTTTAGCTTCCAGTTGTTCTAGGGGATAAATGGATGCTTATTTATGACTCTGCTTTACTATGCTACAACTTGAATCTTTTCTTCATCCTTAATATCCACTACATTAGACATCCTGTCAACTCTACTTCCAAAATACAGCCTGAACCGTTCAATTCTTTCCTTATCTCCTACTACTACACTGTAATTCAAGTACTATCATGCTTATAGTCACCTGTCTTTCTGTGTCCCTCCTTACCCCCTGTAATACATTCTCCACAATATCATCAAATTGAGCATAACATAAACTAGGGCATGTTCATTTTCCTTCTTCAAACCTTCCTATAACTTAACCCATCACGCACAAAATATGAAATCAAAAAAAATTATGCCTAATATTATTTAATCCTCTTCATGTCTATTTCTTTCATGCAAATTTAAAAGCCATACTGTCCTTCTTACAATAGAATCAAGGGTGTTGTTTTGGGGATCCTTCATTGAAGCATTCCCATGCTACAGTTTTTCAAGCATCTACTCTTTGTGAATTCTTTATCTTCCTCAGTCATTGAAGGGCTCCAAAGTCCACTCTCTTCAAAGTCAACTATGGCAAGAACTAGACTGGAGACCTAGTCTATTTTATCTTCTTCATGACATTTACTATATAGAAATCTCATTTTTTGTCTCTAGTCTATATATCTACTTATTATGTATCTCCTTCCTCATGTGCAGATCTCACATGTTCTAGTTCCTCAGTCAAAAACGTCCTTAGTAGAACTAGCGTGAAAATAACTGCAAGTTGAATGAATGACCTCCTGGTGTGTTTGGTTCAATTTCTTTGTTTATAGTACAAGTTTAATAACTGGAATGTTTTACATTCTGAATTATATTATACTTTTCAGAGGTGGGGGCTTAAACCATCTTGGTGGTAATCAGAGACTAATCCTGGCTCTGTGGTCAAAAGTGACCCGAGGCTGTGGTCAGTTGACCTCATACTGTACTAGGACTTAAACCAGGCTTGTTGGCACCACAGCTACAAGTAAGCCAAGTGCCTTACCTCCTGCACTATCTCTCTGGCCCTGTACTATGTGTTTATTATTTATTTTTTGGCTTTTTGTATCATACCCAGTGGTGCTCAGGAGTTAATCCTGGCTCTGCATTCAGGAATTACTCCTGATGGCACTCGGGGGACCTTATGAGGTGCCAGGGATCAAACCTGAGCCAGCCACATAGAAAGCAAATGCCCTACCTGCTGTACTATCTCCCTGGCCCCCTATACTATGCTTTTAAAAACAGAATAGAGGGCAGAGCAATGGTACAGCAGGTAAGGCACTTCCCTTGCATGTAGACGACCTGGGTGCAATCCTATGAACTCCCTATGGTCCCCTAAGAACCACTTGGAGAGGTAGTTGAGCACAAAGCCAGGAGTAAGCCCTGAGCACTGCACCATGCGGCTGCAAAGCCAAAAGGAAGAAAACAGATTATATGAACAAAAAGCATTAACTTCTAAATTCATAGCTCCTTTTCCTTGTCTTTAAAAGGTCATGGCAAAGGTAGTTAAGTATTATCTAAAGAACATATGGGGGCTGGAGCGATAGTACAGTAGGTAGGGCTTTTGCCTTGCATGCGGCCAACCCAGGTTTAATTCCCAGCATCCCATATGGTCCCCTGAGCACCGCCAGGAGTTAACCCCTGTGCATTGCCGGGTGTGACCCCCCCAAAAAAAAAGAAAAAAAAAGAACATGTGAGAGTGGAAAAAACAAAAAGTACCAATGCTTATTTTGTGCTCCAAATTTTATCTTAAATTGGCATATCCACACATCTATTTAACCTTGTGCAAATAGAGACTTTAAAATCCAGAACCCGGACGAGAACAGTGCAGTCTCTGCCCCCGCGCCTGGGTGTTCCTTCCCGGAGTCCCTTGGAGGGGAGCGGGTTGAGCTTTCCTCCCCGCCCCGGCCAGGGCTACGGCAGCCGGAGACCTCCAGGACCAGCCACCACCATGCTGAGACCACTCTCCGCACACCTGAAGGTACTGGCAGAGGGACAAAGCCACGCGGGTTCCGGGGCCGAGACCTCCAAGCCTACTCGAATTGGAGTCGAGCATCTTCCACCCAGATCCTCCAAATTCCAGTAGGCGGGGGTAACACCCACCACCTGGCCCCCTGGCGCCGTGTAATTCCATCAGCGGCCAAGACTCAGAGACTTTAAAATCCAGAACCCGGAACCGCGCGGCCGCATTCGCGGCCGCGCGACATCTTAACAGAACTTTTTTTTTTTATGACATCTTATTGTCTTATTCCTACTTTGGACAAACTTGCAGGCTATTGAATGTAGCCTGCCCACAGGGCAGAGTCTGGCAAACTCCCCGTGGCGTACCAAATATGCCAAATACCAGTAACAATGATGGGTCTCATTCTCCTAAATAGCCTTGAATATAATCTCAGGGCAAGGATGAAAGAGACGTTACTGGGGCCTGCTCGAGGCAATCGACGAATAACAGGATGATGAAATGAAATGAAATGAAATGAAATAGAAAATAGCTCTGCTATACATAGAATTGTTAGGGATTAAGCTTATTTTTAAAATTATATTAAAGGCATCAAAATAAGAAAGAAAGAAGTTTTCACTATTTGCGGTGACATGATACTATATTTAAAAAACACTAAATACTATACCTAAAAAAAACTTCTAGAAACAAATGATTTGTATAGTAAAGTGGCAGGCTACAGAATTAACACACAAAAGTCCATGGGTTTTCTATATGCAAATAATGAAATAGAAGACCGGTTTTGTTTTTAAATTCCATCCACAATTTTGCCCCATAAAAAACAAGTACCTAGGAACCAGCCTAACAAAAGAGACAAAAGACCTATACAACGAAGATGAGGAAGCACTACTTCGAGAAATAAAAGAGGATACAAGTTAATGGAAATACATCCATCCCCTGCTTATGGATCAGGAGGATTAACATTGTCAAAACGGCAATGCACCCCCAAAGCACTGTACAGATTCAATGTAGTCCCTATTTTTAAAAATGACATTTTTCAAAGAAATAAATCAAGAACTCCTGAAATTCATATGGAACAATAACCACACTCCCAACCTACCCTCTGAATAGCCAAAGCAATCCTCAGGGAAAAAGAAGATGGGAGGCTGAGTGAAATGAATCGGGGAGAATTCCAGACACAGAATGATCTCACTTATTTGCAGAAAATAAAGAAATACTGGGGAATAACTGATACCCAAAGACAACACAATGAAGAGCAGAACTGTTTCTTAGTAGGAATGTTGTTAATATCGGGCAGAGGGGAATGATCAAGGAAGGGACCACTAGGACAATGACAGAAGATGGTGGTCATCTGGATGAGGACTGTGCGCTGAAAGGAGGTAAAATGATATTAGGTTAAATGATAGGTAAATGATACCCAATCAATAACATTAATATAAACCAAAGTGCCTAAAAGAAAAAGAGAAAAAGGAAAAAAATGCCTGCCAGAGTTGGGGGATGGAGGGAGAAGGGAAACTAGAGATACTGGTGGAGGAAAGTGGACATGAAGGGATCAGTGTTGGAACACTGTATACCTAAAACTCAATCACGAATAACTTTGTAAACTTGTAACTCATGGTGACTAAAAATTATTTTTGTTACCATTTCTTATTAATACTTTAGTTTCCTATGGTTTTTTTTTTAAAAAAAATAAGGGTAGATTTATCTGTCTATTTAAAATTTCTTAGTTGCTGGTAATAGAGTTTACGTAAGCATCCTGTTTTGGGGATGTCCACTCAATGCAGTAGACATAGCATCCTTGGTATACTGACTGAAATGAGGTTAATGCACATATGTGTTTAGCGAACGAATGGAATACTCTAAAATCATTATGTTGGGAAGACAGACATATGAAAATTTTATAAGGTGCCACAACCAAACACACATAAAGTATCCGATTAGAACAGGAAAAGCTGTGACTAAAGTGAGTGGCTATGAAGTGTGCAGGTAGCTGGGATACCTGGGGAGTCTTGAGATAAACAGATAATAGAGCAGAAGGGAGTTCCAGACAATGAAAATTTGAAGTGCGAAGACTCACTGAGTTGAACAGTGGGCGTTACGGCAGACCCATGAGAAAGATGGACAAAGAAATGTGGCTGAAGAATGTGGGCAGGATGCAGATGATGAAGAACTCTGTAATCTACCCTAAAGGATTCAGATTTTGACCCATAAAACCCCCTTGTGATTCCCCCATGCTATATGAAGGCCACAAGATTTTCTGGGAAAAATTTGATCTTCTATTTCATAAAAATCTAAACAAGTCTAACCAACGGGCATTCTGGATCAACAGATGACCACCTTTTATTGACTCGTTACAATTCTCAAGTTTTTGTTTTGAAACACTCTGGCAAAAATGTAGGCACCACTTATCACTGGCACATGTTACTGAGAAAGAAATGGAGATATAGAATAACAGATTACCAAATGAAATTATGACACTGAACAAAAGGTTTTGCAGAAGTTTAAAGAAAATGTGAGGGAGGGATAAGAAATTGAGGAACTCCTCAATCCAAAGGTAGTAAGACAGGCCTTATTAGATAATTGGGCTGGAGCGATAGCAGAGCAGGTAGGGCATTTGCCTTGCATGAGGCTGACCTGGGTTCAATTCCCCGTGGCATATTCGATATGCCAAAAACAGTAACAAGTATCAAAATGGAGCCGTTACTGGTGCCCGCTTGAGCAATTTGATGAACAACAGAACAGTGTAATTAGATAATCAAGAACAATGTACATTCCCTTGTAGAGAGGGCCGGGTCCAGCAAAACCCTTCTCATTGGTCACAATGGTTTGACAGTTTTGCTTCATTTGTGCATATTCACTTGAATCTATTGGTTTTAGAGATGTGCTTCATTTAACATATAAATGTTGTCACAGTCGTATAAACAAGACAAGAGAGGTTATATAGTTTTATATTTGCCTCTATTTAACAGCCTTGCAATAAACTAACAATAGGGAATCCTGGGTAGCTACTCTGATTTGAGAAACCTTGCTTTGGGAGAGTGGGAGTCACTGAAGGATTTTAATACGGAAACGACAGTTTTGTGCTTTAGAGATGTTATTCTGGCAGCCGTGTGGAGAGTTGGAAATGAAAGTTATTCAAGGCAGGCAAAATGGAGGCTACTTGAGATAATGTGATAAAATGGCGAGGCGCTAAATGACACACAGTGAACATGAAGCGGAGAAAGGGGTTTACCGAAAGAGTTCGACTCGGAAAGACTTGGCTGTGGAGAAGGGGAAGAACATCTGGGATAACTGTCTAGTGACTTGGTGAGAAAAAGACCCCACGAGTGGGGGAAGGAGGAGGAGGGCGGATGGGAAAGAGGGAAGGGGAAGAGACAATTCCACAGTGATTTGATTTTCATTTCAGCCAAAGAAAATCCAGTTATCTTTTCTGGGCCCCAGTTTTCTCAGAGTCAGCTGCGTTCATGAATTACCAAATTAACCACTGCAGTGCTCTCCAAAAATACACAAAGCATTGCACAGTTATGCTGAAAATAAGTCATCAGAAATCAGCAAAAGCCCAGGCCCTTGCAGAAAATTCAGCAGGGTTCAAAACAGACAGGGCAAACTTCCACTGAACACTTCAATCGTGCCCCCAAAGCTCTGACCCACCCTGCATTATCTTTTTTTCTTTTCTTCTGGTCAGATAAACTCTAGTGAACCGAGGCAGCTAATTCGAGCCCACGTGGGAGAGCTGACTCCACCCTCGCCGGACTTACAACTGGCCACCACACCTGTCCAGGAGCTTGAGCTCAAGAACGTGGCTTGCTGGGAACTTACACCTTTGCAAGCAGGGCCCGTTAACAAACTTATCTTTCACTTAAAAGGAATCAACGTGGACTATCTTAGGCAGTCCACCAAGAATGTAAACATTTCCGACGTTGTCCCTCTAAGGAGGGGAGTGGGGGCTGGGGGAGGGTGGGGAAGGAAAGGAGAAGACGCAAGAAAAATGCAGCAAGTCCAGCAATACCAGCCCGCGTCTTTCTCCGGCCACACAGCGGAGGGGAAAAGGAGTCATTCACCCCTAGTTTGGTGGAGAAACCAGCATCTTTCCCCCACGAGCTAGTAAAACGAAAGCATCGTGTCCTCGGATCCCAAAGGTCTCAAACCATCGCTTCATTCACCACGTCCACCGTGCGACAGCGGGGAGAGAGCGGCGGGGCGTACCTTGATAAGAGCACAGGACGCTCGCTTGGGTGAGGTCAGACTCGACACCGCACCCTTGGGAGGGAAAGAAGGGGCTGCGGGGGGAGGCAAAGCGCCGAACCCTGAGCGCAAGTGCGCACGCACCGCCCGCAGCCTCGCACTGTGGGTTCAGTGGCAGCACAGCGCCCCCAGGTTCTCCTCGGAGAGCCGCGTGCACACCCGGAAAGGCGGGTCAGCCCGACGGCTCGGCCTCCGCCCGGACCACGGAGGAAAGGAGGGGAGGGGGCGTGGCCTCGGCAGGAATGCCGCCCCGCTGCCTGCTGGGAAATGTAGTCCTGGGCCCTGGCCACCGGCCTGCGCAGGGCGCTGGGAACTACATTTCCCGGTGGTAAGAAAGAGGCTGCGGCCGGCCGAGCCCGACGGGAGCGTCAGAGTGGCCGCAGCCGGCGCCGGCGCCGGAGCAGGTTTAAGGGGGCCGGTGGTGACGGGCTTGTCTGTTTCTCTTCCCCGATCTCTGCATTCGATAACCCCGCTGCTCGTATCAGCTGCTTTCGGTGCCCTTCCAAAGAATTGGGAACCTCGCGGTAGCTGCCGTTGCCCCCCACCCCCCGCGAGAGTGAGGGGCGCACCCCCTCTTTGCCTCCACCAACCCCACTCCCTCCATGGGCCCAATCCGGAAGCCCAACGTGTGCCACCGGCTGCATCGGCGGGCGCTGGGCTTCTTCTCGCGCGACGCAGGCGTGGTGCAGAGGACGAACCTGGGCATCCTGCGCTCGCTGGTGTGCCAGGTGACCGCCCGGCGGCCGGGACGGCGGGGCTCAGTCCTGATGCTCTAGAGCATAAGATGAGGTCCCAGGTGATGAGGAGGGGGTTCCTTGCCCTGAACCCGGGCATTAATAAATAGCTATTAGGAGGGCTGCAGTTTTAAAACTGATTCGTTCTACCTGCAAACAATTATTATTACTATTATTATTTGGATGGGGGCGAGGGGGCGGGTCCAGCCACAAGTGCTGACTCCGTGCTCAGGAGCAAGCAATCTCTTAAAAGTTGGTCGCCCGACTTAGACTAAAACTGGAGAGCAAAATGAGGAAGAATCTGGATACTGTGTTTTTATTTAAGTACAAGAAATTTACTTGAAAGTTGTACATTGAACTGCTCAATTGAAAATGGGTGGACAGTAGAGGCTTATGAGTGATTTGCTAAACAGATGCCTTATTTCTTTCAGGAAAGTACTAAATTTAAGAATGTTTGGACAACTCATTCCAAATCACCTATAGCCTATGAAAGAGGAAGAATATATTTTGACAATTATCGGTGCTGTGTCAGCAGGTATCTTTTTGGTGAACTTTTTTTTTTGTAATGGTTATTCACCTATCTTAATGTTAATTCTAATTTTTATATAACGACATCCCTAGGCTAGAACCTAGTGAAATAGGAGAAATAAAAAAGTGAATCCAAAGTAAGAGTAAGTGGTAAAACTTGTGAAAACTTCAAATTTTGTAAAATCGAAAGTTGCAGCTCTCAAACCCTTTGTAAATGTTCATTTAAAGTGAAGCTGTACTGCAGGGGAAATGATAGATTGCTTGGAGTACCGTATAGAATTTTACTTTACTTTAAGGCTTCCAGAGTCAAGAGAGATAGGTATCTAATAATTAGATGGTGCTTTAAAGAATTTCTGTGTTTGGGGAGTATTTGTCTTTTTTGTTGAAAAGAAAAAAATTAACTTGGTCAAGTAGAGAATATTGTAGTGAATCCCAGTATTCTGATTACTTCCATTCAGAAGCTATCAAGATTTGTCACATTGGCTTTATCCCAGTCTCCTTTACATCTTTGCTAAGTATTTAAAAACGAATTCAACAATGTCATATTTTTAAAATTTTTATTGAATTACAAAGTTACTCATGAGTGAATTTTAGGTGTACAATGTTCCAACACCAATCCCTTCAACAGTTTCCACTTCTCTCTACCAATATTCCCAGTGTCCATTGCATCCCTCCAGCCTGCCTTTTTGACAGTCACTTCTTCCTTTTTTTTCCTTTTAGGGACAGTAGTTTACAATACTATTATTGAGAAGGTATCATGCATATCATTACCTTCTTTCAGTACGCAGTCCTGGTCCAGAGTGACCACTTCCCTCTATCATTGTCATAGTGGTGTCTTCCCTGACCTATCCCACCCCCCACCCCCCCCCCACCCCAGTGGCAAGCTTCCTACTAAGGACCAGTTCTCCTGCCCTTCATTTTTATTGTTTGGGAGCTTTAGTTATTCCTTTACTTTGTTTCTTTATATCCCATATTTGAGTGAGATCATTCTGTATCTGTCCCTTTCCCTCTGACACATTTCACTTAGCATGATACTCTCCAGATTCATTCAGAATGTGCCATATTTAAGTTTTTTTTTCCTTTTTGGGTCACACCCAGTGATGTTCAAGTGTTACTCCTGGCTCTGCACTCAGGAATTACTCCTGGCAGTGCTCAGGGTACCATTTGGGATGCTGGGAATTGAACCTGGGTCAGCCGCATGCAAGGCAAACGCCCTACCCGCTGTACTATCACTCCAGCCCCTAAGTATTTAAAAAAAAAAAAGTATGGGTAATGACACTGGGACTTGATCCCCGGCACCCCATAGGATCCCCTGAACCCACCAGGCATGATCTCTGAGCACAGAGCCAGAATTAAGCCCTGAGCACAGAAGGAAGGGAGGGAGAGAGGGAGGAAGGAAGGAAGGAGGATTGACTTTGTTTCGTTTGTGACCACACTCTGTATGTTCAGGGACTACTTTAGGCTCTGTGCTCTTGTTGTTGCTTCATGTATGACTTTCTCTCTCTCTCTCCCTCTCTCCCCCTCTCTCTCCCTCACTTTCTCCCTCCTTTCCTCTCTTCCTCTCTCCCCCTTTCCCCCCTCACTTTCTTCCTCCTTTCCTCTCTTCCTCTCTCTCCTCTCTTCTTCTCTTTCTCTCTCCTTCTCCCTCCCTTCCTGTTTTCTCCAGGTAAAGTTCTTTTGCCATACAACTTTACCACATAACTTTACCACTTAAAGTTCACAATTTAGTCATTTTTAGTTCATTGAAAATGAATTTGATATACCATCAAAATTAGGCAACCATCACTAGATTCTAGAATAGTTTCATCACCTCAAAAAAGAAACCCTGGGGTGGGAGAGTTAGTACAGGAGATAAAGCATTTGCTTGCATGCAGTTACTTATGTTAACCTTGGTTGGATCCCCAGCACTGCCTGTTTTACCCTGAGTTCTGCCAGGAGTCACTCCTGAGCACGTAGCCAGAACTAGATGTTGAGTACCTCCCAATGTGGCCTAACAGCTCCACCAATTCAAAGCATAAAGAAAAACAGGCCTTATTCCCTTTAGCTGTCACCTAATTCCTGCATTGCCCTCAGTCCTTAGCAACTGGTACTCTACTTACTATAAATTCGCCTATTCTGGACAGTTCAAATAAGTTGAATTACATAATATGCTTCTTTGTGACCTGTTTCTTAGTAGGTTACTGGTTAATTATAAAATAATAATACAATTTAGAAACAGCGAGATTAAAGAGAAGCAAAGGACCAGGTATTCATGAAAGGTCACAGAACTAGAGCATGCCATTGTCCATGTGTCTGTTTTCCCCAAACCAGAATCTCTCTTTATCTAATAGATAGAGTTCATGCTATACATTTCTCTGTAAGCACTGTTTTAGCTGCATCCTGCATATCTTGATTCAAACACTTATTTATCCTTTATTTTGGTCTTTCAAATTTATCTTGAGACTCCTTTGATCCAAGTCTTAATTTGGTTTTCTGTTTTTGGAGGGATGGCATGGGGTTGGAGGGTTGGGGGTTCGAACCTGGCTGTGCTCAGGGCTTATTCCCAGCAGTGCTTGAGGGATCATATGTGGTGCTGGGGATTGAACTGGGTCAGCTGAATGCAAGGCAAGCACTTTACCTGTTGTACTGTCTCTCTGGCCCCCAAGTATTAATTTGAAGTGAATTGTAGCGATAGCACAGCAGTAGGGCGTTTGCCTTGCGCACAGCCAACATGGCCGACCCGAGTTCAATTCCTCCGCCCCTCTCGGAAAACCCGGCCAGCTACCGAGAGTATCTCGCCCGCATGGTAGAGCCTGGCAAGCTACCCATGATGTATTCGATATACCAAACACAATAACAGCAAAGTCTCCAATGGAGACATTACTGGGCCCACTCGAGCAAATCCATGAACAACGGGAGGACCGTGACCGTGACCATGTTTAATCTCTAAATATTGGGGGATGGGGGGCGCCAGGGAGGACACCAGTCCTGACAGTGCCCAGGGCTTATTCCTGGCTTGTCTGTGCTCAAGAATCGCTCCTGGATAGACTCAAGGGATGATATGGGTTGCCTGGGAATAAATCTGGGTCAGTTGCATGCAAGGCAAGCACCTTAGCTGCTGATCCCCAGGATTTTTTTAAATAGGATTTTCTAACAGTCTTTTTGTTTTGTTTTAGTTTTTTGTTTTAGAGTCACACACAGCAGTGCTCAGGGCTTACTCTTGACTTTGGGCTCACAGATCACTCCTGGCAGACTTCGGGCACCATATGCGGTGCTGGGGATGGAACATGGGTTGGCTGCATGGAAGGCAAATGTCCTACCTGCTGTACTATCACTCTGCCCCCTCCAGCAGCCTTAGTCTCATTGGTTAATTCAATTCCATTGTGATCTGAGAACGAACTTTGTAAAAGTTTGTTTTTTAAATTAGTTGGTATATTTGATGATCCAAATTATGATCAGTCTCTGTTTCATGTCAGCTTGAGAAGAGTGGTTGTTGGAAAAAGTATTCAATACCTGTCCAGTTAAATTCAGTGGATTGGTGGTGCTGTTCAGTTTATGTATATGACTCTCTACTTGCTGATCTTTCAGTACTGACAGCTCGTTTTGGATTGTCCAACTATAAGGAAGAGTCATTGATTTCTTCTTGTATTCTACCAGTTTTTGTCACATATTTGGACTCTCTTGTTAGATGCTTACATATTAAATTCTTTTTTTTTTTTTTTTTTGCTAAAGCTAATGATGCGATAGCACAGCGGGTAAGGCGTTTGCCTTGCACACGGCCAACCCGGTTGGCCCAGGTTGATTCCTCCGCCCGTCTTAGAGAACTGGGCAAGCTACCGAGAGTATTTCTCCTGTAGGGCAAAGCCTGACAAGCTACCTTGAAGTATTTGATATGCCAAACACAGTAACAAGTCTCACAGTGGACTGGGCCTGCTCCGAGCAAATCTATGAACAAGGGGAGGACAGTGCTACAGTGTTACGATGATGCTATGGTCTACTTGCAGCTCTGTCTGTGCTCAGAGGTCACTCCTGGCAAAATAGTTGAGGGAGCAGGGACCAAACAGTGCTGGGAATTAAATCTATGGTTCCTGCATTCAAGGCATGCACTCCAGCTCCTGGTTCCAGGACTTTTGAGGGGGGAGAGATGGGGGGTGCCAGGGAGGACACCAGTCCTGACAGTGCCCAGGGCTTATTCCTGGCTTGTCTGTGCTCAAGAATCGCTCCTGGATAGGCTCAAGGGATGATATGGGTTGCCTGGGAATAAATCTGGGTCAGTTGCATGCAAGGCAAGCACCTTAGCTGCTGATCCCCAGGATTTTTTTTAATAGGGAATTTGGGGAGCCCAGAGTCTCTCCTTGCAGTACAAGTCTGGTTCAGGTTTGGTACTCAGGCCAGTGGTGCTTGAGGGCACCAGGGTTTTACCCTAAAGTGCTCAGGGGCCACGGGGTGTCTGGTATTGAGCACTCATACATACAAGGCAAATGTGACTCATTTGAGCTGTCTCCCTGGTCCCCGGGGAGTCTTCTTGGAGAAATTGCTCCTTTTCCATTATATTCTTTATACATCAATTATAAGGAATAAGAAAAAAAAAGATAAGACTCAAATTCTTTAAGAAAGGCCTGTGTGGGGATATGGGTCAGTGGTAGAGAGTTGCCTTGCATTGAGTGAGAAGGTCTTGTGTTTGATTCCTTAAATACTCTTCAGGGAAAAGCAAAGTTCACTCTGAACAAGAACTAAGTGCTGAAAATAGGTAAAAGAATATACATGATAACCTTTCAGTACCTGCATTGCCAACTATAATGCCAAAAGGGAAGAGAGAAAGAGAAGAAAAGTGCCTGCCATTGAGGCAGGTTGGGGTGAGAGGTAGGAGGGAAACTAGGGACATGACACTGGTGGTGAGAAATGTACCCCGATGACAGGACAAGTGTTGAAACATTATACATCTGAAACCCAATAATAAGCAACTTGGGACAGTGTTGAAACATTATACAACTGAAACCTAATAATAAGCAACTTTGTGACTGCATCATATGGTGATTCTACTTTTAACAAATTTAAAAGATAAATTAAAATTTTTAAAAAGTAAAAGCAAAGTAACAAATTCTGTTTTGGTATTTCAAGTTTCAAAAATGAAAATCAGATCTGAGAAAATACTAGTTGTAATTGTTTCTTTTCTTTTTTCTCAGTGTTGCATCAGAGCCAAGAAAACTTTATGAAATGCCAAAATGTTCCAGTTCAGAAAAAATAGAGGATGCTTTATTATGGGAATGTCCAGTGGTAAGATTTGTTTTAGAGTATTTGTTTCTAAAGCATTTTTTTTAATCTATAAGAACTATTGTTCATATATTTATTAAGTAGTAGAACTTAAGTATCACAGTATTTCCTAGATCTTGAAAGGAATAAAGAACATATTTATTCAGGGCAATAGTTATGTTACATAGATCCCTAAAAATGCATTCTTTAGAGTTTTCTCTGTGAACTGTATTAGGAAAATAATAAGATTTTTTAAAAAAAAATTGGAAAAACTTTTCATCAGACTACCATTGACCCAACATATTTTTTCACAGGCAAAAAAGAAGAAGTACGGTTTTTAATACATATTAACATCTTTTAGTTCCTAAAGGAGAGTTGGGTTGTAGTCAATTTTAAGATACCTGCATTCAAAAGATTGCACAAGTTCTCTACAGTATTATCACAGAGTCTTTAAAATTAGTAATGCCTTTAATAATATTGCTCTCCATGGTAATTTGTAGGATAACATTGGTTTGTCATTTCTCCCTGGCTGCAGCTAGCTTAGGTTAATTGGGGTACACCATTCACAGTGCTCCCAAAGCACTCCCATTTCCTCAGTATTCATCTTTAACTTCTCAGTGCTCTGCTTTCTTTATGTGTTAATTGCTCATTTTCCCTAATTCACTCATTTTACCTGTGACTCGTAAAGTCAAATTCTTCAGAAATCTCTGATTTTGTATTTATAAGTGAAATATTGCTTTTCTCCTTCCCATATGTCCTTTTGAGTTTACTTCAGAGCAATGTCCTTTTTGTATAGACACAGAAAGAGAGTTAATGCTTAACTGTTAACTCTTGTAACTTGGGAGTTAATTGACTCTGAATAATGTTCACTCCTGGGCATTTGTTTTCTTGACTTAAGCCTCAGTTGCCCTTAGTTCCTATCACCCCAAAAGCAGGGTCCCGAGGAGGGACTGGATGGACCCAGGGCAAGCTGTAAGCTACCCTGGCATCGAAACAGGCCAGGCCAGCCACCATAATTAGCACTGCACTGCCTTCCCATTGTTTATCGATTTGCTCGAATGGGCACCAGAAATGTCTCATAACAAATTGTGAGACTTGTTGTTACTGTTTTTGGTATATCGAATATGTCACAGGGAACTTGCCAGGCCTTGCTGTGCAAGCGAGATACTCTCCCTAGCTTGCCGGGCTCTCCGAGAGGAGTGGAGGAATCGAACCCAGGTCGGCCATGTGCAAGGCAAATGCCTTACCCGCTGTGCTCTCGCTCCAGCCCAAGCGCCATAATACTTAACTATAAGGTAAGAGCACCATCATAGGCAAATTCTATCATGATCCAAAGAATAACAACTGGATTAGAACTCTGCTAGGGTTAGGAAAGACTAATCTGGCCTGAGCACTGTAGTCTGGAATCTATAGTGAGATGTCCCCAGGAGGGCCACCCTACCAGCTTAATATATCTCTTACGGGCTGGAGCGATAGCACAGCGGTAAGGCAGTTGCCTTACAAGCAGCCAACATGGCCGACCTGAGTTCGATTCCTCTGCCCCTCCCAAAGAGCCCAGCAAGCTACCAAGAGTATCTCGCCCGCACGGCAGAGCCTGGCAACCTACCCATGATGTATTCGATATGCCAAACACAGTAACAACAAGTCTCACGATGGAGACGTTACTGGGCCCGCTCGAGCAAATTGATGAACAGCAGGAGGACCGTGGACCGTGGAGCCATACAAAATGACTAGAAAGATAATTCAGAAGTAAGTAAATCTAAGGAAAGGAGAAACACACCTCTAGGTGGTATTTGGTCCTTGAGCAGACCTCCTGGTGGCAGGAGATCTTTGTCTTATCCTAGAAGAGCTTCCCTCGGAAGGAAGTGCTTTCATCTGTTGATTGTGTTACCTGACCTAGTGAAGTTGCTACCCCCAATGCTTAGAGGTTGGGCTCTAGACTGAGACTGTGAGACCAGCGTGCTGAGACTAGCATAGGTGACCAGGGAGACAGAAATGAGGGGCAGCGTGAGACTGAAATGGGGCGCTTAGTTAGACAGGCGTGTGGGGAGAATGGAATAGACAGCAGCTGATCACCAACCAGCCTGGCGGTCGTGTTCTCTCCGTGCGTCTGCTGGCCTGGGGTGGGGAAGTGGCTCATGGTCACCTAACACATGTGGTGGGAGAGAGAGCCCACGCCACCCTCACTCATTTATTTGGTGATTACACAGTAATTGTCAAAGCATTTTCCCAAATTCTTTTGATTGTAGAACTTCTTTTTTAGGGGGTTTCTTTTGTCTTCCCCCCTCCCTCTTAATTGCTGTTGTCGTTGTCACACAAAGTGTGTGCCAGAGCTCACACACACTCTCTTGCTGTGCTTGAGAGGATGGGGAGAGAGGTTTGTCACAGTCTTGGTTGTGGTACTCGCACAACTGGTGCTCACAGTTGGTTGCAGTGCACAAGAGGCACAAGCTTGTGGTGGTGCCTGGTATCAAAGTGTCAAAGGGATCCAACTTGAGGCCTCACACATGCACGGGCAAAACTGTGCCTCCAGGAGTGCCACATTCCTGGGCTGCCTCTTAAGAACTTTATTTTTTTTAATTGATTAACTGAACTCAAAATCCTGAGTTTGATTTCTGGACCCCAGAACCACAAGGAGTAACCTGGGTGGGGGCCCTAACACTGCCAGATGTGGTCCTCATATCTTATCTTTTAATCATTATTTTGGGGAGCACACGAAGAGTTTTATTTTTTCCTGAGGGGTAACCAGCAAGGTTCAAAGACTTGATTAATTTGTTGAAATCTATCCTAAGTATATTTTTAGAACATTAATTCTATGGGAAAATGATACTCAAAAATAAAGCTCTAAGGACTAAGAATGTGGCTCACATGGTAATAGAGAGATAATGCAGGAGTTAAGGAACCTGTTTTGCATGCAACAGTGACCTCCACAACCTTGGTTCATATACTCAGCACTGGTGTGGTCCAGAACCCTAAAATAAAATAAAATAAAATAAAATATTAAAAAGGTAAATTAAAATTACAAAAGTGTTCATAAATTTTTAGGTATATATTCATTTAAGTACCTGGATGGAATATATAATATAATTTGTTTTAAAAATAAATTGCTTTGCTTATTATTTAAATGGTAAAAAGTTACATACAAAATAGTTATTCTTTAAATATATTATTAAATATTTTAAAATAAAACTTATCTTTACCTTAGAGTTTTCTAAAGCTGTTTATCTCTTTTCCAGATTGTCCGAGAGCTTTACATTGTTTTCCCAAAATTTGTTATTTAAAACAAAAAATATTTGTTGTGCCCTTAACATCTATCAGCTATTTTCTTTGGTTAGAGGGAGGAGGATAACAGATTTCTTAACTAAGGAAAGTTTTGAAGATACCAAAAACTTAGAGAAATTCTACATAAGTAATGTTTCTAATAATCTTAATTCCTATTCTCATTCTCTTTAAATGTTTTGTTCTTGAAGTAAACCAAGGTTTTTTTAATAAGAAAAACTAAGAAGTGTATTAACATACTGATGTGAAATTTCATTCATATTAGTACCCTTCTTTTCTTAGATTATATGTGAAGTACAATATTCAGATTAGGAAAATAGCTCAAACCTCTAATATGCTAATTTTCTAATAGGCAAGATATAAGTAGTTCCTTTTTTTGAACTTCAAATTTTTTTGAAATTTATACTTTATATGGCCTTCATTTGCATCTCTGCCTGTGAATTTAGTATACAACTTCCACAGGTTTTTAAAAACACACATACACAAAAAACACAAAACAACTTCTATCTCCCCCACAGATGTTTTTTCTTTCCCTAACATTTGAAAGTTGAGATAACCCTTTTGGTGTATACATAAAATAGGTATTCCTTCATTCTTTTCTCTTGATCAACAGCCCGAGAAAAAATACTATAGCAATTTCACCTTCTCTATTAATTTTCCTCTTAGAACTTCCTTTTTTCCTCACAAATCAAAGTAGAACACTTAGTTTCTCATTCTCTTCCTGCCTAAGAGTCCCACCTTGTGGCAACTTCTTAATAGTTGGTGTACAGAAGCTAATCTATTTTCTCCCTTAGGGAAAAAAATTTATCAGTGACTGGTACCATCTTCTATTGATGTTTTGTTTCTGGATTTTGGCGTTTCACTGGAGGTTGGAAAAGAACCACGGTGAATAGTAGGATTCATTTGCACTTTTGCCGTTTTGACTTCTCTCGAAAGGAAAACAAATCATAAGGAAATGTCTGTTCCACCTCATGACTCTGAATTACTAAGCTATTATGCCTGGTTTGAGAACTGTTAGTTGTTATCCCAGCAGTATCATTAGTATTAAATTGCTTTTGTTATGATTATTTGCTAAAAATTTATTGAAATCTTATTGGTAAATGATTCAAGTAGTATTTAAATGATTTATATAGCTAGATTCAATACATTTATGATGAAAATAATTGCCTACACTTTTCTAAATCTTGTTCTTATTTCTTTATTTGCACATTTCATTTCTTCTTTGCTTGATTTATTTGATTATGTTATTCATGTTTGCTTCCTTTGGACATTGATTTATGGAAAAGCAGTTTAATTTTCACATGTCAATTTTTTAGGGGGATATGCTGCCTAATCCATCAGATTATAAATCCTCACTCATAGCACTGACTGCCCACAATTGGCTGCTTCGTATATCAACAACCACTGGAAAAGTCCTTGAAAAAATATATCTTGCTTCATATTGCAAATTCAGGTATTAACTGTGATTTTATTATTCAAGATTTTGTTAAAGAAATCAAGCTGTTTTTTAAAGCTTCCCAATATATTCCTGAATCTCAATTTATAAAACTATTTTTGTTTTCTCCCCTCAGGATTATATTTGAAAATAGAGACCTTTTATAATGTTCCTTATATCCCTCATAAGTAACATATGGTAGGTAGTAAATAAACTTAAAAATAATTTTCAATGTTTCCCTTCTACCAATATTTTATATGTAGGAGATACATAAGGGTAGATTTTCCTGCAGACTAATATATTTCAGTTAGATAATCTATCTCATACAAGCTAAGAATTGTTATTTTTACTGTTAATTTTATAAATTAGAAATAGAATTTTCGAGTCAGTATGTACATACAAAATATGAAAATCACATTTAAAATACTTTGTATAACTTCCATGGAGAGCAGGAATAGTTGTTGGGCATTTTAAGCTTTAAATACATTAGTTGAAATAATTTTTAATCATCAAAATCCTAGAATGTGGGGCTAGAGTAATGGTACAGTGGGTAGGGCACTAGCCTTGCACACAGCCAACCTGAATTTGATCCCTAACAGCCCATAGCCCACTAGGCTTGATCCCAGAGCACAGAGTCAAAGGTAAACCCTGAGCACTGCCAGCTATGGCCCAAAAACAAAAATATTAAAATTACAAAAGTGTTCATTAATTTTTAGGTATATGTTCATTTAAGTACCTGGATGGAATACATAATATAATTTGCTTTAAAAATAAATTGCTTTGCTTATTATTTAAATGGTAAAAAGTTACATACAAAATAGTTATTCTTTTAATTTTAAATTTTAAAAAATGACCCTAATGAATAAACTTCTTTTTATTCTTTGAAAAGGTACTTGAGCTGGGATACTCCTCAAGAAGTTGTTGCAGTCAAATCAGCGCAGAACAAAAACTCAACTCTGGCCCGACAGGTGATGCCTTTAAACATCAGTAGTATGTGTCAGGGAGATAGTTCAAAGGACTGAAATGCATGTTTTGCATGTAGGAGCCCCAGAGTTGATCCCGAACATCATGAGCATTGCTTCAGTAGTTATTCTCATGAGCATTGTTTCAGGAGTTATTCTCAAGCATCATCAGGTGTGACCCAGAATTTTAAAAATTTGTCTTTATAGGAATTTGTTAACATGTCATGAAATAGCTTATAGGCATTTCTTTTCTGAAACATGCTATAAAGATTGTTTACCACAAATTTAAGAAAATCTTAAGTCACTCTAGGTTAGTAAAATAAACGATTATTTAAAATTCCAAAAATAAAAGAAATGGAAAGGTCATCCTTTACTTGTTCTTCATAGTAAGAAGGCTATCATTTTCAAGCAGAAAAATCACCTCCCAAATTTTGTGTACATGTTTTTTTCTCATTTTGTCTATATAGCACTACTTCCAAATGATAAGACCTTGATAACTCTGTGTTCTTTTGTTTGGTAGTTTAGTTTTAGCATTCCAAATTGAAATTAAATTCTGATAGGATATAGTAAACTTTAGTATTAATTAAATTCTGATAGGATATAGTAAACTTTAGTATATATATTTTCCTGCATTATATATAAACTGTATAGTACATAAATTACTTTTGTTGCTAAAATGTTTACATATAAAGATTTTTACAAATATGTATATGTCTGTCTGTTTTTTGTTTATGGTATTTTGAGGTTTTAAGTTTTGGGGCCATACCCAGTGATGCTCAGGGCTGGCAGTGCTCAGGGGACCATATGGATGCCAGAGATTGAACCTGTAAGGCAAACACCCTACCTGCTGTACTATCACTCTGACCCCTGGCTTTATTTATTTTTGGATTTTGGGTTCTGCCCAGTAATACTCAGGGCTTTCTCCTGACTCTCTGTTTAGGGATCACTCCTAGCAGAGCTTGGGGAACTCTGTGTGGTCCTAGGGATCAAGCCCAGGTCATCTGTGTCACCTTACCCTCTGTACTATAAGATTATTTATTGGTTTAGGAAACTAAAGAATGATTATTGGTTTAGGAAACATGTGTATATTTTTTTAAATATGGGCATTGTACCCTGTGGTTCACAAGAGCCTTCAGGACCCTGTAGAATCAGGAATCAAACTCTGCTTTGCACATGCTAGATGTATTTTCTACCATTTGAGCTATCTCCCCATCCCCGGGCATATTTTGACTATGTATGCCCTGTGTAACTAAGAATGATTATTGGTTTAGGAAACATGTGTATATTTTTTTAAATATGGGCATTGTACCCTGTGGTTCACAAGAGCCTTCAGGACCCTGTAGAATCAGGAATCAAACTCTGCTTTGCACATGCTAGATGTATTTTCTACCATTTGAGCTATCTCCCCATCCCCGGGCATATTTTGACTATGTATGCCCTGTGTAACTTTGTGGAGTCAGTGGATGGTTTTTTTTCAGGGCCAGTACCTGTGGTGCTGGGGGGCTTGAGCAATAGCACAGTAGTAGGGCATTTGCCTTACAAGCGGCCAGCGTGGCCGACCGAGTTCGATTCCTCCGCCCCTCTCGGAGAGCCCGGCAAGCTACCGAGAGTATCTCACCCGCACGGCAGAGCCTGGCAAGCTACCCACGACGTATTCAAGATGCCAAAATACAGTAACAACAAGTCTCACGATGGAGACGGTACTGGGCCCACTCGAGCAAATCGATGAACAACGGGAGGACCGTGACCGTGACCTGTGGTGCTGGCATTCAGACCCAGGGCTCCTGCTTGTCAAATGTGCTCTCTATCCTTCTGAGCTGTCTCCCAACCCATGAATAGGTGTTTTCATGAAATGAAACATTTTACATAGGATAATTACAGTTTGCTGGGAACTTTACTAGATCATGACTTCTTATTTCATTCTATATTTACATTTCCTGGAAACATATGTATAACTGCATGCCAGAATAAATGGATATTTTCAACTCATGAAAACTGAATGTTTCTGAAATACTCATGAGAGCGGACTCTAATTTTTGTTTTTCCCTTCAGGCAGGAATTCAGCAGCCGGTTTTGCTGTACCTTGCAGTGTTTCGTGTTCTTCCTTTTTCACTCATAGGGATTCTGGAGATCAACAAAAAAGTAAGAACTCATTTCAGATTCAATTGCAATATTAATTTTTTACAGTAAGTTATGATGTCATCATTTAATTATATTCTTATTAGACATCTTGATTAGAAGTGTTCCCTTGACCGAAAAACTTGCTGACCTAGTTTATTTTATATCAAAATACACGCGAACATTTGATGTGAGGAGAGAGCTTAATATCCCTTCATCTTTTTGCATGTTTTTATGACTCTCACTTGGTTAGTGTTGAATACTGCGATCATTAACAAGCCTCTATAAAGTTACATTTTTTCAGGTCCAGAGCTTATTAAAATTATTATTAAAAAAAGGTAAAAGACTGAAACAAAATGCCTCATTTTAGATGCAAAGTATAGATCTAAAACTTGCTTTAGTATATATACATACATATATACCTCAAATTAGTATATAAATTTTCCAATTGTTGCAGTTTTGGATAGTATTGTTTGTTGCCTTCTTGACTTGTGGAGTTGTTACATAAAGGGAAAGAAAAGAGATTTCTATTTGAATGAAAGAATAGTCTCTTTCTTTTAAAAATGTATTTGTTCTACTTAAATGGTTCATTCTTTGGCAATTCTACTAGTCCTTAAGTGTCTGATATATTACAGAGGACAGCTCTTAACAATTCAATAATATTCATTAGCAAAATATTTAATTTTTTTAGTTTTACAATTTTAATGGGGCTAGAGTGATAGCACAGCGGATAGGGCGTTTGCCTTGCACGTAGCCGACCCAGGTTCTATTCCTCCACCCCTCTTGGAGAGCCGGCAAGCTACTGAGAGTATCCCGCCCTCACGGCAGAGCCTGGCAAGCTACCTGTGACGTATTTGATATGCCAAAAACAGTAACAAGTCTCACAATGGAGATGTTACTGGTGCCCGCTCGAGAAAATCGATGAACAGCGGGAGGACAGAACAGTGCTACAATTTTAATATGATAAATTGAATAAGGACTAAAGAATAATATTAAGTATTTAGTAATTATTTTGTGCTAGGTCATGATAGGATCCAATAAAATTTGAATATTTTGCGACATTGTAATATTAAATATTTAAACAGTCAAGCAAAATTCTGAAGGTATAGTCAATGGAAGAGATGGAATTTAAACATAGATTTGACACCAAAGTACAAACTAAAATTTAAAATAGTTGCAACTTTACCATAGCAACTCATTATTTGAATCTGTTTTGTTTCTGAATAAGGTCTGTGACTGAAGATAAGTGAATAAATAATTATGCACTAATCAGATCAGAACAAACTAAATTCTTCTAAGAGAAAACAAAAAGCACAATTCATGAATTTAACTCAGGAATTCTTTTTGCTTGTAGATTGAGTAATTGTGAGTGCTTGTTGCAGTCTACAGTAGGACTCCACACTTAGCAAAGTGTGCTTCTCCTTACTCTTTTTGGAGAATAAGACATCCCCAACAGTGCTTAGGGGGCCCGCGATCACTCCCACTGAGCCCGAAGACCCAATGCTTGGGCATTGTGTTATGGACCTGCTCCGGCCCAGCAGTGCTGGAGGCCACCACGGCCACTCCTGACATGCTGGTAGGGAGACATGTGGTGCCAAGGATTGAGATTAGGGTCTAGAGCATGAAAGAATTTGCTCCAGCTCTTTGAGCTCTGTAACTCAGCCTCTCTTTACTCTCAGATGTCCTGGCTGGATAGTCACTTGAGGGATTTGGCTTTGATTGCAGTTACTTGAAATATATCTTTCACATGTCATGCATAAGAGTTTTATATTCTGGCACCAGGCTATGAAAATACCTTTCACTATGTATGAAATTATTAATCTACACTACACTGTGTCTTGACTGAAAATAGAAATTTTTTTTTTCTTTTTGGGTCACACCCGGCAATGCTCAGGGGTTTGCCTGGCTCTGCACTCAGGAATCACTCCTGGCGATGCTCAGGGGACCACATGGGATGCTGGGATTCGAACCCGGGTCAGCCGCATGCAAGGCAAATGCCCTACCCACTGTGCTATCGCTCCAGCCCCGAAAATAGAAACTTTTTCACTTAATTTCTTGTTGATTTTTCCTTGTTAGAGTTTTTGTCTGTGTTGACTGTAGTTAAATATTTAGACGCAGAACCAACAAGTCAGAGTGCTATGGAGAATCATGATAGGATCCAATATGTCGGATAGCAATAGAAGGGAACAGTGAATCAGTCTCATTCAGGCTTATTTAGGCTCAAGAACTTCATAAGAATTTTGTCTTTAATTCGGGGGGGGTTATATAACTAAAGAAAATTAATATAGTATTAGAGATTTAAATAAGAAGGTAATGATGAAATTCCAGGATTGGCTGTTTCTCATTCGAATTGCTTTATTAGACCCAATCCTTCCCACTTCTAATTAGCACTGTAGCACTGTCCTCTCATTGTTCATCTATTTGCTCCAGTGGGTACCAGTAACATCTCCATTGTGAGACTTGTTACTATTTTTGGCATATCGAATATGCCATGGGGAGCTTGCCAGGCTCTGCCGTGCCCACTTCTAATTAGAAAAAAAAATATATATATATATAAAATAATATTGTGCCATAAATAATTGGGCATTGGAAGGATCAGTTGATCACTTGACATCCCATTACTCATCAATTTGCTCTAACGGGTGCCAGTAACATCTCCATTCATCCCTCTCGCGTGCTAGTGTAGCCCAGTGGCGTCTGCTTGTTCTAGGAACATGAAGAGCCTCAAACCGATCGTTCAGGGTCTTGATGAAAAAGTCTGACCATCTCGTAGGTGGGCGGCCATGCGATGTTTTGACATCCCGTGGAATCCAGTCGGTAACGGCTCTAGTCCAGCGGAAGGATATGCATAGTAAAATAAATGTTCACTTAGAAGTAAATGGCTTCAGTTGATGCCTATGTCTTTGAGGAATCAAGGTTGTTATTAAAATGTATTGATAATACTATGAAGTAAATGGATGGAGCAGATAATTCCTGCTGCATTATTTTGCAGGGCATGTGCTACAATCCCATTGGTGCTGTACTCTGAAGGTCTACTGGCTTAGCTCTCACCCCTAATAGCACTTCAGCTTCAAATTTCTAGATTATAATACTATGTAGCAGGGTGGCTGGGATAGTGAGGAAATACATGAACAGCTGTGAGCACTCGGAGGATTGACCCTCAGATCCTTACTTCAGTGACATCTACCTTTTCCCTCAGATTTTTGGGAATGTGACAGATGCTTCCTTGTCTCATGGAATACTGATCGTGATGTACAGCTCGGGACTGGTCAGACTCTATAGCTTCCAAGTCATCATGGAACAGGTAAAAAGAAAAAAATGGATCTTTCTCTCGATTTCAATTGACAGTTGAACAGAGTTATGTTTTTTAATGAAATTATTTCTCAATAAGGAGTTTGTGTCGATTTCAACTCTGTAAAACTGTACAAATGCAGAAAGACTGTCACCTTTAATAGGTGGAAAGATAAGCAGAGAGGCCTTTGAATAAAGATATTGTCTCTGTCATATACATGTGAATTTGATTTTTTTTATCTCCCAATAGCAAATAAGTAGGTGCTAAAGCCACCATTTTTGTTCTGTTTTGTTTTGTTTTTAGTTCATGCAACAGAAACTTGACTTAGGGTGTGCATGCGGATGGGGTGGGACTACTGGAACTGTAGGAGAGGCTCCTTTTGGCATTCCTTGTAATATTAAAATCACAGGTATGGTTCCTATATAGTATTTTTTTTTCACCTTAAATAATTGATTATGCAGTTTTTCATTGTAATTGCCAGAATGTTTTTTTTCGAATTTAAAAATGCAATTCATTTTCAATCCTATATAGTATATTCCTTGCTATTGAATAGCTAGAAAAAAATCCATCAGTAATTCATTGAATAACTAGGCATGCTGGAACTGCTGCTTAGCTAGAGATCAGTGATCTTTGACAAATCACTTTAGCTCTCTCATCTTGATTTCCTTCTTTGTAGAATGATGAATTACAGCAAATAATTTTATCTTAGTTCTCTTTTAACTTTAGTAATTTATAATTTGGTGAAATACATCCACCTTCATGAAAGGTGATTTGAGGGCTGGGAATTCAGCTTAGTAGTAAAACACGTGTTTGGTGGGTAGGTGGGTGGTTTGTTCTCCCCCACCCCTCCCCTCTCCCCAGAGATGGAGGCAAGGCACACTCAGTGGTGCTCATTGTTTACTCTGCACTCAGGGACCATTCCTGACTGACTTGGAGGACCATATGGAATACCAGGGATCGAACCCAGGTCAGCCATCATCCATATACAAGCAAGCCCCCTACCTACTGTACTCTATCCCTATCCTACCCTAAAACACATTTCTTTGCGTATGAGGCCCTGAGTTTAAGCTCCAGAAGTCCCCTCAAAAGAAAAAAATTATATATTGTCATCTGAACATAGATAGTTCTTATACAGAGAGAACTTGCCACTATACTTAAAGATTGACAAAACACATAAAAAAACTTATACATAATTCTGTATACATATAATAGAAGTGTTCTGTGCATAAGACTTAGGTTTGATCTCCACCATTGCCAAAGAACAACATTTGTTTATCAAATTCAGTTTACTAACGAATCAATTACTACTCAAATTCAACAGTGTGTATTAAAAGAAAACAATTCAAAACAGAAAACAGCAATTAAAAAGAAACGGACCAGAGAGATAGTACAGCAAGTAAGGCACTTGCCTTGCACGTGACCAACCTGGGTTTGATTCTTGGTACATCCCAAGATTCTTGGCACATCTGAGCACTACCAGGACTGATTCCTGAGAGCAGAGCCAGGAGTAGTGATGCAGAGCATCATCAGATGTGACCCAAAAACCAAAAATGAAAAAAATCAATAAGACAAAATTAGAGTTCAGGAATGCAAGGATATTTTAATGTTTGCAAGCATATTTTTAAAACTACATGAATAAAATTTTATGGGAAATATATTTTATTATCCTATATCTGTTTTTTTTATTCTCACTTCACTGAGATTAATTCCTAATAATCCTTGCAGACATGTCCTTTGCTTTTTAAACAATAAACTGTTTTCTATTGAAACTTCAAAGTTTTTTCTCATATAGGTAGAATAAAATGAGACTTTTCTGTTGTTATTATTTAATTTTCTATCAACAGATTGAGAAATATAAATATATTTTAATTATTTTAAGAAATCTTCTCGGGGCTGGAGCAATAGCACAGCGGGTAGGGCGTTTGCCTTGCACCCAGCCGACCTGGGTTTGATTCTTGGCATCTCATATGGTTCCCTGAGCACCGCCAGGAGTAATTCCTGAGTGCATGAGCCAGGAGTAACCCCTGTGGATCTCCAGGTTTGACCCAAAAAGAAAAAAAAAAAATCTTCTGCAACCTGGGAGATAGCCCAGGGATTAAAGCACATGCTGTGCAAGTAAGAGCCTGGGGTTCAATCCCTTAGTACTCTGTGTTCTCCCAAGTACTGCCAGAACTGACCATAAACACCAAGTCAAGAGTAGCTCCCCAAGCCAAGTCCCACCACGTGTGGCCCAAAACAAACAAAAAAGTAAACATTGAAACCTTTGAAAAGTTTAAATTCACTTAGTTTTGTTAATTTATATTCAAATATAAATTTTAATTTCAAAATTTTTAATTCAGATTCCACTTGAGCAATTCCACTTCTATCAATTTATCCCAGATTTTTATTCCCCGGTGTACAAAGTAATGGTCCAGTTAGAATATTGTTTTCAGAAAAAGACTGGACAAGCAATTTGTACAGTGATAAGTAAAATACTGATATATTTCATTGATTACCATAAATTTAGTTATTCAAAAGAAAGACACTGTCTGGTTGATATATATATAAACTAGATGCATACATAAGGTAAAGGCCCTCCCATTTTTCGTCAATTTTGCTCGAGCGGGCCTAGTAACGTCTCCATTGGAGACTGTTGTTACTGTGTTTGGCATATCGAATACTCTCGGTAGCTTGCCGGGCTCTCCGAGAGGGGCGGAGGAATCGAACTCGGGTTGGCCATGCTGGCTGCTTGTAAGGCGAACGCCCTACCGCTGTGCTATCGCTCCAGCCATTCATATATATATTATATATATATCTATGAAGACAACTACCACTGAACTTTATTTCTGGCCCTTCTGATGCTTTTTTTTTCTATGTGGTATTTGGGTATTATATTTTGCCAAATAATAGTTTTATTTGTATGTATATGCATGCAGGGTTCCTTACACATTACACAAACTTTATTTTTATTCTGCTTTATAGGTGAACTATTAAGTTTTAACCAATTTACGTTGGACATTAAAGTTGTTTTTAGTGTATGTGCTGCCGAAGTGAGCACCATTAAAGTTGTTTTTAATTTTCTGTGGTTATAATAGCATAAAAATGGTTCTGTAACCATTCATAAACTTTTTCTTACTAAGTAATGTCATAGTACATTGCAAATGGAAGTCTCAAAATTTTGTCATTCCTTTTACCTTTTTTAATAACTGGACTTTTCCTGTAAAAACATTCATTAGGTCATTTTTCATTTTATCATTTGTGTGAAAAGATTGAAGACATAATTATTATTTTCATACTACACATTGTGTAAGACCTTGTTGGTCTCAAGGAAACTATGATCTTCATATTCCAGGTTTACACAGCTGTCGCTTAGTGCCCAGGAAGATCTGCCTCCCTCCAATCACATATTTAAAGTAACTGGAAGCAGGCAGAGGCTTTGTGGATTTAAAAGCATAGTTCTAGTCTTTAACAAAGAGTATCTAATAGAATGTTTTAGGCATTCGAAACAGCAATCATTAGAAAATAATTCAGAGCTGGAGTGATAGTACAGTGGGTAGGGCGTTTGTTTGCGCATGGCTGACCTTGGTTCAATCCCCGCCATCCCATATAATACCCCAAACACTGCCAGGAGTAATTCCTAAGTGCAGAGCCAGGAGTAACCCCTGAGCATCACTGTGTGACCCAAAAAGAAAAGAAAAAAAAAGGAAAATAATTCACCTGAAGCCGACCTCACGGGCTGGAGCGATAGCACAGCGGGTAGGGCGTTTGCCTTGCACGCAGCCAGCATGGCCGACCCGAGTTCGATTCCTCCACCCCTCTCTCAGAGCCCGACAAGCTACCGAGAGTATCTCGCCCGCACAGCAAAGCCTGGCAAGCTACCCGTGACGTGTTAGATATGCCAAACACAGTAACAAGTCTCACGATGGAGATGTTACTGGGCCCGCTCGAGCAAATCGAACAATAGGAGGACCGTGAGGTGACCACCCTCACACCAATTAAAATTGAATGCACTATTTTGCATTGTTGTTTTTCTCTTTTGAATTTCTATTTCATGTTCTCTATAGTATATCTTCTTGAAATTACTAATTCCATATTCAAACTCTAATTTATTTTCTGATAATAATTTCCTCTTCATCTACCAGCAATCTGTAGCCACCATATCACATATGCTGTTTGTATTGCTTCATAATTTACCTAGTGATGTTCTCGCCTACTTTTCTATGGGACGGTTTATATGTTTACTCCTTAAACTATACCTCTTTCATTATTAAGGCTATTAGGAGCCAGGGAGAGGCAGCTCAAAAGAAGCCCTGAGTTCAGTTCCTGACATCTTACATAACCTGCCCCCTCAACACACACAAACATCCCTCAGTAGTTCTTTTGGCAGCTATGTACGTAAAGTTCTATTGGGCTGGACCCTATAAAATAAAGAGCATTACCTTTTTCTTAATTAAAAAATGTATTTTGTATAAATTTGATAAGTTTATACCTATCCTTTCTCAAAGCTGTCAGTTTTTGAACATACTTTTCATTAGTCTTTTTCTGTACGTAGCTCCAAAAAGTAAGTTGTCCTTATGAAGAGGACTAGTAAAACACACACTTCCAAATATAGTATACGATGCGCAAGTGACTGAGCTCCCTTAAATAAGCCACTTTACATGTAGTGGTAACCTTAAAACCCACCAATTAGACTCTCAAATTTGGGGGCAGGGCGGTGCACAAACAAATGGGTCATATATTGGTCACTGTCCAGAGAGGTAAGGTAGTATGCCCCAAGGGCTTCCCAAAAGCAATTCTCGTCTTCTAAAACTGCAGTGCCTCCTACTGAGGCATCTCTCTGAGAATAAATCTGTCATGCGCCATCAGAAATTAGTATCAAAGAAGACTGAGAATCAGTACAATCAGATAGATTGGTTGATTGGTTGGTTCTCGGGGTTTGAGTTTTAAGGCCGAACACAGCTGTACTCCATGTTCAGAACTTAACTCCTGAAATCATTTATTATTATTCATTACTCTGGGATCATTCCGGGTGGTGCTCAGAGGACCATATGCAGTGCCAGCAATCAGAACCGGGTTGGCTGCATGTAAGACTAACTCTTTGAACCCTTGGTTTATTTCTCCTTACCCCAAATAAATATTTTTATTGTGTCAATCTCCAAAAGGCCACAAGTAACAGATATATCTAAGTTACCTTAAAATTTACTTGTTTTCACAATAAAACTAATACAAGTAGCTATCTTCAAAGGCAGGACTTATCCTGAGTGGATACATTCATGTGATTAGTATCACTTCTACCCTGGAAATCATAGGCAAGGCTGCCCTGTAAAGTTTGCTGACCTAAACTATGAACAATCTCTTTCTCACAATTGAAGAAATAATTAGATCTAATTACTCTATAGGATTCTGGGGAATTGGGACTATTTTCTAGGCCATAGTCCTCTACATTGCAGATTCTTTGTAAACGGTAGCTGCTTTAGATAGGTGTCACTGTCACTGTCACTCGTTGTTCATTGATTTTCTCGAACGGGCCCAGTAACATCTCCATTGTGAGACTTTGTTGTTACCGTGTTTGGCATATCGAATACGTCACGGGGAGCTTGCCAGGCTCTGCCGTGTGGGCGAGATACTCTCGGTAGCTTGCCGGGCTCTCCAAGAGGGGCGGAGGAATCGAACTTGGGTTGGCCATGTTGGCTGCATGTAAGGCAAACGCTCAACCCGCTGTGCTATTGCTTCAGCCCTAGGTATGTAAATTTTGTCAATATTTGCCATCATTTGCGTATTCAGCCCACTTTTTCTACTCTGTTTAACTGCATACCCTTAAGAAAGGTATCTAGAAAATTGATACATAGCCTACCATTTGTTTCCAACCAGCTCTCTCTCAGTAATAAGTCTCTTTTTGAATGTCTTTTATTTCCTTGAACATAATAATTTTTTACTGACGGAAAGTCATCAGATGATGCATGCAAAAAAAATATTGAATTTAGTTAATGAGTGTTCTAACACTAGTTAAACAAAGATGCTAATAAATCTCTTAACCATCTCTACAGATACGCCACCCCTCCTCTTTGAGGTGTCCTCCCTGGAGAACGCTTTTCAGATCGGAGGACACCCCTGGCACTATATCATCACGCCTAATAAGAAGAAACAGAAAGGAGTTTTTCATATCTGTGCCCTAAAAGACAATACCTTGGTAAATCATGAGTAACCAAACTTTATAGTACTCAATTTGTATCTTCTTTCTCTACTTCAATCCCATTCCTAAAAATTGTTTTTTTTTCTGTAGTAAAAATGTTGAAGAATGTAAAGGAGAATACAGAGAATATGGTATATGCTTAACTTGTATTATGCATAATTTAAAAATCCTTTATCTTTAAAATTCTTAGGGCACTACAAATATCTTGGTTGGTTGTTTTATTTGAATCCCAGTAAGGGATCCTGTGCAGAAAATCTCTGAAGCTCCATAGTGGGAGTCCCCAGTGAATATGTTAAGGCTACCTCTGAAGTTGATTGTGAAATATGTTATTGATTCAACTTCTCCTTGGTCTGTTGCTCTTGGCTTTCCAGAGCAGAACCAGAGAGAACTCTAATGGCCACACTGTAAGCAGTGAAACACTTTGGATTTTCAAGGATGTTCTTAGGTTATTTATGGCAAACTAGCAAGAAATGTTGCAGGGTAAGACAATAGAAGTTTCTGTGCCCCCAAATTGGCTTTTTTTTAATTATTTAAACATTGATTTAATATCTTATATTGAGGGCCTATCATATGTCAAACATGGCTGACGTTTATTCCCTTTCATCAAGTTCCTTTTGCCTTCAAAAGAAAGGGAACATATCAATGAGAGAGATGCAGTCTATTACTAAACCCATTATTTGGGAAAAAATTGCAAAAGAGTGCAGATGGAAGTGAGGTTACATCTTTCTTCTGTCTTGATGATTTTGTCTATTTCTGGACCCTCTTGATATACCTAATGAACTTCTTCTGAGACAGACTCCACTTATTCCACACCCGTCACTTCCAGAGTCTTGCCTGTCACTTTGGAACCCCCACAGGTCTCCTTTCATCACCTAGTTAGCTCGGTTCTGGGTCCACTTCTCTGTTTATCTTGATGTCATAGCAACCAGGAGAGACTGTGCACAGCATCTTTTGGTTTTATAGCAGCTTTGTCCCTTCCATTTTCTATGAGTGTGGCACCTCCTGTTTGATCCAGTGATAACCTTTTACAGTGGCCCCCTTGGGATGATGGCCTGCCATGACAAGTCTGTGCTTTGATGATTTTACCACAGCATATGGCGTCCTTCCCACATTTTTTTTTTTGTTTCATTTTGTTTTGGGACATGCTGTGTATTGAACTGTGCAAACTTTGCCTTCTACTGCACTTCTTTTTTTTTTCTTTCCAATTTATCTTTTCTACTCCGTTAAACCCTACACGATTCACATTCTGGACATTTGTTCATGTTCTAAGTATTTACAATACTTATTCTTTCCTCTCCGTGTCTGTATAAAACTTCCTTCAATATCTATCAAGCTTGCCTATCAAGTATTCTCCTGTAATAATTTTACTACATTTTGTCAGATCTGTATTTCTATATATTCATAAGTTATTGTCCAAAAAATTCAGGATTTTTTTGGTTTTTAAATAATTTTGTGCTGAGGATGGAATCCAGGGCCTCAGCTATGTGTGGTGTGTGCTGTACTACTGAATCTTACCTCTGACCCCTTCCAGACATGCTTTCACTCTTGCTGCTGGAGAGCTCTGTTGCACTGCATCACCTTAATAATGCAGATGCCATCACCTCCCCTGCCGACAGTCAGAAGAGTAGATACTGAGACATGTCTAAATTTATTATTATTGTTATTTTGGTTTGGGGACTATGCCTGGTGATGCTCAGAGCTGACTCCTTACTCTTCTCTCAGGGATCATACCTGGTTATGCTGGGGAGACATATGTGGTGCTGGGGATCAAACCAGGGTCGTTCGCATGCAGAACAAGCATCTTGACCCCTCTACTATTTTTTTCCAGCCCTAGATTGGCCTAGATTGATAGAATGTACATTTTTTCATATTAAAGGAGCATCTGGAATGAAGGCCATTGTGGACACGTTAATTTCAATGGTTGCCACCAACATGACGAACTGCATTGATTATCTTTTATGTACAATGTAATACCACCATTCCTATTAGAAATGATTAGTGTATGTATCAGAAGCCTATAAAAGTACTTGCACTCCCACCTCAACTTCTCTCTCCAGTCTCATGGTGGTTGCTTTACTTCTCAATTTAATTATGGTTGCTATTCACCATTATACACATACATACTTGATGGACTAACACTTCAGTGCTTTGATTTTACTCTCTTCTTTTTAACCAACTTCTGCTCATTCTTTAAGATTTAGTGCAAGACTTTCATTAGGAAATTCTACTTTCCTAATTTGGTTGCTTAATTTAATATTCAGTGCATGGGATTACATTTTATTTAATTTATTTAATTGGGTTTTGGGTCACACCCCACAGTGCTGAAGACTTACTCCTGGCTTAGGGGTCACTTCTGGCCATGCTCAGGGGACCAGATGGAATGCTAAATATTGAACTCCAGGAAGCTGCATGCAAGGCATACCTCTCTTCCTGGGCTCTATTCTGGCTTTCTTAAGTATGAATGTCCTAATTCAGTCCTTATACTCATCAGTTCAACTGGTTAATACTTCTCTGTATCCTTGAATTAGTGATTACTGATGTTTGATTTTAAAAATTGCTTTTTCCTCAATTTTTATTTTTGATGCTTTGTCCAACTATAGGCAAAAAATGGAATTCAAGAAATGGACTGTTGCTCTCTAGAATCTGACTGGATCTATTTCCATCCGGATGCGTCTGGTAGAATAATTCATGTTGGCCCAAATCAGGTCAAGTGAGTATTTTTATTACAGTAAAAATGTTAAAATAGGTTTTAGGGTAGAGTGATGGTATAGCGGGTAGGGTGCTTGCCTAGCACATGGCTGCCCTGGGTTCGATTCATCCCATATGATCACTTCAGGCTGCCAGGAGTGATTCCTGTGTATAAAGGTAGGAGTAAGCTCTGAGCAATGCTGGGTGTGCCCCCAGCCTCCCCAAAAAAGTTAAAATAGCTTTCGGTAGCATTTATTGGCCTTTTTATTTTTGCCATCTAACTATTGAGCCAATTTTGAAAATAGTTTGTTATAGCATACTTCCTCAGAGACTAGAAATCTGACTTTAATCATTCAGCCTCGTCATTACTGTTTGTAAAACTTACATTTGAGTAACTTCTTTGATGTCTGACAAATGAGTGAAAGGAGATTACAGATTGGCTTTTCCTCATCTAGTCTCAGTTAATTCTTCAGAATAAATGAAGAGACTGTAACTTGCCTTTGTTCTGAAAGAATGCCTTGACACAGGAGAAGTGGTAGATTGTGTGAAGTAGGCCATGTTTCACTTTCTAGCTTCTTATCTTCATCTTCCACATTCCCCTCCTTCCTTGATACTCTGTACATGTGGCTTCCCATAGTTCTCCAAAATATTTTTCTCCTGCTCTGATCTGTCTTAATCTCCTCTCATGTTCTTCCCCTTCCACCTCCACTCCAGTTATTGAATATTCACAGGACTTAGGCACTCTTCTCTTTTCCATGTTTACTCCTTTTCTGCTTGGCCCTTGCTTTTACAATCAGGTATTCACTAAAATTTCACCTGTTTAGGACTCGAGAGATAGTACAGCCGAAAAGGTGCTTGATTTGCACATGGCTGATCCTGATTTGATCCCCAGCACCCCGTATACTCTCCTGATCCCCCTCAGGAGTGAGCCCTGAGCACAGAGGCAGGATTTAAGCCTTGAGCACTGTTGGATGTGGCCAAAACCTCCCTCCCTCCCTTGCAACCACCCCTCCAAAAAAAAAAAGACCAACTTATTTAGCATAGTTTGAAATAACCTCCTCCTATGCAGGCTATTTCAGTCAAGCCTTCTTCTTATTCTTAGAAAGGCAGGGACTTCTTCCTACCATTTGGGGTTTGTTTTCCTTACATATTCTTCGCCTAAGTTTTGTTTATTCTATACCCAACTCAGTTGTCACTTTTTCAGAGTCCTTTCCTGGTACCCCTCATTAGATTAGTCTCCCTCATTATGTTTTCACTATATCACTGTGTCATCTTTTCATATAGCACTTAGAGAAATTTTAATTGTTTGTTTTTATTATCTGCTTAACCGACTAGCTTGGGAATCAGGGGCATTAAGCGAAGTGTTTTGCAGAAAGTGTCAGAAATACTCAGACACTGAGCAGAGAGCAGGTGTCAATTTGAAACAAAAGGGATGGTGTCTGCCTTTTTTCATCCTTACGCTTCCTGGTAATTAGTTTGCTTCTCTGGATTGAGTGTAAGAAGAATGAAGGCATTTTGTGAAATGTATTATGAACTTTCACAAGTAGTCTTAAAATCTATGGTTCAGTTTTAGTAAGCCTAAATTTTAATGCTTGTTACCAGCTATCTTTGAATAGGTGTCTGAGTTTAAGAACATGAGGTACACAAAGTGTGTGTGACCTTTTACCAGGTTTTGAAAGATAGGCACTTTTAAATATTGGCACTAATTATGATAACTAAGCACTTTAAATTGTAATCTGGCTTCTTTGTCTCTGGCAAACTTTAAGGCCGCCAGCTTTGCCTGGCTACAGAAACTGCTTCTCCCTGCTGTTCCTTTTGTCCACGTTTGAGACTTTAAACTTTAAGAACATTGTGCTTTTGAAGTTTATTAGTTTTGTGAACAGATTTGTGTGGATGGTGAGCAAATTATTTTCTCTTGCTTAGTAAGCTTGATCTTCAAGGCCATTTGCACATGGGGGAAAAAAACATATAAAATATAACCCTAAGGAAAGAAGAAAACTATTAAGTAATTGTGGTTTTTCAATATTATGGTTTTTCAATATTAGTTGGGCTGGAGCGATAGCACAGCGGGTAGGGCGTCTGCCTTGCACGCGGCCAACATGGCCGACCCGAGTTCGATTCCTCCGCCCCTCTCGGAGAGCCCGGCAAGCTACCGAGAGTATTCGATATGCCAGACACAGTAACAACAAAGTCTCCAATGGAGACGTTACTGGGCCCGCTCGAGCAAATCGACGATCAACGGGAGGGCCTTTACCTTTACCTAGTTGTACTATGAAAACTCTTAGTTTAGGGTTAGTTGCTTTTCTAGTCTATCTTATCAGTAATTGTTAAGTTTATTGATAGATAATCCCACTTTCAGAAGGGAAAAATGCAAATATCTATTATCATGTTACTAAATTATTTATTTTAATGCTAAACCCAGAACATTGAAACATGTTTCAAGATGGCAGAAATGAGGCTCTTTCGAATACTAAGTCATAAAGTTTGGAAAGTGGTTTAGGACTGTGGAAAATGTTCCATGACCTATATCATATACCTGTTTTGAGGCTCCCTATGTCTTTTCTGTTTAACAACCTGTCAAATGTGGAGAACTTATGGACACTTAAATGATCTGACATTCATATCATGGGATAAGCAGCAAGAGAGAATTAACTCAGTGTTTTTATAAGTTATGTATGAAATTGTATAACATATATGATGCACACTTAAAATTTTCATTTGTTGTGTTTCATTTCAATTATTTCAACTTTGGCACCTTGATGGTGTGTTGAAGGGCTTTTAGAATCCCTTTTCCCTTTTCAGAGTTTTAAAGCTAAATGAAGTGGAAAATAATAGTGGCCAGCATCAAGTCTCTGAAGATTTTGTCATTTTGGCCAACAGGGAGAATAACAAAGTAAGTCAGGAATACTTTAAAATCTTTTTATGTCACTGTCTTTCTCTACAAGAATATGATAGGCAAATGTGTTTGCCTTTTAGTGTTGCTGGAAAGCACAGCACAGTCCTATAAAAATCTAGGGCTGGAGCAATAGCACAGCGGGTAGGGCGTTTGCCTTGCACACAACCGATCCAGGTACCCGGGTTCAAATCCCAGCATCCCATATGGTCCCCTGAGCACCGCCAGGGGCAATTCCTGAGTGCAGAGCCAGGAGTAACCCCTGTGCATTGCTGGGTATGATCCAAAAAACAAAAACAACTAAAAAAAAATTGTTCTGCTTGACAAGGTGGTCTTAGTCCTATGTAGGTAAGAGATTTTAGAGTTAAATTATATTGTGTTTAATTTTGCTATTTTTTATTTCCTTTCTGGGTTTCTCTTTAATTTCTTTTTTTTTTTTTTGACAAGCAGTGTAATGACACAGTTTTTATTTGGAGGATTTGAAGGAAAGGAGGGAGAGAAAGTGGGAGAGAGTGGAGAGTCACATGCTCAAGAGAGAACCTGGGCTTCTCGAAGGGTGAATAGGGCCCCTACACACATCCCAGCATTAGGCATAAAAGCATGAAAGTACACTTCTCAAGAGGGGAGATGCGGGTGACACATGTGCTCAGCCACCACATGTTCTGGACCACATAGGCAGAAGCAGCACATGGGCTCGGGCAGCATATGCGCTCTGGCAGCATTTGCACTCTCTTTAAGTTTTTATTGATAAATTTTCTATCTTTGACTTTAATAAATTGTACAGACTATAGTTGAGATGTGTATAAATCTTTAAAAATTACACACTAAATTTTAACTCAGATGATCCTTTTCCTCTTGTATACAAATTAAGAACATAAAGAAATCATGCAAAGGGAAGTTTCCAAATGCAGATTTCCTTTCCATTTGTCACTTAATATTAAGACAAAAATCAGAAGAGCAAGTGGAATAGCAAGTTAGTAACCTTTGTCTTATTTTTTTCCTATTTTGATACTTTATCTAGTAAAAAATTTCATAAAATTTTTATTAATTAGAGACTTAGAATTTCCTCAGTTGAGGAAAGTAATGTTATTGATACTGGAGAAAGGTTGATTTGTTTTACCAAATTTGTTAGTCCAGTTTTGTCATTGACTATTCATAACAGAATTTCTTCTCTCTTTATTTCTCCCTATATAACAGAGTGAAAACTTAGTCACTGTTACATCTTCTGGACGGGTGGTAAAAAGGAATTTTAACCTTCTTGATGATGACCCTGAACAAGAGGTATTACTTTAGGCAGAGACAACAAGCCAAACTAGTGTGTCCTGGCCCTATGATTTTAAATTTATGGTTCCCAGACTGAGTGAAGAGTTTCACACAGAGTTAATCAGTAGGACTATTGGTGCTGTTTCATTCAGTACATTCCAAATGGGCCTCTCTTTAAACATTAGAATTATAAGATTTTGTTTATTTTAATTCGTAGAAATAAAATAATTTGAAGATACCATTAGGTTATTGTTCTGTTTTATGGTTATATACTATTTAGGACAAAAACTCTCCTAAGAGAAAGTTCTTAAGTTATATCCTGATGACTTTATAATTTTACCTTATTTTTTATTGCTAGACATGGATGTGTACATTAATGTTCAAGGGCCAGGGAAAGAAATATTTGAATACTGATCTACTTCCTCTGTAAGAATGTTAGAATCTAATGTTTTCCTCCTTGAAGGAAACCTTCAAGGAGGGTTCTTTGAAGCTAGGGTTCTTTTCCTCTTAGAATATTTACCACTATTATTTTTAACTAACACTCCTTATTCCATCCCTGTTCTGCGAATGGAATTCATATTCTCATTCGTAAAGGGCTTTGGCAGTAGCACATGGCTGATCTGAGTTCTATCTCTAGAGCCATGTATGGTCCTCTGAACTCCACCAAGAGGTGATCCCTAAATGAAGAGTCAGCAGTAAGACTTGAGCATCCAAGGGTGCCCCAAAAATAAACCAAAAAATATACATATGCTCACAGAGAAGCTGACATTTTTACTTTTTTTATCTCTTAAAGGAGGTAAATAGAGTCATAAGTAGTAAGATCGGTTATCAGTTCTTGACTTGTATTTTTCAAAATCTTCCCAAGCATAGTTGGGTAGTCGTCAGGTTTCAGAATTGAGTTTTATGTGTATATTCCTGTATGGGAATCATGTCAGTGGTAGTAGTTGAATTTTGAAGAAACTCTGGTTTGCTGTCATAGTAGAGAATTGCATTTATTACTTGGGTAGAGATCTACACAGACTTATTTCCATTTTACAGAATCTGTTGGAAACTAGGACTTGAAAATCTTTGGACTGAAATTTTATAAGATATATTGAATATAAGAAACAGAGTTCTAACTTTGCTGCCATCCATTCTGTCTCCATGGTTTTATGATTAATAGCATCATTAAATTACAGTTGTAGAAATGATCCTAATAACTGGGTTTTGCTCTCACTCCTGCTCTGCTTTTATCCATCTACCTACCAAGACTTTCAAAATCGTGGACTATGAAGATGAGTTGGATTTGCTTTCTGTGGTGGCTGTTACTCAGATAGATACTGAAGGGAAAGCTCATCTGGATTTCCACTGTAATGAATATGGAACTTTACTTAAAAGCATTCCACTAGTAGAGTCATGGGATGTGGTGAGTAGAATTCATGGAAGCATTTTTTTCCTAGGCGACATTTATAAATGGGTGTTACTTTATGTCAGCCTAGGCTCGCCTATAACAAAGACCACATAAAAGAGGGTCTCCCCTTCATGCAGCAGGTCACCATGAGTCCTGCTACAAGCATGCTCCCCCGGGGTCAAGAGGATGCGTGCTTAGCTTCAAGACCAAGCTTAAGTTTTACCCAGTCTTGTTTTCTCCTGTTTTCTGTTTGGTAATGTTTTTAAGACTAAAGTTACACTGTAATGAATTCCAAGATTTTGAAGAGATACCATATCTAAGCATGCTGGATTCCTGGCACTTTGCTTAGACGCTTTTGTCTATTCTTATGAGTATTGAAGAACATAAAAGTTACAAGAAACAGTAAACATTATTTCACCCTGTCCTTGCTCTGTCAGTGGAGAGTCTGAGCCACTTCACAGCTTAGCCACAGCTGTGCAGTGAAATGATAGCACTACTGTAGGCAACAGAATCTAGTTATTAAGATTTCTTAGTTACACGGTTTTTTTCACCTGCAACATTTTCTGAAATGCTTTTTTTTGGGGGGACATAATCTATACATCTACCCCCAAAAAAGGCTTTCTGGTAATGTGTGTGTGCGCGCGCGCACTCATGTGCGTGTGCGTGCTCTACCATTGGTATTTAAAATTCTAGGGATTATCTGAGAAGAGATTCCATTTGACTGTGTTTTCATTACAGACATATAGCCATGAAGTATATTTTGACAGAGACTTGGTGCTACACATAGAACAGAAACCCAGCAGAGTCTTCAGCTGCTATGTCTACCAGATGGTATGTGACCCTGGGGAAGAAGAAGAAACCACAAACAGAAGCTGTGACAAAAAATGAGATTTTCACTAATTTTAAAATTTTCAGATGTAGTTCAGAAGACTTTCAGCCAAACACCTTGGCAATTTTGTCGTGTTGTCTTTTTTTACCCTCTGCATATTAAATTCTCCAATATTTTCCAGTAGAGGTATTGCGTTGGCTCCAAATGACTGTGACTTCTTTTCTTAGACTCTAGTCAGAGAAGGTTGTGACAAAAGAAGTCTTTGATTCCAGAACTTTTAGCCAGTTGGCAGTGCAAATCTAAAATTTGCAAATCTGGGGAGAAGAAAAGTAAGAACCAGTTAATTCCAGTTGCTGGAGAGAGAAATATTGATGAGAAGGTGTTCAGCCTGGTTCTTAAAATATGGTCTGGAGTATTGATTGCCAAGACCAAAAAAAGTAGAAAGAAAAATACTGAATTTTTGTTCATGGATATAAAATGTTATCTCTAATGTGAAAGCTTGAAAGGTTTTTAAGAAAAATTATATTTGTATATATGTGTTGTTTTGGTGTATATTATCAGTAATTGACTTTTGTTCTTTTTATTTTTTAAACCATGTTTTTATTATTATTACAATATCATGATTTGCAAAGTTATTCACAGTACTGTTGTTCCAGGCATGCAGTGTTCCAACACTAATTCCACTACAGTGTGACCTTTCCTCCACCAGTGTTCCTAATTTCCCTCCCACCCCCAAGCCTCCACCCTTCTCAAGCACAAATTTACTTTATATTGCTTGCCAAAACAGAATGGCAAATGGAATTATCAGAAAATAAATACAAGTCAATTTATGATGATTGATTGTTTTCTCTCACAAGGGTGTTTATGGGTCATTGAGAATTTAGTGGGCTGGTTGGTGGAAAAAGACATTCCAAAAATGTTAAGTGTTAGAAACCCATTAACGCACTTTAAAATTGAGTAACTGTGTGATACACAGTTACAAAGCTATTCATGATTGGGTTTCAGTCATACCCATCTAATACCCATTCCTTCACCAGTGTGCATTTCCTACCTCCAGTGTCCCCAAATTTCCCCCCCCCACCAGTTTTCACCCCCTCCAGCCTCTGTTTCAGGCATTTTGGCATTCTCTCTCTCTCTCTCTCTCTCTCTCTCTCTCTCTCTCTCTCCCCCCCTCTCTCTCCCTCTCTCTCTTTCTCCCTCTCCCTCTCTCCCTCTCTCTTTCTCCCCCCCCCCCCTCTCTTTTTCTCCCCCTCTCTCTCCCTCTCTCTTTCTCCCTCTCTCTCTCTCTCCCTTCCTCTCTCCCTCTCCCTCTCACTCCCTCTCTCCCTCTTCCTCTCCTTTTCTTACATGCTTTTAGTCTCTTGGCTTGATGTTTCCATTGATTAGTTGTGTTTCTATTATATAATAATGTAAGAGATTTTAAGTGAAAATTTTACCAGTACATACCCAGCTTAGCGCGCACTCTCTCTTGCTCTCTTGCGCTCTCGCTCTCTCATAGTAAGATATAGAGTAAGCCCTCCCGTTGTTCGTCGATTTGCTCGAGCGGGCCCAGTAACGTCTCCATTGGAGACTTTGTTGTTACTGTGTTTGGCATATCGAATACTCTCGGTAGCTTGCCGGGCTCTCCGAGAGGGGCGGAGGAATCGAACTCGGGTCGGCCATGTTGGCCGCTTGTAAGGCGAACGCCCTACCACTGTGCTATCGCTCCAGCTTCTAGCGCTCTCTCATGACTTTACATAAATGTATGGATGTTTATATATATATATATGTATATATGTGTGTGTATATATATACATATATATATATATATAAGAATGTTCTCATTCCATCATTCTGTATATTTGGTAAGACTTCCAGTTCTTCCTCATTTTCTACTTATGCACTCAGATAAATGTATCCTGTATTGTACCAGTTCTCCCTGTAGAAGAGTTGAAAAGTTGCAAAGTTCAGTAGTTCTTAGTAGTTTAGAAACTGACTGATTAGCTAGAAGCAGCTAATGACTGCTATATGTAGACTATTTTTTCCTTTTTTGTTAGAACCAATATAAAATATTATGCTTGAAGTCAAAATAAATCAGATGATCATTCTTCAAAAAGTTAAAAGCAGCTAACGAGAGAAGGAGTGAGCCCTTGTACACACCTGGGTGTGACCCAAAAAAAACATATACAAACAAACAAAAAAATCTCAACTAATGGTGTAGCAATGTTCCTTTGTGCATCCTGTTTGACATGTTCAGACATTTGCAATCCACATATTTAGTACATTTCTCTGGTCTACCTCAAAAGAATAACTCTTAAAAATAAAATGGTATGAAACCGCAATAAAAATTATTGCTGATTCAAATTTAAAATTAAAATACTGAATTTTAGCATGAAAGTTTTACATTAAAATCCTTTCCTCATTTTTAGCATGAATCCACATTTAGAATTATGTGAATAAGAGAAGTAATACAGGGGGTAGGATACTTGCCTTACACATGGTTAGCCAACCCCAGTTCAAACCCCAGCACCACATATGGTCCTTTGAGCCCTGCCGGGAGGGCTCCCTGAGCACAGAGCCAGGAGTAAGCCCTGAGCATTGTGAGATGTGGTCCAAAAACAAAAGAGAGAATGATGAGAATTTTGCTCAGCGTTCCCCATGAAGTTTGCAGGTGAATTTTAAGTTCATCATCAGGACTGGTCATCAGGGTGGAGGCTCAGAAAGATGTTGATTATTCAAGGCGTTAAGAAATTAATAAAAAGTCAATAAATTTAAAATAATAATAATGATCCTAAAACTATATTTTGCACAATGGGCAATAAGTTGCTAACATTTTACAATAAGGGGAAATACTTATCTATGAACCAAAAATAAATCTTTCTGAATCTGAGCATATCTATAACAACCATCTTGGAAAATAGAAGTGAACACCTTAGGAGCAAGATGATAAAATTATCTCTTTATATTAAATTCTGATCCTCTTATGTGTCTAGTTGAAAATCCATTCTCACTTTATGTATATTTAATAGTACTCTTTAATATTTGAAAATTTCAGAACATGCAAGGCCATCATTATAGTTACAAAGTAATTGAATAGTTCTCATGTGCTAGGTTGCCCCAAACTTCCACTGGACACTATCCATACCTAAACAGAGAATTGACTGTACATTGCATTTACTTCTTGAAAACAATCTGGTAAGAAGAAATAAATTGAAATATTAGAGAAAAGAAAGGAAGCACAGTTATGAGGGTTTCAGAGCAGATGCAGTACTATGTAAAAAGCAGATTTTCTCTTAATTTCTAATAGTGTTTCTAAAGATCGAGCGGGCCCAGTAACGTCTCCATTGGAGACTTTGTTGTTACTGTGTTTGGCATATCGAATACGTCACGGGGAGCTTGCCAGGCTCTGCCGTGCGGGCGAGATACTCTCGGTAGCTTGCCGGGCTCTCCAAGAGGGGCGGAGGAATCGAACTCGGGTTGGCCATGTTGGCCGCTTGTAAGGCAAACGCCCTACCCGCTGTGCTATCGCTCCAGCCCAGCAAGCTACCGAGAGTATTAGATATGCCAAACACAGTAACAACAAAGTCTCCAATGGAGACGTTACTGGGCCTGCTCGAGCAAATCGACGATCAACGGGAGGGCCTTTACCTTTTTACCTTAGTGTTTCTAAAAAAGATTGTCTTTGTACATCAACCCTGTAATATTTTTAAGGTGTTTATCGAGTTTCCCCTTCTCAATGAAGTCATTGCCTTTAGAAAAGAGAAAGGAAGGAAAGAAAGAAAGAAAGAAAGAAAGAAAGAAAGAAAGAAAGAAAGAAAGAAAGAAAGAAAGAAAGAAGGAAAGAAGGAAAGAAAGAAAAGATAGATTACTGAGAGAAACTCAACTGCCCAAGAAATCTAGATCTGAGATTTCTGGTGGCTTTTCCAGTGGTGCAACAAGGGTGGTTAGTACCGAATCCCCTCCAGGGGAGGGTGGGTATTTCCCACTTTGGAGAAAACTTGACTTAAAAAGTAGATTAATAGGGGGTTGAATACTATTAGTCAAATAGGAATTGACTGCAAGAAACTCCTACCTAATGTCTCAGGTCCACCAAAATCAAATCAGACCCGGATCAGCATGCCATATGGGAGCAAACAGGAAGTGTAGCTAGTGTGAAAAGACAAGAGGGAGATGTGGGCAGTGTTACAAACAGGAGGACTGTGCCCCAACTAGAAGGACAAGCTGCTACTACTTCATTTCAGCCAGTGTCTCATGTGGGAATTGAGCTGCATGACAGTTAACTGGATGGTGGATTGAAAACTGCCAAAATCAGTCAGCAGAAAACGCCGAGCACCACTTGTTGTAGCTCAAGTCCCTCCTCCCGCCCCCCCAGAAAAAAAAATGTTGAAGATAAAGTATGTTCAAACTTTGTAGATAACTGGTAGGAGAGAAGTCCACTTCTTTCCCCAATAGTGTAGATTTCCTCACAGGCCATGCAGCCCTTCATTCTGCCAGCCAGTAGGCATTAGACTGACGTTCTCCAAAATAGAAGTTCCCATACTTAACTGGCCTACTGCCCCTTTTTCAGGAAAAAAAAATTTTTTTTTTTTACTCAGCAACCCCCTGTTAATCTGCTTTTTTAAATAAAGTTTTCTCCAAAGTGGGAAATACCCACCCTCCCCTGGAGGGGACACAGTACTAACCACCAGTGTTGCACCATTGGAATAATGCTTCTTGTACACTGAAGGTCAGTTTCCCAGTGGGGGGGAGGGGGTGGGGGGTATTGCCCTGAAGTTTTGTTGTTGTTGTTATTTGTTTTTCTGAAAGGGGACAGTCAGCCAAATAACTCTGGGAACTTCTGGTCTTAGAATGGAAGAAAGTGGTTAATACCCCCTTGCCCTACTTCAGCCTCCCCTCCAACTCCACTTTCACCTATCTGCTTAACAAGTGCTAGTGACAGTCCTCAGGATTCCTAATTCCTGAGGATTTAACACAAAGCTAGAGGATGTGGGATAGCTTCTTTCAGCAGTCCCAGATACTAAGCTGATAAGTTTGCTTTGAAGTAGGGGATGAGACTTGGTGATAAAAAAAATAAAAGTATGTTCTTTTACATGTGTGAGACCCTGGATTATTTAAAAAAAAAAAAAAAGGTTGTATTTAGGGGCTGGAGTGATAGTACAGTGAATAGGGCATTTGCCTTGTACACAGTGGACCTGGATTCAGTTCCCAGCATCCCATATGGTCCCCCGAGCACTGCCAGGAGTAATTCCTGAGTGCAGAGCCAGAAGTAACCCCTGTGCATCACTGGGTGTGACCCAAAAAGAAAAAAAAAAGTTGTATTTCTATGTATTACTTCTTGGTCTAAGATTGTGTATTCTGACAGTGTGAGTGCCACAAGCGTATTGCTTTTTGACCTTTCTAAAACATTTCCTTAAAGGCAAATACTACCACAATTACTATTAAAATACCCAGTGAGGAGATAAGATTTTTCAACAACTGAAAATTTTTTTTCTCTGACATCCTTATTCAAAATGATAACTTATTTAGTGTTTCCTGTTCACTATGATGTATGTTGAATGAATTGTCTCTCAGCATTGAAAATCATACAGGGAATGAACTACCTTTGATCATTGTATAATTGAAAAAATTTGTAAGTCTACAACTGTACCTCATGGTGTCTCACTAATAAAAATTTTTTAAGAAATGGGGTCAACACAGCAAAAAAAAAAATGAAGAAAGACTGACCAGTTAATTTGCTTAATGCCACACAGTTGTTGCACACAGAAGTGGGAAATACATTCATGTTTGTTTGATAGAAACACCAAATTTTCTTCAAAGTTCTCACAAGGCAAGGGACAGTATTATTTTATCCCACATGTAATATACTGACAATTAGAATATTGGGTGCATAAGAAAATGCTTAAGAAAGTGTTTTTTTGTTACATTGTTGTTTGTTGGAGGCCACAGTCCAGCCATACTCAGAGCTGCTTCCAGTTTGGTGCTCTTGGTGTTCAGAAGACCCTGGTACTAAGTGTAGGTCTCCCACATACAAATCATACACTCCAACTCTTGGAGCTATCTCCCCAGCCCAAGAAATTTTTTCTGGTTTATTTTTATTTATTAATTACAGTTTATATAATGTAGGATAACATTGGTTTGTCCTTTCTGCCTTGCCACAGGGAGCTTGGTTTATTGGGTTACTCCCATACAGTGCTCCCATTCCTTTGCTTTTGTAACTTCTTTCCTTGTGCTCTGTTGACTTGTAAATATTGTTTTTCTCTTTTCCTTAAGTCCTTTGCACAGTTAATTCAGAGCAATGTCCTCTTTGTATGGACACAGGAAGAAAATACTATGCTTTTGTAACTTGAGAGTTAATGGACTCTCAGTGATATTTACCTCCTGAGTATCTGTTCTTTCAACGTAAGCCACAGTTGCCCTAACTTTCTAGCACGCCCAAAAGTAGGGTCCCGATGAGGGACTGGATGGACCCAGGGCAAGTGATGAGCTATATGCTACCCTGGCATCGAGATGGGCCTGGCCAAAGTGCCGTAATGCTTAATTACAAGTCGAGAGCATGGTCATGGACAAATACTGTCATGATCCAAAAAGTAATAACTAGATTCGGACCCTGCTAGGGTTAGGAATGATTAATCTGGCCTGAGCACTGTAGTCTGAGCCTGTGGCAAAATGTTCCCAGGAGAGCTGCCCTACAAGCCTCAATGTATCTCTTACTGTGTCCATACAAAAATAACTAATATTAAGTAAAGTAAGTAAAATAAAGGCCCTCCCGTTGATCATCGATTTGCTCGAGAGGGCCCAGTAACGTCTCCATTGGAGACTTTGTTGTTACTGTGTCTAGCATATCGAATACTCTCGGCAGACCTGAGTTCGATAATATTAAGATGTTAATTAAGTTATTGGACTAAGGAGAAGAGAAATACCCCTAGGTGGTGTTTCCAACCTTGAGCCTGATGGGCAGTCAGGGAGGGCTTTCTTATGTTGATTTTGCTACTGGACTGGGTGTAGCATTGACCCAGGGTGCTAGGAGTGCTGGAGAGTTGGAAAGAGATGAGGGAGTTGGAGAGAGATGAGAGAGAGAGCTGGGTAGCAAGACAGAGCACAGAGAGATGAGTGTGAGAGACAGGAGGAAATGGGAATGAGGGGCAGTGTGAGACTAGAATGGGCTCAGAGAGACTGGAACAGGCACGTGGGGAGACTGGAATAAGCAGCAACTGATCAATCAACAGGCTTGGCCCTCATTTCCTCCTCTGTCTGCCCCATGACACAGGCCACTCCAGCTGGGCGAGCAACCCAAAAACCACTCCGAACCCGGGTGGTGAGAGGGAGAGCTGCTGGGGCTTTTGCTGGCCACCCTGAGAGATTATACAATATAATATGACTATACCATAAAGTTTAACAATAGTGTTAAACTTTATGGTATTCACATACAAAGTTACTGTACCCCACCACCATCAACTCTGAATTTTAGAAAAAGTTTAGATGAGCTACAGTTGACCTATTCATACGAATAAATGATATAAAAATGGTTCATTCAGTGGTTAAAAAAATCAATTTTTAGGGGGTATGGTGCCTCCAGCAGGTCAATCTGTACCTGTGAGGTGAGTGCATCAACAGCCTGATGGCGCCTTCAGACTTCCAGATACCCCAAAATTGCTGTTGTGCCTTTGGCCAGACCCCAAAAACTTGGGGCAAAGTTTACCAAGAAAGTAAACGGCCAAAAGTTAGGTATGTGGGAAACACACCCACAAACCACCTCCGGCTCAGATATATAATTGGAGGCATGGCCTCTCTGGTTTCTGATTGAACTGCTTAATGGCCATGATCCCAGAGACTCAGAAACAAATCTCGAAACCCAGCGGCTTTTGGCAGAAATGTGTCCGGTTCCTGTAGTAGGTTACTGTTGCTGGGTCAACCCAGGAGGGAATAGGTTTTGTGCCTTGGCCTGTTCCCCCTGGCAGCCCAGTGGCCGCCATCCTCCAGAGGCCACTGGACAGTCAGGTTTGGGCCCGCAGTAACGAGACACGCAGGGCCTCATGGGATGGGGGTGGAGCCGGTCCTGTCCTCCCCACCCCAATGAGACCCCAAGTCATCGCCCACAAGCAGCCTTTCTGGCTCCTGATAAAGCTACTTAACGACCATGATCCCAGAGACTCATGAGCAAATCTCGGAACCCAGCAGGTTTGGGCAGAAATCCCTCCAGATTTAAGTGTTCGGAATTTCAAAATCACGCAGCCACTACTGCAGCCATGCAACATCATATGTTATTCATAACCAGCAATAGAACAAAAATTGTCTACTGTTGCCTTTTCCGCAGATCTGAGTGTTGGGGTAAAATCTCAAATAGTAATCGTGGGTCTGGTGTCAAAATATTGAATGTGATCAAAGTAGAGAGAGAGTAATGTGGAAATCATCTGCCCCACAGGTAAGGGGAGGGTGTGGGATGGGGGTATACTAGGGTTGTTGGGGGTGGAGAATGGGCACTGGTGAAGGTACGGGTGTTTTATTGTATGACCGAGACTTAGACCCGAAAGCTTTGTAACTGCTCTCACGGTGATTCAATAAATAAAATTATACAAAAATGAAAAAAAAAAGTAAGGTGGAGTTTATGCACAATTCAATCAGCTAATCAGTGGCTGAATAAATAGTACTACATAAAAAAAATCAATTTTTAAAAGCCCCTCTGTGGCGAGAGTAATAGAGAGGGTAAGCTGCTTGCCTTGCATGTGGCTGACCTAGGTTTGATCCCAAGTCCCAGAGCCCATCAGGAGTAATCCTTGAGTGCAGAGCCAGGAATCAAGCCCTAAGCACTGCCAAGTGGTCATTAAAAAAAAAGTTGGGGTTTGGTGGGGGGAGGTTCTCTAGCAATGCTAGTGGACTTCCAGTAATACTGGCTAGAATTCACCAGGGCTTCATGCACGAGTACTCTGGGTGCTGTGTGGTGCTAAGGACCAGACAAATAAGGGTTTCAAGCACATAGGCATGTGCTCGACCCTTTAAAGTTATTTTCCTGTCCCCAAGTGCTTTTCTTTTAAATAGAAAAAGCTTGGAACTTCTAATTGTGGTGGTGTACCATATTTAAATCATCTGCCTGTTAGAAACCTAGGGTAAATTTAGGGACTAGTGTCTTTTCCCTGTATTAGTATAGTTTCTGTCATGTGCTTGCATATTTTTTACCTAATTGAATTAGTACTGGTGTACAAGAGTGGATAGTGGATAGGGCGTTTGCCTTGCATGCGGCCGACCCGGGTTCAATTCTTCTGTCCCTCTCGGAGAGCCCGGCAAGCTACCGAGAGTATCCCGCACACATGCAGAACCTGACAAGCTCCCCGTGGTGTACTCAATATGCCAAAAACAGTAACAACAAGTCTCACAATGGAGATGTTACTGGTGCCCGCTCAAGCAATTTGATGAACAACAGGACAGTGACAGTGACAATGACAAGAGTGTAAATGTTATTATGCTTTAGGGGGAGCAATGTTGCCACACCATGCCCCCCCCCCTTCCCGGTAAAACCCTTCCCTTTCACTTCCCACAACTTTTGAAAAGTGTTCTGGTTAATCAATTAAGGTATTGTTTTCAGTGGACACTTTGTATCACCTTCCTTTGTTTCTCTGTGTATCACCTCTGAGTGAGATTATCCAGTGTATGTCTTTCCCCTGACATAATTTTTTAACATGACACTCTTTAACTTCATTCATATAGCAAAAGGCAAGACTTCGTCTTAAACTGAAATTATTCCTTTGTGTATATACACCAAGTATTCTTTGTCCACTCATCTATCCTTAGGCACTTGGGTTGTTTCCAGTTCTTGGCTATTGTAAATAACACTTCACTGAACTTAGGTATGCAAATATCTTGATGATTTTGTGTGCTTCCCTTTTCACCAAATCGCCATTGGTACTGTTTGTTTCCAAACTTTCCCATATAGGCCATCTTTTCTGGGTGTAAAGATGCCCCATTGGGTTGCTATGCTTTTCCCTAATAATCAGGGATGATGAATACTTTTTTCATCATTTCAGTTTATAAGCATATTATGACCTGAAAAATCTTTGGAGAATGTAAATCTGTAAATCTTTGGAGAATGTCCAGCTCTTCTCCCCATATTTGGACAGAATTGTTTGTTTTTTTTTTGCTTCAGTTTTGTGAGTTCTTTATTTATCTTGAACAGTCTTGTCAGATGTATAGTGTGAGACTGTTTTCTCCCAAACTTATACAAGGAATCACCTATTTAAAGCAAAAGATATAAGAAAAAGGATAAGACCAACTATTAACTTTTCTATTATATAATTAAGAAAATAGCTAACAATAAATAAATAGTACAATAAATTTCTAAATAGTGATCACAGGGATTCTATGTTTACTGCAAACTACCCAGAGTATTTTGCCATCACGGCAAGGCCTGGCAAGCTACCCATGACGTATTCAGTATACCAAAAACAGTAACAACAAGTCTCACAATTTGTTGGTGCCCGCTCAAGCAAATCAATGATGATCAACAGGAGGACAGTGCTACATTGCTACTGTGCTGCTTCCATATTACTTTTGTATGCAAATAATAAAAAAGTTTTTAATAATTTGTACCTTTGCCTGCTATTTAAGTACACAAATTTTGTTGCTGCTGTTGTTTGGGAAGGTTTTGTTTATTTGTTTAGGCCACGCTTGGCTCAATGCTCAGAGATCATTTCTGGAGGCATTGCTCAGGGGACCATATGTGATGCCAGATACTGAACTCTCAGGTCAGCTGTGTGCAAGGCAAGTGCTTTACCAACTGGATTCTCTTTCTAGTCCCCAAGTGCACAAATGTTACAAATAAATGAACTGCTTTTATCCAATAAGAGAGAGAGAACAAAAAGGAATGCCCTGCCACAGAGGCAGAGTAGGATGGGGATGGGGGTGGGAGGGATACTGAGATCCGTGGTGGTGGGAAATGGGCACTGGTGGAGGGATGGGTATTTGATCATTGTATAATTGAAACCCAAGCACAAAAATTTGTAAATCTACAACTGTACCTCATGATGTCTCACTAATAAAAATTAAAATGAACTGTTTTTGCAAGAGCATAAATCAAACACATTTCAAAGTGCAGAGCTTTATAATTTTTATCCATAAAGTTCCTTTAAGTCCCTTCCTAATCAGTCCTCAGTCCATCTCAGTTCTAACAGCTAGTCTGACCATTCTGCCTCACAGATTAAATTTTCCTATTCTCACACTTTATATAAATAAATTCATACAAATCATAATGCTTCCTTCACTCAGAATGTTTTTGAGATTAGTTCATGTTGCATTAATTTGTGGTTTATTTTTAATGCTGAGAACTTTTGTCTTTTTGTTTGGGGGACACACCTGACGGTATTCAGGGCTTAATCCTGACTCTGCACTCAGGGAGTATGCCTGTCAGTGCTCAGAGGACCATATGGAGTGCCGGGATAGAACCAGGGTTGGCTGCATGTAAGATAAGCACCCTAACCACTGTACTGTCTCTGCAGCCCCCAAATGCCAAGTATTTTTAAAGAGCATTTCTTTTTATTTGCTTTCCGTCACTCTCCCATTTTGTTGTCATAACTGAGGATCACACTCTTGGTCAAAGTGCTTGTGCACATTAGTGTGGTGCTTGCCAGGAGTCACACACTTTCAGTTGTACTTGCACACACTTAGTTATAGTCTGCCAGACCATACTTTATTGTGGCACTGGGGAATCCCAAGTAGCAGTGCTGCTGGGACTGTGCTAGCTCCATATAGGGTGGTGCTAGAAATGAGCTTGTGACTTCAAGCTTTCAAAACAGGTATTTGTGGGGCTAGAGTGATAGTGCAGCAGGTAGGGCATTTGCCTTGCATGCGGCTGAAGCAGGTTCGATTCCTGGCATCCCATATGGTCTCCCAAGCACCGCCAGGAGTGATTCCTGAGTGCAGAGCCAGGAGGAACCCCTGAGCATTGCTGGGTGTGACCCAAAAAGCAAAACAAAACAAACAAAAAAAAACCAGATATTTGCCAAGTGGGTTATCTACAGCCCCCTCAGTAGTCTTTGATACAAATTTGTTAAAGTTTTCCCACTTTCCTGTATCAACAAGTGCTCATCAAGCACCTGGGCTATTTATGCATCTTTTAAACTTATAAATAAAGGTGCTGTTAACATTCTTATACAATTTGTGAGTGTGAACGTCTGTTGCTTTTATTCCCCTTGGGTAAACATTTAAGGATGGGATTGTTGTGTGCTAGAGTAGGTGTGTGTTTAGTTTAATATGAAAGCTGCCAGACATTTTCCCAAAAGGATTGTACTATTTTCCACGCCTGCAATGGTGTATGAGACTCTAGGTGCTCTCTATTTCCTCCATTGTGATTTTTTTTCTTAGCTTTTACAGTTAAGTGTATAATCATTTCTAGTTGATAGATTGTTGTAGCTTGTGCCTAGTAGCCCTCCCATCTGGTTGGCCTTGTTACTCCTTTTACTACTACCGTACTCACCACCTTACCAAAAAGTGCTAAAAACAGGAGCTGGAAAGAAAAGTCAGTGGGCTGGAACTCTTGCTTTGCTTAGAAGGGGCCCAGGTGTAATCCCTGACACCACATGTTCCCCCTTAGTACTGTGGGGAGCAACCACAGCCTGGTGTTACCCAACCCTCACTGCCAGAGAATTGCTGAAGACATTCTTTCTATTTAGAAACCTGGATTGCCAAGAGCTCATGTCAGATGGTGATGAATGGATGTCCCCAGACAAGAGGTTAACTGGAACATAATAAAAGTAGAAGTAATATTTTTCTTTAAGACAGTTCATGTTACTTCTAAGTGGCTTGTTGCTTTAATGTGAAATAATATTAAACTATCATTATCCTTTCTCCAATAGTTGATTTCAGCGTGTTTTTTGAAATCTCCCTCCCCCTTCCCCTTCTCATTATATTGTTGCAATGACAAGGGTTTGCACACTTGCCTGCCTCTGGTGTTTGCACATGTTTTCAGTAGTGATTCTCCCTGGGGTTGGGTTGCACCTTGGGCTATCCTGCTTGCTGAGGTTTGTTCTCCTTTACAGGACTCACACAGTGCTTTCAGAACTCACAGTTCTTCAGCACTCAATGCCCCCTGCGGTTTTATAGTTCTTACACTTGTGCTCACCAGGTGTCACATGTCTTGGCTGTTGAACTCACAAGCCATGCTAGTTGCACTGCCCACCAGGGTCAGCATTCTCTTTGTAGTGTCTGTGGACACAGGGCTGTAGTACAGCCTGAAATCACTTATGGCACTAGGCATCACAGGCAGCAGAGTTGCTAGGCTCAAATAGCAGAGCTTCTAGGCCCATGTCTTGCATATGTGGGACACCAAGTATTTGAACTGATGACCACATACTTGCAAAGCAGGAGTTTTAAGCTCCTGCATATTCCCTTGGGTCCCAGTGTAGTTTAAATTTCTTTTCTTATAAACCAGTAATTTAAAAAAGCACATTTTTACATGCTGATTTTCCTTGTGTAAGTTTTCCTGACATACATTAAGGTACAATCAGCATAAAATAAACTACATCTATTTAAAGTCTGCAATTTAATATTTTTTAAACAGATGTACACCCATGAAACCATCACCACCCTAAAATTTTTGTAGCCTAAAAAATTTTCTTATTTCATCATAATCTTCCCATTTTCAGGGTCTCTCCAATATCTAGGAAAACCACTTGCTTATTTTCATTTTGGTTTGCACTTTCTAGAATCTTATGTAAATGAAATTGCACAGTAGGTGTCTCACCCCACTTACTGTCACTGAGTATATTTTAAGATTTATCGATTACATGTATTGGTAGTATATTCCTTTTTATTGGTGAATAATGCCCCATCAAATGTATATAGCATAGTTTGCTTATAGTTCTACTTATGAACTTATATTTGATTTATTTCCATTTTTTGTTTTTGTTTCCATTTTTTGACTACTATAAATCTAATGTAATCATATTGTACAGGTTTCTTGTATGGACATATACTTTATTTTTGTAGGATAAATGCCAAAGAGGGAATGATTGATCATCTGTTAGGTAAATGCTTATCTTTTGAGATGTTCCCAAGCCTTTATACATACAGTGGTTGTGCCATTTTATATTCCCACCTTTAGTAGGTTAGAGTTTTAATTGTTTCACATCTTAGCCAACACCTGGTATGGCCAGTCTTTAACTTTTAGATGAGTAATTTAGGCTTTATATTTATATATTCTAATTTTTAATTTTTTACGTTAAACAAGTATGGATCAAAGAGTTTTTTGCATGTGGATATCTAATGCAGAGAAAATATTCAGTTTTTCACTGGTAGATGTATTAGCTATAGGTTATTCATATAAGCTCTTCATCAATTTGAGGAATTTTTCTTCTATTCCCCAGTTTTTCTAGATTTTTTAATTGAATATTAATGTTGGACTTTGTCAAATGCCTTTTATAGTTGCATCTATTAGGATGATCAAAAGCAGCTCTTTGATTGGTTTTTAAATGTTAAACCCAACCTGAATTCTTGGGATAAACTCACCTAAGACCTCCAAATATCTAACCATATTTTAAGCCAGGCAATTTCTGTAGTTCCACTTTTCATCACATTTGTACTATAGTGTATGTACAGTGTATATATAGTGTATGGTTTCAAGCTTGCTCGAATCAGAACTGGGCCTCCTCCACCCAGATCCCCCATCTTCCAATATGTAGGCATTACACCCACCAACTGCCCCCAGCACTGTGTAATCCCATCAACAGCCAGGACCCAGAGACTCTAAAACCCAGCTCCAGAAAGAAAACAGCGCAGAGTCTCCTGCCTCTGGAGGAGAGGACGGGTTGGGTTTCCCTCCCTGCCCCAAGCGGAGCTCCGGCAGTTGAAGACCTCCGGTTCCAGCCACAGCCATGCTTAAGACAACTCTCCACACGTTCGGACAAACCTCACGCATGAAGGAACTGGCAGAGGAACCCAGGTGTGCGGGACCCGGGGCTTAGATCTCCAAGTCTGCTCGGACCGGAACTGGGCCTCCTACACCCAGATCCCCCATATTTCGGCATGTAGGCTTTACACCCACCAATTGCCCCGGCGCCGTGTAATCCCATCAAGGGCCAAGACCCAGAAACTGTAAAACCCAGCTCCTGGAAGCTTATTATCTAGTTCTTACTCTAGAAAACCTGATAGTCTACCAAAAGTATTCTGTCCGCACGGCAGAGTCTGGCAAACTCCCCGTGGCGTATTCAATGTGCCAAAAACCAGTAACAATGATGGGTCTCATTTTCCTGGCCCTGAAAGAGCTTCGAATGTGGCACTTTCTAAAACCTCAGGGCTAGGATGAAGGAGACGTTACTAGTGCCTGCTCAAGGAAATTCATGAACAACAGGATGACAGTGATGGCTTCAAGCTTATTGCATTTAAATGACTTATGTTTATAATTACTATATATGTTTATTTCCCCCTTTGCCAAAGGTCTAATTCTCATATAAAAAAGAATTTAACTAGGTATAACTTAAACCTTGAGAGAGAGATGTAGGCATGTTGCTAACCTTTTCTCATTTTATTAGTTCAGATAGTTTATATACTAAATAAAATTATACCTAAAAAAACAGTTAATATCATTCATGAACCCAGTTTTGTTCAACTTACTTTGAGACATTGGTCCACCACAAAGGTGATAGAAATTTTAGTCAACTAAAGTCATAATAAAGATACCACCAGTGAAAATATTTTATCTGAGGACTCTACCACCTCAGGTAATGAACATCCATTGATTTATTCTTAAAATTATTACCAATAAAATTATTTACTAGGTATTTTAGCAACAAATACTGAGACTGGCTTTTGATGTTACAACACCAGTCTCAGCACCTGAGTGACCTTCCCTCCGGCCTTGTCCCCATTTTCCCATCCACCCCCCAAACCTGCCCCTTTAGCAGGTACACAATTTGCTTTACATTTCTGCACAATAATTTGTTGAATATTGCCATGTTTAATACATGGTCACAAAGACCTTTTTATTTTATTTGGGAGCCCTTTCAAATGATTCTAGTTTAATTCTAGTTGTGTGTGTGTGTGTGTGTGTGTGTGTCGTATGGTGTGAGGTGTGTGGTGTTTAAGCTGTTTGGGGGTTAGACTTGGAGCAACTTCTGACTCTGTCAAAGATCACATTGAGCTGTGCTTGGTGGACCGTGTGATACTTGGAATCGAACCCAGGCTCTTGCAGGAACAACATGTGCTCAGTCTATTTTGCAGTTTCTCAGGCCCCATAGTTCTAATACTTAAGACAGGGCTGGAGCGAAAGCACAGCAGGTGGGGTGTTTGTCCGGGTTTCATTCCTCCCGTCCATCTCAGAGAGCCCGGCAAGCTACCGAGAGTATCCCGCCCACAAGGCAGAGCCTGGCAAGCTCGCCATGGCATATTCGATATGCCAAAAACAGTAACAACAAGTCTCACAATGGAGACGTTACTGGTGCCCGCTCAAGCAAATTGATGCATAATGAGAGGACAGTGCTACAGTGCTTTAACAACAAAAGTCATGGCTGAAATAAACATTTTTACAATTTGCATCTGCTCAAGTAGACAGTCATGTCTGATTCCTTCTATTTTATATTGAATCTATTTGGAGGGCAGTGCCAGGAATTAAACCCAGAGTCTCACATATTCAAGGCAAATGTACCTTGGAGCCACATCCCCAGCCCCTGAGTCCTATTTTAAATACCTTTCTTTTTTTTCTTTGAAAAAATTTTAATTCCTGTGATACAGCTTTTCGAAATTTATTTGTAAGAGTAACTGACCGCTTAAAACTGACACCAGTGCTGCAATGTCCTTGTCTTTACCGCCTCAGCCAGTGGTAAGCCAGCAATGGTACACACCAGTGTCAACCTGTTAAGCTTGTTTTAGGAGTTGTTTTTAAAACAACTTTAAACATTAACAAATGTAAACATTGGGTGGCTTAGGTTTGTTTTGTTTTAATTTTGTTTGGGGGTTTTGGGGGGCGGTGCGTGAGGAGGGTTGGGCCACACCCAGCAATACTCATGTTATTCCTGGCAGTGCTGGGGGAGCAAACCCAGGTCAGCCATATGCCGACCCTACCTGCTGTACTCAGGGGTAGGATGGATTGTTTTATTTATTTATTTATTTATTTATTGGTCGTTATCAGGATTTTTTAAAAATTTTTATTAGTGAAACACCATGAGGTACAGTTGTAGACTTACAGATTTTTGTGCTTGGGTTTCAGTTATACAATGATCAAGTACCCATCCCTCCACCAGCCCATCCTCCACCACCACAGGTCCCAGTATCCCTCCCACCCTCCATCCCCCCCATCTCACCCTGCCTCTGTGTTGGGTGTTGTGGTCTGCAAAATAGGCATTGAGTGGCAATCATGTTTGGTCTATAGTCTACTTTCAGCATGCTTCTCCCATCCTGGGAGGATCCTCCCAACACCCTTTATTTGGTGCTCCCTTCTCTATCTGATCTCCCCTTTCCCCTAGCATGTGTGGCTGGCCTCCAAGCCATGAAGCAAAATTCCTGGTACTAATCTCAGCCACTCTTGGGTGTTAGTCTCCCATTTTGTTACTTTATGTTCCCCAGATGAATGCAACCTTTCTATGTCTATCCCTCTCTGACTCATTTCACTTAACATGATACTTTCCATGTAGTACCACTTGTATGTAAATTTCATGACTTCAGGAATGGATTATTTTAAAAGCCATACTGACATTCCATTTCCTTGTCTTTATCTTTCTCTTCATAGGTCAATGTCAGTGAGAAAGAGCCCTTCACAATTTTTCACAACCCTTCCCAGTTCTTTAGGGCGGGGTAGGGGTGGGGGGAAAACAGGAGGATGGAGAGTTGAGATACAACTTGAAGGGGGTGCAAGGCAAGTGCCTTACCCACTGTTCTGTCTCTCTGCCCTATCCCTCTTCTAAAACCTCAGTCATTGCACAATATTTCCTTAAATATTTTCTGCTGGCCAACAACCTAATGTGAACTTGAAGCAGTCTTGGGCTCACTACCACCTCTAATGTAGCATCCTAAATACCTCATTCCCAGGGTTACTAGCTGGACTCCTAGTCCAGTCGTTTCTGTTTCCATTTATCCCAGGAAGTTTTGGGTGCCTCTGTCACTTTGGTTAGAGTCATCTTATAATGTATTGTCGAAACACAAGACACTTTTTAGAGTGCCAGGAAATATGACTCATCATTGTGCCTGGACAGCAGGCATTAACCAAGCCTCTTCTCAGTCTTGTTTTTCTAGTTAGAACTAATAGCAATACCCAGGAAATTATGAGTTCCACTTCTTTATATTTATAATATATAAATGTAAAGACACTTATATATTGTCATTTCTTTTCCATCCACCCCCATGGTGCTGGGGTATGGGGGCAAGGGACAAGGTGATAGGGATTGAACTCAAGCCCTTTGAACTCTCTCCCTAGTCCCCTTTTTGTTATTTTGAAGTTTTTCTTTGAAGCACGACAGCCTTTAATTTTTATGAAGTTCATTTTTTCTGTTGTTGCTTGTGCTCTTAAAGTCATAACTTATAAAAATAATTGCCTGATCTATGGTCATAAAATTTTACTCCTGTATTTTTCTAAGTTTTTAGTTAGCTCCTTTCTATATTTAAGCTGATTATGTTAGTGTATAGTCCTGAAATATGGAATTTAATGTTAACACTATGTACTTACTTATTCCTTATACCTATTATCAGGAAAACAAGTTTTGTTCAAACTATATTCACCATTGTGAGGCTAGAGACTGCCTGCCTGTCATCTTGGAGAAATGAGCCTGAGGGTACTGAGAACCTATTTCCTGTAGGAGTTGGTGAGAGAAAAAAGCCACAAACGCTAGACTCACTTGGAGCTGAAAAAGTAAGAGCTCATCCACTGCTGAGAGAAAGGTAAGAAAACCTCAACATAGTAGTTCAAACCTACCTCAGAGCTTATCTATTCTATTGTTCTTAAGTTTCATGTGGATGTAGTTTCCATGTATTACAGCAAGTGAATAGATATACTGTGTTTTTGTGAAATTAATAACTGCTAGTTAAAAGGCACTATTGCCAATATGCAACAGCAAAATAGTGACTATTATAAATTTACACGAATCTCTGAGCAATCATTAATTTTTTCATATCAGACACAGTTTCAATAAGGTGCTATCATAAATATTTCAAATACCTGGAATATGTTATAATACCCTGAAATGTTGAAGGTTGCCCTTGAGTCAACATGGGGGTGGGCCTGCTTACAGGAACTAAAATGAATATTTAGACATAGTTAATGGCTATGCCTATCTCATGAGTCTGCTCGTTGAACTCATTTGGTGCTCTATCTACAAAGAACAATATTGCCAACTATTCTCTTAATGACATGGGAATAAAACAGTTTGCCTCTTAATAACTATTGATACGTGCGAGAAGAAATGTATTGTGAGGCAAAGAGGTATAGCTAGTAATAAAATGCCCATGTTAATGAATACTATATTCATATTACTCAAACAAGGTTTTTTAATGTCTGCCAATATTAAGCGAAAATTCTTTATATAAACACCATTTATAAAGTTATTCATAAGACAGTTGTTTCAGGCGTTCAACATTACAACATCAATCCCATCACCAGTGTGACCTCAGTTTTTCAGCCATCCCCCAAGCCTATCCCCTTAGTAGGCACAAAATAATTATTTTACATTGCTTGTTCCAACAAAATGTTAAGTGGAGTTTACAGAAAATAGACTAGTGAAGTTCCATTTGTGATAATTATTATATCTCACAATGATGTTATTAAAGTCACTGTTTAAGGATTTACTGAACTGGATAGTGCTGGTTGATACTTCTGTGTTATTGTTTTCACATATCGAGGTTAGTGGGTTTTACATAACATTCCCATCAAATTTGCCGTGCTCCTACTGGGTTGTCAGTACTGTGAAATTTGGAGGTGTCAGTGCACAAATATGGCTGTGCACTCCAGAGCTGTGTTGCTGTGTTGTTTATATGTTGGAGGATGTGGGCAGGGAGCAGGGAGCTGCTGGCCCTATGGCAGGCAGGGGAATCTCTCACCCCCATTCCAAGTAAGCCCCAGTGTTCTAAACCCAGAGATTTATATACCTGGAATGATTTGGCAGCTTGATGAGCCTAATCTAAAATTCTTATAAGAAATCCTATATTTAGGTGATCTCATAATTATATAGCACGGTAGCACTATCCTCCCGTTGTTCATCGATTTGCTCGAGCAGGCACCAGTAACGTCTCACAACAAATTGTGAGACTTGGTGTTACTGTTTTTGGCATATTGAATATGTCACAGGTAGCTTTCCGCTTTGCTGTGTGGGCGTTTGCAGGGCTCGGTAGTTTGCAGGGCTCTTCGAGAGGGGCGGAGGAATCGAACCTGGGTTGGGCAGGTAGGCTCATGCAAGGCAAACACCCTACCTGCTGCGTTATTGCTCCAGCCCCATAATTATATAGTCACAAATAATTATCAAAATAAGTAATGTTATATAGAAGATAGGACTATGGGTTTCCTTTTTTGGTACAGGGATAGAACCCAAAAGATCTTGTAAACACAAATCATGTTCATTACTGCTGAGTTATATCCCAAGCCCTACAGTTATTGTGTTTTTATTTTTATTTATTTATTTATTTTTGCTTTTTCGGTCACACCCGGCGATGCTCAGGGGTTACTCCTGGCTCTGTACTCAGGAATTACTCCTGGCGCTGCTCAGGGGACCATATGGGATGCTGGGAATCAAATCCTGGTCAGCCGCGTGCAAGGCAAACGCCCTACCTCCTGTGCTATCACTCCAGCCCCAGTCATTATGTTTTTAATACATAGGACATAAAAACTCATTCTTGAGTTTTTTTTCATTTATATAGGTGATTCCAAAAAAATCAACAGATATATCAGAAGGGGGAAGAGTTTGCAAAAAAACTATTTTCCTTGGCAGAATAGTCTAAACTCATGATGAGGCAGCAAGAATCCAAGATGTAGAAATAGCTCGAAATATCCCATTTGAGACTGGACTCTGTCAGAATATGATAGAGGCTAGGACAACTGGGAGCATGACTCAGTGAACCCCCTTGACCTTACAGATTATCACCCAAGGAAGGAATTCTGTTTAGATTGGTTTCTGACAGTGTCTTTCCCATGTTTAGTGGCTACATCTCAAAAGCCAGGGTATAGTTCTCTTTTGTAGCAAGATACCTCTATTAAATTTTGTCACTGTCACTGTCCTCCCGTTGTTCATCAATTTGCTTGAGCGGGCCCAGTAACATCTCCATTGGAGACTTTGTTGTTACTGTGTTTGGCATATTGAATACATCACGGGTAGCTTGCCAGGCTCTGCCGTGCAGGCGAGATACTCTCGGTAGCTTGCCGGGCTCTCTGAGAGGAGCAGAGGAATCGAACTCGGGTCGGCCATGTTGGCTGCGTGCAAGGCAAACGCCCTACCACTGTGCTATCGCTCCAGCCTATTAAATTTAAAATATTCAAATTTGAAAAGTAAATCTCATCCCTCTCTGGATCTATTTTTGGATTCTTTTTCTGATCCTTTTACATTCAGAGCTACAATCCATGTGGAATTGATTTTTGTTTATGGTACAAGATGAGAACAAACTCTTATTTTTCCCTGTTCATAAAAATATTACAATTCAGCACTCTAAGTGCCACCTTTTTAGTGCCACTTCATTATAAGTCCGATATCTAGATATGGGCTCTACTCCATTTTAGTGGTCCCTTTGATGATATTTTCACCAATGTCATAAAGTCTCCCCCATTAGGTTTTGGGTTCATACTTGGAAGTACTCAGTGGCTACTTCTGGATCTGTGCTCAGACTGACCTCTGGAAGTGCTTGAAGAATCACATGCAATTCCTGGGATCAAATCAGGGTTGTCCAGAAGCAAGGCATGTGTTGCACCTATACTGTCTCTCCAGCCTGTTGTAGTTTCTTAATTCCTATACATTTGTAGCATATCTTAATGTCTATTCAAGTATATTGTCATACATATTCTTTCTCAGCACAGCGGGTAGGGCGTTCGCCTTACAAGCGGCCAACATGGCCGACCCGAGTTCGATTCCTCCGCCCCTCTCGGAGAGCCCGGCAAGCTACCGAGAGTATTCGATATGCCAGACACAGTAACAACAAAGTCTCCAATGGAGACGTTACTGGGCCCGCTCGAGCAAATCGACGATCAACGGGAGGGCCTTTACCTTTACCTTATTCTTTCTCAGAGTGTCATGATGATTATTTACTTTACATTTCAGTTTTGTTTATCTGCTTATTTTCCGTAAGGTGCTAGGATCAAACCCAAGGTCTCACACATGTGCCCTACCTCTTTTTTTTTTTGTGCCCTACCTCTGAGCTATAGCCCCTATCCTAAATATACATGTTAGAGTCTACAAATTAATTCTACAAAATTTATATAATTTTTAGTGATACTGCATTGACTGGCTAAGTTTAAAGAGAAATGAATTATAATTTTGAGACTTCTAATATAGTGATATAATAAAACCTTCTGTTTATTTACATAATTTTTAATTTCTCTAAAAATCTGTTTAGGTGATACAGATGGAAGTGTTTTGTATATTGATTAATTTTGTAGTACTGAGGATCAAACTCAGGGCTTCACACACACAAGGCAGGTACTCTATTACTAAGCAGCATCCCCTGTCTGCACACTTTATTTAGGTTTATTACAGGTATTTGATATATTCTAATGTGGTTATGAAACATAACTCTAAGTTTATTTTTTAATGGTTTAATACTCAAATATAGTTTTGTTTGGGGGCTCTTTCCTAATATATAGCCAATTCACTTTCAATCCCTGGTACCACATATGGCTCCCAAGCACTTTCAGGAATGACCCCTAATGACAGAGTGAGGAATAAACCCTGAATACTGCTGGTATGGCCCAAGACCCGCAAAATAAACAAATAAATAAATAAATATAGTAAATATCTTTTCTCCTAAAACTGTTATACTCAAGAATCAGTATAAAGAATTCAAAGTTTAATTTTGGAAAACTCTTCCTTAGTTTGTCTATGCCATCCCAGAGAACTAAGATTCGGTTTCTGGATCATTCTGCATTTCCATGAAAGATATTCCCATGTGTTTAATTGACTTAACTTGTGCACATGAGAGATAAAAAAAAATTATAAATTCCTGATTATCCCAAATAAATACTCTTACCACACAAACAGATATAGGTAAAATCTGCACCGGAGCAAAGTGGAAGCTTGGAAAAGAAAGACCATAGTTGGTAACATCTATGCCAAGTGTAGCAGAAATTCTGAGACAAATCAGAGTCTTCAACCTGCTGCTTTTCTGACCTACACATAGGAAAAAATCAGCTTTTATGATGCAGTAGTACAGGAGCTGGTAATTCACTAGAATCTTGTTTTACTGTTTTGTGCTTAAGCAATCATCCTGACTTACACAAAATGCCCATTTCTTACTTAAGGTATGGGGAGAGGAACTTAGAGGAGTTTTTAGAAGCTGGATTTAGAACAGGCTGAACCCTGGACATAGCTGGTTAATCACAATGGTCTGGGGTGCACTAATTCTTAAAACTGTTGATGCCTATTGGAGCATACATCGAGGAATCTAACCTAACAGATGGCTTTCTGTAAAAGACAGAGCGTCCAAAAGCAATATCCACAAAAAGCAGTTAGAATGAGGCTGAATCAATTGCCAGTGGATAACAATGTAATCCATTGTGCCTATGTAATAAAGCTTCTCTAAGAAACCAGAAAGACATGCCTTTCTCTATACTTCCATCCAGACAAAAAATCTCGGGAGAAGATGGAGAGACAGTATAGCTGGTAGGGCACTTGCCCTGCATTCAGTCAATGTGAGTTTGATCCTTGACACTCTATATGAGTCCCTGAACCTGCCAGAAGAGACCACTGAGTGCAGAGCCAGGAGTAAGCCCTGAGCACAGCTGAATGTGGCCCAAAAATGGAGGGAAAAACAAAATCTTTTTAATAAGGTTTGCATAGTAGAAGTAAAATTGTGGGCATGCTTATGTCAGGAGACTGGCAGAGGATCGGGTAACTATGGCAGCTCATTCATACTGTCACGATCAGCGGCTTCATCTCATTAGAGACCAAACGGCTTCTTGTATCTAGTTGTATCTTCATGAAAGAGTATCAAGGCCCAGCAGATCCAGGTCCTACCAGATCTTCTCTTTAAAATTACCCAACTCTTGGCCCATAGGCATGTACGGTCCCATGGGGAAGTGAGCTAGATCTTTTCTAAACCATCTCCATATCTGCAGTTGGATGGATGGAAGCAATGAGAGGCCAATGAAGTTAGAGTTCTGCCTCAGGGCAGTGCAGCTCATGCTGCGTCTCTGTCCGGTTCTAGTTTATGGGTTCTAGTTTGAAGCAAGGGCTTAGAACACGGATCCCCTCTTCTTTCACATTCGGGATGGAACCTTGAAGATCCAACTCCAAAGGCTGCATGGCAGGACTGATCAGACAAGGTGATGGGTAGAGAAAAAGCTTCAAATAAGAAAGATGCAAGTAGGCCAAAGGACAGTGGCCTAATATCCTAGAGAACTCTTCCGTAGTCACAAGAAGCAGCTTATATAGGAGAAAGATTGGGAAGTCTTTTTGAGGAAAGGACAGGTTCAGACTGGTGGGTTCTGGGTAAACTCAAGTGTAGTCAGATCTATCTGTGTCATTCCTGACCTCCCCCACCACACCAATCCCGAGCACTTTGTGACCCTCTGAGCACTGTTGGGCTGGCACAGGCAGTGCCCAACACAGAGGCTGAGCAGCACTACATCCTCAGGACCAAGCATTGAACCACCTGGCCTGATTGACTGAAGATCTCAGGGAATGGCCCCAGGCCTTCTGAGTATGCTTGGAAGCTCCCTAACCCCACCCCACGTGCCCCAAAAAAATAATGAAGGAAAGAAAAAAAAATTGTATAGGCTTTTGCAGCAATGAAAGATGAGGAAAACATTATCCCCATTCTCAACAGTCACCGTTCTGAGGAATTGTCAGTTTTAATTTTGAGTCTAGTTCTTAATTCCTTTGGGGCCCAGTTACAAGGAGCTACTTTTGCCTCATGCTAGTGGAGAAAAAAGCAATTTTTGAAAAATATACATAATTTATGTGAGGGCTAGAGAAATGGAACCTTTCTTTGTCGCAGAGAGAGACATTGGGATAAAGCCAGACAAACTTGACACTGGTTCTAGATCAGCCGCAGATATGGTCCCCCAAACACCATCAAGGGTAATCCCCCTTGAGCACAGAACCAGAAATAGCCCCTGAACACCACCAGACATGGCCTCCATACTCAAAATAAATATTCTGTGCCCCTTTACTAATGTTTTATCAAAATAATATTACAAGTAAAGTTCACTTCTTCAGAAAGAAATGTTTTCTAAATGTCTTCTTTTGTTTTTGTTTTTGAGGCCACACCTGATGGTGCTCAGTGTTGGCCCTAGCAATCATGACCATTCAGTTAAAAAAATCTATTTCAGCTGCACCTTCCCGATAAACACACTTGAACTCCTTGAGCAAACACAATGACCTCTTAGTACCTCTCTTATTACATGTATTGAGCAAAAAAGGAAATAGGGGAGAGAGAGGGGAGAGAGAGAGAGAGAGAAAGAGGGGGGGGTGCCTGCCATAGAGATGGGTTGGGGGATGGTAGGAAGGAAACAGGGGACATTGGTGGTGGGAAATGTACACTGGTGGAGAGATAGATACTGGATCATTGTATGACTGAAACCCAATCATGAATAGCTTCGTAATGGTCTATCTCACAGTGATTCAATTAAAAACTTTTTAAATGAGACAGCATCTCATCATTTTTATTTCTTCTTGCTATTGAATTGACTGTTATTTGACACATAAACCAAAAAAACTTTCTAACTCATTTCAGTCTCTTCCATTTTTGCAGGGAAGCCAACATATCACAGTGCTAAGGAGCTCCTCCTGACCCAGAGTTCAAGAATGAACCCTCCAGTGCTGAGGGCTCGATTAACAAAATAAAAGCACAGAAGACTTAACCTATAACAACATCTTAGGAATCTCTTACACAAGGACTTAATGGCTCCATGGTGAGATACAACAATCTTCACTAACTTTCTTCTAAGTAAACATTTTTTGATCATTCTTTAAGAAAATTATTTACAACTACCCTGTAGCATTGTCCTCCCGTTGTTCATCGATTTGCTCGAGCAGGCCCAGTAATGTCTCCTTCGGCTTGTTGTTACTGTGTTTGACATATCAAATACATCACCAGCAAGAAATTGCCAGCAAGAAATGTAAAATTATTGAGAGTCTGCCATGGGGGTAGCTCAAGGGGTGGTTGGAAAAATTAGAAATAATGATGAAGGAAAGGCGCAATGGTGGTGGGAATTAGTATTGGAATCTTGAAAGTCTGTAACTGAAATAATGACTTAATAAAGTTATTTTAAAAATCCATCTAATTGGGTGCATATATCCCTCCAAATAGTCTTAAGAATAATAAAACACCTTGGTGTATATACTGGTTATACAGATGTAACCACACAGAAAAATTTCTCTTTCTTTTTTAGGCAACTTTCAACATTTTATTATATTTAAGATGAAATAACAGCATCTTGGGTTCGATTCCCCGGCCCCTCGGAGAGCCCAGCAAGCTACCAGAGTATCTTGCCCACGCAGCAAAGCCTGGCAAGCTACTCGTAATGTATTTGATATGCGAAAAACAGTAATACCAAGTCTCACAATTTGTTGTGAGACATTACTGGTGCTCACTCAAGCAAATCTATGAACAATGGGAGGACAGTGGACAGTGGACCTCAAATTAAAATTTTTTTAAAAAATTGTAGCCACTAGCATTGGATCCATAGTATAGCGGGTAGGACATTTGCCTTGCATATGGCTGACCCAGGTTCGATCCCAAGCATCCCATAGAGTCCCCTGAGCACCGCCAGGAGTAATTCCAGAGTGCAGAGCCAGGAGCAACCCCTGTGCATCGTCGGGTGTGACCCAAAGAACCAAAAAAATTGTAACTACTAGAACAAATCAGGCTAGAACAAATCAGACAGAAGAAGGCTAAGGATTACCTAACCACTGAATTTTATTCTGTGGTAATAGTGTATGCAGGAGCTGGAGCGATAGTACAGCAGGTAGGGTATTTGCCTGGCATGCGGCCAACTCAGGTTGGATTCCCAGCACCTCATATAGTCCCCCTGAGCACCTCCAGGAGCAATTCCTGAGTGCAAAGCCAGGAGTAACCCCTGTACATCACCAGGTGTGACTCAAAAAAATAGTGTGTGCAAACTAAAAGATAAGATGTAAGAGAACACGGCACTTGGGGGTGGGGGTGCCGCATATAATTGAGGATGCTGGCAGCAGAAAGCAGAGAAAAATGAGGTTCAGTGGTAAGCTAGGGCTGGTTCATTAAGACCTAATATACCATGCCAAGGATACCTCCCTCCTTCCCTCCCTCCCTCCCTCCCTCCCTCCTCCTCTCTTTCCTTCCTTCCTTCCTTCCTTCCTTCCTTCCTTCCTTCCTTCCTTCCTTCCTTCCTTCCTGATTTTGGGCCACAGCTGGCTATGCTCAGGTCTTACTTCTAGTTCTGCACTCAGGAATCACTTCTGGGAGGGCCTGGGACCATATGTGGTGCCAGGGATCAAACCTGGGTAGGCCTCATGCAAGGCAAGTGCCCTACCTACTATATGACCTCTCCAGTCCTGATGCTGAGGATGTTTTCTTTCAAGATGGTACCACTTAAAGATTTCATCAGTTGAATGTGCTTGGTTTGGTATTTTTAGTTGTTTTTTTCTTCATATAATGTGAAAAATGCACTGTTAAGGGAGGTTGAAGGAAAAACCCCACACGATTAAATAGTTGTTTGCAAATCTAGGCGTGATATGAAGACCGATGGAATTAAAGAGAGAAAAGAGTGACATTCCAAGGGATAGAATGGACCCCTAGATCAGATGAAGAGACTACAATAAGACTAGAGAACTTTCTTTGGCAACTGAATATCTCTGTGTGTGTGTGTGTGTGTGTGTGTGTGTGATTTCTGGAAAATAAGAAAAATAGACTATTGTGGCATGCAAATTTTAAGAGCTATGGAAAAGAATGATGTAAGGTAAAGCTGACTAATATGTTTAGTATGGGCACTAAAAAGTAACCACAGAAAAAGGAGGCCTAGAGGAAAAACATACTTAGCAAGGAATTTTTTTCTGTTTTCTGGTCGCAATAGGATGGCAGTCAGAAGAAAAACAGCTTGAGAATCTTAATGATACAGAAAGAGAAAGAATTCTTCTGCTTAAACTAAAGTGTACTCAATTTTTATAAGCATTAGTACTATTAACTGTCGGCATGAATGTTCTACAATGGCGCCAATCTATGCTATTATACTTGCAGTGCTGCTTCACCTTGCTGTGCCCTGCCAGAGTGTGTAGATCCTTCCCACGCTGTGAGCCCCTCTCCCACCACTACTCTGCTCCTGCCCCCCCCCCCCCCACCTTAGCATCCTTAAATAATGATTCTGTTGACCGCACCTCAGGGTTTGTTTCCAGTAGGGATTGTCTAAGCCTTCATTTTGTTTCTTTACACACCAAATATGAGCAAAATCATCTGGTATTTTTCACTTTCTTCCTGACTCACTTCACTTCTGACAATTCCATCTAAGTTGCAACAAACTGAAAAAAAAACTTTTCGCATAGCTTAGTAATGTTTTATCACGGCATTATTTGAAGTGGCCAAGATATGCAATAAATTCTCAGCAGAACAGAAATACCAAAGATTTCTATTGGTAACAGAATCATAGCTACTGAAAATACTAGTGCAATTTTCCCACTATGTTTATAATAAAAGAAAATGCTATATTTCACTAAGAAGTTAATAAAAAATAAAAATACAAATGTATTCCCATCCTGGCTCCATCCATAGATACTGGGTTAAGATCTGATTTGTTTCACAGTTGTCCTGTCACTGGTGAGCAAAGAGAAACCTGGAGTTGGTGTTTTGTAAATTCTATTACACAATGATTGAAATTCAAGAACCATGTGTGTTTCCCTATTCCAGGCTGCCTCTTGCTGACTGCAATCTCAAGGATCCATCTTAGAAGCAACATATGTGACAGAAATCAAGCTAAATTATTTTGGATCAAGAGTAAACTTTGGACTTATGCTATCTGTGTTTCTCTTTAACTAGAATGTTATTATAATCAAGCTTCTAGAAACCTAGTTAAGGTTGGTTAAGGCTGATTGCATATGAAATGTATTTAGTGTAATATTTGGCCAAATTAGAGAACTTCTCTGGTCTATTTCCAGAGTTCTTTTTTAGGCCAGGCATTATTCATTCTTTTATTTATTTATTGGGGAGGGGGTGTGATTGAGCCATCCCTGGCAATGCTTAAGGCCTTACTCTGATTCTGTGCTCCAGGGTTGTTTCTGGCAAGACTCAGGGGACCATATGGGGTACAAGGCAAGCACCGTAGCCAATGTTCTATTGCTTTGCCCTGGCATAATTCACTCTTACTCTAATAAGATCTTTGAGTCAAATTCTGGAAATACCTTCCTGAGACACTCAACCTGTGAATACGCTTTCAAAAATTCCTCAGTAGGGCTAGGAAGATGCCTCCCCCCGCAGCATCGTTGGGTATGGCCCTAAAGGATTGGTGACAGGACTGTCATTAAAGCATTTATTCCTGTTATTACAAGGCCAAACAAGGAGGCATCTAATAAAAAGCCTTCCAAAAGTAAAGCAATGTTTTTGCCTACTTGTTAATAATAGTACAGCTCAGTTTTTTATGTACTATAACATCTCATCCAAATAGTTCACTGCACTTATAAAATTTGATTTATGTGGAAGGAAGCTAGGTTATAAGAAAAGAGTTCCAGAGCTCCCTTTCCTATCAACTCTCTGATTTGATTTTAGGCTTTCTAGCCCATCACTCAGTTCATGGATATGTTTATATTCATTTATTTTAGGGGATTTTTGCCCACATTCAGCAATTCTCAGGGTTTGTTCCTTGCTTTGCACTCAGGGATAACTCCTTGCGGAATCAAGGGACCATATAGGATGCTGGGGATCGAGCCCAAGTCAGCTGCATACAAGGCAAGCACCCGACCCACCCTACTATCTCTTGGCCCCTGAATCTGTTTTTTGTTTTTGGGTAACACCCAGTAATGCTTAGGGGTCTCTACTGGGTCTGCACTCAGAAACTACTCCTGGAAGTACTTGGGGAGACCAAATTAGATTCTGGGAATCCAACCCAGGTTCATGATGTGTAAGGTAGGCATTCCATTTACTGTACTATCTCTTCAGCCCCTTGAATATGTTTTTAAATGCCCTTTCTCTTTCAACAACAGTTCTAAGCTGTTTTAATTATATTTTTATCTTTTCTGTATTCTTGTGTTTTTGCATTTGGGGCCTTGTGGACTTGGGAACTGCCCTCCTAAGACCAACTGGTTCTGAAAGGTAACAGTTTGCTGCTGGCCTATTTCTCTTTTCTCTACACTGTCCAATTCCTTGAACCCTCTTCTTTGACAGACTTCTACCAAGACAGCACCCTGCTCCTCATCACTATAGAGCCAAGTTCCCGAGTTCTCTACACAGACCTCTTCCCTCTCCTTGTGTTGGCTTCCCCTTCAGCAAATTGTTGGTCTCCCCTGGGAAGAGAGTAACTTCCTGCCTCTTTGAGTTTCTCTGGACTGTGGCCAGGTCCAAATAAAATCTTTCCTTGCTCCTGTCGCCATCACGGGGCAGGTAGCTCTCAGAGCCTCCTGGGTTAGTAGTGCAGAAGAGCTTCATTGACAAGCATTTTTTTGCTCAGTATTTCCTTTAGAGGAGAACACAGACATTTTTGGTTTTTGCCCCTTGAAGACTGCACAGGTAGAAAGTCTAGTCTTCTCATTCATACAGTTTGTGTTCCTTAGAACTATTCCTATTATTAAATTTTAAGGTTTGTGGGCTACATCAAGCAGCACTCAGAAACTATTCCTGGTTCTGTATTCCAGGGTGACCTCTAAAGTTTCTCATAGGTTTATATGTGGCGCCAAGGATCAAACTAGGACTGGTGGGATGCGAGGCTGTTGCATAATACATTGTGTGTTCTTTGCAAGAAAAACAACAAAAACCCCAAAATGTAATCCTCCACCACTTCTTTCCCTAAATCTTGACCGCTGACAAGACTTGTCCTAGACATCATGAGTCATAGTGTTAGGAGTGAGTTGCTTAATCTTAGTCATCCGAGACAGTTTTCTAATCCCCGAATCTCTGTCTCTTGTCTGGCAGAAGAGAGGACAAGATACATGAATTCACTTTTCCTGCTTTTGATTTTTTTTCTTTGCTTCATATAGTCCATATAAGCCAGTGTGTTCAAATCTCATACTTTACACCACAACACTAGACTCCAAGCTGCATCCAAAGAAATGGAACATTGACTTATGGGGGAGCCCATGGTAGGGTTGGGTTGGATTTTCTAGCACTATTACTTCAAGCCCTATCTGCTTACTCTGCAGTCCACATCCATGTCCAGGACAATTAAAAATATGCAACTTTATCACAGGCTTTTAGGAAAATTCTGTTTTTTTTAATCATTGCCCTTGCGCACACACACACACACACACACACACACACACACACACACACGAGAAATCCCTTCCCTATCACTGCTGAAAATTTTTCTAGACTTTTTTTTCTCTGTTTTTTTTTGTTTGTTTTGGAGCCAATGTCTGCAGTACTAGGAGCTTATCCCTTGCTCTGTGCTCAGAGATCACTCCTGGTGGCACTCAGGAAACTATATGTGGTGCCAGTAGGATTGGCACCTGGTAATCTAGTAATGGGTAATGGGTAAGCCTGGTAATGGGTAAGCCGCATGCCAGGCAAGTGCTCTGGCCACTGTAATATCATTCCAACCCCAAATATTTTCTAGTATTGGTGAAAAATTTTTTATTATCTCCTGAGGGAAACTTCTATTATTGAATAGCATTTTAAAAAGTTTACACTAAATCACAATAATTGTGTAAATTTTTCTCTTTCAAGTGACAAGTTTTTACACAAATTAAACAACTTTACTAATTAAAAGTTGAAATTTTGAAGTCGTGAAATTTGCCTATAAATGGATGAACATGGAAAGTATCATGATGAGTGAAATGATTCAGAAGAAGAGAAACACATATGGAATGATTGCATTCATTTGTGGGCTGTAAAAAAAGTAGTATGAGACTAGTGTTCAAGGCCAGAAAAAACAGCAACCAGGAATGGTCAATGGTTGGAAATTACCACAAGTGTGTGTGGGGCAGAGGGTAGTTAAGATAGAGGAGGGTCCAATATGACTATAGTTGGAAGTGACCGCTCTGGATAATCAACTGAGTGTTGAAAGTAGATGATAATCAACTGAGTGTTGAAAGTAGATGATAATCAACTGAGTGTTGAAAGTAGATAAAGATATTTCAGTAATGTTTTTAAAATCATAATGCCCAAAATGAGAGAGAGAGAGAGAGAGAGAGAGAGAGAAGAGAGATGTCTGCCATAAAGGCAGACTGGGATGGGGGGAAGTTGGGTGTAGGCAGAAGGGGAACTGGGGATATTAGTGCTGGGAAATTACACTGGTGGAGAGATGGGTGTTGGAATATTGTATGACTGAAACAGAATAATGAATAGCTTTGTAATTATCATGGTGATTCGATTAAATATTTTTTTAAAAAATAAAAGCAAAAAAACAAACCCAAGTTGAAGTTGTTGGACAGGTGAAAAGACTCAAAGGGATGTAGCACAAGCATTAGTTTGATCCCTAGTGCTATGAGGTCTCTGAGCACTTCTGGGTGTGATACAACCCATCCAAAATATTGAAATTTTTTCTAAATGACTTGCAATTTTAGGATGAGTCAATGCCATTCATTCCATGTGACATGTTTTCATTCTCCTGAGACATTATGTTCAATGTGGTCTAGAATTCTGGAGATTAACCTTATCTGCCTCTGTCACAAAGCAAAACAATATAAGAATGAAGGTATAGGGTGAAGGGGATGAAGAAGTTAAATAGGGACAAACACTACTTTTAGGGGAAAGAATGCAGATGCGTGACATCCTTATTGCACAATTACAAGCTAAAAAGCACAGAGGAAAAGAAATGGCATAACAGCAAATAAGATGAGAAGATAAAATGAGAGAGTCTATTTGTTATTATGGCTCAGTTTTCACCCTGTCTGCTCTACCCTGTCAGATTATTTAACGTACTCTGCCCTTTGGCTTAAAAGTAGCTTTAGTTCTTAAGGTCCCTGGGAAAGAGACTGAAAGGTAGAGAAGAATGTTGGACTATGTATCTTGCCTCTGTTCTTCCTTCTGTGGAATTCCTGCAGGCCTCAATCCAAGACCATTGCCTCAGTCAGCTTACCCTTATGACAGAATCTCTGTCTCTGTCTCTGTCTCTGTCTCTGTCTGTCTCTGTCTCTGTCTCTGTCTCTGTGTCTCTCTCTCTCTCTCTCTCTCTCTCTGTGTGTGTGTGTATGTGTGTGTGTGCCTTTCCTGAAACCTTTTAGTCTACCCTGCCCACAATTTTGTAAACAGCCCCGTTCACTATTAAATAATCCAATTGGAATGTGCCATCTGTTTCCTGCCAAGATTCTGACTGCCACACACAGTCCTCACATTCATCTCCCAGCAAACGTTTAGTGAGCGACTACTCAATGCAAAGAACTCAACAGTAATTCAGATTCACAGAGTCTGGTACGTGGAGCCACAGGAGCAGCTGGTTCTAGCATAACTTGGTGCAGAGTTATTGGTGGAGATGTGGTGGACGAAAGTGTCAGGCCAGAAAGACTTCTAGTTGGAGCTGGAATCTGGCCAATTTAGAAGAAAAGATGCAGGTGAAGAGGGTGGTGATAAGGATCTGGGAGAGTAGCCTGCAGTCATGAACTTCAGGGCCTTGGGTTATAGGAAGGATTAATTAGGGAGACCAGGCTGAGCCTGAGCATTGAAAGCCTTGTGTATTGGGACGAGTGCTTCTTGTCTATAGACTTACTGGGGCACTTTGTCCCTTCACCAAGGGAAACACTAATAAGAGTGAAGTCTCTTACTCTTCACCTGAATTTTGTCTCTCTACCAAGCCAGATGTGGTGCTCCTACTTCCATGACTCAAAATCAAACTTTTCCATTGAAAACCACTCTTACTTCCTGTGCACACTTAGGCTGACCTAGATTTTCTAGGATTTACCAGCACTGTTCTTCTTTCTCAGCAGTAGAGACACCAGCTTCTCTGATTTGTGGGAGGAGGGTAACAATAATGCTGGAAAGAGGCCAGGAGAGAGTGTTAAGGCATCAAGATGAGACTTTGGTCCAAATAGAGGTAGGCAGGTGGACATTTTTTTTAAAAAAGGTTTTTGAGCTACAACTGGTAGTAGGGCTTACTCCTGGCTATCTCTGTGCTCAGAAATCACTCCTGGCAGTGCTCAGAGTAACAGATTGAATGCTGAGGACCGAACCCACGTATCCCTGTGCAAATGAAGAGCCTTATCTGCTGAACTATAACTCTGACCCAAGACGAGCACTTCTAAGAGCCATTTTAATTAGTGAGGCAAGTCCAAGGTCCAGGAGGTGTCTGTGCTGGTTCTTTGAAGGAAAACTAAATAGTTTCCTAGTTCAGTAAGGCCAAGCCCAGACTATCCCATGGGTTCCTCCTTGGTGTGTCCTTGACATCAAAGAGAGACAATTCAGGTGGTACCAGAGCAATGGTACAGCGGGTAGGGCATTTGCCTGTAACGCGGTCCACCCAGGGTTTTAACACCAGCATCCCGTATGGTTCCCGGAGCATTGCCAGGAGTGCTCCCAGCGCGCAGAGCCAGGAGTAAGCCCTGAAGCACAGCCTGGTGTGGCCCCCCCAAACAAAGAAGCCAGTTGTTTGGTGGAGAGAAGATAGAGGGCTAAGGGGTGCTCAGAAGGCACCAAAATCACCAAAATCCCCCCCCCCCACACACACACACCCCACCAAAGAAGCCACTCCCTAGAGACCCGAGCACGCACCCCCACTGCGCCCTGGCAAACCAGCGAAGAGAAGGGGGAAAGTTGGTAGAAAGCGGCGGGCCTGGGCACAGCGGCCCGGATTCCTTCAGAGGGGGTGCCCAGGAGGGCTCTGCCATCGGGTCGGGGGCGCCCCCGCTCGGCTCTGCTTGGCTGGCGTCTGGGCAAGCGCTCGCAGCGCATCCCGGGGAGGACGCCCGGTCCCCGCCCCCGCCCCGCTCCGCCCCGGCCCGCGGCCCCAAAAGGCACCTCCTCCGGGCGGGGACCGCGGCCACTAGTCGCTGCCCGCAGCCCCGCCGCGTTCCCTAGGGTGCTGAGGGCCATGGACGGCTACTACGGCTTCCTGGCGCTGCTGGTGTCGGCGTTGCTCGTGGGCTTCCTGGCCGTGCTCTTCACCCTCGTCTGGGTCCTGCATTTCCGCGAGGGGCTCGGCTGGGACGGCACCGCGCTCGAGTTCAACTGGCACCCGGTGCTCCTGGTCACCGGCTTCGTCTTCATCCAGGGCATCGGTACTGGGCGCCGCGGGCGCGAGCATCCAGGGGGGCATCCAAGGGGGGCCGGGAGGAGGAGCGCCGGGGCCGCGTCCGGGGAAGGGGTGCCGGGTGGCAAGGAAGAGTGGGGGGGCTCGCCCGAGTGGCCCCGCCGCTTGGGGTGGGGTTGGGGCGGCCCCACTTGACTTAACTCTTCGCAGCGAGGGACTTGGTGGCAGTCGAGGCATCCTACGTGGGTGGAGGGGGGGAGCGCAGGCGAGCAGCCCGAGTGCCTTTTAGCCGCGCCCCGAAAAGTCCTCCCCCTGTGGCTGGGGACGGGGGTCGCTCCCTGGCACAGTCAGGAGGAGCGCGGAGTCTGTGTTGGGGTGAGGCCTTTGGCTGGCGAGAATTGGAGGCTGCAGACAAGGAACGGAAGGCCAGGGGGCGGAGGGGGCGGGGGGTGCAGGAGCGAGGAGTGGTCTCTTTGGGGGACACCCACTCGATTTCACGTCCAAGTCAAGGGAAGATTCGGGCGGCATCCAGCCGTATTTTGCTCTCTCGGGAGAGTTTTGTTCAAATTCACGAATCAAGCCTGGGAAACAGCCAGCGCTCAATAGAATAGTGTAGCTGGCCTGTCCGGAGTGCAACTAGTTTGTACAGTCTCAGAGCAGCGGCCCGAGTGTCCCCGCGGGCTTTCGTTTTGGGCGCTGGCACCCCAGCTCGGGTTGCCAGGCAGCTGGGGCGCAGAGATGCTTTTGCCAGACAGCTGGGGCGCAGAGAAGCTTCTTCTCTGCGTGTTGGGAGGTGGTGCAGGAAGAAACTGTGAGCCACTTCCTGCGGGCAACCTAGCGGGCTGGGGCTGCCCAGGGTTACCTAAATCTATGACAACTGTGTCTGGTATCTTAAAGATACACTGTGTGGGCTGGAGAGAGAGTATCGAATGGGTAAGTTGCTTGCTGCTCACTTGGGTTCCAACCCAGGTACTACGTTATGGTTCCCTCACCACATATAATTTCCGAAGCATCGCCAGGAATGATCCCCAAGTGCAGGATAGGGAGTAGGAGTAAGCCCTGAGCACAGTAGAGTGTGCCCCCTTCCTCATCTTTCCCCCACCCAAAAATTTAATCCCTATCCAAAAGATACGCCTGTGCCTTGTTGGTGACAATGGTTTGATGTTAATGCTTGTTGTAAAATGAACACAATGATCCCCTCGCTCTCACAACATAGTTGCAACTTATAATTTTTGTAATGCATTGTTACCTATTCTAACGCACAGTAAGGCCCTGTTAACTAGATTCCCTTAACCCCAGGGCTTATTTTCTCAATGGAAGTTTGTCCCTTTGGACTACCTACACCACCGGGTTCACTTAATTCTTGAGCACAGTCCGATATGTCCCAAAAACAATATTAAATAAAAACAAAAGCCGGACGTATAAAAAAAAGGGTAGAAAAACATGCCCTGGGGTTATGTGTGAGAAAAATAAACAAGAGTTATCAGGAAAAAAAAAAAGGAAAGGAGTAAGCCCTTTCAGATCTCCTCACCCCCAAACCTCCAGCCGAATTTAGTTCTCTACAAACAGGAGAACAGAAAGCTCACTTCTCATTCCTTAAGAAGAGATATTTTGCTTTCCTTTAAGGCTTACACTACATCCTTTTGCAGGTGCATAAACATTCTCCCACCCTATGGAGAACCTGCTTCTCCCTGGTGTTCAGTTTGGAATTTTTCTGGCTTGCAGTACCAGCTGAGTTAGGTTCCTGTGTAAGTCCCAGTTAATATTACCACTGAACTGAAGAAAATATTCCAGTTCCAAAATTGCTGTCATCCAAAGTGTTCTTCCTTCCTGGTGGGAGTGCTGTGCCCGGTCCTGCCAGAGCTGTCTACACCTTCTGTCTGCTTGGAGCAAACACTACCTGCCACTCTTCCAACAACAATTACAACAAAAATTAGAACACCTTGATTTACCAAGTTGTTCATAATACAGTTGTGTCACACATTAAATGTTTCAACACCAATCCCACTAGTGTGCCCTTTCCTCCACCAATATGCTGTTTCTCATCCACCACTCCAGCCTGTCCTGTTGCAGGTACAAACTTACTTCATATTGTTTGTTTCAACACAAAGGCAAATGAAAGATCAAAACTTAGATCAATAAAAGGCAATTTGTGGTAATTGTTATATCTCAAATGGTATTTCTAAAGTCATTGTCTAGGCATTTACTAGGTTGTTGGTGCTAGTTGAGCCTTCTGTGTTATTGTTGAAGCTTATTGAGGTTGGCGGGCTTCTATGCAACTTTCCAATCAGATTTTCTGTGATCCTACTGGACTGACAGTACTATGGAACTTGGAAGATGTCATGTAGCCATGTTTGCAAGTCATGTAGTCCAGGAGCTAGAACTCGTTGGTAGCTTGGTAATTTGGTGAGACTCATTTGTGAAGCTGGGCCTTTTCTAGGTTGGAAGGTGTCAGGTTCAGGCAGTTGTGCCTTTGGGCAGAAAGAGGAATTCACTTGACCCTATTCCAGAAAGGCCCCAGACTTTTCAACCCTGATGAGTCTGCCTGGAAAGATTTGGTGGCATAATGTTCTTTTCAAGATTAGTTGTGGATCTGGGCCATTGCTCCGCTAGCAAGATGGCAGATATGGCTTATTTTCTTTTCTTTTAAATATTTTGGTCATATCTAGTGGTTCTTAGGGCCCATTGAGATCTTCTCTGGGCAAGCATTTGCTCCAGCCCATGTAGCCATCTCTCTGCTCCTCCCCTCTGTGGCCTTATTTTCAAGGTTCATTTTTCTGCCTTTGAGGCAATATGCTTATTTTCTGTAAAATATTTGTTTTCACAGAAGAGAAAAGCATCATCTAACACACATTTTAAAACTCTTCATTCATGTTAGAATCCATTCCAGTTTTCCGAAACAGATTTCCAGTTATTTAAACTTAAGATTTTTCTTAATCAGTTTAAACCCACTTTAGGGCAAAAATGTGTAAAATGGCATCTAAGAATGTTTATCTGCTGCTTTTATGCAGACTTTGTTTTCCTTAAGCTTAGTTTTTATGTTTGTGTAAATTTTGGAATGTTTGTCCTGTCAACATTGCCATCCTGTTTACCATTTGGACTCCAGATTTGCAAAGCATGTTAGTTACTTTTGCATTTAATTGACATGAACATAAAGTTTTTCATACATATTGGTAGAAGCATCATGCTCCTGAGTTTTTACAAAGCTTGGCCCACCTGCACTCCTCGCACTCAGCAGCAGGATAGCTCTGGGCCTGAAATAACCATTGACTTCATAGAGGAGCCAGTAACTGACTACTCCTATTACAATAGACCTTTATGCTAGGTAATTGCTTCAAGAAGGAAACTTTTAGACTTTGCTATTTTAGATCTCAAATAATGAACGTGATGTAATTGACCTTTTCTGTAATACACCAATACTTAGAGATGAGAATGGGAAGGTAATGGTATAGCTATCCTTCTGAACCTGTATGCTTTACACCAACAATGCCAATGACATTGAAAATCATGTGATAAGGATGAGTCATTTGAAACACCCTTAAGAAGTTCTGCAGGAAGCAAGACTAGCATAAGAGTTACATCTATATATATTTGTATGTATGTAGGTATGCAGATAGTTTATATGGCATGTACATGATTATATGCGTATCAAGTATATTTTGGGGAAATTGTATGTTTTATGGGCTGGAGTGATAGCACAGCGGTAGTGCATTTGCCTTGCACACAGCCAGCCCGGCAGAGCCTGGTTTGATTCCTCCGCCCCTCTTGGAGAGCCCGGCAAGCTACAGAGAGTATCTCGTCTGCGCAGCAAAGCCTGGCAAGTTACCTGTGACATATTCAGATATGCCAAACACAGTAACAACAAGTCTCAAAGAGGAGATGTTACTGGGTCTGCTCAAGCAAACCGATGAACAACGGGAGGACAGTGTTTGTTTGTATGTATTCTACAAGAAAGTCTAGCAGACTATAAGATCTCTAAACCTGAAATAATTGTAAATGAGTAGAAATCTAGCAAACATGAATAAGGAAGAATTTCAAAAACTAAAGAGGCTTTGTGTTTCTCTAAAAGGAATGTTTCCCATGAAATAGGTATACTGCCAGGAAATCAGAGAAACAAACCTTGAAAAGAAGGCCACGGAGACTGAAATAAATGCTCTCAAAGTGGCAGTTGATATTTTAAAAGGTTCATCAAGGGTGGAATGCAGCCTTTAGTAAAAAAGTAAAAACCTCAAGTATATAAAGTTAGCAAAAAAAAAAAAGTCTGCAATTCTATACTGCTTCTTTTTCCACCTTAAAACTCCTTTATTGTATAAACTAACTGAAGAAAGAGGAGTTGAATACTGCAATGATCTCAAGTTGGTTTTGTGAGAGAATGTAATAATATTTATTTATTTATTTATTTATTGCTTTTGGGGTCACACCCAGCAATACACAGGAGTTACTCCTGGCTCATGCACTCAGGAATTCCTCCTGGCAGTGCTCAGGGGACCATATAGGATGCTGGGAATTCAACCCAGGTTGGCCGCGTGCAAGGCAAATGCCCTACCCGCTGTGCTATTGCTCCAGCCCTGAGAATGTAATAATATTTAAGTGACACTTAAAAGACTAGCAGAAGGAAATTAAGAATAGTTCTTTTTTTTTTTTTGATTTGATAGTATTTTATTATATTTGAATACTGTTCTAACCTTCATATTTAACAAAAAAGGCAGTACCTTAACAATACGTCTATACTAATTTTTCTTCATGTAAAGGAATATGACCTGTGCATTAATTAAAAAGTGAAGTAAGTAGCTTACTACCAAGACTATCTCAAAAGAGCACAACAAATTCTAACACACTAAGATCATATTACTATTTCAATATTTGTGGGAATGGTGAATGATCATGGTTTAGGATCTGTTTCCATGCTTGTTCCTTGAGCTTCTTCCACTTCTGAGAGCTTTTCATCATTTTCCAGTGTTTGCTGCAGTTCATGGATGGTACTAAGAAGAACATGAAATTGTTTCCGTCTCAATTCCAGCTTATCTTCAACACTTTCTTTAATGTGTGAAAGATGCTCTAATTCTTTTCCCAGAGCTTCAAGTTCCTTCAGTGTTTCATGTCTGTCTGGGTGATGCTGGATCACTTTCGCCAAAGCATCATATTCTTGGCGGTTTTTCCGTATTCGTTTTGCTTGAAGAATCTGCTTTTTGCACTCAGCAATTTTTTCATGTGCTCCAGCAATGCTACATTCTATTAAGAATAGTTCTTAAGGCCTTTAGAGTATTCTATTAATACATCTAAAAGTAACCAAATTGTAAGACCACTTGAATATATGTGAAATGACTCTAGCATAAAAATCTTGCAAAGATAATGGACAAAAATGCTCTGAACTAGACTTGGGGTCACCATTGATAATAACAGTGATCAAAGGAAAAAGAGAGTTTTTACAAGCATAAAGAAACAAATTAAGGCCTATAATGTGACTCAGTGGAAACACACTTGCCTTGCATATGTGAAGACTTAGGTTTCATTGCTTATACTGTAAAAGAAAAATTTTTTTGTAGACAACCGTAAGCATATTTTAATTATAATTTACTCAGACTTCTTTGTAATAACTTAGAAACCTTGTTTGGACTGTTTTCCCCCCAGGAACCTAGAATGGCACCTTAGGAATGGCACATGGTAAACCAATAAATATTCGTTGAATGAACACATGATGATTTCTATACCATCATTAAATTGTTAGTAACAGAGTGCAATTTTACAGTCACTTATTTGAGATGTTAATAGTAGCATCTAAAGTAAAAGTGCCCTCCCTCCCTTCCCCTCAGTGATTCCTGTTTAGCCAGTTTTGGAAGTACCAGTTTAGCCAACTTTAGGAAATAATGGGCACCTTGTTACATTGGAAATGCATCTTTATTCTAAAGGCCTCAAAGGTACACAAGAATATTAATGTTTAGGTGCTTATCTTGTTTTCTCTTCCCTATCTAAGGACATAATTTTTTATCCTGTCTGCCTTTTGCCTTCTGCATCATTATATTATTTCCCAATTTATTATATCTAACATCTTATCATTTCTACCATATGTATAACCCTCACCACACTCTTGATCCCATATCTACCCTTCAATTGCTGTGTCAGTTCTCTTCTTGCCTTACCACAAAACTTTTTGTTGATAATTGCAGTCTTCTTTTCTTCTTGTCTCTCTTGAACCCACCCCAGCCAGATTTTTACTCCGCTGCAGCACCAAAATTACTATGACCACAGGAACCTGGACTGGAGAGAGAGTACAGGGATTCAGGCTCTTCCGTTGCATGCAGCCAGCTTGGTTTCAATCCCCAGTACCACATGGTCCCCTTGAGCACTGCCAGGAGTACTCAAGGAGTAAGGAGTAAGAGCCAGGAGTAAGCCCTGAGTATAGCTGGGTATAACCACCCCCCTGCCCAAAAAAACTTCATAGGACCTAGTGGTATGTACATTGTAAATTCCTGCAACCAATCTTCAATCTGCATCTTGCCTGACCAGAAGGCAGCACTAAACATAATTGACAGTTAACACTCCCCACCCCCACTCTTCAGGAGACACTTTCTTCCCTTGGCTTCCAGAACTCATTCTCTTTTTACTGGCTGCTCCTTTCAATGAGCTTTTCTAGTTCTTTCCCATCTGTCATCACTACTGTTAGAGTGTCTGAGGATTCACTTTCTGACCGCTTATCCTTCTTGATATACTAATTTCCTTGGCTATATTATCCAGTGTTGTGGCTTTAAATTCCATCTATATTCACTGAACCCCTTTGTAATAATTCTTTAGTACAGATCTCCTCCCTGAATTCTAAACCCAAATATGCATCTGTCTACTCAAATTCTGCTTGAAGATTGCATTGAAATCTCAAGTCTCCATCTTCCTCACACTTCTTCACAGAAGCTTCCCCATCTCAGGAAATGCCAACCCCATACTCCTAGATGTCCATGACCAAACTATACCAAGCATGTTTTATTCCTCTTCTTTCTTCTCACTCATCATTCATTAGAAAAATCATAGACTCCAGCTTCAAAAGATAATAGTATACTAATTATGATTACTGACTATGTTATTTTACTGACCATGTTATTTATTCGTTCATTATCTTCTCCCAAAATGGTAACTCCTTGGGGTGGAGCGTAATGTGTTTTTTTCCTCTTCTGTCCATGGCATGTAGAACATTACATGATACTAGGCATTCAATTTGATAAATTGATAAATTTATTTGATAAATTGATAAATTGATAAATTACATGATACTAGGCATTCTATTTGATAAATACTTACTAAATTACAGTTTGACTGGTCCTTTAAATCAATGGTTGTACCTACAGTCAGCATTCGGGTGAGCATATAATACACCAAGCTACCATCTTAGGTTTAACTAAAGATTCAGACACATGCGACTAGGAAGGCCACACTGGGCGTGCTTAAGCATATAGGATAGGAAGCAGAGCATGCTGACAGGGAAGTGTCAGGCTCTATTCCTCAATGGGCATCTTTGTAGTCATGGGTTACCTAGCCATCTTTGTAACAATGTACAACTGGGCTATAATACTCCATAAACTATGCTCTCCCCAGATCTCATCTCGGGTACCAGGGATAAGATCTGTACCAGTGAGATCAGGGCTTATGAAACTAATGCTCTAAGAAGTCAGTCTCTATAATACTTATTTTATTTTATTTTGGTCATAAATAGGTTGGCAAATCTTGTCAAATGCTTTCTCAACATTTGTTAATATATAATTTCTGCCTTTCTTTTATTGATAGAATGACTATGGTAACTGTTTCCTATTTTTTAAATGTAGAAGTACTGCTATTTATTCAATCACTGATTAAACTGATTGAATTGGGTATGAACTCCACACTGCTTTTTAAAAATTTTTCTTAAATTGAATATCTATGAGATAGACCATTGCACAGCTGTTCATAATTGGGTTTCAGTCATACAATGATCCAGCACCCATCCCTCCACCAGTGTACATTTCCCACCACCAGTGTCTCCTGTTTCCCTCCCACCATCACCCAACACCCCATCCCCCTCTCCAGTCTCCCTCTATGGGAGGCACTTTCCTTCTTCCTTTCTCTCTCTTCCTTTTGTGCATTATGGTTTGCAATACAGGTACTTAGAGGTCATGATGTTTGTTCAGAGAATTCAGTATTTTTATTGCGACAATAAGTCTGGAGTAACTTTTTAACTGGGTGGCAACCGTAGGGTGTGGATGTGACTGCCAAGGCTTCCAGAGAGATTTATTTATGGGCTTCTTTCAAGATTTATTTATGGGTCTCTGAAGCAAAGCCAGTCATAGAGCTTACATGATGGCACTGAAGTTGGTTTGTGGGATGATTGCCAGTGCTTCTAGGAGTGGGAAATGAGCAAGAGGTAGCCCATCCCAACCCGGAGAAAGCCTGGAGATTTCAGTCACAAAACCCGCATACCCGAATTTTCAGCAGATTGTATCTAGATATAACATTGTTAGACTTGTTACTGTGTTTGGCATATTGAATACATCACGGGTAGCTTGCCAGGCTTTGCCCTGTGGGCGAGATACTCTTGGTAGTTTGCTGGGCTCTCCAAAAGGGGCAGAGGAATTGAACTCGGGTCAGCCCAGTTGGCCGGGTGCAAGGCAAACACCCTACCCGCTGTGCTATCGCTCCACAATGTTACCGGCCCACTTGAGCAAATCGATGAACAATGGGAGGACAGTGACAGTGACAGTGATATCTATATGAGGTCTGTCCTGAAACGGTGGAGTCAGACTGAGGGTATGGTGGTGATTTTGGATTGTAGAAGCAAGCGGCTGCCAGCTGACTCACCCCACTTCAGTTTACCCTGGTCGGTTCAGTCATGTGTGGGTTTGAGATTAATTGTGGCTTTTGATCTCTTTCAAGATTAATCTATGGTCTCTGAAATAAGGCCAATAAACGAGCTTGTATAGCTGAGCCAGAGATGGTTTGTGGACGTGACTCCCACGTACCTAACTTTTGGCCATTTAATTTCTTGGTAAACTTGGTGCCAAGTTGTTGAGCCTGGGCAAAGGCACAGCGGCAATTTTGGGATATCAGGAACCCTGAAGATACCATCAAGCTGCTGATGCACTCACCCCACAGGTGCTGGCTGTACCATACCTCCTATAGTAATTGTTTTTTATATGTTGAAACCCAGAATGAATTTCACTTATCCATGGTATGTAACTCTTTGAAGTATTGTTGATTTGACTTTATTGTAATTTAAATATTCAGTACTGTGTTGAGAACCTTTGTATATATGCTCATCAGATAATGATCTGTGGTTTGCTAGATGCCAGACATTGGTTTTCTTTTTCATAGCTCTCTATCTAGTTTTAGTCTCTGTGGTAATGCTGTCCTCCAAATGTATTTGGAAGTCCGCCTTCCTCTTTTGAGTTTCCTGGAAGTCTGAAGAGAATAGGCTTAAATTCTTTGAAAATTTCTTATAGTAATCCTAAGAAACTAATACAGGAAATAATCATTACTACTGCCCTCAGGGAAGCTTAAAGCATGGCATTCTTGTCAGAGCTTATAGAGTTTTCATTGTACCTCCCAGTGAAGAGAGTTTGCACACCCAGAAATCATTTTTCTTATAAGCAGTGTTATCCAATAGCATGAGTGACAACTGTGTTAGCTTTCTACCAAGAGAGGAACCAAAACTGGGCTACGAGTGCAGAGGATATAGGTGTGGGCCTTTTGTGCAGGTGAAGACTGTAGAGACTTGGAGAATGTCTTCTCCTGCTGTGCTCGGAAACCTCTACTTGGTTCCAATATATTGTGGTTGTATGAGATGCCAGCCCACACTTGCCTGAGCTTCCCATTTTCCAAAGAGTTCATATTTTTTAAAAAAGTAAACAAACCACAAATACCAAAACAAAACTCTCAAAACATTGTGCTGAGCAAAGGAAACACATCTGTGCATCAAGTCAAGTCTCCATTTTTCATTGACAAATGACCCCTGCTGGTGTTTTTTGTCTTGACATAATGGGGTCTTAAATTTCTTTATGAAAAACAGAATAGTTATAAACAGGATTTATTTTTAAATAAAGGTTTAGTTTTAAAAAGTCATTTTTTAAAACTTCTCTTTTCGGGGGTATGGTGCCGCCAGCAGGTCAACATATACCTATGAGGTGAGTGCATCAGCAGCCTGATGGTGCCTTCAGACTTCCAGATACCCCAAAATTGCTGCTGTGCCTTTGGCCAGACCCCAAAAACTTGGGGCAAAGTTTACCAAGAAAGTAAACGGCCAAAATTTAGGTATGTGGGAAACACACCCACAAACCACCTTCGGCTCAGCTATATAATTGGAGTCATGGCCTCTCTGGTTCCTGAGTGAACTGCTTAATGGCCATGATCCCAGAGACTCAGATACAAATCTCAAAACCCAGCAGCTTTTGGCAGAAATGCGTCCGGTCCCTGCAGTAGGTTACCGGTGCTGGGCCAACCCAGGTGGGAATAGGTTTTGTGCCTTGGCCTGGTGGCCACCATCCTCCAGAGGCTACTGGACAGTCAGGTTTGGGCCCACAGTGACGAGACGCAGGGCCTCACGGAATGGGGGTGGAGCCGGTCCTGTCCTCCCCGTTCCAATGAGACCCCAAGTCATCGCCCACAAATGGCCTCTCTGGCTTCTGATCAAGCTGCTTAATGGCCATGATCCCAGAGACTCAGAAACAAGTCTCGAAACCCAGCAGCTTTTGGCAGAAATGTGTCTGGACCCCGCAGTAGGTTACTGTCGCCGGGCCACCCCAGGGGGAAAAGGGTGCTATCCCTCCACCTGTTCCCCCTTGGTGGCTTGGTGGCTTGGTGGCCGCCATCCTCCAGAGGCCATTGGACAGTCAGGCTTGGGCCCACAGTGACAAAACTTGTTGGGCCTAACAGCATGGGGGTGGAGCCGGTCCTCTCCTCCCCACCCCAACAAGACCCCAAGTCATCACCCACGAACGGCCACTCTGGCTCCTGATCAAGCTGCTTAACGGCCATGATCCCAGAGACTCAGAAACAAATCTCGAAACTCAGCGGCTTTTGAAGAAATGCATCAAGACCCCGCAGTAGGTTACTGTCACCAGGCCACCCCAGGGGGGGAAAGGGTGTCGTCCCTCCACCTGCTTCCCCCTGGCAGCTCAGTGGCCGTCAACCTCCAGAGGCCATTGGACAGTCAGGTTTGGGCCCTCAGTGACGAGACATTTTGGGCCTCACAGGATGGGAGTGGAGCTGGTCCTGTCCTCCCCACCCCAACGAGACCCCAGGTCATCGCCCACGCACAGCCTTTCTGGCTCCTGATCAAGCTGATCCCAGAGACTCAGGAGCAAATCTCGGAACCCAGCAGGTTTTGGCAGAAACCCCTCCAGATTTAAATGTTAAAATTTCAGAATTTCAAAATCGCGCGGCCACTACTGCAGCCATGTGACATCATATGTTATCCATAACAGCAATAGAAAACAAATTGTCTACTGTTGCCTTTTCACCAGATCTGAGTGTTGGGGTAAAATCTCAGATAATAATGGTGGGTCTGGTGTCAAAATATTGAATGTGATCAAAGTAGAGAGAGAGTAATGTGGAAATCATCTGCCCCACAGGTAGGGGGAGGGTGTGGAACGGGGGTATACTGGGGTTGTTGGGGGTGGAGAATGGGCACTAGTGAAGGTATGGGTGTTTCATTGTACGACCGAGACTTACACCCGAAAGCTTTGTAACTGCTCTCACGGTGATCCAATAAATAAAATTATAAAAAATGAAAAAAAAATAAGGTGGAGTTCATGCACAATTCAATCAGCTAATCAGTGGCTGAATAAATAGCAGTACTCCTACATTAAAAAAAAAACTTCTCTTTTCTTCCTATAGAAACTTTCTTAAATGTTTTTGAAGGCTTTGAAATGACTGTACTTTGGGGCTGGAGAAACAATGGGTAATGGCATTGCCTTGCACCATACAATTGACCCAGGTTCTATCCTCAGTACTACCAGGAGTGATCCTTGAGCACAGAGTCAGGTGTAAGCCCTGAGCACTGCCAGGAGTGTCCATCCTTCCTAAGCCCCCCTACTTCTCAAAGAAATGACTACACAAACTTTGGTCATCTTTTAAAAGTCATAAATTCCATCATATAATATCCCATTTATTTAATTAGCATACATTTATTGGGCACTTAGTACATCCCAGATACTGTGTGAGATGAATGTGTAAGATACGGTTCTGTCTTCAAGCTGTTTCTCCTTGATTTCATTAAGGACAGGTTGTAATTTTCTTTAAGAAAAGCAGAGCTCTCAACACTCTGCTAGGACCTTAAGTTTGACTCCTGATTTGAGAGATCAGTGACCTCCAGGGTCAGACAAGTAGTTGAGAGCAGATCTGGTGCAGTTTCAAACTTGCTGTAGGTTTCCTTGAAGGCAGAAATATGGAGAGCTGGTGTTTCTAGCACACCATTTCTGGATATTTGAAAATATTTAACCCTTAAAGGGATATTTCTTTTTCTTCATACATTGTATGTTACCAAGTGACCACCTTTGTAAGGATTTCAGTCATTTTATTTATTTATTTATTTATTTTTCATAATTTTGTTTATTTATTTTCTTCTTATATTTATTTATTGAATCACTGTGGGGAAAGTTACTAAGCTTTTAGGTTTAAGTCTCGGTCATACAATGATCAGACACCTCTCCCCTCACTAGTACTCATTTTTCACCACCAAGAACCCCAATATACCCCTTACCACCCCTCCCAATGCCTGTGAGGCAGATGATTTCCACTTTTCTCTACATTGATTACATTCATCGTTTTGACAAAAGATGCACCATTATTGTTTAGAATTCCCCGCCCCCCCCAACAATCAGAATTTCTGAAAAGGCATTGTGAAAATACTTGGTTTTCTATAGCTGGTTATGAGAATCAAATAATCTCGCGTGGCCTCAATAGCAGCCTTGCTATTTGGGATTTCTGCAAATAGCCAGATAATTATGAGATTGGTTTCTGTGCATCTGGTATTATGGCTGTGCCAGAGAGCCGCTCATGGGGGGGCAACTCGTGACCTTGGTAGGATGTGAAGGACCAGCCGGTACCACCCCCCTTCCCATGAGACTGCAGTTGCCCTCTCACCGCCGGCTCTTACCTGGCTTTTCTATAAGCTCTGAGGCGGCCGCCACCATGCTGCTGGGGGGGAAAAGGGCGGAAGGGATCAATATCCTTTCCCTCCGGGGGAGGCATGGCGCCTAGTTTAACGCATGGTCCATTTACTTTTCTGCCGCAAGCTGCTGGGCTCTGGACTAAGTCCTTTTGCCTCTGGAGCCATGGCTGTGCCAGAGAGGCACTGGTGGGGGGCAACTCGTGACCTCAGTAGAGCGTGAAGGATGAGCCGGTACCATCCCTCTTCCCATGAGGGATTTCAGTCATTTTATAGAGATGCTTTTAGTGCCAAGATGCTCCAACAAACCTTCCAAATTACCCTGACTACTTCCTTCATTTTGATTCTCCAAAGATTTTCCATTTCTTGATATTCATATCGTGAGACTACTTGAATGCACAGGTAGGTTTCACTGTGCCGATTTTCTTTGACAGTCACTGCCAGAATCTTTCCAAGAAGTTTGTTTAAAGAGAGTTTTTGGTTTAATATTTAAACTTCATGTTCTTTGGGTAGATTCTGGTAAGTTCTGGGTCCACAGAGAAATGAGTTACTAATCTTGATAATACTGCTCTGAACATTTTATAAAGGAGAGCAAAATAATGCAATATTCAAAGAGTTAAAAAAATGTAACATTTATACCACATTTAGGTAGAATATATTTTAAGTGTGTTTTAAAATCCCAAAATACAGTAAATTCAGTAACTTAATATGAATTTATTTCTTTCAAAATTCACTTAAAGCTTACCTAAGACTGTTAAGCAAATCTAAGAACAGAAATTTTTTCAGTTCATGAAAAAGACTATTTGCTCTTACATGAGCTGACTTGGATCAGCAGTACAAATTGTCTTATTTTTTTAATTTGTGTGTTTTAAAAGAGGACGTTCCCATTTTCTGGGGAATACTTAATGAATTATTGTGCTTATTTAAGATGTATTTATTCAGCATAAACTTAATTCCTACTACATACCCTGCTTTGTGCTAAATGGTAAATAAGCTAGATGAGATTCTACCTCACAGATCATTAAATTGAAACAATTAAACTAGTTTCTGTGTTTAGGGACATTTGTCTTCTTCCAGATATTCCTTTACCCCTACATACACCTTTTTTTGTTGTTGTTTGTTTGGTTTGGGGTAACCGCACCTGAATGTATCAAATTTCTACTCCCAGTTTGGTGCTCAGGAGTCACTCCCAGAGGTGATCAGAAGATCATGTGGTGGCTGGGATTGAACCCCAGCCTCTTGCAGTAAAAGCAAGTTCACTAGCCCTTGCAGCTCTCTCTCACCCCATTTCCACTTTGATACATTCTAAATATCCTTTACCTACTGTAAGACAAACATGTAGGTAGATAATTTTGGAAAGCTAGTGTCACACCCTAGAATTACATCTTAGAGAAATTAGAGAATACATTTTCCCATGAGTTTCTGAGTTGATTATGTACCTAGGAACTGAATTTTTCCCCCTAAAAACTAAAATCAAGTCACATTATTTTCCTCTTCTTTCTCCAAAGAATAATTAAATTTAGCAATTGAGTGATTTCTTCCTTTAAAAAAAATCACAAAAGTATGCTTCTCTACCAGTATATTTTTCTTTTAAGATGATGTAAAATGAATTTATCATGTATATGTGTCTGTTTCCCTTCTTTTTTGGGAGGATATGGTCTTGCCAACCAGGACTTCTAACAGAAAACTCTTGTTTAAATCACAAATAGCTTTTGATAGCATTTACCCTCCTCATGGGCTTATGAGACTTTTTCTTTCTTCTTACTAACCCTCAGGAATGGTGTGTAGGTGTGTGCCAAGTTAACGAAATAAGAAATATTTCAATTTCTTCCTCCAGGCAGTTTTTACAACTGTTGAGAATAACTTCTTGTTTCAGAAATGTGGTTTGAGTTATTAGACTCGCCCTTTCTCTAAACGTTCACCACATTTTGGGTTATTTATCTTTTTTAAAAAAAATCTTGTAAACACCTATGCAAATGCCCCATTTTGCAGTTAACTGATAGTTAGCTGGAGAGTATGTTGAAGTGCATTCTACTCGCCAGCAGAGGCCCTGGATAGTCAGGGTAACTGCTGAGAACTCTGTGCCTCACGCATGTGAGATTCCCCTTTGAGTTCCACAGCTGGGACTTAGTACTTGAGACATACTGGCTTTTGGGTTTTCCAGCTTAAAGAAATATTATTTTACCTTAAAACAACTGAAAATGGTTGTGAACTCTGTCAGCCCTACAGAAAACTACTTAATAGATTTCCACTCACAACAAGTTTAAGCAGATTTAAGATTCTTTTAATCATAAAAAATTATAAGCTAGGGCCACATGGGAGCCTGGTGGAGAGCAGGTCTGAGCCGGGGGTGGGGGCGCGACTGAAACCTCATGGGACTGGGGGGGGGGGGGGAGGCGGGGGTGATCCGGCCCATCCTTCACGCCCAACCGAGGTCACCAGTTGCCCCCCACGAGCGGCTCTCCGGCACAGCCACGGCTCCAGAAGCACAAGGACTTAATACAGAAATCCAGCCGCTTGGAGCAGAAAAGCGAATGGACTAAGCATTAATCCACGCCATCTTGCCTGCCCGGAGGGGAAAGGGTGTTGCCCCATTTGCCCTCTCCTCTCTGGAAAGAAAGATGGTGGCCACATGGGAGCCTTGTGGAGAGCAGGTATGAGCCGGGGGTGGGACGCGACTGAAACCTCATGGGACGGGGGGCGCTCCGGCCCGTCCTTCACGCCCGACTGAGGTCACCAGTTGCCCCCCATGAGCGGCTCTCCGGCATGGCCACAGTCCCAGAAGCACAGAGACCAATCTCCTAATTATCTGAAAGAAATACTTGCAGGGTTAATAAATAAAATAGCAGAAATCCAAAACCATCATTTACTTCTTGAACCCAGCTGTAGAAAGCAAATCATTTCACAATGCTTTTTCAGCATGGCTGAGTTTGTGGGGGAGGGGTAAAGTCTAAATAATAATGGTGCAACTTTTATCAAAACAATGAAGCTAGTCAAAGTAGACAGAGTGTTAACTAGAATTCATCTACCCCACAGACACTGGGGGGTGGTGAGGGGGGGTTTACTGGGGTTCTTCGTGGTGAAAAATAAGTATTGGTAAAGGGAATTGTGATTGATATTTGCATGACTGAGACCTAAACTTGAAAGCTTTGTAATTTTTCCCACAGCGATTCAATCAATCACGATCATGACCACCCTGTTGTTCGTCGATTGCCTCGAGCAGGTGCCAGTAACGTCTTCTTCGTCCTAGCCCTGAGATTTTTTTTTTTAAAGTGCCATATTCAAGGCTTTTTCAGGGTTAGGAGAATGAGACCCATCATTGTTACTGGTATTTGGCATATTGGGTATACCACGGGGAGTTTGCCAGACTCTGCCGTGTGGGCATGTTACATTTGGTAGCCTGCCAGTTTGACCAAATTAGGAATGAGATGATAAGATGTCGCGCGGCCGCGAATGCGGCTGCGTGCTTCCGGGAGCTGAGTGTGATAATCTCTGGATCCTGGCCGTTGTTGGAGTTACACGGTAGTTGGTGGGTGTAACTGTCTAGTTACTGGCAGGTCCAGTCCCAAACTGTGCAGGCTTGGAGATCTCAGCCCCGGGTCCCACACACCTGGGTTCCTCTGTCAGTTCTTTTATGCGTGAGGCTCATCCATTATTAATTCAATAAATAAATTAATTAATTTAAAAAAATTATAAGCTAGACATTAGAGCTATTAAGAATAAGGAAGCAAAATTGCATAAAAAGATGTTGTAGCAGGTACCCCAATCTGAGCAAGAAATTAAAAGAAGAAATGGAAAAACTAGAAATTAGACCCAGGGATTAAGAATATCAATAAAAATCATAATTCTTGGGTCTATTTGAATCTGAAAATAGCACTTTTCATGCTTTAGAAGTGCCTATGGATTTACTTCTAGAGTGACAGAAGCAGTCTGCCTTACTGATAATCTTAAATCATCAATAAAAGACTATATTATATTTCATTTATTCTCCTGCTAGAGAGGGATTGTTAGTTGGCAACCAGTCTAAACGCGCATTTGAGTGAAAGTAAATGAATCAAAAATCAAGTTTTACTACTCAAAGGGGAGAGATTTTAATGGAAAATTTCACCTGTTTCTGTACGATGTTCTTAGTACTTACTGAGAAATATCAATACTCTTCACTGGGAACAAAAATATCTTTGACGTCTTGGCAGGAATTTTATAAGGTCCTTTTGTATTGTGGAGCTGATCATGCAGTACCTAAATTTAAAGTGATGTGTTGTTGTAACAGGAGCCACTTGTGTACTCAGATCGTGAAACCACCTTCCTGGTTTCCCCCATACCAGGCACTGCCAGATCTCTTTAGTCTTCTCAGTAAGAGTCACAAAGCCTGACTTCTGCCTTTTGTATTTTGGAAAAAATTTGGTATCATATGATCCAGATTGGGGACAAAAGTCTATTGTGGTTTATTATTCATAATTTGCCTTTCAGAAAGCAAAATATCTCAAGTTTTTTATAGGTTGATGTTCAAATTTACTCATCAAAGTTCTTTTCCCTGTAGAGGTTCCTGGATGACATGGTGGTGAGGGTGGTCATGGGGATGGTGATAGCAATAATATTCTCTTGAAAACAGTTGAGACAGAGCAAATTACTTCTCTGTGTTTCACCTCATTCTCTGTGTAATGGTACTATAATCATACTTTTCTTACAGAAATGAGATGCAAAATGTTAACACATCACACTGGTGTCTCAAAAAGTTCTCAGTAATCTGTAACACATGCTTTGCATGCTGGGGGCCTGGGTTCAGTCTCTGGTACCACATGATCTGCCCCCCAACCCAGGAGCACCACTGGAAATGACTCCTACATCTGAGCAATGAACCAGGAGTAATCTTTGAACATGGCCAGGTGTGGCACTGATCCACATCACAGCATCAAAGTGTGCACAAATCCTGGCACCACAGCCAACAAATGTGCCAACCCAGTTGCAGTGCTGACACCACCATGCATGCTAGGCAGGTGCACTGTTCCTTGGAGCCACATCCCTGCATACTCCAGTGCCTGTCTTTGGTGAACATGTGTTCATATTTCTTTAAGTCCCAGGAATTGCTGGGTTATAAGGTATGCATAAATTTCACTTACCTTGATAAAACTCTTTTCCCAAAGAGTATTCTCATTTAGACTTCGAGCAGTAGAACCTTAAAGTCCTGTTTGCTTTACATTTCCTCCAATACTCATTTTTTTCTGTTTAGGCTTTTAAATGGATTCTAGTGGTAGCACAGTGGGTAGGGCATTTGCCTTGCACGTGGCCAATCTGGGTTTGATTTATCCACCCCGCTCAGAAAGCCCGGCAAGCTACCGAGAGTGTCCTGCCCACACAGCTGAGTCTGGCAAGCTCCTCATGGTGTATTCGATGTGCCAAACACAGTAACAAGTCTCACAATGGAGACATTACTGGTGCCCGCTCGAGCAAATCAATGAACAACAGGAGGACAGTACTACAGGTTTTTAAATATATGGTAGAGGTGATCTCCTTTGGTTTTAAATTGCCTTTCTCTGTTGCCTGTGATTTGATATCTTTCTTATGGTTATTAGTCATTCGGATACTGTCTGTTCCTTTATCAGTGTACGTTTCCCACCACCAATGACCCCAGTTTCCCAACCCCGCCCCCAGCCTCTGTGGTGCTCACCAAGCACTTTTCTTCCCCCCCCCACCTCTCTCTCTCTCTCTCTCTCTCTCTCTCTCTCTCTCTCTCTCTCTCTCTCTCTCTCTCTCTCTCTCCCCTTGGGCATTATGGTTTCCAATACAGATACTGAAAGTCCATCATGTATATCCCTTCACCTACTTTCAACACTCACTTCTTGTCCAGAGTGATCATTTTCACCTGTTCTTGTGATATTGTTCCCTTCTCTATCTTAACTGCTCTCCACATCACCCCCTCCACATTTTTGGCAAGCTTCCAACTACTGACCAGTCCTCCTGGCCCCTGTTTTTTTCTGGCTTTAGATAATAATCTCATACTATTTGTTTTTACTATCACACCAGTGAATGCAGTCATTCTATATATGGCCTTCTCCTTCTGACTCATTGTACGCAGCATGATACTCTCCATGTCCATCCATTTATAAGCAAATTTCATGACTTCATTTTTCCTGACAGTTGCATAGTATTCCACTGTGTAGATGAATCATAGTTTCTTTACCCTGATTTATCTTTCTTTTTCACTTTAAGTTAACTATGATACTATACAAAGAAACCATATTATAAGATTAACAATTTAGTTTAGAGTATGTTAAGTTTGACATACTTGGGAGGCATCTAGAAGGAGATATCAGGAATGTATTGGATTATATGGTCTGGAGTTTAGAAACTTCTAATCTGTTGCTGCAAATTTTGGAAATCTCACTATGTAGATGCTTTATAAATGTTATATAGATAGCATTTCAGGGGAAGGGAGAGAGAGGAGGGAAAAGTCCCAGGACTGAGGGTCAACCAACTTTCATTCACAAGTTGAAAGTAAAAATAATCCTAGTGGCACCAGAGTGATACTACAGCAGGTAGGGTGTTTGCCTTGCGTGCAGCCAACCTGGGTTCGATCCCCGGCATCCCATACGGTCCCCCAAGCACTGCCAGGAGTAATTCCTGAGTGCAGAGCCAGGAATAACACCTGAGCATTGCTGGGTGTGACCCAAAAAGAAAAAAAAATAATCCCAGAAAGAGTCCAAGATGGGGGCTGGAGCGGTAGTACAGTCGGTCGGGTGCTTGACTTGCAACATGGCGTACCCCAGTAGATCTCTGGTACCCCATATGTTGCAAGCACTGCCAGGAATGATCCCTGAGTGCAGAGCCAGGAGTAAGCACTGAGCACTACCAGGGTGTGGCTGGAACAACAACAAAAAATAATGTCTAGAAGGAACCACCAGGAGTCAAGGAAGGGGGGGGGGGGGAAAGCAGAGACTAAGAGAAAAGGGTTTTGGGCCGGAGCAATAGTATAGTGGGAAGTGCATTTATCTTGCATGCAGCCAACCTGGGTTCGATTCTCAGCATTCCTTGAGCACCACCAGGAGTTATTCCTTAGTACAGAGCCAAGAGTTACTTCTGAATATTACCAGATGTGGCCCTAAAGCCAAAATAGAGAGAGAGAGAGAGAGAGAGAGAGAGAGAGAGAGAGAGAGAGAGAGAGAGAGAGAGGTTTTGTAGAAGGAAGTACTCAGTGTGTCAAACTGTTGTCTGTGCTGAGAAAGTAAATGTGCCTCCTGTCCCCGTCTGTCTCTTTGTAGCCATCATCGTGTATAGACTGCCATGGACCTGGAAATGCAGCAAGCTCCTGATGAAATCCATCCACGCGGGCTTAAATGCCATTGCAGCCATTCTTGCCATTATCTCACTGGTGGCCGTGTTTGATTTCCACAATGCCAAGAAAATACCCAATATGTACAGTCTGCACAGCTGGATTGGGCTGACTGCTGTCGTGTACTACATCTTACAGGTCAGTGTCTCAGCATATGACAAACCAGAGACAGAACGAGGCACAGTTCAGATACTATTAGTGTTTTCTCTGCTTAGAGTTTCTTGGGAACCCTCTTCCCCTGTCTGCCCATCCTTGTTTTTTTTTTTTTTTTTCATTTTCTTTCAAAGAATTTCTCCCTGAGAGGGACAGGACAACAGCAGAAATCAGTGTCTAGAAATAAGAATGTGAGCCATTTTTTTTTTCAATTTTATTTAGGCACCTTGATTCACAATGCTGCTAATAACAGAGTTTCAGGCTGTCCCCCCACCAGTGACAATGTGCTGCCATAAACGTTACAGGGTCCTCATTGTCCTCACCTCCACCCACCACCGCCGCCTCCCCTTAGCAGACTCAGGCTGATTCTCAGGACCTATTGCATTGGCCCTTACAGTGTTTTATTATAGTCACATATAAGCTTGATATTCTGTACCTGTTCCTTTCCTCCTAACTTCACTCAGCATGATACTTTCCAGACCCATTCATATAGTGGTGAATTGCATCTTTTCTTATAGCTCCTGCCCCCTCTCATTCCCCCCACCCCTACCTCCCGTGTGTGTGTGTGTGTGTGTGTGTGTGTGTGTGTGTGTGTGTGTGTGTGTATGTCACAGTTTCTATATGGAATCATCTGTTCTTGGGCACTTGGGCTGTTTCCAGATCTTGGCCACTATGAGTAGGGCCACACTGAATATAGGATTACTGATTGTCTTTTCAAAATAGAATTTCTGGATTATTGGGTATATGAAATCTTAACTACACATGTAAGAAAATTGCTCTCTCCTAACCCCTACATTGCTCTTGTTTGAACTGTAAGTTTCATGAACCAATAAAGGCAAGAGCTCTAGATTTCTTTCTTGTGACATATCCTATCAAATAGTCACAAGGAACACACCTCAAGTTGGATGGCTGACCTGAGACCTGATCTCTCTCTTCTCCTCACAGTTGATTTTCTCTCCGGGTTCTCCACACTATAGAGATACTGTCAGCTGGTATACCCCATCCCCTCAGAGAAGAGAGTGGTAAGAGCAGGGGCTGTTAAGATGTTGCCATTGCTCTGGAGGACCCTCCTGGCTTTCTGGCAACTCTAGAGGACTCTACACAGCTCTGGGTTCACTTTCAGAGGGGTATTCTCTAGGCTTTGACCCACCTCCTCACCTGTGCACAACCGAGAATGCAAACCCCAGCTCTTGTACACTGGGGAAGCAGGCTGGAGTCAATGAAGGACACAGTCGTTAAATGTCAAGGGGCATAGTGGAGCAGAGCTGGGGTTTAGGTTACACTCTGTCCATAATGGTCCCACAGTTACTCAGCCCTTATTTGGGACCCTCACTTTGAAGAACAGAACTGAGCCCACCCAAGTACTGTGTAGCTTCTGTGCTTCTGAGTTCAGCAACTAAAATGGACTAAACAAAATATCTCTTTACTGATTACATGGCAAAGCAATCTCTGATCATCTTAAAAGAGGTGTACCTGCATGCTAAATGATGATCTCTAGGTGGCCAAATTCCAGTTGATTATTGATCTTTTTTCCTTCTGGTAATTTCTGGACAATCATACATTTCTTTCTTTTTCTTTTTCTTCTTTTGGGGAAGGAAGTGATCACATCCCCTTCCCCACCACAAAGGAGTGCTTCCAGAATGCTCAGGCATCACTCCTGGCTCTGCACTCAGGGATCACTCCTGGTGGTCTGGGGGGAGCATATATAGTGCTTGGGATTGAACTAGGGTCGTCTTCTTGCAAGGCAAATGTCCTGTGCTCTGTATCAATCATTCATTTCGTGTGTAATTAACACATTGGGACCAGGGGAATAGCTCCAGGACTAGAGGTGCATGCTTTGCATGCTTAAGGCTCCAAATTTGATCCCTAGTACCACATGGCCCCCAGAGCACTGCCAGGTGTAGCCCTCGTGGGCCTCAGCTCTACTGGACTCCAGCAGCATTGCACCACTGGCCCAGACCTTTAATTGCCCGGTTCCAGTTTCAGTGGACTTGAAACGCCCTGCTGTTTTCCAGACATTCCATATGTCTATAATTGTTTTGGGTAGTGTGGCTTCCCTAGCAGTGCTCAAGGAACACAGGGATTGCTCCCTCCATTACTCAGCCTGGTTATAAGGGTCTAACTCTTGAGTGCTTGTGTTCAATGATGTTCGGAGGCCACCAGGGCCTCCCTGGCACTCCCTGGTGATGTCTGGAGTGCTACCAGGCATCCACCCAGTGGTGCTTGGGGGTACTGTGATGTAAGGGATTGAACTTGAGGTCTTGCAAATGCAAAGCACACATTTCAGCACTCTGAGTTATCTCCTTGGCTCTATTCAGTTATTTCTTTTGAAGAGGGATTTGGATTGTGGGGACTGACTAGCACTTGCCACACTTATATATCTGACAGAGTGGGGAAGCAGAGCTGGGTGAGGTGTGGGGGGTTGGGGGGAAAAGGAGGGAGGGCTGGGGTGGGGAGGGGTGGCTATGCGGCCATGCAGAGCTAGGGACTGAACTCAGGGCACCTATCCAACCCTTTGAGTTATCTCCCCAGCAGCTCTACTTTACTTTTTGACAAAGGAAAAAGAACTAATTACTCGAATGCAAAAATATGGGAAGGCAAGTCTATAGGACACAAATTATTGGTACAGAATGGCACACCTGGCAGTGTAGCTCCTGGCAGTGCTCAGGGGACCTTGCTGAGGTGAGGATCAAACTTAGACCTCCACCATGCACAGCATGAACGCAGCCCATTGGGCTTTTCTCTCACACCCTCTTTTACTTTCCTAAGGGAATATTTAGTTTATATATTTTAATATTTCCTTTTGAAAAAAGGCATTTAAACTTCTTATTCCTCTGAAAACCATTTTCACTAAGATTCATAGACCACAGAATAAATATTCTCTCTCTCTTTTTTTTCTTTCAGTAATTCCTAGTTTTGTTTTGTTTTTTTTTTGTTTTGTTTTGTTTTTCTGGCCATAGCTGTGATCAGGGCCAACTCACGGCTCTGCAGTCAGGAATCACTCCTGGCAGGCTCAAAGAATCAAGTTGGGTGCTAGGGATTAAACCTGGGCAAGCCACATACAGTGCATCCACTTTACCCTCTGTACTATCTCTCCAACCCTAATATTTCTTAATTTTTCTTACATTAATTTTCTTAAGATTAGGGCAGAGACCTGTTTTGCCTATGGTCACAAGTTCAAATGACCAGTGTTGCCACATCAATGAGCACTATTTTGAAGCTCTGCTGACTGGGAACCCTGGTGCCTGTCCATGATTCTGGCCACATTGCAGCAAGGAATGACAGTGAGCACCGCAGAGGAGTACAAATCCCAGCAAACTCTGCAACTAAAAAGGAGATGTGGAGGCACCCTAGCAAGCCAGGAGGTGCAAGCCCTGGCAAGTCATGTATGAGCACTGCAGATCCCAGTGAGCACCATGACTCATAACATGCAGGATTCTTCTATGTTTATTTGGGCCTCACCTGGTGATATTCAGGGGTTACTCTGTGCTCAGGGCTCACCCCTGGGGACCATATGGGATGCCGGAAATCAAACCCAGGTCGGCCTCTTGCAAGGCAAATGCCCTACCCACTGTATTGTCACTCCAGACCTAATAACTTGCAGCCTTCGACTAAGCATTGGAAAAGAAGAAATAAAACTATAATTCTGCAGGTGACATAATAAACAGGAAATCTTAAAATCTCCACTTGAAAACTATTAGGAATACTAAAACAATCCGGCAAAGTGGTAGGCTACAAAATTAGTATACCAAATTCGATTGCAGTGTCCAGGTAGATAGTACAGAGATTAATTTGATTGCCTTGCATGTGGCTAGTTCCTTAGCACATGGTTCCTTTAGCATTGCCAGGAGTGATACCTGAGCACAGAATCAGGAGTGAACTCGAAGCATCACTGGGTGTGGTCCCCAAACAAAGAGTGTTTCAGGAGCCCAGAGGGATGGCTCAGTGGCTTTGAACCCCTGTCTTACACTTTTATGGTCTAAGTCTAATTAGAAATCTGACCACGTGCACCAACTACAATCCTGAAAGCTCTGCCGTCTCTGACCCCAGGGCCGCAGATGCTTTGGGGCCACACTGCAGCCAGGTGTGCTAATGTCTCACAAAGGTTCACAATCACCAGTGAGCACCACAACTGAAAAAGGAACAAGATGTTTGAACACCATGGCCAGGAGGTAGGATCTCTGGGAAACACTTGTGTGAGCAAGTCCCCCAGGTGCACTGCATGAGCCACACAGCTAAAGAAAGCCGCTCCTAGCTGGCATTGCAGCTGAGTGTGTGGGCACCACGACCTGATGTTCCGTAACCCTTAGCAAGCATCAGGACCAGATGTGTGGGTACCCATTACCACCCCCACACAATGACAAGGGGGAGAAAACATTACAGTTTTTTAAAATAAGTAAAATTTAAAAGTTTGTCCCTCAGATCTGTTGCATGTCTAACTGCAAACAGAAAACAAAACAAAACAAAACCAATCAAGAAAACAATCCCATCTGCATTGCATCTTTTAAAAGTTTTGGAATCAATTGAAGAGAGGAGGTGAAAGACTTTACGTTGACAACTCTGTCTCTATTAAAAGAAATAGAAGACACAGGAGCTGTGAGAATAGCATGTGATCAAGTTTTGGAAGAATAAGCATGATTAACACAACCATCCTATTCAAAGCATTCTATGGATTTAGTGCAGTCTCTGTCAAAATGCCCATGGCAGGCAACCTAGAGCTAGGATAGGGAATAAGGCATTTGCCTTACCTGCAGTTGGGCCTGGTTCTATCTGAGCAGTGCCAGAAGTGATCCCTGAGCACAGAACCAAGCATAAACCCTGAGCACTGCCAGGTGTGGCCCCCAAACCAAGCCAAACAATTCTCATGGCATTCTTCCAGGAAATAGAGCAAGCATTACTGAAATTTGTATAGAACCGTAAGAGATTTCAAATTTCCAAAATAATCCCAATAAATAAAAAAACAACAGAGGCATCATGTTTCCTGATTTCTAACTACACCACACAGGTAGTAATCATAAATTTTATAGATCTGAAATAAAAAGTTCTATCAGTGAAATAGAACTGAGAGTCTGGAATTAAAGCCTCATGTAGATGGACAGTTAATATGCAACCAAAGAGGCCAAGAGCAATAAAATGGAGAAAGTCTCTTCAACAAATCATGTTGGAAAAACTTGATAGAAACATGCCAAAGAATAAAACTGGATCATATTGCATGGCATGCATAAAAGTTAACTCAATATGTATTAGAGACTTGGATATCAGATCCCAAACCATAAATACATTTGACAAAAACCCAAGCAAATCACTCCATGTAACGGACTTTAGTGATGTCTTTAGGAATTACACTCCCACAGCAAGGGAAACAAAAACAAAAAAAAATGGGGGGTTATATGAAATCAAAAAGCTTCTTCACAGTGAAAAGAACTATCATTAATACAAAAAAAAGGACTGGTGCCGGAGTGATAGTACAGCCGTAGAATGCTTGCCTTGCATGCAGTTGACCCAGGTTCAGTTCCCAACACCATATATGGTCCTGGGCCCAAGCACCTCCAGGAGTGATCCCTGAGCACAGAGCCAGAGATAAGCACCGTAGAGTACAGCCCCCAAACAAAATAAACAAAAAGACATCCCACTAAAGGGGACAAAAGGTTTACATACCATACATTTGACAAAGACCAATATCAAAGAAATATAAAACACTCAAAAAAGTCAGCAACAGCAATAATAAAACAAACAAAATGGTCCAAAAATGGGGAGAATAACTAAACAGGCATTTCCTCAAATAAGACATGCAGAGAGCCAAAGGGCTTATGAAGAAGTGTTTGTTATCACTGTTTATCAGGGAAAGGCAAAACAAAGTAACGCTGAGCTGTTACCTGACTCCTGAAAGCAGGGTCTATCTCCAGAAGGCCAGAAACAACCAGTAATGGCAGGGTGTGGAGGAAATGGGGCCTCCTCCACTGTTGGTGGGAAAATCAGTCCATCTGTCCTCTATGGAAAGAGGCCAGTGTGGTGAATTCTTACGGTATTAAGGATAGATTTAGCTTTATTTATGATCCAGTTGTTCCACTCCTACAGGTCTATTTCAAGTATACAAAAATACCAGTTTGAAAAGCTGTGCACACCAATGTTTGTTGCAGCTGTATTAACAGTAGCTAGATTTGGAGGCAGCCCTCCAAATGCCCAACAGCAGATGACCTATTGCCATTCATGATCGAATGAATGGAACTGTAAGGGGTCAGTTAAGCATAACTATTCAGAAGTAAAAAGACAAATATTACAGGTGATTTCACTCATCTGTGGCAAATAGAGAAGCAAAACAAGAAATGAGAACGAGCTAAACTATTGGACTCCAGTAATGGAACTGAGATTATCGGAGAGAGAGGCAGGAGGAGCCTAATGGACTGTGGTGGAGGGAAATAGGATGTTGGTGATGTGTGGTGCATGGTAAGATACACTTAGAAAAGGGCTAAAATTGTACCCCTAAAACATAAACTGTCATGTAAACCAATATCACCTCGATAAAAAGAATAATGACGAAAAAGCAGTATTCTTCAAGTTACTAGAATTTAGTAAAAATGCAGATTCCTGGGTCCGACTTCCAGAATTTCTGGTTTTGTGGATCTTATGTAGTCCAGGGATCTCATTAGATAAACAACTCAAGTGTTTTGGTGCATGACTTCTAAGAACAGCACTTCAAGAACCACTGACTTAAAGCAAAAAAGAGATTTTGTAATTTCAGGTCACTGGAGTTCAGTGAAAACTAAAGACCTAGATGGTTAGTCAGTAAAAATGTTTCTCTTCTTTCCTTTTCTTTTCTTTCCCTTCCCTTCCCTTCCCTTCCCTTCCCTTCCCTTCCCTTTTTCCTTCTTTCCTTCCCTATCTTTCTTTTTCATTTTTTCTTTTTATTTTGCTTTTTTGGTCACAACCGGCGATGTACAGGGGTTACTTCTGGCTCATGCACTCAGGAATTACTCCTGGCAGTGCTCAGGGGATCATATGGGATGCTGGGAATCGAATCCGGGTTGGCCACATGCAAGGCAAACGCCCTACCTGCTGTGCTATCTCTTCAGCCCGCCTGCTTGCTTGCTTGCTTGCTTGCTTGCTTGCTTGCTTCCTTCCTTCCTTCCTTCCTTCCTTCCCTCCCTCCCTCCCTCCCTCCCTCCCTCCCTTCCTTTCTTCCTTCCTTCCTTTTCTTTCTTCCTCCCTCCCTCGCCTCCCTCCCTCCCTCCCCTCCCCTCCCCTCCCCTCCCCTCCCCTCCCTCCCTCCCTCTCTCCCTCCCTCCCTCCCTCCCTCCCTCCCTTCCTTCCTTCCTCTCTTTCTTTTTTTCTTTCTCCCTTTCTCTCTTCCTTTCTCTTCTTTTCTCTTCCTTTCCTTTGTTTTGGGTCACACACAGCTGTGCTCCAGGTTTACTCTTAGAAGGGCAGTGGCCACTCCTGGCTCGTTGCTGCTTCCTAGGGTTCTTGAGGGGATCATCTGGCGCTGAGAATCAAACCTGGACCTTAGCTTCCAAAGCATATGCTCAGTCCACTAAGCATTCCAGCACCCTTTTCCGTTTTCCTTTTAAATATAAGTTCTCATCATTGAAAGCATTCTTAGTGGTCAAAATGAGATTTAAGAGAGCTAAATTACCCTGGATTCAGTAAACAAACTTCTAATGTTCCACATGTTTAGAACATTGAAACTTATAGGATTTCTGGAGACACATGATAAATCCTAAAAGAAATGAAACAAAAATGCTAAGAATCCAAAGAAGTTTTTTAAAAAATCATGGGGAGGGGGAGAAGTAGGAACACAGTATATGAAAAAGTATATTTCTGTGGGTAAGCAACTAAAAATATGGTGACTTACAAGAATGTATTTGTGCAAAATCTTTGACAGTCATGTATCCGAGCCACATTTTTCTCTAGAAAACACAACTTGGGGTGAGAAAGTTAGTATAGCTGGTACAGTGTTTGCCTTGTACACAGCTGGCCAGGGTTCAATCTCTGGTGTTCCATATGATTCCCCAAGTACTACCAGGAGTGATTCCTGAGTGCAGGGCCAGAAATAACCCCTGAGCAGCACCAGATGTGGCAAAAAAAAAGACAATAACTTGGAAAAAAAAAAAAAAAACTAAAACTTGTGCACCAGGAAGCTATGCTTCAATACTAATAGAATCACAAATTCTAACTCCAGGAGAATTAGGAAAATTCTGTATCTCCAACAGGATTCTTTAAATATCCCCAATTATAATCAGGCATTTGCAGTATAAAATGGACAATGAAAAACGCAAACCAATGTTAATTGTTAATTGTTATTTCTTCCCATTTCTTCCCATTCCCTATCAGCTCTTTCAAAATGAACTAAGGCCTTGATTCCCCTCTACCTGTATGTTTCCACTCCCCCCACCCCCCATTCGTCCTTTGAGGTCAGTTAGGAAAGGTGAAAAGTTATGATAATAATGTTGGGGGGTTTTTTCTTCTCATTCTCCATTTGCCTTTTAATTATTTTGCTGGGCTGGTAGGGCCTAAATCGGTACTGTAAACTATTCCATTTTAAACTTAATAATTCAGTAACCCGTGTGTTCCCAGCAGCACTGCCCTTAGGGAATCCCCGGGGCCACACGGGTGCAGTTTCTGGAGAGCCACAGCCCTTTGTGTTCCAGCACCACAAGGAAAGATGACTCCCAGGCATCACAACAACAGAGGGGAGGGAAAGGGAAACCCACCACCAAACTGTCCTCTCTGCAGAGAAACATCCCACGGGGGACTTGCTTATCAAGAAACTGGAGAATAGAGAAACTCTTTCTTTCCCATAAACCAGAATTGTTAACTTCTTTCCACCTAGTTGGGTTTTTTTTTTTCTTTCTTCAGGTTGAACTAGCAGTGAGTGCCATGGTGATTAGTGTTTGTCATTTAAAGTCTGCTTTAGTAATTTAAGGTATTTCACTTCCTGCTGGGCAACCTTTAGGAAATTAATAGAAACAAACCGAGTACCAGAATGTTTAGGGTAGCCTTGTTAATGATCAGAGAAGACTAGAAGTAAGAACGCATATAAATGATGTCATTTTGTTAAAATACAAGCCATTAAAGAAGAAAAAAAAGAGAGAAATGTGTTGTTAGGAAAGGATCTTCGAGATACACTAGAAAGGGAAAAACATGATGCAGAACAAATATATTTATTGTAAGACAACATGTAAGACCATATGTTTGTGTGTAGATAAATTTATAGTCCACGTATATATTATGCCCCTCTCGGAGAGCCCGGCAAGCTACCAAGAGTATCTCACCCGTACGGCAGAGCCTGGCAAGCTCCCCGTGACGTATTCGATATGCCAGACACAGTAACAACAAAGTCTCCAATGGAGATGTTACTGGGCCCGCTCGAGCAAATCGATGAACAACGGGAGGACAGTGATATATATATATATTATACACACATATTCATGGATACTTATATTGGTATAGATAGAAATTTTCTCAAAGGATCATTTAGAAAGTGATAGTAGGTATAACCTTTGACTGGTGGAAGTGGAGTGGGGAAACTTACTTTCTATTTTATTGTCCTGGATTCTATACAGAAGTTTTCTTTGTTTTGCACTTACAATTTTTTTAAAGGATGATCTTTAAAATTCATTAAGACTTAAAATTAGAGGATGACCTTGCTACTCTTTTATGCTTAGCTTCTCCTAGGTTTTCTCATCTTTCTGCTCCCCTGGGCCCCGCCTTCGCTCCGAGAATTTCTCATGCCCATCCACGTCTATTCAGGACTTGTCATCTTTGGAACAGTGATTGCAACAGTGCTTATGGGAGTGACTGAGAAACTGATTTTTTCCCTGTAAGTTGTACACCTAATAGACTTAAACCATAAGATGTTAAATACTTGTTCATTGGGGAAAGTACCTAGAAACGTAATGACTTTTGATGTTAACATAGATTTGAAAGTAACTATTTAAAGAATGTATTATACAAGTGTAAAGTATCACTTCTGGATTTTGTTTTTCGCTTTTTGGGTCACACCCGACAATGTTCAGGGGTAACTCCTGGCTTTGCACTCAGGAATTAACTCCTGGCTATACTGGGGGACCATATGGAACGCCGGGGATAAAATCTGGGTCAGCCACATACAAGGCAAACCCTATCCACTGTACTATCTTCTGGCCACTATAGCATTTCTAATGTTGGAAGAAGGGTAAAAAATGAACAGATTGTAACAGTCAGGTTTTTTTTGGGGGGGGCAGGGGTGGGGGGGGTGGGGAGTGGGGGAATTTACACTGATACCATCTCACTGTGCGTCTTGAGCATGAAATTCAAGAGTGCTTGGTAGGTTGTTGTATGGCCTTATTTGTGATTAGACGTCCTCTCTTCTTTTTTTTTTTTTTTTTTTTTATAGGAAAGCCCCTGCATACAGTTCTTTTCCACCTGAAGGCATTTTCACAAATGTTCTTGGCCTTCTGGTTCTGGTGTTCGGTGCCCTCATTTTCTGGATCGTCACTAGGCCTCAGTGGAAACGTCCTAAGGAACCAAATTCAGTCCTTCTTCGTTCAAACGGAGGTGCCGCAGAGGGAGCAGAGGGCTCCTTGGCAATCAACCTCAGCAATGCTGATAGGGCAGATTCTGAGTTAAACAGTGAAGCTGCAGCTCGGAAAAGAAACTTCACCCTGGATGAAACTGGCCAGAGATCCACCATGTAAAGTGTTGTAGAGATGTAAGCCTAGAAGGTTCCTAGAAAAACTGACTCTACAGCTTAACTTCTCCGACTGGGAGAGGTCAATGTTTGTTTTATTTTGTTATGTTTTAGTTCAGTTTGGTAACATTCAAGATTTACAAAAAAAAATTAAAAATAAAAAGAACAGATATTCTCAAAAACTCTACTCCAAAAAGACATGCACTCTCCTATAATCATTGCAACAATAGCCCAAATCTGGAAACAACTCAAGGGTCTAAGAACAGATAAACTTTGATACATGTACTAGTGGAATACCACTAGGCTATAAGAAATGAGAAAATCATGCAATTTGTTGCCACGAGGATGGAACTGGAGGGGATCTGCTGAGTGAAATCAACCAGAAGAGGGACAGAATAAGAAATGATGATCTCTCGGGTGTGGCATGTAAAGAAGCTGAGTAAGGGAATAACAAACGGGCCAAGGCAACAGAACCTAAGAACTGGTCTTTTTCTTACCTTGGCAGGGAGGTAGGTAGGGAGCAAAAGTTGAAGTGGGGATCCTGAGGTAGTAGTGGAGAAAGGGGTCACTGGTGGAGAAAATGTTTGTGGTGCTGATACATTGTATGCATGACTCTGTATCATTAATGGTATCCTAAATCACAACAAGCTCAGAGCATATTTATGTTGCCAGGCATCAAGGAAGGTAGACTCAAGTAAAGAATGTTTCTACCTACCTTTCTGCTACACCCACCTTGGCAACCAGCACTCTGGAAAATGCCTTGATCAGGTCACTCCTAAGCTCAGCACAGGCGTTGTGGGTCTGTCATCCTTCCCCTAGAGAAAAGAATTTCAGGAGAGCACTAAATAGTGAAGCAAGGTAGTTTTTATGGAATGAAACTTGCTTAGAAAGGTGTGTAGAGACAAAGAAGAAATATATGCCAAAGAGGGAATGGAGGACTCTTGCCTTGTGCACAACAGACCTGGGTTCAATCCCCGTATGATTTCCCTGACACTTCCAGGAGTGATCTCTGAGCCAGGAGTAAGCCCTGAGCACCACTGGGTGTGACCTAAAAACAAGAGACTGAGATGTCCAGTCTTCCCACTGCTGCCACTCCCTTCTCTTCAGCTGCTTTGAGCTTAGATTGTCCAGAGAAACCAAGGTTTCTGTTAGAGCATTTTGGTCCTGTGATTGGGCCACCGGCAATCAAAGAGATTGTTTCTGATAGGACTGGAAAGTAGTTTCTAAAACTTCTCTTAGTCCCAGGGCGTCAAAAAAAAAAAAAAAAACACCTCGGATTTGGGCTACTTTGCGAACAAAGTACTTTGCATAGATAGATTATATGCCTGGATGCTGGAGCAGCATACATTACTTTATGAACCTCAAAGAACTCTTGTCTCCAAGTTAATATTCTTATTTTTAAAAGTACTTACATGCACTTACTATGTACCTAATATTATTCTAAGCACTTTACAAATATTGCTCATTGCCCCAGAAACCTGATGCCTGGATACTGTTATCTGCCCTGTTTTTCAAATATGTGTTTGGAAGTTTGACGAGGTGAGTAACTTGCCACCTATGACCAAGGCTCCTTAGTGGGGGAGCAAAGGTTCACACCCAACAGGCTGGCTCCTCCATCTATCATTTGACCACTGCACTCATCTGGGTCCCCCCCACCCCCTGTTTATACTAATTTGTACCTTCTTTGACCCTCCCGTGGGTAAACCTCAGCAGCTGGATTATAGTATCATTGTTAAAGTGTGTTTCCTGGCTCTTTGTTCCAAGGTTCCCTCGTAACCAAAGACTCATCCATACCTGTACATAGGTCATAGGTATACTGTACCGCTGCCAAAAAGCTGCGACCCACATTGATGTACCTTTGCTCTGAAATGATGCCTTGGTGACTGAGAAAGATTTGTAGCTTTCAAGGTTAACCATTGTTATATCTGTTCTTAGAACCATTGGTGACTGAATAGCTTGGGGTTTGGAAGGAGGAAATCACTGTCTGAAGACCTGTTGTTGTTTTGAAACAATAGTGGGGGGAGAAAATTTGGGGGGATTTCTAGAGTTTCTGATTCCCCGTATTGAATTGCAACTCAGTAATGACAATTTTTGTGCACAGGAATCTCTGTTTAGGCTCTAAGCTGACTGAAATTAAAAATCTAGAGCAATGCCTGTGCTGACATGATACTTTTCATTTTGGGGATTGATTGGGAGGCGGGAGTGGGGGAGGTTCCCTGCAATTTTAAATTGAGAATGTTAATGTAAACACAACCTACTTTTTATGCCAAATATACTAAACATTGTTGGTGCTTAATGAATTGATTTCCTTTAAGCTTCTTGAATAACTATTTAAAGGATATCTTGCTGTAATACTGCATTCTTCTTGTTTAATTCTATTTCCAAAATTGGACAATAGTTTCAGAAGAGTCTCCAGTGCTTGGTCTAATGCCTGACACATAGTAGGCACAATTAAATTCAATATGAGTACCTCATGCTACATATTTTAGTGCTAAGAGGAAGGAGTAATTGTGTTGTTATGCAAACATATTTTGATAAATGGATATTTCATTACATAAAGGCGCACAAAAATTCCACAAGATTTTTTAGGGGGAGGACAGGTCAGTGACAACCCCAAGAATCGAAGCTGTCATTCTGTTTTGTGGAGGCCAAGAAAGAGGATATTAATGAAAAGTTAATTATGGATTCGACACAAGAATATTCTTTTCCATTGCAAAGTGTTTGAGCAGAACTTAGCTCTTTCATTTTCTCTTTTTCCTGGACTATTGTGAGGGTAATCTTACAGATATTAGAGGAAATTCTTTTCTTTTCCAACCTTTATGAACATTGTAAAAATATATCTAGAAAATCTTTCTTTTAATGGACTTTTTATTCTAATGATAATTGTACCTTTATCTTTCAAAAGTGGATATTTCCTTACCTTAAGTGTCTCTCCCCAAAATATCTTAGTAAAATCCCAGAAAAAGAATAGGGGAAAAGAAAGCCTAGGGTATCAATTCCAAGCAAGTGATTGAAATCTCTCCCAAATAATTATAGCTTATAACATCTTCAGAGAGAGAGAGAAAGAGAGAGTGAAAGAGAGACTGGCACGGTTTACCCCATAATCTAATTTCATGGAGAGGGTGGGGGTTGGGGTGTGCTTTATTTTAACACTCATCTAAATCAACACTAAGACCTTTGAGCAACTCAAATGAATATACTTTTTGAATAGTATCAGGAGAGCATACTTCCTATGCTGTTGAGTCTCCCTGAATCCTTCTAGAATTTTTTCCTGTGGTCTCATTTAAGCCTTGCTCGTTGGTAACCACACCTCAGATCTAAAAAACCAAAGAACAAAGAAGGGATTTGCATTTTTAAAAAACAACTGGTTTCTACTTTCTTAAAGGATTAAACAAAGGGAATGTCTTGTTTTTAATTAGGCACTTTGCCAGCCTGAGTTGGAAATTCCATTGCAGTACTGACCCAACTACGAGGTCTAAAAGTTCAAAGAAGTAAAACTTTATGCTCAATTTTGTTGCCCTGTGATGGGATTTTACTCCTTGTATGTCCCTTTTCAAGATAAATAGAATCCCATTACTGCTTTATCTTAGAATCACACACAGAAAAGTATAGAAGAAAGAAGACTTATTTTTTTCCCTTACAAGGTACCTGAAAACATGTAGATTTCTATGTTTAAAAATTGTCTTTTTATCTGAAAACAATTATGGGGGAGGGGATTAAATAGTTTGAATATGTTATAATTTTGTAGAAATTATGCATCTATATTTTCCTGACTTGTTTTTATATAGTAATAAAAGTTATTTTGGAAACTGGTGTATGTTATCAATTTTTCCAGGCTTAGAAGGTATAATGTTCAAAAATTTCTTTCCCTTGCTTTTTTTTTTAACTTGTTTGTCTTACTTTTGGTGCCAAGTATTGAATCAAAGGTCTCACACATGCAAGGCAAATGTTCCACTACTGAGTCACATCTTCCTTCCTTCCTTCCTTCCTTCCTTCCTTCCTTCCTTCCTTCCTTCCTCCCTCCCTCCCTCGCTCCCTCCCTCCTTTTTCTTCCTTCCTTTCCTTTTGTTTTTCCCTCTTCCTTTCTTCTTTGACACCCGGCAGTATTGAGGCTACTCCTGACTCAGTGCGTGGGGGCTACTCCCAGCTTGGTGCTCAGGAGACATTCAGTCCTGGGGATAAACCCAGTCTTCCTACATGCAAAGTCAAGATTGCATTCAGCCCTTGGAGTCTTCTCCCTGGACCAACAAGGAACTTTTCTTAAGTTTTTTTCCTCCTTTATTGAAAAGCCGTCAGATTTCTCTCTAGAGTGTACTCTGGTTATTATATTTTAGCTTTTATATTGCCACAAGGATCAGAGGATCATTTGGAAACTGTTATGGGACTGAACTAGAACTGTAGCCTGTAGCGTTGAAGGAGTGCATAGATGTGGATGTCCAGTACTGATACAGTTTAAGTGGGCAAAGCACAGATGAACTTTTTTTTTTATAATTTATTTATTTATTGAATCACTGTGGGAAAAGTTACAAAGCTTTCAGGTTTAGGTCTCAGTCATGCAAATATCAAACACATTTCCCTTTACCAATACTTATTTTTCACCACGAAGAACCCCAATAAACCCCCAACCCCCCCATCCCTCCCAATGCCTGTGAGGCAGATGAATTCTAGTTAATACTCGATCTATTTTGACTAGCTTCATTGTTTCTATAAAAGATGCACCATTATTATTTAGAGTTTACCCCCCCAAATCAGACATGCTGAAAAAGCATTGTGAAATGATTTGCTTTCTACAGCTGGGTTCAAGAATTAAATGATGTCTTGAATCACGGCCGCACGGTTTTGTATTTCTGCTATTTTACTTATTAACCCTGGAAGTATTTCTACTGAGAGTCAGATAATTAAGAGATTGGTTTCTGTGCTCTGGAGCCATGGCCGTGCCGGAGAGCCGCTCGTGGGGGGCAACTGGTGATCTCGGTAGGGCGTGAAGGATGAGCCGGGAATGCCCCCCTTCCCATGAGATTTTAGTCGCCCCGTCACCACCGGCTCATACCTGGCTTTCCATAAGGCTCCCAAGCGGCTGCCATCTTTCTTTCCAGAGGCCAGATGAACTTTTGAAAACACAAACTATTGTGAAATTCTATGGCATTTCTTGAGAAAGTACCTAATTCATCTGCCTGAGTTGTTTGTGTTTTACCCAAATAAGAAAAAGGATCATGAACATCAAGTCATAAGGGGGTGGGTCTTCCCAAGCAGTGTTAGGAGACCCTGGGGCTATTCCTTGGTATATTCAGCACTGTGCTAGGGCCACCAAGGCCATCTTGGCAGTGCTGGGACTTGGGGAGACATGCAATGCCAAAAACCAGACCCAGCTCTTTGAGTTATCCCTAACCTTACTTAACCTGACTTAACCAGTTACAGTTTGAAATTGCTTTTTTGTCTTATGGGAAATATTAATGATATTTTATGTTGTGTAGCTATAATAGCACCATATTACTCTACCTTCTGTTATGTAGTAAAGCTATAACACTGTGTGTGAATTTTTTTGGTTTGTTTGACTTTGGACTATACCCAGCAATGCTTAGGACTTACTACTTGCCCTTGCTCAGAGATCACTCCTGGCAGGGATCAAACCTGGATCAGCTGCATGCAAGGCAAGACTCATGCAAACTGTACTATCGCTCTGGCTCCTTGAGTTTTTATATTCATATAAATATCATATGACAGACATAGTATTTTTGTTTGTCTGAACTGGAGTGATAGCACAGCGGTAGGGCATTTGCCTTGTGCACACCCGGTTCCTCCGCCCCTCTCGGAGAGCCTTGCAAGCTACTGAGAGTATCTCGCCCACACAGCAAAGCCTGGCAAGCTACCCTTGATGTATTTAATATGCCAAACACAGTAACAACAAGTCTCATGATGGAGACGTTACTGGGCCCGCTCGAGCAAATCGATGAACAACGGGAGGAGCATGCTACCGTGCTACCGGGTTTGGAGCCACACCTGGTGCTCAGGACTTATTCCTGGATCTGTGCTCAGGGATCACTCCTGGTTAGACTCAGGGAACCACATGGGATTGCCAGGGATAGAACTTGAGTCAGCCATGGGCAAGGCAAGTGTCCTATCCACAGTACTATCAATCTGTCCACCTAAACATCATATTTTGTCAGTGATTTATGTGTCTTTCATCTTTCATGGTAGAGGGGCACACTCCAGGCAGAGTTCAGTCTGTTGTGTGACATGCTCAAGAATCACATCTGCTAGCGCTGGGGGGTCACCAGGGCTAAATCTAGTGGTGCTCAGGGATCAGACTCACTGCTAGCTGTTTGTTTCAGCACGTGAACTCTCCCCATTCCTGATTTGAATGATTCATTTCAGGGATACAGTATATTTCATTTCACATTGATTTGAATTGACATATATTTTGATACCATTGTGACTCAAACCCATACCAAATGATTTCACATTTTTTAGTATTGAATTTTCAGTCATACTAGATTTGTCCTAGCACCCACCTCCCATGCTTCTTGGTTCTCGAGAAGCTATTCCACTGACCATCCTATTACCTACACTTCTTGAGCCACAGCTGAGTAGATGAAGGCGGAAAACTTGTTCCCCAAGTCCAACCTTCCCATGACTGGACAGCACACTGCCAGTGGCCTGGCAATGAAAAGAGGATGTTCAACTTCATTTCATTTCAGATTGAAAATTGATAATTTCAGAGAATTTGGATTCTCCTCTTCTGGGAACTTGATCTGAGAAATACTTTATAAGTCAGTGAAAAAATTGATATTGAATGATCGTCTAGACAGGGGCCCGGAGGATTGCTTTATGGTTGGAAGCCTGCCTCATGTGCTAGGGGGAAAGGCAGTTTGAATGGAGAAAGGACCACTAAATCAATGATGGTTGGAGAGATCTCCTAGGATGGGAGATGTGTGCTGAAAGTAGATAAAGAACCAAACATGATGGCCTCTTGGTATCTCTATTGCAAACCATAATGCCTAAAAATAGAGAGAGAAAGAGAGAGTAAGAAAGAAAGTGCCTACCACAGAGGTAGAGGTTGGGGTTGGGTGGGGGTGACAGGAGGGGTACCGGAGCCGTTGGTAGTAGAAAATGTGCACTGGCGAAGGGACGGGTGTTCGATCATTGTATGACTGAAACTCAAGCATGAAAGCTTTGTAACTTTGTATCTCATAGTGATTCAGTTAAAAAAAAATTAAAACTAAAATGATTGTCTAGAGACAGGGCCCATGAGGGATTATCCAGACCAGGCATCAGAAAATAGCACAAAAGGAACCAGGTTTTATGTGAACCACAGCACAGTGGGTAGGGCGTTCGCCTTACAAGCGGCCAACATGGCCGACCCGAGTTCGATTCCTCCACCCCTCTCGGAGAGCCCGGCAAGCTACCGAGAGTATTCGATATGCCAGACACAGTAACAACAAAGTCTCCAATGGAGACGTTACTGGGCCCGCTCGAGCAAATCGACGATCAACGGGAGGGCCTTTATCTTACCTTACCTTACATTTCTGTTGTAACTGTTTCTCTTGTAATTATTTGGCGCTACCACTGCAATCAAAAGAGGCCTCAGAAAATAATGAATGTTATACCCCGGAGAGGCAAAAAAGTATAGTTGAAGCGACACCTGCATTTGTCTGTTCATTGCAGCACTGTTTACAATAGCTAGAATATGGGAAAAAAAAACCTGAGTACCCGAGAACAGATGACTGGTTAAAGAAACTTTGGTACATCTACACAATGGAGTACTATGTAGCTGTCAGAAAGGATGAAGTCACAAATTGAAATTTACAAACAAGTGGTACTACATGGAAAGTATCATGCTAAGTGAAATGAGTCAGAAAGAGAGGGACAGACATAGAAAGATTGCATTCATCTGGGAAACATAAAGTAACAAAATAGGAAACTAACACCCAAGAATAGCCAAGATAAATACCATGAGGTTTATTCCATGGCTTGGAGGCCAGCCACACACTCTAGGGGTAAAGGCAGCTCAGATAGAGAAGGGAGCACCAAATAAAGGGTGTTGGGAGTATCCTCCCAGGATGGGAGAAGTATGCTGAAAGTAGACTCTAGACCAAACATGATTGCCACTCAATGCATCTTTTGCAAACCACAGCATCCAAAACGAGAGAGAGAGAACAAAAGGGAGTGCCCTGCCACAGAGGTAGGGTGGGATGGGGGGATAAGGGGGGTGGGGAGGGATACTGGGATTAGTGATGGTGGATAATGGGCACTGGTGCAGGGATGGGTGCTTGATCATTGTATAACTGAAACCCAAGCACAAAAATTTGTAAGTCTACAACTGTACTGGTGTTTCACTAATAAAAAAAAAAAAGAAAGGAAAGAAAAGAATGAATGAGTATGACCACATTCCATGAAAGCCCTATGGACAAAAATAGGTGGCACCCACATTTGACCTACAGGCCAAACTCAGCCCATTTTGGGGTTTAAATGATAACAAAATAGGAAGTGTTTCCAATGTATGTTCTGAAGGCTTTTTGCATTTTCTCAGGGGCTTTGTTGGGGGTAAAAAGAAAAGCTTGGGGACTGGCGACAAAGTACAGGGGTTAAGATTCCAAGCACTGGGTCCGGAGAGATAGCATAGCAGGCAAGGTGCTTGCCTTGCATAAAGCCAATCTGGGTTCCATCCTCAGCAAAACTGAGCACTTCCAGGAATGATTCCTGAGTACAGAACCAGGTGCAACCCCTGAGCACCACCAGATATGGCCCCAAAACAAAATTAAAAAAAAAAAGGTTCCAACCAACCATCTAAGGCTAAAAGACCCAGAGAAGGAGGTGCCTCAGGGACAGAGCATTTGCCTTTTATGTGGGAGGCCCTGGATTCAATTCCTGGTGTTGCAGATAATAATAACTTGAACAAATAATAATCACAATAAAAGTAATAACAAATAAAAGAGTCAAGCAGGAAAGTCAGCTACTGTTTGTTTCAAGATAGTTTATTTTTGAATCTGAACAATGTACCAAGATAAACATTCAAATGAGGGGAACCGGAGAGATAGTAGAGTGGGTAGTGTGCTGCCTTGCCTGTGGCCAACCTGGGTTCAATCCCTGGCACACAGTACAATCCCTGGTTCCTGAGTACAGAGCCAGGAAGAAGTCTTGAGCACAGCTGGGTATGGTTCAAAACAAAATAAAAACCAAAAACGTTCCAATGACTAATGAATTAACCTTAAATATTGAAGTTAGAACCCAGTGGAAAGGCAAAACATGCATTCCTGAACTTTGAGCTATCTTTCTTATCTCTCCAGCTCTCAGAGAGCTTTAACATTTTTTTCTCCCATTATTTTCAGTTTTTATTCGTGGAAGGTTTTCTTCAATAGAATCTATCCCTCTATTCCCAGAAATCAGGCCTTTTTTTTTATTGCTCATATGCAGTGTGACTCTGAAAGACATAGACTATCACACAAAACAGGACTTTTCTGCCTTTCAAATCTGAAGACTAGAGCCTGGCTGCAGTTAATGGTGACGTATTTTCCTTTTTTTTTCCCCCATTAATTTCTGTGGACAAATATTGGCCTTTGGAAAGGCAACTGAAAACCATGGATAGAGCATTTGACTAACTTATTTTAGCTAAAGAAGAGTAGTTGTTGTTGTTTATTTGTTTTGTCTTTACTGAAAGAGCTGCAGGATAACTGCTTGGCTTTGGGGAAAGCAAATCAGCTAAAAACTTTACTGAAGCTGTTTTTTTTTTTTTAAATTAAATCACCATGAGATACAATTACAAGCTTTCATATTTGGGTTACAAAAATTACACAATGATCAAACACCCATCCCTCCACCAATGCACATTCCCCATCACCAATCTCCTCAGTATACCCCCCCATTTCCCACCATCCCCCTGCCTCCATGGCAGACAATTTCCCTCTCTACTTTTGGGTATTATGGTTTTCAACACAGACACTGAGAGGTTATCATGTTTGGTCCTTTATCTACTTTCAGCACACATCTCCCAACCCGACCTATGCCTCCAACCATCATTTTCTTAGTGATCCCTTCTCTGTTCCAGCTGCCTTCTCCCCGGCTAGTAAGACAGGCTTCCAACTATGGAGCAATCTTCCTGGACCTTGTGTCTACTGTCCTTGGTTGTCTTTACAACTTCTCGCCAGCAGACCTCACTCATTATCCACTTAGGTTTAATGTTTCCCTAATTAAATGCTGTAGCAAACATACCAGTGTTAAGTACCTTACAATTAAAGGTGAGTGTTTGACCTTCCTTATCAGGTAAGAATGGAGAGGGAACAGTGAGTGCTGTGATCTTCATTTAAACACCCTTCAGGGCCAGGGATATGGTACCAGGAATATGGCAAGCTGCATGGCATGCCCACCTGGTACCACATGGCCTCCCTGGGGTGGTCCTTCAGGGTCTGAGCAGCACCACACCCTCAGGTGTCCCATTGAACTGTCTACCTGATTGGATAAGAATTGCCAGGAGTGGGGGCCAGGGAGATGAGACAGAGGGGAGGGCACTTACCTTCACATAGCTCACCTGGGTTCAATCTCTAGCTCTGTATATGGTCCCTCGAGCCCAGTCAGGGTGATAGAGGAGCACTGAGCCAGGAATAAGCCCTGAGCAGTGCTGGGTATGGTCCTAAACTCTCCTCTCCCCATAAAATAAAAACAAAAATAAATTGGAGTATATGGAACAAGTGATCCTTAGTGATTACAACCTTAAACCAAAAGTCCTTCCTTGCACTCTTTTCATATTCTAAATTTCTTTTCTTAAAGGGTTCTGGAATGCCTCAATGAATTTCACTGAAGAACCGTTACGCATTGAAGTTACTTAGCTGCACAAATAAGATTTTTCTTAATCTAAGGACCAAAGCAATGGTATAGCGGGTGAGTGCTTGCAATGCATGCAGCAGACCCAGGTTGGATCCCTAGCACCCCATGTGGTCCCTTGAACCCCTCTGGGAGTGATCCCTGAGCACAGAGTAAGGAGTAGGCCCCATGTCCCCAGAAAATAAATGGAAGATTTCTTAATCTACAGAGAGACAGAGAAAGAGAAACAGAGAGAGAGAGAGAGAGAGAGAGAGAGAGAGAGAGAGTAAGCTATGGATTAGAATAGAGTCCACCTGGTTCAGAACAGTTCAGAGGAAGGGTGCAAGAGAAGAAACTGTGAGTCAGAACAATAGGAGGAAGTATAGATGATGGAGGAAAAGCCTAAGGCACAATAGTCCAATGTCTGTATTCCTCAATGTACAATTCATGATTCGTTTTAGGCAGCAACAACTGGGAATAAGGCTGGAGAAATAGCTCCAAGGGCCGGAACACATACTCTGTATGTGAGAGAACCAGGTTCGATTCACAGCACTGCCTGGGTACCTGAACACTGCCAGGAAGAACTCATGAGCACTCTACCAGGAGTGGCCCCCAAACTATATATATATATTTATATAAACAATGTTTATATATATACATAAACAATGCACATCCTGTTTCAGGGAGTTTGGGGTCAACTGAGGATTGATGCCAGATTTCCTGCTTCTGCACTCCGTGTACCTTTCTTTCAACCTGCAGCCCCTCCATGTTATATATATATGGCTGGAGCAATAACAAACTGAGTAGGGTGTTTGCCTTGCACGCAGCTGACCCAGGTTCGATTCCTCTGTCCCTCTCGGAGAGCCAGGCAAGCTACCGAGAGTATCCTGCCCGCACGGCAGAGCCTGGCAAGCTCCCTGTGATGTATTCGATATGCCCAAAACAGTAAGAACAAGTCTCACATGGAGATGTTACTGGTGCCCACTCGAGCAAGTCAATGAACAATGGGAGGACAGTGCTACAGTGATAAATTTGTGCGTGTTAAAGTTCTCAACAGTGTTTATAAAGAACTGAACAGTGTGTATGTGTCTGATATTTCTGCAAGACAGGGATACACACAAATAAGGTCTTTGAATATTGATAATGTGCATAATGATTAAGGCTAAAGCTTTTAAGAAATATGGGGAACATGAACCAAAATCAATAGAGACCTCTTTTCGTCTAGAAAATGACACAGACTAAACATTAACAAAAAGGACACAATGATGTCATGAAAAGTTATTGTTTGTCCTTCTCAAAGGAAATTTATTTATGTGACCAGGCATGGAATTTTATTAAAGGAATGTCAATTATAAACAGGTGGGAAAAATATTTGAAAAATCCCATGTAAAGTTATAACAAGTTTATAGAAAAAAATAAACGTGATAACTTGTTTAAGGTATCTAGATTGGAGATTGTTTCATGGCAACAGATAAATGTGTTGATGTATAAATATCTACTAGAGATAGCTGCATATCTTAATAAAATCTTGTCACAGTGACGCTACTTTTTGCATTATAAATTTTAATTCAGTTTTGGTTCCCTGCTTTATCATCGCCTTCTGAGACCTTCAATAAGTCAGTCATCTGAGCTTCAGTTTCTGCGACTATAAAATGGAAATGAAAACACTTACCTCTGGAAAATCATTTATGAAGATTATATAGTAACAAGGAAAAGGATGGTCTATTGTAGTTTATAAAACCTCGATTCAGATGATTACGACTGTAAAGATGTGCAGATGAGAAATAGATGGACTAGATTAGTGGATTCAAAAGTAATTTTTCCTTCAATATTCCAAATTTCTATAACATTATTTACTTTAGTCATGAAAAAAGTGGACAAGGCTTAATATTCAAGATACATTTCCAGTTCAGACTCTAGAAGGGGTTGGGCGTTGTTTCCTTCCCAGCTGTTAAAATCCTACCCAGGTCTCAGAAGAGGGAGCTCAGACAATGCACATCCTGTTTCAGGGAATTTGGGGTCAACTGAGGATTGATGCCAGATTTCCTGCTTCTGCCCTCCCTCCGTGTACCTTTCTTTCAACCTGCAGCCCCTCCGTGGTATTTGAATAACCAGCAGGGAACTTTCAGGCCTTGAGATCCAGGGAACTGGTGAAATGCCAGCTGGGTAGGAAACCGTCCTCCAGCTATTTCCTCTTCGCCAGGTGGAGCAGGTCGTCTTCTGAGTATGTGGTGGGTCCTACAAGACCCAAAGGCAAGTATCAGTATGAAAGGGAGACCCAAAGAACACACAGATACGTGAAAACCAAAGCGGAGACTGGAGTTCTGGAGCCATAAATCAAGCCATGCTAGAAGCCACCAGAAGACGCCAAGAGAGAAAATGATTCTACCTTTGCGCCCGTGGAGCATGTGTGCATCTTGATTTCTGAGTTCCCCACGGCCACCAGAAAATACATTCCTACTGTTTTAAGCCACTACATTTTTGGTCATTGGTTCTGGCAGCCTTAGGAAACTAACTTGATGACTGAATCTCACAGTCCTAACATAGAATTCGAATTTTTTTAAACGTTTAAAAATGTAAATGTCGATATTTAGCATTGTTTAGAAATATGAATGTATTGATAAGCACCTAGAGAAACAAAAGAGAATGACAACAACCAAAGTTGGGGGGGAGTGAGCCCCATAAAGTAATGGATAGAAAAGAATAAACTGTGGGTGTCAAAAGCATCCACTGCAGAGATAATATAGTTCGGTAATTCCTTGTTTGATAATTTCACTGCTTTGTAAGCTGTGTGGGAGGGTCAGGAAGATCTATATCATATTTTATGCCATTGTGTAGGACTCAACTGTTTAATAGTCATCGCATTTAAAATTTTAATTTTTTTTTCTGTGCTGGAGAGCTAATCCAGAAACCTCACACACGCAAGGTAGGTGCTGTACCTTTGAGCTACATCCCTGGCTTCTAAATGGAAAGGATTTTTGTTTTGTTTTTGTGCTATACCCAGAGGTGTTCAGGGGCTACTCTTGTTAGTGCTTGAGAGCCAGGATTCAAACTGGGGTCATAGCCACAGACTCATGCCAAGAAAGTGCCTTAGCCTTTATACCATCTCCCAGGTCTGTCGCTGTCACTGTCCTCCCGTTGTTCATCAGTTTGCTCAAGTGGGCCCAGTAGCGTCTCCATTGTGAGACTTGTCGTTACTGTGTTTGGCATATCGAATATGTCATGGGTAGCTTGTCAGGCTCTGCCGTGTGGGCGAGATACTCTCGGTAGCTTGCCGGGCACTCCGAGAGGGGCGGAGAAATTGAACCTGGCTCGACCAGGCCAGCCACGCGCAAGGCAAACGCCCTACCGCTGTGCTATCACTCTAGCTCCCTCTCCAGTCTAAATATATATATATTTAATTTGGCAGGAGGAGGGGGAAGGATTTGAGGTACATCTAGTGATGCTCAGGGGTTACTCCTGGCTCTGCACTTAGGAGAATTACTCCTGGCACTGCTCCAGGGACCATATGGATGCTGGGGATGGAACCTGGGTCAGCTGCATGCAAGGCAAACGCCCTACCCACTGCACTACTCTCTCTAGCCCTAAAAAAAAATTAAAATTAAAATTAAAAAATTAAAGGACAGGAAGTGGCTAGGAGAGGCTCCGAGGCCAAAACACCTGGTTGGCAAGCATGAGCCCCGGGTTTGATCCCCAGGAAAGCCTCTGCTGTCTGTGGTCCCCAGTGCTAAAATGGATTTCTGGCCAGATCACAGCCAGGTGTGGGCATGTTTCCTTCCCCAAGAGCAGTTGTGCAAACAACATTACGAAAAGGAGCGGGACCCCCAGGGAGCGCCATCACCAATTGTGCAAGCTCCATGGTCAGACACGTGTGTGACCTTGGGTCATCACCCAGCAGCATCCAGAGGGGCAGAACAAGAAGAGATAACATTAAGCAAGACAGAAAGAAGGCTGATAATCTTCTGAGGTGTGGACTTCATTTTTGAATAATCCACAAGCTTTCAAATGTCAGCCCGAACAACATGATCTGGTGCATATATATGTGCTGACACTTAATAAGCAGGTGAAAAATCACTTTGTTAATATTCAGTACTCTGGTGTCATTTATAAATAATTCCAATAGTAACCTTTTTCATCGGGAAAACACCTGTACAGTGCCAACTCTGATTACTCCCTGTGGATATTGCTAGGCTAAAAATTAATATATCATACTTTCCAGAATGACAGACTGTGGGCTGGAATAAGAGAAAACAGTAATTTATAAGATGGAGTAATTACTGGAGGATCCAGGTACTATTTACAGACTTTCTTCTTTGTTCTCAAGCCAACAAAATTATGGAGTCCACATTCCCAGAGTCCTTTATTAGCCGTAATCTTAGGTTGTCTATCAAAAACAATAGTGTTGTGGATTAATAAACACCACAAACCCATAATAAACCGCACCGGCCCTTGTTCTGCCCACGTAATAAGAGAGTTCGGTTGGAGCATTAGCCAGTGTGACTGACTAGCTGGACTGTCCAGCATTTGCCCTCTCGCTGGCTGCGGTATCTAGAATTTCCACCAGGTGGCAGCAACTCCACAGCTGCCAACCAGTGGCCTCCAAGGAAGCCATTGGACTCAGGCGACCATGGACTATTCTGAAACGGCCCCCCCTTTACCCGCCCCCCCCCCCCCCCCGCCCCTGGGCCAACAGCTTGGTAACGGTTCAGCAGTCAGATTCAGCTGTTCCTTTACAAACTAGGATTTAGAAAGACATCCGAACTATGATTAATGGAAAGGCAACAATGACTTGATATCTGACTTAAGAGTATATATCTTGTTTGGTCTCTTTAAAAAAAAAAAATTACCCCCGCTTTTTTTTTCTTTTAAAATAAAAAAAAAATACGTATTTTTTTTATTCTGTTTCCCAAAAGTGCATTAAATATAGTTAACTCTTAGTAATAAGATATGCGATTACATTGGAAAGGTTTGATGAAAATCATCAATACATGGTCAGAGAAGAGTTTTCAAACAATCAACATTTTATAAAGGGCAGAATGGTTCTGGTCATCTCTTCTTGTGAGTCATTATTGCTGAAACCGAGGTTCAACTGGGAAGTTTCAGAGACAGTCTCCCGTCTGAATCCTCTAACACTGCCAAATTTGGAAGCTCTGAATCCTTGAGCTCCACGAGACCCCTACATGATGATTAGAGCGTATCCTTAGAAATTTCTGAGCTGAGGCTGAATAACTTTCGAGATAAATGAAGATTCTCTTGCATTTCTCAGATGTAAATATGCTCAGCATGCCTGAGGCCTATAGAGAAAAAGCCATAAGCTGGGAGAGGCTTTCACTGAACATTATAGAGACAAAGAGTACAGAATTTGAAGTCTGGAGAACAACCATTTAAACCCTTTCTCTCAGGAGCTGTGGGATTTGGGCTGTCTCTTCTCTACAATGAGCCTAAAAATACCCCTCCACTGATTTTCTGAGCTTTCATGAAGTTGAATAAATAATCTAGGTATTCGATTAATACAACAGTTAAATAAATGGGAGAGAACTTTAAAAACTTTACTTTTGTAAATATCATAAAACCATAAATAAATAATAAAATAAAATAAAAGGCCCTCCCGTTGATCGTCGATTTGCTCGAGCGGGCCCAGTAACGTCTCCATTGGAGACTTTGTTGTTACTGTGTCTGGCATATCGAATACTCTCGGTAGCTTGCCGGGCTCTCCGAGAGGGGCGGAGGAATCGAACTCGGGTCGGCCATGTTGGCCGCTTGTAAGGCGAACGCCCTACCCGCTGTGCTATCGCTCGGATTTTGAAATAAAAAACAGATAGTAATGGGTTTAGGAAAAAAAGATCTCTATCTTTCCATCTGTACAGAACAGTGGTTCTTAATTCTGGGGAAGTTTAGAAAATTCCTGAAAACTCAATATAATTTTCAGATTTAGGACTGAGATCAAAGTTTTTGATTCATTTTAAATTGGCTGGTGCTAGGTTGTAAGATAGGAGTCTATGGTTTGGGGGGTGTTTTTTTTTTTTCATTTCGTGGCATTATTTTATTATTGTTATTTTAAAATTCTTTTTTTTTTAATTTATTTATTGAATCACTGTGGGAAAGGTTACAAAGCTTTCAGGTTTATGTCTCAGTCATGCAAATATCAAACACATTTCCCTTTACCAATACTTATTTTTTACCATGAAGAACCCCAATAAAACCCCTCCCCCCACCCCTCCCCGTCCCTGTGAGGCAGATGAATTCTAGTTAACACTCTATCTGCTTTGATTAGATTCATTGTTTCAATAAAAGATTCACCACTATTATTTAGAGTTTACCCCCCCCCCCCCAAATCAGACATGCTGAAAAAGCATTGTGAAGTGATTTGCTTACTACGGCTGGGTTCAAGAATTAAATGTTGGTTTTGGATTTCTGCTCTTTTACCTATTGACCCTGGAAGTATTTCTACTGAAAGTCAGATAGTTAAGAAATTGGTTTCTGTGTTCTGGAGTCCTGGCCGTGCTGGAGAGCCGCTCGCGGGGGGCAACCGGTGGCCTCGGTAGGGCGTGAAGGGCGGAGCGAAACGCCCCCCTTCCCATGAGGTTTTAGTCGCCCCCACACTCCCGGCTCATACCTGCTGTCCACAAGGCTCCCATGTGGCCGCCATCTTTCTTTCCAGAGAGGAGAGGGCGAATGGGGCAACACCCCATGTTTTTTTCTTTGCTTGAGGGTTTTTTTTTTTTTGCATGTGATTGAGCCATTTTCCCAGCACCCTTCGTTGAAGAGAGTTTCCTTGCTCCACTTTATACTCTGCTCCTTTGTCAAAGATTAGTAGCCCATATTAGCAGCTCATACATCTGAGGATCCGTCTCTTACCTCACAATTGGATCATATTTGTCTTAGAATCTCTCTTTATTCCAGTACCACATTGTTTTATTGTAACTTCATAGTATAAAAGAGACAGATCCTCAGATATATGGGCTGCTAATCTTTTATTTCGTTTAGTAGTGATTTTTAGTTTTCTTTATATAAGCCTTTCACATCTTTTGTTCAGTTGATTTCCAGGTACTTAATTTTTGAATCAAGAAATATCTTTAATGAGTCAATGCCACAGACCAAACAAATAGAATAGGAACTTAAAAACATGGGACGACATCAAATTAAGAAGCTTCTATACTGCAAAAGAAAAAATGACAGAATAGAAACTCCACAGACTGGGAGAAAATACTTGCCAACTACTCACCCGACAAAGGGTTGAAATATACAAATGGATGAAGCACTTGTGAAACTTAACAAGAAAAAACAATCAACCCCATCAAAAACGGAGGAAGAGAGGAACAGAAACTTCCTCAAAGAAGAGTACAGATTACAAATAGTATATGAAAATTGCTCTGCATCCCTTATCATCAAGATAATTTACTTGAGCGGGCACCAGTAATGTCTCTATTTGTCCCAGTCCTGAGATTTTAGCAGCCTCTCGTTACTCATCTTTCCCAACAATTGGAGGCTCTTTCAGGGTCAGGGGAATGAGACCCGTAATAGTTACTAGTTTTGGCATATCGAATATGACACAGGTAGCTTGCCAGGCTCTGCCTGTATGGCAGAATACTCTCGGTAGCTTGCCGGGCATTCTGAGAGGGACTCCGCGCCAGTCAGTTTCCACTCGGGGCGCCCCAGAGGGGGCTGGGCAAAAGCCCTCCCCGCCCCAGGGGACCCAGCCTCAGCAGCAGACCTGCACTACCCAACAGCTGCCATGCTCCAGGCCACTTTCTGGACACATCATGGGACACTTCCTACCTATTATCCATAATTACCACACCATGTTTGATGGAGTTCAGACAGTAAGCAACAGATCATAGAGAGAAATATATATATATATATATATATATATATATATATCTCAGAATCATCAAGATAATAAAAACCAAAATATCAATGAGATAGCACCTCACATCAGTGAGATATCGCTTCACCTCAATGATACTGGCACACATTACAAGGAACAAAAACAACCAGTCCTGGTGTGGATGTGGGTAAAAGGAACTCTTACCCACTACTGGTGGGAAAGTCTGCGAGTTCAACATTTTGGGAAAACAACATGGGCACTTCTTTAAAAACTTAGAATTTAACTTTCATATGACTCAGTAGTTCATTGCTTGGTATCTACCCTAAAATCTATTCAGAGAAGACCGTGCAATTCACACTAGTCAAAATCTGGTAATACCTTCACAGTCCAACAACAGATGACTAGAATATATACTGCACTGCACTGTCCTCCCATTGTTCATAGGTTTTCTTAAGCGTGTCCAGTAACATCTCCACCATGAGACTTGTTACTGTGTTTGGCATATTAATACGTCACAGGTAGCTTGGCAGGCTTTGCCATGCGGCGAGACACTCTCGGTAGCTTGCCAAGCTCTCTGAGAGGGGCGGAGGAATCGAACCCAGCTCAGCCAGGCCGGCTGCGCACAAGGCAAACGCCCTACCACTGTGCTATTGCTTCAACCCCTATATGTAATATATATAGATATAGATATAGATATAGATATAGATATACACACACACACTATGTATGGGTAACACTATTTGCCTATGGTGGAAAAAAGATAGCATCAGGCAATTTGCTAGTACATTGATGGATCTTGAGGGTATCATGCTGAGTGAAGGCAGTTAGAATGAGAGGGACAGATACAGAATGATCACTCTCGTATGTGGGACAAAAAAGAAACACACTAAAAAAAAATAACACAAATGACCAAAAGTAACAGAGCCTGAGAACATTTTGTTTTTGCTTTTGGGCCACACTTGACAGTGCTCAGAGATTATTCCTAGCTCTGCACTCAGGGATCACTCCTGGCTTCGTGCTCAGGGAACCATAGGTGGTGCCAGGGATTGAAACCAGGCCAGTCATGTGCAAGGCAAGCATCTTACCCACTGTAAACTCTCTGCAGCCCACGTGGTATGGTATTTAATGGCTACCTTTAGTTATTAGATGCATCCTAATTTCATTAATCTCTTGTTGTTCCAGTTAGATTGTCTTTAATGGTCCATTTTTATAATAAGGTCCGAAAATTTCTTTGAAGAATTACTCTCCCCTTATTATTTACCCCTGACCCATCTGGGTGGGCCTTTAGATGAATCAACAGACAGCTCTTGGACATGCGGACACCCAGAACTGAGCTTCACAGCTCAGAGGTGATCTGCACAGCTGGATCTCTTAGCCAGTGCTATCCTTAGGGCAGCTCAAAAGTAGTTTTATACCCCTCAGATCAGTGGTTCTTCAAGTTTCATGTGCTCGGGAATCTATCAAAGGTAGAGCTTGTCAAATGCTGAGCAGGGCCAATGCTGCCTATCATTGGATGATTTAATACTGTGGACCTGGGGACCACATGTGAGTAGCAAGAACCAGATTAACATGCCCATGAAACAGGGTATACCTGTTTCCTGTGGAAACTTTTTAATGTGTAAAATACAAAGTGAATTCCTCAAAAAAAGGGATGCACTGCAAGTACTCTCTCCTTCAAACACTGTGATTATGCAGATCAGTTCATTTGGCTCTTGCTTTTGCAAAGAAAAATATATATATATATATATACATATATGTGTGTGCTCTTTATTTTTAGAGTTCTGTCTGACTTCCAGGTGCTTGTAGGCAGTTTTTATTTCAGTATTAATAATTATGAAAAAAGAGAAAATCCAAGCTTTTATGGCTGAGACTGTTGATATCATATAGATTCCAAATTTGAACAAAACCTAAATCTCCCTCCACCCACCCTCCCCTTCATCAGTTCATTTTAAGAATCTTTCCATTTCCAGGGTGGCTTATTTTGAAATTCTGAAGTGTGTAGTCATCGGTGGGGATTTCCAGGAGACATGACATTTTTTGTCCTCCCCCCAAAACTAAACAAATACTTCTCCATTTTTGTTTTAACAAGGTAATGCAACCCACCATTTACTTGGGATATTGACAACATTTGGCACAGGGACAACTTTTATTACAAAAGAACACATGCATGTTCATTGTAGGAAATTTGGACAAGTTAAAAGTAGAGAATAAAAATTATCCCTAAGTCCCACTGCCCAGAGATAATCACTGTTAATGATCTATCACAGACACCCACCAATACCTCAGCTCATTAGAAAAACTCTTACTTCCTCACTGCTTTACAAAATCTATTCCAAAACGCAAATCTCTCTCTTTTTTTTTAAAGACAAATCCTGTCCAATTTTTTGTTCTCATTTTCCTAGCAATTAGGCAGATTCAATTCCAGACTTTTTTTTTTCTGGAAAAAGGGAAGTGGGGGCCATACCCAGTGGTGCTTAGGGTACCCTGCAGTGTCTGAGACTGTGTGAACCCACTGCATGTAAAGCATGTACCAACCTCTGGACCCTCTTTGCACCCCCATCCCAAGACTCTCTTAAGATTTATTTCCTCTTCCCTCTCCATTCTGGGGCCACCCATATCCCAGCTCAGCTGCACAGATTTTCATACTTTGCTTTATGAGTTTCTCTCTTCTCTCTCTCTCTCTCTCTCTCTCTCTCTCTCTCTCTCTCTCTCTCTCTCATATTTCCTAATTAAACTATTTACTTCATTTAAAAAAGAGAACTATGTTTTTCTTTATAACTTTTGCCATTCATATTAAATATTTGTTAGAGAGAATTAAATAAAATCTCAAAGGTTATGATATATACATGCATGTTGGAATGATTCCACCTGTTTTACAAGTAGAAAGATCATTGCCGAATGAGTTCAAGGTGTTTTTTTTTTTTGGTTTTTGGGGCACATCCAGTGATACAGTGATGCTCAGGGATTACTCTTGGATCTGCATTCAGAAATTCCTCCAGGCTGTGCTTGGAGAGGACCATATGGGATGATGGTTATTGAACCCAGGTCAGCCTCGTGCAAGACCAATGCTCTACCCACTGTACTATCACTCCAGCCCCAAGTTCAAGTTTTATCCAGTGTCATGCAGCAAACCTTCCTTAGGGAACCCCAGCCCCAATGCCCAACTTCAGTCCAGCACCCTCTGCCCACCAGCTCTGTGAGCCTGGGCTCGCTCGGTTCCTGCTCTGTAGGAACCTGCAGGAAAAAGGCTCTGGCCTTTTCCAAACGTTCTACTCAGTCTACTTGCAGACATTTCACTTGCAATCAGTTTCATAGACTTGGAGAAATGTTCGTTTTATCTCTGCTTTATAAGAGACAAAACAAGGTTCAAAATGCTGTTAGTACATTTGGAGAATGGCAGAACATTTGGAAAGTGGCAGAACAGAGGCAAAGGTACTCCCTCTCTCCTCCTATGGTTTTTTTTTTTTTGGAGGGGGAGTAAAAGAGGGGGATCACACCCAGCAATGCTCAAGGGTTGCTCCTGGCTCTGTACTCAGGAAATACTCCTGGCACTGTTCAGGGGACCATATGGGATGCTGGGAATCGAACCCGGGTTGGCTACGTGCAAGTCAAACGCCCTACCTGCTGTACTATCACTCCAGCCACTCCCTTTTTGTTTTTTGGAAAGTGCCTGGGATTAAACTTGGGCCTGCCACAGATTGGCATGTGTCCTATGTCTGAGTCCCTGACCTAGGCACAGGGTACTTTATAAATGAATTAATTAATTTCAGGTTTTATTTAAAAGTTTACATTGATAATAGCAGAGTTTCGTGCATGAAACATTCCAGCACCACATCCTCCACGAGTGTCAGCTTCTCACCACTGTTATCCCACGTGCCCCAAGTCATTTCTCATTTCCTGGTCCTCTCCCACTCACCTTACAGTGATATGCTTCGTACTGAAGACCAGTTCTCAGTTTCTATTGCATTTGGGTATTTCTTGTTCCTTTACTATGTTTCCTTGTACCCCACATATGAGAGAGATCATTCTGTATCTGTCCCTCCCCTTCAGCAAGATGCTCTCCAGATCCATCCAGGTAGTGGCAAATTGCTGGACCTCATCTTTTCTCATAGCTGAGTCATATTCCATGGTGTATACATACCAGAGTTTCTTTATCCAACCATCTATTCTTGGACACTGGCGCTGTTTTCAGATTTTGTCTATTCTGAATAGGGCTGCAATGAACATAGAATAGTTTTTGGGCCGCTGGGATACATGCCAAGAAGTATAAGAGCAACACCCAGGTGAGAGTAACAAGGGAGTAACCAGCCTGGGCCCTGGATCACATTGCAAAGGAAAGGCCCTACACAGTCACACGAGAGAACGTGTTTTTGTTTATTAGTGTCATAGGGTGCTATTTGTTTCCTGCTTGAGTGGATACCCTCCCTCCCGACATCTTTATCTGTGCCCCTGGGGTACCTGCCAGGTTCTGGACCCTCCCAGCGGCACACTCTGACCCCCACTGTAATTAGCTAGGATCCTGCAAGCTGCAATTTGTCCTATACTTTCTCTCCTGTCTCTCTCCTGTAATTCTTTGGCATGTTCTCTCTGAACAGTGTTACACAGTGTTCCTCCCCTCTTTCTGATCCCTGCTCTAAGCTGTCCATCAGTCAATCTCCCTAGATCTCTCTCAGTCTCCATTAAACTCACTTCCTTTGTGCAACTGGCATCTATGAAGGCGGCAGTTCTGTGGCTCTGCTACTCACTCCTGACTTGTTTCAGTAGGAAGGGGACAATTTGTCACCTTCAGAAATCTCTATCTCTGCTTACATAGGGAATGGACAGGCTTTCTCACATAAGGCTCCTGAGCCTTCTCCAAGAAAAACAAACACATTCTCACAGTCAGATCCCAGGGCACAGCCACTCTTGCAAAACTTCACAGCATCCAGTTGGGTTCCCAGACTGACATCAGCCCTTATCCACGTCTGCAGGAAAGCCAGAGATATGGCATTTCACTCCAGCACCAGTTGGCCATCCAGGCCAGCTGTTGGCACCAGAAAAATGCTGCAAGAACTTCAGTGACCTTCCTATATAAGCCCAGAGTGTGCTGTCTTTGGAGAACAAAGCTTGTAGCTATAGTAGGGGCAAGCTGACTGCAGAGCCAACTCTAGGCCTCAGGCGGAGGTTGAAGAGCAAAACTCAAGTAGTGATTCTAAACTTGAGGTGAGGGTGTCTCTCTAGGGAACATTTGGCAACCTGTGGAGACAATTTTCAGTTCTTAAAATTTAGGACCGCATTCAATAAAATTAAAATTAAAAAAAAAATTTGGGACCACTCTTGGCTCCTAATGAAAAGAGGCCAGAGATGCTACCCACACCAGAGAAGTCTTGACATCCAGACACACAATAGAAAAATTGTCTAGAACAAAGTGTCAGTAGTGCTAATACAGAGAAACCCAGCCCCAGAGAACTGTCCTTCCCTTGGCAGGGCCAAGTATCACAGTATTTGGATCCTGACTGGTCTGGCAAGGCACAGACTCAAGAATAGAAAGGTAAGGACTTGCCCTGATTTATGAAATTCAAGAGCAAGTCAGAAGAACTGGATTGAATCTCACTTGTCAGAACTGGGCACCAGGTCATACCTAGACTAACAAAGTACAAATTATTCTTGGGTATCCTCTTAGAGAAGCTTAGTCCCCTCTAAAAAATTAGGAGGATGTCTCTACAGTGGGGGGATTTCCCCCCATTTGGATGCCACACACAGCAGTGCTCAGGGTCACACTAGTTCAGTATTTTGGGGTTGCTCCTGGTGATCCTCCAGAGAACAGGGGGGCCCAGGATGGAACTTAGATCTCATGCAAGCAAAGCACGCACTCAGTCTCTCTGTCCAGCATCTTCATCAAGACTCCTAATCTGGTGCCGTAAAGATTTTGGAGGCAGGGGAAGGTCATGCACATTTTTAAGGAGAACTTGAACTTTCTCAAATTACACGCAAAATTGTGTGGTTTTGCATTTCATGGAAGGAATCCAAAACTGCTCTGAGTCTAAAAGCAAATCTAAGATCTAAACAGGATCAAAAAACCCCGCTGATAATAGCCTCAGGCATCAGGTTGAACGTACAGGAGAGGAACACAAGATCTTAAGTAACAGAAAAGAAGACATGAAAGAACAACAGCTAATAGTAATTAGGCACTTCCTGTGCACAGTAAGCTAAGTGTCCTATTGCTTAACTTGGATTAACGCATTTGATCTTCATGACATCTTATGAAACTGCTACTTTTCCCATCCCATTTTATAGATGAAGAAACTAAGGCTAGACTTTCAGGCAATTTTTCCTACTTCATAGTCTGACCACCCACCGCTGTCCCCACCACAAACACACACAATAGATATTCTATAGAAAACTATTAGAATTAATGAAAGAATTTAGTGAAGATAGCATTAAACAATATCAATGGACAAAATACAATTGAAAATCTGTCCTTGAGCAAGAAATATTTAGAAAACACAATGTTCCTAATCATAATAATAACACATTATAAGGTAACTTTGACTAAATAGAACACAGTCTATTAAGGATACTTATAGAGAAATTGGAAGACCTGAGTAATATCTATCTAAGGTACAGAGGGGCTAAGGGACAAGGATGCTTATTACTAGAACAACTTAACTCCAGCACTCCTGAATCTGCTTCCTACCACCTGCCCGCCCCTCTTCAGGAATGTAGATTCCAAGCAACCAAAGTCCATTCAGAATACAGCAGTGGACTTCATTTCTACACCAGGTAGAAAATGCTGGTGTTTGGTGAGGGTGGAAACTATTCTCACTTTTACTTATTATTTTTAAATTTTTATTTTTGGCACTTTTGACCTGGAAAGTATTATTCAGAGGAAAGGATCAGACATGGAATGATTTCCCTCATATGTGGGATATAAAGAAATAGAGTAAGAGGACAACAAATACTAAATCCTTTTGAGGTTGATACCGTGCTGTAATAGACCAACACAGAAAGGGCAAGTAAGTCTCCATAAGACCCAGGGAAGAGATTATAAAAAGCTCCTCTTTGGATCCTGGATGCAGTCAAGAGGGGAATAAAAAAAAAAGTAAGAAAAGAAAATGCTGATGTTAGTATTAGGGACATTTAATTCATGGTCACAGTCCTCCCGTTGTTCATTGATTTGCTCGAGCGGGCCCAGTAACGTCTCCATCAAGAGACTTGTTGTTACTGTGTTTGGCATATTGAATACGTCATGGGTAGCTTGCCAGACTCTGCAGTGCGGGCGAGATACTCTTAGTAGCTTGCCGGGCTCTCCGAGAGGGGCGGAGGAATCGAACTCATGTCAGACATGTTGACCACTTATAAGGCAAACGCCCTACCACTGTGCTATCACTCCAGCCCTGGGACATTTAATTAAAAATAATAATAATTCATTCCTCAAATAAAATACACCATTGCAAATCTACTTTTTGTAACAAGTATATAGAAAGCACAATGTAAAGAAAGACTGATGGACTAGATATACAAAAGTTGTTCACATCCTTGCACATTATAAAACTTCATCATAAGACTTGCTCTTTAAGTCCACCTGTTTTATTCCTTGAACACGTGTCTTGCTTATTTGTCCCTATGTCTCTTTGCTTTTTCAGCTCTGGAGAAACTCATGTTCTTTCTTGAACATTACTTCCTCTCTTTTTTCTCCCCTTTACCTAAGTAAGTTTCAATTAAAAACTATATTGTTTCATCAAAAACAAAAAGCAAACAAAAAACTTCATCATAGAATCCTAAAAGATCATTCAGTAAATGATAGTACATTATAAGAAGCATAAACAATATTTTCCTAAAATGAGCTAAGGATTTAATGGCATTCAGTTTATGGAATTTGATTATCTGATTCCAGAAGATGAGAATGCAAAGGGTCAAAAATAGCCAAAATAATACTGGAGAAGAACAAATGAACAAGAGAAGAACATTTACCCTATGAAAGAAACTAAAATTTGTTATAAAGCTCTTAAAATTAAGACCATGTTCAGACATTCAGTTCAGACAAATAGAGATCAATGGACCAAAACAGAAAACTCACAAATATGTTGAAAGCTTACCTCTGGTGTTGCAGAAGAGAAGTGGAGAGTCAGGTTATTCAATAAGTACTTATTAATTACCATATTTTGAGGTTTAAATGAACTCCCTCCTACTTCACACTACATGAAAATCAATTCAAGATCAATAAATTAAAAGCAAAACTTTAAGATAAAGATAAAGCCCTCCCGTTGATCGTCGATTTGCTCGAGCGGGCCCAGTAACGTCTCCATTGGAGACTTTGTTGTTACTGTGTCTGGCATATCGAATAAGTCACGGGGAGCTTGCCAGGCTCTGCCGTGCGGGCAAGATGCTCTCGGTAGCTTGCCGGGCTCTCCGAGAGGGGCGGAGGAATCGAACTGGGGTCAGCCATGTTGGCCGCTTGTAAGGCAAACGCCCTACCGCTGTGCTATAAATTAAAGCAAAATATTAGAAGAACATGTAGCAGTAACAAAGAAATTCTTTCTTTTTTTCACTTCTCCAACAGAGTTAATTTTTGATTGTTTTTGTTTGTTTGTTTGTTTGTTTTGCTTTTTGAGTCACACCCGGCAATGCTCAGGGGTTACTCCTGGCTCTGCACTCAGGAATTACTCCTGGTGGTGCTCAGGGGACCATGTGGGATGCTGGGATTCGAACCTGGGTCGGTTACATGCAAGGAAAATGCCCTACCTACTGTGCTGTCGCTCCAATCCCAGAGAGTTAATTTTTTTTTTTCAGGAAAAAGTGGTTTATTGGAAAGTGCATTCAATGTGGAGCTGGAAGAATACAGCTTTGCCATTTAATACCCATGTAATTACATGGCAAAGGACACTTCCCTATGGGGTCTAGTTTTTAGTTTGTTTGGGTTATTTTTCTCCTTATATCCAAATAATGACAGAAACACCTACCTAATATATGTGAGTGCACTTTTCACTTTTCTTTATGTGCTACATTTCTTTCCTTCTTTTTTTTTCTTTTTTCTTGTTGTTTTATAAGTGAAACACCATGAGGTACAGTTGTAGACTTACAAGTTGTTGTTCTTGGGTTTCAGTTATACAATGATCGAGTACCCATCCCACCACCAGTGCCCATTCTCCACCCCCATCAATCCCAGTATCCCTCCCACCCCCCCCCCCCCATACTTCATCCCACCCTGCCTCTGTGGCAGGGCACTCCCTTTTGTTCTATCTCTCCTTTGGGGTGCTGTGGTCTGCAGAAGAGACATTGGGTGGCAATCATGTTCAGTCTATAGACTACTTTCAGCATGCATCTCCCATCCTGGGAGGATCTTCCCAGCACCCTTTATTTGGTGCTCCCTTCTCTACCCAGAGAGTTAATTTTTGAAAGAAATAGATTTTAAGAAGGAAGAAATATGGGCAGAGAGATATGGAATAGAAAATAAGTACAAATGTAAGTTGATTTGCTAATTGTTTTATAACCACAACAAATCAGTGTGGAGAAAATGCCCTGTACAAAACAACACAATAAAGGTTCAAAGATTGGGGAGCTGAAGATTTCAGTCTGTGGTTGCTTTGCCTTTAGGCTGCTGTTCTTGTTTTGGATGGATCTCTGGGTGCAGCACATTTCAAGCTTCTAACCAGATTTAAACGTAAGAATCACCCAGCTCGTCCTTCACACCCTACCGAGGTCACCAGTTGCCCCCCACGAGTGGCTCTCCGGCACGGCCACGGCCCCAGAAGCACACGGACTTAATGCAGAACCCAGCAGTTTGGAGCAGAAAAGTGAATGGACTATGCGTTAATTCACACCACCATGTCTGCCTGGAGGGGAAAGGGTGTTGGTCCCTTCCGCCTTCTCCCCTCTGGAAAGAAAGATGGCAGCCGCATGGGAGCTTTATGGAGAGCCAGGTATTAGCCAGTTGTGATGGGGCGACTAAAACCTCATGGGAAGGGGGGCGTTCCCGGCTCGTCCTTCACGCCCTACCGAGGTCACCAGTTGCCCCCCAGGAGCGGCTCTCGGGCACGGCCATGACTCCAGAGCACAGAAACCAATCTCTTAATTATCTGACTCTCAGTAGAAATACTTCCAGGGTTAATAAGTAAAATAGCAGAAATCCAAAACCGTGCGGCCGTGATTCAAGACATCATTTAATTCTTGAACCCAGCTGTAGAAAGCAAATCATTTCACAATGCTTTTTCAGTATGTCTGATTTGGGGGGGGGGTAAACTCTAAATAATAATGGTGCATCTTTTATCGAAACAATGAATCTAGTCAAAGTAGATAGAGTGTTAACTAGAATTCATCTGCCTCACAGGCATTGGGAGGGGTGGGGAGTGGGGGTTTATTGGGGTTCTTCGTGGTGAAAAATAAGTATTGGTAAAGGGAAATGTGTTTGATATTTGCATGACCGAGACCTAGACCTGAAAGCTTTGTAACTTTTCCCACAGTGATTCAATAAATAAATAAATTATTTAAAAAAAAAAAAGGAATCACCCAGATAATAGATGAAGTGCTTGGTTTTGTGTGTCACATAGCTACCGAAGTTTCTCCCCATCATGCAGTGCTAGGTGGGATTGTACCTCTTGTCAAACACCTTTTTAATGTGGGCCGCAATGTCCTTTCCGATGTTGTATTACTCCAGAGCCTGAGTCCTGATGCATCTCCTCTGACATGCATTTTGGATTACTGCATTTCAGTTGTGCATGGTTACCCTGGAACAGGAATTGCAGTGGGATCCCGGCATGAAGCTCAGACTCCAAGAAGCACCCACAAAAGAGTTTTTCACCCAAGACTCTAAAGAAATTCATCTACAAGTTAAAAAAGGAACAAAAGCAAACAGTACTGCATATAATAAATGACGGCGGTAAATAAACACATGAAATGTGCTCAACCTCATTAGAAACTACAGAAATAAAATGCTTTTCTGTTTGTACCCGGATGCGGGGGGGAAATATAAAGGTCTGACAACAGTATGTGCTGATAAGAACTTATAATAGTGATAAATTTCATACACCACTTGACAGTAACGTGAAATTCTCTAGCAAAGCTGAGCATATGCATGAACTCTACCACCTGCATTTCTTCTGGTGAGGTGGCAGACTAAGAGAGCCACCAGTGGTCTCTACCTGCTAATTTATGTGTACCACCAATATCCCTCCCCTCACAAATACCCCACTCCAGCCCTCTGCAGTGGGTGCTGTGCCTGATGTCTTGCTTCTAACAGAAAACAGGAAAAGTGATGTGTCAACATCTCTGAGCTCAGGTTTTAAAACACTGACTTCCACCAAGTACTTGTTCCGTCTTTGCTTTATTGGAGAAGCACATTGTTGGAGCAGGCTGTACTTCCAGAGAGGCCCTGGTGACAGGGAACTGATAGCTCCAACCCAACCAGAGAACCGAGGTCTACAATCCTTGGAGGAAAATGGCACCTGGCCACAACCAAGTGAGGGAGCCCAGAAGTGGATTCTTCCCAGAAGTTGCCAATAGTCCTGCTAACACCTTTATAGCCACCTCTTCAGTGCCCAGAGCCAGAGGATCCAGATTAACCACATTTGGATTCTTGGTCCACAGAAAAGTGACATGACAAATGCATGCTGTCTTAAGCTATTAAACTTGGGGTAATATTTTTCCCACTGCAAGTTACTAGTTGAGTATGAATCTAAGGCCAGAGCTTCCTAGCAGGTAATTTTTATAGTATGTAAAAAGACACATACACTGATTTGCATAGATTCGATTATAGGTGAGCCCATGATATGGATCCTACAACCACTGGGACTACCAAGAACAGCTAGTCAAGATACATCTGGGGGTTAAGTTCAGGAGTACCTCATTCTAGCTGAGGACAGTCTTCTCAGCTTACCTCCATGTGTCATATATTATTGGATTTGTGTATGTGTGTGTGCGCGGGGGTTGTCCCCATGGGCACGTGCATGTGCACACTCATGTGAAAAAAGGGGAAAGCACCGGGTTAGAAAATAATTTCTATTTCTTCTGGAGTGTGTTTGGTAACTTACTTTTCTAGGATTGTGATTCCCTGAGAACTTGTTACAAACGGTAACTTTCATAGCGTACCTGAGACTGAGTGAATCAGACGTTCCAGAAGTGAGACTCAGGAATGTTTAAGAGCCTTCCAGATTGCTAAAATTTGGTCTAGAATTTGTATGTTTCCAATTAACTTTAACTATTTGAATGCTTTAAAATTTATTAGCAAAGTCATTTCAAATAGTCTTTTAAATTGTTTTTAAGAATTTAAAAAGAATTTCCTTCTACTGAAACGGTTGGCTTATATGTGTGGCATCTGAATTATGCTCTCTTTTCATTGCTATTATTGTTTTTCGTGTTTTCCCCTTCTTGGTCACACTCCTGGACAAAGTCTTCTTTCAAAAGATGGGGAGAGGAGTGGGGCATTTAAAGGTAGAGGGAGTTCAATAGTCTGTGGTAGAGGGATATGGGTATTTTGGTGGTGTGGTAACACATACTTTGAGGTGAAGTTGCAGGACTGGAGAGTTACAATAGTAGGCAGTGTGCTTGACTTTCATGTGGCCAAAACCCAGTACAACCCCCAGCTTCCCATATGGTCCCTTGATCCCTACCAGAAGTGATCCCTGAGTGCAAAACCGAGAGCCCTGAGTACTGCAGGGTGTGGCTCCAAACCAAACAAAAACAACCCCAAAAAAGTGAGGTGAAATTTTATTTAAAAGCCAGACAACTGTGTGAGGTAATATCCCAAAAGAAAAAAAAATGTACTTTGTTGTTGGCTTTTTGTCTATTTTCTATGCTTTAATTATTTCTCTTAATATTGTTTTTTCTGCCTTCCTTAAATTCAGTTCAGTGTTCTTTTCCTGTTAACCAAATATTTGAGGGTCCTTCTAATGAAACGGTTGGCTTATATGTATGGGGGCCGGTGGACATAGATAACAAACGTAGATGGTGTAAACTTTGACCCCAAACACACGTGAAAACAAACTGTGGTTAGATATTCTCCAAGTTTGACTCCTTTTAAAATTTTTCTCCTCCCCTCACTCTCCACTTCCCTTCAGTGTGGTCCCTGCCCTGTGGTCACACACTCTTGACTGTGGCTCTGAAGCCCGTTCTCTTAGCCCCGTTTAACTCACACAGTCTACCCACAGTGCTCTCTTTCTGTTGAAGTGCTTGCACATCCCCAGCTGTGTTGCGTCCCATATCACACATTTTGTTTTGGTTCTGGTGGTGGTGTGGGGGGCGGGGGCGGGGGCAAATAGTGGAGCTGTTTTAAACCTCAGGTGGCATGTGTGGGCAGCACTGGGGATTGAACTCATGGCCTCACCTTGCAAGACCTCTTGTCCCTCTTAACCCTCGGGTTGCTCCTTTTAAATTTTTCATTATAGCTGTAGATAATAGTCCTATCACCATCTTTCTCACTAGGCCCTTCACACCACCACCACATCCCAGTTCAACTCTCTCTTGGTAATGGCTACCATAACATTTCTGGAAACCAGGATTTGCATGAGTTTCTTATCCATCTTTCCTTTCTGTGAGTTTCTGTTTTAGTCTAAACTTCCCAGCATAGCACCACCTAGCTGACTCAGAAACCCCTGTGCAGACGCCAGCATCAGGTAGACTTAACTCACTACAGTGTGGTTTTCTAATTATGTGCTGCAAGGTTCTTTCTCTTTTTTCACTAATCTAGACAAGCCTTAAAAATAGCTATTCACTACTATGCAGCTGTCAGGAGAGAAGAAGTCATGAACTTTGCTTATAAATGGATAGACATGGAGAGTATCATGCTAAGTGAAATGAGTCAGAAAGAGAGGGACGACATAGAAGGACTTCACTCATTTGTGGAGTATAAAACAACATAACATGAGGCTGACACCTAAATAGTAGATAAATGGGACAGATAGATTACTCCATAGCTGGAAGCCTGCCTCCTGAGCAAAGGGGAGAAGGCAGCTGGAATAGAGAAGGAATCACTAAGAAAAAGATGGCTGGAGGGATCGGTCGGGATGGGAGATGTGTGCAGAAAATGGATAAAGGACCAAACATGATAACCTCTCAGTGTTTGTATTGCAAACCATAATGCCCAAAAGTAGAGAGAGATTATGGGGATTATTATCTGCCATGGAGACAGAGGGAGGGTGGGAAAGGGGGGTATACAGGGAATATTGGTGGTGGGGAATGTGCACTGGTGGAGGGATGGGTGGGTGTTTGATCATTGTGTGATTGTAACCCAAACATAAAAGCTTGTAACTATCTCATGGTGATTCAATAAAATTAAAAAAAAAAGAAAATAGCTATTCATTTCTATTCTATTATTCAAAATTTTTAGTTTCAATTTCTCCAGACCTGAATTCTTTTATAACCAGAAATAGAAAGCCAGTATTTGTAACATAAACATCTTCTTTGTCTTTCTTTAACTTATAAGTTGAACGCATATGTTATTTTAAAAGACTTTCTTGTTACTTCAAAGGTACAATGCAAAATGGTCTCTAGGGATGGATTTACCAATCTTCAACAACCCCCCGCAGACATGTACTGTAATTATTCCTTGTTTTGTCAATGGGAAAATTAAAGTGAAAAAATTAAGTAATTACCCTAGGATCACTACGATATGTAGCCTGCAGGGAAGCTGGGGTTCCAATCCAGATTTGCTTGAATGGAAAATTACTTCTTACAACCAACTTAAATGTATTTTATAGAAAAAAAAAGGAGGAAGGAGCAGGTATTTGAGATGAGAGTGAAAAGATGGGAAATGGTACCATTTGGTTTTAGAGTGTTAAGAGCAGAGAGTAGCTCACAATTCTAATTAATTGAGAGAAAAGATGCCAGATATTTAAGGAATAATTACGATGTACCCAAACACAGAAAAGGAGGAGAGAGAGAGAGTGTGGCCAATAGTCACAGGAGTCACAAACACGATCTGGTGCCCAGCACCCTGGGGAAAACTCTTCTTCCCTAATTCCAATTGTTATTCATTTGTGCTTTCCTGGCACTATCTCAATTTATGAAAAGAAAAAAAAACGTAATCCAAATGACCGTGTTTTGTAATATACAGACCATCACTGACAAGCATATTTTAAGCCCCAAATAGTCTCTTCTGCTAATCCCAGATCTTGGCTCCAAGCCAACTGGCCTTCTTGCTTTTATTATTTGCAACAGAATCCAGGATTCAGAATGAATAAAAGAACGGAACAGCAATATAACTCCCGGTAATATTGTCTCTGTGCCTTGTGCACTTATCCTTTTTGCCTCTCTCCAGGGGAAAAGCAGTTATTCTTACTTATGCTAAATCCCGCAGCTTCCCACCGCGCCCATGTAAATCTTGGCCCCAAGAGGAGGCCGAATAAAAAAATCTAGCAGTGGGAGGTGCTCACACCAGAGCAACAGGCGGCCCCCAGCCCCAAATGGTTCCATCCATTTTCCTCCTAAAAATAAAGGGTTCTATTCATCAAAAAACTTTTCTATACTCTTGTGATTTTTCTTACAAAAAAATAAAAAAAAGTCAACATGATATGCAGGCAAAGAATAACAGTTTCTAGTTCACAAGCCAAGCTGTCCTTCTATCCCCCGAGCAAGCAAATAGTCCAGAGAGGGGACAAGAGTAGAGACTTGGCGTGAACTCTCTCGCAGACAAACACTTCCTTGCACAAAGGGACCCCACCTGTACCTTTCTTTAGAGGATCACAGTCTCCACTCCACACATCCACTTGACGGAATGAATTGTCCAAAGACTCCAGGAGAATGCTGTTTGTGTCCTTTTTCACTGTGATTTCTCATAGGTTTCCATGGTTCACAAGCATTTAAATATTATTTAGACCATCTTTTTCTTCCCTCCCTCTTTCCCTCCCTCCCTCACCTCTCTCTCTCTCTCTCTCTCCTCCATTTTTCAAAAGGATCTTTCTAGTTGGAAATGATCACTATGGAAAAGAACTGCATGTTGAAGGTAGTTTTCAGTACTTGTATTGCAAAACCACAATGCCCAAATAAAAAGAGAGAGAGAAAGAAGAGAGAGGGAGAAAGAGAGAGAGAAAGAGAGAAAGAGAAAGAGAAAAAGAGAGAGAAAGCAGAAAGAAAGAGAGAGAAAGAAAGAGAAAGGAGAGAGAAAGAAGAGAGAAAGATAGAAAGAGACAGAAAGAGAGAAAGAGAAGAAAGAGAGAGAAAGAGAAAGTGCCTACCATAAAGGCAGGCCTGAGGGTGTGGGGTGACAGAAGGGAAACTGGGGACATTGGTGGTGGGAAATATACACTGGTGAAGGAATAAATGTTGAAATATTGTTGGAGTGAAACCCAACAGGAACAACTTTGTAACTGTATCTCACAGTGATTCTATTTTTAAAAACTTTAAGACAAATGAATAAAAGGGATCTTGTAAATCCAAATCAATGTATGCTTTAGAGTGTCCTGTTCTTCTCTTTATTAAGAATAATATTAGCTAAATATTTATTGGGTTAAGAACATATCCCAGTCCCACACCATAAACATTCCAGCTGGTTTCTGGTTTGCAGGATCCTCGCTGTCCTGAATTTGTATGCATTCTTTTGACATCCTTGTGATCCTAGCATCAATTGATTTTTTGAAATGAACATTTTACCATGCCCTTATTGCCCTCTTTCCCAGCCCCCCGCCTCCCTATTTCTCTTTTTGTTTCTCCCTCAAGGTTTAATCCTTTTAATAGGGAGGAAAAATGTATACCTGTTGTTTTGATTATTTTACTAGATGTAACTGCTGATGCCCATTAAGAGTAGGTTTTGGTGAGGATTGAAGAGAAAGGTATAAATGAGGCGGGTAAGTTTATTACTGAATTTCACTTATTTTGCATGTGAAATGGAGGAAATTGGCTATGTAAAAAAAAGTTTATAAAAGAGTCAAGGACTTATTAGATTTTGGTTTGGCTAGCTTTCTATAGACAGAAAGCCTCACATGGCAATTGATGAAATCTATACTGTAAATTACTCTGGAATCCAAATAACAGCATTTTAAAGGGGATTTCTGGGTGCTGTATTGCACAGGTTGCATGCAGCTTCATTGAGACTCAAGTTTTGTAACACAGCAGATAACATTTTGCAATACCAATGAAGGTTTTCTCTTCACCATTTTTGTAACCATTGCACTCCCTCTCCCTTTCAGAGAGTAGGTAATGTTCCAGGCTCACTGTCTTTAGGAAGAGAGTGTCTGAGGCAAGAACAAAGAAATCATTGTTTAACTTTGAGTTCCAACTTGAATGCTTCAAAACTAAGAAGCAAAGGAGTCTTGGAAGTAGTTTCCCAATGCAGAAGCCAGACTAGTTGAGAGAGACAAGTCTGGTTGTGTCCCCTGAAAAACCTCAGTGCCTTGAGTGCATGATGTAACCACCCAGAAAGGTGAGGCAAGCACAAATATACCCAAGCAGGCTTCCTATATCACAAAAGTGAACATTTCGAGCAAGATCCAGGTCAGAAGAACCTGAAAGAACTCATCCAGGATTTGGATTTCCCTTAGCAATGGTTAAACCAAATGTGGGGAAGGACAGATTGTAAATTAAAAGTTAACCTGGGGAGGGGCTGGAGCGATAGCACAGCAGGTAGGGCGTTTGCCTTGCATGCAGCCGACCAAGTTTGGGTTCCCAGCATCCCATATGCTCCCCTGAGCACTGCCAGAGGTAATTCCTGAGTGCAGAGCCAGGAGCGACCCCTGTGCATTGCCGGGTGTGACCCAAAAAGAAAAAAAGAAGTTAACCTGGGGAATGTGTTGTTCATGGACAGAAGGGGCTGTGCCTAATCTCTAGGATTGTGTATGGGGAAATTACAAGCCTTGTGAAGAAATGCTGTGTACAAAACTCTTCTGAGTTTTCTCCAGTGGCTGCAGAAAAGGTCTAGGCAATTTCTAACATTCCTACAACTATATTAAGGCTCAAAATCCAGTAAACTCTTACCTGGTTCAAAGAAGTCAACCAAAGGTCTTAAATTCTGAGCATGACAGAAAGTGAAGGTGGACCACCTAGGCCACTGAAAAAGGAAGAGATGCTAGGTGGGACCAGTGTCAAAGCTGATTCCAGAGCTCATGGTTGGAGTCATCGGCTATGATGGAGTAGAGAGAAAGAACATGGTCTCCGCAGAAGTGTAAACATTGCTTTCACCACAGCCCCTTCCTGATTCCAAGACTACACATATATACCCATCCCTTTGCTCCTGGCCATATACATGTCTGCAGAAAGAAAGGAAAGAAGGAGAAAGAAGAACTCTGTATTTTTAAAAATTGAATCACTGTGAGAATTCTGGATTTGATAAAGATCTTACCCCCAAGAGACTGAGTTGAAACCAGAGATGACAATAGAGTTAGAAAAGCACCCTTGGACAGTTTCAATTCTAAGTCAGAAAAAAAAATTCTTGAGGCTGGAGCGACAGCACAGTGGGTAGGGCATTTGCCTTGCACGTTCCCGACCCCGGTTCAATTCCCAGCATCGCATATGATACCCTGAGCACTGCCAGGAATGTGCAGAGCCAGGAGTGACCCCTGAGTATCGCCAGGTGTGACCCCAAAACCAAAAAAGCAAACAAACAAAAAAGCAGAAAAAAAATCTTAACAACTATTGAAAAGTAAATGTGCAAAGAGTCTTTGGAAAATCCAAACAAATAGTTGTAGAGGCGTGGGGGGAGGGGGTAGAGAATGTTTCTTAGGGGCTTCTCATTGAGGTTTAGTCGTGAATTTAGTTCCACTTCTTGCTCTTTGTGTCTATTCCCTTCTCCTCTACTCACTGCCTGATTTTTGAGTACTTACAGGTCAATGAGTTAGACAAGGAATCTTATGGGCTCATGTATCTATTCACAAGAAATCACACTATAATTAGGAAACAAAATATTGGGAATATCCTCATCCTCTGACAGATCTACCCTACCTCCCCAAACCCCATCTCATGCAGAAATGCACATATAAACAAAGAAGAGCTGTGTTAAAGCAAACTGTATAATGGCTTTCCCAGCCTCTGAAGTCATCATATGGAAGATAGATATCCATTATATGAGTCATGAGAGCTAGAATGGAATGACCTTAGATGAGGTGTGTATGGGCGCATCACACATGGCCTGACATGCACTGGAGTGGAGTCATCATTATTTTGATGGTATCAAAATATTATCAGTGTTTGCTTATGATGCCAACAGAATTGACTTTGAATAAATCTTTGGTCTTTTTTTTTTCTGTCTCTTTGAAACTTTTTTAAAAATTGAATCACAGTGAGATACATAGTTACAACATTGTTCATGATTGGGTTTCAGTCATAAAATGTTCCAACACCTGTCCTTTCTCCAGTGTACATTCTCTATCACCAATGTCCCCAGTTACCCTCCCACCACCACTCCCTACTTGACCCCCTTTCCATTCTCCACATAGTGTGCCAAGTTTACTTTGTAAATAATTGGGGTTGCAATGACTGGTTTTCATCGTTGTATATGCTTCAAGAGTGCTCCTTATTGAAGAGTCCTCTTCAATAGTAAATTGCCACATTCTAATACCTGTCCCCCAATCCCTCCATCACTATATACTGGATCCCCCTTGCCCCTGGCCCACTGGCTCTCTTTATTCCCTCTTCTATTGACATTCTCAGTTTTGCTGTATGAACCCTAGAGTTAGTTTGAGCTCTTTTTGTCTCTTCCCTTACTTGTTTCTTTATATCCCACAAGCAAACAAGGTCATTGACATTTGTCCTTCTCTTTCTATAAAGTCTACCTTCTCTAAAGACATTTTCTTCAACACCAATTCCTTCTTCAGGCCTTAATAAACATTACACTAATAATGGTGATTTACTTATAATAAATTAAATGGATTGTTCCCCATGATAGTGTATGCTATTGAAGTCAAGAATGCTCACAAGCCATAGCACAGAGGGTAGGGCGTTTGCCTTGCACTCGGCCGACCTGGGTTCGATTCCCAGCATCCTATATGGTCCCCTGAGCATCTCCAGGAGTAATTCCTGAGTGCAGAGCCAGGAGTGACCCCTGAGCATCACAGGGTGTGACCCCCCCCCAAAAAAAAGAATGCTCACAGCATTTTATTCCTCTTGCAATATCTTCCTGGTTCCTTGGGTTCTATGATCATTTTATAATGTATGCTGAGCTGAAGTAAGTTCTAGACTCCTCTAAAAGTGATCTTACAGCAAAGTGATGGGGAAGAAAGTTCAGAGATGAGTCTAAGTGTGAGACAGCTAGTCAGAGAACCGAGCAGCACAATATGATGCCATTTCTAGATTTCAAATAGTCTGTGAAGAATTAAAAAAAAGAAGAAGTAACAGATATAGTTTAAACCTGGAGCTGGAGCAATAGCACAGCGGGTAGGGTGTTTGCTAAACCTACATTTAGGACCAAAAAGGATAAACCAACCACTTACACAACATTTTTTTCATTTTTTATAATTTTATTTATTGAATCACCATGAGAGCAGTTACAAGCTTTCGGGTCTAAGTCTCAGTCATACGATGAAACACCCGTACCTTCACCAGTGCCCATTCTCCACCACCAAAAACCCCAGTATACCCCCATCCCACACCCTCCTCCTACCTCTGGGTCAGGTGATTTCCACATTACTCTCTCTCTACTTTGATCACATTCAATATTTTGACACCAGACCCACCATTATCATTTGAGATTTTACCCCAACACTCAGATCTGCTGAAAAGGCAACAGTAGACAATTTGTGTTCTATTGCTGGTTATGAATAACATATGATGTCGCGTGGTTGCAGTAGGGTCATGTGATTTTGAAATTCTGAAATTTTAACACTTAAATCTGGAGGGATTTCTGCCAAAAGCCACTGGGTTTTGAGATTTGCTCCTGAGTCTCTGGGATCATGGTCATTGACCAGCTTGATCAGGAGCCAGAGAAGCCGTTCGTGGGCGATGACTTAGGGTCTCGTTGGGGTGGGGAGGACAGGCCAGGCTCCCCCCCAATCCCATGAGGCCCAACATGTTTCATCACTGTGGGCCCAAACCTGACTGTCCAGTGGCCTCTGGAGGATGATGGCCACTCTGAGCTGCCGGGGGGAACAGGCCAAGGCATGAAACGTATTCCCACCTGGGTTGGCCCAGCACGGTAACCTACTGCAGGGACCGGACGCATTTCTGCCAAAAGCCGCTGGGTTTCGAGATTCGTTTCTGAGTCTCTGGGATCATGACCATTAAGCAGTTCAATCAGGAACCAGAGAGGCCATGTCTCCAATAATATAGCTGAGCCAGAGGTGGTTTGTGGGTGTTTCCCACATACCTAACTTTTGGCCGTTTACTTTCTTGGTAAACTTTACACCAAGTTTTTGGGGTCTGGCCAAAGGCACAGCAGCATTTTTGGGGTATCTGGAAGTCTGAAGGTGCCATCAGGCTGCTGATACACTCACCTCACAGGTACAGATTGACCTGCTGGCAGCACTATACCTCCTTACAAAACATTTTTTTTGGTAGGAATACTGCTATTTATTCAGCCACTGATTAGCTGATTGAATTGGGCATGAACTACACCTAATTTTTTTTTAATATTTATTTATTTATTGAATCATGGTAGGAAAAGTTACTAAGCTTTCAGGTTTAAGTCTCGGTCATACAATGATCAAACACCTTTCCCTTCACCAGTACTCATTTTTCACCACCAAGAACCCCAGTATACCCCCCCCCCACCTCTCCACATGCCTGTGAGGCAGATGATTTTTACTTAACTCTTCTCTACATTGATTACATTCATTATTTCGACAAAAGATGCACTATTATTGTTTAGAATTTCCCCCCAAACAATCAGAATTGCTGAAAAGGCATTGTGAAATACTTTGTTTTCTATAGCTGATTATGAGAATCATATAATGTCATGCGGCCACGATTTTGGATTTCTGCAAAGAGCCAGATAATTATGAGATAGGTTTCTGTGTGTCTGGTGTTATGGCCGTGCCAGAGAGCCACTCGTGGTGGGTAACTCTTGACCTTGGTAGGGCGTGAAGGACGTGCCGGTACCACACCCCTTCCCATGAGACTGCAGTTGCCCCATCACTGCTGGCTCATACCTGGCTTACCTATAAGTTCTGAGGCAGCATCCACCTTGCTGCCAGGGGGGTAAAAGGCTGAAGGGAGCAACACCCTTTCCCTCCTGGGGAGGCATGGCGCCGTAGTTTAATGCATGGTCCATTCACTTTTCTTCTGCAAGCTGCTGGGTTCTGGACCTTTTGCTTCTGGAGCCATGGCCGTGCCAGAGAGCCGCTTGTGGGGGGCAACTCGTGACCTCAGTAGGGCATGAAGGACGAGCCAGTACTGCACCCCTTCCCATGAGACTGCAGTTGACCCATCACCACCGGCTCATATCTGGCTTTCCAATAAGTTCTGACCTGCGGCCACCTTTTACGCAGTCCAGATGCATTTCTGCCCAAAGCCGCTGGGTTTCAAGATTTGTTTCTGAGTCTCCGGTATCATGGCTATTAATCAGCTTGATCAGGAGCCAGAGAGGCCATTTGTAGGCGGCGACTCGGGGTCTCGTTGGGATGGGGAGAAAGAGTCGGCTCCACCCCTATGTGGTGAGGCCCCTTGTGTCTCGTCACTGTAGGCCCAAACCTAACTGTCCAGTGGCCTCTGGAGGATGGTGGTCACCAGGCTGCCAGGGGGAACAGGTCAAGGAACGAGACCTATTCCCAACTGGAGTGGCCCAGCACCAGTAACCTACTGCAGGAACAGGACGCATTTCTGCCAAAAGCCTTTGGGTTCCAAGATTCGTTTCTGAGACTCTGGGACCATGGCCATTAAGCAGTTCAATCAGGAACCAGAGAGGCCATGCCTCCAATTATATAGCTGAGCTGGAGGTGGTTTGTGGGTGTGTCTCCCACATACCTAACTTTTGGCCGTTTACTTTCTTGGTAAACTTTGCTCCAAGTTTTTGGGGTCTGGCCAAAGACACAGCAGAAATTTTGGGGTATCTGAAAGTCTGACGTTGCCATCAAGCCGCTGATGCACTCACCTCACAGGTACAGATTGACCTGCTGGCAGCACCATACCCCCTTACAAAACATTTTTAATAGAAAAGTCCAAGTATATAAAAACTAGAGGCAACAGTTTAACAGAATCTACAATTTTGAGTTCTCAGAACAGGGTTAATCTTATGTCATTTATGCCCCAATTCATGCTACGTTCATATGGGATTATTATAAAGCTATATGCACCTATCAAACCATTCTTTATGTAAGCATTTCAAAAACTATCTCTAAAACAGATGGCACCTTTTATTGGGAATAACCATTATACTACTAACACTAAAAATTAGATAATTTTAGTATTGAGGATCCACTCAGTGTCCAAATCTCCTCAGTCTTCTCCTTATAGCTTTTTAGTTTTATCCAAAAAAAATTTAGATGAGGTTCATACTTTGTATTTGGTTGAAGTTTTTATTTAACAATAGGTTTTCTTCTCTTCTTCTTCTTCCCCCCTTATCAGTTGAAAGAACTGGACAGGACAGATGCAGAATGATCTCCCTAACACCTGGGACATAAAAAAATACAGTCAGGAAATAACAAATGCTCAAAGGCAACAGTAACTGAGAACTGAACTTCAGTAGGAAGCTTATGGGGAGATAAAAGTGGCGTCCTGGAATAATATGCATCAAACTCTATCGTTAACACTATTATAAACTACGGTGCCTAAAATTAAATTTTTTAATTTTTTTAATGAACTGTGTCATTTGTCCTATAGTTTTTCATACCTTGGATTTGTGACTAAGTCCTCTTACTCTGTGAATCATGTTCCAACTCCTATTTACTATATTTCTGCAAACTTGCAGTTAGATTTTTCAGCCTTCTCCAATAGAACTTTCTATTGATGTAATGATGAGATTATCCTCCCTTTGTACATGTAGCTATTGCAGTAGTGTGATTGAGGGCTAGAATTGTTTTGTTTCAATTAAATTAAATTTGGATAGCCTCGAATGCCCAGTGTTAGTCCCGTAGGCAGCACCTAGAGATCAAATTGAAATAAACATGTTCTGCCAGTAGTTACTCTACAAGGTCCAGTTTTGTTTGCTTATCAATCATTAGTAAATGATGAACTTCTCCTCATTATGGCTACAAACATTTTGTTGTTTGTACTGTTAGTACATAGGCAAGTATTATCATAGACATTGATTCATTAGAGAAACTTCCTCTCATCAACAATTTGATTGAGACATAGTTTATACCGATAGAATATAATAAATGCTGAAGTGATTTTGTTTTTCAGAAAAATAATAAGGTTCTGTGGTATTCTCCAAAGGGGTCATTAGTTTGTGTGACATCAACACACAAAATATATACTTGTAATAGTGCTGCATGCGTGGTAGCCTGTGACTGGAGTGATAATAATAGGGGTAAAGTGCTTGCCTGGCATGCTGCAGACCCTAATTTGATTCCTGGAACCAGAGATGGGCCCCAAAGCACCACCAGGAGTGAGCTCTGAGCACAGAGCTAGGAATAGCCCTTGAGCACTGTCAGGTGTGGGACAAACTCTCCCCTCCTGAACAAAACTAAATATGTGTGGTAGCATGATAACAAGCCTTGAAGGATGCTGATGTCAGAGAGGTTAAAAGAGGCCCCACTTCATGGGATGGCAGTGGAGCCGGCCCTTTCCTCCCCATCCCAATGAGACCCCGAGTCGTCGCCCACGAATGGCCTCTTTGGCTCCTCATCAAGCTGCTTAATAGCCATGATCCCAGAGACTCAGAAACAAATCTCGAAACCCAGCCACTTTTGTCAGAAATGCGTCTGGACCCCGCAGTAGGTTACTGTCGTAACCTGGGCCACCACAGGGGGGAAAGGGTGCTGTCCCTCTGCCAGCTCCCCCTTGGTGGCTTGGTGGCCGCCATCTTCCAGAGGGCATTGAACAGTCAGGTTTGGGCCCTCAGTGACGAGACACATGGGCCTCACAGGATGGGGTGGAGCCGGCCTTTTCCTCCCCATCCCAACGAGACCCCGAGTCACCACCCACGAATGGCCTCTCTGGCTCCTGATCAAGCTGCTTAATGGCCATCATCCCAGAGACTCAGAAACAAATCTTAGAACCCAGTGGCTTTTGGCAGAAATGCATCCAGTGCCTGCAGTAGGTAACCAGCGATGGGCCACCCCAAGTGGGAATAGATTTCATGCCTTAGCCTGCTCCCTCTGGCGGCCCAGTGGCCGCCATCTTCCAGAGGGCATTGAACAGTCAGGTTTGGGCCCTCAGTGACGAGACACGAAGGGCCACACAGGATGGGGGTGGAGCCGGCCTTTTCCTCCCCACCCTAATGAGACCTCGAGTTGCCGCCCACGAATGGCCTCTCTGACTCCTGGTCAAGCTGCTTAATGGCCATGATCCCAGAGACTCAGAAACAAATCTCGGAACCCAGCAGGTTTTGGCAAGAAATCCCTCCAGATTTAATTGTTAAAATTTCGGAATTTCAAAATCGCACGGCCACTACTACAGGCACCTGACATCATATGTTATTCATAACCAGCAATAGAAAACAAATTGTGTACTGTTGACTTTTCAGCAGATCTGAGTGTTGGGGTAAAATCTCAAATAATAATGGTGGGTCTGGTGTCAAAATATTGAATGTAATCAAAGTAGAGAGAGAGTAATTTGGAAATCCCCACAGGTAGGGGGAGGGTGTGGGATGGGAGTATACTGGGATTTTGGTGGTGGAAAATGGGCATTGGTGAAGGTATGGGTGTTTCATTGTATGACTGAGACTTAAACCCAAAAGCTTTGTAACTGCTCTCACAGTGAGTCAATAAATAAAATTATAAAAAATGGAAAAAAAAGTAAGGTGGAGTTCATGCACAATTCAATCAGCTTAATCAGTGGCTGAATCAGTAGCAGTACTCCCACATAAAAAGAAAAAAGAGGCCCCAGTCGGGGGCTGGAGTATTAACACAGTGGATAGGGCGTTTGCCTTGCACGCAGCCGACCCGGGTTTGATTCCCAGCATCCCATATGGTCCCCCGAGCATTTTCAGGAGTAATTCCTGAGTGCATGAGCCAGGAGTAACCCCTGTGCAATGCCGGGTGTAACCCAAACAGAAAAAAAAAAAAAAAGAAGTCCCCAGTGACTGATGTGCTTAGGAATCCATGACAGCTTCACAACAATAACAAAATTCTAAAATCCAAAAGAAATTTTAAGGTATGGGAGTTAAAGCTCTTAATTCCCATATCTTAAAACACACCCTTCTAAAGTTTACAGGTCAGTGCAACCTGTGTACTTTGTACACAAGGCAGTGCAGCCACCACCCTGATTTTATTCCGCAACATTTTAAGTCCTCCAAAGGAAAGCTCCATGCTCTCAGCCATTGCTCCTCATGCCCGTTTTTGAGATGCAGCAACTGCCAACTCTTTTCCTTGTCTGTGCAGTTGCCTCTCCCTGACATTCCATATAAATGGAATCACACACATGCCCTTTTATGCCTGGCATCTCTGGTTTCCAAAGGTCTTTGGGTCAGGTTATGTATGAATACTTCAGTCCGATTTTCTTTTTGCTTTTACTCCAATTGTACTAAAAGGCACAACAGAAAAAACATACCATTTTAGCCATTTTCAAGTGTACAGATAGGCAATGTGAAATATATTCACATGTAGCAACCAGTCTCCAGAACTCTTTTTCACCCTGTAAAATGGAAGCTCTGTACCCAATTAACAGCTTCGCAGCTCGTCTCTCACCAAAGCTCCACTATTCTGTTTTCTCACACTGTGATTTGATCATTTTGGGTACTTCATATAAATGGAATTGCATATTATTATTCTTTCTGTGACTTGTGTGTTTTATTTAGCAGAATGTACTTCAGGTTCATCATATTGAAACCGTGGTTCTGGGAACCCAGGCAGTGCTTAGGGGGTCATTGCAGTGCCAGAGACTGAACTGGGGTCCCAACGGGCCCTATGCTGCCTCCACAGCCCCTCCTTTTGTTTTTAAGACTGAAGAAAATCTCTCTCTCTCCCTCTCTCCCTCTTTTTCTCTCTCTCCCTCTCTCTCTCCCTCTTTCTCTATCCTTCTCTCTCTCTCTCCTACATTTCTTATATGATAAAATAATATTTCATTGTCTGGATATACCACATTTTGTTGATCCACTCATCAGTGGATGAACATTTTTAGCTAATATGAGAATTTGTGTATAAGCTTTTGTTTAAACAGATGTTTGCAATTCTCTTGGGTTTATAGCTAGGAATCAAATATTTGAGTGCACATATAACTTCTTATTTTTTTAATAGTGAAACACCATGAGGTACAGTTGTAGATTTACAATTTTTTGTGCTTGGGTTTCGATTATACAATTATCAGATACCCATCCCTCCACCAGTGCCCATTTTCCACCACCATGGATAATATCCCCCCACCCCCATCCCCCCATCCCCCCCTGCCTCTGTGGCAGGGCAATCCCCAGTGTTCTCTCTCTCCTTTTGGGTGTTGTGGTCTGCAAAAGAGGCTTTGAGTGGAAAACATGTTCAGTCCATAGTCTACTTTCGACATGCATCTCCCCTCCTGGGAGGATCCTCCAAACACCCCTTAATTTGGTGCTCCCTTCTCTATCTGAACTGTCCTTTCCTCTAGGATACCTGGCTGGCCTCTAAGTTATGGAGTAATCCTCCTGGTGCTGATCTCAGCTATTCTTGGGTATTAATCTCATATTTTGTTACTTTATATCCCCCAGATGAATGCAATCTTTCTATGTCTATCCCTCTCTTTCTGACTCATTTCGCTTAGCATGATACTTTCCATATTGTACCACTTGTATGCAAATTTCATGACTTCATCTTTTCTAACAGCTACATAGTACTCCATTGTGTAGATGTACCAAAGTTTCTTTAACCAGTCATCTGTTCTTGGGCATTCAGGTTTCTTCCAGTTTCTGGCTATTGTAAAGAGTGCTGCAATGAACAAACAAGTGCAGATGTCACTTCGACTATACATTTTTGCCTCTCTGGGATATATCCCCAGGAGTGGTATTGCTGGGTCAAATGGGAGCTCAATTTCTAATTTTTTGAGAATCGTCCATACTGTTTTCCAGAAGGGCTGAACCAGTCAACATTCCCACCAACAGTGAAGGAGTGTCCCTTTCTCGCCACATCCACGCCAGCATCGGTTGCTTTTGCTCTTTTGAATGTGGGCCAGTCTCTGAGGTGTGAGATGGTATCTCATTGTGGTTTTGATCTGCATCTCCCTGAAGATTAATGATGTAGAGCATTTTCTCATCTGCTTTTTAGCCATTCGGATTTCTTCTTTGAGAAAGTTTCTGTTCATTTCATTGCCCCATTTTTGGATGGGGTTGGATGTTTTCTTCTTGTGGAGTTTAACCAGTATTTTGTATATCCTGGATATCAACCCCTTGTCAGATGTGTATTCGGTGAATATCCTTTCCCATTCTGTAGACTGTCTTTGTATTTTGGCCACTGTTTCTTTGGAGGTGCAGAAGCTTCTTAGTTTAAGATAGTCCCATTTATCTATCTCTGTTTTCACTTGCTCAGCCAGTGGAGTGGCATCTTTGAAGATACCATTAGCTTCAATGTCATGGAGGGTTTTGCCAGCTTTATCTTCAATGTACCTTATGGTTTCTGGTCTGATGTTGAGGTCTTTAATCCATTTTGATCTTACTTTTGTACATGGTGTTAGGCAGAGTTCTGAGCCTATTTTTTTGCATGTAGCCATCCAGTGATGCCAACACAATTTATTAAAGAGGCTTTCCTTACTCCACTTCACATTACTTGCACCTTTATCAAAGATTAGATGATCATATGATTGAGGGGAGATGTCAGTGTATTCAACCCTGTTCCATTAGTCTGCAGTTCTGCCTTTGTTCCAGTACCATGCTGTTTTAATTATTACTGCTTTGTAGTACAGTTTGAAGTTAGGTAGGTTGATTCCTCCCATTTTCTTTTTCCCAAGAATTGCTTTAGCTATTCGTGGGGGCTTATTGTTCCATATAAATTTCAGGAGTGTTTGCTCCATTTCTTTGAAGAATGCCATGGGTATCCTTATAGGGATTGCATTGAATTTATACAATGCTTTCGGTAGTATTGCCATTTTGACAATGTTAAGTCTCCCGACCCATGAGCAGGGGATATCTTTCCATTTCCTCATGTCCTCTTTTATTTCCTGAAGTAGCGTTTTGTAGTTTTCTTTGTACAGGTCCTTTACTTCCTTAGTTATGCTGATTCCTAGGTACTTGATTTTCTGGGGCACAATTGTGAACGGGATTGTTTTTTTCATGTTGCTTTCTTCTCTCTCACTGTTTGCATATAGGAAAGCCATGGACTTTTGGGTATTGATTTTATAACCTGCAACTTTACTATACGAGTCTATTGTTTCTAGGAGTTTTTTGGTGGAGGTTATTGGGTTCTCTAAGTAGAGTATCATATCATCTGCGAATAGTGAGAGCTTGATTTCTTCCTTTCCTACCTGAATGCCCTTAATACCTTTTTCCTGCCTAATCGCTATTGCAAGTACTTCCAGTACTATATTGAACAGCAGTGGAGAGAGTGGGCATCCCTGTCTCGTCCCTGATCTTAGAGGGAAGGCTCTCAGTTTTTCCCCATTGAGGATGATGCTTGCTGTAGGCTTGTGGTAGATGGCTTTAATTATGTTGAGGAAGGTCCCCTCTATACCCATTTTGGCTAGGGTTTTCATCATAAAGCGGTGCTGGATCTTGTCAAATGCTTTCTCTGCATCTATTGATATAATCATATGCTTTTTATCTTTTCTTTTGTTGATATGATGGATTATGTTGATTGATTTTCGAATGTTAAACCATCCTTGCATCCCTGGGATGAATCCTACTTGGTCATGGTGTATGATCTTTTTGATGAGTAGTTGGATTCTATTTACTAGTAGTTTGTTGAGGATCTTTGCATCTGTGTTCATCAGGGATATCAGTCTGTAATTCTCTTTCTTTGTGGTATCTCTGTCTGCTTTTGGTATCAGTGTGATATTTGCTTTGTAGAAACTGTTCGGAAGTGTTTTTGATATTTCAATTTCGTGGAAAAGCTTAAAGAGCATTGGGAGTAAGTCCTCTTTAAAGATTTGGAAGAATTCACTAGTGAATCCATCCGGGCCAGGACTTTTGTGCTTGGGGAGACTTTTTATTACCATTTCAATTTCCTTGATGGTGATAGGTCTGTTCAGGTATTCCAGGTCTTCTTGGTTCAGCCTTGGGAGTCTGTAGGAGTCTAGGAATTTATCCATTTCCTCGAGGTTTTGATGTTCCGTGGCATAAAGTTTCTCAAAGTACTCACTGAGGATCCTCTGAATTTTTGTAGTTTCTGTTGTAATGACCCCCTTTTCATTTCTGATTCGGTTCATTAGGGTTTTCTCTCTCCTTTTCTTTGTGAGTTTTGCTAGAGGCTTATCGATCTTGTTAATTTTCTCAAAGAACCAGCTCTTGGTTTCATTGATCTTCCGGATTGTTTTTTGGGTTTCCATCTCGTTAATCTCTGCTCTGAGTTTTATTATTTCCTTTCTCCTGTTCGGGTTGTGCTCCTTTTTTTGGTCCTTCTCCAAGCTCTTAAGCTGTGAGGTTAGGTTACTTATGTGTGCTTGCTCCTCCTTCCTGAGGAATGCTTGTAGAGCTATAAACTTTCCTCTTAACACAGCCTTTGCTGTGTCCCATAAGTTTTGGTAACTCGTGTTCTCATTTTCATTCGTTTCTAGGAATCTTTTGATTTCCTCTTTGATTTCCTGTCTAATCCACTCGTTGTTCAATAGTGCACTGTTTAATTTCCAGGTGTTTGATTTAGTTTTCTGTTTTTGTGTGTGATTTATTTCTAATTTCAGAGCATTATGGTCTGAGAAGATTGTTGATACAATCTCTATCTTCTTAATTTTATGGAGGCATGTTTTGTGGCTCAGCATGTGGTCTATCTTGGAGAATGTTCCATGTACGCTTGAGAAGAATGTGTATTCAGCTTTTTGTGGATGAAGTGTCCTGTATATATCTACTAAGTCCCTTTCTTCCATTGTTTCCCTCAAATGAAGTATGTCCTTGCTAAGCTTGAGTCTGGTTGATCTATCAAGAGGTGACAAAGCAGTGTTGAAGTCTCCCACTAGTATTGTGTTGCTATTGATGTCTTTTTCCAAATTTATGAGTAGTTGTTTTAAGTACTTTGCTGGTCTCTCATTAGGTGCATATACATTTATTATTGTAAGTTCTTCCTGTTGTACAGATCCTTTGATCAATAAGAAATGGCCTTCACTGTCTCTTATGACCTTCCTCACTCTGAAATCGATGTGGTCTGATATAAGGATGGCTACCCCAGCTTTTTTATGGGAGCTGTTTGCCGCACATATAACTTCTTTACAAACCCCCAGACCATTTCCCAAAGTAGTTCCACCAATTTATATTCTCATCAGCAATGTATAAAGGTTCTAATTTCTCAGAGCCAGAGTGATAGAATAGAGGGTAGAGTGCTTTACCTTGCATGTGACCGACCCAGGTTTGATCCCAGAACCCCATATGGTCTCTTGAACCCCACCAGTAGTGATCCCTGGTCTAGAACTAAGAGTAAGCCCTGAGCCCCCAACCAGGTGTGGCCCAAAAACCAAAATTCAAATGAAAATGCTTCTAATTTCTCTGCTTTATTATCAACACTGGTTGTTTTCCATCTTCTTAAACCATAGTCATCCTAGTAGTGAGAAATACATATCTCATTTTGGCTTTGATTTGTACTTTCTAATGACCAATGAACTTAATAATTATGTGTCCATGCTTACTCACTGTTTGTATATCTTTATTAGAGAAAGATCTGTTCAAATTCTTTGTCTTTTATTCATCAATGTTATTTAAAGAAATTTATTCTTATAAACTAACCATGAGTATGTGCATACAATTGTTGACAGGAATGTTTATCACAATTTTCATTGTGATGATGAAAATTGTGTCAGCCAAAATATAAATAATAAGAAAACACTTAAAATAATTGTAGTCCATCCATGTGTTGGAACAATGCAATCATTTAAAAATATTTTGCATCATGTGATCAAATATTTTTCTCTCTATTCAGGTATAGAATAGAGAGCCAGGAGGAACCCCTGAATTCTACCAGGTGTGGCTCAAAATCCAATAATAAAAAGGAAATATACATTGAAACAGGCTGGAGCGATAGCACAGAGGGTAGGGCGTTTGCCTTGAACACGGCCGACCCTGGTTCCATTTCTCCGTCCCTCCTGGAGAGACAGGAAAGCTACCGAGAGTATCACGCCCGCACAGCAAAGCCTGGCAAGCTCCCCATGGCGTATTAGATATCCAAAAACAGTAACAACAAGTCTCACAATGGAGACGTTACTGGTGGTCGCTCTAGAAAATCGATGCACAACAGGAAGACAGTGCTACAGTGCTACACTGAAACTTAGTCTGATTTTAATTTTTGTTGGGTTTGTCTGTTTGTTTGTTTGTTTGTTTGTATGTGGGCCATGCCTGTTTTGTGCTTAGGGCTTATTCCTGGCTCTGTTTTCAGGGATCACTCTTGGCCAACTAGGGGGACTCTATGGAGTGCCTGGAATCAAACCCTAGTTACTCCAGTGCAAGACAAATGCCCTACCCACTGGACTAACATTCTGGCCCCTTATGTTTGTTTTCCAAAAGAATAAATAAAATTTCAAAATATTTTTCAGAAAAAATATTTAATAAGATCGGGGAGGGGAAAGATTATTAAAAAAGATTATTACAGCTGGCGTGTGGCTCAGCAGTGGGGTGCTGGCCTTGCATGAGAGCCCAAGACTGTTAAATAAACAAACAACAAACAAAGTGTTATGTCATGACTCCATTCTTTAAAAAGTAGAGGCCACTTTGGGGATAGGCCCCACAGTGCTGGCCAGATGATTCAGTGCTTAGGTGAGGCAGTGCTCCAGCACCCCCAGGATTACCCCCAACAGTGCTAAGATTGCTATTCAGTGCTGGGGATCAATCCCAGGGTCTGGCATATGTGAGGGATTGAGGGATGTGCTCTATTGTCAGAGCTATCTTTCTGTCCCTATTGTTACCAAATCAAAGTTCAGGCCAAGGTTTAAGAGACAAGAGTTGGTATAAGAAAAGCAGTTTCCAGGGCTGGAGCAATAGCACAGTGGGTAGGGCATTTGTCTTGCACGCGGCTGACCCGGGTTTGATTCCCAACATCCCATATGGTCCCCCAAGCACCACCAGGAGTGATTCCTGAGTGCAGAGCCAGGAGTAACCCCTGAGCATTGCCGGCTGTGGCCTAAAAAGAAAAAAAAAAAGAAAAGAAAAGCAGTTTTATTCAGGTGCAAGCAACCCAAGAAGACTTCAGGCAGACTTGTTTTAAAATGGCGTTTATCTGCATGATCATAGAATCAACCTTTATCAAAGAGAAGAAGGAAGTGCATTTTTAGGAAGGGTCAGTTGTAGACTGTTGGGTGTGAGACTGACCAATACATTTCCTCTTGGGCTGATTTCCCAAGGCAAGCTTCCTCTTAGGCAAACCTAAACAAAGATTTCTGAGTAAAGGGTCAATCTGTTCTTATCTTATGCTTTTAGGAGAGGGGAAGGACAAGATAAGACCAAACTTTCCTGCCACAGAGGTGGGGGATGGGGGATGGGGGATTGGGGGGGGAGGGATACTGGGATCATTGGTGGTGGACAATGGGCACTGGTGGAGGGATGGGTACTTGATCATTGTATAACTGAAACCCAAGCACAAAAAGTTGTAAGTCTACAACTGTACCTCATGGTGTTTCACTAATAAAAATTAGGAAAAAAAAAAAAAAGACCAAACTTTCCTGCCTAGATAGCTTGCTGGTTTTTTTTTTCCCCCTTTTTGCTTTTTGGGTCACACCTGAATGCTCAGAGGTTACTCCTGGCTCCTCACTCAGGAATTACGCCTGGTGGTGCTAAGGGGAACATTTGGGATGCTGGGAATCGAGCTGGGGTCGGCTGTGTGCAAGGCAAATGCCCTACCCACTGTACTATTGCTCTCGCCCCAGCTTGCTGATTTTTATTTTATTTTGGTTTGGGGGTCATATCAAGTGGTGAATAGAGCTTACTCCTGACTCTGTGCTCAGGAATCATTCCTGCCAGCACTTAGGGCACCATATATGATGCTGGGAATTGAACTTGTCTATTGCATGCAAGGATGCAAGGCAAGTGCCCTGCCTGCTGGACTATCTCTCCAGCTTGCAGGTTTTTAAGGTTTTAAATTTAACTCTTAATTACTTTAGGGCTTGAAAGGACCACAGCAACTTCATTTTGGAAAGCCAGACTCCATTTTGTGCCTCAGGGTCTGAGTTTACAACCTAGTAAGAAAAACATGCTAGATCCCAAAGAAAACATGCTAGATCCCAAGGGTATCTGACCACAGATATCAAGGATGATTCAACTAAAAGTAACAAAATCTGTTAACACTGTTTCGCTTCTGTATCCTCAGCTTGCTTGCTCAAGGTGGTGAGAATGCAGCTAGCAGGGGTCACCCAGGCAGACAGACGTGCACCCAGGCACGAAGGCAGGAGGGCATAGGGCTTAAAAACCTCTCCCAGAGGGTGATCAGGGTTCTGAGTCTCTTAGGCCTGTGAACCTTCAGCACTGAGTTTCTAGTGCTTAGAGTTCCAAGTGTATTAGGCTTATGAACCCGATCACTGAATCCTTTGTATGAGTGTGTTTTGCTGTGTGAATAAAACATTAAAAAATCTGTCTTGTCTCTGTGTGTCTCAATCGGCGGCTGAGTTCAGGTCTGTGGCCACTTAACATTTGGAGATCCCACCAAGATCTCTAGCACTTAATAGACTGATTTCACCATGATTCCATTTTAAAAATAATTTTAATCTAGGAACCAGGGAGATAGCTCAGGGTTAGAATGCATGCCTCACATGTATGGACCCTGAGTTCTTTGTCTGGTTGTGGTTATACACCCCCCTCCCAAATAAATAAGATAAAATTAATTTGTTCAAAAACAAAAAAATGGCCTCAACTTGCTAAGAATATGTGATGCTGGGTACTTAGGACAGTGAATCTTCTTGTTTATGGTTTGTGTTCTTCTATAGTTAGAAACTTTGCAATGAACACATACCATTTTATGGACACTGGACACTGTCCTCCCGTTGTTCATCGATTTGCTCGAGCAGGCCCAGTAACATCTCCATTGGAGACTTTGTTGTTACTGTGTTTGGCATATCGAATACATCACGGGGAGCTTGCCAGGTTCTGCCGTGCAGGCGAGATACTCTCGGTAGCTTGCCAGGCTCTCCAAGAGGGGCAGAGGAATCGAACTCGGGTTGGCCATGTTGACTGCATGCATGGCAAACGCCCTACCGCTGTGCTATCGCTCCAGCCTAGTGTTTCTTTCTTTCTTTTATTTTTTTTTGGCCACACCCAGCAGTGTGTAAGGCTTACTCTTGGCTGACATTCAGGAATTTTACATTCAGGAATGACTCCTGGTAGCTCAAGGTATCATATGGGATGACAGGGTCAGCTGCATGTAAAGTCAGCTTAGGCACTGTGCTATCTCTCCAGCCCCTAATCTGCTGATTTTTTAACATGGTGCTGGGAATGAAGGATGGTTGGAATCATGTGAAAACTAGTTCCTTCATTACTTTTTACTTTAATTGTGCTACTTTTTTTTGGAGCGATAGCACAGCGGTAGGGTGTTTGCCTTGAACGCAGCCAACATGGCTCACCCGAGTTTGATTCCTCCGCCCCTCTCGGAGAGCCCGGCAAGCTACCGAGAGTATCTTGCCCGCACGACAGAGCCTGGCAAGCTCCTCGTGACGTATTCGATATGCCAAATAAAAGATAGCCCCATGACAAGTGGGCCCTAGCAAAGCAAGTCTCAGCCCATATCCCACCCTGCAGCTGCGGCAGGCTGACAACACCAGGTACCCCCATCTCCTCCTTGCCCCTGGAATTCGCCAGATAAGGCCACAAGGCTGGAGAAGGCCTGATGAGGCATCTCCTTGCCAAGGAATCCGCCTAATAAGGCCACAAGGTCAGAGAAGGCCTAATGAGGTATTTTCTTGCCCTGGAATTCACCTAATAGGGCCATAAAACCCGAAAAGGCCTAATTGACTGCCCGGTGGGATGGCCTGGTGACAGGACAGAAGAGAGTGGCTGGTGCTAATGGCTTGTTGCAAAATGACTGGCTGCATCTAATGTGATAATTCAAATGTATTGGGTGATTTGAGCGCGGGCTTTTCTAAAATGCGCGGGAAGATGCCCTATAAAAAGCCCCTTTTGAAGAGGCTCTGGGCTCTCAGTCACTGACGGTTTGCAGTCATGCTGCGAGCCCGAGCATGCTCGAATAAACCTCTTGCTTTTGCATGGACTTGGTCTCTCAGAGTTTTCTTTGACAGGTGAGGCTGTCCTGAGCTCGGACCCTAACACCAAACACAGTAACAACAAAGTCTCCAATGGAGACGTTACTGGGCCTGCTCGAGCAATCGAGCAAAATTGGTTAGTGGAAAATTTCATGATTTTCATCTTTTTTAGAGCTGTACAGTATTCCACTACATATGTATGTATGTAGATAGATAGATAGATAGATAGATAGATAGATAGATAGATAGATATAGAACTCTCCAAAGGCTTTGCCTCCTTAGGCTGCTCTGTGGTTTAGGACACTTTTCCTTGAACTGTCTTTCTTTTCTGTTTCACTGACTCTGATAAGAATTATAGTCTGATGTTTCCAGTCTTGCATGCTTCCTGCTCCCTATTCCCTCATGGCACCATTTGTTCTAATAAAATGTGCACATCTAATCTCACTTGGATTGGCTCCTTAGAGGACCCAGATGAATGCACCTGGCAATGGCAATACCTAGACTAAGAGATCAAGCCCAAGATCCTCCTGTAATGGATAGCAGGAACCAAAAGCAAGCTTAAAAGACTTGAACTCTTTTATTTTGACACTATCTTTCTACTCAGCAATAAGATCAGTTCTTCTCCAGATGCACCCTTCATTGTGTGCTTTGAGTATCGGGGATCACTTGGAAATTCTATGATTTTTTTATTATTTTTTAATTTTTTCTTTGTTTTTAGAGCCACCAGGCAGTAATCAGGTCTTACTTTTGACTCTGCACTCGGGAATCACTCCTGGCGGGACTTGGAAGACCATTAGAGGGTTCTGGGGCTTGAACCCAAGTAGGCTGTGTGTAAGGCAAGCATCCTCCCTACTGTACTATTTCCTTTGTCCCAATTTTGTAATTTAACAAGTTATTTAAAATCTTGATGACTTGGTTTCCTTGTCTGCAAAAATATGAAAAATAGTGCTATTTCCTTTGTCTTATTTTGAGGCTTAAATAAAGTAAAAAGCACCTGGCACAGAGAGATCGTTCCCCAAATGTTACTCTCTTTCGGGCTGGAGCGATAGCACAGCGGGTAGGGCATTTGCCTTGCACGCGGCCGACTCAGGTTGGATTCCCAGCATCTCATATGATCCCCTGAGCACTGCCAGGGATAACTCCTGAGTGCAGAGCCAGGAGTAACCCCTGTGCATCACTGGATGTGACCCAATAAAGCAAAAATAAATAAATAAATAAAGTTATTCTCTTTCCTTGCTCCCTGCACTTAGCCACAGCAAATTCCGAGGTAAGTTCTTATCTAAAAAGTGACTTGGCGGGGGCTAGAGCTATAGCATAGAGTTTGCCTTGTACGTGGCTGGCCAGGGTTCAATTCCTACTGTCCCATATGGTCCCCTGAGCACCAGGAGTAATTCCTGAGTGCAAAGCCAGGAGTAACCCCTGTGCATCACCAGGTGTGACTCAAAAAGAAAAAAAAAATGTCACTTGGCTCTTGAGAGATCCATACACACTTAATAGTGGTAAACAAGAAATGGGAATTTCTTAGGTTCCCTTTCCCTATCTCCCTATCTTCTCTGCCCTCAAAGGCTGCTGGAACCTGGAGGGAAGAAGCCATCTGTCAAATTTCAAATGCAGGGCCCAGAGAGACATAGCAGCACAGTCCAGCCTTCTGTGCTGTCCAAGCTTCTCTGCCTTCTCATCACACCCCAATTTCTGTGATACTCTGAAATAGCTCCTCATGGGCTTCCAGTCCCAATTACCTTCCCAAATGTTCTGCCTCTTACCTCCAGCTGGAACCAGCTCGTATCCCTCTTCAGTTCCTTTCTTTGTGACTCTTGAAATAGAATCAGTACCTTGCTATTGTTCCAACAGCTTCATCTTGGCATCTCCCCAACTCGGCTTCTTCCCTGCCACAGATGCTCTAAATCAAAAGGTCTTTGTGGGAGGAATTTTGAAGAAAATCTTTCATTGGTTCTGATAGGGCTCTACCCCAGTCACAATCACTCAAGAATGTATAAAATAAATATTTAGAAGACAAAGACTGAACTTTTGGGGGAGAAGGGTGGGAATTCTAGGTGGTATTCAGAAGGCCCTGGGTCCACTCTGGGTGCTGTGTGGCCCACAGTGTGGGCCTGATGGCCCGTACTCTGGTCCCAGTGCTGCAGTGCTGCTCAGGCCCTGAAGTGCTGATGACCACCAGGGCCATTCTGGTAGTACTCTGAAGCAAGAAGTGGTTTGAAATAAATAATTCTCCCTGATCATTAAATTATTTTTTTTAAAAAAAGCATTAGCCATATCAATGGTTCTGAAAGCAATTCAGTTAAATTGTCAACTTGGCTGTGTTATGGTATCAAATGCTAATTGAGATGGTACTGGGAAGCTCCTTTGGAATGTTGTCTAGAGAAAAAGAGTCAGGCTACACCGTAAATGGGAAAGTGTTGCTTCAGGATTAGGAACCATGATTAGGGTCCATGACCCCGGAGTGGTCCCAAGGAGTGTCCCATTAAGGTCAGGGTCAGGAGAATTTGAAAAAGCTCAAGGAGGGCTGAACTTGAGTCATTCACTGTAAAGCTTTTTGGCTCTGACCATGGTCTCCACAGCTCACCTATTTGTGTACCCAGACAACATCAAAGCCACCCATCCCTCAAGCACTGCAGCCTAGGGTGTACAAGCATTACCACTAAAGTGAGTGGACACACAGCCAAGCATGTGTGAGACCCCCCCAGTGAATACAACCACAACAATAACAGCAAAAAGAGAAACAGGAAGGGAAATTTTCTTTTCTTATTTTTGGCTCTTTGGGTCACACGTGGCAGTGCACAGGGGTTACTCCTGGCTCTGCACTCAGGAATTATTTCTGGCGGTGTTTAGGGGACCATATGGGATGGGAATCAAATCCGAGGTGGCCGCATGCAAGGCAAACACCCTACCAGGTGTACTATCGCTCCAGCCCCAGGAAGGGAAATTTTCAACAACAATGGTAGCAACGAATATATAGCAACTGGACAAACCTGACTATAATATAATTTTCTTACCCTTTCTTTGGAAACACGGCAGATCCTGGCAAGCTCCCTGTGTCATATTCAATATGCCAAAAACAGTATCAACAAGTCTTATAATGGAGACGTTACTGGTGCCCGCTCAAGCAAATCGATGAACAACGGAAGGACAGTGCTACAGTGCTTCTTTGGAAGAAAGACCATCCTTTCTTTCTTTCTTTCTTTCTTTCTTTCTTTCTTTCTTTCTTTCTTAAAAACATACCAGAAGTCAGGGATGTGGCTCAATGGTAGAACCCATGCCTTAGCACTCAGTTCTTCCCTGGCACCACAAAGGCAGGAAAAGTTTTAGAAAAAGCTGATTGTCCTGGCTTGGGTCATGAGTCTCTTTCCTATATTCTCTTTGGATAAATAAGCCAGGCTCTGTGATGATAACTCCATGATTCTGTAATATTGGCCTATCAGTTATTATTTCCATTCGGCTTTTAGTCACGCTATATTTCACATATGTGTGCCACTTAAGGACACATAAGCTACTGACAGCCTTCTTAGATCACAGCATTGTATTAAAAACTTAAGAAGTTTAACTGTCAAATTAGCAATTAACCTTCTTTTCCAAGTTTGGGAAAAGGTAGAAGAGAAAATTCTCAAGAGAAGAAGAAAAGCATCAGGTACTTTGAGGGTGTGTAGAACTTAACAGATTAAGTACAGCTGCTGGTTAGTAAGAGTTCCAAGCATACATTCTCATTGTACCCGACCACAGGGTGTTGGAGTTTGATCATAGCCATCACACAAGAGGAAAATTGAAAGTCTTTCTTTGGGAACTTCACAGCATCATTTATTAAATAAGCACCCTGGAAACCAGAGAATTGTTTAGCTCAACAGCAGCAAGACACATCAAGAAGAGACAGTCAACAATGAGTCCTTCTAACAATGGAACAGCTTGCTCAGTGGAAGGAACTTAATGTGTTAAAAAAAAAAGAATGAAATATCAGCTATAATGACAACAATAATAACTGAGGTTTGTACTTGTATTTAAGTAGCAACCTGCTTTCAGGAATGTCTAAGCACATTAACCCTTTCAACACTACATTAGCAAATACTACACTATTATTCTCATTAAACAGATTTTTTAAGTGCAAAGGCACTTACCCATATTATATTTATAAGCATTCAATTTTCAATGTATCCACTATGACTTCATGGAACATTTTTCCTTTTTAGGTCACACTCAGCGATGCTCAGGGGTTACCCTTGGCTCTGCACTCAGGAATTACTCCTGGTGGTGTTTGGGGGGACCATATGCGATGCTGGGGATCAAAACTGGGTTGGCTGCATGCAAGGCAAAAGCCCTACCCGCTGTACTATTGCTCCAGCTCCATGGAACGTATTTTACTGACTATTATAAAGAATGTATTTCACACTAAAATAATAGTTGTAATTTTCTGCATTAACAGTGAATATAAGAATAATAAAATTCATTTTTCAGTTATAGGTTTTATGTTATTTTAGTTCTTACAAAAATCCGGGGGCTGAAGCGACAACACCAGCAGGTAGGGTGTTTGCCTTGCACGCAGCCGACCTGGTCGACCTGAGTTCAATTCCTCCGCCCCTCTCAGAGAGCCCGGCAAGCTACTGAGAGTATCTCGCCCGCACGGCAAAGCCTGGCAAGCTACCCATGACGTATTCGATATGCCAAACACAGTAACAAGTCTCACAATGTTGCTGGGCCCACTAGAGCAAATCAATGAATAACGGGAGGACAGTGACGGTGACAGTGACAAAAATCTGAAGAGGTAAACTGAATTCATGATGTGACACCCATTAGATGTGTGAGGAAAGTGAGACGAGGAAGATTAAATGACTCACATCACTCACCTAGCTACTTGGAAGCATAACAAACTTTAGGATCCAGGTCGACTAGTATTGAAGAGCATTCCTTGTGTTGGACATTAATAAGAAGTTTCATCCTGGGGATTGAGATGGACTGGGACCAGTAATGTTTTTAGATCTGATCATAATAAGTTGCCTTTCCAAGATACATTGACCTCTGCAGAGGGGTTCACCTTTGATAATGTAGTGCTCATGGAAAGTGTTTGTGACTGTTTCGGTCACAAAGGAAAACTGGGAGTGTAAAATGATCTAGAATGACTGAGAAAGTGTGTTAGTGTGTCAATACTCATATATTTCCTCCAACTCTGCCCAAGAAGGTTCAAGCAATCTTTCAATCTGACTCTGCCTGTCTAACTTCCATGTAGAGGTATTGGCTACGTTATAGAGGCAAGCTGGGGGTTGGGGGAGAGGAAGCAGGAGGGATAGGGGACATAATGGTGGTGGGAAATGTAGGCTGATGGAGGGATGGGTGTTGGAACATTGTATGACTGAAACTCTATCATGAAAGTTTTGTAACTATATCACACAGAGATTCACTAAAAAATTTAAACATTCAAAAAATAAAGAAGTATTGGCTAGTTTCTCCAAACTGAATATCCTTTCCTTGCCCAGTTAATTCCATCTCAGTGTTGGCCTCTCATTTCAAGCACCATTTCCTTAGGAAAGCCTTATCTGACCCATAGTTCTTTGTAGTGTGCTCTCTTCTCCTTTGTCACACTTAACTCATTTGACAATTACTCATTTACCTTGGTGAGTTTATGATCATTTTTACTGTATTCATCTAGAGTTAAAAGTCAATGCCATAATACTACCGAAAGCATTGTATAAATTCAATGCAATCCCTATAAGGATACCCATGACATTCTTCAAAGAAATGGAGCAAACACTCCTGAAATTTATATGGAACAATAAGCCCCCACGAATAGCTAAAGCAATTCTTGGGAAAAAGAAAATGGGAGGAATCAACCTCCCTAACTTCAAACTGTACTACAAAGCAGTAATAATTAAAACAGCATGGTACTGGAACAAAGGCAGAACTGCAGACCAATGGAACAGGGTTGAATACACTGACATCTCCCCTCAATCATATGATCATCTAATCTTTGATAAAGGTGCAAGTAATGTGAAGTGGAGTAAGGAAAGCCTCTTTAATAAATTATGTTGGCATCATTGGACGGCTACATGCAAAAAAATAGGCTCAGAACTCTGCCTAACACCATGTACAAAAGTAAGATCAAAATGGATTAAAGACCTCAACATCAGACCAGAAACCATAAGGTACATTGAAAATAAAGTTGGCAAAACCCTCCATGATATTGAAGCTAATGGTATCTTCAAAGATGCCACGCCACTGGCCAAGCAAGTGAAAACAGAGATAGATAAATGGGACTACCTTAAACTAAGAAGCTTCTGCACCTCCAAAGAAACAGTGACCAAAATACAAAGACAGTCTACAGAATGGGAAAGGATATTCGCCGAATACACATCTGACAAGGGGTTGATATCCAGGATATACAAAATACTGGTTAAACTCCACAAGAAGAAAACATCCAACCCCATCCAAAAATGGGGCAATGAAATGAACAGAAACTTTCTCAAAGAAGAAATCCGAATGGCAAAAAAGCACATGAGAAAATGCTCTACATCATTAATCATCAGAGAGATGCAGATCAAAACCACAATGAGATACCATCTCACACCTCAGAGACTGGCCCACATTCAAAAGAACAAACGCAACCAATGCTGGCGTGGATGTGGCGAGAAAGGGACACTCCTTCACTGTTGGTGGGAATGTCCACTGGTTCAGCCCTTCTGGACAACAGTATGGACGATTCTCAAAAAATTAGAAATTGAGCTCCCATTTGACCCAGCAATACCACTCCTGGGAATATATCCCAGAGAAGCAAAAATGTATAGTCGAAGTGACATCTGCACTTGTTTGTTCATTGCAGCACTCTTTACAATAGCCAGAAACTGGAAGAAACCTGAATGCCCAAGAACAAATGACTGGTTAAAGAAACTTTGGTACATATACACAATGGAGTACTATGTAGCTGTTAGAAAAGATGAAGTCATGAAATTTACATACAAGTGGTACAATATGGAAAGTATCATGCTAAGCGAAATGAGTCAGAAAGAGAGGGATAGACATAGAAAGATTGCATTCATCTGGGGGATATAAAGTAACAAAGTATGAGATTAATACCCAAGAATAGCTGAGATCAGCACCAGGAGGATTACTCCATAACTTAGAGGCCAGCCGGGTATCCTAGAGGAAAGGGCAGTTCAGATAGAGAAGGGAGCACCAAATAAAGGGTGTTTGGAGTATCCTCCCAGGAGGGGAGATGCATGTCGAAAGTAGACTATGGACTGAACATGTTTGCCACTCAATGCCTCTTTTGCAGACCACAACACCCAAACGGAGAGAGAGAACACAGGGGATTGCCCTGCCACAGGGGCAGGGGGGATGGGGGGATGGGGGTGGGAGGGATATTATCCATGTTGGTGAAAAACGGGCACTGGTGGAGGGATGGGTATCTGATCATTGTATAATTGAAACCCAAGCACAAAAAAAATTGTAAATCTACAACTGTAAAAAAATAAATAAAAAAAAAAACTTAAAAAAAAAAAAGTCAATGCCATGAGAACAGGACTCTTGTCTGTTTTTGTATCTCTGGCGCTTAGTTGAGTATCTGGACACATAAATGTCCCATTAAGGGCTGGTTAAAGAAATCTCTATGTATATGTTTGGATATATAAAACAAGTTCTATGATTAGGAAGGCCTGATAAAATATCAGATGTCCAGTTAAATTTTAATTTCAGGTCAACAAAAAAAAGCCAGTTTATAATATTGCTATGTGTCATACAATATATTCCCCCCCATAACCAAACACTCATATAATCTGAAATTCATATTTGTATTGTCTCTTTTATTTTAGTTAAATGAAAGCGTTGAACCTAAAAGGAGCCTTGTATATGGTAGTTTAAATTTTTTATTATAAAGATAAATAAAGTAGAACAAATAGATGCAAATCTCAAGGGAGAGTTTCCATGATTATAAATGTGATCATAAGTGTTTCGAATTGTATTTTTCCTTTTTAGCTTAACTTTATAAACGTGAGCTGGCTTGACCTGCATGTGGACATCTCTAATATTATATTTTCTTATTCAAGTTACTAAACTTGTGGCCTGAGCAATATATAGCAGGTAGGGTACTTGCCTTTCACGTGCTCAACCCAGGTTTGATCCCTGGCATCCCATGTGGTCCTCAAGCACTGCTACGGAGTGATCCTTGAATGCAGAACCAAGAATAACCCCTGAGAATCACTGGGTGTTGACCCAAACAACTTAACAAAAAAGTTATTAGGCTGATTACCACAGTGCCAGTCACATAGAACTATAGTCACATGGTGCCATTCATCTAGCAGAGGCTCAATAAGTAAGTATTAAATTATAGATATGTTTTAAGTTATCCATTTTATGTTACCATTTTAACAATTTTCTTAGCCACAGTGTAGATATTTTAAAGATAAGATCTAAATTTCTTTGCTTGAGTGCACACATACATATATATATATGTACACACGCATACAAGCCCAAATCAAAACAAAGTAATTAACTGAATATATTAGTAAATCTAAACACATATTATAATAAAATAAAGGTTTAAATAATATATTTTATCATTTTCTGGGTATGGTTACAGTAAAGAAATAGTCAAATTAAAGAGTTCTATATTTTCAAACTCTTTCCAATCTTTTATATTTATTTTCATGCCCATCAACTCTGTGACCATTTGAAGATTATAGAGAACTATTATTTGTGAGAAATTTTAGTGGTTTCCCCTCAAAAGTTATTTCTCATCATCATTCATTATACATTTTCTTTGCATCTTTAAAAAAATGAATCTAGTATTCCTGTCACATTTAAATCAAATATTATGAAACTAATTTGTTCGGGATAGGGTTTATTTTGTTTGTTTTTGGAATCTAAACATCCAGAATATTTCCTTAAGTCTTAGGTTTCTAGGAGCCATGCTAGGGTTTTTTCAACTCTTGTAGTGCCAAGGTTTGGACCGAGTTTTTGTGCCAAGAGTTTCTGCAGTTCTTGCATATAAAATGCCATTCCACAGAATATTGTTTCTCACCAAAATTGAACACATAACTTTATTGCTTGATACCTAACTGGGTTCCTGCAGTTTTATTGGACTATAGTTTTTATTTTTTGCTAAGCTTTAAAAGTCTTTTCATTTTTAAAATAATTTTTATTAAGGTAAACACTGACTGATAACATTATGTAAGTTTCAGCTGTATAGCACTATAAATTAATTTATATTCATTCACTTTTAATGCTTCCCTTTGTCCCCACTTCTTGTCACTATTTCTTGAATTAAAGGTTAGCCCTGCTCCTGACGGTAAGTCAGTCTAGGTCTTACTCACCTATGACTTTGATCTTTGTCCATCTCCATGTTCTATGAAGAGTGACACAGAGAACAGCATAAATCTGAAACCAAGCGCAGGAAGAGCAATTTCCTAGAGAGACAGAAAGTTCTTTCAGAGCTTGTCATTTAAAAAAGTAATGTCTGAGATAAATCTTTCTCCCAAGGTTGATCCTGCTCAAATAACTTCACTCTCTCTGCCAAAAATTGTTGGAAGAAGAAACAAAATGATATCCACAGAGAATTTCCATTTACATGTTGTTTCTGACACTTACTGGGCCTCTCCAGAAGGAGGAAAACTATGTATGTTCTTTCAAAAGCTATGTTTTTGAAATCGATCCTTGTTCTTGATTACTGTCATTGATGAGGATGACCTATTTGCCAGTTCCAATAAATGGCATTTTTTTTTCAGGATGGGATTATACATTTTTTGAGAACATAATTATTAAGTTTAATAGATTATATTTTCAACCTTTTAACAGAAATTGTATCTAAAATAGAGAGAATTATGAGTAAATGCATATATCAACTGATACAGGACAATGATCACATAAAAAGTAATTCTGAACTATCACAGTATACTGATAACATCATTGTACATTCCATACCCTCCAAGAATAATTTGCCTGAAGTCTTGCAGTACCTACTGTTATATTTAGATTAGAATAAATCTGAAATGACCAAAACAGAAAAAATGTTATGGTTTATTAAAATAAGCAATATTCTTCAGTTTCATGACATTGTATTAATTAGTTCCTGCCAAAGGTATCTTATGCCCTTTCTCCATAGAGTGAAGTTTTGATATAACCAATTTAAAGAACTTAGATCCATCTTTAATCTGCAGGTATTATATAAAACAGTAAAAATTTAATGAAAATGATTTTTATTTTATTTTTTATAAGCAATAGCTTTATTGTTAAACTCTATTTTTCTTTCAGTGGGATTAAACAATGTGGCATAAAGGGACTTGTAGGTTTCTTTTTCTTTTCTATTAAAAACTAAGAATTTTAGCTAATACATTTTATTTGGCATATTGATTCCCCTCTCCAAAGCAAAAAGCATCATGTTCTTTGCTTTTTGGTAAGTGACCTAGCTAGACTCTGACAGTGAAGTCTATTTCCCCTCTCTCTTGGGTGGCTCTTCACAGGAGTACAACCTTGGGCATGGACATGGGATTATAAATTAACAGGCGAGAAAAGGGATTTAAAAAAGTAATAAAATTCAGGTAGGCTTGTAAAGCAATTAAAAATTCAAAGGAAGCAGAAACTGCAATAATTTCTCTTGTTATTTTATTTCTCTTATTTTCTCTTATTATCCTTATTTTAAACATGAGGTCCCAGGGTGCGAAACCAAGTAAACTGAGGCTAGCCTTAAATATTGCTTCTTAATATCTATTTTAAATCTAGTGAAGTTTGAATTGAAATGAATCTTTCTGAAATAAATAGCTATGAGGTTTTGGTTGAGGAATATAAGAGAAAAGATACATTTTCTCACAAATTTCTGTCCAATTAAAATTCTTAAAAACATGAACAGGAAAGGGAAAGTCAAGGCTTTAAAATCATAAAAAAAACTTCAAGATTTACGGTGACCTTAGGTTGATTTTTAAGGGGGAACATAGGTTTTCATTGTTGGCCCCTGAGATATATTTATTTCTTTGATGCTAATTTTTTTTCTGTGATTAAATTTAAAATTCAAGTAGATGAGCTCTGAAGTGACTAATCTGTCATTTAGAGCTCTTTTCAAGCTTGTCTAACCTTGTATGTACGTCTTGGAAATGTTGTGCTTGTTGTTACTCTTTTAAAATACTAATTATCTGACACCGTGAATGAAAATCACACAGACTTTGAAAGGCTTAAATTGACATAGCAAAGGAGAGTCACAGGAGGACCTGTCACCAACCCCAACCATCTGAGAGGTGATTTTATAATCATATTGTGAAGATAGTTGGGAAGGTGAATGGAAAGGAGAATGGATGAGGATGGGGGCCTTTATTAATGGCACCCATAACTTCTTCTAGTCGCAGTAAAATCTCATCTTAGCTTCTTTTCAAATGTTCCTTGTTTCTGTTTTAAGTACTTTTTCAATTTTTGCTCTCTTAAGGGTAACCACATTTTTCTTCTGAAAACAAAAAGAAGAAATTGTACTAATTTATAATATAATTGATAACTACAGTGAGTGTTAGCATTCAACATTTCAGTGTAAATGATAGATTAGGAGTAGAAATCAACTTAGAAAAGGATGACCTCGAACCAAAAATGAGTATTTTTTATTAGATAAACCATGTAGAAACTGGGAAATCCATCAGAATTTCCCAGGTGGTTCAAAATTGAAGCTCTGTGAGACAACTGGAAAAACATGGGCAAAAACATGAAATAGTGCCCTAGCTCGAGTGGTCTCTGACTGTGGTTCTCTGAGTTCGTTTGTTGGATAGTGCTAGCCTGTAGAGACCTTTTCCACCAGAACCTATTGGAGCCATCATTTTATACCCACCTGAAATAGAAGTTTCAATATTTGGAATGTTTGGATTACAGACTGCTATCTGTGCCTGTTTCAGGACCTGCGGGTGTGTCTGTTTATTCCTGCTATTGTGTGGTGAGTTGAAACCACCTGTATAATGTACACATTATAATGTACACATTATAAAGGACCACAGGAAATGAATGCTATATACCATGTCCTCAAGCCTTGTTTTATGATAACTCTAGTTGTTATTTGTCAAGTGCTACAAAAGAGCCATTAGGAGTTTGCTAATGCAATATTTTCTGCCTTCTTGGAGAAACGTTGAGATGGGACCTTACCAAAACAACTGTTCTTGATAGAATTCTACATAGATTTTAGGTAGATGTTTATCCTTACCAAATGCATTTGAACTTCAGTAATTTTATTGGACCTGGTTTGTTTTTTTAAAATAAGAGTCTTGTTAAAAATTTTTTAAGAGTTAAAGCTGGTGTTATTTTGCACATTAATTATTTATCAACACATCCAGATTTTATTTTCACTTAGTGTCCGAGGATCCAAGTTTCTGGAAAAACTGGAAAAAAACTGGAGAGTTTTTTTTTTTTAAAAAAAGATATTTTAAAAAAACTATTTGAAATATAGTACTTTTTGGCATTCTTTAAAATTACATATGTGAGTAAATTAACATTGAAGGCATTCAGGGGCAAACTCAGAGACTAATATTTGCTCTCAAATCCAAGTAGGGTCTTTATACTTTGAATACTTAAAAATCTGGGCACTTGTCTTGCACCTGCTGGCACCCCAGGTGGTTCCCTGTGTTCCACGAGGAATTATCCCTGAGCTCATAGCTGGGAGTAAGCTGTGAGCACAGCTGGGTATGGCCCAAAAGAAAACAAAACAAAAATATTTAAAGCAAAAACACTATATAAACTCTTCTCCACTATTGGTTTGCTAATGGATCAGTTTCTGGTAACAATATAATGGGTTCAGAGGGAAAACATTGCAGATCATTTTAGGATTGGCCTACACTTGAATAGTTTTAGAGAATTCTCAAAAGGAAGTATCTGCAGAAAAATTTGGATTTTCATTGCAAGTCAGAGTCATCTGTACAATTGTTATGCCCATTGATGTAAACTACATAATACTAGTAGAGATGTTCATTGTTCTGCAAGTATTTAAGGTCAGTGCTAGTTTAAAATTCCTATGTTTCTAGGCCTTCCTTTTACACTCATTGAATGAGAACCCTTGAGAAAGGAGACTGCCTTTTTCAGAAAGTGTTAAATTAAGAGTGTTTGTGTCACCTACACTGTTTTCTTTAATCATTTTAATAGTGGAGATACTTTTAGCCAAGATTTGTGACTCTTTCCAATATTCCAAAATCATATCACATATCAGCCTCCTTTAAAGCAATCAGATAATCCCACCCTGGGTAGATATTAGAGTCCTATAGTTTTCTGTTATCATTTTATAACAACATCTATAATGGAAGCACATACAGAGTTAATGGAGCATGAACTGACACAGTGATGATTTGTTTTCTTTTCTTCTTTTTTTTCCCCCTTTCGCTTTAGTTTGGGAACGTTCTTATACTAAACCACTCCTTTCTTCTCTAGGGCTTTCTAGGATTTCTCTTTTTCCCCTTCTTACTTATTTGTTCCCCAACCAGAGTTTTAATACTCACCCTCCAAGGCTCACACCCCTTCCTGCCACCCCCCCCCCCGAGTGAAGTTGACTCTAAATATAATTTTTCCAGGTCCAGGATCTTGACAAATATGATTAACAAATCAGTGTAAAAAATTGTTAGAGAGCCAGGTATGTTCAGTTGGACAGACCAATTAAACAATTTATAGTCTGAAAAATCTCATCATTTTACAATATCTTTGTCCTAAGAAAAGTTAAAATCAGATTTTACTCAAATATATTACAGGTATTAAAATGCAACAAATAGAAACAATTCAAATAAATAATAAAAAAAACAAGGGATTACATTACATCCACAGACTGAAAAACTAAAATTCACATGAATATATCAATCGACACAGAAAAAGGATTCCACAAAATCCAACACATCTTCATGGCAAAACTCTCAGTAGATTAGCAATAAAAAGGGAATTTCTCAGCCTGATCAAGAGTATCCACCCCCAAGCTTGCAGTAAACACCACACTTAATAAACCTAAAATTTTCCCACTAAGCTAAGGTAGAAGGCAAGAATGCCCCTTCTCACCTTTCCTTTCAATATCATACTGTGATTCCTAGCTAATTCAACAGCAAAAAAGGAAATAAAAGGCAGACTGATTGAGAAGAGATATATAAAAACATCTTCAGTGACACATTTCTATGTAGAATATCTAAAAGAATCAACAAGAAACTCTTGGAAGAAATAGGCAACTCATAGCAATGTTGAAGGTTAGTACATTAATACATAAAACTTAATTACATCCTATCAATGAGCAAAAAATTTAAATTTAAAACGTATTAGCACTTCAAACATTGAAATATTTAAGTTTCAATATATATATATATATGTGGGCTGGAGCGATAGCACAGCGGTAGGGCGTTTGCCTTGCACGCAGCCAACATGGCTGACCCGAGTTCGATTCCTCCGCCCCTCTCGGAGAGCCCGGCAAGCTACCGAGAGCATCTCGCCCGCACGGCAGAGCCTGGCAAGCTCCCCGTGATGTACTCGATATGTAAAACACAGTAACAACAAAGTCTCCAATGGAGACGTTACTGGGCCCGCTCGAGCAAATCGATGATCAACAGGAGGGCCTTTACCTTTATATATATATATATATGTATATATATAAAATCTATTTAAGAAAACCTAGAAAATGCTGATAAATGAAGTTTATTCAAAGAACAACCAAATAAGCCTGAAGAGCTCCGGCACGGCCATGGCTCCAGAGGCACAAGGACTTAATGCAGAGCCTGGCAGCTTGCAGCAGAAAAGTGAATGGCCTATGCAGTAATCCACCGTACCATGCCTCCCAGGAGGGAAAGGGTGTCGCTCCCTCCCGCCTTTTTCCCTTCAGGCAGCAAGATGGCGGCCATCTCAGAGCTTATTGGAAAGCCAGGTATGAGCCAGCGGTGATGGGACAACTGCAACCTCATGGGAAGGGGGACATTCCCGGCTTGTCCGTCACGCCGTGCTGAGGTCCCGAGTTGCCTCCCATGAGCAGCTCTCCGGCACGGCCATGGCTCCAGAGCCACAGAAACCAATCTCATAATTATCTGGCTCTTGGCAGAAATCCCTCCAAACTTAATAAGTAAAATATCAGAAATCCAAAATCACGCAGCCCCTGTTGCGGCCGCGCGACATCATATGGTTCTCATAACCAGCTATAGAAAACAAATTATTTCACAATGCCTTTTCAGCAGTTCTGATTGTTGGGTGGAAACTCTAAAAAATAATGGTGCATCTTTTGTCGAAATAATGAATGTAATCAAAGTAGATAGAGAGTTAAGTAGAAATCATCTGCCTCTCAGGCATTGGGAGGAGTAGGAGGGGGGTATATTGGGGTTTCTTATAAGAAAAATAAGTACTGGTGAAGGGAAAGGTGTTTGATCATTGTATGACTGTTAAACCTGAAAGCTTTGTAACTTTTCCCACAGTGATTCAATAAAAAAAAAGATAAGGCTGAAGAGAGTGCAATATGTAAGATTTACCTTGCACATGCTTTACCTGGGTTCAATTTCCAGAACCACATATGGTACCCCAAGTCCTACAAGGAGTGATCCCTGATTACAGAGCCAGGAGTAAGCCCCTAGAAACCCAAGTGCTGCCCTATCGCCGCAGACAAATACCAAAAAGAGAGAGCAACTAAACAAACAAAGAGCTATTTTATGTTCACTTAATCACTTAATCACTTAACTTTCCGTTAGTCGGCGATTTGCTCGAGCGGGCGCCAGTAACGTCTCCATTTGTCCCTGTCGCGTGCTAGTGTAGCCCAATGGCATCTGTTCGCTCCAGGAACATGAAGGGCCTCAAACCGATCGTTCATGATCTTGACGAAGAAGTCTGACCATCTGGTAGGTGGGCGGCCACACGGTCTTTTGACATCCCGTGGAATCCAATCAGTAACAGCTCTAGTCCAACGGTCGTCTTTAAATCTCATTACGTGACCAGCCCATCTGATTTTCGACATCTTGGCAAATGAGGCAGCGTCCCTGATCCTTGATCGTCGACGGATGTCAGAACTCCGGATTCGTTCTCTCATTTGAGTGAAACGTGATATTCCAAGCATAGCTCTTTCTATTCTTCTTTGGGAGACCTGAATGGCGTTCTCATCTTGTTTGCGTAGGGCCCAGGTCTCTGAGGCATAAGTTAATGCAGGAAGAACAGTGGAATCAAAAAGATGTGCCCGGAGCCGGAGGTTCTTCGTCCTCTTAGCTATTTCTTCGACGTTCTTGAAGGCGTTCCAAGCCGCTCTCTTCCTCCTGCGCAGCTCGGGTGCCAGGTCATTTGTCATGTTGACCTCTCGACCTAGGTAGACATAGCTGTTGCATTCGGAGATGGTCGTTCCATTGAGAGCGAATGGGGCGTCAGGAACAAGGCTGTTTCTCATAAACATTGTCTTCGTAAGATTCAGCTGTAGTCCTACCTTTCCACACTCACGGTCAAAGTCGGCCAGCATTTGTGCCGCTTGGCTGATGTTTGGTGTTATTAAAACAATGTCATCAGCAAAGCGGAGGTGGTGTAATTGCCGACCATCTATCTTCACTCCCATTCCTTCCCATTCCAGTCGTCGCATGATGTTCTCGAGGGTGGCACTGAAGAGTTTCGGTGAAATGGTATCACCCTGCCGCACCCCTCTCTTGACATCAACGATCACTTCTTTGTAGAATGGTGAGATCCTGGTAGGATTTTATGTTCATGGGTAAAAATTTTTAATATTGTCAAGAAGTCATTCTTATCAGCTCTTTACTTTTTTAACAATTTATTTGTTTAATATGGGGGTAGAGTTTAGGCAAATCCAAGTGGTGCTCAAGCTTACCCTTGGCTCTGTGCTCAGAGATGACTTCTGTCAGGTTTTTGGGTCATACCCGGTGATGCACAGGGGTTACTCCTGGATTTGCACTCAGGAATTACTACTGTTGGTGCTCGGGGGACCATATGGGATGCTGGGAATCGAACCCCAGTCAGCCGCGTGCAAGACAAGCACCCTACCGGCTGTACTGTCACTCCAGCCCCTCCTGGCAGCTTTTAACCCCTGTAGTATCTCTCTCTGGCCCTAAACTGACTTTTTAAATTTTAATCTTTTTGTTTCAATAAGTTGTATCCCAGATATTGACAAGTAGCTCTGAAGTTTATATGGAGAGGGAAAGATCCTGAATAGCCAACATAATATTGAAGAAGAACAAAGTAGCACAAAGTGGCTTTAATGCATACTAGAAAATTGCAATAATCAAGATAATGAAGTATTGGTGGGGAAAATAATTCAATGTAACAGAAGAAAAAGGTAGATAAAGTCTCACATGAATCTTTCACAAGAGAGCAAGGCAATATAACAGAGCAAAGATAATCTTCAATAGTGGTGCTAGATTGAGTAGCTACAGCAAGGATAAGGAATCTAGACACAGACTCAAAAAAATTAGTTTCAAATGAACCAGATACCAAAAAGTAAAATTCCAAAATATAAAACTCCCAAAATATAGGGACAGGAGCAGTAGTACAGTGGGTAGAGTGCTAAACAATAAGCACTTTAGTTGTGCATGATTTGGGAACCATATAATGTACTTTTCACTTTTGCAACTTGCTTTTCTTCTTAATATCATTTTGCAAGATTCAGCTCTTGATATAACAGTGGTAATTCATTGACATTATTCCCTGGGAGTCCTTAGTACAAACACTAAGTGTGTTGCAGAAGACTGAGGTCATAAAAATATTCTCCTATAATTTCTTCTAAAAGTTTTAGCTATTTTTTTCATGCATTTGAGTCATTAATTTAAACTGGAATTGATTTCTGTTGTATGAGTGGAGTACGAAGACTAATTTTACTTTATCCCATATTGACATCAATTCCTCCATTACTAACACTCCCTTTCCTAAGTGACCTGAAGTCCCTCCTTTGTGCTAGAACAAGTTTTTCTGCCTGTGAGGGGTTTTTTCTGGGCTCTCCATTCTGTCTACCCCTCTACAAATGCAGTTTAATTATTGGGAGTCCATGTTGTTTTATCTGGGTAAAGCGGGTCACTTCACTGTGCCACTTTTCAAGAGTGTCTTGGTTATTCTTAAACTTTGTTGTTCCATGCATGAATTTGGAATTAGTTTGCCAAGTTCTTTTTCAAGCGTTCTGTTGACACTCTAATTAAAATTTTAGATCTCTTTGGAGGAAATGTATATCACTATGATACTGATTCTTTCTTCTATGAGAATTGTATTTATCTTCTTACTTGTCTTTCCAAAACAGTTTTATACTGGGATTGTAATTTTTCTATTATAATCTTAAATATCTTGCTTTTTTTGGTTACTTTTAAGCTACATTTCCTCGCTCTTTGCTACTGGTCTGTAAAAATAAAAAGTCGGCATTTATTTTATGTGAAAAACGGAATGAATTCTTTTTATCCAAATAATTTTTCTGTAATTTAGTAACTTTTGTTAGCTTATTATACAAACTAGATTCTCCAATACAAAGTGACTCATCAGTGAAATTATTGATTTGTTCTTAGTTTATAGAGAATGTTATTATTTCACTAGAGTCTGCTACACATTAATAAGACTTCTTTTTATTCCAAGTCAGCTAAGAGGTTTGTTTATTCAACTTACAAATAGCTGTTGGCTGCGTGCAAGGCAAATAGCACAGCGGGTAGGGCATTCGCCTTACAAGCGGCCAACATGGCCGACCCGAGTTCGATTCCTCCGCCCCTCTCGGAGAGCCCGGCAAGCTACCGAGAGTATTCGATATGCCAGACACAGTAACAACAAAAGTCTCCAATGGAGACGTTACTGGGCCCGCTCGAGCAAATCGATGATCAACGGGAGGGCCTTTACCTTTTACCTTACAAATAGCTGTTGAGGGGCTGGAGCAATAGCACAGTGGGTAGGGCATTTGCCTTGCACGCGGGCGACCCAGGTTCAATTCCCAGCATCCCATATGGTTCCCCGAGCACTGCCAGGAGTGATTCCTGAGTGCAAAGCCAGGAGTAACCCCTGAGCATCGCTGGGTGTGACCCCCCAAAAAAGCAAAAAAAAACCAAAAAAACAAAAACAAAAACAAAAAACCAATAGCTGCTGAATTATACTTCATGTATTTTTCTGTATCGTTACATTATCATTAATATATTCCAAGTAATATGTACAATTTTCTTTTTACAATGTTCACATATTTTTATTTATTTTAGATAACTTTGTGTTTATTTTTTACAATATTTAAAAAGATATTTTTAGAACTATAATGCTGTTTGTCCCTAATATGTAGAAAGCATTGGCTTAGAAATTTGGATTTGTAGTAATTTTTCTTTATGTTCTTTTAGATTTCTTTTGTAGATGATCGTCTCTTCTGAAAACATAGAGAGTTTACTTTATTTTTTCCCTTCCTTTTCTCATGCTACTTCCAGTACATCACTGAACCAGAAGTTGTATTAATAGAAAGCATCTTATTTTATTCAATGCTTAAAGAGAATGACCTTAATATTTTACATTTACTGTTTTCTCTGTGAATTAATTGGTAGACTTTTTTTTTTTTAAATCAAGGTGTAAGTTCCTCTCCCTGGTTGCTAGGTTTTGTTTAAATTCATGAATTCTTGCTGTATACAAAACACTTTTACTATGCTGGTCATAATCATGTGCTTTTTCTCCTTAATTTTGTTGATAGCATAATAAAAAGGATTTTGATGTTAAATTACTATGCTTTCTGAAAATAAACATAACCTCATTTTATCTCTTTATTATCTTTTATCTTTACATTGTTGAATTCAGGCTTCTAATATTCTATCTGATTTGTACATTCATATTTGTGAGGAAAATTACCTTATAAATATTATTCATTCTTTTTCTGCCCTTGTCTGGCTTTGGCATGAAGGCTATGTTAGTTTCATAAATAACATTCTCTGGTTTTCTAGCTTAATAGAGTTTAAGACTGGGAATCTCTTTCTTGAATGCTTATCCCATTTGTCTCTGTGTCTATTAATTTAATTTCTCCCATCCTGTATTTCCAGCTTTGCTTTCCCACCTATCTGCCTTCTTTTTCTCTGCTTGCTCTCTGTTATTTTCACTTTCTTTTTGCTTAAAAAGAGCTTCTTTCGGTAATTTTAAGGATCAAGAAAATTGGGTTGGACCCAAGAATCAGGATATTTTAACTGATGTTTTTAACATTTACAGATACATTTTTTTGTATTCAATGTGAGCAATTAGTACTGCCTAGATGTGAAAAAAAATCTTGCCGTCATTTAAAATAATACTTATTGTTAAATGAGAATTTCAATCCTCTGTTCATAACTACCTATTTTGAAATATTTCTGAAACCAATTCAGTCACATTCATAACATGGTAATTCTAGACCTCTCTGCCTTGTGACATTCAACAATGAAGGGAAACAATTCAGTGATATAAAGGACACATCAAAGTTTCAATGAGGGGTGCAAAGGGGGAAGCAAGAGCTTTTCATAAGTAAACTATGGTGATTTTCTTGGTTTTTCTATAAACCTTAAGTTTTATGCTTTATATTTCATAGATATCTATTCTCCTGTCTCAAAAGCACAAATGCAATTTTCTTGATGGAGCATTATTTCTGAATGGTAAAAATTATGCTAATTCTTTGTAGAAAGACGAATTTTTTTCTTCATTTTATTTGAAATGTAAATATTTAAAAACCCTCTATGTCAATTTGATTTCTTTTTCTTCTAGTGACATAATGGCTAAATACCAACTGCTCTTACAAAAATATAATTCAATTATAGTATATACAATTTTATAAGCAATTACAGTCACATAATGTGTGTAATTTGGTATTTCTTATAAAAAGTCTATGAATGCAAAGTTATTACCTTAGAACAAGAAATATAGTTCTTTTTGGAAATAAGATACTGTAGCAGAAATAGAATTTGTAAGTAGAATGTAAAGTAGAATAGGTCTCAGAATAAAAAGCAATGAAGACCAAAAATTTAATGGGAAATTCTTCAGAAATTCTTGCTAGCTTATTAGATCATTTTACACTAAGAAAGACACTAACCTCAGAATCTCAATTAATTCTACAGTCACGTTCACTGATAATGTTAAGATTCTCCATGTCCATCTTGTATCACATCATGAGTAGTCGCTCTCCCCAAACAACATAACTAAATTGGTATACTCACAAAGACTTCTATTTTTTCATAGATTTAAACAGAAACCTCGATTTTTTCTCAGTCCTGGCATTGGTGAAGCCACCAAATTTCCCATTCAGAAATAAAGCCTTTGTATTCATTTCTTAGGGGTGTTACCAAAAAAGAAATGTTGCACATTGAATGTCTTAAGACAGAAGAAAGCTATTTTCTCACAGTTCTAAGGGGCAAAAGTTTGGAACCCAGGTGTTGGGAGGAACTCACTCTCTTGGAAGTTTAGATGGTAGGATCCGTCCTTGCTTCTTCTAATTTCTGGTGGGTCTAGGCCTTCCTAGGCTTGCAGCTGTACACCTCTACTCTCTGACTCTGTTCTTCACATGGCCTTCTTCCATGTGTCTCTGTGTTCTTCCCTCTTCTGTCTCTTAGAAGGACTCTGAATACTTGTATTGCATTTCAAGGTCATGCTGATAGTCCTGGATGCTCTCCTCTTGAAGTCCTGAATTATGCCTGTAGATTTTTCTTTTTTTTTTTTATTTGTTTGGTGTTTTGTTTTGTTTTTTGTCCAACAGGAGTCACATTCACAGGTTCTAGGAGTGGATATTTTTTGCATTTATAGGCAGACATATTTTCCCAACTACTAGGAGGGCACTCACAAGGCATTCCCCACTGTCATGCCTCTTTGGGGATTGTCTCAACTAGCTGAAATAGCCTTACCCAAGTCTTCCTTCTAGGAGCAACATACATCTCACATTAATCAAAGCAGAGAGAAGCACCAGGCTCCTTGGCCCAGCCTGGAACAACTTCAAGACCTCTCCAATTCCACAGCATCTCTCGCAGATTAGTTGTGACTGCATCAAAGCTTAGCTTCCCTGCCTGATTCTTCTCCTTCTGTCTTCTCTCCTCTCTACTCCTCCTCTTCTTCTTTGTCTACTTAATAAAAACCCAGTCCAAAACACTTTAAAAAATGCATCATTTGTTCATTTACCTATCAATTCATTTGTCAATAAACATTGATAGACACTGTGGGACATTATTTTTTTTTCATAAGTATGACAGAGTAAACACACTTAAATCTTTCTTTGCCAACTCAGGGTCTCTCAGGAATCAAAGCTAACTCCCCTGGGCTGCGTTTGTTAGTTGTAGATACTAGCATTTAGGAGAAGACCTCAAAAATCTGTATGAAAAGTTTTCTTAGTTTTGAAAAATTCCCAGTGTATTATAAGCTATTTTTTTCTGTGATTTTGTTTGCCTCTTAACAAAGGCACCCACAAAATCCATCAGTTGAGTGCATAATCTACTGGGTTTGCTGGGGTATTATATTTTCTGTGCTGCTTTTATATCCTCCTTTTAAACCTATTAAAATTTAACATGGAGGGAGAGGCTTATGATAGAGTTCAGTGGTAGAGCACACGAACACTAGAGTGCGTGTAAATTTGAGGTCCTGTGTTCAATCCTAAATGCACATGCGCACACGGTGGGGTGTGGGTGGGGGGAGGGAGAGAAAGCAAAATAAAAATAAAACCAAAACCAAAACCAAAAAAGGTTTCTCCAAAAAATATAACTTTGCATAGAGATGAGCTAATAATGAGAGATTCATAGTATTAGTATCATCACAAGATCATAAAAGATTGAAACACCACCAGATCAAGAAATTATCTAGCCAGCCCACTCTTATCCAATTAAGCTTTACTCGATGTGCCGAAAGTCAAGAAAGAGAGAAAAAGGAAGGGATGGAAGAAGGAAGAAATAGTTTGTGTTATTCTTATCAATCTAAGATTATTTAAATATCAATATCTTCACAATGAAACCATGAAGCATATTTGTAATAATAAAGAACATAACAAGGCCATTTAATTTTACAAAAATCAGTTAATATCTTCTCTTTCTCTTCTTGTTGTGGGTTTATTTAATAAGGTTAGATTTATTAAAGCTAATAAAGGGTAGGAGAGCCCGAAAAGCTATCGAGAGTATCTCACCCGCACGGCAGAGCCTGGCAAGCCGCCCATGATGTATTCGATATGCCAAACACAGTAACAACAAAATTGCCAATGGAGACGTTACTGGGCCCGCAAGAGCAAATCGATGAACAACAGGAGGGCCTTTACCTTTACCTTTACCTTTAATAAAGGGTAGGGATAGGAAAAAGCAGTATTCCCCAAGTGTCCATCAGCACTATATAGACATAAGGTTAAGTGGTTGGCTGAGGACTGGGCACAAACCCAGTATAGACCCCTGTGGTCAGGCTGAGCAGAGAGCAAGAGGTCATCAGCAGAGCCACACACCTTTGTACAACATGTTACCTTGGTGAGGAGCATGCAGCACACCACGCACAATGAGCTGAAACACAGAGGCCGGCTTTGATTTTCTGAGGCTCTTTTCAATCCTAAGAGAATAGAAGCTACTGAGATTGGATTCCATCCATGCAAGAGAATTCTAAGTTTGAATTATAAATAAATATATCACACTTCTGGCACTAGGAAACAATTCATTTCTGTTGTATTAGTAACTCCTATACATTATGCAAATCAAAAAACACAAAAGAAAGTGGAAATAAAAATCACTCATTCCCTGCCACTCACAAATCATCTCTCTGAATATTTTGATGCCTGCTTTTTCTCAAAACACACAGACACCTAGGTATGTGCGCGCGCGCACACACACACACACACACACACACACAAATACACTATATATGTGTAGTGTATATGTATCTATATGTATGAATATATGTATAGATATATATATTCATAGTTGTGGAGTCCTATTAGACCTCTGTATTGTCATATAAATTGAATTTCTTTTGTTGTTTGCACTGCATAACCCTGAAAATACATTTCCTTATCAATGAATGCATATGAATGCATTTCTCCAATTATATTTCTATGACATAATTTCAGTAGCTATATTATATTCTATCTTATAGAATCTGTATCTTCTATGTAATAAATAATGTCTGCACCATACCATTAATAAAAGATTCTTAGACTTTTCTAATATTTTTGGTTTGGGAATTACATTCAGAGATGCTTAGGGGCTACTCCTGGCTATGTGTTTAGGAGTGGTCAGGAGTTGAAGGAATCAGTAGTAGTATTCAGGAGTAGTGGTCACTCCCTACAGTGCTGGGGGGACCAGATGGTGCTGAGAACCAAACCCAAGCCCTCTGCATGCAAAGTCTGTGTTCCAACCAGACCTTTGGCTATCTTCCTGGGCCTTTCAATGTTTTTGATATATTCATTAATAGCACTATCTTCACTAAAACAAAATTTAACTCAAATATTCTTATTAAACTATTTTCATGTGTCATGAAGCCCACTCCCAGTGATAACCAAGGAATATACCCTGCTCAGAGCTTGGGGGTCCCTTCTAGTGGTGCTCAGGGGACCATATGATACCAGAAATCAAACTTGGGTCACCTGCAGGCAAGATATACTCTAGCAGATTGACTATCTCTCCAGCTCTCCTTATTAACTCTTAAATTACCTAGTATACTTTTGAAAACTTAGAATTGCTTATTCTAAATATTTAAAGAAAGGGTTTTTGTTTTGTAGTCACATCTGGTTGTGTTCAGAGTTTACTCCTGGCTATGTGCTCAGAAATTATTCCTGGTAGTTCTCAGGGGACATATGCAGTGCATTGAATACAAGGCAAGAGCCTTGCTCCTTGTGCTATCTCCTGGCCCCTAAATGTTAAGTTTTTTAATATATTTTGCAAAAATTAAGTATACACATTTAAATGTTTTTTTGATAATAAAATTCTCAAGTGAGAGAAAATTCTACTACCTATTAAGACATTATATCCAAAATTTCACTTTTTTCCTGTATTCAACAGATTCATAACAAGACTACAGTAGTCAATTTACTACTTCTGAAATTGTAATAAGTCTTTTTTTTTACTAATACATTTAAATGATTTTATTTGTAGCTATTCACTTTCTTGAATTACTCTATATTTGGAATCTCAAAAACTATTAGTTCAATCTTTTGGCCTATTCATGTAGGCAAATCATTCTAGTAAGTTTTATTTTTTTTAAATTAAATTGATCATATGGCATAGAAGAGTAAACTGTCACTATTTAAAATGACTGAATTTAAAGTAGCATGTGCTAAGTCATTTTGATTTGCAAATTTGCTTGTAAAAGCCTTACCAGAGAAGTGTTCAGTCTTTTCATCTTAGCACAGCATGAAAAGCAAGTTTTTATGTTGATAGCATACATTTACTTGAAAAATATGCATCTACATATGTACATGCATGCTAAGCATATGCTTTACTGCTTATGTGTAGAGAAGAAATTAACTCCCAGGTCAAATATTTGCAAAGCTATTTTGTTATTGCATCTGGTATGCAATTACTTTATTTGTTATTGTTTTGTCATCGCTTTTAATCCCTAGTTAGATTCACCCTTTTCTGCTGTCTCAACCTTTGCAAATAATAGTATAATTTAGCACTTTGCTTGATAATTAACTCTGTTCAAAAGCTCAGAAAATGTTAACTGATAGACAAAGGAATAATATTTTAACTTTAAACTTTTACGCAAGATTACAATATGGGCAATTTCTTCATTAAAAAAAACAACAACAGGAAAATGTGGGAGGAAATGATCTTTCTAGAAACTTTTATGAAATGCACAACTGTTTCTAAATAAATGTAATAAGAATATACAAGATGCATGGAGTGATAAAATATACCAAAGTCTATTTGGGCAGTATTGTGGATCTAGGTAGTAAAATTAAATAGAAAAAAATCTGATTTTTGGAACATAATTTGAGCAGTGCTATGATAACTTTAATCATCTGAATAAAACAAAGAGCTAATTATGCATAATGACACACTGTTGTACTTTCAACACCTTTGGGGATCAATTTCACCTCAAAGTGAACAGAGCCAGTACCACATGGTTGACTATGAAGCACTGACCTCTCTGATTCAAATGCAAAATGCTATTGCAGATGAAACTCACTGGGACAAAATGTTCAATAGAAAGATTACATTTCCATTGAGGCAGAAAGATATTTGCCAGCATCTCATTAAGGCTTGGATACCAAGTCTTGGATTTCAATCAGCATTGAGATAGAATGGCAATAGTCCAGTAGCAGGAATGTAGCTAGGTCTTTGTTTCCCATGGCATTTTGCATTTTTCCTGTAGCATTTTGCATTTTTCCCCATCTACAATAAAATCTTGAAAAAATTTCCCAGGGAATAGATCTGGAAAGAAATAACCTTGCAGTTATTCTAATGTCAGCCATACAATGTGTTCCGTGCAGCCTCTGCGGCCTGATAACTTTGCCTCTCACTAGGGGAGGAGAAGGTGACATCATTTACATTTAGCCCAACACACAGAAAAAGGCTGAAATTCTCTGCACGGTACATGTAAGCATCAATTCTTCCACCTTTGCGGCTCCCCCTCCCATCATTAATATAGTCCAGCCATTTTAGCATCAGCATTTTATCCTCTTCTCCTAGAAGTAATTTACTGACTTAATGGAAATGTGAGAGATTTGCTTTAACAGATTTTATGAATTTAAGCAAAAGGTCCTGCTGAACATTTCCCTCTGGAGAGAGGTTATTCTTTGGCCAGGAGGCATTTGTAATAGTTCAGTAATCAAAAAAGATTTGCCTTGGACTTGCTAATTTGCTCAGTCTCTTAAGTAACAAAAGGGTCTAAACTCTGCCTCTCAATTTAAAGTGAGCCCATAAAAGCTTCCAGCTTAGCAAGAAATCTAAGAATCCACAAGCTGGGCTTTTAACCCCATTTCAATTTGTGCAAGTGTAATATCATTAGGGCCTGATTTCTACTAGGGGGTAGCTATACTTCACATGGAATTTGGTTCATCAAGAGAGGTGGTGGAGTAGAATATTTTGAAGACAAACTTCTGCAGAAATATAGCTTGTTACCTCTGAAGCATCAGACTCCGGAAAAACTGCGTTTAGAGAAAACCTTCTTCCTCTGAAACTTGGGTTCACATGCAGTGAGGAAAGAACTCCCATTGAAATTTTGTTTGGGTGGTAGAAAAGTCAACTGTTACTCTTCTTAATTTGCATGACTGCATCTGAAAGAGAAACTGACTGGGTAGAACTATGTCACCAGAGTCACAGTTGTGTCTCCAGCATCTAGAACAGTGCCAGGCACACGATTTACTCAGTAAATGAATTAATGAACTCCATCAAAGGGAACCGTAGTTATTATTGGTTGGGTCAGGAAAAGACACTCTCCTTTTGACTCAGGTCCTATCAACAGCCTGCCACTTCTTGACTTTTGGGCTGGTAGCACCCTCTCTTGCTTCCAAACATCTCTTCTGGAACTAGCTGTACTAATTAATGGGAAAATATGTAATAAGTTGAAATCCTCTTAACCCAGAAAATAATTATAAAAAAATTTGGCTGTGAAGCTATTGTCTTGGGGGGAAAAACAGCCAAATGAAAGCCTGGAATTCCTGAGACAGTAATAATTTTTAAAATCTTGGCTTACTGCCCCTATAGTCACTATCTAATCATGTGCTCATCATAATTATACTACAAGGTAAGGAGAGGGAGAAAAATAAGAGCAGGAAGGAGGGAAAGTGTTTTGCCAAACTTAATGAACTAAATTACCTCCTCTGAATACATTATTCTGAGAATTATTAAAAACTCCATCAAGCAAGCATAGACAGTTTCCAGAAATAAGGTGAAAGGGTTAAGAATGCAAACACATACAGGGCCAACAATGCTGAAAGCAGGCGATCCAAACCACAAACAACCAAACAGCCCAGGTAATTCCAACAATGCAGAGGCCGGGCAGCCCAGCATTCCCCACTCTTTGCATTGACCCACCAGTCTGGTTGTCTGGGAATGGCCAGTGCAAAAAATAAACAAACAAAAACAAAGATACACACACATCTGCACTTAAATAGAGGGTCTGCTGAAGTGTTTGGGAGAGTATGTGCTCTAAGAGTATCTGGCACAATACATTGTAACTGGATTGGGCTTTATATATGGCTAGGATGCTCAAATCTCTTACAGCTGGCCCATTCTCTGTGCTCCATTGATGCATGCCACTCAAAACCTATTGCTAAATAAGGAAAAGAATAACTGTTTTAGCAACCATAGTTCCATTCATTGAGCGAGCAGTTTTATTTCCTTTCCAAAACTAGGATTTGTTCTCAGAGATATGGAAATTAATTATTTATTGGGCACAAAACTCCTTATAAAGAGGAGGACAGAAGATATTGATTCCTCCCAATAGGACGAGAATAAACCTTCCTAAGAAGATAGGATGCATTCAAAGTCAACTGTCTTAAATCCTCCACAAATAATTACACATCAGGCCCAAGAAAAAAAGAACATTCCAGTGCTTGCCAACATGTTCCTTTCATTTGCTATGAATGCTTATCTCTGGTTCTTGCTTTTCTTTGCACGGAAAAAGTTATCCAGTTGTCTTGTCTATGGTATTCACAGGCATATTATCTTATCTCTGAGAACCTAAATTGTTGATAGTGATTAGAATTCCAAGGCACACATGCCAAGAGATGTCTTCAAGGGCCTGATTATCCTATAAAAATATTCTCAGTTGTTAATTTTTTGTCACATTTGTGCTCAGCAGCAACAAAGCTTCTTCCCTTCCCTCTGTGGGAAGTTGCGGTAATGTTTTGGCTGAAGGCACCAATCACCAGATTTGTATAGGTATTCTTAGGGCTGGCAATGCACGACAACAGAGCCAAGAGAGCAAAAACTTTTTTAAAAAGTCTATAGGTTTTCAAAAATGTCATTAAACACCCCCTTATGTAAATCAAAACATTGCTTGTCTGGCCCCTTGCTGGCTGCAAGTGGGAGTTAGAAGAGACAGAAAAGGAATACTCTGTCTTGGGGGTTTCTCTCATTTGCCATTTGAAGGGAAAGGCCATGCTTTCACAGTACAACCTTTCTTCTTTTCTTCTTTAACCCTTTTCCTTTTTTAGTGCAGTCCCAGACATTAAATGAGAAATGACACCAAAAATTCAAAGAAAGAGGAGAAAAAATCAGAAGGAAAAGAGCAAGTATATGTATGTTAAAGAATCAGATGCCAAAGAGGAAAGGATACTAAAAGATTCTCAATAAATCCAATTAAATTCCATAAACAAGTCAATAAGCAGGAGACTTGGAAGACTATTAAGGTTTGGTTTAGTTTTGTTTTTGTGCTAAGGGATCAAACCCAAGGTCTCATACACAGCAAGCTTTTCTCCCACCACTGAACTATACCCCCAGTTAGGATTTTTATTATGGCTTGGAGGGATATTTGGGACCATACTCAGCTGTGTGGGGGAGCTGTTATCTACTTTCAGGAACATGAAGTATTGATATAATCAGTCAGTTGTGTGCAAAGCAAGTGCCTTAACTTTTGTACTATCTCTCTGGCCCAGGAGTTTTGTTTGTTTGATTTTTAAGTTGTGAACTTCTAAAGAAAATTTTGGTTTTGGCGACTACCCCCAACTGTGCCGAAGGTTTCCTTCTGGCTCTGTGCTCAGGGATTACTCCTGATAGTGCTTGGGAAACCAAACTGGGTCAGCTGTGTGCAAGGCAAGTGCCTTATCCACTTACTATCTTTCTAGGCCAGTTGTTAACTTCATAACAGCTGAGTTATACGTTCAGTTAACAATAAAAATCATAGAGCATATATGATTCTAGGTTTTTTAAATGAAAAAGACACAAGCCCAGGGAATATTTACAAGAGACTATCTTTTGGTTTATATAATCAGGACTAATAAACTCTTCCTTTGTTACTCAAGAGATTTTTTAAAAATCTATCTTCTGATTTTGGACCCAGTGTTCTAGTTGTACTCCATATCATTTCTAGAGAACTTAGTTTTCTAGAAGTGTTTGAAGGGAAAGGAAATGGGTTTTATTAGTAATTTTACAGGAATAAACTGAGTGAATGGCGGTTACTTGTGAGGGGAATTTTTGAGCAAAAGAAAAATTTCATGATAAAATTCTGAATGTAATCTAATTTAAATGTAATCTAAAACATTTGAAATAGCATTTGACATATGAAAAGCAAGGATTTGGTATTGTTTGCTTTGTCTCAGACATTTCTATTTAATGCCCTGAAAAACCTAAGGAACAAAGAACATGTACAGAGGGACTTTAGGTCTGTGCAGCTGATTCACTGAGGTACCAGTATCCTCATTTTTCAACTGAGAAAAACTGGTTCATAGAGATGAAGCAATTGGTCATATAATTGGCAATTGACAGGAACTAAAGAAAAATTTGATCTGGTTTAGTTTAAAGCATGCAATCATTCCACCTTCATCTTACTGTCAAAGAATAGAACAGGCCTTAGAATTCCTCGGCACAGCAGAGATAAACACCAGGTAAACACCAGGTAAAATTTCAGCCCTGACCTGGAGATATACTGACCACAGTAGTGACACATCTAACTGATCAGGTCCTGTGAGCTGAGGGTACTGATGAAAACTCCGGTGCATTTCCTGTTCCAATATGGACAGACAGATGCTACCTCTGGCGTTTGCCTGATTCACTGTGGAAATCACCCACTTTTCTTCTTTCTCACTAGCCCCAGTCTCTTTGTTGTTGTTTTTCTCAATTCTTCAAACACTCCAAGTTCTTTCATCCTATCCCACTGTAGGACTTTTGTACATGCCTGAACCTGCTGTGTTCACCTATACCTACAATGTTCTCCTGTAACATAGTCCTGAGTCTCCTCCTGCCTCTCCCACACCCTAAAGCATTCATAGTTGGAATTGAAGCCTTAGAGAAATGTACTGGAGCATATTGGGTGGCTCATAGGATTTCCTGGAGAGACTAGCTAGTATGAAGAACAGAGATAAACTAAGCAAAGCCAAGCAGGCCAAATCCCACCCAGAACCAGTCCAATGACACCCCATGGCCTTTAATACAGATGACAAGTTCTCTCTGAAGAAGGAGATCCTGGATGCACTTCTCCGGAAATGGAACACAGCTGCCCAGTCTGCACCACTTAAGCATTTCTGCTCTACATTTAGGTATCCCTGACTTCTGGGATGGTCACTCTTAATTGTGGAAACCTGGATCACACAAGTATTTAAGAAGCTAGTAAGCAGGGCTTGGAGAAATCAGCCTCCTACAAGATTCCTCGAGCTGCATAATCCTCCAAACAGGAAAGAAATTCAGATACTAAGCAGTCCCCAGTTCCCATCTTCCTCTTGATGGCCTTTTAACAATTCATATTTTTGTTGGACCAAGTCCCCAGAGGCTTTCCCTTGTCCATCCAGTCTTAGAAGATTTTTGGTCTGTAATTATCTGCATAGAGCTTGTTTCTTCACAGCACTTGTCACAGCTAATCAGTATTTATTTGAGTTATACAGTTCATGAATACTGGAACCTTGAATAGATTCTTTCCATTTTTCTCCCGTACCCACAGTCATGCTTTGCAGAAAGCACTAATTGTCACTGAATGAATGAATAAATGCAGAAATAGGTAGGATGCAAAGACTCTGCTTAATTTTCATTAGATTAAATACAGCTGTACGTTAAAGTGGGGGATTCCACAAATTAGACCGAGAGTTTATCGAATCATCTTGTAGCTATGGTTCTAGTCTTATTGCCACATGTAATTTAATAGCACTGTAGCACTGTCCTCCCATTGTTTATGGATTTGCTTGAGCAGGCACCAGTAACATCTCCATTGTGAGACTTGTTACTGTTTTTGGCATATCGAATACACCCCGGAGAGCTTGCCAAGCTCTGCCATGCGGACGAGATACTCTCAGTAGTTTGCTGGGCTCTCCGAGAGGGAAGGAGGAATCAAACCCGGGTCAGCCATGTGCAAGACAAACGCCCTACCTGCTGTGCTATTGCTCCAGTCCATGTAATTTAATATCACATAAAATTTTGCATTTCTATATTTCTTATTAGATATATAATATTTATCTAACAAGTATACTATTATACTACAGACTTTCACACGATAGTTACTGCTCCTATTTGGTCACTTCTTATCTAAAAACATAGAAATTTAAAAACATTTGTAGGGTCAAGGAGATATCTCAAGTGGTAGAGCACATGCCTACCATTGCAAAGCCCTGAGTTTAATCCCCAGTACCACATGCCTCCCCCAACTTCTTCAAGAGCAGTCCTGGTCCCTCAAACACCATTAAGAGTGGTTTTAAAACTTGCTTTAGTAAAGGCACATATTACTCCCTACAACAAGTCAGATACAATTTTGTGCACTGTTGCATGCAAGTGTTTTTTATTTTATTTATTTATTTATTTATTTATTGCTTTTTGGGTCACACCCGGCAATGCACAGGGGTTACTCCTGGCTCTGCGCTCAGGAATTACCCCTGGTGGTGCTCAGGGGACCATACTGGGAATTGAACCTGGGTCAGCCGCGTGCAAGGCAAACGCTCTACCCACTGTGCTATTGCTCCAGCCCCGCAAGTGTTTTTTAATAGAGAACTTCATGCTTGGGATCCAGAAGCGGCATTAATGACGAATTTCCTTCTGTAGAGTCAGAATCTAGAGTAAATATGTTTTTATTCACCATCAGCTTTACAGTAATAAGTGGTCTCTCATTTACCACTTCTCAGCAAACTGGTTGTTGGTCCTCTACTTCTAAATTCTTGTCAATAATAACAATAAACATTCATTAAATGCTTATCTATGATAGTTTTCTAAATACTTTTCAAATTTTTTTTCACCCTGAAACTCTGAGATAAACAGACTAATCAAAAAACAAAATTTTTAAAAACAGGGGCCAGATTAGTACCTGGAATTTTGCTCCATGACTTGGAGGCCAGCCACATGTGCTAGGGGAAAAGGAAGCTCAGACAGAGAAGAGAGCAACAAATAAAGGGTGCTGGGAAGATCCTCCCAGGGTGGGAGAAGCATGCTGAAAGTAGACTATAGACCAAATATGATTGCCACTCAATGCCTCTCTTGCAAACCACAGGACCCAAAAGGAGAGAGAGAGAACAAAAGGAAATGCCCTGCCACAGAGGCAGGGTGGGATGGGAGGGATGGGGGGCGGGAGGGATGCTGGGACCCGTGATGGTGGAGGATGGGTGCTGGTGGAGGGATGGGTACTTGATCATTGTGTAACTGAAACCCAAGCACAAAAATTTGTAGTCTATAACTGTACCTCATGGTGTTTCACTAATAAAAAAATAAATAAATAAAAATTTAAAAAAGAAAAAAAATACAATTGATTATGTTATTTGATTTAAAAAATAATAAAAATAAAAACAGGGGCCAGAGAGATAATAAGTAAGTTGCTTACCTTGCATGTGACCTCTTGGCCTACCCATGTTCTATCGTGGGTACCACATATGTCCCCCCAAGCACTTCAAGGAATAATTCCTGAGCAGAGAGCTAGGGGTCAGCCCTGAGCAAAGACAAGTGTGGTCAAACACACACACACACACACACACACACACACACATACATGTACATATGTGTTTTGGTATGAACCTTGTTATTCTTTTAAGTCTTCTGGGTTTTGTTTGCAGATCTGTTTACTGTGTATATATGTATTTCCTTTCATTTTTCCTTAACTAGAATTCAATATAGTATCTAAATTTAGATTTGAAATAACATATCTTAGTAAACTGGTTTGATTGAGAAACTGTATATAGCAGATCATTAATTTTCAATTAACTGTTGATTTAATTCAATTAGCTGATAATTAATGTAAGGTATTAATAAATACTTTTTATATAGGTTTAAACAATGAATTATATATGTGGTAAAATCTACATTGTTATAATCCTAGAAAATATTACCATTAACTATGAAAACCAACCAAACATTCTCACTCTCTCTAATTTCATTGAAATTTTATAATATGTACCTATATTGAGATACGTTATTATTTGCTTAAAGCCAGAAGTCACAGCTTGTTGAAACCCAAAACTTGATGGATAATACAAGAGTTTTATTCTATTATCTGAATCAAGGGAATAGAAATTACTGTGCATGTGTCCTACCCTGGCTGGAACAATAATGCATCCTGGACTCTAGCATTCAGTGTCTGAACCAGTTCATCATGAATCACCGCAAGTTACCCCCAGGCCTCTTAAGATACACTTCTTATTTTCTGACTCAGGAGGCAATTCTGCTGGGTAATCTCTTGTATGCCCTGGTTTCTTTATAGTTGGGTTTGGTCAGTGGGCAGCTCCGGGGGAGATGATACGGACAGTAGCTGCACCATGCATATTCACTGCTGGTTCCCTGTCCTGTGCAGAAGGTCACTGCTCCTCCCTGATTCTCTCAGAGTAACACATAACTCATGCTGCAGGGTTTTCTTTTTTCTTTTCTTTTTTTTAAATTTTATTGAATCATCGTGAGATAATTACAAGCTTTCATGTTTGGATTATAATCACACAATGATCAAACACTCATCCCTCCACCAGCGCACACTCCCTACCACCAACATCCCCGGTATACCTCCCCTTTCCCACCCACTCCCTGCCCCCATGGCAGACAATATTCCCCATACTCTGTCTCTACTTTTGGGCATTATGGTTTACAATGCAGATACTGAGAGGTTATCATGTTTGGTCCATTATCTACTTTTAGCACACATCTCCCATCCTGACTGGTTCCTCCAGCCATCATTTTCTTAGTGATCCCTTCTCTATTCCAGCTGCCTTCTCCCCTTTGCTCGTGAGGCAGGCTTCCAGCTAAGGAGCAATCTTCCTGTCCTGTGTGTGTACTATCCTTAGGTGTCAGCCTCATGTTATGTTGTTTTATACTCCACAAATGAATTCAGTCCTCCTATGACTGTCCCTCTTTTTCTGACTCATTTCACTTAGCATGATACTCTCCATGTATATTCATTTATAAGCAAATTTTATGACTTCATCTCTCCTAACAGCTGCATTAAATTCCATTGTGTAGATGTACCAAAGTTTCTTTAACCAGTCATCTGTTCTAGGGCACTTGGGTTGTTTCCAGACTTTGGCTATCGTGAACAGTGCTCTGCAGGGTTTTCTATTCTCCTGAGATATTGGTTTTCACCTTCTCCTCCTCGTTTAAGCCTCAGCTGCTGTGAGAGCTCTGGGTCAGTGAGCTTTGAGTTGGTTCTTTGAATATCAATGTGGTTCTTTCATGACCGTCCTATCCTTGAGAAAGTTATAGTCCCCTTGCTAAATAAATCCTCCTTGAATTATGGTAACTTGAGTGTGTCTCCTTCTACTTTTTTCTTTTCTTTCTTTTTTTTTTTTGGTGTGTGTGTGTAGGGGGAGGCAATTGGGTCATATTGGGGAGTACTCAGGAGTGATATTTCATGGAACCTAATATGCTAGGGATTCAAACCATTGTTGGCCACAGACAAGCCCTTTATCTCTTGCACTATCTCCCTAGTTTAAGCACATCATTATTTTCAGTCTACTCACTCAACTTCATCAATGAAAGTAAATTACATAAAAATGTATATATTCAGATGCTACTTTAGTCAAATGGCATTCATATAAAGTCTTTTGGTTCCTATACTCAGTGAGTAAATGTTGAAGCAATTTATTGTTCAATTGAGAACTCATGCCCTTGAATTTTTTATATTTCTTTTAATTTTTTTCACCCAGTCACTATAAATTACAAAGTTACAAAATACTGCTTGATTGAGTTTCAGGTGTACAATGACCCAACACCAATTCTTTCATCAATCTCCACTTCCTCCTGCCATCACCAGTTTCTCTCCCACCCCAACTCCTCCTGCCTCTATGTCAGCATCTTTCTTCTTTTTAGGAACTTCGGTGTCCAATAATATTACTGATAGGGTATCACATAAATCCCTTATACCTCCTCTCAGTGACCCACCCTCCTCCAGGATGTCCACTTCTCTCAATCATTGCTTTAGTGTTCCCTTCCCCAATCTCTCCCTCAAGCCCCCAGTGCTGAGCCCCACACTAACAATCAATTCTCATGCTTTTTGTTTCTACAACCTTTGCTATGGCCTGGAATCTCATTGATACTACCCAGGTCATTGTCTTCCACCACTCCATTTTTCACTTGAATTACTAACTGATTTTTCTACCTCTCCTGCTGATCTATCCACCCATTCATCTTTCATATAATCACCAAAAATGTGTTCTGAAATATAGATTATGACATCTAATTCAGATGCAAAAATGTGCCACTGACTTTTAATTGTCATTATGATAGCATTCAAAATCACAAGTGTTTGTAAGGTGGGCTTGACTATTTCCCTCACATCTGCCCACACAGGCAGCCCTAAGATGTGGACTGTGGGCCCACAAACTTGGCAACCAGTAGACAGCAATTTTCACTTTTTAAAAAAATACCATAGTATTTTTTAAAAAATACACACAGTAATCCTATTACTGCCCCCCACCCCAGTAAGATCATCAATTAAACCTCAATATCTATCTTGATAGATAAGATCAGTGTTTTCTCAGAATGGTTTATTTTACTCATTAAAATTTATTATATCTAAATTTTAATTCTTATAAAGTTAATCAAAGAACACATGGAGGTAGGGGACTGGGTCAGAACTAGCGATTCTCTGGGTTGACTCCTGGCAGTGCTTGAGGGACCATATACTGTGCTGGGGGTTGGACCAGGTTCTGCCACTTTCAAGGCAAACACCTTACCCACTATACTTTCTTTCTGGCCCCCCAAAACACACTTTTGATAAACTCAAACATTTGAAACTGGGGTTAATGGATTTAACTGTAGTCATAACATAGTGTACACATTGAAGAAATTTAAATCAGGGGCTGATAGATCTTTTAAGTTATTTATACAGAAACTGGAAACTGTGTGGAACACACTGTGGCAAACACTATTTCATGATGAAGTTCTTCCTTCAAGTTAGACCTTTCTTAGTCTTCATTATCCAGACTGCTGAAGATGCTATAGTCTCTGAAGTTATACTTTTAGGTCTATTGTAGATATGTTTTCTGTACTTATAACACTTTATCCCAGAAATGTTTCAATATCTTCATCCACATGAAATACCATTTAACTTAGAGGGCATTGAATTGTGCCAAACTGAGATACCTTCTGGACTCCACACTTGTGATATTAAAGCTCTCTCCAGAGTGGATAGCAGGGAACCCCCACTCAGGAGAATACCCTCCTTCCTTTGCATGAAAGTTATGTGGAACTCTTTGGGACTTTGCTGCTGTTCTGTGATCTAATTGGTCTCTTAAGGCTTTATCTTTTTTAAAAAATGTGTTCACTTTTTAATAAAAAAAAAAGGTTTTATTGGGACCAGAGTGATAGTGCAGCAGGTAGGGCATTTGTCTTCTTACGGTTGGTCAGGGTTCGATTACTAGCATCCCATATGGTTCTCAGAGCCTGCTAGGGATTATCCTTGATTGCAGAGCCAGGAGTAAGCCCTGAGCACTGTCCTATTTGGCCCCCAAACAAAACAACAACAATTATTTTTTACTAAGACACCATGACTTACAATCTTTTCATGTTGAGTTTTAGGCATACAGTGTTCCAGCATCAATCCCGGCACCAGTATCAACTTCCTTCCACCATTGTCTCTAGGTTCCCTCCCACTTCCCCAACCTACCTCCTTGATGGGTACATTTTTAAGTTTGGTTGCTATAGATTTGATCTCATGTTCTCAGCGTTGTTGACTCTATGGTTTGGATATATAGCTACGCCACTCATCTACACCACCAAGGCCCTTGCCTTCATCCTCCACCCTACCCTGTTACCAGAAACTACTTCTTATTCCCCCTCTCAATTCTTTTCCTTCTCTATCCTTCACCTATACTCTGAGGTCAAGGGTGATCCAGGCAGCCCCCACTTTAATACCTTGCATTCCCTCATTCAGTTATTCTATATACCACATGAGAGTGAGATCATCCTGTGTTTGTTCTTTTTCTGGCTTACTTAACATGAAGTAACGTCCAGTTTCATTCAAGTTGCTGTGAATTGCATGATTTCATCATTCCTTGCAGCTATATAGTATTCCATTGTATATGCATGTATATGTGTGTGTGTGTATGTATGTATGTATACCACAACTTCATTATATACTCATCCATCACTGGACACCTAAGTTGATTCCATATTCTAGCTAGTGTGTGATGTGCTATCATGAATAATGGTGTGCATATGTCATTTTTAATGAGTGCTTTTGTATCCTGGGGAATAGAAATGGAATTACTGTACTGTGTTATATAGCAGCTCAATTCTTACTTTACAGTGAAATCTTCCTACTGTTTTCCATAGGGGTTCAACAAGGAGCAAAATATGAGAACAGCTAAATGCCTGACAAAAGTACTGTTCTCTTGAAATTATATCATTATCTTCCAAGTCACCCTAAGTGCTGGTCCAGTTATTACCTTAAATTTGTAGCAACTGACTCATTTTTCAGACTATGTATAACCAAGTCCCTAGCTATCACCCCAATTCTAGGAATGTATCCTTCACCCCCTGTATCAATCCTTATTTTCCCCTCAACATTACTTATTTTTCTTCCCAATGTAACAGTTCCTTGAGACTGGGGCTATCTTGGTTGAAATTTAGCATGAGTAGTACCTTGTGTCTGGATTCTCATTTCCTGCTGCCACCTTTCTCTCCTGAAGACTTCTGTTGGATCTGGTCTAGCAGGAGTTATGCCTGGATCCTATAGCTGGCTTAGTGCTAGAAATGATCTGGGAAATATGAAATCTGAAATGGGATGATTTTTCGAGTGGTAGCTTAGATGGATGAAGGCAGAGTGATTTTGCTCATTGGGTGGAATAGGGGAAGAGTAGTCTTGCTAGGAAGATGAGAGTTCAGTTTTGGACATGCCAAATTTGAGGTGTTGGTGGAATCTCCAGGAGATACCTAAAGAATATAGTTACATTATATAAATATTTCTCAATATGCAAAAATATATATTCAGGTAGATAGATATTTGTGTATATATTTCAACATAAATAAATGCTCATGAAATACATGTTCATAAGTAACATTGTGAAAAACTGTTCATAATTATTTAGGTATATACAGAATGCAGATATATAAGATATATAAAACTTCTTATAAACCAAATAGCTTAACATGTTGGAATATGTATTCTGTGTGCTGGAGCTCTGGGTTCAATCCCTAGCTCTGTATAGTCTCCTGAACACTTCCAGGAGTGACCCTCTAAGCACTAACTTAGGAGTAACCCCTGGGCATCTCTAGGCAACCCTCAAAAACCAAAAAAAAAATTTTTTTTAATGGAAGCCAAGCATCTTCCAATAATAATCACTGAGGAAATGAAAGTTCTTTTTCCATTATGCAAATCTGGACTTCTTGTTAATCAACAATTCACTCATTAGAACCTCATGTCTACATGAACTAGTAGATCGTGACCACTAAGAAACTTGCCAACAGTCAATAAGGTCAAATGTTCACTATTTATTCAGAGATGAGTATGGCAGGTTAATGGTTCTAAACTGAAAATTAATCAGTCTGGGTCTCACTTGGTCTTTGCATGGTTGTTTAACTGTGCTTCTCCTGTCGATTAAGTAATTGTTATTTTCTTCCCCTACATTTGAAACACAATAAATTGATCGGAGGACCATTTTTTTAAAATGAGAAAAGATTCTTTTCTACCACAAGAACTCAATCAATACCAGAAATTCTGAGGGAGAAAGAGATATCTCCCTAACACGTGGCAGGGGGTGTATATAGTCCTTTAATGGAGCACTCATAATTCCCATTACAGTTAATGGGAGTTTGGTGTGTGGAGCAAGAAGCACACAGTCTCCCTATCTCTATCAGAAAAGATTCCTTTTGTGTTGATCTCCCAGCTGTGTTTTCATTCTACCTTTTAAAACCATTACACCGAACAGAGTTTGGAGTGCATTATAGGTAACTTTAAGAAGCCATTCATTATCTCCTCTCTCTTAACCACATAATAGAGTGTAGAAAAGTGAGAGCACAGTATCCACACCATGCTGAGGAGAAGGAACTTGCCTTGAATTTTTGAACCTTCAGCCTATTTTCTGTAATGTTCAGTGGTGAATCACTCTTAAGTGCTCCATCATTCACTAGGATATGTGCTTCCTGCCAAAGGTTACCAGATTACAAAAGTATCCTCAGCTCAGAAGGGACACATAATTCACTATCACCTTATTTTGACACTAAGAGAGAAAATATGTGCATCAAGACAAGTAGAGGAAATAACGGGGGAAAAACCATATTAAGTTAACAATGCAGCAAACACTCCAAAGGTAAAAATGCAGGCTAGAACAGTAATAAGGATAATAGAGAAGTAATGCTATTAAATTATGAGGAGAAAATTTTTTTTGGTTAGATCACGAACACTCCCTAAAGTGAGGATAGTTTCCTAAACAGCTTCCTTCGGTATGGGAAGAAATGGGAAAGTTAAGATAGTTCCCAAAGTTGGGAGAACATAGTGATCCTTGTGTTTATAAAAAACGAGGTATTCTCTAAAGATGAAATGATGGTATCCAGAGAAAAATTAAAAGCATAAAAAATGAACATGCAGGGAGTTAATATTCTAAAGACGAGTCCATCTATTCCAGCCCCAATCAATAATTTGCTTGTTGTCATTTATAGTTCTGTCCTTTCTCACATTTTATGCAAATGCACTCACACTATATGAAATCATTTATATCTGTCTTCCAATACACAAAATACACAATTTTTCTCAAGATTTGCTCCTAATATTTCTAGGATCCAAGAAAGAGTGCAAGTGGAAGATCACCAAATATAGAGATATATTTAACAATTAGAAATTGGGTTGACTATGTGATCTGTACTCTTATTCCTCTCATCATTCTTCTATACACAACATTTTCTATCTACTTACTCTGTTTCAATCTCCCATTGTTTACCTGCTGTTCCTTGAACTGATCTAAAACTAGAGTTGCAGTGATAGTACAGTGGCTAGTGGTTTGCCTTGCACACAGCTTACCTGGTTCTATCACCAGGACCACCTCAGAGCCCTGCCAAGAGTGAACCAGAGATCAAAGCCAGGAGTAAGCCATGAGCACTGCTGGGCATTGCCCCCAAACAAAAAACCCCAAAACCAAAAAGACTTCTGCTTCAAGTTTTCCACACTTGCTACTCTCATTCAATCATTCAATTCATTGCCCCCTTCCAATGAATCTTCTCATGCCCTCAAGTGACTGATGGGAAAACACATGAATAGTATATAGGAATTTGTTCTTATTCCAGGCCTTCAAGATCCACATAGGGTGCAGGGAATTGAATCTGGGTCAGCTGAATGCTAGGCAAACACCTTACCCACTGTACTATCACTCCAGCCCCAAGAAACGTACTAAGTGTCAACCTCAAACTCCTGTCTATCTTCAGCTATGTATTATCTGGCAAGGGCCATCAGGTGTACACTTAGGCACCCTACCTGAAAATCCAGATTCCACCCACAGCCCCCCAGAATCTTTTCTTGGCTACCATCTAAGAGTGTAGTCTGCCCTCAGGAGAGAGTACAGGGGGAGCATCCTGCTTAAGGAACTGGAAGCAGGCTTGAAACCCTTTGAGCTGAGAATTTCTGAGTCCCTTACATGGCTTCACTTCAGGAATGTTTTCTAGAATGAAAAATGTTGATTTCAAGTTTCTGGCCTTATCCCTAGTCATGCAGATCCCTTACTGCTGAAGGAAGGTCATAGAATTAATACCAAAGAATTGGGTCTCTTTTGCCTGGGTAAATAGTATGGCTTTCTTTAACTTTGCTTAATTATGTTCAATTCATCCAGTGAAATTTCTTATTTTAGTAATTAATTTCTAAAAGTCTGGAAACTGGAATTCTAGACATCTAGAATGCTAAAAGCTCTAGAGAAAAGTGTTCCTTTTACAAATATGTTTTTTAAAATCATATTTTAGTGCCCTCCCTCTTTTTCTTAACATGTCACATTTATTTTCATGTGTTTGAATTGTTGAGAATTTCAAAATATTAAGTCTTGGTCCGTCTTAATTTGCTATCTGCTCCTTTGGTTAGTTGACTCTTGTTTTGTGGAGCTTTCTTTTTGTGTAAGATTTGTGATTTTTAAGCTTAGGTTGTCTTTTTTCTTTTAAATTTACCTATATGGAATTCTTCAAACCCTGGACTAAGGATGAATTCCTACACAGTGCTCATGTTTGCTTCTTTCAGTCACTCGGGGGCATAACAAACCTGGAACAGCTTTATTTATTCTATTATTTATTTGTTTACTTCTCCCCTTCCCTTAGCTGCTGTTGTTGTGATGACTGGTGGTTGCAGTATTCGCTGGGGACTGCACACTGTTCGCTTCGATGACTCACACACTGGGTTGTGTTGTGTGCAGGTCACAGTCTATTGTGGCACAGGAGGATCCCAAATGCTGGTTCTGCTAGGATCACACTCAGCACGTGTGTGACCCAGATGGAGCCAGAAGGAATTTATGGCCTTATACATGCATGTTATGAAATGGACTTATCCCTGGGTCTTTGAGGCAACTTTTAACTAAACATTCCATTCTTTTTTCTATGAACCACTCAGATGCTAAATATTTCAAGGTAAAACTTCATATGAAGGCCCATTTCTGCCAGCACATCCACTTGTCTCCTATTTCTACTACACACAGTACCAACACTATTGGACAATTTTCAAGAAGATGGGTGAATCTGAAACAACAAGAATATATTGGGAGGGCCAGAGTGATAGGCTAGTGGGAAGGAAGGAAGGAAGGAAGGAAGGAAGGAAGGAAAAGATTTTATTGAGAGATTTCCTTTCATTTATTTTCAGGGTCCCAGGAGAAGATTTGGGCCACATTTTCCTGTTCTTGAAAACAGAGAGATGCATTTTATCTCTTATATATAACACTCTGTGTCGTTCCTGACATAGGGTAGGTATTCAATACAATTTTTTAGAATTAAAAAACAAAAAACTAAGTATTAGAAAAGAAGAAATAAAACAAAATATATTTAAAGTTCTTGGTAATTTCAGATTATAGGAGAAAGTCCTGGAATATGAAGAATTTTTTCCTATTTTGTTTATTTATTTCTATTTTGCATACAAGTAGAACAATGTAAGTAAAAGATGGGATAGAGACTGAAGGGTTTATAAGTTGAGTCCTAAAAGCCGATCTTCAACATGGGCCAGATCCTAGAATATAAGACTTTTTTTGCTTTTTGGGTCACACCCGGCGATGCACAGAGGTTTCCCCTGGCTCTGCACTCAGGAATTACTCCTGGCGGTGCTCTGGGGACCATATGGGATGGGATGCTGGGAACTGAACCCGGGTCGGCCACGTGCAAGGCAAACGCCCTACCTCCTGTGCTATCCCTCCAGTCCCAAGAAAGACATGTTTAATGAGCTCTAATTCTTGCCAAAGTCTGCTTCATTAAAATAAAAATATTTTTAATGTGTATCAAATCATAAAATTCTGGTAATGACATATTTGCCCTATGAAAAATCTAACAACCATGAAAACCATTTTTAATTAGTTTAGATTTCTGTAGCATAAAATGCCGTGAAAGATTTAGGAGAAAATAAAAATGCTACCTGCCATACTGTAACCAAATACTGGGAAGTTATTTTCTATGTCAATGAACATACTCTTCTTTAGACTTTGCCTAAGAAGTTACCTAATTTTTTTCTAAAGCTAGTATATACAATCTGAAAATTCTTTCTATATTTTTTCTAAAGCTAGTATGTACAATCTGAAAATTACCAAATTGTAGTGTAATAATACATAGGTTCAGCGCTGGACCAAAACAAAACCCTCCTTAAAATTTGGGTTTGAGTCACAGATCATTGTGAATACTCACCAAGGGAGGAGAATACATTCAAGATTAAGTGCTAGAGAGGAGGGATCACCAAGTCAATTATGGTTGGAGGGATCACTGGGGATGGGAGAAGTGTGCTGAAAGTAGATAAAGAACCAAACATGATGGCCTCTCAGTATCTGTATTGCAAAGCATAATGCCACAAAGTAGAAAGTAAGAAAGAAATTGTCTGCCATAGAAGCAGGGGGAGGGGTGGGGTAGAGGGATGCAGGAGGGATACTGGAGATATTGGTGGTGGACAATGTACATTGGTGTTCCATCATTGTATGGCTGAAACTCAAACATGAACGCTTTGTAACTGTATCTCACAGTAATTCAATTAAAAAATAAAAGAACAGAGGTCGACCAAAAAAAAAAAAAGATTAAATGCTACAAGTTTCCCTTTTGAAATCTTGAGGGAAAGCCTCTGGGAAACCAAGACTATGAAACACTACAAGTCCCAGCATACCTTGCGCTCAGCATTGACCACAACTCCCAGAATGCAGTGTTCGCAGCTCGCAGTTCCCCTTGGAACTGGGGCTTGTAGTTCTCTCGAGTCACGTCACTCGGTAAGGCCTAGAGGCGGTTGCTTAAACAGCGCGAGGATATTTGGCTTAGTCTTGCCGTTTTGGGGGGAGTCTTTGGGCTCCTAGGCTCATCTCTCGGCTTCTGCATTAAGCAGGTAAATCACGCCAGAACTCCAGTTTCTCCGGGGAGGGTGGACAGGATCCAGCTTGGCTCCAAAAGCGCCGTCGCTCGGGTGAAGTCTTTTGTCCCTAAGCTCTTGCCGTAGCGGCCGCCGCCCATCCCTCTTTGTGTGCTTCGGGAAGCCACTAGTGGCGGCGAGTGTCGGCACTGGGGGGCGAAAGGCGAGGGACGTTCCCGGCAGGTTGCTGGCGGGTGAACTTTTCTCCCATCCCGCCGCCGGACAGGTGGGTTGCCCGCTCTCCCCTGCAGGCCCTGCGCCGCGTCCGCTCTGTCTCTAGCCGGGACTCCAAGGGCGGCGGGGCAGTTCCTGCTGACAGCGCCCCTGGGCCGGGTGCGCGGAAGGAGAGGCAGGTGCGGGGACCCTGGCCGGCCGGGCTGGGGGAGTCGCACTCCCGCACCCCTGCCTCTCGGCCCGCCCAAGGTGCGCCCAGGAGCCTTGGCGGGTGCCCTCTGGAACCCCTCCCCATCCCCCCACCCCCCCGTCCCGCTCCGGGCGCCGCGTCCCGGACCGCACCCTCTTGTCGGGGATCCCAGCGTGATGTGACTTAATTTCGCTTTGCTCCGTTTCATAAATAAAAGTCATCACTGGCCGGGCAGAGAGCGTCAATTCCTCACCCTGGGTGTCTGTAGGGTCGCGTAGGAAAGAGGGGGAGGGTTTCCGAACGCGGAGGTGATTGCCCCACATTCCAGATGGGCACAGTTTCCCGGGGAGTTTGGAGAAAGTGAACATGTCACTTCTGGAAGTTCCGGCCTAGGAGGTTGTTGGGTTCCCGGGCCCGGCTGCGGGGACTGATCCCGCGGGACCTGGTGCTGGGCTCTGGCGATGAGTGTACTTAACTTTCACCGAAGTGTGTTTGATAGGTAATAATGGTAACTTTTGTGTTAACTTGGGCTTACATTCCTGTCGCATGGAGCGTAGAGAATTTAAAGGACTTTTCTCTCTGACCTCCTAGTGCTTGTATCAAATTTCTGAGAATGAATGCAAGATGCTGGTAATAGATTTCTTCCTTGTCATGCACCCTACGAACTGCCAAAGTGCCAGTGAACATCCTCTGTTTAGAGGGTCGCTCTCAGTCTTTTTTCTCCACCAGTGTGCTGGTGTTATCAAAACAAGACAATCAAATTGTTGGGTTAAACGTGAGCATGTGGACATTCAGCAGTTCGCTCTGTGCTAGCTGTTCTGTATGTAACTCACAGTTCATTTTTTTTTTTTAAATCAGTTTGGGGACCACACCCGGCAATACTCAAGGGTTACTCCTGGCAACCATATGGGATGCCGGGCAAGCGTCCAATCTGCTGTACTGTTGCTCCCGCCCCTAAATGAGAGTACATAATTTATTAAGAGCACTTCAGGTCTTGTAACATATCTTCTGGTATTTTAAAAGTAGAGTTTATTTAGTACACCAGATTGGCATGGATGGATGTAATGTAGAAGAAGGCAACCAACCTCCATTAACAAAATAAAAACACAAAGGTTTAACCCTGTACCAACATTTTAGTAATCTCTTACAAAGGGCTTAATGACTCCATGATGAGGTACAAGAATCTTCACTAGCTTTCTTCTAAGGAAACATTTTTTGGTCATTCTGTTAGCAAATTTTTGATAACAAGCATTATGAAGTACATTATTGAGGGCCTGCTATGAGGGCAGGTTTAACGGGTAGTTGGGAAAATTGGAGAGAATGGTGGAAGGAAGGTATAATGGTGGTGGGATTGGTGTTGGAATATTGAACGCCTGTAGCAAAGAAAATTAATTTTTTAGAAAAGTTTATTCTCTATATGTAATTTTGTATTGAGCTACATGGTCTTTACTTTTTTAAGGTTTTTTTTTTTAACAAAAAACAAGGTGTTTTAATTGAGTACATGCTTTTTTTTAAAGGTCACAAACATGTCGGACAAAAGTGAATTAAAGGCAGAGTTGGAACGGAAGAAGCAGCGGTTGGCCCAAATCAGGGAAGAAAAGAAGAGGAAAGAAGAAGAAAGGAAAAAAAAGGAAGTAAGTTGATTCTCTCTCTCTCTCTCTCTCTCTCTCTCTCTCTGTTTTTGGACCACACCCAGTGATGCTCAGGGGTTACTTCTGGCTCTGCGAATTCATTTCTGGCAGTGCTCAGGGCACCTATGGGATGCTGGGAATTGAACCTTGGTTGGCCACATGCAAGACAAGCACCCTATCCGCTGTGCTATTACTCTGGCACCAATTTTATTTTCCTTAAAGTAAACTTACAGGGCTAGGGACACACCTTAATCGGGGCTGGGCGCATGCTTTGCATGCAGAAGCTGTAAGTGTGATTCCCAGTACCACAGAGTCACCCGGCACCATTGGATGTTGTGCCAAAACCAAAAATCCTTGGTGTGGTGCCCAAAGGATAGTACAGTGGCTAGGGTATTTGACCCTGGTTCGATCCACAACATCCCCAGACACCGCCAAGAGTAGTTCCTGAGTGCAGACCCACAAATATCCCCTGAGTATTGCTAGGTGTGACCCCCCCCAAAAAAAAAACAAAAAAAAAATCTTAGTGTAAACTCATTGAATTTTATTTAAAGCTGCTACACCTTTATGTAACACTTTCAAACTAGAGAAAAATACAGTTGTTGAAACTGCAAATATAGCACTGTAAGTGAAATTTATTAAAGAAATTAGGTATGTGAAAATGGCAACTGAGAAACTTTTTGTTGAATAGAGAGTTCATGTAAAAGTAGATTTATTTCACCCTAAAAAGCCAAAAAATTTCACAAAAATTGATTTATTTCTAGGATTTTACTTATAAAAGTTTAGCTTAGTTTTGACTTTGCCATGTGCCTTAATTTTTCTTTTTCTTTTTTATTTTTTTCCGACGATGATGCCAGGAATTGAACACAGGGCCTCACATGTACAAGCAAATGCTCAACCACTGAGCTACATCTCTGGCCCTACTTCAGCTTAGTTTTGATTTATGGAAGTTCAGCTCAGATTTATAAAAATTTAGCTTACTCGAAGAATAAGTTTATTATATAAACTAAGGAATTGTAATAGCTCATTTATAAGACATGGCATAACAGCTTGGATTTTTAACTTACTAGCAAATATATTAACCTGAACTGCATGTAATTTGTCTGAACAGATAATATTACTGGAAAATAGAAATATATAATAGACTTATTAGGGCATGTGTTCTTATCCTTTATTATAGGTTAGTCATATTTTTACTAACTAGTAGGTTTGATACTGCCAGAAAGTTGGATCAGGTATTTCTGTTTTCTGTTGTTTGACATCATCATTTTGTCCTGTTTGAAATCATTTTAGCATGTTTAGCAAATAAGATTGACCCTGAGCTGGAGATATTTTGCTTACTCTCCTATATTGAATTGAGCATGCATGTTTTTACATATTTGTATATATGAAAACTCTTTAGACGTCATATACCTCTCAGATCATTTTTTTGGAGAATGTGGGCCCACCAGCAATTCTTGACCAACTGGGCCAGGGCCAGACAATGAAATGCTGTGAGGACCCTGCAGAACCAGGGATGGTTGATCCACCCCTGTGGTGCCAGAGGCCTTCAGAGATGCACCCACAGATGCTTAGGGGACCCTGTGGTGCCAGGAATCAAACCCAAATTGAGTACATGCTAGGCACGTATCCTAACTGCTGTACTATCTCTTAGCCCTATGGATCTATTTTAAATGGCCCTAAGATGGTTTATTTTAAGATGGTTTGTCCTAAGTGTGACATTAGTACCAAATTTTTCTGTATGAAAGCCATAACAATAATCAATATTTATAAGAGTCTTTTAGAGAAAAAAAATCAGTAGCAGAAAAAGTTTAAATGCTGTTTATTGCAGTATTGCTATGGTGCTGTAGAGGCTGGAATTTAAGATATTTCTAGCTAATCTTATCCTTTCTTTGATTATTGTAAGATGATTGAAAGTTTAAGTTGCTCTTTGATTAAAAAAATAACTATAGGGCCAGGAAGATAAGCTCAGGCTGGAGTACATGCTTTGCATGTGGGAGGCCCAGGTTTTGTCCCCAGGCACTGCATGATTTTCTGAGCATGGCAGGAAGTGATCCCCAAGCAAGGAGCTGGGAATAAATCTCAAGCACTGAGTCATGTGTATGTTTGGCCCAAAAAACAAAAAAATAACTGTAAAAGCATGATTCAGGTTGGCAGAACTATTCCACAGTAGAATCTATAGCCTTGAATTTTTCTATGGTGAGAGCTTATTTGATGATTGTTTTCGTGTTTGTGTGTGTGTGTGTGTGTGTGTGTGTGTGTGTCTGTCTGTCTGTCTGTCTGTGTGAGTTACTTGGGATCAAACCCAAGGCTTCACACATGCATGGGCAAGTGCTCCCCTGCTGAGCATGCCTTGGCCCCATAGTTTATTTTAACTATGACGTTAAGTGGCATAGTGGCTTCTAATAATATAAAGTGTCAGCTTTGTAGTAAAGTCTTTTGGCTATTTTGATGGAATTTTCTGATAATTTCTTTAAGTTAAATGGTATAAAATATTACTATCAAAATTTACTGTAAGAATGAGACTGAAGTGAGAGTACAGTAAATAGGGCGCCTGCCTTGTGTGCATCTGATCCAAGTTCGATCCCCAGTGCTGAATATGGTCCCCTCAGCCCCGTCAGGAGTGGTCCTAAGTACAGAGCCAGGAGTAAGCCCTAAGCACTGCTGGGATGCTCAAAACAAAATAACACAAAACAAAAATTACTGCAGGGGCTGGGAGACATTACCTACCTTGAATGTGTTATTCTTAGCACTACAAAAAAAATACATATATATATATAAAATCACGTAGATTATATATATATATAATATATGATTATATATATATAAAATCACGTAATTGTATGAGTAGTTATCTATTCAAAATAGGCTTCTAAAGGATATCCCTTGAAGACCTATATTTCACTTGAGATGTTTTGATGATCTGAGACCATCGAAACTTAGCTGGAAGATTTTGCTAAAACTCCGCATGACTAAAAAAAATTTTGGGAAAAAAAAATGTTGTTTTGTTGTGGTTTGCAAAAGAGGCATTGAGTGGCAATCATGTTTGGAAAATGGGCACTGGTGGAGGGATGGGTGTTTGATCATTGTATAATTGAAACCCAAGCACAAAAATTTGTAAATCTACAACTGTACCTCATGGTGTTTCACTAATAAAAATTTTTTTAAAAAGTAATAAAATATCTGAAAAAAATAAATAAAAACAAAGGAAATTTTAAAAAAATGTTGTTTTGTGATGCAGAAGCAAACTTCAGTTGTACTAAACCCGATTATGTTATTATGATGAGAATAAGATCTGAAGTTAAAAAAGTTAAATGACGGCCTCCTGATAAATTTTTGATAAAAGTTCTTGATAAAAGGTTGCATAAATAGAAGTTTGGGGTTCTCGTACTTTTTTGTTTTCTTGGTTTTTTTGTTGTTGTTGTTGCTTTTTTTTGGTGGGGGTTATCACACACAGTGATGCTCAGGGGTTACTCCTGGCTCTGCACACAGGAATCACTCTAGCAGTGCTTGGGGGGCCATATGGGATGCCGGGGATTGAACTCAGGTCAGCCGCTTACAAAGCAAACACCCTATCTGCTGTACTGTCGCTCCAGCCCCACTTGTACTTTTTTCAATAAATCAAACTGTCCTTTTGCTTAAAATTGTTACCTCTTAAATAATTCTCCCCTTTTTTTGTAGCATATTTGTAGCCAGGCTCTGTGCCACTAGGGATCAAGACTTTTATAGTTACCAATAAACAGCAATACTGCAGAAAATTAGAAGTTGACTATACTTTTTAATTTAACTATTGTGAATATTTCTGATTGTCTTTTTGTTTTCTTTGTTGGTTTTTTTTATTTTGGACCACACCTGGTGGTGCTTGGTGTCTACTCCAGTCATGGTCCAGTCATGGTGCTGGGGATTGAACCTGGGCCTTCTATGTGTGAGGCATGTGCTGTAGCTCTTTGAGCTCTCTTTAAGGAAAAATCATATGGAATCTCTTGGTTACTTATAAAAATGGATCTATTTTAGTATGCACACTTGGAGATTTCTTTTTTATTTTTTGGTATTTGGGCAATGCCCACGGATGCTCAGAACTTACTTCTGGCTCTGCACTCAGGGATTACTCCTGGCAGTGCTTGGGGGACTGTATGGGATGCCGGGGATTGAACCTAGATTGGCCGCCTGTAAACCAAATGCCCTACCTGCTGTATTATCACTCCAGCCCCTCACTGGAGGATTTTTTTTTCTTTTTGGGTCACACCCAGCGATGCTCAGGGGTCATTCCTGGCTCTGCACTCAGGAATCACTCCTGGCAGTGCTTGGGGGACCATATGGGATGCCGAGGATTGAACCCAGGTCGGCCGCGTGCAAGGCAAACGCCCTACCCGCTGTGCTATCGCTCCAGCACCTCAATTGAGGATTTTTTAATAGAACTCTGTTGAGAATGATTTTCACTTAATAATTTTAAATCTGCATTCGAAACTACAAATAAACAAGTACTTTGATTTAAATAGTTTTTTTTTTACAGAGTTGTTTCATACTACATGTAAACAAGTTTCTAACTTAAAACATTTAGACTGACCAGAAAAAAGAAGCAACGGCTCCTGTGCAAGAAGAATCAGATCTTGAGAAAAAAAGAAGAGAAGCTGAAGCCTTGCTTCAGAGCATGGGGCTGACTCCAGAATCCCCCATTGGTAAGGATAAGAATACATTCATTTATAAGAGCTAAGCATAAATTCTGTTCAGCTCAGAAGTACCTGAGATAAGTGAGTTGACAGTATATTTTATGTATTTTTTTCCTATTTGTGTTGCCTTAAAATGTTTACTATAATATTTTGAAATCCCCTTTTTCATTTATGTTAATACATAGTTCATTTGTTTGGAAGAGCTGCAAGATTAATTATATTTATTAGCATGTACTGAATCACCAGTTGACTTTCCTTGTAAAGACCATAATTTATTTCAACATTTGTTTGAACAAGTTTTCTGACCCATACCATTGTAAGGCCAAAGATGTCTGTGACTCCTGATCTTAATGCTCTGTTCCTTTTTATAAGGTAGAGCGTTTGAATTAATCCAAGTTTAAAGGCATATTAACAGAGAGCAATAGGGACAGAGGGGTAGAAGATGGTATAGGTGTGAGGACAAAGCTTATATTGCCTTTTGCTTTCAATGCTAATATGGGAGATAGTATTAGTAGCTTATTTGGGTAGGGTTTTGACTTAAGCTTGTCTTTTTTCCCTTTATTCATTTTGATTCCAATATTGACTAAAGCACTTAAAATAGTAGAGGTCCTAAGGATAATTTCTTCCAAATTTTTTAAGATGGTACTGTTAATAATAGTATTGTCTGTTGACATGCCTTTGCACCTTAGGGATCCAAAATTTCAGGGTTGATTTGTGGATTATTTCCATCTACTTTAGGGACAGGTACCAGAGATATTAGCTGCATTGTTTCTGTTGTGAAACCACAACATAACTATCCTTAAAGCTGCTATTTCCTAAATGTTTCAGTATAAAAAAGCTGATTACTCTCATGGTCTTCACTCTTTCAGCTCATTTGCCCTTTTCATGTTTTCAGAATTTGAATATAAAAATATATTTTATGTTTTTAATAAGTGTATCTTGTATTTTGCAATATTTGGGGGGATGGTTTTAGAGCCACTTACAGCTGTATGCAGGGCTTACTCCTGGTTCTGTGCACAGGGATCACTCTTAACAGGGTTCAGGAACCATATGGGGTGTCAGGGATGGAACCCGGGTCAGCTGTGTAGAAGGCAAGTGCCTTACTCACTATGCTATTACTCCAGTCCCAACATATTATGATTTTAAAAGAAGCCAAAATACTATCTTCAACCAAGCTTATTATCATATCTATTTTTCTGAAATACTTTATTTTTTCTATAGACTTTATTCTTTTAAATTTATTTTTATTGAGATAATATTTGTTTACAAGACTATATGTCCACCACCAAATTCCCAATATTTCTTCTCTACAATACATACAACCCTTGTCTCTTTCTTCCTTCCAATTTCTTTCCTTCCTTTTTTCCTTCCTTCTCTTTCTTCCTTTCTTTTTCTTTCCTTCCTTTTTTCCTTCCCTCCCTCCCTCCCTCCCTCCCTCCCTCCCTTCCTTCCTTCCTTCCTTCCCTTCCCTTCCCTTCCCTTCCCTTCCCTTCCCTTCCCTTCCCTTCCCTTCCTCCCTCCCTCCCTCCCTCCTCCTTCCCTCTTTCCCTCTCTCTCTTTCTTTTTTTTTTTAAGAGGTGGGTTTGGATCACATCCGGTAGTACTGAAGTAGTGATCAGGAGGCCATATATAGTGCCAGGTCAGGTATCGAACCAGGATTGACCAGGTATAAGACAAGCATCATAACCTCTGTGCTCTCTCTCTAACCCCTTCCAGCCTTTCAACCCATTCACTCTAATACTTTGGTAACCTTAGTTCTGCAATGAGAGTAAAAGGATTTATTTTATGTTCCCTTCTTTCTTTTTTTTCCTCTATCAACACTTTCCCCCATGATACCAAATATATTTAAAACATCAGTATTAATCATTGTGTTTAAAATGCAGTTTTCAAATATTTCAGATATTAAGATATTAATTAATATCAAATATTTCAGATATCAAGATATTAGTATTAAAGCAGTTGTGAAATCTGAGCCATTCATAGCAAGATAAAAAAGAGGAGGAGGCAGGGGGAAACCATATCAACAGAAGTACTCTTTTCTTTTGCTTTTGGGAGCCACACCTGGCAGTGCTTAGGGGTTATTTCCAGCTCAGAGCTTGGGGTCTGTTCCTGTGGTGCTCAGGATGCCATGCATTCAACCCAGGCCTCCCACATGCTAAAGCAGCTCCTTGACCCAATGTTGAGTACTTTTTGTTTTTTTAAAACAACAGTACCAATATTGTTTTAATCCTGCATTGCTCTTACACAGTGCCCACCGCTAAAGTGCCAAGATCTGCCATTGTCTTTGACTGTTCCCTTGCTTTGATTCTTTATACCCCATTTCTGAGTGAGATCATTTGGTATTTGCTTTCTCCTTTTAACTTAGTGTGATCCTCTCTAGTTTTATCCATATTGTTGCAAATGGCTATCTTTCATCTTTATTTTTTATAGCTCCATAATAACAGTCCATTGTATCTGTATACCACAATTTCTTTATCCACTCATTTGTTCTTTCACTTGGGTTATTTTCATTTCTTGGTGATTGTAAATAGAGCTGTAATGAAAATTGGAGATGCACATGTCTTTTGAGATGCCCGTTTCTCTGTTCTTATGTTAGATGCCAAGGAGAGTAATTGCTGGATCACAAGGTAGCATGGTAGATCTAGTTTAAATTTTATCCATTTTCTTTTTAGTAAGGTCTACTCCCAACAGCCCTGCTCAGTTCATGTTGAGTGAGGAGGGTTTTGAATGAGGAGAGCTGACCATTTGGTGCTGGAAATCCAATCAAATAGTAGTAACTATTTCACCCTGCCCCAGTATCAGTTGGTATTATCCAGCTTTAAATTTTTGCCAAGTTGATGGGTGTAAGGTGGTTTGCCAAAATGTCCTAATACACATTTGTCTCATTATATTAAGATTGACCTTTGCGTCATGTATCAACTGTTCAGATTGTTCTGTGGTTGCATAGTCCTTACCCATTTACTGTTTGGATTCTTTATCTTGCTAATTGGTAAAAAGGTAAAGGTAAAGGCCCTCCCGTTGATCGTCGATTTGCTCGAGCGGGCCCAGTAACGTCTCCATTGGAGACTTGGTTGTTACTGTGTCTGGCATATCGAATACTCTCGGTAGCTTGCCGGGCTCTCCGAGAGGGGCAGAGGAATCGAACTCGGGTCGGCCATGTTGGCCGCTTGTAAGGCGAACGCCCTACCCGCTGTGCTATCGCTCCAGCCCTGCTAATTGGTAGGAGTTGGGATATTTTGTTTGCTTGTTTTTTGGACCACACCTGGTGGTGCTTGGGGCTTACCCTCGACTCCGTGCTCAAGGGTCTCTTCTTGCGAACCCAGGGATCATATGTGGTACCAGGGATTGATCCTAATTTGACTGTCTGTGAGGCAAGTGCCCAACCTATTTATCTTGCCCCTGGATCTCTTTTTTGGTGACACTTTTTTGTTTTAGTCCTTTTGAAAATACCTCTTCCAGGCTGAAGCGATAGCACAGCAGGTAGGGCATTTGCCTTTCCCTCAGTCGACCAGGGTTCGATTCCCAGCATCCCTGAGTGCAGAGCCAGGAGTAAGCCCTGATCATAGCTGGGTGTGACCCAAAAAGCAAAAAAAAAAAAACCCTCTTCCATCCTATTACTTTGTATCCTCCAAAAAAACAAAAGCCTTTAATTTTATATATTCAAATCCTTCTTTTTGATATGGTCAGATCATACCATTTTAGGTTCCTTTTCAGTCTTTCCAAAGAAATCCTCTTTGAGGATACAAATATAGAAAGACTTTTGAGGTTACTAATATGTTGGTACATTTTATGTTGGACTTTATAGTTTTAGATTTCACTTTCAAATACATGTTTTTTCCTTATGGAGATAATATAATATTAGCCACATCCAGCATTACATAAGAGATCCAATCCCACGCCTAGTAATTCTCCGCCTGGTGGTATAGGCCTGAAGGTTCTGAAGGTTTGGTGCACAGGTCTGGTGGTGCCGGGTGGGGGATGTGACATGCGTTGTCAGGGATTGGGCTCAAGACCTTGCAAATGCTCAGCAAGTGCTCCATGACTTGAGCTGTCTCTCTGGCCTCTTTTGTTTTTTTTATTAGTGAAACACCATGAGGTACAGTTGTAGATTGCAATTTTTTGTGCTTGGGTTTCGATTATACAATGATCAAATACACATCCCCCCACCAGTGCCCATTTTCCACCACCATGGATAATATCCCTCCCATCCCACCCTGCCTCTGTGGCAGGGCAATCCCCTGTGTTCTCTCTCTCCTTTTGGGTGTTGTGGTCTGCAAAAGAGGCTTTGAGTGGCAAACATGTTCAGTCCATAGTCCACTTTCGACATGCATCTCCCCTCCTGGGAGGATCCTCCAAACACCCTTTATTTGGTACTCCCTTCTCTATCTGAGCTGCCCTTTCCCCTAGAATGCCCGGTTGGCCTCTAAGCTATGGAGTAATCCTCCTGGTGCTGATCTCAGCTATTCTTGGGTATTAATCTCATATTTTGTTACTTTATATCCCCCAGATGAATGCAATTTTTCTATGCCTATCCCTCTCTTTCTGACTCATTTCGCTTAGCATGATACTTTCCATGTTGTACCACTTGTATATAAATTTCATGACTTCATCTTTTCTAACAGCCACATAGTACTCCATTATATATAGCTCTGACCTCTTATTGTTCATTGATTTGCTCGAGTGGGCCCAGTAACATCTCCATTGTGAGACATGTTACTGTGTTTGGCATATTGAATACGCCACGGGGAGCTTGCTAGGCTCTGCTGTGCTGGCAGGATACTCTCAGTAGCTTGTCGGGTTCTCTGAGAGGGGCAGAGGAATCAAACCTGGGTCAGGCTGGCCGGCCGTGTGCAAGGCAAACACTCTACTGCGGTACTTTCGCTCCAGGCCAGGTTTTTGTATGTAGGACTATAATATAAGGTAAGCATCCAGCTTTATTTTCAAACCTGGCTCTGCCAGGCCGGCTGCATGCAAGGCAAATGCCATATATACATATAAATGTACAGATATACATATATCCTGCCTGCTGTCACGGTGGAGATGGTACTGGGCCCACTCAAGCAAATTGGAACAACGGGAGGACTGTGCTACCGTGCATTATAAGCTATTAGTCTGTCTTCCCTCCACCAAGGTTTGCTGCTAGTTTTGACATATGATGAATTCTCAGTACATTGTGGGCATTTGTAGGCTCTGTATTTTCACCGTTGATCTGGTCTTTTAGTGTGGGCTGGGTGCTTTCCCATCAGTACTTACTTTTCTCCTCTTTAGTTGTAGTCGACTTTCAAGATAATACAGAGTTGTGTGTATATTTTAAAATACATAGTTTCTGTGTGTATTTTTTAAATGCATAGCTTTTTTTTGTTTCTTTTTTTTTTTTGCTCGAGCGGGCCCAGTAACATCTTGGGCCTCACTGACTGCACAGCCTCACTCCTGGCTTTGTACTTTGGGATTGAACCAGGGTGAGCTGCATGCAAGGCAAATGTCCTGTCCCTGATCTCTCTGCCCCGCCCCCTCCTGCCCATCCCCCATCACACTTTAAAAGCGACAACAGAGATCTTTTTAAGAAAAATTTCTTTATGGGTCACTCCCAGCAGAGCTGCATGAGCCACTTCCAGGCGTGCTTGGCCAGGCAGTGCGGGTGTTCTAGGGGTCACCAGGACTATACTCAGCAGTGCTGTGGGTGGAAATGCAGTACAAGGGAGCACAATGAGGACCTCAGTATGCTAGGCATATATGTGATCTACCTCTTGAACTGTCTCCTTGCCCCAATTATAATAGTGTTATCGGGTTACATTTTAGGTAAATATGTAGTAGAGATTGAAATTTGAACATTTCATAAAAGAGACATGACTTGATTTTGTTGTTATTGTTGTTGATGAAATTTAAGTCTCAGAAAATTAATTTCAGGTGCAACTTTGAGAGCAGTGGGAGGAGAGTGTTGTGTGGTAGGCAGTGCTGAGAATCAAGCCCAGGGCCTCACACATGCAAGGAAAGTAATTTACCACCATTGGGAGTTCCATGGGGGTTCAAGGCACAGCTTTCATATGTATCACATATCAGATGTGGAGTTCTTAAACATTAATGGTTGGGAGGAAAAGTGACTATCTTGTATATGTAACTGTTGTTTAACCATCTTTTGAAGGAGATGAGAATACATTATCAGTTACTCCGTAGCCTGGGTCTGTATCGGGGTATAGGACATTGATCAGTGTAGTGTAGTGTAGTGTAGTGTAGTGTAAAGTGTAGCCTAATTTTAATTAATAATCGTTACAGTATTTTGATAGAATTTTAAATTTGATTAATTTTAAAAATTTGATTGGATACTATGGATTGCATTGAAGAGATTAAAGGAAATTAAACATTTTGGGGGGCATTAATCAAGGATGTTTCGACTTCATTATCAGGAGAAGGGACAAAGAAGAGGACGTTCCTTCCACCAGTGGCCTCAGGTAGCCTGCCCTCTTAACAGGCACCTTTCTAAATTCAGTTGTTAAAGTTTAAGTCTCTTGATTTCAGTGTTATTGACTCTGTGGTTTGGATATTTGGCTCTTTCATTCCTTAACACCACCTTTTTTACCTGAACCAGTTGACCTGCCCCTGTTGCTTCTCATCTGTTTCTTTACCTCTTTCCCTCTACTCTTGAGAAATTGATTTAAAACCCTTTTAAAACTAGGTTTGGGGCCGGAGCCATAGTACATCAAGTAGGGTGCTTGCCTTGCACGTGGCCAACCTGGGCATCCCATATAGACCGCAAGCTTACTAGGAATAAGCCCTGAGCACTGTAAGGTGTGGCCCCCCCAAAAAATAAATAAATATAAAATGAAAACTTGAAATTTAAAGTAACACTTCAGTATAAGGAATGAAAAACTATTTAAACATTTACGTTCTAGACTAGGAGTATCTGTGACCACAAGAGGGCATTATTGGATTACAGACTGTACTGAGCACTAAGGACTCAAGGTTGATGAGCTAGAAGATAATATACAACTTTGGGCTTTCTGGAAACAGTTTTTCCAATTTATTATCTTCTACCAACACTCCTACCCTGTATGTTCACTTTTCTTTTCCTATCTGAATTTTCTTGGCCCTTCCTGGCAAAAGAAAGGGCCTAGGTAAGACTTTTTGTGCCCCAGAGATTTTCTTCTGAAAATAATGGGGCTTTACCCCATCTCATCTCTGAGATTTATGTAGTTCTGTCCATGTAAAGCTTTTCTAAGTGCGTTTTCTGGTCCTCTGGTTATGGACAGAGACAAGGTAAAGGGGTTAAGGTTCTGTCCTTGCGTGCCCCTTTTTTGATCCCCAGCACCTCTTAGGATCCCCATAGCACATGGCAGGAGTGACCCCTGAGCACAAAACCTGTGGATATGGCCCAAACTCTACCCCACCTCCAAATACTCTAGTTATTTCTTCACAGCCCAGAATGGAGCACTGTTAATTTTATATCTTGGGAGTGGGGGGGCGGGGGGTGGTGGAGAGAGTGTACAGCAGGTCAGGTGCTTTCCCTGCACCTATCTGACTTGTGCTTGATCCCTGACGCCTCATACGACTCCCTGAGCCCTGCCAGGAGTGATCCCTGAGCACATAGCTAGGAGTTAACCCTGAGCACAGCTGGGTGTTCAGAGATGAAAAAGAAAAATGAAAAGTTTAGATCCTTGGAAGCTGAAGTTCTAAGCAGGTAGAAAAGATCTTCTTGACTGATTTTTTTCTCATAGGACAGAAATTTCCAATGCTATTTCCCCTTTAAACAAAAAAGAAAAAAATTACTCAGTGCTCTGCTGGAAATCTACTATTTTTAAAAGAACAAACAGAAAGCTTCCCCTCTTCCTCATTTGTGCCTGAGGCTAATACCCAGTCTTTCCAGCATTGCCCACTCAGGGGTTTGGGGGGTGGTAGATTCACCCACTTGAGGAAAGACTGTCTAGAGAATGAGAGTCACAGCCTTACAGTATTCTTGACATGCTCCTGAATGCTGGATGCAGATCTTTCTGTTTACTTCATACTTTTCTTACTAAATTAATCCCATCACAGATACCTGGTCAAAGCTGATTATTAATGACAGGTTGTTTTTCAAGCTATTTTCCTTCAACATTCTGTAAAAGTGAATCCTATAGGGGCTGGAGCAATAGTACAGTGGGTAGGGCATTTGCCAAGCACGGGGCCAACCTGGGTTCGATTCCCAGGATCCCATATGGTCCCCTGAGCATTGCCAGGAGTAACCCCTGAGCATTGCTGGGTGTGACCCAAAAACAAACAAACAAAAAAAAGTGAATCCTACAAGTAAATCTTTTCTGGGATTTAGGGAAAATGTGAGTTTAGTTAGTTTAACCTCTCTGAATGTGTGCTTTTATTTATTCTTGAGGTAGTTTGTTGGAACTGGAGTATAGTAGTATTTGTTGCCTTATTAGATAATAACTGCATTCATTGATTTTTCATGACTCATTGGCTTAAAATGTGGTAGTCACCAAATAATGCTGCTATTCTCTTTTACCTTATTAACATTCTTCCTTTAACGATAGCAATTTTCTTTTTTAAATTTGTCCCTTGTATGGTATACGTTATTCATTATTGTATAATGAAGTTGATGGACTAGATAATAATTTTACATCTTCTATGAGTCCTCCATCAACTGACTTGAAAACTGTATTTTGGCAGAAAGGATCTAATTCTGGATCCAAAGAGATAGTATAGCAGGTAAGGCACTTGCCTGGCATGCAGCCAAACTAGGTTTGATTCTTGGTACCTCATATGGTCCTCTGAGGACCCCCCCCCCCATGATCCCTGTGCACAGAGCCAGGAGTAAGCTCTGAGCACTGCTGGGTGCGGCCCCAAAAGAAGAAAGGAAGGGAAAGAGGGAGGAAAAGGAGGAGAGGGGGAAGGGGAGGAAGGAAGGCAAAAAGGAAGAAAATTCTGGAATGGAGATTTTTTTTTATCTAATTATAAATTTGAAATTATGACTTATTTTTGCTTCTGGCTAAACAACTTTTTTTTATCATCAGCCTTTTGTTTTATTTTTAATATGTGAAACTTCTATTTTGGAATAGGCTAGGTCACTATATCTGCTGATATATATGTGTATGTGTGTTTATTTGTATAGATATATTTACTATTTAACATATTTTGAAAAAGAATTTCAAGTACTTGGCCAGAGTAATAGTACAGCTGGTAAGGTGTTTGCCTTGCACATGGCCAACCTAGGTTTGCTCCCCAGCACCCCATATGTGTCCTCCAAGGCCCACCAGGAGTGATTCCTGAACGCAGAGTCAGAAGTAAACCTTGAGCAACACTGGGTATAGCCCTAAAACAAAGCAAACAAACAAAACAAATTTGATGTTAACATTTTAAAAATATAATCTGAACCAAGCAAAATACTATTAAACATTTTGATTGGATATTTGAATTGACAGTTCAAGTCATCAAAATGGGGATAAAAACAAATTGTGAAAGAACTCCTTAGTTCATTACAGATTGATGAGAATAATCTTTAGAATATGTATACTCTGAAAAACTATTTCCCTTAGTTTGGAGTTAGGTATATTATAAAAGTAGAGTATTTCTTTGAAAATCTATATTCTGAAGATATAAGGCCTCATTATAAAGAAATAGCAGGCCACTGTTAGATAATACTGTTTATCAGTTGGAACTTAAGACAAAGGTTTGGTGTTTCCTACAGTAAGAGAGACAAAATAATCATAGTAAGCTAAGAGAAATTAGGGGAACAGTATGTTACTTCAAGTACAAGTTATTTTTAGCTACTTTTACCAGTACAGTGCTATTCACAATATGAAGTAGATGAAGGTAATCTAGTCTTATCATTTCTGGGAAATCTCAAAATTAGGAATATTTTGACTATATTGTTACAGTCTTTTGGAATTTATCCTAGGTTTAACCATTGTATCTCAAGAAACCTTTTAGTTAGAAATTTGTCCTTCTGGTTGGTTGTCAGAGAATTTGCCATTGAAAAAGTAAGGGTGATCACTTTTAAAACCATGCTTAAGGTATAATTCCATATACTAAACTTGTATGTTTTGTTATATTAACAAACTCACTATCTTTACTTCAGTATGTAAACATTCAAACATCATTTTAAGGATTCAATGAATTGACTGTTCCCAAAAAAGACTTAAGTACACATTTCTTTAGATTAGTTCCTATATCACTAGGAACTCACATTCTTTTCAGTGAACTCCTAAGAGAAGGACTTGCAACTTAACATAAAATATTTCAGTCACTTAATATTGTGCACTAAAAAATTATTTTAAAAAGATACTGGGATTGGGGACATTTATTGGTAAACTTTAACCAGAAGATGGCAGTGATGGTCCTCCTATACTCCCTGCAATGGTAATCAAATGTTTACAAATGAAATAGCATGAATATGCACGTTCAGCTGTTGTTTTATAATGCTTAAAGTGATGATTTAGGGGAAAACATTTGCTGTTTATTTTAAATACTGTGAAAAATGTATTTCTCTATAAGAAGGGATTAAGAATATTTTGGGTGTCTGTATCTTTGTTTGTACACTTCAGTTTTTTCTGAATACTGGGGTAAGGAAGTTACCATAATCTTGCCTTGTTTCAGTTGCATGCATCACATTATGTTATGCATCATGTTTAAAGGCATGCTGTTTTATGGCCTGTGTGCATTTTTCACCCAAATTGTTGGAAACTAATGAATATTTTAAAGGAGACATTCCTTTAGATATAGTAGTTTCTAAATAACTCCAAATAGGCCCTTTTGGGGGTGGTTTTGTTGTTGTTGTTTTGTTTTGATGGAGGATAATGAAATCATTTGTTACTAATTTTTGTAAGAAAACATTGTTAGAAAAAAATGACATTTAAAACTAAGTCTTAAAAAACCAGAATATATTTCTAGAGTTTTAATTTTGGTAACCGTAGCATCATAATCTGGTGATTTTTTTTTAAAGAATTAGTTAGGGAAGAAGGAATGATCTCCTTTGAAAATTAGTGTCCACATTTGGTGTTGGCTGACATGAAGATGCATCCTTCCATAATGCTTTTTTTTGTTTCTAATATAAAGCCCAAATGCATTTTGCGAGAGAAATTGCATGAGTCTTCAGCATGCATTAATGTTGTCTTTCTCCTTTTCTTTCTGCTGTTCCTTTTCATTCATGTACTTTTGTATTTTGGTTTGCCATTATTTTTTTTTATTTTTTTGTTAATTACTTCATGTTAAATTACTTTTGAAACTTCATAAGCTGAGCAACCTCTCCGTGTAGTAACAGCGGATACCTGTCTGTTTCACTATTTAGTCCCTCCTCCTATGTCTCCATCCTCCAAATCTGTGAGCACGCCAAGTGAAGCTGGAAGCCAAGACTCTGGAGATGGTGCAGTGGGATCCAGGTACAGTCATTTTCTTTCACTGTTTCAGTGTGATAGAACGTACTTAATGCCTCAATACTATCAGTGCTTTAGGAGGTTTCAAAATAGCTTTTGCCCACAATGCCCAAAAGGGGGGGAGGGAGTGAGGGGGGGAGGGAGTGAAGGGGGGAGGAGGGGAAGGGGGTATCGAGTATCTGATGCCCACTGCAAATTGTAGAAAAAAAATGGGGTCATCAGAAGGAAAGAGAGAGAGAGAGAGAGAGAGAGAGAGAGAGAGAGAGAGAGAGAGAGAGAGAGAGAGAAAAGAAAATGTTGCAGGTGATGGGGAAATTGGGGATGCTGGTGGTGGCTGGTGCAGGGATGGGTGTTGGAATACTGTATGACTGAAATCTAATCATGAACAGCTTTGTAAGGATCTATCTCACAGTGATTCAATTAAAAAAAAGACTTCTAAAAATATTTTTCCCATTTAAAAAATTAGTTTTTGCGTTACTTTCATGATCATGGTGGTTCATTTTGGTTGTAAGGGTTAGCTTTTGTGAAAATTATTTTATGTTAATATAGAGTGCTAAGACTGGAGAGATAGTGCAGAAATAGTTAAAAAGCACTAGCCTTGTATGTAGCCATGGTTCGAATTCCAGTTCTATGTATGTCCCTCAACACTGATAGATGAGGCCCCAGACCAGACCATAGAACCAGGAGTGGCCCTGGGTATAGAGCCAGGTATGACAATACCAAAAAATACAAAATAATTAAAACAGGGTACTGACACATTTTAATTTTTTTCTACCTAAGTAAATGTTAGATTGAGTATTTAAATACTAGTGTATAAACAATATAAAACTTCTTTGCTGTCCTTATTAACTTAAAAAAAAATCTTAGCTCACTTAAGTAGCCTAATTGTGTTTTACTAATTCATTCCTTCTAATTACTATAGAAAATGTTCTATAATGTAGAACAGGAGAGTACCTCAGTGGGCAAGAGCACGTACTTTTACATGCAAGAGACCTGGGTTCTATTTTTAGCATAGCATGGTCGCACGAGCACCATGTGCTCAGTAAGAGCAAGCCCCAAGCACCAGCAGGAATCAGGAAGCAGGCCCTGAGCACTGTTGGATGTGGGAATGAAAGGAAAGAGGGGAAGAGGGAGGGATAGAGAGAAGAGGGAAAGGAGGATGGGAAGAAGAGAGGAGGAGAGAAAAGAAGGAAGGGAGGGAGGGGAGGTGTGAAGAGGAAGGAGAATGATAATGCATAAAACATGAAGAATTAAATCTATTGCTAAGGAAACATTGGGAGTGTTATCTCCTAAGCTTCTCAGTTTTTATGAACTCACATCTTATAAAACTGATTCAGTTTTGGGGGCATGAGAGATAATACATTAAGTACAGGGTTGCCTTGCACTGGGTTCGATATCCAGCATCTCATGTGGTTCCTCGAGCACCCCCAGGAGTGATTCCTGAATGCAGAGTCAGGAGTAATCCTGAGTGTTGCCCAGTGTCGCCCAAGTAGCAGAAATAAAAAAAAACAAACAAAACCCTGTTTTGTGTCTAAGGATCCTCAGATATATTGGGACTTTCTTTTCAAAACTTTAGTAAGAGTCGTGCTTCATTTGAAAGGTTATACTAGGAGGTATTAGAATTTATTCCTCTTATCATACACATACACTTGCACTTGATAATGGTTTTTATTGAGTATCAATTTTTAATTATAGCTAAAATGAGATTAAGCATGGTGAAAATTTGTATTCAGAATCCTACTTTTGAGTGAGAAAGTTAAATGTCATCAGGAAAATTTCTTTATACAATTTTTTTTTTTAAAGATTGTTTTCTGGGCACGGCTGGGCACCTAGAGGTGCTTGGTGACTGCTCCCAAAACTCTTGTGTTCATAGGTCACTCCCAGCTGTGCTCGAGAACCATGTCATGACATGGTTCAGTGTTGTACCAGTGCTCAGCCTGTTGGATCATCTCTCCAGCCCAGATTACTTTTTTTTTTCTTTTAATGTTAGTTTATATTGGTGAATTATTGGGGAAAGTCACACTGGATACCAGGTGCTAGGGATTTTTTTTTTTCCTCAGTTTTTGGGCCACACCCACTGATGCTCGGGAGTATACTACTGGGTCTAGACTCAGGAATTATGCGAGACAGGGCTCAAGGGACATTTTGGGATGCCAGGGATGCAAAGGCAAGTGCCTTACCCTCTATACTATCTCTCTGGTGCCTCGAGTATTATACTTTTAGACATTTGTTTGTCTGGATTTTGGCTTAGAGCTAGCAGGGACTGCTTCAGACTCTGTGCTCCAGAGACCATGTGGTCCTGGGGTTTGAACTCAGGCCTCCAACATGCAAAGCTGAGCACTCTCTCTGGCCCTTTCACACAGCTGTTAATGAGACTAAAATGTTGGGATGAGGCAGGGCCAAGAGATAGCTCAGAGAATAAAGTACTTGACTTGAACACGCCACACCCACGTTTGATCCCAGCCACTGTTTATAATCCCCTGGCACCTCCAGGAGTAAGCCCTGAGAATTCCTGATTGTAACCCCCAACAAAATGTTTTCCTAGTATGGGGCATCACTCTAGGCAGTGCTTGGGAGACTGTTGAGGGAGATTGAATTTTGGGCTCCTACATTCAAAGCTTATGCTCCAGTCCGTGGAGCAATCTCTCTGGCCCCTAAACTAAAATGTTATTTTTTTCCTACCTGAGCCCCTCTGATTGAAGTTACTAATAGTTGTTAATGGGTATTTAAAAGATATGGAAAAAGAAGTAGTGAACTAGATAATCTAACCCCAAAAGTCAGTACTAAGAATTTCTCTACAGGATCACTGTGCTCCCGTTATTCATCGATTTGCTCGAGCGGGCCCAGTAACGTCTCCATTGGAGACTTTGTTGTTACTGTGTTTGGCATATCGAATACGTCACGGGGAGCTTGCCAGGCTCTGCCGTGAGGGCGAGATACTCTTGGTAGCTTGCCGGGCTCTCCGAGAGGGGTGGAGGAATCGAACTCGGGTCGGCCATGTTGGCTGCGTGCAAAGCAAACGCCCTACCTCTGTGCTATCCTCCAGCCCTACTAAGAATCTACCATCTTGAATATGAGATGAGCTTTATAAAACTGTCCTGTACATAGAACCAAAATTGCAATTCTGAACAATACTGTTATTGAAGGTACGTGATATGACTATTATTTAAGACAAACCGAAACATTTAAAAATAAATACTTATAAAATAGTATTTATTATGGAGTCTCGGAGAGCCCGGCAAGCTACCGAGAGTATTCGATATGCCAGACACAGTAACAACAAAGTCTCTAATGGAGACGTTACTGGGCCCGCTCGAGCAAATCGACGATCAACGGGAGGATCTTTACCTTTTTACCTTTTTATTATGGATTGAGACTAAATTTATGTAGTATGAATTCATTTTAAGGCTGAATTTGTTTCTACAAGCTGGGCCCTGCACTCTCAGTAATTACCTGGGGCACCTAGATGATGTTCGGAGGGGACCTCCAGAGCTGTGCGCCCAGTGATGCTTGGGGACCTCTAGGACTGCACCTGGTGAAGCTTGAGGGACCATATGGTGTAGGGATCAGACTGGGCTTGGAAGCACCTTAATCTCTGTACTATCTCTCTAGCCTCAACTTTTTAGTACTGATGGGTTAGTATTGCTTTGCTAAACATTTTTTTCCTTTCTGCAACATTTCCATAGTAAAATCATTCCCCCAAATTAAGAAAAAGTAACTTTCTAAATTTATTTGATATTATACATTGTGTAGATACTGCTTATTCTAAAATGCTCTGGATTTTGTTGATTTTGGGGGGGTTAGGGCCACCCCAGGAAGTTCTCAGGGGCTGCTAGTGGTTCTACGCTCAGGCTTCACTTCTGGCAGTGCTTAGGCGACAATAGGTGGTTCTGGGGATTAAACCTGGGCTAGCCACATACAGGGCATGTACTATTTATCTGACTTAGTGATCTGAGTTTTGAAGGAGTGAAAACTTACTTTCATCCAAAGTCAGCAAGTTTGATTTCAGAAATACTATAACACCTACTCATTTTTGTTTTTTTAAATAATGTGAATTAAAGCTTGTGCTCCTAAGTTTCATTAGGAAATCTAGAGACTATTAGAGTACTATTAGAAAATTCATTCAGTACATACCTTTCCTTTGGTAGGGGGCTTCCTACACAGTGCTCAGCAGGCCATGGGGCTTCCTTCACCCAGTCATATTCAACTTGACCACAGGCTCCAGTTGGACCCAATGGTGCTGGGGGCCACCAGGGCTCTTTTGGAATTGGAGGTCATATACTCCATGTCAGGCATTCTCCCCAGCCCTTTGACTTATGTCCCTAGCCAGAGAATAGGTCTTTTTAAAAAATATTTAAATATAGTCATCAAAATGCCAGTTTGATGTCGAGTCCTACAGGTGACCACTGAAAGTAATTTCCATGGCCCTTGCCTTTGTGGAACTGACTAGAGACTTCTAATGAAGTTTTTAGTAACATAGATTATTAGTTTATTGGAATAGGGGCCGACTTGGCAGTGCTTAGGGCCTAGTCCCAGCTCATAGCTATGGGTCACGCCTGGTGGTGCTTGGAGACCCATACAGTGCCGTGGAAGGAATCCCAGCCTGCTGCATGAAAAGCGTGCACGCCAGCCCAGTGAGCTATCTCTCTGGCCAGTGTCATTAATTTAAAGATAATCATTTTATTGAAAACCTTTGAAGATATTGTGCTTTTGTTTAAAGTGTGGGAATTTTGTTTAGATTTTTAACAAGCTCCAAGATAAAGGTAAAAGGTAAAGGCCCTCCCGTTGTTCATCAATTTGCTCGAGCGGGCCCAGTAACGTCTCCACTGGAGACTTTGTTGTTACTGTGTTTGGCATATCGAATACGTCACGGGGAGCTTGCCAGGCTCTGCCGTGCGGGCGAGATACTCTCGGTAGCTTGCTGGGCTCTCTGAGAGGGGCGGAGGAATCGAACTCCGGTCGGCCATGTTGGCTGCATGCAAGGCAAACGCCCTACCGCTGTGCTATCACTCCAGCCCATAAAACATTTTAATGTCTTTAAGGGTACTTTCTCTTATTAGCAAGTGAATTTAAAATTCCTTTCTCATCAGCACAATAGAAAAGAAGGTATTTTCTTTTGGATGAGGTAACCCTGTATCTTCTAAATCTTTTCATGTTCATTGTCGCCTTTGAGAGTACAGACATTTTCAGGAGTGCTGAGTATGTTCATTTATAGGTATTCATATTTAAACACACCAAGAGTGAAAAACAATTCCTCTAAGTCCTCTTTGATTCCATTATTGAGATATTATAATGTATTGATTAATATTAGTACTATTTGGTATCACCTCTTATTAATATTGGTATTCTTTGGCAGTAAATTGTTGACCTTTCTAAATATATAGTTTTTTTTAAAAAAATTCTAAATATAAAAATGAAATAGTATGAACTTGAATTGACCAGATTATGGTATGATGACAAAGAATAGAAAGAAATACCACCGGAAAACACAGAAAGATGTTTGACCTATTGATCCTGCACATAACTCCATTCTGTTAGCTGACTGTATAAGATTAGCACTCTTGGGGAAAAGGAGAACCTATGTAGACATTACAAAGTAAGATACTGAAATATGTCTGAATCACAGCTTCTAAAAGCCAGAAATTCCTTTTGAGCCTGAGAGTAACTATGACTTATGATATAGAAAGTCATGAGAAGACCAGAGAGATATTGCAGCAGCCAGGGTAAAGAGTTTGCTTTGCATGCTGCTGACACTGATTCCATCCCCGGCACCACATATGTCCTCCAAGCAGCACCAGGACTGAGTACAGAGCACTGCAGTAGTAAGCAAGCTGTGAGCACTGTTGGTTATGGCCAAACTCCTCTCCCATACCCACCCCCATGCCCAACAAAAGTCACATGAAAAGTATTTCTCTCACTTTGCAGACTAGGAAAATGCATTTCCTTAGTTTCTAACTCACTTTCTCAGTCACTTCTGTTATTTCTTAAACTTTAGATAGCTGGTTCATGCCTTAGTTCCTTTTTCTTTCTTTGTCCTGTTTTCGATTGGTTTGTCTGTCAAGCTTTTGGACTATACTGGAATTTAACCTTATATGCCTGTACCTTCCCTTGATAGAATCCTACATTGTCTATAGTCTGTTTTTAGTACTGCCTATATTTTTTTTTCAAACAGTTTTTATTTATTTATTTGGCTTTTTGGGTCACACCCTGCGATGCTCAGGGGTTACTCCTGGCTCTGCACTCAGGAATTACTCCTGGCGGTGCTCAGGGGACCATATGGGATGCTGGGAATCGAACCCGGGTCTGCCACATGCAAGGCAAATGCCCTACCCGCTGTGCTATTGCTCCAGCCCCAGTACTGCCTGTATTTTGAGGTAAAGTCTGATTTGGTTTTAGACTGAAATGAAATCCTCCACACGGAACTTTGTCATTGGTAACAGGTAGGGCTCTCATACTGTAAAGACTACGGACAGAACATTGCTTGGAGGGTATGGAATTGAAACCCTTCTATTAACAAGGCCTAAGTTTATTACTGTTGATTGCTCAGTACAAATCAAATCTTCACTGTGGCTCTTTCTTTGCATATACATAATCTTGTTTAAGTTCTAAGATTCTTAAAAAAAATTTTTTAAAAAGTTCAAAGATACTTTTTTTTTTCTTTTGGTAAAGATTTTCTCTAGTTCAGTTAATCTAATTGTTTTTACTGATACATTCATAGACAAGTAAAATATTTTAAAAATTTGCTTATTTCAGCAGTTTTAATTGCATAATATATATGAAAAATATATTTGGCAAATATATATATGTGTATATATAACAATTCTGTTGGGGTAAAGTACCTTTTGTTCTAGTGGTGACTAGATGCGATGTAAGTGTTGACCATCCTGTGTAAGCTGTTTACTCAGTAGACAAAGCTGAAACACAACTGAGTATTTATTTAGAATTGATAATCCTCAAAAGTTTAATTTGTGCAAATATTTTGAACATAAAATATTTTTATCCAGGAAAATTCTATTTCTTTTTTAGAGACAGAAATCTTTAGTTACTTTCTAAAGCAGATGACATGTAAGCCCAAGGCAGTGCTTAACCCATAAATTACAGAAGGGTCACATTTGGGAAATTCTAGCTATTTGGTATCCCAGTGGAATAGTCTTTGGTTTTCTTACCGAAAGGCTTATGTGTTGACTCATTTCCTTTACCAATATGACAATTTCCTACACATGTTTAATGCTTTGGGCAAGATTTCATGTTTAACTAAGATGTTTTTACTAATTTTTTCATTAGGAAGCTTAATTTTAAAAGCTGTTTTTATTGCTTACTTATTCATTACCTTTCAGAAACAATGATTTGTTTGGGTTGTTGGCTCTCTTGTGTTCTTATCCACTTTATTATGCTATAATAGCTTCCCCTAATCTGAAAAGACTGTCTTTTAACTATTCCGGGTGTATGGTTGTATCTTGAACCCTTGACGCATATTGCATGCACTAGAGCATTGAGTGGTACCTGATATTTTTTCCTTACTAACGCGAACGTGTCATTTTTAATTGTGAACAGTATGTTAACTTTAACTATTCACAAAATGTATTTGCTTGACTAACTTATGGCCTTTTTCGCTAATGCTTCGTGGTTGTCCTACAACCATTTAGGACGCTGCATTGGGATACAGATCCATCAGTTCTTCAGCTTCACTCAGATTCCGATTTGGGGTATTGAATAGATTTATTACCTTCCCTCTTTTGTAATTAACTTGATTATTTGTGAAAATGTTCTAATTTTATTTTGCTTTAAATTTCTTCTATGCAATATATAGTTAAGAAAGCATATGTATTTCTTTGTGACACCTCATTTATCCTCTCTACCTTCAGTGAGAAAATGTGTATCTGATTTTCTAGAAATTCTTAGTGTACTTATTGAAGTATCCAAATTTCTCTTAGTATTTTTGTTGTAAGGGTTTCTAAGAAGTATTACAAGCTTCCTAGACATTTTCTAATATGTATTCTACATGTAATCAGATCCTTTGTAGTTTTTTTTAAAAGAACCTTTCCTGGGTTTCTTAATAAGAAAATTATTTTATTTTTCTAAGTTAAAACTTGCTAATGTATTCTGAAGTTTTGAGAACAGAGCAGCTTTTTTCTACACGATGACTCTAGATTCCTGGTGACTAATTCATTCTTCCTCATTAATTTTTTTTTAGGCTGCCATGTAGATTTTAAATGTTTGCTGCTGCCAATTGTCAGATAGCCCTTTTTCCACTTATAATTTTCAGCTTCAAAAAACATGACCAATTTATTTTGGAGTCATGTCTAAGCATAAATAAACTTTAGTGTGTAAAAAAGGTATAGCACTTCATATGTTGCCTTGAATTTCCTCCTATCTCTCATTGCTTCCTTATTCTTAGAAAAAACGTTTTTTGGATAAGTGAGGTATTACCTCCCTACCCCTTTGTCTTGTAATCTTAGAATATGTAGTTTGTTTATTCTAGTATTGTGATTTTAATCTATTAAATTATATATGTGCTTAAAATTAGAAACTTGTACCTTATTTTGTTGGTGTGACCATTTTATCCAGATGTGAATAAAAACTTTAATTTTATAACTTAAGGGTTAAAACATGAAGTTCTTCAACTTTTATTCCTAGGATGCTAGATTAATTCAATTATATTTAAATTTTCCCATTTAATTATTTGATTATGCCTTTTTTGAAAGACTGAAATAGTACTCAAATAAAAACACATTAAAGATTCATTATGGGCCACAATAGAGCTCTTAGAGAAAAAATGTTTAAACGTACTAATTTTATTGGGCTGGAGCGATAGCACAGCGGGTAGGGCGTTTGCCTTGCACGCGGCCGACCAGGGTTCAATTCCTCCGCCCCTCTCAGAGAGCCCGGCAAGTCCGCATGGCAAAGCCTGGTAAGCTACCCATGACATATTCAGTATGCCAAAAACAATAGAACAAGCCTCATAATTTGTTGTGAGACATTACTAGTGCCCGCTAGAGCAAATCGATGAACAATGGGAGGACAGTGCTACAGACAGTGCTACTAATTTTATTATACTTCTTTGCACAGGATTTTGAGAATGTTCTGCAGTTACATATATAGATATTTATATATATTTCTATATAAATGAAAAAGTTATATTAGTGATATATATTTTTATGTATGTCAGATATCTTTCTTGATATTCTGGAACTTTTAGCAGTGTTTTTTTTAGATATCCTTTTAAGACAGCTTCAGAATTGACAATTTCTTTGGGAGTTTGTTTAGAAGCTGACTTCATTTAAGAATTTAGACATTTAATATAATAACTAAGAAAAGATCCCTCAGAGATTTAATAAAATATACTTTCATCTTAGTCTTTTTTTCTCAGGCATGACTTTCAGCTGATTTTAATATATATGTGTGTGTATATGTACATACACACACATGTGTATGTATATATTATATGTAAATACATTCACATTCCCTCAATTTAAATTAAAAGTGACTTTATAATTTTATGATATTCAGGAGCTCTGTAATGAAAGTATAAAATATTTGCACCTAACTTTTTCCATGTGTCAGTCAAGACAGTATTAACCATGCAGATACAGAGATTTGAAATTTTAAATATTTCACTTTAAAATCTAAGTTGACTGCATATCATTTTCAGCAAAAATTAAGTAAAAGAAAAGGTTTTCAAAAAGATAGATTTTTCAGTCTTAAAAGTCTGAAATTTCGGTGAAGGGATCTAAAATGCGTGCGGTCTGAAAAGATTTATATGCCTGACTCCTCAAAAAAAGTCTGGAATCTTTCTTGCTACAAATAGTTCTATAACCAACTTTATTCAGTGACCTACTCTGAGATTCTCTTCCTTGCAACTCTTCTAGTGCCCTGCATTTATTGTAAGATGTTAAATTACTTGCCTTTTTAAAGTGAAAGGCATCTTGAATGGTTCAGAAATATCTTTGTTTTTGCTATTTTCTAATCATTAATAAAATCAATGCATTGCCATCTAAAATTTTATAAATAAAGGAGGGATTTAAATTGAAGTGTAATTTTGGATACAGTTTTTAATTATTTTCAAAATAATGATTTTTTTATAGTTAAAATATATCATTTGTTAAAGTTTTATGTGTTCATTTTATTTAGAAGAGGACCTATTAAACTTGGAATGGCTAAAGTTACACAAGTTGACTTTCCTCCCCGAGAAATTGTAACATATACAAAGGAAACTCAAACTCCAGTTATGGCTCAACCCAAAGAAGGTAAGTGAATATCTTTCCTTAATAGGAAGTCATAAGTCCTATATTTAATAAAAGAATTCTTTCTTTATTGTTTTGACTACTTGAGTGTTTTTTTAGGGAAACATAAAGCTAGCATTTAAAGGCTTTGAGGGTTTTTATAGAGTTTTGAATGTTTAGAAATAAGTAAAGGTATCAGCTTGAAATTGTATTCATGTGATTATGTCTTTGAATCTTCATTTTGCCATTTATATCATCATCAAGGCAGAAAACCTTAGAAGTGTTGTATGTCCGTGTCAATGAGCATATCTCTCCCCCCAAAGAGAGTATAGCACAGGGTAAATAAAAATCATAAACCAGCCACCAGCTTTTCCTTATCTGTGTTTTCACTTTTTTTGGCTTTATTTACCTGTGTTCAGTCATGATTTGAATAATTAGATAGAATTAGATATTTTAAGAGTCAGATTGACCACATTCAAATAGCATATATTACAGTGTGATAACTGTTCTATTTTATTAATAAATTCATCTTGTACTATGCCTAATTTATAATCAAAATTCATAATAACTATATCTGGGGAGAAACCACACAAGGTGTGTTACTGTTTGTGATTTCAGTTAGGTCTTAGAATATATCCTCCCAGGATAAGGGGAATTCCTATAAAGTATTTTATGTAGACCATATACTAATGTGCTGTCAATGTTGCTTATATTAATGGACAAATAGAGATCCAGTTCTTAAACTTTCTCTTTCAAGAGGACTTTACTATGTTGATTCTGGGGCAGCCTTTGACCTGTTTTTAGTGGAGAGGTGTATACTTGGACATGTTATTAAACCTGGAGTCCCTTGATTCTTAAATCAGAAAGTGCTACCATTTTCATATAGGGCCTTAATTTTTAAAATCTCATTAGATAGCTAATGGTTAAGCATCAAATTAATGTGATAGTTTTTATTTTTCCTAATGAGACAAATAAATTTACATGGTCACGGTCACAGTCCTCCCATTGTTCATCGATTTGCTCGAGCGGGCCCAGTAATGTCTCCATCATGAGACTTGTTGTTGCTGTGTTGGCACATCGAGTACGTCACGAGTAGCTTGCCAGGCTCTGCCCTGTGGACAAGATAATCTCGGTAGCTTGCCGGGCTCTCCGAGAGGGGCGGAGGAATCGAACTCGGGTCGGCCATGTTGGCTGCGTGCAAGGCAAACGCCCTACTGCTGTGCTATTGCTCCAGCCCAAATTTACATGAGGTTTGTAAATTTTGTAAATTTGTAAATAAATATGTAAATTTATTTGCAATAAATTTAAAAAGGGGTTTACATGAGATCCTTACTACAAATCTGTGGCTTCTTATACGAAACTTTTAGAATCATTAAAATTCAAGTATTTCAGATAATTCTAACAAATAGTAAGGTTTATCATACACAAGAACTATCTTAGATACTACTATGTCAGCAGCAAATAATTTGATTATTGAAATAAAAGAGATAAGTAACCCACAAGTAACCATATTTCTGGTTATGTCAGGATATACCATTAGTGAGTTATGGTTAATGGAGTAGTTGGATTTTTTTGATTATAAGTTTATAATAGATTACTCTAGCAGTTTGTGCATAAGGAACATTTTGCTCCTTAGCCAGAAAGTTTACTCCTATTTAATTATAGAATAGCAAATGCAAAGACTTTATAATTTTTTTTTTTCCTTTTTGGGTCACAACGGCAGATGCACAGGGCTTACTCCTGGCTCATGCACTCAGGAATTACTCCTAGTGGTGCTCGGGACCATATGGGATGCTGGAAATCAAACCCGGGTCGACCGTGTGCAAGGCAAACGCCCTACCCGTGTGCTACCCCTTCAGCTCCATAAATTTTTTTTTTAAGTTTTTCAATTTTCAGTTACCACCTTTCTTCTATTAGGAGAAACAAAAATGGGTCAGACAAACAGCTCAGAGTGATAGAGTGCTTGCCTCGCATCAGAGACTCTAAGTTCAGTCCCTAGTACCTCATGTGACTCTGATTACTCCCAGAACCACTGGACGTAGCTCATATCACAGGTTTGCAGCATTGGACCTTCAGCTCCACATCATCATCTCATTGATGATGTGGAGGCTCCAGCCCCCAGATCCTAATCTTATCTCTGGGAAGCCCGCCACACCACTTGTCAAAGGGGGAAAGGACAAAAGTAATCTTACTTGCAGAAAGCCCAGAAATATAGCTGGGGCAGGGGGGTTGGGGGGAGGGCAGGGAGAGTGTACAGCAGTTAAGGCACTTGCATTGCACATGGCTGACCCTGGTTTAATCTCTCGCATCACTGTGGTCCCCTGAACTCCACCAGGAATGATCTATGTGCTCAGAGCCAGTTGTAAGACCTGAACATTGCTGCATGTGGTAAAGCAGGGAAGAGAAGGAGGGAGGGAGGGAAATCCTTTAAGTCCCTAGCTATGATCAAATCTTGGAGGGAATGAGGAAGGGAGGGATTCCTTTAAATTCCTAGCTATTATCAAAGCTATTATTAATTGAAATGTACCTCAAGAAAATGAGGACTATAAATGTGTCCAAGTATTTGTTTTGGGACTTAACGGTCAAATCATATAACATCACATATATAATTTTTTAAAATAGGAACCACCCCCCAGTATCTGCTGGGAGTGAGGTAGTCACACATGGTGTGGGGATGGACCATAGAACGTTACATATGCTAGGTATATACTTACTTGAGTCACGTCTTTGATGCAACACTTGCACTTTTCTGTTTCGGTGTTTGGGCCATAACCTGGTGATGCTCAGGGGCTACTTCTGATGGTACTTGGGGGATCATGTGATGTGATGGTATCAAACCTAGGCCTTTTTCATTCAAAAAATGCACTGAGCTAGTGGGATATCTCTGCAGTACAACATGTAATTTTATTTATTTTTTATTTATTTATTTTTTTTTGCTTTTTGGGTCATACCCAGCAATGCTCAGGGGTTACTCCTGGCTCATGCACTCAGGAATTACTTCTGGCGGTGCTCGGGGGACCATCCGGGATGCTGGGAATCGAACCTGGGTCGGCCATATTGGCTGCTTGCCCTACCCGCCCTTCCCGCTGTGCTATTGCTCCAGCCCCCAACATGTAATTTTAGCACCTTCCTTCCTCTATTAGGATAGGAATAAATGCTTTAAACTTTTCCTTTGATTTTCGTTTTGCTTCTAGACATTGACGTTATATATACAATTAGATCGGAAATATTTGACAAATCAGGGCAGCATTTTATTCATTATTTGAGGACTAGGACATAATCAGCAATGCTCAAGGGTCATTTCTGGCAGTACTCCAGGAACCAGATGTAGTATCTATTGCCCATACTATCTCTCTTGCACATCTGCAGGTATTTTTTACTGACCATGTAAATGTTTATGTTTCTGTATACTTTTCCTCTTTTTTTTTTTGGCTATTGCTGGTCTGTTGTTTGGTAAGATGACTTTCTCCAGGTGCAAAATCCTCATCTTCTCAAAAAAAAGTTACTGATAGTAAATTTGAGACAATTTGGGAAAAAAAGAATTTAAGATTTTGAACTGTCAGTGTGGATAATGCTAATACATCTAAAAGTATTATTTTTAACTAGTATATTATTTCAGGTATCATAATGCCTATGTTTTTTAGTAGCATATTAACTAAATCTGTACACTCAGAAATTAAGTGGGACAACCTAAATGAAGGTACCATGACTAATTTAAAAATAAATTAGATTTTTTTCTTTTAACAATGTGGAGATTTATCTTTAGTTATATCATCATACTTAGGAAATGCATTTTGGATTGTTTGAAATGCAAAGTGTCCTGAAGCTATTTTGGGTAACGCTTATTATACCTATAATTATATTAAATTTGTGAAACTTTTAAAAATATATTTCCTAATTATTATAGTAGTGTACCACAGATAACTGGAAAAGTACAGAAACTCTGTAAAGAGGAAATATTTATGATACATACCATCATGTATAGCCATGTTCTGTTTCATCATATTTACATTTTTTCAAAGATTGTGTGCGTGTATCTATAATCCATATACACAGTTCTAGATCATACTTGAAATTTGCTTTTTATTTGTTTTGCCTTTGGGAACCGATGGGCCACTCCCAGCAATCTGTGGCCAATTTAGTGAATCAGTGCTAAAGGATAAGGTACTGCTCAGGCCCTGTAGTGCTAAGAATAACCAGGGTCACCCTGGCAATACTTGGGGTCCTCTAGGGTCATAGTGATGCTTGGGAGGCCACATAATGCCCTGGATCAAACCCAGACTATGTGCACATGTGTCCTAACCCCTAATCTACTTTTGGCCAAACTTGCATTACTGTTTTTAAGTCGCATATAAATTTTAAAATGTGAGCCTAGCTTTTACTGTCTTTGAGGTTATTTGCAATTTAATTTTTTTGTTTTGGTTTAGTTTGGGGGCTCAGGGGGTGTTTTTTGGGTCATACCCAGTGATGCTCAGGGGTTACTCCTGGCTCTCGGAATTACCCCTGGTGGTGCTTGGGGAGCCCATATGGGTTGCCAGGGATTGAACTTGGGTCGGCCGCACGCAGGGCAAATGCCCTACCTGCTGTACTATTGCTCCAGCCCCCTGATTTGCAACTTAAATAGTTGTGGCTGTATATTTGGCATTTCTCAAATTTTTTTCCCATTTTTATTTTTTATATAAAAGTGTTAAAGATCATGATTTGTTGAAGTACTGACCCAGAAGAATAAGATAAACTGTAATCTTTTTATTTTTAAATTAGTTGGGACAAGACTAATTGTAGCATCAGTGTACTTCAGCTTCTTTGTAAATCTTCCATGAGTATAGGAACTGATTCTTCATTGCTGTAATGCATGGTCTGTAATAGAATCTGGAATACAGTTACTTAACTATATTTATGCAGTAAAAATTTGGTGAAGAATTAATTGCTTTTACCTACTCAAGAGAATGCGTACTTACGATTTTATTTTTATGCATTCAGTATAAAAGCGATTAAGAAAAAATTATTTTCAAAAAAGGGTGAAAAAATATGACTAGTCTCAGTTCTAGGTTTTGAGTTTATTTTATTCTAATTATTATCTGCTTTAAAATTCTCAAATGAAACTTATGGAGTCCCCACCATTATATACGGTCCTCCAAGCCCTGCAAGGAATGATCTCTGAGCACAGAGCCAAGAGTAAGCCCTGAGAACTGCTGATTGTGACCCAACTTATCCTCCCCCAACCAAAAAAAAAATTAGTTTTAATTCAGTACAAACAGATACAGATATATAACTAAAACAGAAGTTTCATCAAACAGCACCTTTCTCTCCCTTCCTCTGTTTTCATTTAAAATGTTGATCAAGAGAACAAAATGTATTGGTTTGAAAAAGTTACATGTAGCATGATCTAGTTAGCTAATTTATCTGCATCCAACTTTTTTTCCTGTACTGATAATTTATAAGAAATGAATAACTGGCTCTGATCTTCCATTGTGTTAAATAGCTTTTTTTCTTATTTTCATTGATATGAAGGTGGAAATGACTTTAGCTGCATAAACTGAGCCCACTCTCTAATGGGTGTATCAACATCACTATTATCCTTTAACTTTTCCTGTGTGAATCTAGATTTTTATAATTGTATTTATTTCGAGTGGTGGCTCCTAAGGAGTGTTCAGGAGACCTGAGCCCCTACTAGTGTCCTGGCCTACTAGGGATTCAGTGTAAGAGACCGGGGATGTAATGCATCTTGACCCACTGGGTACCAGAGATACTGCAGGCCTTCAGGGGCTACAGCTGGTGAGTGCTTAGGAGCCTCCAACTTTCCACCAGGTGATCATCAGGGAACCATATAGTACAGGGAATCTGACCAGAATTGATTTGCAGCCTAGGTATGTACCTTGTTTTACTCTCTCTCAGCTTTTAGATTTTTATAATTTTATGAAGACCTGAATTATTCACTGATTCTACATTTTTTCTGTTTGCTATGAATTTCTTCACATATCATTAAATTAAATTATCTTTTGTTTTTATTTTCAAATGGAGGAGAATGACAGATGTGTTCCTATACCATTGTAAGGAGGAATGCATCCTTAGTCTTTGAACCTATTTATAAAAATGAGATCTAAAAAAAAAAAATGAGATCATTTCCTTTCTGCATCACTTACAATTGTATTAATGTCTGGGGTTCTTACATTGCTTCCTTTCATAATTTGTGAAAGTTTTAGAAAGAGGGAAAGAAAAAAACCCCTGAAATTAAGGTTTTTATATTGAAAATATTTATGCTATACTTATACATTGCTTTAATCCAGTGGTTTTCAAACTTAGCCTGGTTGACTCCAATTTAAGAATTACGTAACAAATTCCAAAACTCACCATGAGACAGAATTGCTGAAATCACACTCTTGAGTGTAAAGGACTGTAAATTAAACTTGGGTAGGCAGTGTAATCAGTGCAGAAGTAATGTGAGTTACCAAATTGAAGGTAAAAATTGGTCTTAGATTTAACTCTTCTTCCCCCCCCTTTTTTTTTTAAATACCTGAGCCTGTATTTTAAACTGTAGTTTTTATTCTGCCTTGTATTTCTTTTCTCTGATTCTAGTTATCTTCTCCCTTTCAAGTTTACAGTATAGGTTGGTAGTACTGTCTCTGAACTCAGGTGCTTTTCTGTCTTAAAGTACTGTCTTACCTACTGGGAGTGAAATTGACTAGGACCATGTGACCTCAGTCAATTTCTCTCTCTGCAGGCAAAAAGCATCTTATGGCAGGAGCAGGGTACCCACAGATCTACTGCAGGAAAAGTTGCTTTCTTCCTTTACCTTTTAGAAGTTTTTTTCTCTTACAAATGGCATTAATTTTTCTTAGCCTTTTTTTCAGTCTGAGTTTTGTTGTTACTATTTTTTTAGAAGCAGATTTTTAAAGGGGGAAGAAATTCTAATGGAATCATCAAATCTAATCAGTTTGTTTATGTCTGAGGAAACTGAGTACCAGGGAAGTTAATTGATGAGTCCATGAACACAGTGTGAGAGCATATTAGGGCTACGATAGTAACCTGGCTTTTGATTTCCAGTGAGGTGATATTTTCCTCATATTTTTCCACTTGTTTATCAGTGTGAGGCTTTGTAACAATTTTTAGTATTGGTTTAGTAGCCCGAAATTTTTTTCTTAGATATACATGTTTAACTTTTATAATGTATAAAAAACTTTTATGAGAATAGGTCTTAATTTTTATTGCATGATCTTAATAACCTCGATCCATCTTTTCCAAGTACATTTAAGTTTGTGAACCTTTTTGTCTAAAATAAATTTTATATTTTTATTTTATTTTGATTTTGGGGCCACACCCAGTAGATCTTAGGGCTTACTCCTTGCTTTGTGCTCAGGGATCACTCCTGGTGGCTCAGAGGATCCCGTGTGGTGCCAGTAATTTAACCCAGGTCAGCTGCTATCTCTCCAGCCCCAGAATGAATTTTAAAGGACATTTTGGAATCTATAATGCATTTAGTGAATTAGTTTTAGCCCTCAGATTCTATGAATCTTTGACTCTAAATATAATTTCAAATTGAAGCATTTGTTCTTAAACTTATGACCTCAGAAAGATGTTGTACTTCTGAGATCATAGGTAACAGAATTTATGTAAATGATGCCAGTACTTTAAATAAAATAGGGATTTTTTTATATTATAAAAAGGGCCATGTAAGAGGACAAATTGTGCCAGAGCAAAGGGTGTATGGAATTATTTCTTTCTTATTTTTCTCCCAAATTAGCATGGAATCTGCATTTGTAGTAAATTAAAAATAACAAATACATTAATATAATAGTGCTGGGATTTGATTTTCATTTCATAATAAGAATTAGTTATGAGAAGTATCATTTTCTTAGGTTTTTCAGATATCTTGCATATGACTGTTTTAATCCGTTAGATGTTTTAAAATAATTCAATTTGTATTTTGTAACCTAGTCTTAGTTTAGATCTCTTTTAAATATAATATGACATAGATAAGAAAACTTGCTCTGAGTACTCTTCCTTCAACTTAACAAAAGCCACCCATTTCACAGATGATTTAACTTTGATTAACCTACTCCATTGTAACAGATTATTCCGACAACTGGAATTTCATTCTTTGGTGTTATTTCTAGGTGCAGCTTAATTTACAGAACAGCTTTTCTTTCCATCTCACCAAAATACATCACAATTTTGATGTTAACTCAAAGTAAAAATTGAATGGTTCATTAAACCTAGTCTTAGTATTCATTGACAAGAGATTTGTCATTTTAAAAGTAACTGCTACTTTTATGCATTCTTTACTGCTCAGTTTATAACCTTAGATTCCTTGTCAGAGAAAGCATGGAGTTAACCACTTAGCATATTGCAATGAATATTCATCAAAAAAATTGATGTGACATGGCAGCCCCATTTTTTAGCTTTCTTGCTCTTGCTCTATTTTTTTAGTTTTAAAATATAGCTTATCATGTAATAGGAGCTGGCTCTAAAAAAGTCTCTAGAATTATGTCATTTTTTAGTCAGATTACTAGACCTTTAGAAACTTGCATATTAGTTTATACTAAGAAAAATGTTTATTTCAGAAGAACATTCCCTAGACTGTTATTGATATTAGATACTTTTGTCACATATTTGACGGAGACAATTATTGAAGACCAACTTTAAAATATCACATTTGCCATTTTTCTGAACAGCAGGTCATTTTTATGTTCCTTGAAATTTCTATAGAATACTTTAATTATCATACTTATAAAATCTGTATCAAGAGGGAAGTACGTACACTGATTCTAAAATTAGACCTGAAAATATGAATTTAAATAGTTGCTACCTCTCATTGAAGTAAAATTAATATAATCTATATGGACAAATATGCATGGGAAATGCCTGTATAACATGCAGATAAAGGGCACTGTCTAGTATAACTCATCTACATTTTAAATTTTCAAAAGGAAACACGTCTATAAACAAGCTTTTTTGTAAAATATGTAGATTATGAGGTCACTTAGCACTAAAATACTGACCATATGCATTATGACAGGAACGTGACACCTGTCACTGGAAATGGTATCAAGAAGGCCGTATAATGCAACAAAGTTGAGGGAGGAGAATATGATGTGGATAGGAAGCTGTAATTTATAATTTCACTATGTTCAAGAATGACTTGTCCAGGATGAAATCCCTACTTTTTTTTTTCAACTTATATAGCGAACCCAATTACTAAACAAAATTGATTAGGACAACATAATAGCATAACACAGAAATACATAGTCTCAGACAATGTTTTGATTAAGTAAATATTGTGTTTTGAAAGTCAACTTTCAAGTTAAGTGTAATTAAATTCTCTTTCTACATTACACCTAGAGGTGATTTTATTATAGAATTTCATCCTAATCTTTGAGTAGTACGGTATGGAATTGTTACCAGTTGTACTATTTTCAGATTAATAATCTATTGTATATGAGAATTCATCTAAAAAGGAGTACCGTCTTTCTGTTTCTCTGTGATTATTTTGCCAAAAAGAAAAAAAACCTTTCTTTTTTTTTTTTTAAGTAGCACAAAAGCTATAATTGGCATGCTTTGTAAGGAAGTGTCAATGTGCAAGAGAGTGGCGATCACTAAGAATTCTTTTACGTGTTCTTTCCCCTTTGCACTACCGCCTCCTCAGCGGGGTCACTGAGATCACTAGCTTTTCTTGAAATGGCCATTTTCACTGGCAGGTGCATTATACCCTGTATTTTCAGATTGTTTTTCCATTCTGAATGTTTGGCAGGTTGATTGCTCTGGCTGCATTGACGGAGAAAGGGCTGACAAATGCAGTTGGGCTGGCTGAAAAGACAGTGATTACTGTTTTCCTTTGTGGCTGATTGAGGCCCTTGAAAGGAAAAATTTTAACCTTCACCATTTGGTTCAAAAGTATGAGCATATATTGAAATCATTCGTGCCATTTATCCTAGTTCTGTAAACTTGTCAGAACGTAAAAATCGCTCAATTTCAAGTAATGTAGGATTGGCATACGTCATTATCATTTTGATTAAGTTGGAGGTTGTATCATTGTGTGCATTATACAGTGTCATTTAAAGCTTTCTTTCCCACAGGTACAGTTATATTTTTATTGCTTATACTATAGAGTTAGAAAGATTTTCATCGCTCTCCAAATCTAACACTATGTGTGTGGTTTGGCAGCTGGTGTGGCCTACAAGCTGCATTTTGTTTGCAGGGTAAAGGCTTATCTGTAGGCCTCCTGGAGTGCGGGTAATTGCACAGGCTCGCCATTGGGAAGAGACAGGATTGGAAGCAGTCAAGCAGAAGAATGTTATGCCATCCCATTGCCACCTTGTAGCAGAAAGACACAGTCCCAGCAGTGCCATCTGGTTGTTGCTATCTAGTCAGCTGGCCTGGCTGCTGGGACCATGACTTGGCAGCTGGTTCCCATCTTTCACCATTCTTTTGTGTTTGTCATATGTATGTGTGTTTTATAATTTTGAACATGGGGAAATGACTACAAAAACGAAAGTCTTCCTATTCAATAGGCTCTCATTACTTAAGATGCGCTCTGCTACTGACGCCTACTGCCTTTTCCTTATAGACAAATGACACCTCATTTGTTTAGGCAATAAAAATAAGCATTTTCTTTATAAAAATCCATCTCAGTGTGTAGTGAAAGAGCAGTAGCAGTGGCTTATGTGTTCTGTAACACTTTGAAATAAGTGATTTAATGTTTCTTCCTACTTTGGTGCAATGAGGACATTTAGTAATAAAAGAGAATCATCATAAACATTGTACTATCTATATTTTATCTCAATATATATTTTTATGTTATAAGAAAACATTATTTTCAGTACTTATTGCCACATCATACTATAGATAATGAGACTTGCATTTTAAAATGACAGAATGGGAAATGTGGTCTCATAGCTATTATCTTTAAAATCTGCCTCTCAAATAGCAACCTGAGAGTTAATGTAAGCCGTCTTTGTGCCTTATGAAGACCCATTAGACACTGATGGTTTCAGATCACAAGTAAGCAGCAAGCTCTGTAGGCTATTTTAGACATTTGATTTTTCTTCATTCTGCAGCATTAATGTGTCAGCATGCTACATAAAACTATGGTGCAGTTGCATGTTGTTCTATCTGAAATGGTAAATGCTCACAAGCCTTTAGAGATTTTTCTTGAGAAATTCATCCTATTTTCCTGAGATTTTATTGCAGTTTGTGTAGTTATAGAATTGGTTGTGAACACTGGTGTGTGTCACACAGATAAGTATAAAAACAAAGAGTTTCCACTTTTTAATTATAATAAGATTCCTATAATTTGTATTTGTTCTATCTTAATGACGATTTACTTTTGCATTTACCTAAAGAGTTGTGATACTTTTAGGAATAGTTTTCAGTTACTTTTGTAAAAATGATTTTGATTCTATTGGTTTTGTTTTTTCCCAGATGAAGAGGAAGAAGATGATGTTGTAACTCCTAAACCACCTATTGAACCCGAAGAAGAGAAAACTTTGCAGAAAGATGAAGAAAATGATGGTAAAAATAACCTTTATCTTTTAAAAAGGCAGGATTTTTTTAATTAGCAATATACTGATATAGAATAAAGTGCTGTACATCAAAGAAGTGGATCTGGCTGAAGAAGATGTGGCATTCATTGATCCAAATTGTGTGAGTTGACATGATTAGACTGACATGAATCAGACTTCAGAAAAACATTTATTTTCCAGCGACCCCTCATGAGCTGACTGAAGAAGAGAAGCAGCAAATCTTGCACTGTGAGGAGTTTTTAAGTTTCTTTGACCATACTACAAGAATTGTAGAAAGAGCTCTTTCTGAGCAGATTAACATCTTCTTTGACTACAGTGGAAGAGATCTGGAAGACAAAGAAGGGTAAAGTTTAATTACTAAAATTATGACTTACAGAATGTTAAATTATTTTAAAATTTAAAATGACGAGTTATAACACCATATTTGGGGTTTGTTTGTTTCTGTAGAGAGATCCAAGCAGGTGCTAAACTATCATTAAATCGACAGTTTTTTGATGAACGTTGGTCAAAACATCGTGTTGTTAGTTGTTTGGATTGGTCATCTCAGGTAAATTATAACAATTGAATGTTGTGTCCTCATTTTTTAATTATAATTCTTAGATAACTTTAATTTTGTAACTTGGTATAATTAAATTTATGTCACTTAAAATCATTGTTCTAATGTTACATTCATTTTGTCTAGTGTCCTTTGAAAGAAAAGACTGGAAATAGACTATTTTGGTTTTTTTTGGAAATTATTTTAAAACCTACCAATTTACTTATGGTACAGTCCAGTTTTACTAATTTCAGTTATTCATGAAATCCTTTAAATAAAATTGTAATGTGTATTTTAGGTAACTAACTTATGATATTAATTTAAGTTTAATTTTAAATTGTGTTAATATCCCAATTCTAAGTATTTTCATAATAATCCTAAAGACAGTTAACTAAGAATGTCATACAGTTCTAATGCAGAGCATTTTTTCCTCCACTTGATTTTTGCATATAGTATCCAGAGTTACTTGTGGCCTCCTATAATAACAACGAAGATGCACCTCATGAGCCTGACGGTGTGGCCCTTGTTTGGAATATGAAGTACAAAAAAACTACTCCTGAGTATGTGTTTCACTGCCAGGTAAGATGGTCTTTTAACAGTCTCCCCAAGTTTAAGAATTCATTAATGAATGTAGACAAGTGCCTTTTTTCTTTCCTTGTCAACATAGTGATTTCATTGGATTGGCATTTACTAAACCACCCCGTATTTGCAAACAGATGTTAACAGAAAACTGAAGACTTTTCAGTTCAACATGATCTGCCTTTTGTAGCTTTTCTGACATCTCTTATAATGTTTAATCACACCTAAAGTCCTTTGCAGTTGTGATTTTCTGTTATTATGATTGATTGTATAAAAGGAATCTTTCATAAAATGTCTTTTCTACAGGGAATTTCTCAGGAACTTATTTGCTGAATATACAATTAGACGGTTGGCCCACTGAATTACTTATACATGGCCTGAGGAGTTGGAACTAGATAGTTTTAAGTAGAAACATATGTTTGAAGTAGGAAACAGATGCAGATTTTTAAAGTGGATAGAATTTGCAAGGCTTTTCTGATTTCATAACTTACCTCTTCCTAATACAATTCTGTAGAAAACTCTTAACTGAGTCACAACTAGTATATATTCTGTTATCACATTACTCTTGCAGAGTAATGTGATAACAGAAATCTAATGCAGAATCACCTGTCTTCTGATTAAGTACTGTACTCAGAATAATTTTGTGCTTGCTTTGATAAACTGCTTACATATATTTCTGTAAACACATTGCATTTGACTTTTAAGCTGTTCTGAAACAATTCTTTTCTACTTTTTATTTTCTTCTTTATTTTGGTTTTGGGCCACACCTGGCGGTGCTTAGGGCTTACTCCTGGCTCTGCACTCAGGGATCACTCCTGGCGGGTCTCAGGGAACCATACAGGGATAGAACCTCTGGTCGACTATGTGAAAGGCAAGCACCTTACCTGCTGTATTATTTCTCTGGTCCCAGAACAATAAATTATTTAATGAATTTATTAAACTGTTTTTATAATATCCAATATCTTACAATACAGGAGAAAATATTTGGGATAATAAATTAATTTTAGTAACTTGTCAGGCTTTAGTAACTTGAACCTTAAATATAAAAATCTTACTTACAGTCAGCTGTGATGTCTGCTACATTTGCAAAATTTCATCCAAATCTGGTCGTTGGTGGTACATATTCGGGCCAAATTGTGCTGTGGGATAACCGTAGCAATAAAAGAACTCCAGTGCAAAGAACTCCATTGTCAGCTGCTGCACATACAGTAAGTAAAAAATAAGGTTATTTCTATTAGACCTCTCTGTTCCTTAGTAGTATCCACCAGCATAATGGCAATGTTTCTTTAATGTATGAATTCCCCATGATTTAGTAACCAAGAACAAAGCCCTTTTTTTTCAGTATTTTTGGAAATCTACTTTTTGACACTCCTCTTTTTTCTGAGACATTTTGTTAATCAACAAAATAGCTTTATACTTTAGGTTTTTGAAAACCCTCAAGATATCACCTTCTAATATGAAACAATATTTGTATTTATATAGTAAGAATTGCTTCATTTTCTGACAAGATAATCTTTGGAAACTTTAATATCTTTTTATAGCATCCTGTATATTGTGTAAATGTGGTTGGAACACAAAATGCTCACAATCTGATTAGCATCTCTACTGATGGAAAAATTTGTTCATGGAGTCTGGACATGCTTTCCCATCCACAGGTAGGTTAAACTTCAAAAACTGAAAACTGGGGGCACTGTTATTATTTTTTAAAAAATCTTTATAAATGACCATTTCTAATAAACTTTTATAGTTGAATTATTTCAACTAGTATGACAGTTTTTTAATCAAAAAGTGTTAATATAGTTCGCTGCATTTTTTAATTTAAACGTAATTATCAAGGTGGATTTACATTATTAGGGCCAGAGCAATAGTACAGCAGGTAGGGCTTTGGCCTTGTATGTGACCAACCCAGGTTTGATCCTTGGCACTTTATAAGGTACCCCTGAGCATTGCTGGGTATGGCCCAAAAAAACAAAAATAAATTTACATAGTTTTAATTCTTTGCAAAGCGAACACAAATAGAAATTTTTCTACAAAAATGAAAAATGTCAAGCTACTGAATGATTTCCTTGATTTTTATTTTTTTCTATGTAGGATAGTATGGAACTGGTTCATAAACAGTCAAAGGCAGTAGCTGTAACATCCATGTCCTTCCCTGTTGGAGATGTCAACAACTTTGTTGTTGGGAGTGAAGAAGGTTCTGTATACACAGCATGTCGTCATGGCAGGTAAATCTGAAGTTGCAGTTATTTAAAATCCTTCCATGTGGGTAAGAGAGATCATCTAGGAGTTAAGGTACTTAGCTTGCATGTGACTGACCCCTGTTCCGATCCTTCAGTGCCACCAGGAGTGACCACTGTGAGCACAACCAGGAGTAACTCATGAGCACTGCTGGGTATAACCCAAACACGAAACAAAATAAAGCAAAAATTTTTCCCTTGAGTAATCTCATCAAAACAAATTGCCCTTGTTTTAAGTATAAATCTGCCTTGGATCCACTTATTTATTACTTGTACAAAATATTTGACTTCAGGTATTTAAAGTTAAATACGTAAATACTTTTTTAAACTTAAGGGTTATTTAGATTATATTATGTTGTTCATTTCATAGGTTATAATGTGTTATGATTTTGTGTCTGTCTGCACTCATAAAAGCTATTGGTAGGAGCTAGCACTCAGTAATTACAAATATGTGATTATGTTACATACTGACATTTAAGTTATAAATAAGATTTTCAGCTGTTTATCCACTTCAATTTATTTTGACTTGAAGCTTTAGTTCAGTCTTACTGATAATTGTACAGTAATGTCACGTACACATTTTAAATTGGCTAGTATTTCTCCTGCTGTTCAATCTGTTTTGAAATTGTCTAGCTGTACCTTATCAATTGCTTCCTTAAAAAAAAATTGAGTGTCCAGATGTCATCTCAAATACAGATCACCTTCCCTGCAAAGCTTTTGATTTAAAAGTAGCCTAGCTTTCTCCTTACATGTAGTCTTTTTTTGTCGCTATCCCACAACCACAGATATTGGGCTTTTGAGGTTGGCTGTATGGTTCCAAAATGTTCTTAGTGTTGTCATATTTACATAGAGATGTTTGCTCAACATAATTCTGGTGTGGTATAAGCTCTGAGTGGAGCTTGTTGAAATTATTTCAAAGTCTGATATTTAAATTCATAATAAAATGTATTTAATGTGTTCTACTTATAAGAGATTTCCCTAATATTTTCATATTTATGTCACAGCAAAGCTGGAATCAGTGAGATGTTTGAGGGTCATCAAGGACCAATCACTGGGATCCATTGTCATGCAGCTGTTGGAGCAGTGGATTTCTCACATCTTTTTGTCACTTCATCATTTGACTGGACAGTAAAACTTTGGACAACTAAGGTATCCCAAAATAGGTGTCTGCTCATTTGCTCCAGTTTCTGACACAAGGTGGTGCTATAATACTATGTAGGAAAAACCAAGTGCTTTCTAATAACAAAAAATGCACTGATAGAGCAAACTTGGTAACAAGTTACAAAGGGCCAGAGAGATATTACAAGGGTTAAGGCAGTTGCCTTGCTGGCAGCTGACCCCAGTTTGGACCCCTTATTCTGCATATGGTCCCTTGAGCACCCTGGTATGACTGAATCCTCCTCCCTTGCCCCAAAAGTTACACAGAACATGAATGAATTACCAGATATGGTTTTCATAAAAGTGTGCCAACAGATACATTAACCCCACATATAACCAAAGACCTGTCTTCCCTCTACTTCAGGCTTTTGAAGTACAGAATTTTTTTTACCCTGAACGAGATTGTGAGGATGGGTGCAGACACTGAGTATCTTATATAGCACCTCACATAGTAAGTCATCATAGAAGACAGACATTTGCTCTTGGAAAGTTTGTTATTCAGAAAGTCTACATTATACTTTGCATTGCATCTTAGGCCTCTAATAATTCCAGATAAATATGATATAACTCTAAACCATTGAAAGTTAATTTCAAGGCAGATTCTAGGAAACAAAACTTCCTGTGATTTACTATGATAGGTAAACATTATGGGCTCATTTGACCCCATTTTAATGTCAGACCACCTTGACTTTACTGTCCTCTTTCCCTGCAGTTACTTTGTTGTTAGCATTGCTGCTTAATCAGAATAATAGAAATTCTGTTTAAATTCATTTGTAATCATGCTTCCATCTGCTTTATTCTGAGTATTGATCTTTTGAGTAATTTATAATGAGGCAAAGTTTAGAGACATTTGTTTTTTCAGTGTTTTTGAGAAAACCAAATAGTCTTAAGAGAGTTCTTCAGTCTTAGAATGAGCTCATATTTATTTATCAAATACTGGCCACAGAAATTCTTGTTCCTTTTTTTTTTTAATGCTTTATTTCATCCAATTTTAAGTTAGAAAAATTTTTGCCTCTAAAAATTGTCTTAAATTTAATTGAGTATTTTCAGGTTTGATATTATTAGAGATTTTTAAAAGCACAAATTTAAGATCTAAAGAAGGGAACAGAGTTCTCAACACCATTTCTAGCTTGTAATAGACATTTGACCATGTTTGGCTCCTTCTCGTCCCCTTCATGGTAGTATCCAGCTCTGCAGGCCTCAAGCAGTGCCTCATCCTCGGGCCTTCACGATGAGCCACCAGCCCAGGTTGCTGCTTGGGAGCCCCCACTCAGTTAAAAAAACAGCAGCACACAGAAAATTCTGCGAATTTGTTTCCTAGTGTTCTAAGAAAAGGGTGTAAGCCAAAGAGATAGTACAGGATTTAAGGCCCTAATTTGATCCCCAAAACATGTCTCTCAAAACAATGCCCAAAACACAGCCAGGAGTGATCCCTGAGAGCACTGAACCAGGAGTAAGCCTTTAGCACAAGTAGGTGTAGCTCACAAACCAAAAGGAAAGTGTGGGGGCTGGGGATGTAGCTGCAGTAGCAGAGCACATGTCCCACTGGTGTGAGGCCCTGGTTTCTATTGCAGGCACTGCATGGTTCACTGAACACAGGTTTCTGAATATGTTATTTATCACCTTTGTGATCCTTTAGACACAGGAGTTACTATATCTTTTAAAGTTGTTGGACAATTTTCTTTTTTTGGTAGTTGAAAAGAATCTTTTGTTTATTTTGTTTATTTATTCCTATTTTTAATACTATAGCGCTTTAGTTAGACTGTCTTCTTATATCTTTAGGATTGATGTTTCCATCCTTACATATAATACCAGCCAGATTGGGAAATGAAGAGTTCATCTTGCCTAAACATGAACAGAACTTACACTATGAGAGGAGGCTGATTGATGTTTGCTTTTGTGATACTACACAGCTGGTTGATTAGTGGCAGATATTTTTTTGTTCTTGTGTTTTTTGCTGTATTTCAACATAGAACAGCCTCTGAATAAGAATGATGGACTGGCATTTCTTTATCTTTGCTAATTAAGCTAGATATTTCTTCTTCTATGAACATCATAGTGAAAACTTACTCATTCAGCTGATGTATGTATGCATTTCTTTCAACCCTCTCACCACCCATCTTTTTCATTGTTAATGACCAAAGGATAGACCATTATAGAACACAGTATCTTCTTTATTGTGGTTGAATTTGTAATACTGTGTACAATAGTCTTAATGTTCATGCTTTCGATGTACAAAGTTAACTGCACCCCAACCACCATTGAACTACCAAAGACACTTTCCTTAGGTCACTGCTAGTCTGCCTCTTTTATCCTCCTCAAACTCTATTCTCCTTCCACTTTGTGGCCTCAGTCTGTAGTTAAAGTCCATAGGTTTGTTACTATTAGAGACTGTCCATTCCCTTGCTTTATTTCACTATGTACCACAGAGGAGATTATCCAGTATGTCCTTCTCACTCAAACTTATTTTGCTTAATATGACACACTCCAGTTTCACCTATATTGTAGCGAAAGGTGAATTTCATCTTTTCTTAATAGTCGAGTAGTAGTCCATTGTGTATATATCACGGTTTCAGTATCCATTCAGCTGTCATTGGACATTTGTGTTATTTGCCTATCTCGGCTATTGTACATAGCACTACAATGAACATAAGTATACGTATATTTATTTTTAAACCATTTTTATTGATGTACCAGGATTTACCATACTGTTCAGTATGCTATTCATGCATTTTATTCCAATATCAATATCACTCATGGACTGGAGCAGTAACACAGTGGGTAGGGCGTTTGCCTTGCATGCTGCTGATCCACTCCGTGAAGTATTCGATATGCCAAAAACAGTAACACCAAATCTCACAATGGAGACTTTACTGGTGCCCGATTGAGCAAATAGATGAACTACAGGAGGACAGTGCTAACAATGCTAATCACACTCATAACTAGGGGGCCCAATTCACTTCACCAGCATCCCAAGAGACCCTTCCAGCCACCCTTTCTTCCATAAAATTTCAAATCTGGGGCCAGAGAGATAGTACAACAGGTAAGGTGCTTGTCTTGCATGCAGATGACCAGGTTCAATCCCTGGCACCGCGTATGGTTTCCCAGGTCTACCAGGGGTGATCTTGAGTGCAGACCGAGGAATTGGCTCTGAGCATAGCCAGGTGTGACCTACCAAAAGAAGTTCAATTCTGTGGACAAAAATCTCTCAGTTCCTGGAGTTCTAGGTAACTCATTGTTGAGCCTAGCTGTACTTGGGCCACCAGGGCTACCTCCAGCACTGCCCATGGAGTCATGGCCGTGCTGAGATGGAACTGAGGGTCTTGTTTGTGCTCGGGATATGCTCTTCTTGCATTCCCCTACACCTCCAAAATTACTGTTTTCCACCTTTTTCTGCATGTAAGTAGTTCTCTACTCTACGAAGGATAAAGACGCAATAGTTTGCTGAGTAGATGTTTTTATATTTGCCTTTTCAAGGATCCCAGAGTCATTGTTTTAATCATAAAGTTATACTTCATGGTTAGTTGTTAGCACAGTAGTTTCTAGCATACTAGCAACACAGTACCTGTGCCACTGTGTTCGCTAGAAAACTTGTGCCACTGTGTTCACCAGTGCAATGATAATGAATAACTTTTTTTTTTAAATGTAGGAGTATTGCTCTTTATTCAGTCATTGATTAGGCTGATTGACTTGGGCATGAACTCCACCTTACTTTTTTTTTTTCCTTTTTATAAATTTATTTGTTGAATCACCATGAGAGCAGTTACAAAGCTTTTGGGCTTAAGTCTCGGTCATAAAATGATAAAACACCCATCTCTTCACCGGTGCCCATTTTCCACCACAAAAAAAACCAGTATACCCCCCATCCCACACTCTCCCCCTACCTGTGGGGCAGATGATTTCCATATTACTCTCTCTCTACTTTGATCATACTCAATATTTCGACACCAGACCCACCATTATTATTTGGGATTTTATCCCAACACTCAGATCTGCCAAAAAGGCAACCATAGACAATTTGTTTTCTGTTGCTGGTTGTAAATAACATATGATGTCGCACAGCTGCAGTAGTGGCTGTGTGATTTTGGAATTCTGAAATTTTGACAATTAAATCTGGAGGGATTTTTGCCAAAACCTGCTGGGTTCCGAGATTTGTTCCTGAGTCTCTGGGATCACGGCCATTAAGCAGCTTTATCAGGAGCCAGAGAAGCTGTTCATGGGTGGTGACCTGGGGTCTCATTGGGGTGGGGAGGAAAGGGCCAGCTCCACCCCCATCCTGTGAGGCCCCGTATGTCTTGTCACAGTGAGCCCAAACTTGACTGTCCAATGGCCTCTGGAGGATGGCGGTCACCAAGTTGCCAAGGGGGAGCAGGCGGAGGGACAGAACCCTTTCCACTTTGGGGTGGCCTGGCACCGGTAACCTGCTGTGGGGACCAGACGCATTTCTGCCAAAAGCCGCTGGATTCTGAGATTTGTTTCTGAGTCTCTTGGATCTTGGCCTTAGTTAAGCAGCTTGATCGGGAGCCAGAGAGGCCACTTGTGGGCGGTGACCTGGGGTCTCAGTGGGACGGGGAGGAAAGGGCCAGCTCCACCTGCATCTCGTGAGGCCCCGCGTATTTCGTCACTGCGGGCCCAAACATGACTGTTCAATGGCCTCTGACGGATGGCAGCCACCAAGCGGTCAGGGGGAACAGGCCAGGGCACGAAACCTATTCCCACCTGGGATGGCCTGGCGCCAGTAACTGCTGCAGGGACCAGATGCACTTCTGCCAAAAGCCACTAGGTTCCGAGATTTGTTTCTGAGTCTCTTGGATCATGGCTGTTAAGCAGCTTGGTTAGGAACCAGACAGGCCGTTCGTGGGCAGTGACTCTGGGTCTCATTGGGGCCAGGGAGGAAAGGGCCGGCTCCACCCCCATCCTGTGAGGCCCCGCATGTCTCACTGCAGGCCCAAACCTGACTGGCGGATGGCAGCCACCGAGCCATCAAGGGGGAGCAGGAGGAGGAACAGCACCCTTTCTCCCCTGGGGTGGCCCGGCAACGGTAACCTGCTGCAGGGACTGGATGCTATTCTGCCAAAAGTCACTGGGTTCCAAGATTTGTTTCTTAGTCTCTGGGATCATGGTCATTTAGCAGTTTGAATAGGAACCAGAGAGGCCTTGCCTCCAATTATATAGCTGAGCCGGAGGTGGTTTGGGGTGTATCTCCCACATACCTAACTTTTGGCCGTTTACTTTCTTGGTAAACTTGGCTCCAAGTTGTTGGGGACTGGCCAAAGGCACAGCAGCAATTTTGGGGTATCTAGAAGTCTGAAGGCACTATCAGGCTGCTGATTCACTCGCCTCACAGGTACAGATTGACCTGTTGACAGCACCATACCCCAGAGTAACTGTTTTTAAAAACAATCATTTCTCTTTTTTAAATTGAATCACCATGAGATACACAGTTACAAAGTTGTTCATGATTTATTTTAGTCATACCCAGCACTTCAGTAGTGTACATTTTTCAGCACCAGAAAGCAATCTTGTTTTAAAAATAATGTTTCTGGTCCATTTTGAGCTTTTTAAGTCAGTTTCATGTTTATGAATAGATATTTTTTAAATGCTTTACTTCTCTTTTTAATACTTTTTGAAATAGAAATAGAACCGCATGGGGCCAGAGAGATAGTACAGCAGGTAGAGTGCTTGCGCTGCATGCAGCTGACCCAGGTTCAATCCCCAGCACCCCTCAAGCCTGCCAGTAGTGATCCTTGAGCTCTACAGAGCAAGGAGTAAGCCCCAAGCACTGCTGGGCGTGGCCTCCAAGCCAAAACAATTAATTGAACCCTCCTAAACTAGAAGGGTCGCTTTTTAGATGTCTTTGTGTCCATCAAGATTTGACACTGTCTTAGTAACAAAACAAGATTTTTTTCTTTTTCATGTTTTCTATAAGCCTCTAAAAATGTCTAGAAATCTCACTTTGGCACAGCTTCAGATTTTGTTTAATATTTCTATAGCTCTTTTCTAATTTTTGCCATATCAATAAATTATAATGTAAATCAGAGTTTTGGGTTGTTAAACTGTTTTCATTACTACTTTGGACTTAGCTAATTTTACTAAAAAGACAAAGAAAAATAATTTTCTCCTTTGAATACTCAAGTTTTAACCAACTAAGACTATTTCTCATATATTCGAAGTACACGGTTAAATTTTCAGAATTTGAAGTTTCACTTTGGTTCAGAAGCACTTTGGTGAGCCTGAAAAATGGTAGCTTGTATGTGAGCTTGTAATTATTAACCCAAAGGTTAAGAATGCAAATGCCAAAGTTAAAACCATAAGTGTAATTTCTTTGAATCAATTTTCAGACTTTCAGAATCTAAATTTTTTTCTCCACAGTCTCTGATGTCTTAAGTTCTCTCCTTATATTAGCAGCTTATCTGTTTAACTCTCAGAGTACCAGCATTAACAGGGTTAAAGAATCCTCCCGCTGGGCTCTGGAGACAGTTCAGAGAGTTAGAGCATATGCTTGGTGTGCACAGGGCCTGGGAATCAAACCCCCAACCTCCTCACCACTCTACTTTATGCGGCCTCCCATCACTCTTCGACAGAGCCCTCCTGTCCTCCAGCACCACTGGGGACATCCCCCCGATCCAAGAAATCTTGGAATAGAGATTATATATGTAGTAGCACTGTAGCACTGTCCTCCCATTGTTCACTGATTTGCTCGAGTGGACCCAGTACTGTCTCCATTGTGAGACTTGTTACTGTGTTTGGCATCTCGAATATGTCACGAGTACCTTGCCAGGCTTTGCCGTGTAGGTGAGATACTCTCGGTAGCTTGCCCGGCTCTCCAAGAGGGGCAGAGGAATTGAACCTGGGCCGACCATGTCGGCCGTGTGCAAAGCAAATGCCTTACCCATTCTGCTATCGCTCCAGCCCGTAGTAGACCATTAAAATAAGCAAATAACTTTGCATTTGTGTGTTTCTTGGAGAAAACTGGCTGACCATCGAGACCCAGTGCCCCCTGGAAGCATTTATCTCTGTAACTTGTTAGGGCCAGAGTCCAGCTTGCCAGTTGCACATTTAGAGTCTGTTCTGTCAGTCTACTGGAGTTGATTAGCTAGGGAGTGCTGACTGGAACGAACAGTCATCTAAGACACTGATACATTAAAGAAGGTCAATTTATTAACTTACAATGGGAAACAACTACCAGAAAACCCATGCTGGCCCGACCAGCTCATTATTTTCTTATAGACAATCCACATAGGAAGCCAAATTATAATCAGAAGATTGCTTAGTGAGCAAGGGATTGAAACGAAAGTAGTTTTCTAATTTGAATGTTTAATGGCATCAAGCAAAGATAACCTAATTCACTCATCTTAACATAGAGATGGCCTTGCTGTGGGTGGTAATTCTCAGAATCATGGGCTGAGACTCTTAGGGGCAATGCTTGAATTATCTTAACTTTCTTGTAGGACTCTCTTTTGTATCGCCATTATTATTATTTTTTTCTTTTTGGGTCACACCTGGCTATTTTTAGTGGTTACTCCTGGCTCTGCACTCAAGAATCACTCCTGGTGGTGCTTGGGGGGCCATATGGGTTGCCGGGGATCAAACCTGGCTTGGCAGGCAAAGCAAATGTCTTACTGCTATACTATTGCTCTGGCCCAAAAATTTTAATAGATCCCTTCTCAAAAAGTTAGTACCTTCATTTGGACTTTATTACTGATCTTGAAATCATTTCCTTTTTTGAAGAGAGCTTGTTGGGATTTTCCCATTTGATCCAGGTAAAGATATACTGCTCACATATCTAAAATCACTTTCCTGTCAGCTTTCTGTATTTGCCGGTAAGGAATCTTGGAATTCTTAAATTACCACAGAAGAGTATCGAATTGCTAGATTCATTTCCAAGGGGCTTCTACAGCAAATTGCTGCAAACCGAGTGACTTTCAACAACAGAATATTTTTTCTTAGGGCCTGAGAGATAGTACAGGGGTTAAGTAAGGCCTTTTTTCTTTTACATATGGCTGACCCCGATTTGATGCCCTGCACTGCATATCCCCAAGCACCAGCAGAACTGATCCAAGCCAGGAGTAAACCTGAGTCCTGCCAAACATGGCCCCCAAACTGGCCCAAACAATTTCTTTTCTCAGAGTCTTGGGGTGTAGAAGTTTAAAAAAGCAAACTGTTGACAACTTCCGTTATTTTTTTTAAGGCTCTGAGGGAGAATCTGATCCTCTGTCCTCTGCCTCTTTCCAAACTTCTGGCGATTGCCCGCAGTCCTGGTGCTCCTTGGCCTCTAGCTCTGCATGTGGCATCACACGGTGTGCTCCTTGTCTGTCTCTCTCAAAATTCTCACTCTTCTAGCACAGCAGTCACACTCTATTAAGGGTTCTCTCTAATGTAGAATGACTCCAGCATAACTTGATTGCATATGTAATGTTCCTATTACTAGATAACACCTTTTAACTTCCTGGTACGCAGAAATTTGGATGGGAACATAATTTAACCAATATGTAACCACAGAAAAGGGGGCTTGGGGGGGATTGGGGTGTGTGTGTGTGGTTGGAAAGGTGGCTGAAAGAGCCAGTGTGCATGCTTTGCCCACAGGAACCCCAGGTTCAGTCTTCAGCGTGTTCCCCTAAGCACCATTGGAGGTGATCCCCTGAGAATCATGCTAGGAATAGCAAATGTATGGCAAATGCATCTGTATGACCCTGAAACATAAACACATACATGACTCCTTGACTATAGTTTGTATTCTTGCCGCTGTACCAAGTGGACTACCTTTGCTTATTGGAATGTTTTCCAGCATTCAAAAAAGCCTTTTTTGCTTCATTCTTTTGGCAGGTATATTTGAAAATCATGTTTGTATAAAAATTTTACACCTGCAGTAAACTTTAAACATTATTTAGGGATTGGGGAAATAGCTCAGCTAGGAGAAAGAAGCCTCACCTAGGCTGTGAGGTCCTGGGTTTAACCACAACATCATGTGGCCCTCTGCATCACAAGCACCACAAGGTGTGGCCCCTATTTAAAAAAAAAAAATTGAGGGGAATGGAGCGAGAGTACAGCAGGTAGGGTGCTTGCCTTGTACCTGGCTGTCCTGAGTTTGATCCCTTGGCATCCCATATGGTCTCCTGAGCACCACCAGGAGTGATCCCTGAGGCAGAGCCAGAAGTTAGTCCTGAACAGTGCTGGGTATGACCCTAAACCAAAAACAAACAAAAAGCCATTTTTCTGATGTCTCACTTCTTAATCTGTGACTCACAACCTCAGATAGGGCCATATAACTGAATGTGGAGGTGGCAAAATAGTTTTTTAATTGTCTTAAGGGCTAGAGAAATAGTGCAGCAAGTAAGGCACTCATCTTGCACATGCCTGACCTCAGTTCCAGTCTCCATATAGTCCCCAAGTCTTGCCAGAGTGATCTCCAAGTGCAAAACCAGGACTAAGCCCCTGAACACAGCTTGGTGCGAACCCCCCCCCCAAAAAAAAATTGTTTTAAAATAAATTTCTGGGGCTGGAGAGTTTTTATATTGGGTAAAATACTTTCCTTGCATGCGGCCAGGGTTCAGTTCTGCATGGTATACAGCAGGAATAATTCCAAGTACAAAGCCAGGACTAACTAATGCTTGAGTATCACAGGGTGTAGCCCAAAACACAGAACCTCATAATAATAAATAATTTACTTTATTATCAGCAAAAGTTTGATTTGTACATCTATTTTATATACATGTATATGTAGGATCTTGTGAAAAATTCTGAGACTGAAAGAGTCACAAGTGGGAAAAGTTTAAGAAGTTGTGGGGGGCTGGAGCAATAGTACAGCAGGTATGGCGTTTGCCTTGCAGGCAGATGACCCGGATTTGTTTCCCAGCATCCCATATGATTCCCCGAGCATCACCAGGAGTCATTCCTGAGTACGTGAGTCAGGAGTAACCCCTGTGTATCACCAGGTATGACCCAAAAAGGAAAAAAAAGTTCTGGGGCCAGAGAGTTAGTATAACAGGTAGTTAGTATAATAGCCTTGCACATGGCCGGCTGGGTCATATCTGGCACCACATATGGTTCCCTGAGCACACCCCCTCCTCCCAAATCCTCCCAGCTTAGGGGTTTAAAATGTACAAGTTTTTGTGTTTATATAGTTCATTTTTATTTCTCTTGGACATGTACCTTGAAATGAAATTGTTTAATCATATGGTAACTGTTAACAAGTATTTGGGGGGAACTGCAGCAGTGTTTTTCAAAGCAGCATTATCAGACTCGCACTTTAAGGAGAAACAATTGCTGATTCTGTTGTCACAAAGATTTACTCCTGTGTTTCTAAGAATTTTGCAGTTCTCTCTTACATATATGTCCATTATATTCCAGTCTCTGTATGGTATGAGAAGTAAGGGGGGTCCACATCATTCTTCTATAGTCATAAAGCCACTTGTTGAAAAGGCTCTATCTACTCTTTTATTTGAGCCCCTGCCCCAGGGAAGATTTGTCAAAATAGCTATAAGATTTGACTAAACTCCTTTTCTGTTGCTTACTGTTTACTAATGAAATTACTCATTCAGAAGGGAAAGAGTAAACAGTTATAGTTTTTTCAGTTTCATAGTCTAAATTGTCTCTTCCATGGATTATCTTTCACTATTTGCCTATGTGATCTTATGCTTTTTGAGATACGGGTTTTCTACTTTTTTTTACCACTTTCACCTGAACGTTTTCTCTGAATCTTTTTTCCTATGAACTTTGATTTTTTTTTTCCCCACAAGTTTCTCTGACAAGACTTTGTTGGAAGCACAGCTTTATTCTGTATTTGCCACTGCTCTCATACTCCCAGAAACCTTCCACTGGCAAATGTTTTTCTAGTACATTTTGCTTCTTTTTTAAAAATCTATGATATCTACAAGTTAAGAAAGTGTAGTACAGTAGTTGATTCTTAGTGCATAACTCCAGGTAATTCTATAGTGGCACAAATTATAGGAACTTTTACTAGGCTAAGTTAGATATTAAAAATGTTGCCCATTGAGGGGTTGGAGTGATAGCACAGCAGGTAGGTTGTTTTCCTTGCATGCAGCCAACCAGGGTTCGATTCCCAGCATCCCATATGGTCCCTGAGCACTGCCAGCAGTAACCCCTGAGCATTGCTGGGTGTGACCCAAAAAGAAAACAAAAAATGTTGCCTATTGAAAACTGGGGACATTGGTGTAAGGAAGTGGAGACTGGTGAAGGGATTGGTGTTGGAACATTGTATGCCCGAAACCCAATCGTGATTAACTTTATAAATCACAGTACCTCAATTTAAATGCATGTGCACTTGCACACACGTACATACAACATATTTAATGTATGTTATATTTTGACTGTGCTAAGAATCTTCTTTTCCCTTTCAGAATAACAAGCCTTTGTACTCGTTTGAAGATAATTCAGACTACGTCTATGATGTCATGTGGTCACCCACACACCCAGCCCTGTTTGCCTGTGTGGATGGCATGGGGAGACTGGATTTGTGGAATCTCAATAATGACACAGAGGTGAGCAGAAAAATAACAAAAATTGCACAGAAAAATAGAAAATTGGAGATTTATTGAATAATTTGTGAAATTTCTTTATCCCAAGGAATGTAAACGGGCTGTGTGATTGTGGTTTCATCACAAAGGAGCCAAATAAGCTTTGTATCCTAAATAATAAACAGCATGCTGTGCAGAGCTGAAGGGAAAATAATGTTGCCAAGAACACTGGGGCATTTCTTTTAACTTCTGAAAAGCACTATCATGTCTCTAATATCCTGGCAAAGTCTCATTCATAAAGCAACTAAGCTATTTTTCATTCAGTAGGTTTAGAAAGCAAATATTTTAGGCTGTTCAAGTATACCCATCTTTATTGTGAATTTCTAAACGACCTCTTGAAAGAATTATATATCATCCGTGAACATTTGTCTTCATATGACTTATTTGAATGAAGGAAAAATCATTTCTTTTTCATGAAGAATTGAGAACAAAGTGTTATGGTACTAAAACGTAAATATAGAAACCACCAAACCATTTTCTAAATGCCATACTAAAATTACTTCTTGTCATTGAAATTTAAGTGCCACTTTTATTTTTAGCCATAGGTATTTGTGCCAGCTTAGGGAAGCTTAAAGTGTTTCTAGAATTCTGTTTTACTGTGAGGTGGTAAGAACAATGTGTCAGGGCTGGAGCAATAGTACAGAGGAAGAGTGTACCTGCTTTGCATGCCACCTCCTGGAATTTGATCCCCAGTACCATATATTGTCCATCCCCCACCTCCCCAGCCCTACCAGGAATGAATCTGAGCACAGAGCCAGAAGTAATCCCTGAGCATCACAGGTGTGCCTCCCCCCCCAAAAAAAAAAGTAGTTTGTCACAATTCTGTCAGTAACAGTTTCTGAAGTAAAAGTCTTGGTGTGTACTTCCTTTCCCCCTCTTTTCCACATCTCTTCATGGTTTTTGTTTGTTTGTTTGTTTTTTGCTTTTTGGGTCACACCCGTTGATGCACAGGGGTTACTCCTGGCTCATGCACTCCTTGATTACTTGATTACTTGAATTACTCCTTGAGGTGCTCGGGGGACCATATGAGATGCTGGGAATTGAACCCGAGTCGGCCGCATGCAAGGCAACCCCCTACCCGCTGTGCTATCGCTCCAGCCCCACATCTCTTCATGTTTTTTAAGGCATCTTTTCAAATATTTTGAAAATGGTTAGTTATAGAAGGCAAAGAAGTTGTATACTGAAATTGTAAGAATTTCAACAGTATGTTAGCTGCTTGTTCAATAATTTGAGAAAATTTAAATATTGTTAGGAAAAAGTATTTCTTTTTGGAAAATTGGACTTACCTCACTATATATTATAGTTGCCTAGAATTGTACTAGTTTTAATTTCTTAGCTTGGGTTTTGATGTTGGAAATTAGTGGTTACAAATAAATTTATATCTTTCCTAGATCATGAACTCAGTGAATCTGGGTAAAATTTTTTTCTATAATGATTTCATCTTTCTAAGGGATTAAAATCACTTGGGTATCACTGATGTTAGAGAATTATTATTTATCAAATTTCAAAAAAATGTGTTACATTTTTAATCGGGGTCAAACACTGAGTGTTTTCTTTTTGTGTACAAAATATCTGCAACTTAAGGAGAGGTATAGGCAGGTTCCAAAGGACTGGTACCATTGTATTGGTGCCATCTTCTTGCTCTGTGCCAGGCAATTCCTGAAAACTAGAGGCTCGGGAAAGAACCATACTGTACCTTCAAGTATGAACTGTTTCTGGGGACAGTGGCTCAAATCACAGTTTTTAACTAGAGATGCAAGCTACAAAAGTAATTCCTATCTGCTAAAATTGAACTGTAAACTGTTTATGAGGGTTTTTGAAATGTTTTTTTTAATAGGGTTTTAGCCATCTTTTTTCAAATAGCTTGACTTCTTAAAGAAGTTAAAACCACAAAGAACCCTTTATCAAAGAAAAGTTCTTTCAAAATGATGTACCAAGTTATATGTGAGAATTTTTCATATAAGAATTTCAGTTATTTTCCCAAACCATTTTCAAGAATTGACTGTAATGTCATTCATAATGTATCATTGAAGAGAAAGAAAGTTGGGGAAATTCTTTTCTTCTCTATTCTTTTTTTCCTTTTTTTTTCTTTTTGCCCCCCACAACTCTGTGTTATTTTAATTTGTGTTTTTTAAAACACATATTGGAAGGAAGATAAATTACTTTCTTACACGTTGATGGAAATCTTGATGAAATTTTTAACATTGCACTATATTTTAAATGATTCTAGGTACCAACTGCCAGCATTTCTGTGGAGGGAAATCCTGCTCTCAATCGTGTACGATGGACCCATTCTGGAAGAGAGATTGCCGTGGGTGATTCTGAAGGACAGATTGTTATATATGATGTGGGAGAGGTATGAGGCTCATCTGTGTAATTTTGATACATCTCTAGCATTCACCACATTGGAGGGACAGTATCTTGGAGGTTAAAACTAGTCTTTGAGGTTCACAAATTGTAGGAACCATATGGTTATGAAAATGAAACAGTTTTCGTCAGAGAAGTAGCTCTTGAGATTACCTCTGTCCACATGCAACAGATCTTGAGGACAAGATGATATATTAGAAGTTGATGTTCTTTGAAGCATGCCATGCTGAAAACTTAAAGTTCTTTTATTTTTTTATTTAAATACTATTTTATTATTTGCTTATTTATCTTTGGAAACAATATTTTTAAGGTTGAAGAAGAAGTTTGGTGTTATAGAAAGACTTTGGGGCTTTACAGAATTGATACTGAGATAAAATTTCAATTTTCTCTGTTAGGGACGCATTGGGGCAAAGTAGTAGAAACCAAAAATTTGCTTGGGAGAGTTATAACTATGGGATATGTGAATCTTGACTCAAGCCTTGTTACAAGCCATTGTCATTTAATCCAACAGGATGAATTACAAGTCTCATCTTCAGTGCTTGGGTCAGCTGTACACAAGTGTCATTTATTTTTCTCCTTTTTAGCTTTGACTAGTAGGTTAGTCACTCTGTCACTGTGCTTTATGATTTCGCATCTTCCCTTGACACTGAATGATTTCTGCCTACCAGATCTTGAGGAGAGGGAGGTAGAGTGAACCATTTAGGACATTCAGTTGAACTCTGCACACATGGAAATGCTCTTTCTGCACTCGTTCCCATCTGGCCATTTCTAACCAGAAATGTGGTTACAACTGAAGAACTAAATTTAAAATAATTTTAAGATATTTCTTTTTAATTTGAAGTATTTCAAATGTACATCATTATGTGTGGCTCATAGCTTCCATATTAAATATCAGTATCCTCTATCTAGTCTAATAGGATATAATTTAGAAGCAGCCACAATCTTTTCCCGCAACGGTTTGTGTCTTAAGGACAATTTCAGAGTTTTCCAGTATTATAGTTTTGGTCATTGGACTGCTCTAGTGAGGAAAAAATACTAAAAGCCTCCTTTTCCTTTTGCTGTTGCTGCCTTACTAAGGTGATATTTAATGGGAGTGGACAGAGATAGTACAGTGGGTAAGGCACTTGCTATTAGCCCCGGTTTAATCCTTGGCACCACCTATGGTCCCATGAACCTCTGCCAGGAGTGATTACAAAGCCAGCCAACTGTGGTCCAAAATTAAATAACAAATAATTTTTTAAAAAAGGTGCATACTGGGGCTGGAGAGATAGCACAGCGGGTAGGGCGTTTGCCTTGCACGTGGCTGACCCGGGTTCAATTCCCAGCATCCCATATGGTCCGCCAGGAGTAACTCCTGAGTGCAGAGCCAGGAGGAACGCCTGTGCATTGCCAGGCGTGGCCCAAAAACCAAAAAAAAAAAAAAGGTGCATATATTTTTTTTTTCGTGTGTGTGTGTGTGTGTGTGCGCGCGCACACACTATCAAACTCGGGGCCTCAGAAATGCAGGTCAAGTACTCTACCACTGAGCTACAACCCTGATTCTAACATACTCTCTGGTGAAGCTACTAAGATACCAAAAAAGATTGCCTCATGCTCTAATACCTCCCCCAAAGAAACCAGCTCTTATAAACCATGATGCTTCAAAGACTATTTCATACTAGGAGTGCTGCAAGAAGTCACTGCCACTGTTGTTCATCGATTCGCTCGAGTGAGCCCAGTAACATTGTGAGACTTGTTACTGTGTTTGGCATATCCAGTACGTCACGGGTAGCTTGACAGGCTTTGCTGTGCGGGCGAGATACTCTCGGCCGCGTGCAAGGCAAATGCCCTACCCACTATCACTCTAGCCCCGCTGCAAGAAGTAGAAGTAGAATTTTTTAAGGCATTCCTCCCAGCAGCAAAATTCATGAGGATTTAGTCTTAGAAAGTATCATTGTTATTCACCCTTGCACTGAGGGAGATAATGGCAAAATAATTTCTACAGCAGTCAAAACACCCTTCACAGACACAACCTTTTGTTTAAAAATGTTGTAAATCACTGTTAGTCCCTATAATTATGGAAAGGTTATTTGGGTCAGTTATTACTTTTTAATGAAAAAATTACTTTGAAAACAACTGAATAATAGTGGGTAAGATGATTCTTCTCTCCGTGTATATAACACGTTGCCTTCCTTCCAACAGCAGATTGCTGTGCCCCGGAATGATGAATGGGCACGATTCGGACGAACACTTGCAGAAATCAATGCCAACCGAGCTGATGCAGAGGAGGAGGCAGCTACCCGAATACCTGCTTAAGCTCTTGAAAGGAGTCCTGTAACTTTAGTGGGTGGGGCAGACTCCAAGTAGATCATAAAAATACTTGCATGCTTCTGTTTAAATGCTAACTAAAAGGAAATTTCATGGATTAAACTGTGGGTTTAATGCAGCAAGCAAATCTTACAATGTCCCTTTTTATATAACTTCCTGTTCTTTGAATTTGTGTCATTTTTAATACAGCTGATTGCCTTTGCAGTGTGAAGCCTTTTCAGATTCTTATATACAGGTGTTTATTTGGTATTAGTTCCCTTTTTGAATTCTTTTCAACTTTTGACACTATAACTATTATTTTTAAAGCATACACTGAATAAGTTCTGCATATTTTTAAATAATCACAAATCCCTGTTATACTGATGTTTCACTAACCATAATATGTAGGAATGTTGTTTATTCTTAGCTGTAGCATGCATCCAGTTATCCAGATTCTGTTCTAATATCTTTTTTCTGATTTGTAATTCATGAACTGATAGCTACCTATAAATAAAAACAAATATGCTTTAACTTTTAAATTTTCAGTTTGATAATTATTCTTACAGTCTTGATGTTTCTAGTCTCTTACAAAGCGTCGTATTTTTTCTTTCTTTAGCATCTGTTCCACATAACAAGTCTCAATGTCACAAAGCTTTCTACCTGAAAGCACAACAGATAGTATACTGTTAGCTTTCCCATTATATAAACTGATGTGTAGATAATCGCTCAGTGAAAAAATTTCTCTCTGATTAACTTTCACTTTACACCCATATTTTATTTCCAAAATATACTTAATATAAAGAATAAGTAGAAAGTTTTCTTTTGTTTTTAAGCATTAAATATTATAATTTTATTAGCTTCTTGTTATTTTCAGTAATTGAAATTACTGTGTGTATGAACTAAGAGTTAAAAACCTCCTTTAAGAGAAATCATGGTTGCAATAGGAGGGAAGGAAAACTGCTAAAATGAAATTTGTCATTGATCAGCTGCATCTTGAGACCCTGTCTATAAGGAAAAGTAAATGATAGATATCTAAGAACCAGTGTTAAAATCAGTATATTTCAGGTCTAGAGGAAGGACAACAATCAGATATTGAGTTTGCTTAAGTATCTGATCATTATCAAATTTTTTAAAACTGTTTCTTGTCCCTTGCCTTGGTTTTGGCCATTGTCCTTTTAAAGATCTGTTGTTGTTGTTGTGGTTAGTTCATCTGTTTTTAGGCCACACCTGGCGGAGCTCAGGGGCTCCTCCTGGCTCTGTGCTCAGTAGTCATTTCTGATGATGCTCAGGGAACCATATGTGGTACTGGGAATCAAAGCAATGTCAATAGCTTGCAAGGCAATTGCCTTAGTCTTTGTACTAGCTCTCTGGCCTTGTTGCTTTAAAGTTTTAAACCAGTAAAGATGGAAGATTGGGAATAGAATTTGAACATTTTTTTTTATTCCCTATTTTTTCGTTTGGTTTAGAATCACACCTGGCAGTGCTCAGGGAAAACTGGAAATGCATTCAAGGATCACTCCTGACAGTGTTCAGGGGACCATATGTGGTGTCGGGGATTGAACCCAGGTCAGCCATGTACAAGGCAAGCACTCTACCACTGTGCTATCTCCCCTGCCCCATATCTTTTTAAAGTAATTCTATAGAACCAGAGAGATAATAAAACAGTAAGGCGCTTGCTTTGCTTGCAGCCCACCCAGGTTCAATCCCCAGCACCACACTACGGTTCCCTAAGCACCTTAAGGAGTGATACCTGGGTGAAGAGCCAAGAATAGCCCTGAGCACAACCAGATATAGCCCCCTAGGGAACAAACAAAAAGAGTAATTCTAATAGGGAGGTAAATTCCAAATAGTAAGACTACCTTTGAGTATTATCATAGTATAAGAAATAATTGGCAGGCATATTAGACTTAATGCTAGTTCTAGCTCAGATACTCAAGTATGTTATTATCCCAAATTTTCCATCTCTGTGCCTCATTCTTTAGGTCTCAGAATCGAGTTTGGATTCAGTGATTTCTAAATTTTTTCCCAGTTCTAAAATTACTAACTATAATTACTCCAGGCGGATTTCCATTTCTATATAGTCTGCCTTCATAAGTTGGCACCCCATAGTATATGAGAGTGAATTTTTTTCTAGCAGCAGGCAGATATTTCAGGGTCACTATGTTGGTGAGTCCAAAATTTGATTATAATAGCAGACACCCAAGGGAACAGCAACAGAGAGCTGGTCTTCAGTTGGAAGCTGACCACAGGGGAGAAGAAGGTAGAACTCTGGCTAGGGGTTAAGGGTACACTGGGACAATAGTGGAGGGACGTGGGCATGTTGATGGAGGACATGATGCTAGGACTGTGTTATGCATGAAACCTCATCATTTACAAATAAATTCGATATGCCAGACACAGTAACAACAAAGTCTCCAATGGAGACGTTACTGGGCCCGCTCGAGCAAATAAATTTACAATAAATAAATAAATGTAAATTATAGTGCCTAATATTTTTTGAAAGATTTGGTTTCATGGTCTGGAGCAATAGTACTGCAGGTAGCCGACTTCCCTTGCATGCTAACTAAAAGTAAATTGACCTGAATTCAATCCCTGGCACCCCATGTGACCCCCTGGAGCACAAGGAGTGATCCCTGAGCACAGTGCCAGGAGTAAGCCCTGAACACCACCGGGTGTGGCTCCAAAGCCAAAGGAATATCTTTGATTTAACTAGGATACCACTGTTTTTGTATTATAAGCAGTCATACCATGACACTAGCAGTTAATGTACTTCAGTTCTCAGTTTGCAATAATGACTTGAAAATGGAGAAACATAATAATTAAAACCAAGGTTGGAAATCAAGAGATGTGACAAATCAGACGCCTCTTCTGTGTCTACATGCTTTGGACATACCCAGCAATGCTCAGGGTTTACTCCTGAGCACAGAGGACCATTTTTGGTGCCAGAGATCAAACCAGGGTCAGCCACTTTTGGAGCAAGTGCCTTCCCCCTGTACTATCTCTCAGGCTCCATGTAATGTATGGACTTTAAAATTTACCCTTCTGTAGAACTTTTTGGGGGAGGGGGCCAGAGGCCGAACTCCAGGAGTCACTCCTGACAGTACTTGACCCAGCTGTTTAAAAAAGATTCTGTACTCAGGTCAGTGATGCAGTGGTGCTCTGAGTGGAATTATGTGATGCCAGGAATGAACTTGGGGTCACTAAACTGTCTCCCCAGCCTTAGAACAATGGCATTTATTTTTGATGGGCGGGGTGGTTTACACACCCAGTGGTGCACAGGGCTTCTCCTGGCTCTCTGTTAGGGATCACTCCTGGCAGGGCTTAGGAAACCACATGGAGTGAAGGAATTCAACCTAGGTCAGATGCATGCAAGGCAAGCGCTCTTACACAATATACTAATCTCTCCAACTCCAGAACAATAGAATTTTTAATGTTTCCACAACCTTGAAATTGCAGTTTTGCTGTGTAATTTTTTAAATTGGAAAAAAAACTGTAAAATTAAGATATATATCAAAGAAGTAGAGCTCTTCAGTTACAGCCCTAGATGGCCCGTGGCTGTGATAAAAATGAGTTGTGTCAAACATGTTAACATCAAAGGTGGCAGTGTCATGGTCAATCTTGGATACTTAGGAGTGAAGGACCCAGTGGTCTTTCCCTGCTCTGGAGAAGTCTTGAACCCCATCCCCCACCCCACCCCTCTTTCAACTTCTTTCAATAAAACTACTCTGTTTCAGTTGTTTTTTTTTTTATGTACTTTACCCTGGTTAATGATTCAATGATGAATTCCCATTGAGTCGTTTTTGCCTTCTCCAAGCTACTTGGGAGGCCAGAAAGAAATTCTTGCTTTCCTGCCATTTTCTTGCTGATTGCTGGATAACTAGAGAACTTACAGGTTTGGGTAATATCTCTGGGAATCTGATTTTTGTTTTGTTTTCTGTTGGGACCGCAGCCAAAACTGCCCACAGAGCTTACTCCTGGCTTTGTGCTCAGGGATCATTCCTGGCAGTGGTTGGGAAACCATATATGGTGAATCTGATTTGTAACTTTTTTACTTTTTTTAATTGGGAAATTACTGATAAATAGATCTGGTAATTTTTGTGCATTGAAAGTCTCAAATATGAAAATAAAAACAACTCACATTCAGTATTTTCTTTAAAGGGGCCAGAGAGGTAGTACAGCAGGTAGAACACTGGCTTTACACATGACTGCCCCAGGTTTGACCCCTGGCATCACATATGATCACTGCCAGAAGTGATTCCTAGAATGCAGAGCCAGCAGTAAGATCTGAGCACAAAGATCTAAAATAAATGTCCTTTGAAGTAGAGGGTTATAATTTAAAACATTTTTAACTCGTTTTTCTTCTCCCCCAAAAGGTAATTAACGTGGATGTACTTACTGTATTAAATTTTTTAAATTCTTACATAGAAGTAATACGCGTTAGAAAAAGATCCTGCAAACCTAGCTAGGATGCCAGCTGCAAGATTGTGAATAGTCGCATTGTAATGCTTTCTCAATGGGTGATATTCTCAGACCTTTTGTTGAACTTCAGGGTGTACGTGTTCTCTTTCTGCTTGCCACATTCACAATTCCCAACTTCTTAGTGTTCGAATAGATTTTAGGTATTTAAGTTTTCAGTATGAAGCTTCTAGCCACAGATAGTTTCAGCATAGCCAATCAGCAGTCTTTTACAAACTTTTCTAAAATTGCAGTATTTTGTGTTGTTAGTTTCATAGCAGGAATCTCGGGTTTGGCTTCTTAATATTCCATTACCAGTTCCCAGTTGGAGGATGGAACAGCTTGCACTCAGGTAAGCTTTCAGAAAGGTCTGTTTCATTTTGTGAGGTCACTTATTCAGGTCTCTAGTAATGTATTATCCTGCTTCTCTTTTAATGTACTTGATTTGGGCAGAAAGCTGTGGGGCAGTGATTGTACAGGGTGTCGATCCCACCCACGCAGTGCTGAGCCTGCAGAGACCCAACTGCGCCTCGAGAAATCAGGTGTACCACTGGCAAGACTGTGATGATAAGTCGTTTGATCTTTTGTGAATTCTATACTGAATTTTTAAAAAACTTTCTGAACAAAGTAGTCGAAATGCTTTGGAGCAAAGTCGCCTATATTTAAGGGCAGCCTAGTATCTTAAGAAAAACAACATTGGCCTTAAAAGATGCAAGTTCTATTCCTATTACCCCCCTTACCAGCAGAGTTACCTAAGTCATATATCAATATTCTGATCTACTAAGTTGGGGGAAGGCATAAATAATAAGGTATCATACAAATAGGGGATTTAAATATATATATGTGTATAAATATGTATACATATGTAATATATATATATTTACACACTTTGGGGCTATCTGAGCTATGTAACAACAGCTCATTCTCTGAGAACTAATTGGCTTGGCTTGGTTTCCAATAAAAAAATGTTTTCAATTCTAAGAAATTACCTCACAACTCAAACCCTTGACAACTCTCAGATGTTTAGAAGTAGCAGTGAACTGAAGGCAAAATATTAATTGTTCTCAATTAAACATAGTCTCCTACTCCATTCTATAGCAAAACTATAGCTTATATTAATAGAAGAAAATGACCCACTCTAAACTTTCATTTTATTACTCTATCATGACTTTTATGTTCATTATGTATAAAACAAGGACTGTGATACTGAGGGCCTTAGAAAAGAGAAGCTCTTGATTCAAATCCAGTGAATGAGCAGACAAATGCTTGACTACACAGCTACAAAGTAGCAAAACTGAAATAAGTCACTTCTACTACCAGGATCTGCCCTAAGGACATGTCTTCAAGTGTTACAAGGTACCTTTTCTCCTCTCTAAGGTCAGGACCCTTGGAAGTAACACATGGTCACTATTGGCAGCGGGTGAATAGGAGGAGGAGGAGAAGTTGCATGCCACTTGGGAACCTGCCTATGGCCTTCAGGCTTAGTGGAAGCCCTCAGATTAGTTGTGCAGGAACAGCTTTTGTCTAACACTTCTAGATTGGCAGATATCCACTGGTTCATTGTATCCAAAATAGGATTTCCAGAAACAAGTCAAAACGTGACTTGGTAATGAATATCAATTGGGAGAAAAAACTTGGTAAAATTACTAGCTCCCCTTCCTAATGGGTCCTATTTCCGATCGTATGTGATAGAATCATGAATTTGTCAGTGCATTGAGGGTCATTGGCTGGATTTGGAGGACCCTTCATCGTCCACAGGCAAAAGAAATCCCCTTAGCGCTCCTAAAACTCAGGAGCTACTTCAGTAGAATTTGTATCAATTGAGAAAAGGAGCTTTTGTGTTGAAAATCAGAAAAGTAGTACAGTGTAATATGAAAGCAGACTGCCCCTAGCTTCCCTGCTCATCTTACTTCCTTCATCTCTAAACTTTCATGATGTGAATGAATGCTACAGTAGGAACAGTGTTGTAAGACAGTAACTGGGTAACACATCCACAGAGCTCAAAAGCCCTAAGAGGCAGATTGAATATCAAGGCATTGTGCTTCAGCAGGAATGAGATAAACTGAGAGGAGACACTTGACTACCAAATTGTAAGGTAGGTCGATGCCTTAACTTTTAAAACACGGTAGTCCTGAGCTTTATATTTGCCTTAGAGCCTCAGATGTGGAGTTAACTTGTGTTGAAACTCCTGTTAACCGTGCCTTTGAGCAAATGCGCTTTACTTTGCTAAGCTTTTTTCCTTGTCTGTCACTTTATAGGACAGTTATAGAATTAAATCAGAAAAGTAGGTGAAGATGCAAACTAAACTGTAAGGCTCTGTGCAAATGAAGGATTGCTCTGGTGATGAGTTTAAATTACAAATAAATTTATAGGTTCTTAGCTGTTAGAAGTTAAAAATAAGCTCTGACAACTTCAGAAAATTTTGCTACCATGTCTGCTTAATGCTATAAAAGACTCTGTAGCATGACCAGTTTAAGATTCTCTTCTAATCTTTAATTTAAAAAAAAAAACCGGCTGGAGTGATAGCACAGCGGGTAGGGCTTTTACCTTGACATAGCCAACCCAGGTTCGATTCTCAGCATTCTATGTGGTCCCCCGAGCACCACCAGGAGTAATTCCCTGAGTGCATGAGCCAGGAGTAACCCCTGTGCAATGCCGGGTGTGACCCAAAAAGCAAATAAATAAATATTACTAGCTTCTCCCATGCTCTATTAAGAAATGGAAACCACAAAAACAATTTAAAGTATTTTAAAAGTAATAGAATTGGGAAGATCTGTCAAAGATCTTGCACTAATACTTAGACATGACTCTTTTTTACCCAAAATTTGCTTCTTATGTCTTATAAAGAACAGGCCTTTATTAGAATATAAAATAGTAACTCTAAAACCATGTGGTTTTACAATACCCAAAAGGAAAGAGAGACAGAGAAAGAGAGAAAGAAAGAAAGAAAGAAAGAAAGAAAGAAAGAAAGAAAGAAAGAAGAAAGAAAGAAAAGCGCCTGCCATAGAGGCAGGCAGAGAGTGGGGGAAGTGGGGGATGATGGGAAGGAACCTGGGGACACTAGTACTAGGAAATGTGCACTGGTGGAGGGATGGGTGTTGGAATACTATATGACTGAAATCTAATTATGAACAGCTTTTTAAGGGTCTGTCTCAGTGATTCAATAAAAAAGTTTTAAAAACCAAGTGGTTTTAATAACTTGTAGAATTAATTATTAATGATTATAGATGCATACATAAAAAATAAAAATAATAAAGGCCCTCCCGTTGATCATCGATTTGCTCGAGCAGGCCCAGTAACGTCTCCATTGGAGACTTTGTTGGTACTGTGTTTGGCATATTGAATACGTCACGGGGAGCTTGCCAGGCTCTGCCGTGCGGGCGAGATACTCTCGGTAGCTTGCCGGGCTCTCCGAGAGGGGCGGAGGAATCGAACTTGGGTCGGCCATGTTGGCTGCGTGCAAGGCAAACGCCCTACCGCTGTGCTATCGCTCCAGATGCATACATACATGTATGTATTCTCATTTATCCTCTATGTTACAGGAGCTGTTACTAATTAACAAGAACAGAACTACTTGAACCAGATTTCTGTAGTTATAATTTACAGCTAATTTTCATGATGTACATGAACCCACTATAGCCAGTTGTAAATTATAGCATGGGGTCGCTAAACATAGAATTGGGGGCTACGTAAAAGTCTCTTAGCTGATAGAATCCAGTTCCATCATACCCCCACTTGGCTAAGATACCAAAATCCAGTAACTGAACCAAGGCAATCTGATTATTACCTTCCACCCTATGTTATTAAAATTGCAATGAGCAGGAATGACACATTTGTGGTGTTCACACAAATTTTTTTTAAGACGTGCTCACCAGGGTCACCCAGCTAACTACTTGTGAGGCACTGGTACACAGTGTTCTGTGAAGTTTGCACTCCTATTCATTGTGCTTGCACATATGTTCACCAAGAATCACACTTACTGGTGCTTGTACATTTTTTAGATGTAGTGCTCACTAAGGCTTTCACCATTTTGGTGTTGTTCACACACTTGGCTGCTGTGTGCTCCAAAGTGCTTGCATTGTCGGAACTTGCAGACAGAATGCCCAGGCTCAAACAGCAGAACTGCTAGAATCTTCCTTGGCACGGGTAGGGCACTTGATTTGGATTCATGACCACATGTACTGGCAATGCTGGTGCAGCAATCTAATTTAGTACTGTGTTCTTAACTACTTTCCTGTATGGCCTTTGTGATTTTAGTCATTCAGTTAGTGTTTTATTCAGATTAACCTACATAGAGTACCACACATTTAAACAACTGTAGAGCAGCTCTTAAGGAAAGACAGAAGGTTAGTCTGAGTTCTAGGGGCCTATAAAAGGATTCTAGATCTTTCTGTTCTCCTGGCTGACTCACACTGCTGGAAGAATAGATTTGATATGGGAATGTAAATTACCAGTGACTTAAGATGGGGATAGCCATAAGGAACATCTGCAAGCAAGCAGGACTTCTGTGGGGCAACTTTCTCTTTCTTAGATGCATCCCTAAGATTTTCAGACCCTAGGGGAATAGGTGAAAATTCTTCGGTGTTATAAATAAAACCAATGTGTTTTAATTTATGTTCCTATCATGCATGCGCAGCTGGAATTTAAGTTGTTTTCAGATTCTCTTAATTCCACACCGGAAAGCAGGAGGTTGGGAGGCCAGCCCACATCTGTGTGCAATAGGTATCAAAGAAACACTTGTAGATTTCTTTTTCCCGTTCCTAAGTTTGTCCCCTGCAAATAGCCATCTCTTGATTTCCTTTTCGATTCAGGGAGTACATTTTGTGGAAGAAGGGTGGTTGGTGGGGGGAGAGGTTTACACAGACCCTGGAAACTAAATGTTTAGGGAGGATTATTATGGACACCCATGAATGACCTGGAACATGACTCAGAAGAGAACAAAATTGCTCTATGTGCCCATATCCTATTGGCCCAAGGTTCTGTGCCCCAAGGAGAGGCATGGGGGGTGAGGGGTTGGGAACATTAGGTGGCAAGGATTGAACTCGAGGATCCTGCATAGAATGCATTTGAGCCAGCCCCCTGTGCCATTTCATGGCCCAGCAGAGCTCTGTTGTGTTACTCTGACACTCCTGCACGTCTTGAAATGCTTGGGGTCAAGCGCTAACTCAGCTCTAGACCCAGGCAGCTGGGAGCGTAGAGGTTATTATTGGGATACCCATGAATTCTCAGTTGTCAGGGAGTTGTTAGCATCCAGCCTTGGAGGGGAGGGGGTTGGGTATGAGAGATTCTCTCTCTCTCTCTCTCTCTCTCTCACACACACACACACACACACACACACATACACACACACATATGTGCGCCTCTAGACTGCTGCTTTTTAGAATTTTTTAAAATTTATTTTTTAATTGAATCCCTGTGAGATAGACCCTTACAAAGCTGTTCATGGGTAGGTTTCAATCATAGTGTTCCATACCGTCCCTTCATCAATGTACGTTTTCTAGCACCAGCGTCCCTAGTTTCCCTCCCGTCACCCCCACCACACCCCACAGCCTGCCTCTATGGCAGACTCTCTCTCTCTCTCTCTCTCTCTCTCTCTCTCTCTCTCTCTGTCCCCTTCCCTCCATCCCTGCATCCACCCCCCCTTTTTTGGTAGGCTGCTTCTTTAGAGCAGGCTTTCCCAGCCACTTCAGGTTATCAGTTATCTTCAGTTATCTTACCCGTGGTCTAGGTCTGGTCCATTGGTTCTGCCACTTTCATGGGAGTTCAGGCAGGAGGAGCCATCTGGGAGCTGCAGGTAGAGCTGAAGCAGCTAGGACTCGGGTGAGGAGGTGGGAGGAGGGCCTGCCGGCCTCCAGGGGAGATATCCAGGGCTTGGAGTAGGAGGAGGCCATAGGCACTGCACCTGCAGCTCCTTTAGTTCCCACCAGCTCCCTACAGGTAGAGGGAGGAGGCACCAGCTCCAACTAGCTGCATTCCAGAAGGCCCATCCCTCAGACAAGGGCGAACCTGGCACCCACAGAACTTCAGTTTGTCTCAGAAATCCCAGCCGCAGGCATGGAACGTGGCTTCCCCCAATCAGTCCTGGCTCTTCAGCTGTTCATTGTCTAGTGATTGCGGCAGCCAACATCCCGGCGCCACGGGTTCAGCTCCTCTGAGCTGCCCAGCTGAGTGGCAGTGACAGGCCAGGACTCTTGACAGATCTTATTTATAGTCCTTTCTACCCTCTCTGGCTTCCTTCTCTCCCTGAGAGGGCTCTGCTCTCCACCATCTGATGTGACATCTGGTTTCACTCCATGAATCGTTTCCTTGCAAATGTATGGCTGAAAGGGCTGAGTTCAAGCATCGTATATGGGAGCCCTAGATTCAATCTCCAGCAGCACATGGTCCCCCAAGCTCTCTGGCTTTGTAGAATTATCCTGATCACTACCAGTTTGTTTTGAGAGTATGTGTGTGTGTGTGTGTGGGGGGGGGGGGGGGGTTCATCTCCCAAGCAGTGCTCAGGAGGTCCGCTGGGCAATCCTGATACTAATAATACTTGACCCACTAGACTGGGGGTTCAATGTGAGAGCCCAAGGAAGTGATGCTGCTTGGGCCCTGATATGTCAGGGATTACGTGGGTTGACACTGTGTTATTGGAGGAAGGGGGAGGGGCTCTCCAGAGCTGCAGCTGGTGATTCACTGTGTTTTGGGGATCAAACCCAAACTGGCTAGCCACATGAAAGGCACATGCCATGATTCCTGGTCAGTGCTTTTGCAGTACAGTTGGGTTTATTTATTTACTTATTAGCTATTATGCAACAAAACATTTATTAATATTCTGAATAAGTTCAACTATTACTGAAATTGGAACTTAACTTTCTAAACTTAAATTGAAACATATGGCTAGAATGCAGAGTACATTAGTGGGCACTAGAAATGCATGGCTGAAAATGAATTAACAGCCACTCCTCAGGGCAGGACTGACCCTTTCTGAATGTTGTAGTCAGAGTGTGGCCACCTGCCAGTTAGTTGCTTGCCAGAAAAGATCAGCCTCTGCTGGTCAAGGGGGATGCTTTCCTTATCCTACATCTTGTTCTTCACATTCTTGATGGTGTTGAAGGGTTCCTCCTCCAGGTTGATGGTCTTGCTTCTCAAGGTCTTCACTAAGATCTGCATTTTGACCTGTCAGTGAAAGTAAAGATTCCGCAAATTGCCAATCACGTAGATTCAATATGGTGGTAAGACATCAATGCCATTTGCCTCTGGACTTGTACAGTGTGAACTCAGGGGATGTAATACCTTTTTTTCTTCTTGTGGCTACAAATAAGTTGTATGATTTTCTTCTTTTGTGAAAAATGCTGTTAAGGGGGCTGAATTGATAGCAAGGTGGGTAGGGCATTTGCCTTGCACACGGCTGACCTGGGTTCAATTCCTAGCATCCCATATGGTCCCCTGAGCACCACCAGGGGCAATTCCTGAGTGCATGTGCCAGGAGTAACCCCTGTGCATTGCCGGTGTGATCCAAAAAGCAAAAATAAATAAATGCTTTTAAGATTTACATATGGGTTCTTCAGAGATACTGGTTTATAGTTTTCTGCTTGGAATCAGAATAATGTTGGCTTCGTAGACTTGTTTAAAATTTGTCCCCTCTTTTCATTTTTGGATGAATTTGAAAAGAACAGGTACAAAAAAAAGATAATAACAGGTAATAAATACAAGATGAGGTCTGTCTTACCTCATCTTTTGTTTAGGTCTTTTGTTTCCTTTATTTCACCTTCTTGGTTAAATTCTTTGGAAGTTTGCTAGAATTCACTGGTAAAGCCATTTATTTCTGAGCATTTGTTTTGAGGAGGCCTTCATTATTATAGCAGTTCCTTCTTTGTGATAAATATGTTCACACTTTGTTTCTTCCTGATTATCTTAGAACATTTTATTTCTAAAAACTTGTCTATTTCTTCCAGAATTGCTCCAGGGAAGCATTTATGTTGCTCATAGTCCTATGCATTTTCTGTAGTATCTGCTGATGTTTTTTTCTGTCTTTGGCTAAAATGTAACCTTTTTGAAGAAACAGCTCTTGATTTTAGTGATCTTTTATATTATCTTTGTGATATCTATTTATCTCTGTGCTAATTTTTGATTTTTAAACTTCTGACTTTAGGTTTTGTGTCTACGGTCTTGAAGTCTTAGAAGTGTAGGTTTTGGTTTCTGGTTTATCTTTTCTGTTTGTTTTTATTTGGGGGGGCCACACTGGCATGCTCAGGGCTTATCCCTGGCTCTGCACTTGTGAATCACTCCTGGTAATGCTCGAGGACCATATATGTGGGAATCAAACCCAGATCCACCACATGCAAGGCAAGTGCCCTCCCTGCTGTGCTACTTCTCTGGCCCCATTTTTATTATTCCCTGAGATAGGTTCATGATTTATAAGCTTCTCACCCAGTGCTACTTTGGCTTCCTCTTAGGGGTTCTGGTTAGTCATGTCTTAATTTTCATGTCTCCATATTTAACATAAATATTTAACATTTATGATATCTTTGTTGACTCAGAAGTTTTTTATGGATATGTTTACTTTCTACACATTTGTGATCTTCCCCTCTTTATTCTTTTGGTTCATTTTCTACTTTTATGCCTTTGTGATCTGAAAAAGATGCATGGTGTGATTTTAATCTTTAATTTACTAAGACTGATTTTGTTGTTCAACAGACAGTATATGCTCAAAAGTTCTACAAACACATGAAAAGATCATAATTGTATGGGAGTAGGAAACGCTGAGATTGTCTCCCTAAGGCCTGTCTTCATCATTTTTTCTTTTTGTTTTTATGTCGCACCTGGCGATGCACAGGGGTTACTCTTGGCTCTGCACTCAGGAATTACTCCTGGCAATGCTTGGGGGACCATATGGAATGCTGAGAATCGAACCGGGGTCAGCCGTGTGCAAGACAAATTCCCTGCCCGCTGTGCTATCACTCCAGCCACGTGTCTTCATCTTTTTTAGGTGAATTATTCCCTTTATTTTACCTTCTTGGTTAAATTTATTCCAAGATATTTAAATATCTATGCACATTTTAGTGAACTTGTTTTCCAGATTTTATTATGATAGTTCATTATTTGGTGTAAGTCTAATTTGGTATTTGGATGACGTTACTGTCAGTATCACCCTTTAGGTATATTACTATTGGCTTTACATATTTTGGTGCTTCTGGGTTGGGTAGATATATGTTAAAAACTGCTATATCTTCCTTTTGTATTAATGCCCTTATATAACATCAATCTTTGCCTCTTATACCTTTTTTTTTTTTTTGGCAAGAAGTCTCTTTTATCTGATTGATAGAGAAGTTCCTGAATTTATTTATTTATTTATTTATTTATTTATTTTTTGGAATAGCGTATTTACCTTCAAGAGAAGAGAATCAAAATACTGGCATAGCCTCAAGCACACAACCCACCCGACCCCTACCATTACAGACTTTGATAAACAGAACAACATCCATGAAGAGACTTCAGATAGAACAATGGGCAACTAAGCAAATGAACAGTTTATAACTGAATCACCAGAATCTTCCAAGAAAGCCAATAATGTAAGCAGGCCAAGCAACACTTTAAAAATTCACAAAGACAATAAGTGTATACCCTGGGGGGCTGGGGGGGGGGTGGAGTGACCTCCCAAGTGGTGCTCAGGGCTTCAGGGATCACTCATAGAAAAACTCAGCCAATGGATCCAGTGGGTCGATGTGAGAGACAGGGGATGTGATGCTCACAGGCTCTGTGGTGCTAGGGGTTACTAGGTCATCCCAACAGTGCTTGTGAACATTTGGGACCACACCTGGTTGTACCTGGGGGGCCAAGTGGGACAGGGATGAAACCTAGTTAACCTTGCAGGTTCCAATCCCTAAACTCTCCCCAGCCACAAGGATATTTAGTAACCCAAGAGCAAAGACTATTATTATCATAAAATAAATACAGGTTATCACCTAAGACTACAGTCTGATCTTTGGTATTAAAATTATGATTATTCATTTGTTTTGGGCAACACCTGACAGTGTTCAGGGGTTAAGCCTGGCTCTGCACTCAGTAATCACTTCTGGCAGGCTCAGGGGACCATAAGGGATGCTGGAGATTGAACCTGGGTTGACTGTGTGCAAGACAAGTACCCTACCCACTGTGCTACTGCTCCAGCCTAGATTGTTCAATTTTATTTTTAAAGACTGGATAGTGAAGTAATAGTTCAAGATCAAAGCTATGAAGAGGAGGGTCAATTGTAAGGCAAGTTTCCTGTTACTCAACATAGAAGTATATATAGAGGAAGTAAAACATGAAGATTTAAGTACAAGAATAGGGTCAGAATTTGCAGGATCTCAACAGAGAGGTGATAAAAGGGGATGTAGAAGGATAAATATAAATTATATTTAGTCTAAATCTAGAAAGTATCCAGAGCGATAGCACAGCAGTAGGGTGTCTGCCTTGCACGCAGCCAACATGGCCGACCCGAGTTCGATTCCTCCGCCCCTCTCGAAGAGCCCGGCAAGCTACCGAGAGTATCTCACCCGCACGGCAGAGCCTGGCAAGCCACCCGTGATGTATTCGATATGCCAAACACAGTAACGACAAAGTCTCCAATGGAGACGTTACTGGGCCCACTCGAGCAAATCGATGATCAACGGGAGGGCCTTTACCTTTACCTTTACCTATATCTCTATTCAGTAGAGAACCAGTTACCAGTTAATTTTTTAATATCCAAACTTTCAAAATAACCAAAGACAAGGACAAATACAAACAAGTGTCAGAGGCCAAAAAAATTGGTTCAATAGAAAATGGGAAAAAAGCAGTTTTCAGGGATCAGAGAGATAGTACAGAGATTAAGGTGATTGCCTTGCATGCAGCTGACCTCCACCAGGGGTGACCCCAGAGCACAAGCCAGGATTAGCTTCTAAGGACCAATCGGTGTGGCACAAAATGCCTTCCTGAAAAATAAGTATTTTTAGTGGAGTGCTAGGACAATAGAGTAACTATACAATGAAATAAATCTTATATTTACAAATATAACACCTATTATATACCAAGGCAACTCCAAATAGGGTAAAATCTCAATGGGAGAGACAAAACTAAAGGAAATTATTAAGGGCCAGAGAGATAGTATAGGAGTTAAGATGTTCAGCTAATAGCTGACCCAGGTTCTAGCCCTGACACTAGATGATCCCCCAAGCACTGCCAAGAATGAGCCCTGAACACAGACCCCACAGTACATCGAGGAATGGTTCAACCCCTTTTCTCCCTAGTAAAAGAAAATAATAACCACATTTGTAGTCTGAAGAATAATTTTTTCTAGAGGGACTTCATTCAGCAGTGCTGGGGACATGCAGGACCAGGGACTGAATATAGGACCCTCTACATGCCAGGCTCTATCCCCTGATCCTCAGGGGAAAAATTTTAATGATATGTAAAACATACTTATCATAAAAATGTGATCTATTTGAACATACTAAAAACTGAAATGTCAATATATCAAAAATACAAAAAAGACAAGTAACAAAGAATTTTGTAACACTATTCATAAGGTGTTGCATTCAAAAACATAAAGAACCCCCTGTAGGGGTCAGAGCAATAAAGAGGACAGTGGGAGGGCGTGCCTTGCATGTGGCTAGCCAGGTTCAATCCCCAGCATCCCATATGCTTCCCCAAGCATCTCCAGGAGTAACCTCTGTGCACTGCCAGCTGTGGCCCCCAAATCACACATACTCACTGAAGATGATATTCAAATAGCTAATAAAAATCGCATCTGCTATAAGGAAAAAAGCTACTGAGAACCGCAATGAGGTATCACATGCTTGAAGCTAATGCACTCTTGAGGGACCATAAACTAGAAACTGGGAAACAACTTGGCACAATGTAGCAAAATTAAATGCAACAAAACTTGTGTCCCTGAAGTTGAACCAGAGCTCAATGGTAGAGCTGGCCTTGGAGGCTTGGGGCTGAGTCTGACCCCAGCACCGCCTCATGTGCTGACTGTGATCCCTGCATCCCACCTGCTGAGCTCAGTGATGCCCACATCGCTGCCTTTTGTGATTCCTAGAAACAATCGTCTGCTGTCTCCTGCACACTGCAGCCTTGTTGTGTGCCACCCCTGGCAAGCAATGTGACCAAGGCGTGTGAGCACCATAGCCAAGGGGGTGTGCTCGTGACAAGTACAGATAAAGGAAGGGAAGGGGAGATAAAAATCACTTCTTAAAAATACTTTTAAATGTTTATATATATATATGTGAAGGTTTATCTCCATATATATAGTCACACATTTCGTGTACTTTCCATATATTCCACAATGAAAAAGAATGCACAAAAGGGCCAATAAATCACCAGTCTTGGTTATACAAATAATATCCTACAAATAATATCCAGGCAACAATTTCATATGCTAATAGTAGGAGAGCAAATCAGTAAAAGCTTTTGAAGTGGTGATGTATGTGTGGAAAAAAAGTAAAATTCATATATTTCTTAATTATTCCAATACTAAATACCTAATGAAATATTACTGCATGCTCTCAAATGTGTATGAAATCTTTCCCATTTACTTTAGCATTATAGTTTAAAAAATGAATCAAAGTCAAGAAAGAAGAATGTATGAAGAGTTATCATAATCCATACAATGGAAAGCTATGTAGCTGCTAATGAAACTCTTATGTTTGAACTGTCATAAAGTGTTCTCGAAGACATGGCAGTTGAACCAAAAATAAGTCATAGAACATATACATAGCATAACCCTAAGTTTTAGATATAAATATGTACGCAAACAGAGAGATGTATGGAAAACATTACAAATGTGCATTAACCTGCTAGCTAAGGTTAGCTCGGAGGGAGGGTGTGGTAAGGGAGAAGGCCCAGCAAAGTGGAATCTTACTGTTTTACATGTGTGATATAAATCTTTTGTAAGGACATACCCATAGGTCCATACTTCTGTATTTTTAACTGGAGGTGACAGCAGAACAACTGGATTGCCATTTGTTCCATTCCAGTGAGAACCACCTAATATACTTGGAAATAACTTGCTTTCAAAGCTAATTTTTTTTGTTCCCAGAGAACCCTGAGTGAGTCTGTAGTTGTGTTACAGGGCTGTCAGCCATCGGTTGATGAGCGCCGTGTAGGATGTACTAAGTGACTCAGCCCCTCTCCAAGCTTGCCCCCTTGAAAGTATTTGCATACATTCTCATATCCTGGCTCGTTGGCAATCGCAATAATGTTTTCGCAAAGCACTTTGCTAAAGTAAATAAATTCTGATGTTACCCATCAAAGCACAACCATAGCAAAGTGCTGATGTGGCTGTCAAGAAGCATGTTTAGGTCCCAATTAGTAATCACACCGTTGGTGAGTGACTTTTGGAATAAGTGATTTGCATTTGGATTCATATGGAAAAACCTAGGCCCCACTAAGTCAAGTTTTCCATTTCTTTCTTCCCTCTCATTCCACTACAGCCCTTTTACAGATCAAACTTTTTTTTTTTTTGCTTTTTGGGTCACACCTGGCAATGCACAGGGGTCACTCCTGGCTCTGCACTCAGGAATTACTCCTGGCATTGCTCGGGGGACCATATGGGATGCTGGGAATCGAGCCCGGGTCGGCTGCGTGCAAGGCAAACGCCCTACCCACTGTGCTATCGCTCCAGCTGCCAGATCAAACTATTTTCCATGGAAATAGAAGCGGGGAAACCTGATCATGAATTATTTGGTATCAGCAGTAAATCAAAGTTGAAAGCACTATACGCTTACTTAGGAAGAAAATCCAACCACATGTATCGATTTTGGTGTGTACTTTATTTTGATTGGAATCATAGCCATATGAAGGAAAATTGCCAAAGTGTTCCTTAATCCTTGGAGGCCAGATCCTTGCCTTCATATGTCAAGGGAAGGGAAAAGCCAGTGTGATGCTGGAGTCCAGCCTGCTTCCATGCTCACGCTGACAGGAAGGAGCCTTTTGATGAAGATCTCCACACACATCTTAAGTACAAACATAGCATCATCACCCACAGCCATCAGCCTGGTCCTCTGCGTCCACTGGCATATGCATTTTTTTTCCAAAAGATCTTCTCCGCAGTGGTGTCAGTGCTAGTTCTCATCACACCTCAGCAGCAAATACCCCCTTTATTTCCAGACAAACAAACTAGGAAGTCAATACATCCAGAATTGATGCTTTCTTTCCATAAGTCGCCAAGAAGAGAATGAATTTCATTTCAATACATTTATTTTTATGTGATTCTTAATAAAACACTTTCAAAACATTCTGTACATCTCAAGCCACTCAGAACTGCATTACGTTCTATAAATGTGATTTGTTGGGATGAGGTGCCAAGATGTCTCTGTACAAAGATGTACAATATGTACAGTCACGGTTAAGTGCGAGCTGTGCAAAGCAGTCTAGAACACTAACTCATGCCAAGGCTTAGAAAACATTTCAACACATAAGACTAAAGCTTGAAACTGCGCTGTGTTTTTCGTTTCTTTTTTTGTTTTCCTGGTTAGGTGATTACCTTATAAACAAATATATGTATATGTCATATAGAAAGAGTACTCTGACTCCTCAGCTCAGTGGGTGCCGTGCAGCTGACTGGATGGTTACAGAGCTGCTCTGAGCCTTGACAGGGGTCGTCTCGTCACTGAGCTGCTGCTGCTGCCTTTGGGTAGGCCCCAGAGACACTAGGGGTTTTAAATTTGGGGAGATAAAGGCCAAACTTGTTCTCAATGCCAGCAATAGTGGCTGTGGCGAGTCTGTATCCACCAATGTGATCAGGGCTGGCAGGAGGAAGGTCGGAAATGCGTGATTTAGGCGTTGGTTCCGAGCCGGAGGGTTTGCTATAGAGAGGAGGGGGGAAAAAACAGTGGTTAGCTCACCCAAGACCCAAGACCCATGAGGAGGGCAAGCAGCGGTGGTTTTCAGTAGGACTGCATGTGCCACCTCGAGTTTCCTTACCCTCTGTGCAGTGTTTCTCATGACTTACAGCTGCTGTAGAAACAATGCATGTATATATTTGGTTTAGAAGAGCAAGGCCTTGATTTCAATGTTCATGAGAAAGATCAGAAGTGAATACTACAAAGATTAACACCTTCTGGGAAGCAGGCTTATGGGGGTAGGGAGGAGTTCTCTTTTCTACTTCTGTTTTCTAAATTGTCTACACTAAGCATAAACTATTGGAAGTTTTAAATGTTATTTATTTTGGGGTCACACTTAGCAATGCTCGGGTGTTACTCCTGGCTCTGCACTCAGGAATCACTCCTGGCAATGCTCTGGGGACCATAAGGAAAGCTGGGAACTGAACCTGGGTGGTCTCTTGTGTGCAAGGTAAGTGCCCTACCCGCTATATTCTCTCTCTAGCCCCTATTTTATAACTGAAAACCCAATTTTTAAAACAGAACCTAATGGTTAGTACTGAAATTATTTTAGGATTTAGGTCAGTTTTATTCTAAATGTGGAAAAGAGAAGTGCCTGAATGTACAATTACTCCTCCTATATGCTTAGTAAGACCCCTTTTTATTTAAGTGACAGCTGAGCTGACTTTGGGAATCAAAGCCAAATCACCTTTCTTTTCCTTTCCTTTCCTTTCTTTTTTCTTTTCTTTTTTCCCTATCGGTTTTGAGGTCACACCTGGCAATGCTCAGGGCTTACTCCTGGTTCTGAACTGAGAAACTGCTTCTGGTGGTACTCAATGGACCATACCTTACAGCTGCATTATCTCTCTGGCTGCAGAGACCCTCGCTTTTTGATTCAACAGCACATTGCCCACTCAGTCTTTAAACAGAAATAGGGTTCACAGGTTTATGGGCTGTGTAGTGAAGATTCAGATGTAGGATTTGATCCTCTGTTGAAGGCTGATTACTACCTGCTCTGGGTAGAACCTTCCCCATCCATTAAATTCAGTAATTTCCCTTCTCCCAGCGTGAGCTTCAAGTGGCCCAGTTTCTGACAGGAACTCACCAGTGATTATGTCCATGACCATAACCACTCTTTAAACTTCTTTTGTATGTAATGGCAACTTTTTTTTATGTTTCTTGGTGGTTTTGGAGCCATACCAGATGATGCTCAGGAGCTACTCCTAGCTTGGTACTCTGCAGTGTTCAGAGGACCAAGAGGTGCCAGGCACTGACTTAACCCAGGCCTCCTGCATGTAAAGTACGTGCTCTAGCTAATTAAACTCTATCTCCACCCTCTTCTTTTGTTTTTTTCAATAAAGTAGCTCAAAGCACATCTACAAACTGCCTAATAAATTATAGGGAGTAATGTAATTTGTAAGGTATTTTAAAAAAAAGCTTGACTGGGGGACTGGAGTGGTAGTACAGGTAGGGATGCTTGCCTTGCATGTGGCTGACCCAGATTACATTCCCAGAACCCCATATGGTCCCTTGAGCCCCACCAGGAGTGATCCTTGAGCTCAGAGGCAGGAGTAAGCTACACCTCCAGGTGTAACCTAGCCCCCTACCCCCACAAAGAAAACCAATTATTTTCATACCTTTAAACTTTCCCCAAGTAGCTGCCTGGAATGGTGCTCGGAATGATGTTCCCTGCCCACATCCTACTCTCCTGGTGCCACAGCATCCCATACTTACTGTTGTTGCAAAATCTCATAAGTGTTCCCCAAAGGCCTGTGTAGACTGCCCAAAGAGTGGGCACTTTCTCTAGAAAGGAACTGCACAGCTGTACTTACTGGCCTCCAAAGTCAAGGTAAAACCACCGCTGGAGAAGTTCGTAGGTAACCAGGGTAACACCAAACTGGGGAGAGGACCGGAACACTCGAGCTGCACGAGAGAGAGAGAGAGAGAGAGAGAAGTGGGGGACACCAAGATGTGTGAGTACCAGGATGACCACATCGAAGCCAAACAATGAGTAACAGGAGCAGGACCCTCATGCCAGGCAGCCATTCCAAACGGCCTCCGTGCCTACCTGCAGTCCCTTTCCAGAAGGCCGAGGGCCCTTCTTCCCGGAGTATCTTCCTGAAACAGTCGATGACCCCAGTGTAGGTGGTCTGGCCAGCACGCGCAGCCACCTGCAGTCTGGTCTTGATGACATCAGCAGGGGTCACCAGAGAAGCAGCAGGCACACCTTCCAGGAGAAAGGCACACACATTCAGCCAAGGGGCCTCAGACAGACAGAAGTCCTGCTAACAGCCAGCAACAGAGCTCACAGCTTCAATGCTTTGGCTCCGAGCTTCTTAAACAGAAGCCCAGGCAGCAGTGAAAAATGGCATATACTGCTCAGTGCAGGAAGACCAAATACGCTTTTGTTTTTCTTTCCAAATTAGGAATATCGCTCTTTATTGCATAATCCCAAAGCACTGTGAGAGAGAAAAGGGCAGCAAAGGACTTGAACAGTCCCCAACTGTTCCTTACCCCTTTTGGGTTTCAATTCCTTCACATCTTACTTTCTCTTAAGATGTGAATCTTTTTTCAGGTACAGTGAGAAAGATAATGTCAACTTAACAAGCGAGTGGATGGGCTGACACCAAACCACAATTTGGTGCTAATGCTTGTCCCCTAGCTCGCTGTGCAGGTGTGTCACTACCCATGTCCACCCACCTGTTGGAGGGCTAACCTGAAGAGGGAACTTCAAGGCCTTTCAGCAAGCATGAGCGTGCATGACAAAGCCATTACCAGTGGCGCAGAGGCTGGGCTGCGTGCTAAGGAACTGCAGGGGAACAGAGCATCCATCTCCCAGCCCGAGTTCCCTGGGGTCATGGTGAAATTGACCAGCAGCAGGACAGAGACCAATTTCATAACCATTTATAAAACAAAACAGAGAACAAAGGAGCAACATAACCTCCCCGGGGAGAGAAATTCCATTTGGGCTGAGCAGCATAGAATCACAACTGGGTAGACGGAGCTAGCAGAGCACCCCTCTTCCTCTGTGGCTCTGAACCTCATTCAGACGAAACTAGGGAAACTGCCTGCCTGCAGGCTATTCTGAATTCTGAACATTCTAGGTGCTGTCAGCCAAGCTTCACTGGTATAGAATTCACCTCAGAGGTCTAACATGAAACATCTTTGGGCAACTAATTGGTGCTGATATTTCTTTGGAAATGCTTTCTTGGTGTTGTCAACCACTGGCAAAATACCTATTCATGACTGGGCTGATCTTTGCTGGGTTTTTCTGCTGACTGGAAAAAGATTAAGGAAAAAAAATGTCACCATTTAAAAGCTGAGAGACTTTTGGGGCCAGGGTGCTAGTACAGTGGGTAAGGGCATTTGCCTTGCACATGGCCAACCCAGGGTTGATCCCCAGCATCCCACAGGGTTTTCCCAGCACCATCAAGAGGGATTCTTAAGCACACATCCAAGAGTAACCCCTGAGCATCACTGGGGTGTGACCCAGAAACCAAATAAATAAATAAATTTTCTGTTTCCTGGGAGAGTTTTTTTTCCCCCCTTTCGTTTTTTTCTTTTGGGGTCACATCCAGCGATGTTCAGGGGTTACTCCTGGTTCTGCACTCAGGAATTAATTTGGCAGTGCTTGAGGGGCCATATGGGATGCCAGGGATCAAACCTGGGTTGTCGCGTGCAAGGCTCTACCCACTGTACTATCACTCTGGCCCGCTTGGGAGAGTTTCTTAATCACCGTAAGTTATTCCCTGCCATCACAAGGGAGAAGAGTGTGGCCCACCCTAACATCCTTGGAATCAAGGTCTGCCACCACCTTCCACCACACACACACACACACACACACACACACACACACACACACTTTAGAAACTACCCCAGTGGTCTGCTGTGCTTTGCCAGAAGAATGAGCCCAAGGAGTACTACAGAGAGCCTGAGCCCAGACAGTCATAGCCCAGCGAGCAATACAGAGACAGAGTCTGGGTTTGGGTTCCCCTCTCCTATTCCTACTCCTGACCAGCTGCAATGGGAAGCCTTTTCCTTCCTGTCATCTCTGTGTGCAGGTGCAGCCAAGGACACACAGTACTCCGTTCTACGGCACGCCAGCTCCTTCATAACTCCAGAGAAAGGTTAGACTGTTAAAGCAGATGGAACGTCTCCTGTGCCTAACTGCCTAACTTGGCCTAGATGAAGGTTCCCATTTGTTCCACTGACATTTACTGAGTTCCTGTTAGGCCCCTGCTGGTCACGCAGGAAAGGTAAGGGTGAAGAGACTGGAGTCCTGCCCACAATAAGCTCCCAGTCTAGTTCAAAGGATAAAACATAAGCAGGGGCTGGAGTGATAGCACAGTAGGTAGGGCGTTTGCCTTGCACGCAGTCGACCCGGATTCGATTCCCCAGCATCCCATATGGTCCCCTGAGCACTGCCAGGAGTAATTAATTCCTGAGTGCAGAGCCAGGAGTGACCCCTGTGCATTGACGAGTGTGACCCCAAAAGGCAAAAAAAAAAAACAACTTAAGCAAACAACCATGAGTCAAGACATAGTGTGAGCAAAAGGTGTTTGCCTTGCACATAGCTGACCCTGGTTTGATCTCCAGGTACCCCATATTAAATCCCATCAGGAGTGATCCCTAAGCACAGAGCCAGGATAAAGCCATGAGCACCGTTGGGTGTGGCCCCCAAAACAAACCAAAACAAACAAACAAAATAGACAAGTGAGAAGGGAGAGAAGAAACGAGAATGAGCCCTGCCAGTCTCACTGGGGTCTGACACAGCTGACAGGGGAGAAAAAGCGGCTTCACAAAAGAAGCTCAACATTGCCGCAGACAGCGTGGATTCCAATACAGAGAATCAGAAAGCGATGATCAACATGAGGTACAAAGAACGCAAGTGATTTCAAAGTGAATTTTTCTATCTCAATGCTTAGTGGGGCTGCACCCACGGTTTCAGGGGCTCATGGGGCTAAGAAACATGTTAATGATGAAAGCCCAATTTAGATGGGCAGATCTAATTTGGCTCCGAGTTGCTAAGCTGCATTAAGCTGTTTATCCACATTATGCAAATGTAATTAACTCTCATCAGGATTACAGCACATCCCACAAAGGAGAGAAAGTGATCATATTTAATTTAAGTCAGATACAAACAATAACCCTTTCAGAAAGAAAGGGAAAGAATATACTGACATTCTGTATTTGTTAACGAGAACAGAGGGGCGGGTTCTTGGGGTTAAAAAAAAAAAACAAAACAAAACTGTATTTACCTGCCATGGCTCCAGCTGTAAGGAGATTTAAACCTCCCACACGTCCGTTTTCATCAGCCAGAAGTAGTTTGCAGTGAGCATAAACAGGAAAATAGATTGCGGAGAAGGGAATGTCTCGGAGGAAACACGCTTTGGCACCCTGTCACACAGTGAGGAAATAGCACAAAACAGTTGTATAAACACATGTGAATGCCCCAGAGAGCTCCAGGGTGGCTGCTGAGCTGTCCCTGAAACAGCTACTGGAGCTGAAATAGAAGAGGAAAGGGAGAGTCCTAGCAGGGCACAGCGACAGGCTCCAAGCCCGAGAAAGGAGGAGCATCCCACAGTCCTGAGTTATTAACTGCGTCGGGATGTTAGCCTGACAACCAGGAATCTTCTGGCATTTCTAGTACAGATCCAGTATTCAGGTTCATAAAAATTCAATTCTCACACCTCCAGACTGCTTATTCGGCTTGGGTTCTGGTGGGTGTGAAGGGGAGAGGAGGGGGAAATAGACTTGGAATTGCCAAAATAATAGCTTGATTTCAATGCAGCCAACAGAGGCAGCCCCCAGATGAACAAAATGTTGATTCAACCCCAACTAGCATGAAGCCTGAAGTCACGAGGGATGAAGCTATGGACAGAGGCAGGAGGGGGAAAGTATACGGGAAGGAAAAAAAATCTCATCCCCATTTCTACAAAGCAGGGGATCTGGGGCAACTGCTAGTCTACCCAGGGAAGGCTCATCCCGGAGACGCGTCCCCAGCAGCGGCTTCCTCAGCCAGGTGGGCAGCCCTCGCTGTTCATCACGGAGTCTTTCCCAGCCAGGCGAATGCTCTAGCCCAGGGATTCTGCTTTTAAAAGCCAAAGTCCAGCTTTTAAAAAAGGAGACTCTGTAACCAGGAGGAGACTCTCTGGTGTTGTTACAGAAAGAAAGAATATTAACTCCCTCTTACAGGGAATTTTGAAAGGAAGGGGCATTTGGGGAGGGAATGTGTACAAAATTCTCTCAAGATGGGAATTCTTGGTTTACTGGTCTCCTAAGAACCCTGTAGGTGTGATTCCAATTGAGAGACACTTTAATTTCTAATTTGCAGTTATAGAAGTCAATTTACACATTTCTACAGCGATGGATCTATAAATAAATCAGATGCTGTGGAAACACAGTTGCCTATAGGAGCAACATTTATGTATTACCCCACCACTTATACCAAGTAAAAGAATGGGGGAAAAAGGCTAGTTCTTGTTTAAGAAAAATAATAGCTTCTGCTCCATTACATCTGATCTGTGATGATGGGAGTGAGTATACCTGCAGGGAAGGGATCTGTTGACTGGCATTTTGCTAGAGTACATTACACTGGGGGGTTTTGTTTGGTGTTTTCTGGCTTTTTTTTCCATTTTATTTTTGAATTTTTTTTTTGGTTTTGTTTTTTTGCTTTAGGGCCACACAGAGTGATGCTCAGGGCTTACTCCTGGCTCTGAGCTCAGGAATCACTCCTGGAGGGCTCAGGGAACCACACTTGGATGCCAGGGATGGAACCCGTGTAGCTGCGTGCAAAGCAAGCACCCTACTGGCTGTATGTAGCTCCAGCCATTGTTTTTTGTTTCTTTGTTTTTGTTTTTTAATGGCATTCATTGCTGACAAATCCTACCCCTTAACTTCTGAAAAGCTTGAATCGTACCAAACTCAATACCATCTCACTGTGGTCAAGTGATGAAGACAAAGAGAAGCTCCTTTGGGTGGATAATAAGAGACACTCAGACTCAAAATAATGTGTAAGACTAGTTTAAAGTCTTAGAGGAGTCCAAAGGGAGAACCATGAAACGCCATGAAACGGAGGCATCTCAGCCTGAAATGAAGGCCTGAACCTGCAGATGTGGGGGCTGTCACCCCTGCGGGTGCGGGGGGCTGTCTGTCACCCCTGCAGGTGTGTGTGGGTGGGGCCGTCGTCCTTGCTGGTACCTTCATAACTACGGGAGGATGGTCCCTGATAAGCATGTTCAGGTATCCCACTGCCTCTAACAGAAGTGCCCTGAGTTCTGCTTCTCTGTTTGATTTTCTACTGCATGAAGGACCCTGCCTGACAACATGCTCCTCTGGAGTGTGGGGAAGATTCTGGCTCCCACATCCTCTCACATTCCTACTGAGCTCCATGGAGAGACCAAGGGCTCTACCCACCTTATAGAGACCAAACAGCCCCAGATCCCGCAGCACGTTCAGGGCACTGACTCTGGGCCCAGTGGTGATCTCCCCGGCTACTTGCAGGCGGATCTTTACGATTTCCAGGGGGTTGGTAAAGATGACCTGAGAGCCGCCAGCCTGCAGGCAGAGACAGACAGAAGCAGATTTCCACATCAGAGTATGCCAGGTCTTAGAGCAAGGCCAAACCAGAAACGCCTCCCAGGTGTTGCTAGTTCACACCTCCCTCTTTCCCAAATTCAGTGCTCTGTCCCACGCTGGGTGCTCCTTACAAGTCTGGTATTTCTCAGGCATGGGTCCCTCCCCTCCTACCCTTCTCTCCTGCCCAGCCATGCCCAAAGTTAATCAGCTCCCTCGGGAAAAAGTGAAGTCAGATATGGCAAGACGGAGCTCCAGATAAAGCAAAGGGATAAGATGGCAGAGGCTGGTTGACATCTTTTTTTTTTAACCATTTTTATTGGGGTACTGAGATTTATAATACATTGTACCCTTCAGGCATACATTATTCCATCACCATACCCATCATTTACAAGCTGGAGCTACAATGGCTCCCTTCTTCCTCTGAGCAAGCATTCGCTACAGCTTCCCCCCAGTCTGCACTTCTTGGAGGAATATTACAGCAGGAAGGGTGCTTTCCTTGCACATAGCCAACCTGGGTTTGGTCCCCGGCACAACATACAGTGTCCTGAGCATCACCAGGAGTGGTCCCTAAGTGTATAGGCAGGAGTAAGCCCTGAGCATAGCCAGGTGAGCCCTCTCCTGCAATTTTTTAAAATAAAATAATAAAAAGAATAATAATAAAAGGGAAAGCAAGATGGCTGAAAGGGCTGCAGCATATGCTTTGCATGTAGGGGGTCCAGGTTCAACCCTCCCACTAAAATGCTCCCCGGAGCACCTTTAGGGGTCATCCTTGAGCACAACCCTCTAAGTACTGCTGTGTATAAACCCAAACAGAAGTATCCATTCACCGTCTAAATAATTCTCATTATACATCTTCATGTCAACTGTAGTTGAAACACTATATTCATTTGCACAAAATCCTAATTATATTATGTGATGCTAATGTCACTGCAACAGCCTATCACATGTCACATAAACAGGAGATGTGCCACGTCTGCATAGTACAAAAACACTATAGTCAACATCCATACAACTCCTGGCAGCATTCAATGACATGTCAACACTTTACCTTCACCCATATTCATGTCCCAAAACCCAGAGTCATCCTACACCCCCTTCCAGGGACAAGCCCCAAACCACTCTCCTAATAGTCCTGGGGCTATCAATACCCATGTCTCACGCCTGCATTTTTCTGGTTCCAATCCTGCCCCTTCACTCCCATCAGCATGCACAAGAGTCCTTTCCTCTTCACGCGAATCTTAGCATCCTTGGTTCCCCAGGAGGTAGATTTTGATTGTGTCCACTGAGCACTGAGCACAGGGGTGCTGTACCTCTCTGAAATTTTTGCAACTCCCAGCTCACTCATGGCACAATCCAGACCATGGGCACATATGGGTCCCCCAAATAATCTAATTTGATGTATTGATTTGCCTACTCCTGTCCTCGTTCTCTCTCTCTCTCTCTCTCTCTCTCTCTCTCTCTCTCTCTCTCTCTCTCTCTCTCTCCCTGTTGCACTGCAGAGCAAGAGGAAGCATTTCAGTGTTTCAATCTAAGCAAACAATACTTTTGAAAGGGCTGTTGGGAAAAAAAGTATGTTAAAATGATAATCCAGGGGCTGGAGAGAGAGCACAGCGGGTAGGGTGTTTGCCTTGCACGCAGCCGACCCAGGTTCTATTCCCAGCATCCCATATGGTCCCCTGAGCACCGCCAGTAATAACTCCTGAGTGCAGAGCCAGGAGTAACCCCTGTGCATCGCCGGGTGTGACCCAAAAAGAAAAAAAAAAGAGAGATATTAGGATGGTCATATGAGAGCACAGCAAGAATGCTGTCATGCCAGCCAGAAAGAAGAGCCTTTAAGGAAATCAGGCCTGACGATGCTTGGATCTTAGACTTCTAGAAGACTCAAAGACTATGATAAAATAAATTGTTGTTTAAGTCATCCCAGCTATGGCATTTTGTTATGGAAAGCCTGAGAAAACTAACATAAGGCTTAATAAATATTTGCTGATTGAAAAAAAAAAGCTGTATGCTTTTGGAGGGCAAACAACAAATAACTGACCACACTCAGTGGTGCTCAGAGCTCACCCCTGGCTCTGCACCCAGGAATCAACCCTGGCGGTGCTCGGGGATCATAGGGGACGCCAGGGATTGAACCCAGGACAGTCGCATGCAATTGCCCTATCCGCTGTACTATCACTCCAGCCCAAAAAACCCACGTGACTTCATTCATATGGCATACAGAGAAAACAAACAGATGAAATAACTAAAACACAGACTATGACCAGGAAGACCACTCAAAAGACTGGAGCACGTGCCTGTCATGTGGCAGCCCTGAGTTAATTCTTGGCACTGCATAGGCCTCAAGTACTGTGAAGAAACCCTGGTAACATCCCCGCCCTTGTGGCTGGGGTGGCCCCCAGGACCCCCGATCACTGCTTGGGAGACTTCCCCCAACAAAAACCACCACAGATAAACTTCAGAACTCTAAGATCAATTAGCAATGATCAGAAGGGAAAAGGAAAGTGAAACGGGGAATTGAAACATAGGGGACAACTTCATGGTGAAGGACAGAATTGGATTTTCAGCTGAATATATTATATATACATGCTGGTTTTTTAAATTTTTTTTATTGAATCACCATGAGATATAATTACAAAGCATTCATGATTGAGTTTCGGTCATAAAATGATCTAACACCCATCCCTCCACCAGTGTACATTTTCCTCCACCAATGTCCCCAGTATCCTTCCTCCCCCGCAACCCCCACCCTATCCCCCTACCTCTATGGCAGACAATTTCCTTCTTACTCTCTATCTCTACTTTTGGGCATTATGATTTGCAATACAGATACTGAGAGGCCATTATGTTTGGTCCTTTATCTACCGTCAGCACACATATCCCATCCCGAGCAATCCCTCCAACATCTACATGCTGATTTTTAATGATGCACCCCTGAGGCCAGAATGATAGTAGGCATTTGCCTCGCTTGCGGTTAATCTGGGTTTGATCTGGTATCACATATGGTTCCCCGAGTACCACCAGGAGTAATTCCTGAGTGCAGAAACAGGAGTAACTCCTGAGCATTAACGGGTGTGGCCCACAAACCAAAAACAAAATAAAACAAAACAAAAAGATACACCCCTGAAACATGTTATAACACAATGTTATGGTAATTAAAAACAAAAATTATACATTAAAAAAACATTTAGGATAAGTCTAGGAATATGTAAATAAGCACTTGTCAGATACACTAATCATAGAAAAAAACTAAAGATTACTATTTAAGTTGTCTAAAATTTTGGTGTAATACAGTACTTACAAAGAAATAGACTTGACAAATACATCAGCTTTTATTTTACTTTTTTAGTTGTTTGGGTATTTTAGGCCACCCCCAGTGGTGCTCAGTGCTTACTCACGGCAGTATCATGGGACCATCTGTGGTGTTGGAAATCAAATGGGGGTGAAATGCTTGCAAAGCAACACATTAGCTTCTCTGCTGTCTCTCTGCTCCCACATTGTCATTTTTTAAACTCTGAAGTTGACTACTAAGACCATTCATGTTAACTGTAGCACTGTCCTCCCGTTGTTCAACGATTTGCTCAAGCCACCAATAATGTCTCCATTGTGAGATTTGTTGTTACTGTTTTTGGTATATCAAATACGCTACAGGGGGCTTGCCAGGCTCTGCCGTGTAGGCGGGATACTCTTGGTAGCTTGCGGGCTCTCTGAGAGGGGCGGAGGAATTGAACCCAGGTCGGCCGCGTGCAAGGTAAATGCCCTACTTGCTGTGCTATTGCTCCAGCCCACATGTTAAACTAGGGACAAAAAAGTGCAATAAATTCAGTCACTAATGAAAAAAACCTACTGACAGAAGGAGGATTATGATCTTATCACATTCTTAAGCATTTTCATTTTGAGAAACAAATACAGAAAAATAACATTTTTTCTTTACAAATTTTACCATTAATGTAATAATTGCTTGCATTTTCCACTTTGAAAAAGCCCATGTCTTCTTTTTTTAAAATATTTTATATTAACCTTTATTTATTTCTTTTTATTAATTTTATTGAATCACTGTGAGATAATTACAAGCTTTCATGTTTGCATTACAATCACACAATGATCAAACACCCATCCCTCCACCAGTGCACATTCCCCACCACCAATATCCCTGGTATACCCCTCCTTTCCCACCCTCCCCCTGCCTCCATGGCAGACATTATTCCCCATAATTTCTCTCTACTTTTGGGCATTATGGTTTGCAATACGGACACTGAGAGGTTATCATATTTGGGAATTGGTCGGGATGGGAGATGTGTGCAGAAAGTAGATAAAGGAAAAAGCCCATGTTTTCTCTTGAACACATATCTCTTTCTCTCCCCTCACACTTCTCTACATTTCTTTCAATAAAAAATGTTCTGCTTTAAAAAACAGTAATAGTGTTTTACAGGGAAAAATATGCTTACAATAAGTATAAGCAATGAATACAAGCATGTTTGAGGCACAAAGTTGTGAAATAAAAATATGATGAAACTTCTCAATTTAAAAAAGTTCCAGGGGCCAGAGCAATAGTGCAGCAGGTAGGCTGTTTGCCTTGCACAAGGCCAACCCAGGTTAGATCCCCGGCATCCTATAACGTCCCCAACACCCACAGCAGAGATTCCTGAGTACAGAGACATGAGTAATACCTGAGCACTGCCGGGTATGGCCCCAAAAGAAAACAACAAAAACAGTTGCTGTATAATCAAACATGATAATGTCCATTACTTAAATATTAACAAAATGAAGCAGAAAAAGTTTAAATGCTCAATAATGAAACTGTTAAGTAGAAGCAATTATTTCTAAATCAGACAAGACGAGTAGATAATAAGAGTATGTCAACTGACATTAACAGAACACAGAATTTCACTATACCTCTTATCACAAATTCATCAAAATTTACCTAGTGATCCTAAAAACAATGAGTTATGGATTAGAGAGATAGTGAAACAGGTTAAGACTCCTGCCTTGCACCACCCAACCTGGGTTCATCTCTGGCTTCCCATATCATTCCCCAATCTCCACCAGGAATGATCCCTGAGTACAGATCCAAGAGTAAGCATTGAGCACAGCCAGGTGTGGCCCCAAACAAACAAAACCCCACAAATTCCTAATAGACTATTGCCTTATTGTAAATTTCACAAATTAAATATTTCTTCTTGTTTTTGGGAGGCCTTACGTGGGCTGCGCTCAAGGTTTACCCCCAGCTCTGCACTCAGGGATCCCTCCTGGTGAGCTCAGGGTACCACATGGAGCGCCAGGATTGAAGCTGGGTCAAATGCATGCAAAGCATGCACCCTACCTGCTGGATTATCTTTCCAGAGTTACGTGCATTTTTAGAAAAACTAGTTAACATAATTATCTGCGGATATAAAATTTTTAAAAGGCTTACTTGCTTATGTATATTTGAATATAAAAAACAGATCTCACACCCAAGAATAGCTGAGATCAGCACCAGGAGGATTACTCCATAGCTTAGAGGCCAGCCAGGCATTCTAGGGGAAAGGGCAGCTCAGCTAGAGAAGGGAGCACCAAATAAAGGGTGTTTGGAGGATCCTCCCAGGAGGGGAGATGCATGTCGAAAGTAGACTATGGACTGAACATGTTTGCCACTCAATGCCTCTTTTGCAGACCACAACACCCAAAAGGAGAGAGAGAAAAAGAGGGAATGCCCTGCCACAGAGGAAGGTGGGATGGGGGGATGGGTGTGGGAGGGATACTGGGATCCGTGGTGGTGGGAAATGGGCACTGGTGGAGGGATGGGTATTTGATCATTGTATAATCGAAACCCAAGCACAAAAAATTGTAAATCTACAACTGTACCTCATGGTGTTTCACTAATAAAAATTAAAAAAAAAAAAACAGAGCTTACCAAATATAGCTAATAATCAGAAATCATAGAAAACTGAATGTGTAAATTTTCATAATTAAACCAACTGTCTCAGTTGTCATCTTGCTGCTGCTTATACTGATGCTTCTAGCAGGTAACACTCTGTTTAATACCTTTGGTGAATTTTGTTTCATTTTCTTACCAAAGTAAGAAAATTGGTTTCCAATGCTCTAATTAGTGAAATTTTCCTCTTTCAATTTTGCTGCTCTATTCTGACGTTGTCTTGTTGTTTTGGGGGCCACAGCCAGCTGTGTTTAGGGCTAACTCCTTGCTCTGTGCTCAGGGATCCGTATGTGATGTCAGGAGACAAACCCAGGTCAGCCATGTGCATGCAAGGCCTGCTGTCCTATCTTTCTAGCCCTGCTTAATTTTTCAAAGGAAGGCAAGCATTTATATAAAACTTTGACGCCTTCTGTTTTCAGAATTGTCATTCCTATGGATAAGAACTGAATTACAAAGACACAATGAAAGGGAATAAACCTCATTTTGAACAAGTTACCCATATGCAGCAAAAATGGAAAAACTTCCATGTAAGATTGTGTCATAAGCATTTGGGGGTAGGGGGCACACCGGGCAGTGCTGAGGGGCCCCTTCTTGCTCTGAGCCCAGGTGCCGCCCCTGACAGTGCTTGGGGACTGAATCAGGCTTGGCCGTGTGCAAGGCAAATGCCTTTACCCCTCTACTCTCTCTCCAGCCCTCACATACACTTTACACTTTAAAAATGGAGAATAAACCAACTAATGCTGACAGCCGAGGTTAGAGAAAACAGATGCAATTGCCACGTCCCCTTCCTCTCATCTAAGGAGGCCAAGGGACTGAGATGGGATTAGGGCTGTCCAACCTCCTGCCCTCATGATCCTCCCCCAGGGCAGAAGTCACCAAGAGCTGGAGCCAAGTCACTTTTTACTTCCTTCTTTGATCTATTGTCTCCAGCAAACTTTTTGGAGGGAAATAGCAAATTATTTCCCTCCAACCACAAAATGTCCAAATCTGAACAATTCACTATAAAGCCTTCCCTTAAGAGATTAATGAAAATCTAATTTCAATTTAGGGCCACTGCAGCTCTTTGAACAGACGTACAAAAAACATGGATTTAAAATGACCAGATTAATGAAAGCTACATTGCTGTCACCAGGGCTGACTGAGAAGAAACAGGAAAACACAGTCACTATGTTTCACGTATCATCAGTCTTAAATATTTTACAAAGCCATGAAAAATGCTGTTTCTTTCTAAGATGCTCTAGGATATTTATTTTATTTTATTTTATTGAATCACCATGAGATAGATCTATCCATTGTGGATAGCTAGCCATCCATAGCTATCCATTACAAAGCTATACATGACTGGGTTTCAGTAATACAATGTTTCAACACCCATCCCTCCACCAGTGTAATTATGTAGCACCAGCTCTCTCTCTCTCTCTCTCTCTCTCTCTCTCTCTCTCTCTCTCTCTTTCTCTTTCTCTTTCTCTCTCTCCCTCCCATTTCTCTCTCCCCCCACTCCCCTCCCTTTTAGGCATTATGGTTTGCAATACAGATGCTGAAAGGTTATCCATGTATATTCCTTTACCTACTTTCAAAACCCAGTTCTTGTCAAGTGATTTCCGACTATAGTTATCATACTGAACTCTCGTCTACCTTAAATACCCTCCGCCCCCACCCCCGCAAATCTCCGCCAAACACTTGTGGTAATTTCCAACCACTGCCCATCTTCCTGCTTCCTGATCCCTGTTTTCCCTGGCCTTAGATATTTGTCTCATACTATTATTTTTTAATTATTATTATTATTTTTTTTGCTTTTTGGGTCACACCCAGCAATGCTCAAGGGTTACTCCTGGCTCTGTACTCAGGAATTACCCCTGGCAGTGCTTGAGGGACCATATGGGATGCCAGGGATTGAACCTGAATTGACTGCAAGCAAGGCAAATGCCCTACCCGCTGTTTCATCGCTCCAGCCCCACTATTTTTTTTATACTAGGATATTTTTTAAATACCCCGTGCCTGGGTGTCCCTCGCCGGGACCCCTTGGAGGGGAGCGGGTCGAGCTTTCCTCCCCACCCCGACTGGGGCTCCGGCAGCCAAAGACCTCCAGGACCAGCCACCACCATGCTGAGACCACTCTCCGCACACATGAAGGTACTGGCAGAGGGACAAAGCCACGCGGGTTCCGGGGCCGAGACCTCCAAGCCTACTCGGATTGGAGTCCAGCATCTTCCATCCAGATCCTCCAAATTCCAGCAGGCGGGGGTCACACCCACCACCTGGCCCCCTTGCGCCGTGTAATCCTATCAGCGGCCAAGACTCAGAGACTATAAAATCCAGATCCTGGAACCGCGCGGCCGCGACATCTTATCAGAACTTTTCTTTATGGCATCTTATTATCTCATTCCTACTTTGGACAAACTTGCAGGCTATCGTATGTAGCCTGCCCACAGGGCAGAGTCTGGCAAACTCCCCGTGGCGTACCAAATATGCCAAATACCAGTAACAATGATGGGTCTCATTCTCCTAAAGAGCCGTGAATATAATCTCATGGCTAGGATGAAAGAGACGTTACTGGGGCCTGCTTGAGGCAATCGACGATTAACAGGATGATGAAATGATGAAATGAAATTTTTTAAATGGGAGTCTGGGGCTCAGCCCAATGGGCTAAGCACAAATTTTACAAATGTGTAGCTATGGGGTTGATCCCTGGAGCTGCCCCCTCCCCCTGGGGCCCTGTGCCAAGCAAGGACCCAGAGACTCTGCTGTTCGTGCATGTGGTCTCAGGCACAAGGCATCCGGGTCTGTGTGAGCATCACAACTAGGAGGTGTTAGACCCCCAATCCAGCAATTCCACTCCTAGGCATCGATTCCCAAAAAACAAAAGCGCTAATTTGAAAGGATATACACACACCTATGTTCATCGCAGCATTTAGTCAAGCCATGCAAACAACCCAAAAGCCTAATTACAGATACATAGATCAAGAAGTTGTGATATATATACACAGTGGAATGCTCTGCAGCTCTCAGAAAGAACAAAAGCCTGCAATTTACAGCAACATGCATGGAACTAGAGGAGATCGTGCCAAGTGAACTCAGAAGGAAGGGGACAGACACAGAATGATCTCTCTCATATGTGTATAAATATACACAGCAAGGTAGCAACAGAGTCAAAGGCAACACAATGGGAGAAATGATCCAGAAAACTGAAGGGGAGCAAGGGAGGAAGGGGGTTTGAGGTCCCTGGGGGAGGCAGGGGTCATGAGGAGGACTACAGTAGTGATGGGTATGGGCTGGAATCATGTGCAAGAGAAACCATTATTAATAACACGGTAAACCACAGAAGCTCAATATAAAAAAAATTAAGGGTATGATCCCCAGGCAAGTATAACTAAAGAGCTTTAAATGCCGCAGGCAGGTGTGCAACACAGAGCAGGCATAAGCTTGAGTACCACAAGGGAAGTGCTTTGAGCACTGGCAAGCAATACAACCAGAATGAGCATAGGCATCCCACCTGGGCGTGCATCCCCCAGAGGGCAGCAAACAGAGAGAGAGGGGGGAGGAGAGGGGAGGGGAGGGGAGGGAAGGAGGGGGGGGAGGGGAGGGAAGGAGGGGGGAGGGGAGGGAAGAGTGGGGGGAGAGAGAGAGAGAGAGAGAGAGAGAGAGGTGCCTGCAATAGAGGCAAGCTGGGATCCCAGCCTTGCGGCTGAGTGTACAACCCCTGCAGAGATCTGTGTCTGAGTGTGCAAGCATCAGAGACAAGTGTGTGTGCAACTGTCTCATCAAAGTAACAACAGAAGGAAAGGAAAAAAGAGGGCAAACGGCACATTTCTGTTTCTCAGTGATGTTACAAATTTATTAGGATTAGGGTCTGAACATACATACAAAACAGAATGCTAATGAGGGTCCTGGGAAGAATCAAAATCTTTACATGCCTATTATAATTCACTTTTGACATAAATATTTAAGAGTTTTTAACTAGTATGCTTATGTTTGCTCAGAAAGTTAGAACCATAACTGATACCTGGAGACAGAACTTGGAGAAACTATTTCCAAATGACTCCTTAAAGAGATGTAAGCTGTAAGTGCTGAGGAAGACATTCCTTAAGGAGCCGCTACAACATATCTTTATTGATGTAACTCTGTGTGTGTGTGTGTGGAGGGGGGGGCACACACAGGTCCACATACACTGAAGGGAGAATGCAGGCTTATAAGAGCTGAATGATTCTAAGTTTGGAAGGATGTTGACTATGCCAATAATTTTGTCACCTTAGGTGGGTCATCACTTTTTATATCTTGGTTTCCTTAGATGACACCAGGGACTCCTGTGACAACCCCTATCTTATCTACCATTCCACTGTGAGTGTGTGCGTGTATGTGTATGTGTGTGCACGCGCACACATACACACACAGCCACATACACAAGCTGCTACCAAACTCCTTTGTCTACTCATTTTTTGTGGCAGTTAGAATGCTCCAGAGCTGGACCATTATAAATAGTGTTGCAATGGTAACTGAGGGATACATATCTTTCTTAATTAGTATTTTTGGTTTTATTTTTTGAGTAAATATACAGAAGTGGAACGACTGGTTCTTATGGCAGGTCTATTTTTAATTTTTTGAGGCTATTTTATATAGTGGTTGAACTAATCTGCATTTCAACTACAGGGCACATAAGTTTCCTTCTCTCTATGTACTGATAAATACTTGCTGTTTCTTTTAAGAACGGGGGGGGGAGGGGAGGCAGAAAGAGATTGCATTGCAAAGGTGCTGGCCTCGCACTTGGCTGACCCAGGTTCAATCCCAAGTATCCCATATGGCTCCTTGAACACCTCAAGTAATTCCTAAATTCCTGAGTACAGAGTCAGGAATAGCTCCTGAGCCATCACCAGGTGTCGACCTCCCCCCTACCCCAAAATTTTTAAAAATAAATACATACTGCATTCTTGTCTTTTTGATAATTCACATTCTTTTTTGGGAGGAGGGCAGGGATACATACCTGGCTGTGCTCAGGGTTTACATTTGACTCTGCACTCAGAGATCACTCTTGCCAGACTCAAGGGACCATAAGGAATGCCAGGGATTGAACCCGAGTCAACCATGTATGTGCAATGGAAAGCTTTGCTTGCAACCTACCCGCTGTACTACTGATCCAGTCCCTCATAATTTACATTATATCAAAATGAAAAGTTGCCATAATCCTATTAGGTTAGGACTGCTAAGTATATATCCAAGAAAAATGAGAACATTAAGTCCACACAAAATTTTATCAATGAGTGCATACTGCAAAATTTTTCATAATTGCCAAGGGAAAAAGAAACCAAAATTAAACAACTGTTGAATGGATCAACAAAATATGGAATATCTATAGCGCTGCACTGTAGCACTGTCCTCCTGTTGTTCATCAATTTGCTCGAGTGGGCACCAGTAACGTCTCAGAACAAATTGTCAGACTTGTTGTTACCATTTTTGGCATATCGAATATGTTATGGGTAGCCTGCCATGCTCTGCTGTGCGGATATGGAACATACAGTTTTCCCTACATAAAGATTATATTCAGTGTTTTTAAAAAAATAAAAACATAAATTCTTTTTTATGTAGGGCAGCTTGCTGGGCTCTCCGAGAGGGGCGGAGGAATCGAACCAAGGTCAGCCGCGTGCAAGGCAAATACCCTACCCACTGTGCTATCACTCCATCCCACAGAATATCTATATGATGGAATATTACATGAAATACTGATAATAAAAAGCATGAAATACTGATAATTCTATAATATGGATGAACCTTGAAAACAATATGCAAAGTGAAAGAACCTAGTCACAAAAGATCACACACTGATTATTCCATTACATAAAATTCACAGAAGTGGTGAGTCTACAGAAATACAAAGTCTTGTTTTGTTTTGTTTTGGGGAGAGGGTCGGGGGGTGGATGGCTGATTGGTAGGTTTTTGGGTCATATCTAGCAGTACTCAGAGCTCAGCCCTGGTGGTGCTTGGGGGCGCTCTATGGAGTGCCAGGGATCAAATTGAGGTCAGGCACATGCAAGGCAAGTGCCTTACCTGCTGCACTATCTTTCTGGCCCATTGAAATAAAAAGTTGATTAGTCATTGAGCAAGGGGAGTAGGAGCAAACTGATATGGATGACTGAAGGCTACCATGCTTCTTTTGCTAAGTAAAAAAGTTTTATATTGTTAAGGTAAAGGTTCCACAATTTTATTTTTTTAAAAACACTGAATATAATCTTTATGTAGGGAAAACTGTATGTTCCATAATTTATGTATAAATAAAATAGTCTAAATTTCTTCTTAAACACAGCGGGTACTCATTGAGAATGAATGAATAAAGAATGAAAAATGGAGCAGCCAGGATGTGGCTCAGTGGCAGAATACACATTTTGTATGCATGAGACCCTAAGTTCAATCCTAGAGGAAGGAAGGGAGGGAGAAAGGTAGGGAGAGAGGAAGGGAGGAAGGGAGGAAGGCAGAAAGAAAGAAAGAAAGAAAGAAAGAAAGAAAGAAAGAAAGAAAGGAAGGAAGGAAGGAAGGAAGGAAGAAAGAAAGAAGAAAGAAAAGAAGTTTGACTAAAATGGTTTGAATTTCAGTATTTTCCATCAACCAAGGACTGATACTACTGAGCTTTCAGTTTCTTCAAATCTAGTTTGGAATAATAATGAGTTAATGTCTACGAAGTTTTCATCCCAGTACAAGATGCTCAAGAAATGGTAGCTATTATGATTAATTATAATCATAAGCACATATTTTCTTTGGTGATACGTAGAAATGATGCAAATCATGATAAGGAATTCTACACACAAATTACACAGTGGAATATGATTGCATTTAAGATTAAGTTTCATCTGGTAAGAATAATCAGGAACTATCCTTTTTCTCTGTGCGATATAAGCACATCCTAATTCTGGTTCTCCACAAGAAAGATAGGAGCTCTAAACTCTTCAACTTCGATAGGCTGTTGAGTCAAATAATGAACACAGGAAAGAGTGAGTGAATGAAAGATAGCAAATATGAATCAATATAAACTCGGAGAGCAAAGCAGCCTGAATTGACAGTTGTTGGCTATCTACTAAGTACTAGTTCTCACTGTAGTTTTATTTCCTTTCACTGAGATTAAAAATAATGAGATAATGACTATAGAATGTTCGTCCCAGTTACAAGAGTCCCAACTGCTCATTAGCAATCCTTCAAATTACAGTTACATTAAAAACAAAAAACCAGAGGCAAGGGAAATGGCACAAAGGGTTGAAGAGCAGCAGGTCCTTCTTCCCACCTCACTGGGAGTGACTGCTGAACACTGCCCAATGTAGCCTCCAAACCAAAAAGTAATGACTAATAAAACAAAAGTGAAAACCAGGAGCTGAGGAGAAAGCTCAAAGGGGCAGAGCAGATGCAGATCCTGAATTCAATCCCTGGCATTTCACGGCCCTCATGGCAACATCCAGTGTGATCGTGGTGGCTTCTCGGTAGCACTGCATCACTGGGAACCCTCCCCAATAAAAAAAAATAGGCAAAAAAAACAATGTTAATGATATCATTAATATTTTAAGTGAGTGGATGGATATAATATTCATTTTATTAAGATGTAATTACTACCAGTCTACTATTTTTTGCATGTATCAGATCCTTTTTATTTATTTCTTACTTTTGTTTTTTGGGCCATACCCGGCTATGATCAGTGCTAACTCCTAACTCTGCACTCAGGGATCACTCTTGGCAGGGCTCAGGAAACTATACGGGGTGCCAGGGATCAAACCCAGGTAAGCAAAGTGCAAGGCAAGTGCCCTACTTGCTGACTCTCACTCCAGCCCCTCAAACATCAGATGCTTTAAAAAAAAAAGCATTAAACAGAACAACAGAAAAAGCATACAGTATCTAAAAACAAAATGTGTTACTATCTATACAGTGGAATAAAAAAGGTAAAGTGCCGATAGATACGGACCACTTTTTTTTTCTTTCTTGGTTATTTCAAGATCTAGTGACTGTCCATCATTTTACCTACAGCGGCAGAGTCATTTCAGAATAGCATAATTTCCCTCACATACACAAGGAACTCAAGCACAGATGGTCCTCTACTAGGGAAAACACTCCCACAAAGCCAACATTGGCCACTAAGTTTGAACCACTTATTTAATTGACCTGTATTCGATGACTACATTAGGTACACCACCTTTGACAGAGAGATTTTTTTTTTTGCAAGAACAGCAGCATTCTTCTCTCACCTGCTGGAACTGAGAACCCTCAAGCCAACAGGGCTCTTGGACCCTCATTTCACACCATCACCACCCCTAGATGGGGAGGTCAGCTTCACGGCAGCCCCCTCTTCCCAGTGTTTCTTTGGCAGCTGCTTACCAGGATTGGTTCAGGAAATAGAGCATTCCGATTGGCCATAGTGCCCAGTATACCCAAAATTATACACAGATTCATCTTTTCATTTAAGACTTCAATCTCTATGCAACCACATGGACTTCTGGGAGAAGTAGCAGGTGATGCTCTATTGATCATTCATACATAGTGTGCCTGAACTAAGTAAGAAGAAACTCAATCATTACAATATATTTTTATCTCTCTGAATGATGAGATTTAGGAAGAGAGAAGCAGAAAATGTTTGAGGTGAAGAAATGCAGGCTACCTAGTCCTTCTGCTTAAGTGTCCAGAATGATCTATTTTCCTGCTGTCGATTTTTAGACAATTCATCCAAATCTTCCAGAAATGAGTCATAATTAAGAGAGAGATTTAGAGTGTCAACATAACCCTCAAAGCTCCTCAGACTTCAAGAGAAACCCCCAAAGTTCAAACTCCGAAAGAGGGTTCATACCTGGAGAAAACAAAAGCACCAAATATCTGACTATGGTTTAACAGTTAGGTCACGTATTAGACATGGGAAGGAGCAAAAACCTTCACCAATGAAATAGAAATAATTAGCCACAGGGAACCCAGAGAGCACACCCAGGATATTTCTGGAAAAGATATGCCTACACTGTAATAAAATTGAATTTAAAAACATAACCAAATGAAAAAGTAAATTCCTTATATATCTGAGTGGCAAAAAAAAAAGTTCTCTCATTACACAAGAAATAATGACAGCATTTAAACTCCTCTCTCTTGCTCTCTCTCTCTCTCTTTCTCTCTCCCTCTTTCCCTCTCTCCCCCTCTCCCTCTCTCCCTCTCTCCCTCTTCCGTAAGAACTCTGGTAAGAACTCTGTTTGCAGAAAAGTGAGGAACCCAGGTATGTGCAAGGGCTGACAAATCTCATCAAGAGGAATCCAGAGCAGTTTTCTCTCTCTGACCCTCGGGCCATCTTCTCTGATTTAAAAGCCTCAGAGGTCACTAACCTCATCACCTCAAGTTCCATACAACTGAGGAGGGTTTAGCCGGGACTGTCAGCCAACTCAACTGGAAGTTATTAAGGGTTTTAAGAACAATCTGGAGTAACTAAGACTTAAATAAATTGCTTATTACCACACGTGAAATGGACACCACAAATAAATTAGTTGAGCTGCAAACTTACATCTAAATCATACTACATTTAAAGATAGAAATTGCTCTAATCTCTCTTACTAAATATAATTCAAGTAAATCCCTGTGTTAAGAATTATCTGTTATCTTCAACATAGTTATGGCTGTTAGTTATACTTCTTGGTCCCTACTGAAGGAAAATTGTAATTTTATCACAATGGCTTATTCAGTCCTACACTTAAAAGACAAGAGACCAATATTACTTTATTAATCCAATACTAATATTCCCACACAAAGTTAAAATTCCAGCTAATATATACTACACACACTACATTTTTTTTTATATTTTCAAAATTAGAACTTTTAAAGTGTAGAGGGAACCAAGTTGATAAAAATACCACCTCTTTTCTAAAGTCAAAACCAATTAGATTATGTAATGAAATTTAAAAATCATTCCATATGGTTGTTGAGAATATCTTAGAATTCCTGAGTTCAGGAATGTTACTCAGATAGTAGATCTACATGCAGAGGACTAAAGGAATATGTTTTCCATAAGAAACACCCAAATTAATACTTACACAACCTCCAGCAAGGATTTCTGCATAAAGTGGAATGGAGCCATCTCTTTTGGTGAATTTGTCTCGAACAAAATCATTAACCTAAGTTAGAAAGACAAGAGTGGTTAAACAGAATTCCCAATAATCTGCTCTACTGCTTTTCCAAGACAACAAAAATATCTTGTGATAAAAATTAAAATTATCCAGCATACACATATAACTTTAAAATGTTTTAATAGTCTGACAGCCTCAAAGATGCCATTTTAATTTCTGGGTTAATGTTAATTTAAATAACAAAATCAATGACAAACTTACTGTCAGCTTAATGGCCTTTTCTGGAGCAACCCCTATAAGTTGTGGTATCAGACCTGGATAAACAAAGAGAATTATTAACAATACAAATATATCATACATAAATATAAAGAAAGGATTTCATCATATTATGTATGCATCAAACACTTTACGGTTTTAATTAAAATGAAAAAGAAAATACATTGGGGTAGAAGAGATTGTACAGTGGGCAGTGTGTTTGTCTCGCATGTACCCGACCCGGGTTCTATCCCTGATACCACATATGGTCCACCAAGCCCGCTACACTTGACAGCCCTCTTTGGTCCCTGAGCACAGAGCCAAGAATAAGCTCTGAGCACCATGGAATGTGGCCCCAAAACAAAACAAAATAAAATTCCTTAAAGATTACAAAAAATAAAATGTAAAAATTATTATTCTAAACACTCTGTATATATATATATGTATACATACATATGTATATATATAATTTATGCCCAATATAACATTTAGGCTTTCTTGAGGCTATATCCATTTCTTAACCATGTTTCTTTTAGGGCTTCGTTTTCCAATGAGTTGATTATTATAGAACACCAACTCCCATAATTTTCTCCTTAGAGAAACCCAGAATTCAGCACTCATTTATTTTTTTTTAATTTTTTTTATTAGTGAAACACCATGAGGTACAGTTGTAGATTTACAATTTTTTGTGCTTGGGTTTGATTATACAATGATCAGATACCCATCCCTCCACCAGTGCCCATTTTCCACCACCATGGATAATATCCCCCCACCCCCAACCCTCCATCCCCCCCCCCCCCGCCTCTGTGGCAGGGCAATCCCCTGTGTTCTCTCTCTCCTTTTGGGTGTTGTGGTCTGCAAAAGAGGCATTGAGTGGCAAACATGTTCAGTCCATAGTCCACTTTCGACATGCATCTCCCTTCCTGGGAGGGTCCTCCAAACACCCTTTATTTGGTGTTCCCTTCTCTGTCTGACCTGCCCTTTCCTCTAGAATGCCCGACTGGCCACTAAGCTATGGAGTAATCCTCCTGGTGCTGATCTCAGCTATTCTTGGGTATTAATCTCATATTTTGTTACTTTATATCCCCCAGATGAATGCAATCTTTCTATGTCTATCCCTCTCTTTCTGACTCATTTCGCTTAGCATGATACTTTCCATGTTGTACCACTTGTATGTAAATTTCATGACTTCATCTTTTCTAAGAGCTACATAGTACTCCATTGTGTAGATGTACCAAAGTTTCTTTAACCAGTCATCTGTTCTTGGGCATTCAGGTTTCTTCCAGTTTCTGGTATTGTAAAGAGTCAGCACTCATTTATAAGGAAGCTCAATTGCAATTAAAAAGTCAATTCTAACTATCATTTAAAAGAATCTCTAAAAAAGTATAGGCCCATTGTATTTTTGTGTACTAATATTTATCAAACTTAAGACATTTTGAAACCATCCCCCAAAACAAAGGAAATAATTATTTTACTTAGAAAATTAAATTTCCCAGGCAGCAAACTGGAAAAAAAATACGTATATATTAAAAATGCAACATCTGTAGATATTCACAGGACTCAGCTCACTAAAGCACACAGATTATCCAAATTGTTAGCATACTTTTTTTGCATACATTTTATACACTGCTAACAATAAACATTTTCTATCCCTTACATCACCCAGCCAAGGGGGTTAGGTATGTGTTTGTACACTCACTGCTGATCTTAAGCCTACTTTGAGGATACTGCTGAGTGATTTTCTGTGAGTTGAGAGCCAGCAAGTAATTTCATACATACAGGCTACTGTCAGTCAAAATGAATTATCAATGACAAACACAAATCCACACATACCTTTAATTTGTAGACGACTGATTTAAAAGAACATATCAGCAGATGGCAGTCTTAACTTTCTAACCCTCATCATTATCAGGGTCTATTACTTTTAATCTAATTCCCATACAACTATGTCAGCATGAATATGTGTTTCACAACTTGCCTCAATAAGGCTCATGGGAATTTAATAAACTACTGATTTATGTCATTTTATCATTGTTGCGCCTGTAAAGAAATTTAAGCTAATCTGTCAACAATCTTGTCAGTCATTTGACAGAATAATGGACCAGTTCTAAGCAAAATATAACAATCTCAATAATCATAGTATTTACATACAGAACTTCTACAATCATCTCCCTAATACAAGAATCCAACTCTTAAAAAAAAAAGAAAAAAACCCTGATTTTATCTGCTCTCATCATGAATAAAACTAACAATCTCTCGACCTTCTGCTCTAATGTACTATATTACTATATTGTATTACTTAATTAACATTGCATTCTTTTTTTGTTTTGTTTGTGGGCACATTTGACAGTCCTCAGGGCTTACTCCTGGGTCCTTAGGATCACTCCTGGAGGTTTTAAGGGTCCCAAGGATTGAACCTGGGTCAGCTGTGTACAAGGTAAGCACCTTGCCTTCTGTACTACCTGTGTAGCCCCTAATTAATACAATATTCTTAAGTGAGTATCTGTAAGCAGCCATCACTGAAATGGCTAAACTGTGCAGTATATATCTGGATTCCTTGCAATTGAAGTTATTCCTTTTAGAAGTATCACACACACACACACACACACACACACACACACACACACAGATTCAACAAAGAAAGATTTAAAATGGCAGGGGTGGGGGTAAGGTCTTAGGTCCTCTCAACCCTCAGCTTCCTTTTAAGTATGAATATACAGATTTCAACACAGTTTCAAGTATTCACACGCACCCACCAGATTCAGGACTGTGCCTACCTCTTCACACAGAGCACATGCTATATAGCTAAAATACAGGAGAGCTAGCGTTTCGAATGAATGAATAAAATTAATACTTTCATTCTCAGCAACATAATATATGAGCCTAGATTGATTTCAGGGTGACTCTCTTCTTATTCTACATATGAATGCCCAAATAGGAATATCCTCAAAACCTTCTATTGAAATATAATTGTTATATTACAATTCATTTGAGTATTTTTCACTTGAGTATCTACACATTATGTTTTTATCCTATCCATGAGAATAAAGCCTTGTTCAGGTCCTGTCTTTCTGTCCTAGGAAGATGTTCTAAGCCAAACAATTCAACAGAGCTCGAATGAGCTAAGGATAAATGAGATTGTGTGTGCAAACAAACAAGTACAGTAAATTACATTAATGCTCTGGACTTGAGCATGTAGAGAGTATTTTCAAAGAATTCCAAGTGGCGCCCACAGGGATTAAAAAATTAATCTCCTTTGCAAAAGGAAACCCCAAATTCTAATGTGAAAACACGTACATGAAAGTCATTCCCTTTCCAAAGAGACAAGTTCCTACAGAGCCGATGGGGGTGGGGAGAATCCTGCATGGGGCTGGGGCCTCTGAAAACATACGCTAAGCCTAGAGTTGGTGGTAATGTTCCAGCAAAAGAAAATCTGTCTGTTTCTATTCAGGACCCAGAAACTACGGGGGAGGAAAGGAGTAAGAATGTGACTTGAAGTCAATTGTTTTCTTTTTATCTTTCTTTTTTCTTATTTTCTTTGTTTTGTTTTGTTTTAGGGTCACACCCAGTAGTACTCAGGGCTTAATTCTGGCTCTGTGCTCAGGGATTACTCCTGGCAGGGCTCAAGAAACCATAGGTGGTACCAGGGATCGAACCCAGGTTGGTGGTGTGTAAGACAAGCACCCTACCCAGGGTACTATCACTCCAATCCCAAGAAATCTTTATAACTGACTGTGATTAATTAATTGTATTTCTTTTCTTCCTTTTTTTTTTTTAAACTTCAGATGACTCACTGGAAGAGGCTTATGAATGGTCACCTTAAAAAAGAGACAAAAACATAGTATTTCTGTAGTGGCTAAAGGGTAAAGTCACCTTCAACCTGCAGACTGGTTTCTATTTCACAAAGGGGTGCATACCTTCTTTTAAAAAAGAAGCTCTTATTACTCATCTGTCTCCTTGTAGTCCACCTGCAGACATGTGCCTCAGTTTCTAAGATCATTGGCACCACAGACCCATGTTGGGGCAAGTGTAGGATCTCGATTCCAAGAAATATAAACAGTAGAAAGAAGGAATGAAGGTCTTGTTTATAGACTAATATTAGTCGTTACCAGCAAGAATGGTAAAAAGAAAATGAGAAAATAAAGAGAAGGCCTGAGTCTGACTGGGCCGGCTATGCACTGAGTTTTCCTTTTAAGTGACTTAAGATCCATTGCTGGGAACATCAAAGCACAAACAGTAACAATCGAGATTCGCTTACTCACCCCGGTACAGTCCGAAGAAACCCTCATAGCGCAAGACTTTCTTAAAACAGTCAATGCTGTTTTTGTACATCAGCTCGCCCACTACAGAGCCAGTGCCACGCTGGTTCTGCATGCGGGTCTTCACCAGGTCGATAGGATAGACTGCAGTGGCTCCCACAGCTACCAAGAAAACAATTTTTAGGCTTAAAAAGGAACACAATTAGCAGGACAATAAATCTCATCTCAAAGGAGCAGAAGATAAAATAGAGTATCTACTCTCAAAAAGGAGACTGTTTAGATAAAGGGTCCCTGGTACTTCTGGGATCTAGAAATGCAGCTGCTTCTGCAGACAAATAAATCATCAGCAATACTAGGCAGTCAACAGTTGACTTTCTAAGCTAGTGAACTATTACCTATAAGGAATGTCTTTACTCCCATCAGATGCCTAAATTCATACCTGTTTCCCCATAAGATAAGTATATATCTATATGTAGGTATATACAGGGAGTTGCAATATTTCAGAGGTGCTGGGGATAGAAACCAGGGCCTCATCCCAGTGAACATACACTGAAACAATGAAGTACATTCTGCGCCAAAAAAATGTGAATTTCAGCTAACATTTTTTGTAAATTAGCCTTAGTTACAATCCTAATTTTAGAACAAAGCTCAACATATATTTTGCTTTGATTTTGCTTTGTTTTAAAAGGGCCATACATTAGAATTTCTTAGGAATGAAAAACAAAAACCTCATTATATTTTTCAACTGAAGAAAATCAAACTATACCTTGTACGTTCTAAAACTAAGACTGAAAAGAAAAAATCTATCATTCCAACAGTTTAGACTTGTTTTGTTTAATTATAAGGATTCTATTTACATTTAATTCATACATTCCTTGATCTTCAGGCCACACCCACCAGTGCTCAGGGCTTACTCCTTACATTTTTCTGCTACTACTATTGAGTACACAAGGAATCACTTCTGGCAGTGTTCGAAAGACCGTAAGGGGTGCCAGGTATGGAACCTTGATCAGCCATATCTAAGACAGGTGTCCTACCTGCTGTACTATCTCTCTGGTCCAATCATAAGTATTTTAATCACGCCTTTAGGTTTTCAACAAAACAACTTCACAGTCTATACATTTTCTATCGAGAGTATTAATACAAAAAAACACCTCTCAAATTCTGGCTAGGAGCAGGAAGGACAGGTTTATTGTAAAAAATGAACCACCAGTCTAAACATTCTTCAATCAGTGGAAGGGGTGAGAGGTGCAAAGAAAGAAATACAAGAAAAGTAAAAGCAAGTCACTTTGAGGGTTTGTTTTATTTCATAATAAAGCTGTACCTCAAATTCTGATTTCCTTCTAGTCTCCACCCCCAACTCCATGAACACAGTCTAATAATTCTCCATTCTACTGGCTATAACCAGTAGAATTAAAGTGAGTGTGGCACTGAATTCAAGATTCTCACAGTGGGGCTAGAGCAATCGCAGTGGGCAGGGCGTTTGCACGCGGCTGATCCGGGTTCGATTCTCAGCATCCCATATGGTTCCCCAAGCACTACCAGGAGTCATTCCTGAGTGCATGAGCCAGGAATAACCCCTGTGCAATGCTGGGTGTGACCCAAAAAGCAAAAAAGAAAAAAAATAAAGACTGTCACAGTACTGCAGAGGCGTGGTCCTGAAGACAGACTGGAACCCACAGGGCCAAGGCCCCACTATGACAAGCCCTCTTGATCACAGGCAAAACATAAAGACCCTTCCAAAAGCCCTGTAGTTCTGTCCTGCGGGAACAATGCGCTGCACCTTTGCTGATCTGTGTCAACCTAGTGAGATAATATTACATTCACACAAGCTTTTGGAACAGCACGGAGACATGTCACTCACCTCCAGCAACAGAGCCCAGAGTGAACCTGTAAGCCGACTCGGCAATCTGCAGCCAGACAGGCCTGCCGAGACCATGAGATTGCTGTGGGGGAGAAAGCACGCAAAAGCACTTTTGAAAAAGCATACAGAAACTGAAAAGAAGAGACAATCTGGCTATTTTTAAGATTTTAAAATGGATACCACTATTATTAGCTTCCGGAAACCATCTTCAGAGCTGGGGAGATAACTCAAAGGACAGGAGTACATGCTTTCTGTGTAGCAGAGCTGGGTTCAAGCCCTTGCACCACATGGTCCCTTGGGCATGACATATGAGATACCCAAACAATTGTGCTTTTCTCATTTATTTTTAAAAACAAAACACTGCCTCATTTTTCTGCTACTACTAATGAGTACACTATCATTCTATAAAAGTGAGTCATCTAGATAAACATGTCAAGTATAAACTCTTTCCCATGTCTCAACTTCAATCAACTTAAAAATCAAAATATCTTTCCAAAGTGCACAGAAACTAATTTGATTCTTTTATTGAAGAATACTGACTATAATATACCATGTCTTGTGGCTGAAAGTCATATGTCTATCAGTTACTTTGCGTTGAGACCTAAGGCTGTTGTTTATGCCTAACAACTATTATTAAACAGCCTACAGCTTGCATTTTGCCTCTCATCTATCAGCCACAGAAATCCCATAACTAGAATTACTAAAATTATATGAAAAGTAAGGTCAAGGTCTTCTCTTTAGGCTAAATTCTAGTTTTAATAATAATAAATACTATTATTTCAAGATTTTAGAAACTCTACCCTTTTATTTATTTTATTTTATTTTTGGGTCACACCCGGAGATGCACAGGGCTTACTCCTGGCTCTAAACTCAGTGATTACTCCAGAGGTGCTCAGGGAACCATATGGGATGCTGGGAATCAAACCCGGGTCGACCGCATTCAAAGCAAATGCCCTACCCGCTATGCTATTACTTCAGCCCTCTACCCTTTTATTTCTGGCATTGCAATTTAATGACTAAGAATGATTTTTCTGACACATATTGCTGTGCCTTTGCTCCCCTAGACCAGTGTGTTCCCAACTGTCCCCACAAAGGAAACACCTGGTGGGCTTTAAAGAATAAACCCCTGAGACTGGGGCTTGTTTTTAAAAGGCTTCCAATCATCGGCGAGAGCAATAGTACAGAGGGTAGGGTGCTTGCCTTGCATGTGGCTGACCCAGGTTCAATCCCTCCCTGGCCCCCAATATGGTCCCCCAAGCCCCATCAGGAGTGATCCCTGAGCATAGAGCCAGCAGCAAGTCCTAAGTACTGCTGGTGTGACCCAAAAACAAAAAGAAAAAAGGCTACAATTATTCTGCTCTGTAGTTAGGTTGAAAGCCACTGTCCTAGATTCATAACATAGATTTATAATTCTAACATAAAGTCTGTGATGAAAGAAAAGCAAAGAGGAAAATCCCATTGTGATACAGAATGCTTTTTGTGGGTATTCATTTTGTAGCATTAAGAATCCAAAATAATATGTGCCAATCTAGTGCTTGTTCATTATGAAACTATCAACTATGCCATGTATATAGTCTAAATTGAAGGAATAAAATATTTACTTTATCATTAATACTAAAAGAAGGAAAAATAATCTACTCTAATTTGCTTTTATCTATGCAATCTCTTCAAAGCTCAGATAATCAAGTTAAATATGGCAAAGTCAGACATTTACAATTTGAGAAGCAGAAAGGTTTTATCTACTTTATTTTGTAAATGTTAAACAATAAGCATATGTTTTAATCAAAACACCCAATCTAAATATTTAATTGACTTCAATAGGCAGGGTCCTTTATTTTTATTATTATTTAATACTAGAAATGTTTTGTGCATGGCACCCTTCCAAGAATAGGACTGTGAGACTCCAAAGAACACATTCCTAAAAAAACAGCCCTGAATCCAAGGTTAAATAATGACAGACATTTATCTTATTAGATACCATTTATCTTTAATTTCCTTGAACATCTTTCCTTCCTTAGTTTCATCTTATCTCTTATGACCTTGATACTAGTGGAGATTTAAAACCAGTTATTTGGTGAATGTCCTTAAATTTGGGTTTTGCTGATGTTTTTTCAGATAAAAAAAAATTGGTAGAACTATCAGAGGCAATACTGTGTAACCACTTCTTATGTGGGGAACTATTTGCCTTGTTCAATGACAGATTTTGTGAACTTTAATGATGGTGGTATCTGACAGCTTTCTTTGTAGGGGAGATGCTTTTCCCCACTTATAATCAGTAAGTATAATGCAGGAAGATAGTAAATATATCATTTCTCATAAAAGAAGTCTTGTGTCTTTATTTAAAAGTTTGATGATGTTTTGTGACCAGAAATATGCCATAGGAATATAGCTTTTTAAAAATTGTGTAAAATTTTTTTACTTCTCAAATCTTTTTTTACTGAGGTATCAGAGTTTACATTTATATGGATACTATTTGTTTATACTTTCAGTGCTGTGATACCATGTTCATTAGAGTGTCACAATCCTGAGACCATTATTTCGGGTCCCATTCTCCCACCTCAGCACCCTCTCAGTTCATAGCTCTTAGGAAGAGACCTCTAAAGCTCATTGTGCTTGCCTAGAATTGTGACACAATGAACTCTAGAGTTTAAAAATTAAAAACCAGGGGCGAGAGCAATAGTACGGTGGGCAGGGCACCTGCCTAGCATGCAGCCAACCATATGATCCCCAAGCCCTACAAGCAGAGATCCCTGAGCATAGAGCCAGGAGAAAGCTCTGTGTACCACTCTGTGTGGGCCCAAAACAAACAAATATGTGATGAAAAGTTAATATAAAACTCTAGAAACATACCTTTACTTTAAATATTATCATTATGTTTTATAAGTCTCAACTATCCTAATATATCCACTTATTATAACTCAAGTAAAAAGCATAGCTCTATTACATCTAAAATTGAGTTTAATACTGGGAAGAAATGAACGTAAAAATATAACACACAGTGAGATATTATCATGATCCTATAATATTTTTACCCTATCAAATTCATTCAGCAACTGCATAGTTAACCATTATGTTTGATCTCTATGCTATAACAAAAGTTAGCCACTAATAATGAGGTTGCTATTTTTATTTGAAATCTGCACTGTAGCACTGTCCTCCCATTTGTTCATCGATTTGCTCGAGTGGGTCCAGTAACTTCTCCATTGTGAGACTTGTTGTTACTGTGTTTGGCATATCGAATATGTCACGGGGAGCTTGCCAGGCTATGCCATGCGGGCAAGATACTCTCAGTAGCTGCCGGGTTCTCTGAGAGGGGCGGAGGAATCGAACCCAGCTCGGCCAGGTCGGCATCACGCAAGGCAAATGCCCTACCACTGTGCTATCACTCCAGCCCTATCTGAAATCTAATAAGGAATAAATAAGATATTTTAATATAACTTTGAATATAAGTCTAATTAGTTTTTGGTCTATAGCTGGCAATGGTCAGGGGCTGTTTCTGAGTTCAGTACACTAGGTTGATCTCAGCAGTACTCAGGGAACTATGTGGTGCCTAGGAGTGAACCCAGAGATCCCACAAGTTAAATCACCCTCTGACAACCCCCCTCCACCCTCACTGTCCCCCAATCCTAAGCCTAATTTTGAATCATGCACACAACAACAAACACTATGCCAAAAAGATAACTACTTCAGGTTCTGCTGGTACAATGCTCTTCAACTTTAAAATAATGTTAAGGGCCAGAGAGATAGTATAAGGCTTGAGGCTCTTGCCTTCCACACACTGCTGACCCTGGTTTAAATCCCCAGCACCACCAAGAGTGATCCCTGACCAGAGGACCAGGACTGATCCCTGAGCACCATGAGAGTGGCACCAACTACCCCAGCACACCCCCAATAGAAATGATAGGGTTTGATTCAAGAATAATAATAATAATTTTAGACCTTTTAGAGAGTTGCTGTTTCCCAAAGGAAAAAGTACTTTACCAGGGACTCAAGACCTGTACACTCATACAATTGTCAAAAGTCTGATATGTTTCTCGCTAGTCATCAGGGAGATGCAAATCAAAACAACAATGAGAATCATCTTACACCAAAGAGACTGGCACACATTCAAGAGAACAAAAGCAACCAGTGTTGGTGTGGATGTGGGGAAAAGGGATGCTCTATCACTGTTGGTGGGAATACCCACTAGTCCAGCATCTCTGGAAAACAATATGGACTGTCCTTCAAAAACTAGAAACTGAGCTCCATATGACCCTGCAATACCACTTCTGGGAATACATCCAGAGGATGCAAAAAAGCACAATTGAAATGACATCTGTACCTATATGTTCATTGCAGCACTGTTCACAACAGCCAAAATCTGGAAACAACCCAAGTGCCCTAGAACAGATGACTGGTTAAAGAAACCTTGGTATATCTATACAATGAAATACTATGCAACTGTTCGGAGAGATGAAGTCATGAAATTTGCTTATAAATGGATAGACATGGAGAGTATCCTGTTAAGTGAAATGAGTCAGAAAGAGAGGGACAGACATAGAAGAACTGCACTCATTTGTGGAGTATAAAACAATATAACATGAGGCTGACACCTAAGGATAGTAGATACACGGGACAGAAAGACTGCTTCATAGCTGGAAGCCTGCCTCATGAGCAAAGGGGAGAAGGCAGATGGAATAGAGAAGGGATCACTAAGAAAATAATGGCTTGAGGACCCAGTTGGAATGGGAGATGTGTGCAGAACGTAGATAAAGGACCAAACATGATAAGCTCTCAGTATTTGCATTGCAAACCATAATGCCCAAAAGTAGAGAGAGAGAGTATGGGGAATATTGTCTGCCATGGAGGCAGGGGGAGGGTGGGAAAGGGGAGAGGACATACCGTGGATATTGGTGGTGGGGAATGTGCACTGGTGGAGGGATGGATTTTTGATCATTGTGTGATTGTAACCCAAACATGAAAGCTTGTTAACTATCTCACAGTGATTCAATAAAATTAAAAAAAAAAAGAGTCTGATGTGTTTCAACCTTCTACAAATACGTTCTCTATGATATCATTACATGGATGCTGACTCAGCAAATTATACCCACAATGAGATAACAATGTATTAAACGTCAATCACTCCAAAGTGGGCTGGAGCGATAGCGCAGTGGGTAGTGCGTTTGCCTTACATGCAGCCAACATGGCTGACCCGAGTTCGATTCCTCCGCCCCTCTCGGAGAGCCCGGCAAGCTACCAAGAGTATCTCGCCCGCACAGCAAAGCCTGGCAAGCCACCCGTGATGTATTCAATATGCCAAAACACAGTAACAAGTCTCACAATGTTACTGGGCCCATTCGAGAAAACCAATGAACAATGGGAGGACCGTGACCATGACCGTGACTCCAAAGTACCTACAAAGATAAGATAGTCACACTATGAACAGGACAGGTGGAAAGGTAACTTGACAAAGGTCTCACTGTGAGATAAGGAAGCATCTCTGGCATCTCCTTTGTATCTTCCATCATTCCTGAAGTCAATCATTTATAGGAAATCACTGTTGGTTTTGGTTTTGTTGTTATTTTGGTGTTTGGGCCACACCTAGCAGTACTAAGGGCTTATTCCTGGCTCAATGCTCAGGGATCACTCCTGGTGGTGCTCAGGGAGCCAAAGGGGTTGCCAGGTATTGAACCTGGGTCAGCCACATGCAAAGCAAGAAGCCCTATCCACTGTACTATGTCTCAGGCACCCTGTGTGTGCTAGAACACTCCTGCCAAAGATTTTAAGTATCTAACCTCACTCTTTGATTTCAGTTACAAATTAATTACACGCATATACATCTAAAATATATAATAAACTTATATTTAATATACATTTAACTAAAAACAGAAATTACAAAAGAATGAGATAAAAATATAATCTTAAAAGTTTTACTAAAGCCAAAAAAAAAAAGAAAAAAAGGCTTTTGTCAGGACTGGGAAATCAAACCCATGTGAGACATGTGCTCTCCCACTCATTCACAACCCCAGCCCTGAAAAAAAATCTGGTATCACTTCATCAAATCTTATACTGATCTGTTTATAACTGATATGCTTATTAGCTTTTTAAATGTTGGCTGAATACAGTGAGGTTAACGCCTCTGCTTTAAAGAGTTGAAAACAAGCACAATCTTGATCTTTCATGCAAAGATGATCTTAACATCATTTTTTTGTGGGGCGCAGGAGGGAAGGTGGTGACTGAGCCACACCTCAGTGGGGCTGAGGTGATATCCCTCATTTAGTACTCTCGGTTCATTGCTGGCATGCTCCATGGACCTCCTGTATGAAATGCACGTGCTCCAGTCAGCTGTGTGCTATCTCTCCAGCCAATCTATAGTTTACTTAAAAAAAAAAATTTTTTTTTTGACTCACAGGTAATGCTCAGGAGGCCTGGGGTGGTGTGGGGAAGTCCCACAGGCAACTCTTGGGTTCAGCCTAAGGGCCTAAGGATGCAATGCTGCTCAGGACCTGCAGCCAGGCTCACCCTAGTGGTGTGGGGGGCCTCAGAGGCTGCAACCAGCAATACTCAGGGGACCACAGGTTCCAGGAGTCAACCCCAGGCTACTGTACTATCTCCCAGCACCCCAGATATATTTTAAGGAAATTCAAGACAGGGTATTTTGGCTTAAATATTTTAATCTTTTAAAATAAATGTGGCTGTTATGCTACTAATGTAACCTAGTTTTAACTTCTGAAAGCACATGTAAACTTTTTTGCATAAACTGGAATTCCTCAACTATATAAAACTGGATGAAAACAAACCTCATTCTCATTGAGTATGAATTATTTTCAATCATGACTTCTTACAAAAGAACATGTCAGATTAAGACTCACTGAATAAAAGGGCTATGAGCCCAACTAAGAATCAGGTAAGCACTAATTCCCTTATTCATAGAAAAGGTTTCATTTGTGTTCAACCACATATATTTTCTTTATGCTTTCTTCCTTTAAATAATGTTTATAAGTCCTACAAAATCCCATGAAAGCTAAAGGATTATAGTGTGCTTTAATTCTTAGCTAAAAATAGATTTAAAATATCTTAAATACCTTTTGAAAGAAATGTCACCTCCACCCTTATTAAATAGCATTAATTTTTTTAAAATACAATATATGGTTACGGAAGGTTCTTTTTTTTCAGGCTTTGCTATCACTATAACTTATGGTTCACTTGTATTCAGGTATGCAAATTAATGTAATTAATGCTATGGATTTCACCTCATGAATATTCATAAGTTGAATGCGCCTCTTGCTGTCATCCCTATTAATGACTATGTACTGAATTTTCAGCATTTAGGCTGAAAGAAAATACTCAGCACTAAGAAGATCGCCTGCCGTGAGCAAATGGGCCAAAGGAAAAGGCACACTTTCCCCTAAGGTTATGATTATGATCATGAAGGTGATATTTAACAAGATTAATTAAGTGTTTTTCAAAGCAAAACAAGAATTGAGAGTCAAATGATTTTTAACCTATTCCCTAAGCACATGTGTATGATAGGCTATGACTTGAGATTTCATCTGGAGAGAACTTTCATTTTTGTTGTTAAATATGCCTTGTCCGATGAGTAAGAATTATTAAATTAGACAAGATCATGTCAGTAGGCAAGTCAAGAACCTGCCCTGACTAGGCTGCCTCAGGCAGCAAGTCGTCAAAAAAGAGAACCAGCTCTTCAAAGGCACAGCAGTCACGGAGAAAAGAGAAGGAAGGAACAGCTGGACTTGTTCTATACTGATCATCATAGGTAAAGGAAAAATTTGAAGGTTACATGTTATACCAAATCAAATTAATGATTGGGAATGGAAAAGTAAGGCTAGGGAAACTAAACTTCTCTTATCTACAGTCCACGTTTCTAATTTTTATGGCAGGACAAGAATTCAATATTCTTTTTTTAAATTTTTTATTAGTGAATCACCGTGATATACAATTACAGACTTACAAATTTTCGTGCTTGCGTTTCAGTCATGCAATAATCGAGTACCCATGCCTCCACCAGTGCCCATTTTCTACCACCAATGGTCCTTGCGTCCCTCCCACCACCCCCACCTCATCCCCTCCACCCCATCCTCCTCAAAACACTCAAGCACAAGAAAACACAGGAATGTGTAGATTTACATTGCATTTCATATGATTTATTTACATATATTACTGCACTGTCCTCCCATTGTTGATTGATTTGTTTAAGCGGGCACCAGTAACGTCTCCATTGTGAGACTTCTTGTTACTGTTTTTGGCATATCGAATATGCCACGAGGAGCTTGCCAGGCTCTGCTGTGCAGGCAGGATACTCTCAGTAGCTTGCTGGGTTCTCCGAGAAGGGAGGAGGAATTGAACCCAGGTTGGGCGTGTGCAAAACAAACGCCCTACCCACTGTGCTATCACTCCAGCCCAAGGAGCTGTGTATATGACGTAAAGTTGAAAAATCATTTTACTAATGTGTTGGGAGAATCCAACCCAAATTGTTTTCTAATACTTATATGTAAGTGGTCAACAGCTTGTATATAGTTTTCAATAGAAACAAAATGATTTCTCGAGTTGCAAATTTTTGGTTTGGAAGGACTCCTAGTGGTTCCCAGGAAATCAATTTTAAGTACATAAACATTCAAAAAGGTCCATCATGGGTAATTTATCTCATACAGTTGAAAAATATGTGATCTACAGTAATGGCTATTTTTCAAAAAAATTATTAATTGTCTTGCACACAGCCAATGTTGGTTTATCTGCGGTACCAGATATGGTCCTCTGAGTCCCACCAGGAGTGATCCTTGAGTGCAGAGCTAGAAATAAGCCCTGAACACCACTGGGTGTAACATCAAAACCAAAAAAATTAAAAGATTATCACCCATTCTGATATAGGGCAAAGTAAACTTGCTTATTATAATTTTTTTAAAGTATGGGTGCCAAAGACAAAATGTGTAAAGCTAGCAATTTTAGCCTGACTTTAACCTCAAAAATGCTCCATGCTCAAAAAATACATTTTAATCTATAAAAAAGCTTTATCATACATCCAGCAAAATACCAATATAAGATATAAAAGCAGTATTTCTTTTACATTTTCAATTTGCTTCAACCTGACATCAAAGTTCTTGTTTATTATATAAAATAGAAGTTGAAACTGTAATTTATTTTAATTCCAATTTGTTTTAGAAGCAGAACTACCATTCCATGGACCTCAAATAGAAGAAAATTTTTGCATAGCTTTGTCTAAGTTGCTGATGTTTTAATAACCATCCTTAACATTTAAAAAGTTTATTATTTTAGGGGCTAAAAGGACAGTACAAGGGTGCTATTTAATTCCTGGCATGACATGGCCTCCTGAGAATCACCAGGTATAATCCTAGAAACTCCTGAGCAACACTAGGTATGGTCTTGTGGCCCCCAAGCACCTCAGAGATGACCCCAGTGGTATCCAGCATTTTAGGACCCAAGCAACACCGTAAAACCTCAGACCCAATGGTTGACTTGTTGGGACTCACTGGCTGAGTATCTGGGAACCGTACTCGGGTCTCCTGAGTAGCACTTTAGAGGCACTCGCCCCCTGCCCCTCCAAAAAAAACCCCTCACCATCTCATCTCCCTTTCCTTCTCTTCCCGTCCCTTCCCCTACTCTCCCCTCTCCTCTTCCACACTCTCTTCCTCTCCTCTCCCCTGTCCTCCTATCCTTTCCCCTCCACCTCCCCTCTTCTCCCCTCCCTCTTCCTTCTTTAATTCTTTCCTTCATTCTTTCTTTGTTTTTGGGCCATATCCAGTGGTGATGGGTACAGATATAGCTCAGGAACTATTCCTGATGCTATACTCAGGAGTTACCCCTGATGGTGCCCCAGGGACCATATATGGTGCTGGGCACTGAACTAGAACTGGCTGAGTTGCAAGGCAAGTGCCTTAACCCTGGAACTATTCTTAGGCCCCAGTTGTTGCTTTTTAAAAATTATAACCTATTAGGTATAATTTGGGCCAAAGAGTTATTTCGCTATATTAGAAACCATATAAGCAGGTCCGATGATACAAAATGAACTTAACAATAATCTTTAAACATGACTAAAAAAATGAAAAGTCTACTAATTCCAGGATAAAGAACGTCAAACACATGTACATATTTCCACTCTGATCTCTGTCTTAGTAGAATAAAAGAAAATAACACAGACATAAATCTAGTTATCCTATAAAAATACTAGAGTGGGAAGGGTAAGAGTAGTTCCATAAAGATAATCTTTGAACTAAATTCTTTTTCTGCAAAGTAGTTTTAAACATTCATAGATGCCAGAAGCTTTAGGCCATCAAAAATTGTACTTATTACTATTCCAATATTTCTGACAGTGTCTATTTATGAGACTCCTTACCTGTCTCTGAAGTTCTGCCAGGTTGTAAGGTAAGGCCCCCTCAGCCAATGGGGCTATTCTCTCAATATCTGCCAGAGTCAAACGCCTTCAGGCAAAAAGGGAGAAAAAAATTGATAAACTGATAAACTCCACATACCAAGATCATCTTTCTTCAAAAAAAAGACAGAGAATTATGATTTAAACTTTGTATTTTCCTATTCACACAAATAATTTCAGTGAGAAATAACATACACAAAGACTCAGAGAAATAAGGTGTAATATTTGAATTTAATAAGGCCCTATAACAGAAAGTAAAAGTGAAGAGATCACTTTTTCCAGAAGCAAAGTTCTGAGAGTTAATACTCACTAGATGTATTAGCTTAGTATACATATTTAAATGTGTAGGTGAAAAGTATCTTGATAATAAATAGAAAACTAATAAATACTGATTGCCTTTGGGAAAAGGGACAGAATATCAGGGAGACTTTTTATAGTATACTCTTAAATTGTGAGTTTTGAACCCTATGAATGTACTTTTTTTTGTTTGTTTTTTGTTTTATTAGTGAAACAGCGAATGTACTCTTTAAAAATTTTTTTACTTAAAAGTAAGCACATCCCAACCAACAAAAAAAAAATAAAAAAAAATGTGGAGAGGAAATTAACAGGGACTTCTCTGAGAAAGGTAAAGGCCCTCCCGTTGATCGTCGATTTGCTCGAGCGGGCCCAGTAACGTCTCCATTGGAGACTTTGTTGTTACTGTGTCTGGCATATCGAATACTCTCGGTAGCTTGCCGGGCTCTCCGAGAGGGGCGGAGGAATCGAACTCGGGTCGGCCATGTTGGCCGCTTGTAAGGCGAAAGCCCTACCGCTGTGCTATCACTCCAGCCCACTCTGAGAAAGATCAACAGATGGACAACAGGCACATACACACACACACACACACACACACAAATTCTCATCATCACTTATTACTAGGGAAATCCAAATCAGGACAACAAGTTATCTTAACCAGTGAGAATGGTACAGATCAAAATACTGGGAACAATCTATGTTGGTGGGAATGTGGTGAAAAGGAACTCTCATCCAATGCATGTTGTCTAGTTCAAACACTGTGGAAAATATTATGGAGGATTCTTAGTCAACTTAAAATTGAACTGCCACTTGACCCAACAATTCCACTATGGGGATCTACCACCAGGAAAGAAAAATCATTCATTCAAAAGAACATATGCACACTGTTATTTACTGCAGCGCTCAATACAATAGCTAAGATTTGGAATGAACCTAGACCTCAAACAATAGAAAGTGGAACATGAAGATAGGGTATATATATACAATGGAACACTATATAGCTGAAAGGAATGGTGAAATCATGCAATTCATTGCAACATGAATGGGACTGGAAGGGAATTTGTTAAATAAAGTAAGCAAGAAGAAAAGGGACAAACACAGGATGATAACATTTAGCAGTATGTGGTATTTAAAATACCTGGATGAGGAAATGCAATGGTTTAAAGGTTGGTGAGCCTAGATCACCCTTGGCCCCAGAGTATAGGGAGGAGAAAGAAAAAAATCAAGTGGTGGGGGTGGGTGAGGAGGCTGTCAAGGGGGTTCAAGTATATAGGTGGTGTTAAGGAATGATAAAGCCAAATATGCAAACCAGAGTCAACAATACTGAAATAATAAAACTAAACTTTAGTAACCAAATTTTAAAAAAGGTGCCTGTGAAGATGGCAGGCTGGGGATGGGGTCAGTGTGTAGGAGAGGGAACCTGGAAACACTGGTAGAAGGAAATTGACAGTGGGAGATTGGTGCTGGAACACTGTCCAAACCCAACCAAGAGTAACTTTGTAAAGCATGGTGCTTTAATAAAATAATTCTTTTCTTAAAGTGAGCACAACCCAGGAAGCAGACAGAAGGTGACTTCAGATCCATTTTAAAGAAGCACTATTGGAAAGCACTTATTTTTATGAAGGAGTATCGAAACCTTACCCAATAATGTGAACTCTAAATGGAGGAGACATGTCCTGATATTTCATGCCAATCACCAAAGACTGGATAGTATATGATTATCATTTCTAGTTCAACAATTCATTATGTAGCATGAAAACAGTAAATTACCCATGTATATTCAATATTGTTTAGTTCTCAGTTCTAGGGATAAAATATAGTTCTAATTTCATATATTTCTGCAATTAAAGAACCACTAAAAGCAACTGAAAAAATAAATAATGACATATTCTAAGTCCTCTATTCCAGAGGTCCTGCTGGATGCCTTCAGAAAAAGGCATTTTTCTTTTGCATCTGGTCTAAGACTTAGAAAATCCAACAGTCTCCATCTGCTTTGGTTGTCTAAGCCTATAAAACGGAAACATAAAACATTTGAGCTTTTCTATGATAGCAATTATCATGATAATATAATGGCCATAGCTCATGAAAATACTATTCTCCAACACAAAATACTCAAGATACCAACCAACTAGTGATCTTTCACCATGAACCAAAAAGATGATAAGATTCTTGAACATGCAACCTCAGTTAATTTTACAAATTCAGGCAAATTTTCACAAATATTTCAAAATTCTAGTACCCTCCCAGAGAACCCAGGTTATATCACTGCTTTCATCTCTCCTTTTATCACTTCCTTTCCTTTCTCTCATTTTTCTCCCTTCCTCCATTTCCCTCTTCTAGGCCTCAATCCCAGACTCCCTAACTTTACTGCTCTCCACCCACTACTTTCCTCCCCCTTATTTTCTTCTTTCTGCCCCCTCCCCTACCGCTGTGTCCCCCCCACACAAGCCTTACTGTGTCTACCTCCTCCCCTGTTTCTCATATCTGCATGTCCCTTGTTCTAAAAATGTATACACCAAATAAACTATTGTCAAAAAAGTACTGAAAGCATATCGCTGCTTTCCATGTTAAGAGACCCATCCCAAAATAAACGACAAAGAATTATTTCTTTCATAATCAAATAATTATTTGTAACTGTAAGGAATAGTTACCCTGTAGCATTATATAAGTCTGCAAGCTGATACAGGATATCAATTTCCAGTGGGGTGACTTGTCCATAGCGGATGGCACTCTGGGCAAATTCCTCTATAAAAGAGAAAATATTTTAAGATTTTAAGAGATTTTTATTCTCCAACATCTTATATCTCAGCCGACTCTAATTTTAAAACTAAAGGCATTTCAATATTCTTAATCTAAATACCTAATATAAAAATAACTGAACTTACGAACACTGGCAAAAGATAAAATGGTAAGATGATGAAACATCAAAGAAAAAAGATAAAGAAAAACTAACTTCAAAGATGAAACAATCTCTTTAGGATCCTCTCCTGTTTATTTACTTTGGTCTCCAGTGTTACAAGATAAAATAACTGGTTGCTCGACGGCCACCTAAAGGAGTAGGCGTGCCCATCTTTTTTGTGGAACTCCTTTTCTTAGTACAAACACCGAGCCACTGACCTGTTTGACAGACTGGGCCAAAGTTCTTTTCAAAACTGTCAAAGCCACTTTTCTATTCCTGACCTCAGCATTCCATTAAATCCACCTGGATTTTTGAGGCCAATCTTCCCAAGTGAAATATACAGAGATATGGTAGCATAATTTCTAGAGTTGTTTCAAAATTGCACATTTAGCTCAACCTCATCCATTTAAGCAAAAATGCTGAGATTCATATATACATATATTTATGTAGCTACATCTTACCCTTTGTGACTTCCACATCTTTCCTTGTGCCAGCTAGTGTGCTATATATCTTACGAACAAGCTCCATGTTATTCAACAAAGAGTTAAATGCATTGAAGTAGGAGAAGCTAACCTGGTGTGATATACTTCCTCCAGCTGCCTAGGAAACGACAACACAAAAAGTTTGAGAACAAAACCACAAGGCACGTTTATGAACACTGCACAGTTTTCAAAGAAGATCTAAGGAATCTTTAGTGTTAAAATGTTTAGGCCCCAGTCCATAAACACAAGGAAAATAGGGTACTAAAATGCTCAGTGCATCTGATGCCCTCAGGGAAGTCTACGCAATTTAGGTTTTAAGGAAGAAAGCAACATCTGGAAGTTGGACTTCACGGTTCATCTACCTATAGGGTCAGAAACAACAAATATAATTAACATAGATCAAAAATAATGGTTAGTTAAACAGGATTTGCAAGACCCTCAATTACAAAACTCCTGCTGGTCCTGGATAAGCCAAACATCAATGTATAATAAAAAGTGCATTTTCAAAACCTGCTTTTTTTCATCCTACACATACACAGAAACCAGTAGTCTCCCTAAATTTTAGGACTATTTCACAACATTAGCTTTCTTAATCTGTAGGGGCTGTTTAGGTCAATGTTACACTGTTACCACATTATTTACATCTATGCTGGTCTTTAAATTTGTATCAAAAAAAGTTCTATCTACCAAATACTTCAAAACTCTAAAAAGAAAATGTAGAAAGAATTTATTTACCATAAATCTGTCTTTAAATGGATCAGCACAAAAAGGGCTCTTTCCTACCGGGGAAGGGATGGGAGTTAGGTGGCCTCTAACACCTCTGCAGTGAGGAGCTCATTTCTCCTCTTGCCCGTCACTTGAACTTAAACTCAGAAACAGTTTTCACAGTTTCAAACAGTCAAATTTTCAAGTCAGGACTCAGAGGAATATATATGATTAGACATTTTATATTAAAAATACAAAGAAATGCCTATGGTTTATGTTTATCAGTGTAAAAATTATTTATTTATTGGTTTCGGGGCCACACCTGTCTGTACTCAGAGCTTACTCCTGGCTGCAGCATGGTTAAGGATCACTCCTGGCAGTGCTCAGGGAACTACATGGGGTGCCAGGGATAGAATCCATTTAATACATGCAAGGCCAGCGCCTTACCCACTAAACTATCTCTCTCCAACCCACCAGTGTAACCACCATAATCATAAAAGTTTATTATTAATAGAGTTGCCACCCAAGAACCCATGGCCTCCCACACTGATGGATCTGAGTACTGAATCAGATTGGCCACGCATCACTAGAAGTAGTCCAGGACCCCTGAGTAGTGCTTAGAGATCCCCCCACCCCCAATAAAACAATGGTGTTGTTAATGATGGGCAAATGTACCCACCCCTCAAATACATGATTTAACCCAAATACTGAAGGTATTTGTTATTACCCCGAAGCTGGATAACAGTAATCAAAAAGTAGGGTTCAAACTATTTAATAATTCCTCTCAGGACTGAAATGGCACTTGGTAAATTGAGGCTATGATAGGTCTGCCTGACCCAGTTGGAAAAAATTACATGATCTCCTTACTCCAGGGCACTGAGCAAATCCTCTTTAGAATTTTCTTTCCTTATTTCTACCTTTCTTTTTCCTCCCTTCTTTCATTATTTTGCTGGGGTCTGATGTGAGGGTAGAAAAGTGGGAGATGGGTGGCAAGGAGGTGAACTGTGTAGGAGAAAGTGACATGCTCCATGTTCAAATTCAGAGAAGAAAAAGACCAGAGGTTGATCTTTCTACCCCCGTCTAAATCAGGGATAATGATCTTCAGCTGAAACAACAAAAGCATTCATTGGCTTCCCTCCATTTAAAACAAGCAGCGATCCAAAACTTATACATAAGTACAACACATAAACAAGAAAACTGGTAAGTGAGGAAAGTTTCTCCATCCTGTGTGAGGAAGTGCATGACATCAGTTTGCCATTGGTCCAAATGATTACTTTATAAAGATCAGCAGCTTGACAGCATACCCAAAAGTGTCCAGTTGGTGCAGACTGAATGCACAGGAGAAGGGGCAGAGAGGAGTGAGCCAGGGAGGCTGATGCCCACATCGTCCCTCCACACTTTCTAGCATAGCTGTGGCTATCTAAGTGGGGTAGAGGTCACTGAGGTAGAGGCCCTCTAGCAAACGCCACTTTCTGTGCAGGTAAAAAGGAAGGAGCAATCCTTACAGCAAGACTTTGCAACCTGGCTTGCTCTTTGAGCCTGTGTTCTCCTTCGAACACATCTCTCACTTGCTTGTCTCGTTTCTTTGCTTGACTCTTTCTACTGTGGAGAAGCCTATGTTGTCTCTCTCATACATGCACTTCTCCCTCTCTTTTCCTTCACATCTTTCTAAATAAGTCTCAATAAAACCGATCTTGCTTCATTATAATGCTGAGAGAGAGAGAGAGAGAGAGAGAGAGAAAGAGAGAGAGAGAGAGAGAGAGAGAGAGAACAAAAGTGCTTTCCATAGAGGCAGACTCTGGGTGGGGAGTGAAAGGAGAGAAACTGGGGATATTGGTGTGGGAAATTACACTGGTGTTGGAATATTGTATAACTGAAACCCAATCATGAAAATTTTGTAACTGTGTATTTCACAGTGATTTAATACTAATACTAATACTAATAATAATTTAATTTTTAAAATAATAATTTAATTTTTTTAAAAAAACTACCTTACCTCACTAAAAAAGAGACATACACACACACACACACACACACTTATTTATTTATTTATTTTTGAAGCTGGATAGAGCGGAAAGACAGTAGTACCCGGAAGAGTCACTGCCCACTAAAGAAGTCAGTACACCCTTGTCTATAAACACCTTCATTCTTTTAATGGGACTCTAAATGGAAATAAATTGGAAAATGTGGGAGCAAGATGGTGGCACGGATAGTGGCACTGAACAAAACTACAATGGGAGGAAGGAGTTACGATTACCCCACATCCCTGACACACACCATTTTACTTTCTACCAACAAAGCATAAAGTTAGAACAGTTGAAGGTCATGTGGATGCAGGGAAGCAAGTCAGGATTCAACGGTTCAAAAGGTTTAAGGAAACAGCACGTTGAATTATTTGCATTTTTACTTACTGAAACTAAGTTCTCTTCCACAAAAGGAGTAAGCATGTGAGACCGAATAGTAACCATGATGTCACTGAAGTCCAGACCAGAAATCATGCCACTCTTGCTTTTGTCTTTCAGTGCAAAGGCTTGTCTTGCATGTTCCAGTTGTAGCTCCTGGAGGGGAGAGCCAGACGCAGGCAGCCGTTTGGTGAAAGCACATCCCAAAAGTATGTTGTGGAAAGGATAGTCACTTTTCTCCTGAGTGTACTTAGAGACATAAACACTTGTATGCCTCTGAATTTACAATAATTAAAATTTCTTTTAAAAAACATGTTTTCTGAAACTGTGCCACCTATTACTTCCCAGGAAGAAAGAATCACAGCATGGCAAGAAGAAAAAGCAGAAGGAGAAAATCATCCTATCTTACTTGAAAAATTTTCATCATTGGAAACAGCAGGTTTTTGGTGTTTTTTATCATTCTTTAAAGTATTGATTTATTCTCTCCCAGTCATTCAAGAATATAAAACTTAAAGTTTTTGATTCATTTTAAGTTAAAAACATTAAATGTCAAAGCCTGTCTCTCTGTTTCTCAATTAGAGATCATTTTTCAAATTTTTTTTTTAAAAAAATGACCCAGTGAGAAAGTCTACTGAATACTGGAAGGACAATATTTAGCAATGTTACATGAAATGATGAAATAACTGGTGTTCCGCTCTCTCTCTCTCTGCCTGGCTTGGGCACAATTACTCATAGACTATAAACATTCGGAATATCTTTGAACTTCTGAACTATTGAGAAACCAAATTTTTTAATAAATCATAAAAAAAAAACACAAAGTACTGGCAAGATAGATTAAGGGCTGGCATGCATGCTTTGCAGGCTAGAGACCCAGGCTCCCTGTTTCCACAACCAACTGGCAGTGGCGATCCCTAAGTATCACACTTGGAGAGAGACTCCAGAACATTATCAGATGTGCCCTGAAACAAAAAACTCACAAAACCAAAAAAAAAAAAAAAAATAACAAAAACTGTCAGTAAGGGCTGATAGTACAGTGGGTAGGGCGTTTGCCTTGCAAGCAGCCGACCCGGATTCGATTCCCAGCATCCCATATGGTCCCCTGAGCACTGCCAGGAGTAATTCCTGAGTGCAAAGCCAGGAGTAACCCTCTGTGCATCGCTGGGTATAACCCAAAAAGCCAAAATAAATAAATAAAAATAAACATTTTTCTTAAAAAAGAGTGTCAGTAAAACGAGCAGTACTAAACAAAATTCAAAATAAGAGCAGTTCTGTCAGGGGGCCTGAATGATAGTACAGCAGGTAGGGCATTTTCCCTGCACATAACCAACCTGGGCTAGAGCCCTGGAACCACATATCGCCCCCTGACCCCCACCAGGAGTGATCCCTGAGCACAGAGCCAGGAATAAGCCCTGAGCATCACCAGGTGTGGCTCAAAAGCAAACAAGCAAAGAAAAAAAAAAAAAAGAGCAGTTCTGCCTTGGAGACCTACAGCATAATCAAATCAACCTGTTATCACAATGTAAGAACGTAACAATACCATCAGCTGTGATTTCACACTATCTACAGCTCTGGAAATAATATCCGTACAAACTATATTAATATTGTAACTATTAATAGGTAAGAATATATTATATTTTTATTATCACTTATCAATGTTACTTTCTCTTATTTTTGTGTATGGTACCAAGGATTGAACCCAAAGCCTCACACCTGTCAGGCATTCATTCTACCGCTGAATCTCATTCTCATACTGAAAATATTTTAAATAATTTTAATATAAGTCTCACCATTTATTAATTTTAAATTCTTAAAGACTTTGTGGTAGCTCAATGACAATATATTTTTTTTAATTTTGGGCGACACCCAGCAGTGTAAAGCTTAATCCCAGTTCTGTGTTCAAGAATCACTCTTGGCAGGCCTCAGTAGACCATAGGAGATGCAGAGAATTAAACCCAGACCAGCCACATGTAAGACAAGCACTTTACCCTTGTACTTTTTCTGTCTCCCCACTCCCTGGCCTAATGGCAATTTAATTTTTTTTTCTTTTTGGGTCACACCTGGCGATGCACAGGGGTTACTCCTGGCGGTGCTCAGGGGACCATATGGGATGCTAGGAATCGAACCTAGGTCAGCCGTGTGCAAGGCAAACGCCCCACCCGCTGTGCTATCACTCCAGCCCCCTAATAGCAATTTAAAGAATATTAAAATTGTTTTAGTATGAGTTTGTCTTCTAAAATTCATTGATGTACTGTCCACTGTCCTCCCATTGTTCATCGATTTTGCTCGAGCGGGCCCAGTAACATCTCCATTTTGAGACTTCTTGTTACTGTGTTTGGCATATCGAATACATCACAGGTAGCTTGCCAGGCTTTGCTGTGCAGGCGAGATACCCTTGGTAGCTTGCCGGGTTCTCCGAGAGGAGCGGAGGAATCGAACACGGCTCGGCCGGGCTGGCTGAGCACAAGGCAAAACGCCCTACTACACGCCCTGTGCTATCGCTCCAGCCTAATTGATATACATATTTCACAATTTTCTTTGTATAATATCAACTAATAAATCAAGTCCATTTTTAGAATCATATAACTCCCAAAATGGAATCAGGAGGAAAGAGAAAACCTGAGCAGTCCAGTAAGTGGTAAGGAAACTGAACAATAAAACAAAAATACCAAAAATAAAAAGCCCAGTTCCAGAAAACATGAAGGCAGTGCATTCCTAACTTCAATAACTTGAAATAGGTACTGCAATTTGTATTGATTAAACCACATTCATATGAACCAGCAGTGGCAGATGTAGGCGTCAATGTGTTAAAGTAAATTACAAAGCTACAGTAATCAGAACTGTGTGCTACTAGAGTAAAATCAGTCTCTCACACCAATGGAATAGAATTGAGTGCAGAAGTAAACCTCGGATCTATGGGCAGCTAATTTATTTTAAAAAGCTAAGTATTTTTTCTTTTAATAGATAATTTTCTTATTTCATTTCATAAACATTTAATACCTTCTTCTTAATACTATTAACAAAAATTCAGAGCTGGGCTTGGGAGAAGGTGTAGGAATGGGAAATTAAGAAAGGGATGAAAAGTCACAAGAAATTGCTATTTCTTATAATAAATAATTTAATTAAACTAAAGGAGAATGAGGGGGATGAATGGCATATATTTTTACAGTTATGAAAATTAAGCTCACCTGGAGAAACTGTGTGAATTCCGTGTAGTTAAGGTGCTTCTTTCGATTATGCCCAAAATGTAGTCGGATAAATTCACAGTCCCAGTTAAAAGGGATATGATGATGAATAATAGTCTGTCCAAAAATCTCTTTGACATTTTCTTAAAAGGGAAAAATAAATAAATAAATTATGTCTGAAATAAGTAGTATATTCCACTGCAATGTTCCTACAGAAAAAAATTAAGAGAAATTTTAAAAGTCAATATTATCTGCTTCTATTAAGATTAACTGGAAATTTTTTTTTGTGCCCACAGACCCATGCACAGGAACACAATTGATACAAAATATAATTTTACATTTAAGATTGTGTACCATTACATATAAGGCCATGAGATTCTTAATTTCTCTTTATTTAATTTTAATTAGAAAGTGATTTCTATCTTATACTATAAATGGCTGCTATTTTGCATTCCAGTATAAAATCAATAGTGTTTTCCCGGTTCCTCAAGGAGTCGAATTAAGCCCTTTATCAGAAGCATGAATGCCTAAATTACAGTATAATGCAATATTTGTCATACTAAGTATGGTTTGATTGAGGCTTGATTATTACATTCACACTAGCCTGAATATGTCTATTGAAGATAGGTATAAGAAATACTACCAAAAGCATATCATTAGCTCAGCAGCAAGCACCTTATTAAAAGCTTCTGATATTGTCAAAAATATGGTCTTGACACAAAGCTTCAAAATCCCCATTAAAAAACATGATTATTAGTTTCAACTATTAAAATATTTTAAGATAAGTGAAATTAGTGATTTACTTTTAAATAAAGGACTAAACACAGTACACTAACTTTTAGTAGGAACCAGTCACACAGTGCAATACACAACCAAAATCCTCTGACAGTTTGTCTTCATGCACTAAGGTGTCATTCACCACCTTACACAGTTGTACACTTTACTAAAAAAGTCAATTCACAAATGACTGGTACTTTAACAAGCATAGACTGGATAGACTAATTTAGAAGCTCATGCCAAAAAAAAAAAATCATTAAGAAAGTTAAGAAAGCAGGAAGCCTGTCTTAAGAACAAAATTATTTTCAAATTTAAGCCAATTATATTAGTGAAAGTGTTTTGACATCAACTAGTTATGAATTATACTAGAGAATTAGCAAACACAAGTTTAATGTTTTCTAATATCCTCCAACTATGGTATTTTCTCTAATTTCAACAAATTCTTTGAAGATATTGATCTCATGTTTTAAATGGCTCAATGGATTCCCTTTAGTTTTATATATACATGTATATATTTATTTTTCTTTCTAAAGGTGTTGCTAATGAAGGAGAGGGGGCTGAGGTGGAGGAAAATCTGGAAATCCTATTAGTCTGGACTCACTCTAATAGCCCTGAAAATAGGTCACAATAATCAAGTAAGTAGGAAGAAGGCATTGGATGTCACTGGGGAGATGGGATTCTCTTTTCTTGCAAATGGAATGTAACACTTAATTTATGCCCTATGCAGCAACAGCATTTCAAAGTTTTCAAATCATGTCAAATTATTTTCACCTACCATAAACACAGGTAGGGTGTTTGTCTTAGAGGTGGCTGATCAGGGTTTGATCCCCAGCACCCCATAGTGTCCCCCATCACGAGTGATCTCTGAGCAGCAGAGCCCTGAACACTGTCAGGTGTGGCCCACAAACCAAAAATAAATAAATGAATAAATTTTTAAAATATGGGTTTGGTTTCTAAAAACAAGAATCAACTCAGTAGCAATTCATGGAAGCCTGGCTTCTCACTCACACAAAACATACCTTTAAATCTATACAAAATCTGGGTCCAGAGAGATATAGTACAGCAGGTAAGGCATTTACCTTGCATGTACCAAACCAGGCTCAACCCCTAGCATCCCATATGGTCCCCCAGCCACCGAGAGAAATTCCTGAGCACAGAGTCAGAAGTAACTCTTGGGCATCACTAGGTGTGACCCCAAAATAAAAACAAACCAAAAAATCTATACAAAATCCAAGTTTATAAAATACGTTAACATTTATAATACAATTAAAATTTTAAGAATTGCAAAAATGTCAGAGCTAAAAGCAATATGGAAGATCTGCAAAGATCTTTTAGGACCCTTCAAATTTAACTAATTAGATTTTTCTATTCCCAAATTAATTGATTTCTGATTTTTAAAGGTCTAACAAAGTTTTAAGCTTAGGAAACATGAATAAATTAATAGGAAATGAAACAGGGTGGCTTAAATTACTACATATATTTAAGTAATACTACAATTACTAAAGGAAACAAATTATTTCATACTAACCTTTAATTTAAAAGTCACAACTTCCCAAACTCAACTGCTTAGTAAGAAATGTACATATTGCTAAATATATGCTTTATATAATGGTGCAATAATATAATTCCCATTATATGATGAGAAAAATTAGTTTATAAAAACTCTATCAAAGTCATAAAACTCAGACTTTCAAACTATGTTTTCTATACCACAAAACAGATGTTTACAACTAAAATTACAATTTTGATCTTTAAAATAGCTGTAAAACAAAAACTTTATAATCTAATTTTATAAGCTTTTTAACAACCTGAGTAAAATCTTAGACTATCTTTGAAACAATTAAGATAATGGTATAAATTACTCATACTCATCTCCTCAAAATATTGAAGTGTCATTGTCTCAGAGTATTTATTTGGACATTTCTGACATCTCCTAAAGTGGTCATACTACAGCTTTGACTACAGTTTTATTATGACTATTATTACTACTCTCAGACACTTCATAATTTCAGCATGTCACAGGCTACAACTAGTTACACCAAGACTGACAAACTTTCAAAACTTCTCTGGCATCTCTTGATCCACTTCCCTTCAGTTATTATTTCCACTACAAACTGTCTGAGGCTAATTCAGGAAGTTTGCAGAAACAATTAGTATAGCTATTGTTTTAAAATCTAATTCAAAATGTCTACTTTTACCAATATGTGTTTAGCCAAGCAAAAAAAATAAATACAAAATTTCCAGAACTTGGAGAGCTTATATTTGTGTGAGGAAAATGCTCATGTTCTTATTTTATCCGGTTTTATAAGGTTTGGCATGAAATGAGAGGGTACACCAATAATCTCACCTATGCCCCAAACTCCAAAATTGAAACGGCATAGAGTTTTCCCCTCAGAGAGAATCCCGTCTTTCCAGTGGCAAACCAGGGTATTTAGTTCTAACCAGCACTCCTGAGAGCGCCGTTTCAGTAGTTATAGCTCTGAGCTGGATTTGAAAGGGAGACTAGAGTCACATCTCACTGACCACAAATTTGATCTAGTGTTTTATACTAGGCAGGTAACCCTAAGGGAACTAGGAATCCATTTGTTTTCTGACATATAGAAAACAATACACAACTTTTTTTAACTTCCTGCAAAGCATGGGCTTATAAAAGAGATGGTTTATGATTCCTTTGACAAGGGAATTGGGACCAGATACAAAAGTAGCCTATCATTATCTTCTCTTTGCTCAAAGGAGAAGAGCACAATGATTTGTGAGGAGAGCAGGTAATGGTGGTAACTGTGATTAAGTAAAAATGTTTACAGATGTATTACATTAGTCAGTTTAGCTGTATCAGTCACTTATGATGATTGGACTAGATGAAATACACATTGAAGCATATAAATTATGTATATATGTCTTAACAGAGATTCTCATTTCCCCAGAGACCCACACTGTGTCTCCCCCTCTCATCCACCCACATCCCTCCCCTGGTCCTTATGGGAGCTTCCTACTGGTCTTGTTCACCTTTCTGCAGTACAAAATTACCTCTGACCGGGGCTGGCACTCTTCTCCAAGACTGCCGCCATGCCTGTTCCATGAATGAGCCTGGAAGGAGCTGCTGTACCAACGGTGTGGCCAGAGAACTCCTCCTGTAGGTATACAAGCCATCAGCCCTGTGACACAGCCCACCTACCATCAGCCCAACGACATCCTGATTCCAAGGATTTCAGCCCAGCAGGAGCCACTGCTTCCAACTTACAGGCTGGAGACCAAACATTTTTTTATTGTCAGGGGGGAAAAAAGTGCTCAATAGCTGATTTTCACCTGGATGGTTCTTAAAGTGAAGTCAGAGAAGCTTTTAGAAGAACTCCCACCACAAATAACGCGTATCCTTGAGTATAACTGAACAAAAACAATAGCAAGACTTGTGGAAGTAGAATTTTTCAATGAAGGAAAACTTGGGGGGAGGAGGGAGAAGAGGAACAACTAGGAGACCAAAAAGGAAAACAAAAAACAAAGGACAACAACAAAAAGATCAACAACAGGAACTTGTAGAAGAAGTCCCAACCAACATGGCATGTTGACTCAGTTCCGAACTTCTAGTTCTACTTTCTAGGAGAGTCTGTGGTTTCCTGAGTGACCTCCCCTGTTGTGCTGGGGGAAAGTATTTCTATGAACTCTTTACCTACCTCCAGAAGGAACTACTGCACAATCAGTCAACAGGTAGTTCTGCTGTCATATGTATGTAAATATGTATTTTTTTCAGGAAAGAGGAGTTTACATTTAAAAAGCATCTATTACTATAAAACTTAGATGCTTCAACAGTTAACAACTAAGAGGAATAATTACTAATAACATCAGACTCCTTTTTTTAAACTTCAAACTCTGAGCTACTCTACTAGCCCTGAATGTTAATATAACCTACTCTGAGATCGTCCGAAAAGGGTCTCAAAATTTCTTCCTGAATTAATTAAACACCCAATGTGAACACTTCCTATAAGATTAAACCAAGGTATTTTTTACACGTAGAAATTCATATCATTCCATGCCAGTACCTTTGTTCCCCCTGAAAGAGGGTACAATTTTCACATCTCCTGAATGTTTTTAATAGTAGTCATACTGGTTATACCTGAACAACTCCACTCCATTCTTCTCTTAAAGGGAAAAGGGTTTGATTTAGAGGCACAAATGAAATAGACTTGTGTATTCCTGAACATATTGAAGCTGGACATACTGATGGTCAAACAGCACAAAATCAGGAGCAGGAAAGACATGCCCTTGGAAAAGCTGATATTGAATTGTTCTCATTCCTACGCAAATACTTTGGAATACAATGTTGATGCAATTTTAACAGAAAACTTAGAATGCATACATATTTTGTATTCCCTTATTAGTCAATAGGTAAGAGTTTTTGGTGGGTTCTTAGAATAACTACATCTCTGTCAAAGAAACAGGCCTTTTTCTTTATTAAAGTTGGGACAGATGCATTGCAGTTACTGAAAACACAGTGTAGTATAAAACTGTAATAGCTATCCTCACCCCAATTCTGTGGAATGGAACATCCAGTACACTACTGGGTAATAGTGAGACTAAGGCAAGTTAAAGCTGCATCTAACACACACCAGTCATGCAATGGTCTTTACAAGGCTCAAGTCACCAGGTAGTAATAGATATACAAGCCACCAAATAATTACCATAGCATGCATTAGAAGTTTTATTAAAGGAATAAATGATCAAAAAGAAAACAATGATCTATAGGTTTTTTTCTTCACTCTTCTGAAATTTCCAAAACCCTCTCCTATACTTTCACATTCTGTGTCAGATTACCCAGGTATCAGTGTGAAGCATCTCCCCCAGACCAGATTCATCTCTAACAATTAAAACAAAACAAAAATCTCCAGCACTCTGGAAAATGTTACTCAATATTGTTATTTATAGAAAACTTTGCAGATATACACAACTTAAGTATATGAGCTGATGCAAATAAAACATCTCTTTAAAAGCATAGATGAGAACAGTATGTACAAGTACAGATAACATCATCATCATAATCCACGAGAGACAGAAATGATCTAACAGTACTTCCCTACCCCATTGAGCCTTACATCCAATACACTTTCCCACCTTCCTCTTAGAATATAGAAAAGAGAAAACTATACTTAAATAAGCTGCAAACTAGAAAACATAGGCCGTTTGGTGAGAATGATTTAGAATTAGGATGGTCCTAAAATTCCCTTTTATCTAAACATGTGTCTATAAACATACATACAGTTCTTTCCATTAAGTAAATACAGATATAAAAACTGACCTTTACCATAGATCCAAAATCCTATAAAAATAAACTCCAAGTTTATTATTTCCAAATGCTGAAATTCTATAGCCTTGAATACAGTCTGAACTGAGAGGGCCTCAGAAATTATATTAAGAGGCGTCTGCTAGCTTGGAAGAGTTTCCTTTTAAGAATATGCAATTAAATGTTTTATTTTTCATTACGAGTACTTTCATTTAGTTTTGAATATTTAAAATAGGATGTCAACCAGAGAGAGAGGACAGAAAGGGAAAAAAATGGCCTTAGAAAAGCCCCAAGGTACCATAAAAGAACTACCTAGTTGACCAGGGTAACCCAGAACAATGTCAAAAGTGGACTGAATTTCTGTTATTTCACAAGAATCTCCCGAACTCTAGATTGTGAAGTAGTAAAGTAAGAACTGAATTCTAGAGGCTTTATATGTTCTTATAGACACAAAAAAATTTTTTAAAATAATTTCTTTTTGCTTCGATATGCCAAAACCAGTAACAACAAGTCTCATAATGGAAACGTTACTGGTGCCCACTCGAGCAACTCGATGAACAATGGGAGGACAGTGCTACAGTGCTTCTAATCCCAATTATATTTTCTTGAAATCCTAACTCAAAAATCATAGTCTGAGGGAAAAGCAAAAGATCTAGTAAGTGGTAAAGTTGGGGTCTAATAATTACATGCATTCATTTGCATGAACTCTCTATTCTTATTTTGGGTGCAAGGGGATAGTTTGAGGTCATACCTGGCAGTGCTTTGGGTGCATATACTAAAATAAAGATAAAAATTTAAAAGGTAATCAAATGGAGGCGACATAGAATCATGAGATCACAGTAGGAGAGACAAAATAACATGTTGGTTTTAGAAAATATAATTCTCAAATAACGAGTATATGATAGAAGCACAAGTTATACTGTCACTAACTTCAGATATTTATATCAAGTTATCTCCCGAATGCTTCTATATATTTTGGTATGTGATGTGTGTGATACCTACTAGAAACAGAAAATGTAGCATTATCAGGGTTGATGATGGATAACAGAGGTTATAATATTTAAAATTCAGAACCTAGTCATTTCTGAAGAAAGTCAATGTACTATAGGAGGCATAATAGCCAGACCTTGCTCCAAAGTAGGAAGAATGCCAGGATAAACACAGAGACCTAAAGCACTCCACGTAGGTATTTATTTGAGAAGGGCTTATCATGTAAGAGACAACGGGGTCAGTGGGCAGAAGAAAAGCGCTAATCAGTAACAATTTAGGAAATGGGCCAACAAAAATCACAGGGAAGCTACCAGTGAGCCTTCTAAGTATCTTGTATTTTCTTACTATTTTTCCCATACCAGTGAATCTTCTTCCCTTGAATTTAACTAGAGGGTGGTTGTTCTATAACAAGTATTGCAGTGAATAAATATTAGCACTGTGGCTCAAGGAAAGCTTGATTTTAAAGAATTCTCTCCCATACATGGATGGCAAATCCATATGATACAAGGGCATCAAGTTTAGCTCTACAAGAAAAAAAAGTAGGAATTGACTTTTTCTTATAATAATGTGAATATACTTAATGTTACTGAACTGTACATTTAAAGATAGTTAAGATGGCAAGTTTTATTTCTATGTATTGCTCTTACACAATAAAAAAAAATCAAGTATTTTTTTAAATGGGGAGAAGGAATCAGCACTTGAAAAACACAGCACTGCTTTTATTGAAAAATCTACTGCAGGAAAATTAGCCGACACTTTAGCAAAACACAAGTTCATTTCTAAAAATAAGCATCCTAGTTTACAATCATGAGACATCAACAAGTGTGGCAGATTATGTGACCACCAAAAAATTTCAGTATATTTCTGTATCCAACTCAAAGACCAATTTTTAATTCTGGTTGCAATTTATAGGTCAAAGATCTAATCTGAGGGTTCAGAAAACTAACTACTCTTGCCTTCACGAGATCCTTTTGTTCTGCTCTCAGTATTCAAAGTGACTTGGTAGCAATGCTCCATGGATGCTGAAGAGAAGTTCTGACCTCTCTACCCCAAAATCCCTTAAAGAATGAGATGATTACTCCATGTTGTTCATGGCCTTTTCATAAAGAATTTTATCCAGACTGGCCCAGAACAAGAAAATTTTACACCACCTCATTCAGGAATGTGAAAGTATCAGTGGTTCAATGAGCTAAAGCAACAGCAATCCTATATCTCTTTATTTTTGGTAATAATCTGGTAATTTGGTAATGCTCTGAAGAAGATAAAACTATCTGCATAAATTTCATTTAGAAAAGTAAAACTTCACTGATTGACTAGGACCTAACATATTCCATTACCAGAATAAGTACTTACAAACTAAACCAACCTCACTAACTTCACTTATCACTTAAAATCTTTTTTTTTCCTTACCAAATGTCACCTCTCCATTTCCACTCTTGTCAAACAATTGAAAAGCCACTATGAACATGGAATCTGGAGCACATAAAACAGATTCAAATGCCAAAAACTCTTGATAGGAGATCAACCTGGAATAAAATATGATATGTGATTGGTTAGAAAAAGGAAAACATCAGGCGTTTACCCTGCCTTTAATGTATTATTGCAGCTCAAAATAAATAAACAATTGAGAAAGAAAAGTTTCTCTTGAAGGCATATTTCAAATAATAAAGAAAAATATGATAGAACGAGAATATTGCTCTTTTGTAGGATCATAACGACCAATAGCCTTACGCAAAAATCCCAAAAGCAGATGAACACCCAAAATAATTAAACTTGAATCTGATCAAGTCTGTGGATTATAGCTTCTCAACTCTAATATTGTCACTGTCACTGTCCTCCCATTGTTCATCAATTTGCTTGAGCGAGCCCAGTAATGTCTCCATCATGAGACTTGTTGCTACTGTGTTTGGCATATCGAATATATCACAAGTAGCATGCCAGGCTCTGCCGTGCGGGCGAGATACTCTCGGTAGCTTGCCGGGCTCTCCGAGAGGGGCGGAGGAATCGAACCCATCTCAGCCGGGCTGGGTGTGCGCAAGGCAAACGCCCTACCCGCTGTGCTATCACTCCAGCCCTAAACTCTAGTACTATTAATATTTAACTCCATAAAATTATTTGTTGTGGGGCTGGACAATAGCACAGCAGGTGGGGCGTTTGCCTTGCACGCGGCCAACCCGGGTTTGATCCCAGCATCCCATATGGTCCCCTGAGCACCGCCAGGAGTGATTCCTGAGTGAAGAGCCAGGAGTAACCCTGAGCATCACTGGGTGTGACCCAAAAAGCTAAAAAACAAAAAATTATTTGTTGTAGGGGCTCCTGTGCATTGCATGGCAGTTAGCAGCATCCCTTGGCCTCTTCCTATTAAATACCAGTATCATTCACCACATAGAGAAGCACGGCTCTAAATCTAACAAAGAACCAGAGAGAGAGTACAGCGGGGTTCAATCCCCAATACTACCTATAATCAATCCCTCGAGCCCCACCAGGATTGATTCCTAAGCACAGAGACAGGAGTATGCGCTGAGCACCTCCAGGAGCGGCCCCAAAACAAAACAATCTAGTCAAATAGGACTATATTTACAGAGAATATAAAGGATGAATGGTGAAATCTTGGTAGTGAATCCGCAACAGAGCTCACGAAGGATCCTGATGTATTGAGTTTGTATGCCCTGATTGCCTAGGGCTTCCATGACTGCTTCCGTCTCAACAGAATCAAAGGCCTTCTTTAAATCAATGAACGTTAGACAGAGCGGCATCTTGAACTCCCGAGATACCTCAATGAGCTTGGTATCATCCATATCAAGAGAGGGGTTCGGCAGGGTGATACCATTTCACCAAAACTCTTCAGTGCCACCCTCGAGAACATCATGCGACGACTGGAATGGGAAAACATGGGAGTGAAGATAGATGGTCGGCAACTACACCACCTCCGCTTTGCTGATGACATCGTTCTAATAACACCAAACATCAGCCAAGCGGCACAAATGCTGAACGACTTTGACCGTGAATGTGGAAAGGTAGGACTACAGCTGAATCTTACGAAGACAATGTTTATGAGAAACACCCTTGTTCCTGACGCTCCATTCGCTTCAACGGAACCACCATCTCCGAATGCAACAGTTATATATACCTAGGTCGAGAAATCAACATGATGAATGACCTGGCACCTGAGTTACGCAGGAGGAAGAGAGCGGCTTGGAATGCCTTCAAGAGCATTGAAGAAATAACTAAAAGGACAAAGAACCTCCAGCTACGAGCACATCTCTTTGATTCCACTATTCTTCCTGCATTAACATATGCCTCAGAGACCTGGACCCTACGAGAACAGGATGAGAACGCTATTCGGGTCTTTCAAAGAGGAATCGAAAGAACTATGCTTGGAATATCACAATTCACTCAAATGAGAGATAGAATCCGGAGTTCTGATCTTCGTCAACGCTCAAGAATCAGGGACGCTGTCTCATTTGCCAAGACATCAAAAATCAGATGGGCTGGACACGTAATGAGGTTTACAGACAACCGCTGGACTAGAGCCATTACTGATTGGATTCCACGGGACATCAAAAGATCACGTGGACGCCCACCTATAAGATGGTCAGACTTCTTCGTCAAGACCCTAAATGATCGGTTTGAGGCTCTGCATGTTCCTAGAACGAACAGATACCATTGGGCTACGCTAGCACGCAACCGGGATGAATGGAGACGTTACTGGCACCCGCTCGAATAAATCGATGAATAATGGGGATTAAGTGATTAAGTGATTAAGTGATAAAGGATGAAATAACATGTTACATATTATCACATAAACACAATCAGCAAATATGAAGACTATAGGAAACTATAGCATGGACATTTGTAGATGTATATTGCTTCTTAAAGGCAATACAGAGGAGGACCTCATTAAAGACCTTAAGACAGACCTCCAAGCCTACTCGGATCGGGGCTGAGCATCCTCCACCCAGATCCTCTGAATTCCAGTAGGCGGGAGTCACACCCACCAACTGGCCCCCTGGCGCCATGTAATCCCATCAACGGCCAAGACTCAGAGACTATAAACCAGGTTCTGGAACCGCGCGGCCGCATTTGCGGCCGCGCAACATCTTATTATAACATCTTATTATCTTATTCCTACTTTGGACAAACTGGCAGGCTACCGAATGTAACCTGCCCACACAGCAGAATCTGGCAAACTCCCCATGGCGTACCCAATATGCCAAATACCAGTAACAATGATGGGTCTCATTCTCCTAAAGAGCCTTGAATATAGCACTTTCTTAAAAATCTCAGGGCTAGGATGAAGGAGACGTTACTGGGGCCTGCTCGAGGCAATCGACAAATAACAGGATGGTCGTGATTCGTGAAGACAAAGCAATTCATTATAATACATAGATTTGATTTGAGTTCTGATTCAAGCAAAAGAAAAAATTATAAGAAAATTAAGAAACAGGAATACTAATTTTTAAAGATCACTGTAGCACTGCACTATAGCACTGTCTTCCCATTGTTCATCAATTTGCTCGAGCTGGCCCAGTAACATCTCCATTGTGAGACTTACTGTTACTGTGTTTGGCATATCGAATACATCACGGGTAGCTTGCCAGGCTTTGCTGTGCAGGCGAGATACTCTCGGTAGCTTGCTGGGCTAACAAATAAAGAGTTCCTCCAGGAAATTCAGGAGACAGTCTTTTTTTTTTCTTTTTAAAGATCAATGTTGAAAAAAATAAATAGATGTTATTATTTTTAGGATATTTGGTGTGGCTTGGGTTTTGATAATTTTTCTTTCACTCTTAGAGGTACACAGTGAGCCATCTTTGCAAATAAGATGTCGTGGAATTTGTTGTAAGATAATCCGTGGGACCAGAGATAGCACAATGGGTAAGGCTCTTAGTTTGCAAGAGGCTAACCAGGGTTTGATCCCCCAGATCCCATATAGATCTTCATGTACTTCCAGGAGTAATTCCTGAGTGCAGAATTAAAAGAAAGCTCTGAGCATCGCTGGGTATGGTCCAAAAACAAACAAACAAAAAAAGATGAAGGAAAAGAAGAGAGGCATAAATGAAAAAATTATTACTTTTTTTTTTAATTTTTATTAGTGAAACACCATGAGGTACAGTTGTAGACTTACAAATTTTTGTGCTTGGGTTTCAGTTATACAATGATCGAATATCCATCCCTCCACCAGTGCCCATTCTCCACCACCATGGGTCCCAGTATCCCTCCCACCCCCCATCCCTCCATCCCACCCTGCCTCTGTGGCAGGGCACTCCCTTTTGTTCTTTCTCTCCTTTTGGGTGCTGTGGTTTGAAAAAGAGGCATTGAGTGGCAATCATTTTTGGTCTATAGTCTACTTTCAGCATGCTTCTCCCATCCTAGGAGGGTCCTCCCAACACCCTTTATTTGGTGCTCCCTTCTATATCTGAGCTGCCTTTTCCCCTAGAGTGTGTGGCTGGCCTCCAAGCCATGCAGTAAACCTCCTGGTATTTATCTCGGCTATTCTTGGGTGTTATTAAAATTATTGAGACCAAGAAGATAGCTTCAAGGATTGGAACACATGCTTTTTACACGTAAATGTCCTGATCCTCGATGCCACTCAGTCCTCTGAGCACCAATAGGCATAGCCCTGTTGGTCCCTAAGTGTGTCTCTGACTGTCCGCAAATCCATAGGGACTAAGAAATGTGAAATGGAGCAAGGAAAACCTCTTAAACAAGTGGTAATGGGAAAAGTGGACAGCTACATGCAAAAAATGAACTCAAACCTCTAACACCAGGCACAAAAGTCAGCTCAAAATGCATTAAACACCTCAATATCAGATCTGAATCCATAAGGTACATGAAGGAAAACACTGGTAGAACTCTTCATAACAGTTAAGATAAAGGCATCTTTAAAGATGAAACATCACTGACCAAGCAAGTGAAAGCAAAGATAAACAAATGAGACCACATTAAGCTAAGAAGCTTCTCCACCTCAAAAGAAACAGTGACCAAGACAGAGACAGCCCACAGAATGGGAAAAATTATTTATCCAATACCCATCAGATAATGGGCTAATATTCAAGGTATATAAGGCACTGGTAGAACTTTATAAGAAAAAACATGTAACCCCATCAAAAAATGGGCAAGAGAAATGAATAGAAACCTTCTCAAGAAAGAAATACAAATTGCAAAAAGGTACATGAAAAAATGCTCTACATCACTAATTACCAGGGAGATGCAAATCAAAACAACAATGAGATATCACCTTATACCACAGAGACTGGCACACACCAAAAAAGAGTAAGAACAACCTGTGCTGGCATGGATGTGGGGAAGGGACTCTAATTCATTGTTGGTAGGAATCCCAACTGGTCCAGTCTTTTTGGAAAACAACATGGTCATTTCTCAAAAAACTTAGAAATTGAGCTTTCATATGACCTAGCAATACCACTTCTGGGAATATATTCCTGGGATGCAAAAACACACGGCACAAATGACATCTGCATTGTATGTTCACTGCAGCACTGTTCCCAATACCCAAAATCTGAAAACAATCTGAGTGCCCAAAAACAGACAACTGGTTAAAGAAACTATGGTATGTCTACACCATGGAATACTACACAGCTGTTAGAAAAAAAAAAACTAAAATCATGAAATTCACTTATAAATGGGTGGACATGAAGAGTATCATACTAAGTGAAATAAGTCAGAAGGAAAAGGATAGACATAGAATGACTGCACTTACTTGTGAGATATTAAGAAAAAAATAGTATGGAAATAGCAACAATGAGAGTAGAAACAAGAATTAGGATAAATGGTCCACGGATGAAAGCTTGCCTCAAGGACTGGCAGAAAGGGCAGTAGTGATAGAGAAGGGACTATTATGACAATGATGATTAGAACGGATTGCTCTGGGTGGGAGATATGTGGTAAAAGTGGGCAAAGGACCAAACATGATGGCCCCTCAGTATCTGTATTGCAAACCATATTGCCGAGAGAGAGAGAGAGAGAGAGAGAGAGAGAGAGAGAGGAAGGCTGGGGCAGGGTGGGGGGAAGAAATGGGGTATATTGGTGGTGGGAAATGTACACTGGTGGAAAGATAAGGTGTTGGAACTTTGTAAGACTGAAACTTGATCATGAAAGCTTTGTAACTATATCATAGTGATACAATTAAAAAAATTATTAAGCATATGGATATTAAAAAAAAACAACAACCACAGGGTCTGATCAGCAGAGCATAGCAGGACCTGAGCATTAGACCAACAGGCCTGTGGTGACAGGCTGAATATTGTTGGGAGTGACCTCAGGGTCACTACTGGGAGTTCCCCCCAAATTATTAAGTGGGTAATGAGTACAGTGTCTATTTGTTTTATGTGTCTGAAATGTCAATAATTTTTTATCTGGGGTTTCTGTTCTCTTGCGTGCCATGAAATGAACCCAGGACCATATACATTTGAAACATGTTCTCTGCCACTGAGCTACAACCCCAGCCTCAATAATAAAATTATTTACGAAGAGATCTAAACAGGAAGAAAATTAAAGTTCAATAACAACCCTACTCAGGGTTGTTAAACAGTTGCAAAAACTACAATGAAACTGCCTTCAACTTCTATATACTAGCATATACTTCTTTTTTAGAAAAAAAAAATTGTTGGTTTTGGTGACATACCTTGGTGGTGTCAGGGTTTACTCTTGGCCCTCTGTTTAGCAATCACTCCTGGTAGTGTTCAGGGTAGCATATGCAGTGCCAGGGATTTGGACAGAGCTTGGCTACATGCCAGGAAAGAGCAATAGCCTCTACACGACCTCTCCAATCCATAAGCCAAATTAGAGTCCTCTTCCACAGCAAACTTGCTACAAAAATTTCATATCATACTGCTGCTATTATAAGTGACTGTGCATGTAACAAGTAACATTTTCTTTCATTCTTGAGTGATATGGTTTAGACAGCACACAAAATAGTAACTCCATCAAAAGGAATAAATCTAACTATTCTTAATATGGCTTCTAGGATCAGAGAATCTGATCTCTGCATACCTGCTCACTGCCTCCTGCTCTAGATAGAGCTCACCCACTCTCAACTCCCAGAACAATGTATGTTCCTGCCATCACTCGGCAATTCATTCTCTTTCAAATCACTTTACCATCTCCAAGGCTCTGCCTATTAATTTGCACCCACTCTACTCAGCATATTTCATCATGAGAATCATGTCAGAAACACCAGGTGACTTTGCATTCTCTTTACACACTTTCAGCAAGATACACTTACACTGCAAAATATTTATTAAAATAATTAAGCAACCCAGAGCTGCGGATATAGTTCAGCAGGAGAGCACTTGCCTTGCATGTTTATGAGGACCTGGGTTCCATCCCTGGCACATGTGTGCACGCGCACATATATACATACACACACAGAGACAAAAATGCACACTCTATAACTCATTGTTTAAAGTCTAATTTCCCACCAGAAGATTGACTTGTCACAGAGTACAGGATTGATTCAGAATAGAAACTCATGCATATTCTTGAATGAACTCAATTTAGAATACATGACTTTTTAGAAAGACAAGTTTGCCAACACAGTGTTAAGAAAATGACTACATTTTACTCTTCATTTTATGCCCTATTATGCCCCAATCATTTAAGACATACTTTACAACAAAATTACATTATTTAATACTTAAAAATTTTTGAAATACTTCAGTTACACAAGTTGCATCATTTCCAAAGTAATGATGTAGACTATGCGTTGCCCTTTACCGAAGGCAAGACTCTGCAGTAACAACATCCAGAGCACTGCAAGCTCTACCCTCATAGTGCCCATACGAAAGAATCCTCAGTAATACTCGGCCTCAACTGGTCCAGCCTTTTTGGAAAAGAATATGGACACTCCTCCAAAAACTAGAAATTGTGCTCCTGTCTGACCCAGCAATACCACTTCTGGGAATATATCCTGGAGATGCAAAAAAAAAAACAGTAGAAATGACATCTCCACTTGTATGTTTATTACAGCGATAAACAATACAATTGTATTGTTTATAATTGTTATAATTGTTTATAACTGTTCACAATAGTCAGGATCTGGAAAAAAAAACCGGCATGCCCGAGAACAGATGACTGGTTAAAGAAACTCTGGTACATCTATACAACGGAATACAATGCAGGTGTTAGAAGAGATGAAATTATGAAATTTGAATGTAAGTGGATGGACATGGAGAGTGTCATGCTAAGTGAAATTAGTCAGAAAGAGAGGTACAGACATAGAATGACTATACTGATTTGAGGAATATAAAGTAGCATAATACGAGACTAACACCTAAGAACAGTAGAGATAAGGAGGATCACTCCATGGTTTGGAAGCTGGCCTCACATGCTGAGGCAAAAGGCAATTGCGATGGAGAAGGGACCACTAAGTAAATGATGATTGGAGGGATCACATATATTGGAGATGTGTGCTGAAAGTAAACTAAGGACCAAATATGATGGCCTCTTAGTATCTGTATTGCAAACCATAACACCAAAATTAGAGAGAGAGTAATAAGGAACGTACGTGCCACAGGCATAGGGTGGGATGGGGTAGGGGTAGCAGGAGGGATACTGGGAACAATGGTGGTGGAAAATGTGCACTGGTGGAGCGATGGGTGCTCAATCATTTTATGACTGAAATGGAATCATGAAAGTTCGTAACTGTATCTCCTGGTGATCCAATAAAAAAGAAAATGATACTCAGCCAAAAGAATCCTGGCAGAACTGACCAACCCAGTATCACTGTTCATCAGGCTTCATGTCACACAACACACCTCCACACTCGTTTCCTACTAAAAAGTATAGTAAAACTAGAAATGATAACACAATTGAAGATATAAAAATAAGGTTTTTAAGTATAGCAAAATATACTGAGTCAGAGAAAGATTACCTAAAACACAATCAGAAATCCACTATGCTTCTCATGCAATACACATCAGCTGATGACTAGAGAATATCAGGTCAACCTAATCTTTTTTTGTTTTGTTTTTACTGCTTCTGTTTTGGGCAAGAGAGGCTTTCCCAGAACTGCTGGGGGGCACCAGGAGTACACATGACAAAGTCAGGGAAAATCCAGTTCCCATGCATGCCACACGTGGGCTCCAGACCTCTGAGCTTCCTCCCTGGTTCAAATGCTTACATTCTAAAACTTTCATTTGTTTAGGGGCTATACTTGGTAATACTTGGGCACGACTCCTTCCTCTGTGCTTGGGGGTCAATCCTAGGGGTACTTAGGGGACCATGCAGGACAGGGACTGAACGCAAGGCTCCTGCATGCAATGCACTTAGCTCATTGAGCTCTCTCCAGATGGCTACTTTTTTTTTCCACACCCAGCAATGTTCAGGGCTTACTTCTGGTTCTGTGCTTAGGGAATCACTCCTGGCAGGGTCAGGGGATCACATGTGGTACTAGGGATAGAACCTCAGTCGAACGTAAACTCTCTACTTTGCTATATAATCTCTCCAGTCCCTCATCTACATTTTCAGTGATCAAAAACAAAGTGTTGGGGCCAGAGCAATAGTACAGTGGGTAGGACATCTGCCTTGTATACACAACTGGCCTGGGTTCGATCCCCAGCATCCCAAATGGTCCCCCAAGCACCACCAGGAGTGATTTCTGAGTGCAGAGCCAGGAGAAGCCCCTGAGCATTGCCAGGTGTGACCCAAAAAGCAAAAAAAGAAAAAGAAAGAAAAAAAAAAAGAAAAACACCACTGTTGGCAGAACTGTGAGAGGGTACCAGCCACAACATCTGCAAAGCAGAGCAACACAGTTTCACATGGTGCGAACTGCAGACAGAAAAACAAGAGTTTAGGAGCACTGGGGTCAGTGGGACAGTACAGCAGGTAAGGTGCTTGGCTTGCACACAGTCAACCCAGTTTTGATCCCAGCATTCTATTCCAGTCCCCTAAGCACTGCCGGGTGTGATTCCTGAGCACAGAGCCAAGAAGAACCCTGGAGCACTGCTGGGTGTGGCCCAGAAAACAGTTTGGGAGCACTCAAGTCCCCAGAAATCTAGTGAGCTTCTTCACTAAGAGCCTCATATAAAATGACTCCTGTAAGCAACTTAAACTGGGTATGTGACTAGCTAGACTCTGTGCCCAATAATTTTAGCAGCAGCAGGCTGAATGTCTTCACACAGACTTCTGATACAGGAAGATCCACTTTTAGTGCTAAGCTAAAATAGCCCCAAGCTACAGAAACTTCTTCCTGAGAATTAAGGCAGGACAGAAAGAACAATGCAGTTACTGAGATTGCAGTCCAAGCAGGGAAAGGTCCCTGTTTTTGGTGCCATGTGTCTCTCTAGGGATCCACTGAGCTCTTTCATATAGGACAAAAGAATCCATGATTGCCCAAGGCTAGGCACAGTGTCTATATACGCACAAAAATTCCAGTCATTTTTAGCATACACATGGTAGCTGTATGCTGCCTTCAGAGCCAAGAACTCTCTCCCCACCCCACCCCCTGCCCCACAGACTCTGGAGACACTGGTTTTCAGAACTCTAGGGAGGTCCTACACAGAGGAGAGGCACATTCTCAAGACCACCTGCTGTCTTGAGGTGCAGAAACAGAACCCCATCAACTACAGCAGGCTAAAGGCACTCCCCACTCCCTTGGAAGTCCACGAAGACCGACTCAGAGGAAACGACAATGGTAGCAGATGATCGCTGAAGAACATTTGGAGAGGAATCAAGAATCAGAGATGTTGGGTTCAGATGAGTTTGGTCACACAAGGCAAGGGGACAACAATCTATACCCTACTGATCCATCCCACCCAGAGCAATGAAAGAAACCCTACACCCATCATCCTCTCTCTCCATACCCTGACAGATGACTAAATTAAAATAACTATGATGAAAAAGTGAACGATACATGAAATTTATGACTAAAACACCTAGAAGAACAAGTTCCTCAAGATACTGAAGCTACAAAGTAATTTCAAACAGAGGTATTGGATAAACACACACACACACACACACACACACACACACACACACACACACCAAGGGGAAAACAGAGATAGCTCAAGGGGCCTGGGTTCATACTTTGCATGTGTGATGCCTGAGTTCAATCATCAGCATCACACAGTCCCCTGCACACTGCAGAACAGTAAGCCCTGAACAACCTCTTAGTACTGTGAAGTATAGGAAGGAACAGGACGAGGCAGGGATGGGGAGAGGGAAAGGAAAAGGAAAAGAGAAAAGGAAAGGAAAGAGAAGGAAGAGAGAAATCTCAATCTTTTAACGCAAGTGAGATTAAAGGTAATATTTCAGTAATGAATTAAATGAAAGAATGAAAACAATAGCTTCCTTCAAGAAGTATCAGGCTGTAGCCAGAGCAATAATATAGCTAGTAGGGCATTTGCCTTGCACACAGCCATCCCGAGTTTGATCCCCAGTATCCATATGTTCCCCGGAACACACCAGGAGTGATCCCCAGTACTGAGCCAAGTGTAAGCCCTGAACACTAATGGGTGTACCCTCTCTCTTCAAAAAAAAATGACTTATTAGAGAGAAAATATAAGAATAATGGGTATTTGAGGAGAAAGAGATAAGAAAGCTGAGAGCCTACTCAAAGAAATTTATAGCTAAAAACATCCCAAACCTAAGGAGAGAATCATATTCGTCTAGAAAGCTTACAAAACATCATATTTACAGTGCAGATAGACGGATCGTAGAGATAGTATAGCAGGTAAGGTACTTGCCTTGCAAGTGGCAAACCCAGGGTTGATCCCCAGCATCCCATATGGTCCCCTGAGAACCTCCTAGAGTGACTGAGTTCATAACTAAGAGTGACTCCTGAACATCACTGGTGTGGCAAAACAAATAAATAAATAAATAGATAAATATAATGCAGGAAGACTTACATAAAGGGCCCGAGAGATTAATGTATTTGTCTTGCATGTGGACAACATTGGTTTGATCCCTGAACTGCAAATGGTTCCCTGAGCACTGCCAGTAATGATTCCTGAGCACAGACCCAGGAGTAATCCCTAAACACAGCCAAGTATGGACCCAAAACAAAGAAAAAAGATCTAAAATTATGGTGCATTGTTAAACTATTAAAGACAAATGATAAGAAATGATATTAAAGATTTCCAGGGAAAATAATTAGTATCTAAGGTACTTCATTTAGACAATCAATATACTTCTCACGAAGACTCTACAGTCCAGGGAAGAATTAAACAGCATGTTCCCAATTTGAAGACATAAAAAAAAAATCTAGCCAAAAATAAACATTCTACAAAATTATCATTAAAATATGATAGAGAAATCAAGGACTTCCTTGATAGTCAAAGATAATGGAATGATGGCGTTAACCACTACCAGATCTATCTCTCCAAGACATACTGAAAGGAAGTCTTCTAGGGAAAAAACAAACAAACCTCAAAACCTAAATGTGATGATAAATAGTAAAAATTAAAAAATAAAAATAAAAAATAAAAAACAACAAGAGGCATCAACAAGAATAAAAAAACAAAAAAGAGGAAGAATAAGACAATTTTAACTTTAAAGATAATGAACAAGTAGAGGGCTGCTTCGGTTGGCATTGTATGGGCTCCCCAAGCGAAGAGCCAAAAGAGTAGCCCCTGAACACCACTGTGTGTGGACAAAAATAAATAAATAAATAAATAAAAGCCAAACAAATACATAACAGGTCATATCAACACATAAAAAAAACATCTTGGGGGAAAGGGGTGGGAAGCAAAAAAAAAATAAGCAAATCTTAGGTACAGACAGATAAAATCCTTATAGGAACTACACACAACACACACACACACACACACACACACACACACACACACACACAAATCTGAGCTGAGACACTGAGAAGAAAACACGGAGAAGAAAACTTGAAGAACTTAAATAACCAAGGAAAATCATCCAAATTCAATGGTTAATAACTCACAGAAAAGAAACAATAGTGACAGGGCTGAAGACGTAGCTCAACAGACTGGCACCATCCTAGTTAGTATAGTGGTGCGTATCCCCGCTAGCCAACAGAATGGAGTTAATGCAGTGTACATAGAAAGCGCAGGTTCAACCTCTGGCACTGCATTCTCCAAGCCAGGAGGGACCTCAAAGCACCAATGAGTGTGGGAAGGAATGAAGGATAAAAGGAAGGATAGGGAGCAAGAAGGAAAAGAAAGACCAGAAATAGAAAATAACCAGAAAATAAGACAGAATGATTAAGCCCCATATATCAGTAATTACCCTAAGTGTGAATACTATAAAAGTCACTGTTAAAATACAGTGTAGTTGATATGCATGAGTTGATTTGCAAAATGACCATATGAATTTTTAAGAATGGTACTTGTCTTTCTTATGTACACAAAAACTTCATACAAGATCTTAAAACAAACTCATAGCCTTTAAATGGCTTAAGCAGACCACCAAGTACAAAAATAGAAAAATTTCTCCCTGCAATCAAAAGTCCAAGAGCAGACAGCTTCAGGCTTCACTAGGAAATTCTACAAACTTTCAAGGAAGATATAATACCTGATCTTTTTAAAGTCTTCACACACACACACACACACACACACACACCCCAAAGATTTTAAGAGGTCAACATCACTATCACCTCAAAACCAGGCAAAAATTGCAAATAAAAACAAAATTGAAACACTGTGAAACACAGAAAAAAAATCTTTAACAAAATCCTCTTTTTTGTGATGGGCACACACCTAGCAGTGCTCAGGGGTTACTCCTGGCTCAGTGCTCAGGAATTTATCCTGGCGTTGCTCAAGGGACCTTACCATATGAGATGCCAGGGATCAAAACTGGGTCAACTGCGTGCCAGGCAAGTGCCCTCCCTACCCACTGTACTATCTCCCCAGCTCCACAGAGGTTTTATTTTGGTTTTTTGGGGGGCAGGATATTGGGGCACACTCAGCAGGGCTACTACCGCTATACCCAAGGGTTATTCCTGGCTTTGGTAACTCAGGGATCATTCCTAGCAGGCTTTGTGGGGAGGAAGTGGGTGAACAAATGGGGTGGTGGGGATTGAACTCAGGTCAGCCACATGCAAGGCAAATGTCCAACCTGCTGTGCTTTTGTCCTGGCCCCTATCTACAAAATCTTGGCTAACAGAATGCATCAATGCCTCAAAAAAAAATACACAATAAAGTTTGGTTCAAACATGTAAATCAATTAATGTATATTAAATCACTAAATCACATCAAGAAAGATAAAAAATCATACATCATATCAACAGAGATGGAAAAAGACTTTGACAAAATTCAACACCCAATATATGGAAAATCCTTCTATTAATAGGAACATGTCTCACCATAATGAAGATATATATAACAAACCCACAACTAGTATCATATTCCTAACATAGTCATACTGGTATCAATGGTGAAAACCTGAAAGCTTTGAAAACTTCTCCCCTAAAATCTGGAATAAGACAATGATGTTCACTCTCACCATATTTAACATAGTTGAAAGTCCATGTCAAATCAGTTGGACAAGTCACTGTCACTGTCCTCCTGTTGTTCATCGATTTGCTCAAGCAGGCCCAGTAACGTCTCTATTGTGAGACTTGTTGTTACTGTGTTTGGCATATCAAATACGTCACGGGTAGATTGCCAGGCTTTGCCGTGCAGGTGAAATACTCTCAGTAGCTTGCCAGGCTCTCCGAGAGGGGCAAGCTACCGAGTGTATCTCAAGAAAAGATATAAAAAGAAATGCAAATCGAAAGAAAAGTCACTGTCACTGTCCTCCCATTATTCATCGATTTGCTCGAGTGGGCACCAGTAACATCTCCATTGTGAGTCCTGTTGTTACTGTTTTTGGCATATCGAATACGTCACGGGTAGCTTGCCAGGATACTCTCAGTAGCTTGCTGGGCTCTCTGAGGGGGACAGAGGAATCAAACGCAAGTCAGCTGCGTGCAAGGCAAACGCCCTACCCGCTGTGTTATCGCTCCAGCCTGACAAGATAACATAAATAGAAAAATCTCAAAAGAGGACACCAAAAACTCTTAAAAGTAAAAACAAATAGAAATAAAATCAATATACAAAAAAAACCTAAAGTATTTCTATTAATAAATAATGAAAGAAAGAGAAATTAAGAAAACAACCCCATTTATAAGGGCATAAGAAGGATAAGATATCTTTTCACACTTAATAAGAGAGTTGAAAGGCCTATACATTGAAAATCCTGTCGAACATTGTTACGAAGTAGAAGACACAAAGGAATGAAAAAATGTACTCATGGACAGGAAGAATGTTGTAAAAATAGTTGTATTACCTAAAGCAATTTATGATTCAGTGCAATTCCTGTCAAAATTCCAATGATATTTTTAAAGAAACAAAACAATTCTAAAATGTATGTGGAAACACAACAGACCACATCTAGAGAGATTGGGGAGTGGGGAGGAGAAGGAAAACATGGTAATCATCTTTCTGAGTATAAGCCAAAAACCAATAAATAAATAAAATGGGGTTAGGGAGATAGGTCAAAGTCCTGGAGCATATATATGCCCATTCATATATAGCATTCATAAGTCTTTTGTGGGGGCAGGGGGTTTGGGCCATACCCAGCAATGCTCAGGATTTATTCCTGGCTCTGCACTCAGAAGTTATTCGCAGCGTTGCTCAGGAGACCAAATGGATGCAGGAGATTGAACCCAGGTCAACCACATGCAAGACAAGCATTTCTGCCCTCTGTGCTGTTGTTCTGGCCCTTGTGCATCTTCAAATTCTGTCCCCCCAGCCCCCCACGATGGCTGCACCTGACTGCATCACTGGGCCCAAGTATGAACAATCAGGCTATACCAGCTGACCAAATATTTTGGGGAGTGGCCCTCAAGCCCTTCAGTTTGGGATAACCTCTAATATAAGTCCCAAAAATCAGACACCAAAATGTAGTTACCAATTCCCTGAAATAGAGAAATACAGCTTTTAGCTTCAAGTTTCAGATTCAGCAGTACAACCATTCTGTGTTGATGTGAAAGTCAGACTTACTCCTTAACTAGCAAAGGTCATAAAAAGATGGCTGGCAGAATGCATTTGGCTCACAGCTGTAGGGTTCTGGCATGCTAAGTAGTGCTTTTGTAGTTGTATCTGCTGCCAACCAATTTGGCAATAATTTGGCAAACAAATTTGGATATTTATGTGAAATCATATTATTTGTCCAAAATATCCCATTTTCTGACTTCCTTGATAACTTATTAGATGGGGGAAAACTAGGTTTCTGGTCCCAAATTTTATCAGCCACCAAAGGCCACCAAGTTGTGGAGTAAAGGAACCCCTGGTGGGCCTGGAGAGATAGTATAGGGCGGGGCACTTGCTTTGCATGCAGCTGACCCCAGTTCAATCCCTACTACCATAAGGCTCCCCAAGCACCCCCAGAGTAAGCCCCAAGAACAGAGCCAAGAGCTGCACCTGAACACCAATGAGGTGGCCCAGATTCTCCTGCCACTCTCAAAAGAAATGACTATTTAGGTCACACTTTGTTTTCGTTGAATGAGAATGAGAGAAACCTTTACTTTTCCAAGGAGGGATGGTTTTGCTTTTGTTTTGCTGAGTTGAACCTGGCAATGATGAGGGCTCTGCGCTCAGGAATCACCTTGACAGTTCTCAGAGGACCATATTGGGTGCTATGGATCAAATCTGGGTTGACTGTGCGCAAGACAAGCACCTTACTTGCTGTACTATCTCTCTGGCCCCAGAATTTTCACTTATTAACATAATTGTTGCTTGACTTTTTAAAAAGAACATGGATAAATCCTATTTTAATATAATTAATGTGGTTTTTAAATTTTTCTTATTTAGTTACTATTTAATTCATGGAACAGAAATTCCAAAAGGTTAATAAACTAATTTCACAAATTTTAAAAACCATGTTATGCATAAAAAAATTCTAGGGTCCTTGCCTTGCACACAGCTGACTAGAATTTGATCCCCAGCATTATATACGCCACCCCCCCATCCCTACCAGGAGTCAACCCTGAGTGCAGAGTCAGAAGTAAGCATTAAGCATCGCTAAGTGCTCCTCATTCCTCCCACACACACACACGCACGCGAATAAAATACTTTTATATCTGTAGACCATTAAAGGAAAATACTTATGAAAAAGCAAGGGGAACATATCATTTTCTAAACTCTGAGCTAAATATAGAAATCATGGTAGAAGTTAGTTTCAAACAAGCAACTGTCTAAATATTTCAGATCAGATCACACAATAATAGTCCCTAAGACCAGTATTCAATACATAAAATCACTTTGCTTTTTATTATATGACCAGAACTTCAGAGTTTAAGCCACAATTTCACAACTAATACTTGGTTAATGGCTTTTCCTTTTAGACAATCCATCATGCTATTTATATCAGACAATAATGCTGCTTCTCTGGCTCCCTACAGTAAGGATTTGTATTAAAACACTCTCTCCTGCTTATTTTACTATCTAATGGAGGAGAGGCATGAGGAAGAAAAAAAAGAGAGAAGTTCAGATGCTAAGAAAACATGGGGATGGGCAGAAGCACAAATCTAGGGTACTGATCACTCCTAAACTTGCTTTTCCCACACATTTAAAGAAATCACTGGGGCTGGAGTGATAACACAGTGGGGAGGACATTTGCCTTGCATGCAGCCAAGCCAGGTTCGATTCCCAGCATCCCAGATGGTCCCCCGAGCACCCACAGGAGTAATTCCTGAGTGTAGAGCCAGGAGTAACCCCTGTGCATTGCCGGGTGTGACCCAAAAAGCAAAATAAATTAATAAATAAATCACTAAAACCTGTCCCTACTACTGCAGCTAATTTGAATTTGGTCTGGGGTAACTAAAAGCAATCAGAGGCGGCGTTGGAGCTGGGAGACAATACAGCAGTTAGGGTACAGGCCCACTAGGTGTCCGACCCAGGTTGGATTTTCAGTGCTACAGTTCCCCCAGCGCTGCAGAAGCGGCCTGGGGAATCCTCACCATTGCAGAGCTCAGGCAGCATTGCATCTTCTGGTCCTCGCTCAGCAGGCCAGTTGGTTGAGAATTAATGAGAAGTTCCCCAGGCCTCCTGAGCATTGCTTGGAAGTGTCCCCCGTACCCCCGCCCCCCAAAAACAGAAGTGGTGTTATTTCAAGTTATAGAGCTATGAAGCTCACCATCCTAAAACTCAACAGAACCAACGAACACATCTTGTCCCCTCTATCCCGGAGTCAGGGAGAGGCTGGGATGTCCCTGGTCTTGCATGTGTGAGGCACGGGTTCAATCCCCAGGGCCACACACATACTGTCACTATCACTGTCACTGTCACTGTCCTCCCATTGTTCATCGATTTGCTCAAGCGGGCCCAGTAACGTCTCCATTGTGACACTTGTTATTGTGTTTGGCATCAAATACACACACCCAAAAAAGTACTGAGCTGTTCTAATTTCTCATCTCTGCTCTGGGCAAAGGAGTGAAAAACTGGAAGTGGGCAGAGGGAGAACATTTTTATCTTAATGATTAAAAGAAGAAATATGAGCTAAAACCGAAACAAATTGCCATACTGGGAAAATCAATCAAGCTGTCTAGGCCTTGTTTTCCTTAACTGTTAAACAAGGCAGAACCAGGATTCAGCCCTGAGTACTGCCAGGTGTGGCTCAAAATCCAAACCCAAAATAAAACAAAAAGTTAAGCGAGGAAGGACTGCCTACTTTAAAAAAAAAAGATAAATATTGTCAAAGTCTTTGGTTCTCTTGAAGTAAAAAGTATTTAAAAACTTGAACAGTGGTGGGCTGGAGCAATAGCACAGTGGGTAAGGCATTTGCCTTGCACGCAGCCAACCTGGGTTCGATTCCCAGCATCCCATATGGTCCCCTGAGCACTGCCAGGGGTAATTCCTGAGTGCAGAGCCAGGAGTAACCCCTGTGCACTGCTAGGTATGACCTAAAAAGCAAAAAAAAAAAAAAAAAAAAAATTAATTGAAAAAATAAAAACATGAACAATGTTACCTAATTCTTTTGAAGTCAGAGAGCTATGTGAAAGCCTGAGATTTCAACCAGAAACTCATTTTGTTCTGTATTTCAGCAAGTTCAGGAACTTCAGAGGGCCAGAAAGAAAACTTGAGGAAGTGGAGTCTATACCTTGCATGCGCAAGGCCCTACATGGCCCCCAAAACACCAAGTAGTGGTGGCCCCAGTCCTCATGGCTCCTGGGCATTGCTGAGGAAGTTCCCGCCACCACCCCCCCCCCGCAAAAAAAAAAAATCTAAAGATCATTCGGGCTGGAGCAATAGCATAGCGGTAGGGCGTTTGCCTTGCACGCAGCCAACATGGCCGACCCGAGTTCGATTCCTCCGCCCCTCTCGGAGAGCCCGGCAAGCTACCGAGAGTATCTCGCCCGCATGGCAGAGCCTGGCAAGCTACCCGTGGCGTATTCGATATGCCAAACACAGTAACAACAAAGTCTCCAATGGAGACGTTACTGGGCCCGCTCGAGCAAATCGATGAACAACGGGAGGGCCTTTACCTTTTAAAGATCATTCACTAATAGGAGGTTAGAAGTAGAAAGTTACAGCCAGAGAAATTGTACAGCTAGTAGGGTGTTTGCCTTGCACATGGCTGACCTGGATTCAATCCCCAGCACCCATTATGGTCCTCCCTGAGCTAGCAAGGCGTGATCATGAGCACAGAGCCAGGAGTAATTACTAAGCACTGCTGAGTGTGGCCCAAACACAAAACAAACAAAAAAAAATGAGTAAAATTTTGTATTTTCTGCTTTTAGGAATAATATATGTGCTTCATTAACTCATTTATAATTTTTATGAGCTAAGAATTAGATTTTTTTACCAATCCTAATCTAATTTCAAAAGCAGAGGGAAAAAAAGCTTCAAAGTTTTGAAATACAAGTGTTTTCCTTTTTCAAGTGAAATATTCTTAAGCAAACATTATCTACATTTTTTTTTCGACCTGGCTGACCTGAGTTCGATTCCTCTGCCCCTCTCAGAGAGCCCAGCAAACTACCGAGAGTATCTCGCCTGCACGGCAAAGCCTGGCAAGCTACCCATGATGTATTTGATATGCCAACACAGTAACAACAAGTCTCACAATGGAGACGTTACTGGGCCCGCTCGAGCAAATCGATGAACAACAGAAGGACAGTGCCACAGTGTTTCTGGTTTTTGGGTCATACCCGACGATGCTCAGGGGTTACTCCTAGCTGTGTATTCAGGAATTACTCCTGGCAGTGCTCGGGGGACCATATGGGATGCTGGGAATCAAACTCGGGTCAGACACATGCAAGGCAAATGCCCTACCCACTCTGCTATCACTCCAGCCCTATCTACATTATTTTGGTTTGGGACTTCATCCGGCTTTTCTCAGGACTTAACTCCTGGCTCTGTGCTCAGGGATCACTACTGGCAGTGCTGGGGGATTAGACGGGGTGCTAAGGATTAACCTGCATTTGTCACATGCAAGGCAAGTGCCATACCCAGTGAGCTCTCATTCCAGCCCATGCTTTGTTAACTAGTCAAAATCCATATCTGATCTCCACTTCTCTGGCAACTTAAATTCCTAATTCCAGATGGCCTCACTCGAACGCCATCACTCAGCTCGTGGGAACTTCATAAAGCTTTAAAAAAAGAATCTTTTGAGATGATCTATAGCAAATGATCACAGAGAAAACATCTAAACAGACAGATACATTCTAAAAGCAGGTGTCAGACCAAATTAATAACAAAAAATACTAACAGTTCTTAAAACCGCTAAATGGTTTTGGTGTTTTTTTCTTTTCTTTCTTTTTTTTAATTTGACTGTGTTTTGTTTTGTTTTGGTTTTGCACCACATCCAGCTCTAATGGTACTCAGAGCTTATTCATAACTCTGCACTTGGGTATCACTCCTGGTAGGGCTCAAGGGATTTTACAGGGATGCTGGAGACCTAGTTTGGGTCAGCCACGTGCAAGGCAAACGCTCTCCCAAAGTACTCTCTGGCCCCAGTTCAATGTATTCTAAATAAATTTTAATAGTTCTAAAGATGGAATTTTGATTAAGTATCACATTACATTCTGTATACTTTATAATCTAATGACTCCTGAGATCTAATGACCCAACAGTCCATTGACACTTATCAGCTAATTCGATTTAGAGCTTAACAGACAAAATGTATACACATTCCCCAATATCTACCACTGATAAATAACTAATAGCATATTTTATTTATCTGATATAATCTATGACATAAATTATAGTATATTTCATACATTGTGCTAGAGTTTTATGGAAAAATAATTTATTGTAGTGCTCAGATAAATAGTACAGAGGTTAAGATGCTTCCCTTGCATGATGCTGAGTCAAGTTCAATTTCCAGTATTGTGGTTCCCTGAAAGCCAGAAAAGCCCCCATCACTAACATAGAGTCAGGGCCACCACTACCACAAGCACTGTCAGGTGTAGCCCAAACCCTCCACCTCCAAAAAAAGTTAATGTAGTACCAGTCCTGAATTGAAAGAACTTAGTACAACATTTTACTGTAACAGCCTTCTAAATAGATTGTGCTACATGTATGTCTTATATAAATCCAAACTACTATTGATAAGTAACAAATAATCTGACCTTATTTACGGTAATAAAAATAAATTTATTTGTTTAAGAAGGGGAGTGTTTGGGACCATATCTTGTAGTGGTCCTGGTAATACTTGAGGGATCATCTGCTAGGGACTGAACAGAGGTAGGCCAGATGCAAGGGAAGTACCTTACCCCCCATACTATCTCTCCAGCACCTAGTAATAACTTTTTTTAAATCCCTTATTGCCTAGATTTTCAAAATTTTTGTACAACTACCTCTACAGGTCTGAGAAAAGACCCAGACTCTCTTAGAAGTCTGGGGATAGATGTTGGAACTCACGTAACAAGGAAAATCTTTATCACTCATACCAGTATTACGGGCTGGAGAGATAGCACAGCAGGTAGGGCGTTTCCTCGCATGCGGCTGACACAGGTTCAATTCCTCCATCCCTCTCAGCAAGCTACCAAGAGTATCCCAGCCGCACGGCACAGCCTGGCAAGCTCCCTATGGTGTATTTGATGTGCCAAAAACAGTAACAACAAGTCTCACAATGGAGATGTTACTGGTGCCCGCTGGAGCAAATAGATGAACAATAGTGCTACAGTGCTACCAGTATTACATTCACTCGTTAAGTGTTTTGACTTAATATACAAAAGCCTGCCTTTAATCCCCTAGGATCGAGTGAGCTGACGCTCTGATAAGATGCACCTTGTCATTTTCTGTGTCTGCGCATGCTCATAAACTACCAGCTCTAAAAATACCTCCAGGACTGAGAGTCACGAGCCTGCAGCATTGTCAAAGCCTAGCACAGAAGGTCCCAGCTCTACCCCACTCCAACAACTCCAACAGCAACAAAGCAATGCCACAACCACACCAAAAAAGTATATATAACACCACCTGCCACGGCTCAGCGCGCGCACACACACACACACACACACACACACCCCACTTGATGTTTTATGCTGCTGCCTTTTCCTTTCCCAGATTTCTTCCTACTTGTCCAAACACCCGGAAGCTCCACTAGCCTCGTCAGATTTTATTAATAGCCTCTCCTATGATGCTGCGCTGAGCACCCAAACATATTTAACCACGCTTTCTTGGGTGTCTTTTGTACCCTCTATCACTTCATTTACAGTGCGTCAATGCAAAGCGTTACATTTATTTCTTCATTTTCTAATCTCTAACTAAGGGAATAGCTTCCTATGGCAAAAAACCAATAATGCTTAGCAATGATAGTTCTCAATAATATTTGTAAAATAAATGAGTAGACAGACAAAAAGTACTCTGAATTTTTCAAATTGGAGAGACAGTATAGCACATGCGGGTGTGGGCACTGCCTTGCAGGCGGTTGACTCAGATTCTATCCACAGCACCCCATATGGCTTCCTGGGCCTGCCCAGGATTAAGTGATCCTTGAGTGTAGAGCCAGGGGTAAGCCCTAAACACGGTCAGAACTAGGTGTGGTCAAAAAAAAACAACAAAAAAAAAACTTTGTCTTTGCCTAAGTTCCTCTCTGGTTTAATTTTCTTCATAGCATTTCACCTCATAGCCCGCTATAATTTTATTCTATTAGCTTTTCATAATTTATTCATCGATTTAGTACATAAAATGGCATAGGTACTCAATATTTACTGAACAAATGAAATATACTTAGTTATGAAAAAGCCCAGTCGACTGAGGCTAATTAAAAAGATAAAACTTCAGGACTGGAAAGACAGTACAGCGGTCTGCACTTGCCTTGTAAGTAGCCCTGTGCTGGTTCCCAGCCATACATGTCACCTGAGCACTACTAGGGGAGATCCCTCAGCACAGAGTCAGGAGTAAACCCCAAGTACAGTTGGGTATGGCTCCCCAACTGAAATAAGTTAGAAAAAACTCGATGTCCTTATCCAGCTATTAACCAAGATAACGATTCTTCACATGCAATTAACAACAGCAAAAACAAAATACCAGCACCTTTGATAATGACAACGAATAGCACTGATTTTATAAACTTTTAAGGGCAAGATAAGGTTTACTAAAATTAAAAATGTGGATGGTCATAGGTTTTTCCGATCTTATTTTGTTTTCTTGATTTCAGTCCATACCTAGTAATCACACCTGGCTATTTCTGACTCTGCTCAGAAGACCATGTGGTGCCAGGGATCAAACCTGGGCCTGTTGCATACAAAGCATGCGCCCAGTCTCTGACTATCTCTCTGGCCCTTTTCTAATTTTAAATAAGATATATATATATATACGGAGTACTACTTTTCCAAAAATATATAAATATTTTTACCCATCCTTGGTTTGATCAGCTACTCCTGCCAAGAGCTGCACAATCTTGGGGTTGCTGTTCGGATCATTATATAGTCCAAGGTAGCGCTGGACAAAGTCCTCCGGGGTCATGTAATGTTCTCCATCAACCTCAGTACTGGCATACTGAAAAAAAAAAATGCATGTTTAAAAATTTAAGTTATTCCATACCATTTTGTAATCAAATGTTTTATGAAAAGAATAAAGGCTGATTTAAAAAAAATCAAGTTGATAACAAATACACAATTCTCAATACAGTACAAAAAACCTTAGAGATTGATTTAAGAACACTAGTGCAGGGGCTGGAGCATATACCACAGAGGGGAGGGCATTTGCCTTGTACGCGGCTGACCTGAGTTTGAGCCCCTGCACTGTGTATGGTACCGCCAGGAGTAATTCTGAGTGCAGAGCCAGGAGTAACCCCTATAACCCAAAAAGCCAATACACACACACACACACACACACACACACACACACACATACACCTAAAACAGTACTAACTTACACATGAACATGAGACTTGAAAATATGTTACAGAGACCACACACAAAAGGCCACAAACTTCATTGTTCCATTTATGAAATGTTCCACAATGGGTAAATCCATAATAACAGAAAGAAAGAGTAATTGCCAGGAGCTAGGAGGAGCAGGAAATACAGAAGAACTCTTTCTTTTTTTTGGGGGGGGGGGGGATGGTGGAGGTGGTCACACCCTGCAATGCACAGGGGTTACTCCTGGCTCTGCACTCAGGAATTACCCCTGGCGATGCTCAGGGGACCATAGGGGATGCTGGGGACCAAACCTGGGGCAATACCCAGCAGTGGGGGGAGGCCCAAAATCTTCTGGTAAAGCAAACCTGGGGCACCAGGGTTAAAACAGGTGGTGCTGACAGGAAAATGTGATACCAGAGATCTTGTGGCAAAAAAAAAAAAAAACCCTGGAAACTGCCCTAAGAATGGAGCCAGGAATAGACATGAGCACCGCTGGGTATGACCACAAAACAAAACACCACCACGAACACAACTATTTATAAAACCTAATTTTCTAATTTTCTGTAAATAATTTTAAAATAAAATAATCATGATGGGGGCCAGAAAGAGAGTACAGTGGGTAGGGCACTTGCCTTGCAAGTAATCAACCTAGGTCTGATCCCCAGCATCCCATATTGTCCCTCAAGTCCCACCAAAAGTGATCCCTAAGTGCACAGCTAGGAATAAATCCTGAGCACTACTGAGTGTGGCCCCGAAACAAAACCCAAACAAGAAAAATTGTTAATAAGAACTAAACACAAAACACCAAATTAGAATATATGAGATGGTTTATGGTGTATTTGTTGTCTCTTCACAAGTGTTTAAGCTTTGCTTTCTCAAATTAGCAGGTGACAACTTTCAAAACAGGGCAAACAATATGAAAACATTTCCAAGTTAGTATAAACAAAAATGTGGCAATTATCCATCCTATTTTGCCACAGAGTTATCTGATCTGTAATGCAGAATGTAACTGCCAAGGCTACCACCACCCTCAAAGCACGTGGGAGCACACACATGCACAGATGCAGTGAAAGTTTACTGCATTGATTGAATCACCAAGATTTCAAAACATTCTTGGCTTTACAGTAATCAAAAAATGAAGCAGCCTTAACACAAATCACCAAGGCCACAGCAGCCAATCAGGAAAACAAATGTTCTTGTTGACAAGAACTGGAAACAGGCCTTGCCACTATCCACGGTTTTATAAATGATGTCAGGGAATCACTTACCCTGAGGTACCTTACGAGTGTTTTCCCCAACTCTCCTTAGTCTAATTTAACTTGATTTTAACAGAAAGATAAAGTGTACATAGCTCAGAGGGGAAAAAAAAAAACACAAGTCTTCTCAACCACAAGAATCAGTAACTCGACTTTAGTGGGAGACAGTTAACTAATTAACTCATTAGAGACAATTACTTGGCAGGACCAGTGGGTCTGTTAACTAAACACAGACAAGTCAAAAGAGTTTAGAACTGACATTACAATCAACCCACAGTCAGTCAAGATGCTAAAACATTTTAGTAATTACTGTAGCACTGCAGCACTGTCCTCCAGTTGTTCATCGATTTGCTCGAGCGGGCCTAGTAATATCTCCATCATGAGATTTGTTGTTACTGTGTTTGGCATATCGAATACATTTTAGGTTAACAGAGAAAAGGAGGTATCTCAAACATTTGAGATATATTTTTAAGTGTTTATTATATTAATTTATTCCTCCGCCCCTCTCGAAGAGTCTGGCAAGCTACCGAGAGTATCTCGCCCGCATGGCAAAGCCTGGCAAGCTCCCCGTGACGTATTCAATATGCCAAACACAGTAACAATTGTCACAATGGAGACGTTACTGGGCCTGCTCGAGCAAATCGATGAACAACGTGAGGACAGTGACAGTGATTATATTAATTAGTAATATATAGGATTTATCTCTTTCATGCAAATTTTAAATGTACTAGCATAGAGCTATTCATACTTTTAAAGATGTACAGAACTGCAAACAAGAAAAGATAATAGTTTTTGGAAAATGTTTTTTTTTAATCAACTTAATCACTGATTTACAATTTTGTAAGCTTTCAGGAATTTAGCTTTACTCATTTGTGTATGTGTTGGTGTAACTACCTCCACAGTTCTAAAAAAGTGCAGGAACTAAAGCAATAAACAGCATGTAGGGCACTTGCCTTGCATGCAGCTGACGCAAGTTCGATCCCCGCCACACTGTATGGTTCCCCGTGCACTGCCAAGTACTGATTCCTGAGTCAGAAGTAACCCCTGAGCATTGCCGGGTATGATAGCCTCCACCACCCCCGCAAAAAAAAAAAAAAATCTCTCATATATAGGATATAAAGAAACAGTAAGGGAACAACAAATGGTCAAAGGAGACTGTCTTACAGAACTTTTATATATATATAAAAATATATAATTACAAATATTATCATTAATAATCATAATTATTAATTATAAATAATTACATAACTAATATAATAAACACTTTTAAAAGGGTGGCTGGGAGGGGCCCTTGGGACATTGGCGGAGGGAATCAAACACTCTGGTAATGGGTGCGGTGTTGGAATGATGTGTGTATGAGACATATAATTAACAGGATCTCAATAATGATGGCAAAATAATAAATATATCATAATGAATTTGGAACAGGGGTTCCAAATGGAGCTCAGGACATCCAGTTCCCACCCACCTCCCCACAGGTAATTCTCAACCAATCAGGCCAGAGGTTCAGTGCAAGGGCTGGAGGATGCAATACTGCCAGGCTCTGCTGTGCCAGGGATATCTGGGCCACCTGGCTGTGCTCAGGACTCCAGGGGTACAACTGGTGGGATTTGGGGGACCATGTGGTATATGCACTTCCACTGCTGTATTATCTGCCAGATCCCCAAAAGCATTTATAAAATACTACTGAAATAAGGATGAGGAGCTAGAGAGACAGTACAGGGGTTAAAGCGCTTGCATGTGGCTGACCAGAGTGTGATCCCCCGCAACCTCTATGGTTCCCCAAACACCACCAGGAGTGATCCCTGAGCTAGAGATAGGAATAAGCCATGAGCACAGCCTGGCATGGTCCCAAAAGAAAAAATAAATAAAACAAGAAAGGCCCATTTTAAATAATTTAATTACTTTTAATGTTCTTATTTTAGTCAACTGGACAATATTCTAAACAGATACAAAAAAGTAAACACTGTCTATAAATAACACAGTCTACAAATTTTAGGGCTAAAAATAAAAGAGGTAGGTTGTGTTTCTGAAATCACCTTTTACTAATCCAAATTATTTGAGTGCTAATACTAACATGATACAAAGTAATAGAAAAATAATTTGAGGAGCCTCCCAGACTAATAATTGTCTTAAAAACTTAGTCAAGTAACTTTAATATATCAAGTAGTTTCATACCATTGCCATTTTACACCTTTATCATTTCCAAGTAAACTAAATGAAATGAACCAGACATTATATCCATCCTCCAAATAACTTAAGAGTCAAACATTTGCCATTTCAAAGTTGTCTCTTAGGCAGTTGTAAATCCTTCTTGGGCAAAAAGTCAAGGACACAGGAAAGACTTAGACAAGACGTAGCTGACAGTATGTGAACAAAAATAGCTGGTCTATTTTCTTGATTTAACTTATCCTAAGCTCAACTCAAGTGGTTTCAATATGAAAGTACACATTGCCTTCCAGAACTCTTAAAATCTTTTCCAGAAATATTTCAATGCACATTAAGTAGATTCCTAAATGTCTGAAACAGTCAAAGCTTAAGAAATAAAATGGGGGACAGAAAGAGAGGACAGCAGGCAGAGTGTTTGCCTGGCACAGAACCAACACTATCCAATCCCTGGCACCAAATATGGTCCCCTGAGTCCAACCAGGAGTGATCCCTGAGCACACAGCCAGGAGTAATCCCTGAGTACAGCCAAGAGAGGCCAAAAACAAAGAAAAAGAACATTAATCGTATGGGAAATTAGAATCTTTATATATTTAGTCAAAATTATTGTTTGATAAAAAGATGCATAATTTCTCATACAGACTTAAGGTGTAGATACACCTCTAATTTCAAATAAGATCATGTTATCTAGAAATGATTTGCCCATCTAGCCAACAGATCAGCATATCAAGACCTCACTTGACTGGAATAAATTGGATAGTAGCAACTCCTTTGCAATAAACCAACTTTAACCCTAAGTGAACTTTAAAACATATACAACCCACAGCACAGTTTTACTTTACTTTAAAGAAGTAAACTTTACAAAGAGTTTACATACAACCCTAAACTCCATGAGTAAGGGGGAAAAGATTATTTTAAAATTTAATGCTGAAAATTAGTAAAAGATTCAAACCATCTAAATAATATAAATTACTTGTTTTAATGGTTCAAGTTCAGAAGTAGACTCTTCAATGTTTTGTATTGCAAAATATATTTTTCAGAGATTATAAAAGAAGAAATCTGATCAAAAAGGCTTTCTGAAAATTTATACAGTATAACAAGAACCAAGAATTTTCTAAGTATGTACTCCAAAACCAGGTAGTTTATCTTGAAGTACTGCTTTTTAAGCCAAAAATAGGTAGAAATCAAATATTTTAGATCATTTTACACTCTTTGCTTGTTTGTTGTTTGGCAATCATACTAGGCTGTTTTTCAAAGCTTATTCCTGGCTCTGTGCTCAATCTGGAGGGTTCAGGTGATCATTTGGGGGTGAACCAGGCCAGTTGTGTGCAAGGCAAGCACCCTACTTGCTGTACTAGTGCTCCAGGTCATTTTGCACTCTTTTAAAAACGTTAAAGGCTGGCATAAAGAGCTGGGATGCATGCTTTGAGGGTAGTAGACCAAGTTCAAGTGCTGGCACCTACAAAGTCCCATGAACAAGATCCCATGAACTAGCAAGAGTTCCCCCACTACAACCCCCACCAATAACCATTTACTAAGTACCAACTATATATGGGGTATTATGGTAGTAGGGTTGTAATGATCAATAAAGCACCTTTGCTGTCCTAAAAATAGGTAAAGTGGATGGACATGGAAATCAGGATCAGAAAATAGATTCTAATTTCCTGCAGTATTAACTAGTTGAATTTTTTTTTAAGCCAGTCAAAAGCTAGTTGAAATTTCTCCAAAGATTAGAATCTTGAACACTTAAGTACCTGGTAATTGTAAGGCTAACGTACATTGAAAACACTGCAATAAAATGCCCAGAAACAAAAAAGCAGAGTATTTTTTTTTCTTGCTTGCTTACTGAATTGTCCTGCTTTTGCCCAAACATGAAGTTGTTCTAACGCCTCTTAACTACAAACCAACATTTCCTTGAGTCTGGCTTCTACTATTCTTGATTCTACCAGGAGGTTGGTCCTGACTGGCCTAAGCAGCTTCCTCTACACTCATCCAACATGTGACTGTAATCTGAGTCAAAACAAACTATTCCTCCATGATTATGTTCCAGCTGAGATGAACTGACATTTTCAGATCTTAACATCCTTGCAGTTTCAGAATTTCCAATGACAGCGTCACAAAGTTCAATAACGTGATACCACAGAGAGCATTTCCCACAAAGAAAAATGAATTATATCAACCACAAAAAAGAAGGACATATATGAAGGCCACAACTGAGCACATGAACTTAATCTTCTTGCTATCCTTCACTGTTACAGCTCTTATTCCTAATAAATAGAAACCAAATTTAGTCACGAATGCATGCCCCTTCATTACACAAGTACCCTGCAAAATGAGCAAAGATCATGATAGATCTGGCATACAAACTGTTACAATAATACAATGTGGAATTCATAATTTTAAATGCATATGATCACATTAATTGTAAAAATTACTGAGCAACATTATATTTTTAAATAGAAATTTTAGTGATTCAAAGTATACACAAGTGAGAAAAAAAAGACTACTTTATACATTTTATTTTGGGGTTTTATGAGCCATAATCAGCAGTGCTCAGGGGATACTCCAGCCCTAAACTCAGGGACTGTTCCTGGAACTCAACCATAGTTGAGCTGGGCACGTGCAAAGCAAACACCTTAACCCTATACTGTCTCATCAGCCCCTAGACATCTAACTTTAATAATAAACACTTTCAGTTTCATCCTTCTCATACTCTAGGGGGGGAAACATTCTATTTGATTATGCAAAGAAAGCACTGTAGCACTGTAGCACTGTCCTCCCATTTTTCATCGATTTGCTCGAGCGGGCCCAGTAACATCTCCATTGTGAGACTTGTTGTTACCGTGTTTGGCATATCGAATAAGTCACAGGGAGCTTGCCAGGCTTTGCCCAGTGGGCAAGATACTCTCGGGAGCTTGTGGGCTCTCTGAGAGGGGCAGAAGAATAGACCCAGGTCAGCCGAGTAGGCCATGGAAGAATTGAACCCGGGTCGGCCGAGTAGTCCGCGAAGGCAAACGCCCTACCTCTGTGCTATCTGTAAATCTGCTTTCTAATTCAAACTGCTTCTATAAGTTGTTATGTGCTTATTTTTCTTTTTTGTTTTACTACTTTTATCTTTACCATCTATTGAAGCTAATCCTAATATCAACTACTGAACAATGTAATTCCTGGGGCTGGAGAGATGGTACAGCAAGTAGAACATTTGCCTTGTACATGGTCAACCCGGGTTCAATCCCAGCATTCCACATGGTCCCCTGAGCTTGACAGAAATGTTCACTAAGCAAGCACAGAACCAGGAGTAAGCCTTGAACATTGTCAGGTGTGGCCCAGAAGTAAAAAATAATAAAATAAATGATATAATTCCTAACAGAGCATGGAGACATGAGGCCCATGCTGACCACTGAAATCAACTAAATTTACCAAAACAAGCTAAACCTACCAAAAACTATGTCCCCTCAAATGGCCAAAAGTCTTTAGAAATAAAATAATGATCCCAGATGACTCAATAACTATAAATGGGATGCTTCTAGGGGGGGCAGATCAAATTGAATGATTAATTTGTATTGTTTTTTTTAAATAATACTTCAATCTCATGATCAAGGTAGCCATGGAACCCATCCAAGGAACATGTTTATAAGCCTAGGCAAGTCAAGTCTTAGTCAAGGTGCAGCTCCTAGAGTGAAAGAGCGTTCTAATGTTGGTAAGCCCTGAATAAAAAAAAAAGAAAAAAAATTGCCATAAAGAAGATCATTATCTTTGTAGGAAGTAGAAAGTATTAAAAGATTTAAGAGATAGAATCAAATGCAATGTATGAACTGGCTTGATTTGATTTTAATAAAGCAATTTAAAATTTATTAAGCAAATAGGAAAATTTCAGCACTGAATGGAAATCCATGTTACAAAGGAATAGTTTAGGAATGATGATCCTATTGGATTTTGTTTGATTTGTTAGTCTTTATAAATAAGCTATTTGTGGATGCAGATACACATGTATGTGTGTGTGTATAGATATATATGTATATTTATATATACATATATACGTAATTGCTTCAAAACAATTTAATGCAATTGCAGAACTGATGAATCAAGATTAGCCACAACAATTGGTGAAACTGAGATAGTACAGAGGAAATCACTAAATATATTCTTGAGATGAATATATTTGAATTTCCCTTAATAAAGATGTTTTATAAAGACTGCAGAAAAGCTAGATGATTCTAGATCTACTAACGTACTCATACCCAAATAATATTTTTTAAAAGGGAAGATGCATTAAAATAAAACTTTTTTCATTTATCATATACCCTTCAGCAGATTATTCAGTTTTTCTTGAACTCAGGGTCATCAACTTTAAAATGGGTATATTGGGGGCCAGAGCAATAGGACAGTGCCTTGAATGCAGCCCACCTAGGTTTGATCCCTGGCATCCCATATGGTCCCCAAACCTGCCAGGAGTGATTTCTGGTTGCAGAGCAGCCCCTGAGCATCTCTGGGTGTAGAACAAAAACCAAAACATTAGACAAATAAAATGGAAGCACTAGGGACTGGAGAGATACAGTGAGCAAAGCCCTTTGCCTTGCACATGGCCAAGCCTGGTATGATCCCCCGAATCTCATATACCATATACCCACAGCATCACGAGGAGTAATCCCTGAGCGCAAACCGGGAGTGAGTCCTGAGAACTGCCAGGTATGGCCCCAAACCCAAAATAAACTAAAATGGCAATATTAACAGTTTCTATCTTAAAGTATTGTTTTAAGGAGTAGTATAACAATTTGCATTAAACATATAAAATAGCTCCTGATACATAACAGGGCCTCCGTAAATAAGCATCAGTACAGTTCTAGAAGCCTAGCACGCCAATGATACTGATTTCAGTGAGTGGTGTTTCAGAAATTTCAGCAGTACTAAGTAAAAGAGAGCCAGGCACAGCCAGGAGATCTTTGTTTTGTTTTGTTTTGTTTTGGTTGCATACAAAGAATAAATTGAAAGTCTCCACCTCTCTCCCAGGTCTGCATTCTGGCATTTCAGAATGTATGGCTGAGCTACATTTCCTTCTCTACTTCAGAGTGAGCAGAGGAATGTTCAAAGGAAAACTACACATATCTTCCATAGTTTTTCAGTTCTGTCTTAAACCACAGCTAGACCCCTATCTCAGAACGTATACACTTGAGAGAAGTGATCTCTTTTAAACAGAAGAGAAAATATGGCTCCAAAAGTAATGTAAACACCTAAGATGACATAGCAAAAAGGGATCACATAAGGATTCAAATCTAGGCTAGACTGCAAAGTTCATGCAGGCTCCACCTACATTCTACAGTCTCCTGAATAAAAGGGGAAAAAAAGAGTTAACTGAGGCCCAGCTCAAGTTAAAAGAAACTTATGGATAAAAAGAAATTAACTGGATAAATTGGTCCACTCAAAACACTCAAGCACAAGAAAACACAGGATTTATTTACATTACATTTTATATGATTTATTTGCACATAATCAGGGTAAAATATGTACTGAATCATTCCACTTACAAAATGAAAGACATTCAGTAATTTCCAAAATAATATCCAAAAGAAAAAACTTCATATTCTTCTCTGCCATGGCTTACAAACAAGGCCATGCTTCATAATGCTCTTCAACCTCATCTCCTACTACTGTTCATTCTACCCTTCATGCACAGATGCTCCAGGGACTCTAGCCTCCTTTTTGTCTCTCAAACATATATATTCTTTCCACATGTAAGACTTTGCACGTGTAAGTTGTTGGGAATTCTCTATTATTCCCTTTCACTTTCCATCATCTCTAGGATCACTTCATCAGGGACCTTTACTGATCACCCTTTTGAAAAATCATGGCTTTGCCTATCATTCCGTTTATTTTCGTATTGGATTTACCATCATCTATAATGGGGATGATTTTGTTTTCTTTTGACTATGTGGTCTTTGTTCTTCCTACCCTCACTAAACTTTTTTAACTCTATAACTGTAAAATCTAGTATAGAGCCTACCCACATGCAGAGTGAGCAATTAATAATGAATTGCTTCAGGGCTAGAGAGATAGTACAGTTTGGCAAGGTATTTGCCTTGCAAGCAGCCAACCCAGGTTCAAACCCACCCCACTGCATATGTTCCCCAAAGCCTCACTAATCTCTGAGCGCTGAGCCAGGAATAAGCCCTGAACACAGTCAGGATGGTCCAAAAACCAAAACAATAGATTCGTTTTTTTTATTTAATGTTTTTTATTAGTGAAACATCATGAGGTACAGTTATAGACTTATAAACTTTTGTGCTTGGGTTTCAGTTATACAATGATCAAGTACCCATCCCTCCACCAGTGCCCATCCTCCACCACCACGGATCCCAGCATCCCTCCCACCCCCCATCCCCCCCGTCCCACCCTGCCTCTGTGGCAGGGCATTCCCCCTTGTTCTCTCTCTCCTTTTGGGTACTGTGTTTTGCAAGAGAGGCATTGAGTGGCAATCATGTTTGGTCTATAGACTACTTTTAGCATGCTTCTCCCACCCTGGGAGGGTCCTCACAACACCCTTTATTTGGTGCTCTCTTCTCTATCTGAGCTTCCTTTTCACCTAGCACGTGTGGCTGGCCTTCAAGTCATGGAGCAAAATTCCTGGTACTAATCTCAGCCATTCCTGGGTGTTAGTCTCCCGTTAAAACAATATATTCTTTTCTGTGCATCCCATACAGAGCTTATTCACTCCTATCTATTTGGTGAAGTCTTCAATATCAGGTTCTAAAATGACATCTACACAACGGAGTACTCTGTAGCTGTTAGAAAAAACGATGTTATAAAATTTCCATACAAGTGGTACTACATGGAAAGTATTATGTTAAGCGAAATGAGTCAGAAAGAGAGGGATAGACATAGAAAGATTGCATTCATCTGGGGAACATAAAGTAACAAAATAGGAGACTAACACCCAAGAGTGGCCAAGATTAGTACCAGGAGGTTTGCTCCATGGCTTGGAGGCCAGCCACACATACTAGGGGAAAAGGGAGCTCAGACAGAGAAGGGAGCACCAAATAAAGGGTATTGGGAGGATCCTCCCAGGATGAGAGAGGCATGCTGAAAGCAGACTATAGACCAAACATGATTGCCATTCAACGCCTCTTTTGCAAACCACAACACCCAAAAGGAGAGAGAGAACAAAAGGGAATGCCCTGCCACAGAGGCAGGGGTGGGAGGGATACTGGGATCCGTGGCGGTGGAAAATGGGCACTGGCAGAGGGATGGGTATTTGATCATTGTATAATTGTATAAATTATATTTAAATTTTCCCATTTAATTCTTTGATTATGCCTTTTTTGAAAGACTGAAATAGTCCTCAAATAAAAGCACATTAAAGATTCATTATGGGCCACAATAGAGCTCTTAGAGAAAAATATTTTAAATGTAATAATTTTATTGGGCTGGAGTGATAGCACAGCGGTAGGGCATTTGCCTTGCACACAGCCAACATGGCAGACCCGAGTTCAATTCCTCCGCCCCTCTCGGAGAGCCCGGCAAGCTACTGAGAGTATCTCGCCCGCACAGCAGAGCCTGGCAAGCTCCCCATGGCATATTCGATATGCCAAACACAGTAACAACAAAGTCTCCAATGGAGACGTTACTGGGCCCGCTCGAGCAAATCGACGATCAATGGGAGGGCCTTTAATTTACTTTTACTTATAATTGAAATCCAAGCACAAAAATTTGTAAGTCTACAACTGGACCTCATGGTGTTTCACTAATAAAAATTTTTAAAAAAATAAAATAAAATGCTAAATTCTTTTTATTCACTTTCTAAAATATAAAGCAGCTTGAAACTTTGCCTTTATTTTCCACTGGCACTGTCTGTAGCACTGTCCTCCCATTGTTCACTGATTTGCTTGAGCAGGCACCAGTAATGTCTCACAACAAATTATGAGACTTGTTCTTATTGTTTTTGGCATACTGAATATGTCATAGGTAGCTTGCCAGTCTTTATTGTCTGGGCGAGATACTCTCAGTAGCTTGCTGGGCTCTCTGAGAGGGGCAGAGGAATCAAACCCTGATCAGCCGCGTGCAAGGCAAATGCCCTACCCGCTGTGCTATCGCTCCAGCCCAGTGAAATTAGTACATTTAAAATATTTTTCTCTAAGAGCTCTATTGTGGCCCATAATGAATCTTTAATGTGCTTTTATTTGAGGGCTATTTCAGTCTTTCAAAAAAGGCATAATCAAAGAATTAAATGGGAAAATTTAAATATAATTGAATTAATCTAGCATCCTAGGAATAAAAGTTGAAGTAATTCTTCCTAAACTAAGCAAACAACCTTGAATCTATCCTTTTATACTTTTCTCAAAATAACACCACACATATATGTAAATACACATACAATAACATATATGAAGTGACCTAAAGAACTTAAATTTTGCTTTATTCACTTTTTTTGTTGTTTTGTTTTTGCTTTTTGGGTCACACCCAGTGATGCTGAGGGGTTACTCCTGGCTCTGCACTCAGAAATTACTTCTGGCAGTGCTTGGGGGACCATATGGGGTGCCAGGAATCGAACCCAGGCTGGCCGCATGCAAGGCGAAAGCCCTACCTGCTGTACTATCACTCTGGCCCGCTTCTTTTTTTTTTTTAAGTTTTTCTGGGCCACACCTGGCAATGCTCAGGGGTTACTCCAGTCTCTGAGCTCAGGAATTAATTAAATTTAATGTCCGTGCTCAGGGGACCATGTGGAACGCTGGGGATGAACCTGGGTCTGCGATATGCAAGGCGAGCATCCTACCCACTGTACTATACATGGCCACACTTTATTCGCTTCTCTTGTACCTTTCTTTTTTCATTTTTATAATGGCCTGAATGGGCCTCATTCTTTTTAGTGTCTATATAATTCTTCAATCATAAGGGTAGTCTGCAATTTTTCTACCTTTCTCCTTTGATGGCATTTATTTTGTTTCAATCCCCACCCCCGCCCCGAGGTGCAAGTGGGGGATACAATTTACAACCCAGCATGCATTTATTTCTATGGATATTTTTTTAATTTCTCTGAGTTAAATGTCAAAAATGGAATTGTCTGTTCAAATTATATCTTTTTATTTCAAACCATTGCCAGATTGCTTTCCAAAGAGTCTTTGTTTCCACAAATACCATAAGAGATTCGCTTTCCTCCACACTTGGCCTCAGAAAATGTTATAACGTTTAAATATTTAATACCGTTACTATAACTGCATATATATCCCAAGTTTTTTAAAAACTTAGGCTTCAACACCTATACCAAGAAGTAGAAGGGTCTCTGGTGAAAACCCCATATAATTTCTTTCTCTGCTCCAAATTATTATCAAAAGTAAATAAGTATATCACACACAAATACCCACTGAATAAAATATCCACTTCATTAGAAATTAACATACTATCGTAAAATCCAAGAAAAAATTACTCTTTGCTTTATACTAACAGCATCTCCTTCCACTTTATCTATAATCTAAAATAAACAATACATTAAAAAATGTATAACTTTATATGGTATACGGTTTTCATCACTACATTGATAGCAAAAAAAGAACAAGATCAGTTTAACACTTGTTTTGGTGCAGTCTTAACAGATGTTGCTTTTCCAAACAATAGATTGAAACAGAGGAACAATAGAAAGTACGTCAAATTTTAACAAAAAGAAAAAGCATTCATTCAGGAGTTTTTGATAAACCTACTTTGCCTCAAAGCACAGACCAGATAGATTAACTCTTCATTGTGAAATTTGTCAGGCTGATGATTAACAGCCATGACACTGCTCCTGTCCTCACTTCCCTCTTCATTGCTTCTACTGTCTCCTTCTGCTACTTCTACTTGTGATGGAGCAAATTGGGTCAATGATCATGTGTGGGAGGAAAAGAAAAATGATAAACCAAGAAATGACAGTTATAAAGGTACTAATAGTAAAGTTCTAGTTAGAAAACTGGTTATAAAACTCTTACACAGGCTAATCAGAATTCACTTAGTGTGTTCCAGTTTTATGAGGTGGAGTAGGGGGCTGAAAAAGCAGAAGCACAGGGAATGTTTATTCTTCTTTTTTTAAACTGAAAGAAAATATAAGTCGCCAAAATGTGAAAAGGAACACGGGCGAAAATACACTTCCCTATACTCAATATAATATTTTATTCTTATTAAGATCTTGTGAACTTGCAGACACAATACTAACAGGCACAAATAAATTAGAAATACTTTTACAAATGCTCTTTTACTTTTTTTAAGGAGGTCTCCCAAGCAGAGCTCAGGAGTCCTAGGGGCCCCTCCCAGAGATTCTTGGTTAACTGAAACAAGGGTTCAACACAAGGGTTCAAAGATATACTGCTAGCACACTGCAGTGTTTGGGCTGACTCGGGCAGTCCTGGCAGTGCTCAGGAGTATCCAGGGTTACATCCAGTGACTCATGTGGTGCCGGGACCCAACCAGAATCAGCTACATGCAAGGCATGCACGTTTTGCCCTACAGTAACTTCCCAACTCCAACATAAAAGTCTTCTTGTTGTTGTTGCTTTTGGTTTTGGACCACACCTAGTGGTGCTCAGGGATTACTCCTGGCTCTGGGGAATCACTTCTGGCAGATTTGGGTGACCATATAGGATGCCAGGGATTGAATCCAGGTCAGCCATCTTCAGGGCAGCACCCTACCCACTATACTATCTCTCTGGCCCCTTTTTAAAATCTTTTAAAAGAAGAGTCACATCTAAAGGGTTCAAGGGCCATGCAGTACTAGGGATGATACTTAGGGCCCCACACAAGCAAGCATGAACTCTACTACCTGAGTTTTCTCTCCAACCCCAACAAATAATTTTTGAGCCACACTATTTGTGAATTTAGATACTAAAAAATGGCACAGATTTAAGTTATTCTAAGACAAAGAAAGTTGCATTCTAAAATTAAAAACTAAATCTTTGGGCTGGAGTGATAGCAGAGTGGATAGGGCATTTGCTATGCACGTGGTCAACCCGGGTTCGATTCCCAGCATCTCATATGGTCCCCTGAGCACCGCCAGGAGTAATTCCTGAGTGCACAGGCCAGGAGTAACCCCTGTGCATCACCGGGTGTGACCCAAAAAAGAAAAAAAAAGTTAAATGTTTAAAAAAAAAATTAAATCTATTTTGTGTGATTGCTGTGTCAGGAATTAGATCCTGAGCCTCACACTGGCAGGCAACTGCTCAGCCACTTTAAATAGATAAAATAACTCTGGACTCAAATTGCCTCCAAAATCCTACAGTAGCAAAACAGTCTATATTTTAGTCCCTTACTCTGAATTCCTTCTACTGTCTTCCGCTTCCTTCTACTTTGATTTGTGGATAGCATTTACAAATGGGTCCCTTATTCTCTGTCCTGTATCATCTATATTTACATGCCCCACCCATAAGGATTCATTTATCACCCGCACAAATTCGCATCTGTCTAAATCTGACTTTATTTAATGGAACACATTTATTTAGCAAACAAACATGACCCCATGTCAAAATTCCCCCTTTCACTTAACTTCTATTTTAAAACTTCCAGATTCACAGCTCCTTCCTTTACTTCCATATTTATTACCAAATGCAATAGATTCATCCCTTACAATAGATTCATCCCTTACAAAGTCACGAGTACTGTCCTTCCTTTCTATTTCCCCCATGATCAGCCACTCCAGGTCATTATCTCCCACATGTATTATTTCAATAGCCTCTTAGCTGATCGCCTTACCTACTTCCAACCTCTTCACACTTTACCCAACATACATAAAGAGCTGCCAGAATTGAAATTGAAATCACTTCAATTTGTCCACTCAGAAACCCACAGTGCCTCCCCACTGTTCCAAATCCAAATTCCTTGGCCAAATGTTCTAGTTAGTTACAATGTAATGGCACTTTTTAAAAAACTAACTAGGGAATTTTTTTTTTTTACTTTAACACAGTGGCCATTAGCTCCTCTAAATTTACATATTTCACTCCCTGTTTCAAGACCCTTCAAGTGATTGATAGTAAGGGTTGAGGGTATTTTTGGTAGGTAGAGAAGGGCAGCATACTAGCAGTGCTGAGGTCTTGCTCCTGGCTCTGCAGTCAGGGATCACGCCTGGTGGAGCTTGAAGGGCTACATGAGGTGTCAGGGACTGGACCAGGGTCAGCCGCATACAAGGCAAGAGCCTAACTCACTGTACTATCACTCAGGCCCCTGTATGAGTTGAGGATATTTGAATTCAGATGCAAAGAGCTAGATTTGAAACCAGTCTCTACCACTTAGGAACTAAACTGTACTAACCAAATCATTCAACCATCTGTTTAACATAGATCCTAACCATACCTCATAAGGATTTTATGAAAACTAATGTAATACATTTAAATCACTAGGCCAACGTGCTATAGCATGATCAATAAATGTTAATTACTGTCAATATTATAGCATGGTCACTCTGATCTAGACAAGTTAGTCTGAATGTTATACCAAAGGCATTGCCTTTACTTCCCGTATTCTTTACCTCCTAAACCACAAACTTACAGTTGAAATGGGTCTCAGAAAGGAGCTGCAGACATCATTACCTTTCAAATTTTGCCCCTCTCATCCCCACCCTCCACCCCCCCATATTTGATTGCTATCTATTCCTAAATTAAATACAAGTGTACAATTGGCACACAGTAACAAGTCCTTAATGAAGTTTGTTGGGAAAGTATGCTAAACAATAAAATGTGCAATCAGTATGTATTCTTGCCTATTTCGAAATATCAATAAACTATATATAATTAGGCTGTCTCTAAATGGCCCTCCCGTTGATCGTCGATTTGCTAGAGCGGGCCCAGTAACGTCTCCATTGGAGACTTTGTTGTTACTGTGTCTGGCATATTGAATACTCTCGGTAGCTTGCCGGGCTCTCCGAGAGGGGCGGAGGAATCGAACTCGGGTCAGCCATGTTGGCCGCGTGTAAGGCGAACGCCCTACCCGCTGTGCTATCGCTCCAGCCCTCTAAATGATGCTCCATAATTTCAAGTTTCAAGTATTCCAGCCAGAAATTAAAACCTAATATGTAACTTGGTAACTGTCCTCAAATTGCAACTGTGCTCAAATCCAACTAGACATTTTGTATCATTCTAACTGCTTAAACCTCTCTGAAGGTATTTACTTTCTAGCTCTCTATTACCTATATAATCCTAATAGGTGATGACTTTACATGGGGTTAATGTTTAAACACAGTTATGAATTACAGGGATTTCCAACATCAATATAATATAAAATAAGGAATAAGACTTAAAAGTTCTCAAGAGGGACAGGAGGAATGAGGGGCTCATGCACCTGCCTTGCCAGCATCCAGCCCTAAGTCCAAACCTCCTGGGTCTCACAGCAGGAGACAGTCTGGCAGCCCTGAAGTCTGTGATCCCTGGAACTGCAAGTAATTTCTGATCTCACCATCTGTAGCTAGGCTGTGTGTATAGAAAGGGGTGCAACCCCCAATAAGCACTGCAATTCCCATTGAGCAACGCAACTAAATGAGGTGTAGGACCAGTTAGAATGACTTCTGACAAGCATGTATATAAGCAACACAGCAACCAGTCCCTGGAGCACCGCAACCACACTGTATGCCTCAGCTGATTGTGCTTGCTGGCACAATGTGTGCAAGCACTGCAGCCTAAGAGTGCAAGCCTCAGGGTGTACCACGAGTGTGCAAGAACCACAACCTAAAATGCTAGACCCCCCCCCCCCCTCATTGAACATCACAGCCAGGTATGTGTGTCACACCTGGCTATCACCAAAGGAGAAAACTAAAAATAAAATAATAATCACAAATTAAACGAGACCAGAAAAATATTACAGGGGTTAAAGTGCCTGCCTTGCATGCAGATGATGCCTCTTGGATCTCTGGTACCATATGGTCCTCGGAGCCCCGCCAGGAGTGATCCCTGAGCACAGAGCCAAGAGGAAGACTTGGGCAAAGTTGGGTATAATCCCCAAATCCAGAAATAAATAGATAAAAGTAGTTGAAAATTAGACCAGAATCCCAGCTCCGTTCTCATACTTGCTGCTAAAATAACAAACTCAAGTAGATTCTTTTTTTTTCTCCTCCATCATACTTGTCCCTGACACCTAGGTCAAAGCTCTTTTCACTACATCACACATCATCTCAACTGACTTCTTGCACGCTTACTTATCAAACAAAATAAAATCAACAGTATCACATGAATGCCTCACAAACCAACTGAGTATAATCACATGGTATGGCTTTAACACTGACATATTTTTGGCTGTTTCCAAGAACATTTGTGAGAAATAGATGTTTTAAGCCTTTCTAACAGAACATTTCTAACACAATTACTTTTGTTCTGGAAATAGGTATTCCTTCATCTTTTTTTTTGAATAAATTTTAAGATCCACCTTTTCACTGGTTCCATGAACAACACATATATACATATGGTTTTCCATGCAGCTTCATCCCCAACAATAGCTTAAGTAACTCACATCTCAGATAAAAATGTCATCTATTCCAGGCTCATCAGCATATGTTAGAATCTGTTCCTAATATAGAATCAGACTTTCAGAGTTGGAAGGAACCTTGGAGATCACCTCTCATTTTACAGAGAAAACTAATCCCCCTTAGGGCTCGCCCAAGGTCATAGCTCTACATAAGAACCTAACTTCATAATATAAAGTTTTCAAAAGATATATACTTTTTAAAACCAGAGCATTTAGTGAAACACTTGAGCTTCTCTCTCTTCTACTTCTTAAGTACAACTTTCTACATGAAGAACTTTTGAAACTCAGGAAAAGAAAATAAAGCAAAAACTAGGCCAATTTTTTAAAAGTCTACCACCAAGTCACTGATCTTAAAAATATAGCAAATGTTAAAGTAGATTGTTGCAAAAAACACTGACAGTAATATTTTGTAACAAAATTCCATAAACAGGTAGAGAGAAAAGATACCCATAAATTAAGAATAATTATATTATTATTTGCATAACACATTAGAGAAAAATGTTTCCAAACATGCAACTTCCAAGGATGAATTGCAACAACATACCTCAATCACAAAATGACAAGATATTTTGAAATTTTATTTTGATTACAACTACTTAAGGGAAGCTAGAAATTTTTTCTAATGCTAGTTCATATGTTTTTAAAATATGCTTTAAAATTGTTCAAAAGGCAAAGATTGAGGGAAATTTTTTTTACCAAACCTAATAAAAAAGAAAACTTTACTCAAACACTAGTAAGAAAATTATGGGCTATATTATCTATCCATGAGTCTAAGAATGTAGAAAAATAAAACATCCCTCAAAGTTATATCCTGAAAAGTACTAGACTTTCAATTATGTTTTTTTCTATGAAAAATAGCACAAATCATAAAACAATTTACCTGTAGAAATATATTTCTTAACTCATGAGGATCACCTCGCTTGGTTGTCTGCACCTGTAAGGGGGAATAAAAAAGTCAGTTAATACTTCACCAGAGATCACATAATCTCTTTAGATTAGCACTCAGACACTAACAATCAATTCTCTTATCATTTATAAGGGCATTTAGTTTAAAGCAAACCAAAAGCAATAATACCGATAACAACTGTCAAATTGAATATCTATACCTTACAGGGTGAAAAGATAGGTGTGAATAGTCAGATACAGCAAATCTACCAGGTAGATTTTCTCTGGAACGGGAGGCAGGGGAGATCAATCTAGTTTCTCCACCTCTGCTAGACACGGTAGCAATCATCCAATTCCAGAGGCCCACAAGAGTAGAGCAACAGGAAAACTGAAACACCCAAATTAATCGCATGGCCTAGCAGTCTTTCTTCCCGATGCAATGCAATCCTGAATCTAATTATCTCCGCGCCCTTCTCTTTCTCCACCCAGTCTAAAATATGAAAGCAGCTACAACGTTTCCAAATACTTCCGACATCCTGCCACCTGCAGCGCAAATACCAACCATTGCCCCCCATCCTTACTGTGGCCCCAAATTGCCAGCTATTCATCCCCTCCCCCACCGCAACACACAGATGTCTTAGGTACCCCGGCGTTTCATGCTCCTTCCCCCACTGGCTTTCAGATGCCCTCCAATTCCAGCCTCGCGATCCTATGCACCCCAGGCCAGGGCACAACTCTTTCATCACTGACCCACGGTCCTCGGAAACCCCTCAAACTCACAATCCTTCCTCCTTCCCCTCCCCCAGCACGGCATCCTCTTCCTCCATTCCAAACCCCCGCACAGCTTTCCCACCCGCGAGCTAGGAGCCCCAGGACGCGTTATCTAAAGAACAAGGCAAAGGAGGAAAACGGGTAGAGGTGCCAGGGCTGCGGGCAGGGCGCCTGGAATGTCTCCTATGCAATAAAGGCAGCAGCAGAGAGTTGGAGTCACCTTGACCGCCATGCTGTGCTCGGAAGCCGGGGACGAGCAAGTGAGCGAGCGGGGCCGAGCTGTCAGGGCGCGCGCGCGCCGCTCCCCGGCCGCGCCCGCCCTCCCGCTCGCCGGCGCCGCGCGCGTCCCTATGCAAATGAGCGAGGGGCGGGCCGCGCGGGGACCGGGCTCGGCGCCCCGGGCTCCCTGCGAGCCGGGCCCGGGCCCCGCCGTCCCTCCAACGCCCAGGAGCTGGCCGCACTTCCCCAGGGGCACGCGGGCAGTGCCAGCCGTGGTTCCCGTCGCGCTGCCAGGTTGCCCTCAGCTCGGTTGCCGCCAGGAGAGCCAGATTTCCCAAGGCCTCTTTGTGGGTGCGGCTTTGGGCACCGACCCCTGCCAAAGTCGTTTTCCCCGGAGACTTAAAGGAACCCTAGGGGCCTCGCCTGAGCCAGACTTGGAAGGGATGAAAGCGCGTTTAGCGTTAATAAGAATAACAAACGACTTACTGACAACGAATGGCAAATAGTGGTCCTGCAAAAGAGACTGGGAAACTGCTCGCTCTGGAGAAAAACCTAAGTATACAGAAGTTGAGAAATAACACCTCTCTCTAAGTTGGCAGGGTTGATGTGCTTACCATGTTTTTGCTTCCTGCACTTTGATAAAGCTTTATTAGAAGACTCGCTCTATAATCCAAATCTCCCCAGGCCTTTGCGCAATGAGATCACGAATCTATGCTTTTGTCTTGTGCAGACTGAATCCTGGACCAATTTGCCCCTAGGAAAAATTGCCAGCCATACCTAAGAACCAATTGCTCTAGCGGAACCAAAATAAGGTCCTTAAAACTGAGTCTTTCCTTTATCACTACGTTGCCCTGCATATGATTTACTCAATAGACAGAACATGCAGTATATATCAGACATAATTATGCGTGTAAAGGATACAAAGAAAGCATATAGCACCAACTCTAATTTTAAAGATAATGCTTCCACAATCCTAACTATATTTTGCCTTTAAACCAAGCATGATGCCTATTTTTTTTAATTTTAATGCCTAACAACTCTCAGATTTACCTTCATTTCATTTCACTATGTAATTTCTTCTGTATTTTGTATTTCCAAAAATTGAATCTCATAAATTTCCTTTTCTCATCTCACTAATCACAATACTTGTCTAATCCAAATTAATAGAAATGAGGAAAGAAAAATGGTAAATAGAAAATGTTGAAAAGGAATTCTAATACTCCTAAAATGAGCTTTCCTGCTGTAGATAATTTAATTCTCTGCTACCATAACATCTTTCTTCATCCTGTTCAATTATTTTAACAGTATTATCATACACAAGAATTTAGAAATATTGGGGCTGGAGTGATAGCACAGCGGGTAGGGCATTTGCCTTGTATGCGGCCAACCCAGGTTTTATTCCCAGCATCCCATATGGTCCCCTGAGCACCACGAGGAGTAATTCCTGAGTGCATCACCAGGAATAACCCCTGTGCATCACCGGGTGTAACCCAAAAAGGAAATAAAAAGAATTTAGAAATATTTTAATTTTCTAAACTTTATGTCCCTGATATCCTCTTCTTCCTATCTCTCTCTCTCTCTCTCTCTCTCTCTCTTACTTCTAGATATGAAAACAATACATTTAACTAGAATATATCAGGGTCAGAGAGCTGGTACAGAAGGAAAGGTGCCTTTTAAGTGGCCTAGTAGTTGTGCCATCCCCCCCAAAATAGAACTCATTATAATAACTTATAAGTCTGGATATCAGGACACAGTGAAATTTGCTCAGGGACACAACTTAGAAACAAAGTGCATGCCTAACAGTATTCAGCTTTTTACAACATACACACACACACACATACACACACCACATACACAAACAATAGGTGATCTTTGAATAAATTCAAAACATTCATTGGTATCAAAATAGTTGCAATTAAAATTATATAATAATTTTAAACCAAATAAAGATGCAGTTTGGAGGGGATAGTAGAACACAGCTAACCTAAAGAAAGGCATATTTTACTAATTATAATCTGGAAAATATAATAAGCAATAAGATAGACAAAAGGGTCGGTGGTAGATAGCTTAATGGGCTGAAAGCATGCTTTATATGCAAGAGGCCTAGGATCAATCCCAGGATTGAACATATTAGTGAGCTCAAAGCACAGAGCTGCGAACAGGCCCCCAAGCACCACTATATGTCGCTTCAATTTTTTTTAATTTTATTTATTTATTTATTTTTGCTTTTTTGGATCATACCCAGTGATGTACAGGGCTTACTCCTGGCTCATGCACTCAGGAATTACTTCTGGCAGTGCTCAGGGGACCATGTGGAATGCTGGGAATCAGACCCAGGTCATCCGCGTGCAAGGCAAATGGCCTACCCACTGTGCTATCACTCCAGCCCCTCATTTTTTTATTTTATTTTCTTTTTGGTGAACAAAAATGTTAGAAGTACGTTGTAGAAAATAAGCTAAGTCAAGTGAAAACAGAGATAGACAAATGGGACTATCTTAAACTAAGAAGCTTCTGCACCTCAAAAGAAACAGTGACCAAAATACAAAGAGAGCCTACAGAATGGGAAAGGATATTCACCAAATACACATCCGACAAGGGGTTGATATCAAGGATATACAAGGTACTTGTTAAACTCCACAAGAAGAAATCACCCAACCCCATCAAAAAATGGGTCGAGGAAATGAACAGAAACTTTCGCAAAGAAGAAATCCGAATGGCAAAAAGGCACATGAGAAAATGCTCTACATCACTAATCATCAGAGAGATGCAGATCAAAACCACAATGAGATATCATTTCACACCACAGAGACTGGCCCACATCCACAAGAACAAAAGCAACCAATGCTGGTGCAGATGTGGCGAGAAAGGGACCCTCCTTCACTGCTGGTGGGAATGCCGGCTGGTCCAACCCTTTTGGAAAACAGTATGGACGATTCTCAAAAAATTAGAATTTGATCTGCCATTTGACCCAGCTATAGCACTCCTCAGAATATATCCCAGAGAGGCAAAAAGGTATAGTCGAAGTGACATCTGCAATTGTTTGTTCATTGCAGCACTCTTTACAATAGCCAGAATCTGGAAAAAACCTGAGTGCCCAAGAGCAGATGACTGGTTAAAGAAACTTTGGTACATTTACACAATGGAGTACTATGTAGCTGTTAGAAAAGATGAAGTTATGAAATTTACATACAAGTGGTACTACATGGAAAGTATCATGTTAAGCGAAATGAGTCAGAAAGAGCAGGATAGACACAGGAAGATTGCATTCATCTGGGGAACATAAAGCAACAAAAAGGGAGACTAACACCCAGGAATGGCTGAGATTAGTACCAGGAATTTTGCTCCATGATTTGAAGGCCAGCCACATGTGCTAGATGAAAAGGAAGCTCAGATAGAGAAGAGAGCACCAAATAAAGGGTGTTGTGAGGACCCTCCCAGGGTGGGGAGAAGCATGCTAAAAGTAGTCTATAGACCAAACATGATTGCCACTCAATGCCTCTCTTGCAAAACATAGTACCCAAAAGAAGAGAGAGAGAACAAGGGGGAATACCCTGCCACAGAGGCAGGGTGGGACGGGGGTGGGGGGATGGGGGGTGGGGGGATGCTGGGACCCGTGGTGGTGGATGATGGGCACTGGTGGAAGATGGGTACTTGATCATTGTATAACTGAAACTCAAGCACAAAATTTGTAAGTCTATAACTGTACCTCATGGTGTTTCACTAATAAAAAAAGGGGAAAAAAAGAAAATAAGCTAAGTAATCGAAAGGACTACAAAAGAATATAAATTGAAAGCACATTAAGCTTTCTCACCCTGAAAATCCTGATAACTAGTCATACTGTTACAATTATTGTCTGGTGGTATTATCAGAAGTTAAAGTAAAACTTACTTTTGCCTTGATTGTATCTAGAGTTATCTGATCAGTGTTGAAAAAAAATGTATTAGTCTGATAGGAGAAATCAAAACTATCAAGTAAGATGCATAATGTGAATTGAGGAAATATGGTAGAAATAAAACATATGACAGTGTTTGGGCCATTACTTGCTAAGACAGCATCTTGTGAGTAACTTATTAAATATTTACAAACAAAAACATTTCTAAAACCATGAAGTAAAAGAAAGTTGAAAATTTGATCATTAGGACATCATCTATAATGAATGACATATCAGAGAAGAAAATTGGAGATAAAGGCTGAAGAGAGTTAAGACCATGCACTAGGATTAGGCTTTGGAATAAGGAGAGACTCTTATGACTGTTTTGCTATCCTATCCAGAGCCCTAAAACTTTCTCCATATAAGCAACAAAGCCATTATGCTTCCTTATCATTCTTGTGTTCTCCAGACAGCACTTTTATCTTCCTTTAAAACTGTTCACTTTGGTGGGAAATGGGCACTGGTGGAGGGATGGGTATTTCATCATTGTATAATTGAAAGCCAAGCACAAAAATTTGTAAGTCTACAACTGTACCTCATGGTGTCTCACTAATAAAAATTTTTAAAAAATAAAACTGTTCACTTTGCATTCAGAACTTGGCAGATTATTTGGCACAAGAGATCTAGTTTTCAGGCTATTTTGGCCTTTAACCTGTGTTCCTCACTATGCTTAATTATTTCTTGCATTATTTGTTTTAATATCTATGTGCAATTTTCCCTCCATTGGAAAAATAGTAGTCATTGTAAGGTTACTTATTGACTTAATTTCAATATTCCTGGGTTTTCAGGGAATAGGGAAACCAGAAGAGAAGGAGAGAAACACAGGACCATAGTCTGTAGAGCTGTCAGAATACAGACAATGTGCAGTCTTACATGGGTAGCATATGGAGCAGGAGCAATAGTATAGCGGTTATTGCACTTGTCTTGCATGTGGTTGACCCTGGGTTTGATCCTCTGAAGCCCGTATGGTTTCCCAAGCACTTCCAGGAGTTAATTCCTGAGTCCAGAACCAGGAGTAACCCCAGAGCATCAGTGGGGGTGGCCCAAACACACACACACACACACACACACACACACACAGAGGGGGAAAAAAATCATAGGCAGTGTTCATGGTGTCCCAAGACAATTACAACAATAACATAAAAGATTACTGATCATAGATTGTCACTGCCCTCCCGTTGTTCATCAATTTGTTCATTGATTTGCTCGAGCGGGCCCAGTAAAGTCTCCATTGTGACAATTGTTACTGTGTTTGGTATATCGAATATGTCACAGGGAGCTTGCGGGTGAGATAATCTCAGTAGCTTGCCGGGGTCTCCAAGAGGGGCGGAGGAATTGAACTCGGGTTGGCCATGCTGGCCGCTTGCAAGGTAAATGCCCTACCCGCTGTGCTATCACTCCAGCCCGTATTTAACTAGTAATCTGTACTATAGATTTTCTCTTTAATAATGAGTCATAGACATTCTGGCAGAAAAAAAGTCTAAGATTGCTCACACCCAGATACACGCAGTCTATGACCCATCTTTCCCAAGCACATGCACAGGATCTGTGGATATGATGGGTGATCATTTCTGCAATAAGCTTACTAATATGTTTATTTTGAATGAAACAATACAGACATAAGCTTGGACTGCCCTGATCATATCAGGTGAACCCTGTGAAAAAAAGTAAAATGCTATCTCTTTGTGCTGGCCGTAAGTTCAAAGCCTCCATGAATTCCACACCTCTAAGGAAATGAATTCTGCCAATGATATGCAACCCTAAAGGAATATTCACACACCAGCTAAGACACCAGATTGACCCCTGACTATTGCCTATGAGCATACAGTGGAAAAGACCCGTAACATTGTACCCAAACTCCAGATCTACTCCGAGGTTGCTCTACTGCACTACAGTTTTGGTCAATAGTCACACAGAGATGGAAAATGAATAGAATAAGTGTTCAAAATTAAGCCATGGCAGAAATACTTACATCTTGCACCTATTGCTGTAGAAGAAGGGTTTCCCCCTTAGTCAATAATATACATTATAATAATTTTAGAAATCTAAAATATTTTGAACTTAAAAAAAAACTTGACAGATATACAAAGTCAGACCTTGTTGTTGAAAAAATGGGCTAGATGCAAATTACCACAAACCTTCATTTATAAAAAAAAAAGAAGAAGAAGAAGGGGGAGAGAGCGAGAGCAAGAGTGAGAGAGAGAGAGAGAGAGAGAGAGAGAGAGAGAGAGAGAGAGAGAGAGAGAGAATAGAGCAGGGGAAGCAAGGAGTAAAATAAATAAATAATAAAAATACAAAAAAGGGGCCGGGAAGAAAACAGCAGTATACTGGAGGTCAACAAATTGAAGTACTACAGAAGATAAGCTTTTGTTCAGCTACAGGACACATGCCATCACTATGAAAGGAATGCGCTCAATTCTATAGCCCACATTAAGATGAAGCTCACTTAAAACATTTGAGGTTTCATAGCATGATCTGGTCTTGGTGTGCCCACACATACGCACACTCACACAAAACATACTTGAACATCTGGAGTATTTTCAGTATATATCATTTGGGACCTTTGCCCAGAGTTATAAAATGCTTCTTTATACTTTACTGAAATATTGCGAAACATCCATTTTCTTAAGTTGTGCTTTCTCTGTGCGGGGGATACCCAGCAGTGCTGGGGTTGCTGTTCTCGGAGAGATGCTGAGTGGAAAATCATTCCTGGCCCAGAGCTCTCACATGCAGAGTACATGCTTCCATTCTTTGAGCTACTTGCCTGTACCCCCATAAATTATGCTTTTTAGGGGATCAGCGATTTTTTTTTGGTTCACACACTGTAATGCTTCAGGTCTACTCCCACTATTGCTCTGAGGACAGTGAAGTACCAGAGATCCAACTCATGGCTGGTCCAGTGCTTGAGCACTGCTCCTAGTGTGCCAAGGATAAAACCGGGACCTCCAGCAAAGAGAGCATGTGCTCCAGTCCTTTGAACCATGTGGCTCTCACATAAGTTGTGTTTTGTTCCTCTTTCCCTATTGAGTATTTCTATGAGGAAATTGAAACAGGTAAGCTGGGGAGATAGATAAAGATTAAGTATACAAATCTGAGCAAATTGTGTTTTAATTGGTAAAATAATCCGGAAATCAGTAAGTCAGAAATCATTTCAAGGACCAGAGCAATAGCACAGTTACTTGTCTTGCATGGGACCAACCCTGATTGGATCCCCAGCATTCCAAGTGGTCCACCAAGAACCCCTGAGCTACACCAGATGTGGCTCAAAAACAAACAAAAAATCATTTCAACTAAATCTACTAATAAACATTAAACAACACACAATGGAGGGAGACGGGGGGCTGTTCTTTAGAATATAAGTTCGATGATTCCTATATGAACATTTGCTTTAAGCAAAATAAATTCCCATCTTGGTGGAGGAAAAAGTTGGGCATGATAATTCAAAGGAAATAGTAGTACTCCTGCAATAAACTCTTCCTATACTGCTCTTTCTCACAGTCTGACTCTTAAGTTTCATAAATTATGCAAAAGGGATGTCTGTGATCTTATTTCTGGAACACAGTCTTCTCTCTTCCCTCATGGGCACAGTAATAGTCAGTTTTCTTTTCAATGTAGCTGTGAGGAATTCATGGAATTAGCTGCTTTACACAGTTTAAGATTGTAAGTGCTCCATCACTCACTTTTTAGTCATGAACAAGCTGGTTTTAGTGAGAAACCTATGCTCAAAAGGAGGTTTAAATGAGATGAGCACTTTTGTTAGTTTTGGGGCCACACCCAGCAATGCTCAGGGCTACTTCTGGCTCTGAGGTCACTCCTGTCAGGCTCAGAGGACCATATGGGTATAATGACCAAGCACCAGCCCCTTCACTGCGTCCTCTTCCCTCCAGCAATGTCTCCAGTTTCCCTCCTGTCCCACAGTATGCCTCCACGTCAGGCACTTTTTCCTTTTTCTTTTTTCCATTAGGCACTGTAGTTTGCAATACTGTTATTGAGAGCGTATCCTGCATATCACTTTATTTCCTTTCAGTGCCCAGTTCTCACCAAAGTGACCAATTCGGGAGCTGGAGCAATAGTACAGCAAATAGGGCATATGCCTTGCATAGGTTCAATCCCCGGCATCCCATACGGTCCCCATATGGTTCCCCAAGCACAGCCAGGAGTAATTCCTGAGCACAGAGCCAGCAGTAACCTCTGAGCATCATGGGTGTGACCCAAAAAGAGAGAAAAAAAAGTGACCAATTCTCCCTGTCATTGTCATGGTGGTTCCTTCCCTGTCCTAAGCGTCCTCCAACTGTAGCAAGCTTCCTACTAAGGACCTTCCTCCTGCCCTTCATTTTTCTTGTCTTTGAGCATTATTTTCCTACTATGGCTTTTTTTATATCCCAGAAATGAGTGTGATCTTTTTATGTCTGTCCCCCTCTCCCTCTGATCCATTTCTACTCTACAGATCTGTTGATGGCATTCTTAAACCAGAAAAGGAAAGAAATCAAGAACACAGAAGGAGGTTGCCCAAGAACAGCTAAAGATCTCAGTAAAAACAGAATCATACATATTAAATATCCTTGACAATAGCCTTGATACCATGTAAGGAAATGACAATAGAAAAAAACATGTATATATATATATATGAATTAAGTTAAGTTGTAAGAGGTCTTTATATGACATAATGACTTTGCATAGAGAAGATACTACAAAATGTAAAAAATAAACTTGTATATAAACAGAATTGACTATAGCCTGTACTTTTGTTACTGTGTGTGTGTGTGCATGCACACTTGTACTTGGTGTCTAGGATTAGCTTATATATTTGAGGAATTTTCTGGGACAATGCTGATCTGTTGTTTATTGCCTGTGTCAAGTCAGCATATGTGATAAATCATGAAATAACAGGTTTATAGTGTTTTAGCCTGCATTTATCTCTCACTATCACAGTTTAGAAAGAGGACATGAAAATAATCATTGCTCATTCATTCTACCCCTTTGTTACATTTCATGGATTTACCTGAACTCTTCAGAAGGGTAAGAGAATAAAATATATTTCCTTTAATTATCTCCAAGCCTTCATTAAAGCATTATATATGGGCAAGTTTAATTTCACAGTGTGGTAGAAAATCAAGGCACATTAAAGGGAAATGTAGCCATCCTCATACCACCTTCACTAAGATGTACTTGGTAGTGGCAGCAATAGCATTTCACCAAAAACAATTAGCTCAGCTATCTAGATGGATTAAAGCACACTTAAATGAGATTAACCTAAAGCGTAAGTGAGATACAGAAGCAACTTCTCAGTAGCAAATGAGATAAATCTTTCTTACTTCAGCACACCACAGAATCCTAAAGGAAGAGTAGGGTACTTAATCACATAGAATGATACATGATTGTCAAGTTCTAATCACATACTATATTTCTTAGATGCAGTATACACCTTATCATGATATCTACAAAGTGAGTCATATGAAGGATATATAAATATCCCTTGATATAAATATCTTATAATGGAAAGACAATACAGAGTAACACCATCTGGGGAAGTGGAAGATTGGGGTCACACCCAGCAGAGCTCAGGAACAACTCCCAGCTTTTTGGCTTGGGGCATCAGGCAGTTCTGACCATATCATTTAGGTTTTAAATATTCAGGCCACAACCTGCAGTGCGGAGGCCTTACTCCTGGCTCTGCATTCAGTTCTCACTCCTGGCAGAGCTTTGGGAACCACATGAGGTGCTGGGAATTGAACCTGGGTTGACTGCATGTAAGGCAAACACCCTACCCTCTTCACTATTTCTCCTGCCCTAATAAGGTCAGTATCATAACCCTGGTTCTCTCTTTGGACTCAAGTGAGACCATTAACTAATGATGTATAAAGTAAGTTATATGTTTATATAAGTTTTCAGCTATATGACAAATGTCATTTTTTGAAAAAAAAGTTTAAGTAACACCAAGCACCCTCCCTATACACACCTCTACTCTGTTATGCACTCATCCCTTCTGTTAACTTCAACTTGCTATCCATTTTTATTTTGTCTTGCATGTTCATTGATTTTGTTTCTTTATGTTCTTTATAATTTATTAGCAGAAAAAGATATGACCATGTATTTGTATTTATCCATCCTACCTATTTAACTTTGCATAATTGACTTGAATTCTTTCTGTTTTGCTGAAAATGTTAAAATTTCATCTTTTTTATATCCTATCATGTATGTATACATATATACATTACATCTTTATCCAGTCATCCATTAATGTCTGCTTTAGTTTTCACATTTCATCTATTTTAAATAATGCTGCAGTAAATATTGGGATGGATATAAATTTTTGCTTTGATATTTTTATCATCTTCGAATACTCAGAGGAGAGATTGTTGGGTCATATAGTAGTTCAGTTTTTCACATTATTTTTTCCTTTTTTCTCTTCCTTATGTTATTGCTCGAGCGGGCCCAGTAACGTCTCCATTGGAGACTTTGTTGTTACTGTGTCTGGCATATCGAATACTCTCGGTAGCTTGCCGGGCTCTCCGAGAGGGGCGGAGGAATCGAACTCGGGTCGGCCATGTTGGCCGCTTGTAAGGCGAACGCCCTACCCGCTGTGCTATCCTCAGGGTCACCAGGGTTGTATCAGTGGTGCTCAGAGATTCAGGCACTCAGCATTAGGCAGGCCTTAACTCCTGTACTCTTTCTCCAGCTCATCTATCCATTTTTAAAGTTGGATTGCTTGTTGGGGCCAGAGAGAGAGTACATTTGTGTACAGGTAACCGAAGTATGATCCCTGGCACCATATATGGTCTTCCAAGCTCTGCCAGGAGTGTTTTCTGAGTTCAGAGCCAGAAGTAAACCCTGAGCACTGCCAGGTGTGGCTCCAAAAAAAGGGGGGGAGGGGTTGTTTGTTTCTTTATTAGCTTTGTAAGTTCTTTACGTATCTTGGGCGTAAGACTTTATCAGATGTATGAAGTGCAAATATCTTCTTTTATTAGTCTGTCTTTTCACTATACTAACAATTTTTGTTCCACAAATATTAATTTGATGCAGTTCTGGTTATTTATCTTGGTTTTATTTCTCATGGTAGGGGTCAGGTTCCCAGTGGCATCTCTAATGCTGATAATATAAAATGTTTCACTTATGTGTTTTGAGGTTTTTTTTCTAAGGGGGCCATATCTGGAAGTACTTAGGAAGTACTCCTGCCTCTGTGCTCAGAGATCATCCTGGCAAAGCTAAGGGGACCATATGGGGTATGAAGGATCAAACCCAGGTCAACCATGTGCAAGGCAAGTGTTATACTTGCTGTCCTATCTTTCCAGCCTTTTCCCCCACAACTTACAGTTATATTATTTGTATTTTAATTTCAGGTCTTACATATATGTCTTACATCATCTAAAATGTATTTTTGTGTGCGGTGTTAGAAAGTAATCTATCTTTATCTCTTTGCATGTGGTTTTACAGCTTTTCTAATGCCATTTTTAAAATTAAATTCAAGCCTTTTACTGGATTTATCAAAACACTAATTGCATTGTGTTTATTTGTTGTTCCTCCTTCCCTTCACTATTGTTAGATAAGGGGTGTGGGAAGAGATTTTACACACACACACATGCACACACACACACACACACGTACACTTTGTTAAGGTGTCCATAGACTTGGTCTCCCATCTAGTTGGGAGTGCTTACACACTCGAAGTGCTTGTCAGAATTCCACTCTTTAAATTGTGGTGCTTGTGAAAATTCTTGTTGTGCTTGCTGAGGGCTGTAGTGCCTTTGGGGGCTCACTCTTCCTTGTCTTAGTGCTCACATTCTTTTACTACTGGGGCTTGCCAATGGGTGTTCCAGACAGCAGAGGCACCAGGACCACCTTAGTGCACTTGAGAGAAGTCAGGAACGGAATTTGTCATTCAAGTTTGCAGGGCAGATGTTCTGGCCATTGCACTATCTCCTACCCTTCCACATCCCTTAACTGTCCTTGGGAGAACACTGCTCTTTCTCTGAAGGAACAGAAGCACAAACTTCTGCTGAGTAGGCCTGGATGCTTTAGGCTCTAACTAGAGGTAACAAATACAGTAGGTGAGTGTAATTCTGCCAAAATTCCCAGGTGGAGGTAGAACAGGTGCTTCACAGAGGAATCAGAGCAGTGGTACAGCAGCAGGGTACTTACCTTGCACAGCTAACCCAGGTTCTATCCCCAGAAACCCATATGGTTCCCTGAGCACCAACCAGTATAATTCCTGAATGCAGAGCAGGATATTTTCTAAATGCAGAGCAGGGTAGTTCCTGAGTGCAGAGTAAGGAGAAAGCCCTGACTATTGGCGGTTGTGGCCCAAAAATCAAAACCTAAGCCAAACCAAACAAAACACAGATGCTTCACAGAATGCAAAAGCCAATGGTAGAAAATAGCTTCTCATGAGGAGCTCGCAGGGAGAACTCACTCAGTTCCCAACAAATGGGCCCTCCACAAAGGCTCAAACTCCAACTGACTGAATCTGGGGATCACATGTTTAATCTTTTGGTCACCATCTTGGCCAAGTCATTCTACCACCTTGGTCACCACTTAAGCCACCTGTGGCAGGTCGTGCTAACCATCAAATACTGTAACCACACGGGTACAGGTACCCTTCAGCCCTGGCACCTAGCAGTATCTAACTTTATTATTGTCTCTCAGCTCCCCCCAGCACTCAGTCATGGTTCTCTGCTCCTCTATGTGCTACTGCTCTCAGAGAAAAGTCTCTCCTATTTTCCCACCTGACTGTGTGCACTTCCCTCACTGTTGCAGGCCACAGGGACAGGCTAACCTCATAGGGATGTGAGTCCTTCCATTTCTGAAGCAATCAAAACAATGCTCCCTGGGCCAGAGTGATAGCAGTGTGAGTAAGGTGCTTGCCTTGCATACAACGGACCCAGGTTCCATCCTAAGCGTCCCATATGGTCTCATGAGCATTGTCAGGAGTGATTATTGAGTGCAGAGCCAGGAATAAACCCTGAGACTTTGGCCGTGTCTGACCCAAAAAGAAAACAAAAAAAATAATGTTCTGTGTTGCAAGGCACATGAGGTGAAATTCTACCCTATCTGATGTTCCCTACTGTCTCTCCCTGTAAAGACACTGCTGCTACAGCCATCAAGTCTTAATGCAGGGATTATAGTTATATATTATATAAGTGTTATATAAAATATATGATTTTTTTTTATTCTGCGCCTACACCCATCTGCATTCATGTTCTATTCCCAGCTTGGTGATTGCAGGTTTGCACCCAGTGGTGCTTGGGGGACTATGTGGTCTTAGGGATTGAACCTGGAGCTCCTGTGATCAAAGTTGGGATTGTGGTTTAATATACCTATTATATCATTTGGTATGCACGAGGATCAGGCCAACTAGGTACCTTTACTCTTCTACTCTCTTGCCATAACTTGTGTGTGATCAGTTTATAAACCGCCAAGGCCAGGGAAATAGCTTTGAGGACTGGAGCATGGTTTGGGGATGCAGATGCTCCTGATTTGATGCATGACATTATACGATCTCCTCAGCACCACTGTCAGTAACCCCCAATCACCATAGCAGATGTAGCCCCCAAACACCACCAGGTGTGATCCCAAAGCAAAAAAAACTTAGGTAATTCAGGTTTTAGGGGGAAAAATCAATTCAATCTGAATTATATACAGATTTCAAAACCATAACTCACCACTTCTTGAATCCATCGTTTGTGTTCTTTCCAACTATGTCTTATTACTAAATCCTTCTTCCTGTTTTCAAACTTTCATCAAACACTTATCTCAATGCCTTACACTAACTATGTAGGTACTAATTAAATGTTTATTGAATATTCCTAGCTAGTCACTCTACCACAAATCATTCATTACTCCTCTTGTATCTCCTAAATGAAATAAGAGCCTTACTTGCTCAAGTCTGAGACCTGAGTATCACTTTTCTTTGCCCCTCAAAACCAAATTGTCCCCCAGTATTGTATTTTTAATCCCCTTAGTGCTTAAAAGAAAACTCCTCTGATGATTATAATAGCCTCCTAATTGCTCTATTGAATATTCTTTCTAATTGCTCTCCAATCCAATCTCCAATCTCCTCTCCAATTCACTTTCTGCCTCAAATCCGTTTTCCGTAGTACTGCCAAGTAAATTAAATTTGATCACTAACCAAAGCTCTCTACTGAGTTAAATATAAAATCCAAACTCCTCAATATGGTAAAGAGTGCTATTTTTATTCACATCTTATACCTTACTAGTATCATTCTTTTTCCTTTACTTGCTGGGAATATTTCTTATACGTCTATTCAATATTTCTTATATATCTATTCAATATAATTTTTCATATCCAAAAGATGAGTTTGACTTTTAAATCATCTGTTTGCCCCAGTCAAGGAAAAAAATTTAATACTACCTCATATTATGAAATATCAGAACACTGAACACAAAACAGAGATTTCTGTAGCTAGAATGCACAGAGCCATGAAAATGGCACCTCTCATCACACTGAAGAAATTTTTACTTCCTCCCATTAAACCTTAGGCACACAGAGCTCACAGATTTGAGGTTCTTTATCCAAAGGAGGAACACTTTCATCAGTAAACACCTGCTGGTTTCCTGATAAATTGGAAAATGAAACTAACCTTCAGTCAGTGCTTCTGAGGCTATATAATTAAAGGCATAAAAGAGTCATGGTACCCACGTGGTGATTGAGGCCAATCATAAAAGAGAAATTGGGTTGCTGCTTATAATGAAAAAGGACCACTATGTCAGGACTCCAACTGAGGTCACTCAATAAAGACAGCCAACTTTCATAGATAAGTCCGGAGTGGACTTGAAATCATTTGGGAATTTGGGTTGAGGCATGGAAATAAATAATTAGACATAGTCTCAGTACTTGGAGAGAGGGGGACATGCAATGAAGAGTTGAAAAGGAATTTATTAAGATTAACTTGGGCCTAATTGACCATGTATATAAGTTGGGAGTGTTCAAACAAGTTATGCTTGATATTATTCTGTCTCCATTCTTAATTCCGTAATTAATGAAGAGCATTAGCATGTTATAATATTTTATATTTTATAATTTCTATGATTATATGAAATATAAGACTATTCTTTCTGCTAGAGACATTGATAGTCATATAAGAGATGATACATGAATTTATTATAAGACAAGTAACACCAAGGAAGGTACTGGGGCTTGAATTGCTTTTGCAATGTTCTAACCAAAAGGAAAGATGAACAGAGAAAATGTCAGGACTAAGATTCCCAATTGTCTTGATATGAAATTAATACAATATGAAGACCTCTTTCAGCTCACTGAAGAAATTGGGAATAAGGGACTGGAGCAATAGTACAGCAGGTAGGACATTTGCCTTGCATGCAGTCAGCCCAGGTTCAATCCCCAGCATCCCATATCCTGAATACTGCCAGGAGTAACCCCTGAGCAATCAATCAATATATTTTTTGAAAAGAAAGAAATTGAGAATGCATTCCATGTGAGATACGATAAGAATATGAATGACAGTAAAATTAGAGAAGGACAGCTATGACTAAAAGAGAATAGCCGAGGGGGTATGGTGCCACCAGCAGGTCAATCAGTACCTGTGAGGCGAGTGCATCAGCAGCCTGATGGCACCGTAAGACTTTCAGACACCCCAAAATTGCTGCTGTGCCTTTGGTCAAACCCCAAAAACTTGGGGCAAAGTTTACCAAGAAAGTAAACGGCCAAAAGTTAGGTATGTGGGAGGCACACCCACAAACCACCTCTGGCTCAGCTATATAATTGGAGGCATGGCCTCTCTGGTTCTTGATTGAATTGCTTAACGGCCATGATCCCACACACTCAGAAATGAATCTCAGAACCCAAAGGCTTTTGGCAAAAACGCACCCTGTTCCTGCAGTAGGTTACTGGCGCTGGGCCACTCCAGGTGGGAGTAGGTTTCATGCCTTGGTCTATTCCCCCTGGTGGCTTGGTGACCGCCATCCTCCAGAGGCCACTGGACAGTCAGGTTTGGGCTTGTAGTGACAAGACATGCAGGGCCTCACCAGATGGGGGTGGAACCGGCCCTTTCCTCCCCATCCCAATGACACCCCGAGTCGCCACCTGCAAACGGCCTCTCTGGCTCCTGATCAAGCTGATTAATGCCCATGATCCCAGAGACTCAGAAACAAATCTCGAAACCCAGCAGCTTTTGGCAGAAATGCATCTGGACCGCATACAAGGTGGCCGCCGCCTCAGAGCTTATTGGAAAGCCAGGTATGAGCCGGTGGTGACGGGGCAACTGCAGTCTCATGGGAAGGGGGGCGGTACCAGCTCGTCCTTCATGCCCTACTGAGGTCATGAGTTGCCCCCCACCAGTGGCTCTCAGGCACAGCCATAACACCAGATGCGCAGAAACCAATTTCATAATTATATGGCTCTTTGCAGAAATCCAAAATTGTGCGACCGCTATGATTCTCACAACCAGCTATAGAAAACAAAGTATTTCACAATGCCTTTTCAGGAATTCTGATGGGGGGGGGGAATTCTAAACAATAATGGTGCATCTTTTGTAGAAATAACGAATGTAATCAATGTAGAGGAGAGTTAAGTAGAAATCATCTGCCTCACAGGCATTGGGAGGAGTGGGAGGGGGGTATATTGGGGTTCTTGGTGGTGAAAAGTGAGTACTGGTGAAGGGAAAGGTGTTTGATCATTGTATGACGGAGACTTAAACCTGAAAGCACTGTTACTTTTCCCACAGTGACTCAATAAATAAATATAAAAAGAAAAAAATTTAAAAAATAAAATAGAATAGCCGAAAGATTCATTTATCCTATAGGTTAAATACAGGAAATTCTATTATCCCACTTTTAACCCCAACACCAAAAGATTCAGCCTTGAAAATGAAAGACAAAGAAGTATTTGTCTTAAAGGGCTTGAATATAAAGAAGGTATTTAAAGTGGATATACTCTATTCCTCAATTCAGATCCCTGCACCTCAGAGTCTGGCTAGCATAACCAGAATTTTAAGAAATTGAAATTTTGAATTAAGCAAAGTTAGATTTTGAATAATTCCAAGTACCAGAAAACTGTGTAGTCTACCAGGAAGGCAGAAAGGTATTCAAAGAGAAAAGAGGAAGTAGTAACTAGAGAAAAGTAACACATTTTATTTTTATAGTCCTACAAAGTTCAGATTCATTAGTAACTTGGTCACACAAAAGTAAATCTGGTCTGTAGTTTATGATGTGTTAAGTGAATGACTCAGAATTTCAAATTGTCCATATGTGGCAAAGACAACAGTATGAGTAATTTGAATGCATTAAACAAAACCTGGAGCAGATAATTTTTTTTTCTAAACCACAATTTGGCATAGAATCAGCAATGGTCATATACCTAACCCAAACTACTATTATACTTGATTTGATTTGGGGAATTTATTTTTTTTAAATGTAAAATAAGTTTATTTGGAAATGTTGCTATTTATAAATCTATGCTGGATAAAAGACACTTGGCTATCCTTTGTAAATTACAGTTTTTTGTTTTGGGGGTGCTTTTGCATTGTTGTTTTTCAAAGATTAATACTATAGTATTTTCTAGAAGGCTAAACAGAGTGATTGTTCAGTTCCTCCCTTTTCCATTAAAAATTGAGTACTATACTTGACTTTTCCCATTATCTACAATCATTTGAGTTTGCAGGGAGTCCATATATATATATATCACTATTAATAGTGTACATATTTCAGAGGACATGTCTTTGATCTCTCTAATAAATATTCCTTTAGGCCCACCTGATGTGAAATCATCTATCCTAACCAATTCTCTCTAACTTCTATTTCTATATCATTATTAGCAATATTTTTATAAGGGCTCTAATTTATGAAATCTTCCTTTCACATTGGAATATTTTAGGACACTGGTCAGGGTAGGTATATCCTGGTGGCCCAGGAATGTAGGTCATGATAAAGTGCATGCCTTACATATATATAGTTCTATCTCCAGCACCACAAAACAAGTAAGCAAAGAAAGGAAAAAAAAACCTCCTAGAATGGTTTGTGACATAGCAATCCCATGGTTAGAAATGTCTTAACCCCCCTCCACTCTCCCTTTCTACCCCTCTCTTTGCTTCTTTGTTTGTTTGGGGGCCACAGTGCTCAAGACTCATGCCTAGCTCTGTGCTCAGAGAAATTTAATAGCATTGATCAGAGGAACATGGGCTGTGTGCACTTAAGCAAGGCAGGTAACTTAATTTCTGTACTATCTCTCCAGCAGCCTTCACTAACTCATCCATCACTGAAGATCAATTTTGAAAGAGCTCAGGAACCAGGGATGCAGCAGTAAGGTTAAGGGTTAAGGCACTTGCCTAGCATGTCACTACAGTCACAACACATTCAAATCATGGCACTACATATGATCCCCTGAGCACCATCGGGGGTGTCCCTGAACACCCACAGTGTGGTGGGAGAGGAGGAGAGAAGTTCAGTAGAACTTCTGTATACCGAAATATGCGACCACAAATTCTTAAAAAAAAAAAAAAGCAAGAAAGAAAAAATTTCTTTCTGATGTTTCTTGTGATTCTGGTTTAGCAAAGTCTGCAGAAAACAAAATGCTACAATTCTTTGTTAATTTTTTTCTTACCGGTTTTCATTTTTATTTATTTATTTATTTATTTATTGGCTTTTTGGGTCACACCCGGCGATGCACAGGGGTTACTCTTGGCTCTGCACTCAGGAATTACCCCTGGCGGTGCTCAGGGGATCATATGGGATGCTGGGAATTAAACTCGGGTCGGTTGGTGCAAGGCAAACGTCCTACCCGCTGTGCTATCACTCCAGCCCCTTATTTATTATTTTTGTTTTGAAAGCACACCTAGCGATGTCAAGCTTTACTCCTAATTCTCTACACAGGGATCATTCCTGGTGACACTCAGTGGACTATATGAAGTGCGGGAATTGAACTCCAGCTGCATGTACAAAGCAAATGCCTTACCTGCTATACCAACTCTTAGCCCTCCATTCCTAATTGTCTTTGCTGCCAGTGACTGGGTAAAGTGGGGAGCTAGAAAAGTGATCTTGAGGAGAGATTTCATTGCTCTAATTGAACCACCTCAAGCATTCGGGGAATAACTGACTTGGGAGAGGATTGGTAAAGTCTGCAATGAACACAAGCACAGTATGGACGCTCATGTCCCTCTAGCCCTGTGGTACAGCTGTCCAGCTGTGTCTGGACTTCACTTGTTCTGCAGTGTGGGAGCCATAGACTTGGGGAGCCATGGACTCACTCTGGAGCCAGGAATTGCTCTTTGCAGCAAAGTAGAGTCAATCCTGACCTCAACACCGATGTTCCTGGTCTGTTGCCTTGGTTTGCAGAAAAGAATTTCAGGGGGAGGAGAAACAGTGATGCAAGATTGCTTTCATTGAATGAAATTTATTTAAAAAGACATGAGTGGAGAGAGAGAAATACATATTCAAGAGAGAACATGGGCTTCTCCAAAAATAAAAAGAACCATTTTTTTTTATTATAAAATGTTAGGAACACATTAAAAAATTTTAACAAGATATTTTGGATGAAAGTTTCCATTTTCCAACTGGTTATTTTTAAATGGGACTTTTTTTTTCCCTAGGGACTGCAGAAATTGTACAGTAAGTAGGGTGCTTGCCTTGCAGGCAGCTGACCTGGGGTTCAACCTCCTGCAAAAAATGTGCCTGATCTCCACCAGTGGTCTTTTTGTGTTGCTGTTCTGAAATGTTTGATTCTTTTCATTTATTTTTCAATTTTTTTCAATTTTTTTATAGAATAACTGTGAGCTAGACCCTTACAAAGCTGTTCATGATTAGGTTTCACCCATCCCTCCACCAGTTCTCATTTCCCAGCACCAGTGTTCCCAGTTTCCTTCCCATCACCCGCCCCCACTGCATGTATCTATAGGAGTCACTTCTTTTCTTCTCTCTCTCTCTCTCTCTCTCTCTCTCTCTCTCTCTCTCTCTCTCTCTCTCCTTTTGGCCATTGTTCACCAGTGATCTCTGATACAGAGACAGCAATAAACCCTGAACCCTGACCAAGTGGAGCCAAATTTTTTTTAAATAATTTTTTTTTAATGTTCAGATTTTTTATGACTATACAAAATGAGACTAAAATCAGTATTGAAGTAAAAAGAGAATTTCACTTATATAGTACTGATCCTTAAGGGCAAAGCAGGGTGGAGGAGGAAATAAATAAACCTGAGAGTAAGCCTGAAAAAAGAAGGTAAGTGCAAGCTTAAAATTTTATATAATCAGTACAACAGTTACTCTGAATAAAAACCTTAAGTAAACATTAGTTAAGTGATTTTTTCCGGTCATATCAAATAAGAACTCAGGGATGAGGATAACATAGTTTCAGTCCCAGAAGAATTATCACTGAGAAGTAAATAAGCTTAAGAGTGGAGAAGGCGATGATTCATAATTATCACCTAGGAAGAGAGTTCAGAAGGTGAGGCGATCCCTCTGTGATAAGCAGAACTACTTCAGTGAGTGAACACAAAGGCCCAAGAGAGAGCAGACCTCAATAAGGCCAGCTGAACCGAAGGAGGAGAAGACTCTATGAAAGCTTCACATGGGGTGAGACGTGGTTCTGCTGTGGAAATAGCATGGGCAGCTTCCTGTTTGTCATACACACAGGGGAATAAGGATATAGGAGGTTATATCCACAGTGCCACTTATACAATACTTCTTTTTGGCTCCATAAGTGTACTCCAATTAGGGCCTGGATTTGCAGGGTGGCAGTTTATATGCAGTGCCTGAGTGTTTGGATGCTTAACTTACAAATAGAGAAGATGGTATAGAGGACAAATAGCAAGGCTTTAAAACGATTTTTCCTCTCTTGCTGCTGCAGCGACTAGGGATTACACACATGCCAGGCTGTGGAGCCTGCGCTTTCTTTGCTGTGGTGCTCCTTGGGGTAGCATAGCAGGTTGCAGTGTCTGAACTCTTGGACACAATGCTTGCCCTCTAGTTGCATGCTTGCCAGGCTCCGAGCTCTTAGTTGAAGCATACAAGTTATGGCTGTGGTGTGCCAGGGGTGATCACTGTAGTGCCCACACAGGTGCTTTGCTAGAGGGTGCAATTCCTGATTGTGTTGCTCATATTTCCTTGTAGTTGTGGTCACAACAGAAAAGTTACAACTGGGGCTGGAGATATAGTACTGTGGATAAGGTGCTTGCTTGCCTTGCACGGGGCAGACCTGGATCTGATCCCCAGCATCCCATACAGCCCTCTGAACCTGGGCAGGAGTGATTCCTGAACATTCCTGAACACAGTCAGGGCCAAGACTAAGCTCTGGGGGCTTGGAGAGATAGCACAGCGGGTAGGCCTTGCATGTGGCCGATCTGGGTTCAATTCCCAGCATCCCATATGGTCCCCTGAGCACTGCCAGAAGTAACTCCTGAGTGCAGAGCCAGGTGTAACCCCTGTACATCGCCAGGTGTGACACCCCCCCCAAAAAAAGTAAGCTCTGAACGTTGCTGGGTGTGACCAAAAACAACAACAACAAAAGTTACACCCTTTGTGGGGTGTTCACACAGCTGGTTTTGTGGTGTAGTTGGAAATTGCTTGTAGTATTGAGGATAATAGGCAGCACACAGGCCAGGCTCAAATTGCAGAATGATCTGAATTGTGATTGGCATATGTGGTGCATTGGGGATTTTTCTCTGGGGGAAGTTGGGGAGTGGCCACACTAAAGAATGTTCAGGAACCATACCTGGCTCTGTACTTGGAGTGGAGAAACATAGTCACAGTCACATACTAGGAAAACCCCTTAACCTTTCTCTCTGGCTCTCAGTACTATCTCTCTGGCTCCAGGGATTTAAACTCATGATGGTATTTGCAAAGACCCCTGTACTTTTCCTCTTGGAGCCTAGTAAAACTTTTTTTTTGCTTTTTTTTGTGGGGGGGGGGGGTAAGAGGGTGGGAGGGGGTGAGAGGGATCAACCACAATTATTTTCCATGCTCAGGGGTCACTCACTCCTGGCAGTATTGGGGGAACCATGTGGGATTGGCACAGATTGGGTCAGTTGCATGTAAGGTACTATCTCTGTCAACCCCCACCCCTGGCTTTTTTTTTTAAACAGTTCTATAAATAACAAATGACAAAAGGCAACAGAACCTGAGAACCAGTCTACCAATGATGCGGGTGTGGGCCCTATCTCTACAGGCTGGGAAGGGGGTGAGACACAGAGAGTATGGTGAAAAAAAGAGGACTTTCTGGTGAAGAGTGTGGCATTAGAATGCTGAATGTGGGGCTGGAACGATAGCACAGCGGGTAGGGCGTTTTCCTTTCACTCGGCCAACCCGGGGTTCGATTCCCAGCATCCCAAATGGTCCCCTGAGCACTATCAGGAGTAATTCCTGAGTGCATTGCCAGGAGTAACCCCTGTACATCGCCAGGTGTGGCCCAAAAAGAAAAAAAGGATGGAATACTGAACATGGGTTTGGACTCTTGCTTTGCACACAGCTAACCCAGATGCAATCCTCTCCCAGATGCAATCCCCTCAGTGCACATGGTCTCCCAGCACAGGCAGGAATGGGTCCTGCCACAGAACCAGGAATAAGTCCTAAGCAATGCAGGATGTGACCCCAAACACTAAATAATAATAATAGCAATAATAATAACAATAATAATAGAACAGAAGGCCTGTTTTGAATATTTTATACTAATGGGTTATGTGTGGCTTTGGTGCTATTTAGTATTTTTACATGCTCAAAGATGTTTTATTTATTTTATTTATATATATATATATTTTTAAATAGGGATTGTCTTCTGCAGAACTGGGAAATTCAGGACCACTGCTCAAGACTGCTTGGCCTGGAGGTGCTTGAACAAGACCAGACACCGTAGTTGGTGCTCTGGCACCACGAGGGCTATACCTGGGTGTGTGTGTGGCCACACAATCTCCTACACTGCAAGGGACTTTAATTAAATTAATTAATTAACTGGTTTATGGGTCACACCGGGCAACATTCAGGGGTTACTCCTGACTCTGTACTTAGGAATTATTCCTGGAGATGCTGGGGGGTGGGGGTGGGGGACTGGATCAGATCCTAGGCATCAAACCTGGGTTGACTGAGTGCAAGGCAAAGGCCCTACCCATTGTGCCTGAGGGCTCCAGTCCACATGGTGGTTTTTTGTTGTTGTTGTTGTTGTTGCTGTTTTAATTTTTTTTGAATCATAGTGAGATAGTTACAAGGTTATTTATGATTGGGCTTCAGTTATATAATGTCACAACACCCATCCCTTCCCTGCCTCTGTGGCAGGCACTTTCCTTCTCTCTCTCTCTCTCTCATCCTCTCTCTCCCCTCCCTCTCTCCCTCCCTCCTTTTGGCATTATGGTTTGCAATACAGACACTGAAAGGTAATTATGTATATCCCTTTACATACTTTCAACATTCAGTTTCTTGCCCAGCTTAATCATTTCTATTATTATCTTACTGGTCCCTTCTCTATCCTAACTGCCCTATCCCCCTCCCCCGGCACTCGATTCCCCCCCCTTCCCCCCCCCCCCCCACACTGTGCTAAGCTTCCAACCATTGACCAATGCCCCCCTTCCCCTCAGGGGTATTTTCTAAAGCAGAGAAACTGAGCAGTTTCCATTCTCAAGAGCAGTGAAGGGGTTGTACAAAAAGAGGAAGCTCCTTGTTTTAAGCAAAATTTGTGCTTCTTTGTTTGGATAATTGGTTTTAGTTTCTGAACCTGGTGGTATTCAGGGCTTGCTTCTAGCTCTTTGCTCTCCTGGAGTGGAAAGCAAGCACCTTACTCCAGCACTGTTTAATCTCTAGGCCCCCCACCCACAATGTGCTCTTGATTGTATTTCTACAAAGTCATTTAACCAAGTCTTAAACCAAGTCATGAACCAAGTCTTAGATACAGTAAGTTTTCTCCATGAAGGAAATTAACATTTTTTTACAAAAAGGAAAGTGGAAAACCAAAGACATGGGCTACAGAGTCAATTCTATGTTATTTGCTCTCAAACCTCATGCAAGAGTGAGATTCAGTCAGATACCTTCAGGGGTGCACAAGTGATCATCTAGAGTAGAAAATAGTTAAAATGAGTAGTTATTTTCTTGGTGGTGTTAAAATAATATTAGTATTTGATATAGGAATTAACAGTAATAAAAGCAGTTATATACACATTGATAAAAACTTTTTATGCATATGAATTCCACATATTAGCAGTATGACAATGATTCAAGCCTGATTTTTATGACAATGATGGCTAACCTGATTCCTAAAATTTACTTGAAAATTCCTCATTATATGTTACTCAGTTTACCTTAGTTTATCTTTAACTATATTTGAAAATAATATTAAGGACCAGGGAGATAGCTCAAGAGGCAGAGTACAGGTCTATTATGTATGTTTATCTTTGAGTTCCATGTATTGATCTCAGTTTTCTTACCATTATTATTACTTTTTTCCTTTTTTTTCGGTCACACCTAGCAATGTTTAGGGAGGTATCACTCCAGGCAGAGCTTGCCTGACCATAGTTGGGGGAAATCAAACCAGGGTCCAGCACATGCTAGGTTAAACCCTGCACTTTCTCCATCACAGGACCATAAATTCGTGTTTCATTCAACTGTAAGGAAAAAGGACCTAACCATACTCTCATTTCAGAACCTTATCCTGCTCTTCATGAGAGCCATTTCATTAGAAATGTAGGAATACTGGGCAGAGTATCTGGAGATCTGTACTGTCACATAGATGGTGGATTGTGAGCTTGGTTAGTTTCCATTTCTGGGCTTTCCTTTCCTTATGTCTAAAATGAGAGTATATTAGTTCTAGTCTATCATCCCAGAGATCCGTTTTAGCTCGAGGTCATCACTTTAAACCCTTTTAGCCAAATTTGTTAAGGCATTCTGAAGTGTAGATAACATTGTGCGTATATAGCAAAAGCGATTTCACCATTCAGGCAGTTTCAAGAGCTGCCAAAGAAGCCCTACAGACCACGAAAAGCAGCTTGAGACAGGCAGGATTTTATCAGGGCACTGGAGGTATCATTAGGCAACAATTTCGGTGCGCTATGTGGTTGCCTAGCAACCCTTAGAGTGAAAGGAAAGGACCTAAATACCTCACCGAATCATAAAACAAAAAGTAAAATACTGTTTTAAAAGTGTTGATGCAATGTCAACATTGCACTGTAGCCACGGTGATAGCCACTGGACCATGTGGTTATCTATCAGTAAGAGAATGCAGCCGCAATATTGTTTGCAGATAGAGTGGTTTCTGCTGGACACTAAGGACTGCTATAAATTAAAAAAAAAAAAGTGTTGACATCGTGGGCTAAAGAGATAGTACAGCAAGTAGGGCGTCTGCCTAGCAAGCATCTGACCCAGGTTCGATTCCTGAGACCCCACTAAAAGCAATTGCTGAATGCAGAGCTAGCTATGTCCTGAGCACCACCGGGTGTGGCCCCCAAACAAAACACCAAAAAAGTAGAAACCAACAACAACGAAAGGGTTTCGCAACTGAACACAGTCCCTTTATTTTAGCCGGAGTCAGGTGTTCAGAGCTAAGGGTTCAGACCAGAGGGAAAGTTTACTTCCCACCTGTCTCCAAAACACGGTTGGGGGGAGGGGAGGGGCAGGCAGGGGACGGTTAGAAAACAGCCCAACGCGGTCTATAATATTCGTAACATCCAAATTGACACCGAAGAAAACTCCCCAGGTCCGGCTCGGCGTCTCAAAACAGAGGAAACCCCTTTCGCGGCCTCCTCCCACCCGCCCGGGCCTGCCCGTTGGCGGCGGGGCCCCGCAGCCGCCGAGGCTCTGCAGACGCCCGAGCGTTTCCCCGGCGGCGTGAGCCCCGCCTCCCCCGGTGCTTCCGCCAACCCCGCGCCTCGAGAATCCCTCCCTCTCATTGGCCCACGCCCCGGCAGGGGCGGGAAGGGAAATGCGTCAGCTCGTGCGCTCACTTCCGGCCAGGGAACGCGCGGGTTGATTCGTCCTTCCTCCAGCCGCGGGTGCTCGCAGCTCGGAAATGGCGGGTAAGTTCCCGGGAAAAGTTTACCGAGGGGAGGGGGCGGGCAGGTGTGGGAAAGAATGTCGAGACGGTGGTGACAGTGCCCGTCTAGAACTTTGGGGCTCCGAGCCGGGTTCCAGACGGCCCACCTCGCCTGGCCGGCGCGGACACTCGCCGTCCAGCTCGCTGTCCGGCCGTCTCGCGGTGGGCGCCCCCGCCCCCAACCGCTGCGTTTTCGGCGCCTCCCGGCGAGGAGCTCGGCCCCTGCCCGACGAGGTGGGGGGTCGAAGGGGACCCCCCCCCCGGAGACGGCGTAGCTGTGGGGCGCATTCGGGTGCTGGAGGGCTCGGAGGCGGGTTTCCCTGAGGCGTCCTTTTGCGACCCCCTTCCCACCCCCCGCCTCCCGTTCCCGCCGGCTGGTTTTAAGGCTCGGGTCCTCCTCCCCCGGGACTCCCTCCGCCTCCCGCGACCTGCCGCCCCGCCGGCTCCCGGGGCACTCCCACTCCTCGGCGCGTCTTCTGTCTAAGGTTGTTTTTCCCGCCTCCCCCCACCCCCACCCCCACCCCCCAGCTTCTGATGCCCCGAAGATTTCTTTGGGAAAAAGATTTCACTTGAACCCTTCCTTCATCTAAACTTCACTCTTCGAGTATGTCTGCTCTTAATTTTTCTTGAGTGCCCCCCAATTCTGCCTTCTATTTTATTTTTAAATGGGGAGGGCAGTCTCCACAGTTTGTGACATTTTCATCATTTAATCCTTGTTGTTATTTCGTAACGTCTGTTATGAAGGGGTGTGGATATATGATTTCCACCCCCCCCACACACACATACACACCCCCAATTATATTGGTTTCCCAAGTCAGGGATAGTTTTTATCTTCTCCTAGTGTCCTTTTGTACTTGCTGCGCCACATTTAAAAAAAAATTTCATTAAAAAAAATTTTTTTTTTGACTGGATGGGCTGCTGGATACAGAAGCTGTAGTATGAGCTCTTACAGATGTTGAAGGGAAGGGCTTTTTAATCACAAACTCAAGGATCATGGGGGACATCAGTACCATATAGGAGTGAAATAAGTATTTAAGGTGTATAGATTTTAAAATTGTATCTAAAGTTCCTGGGTACCTCCCCAGCAACTGAAATTTTCATATTGGATACATCTAAATTTTCAAATATGAAATCGGGCTGATGTTTGAAAGCATTGTGATTAAGCTCATGAGTGATTTCAGAAGTTACACGTTTGTCAAAGTGGATTTTATTATTTCAACTTTATAAATTAGGCTCTGAGATATCAAGTATTGTGCTCAAGTATATGGTGAAGTCTGTATTTCAGTCCAAGAATTCTAAGTCCCTATCATCCATCTCCATGGTCTCAAGTGTTTTTCCCTTTCTCTGTGTTTTAACCATCTCCTGAAATTTATGACATATATTATGGAATTTTACCCCTTCTTTTGTTTCTGATTATGCCTCCCCTCCAAATTTTTACAACATTTATGTTCATTTTATCAGGATATTGTCACCCTTGCTTGAAAGTTTCCCAGGGTAATGATTTCTTCCATTGTACTGAAAATATTTGGTCATTCTGGTAGTTTATACTTGATGATTTCATGCACATACAGTAAACAAAAATTAATGCAGTGAAATGTCCCATCCCAAATCCACTGTCCCCACTGTACTCTCTACTCCCGCACCCCATTTCTTCTTTTCTATCCTAGAAATAACCATGATTCTAACTTCTTGTTTCTCCCTTCTGCAATAATCTATTATCAGGGGTGGGATATCTTGGGATATTTTCCTACTTTGTTGTTTATCACAGTGGGAGAGTACACATCTATTTGCAGTGTTGTTTGCACATGTCCTTGCTAGGAATCATGTTCTTCTTTTCCAAAATTATGGTTTAGGGCCAGAGTGTTGGTACAGTGGGTAGGGTGCTTGCCTCGCACATGGCTGACCCAGGACCTACACCCTATATGGTTGCCCAAACCCACCAGGAGTGATCCCTGAGCAGATCTCAGAGTAAACCCTGAGCATCACCAGATGCGGCCCAGAAGCAAACAAAAATTATTATAGTTTAGGTCATATCTTTATAATAATGTTAACATTTAATGATTTTGATTAATTTAACACAGTTGCTACTGCTCCAGATAAATACCAGGTCACACTGTTTACTTTTGGTTCTCACATCAATTCACTGGGGGTCACGCCTATCCACAGTGCTTCCATACTTTTTCGTGGGGAGAAGGAGGGCTCAGTGTTGGGCTACCTGTCTTGCTGTCTTGTTGGCTTATTCCAGAGACTGTTCAGGAATCACTCCTGCTGAGGCGTGGGAGACCGTATGTGATATCGTGGATCAAATCCAGGTCCACCACAGGCAAGGCAAGTGCTTTACCCACTATTCTGTCAGTCCTTGCCTACATATCTAGTTGCAGTACACATTAGAAGTTGTATGCTTACACACACTTGGCTGTGTGCACTGGAAATCCTGGACTGCAGAAGTATTGGAACTGTTCTAGTGCATGTGAGTGGTTCCTTGTCTTGAATTTAAGACCTCATTCTTGCAAGGCAGCATTTTTGCCACTGAGCCATCCTTGGATACCTCCAGTGATGATTTTTAAGTCTATATGGAAGCACTCTAGGTAGAATTTATCCAGATTTGGAAATAAAATGCTATTATAATTATCACTAGATATGGCGTTTTGTTTCTTAGTGCAGTAGAGGTGTCCTTTCCATATTCTAAAAAAGATTACTTAGTTGGGCTAGATGACTAGAACAGTAGGTAGGGCATTTTCCTTGCATGCAGCCAACCTGTGTTTGATCCTTGGTACCACATATGATTACCTGAGTGCCACCAAGAGTGGTCTCTGAACATTGAGCCAGCAGTCACTGTGTGTGGCCAAAAAGGCTATTTAGTTACTATGTTGAAGTAGATAATTTATACTAGGATTAAATGAGAATGTTGGTGGTATCTCATGTTAATTTTTAGATTAATTTGTGTGAAGTAAGCTTAGTCATAAGTCTTGTCTCAAAAATGAAGGTTTTTATATTTCATTTAGAGGTAGTCATACACTCTGAAGACTAGTATACAGTAGTTTATAGCGAGACCTATAGTTTTTGTTGTTGTTTTGGGGTCATATTTGGCAGTGCTCCGATCTTACTCTTGGGTTTTTGCTCAGGGATCCTGCCTGGCGTTGCTTAGCGACCATATGCAGTGTCAGAGATCGAACCACAATCGCTTCATACAAAGCAAGTGCCTTAGACCCTAGACTATCTCTCTGACTCTGAGGCCAGTACTTTTATGTTCACCTAGCCTGTTTTAAATCTTTGTATTATTTCACTTCTAATGACCCTATTTGTAGGTTTGACTATTTGAACTACTTTCAACTAATTTTGAAATATTTTCTTCAAGGATTTGGTGCTATGGAGAAATTTTTGGTTGAATACAAGAGTGCAGTGGAGAAGAAACTGGCAGAATACAAATGTAACACCAATACAGCAATTGAACTAAAGTTAGGTATGTATGCCATTTCTGAATAATACTATATATGTACTGAGTGTATAATTAATCTCTTAAAATTAAATTTAAATTTTATATAAGAATGATTATTTAAGTACATTATTGCCTGCATTTATAAATCACATTCAATTATGTCAGTGAGTAGATAGATATCTTTGAGAAATGACAGTTTATACTCGGGAGTATAATATAGCAAAAAGTGACCGAAAAATGATCACAATCTCTTAAAAATAATTTTCTTCTAGAAGTCTCACAATGAAGATTTACTAGTGCCTGCTCGACCAAATCGATGAACTACAGTACTACTCTTTTACTAATAAAAATAATGGACAGTACGTTTGGGGGAAGAATTGAGGAACACCTTGTTCCCCCAATGTAAAGTGATGCAACTACTTTGGAAAAATTTAATAGGGTGTTAAGAAGTTAAAAATAAATTTTCTATATAACCCATTGAAATCTACTCCTAGGTTAAAAAAAAAATCACAAATATATTTTCTCTGTATATGTCTTTTGTTTTTTTTTTTTTTTCCTTTTCCTCTTTGGGTCACACCCAGCGAGGCTCAGGGATTACTCCTCGCTCTACACTCAGGAATCAGTCCTGGTGGTGCTCGGGGAACCATATGGAATGCCAGGGATCGAACCCGGGTCTGCTGTGTGCCAGGCAAACGCTTTACCCATTGTACTATTGCTCAGGCATGGTCTCTGTATACATCTTCGTGCACACACGCAAATGAGTGTGGGATTTCTTTGGGAGTTAGTGGCAGGATTTTCTCTTCTATCTGTGAATGATTCAAAAACAATTAAAAACAGATTTTATCCATGTCTCACTCCTTTAAAACCTCAGCAATCACTTCATGGTGGTACTTAAGGATGCCAGGGATTGAACCCAGTTTGGTTGTGTGCAAGTCAGATGTCCTACCCGCCGTATTATTGCTCCAGTCCCTAACAACCAGTTTTCAAAGGATTAAGACATGTCTAGTATCTGTTGTGTTATTTTTGGAACATTCACAAACTCAGAAAAAAGTTGAATGTATGAATACAAAGACCTTTGTCCAATTCAACTTCTAGTTGCTAAGTTGATATAACCATATAACATACTTTTTTTGAGGGGGGGGGCTTGGTTTGAGCCACACTTGCTTGTACTCAGGTGCTCTTCCTGTTTCTGAGCTCAGAAGTGACCCCTGGATGACAATGGGTCATCAGTGACTCCTGGCTATGTGTGGTGCCTGGATTAAGCCAAGGTTGGGGCTGAAGTGACTGCAAGGCAAGCTTTACTCTCTGTACTATCTGGCTCCCAACAGATGCTTTTAATCTATATTTTCTATGAACAAGACTATTATTCTATATAAGCATATTACAACCGTCAAAATTCAGATATCACCATTTGATTCTCAGACTCTAAAGTTTCCCAGTTGTCCCCAAATGGTCTAAATAGCTGAAGTTTATAATCAAGGCTCAAAATTGGTTTTTGTCTTTTTTTTTAGACTAGAAACAGTTCGTGTGTGTGTGTGAGTGTGTGTATGTGTGTTTTCCAGGTGTGCTGAAATATTTGCCATGCATCACTATCAGTTTAAGGGGTGGGGCATGACAGTTCGATTTATATATAAATAGTTTGCGAATGATTGTCATAGTACTCTAACATTCATGATCTTACATAAAGTAAAAGGAAAACAACATTGAAAAGAAAATGTCAGGGGCTGGAGTGATAGCACAGCGGGTAGGGTGTTTGCCTTACATGCGGCCTGGCCCGGGTTCGATTCCCAGCATCCCATATGGTCCCTTGAGTGTGGCCAGCAGTAATTCCAGAGTGCATGAATCGGGAGTAACCCCTGTGCATCGCTGGGTGTGACCCAAAAAGAAAAAAAAAAGAAAATGTCAGTCTTTTCTTGACTTGCTTGACCTTGACATTTTTGAAATTACAGACCTGTTATTTTGTAGACTGTCTCTCACTTTGGGTTTGATGTTTTTGGCTTTTTCAAGTTATATGTCCTTGTAAGGTGTATCACAGAAGTGATACTCAGGTCTTATTGCACCCTATCAGTTTTTCATCAAACTTCCAATTTTGTACTTATTTTCTATTTACTTAATAGATTAGTCCCTGTTACCTTTTTTTTTTTTTTTAATTTTGGTGCTCATATTATCCCTAACTTGGACAGTGGAAGCCCACTTGAAGTAAGAAACTTCTGTTTGTTTTGGGGCCACATCTGGTGGTGCTCAGGGCTTCTTTCTGCTTCTTTGCTCAGGGATCACTCCTGGTGGGCTTAGAGAACTGTCTGGGGTGTCAGGGACTAACCTTGGGCCAATCAAGTGCAAGGAGGCTCAAGTGCAAGGCAAGCCAAGCCCCAAGCTAGCATCTTATATATGTTCTCGTCATTGATTGTTTAATAATTTGATTACTTTCTGGATCATAGTATTCTTTTCTTATCTGTCTTCAGTCATTTCTACAAAAATTCTTGGTTTTTTTAGCCTCCTTCCCCCATGTATTTTGAAGCCAAGAGCGTAGGTGAATTCTTTATTCCTCTAACATTTATGAGAGCAGACCCCACTTAGTAGAACTTTCTTAATTCCTTCTCATGAAATCCCCTCTCCCTGCAGAGTGATTACTGTTCTGATTCCTTCCACTAAAATTAGTTCTGCCTATTTCAGAACTTTAAGTAAATGTAGTTTATATATATATATATATATATATATATATTCTGAGACTGGCTTATTTCAATCTGCATTATGTTTCTGAGGTACATCTTATTGCCTGTAGCAGTCATTTTTTTTATTCCTGAATATTCCATTTCAGATAAATTGTTCAGTTTTTTTTTTGCAAGTGCTTTTAAGAAAATTAAAGTATTGAATAATTGTAATTACCAAGTTAGTCATGATTACACTAATCCCTTCACCAGTGTCCATTTCCCTCCAGCAGTGTTCCCAGTTTCCTTTCTGCCCCACAACCTGAATCATTCACGGGTCACGGGTCACGGGTCACGGGCCTCCCGTTGTTCATCGATTTGCTTGAGTGGGCCCAGTAACGTCTCCATCATGAGACTTGTTACTGTGTTTGGCATATCGAATACGTCACAGGTAGTTTGCCAGGCTTTGCCGTGTGGGCTGTACTATCTCTCTGGCTCTCCAGTTGCAATCACTTCACTTTCTTATGACCATTTGGTATTGTCATTTTAAGATAATTTAGGCGTTCTATTGGTGTGTAGTACTCTCTCATTTTGGTTTAAAGTTTATATTTTTGTGGTGCCAAGGATCACATCCAGGGACTCACACGGGTGAGGCATGCATGCCATTTGCTGCTTAACTCTGTTTCTGCCCCCTTGTTTTGTTTTTAACATTGCCTTACCCTGAGAACTAATGTTAATAAACGTTTTTTCCACTGCTTATTGATCATTAGTGAATTTCCTTTTGTGCTTGTCTGCCTAAGTTTTTTGCCATTTTAAAATTCATTTTTCTTTTAATGTTTTCTGGGTGTTCTTTATATATTGTGGATGTGATTCCTTTGTGTTCATTCATATTTTATTTTATTTTTTTGCTTTTTGGGTCACACCTGGCGATGCACAGGGGTTACTTCTGGCTCTGCACTCAGGAGTTACTCTTGGCGGTGCTCAGGGGACCATATGGGATGCTGGGAATTGAACCCAGGTCGGCTGTGTGCAAGGCAAACACCCTATCCGCTGTGCTATCACTCCAGCCCCTCATTCATATTTTAATGTTTGGTAAGCAGATGTTTTTAGTTTTTTTTTTTTTTTAATTTTTTTAATTTATTTATTGAATCACTGTGGGAAAGGTTACAAAGCTTTCAGGTTTATGTCTCAGTCATGCAAATATCAAACACATTTCCCTTTACCAATACTTATTTTTTACCATGAAGAACCCCAATAAAACCCCACCCCCCACCCCTCCCCGTCCCTGTGAGGCAGATGAATTCTAGTTAACACTCTATCTGCTTTGATTAGATTCATTGTTTCAATAAAAGATTCACCACTATTATTTAGAGTTTACCCCGCCCCCAAATCAGACATGCTGAAAAAGCATTGTGAAGTGATTAGCTTTCTAAGGCTGGGTTCAAGAATTAAATGTTGGTTTTGGGTTTCTGCTCTTTTACCTATTGACCCTGGAAGTATTTCTACTGAAAGTCAGATAGTTAAGAAATTGGTTTCTGTGTTCTGGAGTCGTGGCCGTGCTGGAGAGCCGCTCGCGGGGGGGCAACCGGTGGCCTCGGTAGGGCGTGAAGGGCGGAGCGAAACGCCCCCCTTCCCATGAGGTTCTAGTCGCCCCCACACTCGCGGCTCATACCTGCTGTCCACAAGGCTCCCATGTGGCCGCCATCTTTCTTTCCAGAGAGGAGAGGGTGAATGGGGCAACACCCTTTCCCCTCCGGCAGACTTGATGGCCTGGATCAATGCATAGTCCGTTCACTTTTCTGCTGGGTTCTGCATTAAGTCCTTGTGCTTCTAGGGCCGTGGCCGTGCTGGAGAGCCGCTCGCGGGGGGCAACTGGTGACCTCGGTAGGGCGTGAAGGACGGACCAGAACGCCCCCCTTCCCATGAGGTTTTAGTCGCCCCCACACCCCCGGCTCATACCTGCTGTCCAAAAGGCTCCCATGTGGCCGCCATCTTTCTTTCCAGAGGGAGGAGGGTGGAAGGGAGCAACACCCTTTCCCCTCTGGGCAGAAATGATTGCCTGGATTAACGCATAGTCCTTTCACTTTTCTGCTCCAAGCTGCTGGGTTCTGCATTAGGTCATTGTGCTTCTGGGGCTGTGGCCGTGCTGGAGAGCCGCTCGTGGGGGCAACAGGTGGCCTCGGTAGGGCGTGAAGGGCAGACGGAAATGCCCCCCTTCCCATGCGGTTTTAGTCGCCCCCACACTCGCGGCTCATACCTGCTGTCCACAAGGCTCCCATGTGGCCGCCATCTTTCTTTCCAGAGAGGAGAGGGCGAATGGGGCAACACCCTTTCCCCTCCGGCAGACTTGATGGCCTGGATCAATGCATAGTCCGTTCACTTTTCTGCTCCAAGCTGCTGGGTTCTGCATTAAGTCCTTGTGCTTCTGGGGCCGTGGCTGTGCTGGAGAGCCGCTCGTGGGGGGCAACTGGTGACCTCGGTAGGGCGTGAAGGACGGACCAGAACGCCCCCCTTCCCATGAGGTTTTAGTTGTTTTTAGTTTTTATGAAACTCAGTCTATTAATTTTTTTTCCATTTATGTTTTTGCTGGTTCTTAAAATCTTTCCCTGTACAAGGAAATCATGGGAGACCTATCTCTCCATATTAAAATATATATATATTTATATTCCTATCTTCATATATGTGCATATATATAAACATAAATTTTTTTATTTTGGTAAATTGTTTTTTAACAGTTAGGTCTATGACTCATCTCCTATGATTTGTTTATGGTCTGAGAATTTACAGAGCTGGTTGGGGCTGGTAGAGCCTTCCGCATTACTGTTTTTCACTCATCAAGCTTGAAGGGCTTCTTTTTGTCTTACCCATTCGGTTTTGCTGTGCTGAGGGTGAATCTTTGTGGTTAGACCTCCCTGGGAATCTCTGAAGGATTAAACTGGAAGTTGTTCTTTTCTTTCTCTACCATCTTCTCCCAGTGACAGGAAGTATAACTGTGAACAGTGTGAGATTTGATGAGCTGTTGCAAGGCTGTGCATCAGTAGGATGGGCCCATTGATATGGCAGAGATCTGGTTGGGGAACTGCTGAGACCTACCTGGAAAGGAGGAGGAACCCTCCTCTTGTTCAGGAAATACTCCCAGAGATGTCAACTGGGAGATTATTCTCACCTGAAGAGGTGATGGAGCAAGCAGATCAGGAGATGTGAAGAGGTGTTTTTGTTTTATTTTTTCGTGGAGCTGGTTTTTATGGTCCGTTGATCCTGGTTTTTATGCTTTTACATGTTCTTGCCTCATAGTGCACTGAATAGGAGCTTTCTTAAAATGTTGGATGAAAGTAGTGTAGATTCCCAGTTTAAGTAGGAAAATACTGAGCTTTTTATTAACTATGATATAGCTATAGATATTTTGTATATATTTTTGGAAATGTATTGAGATCTTGTATTGCTGAGAAGCTCAGAGTAATTTTCAGCAATTCTCAGACCCAAAGGTACCAATTAGCCAATTGGTCCTGTACGGGGGCAGATGTGGTGCTGAGGATCTAACCCAAAGCTTTACATTAATGAAACGATCCATATTCCTTGCCCCTTCATATATACTTTATCAGATTGAGGAAGTTTCTATTTCTTTTTTTGTTTCTTTGGGGGTTTTTTTGGGGGGAGGGGGTCACAACCAGTTCTGCCCAGGGCTTGCTTTGGCTCTGTGCTCAGGATCACTCCTGGTTACTATATGGGATGCTGGAGATCAAAATGGGTTAGCCCCATGCAAGACAAGTGCCCTACCTGCTCCTCTGTTCTCTCTTCAGCACCTCTGTTTCTGCTTAGTAAGGTTTTTCTTTTTGTTTTTTTGGGGGGGATTTTGAGCTATACTTGACAGTGCTCTGGACTTACTCCTTACTGCTCTGTACTCAGAGGTCACTCCTGGTAGTGCTCAGGGACCCATATGGGGCACCAGGGATAGAAGCTGGGTCGGCCTTGTGCAAGGCAAGTGCCCTACTCACTGTACTATCTCTCCAGTCCCTGTTTGGTAAGAATTTTTATCATCAATCATAGTTGCATTCTGATTACTCTTTTCTTATTCCATTGAGAGGATCATGTTTTTTGTTTTATTCTGCTAATGGGGTTAACTATATTGAGGGTTATTTAATCACTCTTCAGTGTCAGTATAGTTTCCTTATCTGGAGTATTTTGTCAAAGATTATTGCATCTTTCTTCAAGAGCGTGATTTTTCACATGTTTTGGTTTGATTTGTTTTTGCTTTGAGATCACATTGATAGTGCTCAAGATTTACTGCTGACTCTGCTCAGAAATCACTTGTGACAGATTCAGGCAACTATAAGTGGTATTAGGAATCAAACCCTTGTTTGCCACATGCAAGTCAAATGCTCTAACCACTATACTTTCTTTAGCCCTTATAAAGATATTTTTAAAATAAAACTTGCATTATTCCTAATTTAAATATTTGATAGAATTTACCAGTGAAGCTTGAGTTTTCTATCTAAGAGTATTTTCTAAACACTCATGTGTTTATACTTTTCCCCTTTCCCTTTTTCTTGCTTTGATAATAGGGAATTGCACGTATTGGTTATAATGCTCAGACGTTTGGTTGTGGAGCTTGCTGGAGGACACACTTATGGTGCTTTCACTCATAACTTGCTGTGGATTGCATACTCTTATATAAGGCACTCGATACATTTTGGTTGGGGTGCTCTAAATATGTCTTTTTGGGGGGGTCACACCCGATGATGCATAGGGTTTACTCTTGGCTTTGCACTCAGGAATTACTCCTGGCAGTTCTCAGGGGACCATGTGGGACGCTGGGAATCGAACCCAGGTCTCCTGCGTGCAGGACAAACGCCTTACCCGCTGTACTATCACTCCAGCCCCAACTCAAGTACATGCTTTTTTTTTTTTTTTTTTTAGTGAAACACCATGAGGTACATTCTTGTCGGAGAGTTTGTGCAGGTTCTGTTTCCTAAGTGAAAGTAGCAAGGTCTTTAGGAGAGAATATGAGTGTATAGAATGATATGGGCAACTCAGGGAAATAATCATGATCTGCAAAGGGTTGAGTGGATTGAAAACTGTTGTATGAGAGTCAGTACTGAGGGCCTACTTCAAGTTAGGTCATCTACGTTCTGAGGCCAGGGTGCAGCAAATAGTGAGCATATAGATATGATTGGAGTTGGGGTATTTGCAAGCTAATAGTACAAAAATTGGAGCAGAACATTTATGAGTGTTTGTGAAGGAGTAATAATGTTGGCCATGGATTTTCATAGTGGAAAGGGAGGATACAAAGAAGAGGAGGGGTTGGGGAAGATAGCAAACAGGCTAGAGAAGTGCTATGCATCCAGGGCCCCAGGACTGTGCTTGATCTCCTGACATCAGCATAGTTCTCTGAGCTGCAGCATTAGGAGCAACTCTGACAACTGAACCAAGGAGTAGCCCCCAGCACTGGTAGGTGTGGACCCAGAACAGAGACAAAAAGAAGGGGATGGAGAATGATACTGTATTAACTGCAGCATAAGTTTCTTGTCAGAGATTGAAAAATTGTTAGAATAGGGGCATCACCAGAGAGCTGAAAAGAGGTATTTATGAGATTGTATGAAGTAGATTTTTTCCCTTTTGATTATTATTATGGTTTAGTTAACATGGTTGCAATAGTAGTAGTTTTTGGTTTTGGGTCACACCCCACTGTGCTCAGGACTTGCTCCAGGCTCTGTACATAGGAATCACTCCTGATGCTACTTGGGGGACTGTAGAGATGCCTGGGATTTTTTTTTTTTAGTGAAACACCATGAGGTATAGTTGTAGACTTACAAGTTGTTGTGCTTGGGTTTCAGTTATACAATGATCAAGTCCCCATCCCACCACCAGTGCCTATTCTCCACCCCCACCAATCCCAGTATCCCTCCCACCCCCCATCCCCCATCCCACCCTGCCTCTGTGGCAGGGCACTCCCTTTTGTTCTCTCTCTCCTTTTGGGTGCTGCGGTCTGCAGAAGAGACATTGGGTGGCAATCATGTTCGGTCTATAGACTACTTTCAGCAGAGATGCCTGGGATTTAACCCGGATTGGCCACGAGCAAGGCAAATGCTCTCTCTGTCTTCTGTACTGTTGCTCTCATCCCTATTTCTTTTATATTGAGGTCACAGTGTCCTTTCACATAACTGAACTTTTTCCTGTCACCACATATTTTTCATATTTCATACAGAATTTAATACAGAATTCCTTATGTCATGTAAGAATTCTCTTTCATGACATTTAGATAGCTTATTCTCCTTCACTGACATAAGTGCATTGTCAATTCTTAAAAAAATACCCAGTGTTTATGTTATCCAGCAGAGTTCATCCTTTGCTCAGGTTTGTATATACTATGTATATGCCATATTAATCCAGCCTTAAACCCAGTACTTATTTACCAGCTCAGTAACCTTGAACAGATTAGTCTTACTTGCAAAATTCTTAATCTATAAAATGAAGGTAATAATGACTCTACCATCTATATCTTTTATGAGTTAACTACAATATTAGTTTTATTCTCTAATGAGTTAAGCTGGCTTGCTCTCAACTGCAATAATTTTTGTAAAATTCTTAGCAAGCTGTTTAGCACACAATAAACATTTAAGTGTCAATGTTCACTGTCATTTTGTGTGTTCTTTCTCTTAACAGTACATCTAATGTACTGTTCAGATCCATACAACATTTTTTACACAAAAGCTTATATACAAATGTTTATAAGAACATGATTCAGGGCCTGAACTACATAGTACAGAAGATTGAGCACTTGCCTTGCACACGGCCTGCCCGGGTTCTATCCTCAGCACCCAATATATTCCCCTGAGCCTGTCAGGAGTAGTCCCTGTATGAAGAGCCAGGAGTAAGCCCTGAGCACTGCAGGGCATGACCTCTTCTGCCCTCCTCCCCCAAAAAGAGCATGATTGATGATGTCGTTTTGTTTTGGGGACCACACCCAGCAGTGTTCAGGGCTTACTCTGGCTCTGCATTCAGGAATCACTTCTGGTGAGGCTAAGGCAACAGTATGGGGTCCTGGGGGTTGAACCCAGGTCAGCTGTGTGCAAGACAAGCACCCTACTTGCTGTCCTGCGCACACTCTCTAGTTCCCTTCACGTTTTTAGTGATATATGGATAAACAACATATGGTATATCATGCAGTAGGATATTATTTGGCCATAGTGAAATACAGTACTGGTAGATATTACTACATGAGTAAACCTTGAGAACATACTAAGTAAAAGAAACAGACACACAAACAAATCACATATTAAATGATTTCCAGAGTAGACATATATTGCAATCTGATCTAATTTCTTCCATAGTAATTGGTACTCTTATCTAAGTATTCAATTTTGTTTTGAAAATAGGAAATTACTATTATCTGTTACCTATGACTAACCTTCATTCTTTTTACCTTTAGCAACAATTATTACTTTCTTATATATATACTTAATGCTTTTAAGTTCTTGGAGGGTGGGGTGAGGGGGTTGTGTTGCACTGGTGATGCACCGGGTTTACTTCTGCCTCTGCACTCAGAAATTACTCCTGGAAGTACTTGAGACCATATGAGGTGCCAGGGATTGAACCTGGGTAGGCTGCGTGCAAGGCAGATACTCTGCCCACTATACTATCCCCTGAACCTTCCTTTTTTTTTTTCCTTGGTTTTTGGGTCACACCCGGCGATGCACCCAGGTTACTCCTGGCTCATGCATTCAGGAATTACTCCTGTCGGGGACCATATGGGATGCTGGGAATCAAACCTGCATCGGCCGCCTGCAAGGCAAACGCCCTAACCTACACTGTGGTACTGCTCCAGCCCCTGTTTTTGTTTTTTCTTTTTTAAACTACAGTCAGCTCATAAGTTGTTCTTAGAATGTTTTCTATAGTTCTTAGAATGTTTCCTATCACACTATTTTTTGTTTACTTGACTGTAGCTTTTCTTTGTCTTTTTTTGTTTCACTGTTTGTATTTTGTATAGCATATAAAGAAATTGAATTAGATGCTTCATATCTGCTTTTCTGATACTTAGAATGAGATGTTTTGTTTTTTTGGGGGCCACACCCAGTAATGCTCAGGGTTTATTCCTGGCTCCGTACTGAGGAATCATTCTTGGCAGGCTCAGGGGACCATATGGGATGAAAGGGATCAAACCCAGGTCAGCCATGAGCCAGGCAAGTACCATTCCTGCTGTACTATCACTTTGGTCCTTCTTAGATTGAGTTTTGATGCTAAAGCACTCAAAGTGATAGTCTCGTTTTCTTTGTGCACTGGTCTCATGAGAATCCAGTGTAATTCATATAATAGAAATATGATATTTTTAAAAGGCTGTATCTTAGTTACAGTGAAATTTTTCAAATGGAAATACTGATCACTTTTAATATCTTTAATCTTTTTATATTTTTTATTCTTTTAAACAGTTCGTTTTCCTGAAGATCTTGAGAATGACATTAGAACTTTCTTTCCTGAATATACCCATCAACTCTTTGGGGATGAGTAAGTAATTTAGTAAGATGTTTGCCAAACTAGAGTGTCCCCTCACTTCCAGAAAATTTATTCTTTTTTCCTTTAAGATTTAGAAATCAGAATTTATTTTCTATACTATTATTTTTTGTGTAATTTATTAAAAATATATTAGGGGGCCTTTTTGATATAACTCCAACTTATTAATGTTAGCTCTGTTGATGAATTTAATTCTTGTTTATTCTCACAGTGGTTTTAATGATGCTATTAGCATTTGCAACTTTATACAGTGGTAGATGTAATTGCATAAGGATGTATGAGTGACTGAAGTTCAGATTGAGGCAGTCAGACTGTAGGATCCATATTCATTACTGCTACTTTTTTCTTCATATACATTTGCTGTACTACTTCTAATGCAATTATATGTTCGAAATCTTGAAAGCTCGTATTGTTATTCTATGACAAATTTAAATAGAAAGTAAATAGAAATGTTCTGGAATATTCAGTGCTGTGCCTTTATTCCTTCTATCTTTGTTACATTAGTAAAGTAGATACCATTCTAGTTTCAAGTTTGCAGAAAGTTATTAGTGGTTGGTTCTATTTGCTCTGAACATTCTAATATAAATACACTGATTTGTGGAATCATTTGAGAGTAGGTGGCAGGTGCATCTTGCTTCCTTACTCCTAAGTTCTTTAATACATACTTTGCTAAGAACAGCAACAGTGATATAATTATCAAGAAATTATGACATGAATACAAAAAGTTAACACGTCAGATTTTGCCAGTTGATTCTCAATAGTTCTTTTATAATTTTTCCCTATGTTTGATCCAATATAGAATCACATTGCACTTAGTTATTGTATCTTCTTAATTTCCTTTAATTAGAATCTAATGTTTTTTTGTTTTCTCTTTGTATTTTGTATAGCATATAAAGAAATTGAAACAGATGCATCATACCTGCTTTTCTGATACTTCAGCCTTTGATTTTCATGACACTTAGATTTTTGTGGCGTACAAAATATACTCACAAGCTTTGTAAACCTTCATATTGGATTAGTTTGATAGTTATTTTTAAATTCAGATAATGGATATTTTGGTTGTTCTATGACAGAACTTGTGTGTGTCTTTGTCGGGGTGTCACATTAAACAATTGATGATGTGAATTTGGTCCTGTTGCTGACCACTATGTTTAGAAGTGACTGCCAGCTTTCTCCTCTGTAGGGGGTCACATTTTTCCCTTTGTAATTTATATGTAATCTGAAAATACCTAAGACTGCAAATAATCTGTTTCCCATCAAACTTTTACCCCAGTAGTTTATTTGGTTTGTTTTTGGGCCACACCCAGAGATGGTCAGCATCACTCCTAGCACTGCAACTTAGGAATTACTCTTGGAAGTGCTCAGGCGACCCAGGTCTTTCTCGTGCAAGACGAAGGCCCTTCCCACTGTATTATCTTTTTAGCCCCTCACCCAGTAGTTTTTAATTATTGATTTTGGCCAGAATTAGTGTTTCACTATCATGAGAAAATGGTGATTTTCTGTTCATGACTGTTATATTTGTTAGTTAGCTTTTACTACTAGCAAGAACCTCTATTTTTCCTCTTCACATTTCTTTGTTCAGGATTGAAGGATTCTTTTTCAACTTTTTGGGTTATATAATCTGGGGGCCACCAAGTTAGAGGTCAAGGGGCACCAGGTCCCTAAGTCTGATTCCCAGTACCACATTACCCATTGAGCATCACTTGCTGCAGCCCTAGTAGCACCAGAGCAGCATGGCCTCCTCAGGTTCTACCACTGAACCATCCAGCCTAGTCAGCCAAGGAGTACCCATAGTGTCTACTGGGACCCTGTGAGCACTGTTTGAGGGACCCTCCTCTTGGCAAAAATATTACTTTGTTTTTCAAAGTCACTCAACTCAGTCTGGCCTTTCCTTTAGATATAAATATTATCATCACTTGTGAAGTACTATTTTCTATAGAGTAAAATGTTCTAGATTCATCTTGTACATTCTCTACCAGATCTATAGTTAGCCATTTTCCCAGAGAATTCTAGTTGTTATGGGAAAAGGTTTTCAGATGTAGGAATTAGTGGATATAAAGCATTGTATTTATTTTCTTTAATGTGTTTTTGTTTGATTTGATTTGGGTGGAGTTGCCCACTTCTGAGAATTCTTAGCCAGCCCTGCTGCTGGTTCAGTTCTAAAGCCCAAGGATGCAGTGCTGCTTGGGCCCTGTGATGCTGGGAGCCACATATGGTGGTTATAGCTTACTTTTGGAGAAACTGCACTCACAGGTCACTCATGGCAGGGCTTGGGGAACCATAATGGGGTGCTGAGAATTGAACATAGATCAGCTGTGTGAAAGGTGAGTGTTTTATGTGCTGTTAGTTACTCTAGTTGTTTATGACATTTCTAGTTCTTAATGACATTTGTGTCATCAATTTGATGACATTTTTATCACTCCCTCCTAAATACCAGTAATTAACTTTCCCACTAGCCCTAGGCAATCATTAACCTACTTTCTATCTTTGTAGATTCACCCATTCTGTACCCTTTTTTTGTTATTGCTGTTTTGGTGCCACATTCAGGGATGTTCAGGAACCTACTCCTGGCAGTGCCCAGGGAACCATATGGGATGCTGGGGACTGAACCCATTTGTTGGCCACGCTCAAAGCAAATGCTCTATCCACTGTACTATTGCTCTAGCCTTTATTCTGGGTATTTTAGAATTTGTTTTTTTTTTTTTTTGACGATCTTTTAAGCTGAAAAGGAATAACAAGGCATAGATAGATAGTAGGGTAATATAGCAGCAGAGACTGAGACATAGTAGGGTGTTTGCCTAGCATGCTCCTGGCTAAGTTTGATTCCCAGTACCTCATTGACCCTGAGCATTGCCAAATATAGACATGGAGACACTGAGCACTGTTGGATTTGTTACCCTAATATCCCCCTCTCTGCCGAGATGGTGTCTGTATCCCCAGAACCACAGCACCCAGACTGACTAAGTCCCCAGGCCTCCTGAGTGCCACTTGATTGTCCCCCCCACTCCCTTCATAACCTAAAAAAGTACAGCAGTAGCTTCAGATTTGCTTTCTGATTCCGTATAGAGCTTTTAATTATACATAGGTGCTGTCATCACTTTGAGCAGCTCTGGATGTTGATATGAGAAGCAAGTGAGAGGCGACTGAAGGCTGCTTCTTATTTTCTTACCTTGGTAGATCTCAGTTTTACATTACTTGTCTCTGATTTGAAATACATTCCAGTAGTAATGATAGTAAGAGTTGTAGTAAATGTATTTATTGAGTCATGGTAGTAAGTAAATATAAGTGTTACCTTTACCTGTATTAACTTGCTCATTTAATAAAACACTGAGGTAGGTGTTATTATTTACCTTATTTTGTAAATGAAGAACAGATGAGATGTGACAGCTCTTGTAGATCTTTATTTTAAATATTAAAGGATAGTTTAAAATCTTAAAATTACAAGTTAAATTGTTTATATGTCAGATAAAACTTTATAATGATTTTGCAAAGATTCAGTTTGAGGTCTTAGATTACTACTGTTTTTTCCCCTTGTAGTGAAACTGCTTTTGGTTACAAGGGTCTGAAGATCCTGTTATATTATATTGCTGGCAGCCTGTCAACTATGTTCCGTGTTGAATATGCATCTAAAGTTGATGAAAACTTTGACTGTGTAGAGGTAAGAACATAAATTTATTTCTTTCTTTATTTATTTATTTGCATTTTGGGTCACGCCCAGTGATGCACAGGGGTTACTCCTGGCTCTGCACTCAGGAATTACCCCTGGCGGTGCTCAGGAGACCATATGGGATGCTGGGAATCGAACCCGGGTCGGCCGCGTGCAAGGCAAACGCCCTACCCGCTGTGTTGTTGCACACACCCCCGAACATAAATTTATTTTAAATTTTGACTTCCCAGTGGGTGTAAGATAGCTTTTAAATGGTAAAAGTATGATAAAGTAGAGAATTTTGTAGTTGCTTTAAAACCAGGTATTCAGTCTTAAGTTATGGAGTTGGAGTTGTCTTTTTGAGTGAAACTTCTCCATAAAAACTTTCTATTTTTTTTTTTGCTTTTTGGGTGGGGGTTTGGGGAGCTGGGAGGTACACCTGGCAATATTGAGGGGTTACTCCTGCCTCTGCACTTAGGAACTACTCCCTGCAATGCTCGGGGACCATATGGAACATTAGGGACTGAACCTGGGTTGGCTTGTGCAAGGTAAACACCCTTGCTGCTGTACTTTGGGTCCTGCTCAGGCCCTAAAACTAAATTTTTAGAGTTAGAGTCTTTTTGCTTTTTCCCTTATAGTGGGGTAGCATGGTTGGGTCACACACAGCTCAGCAGACTTACTCCTGGCTCTGTGCTTATGGAATCATTCCTGATGATGCTCAGGAGACCTGATGGTGCTGGGGATTGAACAAGTTGGCCTTGTGCAAGGCAAGCACTTTAACCTCTGTACTCTCTTCTGGCCAAACATTTCTTTTTTTTTTTCTTTTGCTTTTTGCATCACACCTGGCGATGCACAGGGGTTACTCCTGGATTATGCACTCAGGAATTACTCCTGGTGGTGCTTGGGGGACCATATGGGATGCTGGGAATTGAACCCAGGTCAGCCGTGTGCAAGGCAAACGCCCTACCTGCTGTACTATCGCTCCAGCCCCCTGGCCCAACATTTATTTTCTGTTTTTGTTTTTTGTATTTTAAGTCGACTATTCTTTGTTGTGATAGTGGTGGTACCAGTGATTGTACCTGGTAGTGTTTTAAGGTTTCACCTGATGTTAGTTTGATCCATAGCTTCAGGGATCTAACCCAGGGTCTCACCTACACAAGGCATATACTCTTCTCAGTGAACCACATCCCCAGTATTTTTTGGGTTTTTTGGACATGAAAGTTATTTATTTTCTCAGAAGTTAAGGTAGAGGTAAATCCCTAAAATATTTTAATACTTCATGTCAAATTTGCCAAGTTAAATTTCTCTTGTTACACTTCTAATCCCACAAATTTTCCAATGTAATTGTTTATAAACATGGATAATTAAGCTGATTACGTTATCAAATTACTTGAAACAAATTAACCAAAAGGAAGTGGGAGTAAGGTGAGACATTGAAGAGACATTGTACTGTGGTGGGCTGAATAATGTGCTCCTAAAAGACAGTGGAGCACAGGGGAAGAGTGATGCCGAAACAAGACAAAGTATTCAGGTAGGGTAGCCACTAGAAATTGGAAAAGACACTTCTGGCAACTGGAAGGCACATAGCCCTGTTAATATCTGGACAGGTATTAACTGATAATGATTTTAGACTACTTCTAGATTATGCAAGAGTAAGTTCTGTGGTTTTAAAGTCTCAGACTTTATGTCATTTGTTACAGCAGCCACAAAGTGAATAATGATTTTTGCACCAATAAGTGTTAACTACTGTATAATATTACTAAAAATGTAGAAATGCCTTTGGAAATGTATAATGGTTATCAAGACTAAAAGAATTTGAGATGCTTTACAGAAAAGCAGATTGCCTTAAACAGAATTTTGGTAGAAACAACATTAAAGATATTGCTGGTGAGGACTCAATAAAGGTCCGAGTATAAGGGAGAAGCCTATATCATCTGTGAAAGTAAGTTACCATAAACAGAATACTAGTGGAAATATAAATGTTACAGAGGCCAGTGGAGAGGGCTCAGAAGAAAATGATATTTGAAACATGATATTTGAAACGGGGGAAAGAAAATCTTTATTGAGTCTGCATTTATCTGAAAAGAAGAACTTGTAAATTATGAACTTAGATATTTAACTATAAATTTTCACACAAATAATTGAAGCTGTGACCTAGTTTCTTACTGCTTATACTGAAATGTAAGAGGAAAGATATCATTTGAAGGAAAAATTGCTAAAGCAAAATAAAAAAAAGTCCAGGACTTGATGATTTGAGAAACTCTCAGCTATCCAGATTGTAGAAGGAACCAAAATCAGCAAAGTTTACTCTGCAGGGGGACAAAAATAAAGTGTAGCCAGATAAGTGTTCTTGAAATTTTTCGCAGGGTTCCTCCCAAGCATACTTCAAGAATTTCTTGACCCATAGGCCCAGAATGCTTTGCTGCAGAGCTTACACCAGCAGTGCTGGGGGGGTGTGTTCTACCTTGTTCAGGGGGCCCTTGATACCGGTGATTAAACTGGGGTTGCGTTCAAGTTATTCAAGGCAAGTTGCTTAACCCCTCTACTATCTCTGGCCCTAAATCATTGGTTTTTAACTTCCAGTGGGCAAGGTGTAAAAAGTTAAAGAATCACCAGAGTAGGTAACCTTTTGTTACTGAAAAGTTACTAGACATATGCTTGTGGGAAGTCTTTCTCATTTTTGTTCATGGGTCACACCCAGAGAAGCTCAAGATTACTCCTGGCTCTGCACTCAAGAATTTCTCCTGGTGGTGCTTGGGGGACCATAAGTAGTGCCGGAAATGCAACCCAAGTCGGCTGTGTGCAAAGCAAGTGCCCTCCTTACTGTACTGTCTCTCCCTCGGGTCCAGTTTGTAGACAGTGTTACCCAATGTGGTTGATACTGGCTCTACCCCTTATCCTTGGGGCAGTAGTCCAAATAAATTTGGAAGCTTCCTACTAATGTATGTTCTTAATAATTATGGGAGGGAGGGAAGGAGAGAGCGAGAGAGAGAGAGAGAGAGAGGAGATTGACTAGAAAGAGAGGAGAGAGAGACTGACTAGGGGTCAGGGAATTTTATACATGTAGAGATTATTTTTAATGGCATGGGCCCTCATAGCATAACATGTGACTCATATAAGTTTTTGAGAATGTTATCTCAGCAGAAACTATCCATTTGGACCAATAGAATGAAGGAAGGCTGAAGGTTGAACTTGCAAAAATTCTGTAGGTTAGCAACTGAACTGGAAAGAGAGCTTGCATGTGGGAGGCCCAGATTGGAAACCCAGCACTACTTAGTCCTCAGAGCACCACAGGGAGCAACCCCTAAGCATTGCCAGGTATCAGTGCCGCCTGCCCCCCCAAAAAAAGAGTGATGTCATCTTTTCAAGTCTTTAAAATGACTTTAAACATTATGCACCATATCAATACAAGGAAAAAGTAAAATTGTTTTTATGAATAGACACAGAGAAAACATTCAGTAAGATCCAGTATACCTATTCATGATAAAAACAAACAAAAATAAAATCTCTCAATAAAGTGGGAATTGAAGGAACTTTCCTCAGCTTGGTCAAAGCCGTTTACAAGTCCACAGAGAACATACTCAATGGGAAAATATTAAAAGCCTTCCCTCTAAGATCAGGCATAAGACAAGGTTGTCCACTTTCTTTTTTTTTTTTTTTTTTTGCCTTTTGGGTCACACCCAGCAATCCTCAGGAGTCACTCCTGGCTCTGCTCTCAGAAATTACTCCTGGCGGTGCTTGGGAGACCATATGGGATGCCGGGGATCGAACCCGGGTCGGCCATGTGCAAGGCAAACGCCCTACCCACTGTGCTATCACTCCGGCCCAAGGTTGGCCACTTTCACCACTTCTATTCAACAGTACTGGAAATCCCTGCCATAGCAATTAGGCAAGAGATGTGAAGGACATTCAGATAAGAAAAAGAAGTTAATTTCTCTCAATTTGCAGATGACATGGTACTATATTTAGAAAGCCTGAAATACTACAGAAAAGTGCCAAGAAAAAAATAGATGGGTAAAGTCGCAGGCTACAAAAAATGTAAAAATCCATGGCTTTTTTATATGCAAACAGTGTAATGGGAGAAATAAATTCCATTCACAGTTGTGCCTCAGAAAATCAAGTACTGGGCTGGAGAGATAGCAGAGCGGGTGGGGCGTTTGCCTTGCACGCAGTAGACCCGGGTTCGACTCCCAGCATTCCATATGGTCCCCTGAGCACCGCCAGGAGTAACTCCTGAGTGCAGAGCCAGGAGTAACCCCCTGTGCATCGCCAGGTGTGACCCGAAAAGCAAAAAATAAAAAATAAAAATCAAGTACTTAGAATCAGCTTAACAAAAGAGGTGAAAGATGAATATAAAGAAACTACAAAACACTACTAAAAGAGGACAATCGGAAATGGAAGCGTACCCTGTTTGTGGATCAGTAGAATTAACATTGTCAGCATGGCAATATTCCCCAAAGCATTCTGTAGATTTATGCAGTTGCTATAAGAATACCTGTGACATATTTAAAAGAAATAGATTAAATATTCCTAAAATTAATATGGTATAATAACAGTCCCCCTCCCTCAAAGCCAGAGCCATCCTAGAGAAAAAAGAAGATGGGAAGCATTGCCCTCCCCAATTTCAAACTGTACTACAAAGCTGTAATAATTAAAAACAGCATGGTACTGGAATAAGGACAAGCTTTCAGATCAATGGATTAGAATATTCAGAGAAAGATTCTCAGGTTTATGAACAGTTTGATAAAGGAGCAAAATATAAGAAGTAAAGCAAGAAAATCTTTTCAACAAATATTGTTGGAAACTGGTGCGTCACATGCAAAAAAAAAATTAAGACTCCTCTCTAAGACCATGCACAAAAATCAAATCAGAATGGATTATTGACCTCTATATTAGACCTGAGCCCATAAGTTACATTGAGGAAACCCTTCCATGACTATGAAGTAAGAGGCATCTTTAGGAACTTTAAGAATGAAACACTACAGGCCAAGCAAGTGGAAACAAGATAAACAGATGAGAATACATTAAATTAAGAAGCTTTTGCATCTCAGAGGAAGTGATGACCATAATACAAAGACACCCAACTGGCTAGTAGAAAATGTTTGCCCTGGGTGAGTTCCTTTCCCTGCCCCAAATGGCCAGGGGAGCCGAAGACCTCCAGAACTCAACCCCTGCCACACTCTCCACAAGCTTGGACGAGCCTTACCATGAGTTAATCTGTTCCTGGGCCACAAGGCCATGACACCTTGTACTTTACACCACTGATATACCAAGAGTAGTGCACCACATTTGATGGGGTTTAAAGTAGAAGACAACCAATCTGGGGGGGGGGGGGAATATATATATATATATATATACAGATTTTATACATATATGTGAGCACATATGTATATATATGTAGATATATATACATATGTCTCTATGGCAAGCTACCCGTGATGTATTCAGTGTGCCAAAAACAGTAACAAGAAGTCTCACGGTGGAGACGTTACTGGTGCCTGCTCAAGCAAATCGATGAACAATGGGAGGTCATTGCTACAGTGCAATATATAGATATAAAAGCACACAAGACTCAACCTTTAACAACATGTTACTAATCTCTTATAGAAGGGCTTAATGGCTCCTGGGTGAAATACAACAATTTTCGCTCACTTACCTCTTAGAAAACTTTTTTGGGTCATTTTTAGCAAATTATTCTAACAAGCGATTCAAAATAAATTCAGTTCTGCTTTGGGGGCAGGTTTTGGGGTTTAAAAGGGAAATATTTGAATTGGTGGTGGGAAGGTGCAATGGTGTTGGGTTGGAGTTTGAATATAAGATGCAATAATTATTGTGAACAACTTTATAAAAATAAAATTTAAAAAATTGTTTCCCCTCCACTTATCTGATAAAGGTCTATTATCCAAGATATATAAAGCACTGTTAGAATTTTACAAGAAAAAACATCCAAATCCATCAAATGTGGAGAAGAGATGAACAGAAATTTCCTCCAAAAAGACATACAGATGGGCAAAAGGCATATGGAAAAATGCTCTGCATCACTAATCATCAAGGAAACAGCATTGAGATATCACTTCACACCACAGAAACTGGCACATATCAAAAAGAACAAAAACAACCAGTGTTGGCTTGGATGCAAGGTCTGTGAGGGACACCCTCAATCACTGCTAGTGGGAATGTCGACTGGTTTAGCCATTTTGGAAACAATATGGACACTTCTCAAAACACTTGGAATTGAGCTCCAACAATTCTACTTCTTGTAATCTACAGCCCAAACACAATATAGAACAAAACACTTGCACTCCTATGTTCATTCCAACGTGATTTACAAAATCTAGAAACAACCCAAATGCCTAAAAGCAGATAGAGAATTTGTGGCATATATACACAATGGAATATAACTCTGCCGTAAGAAAAGATGAAACAGTGCAGTTTGATGGTACATGGATGGTTTTAGAGTATCATGCTGAGTGAAGTTGGAGGGAGACTAACACAATGTCTCTCACTATTATTGATATAAAGAAACAGTAGTGAAATAACAAATGTTCAAAGGCAGTAAAAACAAAGAGAACCTGTTTTTAGTGGAAAGCTTGCCACTTAGGGCATAGGGGGATAGGACCAGGGAAAAAAAACACAGCGGTGGAGGGAAGTGGTCACTCAGGGAGGAAGGTGTGCTGAAAAGTGATGAAGTTCTAAGCATGAAACTCTTATCAGTAACTATAATGGAAACCATAGTACCTAATGTTTATAAAGTGCCTGTAATGATGTAGGCTGGAAGGATGGGAGGGAAACTGAGGACATTGGTAGAGGGAAAGTAGACACTGGTGAAAGGATTACTGCTGGAATTGTATGCCTGAAACCCAACCTGAATACTAATTTACAGGGATTTAAAAAAAAATTTTGTTTTTTGGTCACACCCGGCGATGCTCAGGGGTTTCTCCTGGCTTTGCACTCAGGAATTACTCCTGGCATTGCTCAGGGGACTGTATCAGATGCTGGAAATCGAACCCGGGTCAGCCGCTTGCAAGGCAAACACCCTACCTGCTGTGCTATCACTCCAGCCCCAAGGGGATTAAATTTTAAAACATTTTAAATGAAGTGACTTTAATCTTCTAAATTAGTATCCTTTACCATTTCTCATACTCAGTGCTTTTGTTGTTGAAACTTTCTCAACATTTGCCAGGAGTAAATCCTGAGCACTATCAGTGCAGCCCAAAAATGAAAAACAAAACAAAACAAAAAGATATTAAGCAGGTGTCATGCAGTGGATAGGCTGTTTGCCTTGCACACAGTCCAAGTTTGATTCCTGGCATACCATAAATATGGTCCCTGAGCCTGCCAGGAGTCATCCCTAAAGCAGGGCCAGGAATGAAGCATGGCATCACAGGGTGTGGCCCAGAAACAAAAAGATTAGGGCCTGGATACAGTGGTACAGTGAGTAGGCCATTTTCTTTGCATGTGGCTGACCCAGGTTCAATCTTCAGTACCCCATATGGTACCCCGGGTCCTCTAGGGCTGATCTTTGAGCACAGTCAGGAATAAGCTCTGATCATTGCCAGTGGAGCCCCCAAAAAGAAAATTTAAAAAGATTAGAAAAATCTTGCTTAACATTTGAACGGGTTGATTTTATGCTTTTAATTTGGTTTTGTCTTTGTTGTGATGGACTTAAAGCAAAGTGACTTGTGCTTACTAATTTTTTTAACAGTGTATTTTTTCTTGTCTTTTTTTACTTTAATGCTTTTTCCATTTTACTGTTTTTGTTGCAGGGATTTTCTTTTTTGACTATAGTCCCTTTATGGCTAAGCTCACTGGAATTGTAATATGAACTGTATATGGTCTAAAAGAGAGCTATCTTATGTATTTGTACTTCAACTTTTTTTTTTCTTTTTGGGTCACACCCAGAGATGTACAGGGGTTACTCCTGGCTTTGCACTCAGGAATTACTCCTGGCGGTGCTTGGGGGACCATATGGGATGCTGTGAATCAAACCCGGGTCAGCTGCGTGCAAGGCAAACACCTACCTGGTGTACTATCACTCCAGCCCCTATACTTCAACTTTTGTGTCAGTTTTGCCCCCCATTTTCAGCCATGTTACAGGTGTTTAATCTTGTCAGATAAATAACATGTAACAGCATTTAAGATTTGTTTTATTCAGGGATTTATATTCTTTGGAAAGTTTGCAGATTTTGCAGATAAAAGTGATTTTACATTGTGGTGATTTGATCTTAGAATAGATTTAATCTTAGGTGGATAAAGTCTGTGAGATAGTTAAAAATCTTTAAACCTAGACTCAGCTAGACATTGTTATTAAAATGGTGGTGATATTTTTCCTTATGTTGTACAAAATTCACTGTTTGTGGACTTGGGATTTTTTTTCCCTAAAGTTTGGGGCCACAGGGAGTGGGGAGGTTAGGGAGGTTTTTGGGTTTTTTTTGTTGTTGGGGGGGGGGTCACACCTAGCAGTGCTCAGAGGTCACTTATGGCTCTACTCAGAAATTACTGAGTGATGCGGCGATCGTATGGGATATTAGGGATCCAACCCAGGTCGTACACATGTGAGGCAGACGCCCTACCGTCTATACTGTCACTCCAGCCTGAAAGTTCTATTTCTTAAGTTCTGTTGATAAGACTGAATTGATCCCACCGCTCCAGGAACTATTGACTTAATTATCAATAAAGCATTCTAATACAATAATGCTGAGAAAATAGCTATGTATTCGTACTGAGTTCTGATTCTTTTATTCTTGAAACCAGATATTTCTACTTAGAAGTACTGGGTTAGGAGTCAGGAATCAGCCATATTTTTAAAAGTTCAGAGGATTATTTATTTGCTTCATGGTCATGTTCATTTATTTAAATTACATGGTCAAGCAAAGAGTTTTTTCTCACTTACTAAAAAGAAACAGGAAGGGCTAGAGAGATAGTACAAGGGTTGAGGTCTTTCCTCGCCAATCCTAGTACACTCCCGGGCATCATATGATTCCCCCAACATCTCCAGGTATGACCCTGGAGGACCCCCTTGGGTGACCCCAATAATCCCCAGCGCAACAGGGCCTGAGTAGCACTACATCCTTAGGACTTCACATAGAATTGCCAGCCTGAATAGCCAGAGGCACTTCCTGAGTTCTAATTGGGAGACACTTCCCTCACCCACCAGAATGGGTACTGGACATCAGGAGGATGTTCATTCCAGAATCCCTTTTGTGTTTATGGCAATGGCAAAGAGTGTGTAGTTAATATTCTAGTTAAGAGGAACAGTCAGCAGGTGGCAAATTTAAAAATTCAGATAATGTCATTGAAATGTCATCAAGAAACTTTTTTGGCGGGGATGGGGGTGGGGTGGAGGCACACCGTGTGATGCTCAGAGGTTATTCTAGGCTCTGTGCTCAGAAATTACTACTGTCTTGGGAGACCACATGGGATGCCAGGGATCGAACCTGCATAGGCTACATACAAGCAAGCACCCTCACCATAGTACGACTCCAACCCCATCAAGAAACATTTTGCTGGTTTCCGAAAGCAAGTCATCCACCTAATACTCTGAGGAAGATCTTAGTAAGCAAAGGAACCAGTAAGCTCAAAATCCCTAAAATGAAAAATAATTTTGGCTCTTTTTATTTTTATTGTAGACAGACCATTTGTTCTGTTATAGTGATGGAGAGAGGAGTAAGGAAATGGTGGACTGGCAAAATTTACCCTAAAACTGTTCCTCTATTTTAAAAATGTTTTTTGACTTTTGAATTAAATCTTTGGTGGTGTGTGTGGGGGGTGTGGCCACACTTAGAAATACTTCTAGCTCTGCTCAGGGATCACTCCTGGCAAGACTCAGGGACTGGTTCCCCCCTACCCCCACTTTTTGGGTCACACCCAGCCGATGCTGAGGGGTTTCTCCTGGCTCTGCACTTAGGGATTAAGTCCTGGTGGTCTCAGGGACCATATGGGATGACAGGGATTAAACCCAGGTTGCCAGGTTGGCCGCATGCAGGGCAAACGCCCTACGTACTGTACTGTATAATCCTGGGCCCCAGAGACTGGTGTTGAGTGATGTCATGTATCAAACCTAAGGTCAGCCATGTGCAAGTCACATACCCTATCTGCTGTACCATCTCTGTAGCCCCTAAATTTATACTTATTTACCCACCACTGCTTTGGATTTTAATTGCTACACAAACCTGTTACAATATATTATTACAGTTTCAATTTTCAAATTACTGCAATTACACAGATTATAAAATTTGCTTAAGTTGGTTTCTTCACATTAGGTAGTTGTTTCAAGGAAAATTGTTCATGAAAGAGTACTTTTTAAATGTTAACTAGTGTCAAATTCAGTTTGTCTTAAGGATAAATGAATTGCAAGGAATAGTGTACATATCAAAAATGAGCTGTGGGCAAATGTTGAAGAGCTAAATTTAAATAATTGCTTTTTTTATGCTATAAACAAATTATACATAAATGTTGGTACCAGAGCATTGAAATTAAAACTTGTTTGTGATAAGCTCCACCCTTGGTTCTCTAACCTAAAATGTAACTGAATGATAATAAAGTGCTATTCATCTGCAGGTGCATTGCTTCTACTTAGTTAAAAGATGATTGAAAGGACAGGAATTAGTAGCATGTTGTATTAGCCTTTTGTAGTGTATTTTGTCCTAAGCATCTTAATTTCCCTGTTTTGAATGCTAAGTAGCAAGGGTCTTGGTTTAGAACTAATACCCATCATGCATGTAAACGGTATGAAAGAGCTGCTTAGTAAGTTAACACAAAGTGTTCTTGTGTCAGTCCTTGTGGAAATAGATACAATACAAACATTACAGCTGAACTCACGGCAAACTCCATTAAGTAAAAACCTGGCCTCATTGTTCAGGAAAAAGTTTGAATAGAGTGCAGGCTCATTTTGTTGAATGTAATGTCAGGCTTTTAGGGACTGTATTGAGGGATAAGGTTTTGTTAAGTTGAGACCAATTCATTAAGTTTTATTGCCTGGTGAGAAGCAGTAATACTTTATTGTAAGACTTCATCAAATATTCATGGTTAAAGAGAAGTAGTAAATGTATTCAATCAAGTGGTCTTTTGGGGTTTTGAAAAGGATTATGAAGTCTGCTCAGCTGATAGTTTTAACATTCATCAGGGTTGTTTAACAAGGGTAATTTTAATCTCTAAGTTTAATTTTGTTGACCAGGCTTGTCTCTTTTTACTGTTAACAAATTCAAGTGTGTAAAACTTGTGTCACATTATAAGGATAAGTGGGTTATATGTCAATTCATATAATTTATGTATTTCCCATGTGGGTGTATTTTTTTAAGTTTTCTTATATTTTGAGACTGTAAATGGTCAGTTATGACTTACGTTCTTATTCATTCTGAGGTTGTTATTTGGTCAGATTATAGCTTACCTTACAACTTGGATAATACAGTTTTGGATAACATGGTCTCCTTTATACATATAAAATAGTAAGTGGACTTTAGTGTTGGCAGGTTCAGATTCTCTGAAAGAACATACCCAGCAATGTCAGTGTGATGTTAGAAATTTCTCATGCTTGTTCTTGATTTCAGACTTTTTGCCTTCTTTTTTGATTCACATATTACTCTTATCACAGGTTTATGAGGCAGTATCTTTTGTACATGAAGTTCATTCTCTCCTAGTTATGGATGTTTACTTTTTAGTTTTATTGTGAACTGACCTGTGGTGATTTTTGTGGGGTTTGTCCATTTCAAGGAAATTGAACAATACAATGCAAGCTAAATCATTTAATCTTTCCTTTGTCCTTTGATTCCTTAGGCAGATGATGTCGAGGGAAAAATTAGACAGATCATTCCACCTGGATTTTGCACAAACACAAATGATTTTCTTTCATTGCTGGAAAAAGAAGTTGATTTCAAACCATTTGGAACCTTACTCCATACATACTCTGTTCTCAGTCCTACAGGAGGAGAAAACTTTACCTTTCAAATATATAAGGTAAAGATAAGATATTTCTTTGGTAAAATTTCTACACTTGCTTGAAACCTGTGTAGTTTATTCTGAAGTTATTTGCAGTGATTTCTAACTTCAGAAAACAAATTTTTGTCAGCACTAAAAAGGAAGATTTCTATTTTACTTGGTATCTGTACCCATCTTAATCTGAGGCTTCTAACCATTTTCCCACAGGATATAGTTTTGTGCTCTGCAGACTTTGGCTTACCTCTCTGATGAGTTTCACCTGACTTTTCCTGGCTTTTTCCCTAGGCTGACATGACATGTAGAGGCTTTCGAGAATATCATGAAAGGCTTCAGACCTTTTTGATGTGGTTTATTGAAACTGCTAGCTTTATTGACGTGGATGATGAAAGATGGCACTACTTTCTAGTGTAAGTACAGTTCTAAAGCAACAGTAGACCTTATTACCTCCACAAAGCCAGCATTTTAATTGTGGCAGCCCAATTATTGGAACAGTATAATGATATTTTTCCCAGGAAAGAAAAACTATTGTTTATGAGGCTTGAGTTTTCCTTCATTATGCTTTGGGAAACCTTGAGAATAGAGCTGAATTAAATGCTGTTGTCCGTTAGGGCCTGAATGTAGGCTTAAACAGTAAAATGAGCTTTGCCTGTGTTTTCTTTTACTTGCCACCTATTCATCTTTATAATAGGCAAGTGCACTGAAGTGATGTAAAGAGGTCTGATTTATCCAAGTTGCTGCACACCAATTAAGTGAATTGTACATTCAGAACATAGCAGGTGTACCCATTGGGCCCTCACAGAGTAGCTTGCTGACACTGAAAATTCAGTCAGAGAATGGAAAAGAAAATGGACACTGCATGGGAGCGCGACTGTAATTGACCTGCTTGGCTTTCTGTTTTATCTGCAGATTTGAGAAGTATAATAAGGATGGAGCTACGCTCTTTGCGACCGTAGGCTACATGACAGTCTATAATTACTATGTGTACCCAGACAAAACCCGGCCACGTGTAAGGTAATTGGCAGTATAACACGTGCCTTGTCTTTTATTTCAGAAGAAGGAACTGCTGAAGTTTCCAATACTTGTTATAATAGTGTTGATTTGTTTAAAAAAAATCACCATTATTCATTGGCTATGTACTGATTTATTCATTGTTCCCTTTGAAATTGTGTGGAAGATTAAGCCAATTTTGAGTATATCCACAATTTTTTTGAAGGTTTATTGAAAGAATACACATGCTGACTTTTAAAATTTCATAACATTATTGTGACTTGGAAATTTTTAAATGGGTCATGTTATGATGTGTTAATTTTAAAATAATTTCTTTACTGTAGTCAGATGCTGATACTGACTCCATTCCAAGGTCAAGGCCATGGTGCTCAACTTCTTGAAACAGTTCATAGATATTACATTGCATCTCCTTCTGTTCTTGATATTACAGGTATGTAAAATTTAATGTATTACTGAAAGAACATGTTTTCAACAGTCTCTTCTTGGTTGACAGAATTTATTTTTATCAGAACTAACTAAACGCCTAAACAATGCAGGATTCGCCAGGGTTTTTTCTGTAATCAACTAAAAATAGCTAAAGGTTACATTTAAAATCATAAGCTTTTGTGAAATTAGGTTAATTTCCTGAATAGAGAGTGCTTATTAATGAAATTGAAGGTAGTTACTGAGTATAGACTGGAAAATCTTGGCCAGGCATTAATATATAACAAGTGAGGTATAACTTATTTTCTTAACTTACTTGACAAATAATTACATTGCTCAGAGGCTCTAATTTTCATGTTGTGGCAGATTAAACCTTAAGGAAAAAGACAAGGTAAGTCATTCCTTAAAAAGAATATGTGTGCATTATGTTGAAGCAAATGCCTTCTTATCGGTATTTTATAAGATGAAATACAGATCTATTTTTTGTGGGGGTTAACATCTTTCAGAATGAATTAACCTTAGAAGAACTATCAAAAATAGGATTCAGGTAAAGAAAAGAAGCTCTACTCCTTAAATGGTTAGGTCAGATGGTAAAGGTAAAGGCCCTCCCGTTGATCGTCGATTTGCTCGAGCGGGCCCAGTAACGTCTCCATTGGAGACTTTGTTGTTACTGTGTCTGGCATATCGAATACTCTCGGTAGCTTGCCGGGCTCTCCGAGAGGGGCGGAGGAATCGAACTCGGGTCGACCATGTTGGCCGCTTGTAAGGCAAACGCCCTACCCGCTGTGCTATCGCGCTGTCCAGCGCAGTTGTGGGCAGTTGTGGGCAGTACTCCTCCCCAGGGATGGGGGCCAGGCAATAGTCTAGGAGGTGGTAATAGTCTAGAACAGAGGTCTTCAACTTTTTCACTCCTTTGTCCAGCACCTGTTCTGCTCACCCGTCCACAGACCGTTATTACCAAGGCAGCAGACCAGAGGTTTTTCATTTTTCCACACCTGCAGACTGGCATCAAACTGATGATCGGCAGTTGGGAGAATGCTGATCTAGGATACACTTGGGAGTGTTTTCTGTTTGTTTACTTAAGGTAGATTTCCTGTGGAGCACTAAGTAAAACTGAGTATATTTTTTCTGATAAAGGTATGGTAGGCTAAATAAGTTTGGAATCCTCTGGTTCAGATAAATAAAATGACTTCGGAACATTTTGAACTAATCATGTAGATTAATAAATTGAAGGGAAAGCATATTGTATTTATTAGTGTAGGGGCCATACACAGGGATGCCAGGTCAAGGGACCAGAGCATGTAGTGCCAAGAATCAATCTTTCAGGTCTTGAATAGGCTAGACATGTGTTCCACTACTTAGGCCATATTCCCAAAGCAGTTTATTGTGTTTGAGAAAGTTTCTGGTCTGAGAATTTAGTTCAGGGTAGAGTACTTGCCTTACATGTGTGAGGCTCTGGATTTGATCCCTATCAGCACAAAAATAAATAAATGAGAATTTCCTATTTATCAGTCAAATTACTTTTTCATCTGATTTTCTTGATACTGTTAAATGGATTGGAAACTAAGGAAATAATTACAAAAGTTACTTTATATCAGAAGTGAACAAATGACACTGCTAGCCTTCTGATTTATAAAATTATACAAGCCTAATATACATTATATCACCGTTTTTAAAGCTAAATCTAAAAATGTTTAGCTTCTGTTCACTTTTGGAGCTTAGACATGGTGCTACGTGAAGGGACGTGTTTGGTGATTTTAATCTGGAGACTTAGAGTTCACATAAGTAGCCTTTGTCTTCTCTAGTGGGTAATGTGCCAGCAGGGGTTGTTTCTTTGAAGCCTCTTAACTACTTTTTTTTCTGTCTACTCCAACTACTAAAGTCCTTGATACTTAGCGCCAATTAGCAGATAAAGAATTTTATTTTTTAAATCTCAGTGAAGAGTCATCAATAATAGTTGCCTTTATTCACTGCAAACTGAAGTTTCTAAGGAGAAAAGGCTAAACATGCTGCAGGACTTCTGAATTTGAAAATTGGGTATTGGCTTTTATTTTCAGCACTAACATTCTCAGCATTATTATGTTATTTAGAATTGCCTTATCAGTTCTCATTAAGATAATTCTCTTATATAGCTAACCTTTTTTTAAAAAAAAAAAATTACAGAACTTTGTGGTTTTTAGTCATTTTAGTTGCCTATTTCTCCATTAGTTTCATGTGTGTTTTTAGCTTTGTACATCTTTAACAGGTCTGGAGCTCTCAGATTATTCTAGAATAATTCTAAATATTCTAGATCTAGAATATTCTTTGTATTGAGGTGTCCTTTTGCTTACTTAACACATAGCCAGATAATAATAATGAAAACTTTTCTGGTTTGGACAGATAGTAAGGGGTTAAGGCACTTGCCTTGTATTTAGCCAAACTCTGAGTCAATCCTCAGCGTTGCTTCTTGTCCCCTGAGCACAGAGCCAGGAGTAAACTCTGAGTACTGTCCGGTGTGGCCCCAAAACCCATCTGAAAAATACCAGAGCTTTTCAATGATGATATACATTAGGGCTTCTTAGACTTTCACTTGGACCCCTTTTTCACACAAATTTTATGCAGCCCTGTATATAAGATATAAAATAGGTGTTTAAATCAAGCATTCACTGATAATAAATTATAGAAAATTTTATATTTAAAAAATTTTATTATTATATTATAACTTTATGAGCCGGGAACTCCATTCCTGGGAATATGCGAAAAGGGTCCAAAAGCACAATTAGAAAAGACATCTGGAAGCCTATATTCACTACAGCACCATATACAATAGCCAAAGTATGGAAACAAACCAAATGTCCATGAACAGATGACTAAATAAACTATATGTCTTTGTTCAAAAAAAAAAGATTTATTATTAGACCATACCCAGCAGTGCTTCTGGCTTATTCAACTCCTGTAATTTTATTCCTATAATACAATTTCTGTAATTTTACATCTATACGTTTAAGTATGCCGCCCTGTGCTCAGGAATCACTCCTGGTTGTACTCAAGTTGTCATACTCAGTACTAGGGATTGAACTGGTGTTGACTGCATGCAAGGCATGTGTACTCTCTCTCTGGTTCCTTAAAATCAAATTTTAAGGGGTATATTTTTTAACTCACCCCTCTCCCACATTCAGTACACATGACCACCCCCTTTGGCTTGTGACCACAGTTTAAGAAGCTGAGGTCTGGGTTATAGGATAGTAAAACCGAGTGTGCACGTAGTACGGTAGAACTAGTGTGATAGGACGAACTAGTGTGGTGAAAATCTAGTGTGGTAGAACTTCAACCTTTTCTTTGAAATACCTTTCAAGTAAAATACTGGAAGATGATTCTTTACATCCTGTACCATCTTCCTTTTGAACTAATCAGTATTTTAAGATACATAGCATTTAAATACATCTCAGGTCCAGAGCAGTTGTACAGTAGGTAGGGTGCTTGCCTTGTACGTGACCTACATGAAATCAATTCCAAGCACCTCATATGGTTCCCTCAGCTCACTAAGAGCAAACCCTGAGCATCCTCAGTTGTGGCCCAAAAACAAACAAAAAATTACATTTCAGGTGTGTGCTCTTTTAAATATTTTTTTCTAGAATTATGGAGAGTTGGTGCCAGAGTGATACAGTACAGTGTGTAGGGCACTTGCCTGGCACATGGCTGACCGGGGTTTGCTTCCTGCTACTGCATGTAGGACCCCCAAGCACACTGGGACTGATCCTTGACAGAGATAGGAGGAGTAAGTCCTGAGCACTGCCAGGTGTGGCCCAAAAACCGAAAAAATTATGAAGAATTGAATTTGGCAATAGAAATGTAATAGGGGTTAGAACATATAGCATTACTATTAAGTCTGTCAGTATATTAGCTAATTTTCTATTTATACTTAAGTATTTCTGTGCTAGAATGTTATATAGTTGGGTTTTTTTTTCTTTTTGGGTCACACTCAGTGATGCTCGGGTTTTCTTCTTGGCTCTGCATTCAGGAATTACTCCTGGCGGTGCTCAGAGTATGGGATGCTGGGAATCGAACCAGGGTCGGCCGCATGCAAGGCAAACACCCTACCCACTGTACTGTCTCTCAGGCCCCGGAATGTTATATAGTTTTATAGAACATTATCTGTTAATTTTTTTGTGGGGGAGGGGGGTGGGACCACACTGAGCAATGCTTAGGGATTACTCCTGGCTCTGCACTCAGGAATTACTCTTGGCAGTGCGCAGGAGATCACATGGGATGCCAGGGATTGAACCCAGGTTCAATAAAAAAATTTTAATACTTTTTTCAAGTATTACTCCGGCCCTACTTGTAAATTTGTTTTAGGTAATGTTTGCTATCATCTTATTTAACTTTAGAATATGATGTTTGGGGGGCTGGGGAGATAGTACAAGTGGTAGTGCACTTAGCTTGAACGTGGCAAACCTGGGTTCAATCCCCAGCATCCCATATGATTCCCCCAAGCCCACAAGGAATAATTCCTGAGTGTAGAGCCAAAAGTAACCCCTGAGTATCACCAGCTGTGACCCATACTGCCTGCCCCCTCCCAATTATGGTGTTTTGCTTTAATATAGTTTATTGATATAAAGAGGTTTTCATAAATGATGGTAACTTGGGGAAAACTCCCATTTGATTTTATCTTACTATAAATTTCGTCTTTGAAATGTATTGCTTGAATCACCCCTCTCGGAGAGCCTGGCAAGCTACTGAGAGTATCTCACCCATACAGCAAAGCCTGGCAAGCTACCCATGATGTATTTGATATGCCAAAACCAGTAACAAGTCTCACAATTTGTTGTGAGATGTTACTGGTGCCCACTCAAGCAAATCAGTGAACAACGGGAGGACAGTACAGTGCTACTTATCCTTGAAGAATAGAGACAAAGGAATTAAAAGGTGTTAAAAATTACTGGGGAGGGGGGCACCATTTTAAATTCATTTCAGGCTGACACTGTACCTCATGGTGTCTCACTTATAAAAATAAAAATTAAAAAATAACTATTTTTTTAAAAATTAAGTATTTAGAGATTTATTTTTGTTTTTTAAAAAATTGACTCACTGTTAGATACACAGTGACAGAGTTGTTCATGATTGGGTGTCAGTCAGTGTTCCAACACCTGTCTCTCCACCAGTGTATATTTCCCACCACCAGTGTCCCAAATTTTCCTCCCACCCGTTCCCCCCCCCCACAGGCTCTTTTTTCTCTTCCCCATCCCCTCATGCATGTGCTCTCTCTCTCCCTCTCCTCCTCCTTTTCCTTCTCTCCCTGTCTCCCTCTCCTACACTCCTCTCTCCCTCCCTTTCCTCCCTTTTGAGCATTATTCAAGTGCTTAGAGATTGAGTAGTGAAGTAGCCCCAGTTATGAAGTTGTAATTAAAATATCAGCTTGTACTGGATTATTTAAAGCTGAACGGAAAATTTGTTTATACTTTTTTTCAAATTTATTTAAAATTTTCTAAGAGGAATGATAGGACATTTTCAATTTCTTAACTAGTTACTTTTCTATATTGAGTAATAATAATTAAAATAATTTTAATTTAATATTTAATATTATTTTAACTATTATTACTCAATAATAGTGTTGTGGGGGCCACACCCAGCAGTTTCGGGGACCATGAAGTATAGGCAATTGAATGGAGAACTTGTCATGTGTAAGGTACATGCTTTAGCACTTGACCCATGTCCCTAACCCATTTATTTTAAGTTAAAACTTTTTGTATTGGGGGGTTTGGCACCATATCCATCTGTGCTCAGTAGTTACCCTTGGCTCTGTGCTCAGGGATTACTCCTAGTGGTGCTTGGGGGATTATATGTAGTCCCAGTGATTGAGATGGAATCAGACATGTGCAGAACAAGCACCCTGACCACTGTTAATAGCTCTCTGGCTCCATTAAGTTCATTTGTTTTTCTTGGTTTTTAAGAAAATGATTTGTTGTTCATAATACCAAATTATAAGTTAAATTTGTGGCACATGTTTTACGTGATACTACAGAATAAAAAGTTTCTTTCAGGAAGCAGAGAGTGTTTCAGAGTGTGCTGCCCAGAGAGTCACGAGATGCCAGGGATTATTATTATAATATGATAATAATATAATAATAATAATAATCCTACCCATCATGCTATTGCTCCAGCCCCCACAATATTCTTTCCTTTTAAAAAATCTTTTATTTAGGCACCATGATTTATAGTACTCTTAATAGCAGTGTTTCACACATACAGTGTTACTTACACCACACCCAGCACCAAAGTATTCCACTTGTCTTTAGGTTCCTTCCCATCCCCTAGATCCCAAAGCAGACTCAATTCTATAAGCTAATCTTCAAGATCTGTTATCATTTGGATATTTTAAAATCCACTCCACATATGAAAAAGATCATTTTGTATTTGTCCCTGACTTTCTTCATTTGTCATGATACCCTCCAGTTCAGTCCACAATAGCAGGCTTTGCAGGATACTTTGATCATGTTTTGATGCTTTTCTTATGCACTAATATAGTCTAATGTCACTAATATTGGAATACTATGCTATTCAGAAGCAATCCAGAAAGATTCAGAATATTTTTTTTAAATTAGTGAAACACCTGAGGTACAGTTGTAGACTTACAAATTTTTGTGCTTGGGTTTCAGTTATACAATGATTGAGTACCCATCCCTCCACTAGTGCCCATTCTCCACCACCACTAATCCCAAGGTTCAGAGTATTTTCATTTTATTCCCTAAATTAAAAATATTTTTGTAGGTGAAAGAAGTTTTATAAAAGGTTATTGGATAAAAGGGTATTAACATAGTATTTATATTTAAATTGGCCTACATCAGATGGAATAGAAGCAACTAGTGCTGATGGGGATATGGGGGGAATGGAAAGCCTCATCTGCTGTTGGTGGGAGTGACATGTGGTTCACCCTCCACTGGAAACAGTATGGAGATTTCTCAAAAACTTTAGAATTGGGATTGACATCCATATGGTCTTCCAAATCCTTCCAGGAGTTATACCTGACCACAGAGCCAAGAGTAAGCCTTGAGCATTGCTGGGTGTGGCCCCCAAACAAAAATTAAATTAACAGTTGAGCTTTTTCTGAGGTTATAGTAAATAGTACATTGGGTAGGGTGCTTGCCTTGCATGTAGCCAACCTGGGTTCTATCCCTAGCATCCCATATGGTCCCCTTAGCACTACCAGGGTGGCCCAAAAAAGAAAAAAGAATTGAACTTCTGTATTTTTCTGCATAAAAAATTATTATTCTTGGTATTTACTCCAAGCCCAACAATTTTTTTTTTATATTTTATTTTATTTTTATGGGCTGGAGTGATAGCACAGTGGGTAGGGTGTTTGCCTTGTGTGACCCACGTTCGATTCCTCTGCCCCTCTCGGAGAGCCTGGCAAACTACTGAGAGTATCTCGCTCACACGGCAAAGCCTGGCAAGCTACTTGTGACGTATTCGATATGCCAAACACAGTAACAACAAGTCTCAAAATAGAGATGTTACTGGGCCCGCTCGAACAAATTGATGAACAACCGGAGGACAGTGCAGGACAGTGCAGGCAGTAATAGTTCTTCACAATGATTACATTCAATATTCCAACACCATTCCCACCACCATTACCTTCCCATCACCATTATTTCCAATTTTCCCAATCACCACCAAGAAATACACACACACACACACACACACACACACACACACGAATACACGAATACTGTTGGGCTCAGGAAAAAAATACGGTTCACTAGAACATGGATATATCAGGATGGAGTCATGCTGAGTGAAGTCAGTCAGAGGAAAAAAGACAAATGAATGTCTCTCTTACATGTAGAATATAAAGAAATAATGGGGGCTAGTGAGAGAGTACAGGGGTAGGGTATTTGCCTTGCACGCGGCTGACCCAGGTTTCATCCCCAGCATCCCCAGCACCCCACACACCACCAAGAGTAATAACTGAGTGCAGAGCCAGGAGTGGGTGAACATCACTGAGAGTGGTCTTCTTCCCCATACCCCACTTTCATCCCACCAAAGCAGTGGTAGCAGACTATGAATAAGCTGTCAGAATTGTTTGCCAAGGGAGTAGGATGGAGTGGGATGGGCAGAATGAATGACAAAGTAGCTCGGGTTATTTGTGGAGAGTTGGTGACACTTTGGTGGTAGATGTGGTGTTGGAACATTATATGCCTGAAACACTACTGTTAATAGTATTATAAATCAAAAGTATTATTAAAAAAACAGTATTATTTTTAAAAAGTACTATTTAAAAAACCAGTATTATGAATAAAATTTGGAAGTTAAAAAAAAAAGCTACAACTTGAGCTTTGGAACCCTTAGCTACCAGAAAATACCTGTTTTTGGATTCGATTATCCAAACTTAAATCTCTTGTTTATATAGCTACTTTAATTGAAAGTAAAATGAAGATGCTTATGATTACAGTCAAGCTTACATTTGAAAGGGGTAGCTCTAATTTCATGAATAATGTTGATCTTTTGCAAAAAAGGATTCCATCTATAATTTTATTTGGCTAATTGTGCTATTATTTGATTTATATGGAATAATCCTTTCTTCCTATAGCTAGTGTATGTTACTTCACTTAAGAATAATTGCCCTAAAGCCTAGAATGTATACTGAGATTGTCAATGATGAGTAAATTATGTTAGGTAAAGAAAATGTTACTCTGCTTTATTTTTTTAGCGGAAGATCCATCCAAAAGTTATGTGAAATTAAGAGACTTTGTACTTGTGAAACTTTGTCAAGATTTGCCCTGTTTTTCTCGGGAAAAGTTAATGCAAGGATTCAGTGAAGATATGGCAATAGAGGCACAACAGAAGTTCAAAATAAATAAGGTAATTTTTAAGCTGAAAGGTTTTGTATTTGGGGGTTTTTTGGTTTTGTTTTGTGGGGGAGGGCTTTACTGGTTGTGCTTGAGGCTTTACTCCTGGTTCTGTGCTCAAGGATCATTCCTGGCAGGGCTTGAGACTATAATGGGTGCTGGAGGTTGAATGGGTCTGTTGTTTGCAAGACAAGCAAACAACAACCCTACTCACTGTACTATCTCATCTCCCTGACTGTTTCTTTATTTATTTAAGTGTGTAGTTTAAACACTGTCATGACATTAATAATACTCGCGTGTAGTAGCAAAAATAACTGAGGAAGTGAAAAGTATGATGGTACCCATAGGAGAAGAGAAAGGAAAATATGAGGAAAAGTTAGAAAGGGCCACTTGGTAGCGTGACTGACACTGGAACTTTGGTGATGGGTACAGTGAGTGATACTTGCAGACACATAGCAGGGAATGAAGCTAATACTCCCCAGATCTACATAATGCTGTAAATCAGTAACTTTAATTATACATGTGTGGGAAGTAAGCGTGCTTAAGCTCACAATCTTTGAAGCCACATTCCTTGAATTCAGTCCTGGCTCCATCACTTGCTGTGTGACTTAGTTAAATTTACATACTTGTGCCTCAATTTTCTCATTAATTGAATGAGATAATAATATATTTCATAGCATTATTAAATGTGCAAGTGAAACAAAGATAGAAATAATCTTAATTTTCCCTTTTGGGGGCAACTTAGTTTTCTCAAGTAGAGCTCAGTCCCTGGGGATTTCTCCTGGCAATACTTAGCTGACTGTTCAGGTTGAATAGCTAAGTTTCTGGGCAAGGTACTACAATGCCATGAATTAAATTTAGGGGGTTCTGCATGCCAGGGGCATATGGTCTAACCTTTGATCCCTCTCCTGCAGCCCTTTTTTTTTTTTTTTTTGCTTTTTAAGGAAGAAAAGTTTATCTACATGGATTAATTGGTTATTACCCTGGCAATGATATTGGTGGGGATAAAAGCTGGAGTAAAACAAGTTAACTTTCACCTTTATATATTTGAAAAAGGAATACTCTGTCACTATTGGTGGGAGTGCCATCTATTTCAGCCTCGTTGGAAAACAATGTGACAATTTCTCAAAAATTTAAGAATTGGGCTTCCATATGACCCACTGATTCCACTTTGCATATATCCCAGAACACAGAACCATCGATTAGAAAAGCTACAAGGATGACTATGTTCATTGCAGCACTAAACACAATAGCCTGTGTATGAAAACAACCCAAGTGTTCAACAACAAATAGAAAAAGAACTTGTGGTAGGAGTGTAGGGATGGTACCTCGGGCAGGGCATTTGCCTCGCATGTGGCGAACACAGGTTTGATCCCCAGCACCCTATAAGGTCCTCCAGTCCCATCAGGAGTTACCTTTTGAAGCACAGAGCCAGTAGTCAGCCTTGAGCACTGCTCGGAATGGCCCAAAAATCCAAAAATAAAAAGTTTAACATCTCCAGGTTGTATTACACCTATAGGAACAAGATTTTGATAGCTACACTTAAAAAAAAAAAAGAAATATAAACACAATTTGTCTTCAGTCATTTTTTTTTCTTAAAAGAATTTAAACTTCTTAGTATACATACAGAATCCATCTTTAATTGGCATGCTGCCTTCATGTTAGCCTTGACTTTCTGTTTTATTACTTGCTCTGACTTGGTTGAACCTCTTGCCATTTGCCAGCTATATTATTCTTTCTTACTTTGGTGCTTCTTTACATGTGTATTTCTGTGTGTGTGCGTGTGCGTGTGCGTGTGTGTGTATCTGTGTCTGTGTCTATGTCTGTGTTTGTGTCTGTGTATATTTCCCTCCCTGTTCTATTTCTTCATCTTTTTCAGGCTCAACTCCAAAAAGTTCAAGTATCATCTTCCTAAACTAACTATACCTAACCTCTCCACCACCACCAATAAATATTGTGAAACAATAGAAACTAACAAAACTTAAGTTTTGTAAGTTTTAGTGAAACCAAAACTTTGTAAGTTTTAGTGAAACCAAAACTTCCAGGTTTTAGATTCTCATAATTTCTTAGACTAGTTTTGACGTTTGTTTGGGGGATTTGGAGGCCACCACACCCTGTTGTACTCCAGGGCTACTCTGACTCTGTGCTCAGAAGTGAAACCCGACTGTGCTCGGAGGACTATACCTGGGACTGGGGATCAAACTGGTGTCAGCCACTCGCAAGAGAAGCCCCTGTAGAACCTATAATATCTCTGGCCCTGTTTCTTCATATATTTTTCTCTCTTTCCTCTGCCCTTCACCTGTCTGCATACTACAAGGTTCTGGGCTATCTCCCTTTCACTGTGTATGTGTTCATTGAGTAGTTTTAACTAATCTTTAGTTTTAATTCTTGCCTATATACTAATACAGCTTAATTTCTAACCACAGACTAGTAATGTTTTCAGCTTTATTCTTCTGCCTACGGAACCTCCCTACTCTGAAAACTCATTGTGATGACACACTCAGCTATTTCCTCCCCTTATTTCTAGAAACCTTAACTGTTAGTATTCTTATGTGAGTTATAACGTCATCATCTTTTGCCTGGTTTAATAGCTTCTAATTATCTCCCTGATCTTTTTATTTTATTTCCCTCCCAAGCAGTATTCAGGTCCCGGGGGCCACACCTGGCAATGTTCAACCCAGCTATGTTGGCCAGACAGTTCAGGGCTCAGGCCTGGAGATGCTCAGGGGTCACCAGGGATATACTTGGCAGTGCTCAGGGGAGCATGTGGTGCCAGAGATTGAACTTGGGTTCTCCACTGCAGAGCATGCAGTCAACCCTTTGAACCTTCTTCTCTACCCCCTGCCTTCCTTTAGTCCATCTTTTCTGTGTAGTCGCAAGAAAGCTTTGCTTAAAACTCAATATGAATTTTGTTAGCACTCCCTCTTAAAATACATCACTCGCTAGATATAAGCCCAGCTTTCTATCTCTATATTAAGCTTTGTGCTCTTGCTTTATCCTCACTCTCCTACACCTTGCTGTGTATTTTGTACTTTGGCAACGTCAAGCTGCTATTCTTCATGAACATACAGTCAGTGCCCTCGTTTTCTTCACTGGCGTACCTTAAGGTTAAGCTTAGCTTTTATTTCCCCATGAATCCTCTTAACATTTCCCTCATTCCTAGGCTATACTCCAGTAATGATATATTATGTCTCAGTAATTTGTGTCACCCGTTAGACAACTAATTTTTGAGGGCAAAGACAGTCTTTTATTTATTTACTTATTTTTGTTTCATTTTGGGACCACACTCAGCAGTGCTCAGGACCAAGTCCTGACTGTGCTCTGGGGATCATGCCTGGCTGGCTCAGGGACAATATATGATGCCAGGGATTAAACCTTGGTTGTCTGTGTGCAAGGCGAGCATCCTAACTCCTGTACTATCACTCTGGCCCAGTCTTTTGATATCTAGCACAGTTGCTAGCCCATGGCAGATATTCATTTTATCTTTTTTGTTGTTTTGGGCCACACCTGGTGTGCTCAGGGATAACTCCTTGCTCTGGAATTATTCCTGGAGGTGGTTAGAGGACCATATTGGTTGCTGGATAGGCTACTTACAAGGCAAATGCCCAACCCGCTATACTATCTCTTTGGCCTGGGTATTCATTGTGTCTTCTGGTCTTTTGGACAAGTGCCACTGTTTTACAATTTGAAAATGTTCATTGTTTTTCTTTCACTAATTTAGCAACATGCTAGACGGGTTTATGAAATTCTTCGACTACTGGTGACTGACATGAGTGATGCTGAACAATACAGAAGCTATCGACTGGATATTAAAAGAAGATTAATTAGCCCATATAAGGTAGAACTTTCAAGACTTCTAAATACTGTATTCTTGTCACTGGTTAAAGTAGAGGAGGAGGAGCAGGTTTGATGCTTGCCTTGCATGTGGTTACCTGGGTTCACTCCCTGACACCCCACATCCCCCAAGCATTATCAGGAGTGAGTCCTGAGCACAAAGCCAGGAGTAAATCCTAGGCACCACCATGTGTCCCCCCCCCCAAAAAAAAAAGTCAATAAAAAAAGTGTAGATGGCTAAAAATAAAGGAAAATGGCACAAGCTATAAAGCACATAAGGCCACGATGAGTTCAGTTCTCAACATCTCATGGACCCTGGCACCTAGGATCCATGTGTGGTCCTACTGGCCCCCAAACACTGCTGCTGTTCTGAGCACTGAACTGTCGGACCCAAAATGCCCTCCAAAATAGCCTGGGATGACCCAGAGTCTCATCTCCCAAGGACAAATAGGTGTGTCGCTATAACAGATATTAATGAAACTAAAATGGAGGGCCTGGAGGAATAGTGCAAACTGGAGTGCTGCCTTATAAACATATGATCATGAATTCAAATCTTTGGTATATTACATGTGCCACATGTGATCCTGGCAACTTTGAGCCTGACTGCCCTGCTGTCTGTGATCCCAGTACTGCAAATGAGTTTTTGCCATACGTCAGCCACATAAGCACTACAAAGAGGGAACTGGTGGCAGGTGGCCAGAACAGGAGTACATGGGTAGAATGCTGGCCTTGCATGCAGCTGACCCTATTTTTCAATGCTGGATACCACATATGGTCCCCTGAACCCCGCCAGGTGATTCCTGAACACCACTGGTATGCCTCACCTCAATGTGGCATGTAGAACAATTAGGAAAAAAAATTTCAGTAATTCCTAAATTCAGTAATTCCTAAATTTTCAGTAATTCCTAAAATCTGATTCCAGGTCGAATTCATTTTGATAACTACTACTGTAAAGGGTCTACTAATGAGGTTGATTTTTCTTTTTGATTCTAATAGTAGCCTCATTTAATGTTAACTTTCGTTGCATCCTCAGCATTCCTAAGAGTATTGTGATGTAGCTCCATGTTTTAAAGCTGTTAGCAATTCTCTAATTCCTACTTGTTAGCATGGTGGTTAACCATCTTAGTTAATTCGGAAAGGTTCATAGATACTGTATATTACAAACTTGGCATAAACTCAGTAAATGTTGGTTAATACTGTTTTTTAAAGTGAGAGTTTTCTAAAAATAAAAGAACATTTGGACGTAACTTCAGAAATTTATGAGTAGCTCATATTAAAATTAATGTGATCTGGGGCTGGAGCAATAAATAGCACAGTGGGTGGGGCATTTGCCTTGCACGCAGCCAACTTGGGTTTGAATCCCAGCATCCCATATGGTCCCCTGAGCACCGCCAGGAGTAATTCCTGAGTGCAGAGTCAGGAGTGACCCCTATGCATCGCCGGGTGTGACCCAAAAAGCAAAACTAAATAAATAAAAAATAAAAAAAAGTGATCAATAAATTTTGTGCTGGGTAAGGAAACCCATAAATGAGCAGAGGACAGGGAAAAGCCAGGTGGAATTAAGTTGATTGGTGAAATAGAAAATATCTCCACTGTCTCTTTAAAGAAATATTTGACTTTTCTCACCAGTTCACTAGTACAAAATTTTAGAGAGAGGGCTTTTAATGACATAATCTATACTTATAAATACTAAGATTTCTGCTTACCTCCTTTTGGAGAGTTTGTGTTTCCAGGTTAATAATCATGCTTAGGCGTTCTCTTTTTAAAATAAAGCCCACCCCCAGCTAAGTTTGGAGGACCAACTCCAGTCCTAGTGAAACTTAGCTTGGTAGTATGGGCCTGCTGGATTTTGGTGCATGGCCTAGATTCACAGTGCTATTCAGCCTGGCTATGCTCAGGGGCCATGGGGCCACATCCATCCAGCAGTGCTCTGGGGACCAGGTGGTGCAGGGCCTAAGCAGGTGCGGCATGTGTTCACCTTTGGACTATCTCTTAAGCCTCATAGACATTTTTGTGGGGAGGGGAGTTGGGCCACACTTAGTGTTGCAGACTTACACCTTGTTCGGTGCTCAGGGATCACTGCTTGTGGGACTTGGGAGACCATGTGGGGTGCCAGGGATTGGACCCAGGGTGTCCTTGTGCAAGGCAAGTACCTCTCCTGCTGCACTTTATCTCCAGCCTGTGTTTAGATTTTCTTAAGAAAAATCAGTGTGGAATATATTTGGACATATTTCTACTAACCTAATTTTTAACATTAGAGCTGTAAGACTGTAAAAATATAAAATATATGTCCACTTTTTTTAGTCTAACTGTCACTGTCACTCTCCTCCCATTGTTCATTGATTTGCTTGCGCGGGCCCAGTAACGTCTCCATTGTGACACTTGTTACTGTGTTTGGCATATCGAATACGTCATGGGTAGCTTGCCAGGCTTTGCCGTGCGGGCAAGCTCTCTTGGTAGCTTGCCGGGCTCTCTGAGAGGGGTGGAGGAATCGAACCTGGGTCGGCCAGGTCAGCCGCATGCAAGGCAAACACCCTACCCTCTGTGCTATTGCTCCAGCCAACAGTCTAACTCTAATTGTATTTATTGCTTAGAAAAAGCAGAGAGATCTTGCGAAGATGAGAAAATGTCTCAGACCAGAAGAACTGACAAACCAGATGAACCAAATAGAAATAAGCATGCAACATGAACAGCTGGAAGAAAGTTTTCAAGAACTTGTAGAAGATTACAGACGTGTTATTGAACGCCTTGCTCAAGAGTAAAGAGTATATTGCTCTGTACAAGAAATTTCAGATTTCTGTACATTATGTTGTGAAATATTAAGCGATGACTTTAATTTTTAGATCTTGTAACATTTTGCTTACATTAAAAGTTGTCTTTAGTTGAATATTTTCTTTTGCAGAGATTGTATATTTTAAAATACAGTTTAGAGTCTACGATCATATATTCCATTTTAAAAAGATATAGCTTCTGAAATACCACGGCATTTGCTTTGCTTCTTAAACAGTATAATAAATGATTAGTTGTGATATGTTAATGTGTGCTGATACTGTTCTTCAATACTTATCATAAACTTTTCAGTCTGGTTTTCATCCAGAAATAGAAATATTATTCCTAGTATTCATTTATTTTGTTTTAAATAATTGTCTTTTAATTGCTTGTTGGAGATAGAGTACCTAAGAAAGTAAAAAGAAACCAGATACAACCAGAAACCAAAATGTTTGGCATCAACTATTAATCGAAACTAATTTAGAAATTACCCATATACTTTTTTTTTTTCAATTGAGGTGTCAGGGATCAAACACAGGGCCTCAGACATGGGAGGCATGTCCTTTGCTGCTGAGTCATAGCTGCAGTCTCTACCCAGAAACATTTTATAAGTAGTAATGTAAGATAAGATAAAATCTAATTTATATATCATTATTAAAATGTCTTATGTAAAATCAAGTGTATATCTATTGCTGCTTGCTATAAGGTTACAAAGTTGTTGAAGGTCCATCAAGAAAACAAAGTATTATACATTGACTTTCTTGAAGTAGAGTATAAATAAATTGGTATAAAATCATTAAAGTTAAAATCTTGCTGTTAATTGTTGCCAGTAGACCAAGTATTTTATAACATCAAAAATGAGATGCTGAGATTGTACAACAGGTAGGGCTCTTGCCTTGCACACAGCTGGACAGGATTTGACCCTGGGACTCCAGATGTTTCCCTGAGCACTGCTGGATGTTGCTCAAAAACAAAAAATGAGATGTTGGTTGTATGAGAGAGAGCGCTATCAAACTCAAATCTCTGAGGCTTGTGCTCTACCACTGAGCCTTGGCTCCTGTATCTGGATATTTGGGTTTTTTTAAATATCTAAGTTTTAAGTGTTTAAGACAAAACCCCAGCTAGGACAAGCTCTCTACTGTTTGGCTTTCTGTCAGTAAAACCTATCAAATACAGGAGAACTGGTACCCTCTAGACAATAAATAGCTATGACTGGCAACACACAGTCCTACTAAGCCATCCCCAGAATTTTTGTGTTGAAAAAGTTTTAAACAGTCTTACTCAGAAACTTTTATGGATGAAACTTGATTTTAAAGTGTCTAACATGTATAAAATTTGTTATAGACAGAATGAGCTAATTTAGTAAAACTCCTTTCTGAACCGATCTGAAAGTCATTTGATTTTTATCTAAGTTAGCCAAAAACCTTTTTTTGGGGGGGGGGTCACACCCAGCAGTGCTCAGGGGTTACTCCTGGCTTTGCACTCAGAAATCTCTCCTGGCAGTGCTCAGGGGACTATATGGGATGCTGGGAATCGAACCCGCGTTGGCGCATGCAAGGCAAACGCCCTACCCGCTGTGCTATTGCTCCAGGCTGCCAAAAACTTTTATTAAAATTTTTTTTTAATTTCCTGGTTTTCGGGGCCACTCCAAGTGTTGCTCAGGGCTTCGTCATTACTCTGCTCAGGAATTGAGAACCATATGCATGCAGTGCCAGGGATCAAACCTGGGTCAACTGCAAGGCAAGTGCTTTACCCACTGTGCTGTCTCAATATCCTCTTAAGTGCTAACTGCCTTTTGTGGGGGACCACAGCCAGTGCTCGTTGCTCCTGGTTCAGAACTTGGAAATCACTCCGGATGGTGCTAAGGGGACTATATGGGATGGTAGGAATTGAACCCAGATCAGTCACATGTGAGGCAAAACCCTACCTGCTGTACTATTATTCTGCCCCTTCTTTTTCATTTTATGGCAATGTTTTAAGTTCACACGTGGACAGAGATATGATTTAGTATTACTTCTTGGGGGCTTGAAAGATAGTGCCTTCATTTGAATTAGAATCGTTAAAGTTTGAAAGATGTCTTTTCCTCTAGGATAGCTAATATTGGATGAGCCCAACACAAACCGCCCTTTCGGGTTGAGCAGTTTCCAACAAGTAGGAGCCTTGGTCCCATGTATCATACTCACACCTATATTGGCTTATAGCCTTTACCTTTTTCATTTTACACACACCCAACCTTAATATTTTAGTCCTTTCAATAATACCATGTTTCTTTCTGAGAAGCAGGGTGGTTGTTTATTATCATTTATTTTAAAAAGGTGGTTCTAGAATGATCTTTAGAATCCCTCCCTGTTATGAAAGAGATTTGTGCTGTAACCTTTTTATATCTCCTCACTCTTATGGTTGTAGATATACTAAGTCACAAGATTTATAGTTTGTATGTGTTAGGGGTGTGTGTGTGTGTGTGTGTGTGTGTGTAAATTTCACGTCCCAACTTACTGTATGGAAACGTTCACTGTCTCTTCCAATGGTTTGGGGGTTTTTTTGGGTTTTATTCAGGGGAAAGGGTTCTGGGGGCCCATACCTGTTGGCATTCAGGAGATTGCCATGCCAGCGATCAAACATAGAGCTCCCACAGACAAACCATGTACTTGAGTCCTTTGAGTCATCTCCTCAAGACCTCTTCTCTGAAGACAAACTTGATCCACAGTCATCCTTCTCTACTTGAGGAATGCTAACAGCAAATCCCCCAGTGCCATGTCAGAATTACAGGTCAGAAAATTTGAAAAATACACCAACCTCAGAGGTCAACTAATTCATTTATTTGGAAGGATGGGTTCCCAAGTGTGTGGGGGAGACACTACTGAAGATTCGTGGACAGCTGGGCAATACAGGGCTCCAGGGCCACACCCTATGGGTGCTGGGATCAAATTCTTGTCAGGTAACCCCATCTGCATGGCTTAATTTTTTTTTCAGCCACACCCAGCAGTGCTCAGGGCCTCCTCCTGGCTCTGTGCTCGGATCACTCAAGACCAGATGGGATACCAAGGATTGAATGTGGGTTGGCTGTGTGCAAGGCAAACATCCTACCTGCTGTACTGCTCTGGCCCCTTCAAAACTCACTCTTAAATTATTTTTAGAACTTATTTGCTCAGGCTTTGGGCCATACCATCCGTCCTTGGGGCTCTTTCTAGCGCTGGGTTCAGAGATTACTCCCAATATTGGCCAGGGATTGAACTAGGGTTGATCATATGCAAGGAAAGTGCATTAGATACTCTGTACTTGCTTTCTGGCCTTGAAATTTTTTAGAACTAGAAAGTTAAGGGGCTGGAGCGATAGCCTGGGTTCGATTCCCAGCATCCCATATGGTCCCCTGAGCACTGCCAGGAGTAATTCCTGAGTGCATGAACCAGGAGGAACCCCTGAGCATTGCCGGGTATGACCCAAAAAAGAAAAAAAAAAAAAAACTAGAAAGTTAAGCAATTAAATAAATACTATCTCATCTGCCCTACATGTTTTTTTTTTCAATAAGTAGTATGCACATAGTCAAAATGCAAACCCAGGGGCCAAAGTGAAAGTATAGCAAGTAGGGTGCTTGCCTTGCATGTGGCCTACCCAGGTTCAATACCCAGTACTTCACAGGGTCACTCACCAGGAGTGACCTCTGATCTCAGAGCCGGAAGTAAACCCTGACAGCTGGGTGAGGCCCTAAAACAAAACAAAAAGCAAAATTGCATAATGAAAAATACTTTAGAAAAAGCTGCTATTACCAATAATCTTGTTTTGTTTTCAGAGATCTGTTAATAAATAAAAAATATGTATATATCTCATCCACATACTAAACTCCCACATAGTTTTCTAATTTGCTTTGTGTGTCTTCGGGGGACAGGTGGTGCATACATAGCTGTGCTCAGGGATCACTCCTGGCAGGCTGAAGGAGCCATATGTGGTGCCAGGGAATGAGCCCAGGGTGGCTGGTGCAAAGCAAATTCCATTATCTGCTGCATTCTCCAGCCCCTCTAACTTGCTTTTCAAATAAGATCATTAGAGGGGCTAGAGCAACAGTACAGCAGGTAAGGTGCTTGCTTTTTATGTAGCTGACCTGGATTTGATCATCCCCTATGGTTCCCTGAGCCCACCAGGTGTGATCCTTGGTGCAGAACCAGGAGCATCACCATGTGGCTCAATAGCAAGAAATAAACAAGATCTTTAGAACTATCTTCTTTGATGACTGGAATTTCATTGCATAGGTATACCAATAGTTAATCATTTTCATTGCATCAGTGCTGCAATGCATACTCATGTATCTGCTGCATATACATAAGTATGCCTATAACAAGTCTTAGAAATCACAGAATTTATTTCACCAATTTTTAAAACAACCACGTGATATCAGTAGTATTTAGATGATTAGTAAGAACTAAGATTACAGAAACAATAATGTACCATCTAGCAATAAGCTTAATGCAAGTAGGTACGTACTGGAATTATCCAGCTATCTCCCTTCACAACTAGAAATATAAACGACCTAAAGGCTCAATGATTTAAAATTAAGCAGGACCTGCAGTGATAGTAAAGTGGCCAGGGTGTTTGCTTTGCATATGGCCATCCCTGATTTGATCCCTGGCACTCCATATGGTCGCCCATGCCTGCCAGGAGTAATCCCTAAAGCAGAGCCTGGAGTAAATCCTGAGCACCACTGGGTGTGACCCCAAAACACACAAAAAGAATAAAAATGCTTAGGCATAATCACTTGGCTTTCATTTTGTTTATTACTTTAATAATGCTTTGTTCTTCTCAAATCTTGGCATCCAAATCAATAGTTTTATAGTAAACATTTTGGGTTAGATCATTCTTGTTTGTGTGAGGCTAACCTGTGATTTGTGGGCTAGTTAACAGTATCCCTGACTTCTATCAACTAGATGCCTGACTTCTACTACTCCGACCTCCAGTTATAACATAAATCATGTCTCCAGACATTGCCATGTGTCCCTTGTATAGGCAAGTCTACATGAGATTAAATATTCACCCACTTTAAGAACCATATTTTTATTATATAACATGAACCTAGTACAAACTTCAAAACAAGTATCTTAAAGTTGTCCTTCCACCCTATCATTCAGTTCCTTTTTCCAGAAGCAACTTCATCGACATTTCAGTTTTATTCTTCAACTATCAAATATGAGTGAGTGTTTTAATATCCAACTTTTGTTTTACAAAAAAAATTGATACAATATTTGCAATCCAAACTTTTCGAGTTAAATTTATCTTTATTCATTACGGTTCCTTCAACTCAAAACACATTTTTTCTAAACAGCTGTTTGATAGTTCATGATTTAATTTCAATGTGTCTAACCCAATCTTATATTAACAGAGGCTTTTTGGGGGGGAGGGGGGAGAAAGGGAATCCATACTCTGTGATACTCAGGTGTTACTTCTGGCACTGCACTCAGAGATCAGTCCTGGTGGTACTCAGGGAATGATATGGGGTGCTGGAGACCAAACCCAGGTCAGCCATGTGCAAAGCAAGCACCCTACCCTTTGTTTTATTATCACTCTGGCCCTTAATGGAGGACTTAATATTTAGATTGTTTCCTATCAGCGCCTCAAAGCAAGGTTACAATAACTTTTATGTGTACTATTTTGAATATATGGGGATAGATTATACAAAGATTGATGGAAATGCTGAGTAAAACAGTATAGACATTGTACATTTTAATATATTTTGCCTTTTTTGCACACATTTCAGACAACATGAAAATAAGAATGGACTCTTGGATGATGTTTTTTTTAAATTTGCAATAATGATATTGTTGGGGCTGGAGTGATAGCACAGCAGGTAGGGCGTTTGCCTTGCACGCGGCCGCCCTGGGTTTGATTCCCCGCATCCCATATGGTCCCCTGAGTACCGCCAGGAGTCGTTCCTAAGTGCAAAGCCAGGAGTAACCTCTGAACATCACCGTTGGTTGTGACCCAAAAAGCAAATAAATAATAATGATAGTGTAGGAAAATGTCTTTATTCCTAGAAGTCACATCCTGAAATATTTAGGAGTTGTTATAATATCTGAAATTTATATCCAAGTGGTCCAGGAAAAATATGTAGGTGGGATCTCACACCTAACACACACACACACACACACACACACACACACACACACACATTAAAGAAGAAAGCAAATGTAACCCAAAATTATTATTTAATCTAGATAGTAGGAATGTACAGGTGTTCACTGATTGTTTTGTTTAAGTTTTCAGAATAAGTAAAAGTAAAAGCCCTCCTGTTGATCATCGATTTGCTCGAGCGGGCCCAGTAACGTCTCCATTGGAGACTTTGTTGTTACTGTGTCTGGCATATCGAATACGTCTCGGGGAGCTGGCCAGGCTCTGCCGTGTGGGCGAGATACTCTCGGTAGCTTGCCGGGCTCTCCGAGAGGGGCGGAGGAATCGAACTCGGGTCAGCCATGTTGGCTGCGTGCAAGGCAAACGCCCTACCGCTGTGCTTTAGCTCAGCGGTTACTTCAGCGAACCACGAAGCTTTGCTTTGTAGCTTTCAGAATAAAAGGAAAAATATATGGCATTTATAAAACAAAAATAATACTATAAAAAGGAACTTTGATGAGCTTTTAGCAGTTTAAAACAGTTTCTCTAATTCAGGCAACAGAAAGTTGGGATGTAAGGTTGAAGAGATTTCCCAGAACATCAAAAAGAATGAGAAAAAAGATCAAACAGAATCAATGTATGAAATCTGATAACTTTAGTTTGAGAGTGGAAAAGCAAATAGTACATAAAGAAAGGAAAGGCAATTCTTCAGAATTGAAGGAATGGGTCTTCAAATGAGATGAAGTCATTATGAACGTTTATTGAGCACACACTTGTTGCCTAGCACTTACACAAGTCATTTCAATTCTAACCAGAGTTCTCCGTGCATGATATTTTCCTTAACTAGAGGCCTAGAAAGGTTATTTCACCCTAATCCACGCAGTAAGCCCCAGAGCTAGTATTTTAGTCCAGGCAGTACAACTCGCCTGTTCTTACATGCCTTACCACTTACCTAAAAAAATCCACATGTAGGCTAAATAAATTTCAGAACATTAACGTAAAACAAAATCTGGGAGCTTCAGGGAAATTAAAAACAATTTTGTTTTGGTTCTTGGGATGTACCCAGAGAATCTCAGTGCTTACTGGCTTTGCACTCGAGATCACTCCTGGAGATGCTCAGAGGACCCATAAGTGGTGCTAGGGATAAAATCAGTCACATGCCAGGCAAGCGCCCTATCCTCTGTGGTAGCACCCCAACCCTGCAAGGAAATTTAAATAGCATTAGAGTTCTTATAAACCAGACCTCATGACTGTTTTTTAAAGGAACTTCAAAGTTCTGATAAAAATTTATTTTGAATCAAGAATACTAAACCCCCATAATAAGTGGGAGAGCAAAATAGAGAAAGCTAAGACAGTAAACAACTTACTTCACATAATTTCTGATGAAGCTATTTTTAGATCTTTTTTTAAGTATGCAAAGAGTATGCAAGAATGTGAAGTTCAAGAAATAAACTGGGGGGGGGGCCTGGAGTGATAGCACAGCGGGTAGGGGTTTGCCTTGCACGCAGCCGACCCGGGATCAATTCCCAGCATCCCACCTGGTCCCCCGAGTACTGCCAGGAGTAATTCCTGAGTGCATGAGCCAGGAGTAACCCCTGTGCATCGCCGGGTATGACCCAAAAAGAAAAAAAAAAAAGAAATAGAAAAAGAAATAAACTAGGGGCCAGAGCGCTACTATAGCGGGTAGGGCTTACATGCGCTGACCCGGGTTCGATCCCCGGCATCCCATATGGTCCCCTGAGTACTGCCAGGAGTAATTCCTGAGTGCATGAGCCAGGAGTAACCCCTGAACATTGCCGGGTGTGACCCAAAAGGAAAAAAGAAAACTAGCCTTATTTCTTAAAAAAAAAAAAAAAATCTGAGGGAGAAAATGATGATATGTAATAAAGAGCAATTTGTCCAAATTACAATAGGAAAATGGACCATAGTGGAAAGTAAGCAGTTCCAGGGGTTGCATTGGGCTAGGCTGGGAAAGCATGAAATGGGAGAGATTCACTTTTCATTGTAAATTATCATAACTGCATGTTTTCCCAAAACCATGTTACTTTGGTTAAAACTGCATATAAGTCACCTTGCGGTATTTATTGCTCAGCAACTAAAGTTTATAAAATATAATTACTATTCTTTAAAGTACTGAGTTATAGGGCTGGAGTAGAGCAGCTAAAGAGCTTGCCATGCATGAAGCTGACCCAGGTTCATTCCCAGCACCACATAGGATCCTCTGTGACCTCAGAAGTTATCCCTGAGCACAGAACCAGAAGTAAAGCCTTGGGTACCGCTGCGTGTGGCCCAATCCCCCTGCCTCTCCCTCTCTGAAAGAAAATATTGTGTAAACCAAGTTTATTGAAGTTGTTAGGAGGCACCTCTAAACAGTGAGAGGGGTCAGAGAGAGAGTACAGAGGGTAGGCACTTGCCTTGCATGCAGCCATGCTTGGTTTGGTCCCTGGCTCCACAAACTGTCAAGCCCTATACAGAGTGATCCCTGAGAGGGGAACCAGGAATAAACCCTGAGCACCGCTAGGTGTGGCTTGGGGTGGGGTGTGGCTTGGGGTGGGGGTGGGGGGGCAAAAACAAAAGAAACACCCATGAGACTGTTCTTCATTTGACTTCCACAAAGAACAACTTTGTTGCTAAAAGAAATAACGGTGAAGAGGGCTGGAATGACAGCACAGAGGGTAGGGCATTTGCCTGGCATGCTGCCAACCCAGGTTTGATTCCCAGCATCCCATATGGTCCCCTGAGCACCGCCAGGAGTAATTCCTGAGTGCATGAGCCAGGAGTAACCCCGTGCATCATCGGGTGTGACAAATAAATAAAAGGTAAAAAGTAAAGGCCCTCCCGTTGATCGTCGATTTGCTCGAGCGGGCCCAGTAACGTCTCCATTGGAGACTTTGTTGTTACTGTGTCTGGCATATCGAATACTCTCCGTAGTTTGCCGGGCTCTCCGAGAGGGGCGGAGGAATCGAACTCGGGTCGGCCATGTTGGCCGCTTGTAAGGCGAACGCCCTACCCGCTGTGCTATCGCTCCAGCCCGACAAATAAAGAAATAAATTAAATAATGGTGAAGAGAGATATAACTCAGGTAAGAAGAGCATGTGCCTGGCATGTGCAAGGCACTGAGTACTACATACCCACCCCGCAGCACAACTGGGAGTGAGCCCCAGGCCCCAAGAACTGACAGGTGTGGCCTCTACATTAATTAATAATTCTTAAAAAGATAGTGACGAGCTTTCTTTAAAAAACAAACAAACAAACAAACAAACATGGACTGGAGAGGTAGTACAGAGGTTAAGACATTTAGTCTTGCACACTACCAACCTGAGTTCAATCCCAGACACTGCATGATTCCCTGAGCACCATCAGGGGTGGTCCCTGAGGGCAGTAAGTCCTAAGCACAGCAAGGTGTGGCCCCTAAACAAAAAAAAAATTAAAAGAAAAGAGAAGGAAAGTAAAAGAAAGGAAAGAAAAAGGAAAGGAAAGGAGAGAAAAGACAAGGAAAGGAAGAGGAAGAGGAAGGGGAAGGGGGAGGGAAAGGAAAGGGGAAGGGAGACAGGGCCAAGGATGCAGCTCAGTGGCAGAACACTACTGGCCTTGCAAGTGTGAGGCCCAAGGTTTAATTCCTGGCCCTGCATGGTTTCACAGCACGAGGAGCAACCTCTGAGCACCAAGCTGGGAAGTCGAAAAACCAATAGGAGACTGATTTTCAAAGGAATCCTTGTTTATCATAAATTTTATCTGGCAAAAGGACTAGTCTGGAGAAAGTTGCTATCAGGACCAAATTATCTGCATCTTTGACAGTCTGATTCTATGAACCAACACACATTAAATGTAAAACCAAACCTTTGTGTGTTTGCATATTTTTTTTTTAAAACTAGTGTCTGTAACCAAATTTATCCCCGAAGCCCAGGTCAGGGGATCAGGGCCCATTAGTCACAGATTGCTGTAGCAGCCTTCAGGGTCAGTGTCTGCCCTGGTACTGAATTTGACATAGCTGCAATGCATAACTTTGGAGGCCTTCCAGTAACCCTATGGAGGAACAGTTATGCAGCACATGTGTAGTGCCATTCCTTATGGAAATCTATGTAAGATGTCACAAAAGTACCGTAGAAACATTTCATAAAATATTTTTAAGACCGCCAGTGTTATATGCAGAGTCTGGAAAATAAACAATCCTTCCTGCCTATGTTCTTACTGACTTCACTCTTTCTTAAAACAAGTAAGGGTAGAATTAGTTGTACTAGGTGATCTGTTTAGTTCTTCAACTGCTCTCTCTCTCTCTCTCAACTAATAAAAAAAAAAGAAAAGAAAAACACTCAGTTGGAAATGTGCTTTGGTTTAGACTCTTTTCACCTGGTCAGCTCTTTGGACTTTTAGTTTACAGTTTTGGCAGGTGAATGCGTGTGGAAGTCTTGAGCTGTGCAGTTTGTTTGCCGAGTTCTCTGAATCCCCTTTGTGAAGGCTGCGGAGCCATCACAGTGAAGCTTGTTTGCTCTCAGCTCCTAGAGCAGCTGCCTCTTTTCTTCCTTTATCCTTTAGCCAGCAAAGGAAAATGCAGTGAGGTTTGCATGTGCTTCAGATGAGAATGCTCTCCAGACAGGTTATTCTCTGGATTAGAGTGGAGTAGGAAGCACAGAGGAGCTCAGCTTAATGGGAAGAGAGGTCGATGCAGCATCTGCCTTCTTGTTTGTCTCAAGAGTTTGGGTCTTGAATATAGAATATGGGGGGGGGGGGCGAGCAGAAGATAAGACATGCATTAGTGCTCAGTTTGTCAGCCGGTTTGGGGAGTGGAGGCGGCGAGTGGGAGCGGAGAAGGGGACATACAGCTACTTTCCTTTTTCTATTATTAAACCCCTTAGTATTTCATAATCTCCACTTTGGAGAGTCTGCAGTGAATTCTGCATAACTCTGAGCTGACCAAGGAGAGCATTTTGTGACTGTAAGTAGGAAATAATTGAAACTACAACTATTTCCACTTATAATATTAATAAACCAATTGCCAATTGATTTTTTTTCCTGGTTTTTGGGCTAACCTCTGTGGTGCTTAGAGCTTACTCGTGGCTCTGTACTCACAAATCACTCCTGGCAGTGTGTAGGGGACCAAAAAGGGTGCCAGGGATTGAATCTGGGTCTGCTGTAAGGGAAATGCCCTAACTTTTATCTTTTATACTATTGCTCCGGCCCCCAAATGATTTTTTTTTTGCTTTTTTGGGTCACACCCGGGCACTGCACAGGGGTACTCCTGGCTCTGCACTCTGGAATCACTACTGGCGGTGCTCGGGGAACCACGTGGGATGCTGGGAATCGAACCTGGGTCGGCCGCATGCAAGGCAAACGCCCTACCCGCTGTGCTATCACTCCAGCGCCCCCCCCCCCCCCCAATGATCTTAATGTGAACTTGTCTCATACAATCACACAGGACCATAAATACTTATTTAGGTGCACTAAGATAACGCCGCAAGCCCAGTATCATAAATTGAGCAAAAGAATAAGCAAAAAACAAAAGCAAAACAAAACAAAACAAAAACCCTACAGGAGAAAGTAAACTGGAATACCATTACTTCCAGAAGGGAAAGGAAAAAACAAACAGATCTTACAGAGGAAGAAAATGGGAAGAAGAAAAGCATGTGAAGTGAAGGCAAAAGGAAAAGATGGCAAAAAGGACAAAAATGTCATGCATTTCTGCCTTTTGCATGTGATGTGCCTATCATCTCTTCTCTTTTTTTGCACACAGACATGTGATTGGCATGGAAAAAATTAGCTACCTTCCTTTCAAATGTCCAGCGAAAGGTATATGCTTAGAAAAAAGTCTGGATGAATATACAACTTCAGTGGTTACCTGTAAAGAAGGCTTTCCTGGGAGACCTGCATTTCACATAATGCATTTCTGTGTGTTCTAAAAATGTTTTTAAGGAGCAAGTACATATTGTATGCATGCATAAAAAGAAGTTTTTTTATATTCCAAATTAAAATTCCATCCAGGAGATTAAGAACATTTTTCTTCCCTCTTTTTCCCTTCAAAGTGTGTATCAGAGACATTCAGGTAAGGATGGGAAGACTTTTTCTGCCAAGGATTTTTACATTAGTGGCTACACTGCCCAGGTAGATAAGCTCAAACAGCCAATGAGAAGCATCTACTTGTCAACTCACACCAGGACCAGGCCCCACGAATTTGCAGGCATTATACAGTCTGCAAGCCTGACTTACCCAACTCTGCGCTATATGAAGTTTGATTTTCTCCTCTTACCTTCAAATCTTGCTAGGCACTGAAAGAGAATAAATGGGTGCAATTTCCTGGGAACTTATATTCAGCATTTTCCTGAGTTCTTGGAATCCAGGAATGGCCAGAATCTGTGAGCCAGACTTCACACCTGCTATTTCTCCATGGGGCTTATGGCTTCAAAGGTAAAATGTGGTCTTTCTTTTCAGACAATTCTGTGAGCATGCGAGTCTCTATTTTTTAATTACTTTAATAAGAACAAAAATAGCATGTCTCCTTGGCCTTTAGAGTAGGCACTTAAGTCTTTACTGATTAGCTGGTTGATTGCTAAATTTTACTGGAAACTTTTTGCATTCCTTTTTGTGAATGGAATTCTCATTTTTGAGATGCATACAAACAAGCGCTACTTTTTTCAGGGATGACTAATTTGAGGCTAGCTCACATCCACAATGATGTACATTTTAATTTAGGGTGCCCAGGAGCACATGCACATTTCTGCCTTAATCCAGCTAAGAGGACAGGAACACCATCTCCCTCAAACTTACAATTCCAGAAGTACCTCTGAGCAGTGTTGCCAGGCATTCTGATCCACAAGTGAATTGGATCTGGGTCCACATCATCCCTTCCCTAAATCTGACCCCTGCCACCACTCCAGGTGGACCACTGCCCCAAGAGAGGGCAGGCCATTATGTTGAACATCCTCACTGACTACCATCTCCCATGATATAGGTTCAATTGCAAGGGGTTGAATCTGCTTGCAATGAATGCTGGACAGACCAACAATAACCACAGGACAGTCATTTGGTCTTGCCTTAATGAGCCCCACCTGGTTTTCTTCTACTCAGTTTACCCTGATATATAGCTCAGGAGGATGCTGTTTGTTGAGCCTAATGGGATTAAGCCTATCAACGGCTGTAGATTTCTGAAGTTTTTAAGAGTTCAAGGCAGGGGATCTCAGGTAGGGTGACCTTGTTAGAAAGGAGTGTGACTTGTTAATGTACCTGTAACAACATTTGGATTGTACTGATTTTTAAAAAACACACACCAAAACTACATAATTAGAATATTTGCTAGCTCATGAAAATAACAGTTTAAAAGAACATGATGCATAAATATTGATGCTGCTTTTTGTTGTAATTGTGACAACAGAACATGTTCTTAAATTCATTCTTATTGTACAGGGGGGAAAAAACAAAACTTTTCCTTACTTTGTTTTCAAAAGACACAATAGATCACAAAGCTTAAGGAAATAGAATATTCTTGCAATGGGCTATTTTCAAAAACAAAGATTAGTCCATTCCAGAAGAAAAAAACATCTGGGAAGTAAGTTCATGTCCTTGAAATTATTTCACAATAATCTAAACATTCAAAATCTCAAGGTTTAGGATCTTATAGATCAGAGACTAACTTTTTGACAAATTCTTAGTAAAAAGTCTTGGAGACTAGATACGATGTAGTATGTGACAAGCATGATTCCTAAAACTAAGGGAGATTCTTACTGAATAGTGAGCTATCTGATGGCATATGTTTCTTAAAAGTACTAATGTTATAGAATATGTACAAACTTTAAACTTTAAAAGAGGATGGTCTTTGGAGGCATGGGTACTCGATCACTGTTTGACTGAAACGTAAGCATGAAAGTTTGTAAGTCTGTAACTGTATCTCACTGTGATTCATCAAATTAATTAATTAGTTAGAATTTTAAAACAATAATAAAAAAATAAATAAAAAAGGATGGTCTTAATGTTTCAATTGCATAGGAGTTATATGATCAGAGGATTATATCAGACAAATGGAAACTTTTACTTAAAAAACAGAATACTTACACATTTTTCTCTTGGGCCTCCCTCAAAATGCTCAGTAATATTTCTATTCTTGTTTCAAATGACTGGCAAGGAAGCATGGCATTATGCCATCAAGTATGCTGAAAGAGTACCCTAGAAATATTCCGCTAGTCTGTGTAATCCTTAGAGGCCGCACCCTAACTTCAAAGGCATCCAGTCAGCTAGACAGAGCCCTATTGTATGTAAAAATTCAGCCAATATTCTGAGTTCCTGAAAAGAATCTTATTTGATTTAACAAATGTAAATATGTATTGGAGAGCTAACACTGAGGGTAAGGCACTTGTCTCACCAGGAGTGACCTGGGAGCACAGAGCCAGGAGTAAGCCCACTTCTCCCCTCTGCTACACTGCCAGGTATGGCCTCAAAACAACCAAGGTGGGGGGAGGAAAGAATGCCAAGTACAAAATCTGAGAGACAGGAACTCAAGTCAGTGAAGTGCCACAATATAATTATCCTGCATTTCACAGGTAGGATAATGGGCAGAAACAGAGTAGAGAGGTGACTCATAGCAGTTACTCATTTAAATGAAAGTGCTCAGATGCCCTCAATGCTCAGAATCACGGAAGGTTAAAAGAGCCAGGAATTTTTTTTTTCTTTTTGGGTCACACCCAGTGATGCTCAGGGGTTGCTCCTTTACTCCTGGCTCTGCACTTAGAAATTACTCTTGGCCATGTTTGGGGGACCATATGGGATGTCGGGGATTGAACCCGGGTCTGCCATGTGCAAGGCAAACTCCCTACCCACTGTACTATCGCTCCAGCCCAAGAGCCAGGAATTTAATATGGCAGTGGTCTAGCCCTTTTATCTTGAAGGTCAGTAGAGGTATATCTCATTCATTGATCATTTTGGAAGATATACCCTGGTCGCTTTTACCCCTTTAATGTCAGGAGAATGTGATATGAAAGAAGGAAAATCAAGCATCAGCTGAGCTCTCTCCTGTGTAAGTTTTTGTCAGTTTAGGTTCTAGCTCATCCTAGCCATCCACATTTTATGCTGAACTTATTGGGGATTCTTCTAAGGATTCCATTATGGAAGGGCTACCAGAGTTCTCCTTATCTGTTTCTTCCAGTTGTTAGGAAACTGAACTGTGCATTTGTTTCCCAAGGGTTGGCTGAGCTAAATCATATGAACATGTGCTCTGTATCAGATTCTTCTGAAATCAGGCTAGCATCCTCTGACATTTTGCCAGGGATATCTAGGTTTCTTTCTCTGCATTCTTCCTAAGATTTTAAATTCTCAGGTTCTTTTAGTTCACTTAGATTTTTGTCTCCAGTTACAAAGAGGGTAGAGTCACTACACTGAAAAACTTTCTAAAACCGAAGCTAGTTGCAGTGGTGGAGTGAGGGGTGAGGGTATAAAAAGTGAGAGTATAGTGGGCTGGGGGCTTGCCTAGCATGTAGCTGACCTGAGTTTGACCTGACTGTGACACCCCATATGATTCCCCCAGGTTGTAACCACAGAGCTAGAAGGAAGCTGTGAGCACCTCTGAAAGGGGGGTGTGTGGAGGGAGGAGGGAGAAAGGGGGGGAGGGAGAGAGAGAGAGAGAGAGAGAGAGAGAGAGAGAGAGAGAGAGAGAGAGAGACTGGGTGTCAGCTTGAAAAAGGTGAGGTGGAAGTAAATGTTGTGAGTTCTTTTTATTCTGGCCCTTGGGTATCTTATCTACCTAAGGGAAAACATCATTTCTATATTATTGAAGGTGACCACAAAGCATCCAAAATTAGTTTTCCAATTCCTTCTCGTTAAAAGCAAAAATATCAAGACTCTGCAGTCATGAAACCTAATGAACTGATGCATTAATCAGAAACATCAATGCAAAAAGCAAGTTTTTCTATCAGTAAGTATGTAATTCCATTTAAAATCTTTACACCTGTTTGCACATCAAAGGCAAGGAAAGAGGCACAGGAAGGCTGGGGAGTGAGGCTATAGTGAGTAGACTGAGGAAGGGAACTGGGCTCTTTTCCTTTTACTTATTTCTAAATTGCATGGATTTGTCATTATGCACTTGGATTAATTTTTAAAAATTTAATCACACACATTCACACATAGACTTCACTGCATTTAAAGTCTGGGAAAGTGTTACATCCTTGGTTCGACTGGTTCCGTGTAGAACCAGTGGACTGGTTCAGTTCCTTCACCAAACATTCCTTTACGCATCTCGTTGGGTTTTTGGTTTTTTTTTTGGGTCAGAAACCAGGGCACCATGATGAATAATGGCTGGTCCATGGCAGGATGAAAATCTGTCCCGGAACGCAGATAAAAGGAACAGGAGATCTGATAAAGAAGTCATTGGAGGGATACATCAGACTCCCTTGGCTCCTACTTGGCCCTTCGGTCCGCTTCATCTTTTGGCAGCGCAAAGAGCAGACGTCATCCTCTCATTCTTAAACGTCTTATTTAGGATTCAGACTCTACTCAGTAGCGCCCGGCAGGAGCTGTCCTTGGGGAAAGAGAAGTCTCCCCCGCACCTCCCGCCCCCAACACCCTCACTGGAGTACCTGGAACCGATCTTGCGGCTGCACACAGACTCAGCCTCGTCTGGAGTCTCTGCCGAGTAATAGAGACTCTGGGACAGCGAAGGGGGCACCTAGTGACTGGGAACTCGATTCTACCTTCCTTCCCGCCGAATCGCGGCGGGGGAATCACGAAGTGGCAGGCGATGCAAAGTGCTACGTGTAAACGCTAGATCGTGCTTTATTTATTTATTTATTTTTATTTTCCTCCCAGCTGGACGTGTCCATGCACCAAAATGTTGGTCGATGCTGCAAAGAGTGGATGCCACACTTACCTGGCCGACTTCTTCCATCCCAACGGGGCGCGGGGACGCCGGAGGGCTGGCGCGCGCACCGCGGCTCGGAGCCGGTGTCTCGCGGCCCCAGCTGGCCCGGCTGGCCGAGGCAGGGAGAGAGGGAGGGAGAGAGGAAGGGAGGGAGGACAGTGCCCTGCCAGCCCCGGGTGCCGGAGCCGCTCGGCCGCCGCGGCTCCCGCAGTCAGCGCCCCCGCGCGCACGCGCGCTCGCCGCGGGCCGCCCCGGCCGCCTCCGGGGCTTCCGCCCGCCTGCGGCTCAGGGACGGCGCGGGCGGGGTGGCGACCACGTGACCTGCGCCAACATGGCGGCGCCCAGCGGCGTCCACCTGCTCGTCCTCAGAGGTAAGCACCTGGAGGACGGCCCAGGGGGGTTCGCCGCGCCGCTCGCTCCCCCGCGCCGGAGTTTGGTGGGCTGTGCTTCCGCTCTCACGCCTCTCGGCGCACTCGAGGGTACCTCCAGTCGTGCAAACACACCCCGGCACGCTCGGGGATCGTTCAGACGCCGCGGAATAGACATTTGTGCACGCTCTGTGTTTGCAGTCGACTATGGTTGTGGTTGTGATTGTTGTTGTTGGTGGTGGTCTTTGGGTCACACCCGGCGGTGCTCAGGGCTTACTCCGGGAGTTGTGCACGGGGGGGTCACTCCTGGCTGTCTGGGGAAAACCATAGGTGGATGGAAGCTTTATTCACAATTGTAAAAATATGGAATCTGTGGAATCCGTCTAAATATCTAATAGACCCCAAATGCCTATGGACAGGTAAATAAAGATGTGTTTTATCTATTCAATGGAATACAACCACTAGAAAATAAAACTATGGCTATTGGCATAAAAATTAATGGAAATTAAGGTTGCTATGCTAAGTGAAAGAAGTGAAGAATAGTTATCAGGTAGTTTCACTTCTATCTGGAGTGTAAATTAATAAAACACACTGGCAAGAGACACAGAACTAACTCATAGACTCCGTGAAACTAGAGTGACTAGCAGAGGGAGGGTCTGGGCAAAGCAGTCTTCTTGGTGGGAGGATAGAAATGGAACTTGAATGGTGGGAATGATGATGACTAGAAACATTGAGGTAGAAAGCTAAGTCCCCAATTCTATAATACTGCAAACCAACTATAAGTCAGCGAAAAAATTAATCTTGATGTTATAAAAGTTAAAAAAAAATCCATAGGTGGTACCAGGGTTTGAACCCATGTTGACCATGTGCAAGGCCAACACCTTAGCCAATGTAGTATATACACCCCAGCCCCTTCCTGACTTTTAAGGGACATTGTCGCATGTTTCTTGCCCCACTTCAGATGCATATATATTGTAGCAAGTTTATCTATTCCGCCACAGAGTGAGGAACCTGTATCCTCTGAGATGTGCCTCCATACCCACCCAGTTGCCACAGAGATGGTGACTGGACTGTGTTTTATCTCTTGGCATGATGCAGCACATCTTAGGGGACTGGTATAAATAATATGATTGTATTCTCCAAGTGACTTGAAGTGAAGTAGAGAATTTACGTGTAGGTAGCCCTCAGTAAGTGCTATTCTTGCTAAAAGGTGTGTGGTTTTAGTAAACATAAAATACTTTTGCAACTTAGAGAAGTCATTGTTAGTGCTGAAGTAGTTCTTGAATCTTTGTTGTAAAGAACGAGGAAGGTGTTCCATGATAAGGAAAGAGGTGAACAAATATTTTGAGAGGCTTACTTAGGTGTCAGACATGTAGCAACCATAATCCTCTGAGGAGGTAATATTTTTCATAGTCAATATTTATTGCTTATTAAATGCCTTTTAAGTATGTGATACTCTGATAAGTGTCTTACATATGCCAGCAACTTTCAAAAACCCAACAAGTTAGGCATGATTCCATGTTTGTAGGTAAGAAAAGTGAGGCAGAGAAGTTAAGTTTAATGACAGAGATCACACAAATAGTAAGAGGCATATAGGTATTTAAGCAATGACTCATTTTTTTTAAAGGTTCATTTCTTTTGACTGTTTGGCATGATTCTCTGTAGAAAGTAAGTATGCAGAATTCAAAGGCGATTATCATGTGTATATTGTGTGTGTTGAGAGAGAAGTTTTTAAGAGACGGAGTTTGGTGAACAATAAGCAGATAGACCTCAGAATTTCTGTGTTACTGGAGAAGGAGCCATAGGAAGATCTGAGGTGAGATCAGCAGTGTCAGGATACTTAAATGGAAGAGTAGAGGCCAAAAGAGAGTTGAAAAAGAGTATGGACTGACATCTCTTAAGATCTGAACTACAGTCCAGACTATTTACTTGTCAAGGTAGTTTTCTGTTTCTATTTTTGACAAGAAAACATGTCATATCGGGACCAGAGTGATAGCACAATGGATAGGGTGCTTGTTTTGGACACGGCAGACCAGGATTCAATTCCTGCCACCCCGTATGGTCCCCCAAGCCCACCAGGAGTGTTCCTGAGTGCAGAGTCAGGAGTAAGCCCTGAACACCACCAGCTGTGACCCAAAAACATGTAGAGAAAGAGACAACACACATAATAATACACATATGAGTACACTTATACACATATGTGATTTCTTTGCAGATTTTAGAGACATCATTAATAGACATCATTAATCTTTTCTTTTTCCGTTCCTTGGGAGTTTTCCTCCCCAGCAAGGGAATGGGGGTTGGCGGGCATGTCTGACATTGTTCATGACTTACACCTGGTTCTGTGCTCAGGGATCACTCCTGGCTGACTTGAGGACCTTAGAGGGTATCAGGGATCGAACCTGGGTTGGCCACGCATAAGGCACACACCCCACCTGTGGTACTATTGCTCCGGCTCCAGGACGAGAGCGCTTAAGAACTATCACTAATTAGTTTTAGGACAGTAGATAGGTTATCCTGCATCACCTCCTTTGCATGGGGATAGACAAAGAATAAAGTCATAAAAGTTCAGCTTTCTTCCTCTGTTTTGCTCATACAAATGATATTATTCCATCCTCCACTCTAAAACTTTTAAGTTCCAGGTTTTATTATCAGCATCTATGTGAATCTTTTCTGTCTGGAATATTTATTTTTATAAAGGCATTTTTAAATTGTTGATTGTTTGAGGGACCTCATCCAGCATACTCAGGGTTCATCAGGGCCACTCTCAGCAATGCTGAGAAGCTTTGTGGTGGCAGGATCAAAGCCAGGCCTTACACATGCAAGGCATATGCTCTCCCACTCTTAGCCACATCTCTGACCCTTTTAACTTTTTAGGAAGGACACAGTGGTTCTTGTGACTCTTTTCGTCACACTGTACCCTATTTATAGCTTACAGCTGCCTCTCTTCATCTCTCTTAACTAACAGACTCCTGTTCCTGTTGAACTAGAACTATCTTTTTGTTTAATTTTGTTTCTGGACCACACCCAGCTATGCTCAGGGTTTATTCCTGGCTCTGTGCTCAGGAATCATTTCTGGTAGGTTTGAGAGACCATATAAAGGGCTGGGAATTAAACCTGGTTGGCCATGTGCAAGACAATTTCCTTACTTGCTTTATTGTCTCTCCAGCCCCCAAATAGGAACTGTCTTTTCCTTTCTTTCTTTCTTTCTTTCTTTCTTTCTTTCTTTCTTTCTTTCTTTCTTTAATTTCCTTACTTGCTTTATTGTCTCTCCAGCCCCCAAATAGGAACTGTCTTTTCTTTCTTTCTTTCTTTCTTTCTTTCTTTCTTTCTTTCTTTCTAAATTAGATCAAGTTTATTATATGTTTAAAGTTTTTTGTGGGTTTTTGGGAGGGGTCAGACACAGTGACACTCAGGGGTTACTTCTGACTCTGCATTCAGGAATCAGTCTTTGCAGTGCTCTGGGGACCATATGGGATGCCGAGGATTGAATTTGGGGGTGGGTACATGCAGCACTGCCAGCTCCTTATCTGCTGGACTGTCTCTCCAATCCCATGTTTAAGGTTTTTAAATTTTTTTAAATTTTTTTTATTATTAGTGAAACACCATGAGGTTCAGTTGTAGATATACAATTTTTTGAATATTTTTTTTTATTGATTGAGATTCTGTGGTTTACAATACTATTAATAATGGTTTCTTGTGTACATAATTCCAACAGTCCCCCCCCCATCCCCAACAGTCTTGTCTGTTTTCAAGAGTACAGTGCCTGGGTCAAAGTTAAATTATTTAAATTTTATCTTAGAGGCCATTAATAGTTGTTCTGGGAGCTGGAGCAATAACACAGTGGGTAGGATGTTTGCCTTGCATGTGGTCAACCCAAGTTCGATTCCCAACATCCCATATGGTCCCCAAGCACCCCAGGAGTAACTCCTGAGTTTATGGGTCAGGAGTAATCCCTGTGTAATGCTGGGTGTGACCCAAAAAGAAAAAAAAGGGAAAAAAAAGAGTTGTTCTGTCCAGTGGAGGAGGGCTAGTTCAGGGTTTAAGGTGCCTGCCTTGTATGAGACCAGACCCCAGCTTGGATCCAAGACATCACTGGGTCCCACAGGGCCTTGAACTGCACCAAGTCCTCAGGCCAGTAATTGAATCACTGGCTTCATTGGTTCAAAACAAAACAACAAGGAATCAATCTCTTCTATTATAGCTAAGACATTGTAGATGAATTTGGAAAGAGCCATTAGATAAGCTCTTTCCTGTGCTCAATAAGTTTGTGAAGGGTTGGGGAAGTGAGGGGGCAGTTTTCCCTTTGTACTCTTGTACCTTTTATGACTCAGTCTCTTCTGTCTTGCCTCCTGTCTCTGATTGTCCCAGACTTTCACTAGCTTTTCTTTTGTAAGGTTTCTAAATAGTAGCGCTCCCCAAGATCCTTTCAGAAGCCCTTTTCCCTTTTTCTTTTTTTTTTCAAAGTTGCCTATCAGTGATAGTTAAAGCTATATGGGTTTTGTTTTATTTTGTTTTAATTATCCACTGAAACTGAGCCCCTGGCCTCAAGGCCAAGTCTCTTTTAGGCATTCTGAGGTAAAGTCACAGGGCCCTAAAGCATTACAGAGCTGATATAGAAATAAGTACATTTCTGCACCTCTTCACTTCCTCTGCCTATATATTCTATTTCTAGTAATAGTATCGCCATTTAGTTAGACCCTAAGGAAAACCATTTAATTTCTATGGCGAGTGGGTTGTAAAATGCCATTTTTTGGAATGCCTCCAGTTCTGGTCCATGTACGAACCTTCACCATTCTTAAACTAGATAGCGTCATTCTTTTCAATTAATCTTTTTTTCCTACGTCCAGAGTTATCTTTTCATAAAATTCAGATCTGAGATCAGGGAGATGGTTCAAAAGGACTGGAGTGCATGCTTTGGATATGGGAGCACTGCATGGTTCCTGAGCACCACCAGGAGTAGTCCTTGAGCACTGCGGGAAGTGGCACCCCAAGGAAAAACTGAAAGAACATTCAGATTGGATTATGATATTTCCTTAATGATAAACCTTCAGGGACTGGAGCTACGGTACAGCAGATAGGGCGTTTGCCTTGCACGTGGCCAACCTGGGTTTGATCCCCAGCATCCCTTATGGTTCCCCGAGCACTGCTAGGAGTGAATCCTGAGTGCAGAGGCAGGAGTAACCCCTGTGCATCACCAAGTGTGACCGCAAAAAAATAATAAAATAAAAATAAAAATTCAATGATAAACCTTCAGTTTCTCTTTACTGCCGAGATAAAGTCAGAATCCCTTCACATGAAAGGATAATCTCTAGATCTGGCCGCTGTGTGCTGAAAGGTTTCATCTGCTATTCCCTATCTTCATGTCTCATGTCTCTGCTAACATTTATCATGTATCTTCCATAACTGCTCTGATGGCAATGTCCCTTCACCTCGTCAACCCAGTCATCCTTCAAGGCCAAGCCAATATACTCTGCTCATAGAATATTTCTTTCTCCTACGTCTCACCCTGTGCCAGAGTATGGGTACTCTTCTCAAAAGTATCTTGGGAAGGCTGGAAAGATAGTGTAGGGGGCAAGGTACTTGCCTTGCATGCTTCTGGCCCAAGTTCAATCTCCAGATCCCCATATAGTCTCCTAAGTTTGTCAGGAGTGATCCCTGAGCACAGTCATGAGTAATCCCCAAACATAGCTGGATGCTTCCATACCACTAACACCAAAAAAGGGGTGAGTGCTACACTTCTCTCCCCCATGAGAATGGGAGTTTCTTACAGGTAGGGATTTTAGTTTCTTGCAGGCAGGGATCTGTCTCCCCAAACCTGTAGCACCTGCACAGTGCAAATTTGTAGTTCTTTTTTGGTTTGCTTGTTTGGGGGCCACACCCAGCAGTACTCAGGGGCTTACTCCAGGCCCTGTGCTCAGGGATAACTTCAGATGGTGCTCTGGAGACCACATACTGTGCCAGAGATCTAAACAGGGTCAGTGCATGCAAGGGTCAGCCCTTACTCTGTATTCTCTCCAGCCTGAAAATGTGCGTTTCTTATCTGGAAGAAAAGTCTTTAGAGTGTGCCCTCCTATTGAAACATTAGTGCATAAAAGTTATATGGTAGACCTAAAGAAGAATTTTTCTCAAAATGCGAATTTTTTTGTCAGAATATTAAGTTTACTCCTTCCTCCCTCCTTCCTCTCTTCTTCCTCCTGCTTTCTTATATTCTCTTTCCCCCTCCTCCTTCTCTTTCTCATATTCCCTCTGCCTCTAAGAATGATTTAAGGCAGTTTTGTGTACTATGTATATATTTTTTATAACAATGAGAATTTTATTCCATGTAATTTGAATTGTGAGTCAGATGAACTAAAGGTAATTGGGAAAATGAGATTGACTGGAGAAGGAAAGAAGAGAAATGCTTGTTAGCTGTAGGAGAGAGGAAGGAAACCTAGGGAAGTAACCCTGCACACAGCCACTCTCCTGCTCTCAGTCCACAGCCTCTGGGGAAAGGGACCCAGAGCTGGTGGGAGGAGTAGGAGCAGACTGTTGGCAAGTCCAGCCCAGATTCTAAGGAAGGCACAGTCCGTGTGTGAGCATTTAGTTTGGCTTTTCCAAAAGGCTCATGACCAAGGTAGAAGGTGTACAAACATTTGCCTGATAATTCTGTCATGGAGAATTTAATCATTCAATAGGATGAGTACAAAGATGCATGAATAAGAATGTAAGCATATGTGCAAAGCCCTTCTGAGTCTGATCCCACATGCCCTTTGCTCCTAAGCATTCTTATATGTAGCCCTGGTGGCCTCTAAGCACTGCCAGGCATGGTCTTTATTTTTTACCAAAAAAGATGGTGGAGATATGCTGTAGACTTAGTCATTGACACCGAGTGAGGAAAACGGGCAGGGAGTAGAATAGTGTGTCCCTCATGTAAAATTACATATCCTCTTTGTGTGCATGTCTAAACATACATCTAGAATGATGTTCACTCAAATGTGTGTAGCTGTTATTTCCAGATGGTGAGATTGGACCAATCTTTATTTTCTATTATGTATGCTTGATGTGTTTGAATTTTATACACTGAGTAGATAGCATTTTTATTATCCAAGGTGATAAACTCTTTCTATATTTAAAAAAATGTAAATAAATACAGATGGCACTGAATATTTTAATGGAACCTGACTTGGGAGGAAAACGTCTTTTACTCCATATCCTTTACAACAAACCAAATTCCCATTTAAATTTAATATAGGAAGGGAACAGCTTCACAATTTCCATGAGCCAAGAATAGCAAACGGAAATAACTTATGTATGCCGATCCCAGTAATTGAAGACGGATATCTTTATAATTTGTCTTATGACTTATTCTCCTTTTTTCCTTTAACAAATACAAACAATATTTATAACTGTGTTTGTGACCCTTCCTATACCAGTTCCCCTTCATTTCGCTTTGAGTTTGTGATGTGCTGACTGGATGCCTAGTTATAGGCACCGGTGCTCTCTGAGGGCCCTGCACTTGAGCTTCAGTATCTCTCCACGTGCTCCCTGGGGGTGGTTCCCCTTATTTCTGTGTTTTCTAGGGCCACACACCTTAGCCGTGGTGCTTCCGTACAGTTGGCTCATGTGCTCTGGAGTGACGCACTTTGTTATGAAAACGGGAGTTTCAGACAGCAGAGGAGTGGGATTACGCTTGCACACGTGGGTAACACAGGGGATCACACTCATGGACTCACTATTATAATTCTTTTAGCCTCTGAGTCATCCTTAGGCCCTTTTATGTTTTGTTTTGTTTTTGTTTGAGGGCCACACCCAGCAGAGCTCAGGGCTTACCCTGGCTTTGCACTCAGGAATCACTCCTGGTAGGCTCAGGGGACCATATGGGATACCGGGGTTCAAACCCTGGTCAGCAAGGCAAGTGCCCTACCTGCTGTACTATCTCTTCAACCCCAGGTCATGCCCTATTTTTTGTTTTGTTTTTTGGGGCAACACCCGGCGATGCTTAGGAGTTACTCCTGGCTCCTTACTCAGGAGTCACTCCTGGCAGTGCTCAGGGTATCATATGGGATGCCATGGTAGAACCTGGGTCGGCCACATGCACAGCAAATGCTTTATCCACTGTACTATCTCTCTGGCCCCCTGTTTTTGACTCTTAAGGCCATTGGCCTTTCTTAAAGAATTTTGTTACGTAAGTAGTTTTGTAAAATTTAAACTTCACCTAGATAAAAAGCTATTTTCCATAATGAATTAAGTACTTCAAACTTTCATCAACTTACCTGAGTTCCTTACTGTCTTGTATAGCTTTTATAGGAAAATGTCCTGCATTCAGGACACCAAAAAAGCAAAAAAAAAAAAAAAAAAGCTTTCTGTAATACGGATAGTTCCAATTTCCCATTGAAATTACAAAATTTTGGGGGGGGGGGGGCGGGGATCACACCCGGTAATGCACAGGGGTTATTCCTGGCTTTGCACTCAGGAATCACTCCTGGCGGTGCTCAGGGGACCATATGGGATGCTGGGAATCGAACCTGGGTTGGCCGCATGCAAGGCAAACGCCCTATCTGCTGTGCTATCACTCCAGCCCCTGCAATTACAAAGTTTTTTTTTTTGTAGGAGTACTGCTATTTATTCAGCCACTGATTAGCTGATTGAATTGTGCATGAACTCCACCTTACTTTTTTTTTTCATTTTTTATAATTTTATTTATTGAATCACCATGAGAGCAGTTACAAAGCTTTTGGGTCTAAGTCTCGGTCATACAGTGAAACACCCGTACCTTCACCAGTGCCCATTCTCCACCACCAAAAACCCCACTATGTCCCCATCCCACACCCTCCCCCTACCTGTGGGGCAGATGATTTCCATATTACTCTCTCTCTACTTTATCACATTCAATATTTTGACACCAGACCCACCATTATTATTTGAGATTTTACCCCAACACTCAGATCTGCTGAAAAGGCAACAATAGACAATTTGTGTTCTATTGCTGGTTATGAATAACATATGATGTCGCGTGACTGCAGTAGGGCCATGTGGTTTTGAAATTCTGAAATTTTAACACTTAAATCTGGAGGGATTTCTGCCAAAAGCCACTGGGTTTCAAGATCTGTTCCTGAGTCTCTGGGATCATGGCTGTTGAGCAGTTTGATGAGGAGCCCGAGAGGCCGTTCGTGGGCGATGAGTTGGGGTCTCGTTGGGGTGGGGAGGACAGGCCCGGCTCCACCCCATCCCGTGAGGCCCAACAAGTTTTGTTACTGTGGGCCCAAGCCTGACTGTCCAGTGGCCTCAGGAGGATGATGGCCACAGAGCTGCCAGATGGAAACAGGCGGAGGGACAGCACCCTTTCCCCCCTGGGGTGGCCCGGTGACTGTAACCTACTGTGGGGTCCGGACGCATTTCTGCCAAAAGCCGCTGGGTTTTGAGATTTGTTTCTGAGTCTCTGGGATCAAGGCTGTTGAGCAGCTTGATGAGGAACCATTGAGGCCGTTTGTGGGCGATGACTTGGGGTCTCGTTGGGGTGGAGAGGACAGGCCTGGCTCCCCCCCCCCCCCATCCCGTGAGGCCCAACAAATTTCATCACTGCAGGCCCAAGCCTGACTATCCAATGACCTCTGGAGGATGATGGCCACCAAGCCGCCGAGAGGGAGCAGGCAGAGGGACAACACCCTTTCTTCCCTGGGGTCGCCTGACAACAGTAACGTACTGTGGGGTCCAGATGCATTTCTGTCAAAAGCCACTGGGTTTTGAGATTTGTTTCTGAGTCTCTGGGATTATGGCCGTTAAGCAGCTTGATCAGGAGCCAGAGAGGCCATTTGTGGGCGATAACTTGGGGTCTCGTTGGGGTGGGGAGGACAAGCCCGGCTCCACCCCCATCCCGTGGGGCCCTGTGTGTCTTGTCACTGGGGGCCCAAATGTGACTATCCAGTGGCCTCAGAAGGATGGCGGCCACTGGGCCGCCAGGGGGAACAGGCCAAGGCACGAAACCTATTCCTACCTGGGTTGGCCCAGCGCCGGTAGTCTACTACAGTGACTGGACGCATTTCTACCTAAAGCCGCTGGGTTCCAAGATTCGTTTCTGAGTCTCTGGGATCATGGCCATTAAGCAGTTCAATCAGGAACCAAAGAGGCCTTGCCTCCAATTATATAGCTGAGCCGGAGGTGGTTTGTGGGCGTGTTTCCCACATACCAAATTTTTGGCCGTTTTCTTTCTTGGTAAACTTTGCCCCAAGTTTTTGGGGTCTGGCCAAAGGCACAGCAGCAATTTTGGGGTATCTGGAAGTCTGAAGGCGCCTTGAGGCTGCTGATGCACTCACCTCACAGGTACAGATTGACCTGCTGGCGGCACCATACCCCCTAATTACAAAGTTTTAAAGCATGGTGCTGACATGTAGATCTTTAGTGATGAATGCTCTACAGTTAAGGTGGAAAAAAAGATGAGGTGCTAGAGAAATAGTACTGTGGGTAAGGCACTAGCCTTGCATGCAACCAATCCAAATTTGAATCAAGGCACCACATATGGTCCTCCGAGCCTCACCAAAGAGTGATTCTTGAGCACAGAACCAGGACAATCCCTCCAAACAAAACAAAGCCAAAAGATGATGGACTGGATAGATAGTATTCATCTTGGATCATTCCCCAGCACTGTATATGATCCCCCAAAAGCAGTGCCCGCAGTGCTTCCTGAGCACAGAGCCAGGAGTAAGCCCTCAGCACTGTCAGTGTGACCCAACCCCAACTCCCAAAAGAGATAAGGATAATGTTGGCCTGAATTTGTTAACAGAGAATAATATCAACAGGGGCCAGAGTGATAGTCCAGTGGGTAGGCCACTTTCCCTTGCATTCTGCTGACTCGTGTTTCGTCGCCAGCATTCCATATTGTCCCCCAAAGTCTGACAGGAGTGACCATTGAGTGCAGAGCCAGGAGTAAGCCCTGAGCATTTTAGGCCAAATAAAACAAAAACAAACAAAAATACCCAATCAGGGCTGGAGCTATAGCAGACCTGGTTTGATCCCTGAGCATATCCATGAGTGATTCCTGAGCACAGAGCCAGGGGCAAACCCTGAACACCACCAGTACCCCTCCCCTCAAAAAAAAATTCAAGTCAGAAGATTTCTCTTGGTTTTATTTTGGGGGTTGTTTTGGTGGTCCACGCAAGAGATGAAACCCATAGTCTCCTACATGCAAGGCAAGTGCTCTGACACTGAGCTATATCCCATACCATATGGATTCCCTCTTGGTAGGATTCAAGGATCCTTGACTGTTACTTTAATGCAGTAGGGAAAGTGAGAATAAATTCGTGCAAAATATGTGCAAAATTTTGTCTATATTGAGCACTTTTCTGGTAGAACACTTGCATGGCTTTTTATTAATTTCTCCAAGATGTGATTTGTAATATATATACCTTTCAGGACTGAAGAGATGGCTCTGAGGACTGGAGCACATGCTTTACATGCTGAGGACCTGGGTTCCATTCTCCAGCTCCATGTCCCTCTGAGCCCTGAGCGCCACCAGGAGCAACCCATACACAGCAAGCCGGGAGTAGCTTAGCACTGCCAACAGTGCCTGAATATTAAAATTGAACAGCAAAAAAATCTTTGACATTCTTCCCACTAAGTGTGGTCTGGATACTCTTTCCTCATATCCAGATGGTCTTGTAACTGCTTCAACTGGAAGGGCCTGGAAGAGGTAACACTATGTCATTTTTTGTAGCTGTCATTAGAAGGGATGCAAGTTCTGCCTCCATCATTGTCCCCCAGTCATGCTGATGAGGCACCTGAGTAAGCCACCCCAGGCTACAATGCTGAGGAAAGAAGGCCACTGGGGGAGACTGCTTAAAGATGCTCCCTTTGGAAGAGCTAGTGTTTGAATCATGCCTTTGCAGGCACCAGGCTTGGGAACGAATGAATCTTCGGTCAGTGAATGAGTCTTCAGCCATTGAGTCACCCCCGAACATTCCGGTCTTAACTAATGGACCCAAGCATCCATTTCCTAATGTATCATCCAAATAACCCATGAGTATAATAAACTATTCATTTGTTTACACTGTTGAGTTTCGGGTAAGTGGTGGTCCAGCCATAGTTACGGAAATAGTCTATGACATCTAATAACCAGCTCTGACTCATTTCCAGTGGGAAATCTAAAGAGCCGGCGAGAGGAAGAACATGTAGGCAATGACAAAATGTCTCCCTTGACTCCCTTGGACTACAGAGTGTGGCTTTTCACCAGATAATTGTCATTCATTCTTGGTCTATATGAAGATCATCTCACTGCAGTCATGTTATTGTTAATATCCTGGCTGGAAATTTACTAAATTTCCAGGAGAACTGAGCTACAGAGTTAACCCTGGGTTGATATTGTCCATAGAGAAATAGCTGATGAGAATGGCAAAGTAGAAATATTAAAATTGGGCAAAATTTTAGGGAAAAAGCATCCAGCACGGGGCTGGAATGATAGCACAGTGGGTAGGGTGTTTGCCTTGCACGCGGCCAACCCGGATTTAATTCCCAGCATCCCATATGGTCCCCTGAGCACCACCAGGACTAATACCTGAGTGTTTGAACCACGAGTAACCCCTGTGCATCACTGGGTGTGACCCAAAAAGAAAAAAGAAAAAAAAAGCATCCAACACAACAAGAGATTCATGGATTTTTTTTTCCCCCTCTTTCCACTCACTCTCCCCAGTGATCTCATCTGTCCATCGATGACACCAAGCAACATTAGGCTTAGATTCCATACCAGTTCCTTTCTCTTATTTTATGTTTAACTGCCTTGTTAAAATGCCTACCGGGCATCTCAAACCAAAGTGTGGACAACCCCAAATCTGAACTTTCAGTCTCTTCTCTAAAATTTGCTTCACTCCAAAGTCATTCTTAACAAGTTGATTGTGATTTTGTTTGGTTAATTTCTCAAGCCATAAGCCTTTGAACCATCTTGAGTTCTTTTTCCTCTCACTGGATTTCAGTCTGTCAGAAAAAAAAAAGCCTCCCTCATGTGCTGGGGGAAAAGGCGGTTGGGAAGAGAAGGGAACACTAAGTCAATGATGTTTGGACGGATCGCTCATGGTGAGATGTGTGCTGAAAAGTAGGGAAAAGACCAAACATGATTGCCTCTCAGTATCCTTATTACCAACCATAATGCCCAAAAGTAGAGAGAGTGTAAAAAGGAAAATGCCTGCCGTAAAGGCAGGGGGTGGGGTGAGGTTGGAGGGAGGGATACTGGTGACATTTGTGGTGAAAAATGTACACTGGTGGAGGGATGGGTGTTTGATCATTGTATGACAGAAATGCAGTCTTGAAAGCTTTGTAACTGTATCTCACAGTGATTCAGTAAAAACAACAACCAATAAATAAATAAATAAATAAATAAAAACCTCCTTGGATCTACCCTTAAGATATACCTAGGAAATTTGAGAATGTGACACAGATTGCCTTCTATGTGCAATTCCCTGGGTTTGATACCCACATGCCCCTTCCCCACAGAGCTGTCTGTTGTAGCCCTGGTGACCCCAGAGCACTAACAAATCTGACCACCACTGAGAGTGACAAAAAAACAAAACAACAACAAAAAGAAAGTCCCAAATACAAACACGAAATTTTATCATCACCCTGCCTTGAGCCCTTTTTTTCTTTTTTTAATTTTGTTTTTAGTCCACACCTGGGAGTGCTCGGGTTACTCCTGGCTTTGCACTCAGGAATCACACTGGTTGGGCTTGGGGGACCATATGGGATGCCAGGAATCAAACCTGGGTTGGCTGAATGCAAGGCCAACGCCCTTTCTGCCACATTATCTCTGCTGCCCCAGCCCATCTTCTCTTGCCTGCATGGTTGCAGTGACCTGCCGCTCATGGCCCTGCTTTGCCTTCTGCTCTCCTGTTCTCAGCTTAGCAGCCAGACTGTGCGCAAACAAAGGTCAGTCAGATCCTGTCATTCTTTTGCTCAAAACCTTTATCACTTAGAGTAAAAGACAAAGTCCTTGAAACATCCTCGAGCTGGCGCTTAACACTTTTTAGCACACTAGAAGATTTGTTTGTTGCCTGTTGCCTGTTTCTCCCACTGGGAAAACAGTAAGTTCCACAAGAAGAATTTTTGTTTTGTTCTTGTTTTTTTTTTCCCCTTTGCTTTTTGGGTGACACCAGGTGATGCAAGATTACTCCTGGCTTTGCCCTCAGGAATTACTCCTGGAAGTCCTCAGGGGACTATATGGGATACTGAGGATCAAACCCAGGTCAGTCTCATATAAAGCAAACACTGTACCCGCTGTACTATTGCTCTGGCCCTGTTTTGTTCTTGATGTATCTAAGCACCTAGAACAATGCCTAGCGTATAGTAGGTGTTAAGTGAAGATTGATTGGATGAATGAAAAATAGCTAAAATAAAGCCACTAACAGTAAATCTCCCTGAATCAAATAGCATTGGCATACATAAAACAAGGATTATTACAAATAAAAATTCATAAAACCATAATCATAGTGGAAAACTTTAGCAGGCCTTGAGGAATTTTTTTTTTCTTTTTGGGTCACACCCAGCGGTGCACAGGGGTTACTCCTGGTTCATGCACTCAGGAATCACTCCTGGCAGGGCTCAGGGGACCATATGGGATGCTGGGAATCGAACCTGGGTCGGCCGCATGCAAGGCAAACGCCCTACCCACTGTGCTATTGCTCCAGCCCCCAAGGCCTTGAGGAATTTGATTAGCCATGATTACTAAAGTTCAAAATGCAAATTTAACTTAATATTTCAATATTTTGGACTAAGGAATTATTTTATTACAAATATACATGAACTAGGGTAATAACTTGATTAGTTGGATCACTAAAGACTTCAGTAAGTTTTAGGAAGAAACAACTACTTTTCATTCTCTGAGCAGATAGCACTGATGCACAAATTAATGGGGAGAGAAGAGATTTGACTGAGTCATGAAAATACAAATGGAATCTAAGTGGTGGGGAATGTGTCATGAGCACTGTATGGTTTTATGCTACACTGTTCTTGCCCTCCATGAATGCAATCCTTGAAGGGACTCAGACACAAATCATAATTGCAACAGAGGGCTGGAGCCATAGTACGGTGGGCCATTCTTGCCTTGCATGTGCCTGACCTGAGTTCTATTTCCGGCATCCCATAGGATCCCCTGAGGATTGCCAGGAGTAATTCCTGAGTAAAGAGCCAGGAGTATTGTGGGTTTGGCCCAAAAAGGAAAAAAAAATATTTAACAGTAAGATTGAGTCTTCACCTTCACAGAGGAAAACAGTTGGGTTGAATGATACTGTGCAAGGAGGAGGGTCTTTGCAGTCCAGAAATGCAGAAACAGATAGGGTCTTTGTCCAAGAGTGCAGAGGGGGAAGCCCTTCTGGTCTAATGTGGCTGGAAAGTTGATTGAGAACCAGGGAGTAGCCATGGGGGGTGGGGTCGGAGATGGCTGCTCTGAGCTGTATTATATACCAGATGTACCCATCTGACTGAGGAAAGCATGAAAGAAGAGATGCAGATACTAGACTCCCACTCCCTTTAAACTGGAGGAAATTATCGGTGCATATTCATATTCATACATCTGCCACCTCCCCCCCCCAAGGGAACTCAGAAAAGTGAAGAAGCTCCTCACCTTCCAATAACTCCTGTTCCTTTTTGTATATTTCTATAGAAATTAGAAATAAACTTATTTAGGGGATTGGGAAGTAAGAGGGAAAAAATGGGCAGAGGATAATAGAAGAGTTGTCCAGCAGCGTTGAGATCCAAGTGAAATTAGAGAGAGTAGATTTGTGGAAGCTTCGTTCACTGCTACTATGTGATTTTCTCCAAATGGGCATCATCCTGTGTATGTGAAGAGTGAAGGTAGGTAGTTGGACTGATTGGAATTTTCCAGATGGCTGCACTAGAAGAACCAGAGAGTTAGAAAAATGGGGGGTATTGCAGGGGATTGAATTAAGGAATTCCAGAATTCATCTCAGGCCCGAGTTCCTGTAGGACATGTGTCTTATGTATTTTTATTTGTATTTGAACCTAATCTTATTACAGTAAATAATCTAGAAGTCAAAAAGAGAAAAGGCATTAGGCACGGGGGAACGAAATTCTAAGAATTCACAGCAATGTCAAAGAACAGTATATTATGAGAGAAGAGTGAGAAAACTGGAAGGTTTTGTTACTGCAGCCTAGAGTTTTCCAACAGAATTGACTTTTGGAAAATTTTATGTATTGGAGGGAGGGTAGACAGGTCACACCGGTAGTACTTAGGGGCCGCTCCTGAATCTGTGCTCAGGGATCACTCCTGGTAGTACTCAGGAGACCATATGTGGTGTTGGGGATTGAACTGGGGTCAACTGCATGCAAGGGACATATCTTAGCTTCTGTACTGTCTCTGCAGCCCTGCAATTCACTTTTGTTTTTTGTTGTGTTTTTTTTTTTTGTTAAAAAATTTTTTAGTGAGACATCATGAGGTACAGTTGCAGACTTACACATTTTTGTGCTTGGGTTTCAATTATACAATGATCAAATACCATCCCTCCACCAGTGCCCACTTCCCACCACCACGCATCCCAGTATCCCTCCCACCCCCCATTTCCCCCATCCCACCCTGACTCTGGGGCAGGGCATTCCCCTCTGTTCTCTCTCTCCTTTTGGGTGTTGTGGTTGCAATTCACTTTTGAAATGGGCGAAAAAGCTTTAAGTTTTATTGAAGGAAGACACCTAATACACATAACAGTGCAGGAAAGTTTCATTGGACAAAGAGGAGAGAAAAATTGTTTGAGGCTGGAGTGATCACTTCCCAGAAGAAATGAGAGTTTAACTAACCTTGGCTGATAGGTAGCTGGAAGACTAAGGAATGGGGGAGAGGGGGAGATTCTGAAGGAGAGACAGCAGAAATGGGAAACCCTGTGTCTGCAAGACAAGTCAAACCATGTTTGGAGGATTCTGGAATGGAAGATGGAAGGTCTGAGTAGAGATACGGGTTTGTATTGCAGAGTCCTATCAATGAGGTTGTGTGGGACTCAAGAGGTCAGCTTAGAGTCAACCTTGGAGGCAGTAGAGACCGCTAAAGGCCTCTACCAGGTAAGGGGAATGATGGCCCTTTTTGTTTTCTGCTCTTGCAGTGGGTTGCATGACTTGGAGAGGAAAGACATTGAAGTCAGGAGGTGGTGGCAGAAACGGTTCTAGAACCCAAACCAGTGCAGGATGGTAAGGGTGATGGGTGCGAGAGAAGTGGTACAGTGGGGTAGTTTGGCCCACGGTTGGACAGAGGACCTGGTGGAGAAGAGGGACCATCAGAGTACACAAGAGGGAGTTGGCAGGAACTGTCTAGACAGGAAAAGAGACTCAGGGCAAAGTTTAGGGATGATTCAAAGGTTAAGTAAATACGACCTCTGGAGATCATAGTGACTTAAACCAAAATTTTAGCTGTGGAAGGAATGTATAATATTGTGACGGCATAGAAAGATTTTTGTTCGCTTTTAAAAATAAATAAGTAAATAACTTTGGGGCCAGAGAGATAGTACAGGTTTACTACCTTGCATGCAGCAGACCCAGTTTCGATCACTATATGGTCCCCCATACCCCACCAGGCGTAGATCCCTGAGCGCAGAGCCAGGAATAAACCCAAAACAAAAAAGCAACAATAAAATAAGAAGATGATAATTCCAGGCCTTCCAGTATTGCTCATTTAAAGTTAAAACTCAGTTGATTGTTTTAAATATATTCTGAGTATTGCACCCACTGGTCTCCTTCAGTCTGTAAGTTGCCTGTTCTGACCATTTCATATAAATGGGATCATACAACACATGTGGTTCCTTTTGTTGACGCTTTTCACGTAGCACAATATATTCAAGCATGTACCTATACTTCATCCCTCTTTTTTCCCCTTTGTTTTTGTACCATACCTAGCTGTGCTCAGGGCTTACTCCTGGCTCTAGGAGGCCAGACACACATGCTAGGGGAAAAGGGAGCTCAGATAGAGAATGGAGCACCAAATAAAGGGTGTTGGGAGGATCCTCCCAGGATGGGAGAAGCATACTGAAAGTAGACTATAGACCAAACATGATTGCCACTCATTGCCTCTTTTGCAAACCTCAACACCCAAAAGGAGAGAGAGAACAAAGGGGAATGCCCTGCCACAGAGGCAGGGTGGGACGGGAGGGGGGGGGGGGATGAGGGGTGGGAGGGATACTGGGATCCGTGGCGGTGGAAAATGGGCACTGGTGGAGGGATGGGTACTTGATCATTGTATAATTGAAACCCAAGCACAAAAATTTGTAAGTCTACAACTGTACCTCATGGTGTCTCATTAATAAAAATTTTAAAAATAAAAAAAAATTAAATAATAAATAATTTTTTAAAAAAAGTGACCCCTGGCGGTTCTCAGGGAATCATATGGCATGTGGGGGATCTATCTGGGGTTGGCTGCATGCAAGACAAACACCTGACCCACGGTACTATTGCTTTAGCCGTAGGGTTAAAACATATTTTCTGATCAGAAGGAATATGAAGAAGCTGTGGAACACTGGTTTAGAATGTGAGTCCTCACGTCCAGCTGCTCCACTTTGAAGCCTGATACTGCTCCTGACTCCATGTGGCGCCGTGTACTGGTCCATTCCTCCATCTAAGCTGCAGGGTCTTCATTTGCAAAGTGCCAAGAACGAGTGGGCTGGCCTGCAGGCCGGGTTGGAGCACCCAGCAGAGCTCGTGCTTCTCGCATTGGAGGCCTGGGCTCATGTTTGTAAGCAAAGCTTCCTGGCTGCATTGGTGACTTTTTACCATGTGACAAATCATGCCAAACAACGCATGTCTTGGGTTTATGTTTCAGAGCCGCAAGGACCAGGCTGGGCCTTGCTGGGTGCCTGCCAGGCTCTCTCTTGGCGTTGGGACTCAGGCATTGGCAGGAACCACACTCCTCCCCGGACTGGAGCAGGTACCTGCTTCCACACACCCTACCCTGGCTCCTGCCTCAGTTCCTTGTCGGGGGATCCCACTTTCTCGCATGTGTGGCCGTTCTCAGTGGTCCACCTACCTCCTCCAAAACTAGGAAACCCAGCAAGAACGGGCACTGGTACAGAAACCGCCTAATCTCTCAGGCCTCTTGCTGGCTCTTTTGCCAAGGACCAATATTCACTCAGACCAGCGTTTCTGTGGGTGATGGGGAGGGAATGCAGAAGACACAGGAGATGTCGCCTGGGCCTCATGGATCCATTCAGCAGCCTGAAGCTGTCAGCAGGGTGCATGATACCCAATAAGGCCTTAATAACTATGCAGAGTGCCAGGATTAAGGTACAGCAGATGTATATAAGGAAGAAAGTTGGGGCCTGAGCAATAGTGTTTGCTAGGACAGGGTGTTTGCCTTGCATGCGGCTGACCCAGGATCCCTGACATCCCATATGGTCCCCCAGGAGTGATTCCTGAGTGCAGAGCCAGGAGTAAGCCCTTAGCACTGCTGGGTGTGGCCCCAAAACAAACAAGCAAAAATGTTAATTATCCATGATCACAGCATTTATTTAGGTCGGGGGCGGGCTTCTCAAGCTCTGCTTGGGGGCGGGGGGGCAGGGACCATTCCCTGTGATACCCAGCCAATCAGCGAAACTAGATGGTTCAGTGCTCAGGTTCGCAGTGTGGCTCTGCTCAGGTCCCACCACAGTGACCAACCACTAGGGTCCCACCAGATGGCTGGGAGCCGTCTGGTGCCAGGAATCAAACTCAGGTCCTCACACGTGAATCATCTCCCTGTCCCCAAGATCTCACCATCTAGATGGGAGTAGGTGTTTATAAAATGATCCCACCCCAATCCTTGCCCCAGGAGAACTGCCAATAACCCTACTGTAAAGGTAAGGTAAAGGTAAAGGCCCTCCCGTTGATCGTCGATTTGCTCGAGCGGGCCCAGTAACGTCTCCATTGGAGACTTTGTTGTTACTGTGTCTGGCATATTGAATACTCTCGGTAGCTTGCCGGGCTCTCCGAGAGGGGCGGAGGGATCGAACTCGGGTCGGCCATGTTGGCCGCTTGTAAGGCGAACGCCCTACCCGCTGTGCTATCGCTCCAGCCAACCCTACTGTAGTTTTTAAAATTGCTCTCTTCTGTCCACAAGACAAGTTGACTTTATCTTATGAAATATATTACGGGGCTGGAGCAATAGCACAGCAGGTAGGGCGTTTGCCTTGCACGCAGCCGACCAAGGTTCGATTCCCAGCATTCCATATGGTCCCCAGAGCACCGCCAGGAGTAATTCCTGAGTGCATGAACCAGGAGTAACTCCTGTGCATCGCCAGGTGTGATCCAAAAAGCAAAAAAAAAAAAAAAAAAAAAAAATATATATATAACTAAAATATTAGCTAGAGAATGAACCCCCTCCCCCCAGTTCCTTTTTGCCAGTCACATTTGGAGTCTCTCTGTCCTACCCTTGCTTGTGTATTTCTTCAGCATTGTAATGGTTCTGAATGGGATGGCGGGGGGGTGCTCACATGCCCTGTCTCTATAGGCAGGAGGAAGGTGATTTTCCTATCAAATCGAATAGAAATAGGTCAGCACTCAAATGACCGCCCTCCCGAGAGCTCTCCACCAACTGGCCGGGCTGCCGACAAACGGCCCCTCACAGGCTGGATCTTTCAAAAGGCAGCTTCTCTCCATCTCGTGTCCTTTCTCCTCCACTTGATGCTCTGTGAATAACAGCTGTTCAGGGTATCGCAAACTGCAATCAGAAAACAGAGAGTGACACAGCGGGAGAAGGCTGGGGCATAGGGAGCCCCCAGGATAAGGGGGAGAAGTGAAAAATAGCTAGATCGCAGTCTCGGGGCCTGTTGGGAAGCAGGTGAAAGAGTATCAGTTACCTCGATTGAAAACATGAACGCCCTCTCCAACCAGTCACTTTTCAGCCCAGGCCGCTACTGCGGGGACCATGTTCGCGGAAAGTCACCAGTGCGCAGAAACAAGGGGCTGGCAAAGTTGGCATCTTCCGGCGGGCAAGTGCTTTGTGCCAGCTTCTTTTATGAGGGTCAGATTAATTTTCTAATACAGTCTTCTACTTTAATGTTATTGCTTTAATCACCAGACTACCAGTTCCTTCAGGCAGTAGGAAGTGATTGAGGATGTAATGAGATTCATATTGCTTATGCTTAAATGTTGATGACTTCCTGCATGCATATTCATCACTCCTGACCTTGATCTTCAGTTCCTGCGCATCAGGCCTGCGCACTCAACCTCTCGGTGTTCCCTGCATACCTGGTGAGCTTCCAAAAGGACATTCAAGCGAACATTCAGCCGGGCTGGGTTTCTCAGTAGCCTGTCTGACTTGTCTTCCAGTTCTTTGACTCGGAATCTGGAAAGTGGAGGGGGAGTAAAAGCAGCAATCCTTAATAGGGGGATTAGCCTCGTTTAAAAGGCTGTTCTGTTCAGCAGACCTTGAACTCACTGTAATTGCTTGTCTAGGTCAGTCCATCCAACTGGCGGCTCCCAGACCCCAGCCAGGCCACAGAGCGCGTCTAGGTGCTTTACATGCGGGAACTCCGGCTGTTGAGCAGCAGAACTTGGCCTCTGTCCCCGGCTCTGGTGACCCCGTCCTTTAGTTCAGGCCTACCCCCTCCTGCCCCAGAGGCCTGGGAAACCCTGGCCGGCCACCTGGTCTCCCTAGCCCAGCGTGTCTGCATCTGTTCCCCACTCCCCCTTTGCGCTCCAGTTACCGAGCGCTTGGTGGTGGCTGGCTGATTTCCTCACCAGTCAGCCTTCTCCCAGCCGTGGCTAGGCAGGAGCTGGGGGAGTGTGAGAGGCCCCCGGGTCTGAAGGCGGGGGAAGAGGAAACTGACAGAATTTGAAGGCCCCTGTGTGTACCGTGGGACAGAGGGTAAGTGGCCAGGACTAAGAGGTAAAGATGTTGCGTGTGGAGATGCCAGTCAGAACAAAAGAAGTGAATTTGCCTGTGAAAAGAGCCACCATGTGAGGAGAGACTGGAACAGGTGCGGCCACCACATGCCCACTGGGAGAATGTTCTGCTCAGATTTGTGAATGGGTTGATGACCCCCCCAAGTGGGTTGTTATTCAGTAGTTAAACCACCAACAGACACACCGTTAGCAGGTTATGTTGAACTTAGTGTATTTTAGGGTGGCCCAAGTATGTAGCTATTCGACTCAGTGGCAAAGGCTGCTTGCTGGCACAGGGATTGTTTGAAATATGTCTCCTCCCCACCAAGATATTGGACAGTATCGACTTGGATGTCGAGTGCCTGCCATTCCCTGAAAAATAGCTAAATAAATGAAATGGGGGAGATTTCTACAGCCAGCCAGAAGCTGTTCATCTTAGTGTGTGTGTGTGTGTGTGTGTGTGTTTGTGTGTGTGTTACCTGTATGTGGGGGGGAGGGTGGGGTATTGTGTGCCTGGGAATAGTAGCAAACTCGATACCTTACAAGCATGAGGCAAATGAGTCTGCAAGTCCATCCTCATCTTGTATGTCCAAGTGCGATCCCAGTGACTGTGCTGTTGGAATCCCTGACACCACAACAGAATCTACAGTCTTAGGTGCAACTGTGTGTGTGTGTGTGTGTGTGTGTGTACGCGCACGCAAATGCATGCACATGTATGCACATGCACCATGAGCACTGTAACAAGGAATATCCCAACTAAGTCCTCTGTCCCCGTGTGTCCTCAGGCCATTGCAATAACAACAAAAGGAAGGGAAGGGGAATAATAAAAGGCAGATGGGACTGAGGGTAGGGTGCTTGCCTTGCATGTCTTGGCACCCCTTGTGGTTCCCAGAGCCCACCAGGAGTGATCCCTGAGCACCACCAATAAAAAGAAAAAGTTTCCTCTTCTTAAAGAAGTCAATCTGTTGATTGACTGATATTTTACTGAACAGGAAAGAAAGATAGTCATTTTGCAAGGAAAATGTTTTTCAGTTTCCATATTTAATGATCGAAACCTTTCTGTCTTAAAAACAACTTTTTGTTTTGTTTTTGGGGTGAGTACATTCAGCAGTGTCCTCAGAAGAGGGGGGCTGTTCCTGATTCATTGCTCAGAAGTCACTCCTAGCAGTGCTCAGCAGAGCCTATGCAATGCCAGACTTCAAACCTGGCATCCTATGTACAAAGCATATGCTCCAGGCTGAAAAACAACTTTTTATAAAGAGGCACAAAGGAGCTGCTGGAGAGATAGCACAAGGCATGGGCTGTTATCTCTTTTTTTTTTTTTTTTTGGATCACACTTGGCGATGCTCAGGGGTTATCCCTGGCTTTGCACTCAGGAATCACTCCTGGCGGTGCTCAGGGGACCATATGGGATGCTGGGAATCAAACTTGGGTCGGTTACGTGCAAGGCAAACGCCCTACCTGCTGTGCTATCTTGCCAGCCCCCATGAGCTGTTATCTTGCATGCAACTGACCCCATTGCATCTCTGTCACCCTGTAAAGCCCCCTGAGCCTTGCCAGGAGTCATCTCTGAACACAGAGGCAGAAACAATCCCTGAGTACCATCAGGTATGGTCACAAAACAGTAATAACAGCAACAAAGAGCAGAAAGGCTGGGGAGCTAGCTCAAGGAACTGGGGTGCAGGCCTGACAAGTGTAAGGCCTCAGTTCTGTTCCCGGCAGCACATGACACCGCCCACCACCTCCAGCACTACCAGGGGTGACCCTATTGGCTTCCAGCATGCTGGACCCTAGCAGGACCACATCACCAAGCCCCAGTACTAAACTGTCAGCAAGGCTGAGTATTGCAGGAAGTGACCTCCAAGTCACTGGATCATGGCTGGAGACCTACTCCCTCCAAGGAAAAAGAAAAAAGAAAGCATACAAGAACAATCTAGAAGAACATCTCTGAACAGACTGCCCAGGGGCCAGGAGAACCAGCTTTCTTCTGCCACTTAGCCTTGACACCTTCTTCTCAGTTCTCAGGGAGGTTTCCCAGGACCCTTTACTGCTGCTCAGAAAGGCAGAACACTTCCACAGTGCTTCTCCACACTTCTCTCTTCAAATCTTCCCATGATTGCATCTGATCACTAGAGTGAAAAATTACATGTAGAAATTCTTTGTAGAGGAGGCAGGAAAACAGTTTTCAGGGCTCTGGTCTCTGAAATCCAGAGGACAACTGAACAATTGAATGGGTTGCTCAGTCCTTTACTTCTTTCACTGTGACTTCTGTAGGCCAGGGACTCCTCAATTTGCAATAGATTCCACATTCACCGTATCCTGCCACTGCATGATGGAGTTCCCTAGGGCAGAAGAAGTATGAGTCATCCTGGTATTCCCTTTGTGGTAAGTGCACCACATTCTATAGTGGAGATGAACTGAGCAACCATTTGCTAAATGAGTGAAATTAGTCATTGCTCCAAGAGCAGCAGTATTACTTGGCTAGAAGGGGGAAAATAAAACCCTTTAATATTAGTCCGGGATAAGACAAGGTAATAATTAGAAGGGAGTCTGAAGAACCATAGTAGAAAATTTGGTTGTTTATGTAAAATAAATAAAAACTTAATTCATATTCTAGCTCCAAATAACTCCTTTTCCCAAACATTGAAGGGAAGAGTTGGTGAACTGTCCTGACATTGCTGAATAAGTACAAGTGCCCCTAGCGGGGGAGGTGTAATTGCCCTTGAATGTGATGCTTTGAGTAAGAAGATCCAGAATAATAGGTGGGATTGAGTGTCTGCTTATTTAGAAGGAAGATGGATGACCTACTGGGATGATCAAGAAAGCAGAGAAGTTTAAAACAAAACAGAACCCTGGGGGATGACCCCATGACAAAAGACCCCTCCCTTGCAAACTTGAGACCGGGAGTTTGATTCTCAGTGCCACCCACATGTACCAATGAGGTCCCTGTACATTTGAACCTCAGCACAGCACAGGAATATCTCATCTTCAGGGGCTGGAGAGATAGCACAGCAGGTAAGGTGCTTGCCTTGGATACAGCTATCCACTGTTCCCTCCCCAGCACTGTGTATGGTCCTCCAAGCATTGCCAGGAGTGATTCCTGAGCAGAGCCAGCAGTAAGCCCTGAGCTCTGCCAGTTGTGGCCTGAAAACTTGGGAGGCGGGGAGTGTGTGATCTCCAGTGAACAGACAAGCAATGAAGTGTGTGAGCCCCAGCAAGCATCACAACTAAGCGTGCGTGAGTACTGCAGCAAGGAGTGTGACCTGGCAAGCACTACTGTACTGCCAAAGGTGTGAACTCCACTCCCAACCCCTGCTGCAGCAGCAACACCAGAGGGAAGGGGGACTGGGCATCAGAGAAGAGGATACTAGAGAACAAGAACATGTGGGACATAGAAGGAGCTCCCGTGCTACACATAAGGAAAGCGATGAACTTGGCTTCATGAACAGTGAGACACTTAGGAGAACACAAGGATCTAACAATGAATCACAGACAGAATCATATGGATAGTTGTTATATTAAGGTACAACAAATCGGGCTGTATTGATAGCACAAGGGGTAGGGTGTTTGCCTTCTTACCCACCTTTTTTTTTCTTCCCCAGACAAACTGTCCTCCAGAGTAAGAGCTTAGGTCAGTGTTGCTGACTGTTTCCTTCCTGTATTTCCCCTGTTTTAGCGTTTGGCCCCCTAGCCTCAAGTCAAGGACCCCCCCCTCCCCAATTTATATGATTTTTTTAAACTGTGGTCTCCTTGGAATATCCTTGGGGCCCACTGGGAGCCTTGTGGCTGCAAGCTGGGACACACTTGTTTAGGCTACCCCCGTAGTTCTGAACTTTATGTGGGTTGGAATTACTGGAGAACTTTTTGACAGAGAACTTAGCTCTAAATCAGCTTCCCAAACTTGCGATTGTAATGAATTCAGATGATGCTAATGGACCGCACCGGACAGTGCTCTGGGTTTACTCTTGGTTCAGTGCTCAGGGATTCCTTTTGGAAGTGCTGAGGGACTGGATGTGGTAGTGTGGGTCAAACCAGAGTTGGCTGCAAGCTGGGCAAGTGCCTTACCCACTTCCTCTCTGGTCATAAGAGAGTTTATTATTATATTGACATGCAGGCATGTAGGGCAAGGTAGATAGGAGAAATAAGATCAATTTCTACATTTCACTGGAGTGTTTGCTTAATCAGTTTAACTTTTTTCCCCCCTTTGGGCTTTTTGAGTCACATCCAGCAATACTCAGGAATTACTCCTGGCAGTGCTTGGAGGACCAAACGAGATGGTGGGGATGGAACCAGGGTTGGCCTCATGCAAGGCCAAAACCTGCCCAAAAACCTGAATTGTTGCAGTTTAACTTTGAATCAGTCATTCATTTAAGGCTAATGGTGTGCACTGTTTTGGTCATCCATGAACCAGGCAGGCAGACTTTCTGCTCCTCAGGGAGCCTGAGTGTATAGGCAATGAACATAAAAAATCTCTGCCTCTAATGTGATAAGTACTGTGGGCTAGAATGGAACAAAGAAGGATACAAACAGGACTTAGAAATAAATTCCTTGAGATAGAAGTTTCCTTAACAAAGGCTCTAGCACTGTAGCACTGTCCTCCCATTGTTCATCGATTTGCTTGAGCAGACCCAGTAACGTCTCCATCGTGAGACTTGTTGTTACTGTGTTTGGCATATCGAATACGTCACGGGGAGCTTGCCAGACTTTGCCTTGTGGGCAAAATACTCCCGGTAGCTTGCGGGGCTCTCCGAGAGGGGCTGAGGAATCAAACTTGGGTCGGCTGTGTGGGTCGCCTGCAAGGCAAACGCCCTACCCGCTGTGCTATCGCTGCAGCCCTAATAATAATAAATAATAATAAAGGCTATTGAAGTAAATCCTAGGTTCAAAGGCAGAATTTAACCTACAGTCAGTACAAGTCAAATCTGGTTTCCGTTTGTAAGTTGACAAATACCTGGCTTTCCCCATATATTATTGGCAGAGAGAAAATTTAGGAATCGCTTCCAAGGAGCACTAAGTAAATTATGTGTTATAAATATTGTGCTGATGTAACGAAAAAAGGAATGTACAAATCAGTGGAAAGTTTGTTTTCCACAAGGTTGATTTAATTTTATTATTTAAAAAAATAATTGGGGGGGCTGGAGAGACAGCACAGCGGGTAGGGTGTTTGCCTTGCATGCGGCCGACCCAGGTTCAATTCCCAGCATCCCATATGGTCCCCTGAGCACCGCCAGGAGTAACTCCTGAGTGCAAAGCCAGGAGTAACCCCTGAGCATCGCCGGGTGTGACCCAAAAAGCAAATAAAATAAAATAATTGGGGACAGGGCAATAGTACAGCAAGTAAGGTAATTGCCTTGCATGCGGCCTACTCAGGTTCAATCCCCAGCACCCCATATGGTCCTCAGAGCCTCGCTAGGAGTGATCCCTTAGTGCAGAGCCAGGAGTAAGTCTTGAATACCACTGGGTGTGACCCCAAAACAAAAAATTATTAGAAAATCTTTTATCGCATAAACTTTTATTGCCTTAATTTTCACACATATGTAGAAAGTGTCAGTCCTTGGGTTGGGAAGTTAGCTCAAAGGGTTAGATATAATAGATCCATCTTGGAACCCCTTATTGGATCCCAACACCCCTGGTTTGCCAAGCACTCCGCTGGGAGTGAGCCGAAGCACCACCATGTGTAGTCCAAATCTGAAAAAACTTTAAAAAGGAGAAGAAAATGGGGGGGATGGGGTGGGTGGGTGGGAGGGATACTGGGATCATCAGTGGTGAAGAATGAGCACTGGTGGAGGGATGGGTACTCGAGCATTGTATGACTGAAGCACAAGCATGAAAGTTTGTAAGTCTGTAACTGTGCCTCATGGTGATTCACTAATAAAAAATAAAAAAAAAATAAAGGAGAAGAAAAGTATCAGTCCTTTTAGAAGTATCAGGAAGCCTATGGAAAGGAATGAGGCTTAGGACTTTGGCTGTACCTCCACAGGGGGCCAGAAATAAGAGAAAGAGGCAGGGTCTGTGGGGGGAATCACCACTTATCCCTCTTTACTTTCAAATAACTTAATCAAGATCTAGCATTTCACTGCCAACAGTCTTGAAAGTCAAATTAATGTCACCTGCGGAATAAGCCCAAAGAGTGATGTGTATTGTTTTGCACAGCAGTTGAGATTGTTTTCCAAGTCTCAGCACAATGAAAGACTTCTCTTGCACTTGTGAAAACCCAGAGCTGTGTAGTAATTCGGATGACTGTCAGTTCCTGTGGGGTGTTTACACAAAGGTACTTTCAAATGAAGAGTCATTTTTAGAGCAATTAGAGAGGGGGGCTAGACAGAGAATGGGCGGCTTGGGGGCCTGGTGGGTCGGGGTTAAGGTTTATTGACAGGACAGGGTCAGGGGCTGTGCTGTCACCATTGCCCCCTGTACCTGCCCTCCGGATACACCCAAGACCTCTCCAAAGGCCCTGGGGGGAGGTGGGATGGGGGCATGGCCCCCACTCTCCACCCCCCCCATGCCCACCCCAACCCTGCCCAGCCTGTGGAGCAGGGGAAAGAGGAAGAGGAGGGGAGTTGTACCCAAACAGTGCAGCTCAGTCTTGAAATGCAAGTTTGAAAATATTTGTGTCTCTTTTTCTGGCCCAGATGTTATGTCACATCAGGAAGAAGAAAATCTTCAAACACACAAAGAATTGTCTGTTCTTTCAACTTTGTAGTTTGCAGTTATTGCATCCCGAAGAAAGAAATTGCCTGGCCAAAGTAGTCTTTTAATTTCATTTTTCAGTTTTGAGTTACAAGTTTCTGGCAAGCTCCCTTACCACTCCTGTTACCTGGTGGCGCCTATATTTCATCAAATTTAGACAAGCAAAGACTACCTGGACCCCAGCCCAGATGAACTGTTGTGACTGATAAATATGATCCCGCCTTCCCCCGCGCATGCTCCTGCTTTTGCCTTGAAGGGAATCTAAGACTTTGAGTCCCTCTGCAACCCCCCCCCCCAAGGAAAAGAAAAATGGGTTCAGTATTCATGTTTGCTCCGTGTTTTTCAAGGCTGGTGAGCATCCCTCCAGGAGCTCCCCAGTCCCCCCAACTTCTCCAGGATGGGTCATTAATGCAGGGAAAAATTTTTGTTTTTAATAAAAACAAGCAGGGACATTGATCAGTACCCACAGGCAAGGTCGAATTTGTTTGACGTCTTATGATTGCTGGTTACAAAAAGAATGACAGCAGTTGTTAAACATATAAGAAAAAGGATGCTATTTTTGGTAGTTTTCAGCTAGTCTATGCATATCCTGGAAACATTACCACCTTAGCTGTAAGAATAATTAGAATCACTCGTTTTAAAAATTGAGTCTACATTAGCTTTCGAGTAATAATATTCAAATATTAAATAGATTTTTTTGCCATTACAAGGAACTTTTCAGCCTATCCATATATGTGTGTGTGTCTATGTCTGTCTGTGTGTGTGTGTGTGTGTGTGTGTGTGTGTAAGGGGGTGTGGTTTGGGCCATACCTGGTAGCCGTGCTCAGGGCTTACTTCCTGACTCTGTGTTCAGGGATCACTCCTAGTGGGCACAGGGTACTAAATGGGATGCCGGTAATCAACCTCTGGTCAGCCTTGTGCAAGGCAGGTGTACTATTTCTCTGGCCTCCAAAGTGCTTTTCCTTAAAGTGCTTTTCCTTTCATTAGAATATATTTCAAATATTTGTTTTTATGATTGCAGAGGAGGGGTATGGTTAGCATTCAATGTAATTAAACTTAATTGCATTTCCTATGTGAATTTTTTTGTTTCTTTTTTAAAGCATGTATGAATCTTTTTCTCTAGCTATTCCTATAGCTTTGATAAAAAGAGTGTGGGATCATGGTATTTCACTAATAAAAATCTAAATAAAAAATAAATAAAAATTTTTTTTAAAAAAAGGGTGTGGAAAGAGTGCCTGTTTGCTTAGACCAGTCTGAAGTCATGTCATGAATTTGATTTCAATTTAATTGAAAGTTTTGAAATTATGGGGAGGTTATCAAGTGAGAAAATGGCGATTGGACTCTTGCAGCCCTGAGAGCACTGTTTTTTGTTTGTTTGTTTTTGGGGTCACACCCAATGATGCTCAGGTGTTATTTCTAACTCTGCACTCAGGAATTACTCCTAGTAGTGCTCAGGGGACCATATAGGATGCTGGTAATCAAACCCCAGTCGGCCTCATGCATGGTGCACACCTTCCCCACTGTACTGTCGCTCCAGCCCCCAAGAGTCTATTCTTGTATCATCTTTATGTGCTCTGAGAAAAAGAACTAATGTCTCTCTGGCCAGCGCTGTTCTACCTGGGAAGTTTCACACTCATTTTTCTCCCTGACCTTCCCAGAGAAAGCTTCAGACCACAAATTTCCATGAGTAGCAGGTGAGGATGAAGTTTGCAGTAGGGAACTTCCAAGGGTGTCATTAATAGAGTGTAACTTGATAGACATTTGGTGACCTGGGTGTATGCATTTGTCAGAACTCATCAAGTTAGATGCTCAAGGTTTGTGCATATCACAGTACATGACTTTTATCTCAAAATACAAACAGTAACTCTAAACACATTGAATTTGGTTAATGATGGGCTGGGGAGATTACTGATCTTTAAAACACTGAAATGTGTCTGGAAAAGAAAAAATGCAGAGTGAAATGTTTAGAAATATGATAAAGGACAAATGTACTAAAATGTTCATTATAGAATCTAGATAGTACAAATGCCATAAAAGTCTTCAAACATTTTTGGACATTTAAAATTTTTCATACTTGATTAGGGGGAAAATGAAAATACTGATTTGTAGTGCCTTCATTTTTAGATGCTGGTTTTTTGTTTTTGTTTTTGTTTTGTTTTGTTTTGTTTTGTTTTTTGGCTTTTGGATTTTTGGGACATACCTGGCTGTGCTCCAGGCCTACTCTTGACATTGCTCAAGGCTTACTCTGACTCTATTCTCAGGGATCACTCCTGGTAGGGCTCAGGTACACTACCATATGTAGTACCAAGGATGAAACCCTGGTCAGCTGCATGCAAGGCTAGCAGCACCCTACCTGAAGTGCTACATCTCAGCCTACATCTCCCCAGCCTATGTATGGCTCCTTTTTAAAATTCTACCTTTCTCTAATTCAAAAATCAAACCACTTGGATTAATCCCAAAATGGGGATGGATTGTGAATGTAGCCATTTTACTAACTAGAAAAAAATGTGCCCACTTTATACTTTCTCTGGTTACCTTTTGAAAGGCCATTAACACACACGGAAGCCAAGGCTGTTTTACAAACCAGAACAGTTCTGAGAAACCCAAACCTTGCAGCCCAAACAGTGACCTCTCCTGAGTAGATGAAACCACCCGCCCCTTCCCAAACCTTAACCATGAAAAATAACATGGCCTCCTGACACACAATCTTCACTGATGGCAAGTGGGTCACCCCTTGCTCCATTCTGTAGATGAAGGACCTATCAAATGAAAATGGGCTTTCAGTTTTCAGCCAAATGCCAAGGCTTTGGCCATGAACACCTCTGCTTTTATCAGAACTCTAGGCTATCTCTTACATCCCGGCAGACCTGTCGTTTTAAAGGTAGTTTATATGAGACCCCTGTGATGTGTGTGTGTGTGTGTGTGTGTGTGTGTGTGTGTGTGTGTGTGTGTGTGTGTGTGTGTGTGTTTTAATCTTGAAAAGTCAAAAGGGTAAGTTTGGTCTGGTGGAATTTGAAACAGACTTTTAAAAGGTAATGATAGTATATTTCCAGACCCTTTTGTTTGGTTGCTGCTTGAACAATAAACCAGAGTCAAGATTTGAGAAGCTAAAAGATCTTAGTTTCTTCAGGGTCTTAAAATGATCTCTAGCCAGTTAATTTATCTCCATTCATGCATTTAAGGAGTGTGTGTGTGTGTGTGTGTGTGTGTGTGTGTGTGTGTGTGTGATTGTCTGGTTAATTACAGTGTAAATTCCACACCTAACTCCTCTGAGTCAATGGGTTTGGGGCTGAGCTCAGAAATCTGCACTTTAGAGGACAGAGCAACAATGGATGAGGCATTTGCCTTGCACACAGCCAACCCGGGTTTGATCCCTGGCATTCTCTATGGTCCCCCAAGCACCGCCGGGACTAATTCCTGAGTGCAGAGCCAGGAATAACCCCTGAACATCACCGGGTGTGACCCAAAAGGCCACAAAAAAAAAAAGCAAAAGAGAGAAATCTGCATTTTAGTAAACACTCAGTTTAATACCAATACAATTATTCTACCTTATGCGAATATGGTAGATGAATTTTGATGGGTACTACATGAATTGATAGAACTTTATGTCTATAATCTTACTGGGAAAAAATTAAACGTAGCTAGAGTTAATACGATGGTTAAATTCCATGGACACATTACCCAGCTTCTCTCTTGGTTCCCTGCACCTCCACACATAATTGGCAGAAGCAAATCTTAGATGGATTCTGACATACACAAACATTTTAGTAGACCATTCTAATTAATTAAAAAAAAGTATGTCAGCAAATATATGATTATTAGAACCTGTAGAATTTGAAATTAATTCCTTCATTTCAATTATGCCAGTGTCTAGATTTCTCTGATTATCTCTTTTTTCCCCTGACAGTTGGTTTCTTGGGTTGGGGAACCAGATGCAGCCCCTACACTGCAGCTAATGTGGCTCTTGAATCTTGCAGGTGGTAGATTCCTTCCCTCTCTCCTCCCCCCTTGTACATTATTTGTTGAAGAAATCAGGTTCAATAGAGATTTATGATTGGAGCCCCATATACTTTTTTTTAATGCCTATCTTTCTTTTTTTTTTTTTAGATTTTATTTTTTTTATTAAAAAAATTTTTTTAATAGTGAAACATCATGAGGTACAGTTGCAGACTGACACATTTTTGTGCTTGGGTTTCAATTATACAATGATCAAGTACCCATCCCTCCACCAGTACCCATTTCCCACCACCACGGATCCCAGTATCCCTCCCACCCCCCATCTCCCCCATCCGAGTGCTACTAAATTTTTTTTTAATTTTTTTTTGTTTCTTTCTTTTTTTTTTTTTACAGTTGTAGATTTACAATTTTTTGTGCTTGGGTTTCGATTATACAATGATCAGATACCCATCCCTCCACCAGTGCCCATTTTCCACCACCATGGATAATATCCCCCCACCCCCATCCCCCCATCCCCCCCTGCCTCTGTGGCAGGGCAATCCCCTGTGTTCTCTCTCTCCTTTTGGGTGTTGTGGTCTGCAAAAGATAATGCCTATCTTTCTTAACAAACTCTCACTTCCATCTTGAAGTCTGATCAGATTAAAGTTCAAATTTTGGGCAAGAATGCATCAGAGGTAGTGTCCTGTACTTCTACCCAGAGACAACTGTCTGGTGATTTCTTTTGTATCAGCAGCTACTGATAATTATTTATTTGTTTGTTTGTTTGTTTGTCTTTTTGGTTCACACCTGGTGATGCTCAGGAATTACTCCTGGGTGGCCATATGGGATGCTGAGGATTGAACCCAGGTTAGCTGCATGCAAGGCAAATGTCCTACCCACTGTACTATCACTCCGGCCCCCTGATGATTCTTCTTCTTTTATTTTAATTGAATCTCCATGAGATAAAGCATTGCAAAATTGTTCATGATTGTGTTTCAGTCCTGATGATTATTCTTGAAATCTATACTTTCCTGGAAGAGCCTCATTTTTGTTTTGCTTTGGGGGTCACATCTGGTAGTACACAGGGCTTATTCCGGGCTCTGTGCTTAGGGATCACTCCTGAAGGCCTCAGGGAACCATCTGAATTGAATTGAATTGAATTGAATTGAATCTGGAGGAGCCGCATGCAAAGCAAGAACCCTACCTACTGTACTATTGCTCCAACCCTAGAGTCTCATATTTCAACTTAGTAGCTCATGAAAGAGCCTTCTTAAATATTATCACTTTTGGGGCTGGAGCGATAGCACAACGAGCAGGGCGTTTGCCTTGCACGTAACCAGCATGGCTGACCCAGGTTCAATTCCCAGCATCCCATATGGTCCCCCAAGCACCACCAGGAGTAAGTCCTGAGTGCAGAGCCAGGAGTAACCCCTGAGCATCGCCGGGTGTGACCCAAAAAAGAAAAAAATATTATCACTTTTTCCCATTCTGAGTTAGGCTTTCCACTGAGAACCTCTATCTGCCCATTTAGACATTATATTTGCCATAGAAAGCTGACACATCTTGGTCTCACCTTCACAGTACCATGCAGTGTTGCAGTGTAGCAGTTTCCTCCCGTTGTTCGTAGATTTGCTCGAGCAGGCCCAGTAACGTCTCCATTGTGAGACTTGTTGTTACTGTGTTTGGCATATTGAATATGTCACGGGTAGCTTGCCAGGCTTTGCCGTGTGGGCGAGATACTCTCAGTTGCTTGCCAGGCTCTCCGAGCGGGACGGAGGAATCAAACCAGGGTCAACCGGCCTGCCGCGCAAGGCAAATGCCCTACCGCTGTGCTATCGCTCCAGCCCCACAGTACCATGACTCCAACATTTATTTTTATTTGAGTCATGTTAAAAAGAACAAATGGCTACACACATGAACAGAAGATATTGGGCCTGGAGTGAGAAGTACAAATGGGTCAGAGTCACCAGTTCTGTACCTGAAGAGAAGGCAATGAATCTTTTTTAAAATTTATTTTCGGGGCTGGAGCAATAGCACAGCAGGTTGGGCATTTGCCTTGCACTCAGCCAACATGGCCGACCCTGGTTCGATTCCCAGCATCCCATATGGTCCCCCGAGCACCTCCAGGAGTAATTCCTGAGTGCATGAGCCAGGAGTAACCCCTGAGCATCGCTGGGTGTGACCCAAAAAGCAAAAAAGAAAAAAAAAAGTATTTTCTTGGGAGCTGGAGTGATAGTATAGTGAGCAGGGCACTTTCTTTGCATGCAGCCAATCCCAGTTCAGTACTTAGCATTCCATATGGTCCTCCAATCCCCACCAGGAATAATTTCTGAGTGCAGAGTAAGGAGTAAGCCCTGAGCATTGTCAGGTGTGGCCTCCCCCTAAAAAACAAATAAGTAAATTAAATCAATATTTATTTTGCCATAAGTTGTCATTTTGTACTTAGAGGTAACCAAAAATTACATATATGCACACACATATACACATATGTATTTATAACTGTGTGTACATATAAGTGTGTTTAATTTAACCTCTGACATAAACATTATCATTTTAAAAATTATTTTTATTTAAAAATTTTATCTTCAGCCAGAGTAATAGTATAGTGGGAGACACTTGCCTTGCACGCAGACAACCTGGGTTAGATCCCCAGCACCCTATATCGTCCCCCAACACACCAGCAGGTGTGGCCTAAAACTGCAGTTTTCTCATCCCCAGCATTTCAGGTAGCAGTTACAATAACCCTGCCTTATGTACACTGTGGTTTTTTTTTTCTCGTGTGGATAGTTCTTTTAGGATGATAGGGTTTAGGTTTTTGCACCACACCCGGTGATGCTCAGGGACTACTCCCAGCTCAGAACTTGCTGAAGTGGGGAGTTGGAGGGTGGGGGTAGTGTCTTCCCTCTGGTGCTTGAGAGATCATTTAGGGCAGTAATGAAACCTAAGGCTCCCTGAGGCTCCTTGAGTTGTCTTCCTGGCCTCTCATGGGGATGGTTCTTTTGATAGAAAGTGAAGTACGGAGCTGAAGAGGTAGTATACTTTGTGTGCAGCTGACCCTGGTTTGATCCCCAGCACTTCCTTATGGTCCCCAAGTACTGAAAGGGGTCACTCCTGAGCACAGAGGCAGAAATAGCCCCAGAGCATCACTGAATATGGTCTAAATTTTTCCCACCACCCAAAAAGGAAGGAAGGAAGGAAGGAAGGAAGGGAGGGAGGGAGGGAGGGAGGGAGGGAGGGATTGTAAGCATTAGACTCAGAGAAAAAGATTCCAAATGTAGAGATTTTACTGTTGGGTCGGGGTGATGGCTCAATGACTGAAGGACCTGCCTTGAAAGCAAGAGGCCACCAATTCAATCATAAGTGTCACCCACATGCACCAGACATGATCCTGGGAGCTCTGCTGTGTGTGAACACCCAGCACCACCATAAAAGGGACACAACCCCTGTTCATCACAACATCAGCGCTGGCAAAGGGATATGGGAAACAAGGATTTTACCAGGCTGGAGAGACAAAAGGGAGAAATGATTCCCAGCAACTGCTGTGTCAGGTGCTAGCATTTCACCTAGTGGAGTTGATGCTCTCACAGAGGAGACAGTAAGGTACAATTACCTTACAGTAAGGACAAACATGGTAGTGTGGGGGGCTGGAAAGATATTGCAGCAAGTAGGGCACTAGATTTGCACCCAGGTTCAATCCTCAGAATCTCATGTGGTCCCCTGAGCACTGCCTGTTTAGTTGTCAGACTCTTTTTGAGAAGTAAATAATGTATTGCAGTTTGATGTATGGAGAGGGATGGGGGGCATGCCTGGTGGTGCTTAGGAACTGTTCCTGGTTCTCTGCTCAGGAGTGACTCTTGGTGGTGCTCAGGGCATCATCTGTGATGCCAGGGTTAAAGGGTTGAAGGTATGCAAGCAAGCCAAGCCCCTTACCTCCTGTACTATCTAGCCCACCATATGACAATTTAGGGGTTTTTTTTTGTTTTGTTTTTTTTCTTTTTACTTTTTGGATAACACCCAGTGCTGCTCAGGGGTTACTTCAGGCTCTGCACTCAGGAATTATTCCTGGTGGTGCTTGTGGGACCATATGGGATGCTGGGAATCGAACCTGTGTTGACCGCGTGCAAAGCAAATGACCTACCTGCTGTGCTAATGCTCCGACCCCTCATTTATAAATGTTTTACATGAAATGCACAATATTTTCAAGAATTTGTGATGTGTAAATAAATTATGAGGAGGGAAAATAAAGAAAGATTTCTCTTTGAACCAGAATACTCCAAGTGCTGGGCTCATGCTTTGTTTGCGGGAGGCCTGAGTTTTATCCCCAAATCACATAATCCACTGAGTACTGCCTGGAGTGACCCCTGACCAAAGGGCCAGTAGTACCCACAAGCACTACCAGGTATGGTCCTGAAACCTAAAAAATAAAAATAAGGACATTTATGGTCTCCTCAGCCCCAGGTCTTCATATTTCCGAAACAGATTTTAAACAATGGGATAATTGAAATCACTGTAGAGTACAAGGCACTCCTCTGTCAGTACAGACTTTTGGAAACTAAAATGTTCAATTATTCTAATTCCTGAAGGGAATACCCCATAAAGCCTTAGTGTAATTGGTGTCATGAGAGTTCTCATTCCTGTGTTCTGAAATGGTGGGATGGGTAGAAGGAGCTGGTCCGTGTCCAGCAGTGCGGGCGAATAGGGGAGAGGTAGGATTCACTGTGGAATTGCAGACATGTCCTTGCTAAGGGCTCAAAAGAGGCCAGTAGACTGTGGGAAGGGCAAAATTCCTTCGCCGTAATTAAGAAATGCCTGCTTAGGTAGGAGCCATGTTTACCGCCGATAGAACCACACTCCCCCGAGTTGCAGGAGAGGTATAATGAGATGGGCCAGGTCACTCATGCATGCTTCTTGAGCCTAATGCCAGGGGGTGTGCAGAATTGCTTGGCACCTTGGCTTCCTCCACAGTCTGGGAGCAGAGCGCACAAAACAGTCTAGTTGACTTCTCGGATGGGTTTTTGGCAAGAGCACAAGGTGCCTTTATGCCGCTTGTCTCCGATGTTGGCCACTGAGCGTCTGAAAGAAAAGGGAGGATTTGTGGACCTGATTAAAACAAGGAAGTCACCCAGTGACTTAGAAAGAGGCTCGTTGTGGAATCTGAATCCTCAAATAAAGCCCTCCCTCCTTGACTTTGCAGCCATGGGAATAACCAGTTGCTTCATTGTGTGTTTTGTCAAAAGCCTCAGCCGTTTGGCCAGCCTGATGGTTACCTGCTGCCTCTTTTTATAGACTCCGTGTCCTTTGTTGTTGCCCGGCTGGTCGAACATGTGTCACGGTGCCCTAGGGCACCAAGCGTGCCCTCGGGGAGCTAAGTGCTGCCAGATGTAGGGAGCAAGGGTTGATTCACATGGCCATAATTTCAATAGCTAATTTTACCTGTTTTCTTTTGGTTTTGGGTTTCTTTCTTAAAGAAAAATCTATTTGGAGTTGGGTTCTCCCCCACCCCCCACCTTTAAATTGCAGCCTCGTCTGGTTACCTCTAACCTTCCAGCCCCACTCCACCCCCCCCCAAAGAAAGTGTGAGACAAAAAAGGATGGAGAAGATATGTGATTTATTAAGTCTGGGAGAATAATGTTGTGACTTAATTAGTAGAATGTTTCTGTTTTACTGGCCTCTGTCCAGTATTTGTACTTCAAAGCAAAATTAAGTTTTACTGATTCAGTCTTTCATGCAGAAATTATTTATGTAAGAATAGATAATATTTTAGATTGAAATCTTTTACACAGACATTTTATCTCTGAATTAAGGATATTGCATTTGTTGTTCAAACTTCTAGGTTTTGAATAGTGAGTATTCTGGTGTCTGGCTAAGCAGAGAAGAAAATCAATGCCTTTCACTTGATTTTTTGCATGAACTGAAACTTTGATTAACCAGATAGTTTAATAAAAATAAATAAATAAATAAGGGGCTGGAGCAATAGCATAGTGGGTAGGGCATTTGCCTTGCACACGGCCGACCTGGGTTCTGTTCCCAGCATCCCATATGGTCCCCCGAGCACCTCCAGGAGTAATTCCCGAGTGCAGAGTCAGGAGTGACCTCTGAGCATTGCTAACCCCAAAAGGCAAAATAAATAAATACATAAATAAAGCTTCCTCTTTATAGACATATTTTTGAGATGAATGAAGAAGGTTTGATAAATTATCATCCTTTGGGAAGCCCCTGTGAAGCCATGGATTTGGGCACTAGCTATCAATGATATCACAGGACAACTTGACATCACAAGACAACTAAACCCCCCTACACCCCTACCAACATTCAACAAGCTTGCAAAAAAAAAAAAGATCTTAAAGCAATTCCCTAGGTTTGATATGGGTTTGTAGGAAACAGAGAAAGACTTGTTAGTAACACCACTGACATGTAGTTAGTGGATTCCAGAATGTAGGAATTGCTAGAGCCAAACACTCATTTCTTTAAGAAGTCAATTAAAAAGAAGAGGAGAGAAGAATTGATTAATAACAGACATCAATCAAATGCAATGTTGCTTCTTCCTTGAATCTTTTCTAAAATTTAAAATCAGGGGTTGAAAAGATAGTACTGAGGGTAAGGGTGCTTGCCTTGCCCTAGGCAACCCAGATTCAATCCCCAGCACCTCATGTGATTCCTCAAACACTGCCAGAAGTAATTGCTGGGCACAGATTGAGGATTAAACCCTGAGCACTGTTGGGTGTGGCCCCCAAACAAAAAAAAATTCAGTATTTAAATTAAAAACTTTTTTTTTGTTGTTTTTGGACCATACCTGGAGATGCTTAGGGGTTTACTTCTGGCTGTACATTCAAGGATCACTCCTGGTGGTGATTGGGGGACCATATGGGGTGCTGGGAATCCAATCCAGGTTGTTTGTATGCAAGGCAAGCACCCAATTCACTGTACTAGGCAGCCCCAAAATTTAAAAAAATTAAATATATTCCCTTGCCTACCCATTTTATTGTTGCTGTTACAATGACCTGGGGTTGGATGCTTGGTTATGATGCTTGAACATACCAGGTTGCCAGAGATTGTAGTTTGTTGTGGCACAAGGATAACAAACTGATCTGAGGTGGCATAATTATACTGGGTGCATATGGAACTGTATCAGGGATTGAAGCCTCAAGTCTCAGATTTGCATGGCAGGTGCCTTGCCCTTCAGATAGCTCTGGGCCCCTGAATTCTATTTTAATGAACTATGTGTTTAATAGTAAAGTATATTTCAAACACATGCATAAATTTGTGTTATATATCACTACAGCATTAACCAATTATTTTAGGTGTGGTAGGCTGTATTTTTAATGCCTTAAAAGGAATTTATCCTGTGGGATGTTATTCAGCTGATGTGTGAGCACCAGCCTTGCATGTGTGAGACCCCGAGTTCCTTCCCAACACTGCATGCCACTGCATTCCTTATGGACATAGTCCTGGTTCCAGCAGGCACCTCTTAGAATTGGAACTTGGCACACACACAAAAAAAAGTTTACATCTCATCTTTTTTTTTGTTGTTGTTGTTTTGCTTTTTGAGTTACATCCAGCAGTGGTCAGGGCTTATTCCTGGCTCTTTGCTCAGGGGATCATTCCTGGTGTTGCTCAGGAAACTACATGTGGTCCCAGGGATTGAACCAGGGGTGGTTGCATTCAAGGCAAGCTCTCTCTTGCCCTCATCGCATCTTTTAAATAGACTTATTGAAGTATCTACCGATAAAATTATAGATTCTTTGGGACTGACAGAATAGTCTATAATTTACTTTGGTGGGATTACTTTAGGGGAAAGCTGAGAAAATAGTTATAGTTGAAATAGGATTAGCATGATTGGGCAATTATTAAACCTGGTGATAGGTTCCTAAAATTTTATTATGATAATAAAGCTAGTTTTATTTGTTTGAAATCTTCCTCCCTCCCTTCTTCCTCCTTTCCTCTCTTCCTCCTTCCCTCCCTTCCTTGCTTCCTTCCTTTCGTTTTTTGGCCATTCCCACCAGTGGTCAGGGTTTACTCCCTGCTTTATGCTTAGGGATTACTCCTGGTGGGATTCAGGGGACCATATGGGATGCTGGGATGCTGGGGATTGAACCCTGGTTAGCCTCATACAGGGCAATCTCCCTACCTGCTGCACTATTACTCTGGCCTCTACATTTGACATCTGCTGTATATAAAAGTTTTAGGTTTGAAACAAAGATTTTCTACTTGTAACTTTTGTGACCTTGGACAAGAACTTTTAACCTCCTGGATCCATAGTGGTTTACTTATAAAGGAAGTGAAAGACTATCTCTCCAGTTAATCCCAAGAAGGTTTTGGGACAAAATTAAATATATAGGAAGTTACTTTGTAAACTGCTACAGATATTCAGCAGTTCTGTTTATTTGTGTAGCAGCATTATTAATATTATTAGTATTATTACAAAGCTTTTTGAGGGCACTATTTTCTTGCTAAGAAAATTTAGTAGCTTCTTCTGCTTCAGCAGGCAATGTAGTTAGTTGTCCCATGTACATTAAATCAATTGAAAAGCTGTGGAGTAATGTAATTAGATGGTCATCAAGAATATTTATCAACTAGTTTATAACAATTGAATAATTATAAGACTTTATTTAAATAATTTTAAATACAGTTTTCTTATAGCTCAGTCAAGTGTAGTACACACATCTATACTATTAATGTTTTTCACTTTCATATGAACAATTATGAAAGAATTATTATTTCACACAAAAAATTATAGATTATTTCTTTCCTGATTTAAAAATACCTCTTGAATTTATAAATACTTTAAAATCTCTTATATAATAATTTTCAAAACTGGATTGTTAGAATACTTCCTTTCTTTTTTTTTAATTTTTATTAGTGAAACACCATGAGATACAGTTGTAGACTTAAAGATTTTTGTGCTTGGGTTTCAATTATACAATGATCAAATGTTATTTTTAATTTTCTTTTTCTGCTTCTGGCTTCTGGTTTCTGCCCTTCCTTCCTCCCTCCTTATCTTCCTTTCTTCTCTCCTTATTTTCACACTTTTCTTCCCTCTTCCTTTTTTTCCTTTCTTTCCACCCTCTCTTCTAGTATACAATTGGGAAGTCTAATATGTAGAAAGAAGCGTGTGTAAAACAAATGTATGATGTAATGAGTGTTTATAAAGTGAGCATACATGGAACTCCTTTGCCAGTTTAATTTTTAAAAATGTCACCTGTCCTGTCTAGCTGTTCTCCTCCTCCCAGGCACCACAGCCCTGATCAGAGTTGTATTCTCATACTGGTTTTCTTTTCTAGTTTGCTGCCCTGTCTAGAATCCTAAAAAAATGTCATTCAGTTTTGTCCTATTCTGAGCTTTATATAAATGAAATCATGTGGTAGTTATTTTTTCCCTTTTTTTTATTTTAAAGTTTTTTAGTGACACCTGGTGATGCTCAAGGGTCACTCCTGGCTCTGCACTCAGGAATCACTCTTGGCGGTGCTTGGGGAACCCATGGATGTCAGGGATGAAACCCCGGTTGGGTGCTTGCAAGGCCAGCCCCTTACCTGTGGTACTATCTCACTAACTACACCATTGTTTTTTTCTATCTAGCCATCTCCTAGGCAAGGACCTTAAGCTTTGTACTAGCTCTCTGACACCTTCTTTTTCTATTATAATCAGTCTTGTGCATGTCTGTGTGTTTTTCTATCATACATATACCTAGGCAGTAAATAAAAGTAAACAAACTCAGGGCTTCAAACTGAGAGTTTTCAAGGTGGATGTTCCATCCCTGTTCCATTTGGTTCCCAAGAGTGACCCCTGAACACCACCAGGTGTGTCCCAAAAACCAAAATAAGTAAATAAAAATAAAAGCCAGTCTTAGTAGTCAAAGAGATAGCTCAATGTACTTCATGCTTTGCATGTTGGAGGCCCTGGTTTTTTCCCCAGCACCACCTGCTAAATGCTCTAGCAACCCCCAAGCACTGAGCTGGGTATAACCCCTGAACACTACCAGGTGTGACCTACAAACCAGAAAAATAAAATACAAATAGCTTAAACACATGATAAATTACAGCAGCCTTCCCAGGCCACCTCAGAAAACCTATCAGATAGATAAAATATTAGATGATTGTAGCTGAATTATTTCCTCACTTTTTATCATAAAGACCTCATATTTCACTTCTCTTAAGGAGCAAATGGCCCAGCCTGAAAATAGCAAAGCTGTAATGTCCTTCCAGTGGAAGAAAATGCATTCTGAATAGCTAATTCCACATATTTGTCTTAGCACAGAGCAAACCCTCTCTATAGTATAGGTCAGTCATATAGAGAGTATATGAATACTTTGTATATGAAAGCTCTGTGCCAAGCAAACTAAACCGTAAAAATGTATTCTTTCCAAATATTTTATTATTTTTCTTTTTTCTTTTTTTTTTTTTTGAACATCACCTAGCAGTGTTTAGGGGTTACTCCTGAGTTTATATATTTTTGTTTTGTGAGGTGGGGAAATGGGTACACCCAGCTAGGATCAGGGCTTGCTTGCTACTGGCTCTGTGCTCACAGTTCACTCCTCGCAGGCTTGAGGAACTGTTTGTGGTTCCGGGGATCTAACCTGGGTCGGCCACGTGCAAGGCAAGCACCTTACCCACTGTGCTATCTCTCTGATCCCCAGTACTGGCTTTGTATCGGGGGGAGGGGTGCTGTCAGCAATGCTTTGGGGACCAGGTAGTGCTGCGCTGCCTGTATGCAACGCATGCACTTAACCTGTCGAGCCAACTTCCCAGCACTGCCTTTGTTTTTTCCATAGTAAAGTGAAAAATATGTACTAAAAGATAGGGAATAGCTTCTTTTGAGCACACACTATAACTCAAACCAAATTTTAATCAACTTAGATGCTTAAACTTTTAGCAAAACAAACACACACAAAAGAGATCTTTCCATTAGTCATGTAGGGGCTTTTATTTACCTAAAACATTAAGACATATTAATGTTGCCACCCAAATCACTTGTACCTCCTCAGACTTGTGTGGCAAAAGGAATGATAATTATGATCTGCTTCAGGCTACAGACTAGAATAACTCAAAAGGAAATGTGCATTACTTATACAGCAGAACTCATAAATTCTCAATGTCAGTCTGCCACTTGTGGCTTAAAACTGCAGTCAGACTGATTGTCTAAAGGCAAAAAGGGAAAAAAAGGGCTGGAGCTACATCATATTTCTGAGGTCTGCAGGTAGCAGCCACTAACTCCAAATATCACCCTCTTTCAGATTACTCCGCAAAGTCAGAATCATCAAGTAACAGCAATGGATTTAAAGGGGCGGCAGGGGCTGGGGGGTAATGAGGAAACATTCCACAAGTGTAAAACAAGTATGAATTTTGTCCACACCAGTCCACAGCTACCTCCTGTACAGGATTTATCATTTTCCCGCCTTTGATAATATTTCTGAAATATTTTCTTGCCCAGAGCCCTCCAGACCATTTTGCAAAAATCTCCCACTCCCCAGGGTCTTATCCTGCAAAAGTGGAAATGGGACATCCCTCCTCTACCATGAGGTGGATGTCTCTGGACATCTGCATGGTGGCCAAGTCCCCAGGACTTTCCCCTCCAGTCAGCACCTCACCTCGCACTCAATGTCAAGATCTGTGCTCTCTTGTGCTCCAGTGTACTGGAAGAGTCTGTGGAATTAGACTATCGCAATTAGAACCATGTGAGTAACTGTGATTTTCTCTGTCAGGTAGTACTTATTTCTGCGATGTTTCTCACTTACAATCCAGGAGCAACTGCAGGTTGATGTTCACTTTAGATGCTCCATTTTTTCACATATAAACAGCCAGATTTAAAATAACCCTTTCTTTTCCACTTGCTTAAATTCCTTGGAAAGCTAGAGTACCCCCTACCTCAGCCCTGACCCTCTGGGATCAAAATACAGGTGCTTCTTAAACTTTCTGTTACTGAAGAATCCATATGTGGGGGGGGGGGGGGGGGGCGGGGGTCAGAAGTAGAGAAAACGGGGAAAAGTCCTCTGATTAGAGACATACCTGCAATGGATTAGTTTTTTCTCATGGAAAACCATCAGTCCTACTTTTTTTTTTTTGTACAACTGTATGGCATAATGATTTTCCAAGTTTGAGGTGGAGTTGAAAGTAGCATCCTGAAAACTCAGGAAGGAAAAGACTGCAGAGGAGTGTTTGTTCTGGGGGAGCATCAGGGAGAGCCCTCCTGCTTCATTTTTACAGTTTCGAAATACTTTCTCTTCCCTGAGGGGAATCACACGAAATATCAAGGACCTTCTAGGAGCTAGTAGCATGCACAGTCCCGAACTAGAAGACTAGTTATCATTTATTTTCTTGCAGAGTTCTTGGTCTCTTTCTCCACAGTGAGACTGGAAGTTTTGTGTATGTGTGGTTTGCTCAGAACTGCTGGGCCACTGTCGACCTTTTAGCACAGTTTCAAATACATAAGTGTTGAGCCCCAGCACTGGGAAAATTGTAGTTAAGCCGGACTCATAAATCAAAATGAACAGAGACTGAGCTCTAAAGTTATAGAAATATGTGTAAATAATTGTTCTCAAACATGTTCTCATTCCTCTCACACTCCCCCATGATTAGGTCCTGTCCTTTTCTTGGCCTGGACAGGGGTCTGCAGAGGTGGAAGTGAATTGGTGGAGGAAAACAGGGGGATGGACATTAACCACATCCCCCAAATCACTCCCTTCTTTGACACCTTCAACTCATTAGCACTTCTACCATCTTTAGGATTTTGTAAGTGTCAAGAGGGAAGATAATTCGGTAGAGAAGACAAGCTAAGAAGCGAGTTGGCAGCGAAGGAAAGGAAGACAGAGTGATCCCTAGTTAGTCCCAATAGGATTCTTTCCAGTGGAGAAAGTGTACTAAGTCTGTATCTGATTTTTTTTTTCTTTTTGATAGCTGAAGAAACCTTTATCACTTTGAGAAGTGCTTACTTTCTGTTATTTTTTTTAAGTTTTTGTTATTTATTTTCTTTTTTTTTTTTTTGGACTATGCCCAGCAGTACTCAGGGCTTGCTCCTGGCTCTGTGCTCAGGACTGACCCCTCTCTGTGCTCTGGGGACTAGATGCAGTGCCAGAGATCAAACTGGGACTGGCTGTGGTCAAAACACATGTCTTAACCTCTGTATTATATCTCCAGTTCTCCACATGCTTTTTTATTTATTTGTTTATTTGTTTGCTTGCTTACTTTCTTGGGGGCCATATCAGGCAGGGCACTTGACTTGCATGCAGCTGACCTGAGTTTGATCCTTGGTACCCTGTTCCCACCCCCATCCCATACCCTGCCACCCAGCCCTGAGTGATCCCTGAGCACAGAGCCAGGAATGAGCCTTGAAGACAGTCAACTGTGGTTCAAAACTAAAAACTAAAAAACATATTTAAAATGTTTTAAAGCTGAAAAGAATATTTAGTGACACATATATTTTTAAACGTGTATTACTTAAAGCAAAAAAAAAAAAGCAGTAAACAAAGGAGCCCACCCTGCTGTGTCCTGCTGTGACATGCAAAAGACCCTCAATGGCACCATGGAGGTCTTGATTGTGAGAAACCAAGTCTCTTCCCTGAGCTGCAGAGAGAAATTACTTACTTTCAAAATATTTGGACAGACTGGAGAGATAATTCAGTAGGTAGGGCTTTTGCCTTGCATGTGGCTGACTTGGGAGTCGATCTTCGCCACCTCATATGGCCCTCCAGCCTCTGCAGGAGTGAGCCCTGAGCAGAAAGAGGAATGAGCCCTGAGCTCAGCTGGATGTGGCCCCCAAACAAGACAAAAGTTGTTTGATAAAATTATGTGTACAAACAGAAGATGCATAAAATTGACTATAAAATATATTGATGGTGGGAATTGTACACTGGTGGAGGGATAGATGTTGGAACATTGTATGACTGAAACCCAACCATGAACAGCTTTGTAATTGTGTATCTCATGGTGATTCAGTAGATTGAAAAAGAAAATACAACAGCAATGTGATAATGGATATGTAGAAAATGTTCCTAAAGTTTGCTGAATGTTTGCAGATCATGTAAGAAAGCTTTTCACTGTATTTTTCTTCCACCTTTCCTATATATAATTTTTCTTTTGTTTTTTTGGGTCACACCCGGCGATGCACAGGGGTTACTGCTGACTTTGCACTCAGGAATTACTCGTGGAAGTGCTTGAGGGACCATATGCGATGCTGGGCATTGAACCCAGGTCAGCCGCGTGCAAGGCAAATGCCCTACCTGCTGTACTATCGCTCCAGCCCCACCTATATATAAATGTTAGACAGCTTTGTTAGACAAATATGTGCTATAGATGCACCATCTTCATAGTCTGAAGAGTCAAAATAAACAAAACCTGGGCTTCCCATGCACCCTGGCTCATTTTGTGTGGTTTCAGGAGAGTGCAGAGCACCTCTACTGGGGAGGATGATCTCTGGGAAGGGGGTTCAGAATGAAAATGTTGGGACCACTCCAAATGAATCCCTGATGGCCACAAACTTCCAGAAGAAAAACCCAGGTATGAAGGACCAGGGAATGAAGATCCCAGGCCTCATGGCGGCAAGGACAGGCTATCCCTTCCCGCCTCCTCAGGGTTCCTGGATGTATTGCCCATGAACTGCCTCTGGGTGCCATTTAAGTGCATTAACGGCCTTGATCCAGAGACTCACAAATGAATCTTGGAATGGATTAGCTCACTACAGAGATGTCTCCAGACCCCAATCATTTACAATTTTAGAATTGTAATTCAAAAGTGGCCACACGACATCTCATAATATTCATAATAAGCAATAGAAAATAAATTGTCACGCATCTGCCTGTGGCAGGCAGGCTTAAGTGGTGGTGGAAAAATTTGAAATTTTTAATCGTGTTGGGAAGATGTAATGCTGGTGGGATCAGTGTTGAAATATTGAATATAATCAATTAATGTGAACAACCTTATGAAAATAAAATGTAAAAATTTAAAAAAATTTTAAAAAATAAAAGGAAAATGTTGAGGCCAGAGAGATAAGCTCACAGGGCAGGAGCACATGCTCTGGGCGTGAGAGGCCTGAGTTCTATACCCAGCCCTGTGTGTTCCCCCACAAGCACCTTCAGAAACATACCCTGAGCACTGAACCAGGGGTAGCCCCTGAGGACTACCAGGCGTGGCCCCAAGCTCCCCTAAAAGAAGAAAATGAACAAAAAAAATTAATGCCAGCTACCATCTTATTCACAGCTGCCCAAAATCCACTGTAGAGCTTTGTTGGGGAAGGAAGCAATTGTATGTCACTGCAACACTTGTTATTAAAATTCATGTATTATTAAGATTCACACCTAGTACATATGGAACAGGCAAAGCAGAAGACTGGTTGTCCAAAGTAGTATCCCTGCAGGTTGATTGGCCAACTAGACCAAGTCCTCTCTGGATCAGATCCCGTGGGAAGTCAGGCCAGCCCTGAAAGGAAAAAGCGACAGTAGAGTTGGCTTCCCACCAACCTCATTAGATCCTTTTGACTCCGGGCTGGAACAAGGTGGTTTGCAGTTGTTCCTAAAGGCTGCTTCTGCTCTTTCCTTCCCCCTTCCCTTCCTCATTTGAAGACAGAATTGTTGCCCTGCATAGGGTCTGAATATGTTTATAGGTAACATCCCTCTGGCCCAACCCTGTAGTTGGAATCTCCCTTAGAGCTGGATTCGCCAAATTTTACTCTTCTCAGTAAAAAAGTTTTTGTAGGATTCCAACTAATGCACTTTTACAGAAAAAGTTTACAGTTTGTTAGCTCAGAAGTCTGTCCGGGGGGGTATCCTCTTGGATTCTGAAAATAGAGCTGGGGTCTTGAAGTGGTTTCTGAATAAAGAATGAGCCGTGTGTTCAAAGTCTGTAACTCTTCCTTCTCCTTAACCACATCCTAGATAACCCACCAATGGTAAGTGTCGTTTGTGTGAATAGATTCTCTAGTTTTTGTTTTCAAGGGCTTTGGGATTTTTTTTTCTTCATTCTAGCTGTCTGAATGATTAATGTGACTAGGAAAATACTGTTGACCCATTTAAATCATGTCAAAAAACATCCATTGCTCATCTACATAATGAAATACACACTGAACATTACATCTTAAGTGTGGGAGCAAGAGAAGTACAAAATAATATTTTACTCATATAGCTTATAAAATAAAATATAAGGCATTAGGATTAACTATAGCATTAAATATTAAACTATTCAAATGATAATTGTTAGTGAAAATCACCTATAAACTGAAATTGCAAATAGCATTTCTGCTTTAGCAGCTAATTGGAGGAAGTGGAGGTAGTTACATGCAACGCTGTAACTTTTTATAAAAGTCTTTATGTCAAAGCATGTTTTAATATTATTTGACTATTATGAGATTTATCGCATATAGTTGGTTTTTTTCGGTTGTTAATTAGTGGTTGCAAAAATAACAGTTTAAACAGAAAAAGTAGAAAAAAATGATTGACATTTTTATCACGGTTTCTATTAAATTGGTCCCTGAATCATTTTAAAGGCAGCTAATTTACAGTTGAAACTATTTTGATCAAAGATCAGATAACAAAGGTAAGCTTTGACTGCTTTTAAGATATTTAAATTTTTTAAGGACAGCATTTGCACAGTTTAAATAAAGACACTGAATTTAGGCTATCCAGTTTCCATGGTTACACCTTTCCAAATTATTTTGTGGATATGTAAATAGGTCTGTGAGTCACTGATAATTATTTGTTTTTTTGTTTGTTCTGTTGGTAATTCTGTGTTTAGGTGAATTTAGCGCACTTCACACGGCTTGCTTTGGCTTGTGTATATTGGAGTGTTTGTGATTGACAGTGATTGAGCATTTCTTATGGAGTGCTTGCCTTTTTTTTGTCATAAATGATGTATGTTGGATGGGCTTAAAATGTAAATAAGTTCTTCCTGTATCACTCTTCAATAAACAAGAATTTTTATAAAAAGAAGACTTGTTGGTATATTTAAACAATAGAGTTAGTAAGTTTAAGAATATTTCCATTGTGGGCCAGAGAAATAGTACAACAGCTTGAACACAAGTCTTTCATGCTGTCAACCCAGGTTCAAGCCCTGGCACTTCATATGTTCCCCTGAACCCCACCAGGAGTGACCCCTGAGCATAGAGCCATGAATAAGTCCTGAGCACAGCCAGCCTGACCCAAGCCCCCAAAACTATTTCTGTTATTTAGCTGCACACTGAAACTAATATATTTAAATTCCTACAAACTATATAGTAACAATAAAAGTAGCAGCATTCTGGTTTCTTTCTTTTGTGTGTGTGGAGTGGGTGTCAGGTTGCTAAGGATCAAACCTCAGGCCTCACAGGAGTAAGGCAAGTGCTCTACTGGTGAGCTCCGTCCCCAGCGCTCTGGTCTCTTATCATTGTTATGGGTCCATAGAGAGGGCTCAAAGAGCTGATCACATGCTTTGTTGTTTTTTGTTTGTGTGTTTTATTTTGGGGGCCACACTCAATAATGCACAGGGGTTATACCTGTCTCTTCGCTCAGGAATTACTCCTAGGAATGCTCAGGTGGACCATATAGGATGTACCATATATACTGTACTATCACTCCGGCCCCTGATCACTTGCTCTGTTTGAGGGAGGTCCTGGTTTGATTCCCAGTATGGTTCCATGAACACTGAGCCAGGAATAGTTCCTGAGAACAGCCACGTGCATCCTCCCCCGAAGAAAAACCCAAAATTTTGATAGTGAGCATTAAATGGAATCTTGTCACTACCAACTGGAATCTTTCTTTAACGTTGTTTCTCCCCATTCATTACAACCTTTGCACAAATATGAAAACTCTTCTCTATACTGTTGTTCTTGAGAGGAGCTGGAGACTTATTCCTCCGAATGGAAGAAAACATTTTTCTTAGACCTCACCGCCAGCAATTAGCATTCTAGCAAGGCCCACCAAGAATTCTTAGTAATGTGAAATTCTTAGTAATGTGAAAAGTCAGGTGTCTTGTTAAGTTAAAGCCTTCTCTCATGCTCTGCAATCATGCAATGCTGCCTGGCTTGTAAGGTATTCATTCATACTTCTGCAGTCTCTTTTGATGGTCACTGTGGTCCTGTGTGAAAGCAGAACAGGCATAGCTTTTAAGTTGTCACTCCAGAACCCAGCCTAGGAGCTCATGGGATATTTTGAGGTTTATTTATTTGGTAGATTATTCAAAGCACATTTTAACATTCAGACTGGGTTCTAATGAATAGTTTATTTAATTTTTATTTATTATTATTTAAATTGGAGAACCTCCCAAGTGGTGCTTCGGAGGCAGGGGCTCCTACCAACAAATCGTAGTTAACCGGGTCATTGAGTCAATGGACACAGCGCTGCTTGCAGGACCCTGAGTTGCACCAGTGATGCCTGGGAGACTCTGTGATGCCGGGATCAAATTGGGGTTGGCTACGTGCCTAAATTTTTTTTCTAGCTCTCCAGCACTGAGTGGTCCACATCAGAGTGACCTTCTCCAACAGTCAGAAACCAGTAATCATAGACAACAGCTATGAGGACTTTACCTTTTGCCATTTTTCAATGCCGGGCTGGAGCGATAGCACAGCGGGTAGGGCGTTCGCCTTACAAGCGGCCAACATGGCCGACCCGAGTTCGATTCCTCCGCCCCTCTCGGAGAGCCCGGCAAGCTACCGAGAGTATTCGATATGCCAGACACAGTAACAACAAAGTCTCCAATGGAGACGTTACTGGGCCCGCTCGAGCAAATCGACGATCAACGGGAGGGCCTTTACCTTTACCTTTTACCATTTTTCATACCTCATTTCGTACAAATGTATACCTCATCCTGATAATAGATGAGGAAACTAGGCTTAGAAAGTTTAACCATGTAAGTACACCAACTAGTATCTACAGTGTCTAGTAGGAAAACAGTGTGTGTGTATGTGTGTGTGTGTGTGTGTGTGTGTGTGTGTGTGTGTGTGTGTGATGCCAGGGATCGAAGATATATGAGGTGAATGTTCTCCCACTGAGCCACTGCCTCAGCCAGGAAAATGAATTCAAGCAATAACTCACATGATCTTGTATAGCAGTCTGACTCAGTGAAAAAAGAGAGGGGGGAAAAAAGTGCTCAAGTGATTATAATTAGGAAGCCATTTCTCTTGGAGGAAAATCCCATTGTGCACTTATAAACAAAACATAAAGTGTTTAAATTCCACACTGCTTTCTTTTATTTCTCATTAAAAAAATTAAATTGTACTGTTTTGCCTTAGCAATAGTCTAAAAATTTGAGAGCACAGCTTTGCATCTCTGTGTATGGAGAAATCTCAATATACTCACCACCGAAATTCTAGAGCCATCACAATATCAAAGTGATGCTCCCCCAAATGACCCCTCTACCCAATCCTGACACCACTTCTACCCTTCCCCTCTGGAAACTACCATGTATTTCAGTGTCTAAGAGTTATTTTTGTTGTGTTTTTCCACTTCGTTTGCTTTGGTTATTCGTATTCCACATATGAGTGAAGCCATCTGGTACTGTTTCCTTCTTTTTACCCCTAAATTCGCTATGTTTTATTTAGGCATTTGCAGGGTGGGGGGGGGAGGGTTGGTTTTTTCTTCCTTATAACACTGGTAGTAATACAAAATGTTCACTGTACCTCAAATTAAAAAATAAACATTTCAGAATTTTTTCACATCACATATTTTAGTTATATGATTATGTTGAAGACTTTAATCTAAAAATTAAATGATGAATTTGTCATTCCAAGTGTGAATAATCTTAGGCAGCTGAGGGTTTCAAGTAATGATGTGTTTTCAGTTATGAAAAGCTGCCTGCTTAATATGGAAAAAGAGTACATCTTTTGTTAGTGATGGAGGTGGTTTTAACTTTTAATCTTTGGTAAAAAGAAATAATGATTTTATACAAGAGAATAATTTTAACATTGTGATTTCTGTATTAATGCCTATCGTTATGAGTGATTATTTATTGACAAGGTTAATTCAGTCTATTCTGCTGAATATAAAATTATTTGTGGCAGTATAACTGCATCTTTAAAAAAAAACAGTACCTTCAGATAATATAGAACTTTTTTCCCTCTTTATGTTTCTTGCAAAAATAAGTCCTTGATGAGAGAATGATCTTGGTTTCTAAAATCTTGCATTTGTGTCATCTTAACTATGAAATTTGGGGATATAGTGTTTTCCTGGAGCTCATTTTTTGCTTCCTTGCATCAGGTTGTGATTAGTGCCCAATCCTGTGACCTGGTTCCCACAGCTGACAAAATGCCACCATAGAATTTGTATTCATCTGTTTCATTTTTCATTTCATGCCTTTTATTTAGAGTTATGTTAGGGAAACATTCTCAGGAGAATATTAAGATGTTGATTTATTTTTTGGTTTTGATACTTCAGTTTGGTCAAAACTTTGAGCTACTTTATATCAGTTGTCTGCATGAATAATTAGAACGGCTCATAAAAAGACAAAACTACATCCTACAATATAACTAGGCATATTACGTACAGAATTCTGTTGACACTGTTGTAATGAGACTAAAACTCTTTTCAAATGCTTTACTGCAATAGAAAAATATTCATAAAAGCTATGACTTTGATCAGAAACTATAAGACCCAATGTCTTATTACTGAATATTTCTTATCAAAATAAATATCTTTAGGAATGTCTTAACAGAATAGTAGAGTTTTTTAATAGTCATCTTTATTAAGAAAATTAATGAATGACTTTACCAATTTTTAACTCATAGTATTTTTATATGGATTTTCTCTGAAATTGAATTCCATGTGTGATTTCTGTGAAATTTCTCTTCTGATTCTTATTCTTTAATACAGATCTTTCCATACTTTCATCTTCTTTAACCAAAGTATATGAGGTAACAGAAATGTTTCTTTTGAGAGACTTTGCAGAGTTGAAATTTGCCAGATGTTCTGTGCTGACACAGGGTGTTGCTTTCCCTGGGTATTGGGACTGTGAAATTCTTTCCTGTTACTTTGATTGTACATTCGCTGTTCGTTCATTTTGGTGTTGGACTGCAATTCTGACCACAGCTTGTCTTTTATTTTTATTTAAACTATAGCAGGGCATCCAGAAAGTCTGGCAAAGAAAATGATATTTTGATGACATTTTTCACAGGGCTCAAGAGGAATGAATTATTACATTTTAACCAAGGCCCTAATAAACAGCTCCTTTATTTCCCCTGGAAGGAGACAATATTTCTTTGTCCAAGAAGTTGCCTGAGTATATGTATTGTTGAAGTGCAAAAAAAGCTGCTTTTCTCTAAACGTTAGCTGAGAGACAATGGGATTTTCAAAGCTTATACTACTTGAGTCTGACTCAATATTTTAGGATTAGAAAAATGAATTTGGATTTAAATTTTGAAATTTGGACACTTTTTATCTTAAGCAGAGAAGTGTTATACAGTAATAACCCAATTCCTCTGACAAATTATCATTTCTGTGTAATTTCCACTTATCCACCCAATGATCTGCTTTATAGTTTCAGATTTTGATTTCATATTATAATATTTGAACACTCCCTCCCGCAGCTGTGGTTGGATCAACCTAAAGAACTGTTTTTCTAGACCCACAGACTTGAGTCTTCTTGATTCTGAGTAATCTTAATCTTGATCTGTGTTTCTAGAGGAGAATGGACTGTTAGTGTCTCTCAAGTACAAGGGCATGCTTTTCACTTCAATCCAAGATCCAGTGACCCGTTGTTCATTACTGAATAATCACATTGAGCAACATGTATCCAGTTTAGCCTGTGCAAAGAATCAGAGTGAAGCCTTTTCCTAAACTATTTCTGAACTTGTCTTTGACATTATACCCTATCAGTTGCTTCTGATAAGTTTTTGGAAAGGAGGAGGAATAGAGCATGGAGCCCACTTCCTAATGAAGCCCTTGGAAGGTCATGTTTTGCCTTGACCTGGGATGGTTCCTGAATGTTGTTATTATTGGGACACGGTGCCCTCAGGCCACCGCCCTTCCTCTCACCACAAGTGCTTTCACTCTGGCTGATATTACGGCTCATCCTCTTGGGAACCAGGATGCGTAGACTTCTGAGTTTGATGATACTGCCTGACATGTACAAACTTGTATCTAGCCCAGCTTCATTTGACGACTCATTGACTTACTGCTAACTGCATCTTGTTAGTAGTGGTTGTTTTGTTTGGGGGCCACACCCAGCAGAGCTCAGGGTTTCCTCCTAACTCTGTGCTTGGGGATCACTCCTAGCAGTGTTCAGGGGATCCTGTGTGTACCAGAGATGGAATGGGGTCAGCATCTTGCAACTGACCAGTATGCAACTCTCTCCAGTCCCTCGATGGCTTATTTGACATTTCTTGGTAACTGGTCCAATCTTATTTTAATCAGAGAATGATGCCATTTTCTGGAAATGACAAACTTCAAGGGTTTTATTTTTGTTTGGGGGCCGCATCTTGTTGTTCTAGAGGTTGCTGCTGGCAGTACTTGGTAAACCATCAGTGCCCAGATCAAACCCAGATTTTCCACATGCAAAGCATGTGCTCTAGTCGATTAAGCTATCTCTCCCACCCTAAAGTTAGAGTTTTAAGCAACTGGAACAAACTTGAATGTTTTACCATAAAAGTGAGTTGTAATTTTTTCTTTTTTCACATATTTTAATTTTCAACATAAAATTTTAAGCTATATATATATAAAGTATATATAAAATGTATACACATTTCTTTTTTTATTTTTGTGGGAACTTGGCTACCATTTTAACTGTCTTAGCTATAAATAACTTAAAGAACAATGCATTGGATGTCAAGTAGAAGCTTTATTTCAAGATAATATTTATTCCATCATTATTTTAGACGACGGTTTGTTGCTTTATTTTGAGCATTAAAGAAAATGATCTGGCCTGTAACACCTGCATAACAAGTAGGCCTGCATCCTCTTAGAAATATTGTTTAATAAACACTGCAGCTTTCTCATCCAGCGGTTGTTGCCAAATGCTGTTAATTTGCATGTGCTGGTGAAATAGATCCACTCTGCTCCTGCAATGGCATCTTTGCTTGCAGTCCAGGAAGCTATGGTGTATGGTGACCATATCCATGATTTCCTGCACTGGGGGGAAAAAATGTGTGGAAAGCATCTGGGGAGAAGGAGGCTCTTTACCAGCTTGTTTCCTGTAAGCTCAATTGGAAGACCTTGTCTGTGCAAATAGATTTCAAAATAGAGCCTGCCCTTTGACTGTCTCCATAATTACATGGCTCGCTCCGTATTTTATTTGGCAGCCAGAACAGTTAACCCCTGGAAGGAAGGGGCTGATGGCATGGCCAGTTTGACTCCCCAGACATGTCCATAGGAATGAATAAACCACTGTTTGGAGAAACCCAGAGCTAAGAACACACCAGAATAATCTTCAATTGCACAGACACTTTTAAAAAACAAGTTTAATAATCTTCGTTACCATTTGGTTTTAAAATGTACTTTGTCTTTATGATGATGTTTGAATAAAAGATACCAATTCCTTTTAAAAACTGGGAGTTGGGGGAGCTCGTTGGCGCTTTGATGTAATCAACATCTGCCAACAGAATGAATTTGCTTTTGTGTTTGCTTCAAGAGCCTTTTTAGTTTTGCCCAATCGTTTCTACTTCAGTCTGGGGCATTCCCCTCACTGGTCTGCCCCCATCCGCATCCCCTCCCCCCTCACCTCCTCATTCAGCAAATGCACAGGTTATTTCTTGTGAAATGTGAGCTTCTCTTCTACCTATAAAGACTCTAAGTCTCTTTGAAATGGGTAGAAACGTTCATTCTTTCTCATTTATGTGGGCATCTTGGTACTAGATTTTAAAATTCAATGGGAGTTATATTGAGTGATGCCAACTAATTTACCTTTTGCAACATTTGTGCACTCTATACAACCTGTTGGGCAAGACAGATGTTGTTTTAGGTCAAGAAATGGAAGGGCTGGGTGCATTGGCAGTGCCCTGTTTTAGGTTTGAAGTGCGCTGGGTCCTGAATAAGCTTGTGCTGTTCTGGGTAATTGCTTGGGGTTCATGAAGTGTGAACTTTCTGTGGTTCTAAAATAACACCTTGAGGAGCTGGAGAGATAGTACAATGAGTAAAGCGCTTGCCTCGCATGAGGCCAATCCAGGTTTGATCCCAGGCATCCATATCGATTCCCCCAAGAACTGCCAGGAGTAATTCCCAAGTACAGAGTCAGGAGTACTCCTGAGCATTGCTGGGTATGGCCCCCAAACTGAGAAAAAATCATTAACAAAATAGCACCTCGAAAAATGTATGTCTATAAATTTTTTAATTGAATTACTGTGTGATACACAGTTACAAAGTTGTTAGTGATTGAGTTTCAGTTATACAATGTTCCAAAAACTATCCCTTCACCAGTTTACATTTACCGTGACTAATGTCCCAAGCCTCCCTCTATCTTAGCGGCAAACACTTCTCTTTGAAAATTGTATTTCTGTGGCACTTTCCCTTTGAGCCAACAGTAGGAAGCAGTATTTCTAAATAGTTCAAAAAGTATCTCAAATTGTTGTCACAAAGTAACTTGCTTTTTTTTTAAGTTAATGTATTGTTTAAGCAGATCATTTGTTTCAAAATTAAAATCATCAATGAGTGTAAGGCCTATTTGAAAATGAATTAGCAAAACATTGTTGTTTTCTCTCTTAATAATCATAAATCACTTAAATCTGGCAGGCATTCCTCCCTTCATCCAAAATAATTGCCTCCATTTGTAAAATCAATTAGATGTTGATATGCTATAAATAATAGTTTTGTTACTAGACTTTGGCACTTGCTGATCATTAGGAAAAAATATATTCAGTAAGATGTTTTACAGGGAGTCTTATAAATTGCACATTATCTCTGGTTGACATTGTTAGCTAATGTAAAGCAGTGTCAGGCTACTTTATTGTATTGTTTTCTACCCAGATATTGGATACCCCTGAAATGTAACAAAACCTAGGATTGATGGCGTGCTGCAGGGTGAAAGTACTGCCCTGGAGACATACAATGAGCAAAAGAGAAGCTGTGAGCCCCTCACTGGAGCACAAATAGGCTTGGTTCAGTTTTACAACTGCTAAAAGTAACAGGCGTTTTAAATGTTTCTTTGAAAGTCCATTCAGACTGTCCCTTAAAAATACTTGTTGACCAAAGGGAAACTCACATTTTCAAGGGTAAAATTGGCTTAATTAAGGGTCATTAGTAGAGGTGCACATAAAAAGTCAAGGCTCAGTGGGTGAAATAGAAGCATTTCATTATGTGGTCTCAAATGTGGAAGCAGATAACAATTAAAAGGAACCCAGTCAAGTTAGAGGCCAGTAAATCCCAGGCATGTTGTATGCGGCAACATTGGTTTTGTTTTTAAATGCATCGCTCCCTCCATCATACTTGATTTCTGTAATCCCACCTTTCAGACTTAATCTGTGAATGGAACCAAAATGCAGCTTTTAAAAATTGGTGTTATTACCAAGTATGAAAATATTTAAAACCATAACCCAGATTTACATTGCAAATACACATTTAAAATATGAAATATGTGCTGCGGGATCCAGAGGCCATATAGCAATTTCCCGAGACAGCCAGGCCTCATAGTGTGCTCCTCCACGGAGGCAGAGAAGCACTTGTCTATAATTTTCCACACTCAGCTCAAACTCGGCTCTGATAGAATTTTTGTGACACTGAAAATAATTCTTATTATTACCTTTGATAACAGTGAATGTTCTCGTATTCATAACAAATAACGTATAGATTTACTACCTACGGAAACCCTGTATAGAATTTCTGTTACATAACCAAGAGTAAAACACTCTCCCTGGTTGTGTCTTTTAAGTTCATATTGGTTGAAAGCAACTGATCTGGGGCTCTGGGATCGTCAATCATTTCAGCTGGTGTCTCCTAAGCTGCAGAATCGTTGAGCCTCCCCCTTGCAGTAATTAGTGCATGCCTGAACCTTTGTTTCCCCAGAACAGCTTTTTAGTAAGAGCATTGACCGTGGGTGTGGGCTGAGACCAGTAGGCCAGTTCTGTGGGTGATGGAAACCAGGGTGGTATCTGCCTCTGCTGATGGACAGCGAGTATCAGTTGAACTGCAGCACTGATAGCAGTGAGTTGCGACATTTAATGTAACACAGTGTGGCTCTGTGTTCCAGCATCTTGTGTTCCAGGCCCTGACTCAATCCCTGGCATTGCCAACAACAACAGAAGTTAAATGTAGTTATAATCAGGTATCAGCAGTGCTTTCAGCTACTATTTTTTTAATTAGATGTAATTGACATTTAACATTGTATATGTTGTATTCGTTGTAAGTGTAGAGAGCAGTGCTTTTTTTGGGAGGATGTGGCGGTACACCCTGGCTCTACATTCCTGGGATTACTCCTGGCAGGGTGTGGAGGACCATATGCAATGCCAGGAATCAAACCCTTGTCCAGCTCATGCAAGGCAAACACGCTTTCCACTGTACTACCCTTTGGCAGTGCTTTTGAAGGTAAAGAAAATCTATGGAAACTCAATGAGCCACTTTCTAGTATGATCTCTATCAGATAATGTAGTTTGGTTATCCTTTCTGTGACCCTGAATATAATTGGAACTGGAGAATTTATTTTTACTTATTCTGCATTTAGGAGATTTGTTAATTGCTGTTTATTATAATATGATAAACAAGGTTGAGGAGTCCCCCTTTTTCTCTGACATGTTAATTGGAGGACCATTAACTTCTAAGCCACATATTGACTCAAGCTGACTTCTTTAATTCACCTGCGAAAGCGCTCGGTTATTTTTTTTTCTTTTAATTTTTCCTTTCCTCCCCCACCCCCCGCTCGCGTGTTTCCTCCCCTGGTTTGTAATGAATGGTTAAGGGGAGTAAACATAGTGAAATACTTTATTACCCTGATACCCAGGGACAACATTTATAGGGTTATCTTTTATTAATTTTTTTTTTAAAAAGCTTATGCTTAAAATGTTAGTGTCTTCTGAAAGCAGAATTGTTGAGAACACGGCAGAACCCTAATTGATTGTCAACAGGTTGTATTGAAAAAAATAATCCTGAATTGATCTATCTCCAGCATCTTTTTGCATGGTTGGAACATGACAATCAGATGCCGCTGACTTAAGGCACAAACATATGAGACTGAAAGGGACTTAAAAGATTATGAAGACTTGGAGCCAGAGCAATAGTCCAGCAGGTAGGGCATTTGCCTTGCACGTGTCTGATTTCGATCTGCTTTTTTCACAATTAATAAAAAACAAACATTTTAGGGCTATGGAAATGGATCAAAGGGCTATTCATGCTATATGTGTGAGAGCCCTGGGTTTGTTCCAGGCCACCACATGGTCACCTCCAGCACTGACAAAGCCCCCAAACTTTCCTCAAATTCCATCCCTGATAAAAAGCAAACTATAGCACTGCATATTAACTACTTGCCCCTTGAAAGGGAGCTCAGAGCCTGGATTTGAACTGAAAGGACTCAAGCTAGAGCTGGCCAGCCATCATGAGCCTCAGTCCCTAACCATGAAACAGTGACAGCTTCCTGCCCACCCAAAGAGTTGGTAGGAGATGATGTATATAGAGCACTGTGCTCAAATAAGCAAAGGAAATAATTGCACCAGGAGATAGTACAGGGATGTGGAGGTTCTTGCCTTGCACACAGCAGACCCCAATCTAATCCCTGGCACCATGTATGATCTCCCAAGGTCACTCCTGAGCATAGAACCAGGAATAGTCCCTGAACACCTCAAGTGTGAACCCCTCTTCCCTCACCCAAAAGGAAGTGGCCATTAAATGCTAACCACTATTATGTTTACAATTTCTATTGGTGTTATGGTTATTAATAGTTCTCATGATACGTACTTTTCCCAGGAGGAAAGTGAGCTTGTGAGCTTGTGTCTTGTGTTCCCTGGCTCTAGGAGGGTCCCGAGTCATGAGCTGTTTTTATCCTGATTCCTTTGTTGACCAGGGACCCAGATTTACCATTCTGTACCCACAGGCTGCCCAGCTGTCCTCTGTCAGCCATCTTGCTGTAGCCCATGTTTGGGCAACACAGGTGGCTTAGTTTGAGAGAGTGGCCAGATGAGGACCACCCAGAGTTTGGAAAGCAATAACTTTTTATTGTCTTTTGATGCCTTTGACATTTTCTGAATGTGCATTAACTCATGTTTTGCCCTCATGCATCTGAGCGAAGTAATATATTTTGTGGAGGGAGCTTGAGCTGCTTTCTCTGAGGTTTAGCACACGCTTCATGTCCCCAGGGAAGTCACTTACCTTTGTGTGTTCTGACGGGGGTAGGTATGGAATAATAGCAGCTCACAAGGCTTTTATGAAGAGTGATGAGCTACCATACAAGGAAGAAAGGGAGGGAGGGAAGGAAAGAGGGGAGGAGGGAGGGAGGGAGGGAGAGAGCGGAGGGAGGGAGGGAGGGAGAGAGGGAGGGAGGGAGGGAGGGAGGGAGGAGGGAGGGAGAGAGGGAAGGGCTGGAGCCATAGCATAGTGGGTGGGTGTTTGCCTTACCTTTGTGTGTTCTCATGGGGGTATGGAGTAATAGCAGCTCTCAAGGTTCTTATGAGGAGTGATGAGCTACGATATAAGGAAGGAAGGGAGGGAGGGAGGGAAAGAAGGAGGGAGGGGGAGGGAGGGGGAGGGAGGGAGGGGAAGAGCTGGAGTGATAGCATAGTGGGTGGGGTGTTTCATGTGGTCGACCTGGATTCCATCCCTGCTTTCCATAGGGTCCTTTGAGCACCACCAGGGGTGATTCCTGATTGCAAAGCCAGGAGTAACCCCTGAGCATCGCTGGGTGTGACCAAAAAAAGGAAAAAAAAGGAAAGGAAAGGAGGAAAAGAGGGAGGGGAAGAGAAAGAAGAAAGTCCAAATTTCTGCTTTTCAACCAACACTCAGCTTTTCCTACCTGACCTACACCTTATAAATCAGTTAGCAACCAGAGGGCTGGTGTTGTCGTCTTTCAGGAGCTATGTCATCCTTTTCAACCTTTCAGGGCTATGTACCTGCTTCTACCAAGCAAGATTTTTTGTTTTGTTTTGAGACCACAGCCAGCTTTGCTTGGGCATACTCTTGGTTCTGTGCTCAGGGATCACTCCTGGCACTGCTGGGGGCACCTTATATAGTGTTAGGGATCAAGTCTGAGTTGGCTGTGTGCAAGGTAAACAACTTACTCGCTGTACTATTGTTCTGACCTCCCAATTTTTTTAAGTGACACAGTGGCTGGAGAGGTAGGTTAATGAGCCGGAACACATGCTTTGCATGTTGGAGAACTGGATTTGATCCCTAGGCCCTCATGAATATTGCCAGGAGTGATCCCCAAAGCTTTGAGTAGCCCGTGAGTACTGCTGGGTGTGGCCCCAAAACCAAAAGAAGAAAAGAGAAAGTGATAATCCTGGCAGGTTTTTAAAAATCATGTATTTGTAATAGTTTAATAGCTAATATTTAATTTTAAGCTGTTTAGGGCCCATACCTGTTGTGATAAGGGCCTCCTTCTCTCTCTGTGCTGGTGGTGCTCAGGGGACCATATGCATATACAGTGCTGGGGATTGAACCCAGTCTTCCAGCATGCAAAACCTATGCTCCCTGTCATGCCCAGGATTGACCTGGGGTTGACTGCATGCAAAGCAAGTACCATATTCCTGTGTAATCTCTCTGGCCCTATATTTGGAATTGTTTGAAAATAATAATCTAAGGGGATGGAGAGATTATATGGGGGTTAAATTACTTGTTTTGCATGTGGCAGACCCTGATTTGATCTGGTTGTGACACTACACATAGTGTCCCAAGTACTGCCAGGGGTCATACCTGAGCAGAGAGCCAGGAGGAGTCCCTGAACACTGCTGGGTGTGCCCCTCCCCCCCCCCCACCCCAAGTATTAATAATACCCAGATACTGCACTAAGTCAGATTCAACACTGTTACCTTTGACTTTATGGAAGAATTGAGTGACCCATGCCTGGAGTCACGTCCCACTGGAGTTTGCTTCAGGACTTTATTCCAATCCGCTAAGGGATTTTGAGTGTTTGGGCTGGGACTCATCTACAGTTTGTGTTTCCGTGATGTTTCGCAGCTGGAAGGGTACTGGTGGCCAGTAAGTGGTAACTTTCATTGTGCATCAGAATCACCTGAGGAGGACTTGGTACAGCTCCCTATGCTGGCCTCATCCAAGTTTGCGTCAGCAGGCTAAGGAGGGACCTGAGAATTAGCATCTCTTTCCTGGTGACACCTGGTACTGCTGCTTTGGGCACCACATTTTGAGACCTTTTGCTCTAAACCAGGAATCATCCAACTACTGCAAATGGCCAGATTGTCAAAATTTTAGGCTCTGTGGGCCAGATAGTCTTTGCCACTCACCTCCATGGTAGCTCGACGGCAATCATAGATGGGGCTGGAGCCATAGTATGGTGGGTAGGTTGCTTGCCGATGTTCCCATAAACCTTTATGTATGGGCCATTTTGACTGATACTTCAATTTAGATTCCATTACAAGATGATTTTTTGTTTGATTTTCCCCAACCATTTATAGCACTGTAGCACTGTCCTCCCGTTGTTCATCGATTTGTTCGAGCGGGCCCAGTAACGTCTCCATTGTGAGACTTGTTGTTACTGTGTTTGTCATATCAAATACGTCACGGGGAGCTTGCCAGGCTTTGCCGTGCAGGCGAGATACTCTCGGTAGCTTGCCGGGCTCTCCGAGAGGGGCGGAGGAATCGAACCTGGCTCGGCCAGGCCGGCTGTGTGCAAGGCAAACACCCTACTGCTGTGTTATGAGCGATAACCATTTATAAATATAAAAAAAATTTAGACACAGGCTTTGTATTTAGGAGGTATGGGTTCAATGCCCGACACTGCGTGGTCCCCTAAACACCCCTGTGAGCCCCCCTCTCCCCAAGGTCCTTTTTAGGCTGTGGGCTCTATTAAAACAGGCAGCTGGTCATATTTGGCCTTTAGGACTATAGTTTGTTGATGTGATGTACAATTAAGATGTGATGGGGAGTTTTTCAAGCTACTGTTTTAAAGTAATGCAAGTGAGGCTGGAGTAATGGCACAGCAGGTAGGGCACTTGCCTTGCACGTGGCCGACCCAGGTTCGATTCCCAGCATCTCATATGGTCCCCTGAGCACCTCCAGGAGTAATTTCTGAGTGTGGAGCCAGAAGTAACCCTTGTGCATCACCGGATGTGACCCAAAAAGCAAAATAATAATAATACTAATAATAATTTTTTTAAAATAAAGTAATGCAAGTCATTTGTTTTTTAAAATCTTTTAACAGCCTAGAAGAAAATTTAGTGAATCTGAATTCTTCCTGTCCACCACTCTAACCCCAGTTACATGCTCCAAAATGAACCATACTGTTGATGACTATCAGTTTTTGAGAAATTTTATAGGCCTGGGCCAGAGTGATCATAGAATGGCGAGGGTGTTTGCCTGGCATGTAGATGACTCAGGTTCAATCCCTGACATCCCATATGTTCCCTGAAGCACCACCAGGAGAAATCCTGAGTGCAGAGTCAGGAGTAATCCTGGAGCACTGCTGGATGTTCCCCCCTCCCCACCAAAGAAAAGGAAGAAGAAATTTTGTAGGGCTATACAAACTTCTATAAAAGTACTTCTAAACTTCTAAAAATTTTTCTTAACATTAATGTGCTTTTTCAAAAAAAATGTTTTTGTTCAGCATTTTACTTATTTATTTATTTTTATTTATTTATTTATTTAGTGGCTTTTTGGGTCACATCCAGTGACGCTTAGGGGTTACTCCTGGCTCTGTACTCAGGAATTATTCCTGGTTGTGTTCAGGGGATCATATGGGACACTGGGGATCCAACCTGGGTCAGCCGTATGCAAGGCAAATGTCCTTCCCGCTGTACTATCGCTCCAGCCCCTGTTCAGCATTTTCTTTTTCCCAGCAATGTATGGTGACTTTTTTCTATTCCAGTATGTTGAAATGATTGAGCTTATTCTCTACAGGTTCCGTAGTTTTCAGGTATGGAGATACATACATGTTATAGCGAACCAGGCCCCAGTTGATGAGCATTTGGGTTATTCCCTCATGTTTCTACCTCACCACTACAGTGAGGCCACACCTTATTACATCCATTCCTGCAGAATATCTGTAAGGTAGAAGTCCTAGGAGATAAATTGCTGAGTTGACAGCAATGTGCATTTTAACATTCCGATACATCGGTGTAAATTTCCCTGGGTAGGTCCTGAGGGACTTCTGTTGGTTTTCTTCCAGCGTGATTTGTGCCTTCATCACAGTGAATTTCAGTATAATGCCTCACTGCACGTGAGCTTCACACAGGGCAGTAAAATCCTATCGAGGGCAAAAAGTGCAGCTGGCAATTTGTCCATGATTCTTGAAAGCGTGCCGCATTAAAGAATATAAAGGCACCTAACAGCATCCCAAATCTTGTGTCATCCTAGACACTGTTGTCTAAGGTACCACAACAGAAGTTGTTCTTTTCCTTGATATGGTGCTTATCAGATGCTTCTATATGTTTATTTCCCATTAGAGTTTTTCTATTGTCAAACATTTAGACCAACATAGTATTAACTAATAAATACACACTACTATTGCACTGCAACTCGGATTATTACCACTTTCCTTTCTAGTGGGGGGGATTTTCCCATTTGCGCCAATAAAGGATTGGAATAATGATTTACTAGACTAAAACACAACATCCGAAAACAGAGCAGTATGGTAGGGTTTATTTTGTATTTTGGTTTTAATTTAAAATATGTCTCTTTCTGCTCTCAGGTTGTCAAAGAATGTTCTGCTCACCACTCAATCATATCTACTTACACAAGCAGCCCAGCAGTCAACAAAGAAGAAATTTCCTTTTCTGGAGACAAAGAGATGTTACACACAATATAGTTTTGCCGGCTGCAGTTTCTTCAGCTCATCCAGTCCCTCAGGTACCGCATTGCCTATTATCTGCTGGTTTTCTTCCAGCCAAGATAAAGGTTAACGGTAGAAGCGATGAAGTGTTTTTGCAGCCTTGATGTGTAAGCTATTGAATCGTAATTTTTAAACTTGATTTGTGATTTAAAACTGTGATTTGAGAAGTTTAAACATCCCACAGTTTTGTAATGTTACATTTTTAGCATAAACCACGAAGCCAAGACCTGCTTAACTTATTTAGAATTTGAATTGCCCTCATGAAATGTTTATACAAAATCTCTAACATGAAGATAATATGGAGATACTACATGTATTTGGTGTCCAAACTATAAATATAGGGAAAATCCTACAATAAAATTGGGATCATTCTGGAGAGATTAATGGAAACAAATGCACTTGATGTCTTTTCCTAAAGCCTGCTTTTACGTTTTTCATGTTATTAAATGCTGCTGTCTTTGAATGTCCTTTGGAGTAAATTAAACAAGTGTCTTATCTCAGATCATTCTTCATTTTTCTGAGATTGCCGTTCTGTGGAAAGACACTCTATCCATTATTCAAAATGCAGTATAAAGAAGGTGTGTAGCACTTTTCAAAGAGCAAGAATAACTGAAAGAAATATAGATCTGTCCCCCAAGTCACCCACTGTCCCTCTTGTCTGCATTTTTTCTTTACAGTGAACCCACAGTAAGTCTATTATACTCAGTGAAAGTGACTGGCCCGTGTTGGTGGCCGAGATGTTGTCACCAGCACCCAGAGCATATTCCTGGTATTTTCTCTTTTCCTTAGGAAAGAGAAAGAAACTCCTGTGTGAGGTGAGGGACCACTTTTAGAATCTCAGTGACAACCAGAAAGCCCTCTTGCCCACTCTTATAACCTGATCATATCACAAAGCCCAAAGCCGAGGGGGCACCAGAGGGTGGGGGGAGGTGAGGGAAGCTGTGGGGTAACCTGGAGAAAAGAGACACTCACCCCGGGCTCTGCTGTGCCAGCCCCAGCCCTGGTGTGACTGGGTTATAACACGAGAACAGGTGGCGGCCCTCACACCGTCCACTTCCCAAGGAGCGGAGTCCAGCCGCGGCCCTGCCACAGTGGCTGCGATGTCAGCAGAGTAGCTCGACCTTCCTCAGCTTCCTGTCCCCAACCGATGACCAGACCCCACTCTGCTCAGCAGTGCTTATGGAACAGTTTCCATAAATAGCCTGTGAAGGGCTGTGCAGAACCTCAGGACTGAGAAAAGTCAGTGAGTGTTTTAACGCATGATCACTGCCTCTGGGTTCAAGGACTGATGAAAAAACTCTTCTAGATGAATGGGGGAGGGGGTGTTGGGAGTTTGGGCAGGTTTTGTGTTTGTTTTGTGACAGGACATAGAAATATTCTGTCTATATTTCTCTGTTCCTGGGAGGGGCAGGAGGGAAGAGAGCTATTTTTATTCTATCCCCCCTCTTCATTTGGGCACAGTTGTGGAGTGTCAGAGAAGTGGATTTGGACGAGGTGTCTGGGGCCTGGCAGTCGGCCTTTTACATAAATGCATGGGGTTTGAGGGACCGGGTTGTGAGCTATCCTTTGCATAAATTTCATCCTGGTGTTCAGAAGATGAAAGTGCTCTTAATTAACCATTTGGCAATTTGGAAGGTGGGTGCTATTTTTCATCAATGGCAATAGGCTTCTAACTGGGGGTGGGGGGAGAGGAGGGAGGGGTGGATGGGGAGGGTCTAGGAGGAAGAAGAAAAGAAAACGACTGTTTGTTTTAACCAGAAGTCTACTTCAGTGCTGTTTGCCTCAAAGCCCACTAAGGTTAACAGAGCGTCCCGAGGCAGCACTCACAGGCAATGTTAAGTTCAAAAGGGCAGGGGAAGGAACCGGGGGCAGCCCGGAGGGTCTGTTGTGCCGGCCTCGGAGGTCGGTGCTCGGGCAGGAAGGGCAGGGCTCCCTGAAGCGGGTAGCTGTGTCCGAAAAAAATGATCCCATTGTCGTGCGCTGGGTTCTGATCTTCGTTTTTCAATCCTTTTTCCTCCAGCACATAAAGAAGCCAGACTATGTGACGACAGGCATTGTACCCGGCTGGGGAGACAGCATAGAAGTGAAGAATGAAGATCAGATTCAAGGGCTGCGTCAGGCCTGTCAGCTGGCCCGGCATGTTCTCCTCCTGGCTGGGAAGAGTTTGAAGGTGGTGCCTCACCAGTGCTTCTGAGAAGCATTGCCGAAGGGACAGCAAGCGGCCTCTTTCCCTCCTTCCCTTTGGGTTCTTTTGTGCACATCTAATCTGCTGGAAATTAAGTAAAATCTGGTGTTGGGGAACAGGGATTTTTCTCATGTTATGAAGTTATTCGAGAGGTCTTTTTAGGTTTGCTTGTTTGTTCATCTTTTGGTTGGGGCCCACACCCGGCAGTGCTCAGGTCTTACTCCTGGTTGTGCTCAGGGAACCATCTAGGGTGCCAGGGAACAAACTCTGGTCAGCGGCATGCAAGGCAAGCACCCTTCGCACAGTACTATTCGCTCCAGCCCCACAAGAGGTTATTTAAAATCCAGATTCTGTTTTGGATCTGGATTCAGTTCCGAGGGAGCAGAGTTTTGGAGACACTTCTGGATTGAAGTAGTTTTATCCAAGTTCATCAGGAGCAGAAATTTAACTTGTTCCTCTCCAGCCCTGGTGCAGTGTCTGCTCTTAGCCCCCATATTATTTCTGTGTGCCTGAGGATTGGCCACTCTACCTCAGCCTTTGCCTCCTGTTTTCTTACATACGCCTGCAAAGATCACAGAGATGCCCAAAGCTGTAAATAATACAGCTATCTCATTGTACAACTCTCTTACCACAGGGTTGTCTTTCAGAATAATTGGAATGCCCTGGTATGACGTCAGGATCATTAAGAAAATCATATTGACCTGTGGTTTGGGTGGGCAAAGTGTACAAGTGAGGGGTTGGAGAGAGAGTACACACACTTGCCTTGCATGCAGCTGAACCTTATTTGATTCCCAGCACCATGTACAGTAGCCCCCAAACACTGCCAGGAGTGACCCCTGAGCACAGAGCCAGGAGTAAGTCCTGAGCACTGCTGGGTGTGCCCTCTTCCCCCCCAAAAAAAAGTTTTTTTTATTGATGAGTTATGATTTTACATATAACTCAAAAACAAGCAAAAAATTTAGAAAGTGAGACTCAAAGATAAAATTACTTAGGGTAGCACCTATTTAATAAAACTGTTATAGCAACATATAGTGCATAATGTAGCTTGAAGAAATAGTTCATTTTTAATAAAAATTTTGTTTTAGAATTTTTTTTTTAATGAGGGCTGCAGTGATAGTACAGCGGGTACGGCGCTTGCCTGGTATGTGGCCAATCAGGGTTCAATCCTCAGCAACCCATATGGCCTTCCAGAGCCTTCCAGGAGTGATCCCTGAGTACAGAGCCAGGAGTAAGCCCTCAGCACTGCTGGGTGTGCCCTCTCCCCCCCCCAAAAAAAGTTTTTTTTTATTGATGAGTTATGATTTTACATAAATGGAAAACTCAAAAATTATGAAACTCAATTTTATTTTTCTTTCCATTTTAATGTAATTGCACATCTCCTCATAAAAGAAAATATTTTTAAAAACACATTGACTGGGGCATTAGGGATGAAGCTCAGTAAGAGAATATTTGTCTTGCATGCTTGCATGTGTGAACCCCTAGGTTCTCTCTCTTGCACTCCGCACATACACACAAAACAAAAGCAAACACGTTGATTTTGGCTGACGATATGGCCCAACAGTTGAGCACATTTTTTATATATAAGAGGCCCTGGGTTTGATCACCAGCACTACAAAAATCACCACCCCTCACAGCACCACCGTGCCTGACCAAAGAAAAGAGCTGACTGATTTAGCCAAGAAAAATTTCAAAATTAGTGAAAGTCAAATCGTTGCAAACTGTATCAAACTCCATTTAAAATCGATTCCCCATGCCATTGTTGCAGAACCCACATCATGTTTTTCTGAGACTAGAAAAGTAGGTTGACCTACTTTTTAAGCTTTATTATCTAAAGATTTCCGTGAGTGTTTATATTTAACCCATTGACAAAGAGGATGGGATTACCTAAGAACATATTTTTTAAATCTTCAGGCTGAAAAAGAAAAATTTTCCTGTCACTTAATGACTCCCAAAATGATTTAATAATCCTAGAGTTTAAAATGTCCATTTCCTATTAATCCATAATGCCATCAAATATCCAAATGAGTGTTTTTTTTTCTTAAAGGCACAGTTTAGGATTTTCATGTGAGGCATAATTAATAAAATATCATATTGTATTTATCACAGCAAATTTATACAGTCTCACCCTCAAGTAGCTATAGACATAATCAGTAAATACAGGAAATGTCTTTAACTGTCACTGCACCATTCCTTTATTGAATATTTTAGGTTGACATGACAACTGAAGAAATAGATGCTCTTGTTCATCAGGAAATCATCGGTCATGATGCCTATCCCTCACCTCTAGGCTATGGAGGCTTTCCAAAATCTGTTTGTACCTCTGTAAACAACGTGCTATGTCATGGTATTCCTGACAGGTATTCATTGCCTAATAACATATTGTTCCTTTGAAAGCTAAAACATGAGGCCTAGATCTGTAACATATGTTGAAAGACACTATAGTTTAATTGAAACCCACCTGCAAACTTCTGAAGTTCATTATAGGAGAGCAAAAATTTGAAGTATTTTGCTTCAAAATGTACAGAGTACTACTTAATATTTGCCAGTGCAGTATGTAATCCAAAGCAGTGTGTGTGTGTAATATTTTGTGGGCCTTCTTAGATGTGACTATAAGCTGTTGTTTTGACAAATAATTAGATAACTAATGAGTATATTTTTTTAAAAAACAGTTTTTTTTAACAATGGCAGATTGTCATATCAAAATTTAAAGCATCTAGCGTGTCATAAATGACATATATTTAATCCATTTATCCCTTCTCTACTCCAAATTATCATTGCAACTCACTGGGTTTGTAATTCATTCTGTATTCATTTTTATATTCCTGTATTAAGATCTGTCTGTCACTTCTTTTTCTTTTTTTTTTGGTTTATTTATGTTTCAGTCGACCTCTTCAGGATGGAGATATTATCAACATTGATGTCACGGTGAGTAAATCATATAAAAAATAGTCTTTGATCAACTTCAGCATTGCTGGTAGCAACAGGAAGAAGAGTGGATTGAAAATGTGAACTGCACCGAGGCAAGTGCTGTTTACTTCTAGACCCAGACGCAAGCAGCTGGTTTCCTTTTTTGTCTTTAACTCTGTGTTTATTCCAAGTAAACCCAGGCCTGACTTGAATTTAGGGCTGGAATCAGATGCACTGAGATCAATGTTGGCCTAAGTGAAATGTCAACCCAATCCTGCTATGTGTCATGTTTTTGAGAAGGTGTAATTGTTATTGATCCACTGTGTAGTTAATGCGCAGCACCACAGCACTGGGCAGCTGCTGAAGCTAGATATGTATGAGATGAGCTAACGTGAAGAAAGCCAGCATTTTTCCTTCACTCTGCCAAGATTGATCTTCCTCTTCCTGCTGATTTTGAGTGGGGCCTGTCATTATCTTACTCTGTCATTAGGGGCTGCATTGGCCTGTGTGTGTCAGTCTATTTGGACAGCAACTCTTTTGCTAGCAGTGTTCCTTAGATTTATTAAAATCCCTGAAGGTAACACCGTGTTCCATTTCTGGTGTAGAGAGCCTTGAACGACAAGCGGAGTGGATTTCCCCTAGAACTTGTGTTTTCGCAAAATGGCTAATAGCGTTTCTTTTACATAACAGTCCTCAGCGATTTAATATAGAAACTTCCAGTTGTACAGGTCCTAAGCTTTTCTAGTTTTCTTAGGCTTTCACTGTTCTCAGTCTTGACTTATTAATGCCTTGGTACTTCATTTTACTAGGTAATTTTATAGTGTTACCTTTGGATTATGTAGAGTGTAAATAAATTCTGTACATCTGGTGATTCGTGAAATTTTCATAAATAGGATATGAATATCTGATGAGAAGTAGTGTACATAGATAAGCTGTATTCTAGGAGTAGAATTTCTGTTAATGATGAATTATTTTTCGTAATAGTTAGCATGTGTCTTCACCATGAAGCTTAGATAGAAGTGTGAAGGAGGTGGAAATTGGAATCCCGTAGTTGAATTCAGTCAGAGTTTTAGTTGTCTAAATTAATTCAGCTTTTTTCCCCTTCAGATCAATTTGTGTGAGTACATAGCCAAAGATTCTCTCATTGCTGATAGTCCTTCCTGTATCATTTTGTCCTATTTAGAACGCTGGAACATTTGCTCCATATAAAATCCACTGGTATCTTTCCAGTACTCAGAATTATGTGGAAGGAGGTATTTTATAAAGTATACCTGAAATGAAATATTTTCATGATACACTTTTCTTTTGGATTGTAACTGATTTGAGGGTTTTGCTATTCTCTCACCTAATCACCCCCTAATACAATACTATTTTGAATAGCAGCATGTTCTTCTTACTGTTTTCAAGGGGTCCAGAAAGAATATCCCAGACCTTCTAGTTTTTTTTCCCAAGACTTTTAAGAAACAATTTCCATGTTTAACACTCAAATGATTTACAATTGTAAAACTCATAAAGCAAAGTGAAATACTTTCAAGTATCTAGAAATGTGAAGAAGTCAAAAAATATATGTTTGTATCTTACAAGTGATGTTTTGGACCAAAGAGATAGTACAGCAGGTAAGATGCTTGCCTTGCATATGGCCAAAACAAGTTCAACCCTGGTACCGCATATAGTCCCCAGAGCACATTAGTAGTGATCCCTGAGCACAGCCAGCAGTCAGCTCTGAACACAGCCAGGTGTGGCCCCAAAGCCTCCTCCACCAAAAAAAAGGAACAAAAAAACAAGTGATGTTTCTTTAAGATATGTTTTTAAGTGAAGAACGCTATCCAAAATACTTAATGCACTTATCAAAAAATATTCATTGTATTTATGAGTATTTATATTCATTTGTATCACAAAACAAGATTAATTTCCCTCTTGAAAGTTGAATGTTAAAAAATTGATAATCTGATGCCTATAGTAGTTGCTCAATTAGTATTTGTTAAATAAAGCACAGAACAAGAATAGTTTGTAGTACAAACAGCAAATTATAAGTTATTTATAATAGAAGGTAATTTATAATATTTTTTAAAACCACAGACTTCAGGGTCTGGAGCAATAGCACAGCGGGTAGGGTGTTTGCCTTGCATGCAGCCAACATGGCCGACACAGGTTCGATTCCCAGCATCCCATATGGTTCCCCGAGCACCGCCAGGAGTGATCCCTGAGTGCAGTGCCAGGAGTAACCCCTGAGCATAGCCAGGTGTGACCCAAAAAGACAAAAAAAAAAAAATTAAATTCCATTATATATTAAACCTTTCAAGTTGTCATTTTGAAAATTGGCAAAAAATAATATGAACAGCAAATAAATATTTTACAAATATAAACAAATCAGTTATTCAAATATTGAGTAACAAATTTTCATAATAATATTCATATATTAACAAATGTTATATATTTGTGTATAAAATCAAAACTTATACCCTCCTGGATTGCAAATGGGAATAAATATGTAAAGACATATTACAAGGTTATTAGTTTGAACACAATCATGAAAACACTTGCCAGTAATTGTTACTTTGCATCTACTTCTATAACAAACCTTACACAAGTAACTTTCTATGCCCACGTTTTCTGATTTACAAGAGGAAAAAAATAATATAAATATCTTTCTTACTTCCCTCATAAAATATAAAAGACATTTTTATAATACAAAGAATATAAAGATTTGTGATTCTTTAATGTTTTCTAATGTTCTACTTCATGTGAAGAAAAGAAGAAATTACGAAGAACAAATTTATGCAAAATAGCAAATTCCATCCTATAGAAAATAATCGATATTCAACCAGTCTCCTCTGCCTTCTATATATTTATTATAGTGTTTAGTAATTATTGATTTTTATAATGAATCATGTCTCTAGGGCTTTCTGAATCATTGATGACTGATAAAGTGATGTTTTCTGCTATTTTATTTTTAAGACTGTTTGTTATAATTATTTAAAAATCCATATGTGGTGTTTTCTGTTAACATTTTGCTCTCTGGAATTTACAATGAGGCTTTCACTTCTAGACAGGATTTTTCTTAAGATATTTCATTCCTACTACTGAGCCCCTTCAAATTTTGTCTTCATGACACTGAAGAAACTGTCCTCTGTTAAATACTTCTAGGTTCTCCATATCTCCTACAGTCACTATGAGTCAATGTTTTTGGTCACTTTTTTTTTCCTTTGGATTTTTGGGTCACATCTGGCGATGCTCAGGGGTTACTCCTGGCTCTGCACTCAGGAATTACTCCTGGCGGTACTCAGAGGACCATATGGGATGCTGGGAATCGAACCCAGGTTGGCCATGTGCAAGGCAAATGCCCTACCCGCTGTGCTATCACTCCAACCCTTGGTCACTTTTTGTATACTTGATTTCGTCTTTTTAGAAATAAAGTATGGAATCATACTTTATGTTTTTATGTTACCATAAAATGCTGAAGTGGCCCTTATCTATCTCTTTTTAAATCTTGTGTGGCCTCTTTTTAATTTTTCACAAGTTCTTAGTGTATTTATTTCTTCCCTCTTTATAGGTGAACCTGATTGTAATTCCAGAAGGGTTCGTATGGAACCATGTGAATCTCCCAAATAACTAATGAATCCAATGCATTCTTTTGGAGAAGATGTTTAAATAAGGATACATTTTAAATGTTTTTGCCTGTGTTTAGGTCTATTACAATGGATACCATGGAGACACCTCTGAAACCTTTTTGGTGGGCAATGTGGATGAATGTGGTAAAAAGTTAGTGGAGGTTGCCAGGAGGTGTAGAGATGAAGCAATTGCAGCTTGCAGAGCAGGGGCTCCCTTCTCTGTAATTGGAAACACAATCAGGTAAGCCTTACACTGACAAGTAAAGGGAGGGTTGGCAAGTGGCACAAAGGTTATTGGTGGCTAGGTATAAAGTTGATGACATGTTTTATGATTCACAGTCATCATTTCAGTCTGATATCACTATGTGAACTGCCAGGCATGTTGCTCCCTACGTAAAAAAAATGAGAAAAGAAAAAAAAGTATATTATAAAAAAAATGAATCACACCAGGGTCAGCAAAGAAACTTGTAGGAGCAGCGAGCAATATTTATGTGACTGCTTTAGTTTCAGCTTGACATGTGGGTCTCTTTAGTCTTCCATTACTTAAAGTCACACCAAATGTGAAAGAAAGTAAAGAAGGGGATAAGCATCCCAGTCCTTAGGTAATGACATAGGAGAAAAGCTACATCTTAGATAGGAAGGAAGTGAGATGCTTTCCTGCTATAACACAGAGATTAAAAAGCCTTAGTTCAGGCAAGTCTTACCTTTCAAATAAGTGGATTAGTACACAGCTTGCCAAGGGTGTCCCTTTTTGTGTCTGGTTCGTTTTCCCTACATACCACTGTTTATTTTTTGTACACACAGGATTCTCTGTGTGCTTTTTGAGCATATGTGCATTTTCTGAATTCAAGACTTTACTTTGGGATCTGTTACCTACTTTTAGATCCTTTGTCCTGCAGAAATGTTTTGAAGTAGATGTGCAAAACATGTGTTTTCATATAAAAGTAACAAATTCTGTTAAAGATGATCACATCAGTATCTTTTAAAGCCCTGTTCTCATTAATGTGAACCTGAGTACTTCCCATTTGTCTAAAGAATCAGAGGCTTAGTCACCTTGAAAGGATGCGGCCTTTTTTTCTCTTTGTAAGCCTTCAAATACTTTAAGAAAAAGGCTGTAAAATATCAGTTAAATGTATTTATGGCTTTAAAAATATTGTAACAGTGTCTGAATCAAACTTTAGTAAAATCTCTTTGGGTTATATCTGAGAAGCTTTTATTGAAGACTTTGAACAAAATTGTGTTTTTGACAGTTTTAAATTATAGGCTAACTAGCCTGGGAAAAAAGGATAGTGTCTCTCTGTTCTTTCATAGGAAATGTTGAATCAGACCCCTACTGGGAAAAGAAATTTAATGCATATCTCACTATCTTACTGTCCATGAATATAATAGAAATGAATTCAAAATGCAGTTTTATTTTTGCAAATGGGATGAGTCGATAGATGTACCTCATATTTTTGAACACCTAGGGTTCAACAAATTTACTGGTGGTGCTCTTGCATTTTAACAAAATTTATTCTTCAGTGGAAGGGGGCAGAGAACACTAGATTCTTATTCAAGCATTCTATCGAGCTCTGCATTCATGGCTGTGTCTAAAGGGCATGTCAGCCTTTGATTCTCTCTGAGAGGTAATTATCCTTTTCCTGTCACGGAACAACAAATGATAGCTAACTACAGAGGCACATTTGCAGTAGTCACATTCATCAACTGCAGGAAAAAAAATTCAATTTAATTGTGCAACACAGCTGCACATGAGCTTCGGAGCATTTCTGTTGTTCTCCCTGTCTCGCTATTCCTCCCTCCAGATCTATTTTTTAAACTTTTTTTCTGGTTATTTTTTCCCCTTTTTGTCTCTTCTTCCATTTTTACTCTCTGTACTTTCTTGTTAAAGTAATTTTCCTTTGTGGCTCTCATTCTTTTTTCCCCATTGAAGGCTATGAATGTAGAAAATTATCACAATTACTCATATAATTGAGCCTCTTTGTAGCAAGTGCAACTCCAGTAGCCTTTCTCCATCATGAAAATGGTTTCATTATAGGGTTTTTCATATTCTCTGACACCATCTACACAGAGGAACAGGCGTGCAGATGAGATGTACTAGGAACAGGCTAGATCAGTAAGGTCACAGTAGGAATAATTAGCTCTGCTATGGAAAGAGCATCTAGGCCTTTTACTGCTACATAAATGTACTGTCCATGGCTTTTAGTCACAAAAAAACTTACTAACAAATGGAGCTCCCGCCTACTACTTTGAAAAAAAGATTTGTATCAACACTACAATTTTCCATCATTAAGACTAATAACACAGAGCCTAGTATACATCAAGGGGAATAAAAAGAAAAATCTCACATTCAAGTGGCGGCTGGGTGCTGACCTTTGTTCCCTTTTTTTGTGTACGACTTAACTCTTTACAAAAAAGAGCCACACGCCACACCAACATGCAGGTGAACTCCAGCTAGTACTAGCAAAGCATAGCATTCAGTCGGAAAATCTGATAAATCTCCAAGCAGGATAATGCATTTCATTACATATGCACTACATTAATTCTAGCCACATTAAAAAAGAAGAAGAAGAAGAAGAAGAAGACGAAGAAGAGTAGAATTGAAAGTGACATTGGGTTTTAGCTATCTGGATGCAAAGGTCAGTTTTCACGGAATATAAATTTGCATGTACTAGTGCCTTTGAAAAAAACCCAATTCAGTCCCAACAACTACACTTACAAAAGTGTGTGAAAAATAATAGACAAGGAACTTTTTTTTATCCTTCCCTAATATATTTCATTATTTCGATGGTTTGTGTCTAACTCTAGGGAGGAAACTGGCCCCGATTTTCACAAATATTTGTTCTGATGTGTTAGAGGAGTGTTTCTGGACATCTATTATTTTGCCTTTCCTTATTCGGGCAGAATCCAAAGGGAGTAAATAAACAGTCCCCACCTTTAAGCCGGAAGTACTTGGAATCATTACAGACTGGAGGTTTACAGACATCTCTCAACTCAATCTCATTTATTTTAAGATATTCACCATCTTTTGCATAGCCTCCCTCTAACACGGAAAGGACATTCATGCATCTTTTAGTAGCAGTATGCTGCCAAACACCTAGTGGTCTTTATAGAACATTTTAAAATTCTCTTCTGAACCCTAAAGGATTGAATGATTTCTCTACAGAGGTACTGGCTAAAATAGTTTAATGATAAGAGCTCTTGATGTACCCTTTGTTCCATAAGGGATAGCTCGTGTGCTTTAGGGAACTGTGTTTCACTCACTATACCTTCATCTGCTTTACAATGTTTCCACACCAGCCCTCTGAGCTCTCTTCCCAGCTCTCAAAATCAGTATTTTCGCGATTATTTCTAGATGATATCATCTATACATATGAGAATATTGTGAATGTGTAGATTCATGTCACAAATATGTGACAGTTCAATCAAAAATAATCTAAACTTATAGTTGTACGTGTCATGATGAAAGTATCAATAAATGGGTTTTAATGTTTAATTCATAAGTATATGTTTTGATATTAATTTAGAAGACTATAAAGCAGATTTTAAAAAATAATCTCTTTCTATTAGATTATGCACATTTAAACAATAAGTGGCTCAGGCAAAATAAGTCATTTTAATGTCATCTGTGATGGATTTTTCTTGACAGCTACTGTAAATTACAATTACACTGCTTCTCTCTGCGCATGAAAGTAAGCATTGCAATAAATTATCTTTTATTTCAATCCATCATGTCTGCTTTTCAGAAACAGAAAACCTCAAATAAAACTTCAGCACTATTGTAAGAAAAATACAGTAATTTGTGATCCAGTTTGAAACAAAAAAAAGTACCGCTTTTTCAGAAAACAGTTGTTGGCTTTCAAAAATATTACTAATTGTACTTAAACATTCTTTGTCATCAGATGGAATCTCTGGACTTGTGCGTTCCTTCATTCAAAGACCACTGCTTGAAATAAAAATCTGGGAATGTTACAGTAAAATCTCATAACTTAGAAAAACAGTGCCATTTGCAATCCTTTAATTAAAGATGTGACCATTTAGAGATTAGCATTCTTTATAGGATTCGTGTAAGAATGGTAATAAAACTATTTCCATGGGCCTTTTTATTTCTGTAGAAGAGTATGTGCTTAACAATAGTACGCCTCTGCCCTCTTGGGGAATGTATTCTTAGTCACAAAATGTAGTTGAAGTACATGAAGAATTTTAATTTTTCTGGACAATACTTCAGTTGAGGAAAATTGCTTCATGAAGGGCAATGAAAGGGAAGAAAATGGTCAAAATGAAATGCCTTAGTAGAGATATCTTTTCCAACTAAAACATGAATTGTAATAATATAATATAATTTTAAACTAAGTTCACAAATTCCCTTAGACACTTCCTGCCTCCTCATTCCTCTCCCCTTCCACCATCCTTAAATATCCTTGAGGAAAGGCCTGAGATCATGACTGTGCTCAGACTCAGGGGTAAGGACCAGCACATGTGCCAAGACAGGAGAGTTCTTTTTCATGGGTTTTAGTAAAAAGAAGACAGAGTTAACGGGGAAACACCCAGAGTCAGAAGACGCTTGTATTTAGATACCAGGCCTACCCAGACTAAGGCTGACACTAGCAACCCACCTTGGGCCCCACTGCCCTCCCATCTGGCTCATCTCCCCAGCACAATAGTCAGAAGACATTCACGCTAAGTTCTCCTTCCCTTGCCAGTAAGAGTTATTTATAAGTTCTTGCTTTCATGTTTGAGTGGTGTTCTGTTCTGCCAGTCACTTGGAAGTATCTCTGTGAAGTTAGATTTAAACTCTAGAATTAGGTAAATAAAAGGTGTGCTTCCCTTGTATTCCTAAATAATAAAGGACATGCTTTCAAAGAGTAACTAGGAACATGAATGAGATTTTATCTCATTTACTCCCACTGCCTATGTGTTAAAAACGACCAATCCAAGAGGCAAACTTGACCCTGTAAAACAGAGGGACACATGTACTTAGCTCCTGGGAAATTGAAATAGGTTCTCAATCTAGGAACTAAGGAAAAATTTTTTCTATTTTGTTTTGTTTTGTTTTGTTTTTGGCCACACCAAGCTGTGCTCAGGGCTTCTTTCTGGCTCTGTGCTTGGGTCCTGGTGAGGCTGGAAGACCATGTGGTATTGGGGATCAAACTTGGGTTGGCCACATGCAAGGCAAGTGTCTTAACTTCTATACTATCTCTCCATCCCAATTTGTTCTTTTGCTCTTCCCACCCAGCCTTGAAATCTGATCTTTGCATCCATGACACATACACGCTAGGTTCCTCCTGTACTAAGAAGTTCCAGTAGGATCCAGGTAGTAAATTGTAAAATGCACTTGAATATCATTAGCTACCTAGTAATCGTAAGTAAGTAAGTAAGTAAAGGTCCTCCCGTTGATCATCGATTTGCTCGAGCGGGCCCAGTAACGTCTCCATTGGAGACTTTGTTGTTACTGTGTTTGGCATATCGAATACGTCACGGGGGGCTTGCCAGGCTCTGCCATGCGGGTGAGATACTCTCGGTAGCTTGCCGGGCTCTCCGAGAGGGGCGGAGGAATCGAACTCGGGTCGGCCGTGTTGGCTGCGTGCAAGGCAAACGCCCTACCGCTGCATAGCGGTAGGGCGTTTGCCTTGCACGCAGCCAACATGGCCTAGTAATCATACAGCTTCTTTTATGATGAGGAATGAGAACCAGCATCAGGGGAGGGGACTCCAAGTATTTTTTCATGGTGGGCTTTCTTCCATTCCTGGAGGAATGGGAAATTAACAGATGACAGTTTTAACACACATTTAAATTGTAGTGATGATTTCTGCCAATTAAATCCCTAAAAGCCAAAGCTAGCCTTTAAGGAAAGAACATAGGAGAACAGTTTATAGAGAGTGTTGTCAAACTCATCACTAAGGTTTATTGGAATTGGAATAATGATTTACAGGTTTAGTAGAATCCATGACTATAAAAATAATCTAGATTAATGTCTTATTAATCATCTCTCATTTGGGGTCAAAGAGATGGTATAGTGGGTAGGGAGCTCGCCTTGCACATGACCACACACATAACTGGGTGTGACCCAAAAACCAATAAATTCACCAACTACCCAACTTTTCAGTCTCTATTCAGAAATTATGGGCTGGAGCTATAGCACAGCGATAGGGCATTTGCCTGGTGCACAGCCAGCCCAGCTGAGCCGGGTTCAATTCCTCTGCCCCTGGTCCCGGCAAGCTACCTAGAGTATCTCACCCGCACAGCAAAGCCTGGCAAGCTACCCGTGATGTATTCAATATGCCAAACACAGTAACAACAAGTCTCAAAATGAAGACGTTACTTGGCCCGCTCACTCGGAGAGCCCGGCAAGCTACCGAGAGTATTCGATATGCCAGACACAGTAACAACAAAGTCTCCAATGGAGACATTACTGGGCCCGCTCGAGCAAATCGACGATCAATGGGAGGGCCTTTACCTTTATCTTTACCTTTACTTGGCCCGCTCGAGCAAATCGATGAACAACGGGAGGACAGTGACAGTACAGTGACATTGAGAAATTATTTGTGCTGTACAAATAAAAACACCTTGACAAAGTTCTTCCTCCTGGTCGAAGTGTGAAGATACAATATGACCATCAAGTATAGGTTAGTCAGGAGAGGAACAGATACAGAATGAGCTCATATGTGGTATATAAAATAGCACAGTAAAGAAGCAATTACTCAAAGGAAGCAAAAAATGAGAACTGGTCATTAATGGGAAGCATATGACTATAACAGGGATGGGGAATACTGGGGGACAGGGGACACCCGAACACGGTGGAGGGAAGCTAACATTCTGGTTGGAATGTTTTTTGCATGAAACCTTGCCATTATCATATTGTAAGTCCTGGTGCCTAAAGTAAAAATAAATAAAAGATAAAAACACTGACTTTGCACATGAATAACTTTTATACTATAAGTTCATGCAAATAAGATCAGAAAAAATAAGTTACTCTTCTATTTGTAGCGATATCCTGGTCTATGAAGAGATGTTATAGGTTGGAAGATGAGGGTTTAAAAGGAAATATTCAGTGCTAGAGAGATAGTACAGCAGGTAGGACGCTTGCCTTGCGTGCAGCTGACCCAGGTTCAGTCCCTGGCATACTATGTGGTCCTCTGTGCCCTGCCAGGAGTAATTCCTGAGCATCGGTGGGTGGGCCAAAAAAAAAAAAAACAGAACAAAACATAAAGAAAGTCCATGAAGGACACTGGTTAACACTCTTTGAGTTCATGTTAAACTGAACTTAGGGTCTGTTGAAAATTCTATTGGAATTGGAAAACTTTTCATGGTTTTGCTTCTCATTTGGGGGCCACACCCAGCAGCGTGTGATTTACTCCTGGCTCTGCACTCAGGAATCACTCCTGGTGGACTAGGAGGTTTTCATATGTAGTACCAGAAATCGAACCTGGGTCAGCTGCATACAGGGCAAGCACCCTACCCGGTGTACTAATGCTCAGACCCCCAAAAGATTGGAGAACTTTGGATCTGTTAAGGATTTAATAGCAGTCTTGTAAATCCTCACTCATTAATATGATTATAATAAAGCCATTAGGCCCTTTATCCACTTCAAAATATAAGACATTGACTGTATATATGTTCTTATCTTTCTGGTGCTGCTGGAAATAAACACATTTCCCTGATTGCAAAATCTGTGTTGTAGGTACTAGTTTTTCCCAAGCATGACAGTGATTTAAAAGAATTTTTATGATTTTTAGTAATGCAATAGGTCTTGAGTGGAAATCTTAAATGATCACAAAGTTTTAGAGTGTTTCAGGAATACTGACAAAGCAGATTTGGTCTTTTTTGTGAGTGTTTCTATTTGCAAAATCTAGAAGGTTTTGAAATAAACTAGAATAAAAGAATATTGAAGAAGGAAGACATAATTCTAGATTGTAAATTGTTTGTTTGGTTCACAAATTAGGAATAGTTCCCAAATTTGGGAAAGTCTTTTGTGAAATCCAAACAAAGTAGGCAAGTTGTTTTTCTTGTTTTGTTTTGTTTTTTAATCTTTATTAGTGAAACACCATGAGGTACAGTTGTAGACTTACATATTTTTGCGCTTGGGTTTCAGTTATACAATGATCGAACACCCATCCCTCCACCAGTGCCCATTCTCCACCCCCACTGATCCAGTATCCCTCCCACCCCCCTTCCCTCCCATTCCACCCTGCCTCTGTGGCAGGGCATTCCCTTTTGTTCTCTCTCTCCTTTTGGGTGCTGTGGTTTGCAACAGAGGCATTGAGTGGCAGTCATGTTCAGTCCACAGTCCACTCTCAGCACGGATCTCCCATCCTGGGAGGATCCTCCCAACACCCTTTATTTGGTGCTCCCTTCTCTATCTGAGCTGAGTAGGCAAGTTTTTATGACCCACATTAGGTGCACATGTCTCTTGGTTGTAGGTTTGTATGTGTGTATATATGCATGTGCACATTTTGTGTATAACTTAGTCTTGTTTAAATGTGTACTAAAGGAAATGAAGCAAACCACTGTGTTAGAAACATTAACACCCACCTACCCCCCATTTATCTCAAGGAAGTTGTTACAAGCAACTGCAAACATTTCAATTATTCAGTATAATGAAAACAAACTAATATCATAATCTTATTCTAAATATAACTGTTTTCTTTTTCAGATGCTATTTTAAAAAGATTTTTGTTTTCATCTAAGCATTATGTAAAAGATATCTAATCAAACTGTTTTTCTTGGTCACTTTTAAAGTCACATAACTCATCAGAATGGTTTGCAAGTCTGTCCACATTTTGTGGGACATGGGATAGGATCTTACTTTCACGGACATCCAGAAATTTGGCATCATGGTAAGAAAGTTAATTTGGAAACTGATAAGGTGATTTGGCTTCCAAGCTCTTCCTCTAACTTTGATACACACTGTCATCTCTGTGCGCGTGTGCAGGGAATGGCTGTGGGGGAAAGTCAACTTAATCATAACCAGAATCTCACTATGTTAAAGGATTAGAGCACCCAGCAATTTTGATCCCCAAATAAAGCTCATTTTGCTTTCTGTCTTCTTAAGATTGTGTAGCCAGAAGGTACAAGAGGTATTTGTCTAAGAAAAAGTTACTAAGTTTAAAAAAAATGAATTAAAACATTTTTAAGTTGTGGGCTGGAGTGATTGTACAGGGGCTAAGGCACTTCCCTTGTATCCTATTGACACTGGTTCCTATCCCCAGTACTACATATGTTTCCCCTCCACTGCCCCCCGCCCCCCAAGAACCCACAGGAAGCACAGAACTGAGAAGAGCCTCTGAGAACCTTTTTTGGGTTTGGGCCCAAAAGTCAACCAAAATTGACAAAAAGAAACCAATGAAAAAGTTCCTGAAAGCAAAAATGCCACAGCATCAGTGTTCCAGCACCATGCACGTAGGGCTGTTTTCTGTTTTGCTTTTTCTCCCCCCCTCTCTAACCGCTGACTGTTGTGGTTAAACTTCATTACATCCTACACAGTGTTGACAGCTGATGTATTTAGCAGCATGTACTTTTTAGTGATTTCTAGATTATGCCCACTCTTGTGTTCTTCCCCAGACGCTCCTGTTTTCTACTGCCTGAGTGTGTTCCCTGTGATGAGAAGGGAACTGTGCTGGCTTAGGGTACATGGCAGTTCTGTGGGGAATACCCCCAAAGATGGGTGCACACCTGTGCAGAGACCAGAAGAAAGTGGTCCTTGGCCTTTCTGTCTCTGGGTAACTACTGCCAGAACCGTTCCCAAGGAGAGGCCCAGAGAGCAAGTGGACCAGAACCTCCTATGGGACCCCCACAGAGAACCCCACAGAGGCAGCTCAGAGGTTTAGGTGAGAGAGTTGAAAGGACCTTCCTGGGGCCCACACTTGGAACTGTTAAAAAAAAAATCTGTAAGAAAAAAATAAATAAAAGGTGGGACTGGAGCTATAGCACAATGGGTAGGGCATTTGTCTTGCATGAGACTGATGTGGGTTCGATTCCCAGCATCCCATATGGTCCCCCAAGCATCACCACGAGTAATTCCTGAGTGCAGAGCCAAGAGTAACCCCTGTGCATCGCCGGGTGTGACACCCCCCCAAAAAAACAACCCCCCCCAGGTGGCTTCCCTCCTTTTGTATCAGCTTTTTTTCCCAAGACATGTATTACACTTTGGAGTGTTGAAAGGTCATTAGGCCTAAGCCCAGCTCAACCAGAAAACCTTGAGCTACAAGTGAGCAGGAGACAGAAGCGTGGGACAGCCACACAGGTGTCTAAAGCACTTGGGTCACCCGTTCTTCAATGCTCCCTTCCCTTCTCCCAAGTGCCCCCTTGGGCCTAGGCCCCAAGGACAGAATGAACAGGCTGACTAAGATCCAGGAGCCCATGTAAATCCCCGGGGAATCACCACTACCCAATATTGTAGATGACTCCCTCCTCCCCAAGAAGAAAGAAGAAATGATAAAGTTTTTCCAGAGTCCAACCCTCTCTAGCTGGTCTCTGTCCTTTCATTTCTTATTCCCACTGCCTCCTGACCACCAACCCCTTCCTGTTTTGTTTGTTTTGCAGCAAATGACAACGAACTACTCATGGAGGAGGGCATGGCATTCACCATAGGTCAGTGCCCAGTGCTTCTGCAGAGCCACAACTCCCCGGCAGAAGCAGCGTCGGCCTAGGCCAGGCAGTACTGTGAAGGACTAATAAAGCCAATCAGCGTAATGAAATAATTCACATGCATAGTAAATCTGATTAAATAATATCCTCGAGCCCCATCTTCCTAAATCAAATACTTACCGACACATTTAGGAGAGGGCAACCATCCAACCTCTAATTCTGTTACCAGCATAATGTGGTGTTTGGTTTTGTTGTTTGTTTGGGTTGGGTTTTGTGTGTGTGTGTGTGTGTGTGTGTGTGTGTGTGTGTGTGTTTCTTGTTTTCATGAGCACCCAGTAACTAGAGGCCATGATTATGCCTTGTTCCCTGTGTCAGCAAGTAGCATATGTTCTGTGGGGGCCCATATCCTGGCTGCTCATGTGATTGGTGTCACCACCAAATTCCAATCACCTAAGACCCCCAAAGGCATCCTAGTCCTGACTGTGGGACTTAATGGAGAAGCAATTAGAGTGAAATAAGAAAATTGTTATTTGCTGATTAATGCATGTTTTGAACAGGTTTTAAAAATTCAAAAAATGTTGTTTTTTTTTTTAAACTGACTGGTGTTTATAAGAGGGACTAGTGTTTGGGTAGTTATTATCCACGGGGTCTTAATTAAGGCTTGATTAAAATGCCCTTTTTTTTTTCCTCTAAAAAATTACGAACCAGGCAACTTCATACATTTTTGAATTGCCCCGCTTCCTCTTCCTACTGTTTAGTTTGTAGTACACCATGTAAGCAGCATCAATTATCAACCCTTGCGAGATGACAACATGAACCCGTGGTGGGGGGAGCACTTGGAGGGAGGGGGAAGAACTTTTCTTTTTTTTTTTAATAATCAGCGGAAACAATGTTTGACAAGAATCTGATTAGATCCTTGCAGTAAATATTTTCCCTCTTACAGAGCCAATCATAACCGAAGGATCCCCTGAATTTAAAGTCCTGGAGGACGCATGGACCGTCATCTCCCTCGACAATCGGAGGTGTTTGCTGCTTTCTGTCCTATTGCTTTCTGTGGATTGGGAAGCAAAGGCTGGTCAGACAGCACTCGCTAGTCCTAACCGCTGGCCTGTGCGTTTCAGGTCCGCCCAGTTCGAGCACACGGTTCTCATCACGTCGGGGGGTGCGCAGATTCTTACCAAACTGCCTCACGAGGACTGACACCGCAGAGTCTCCCCCCTCCAAATTGCTGAAATCCAGCTGGAAAACTTTTAGAAGAAAACGGGCTGGTCCCGTAGTAACCCACCTAGCACCTAAAACAGCACCTTGAGGAAGTGCCGCGGACAACTCAGACCTGTCTGCAGCCTCACAATGTCTGTCAGAGAAGCAGCCCCTGGCGCCTGACGCGGGTTCCCAAAGGAAACTTCAAGGGGGTTGGGACACCGTAGTTAGAAGAGGAATTCATAGACGGAGCTTGCTTTGCTTATCCTTGTCCTAATCTGCTTGAATAAAAAACACCACTTAAACCCACCATGGCTGTGTTCCTTGCATCTGAGTTAAGGGACAGGGCAGGTGGTAGTGTCTGAACTTCAAGCGCCCGCACCCAAAGAAAAACCTGAATGTAGCTGATAGCTGGATTTTTTTTTTCAAAAGCCTCTCCCACAACCACAACCTCCCTCCCCCCTTTGTGGATGCCACATGGGCTGCCCTGAGAGTGTTAGCAGAGGATAGTCACCCCCTGCCACCCCCTAGCCCTATCCATCCCTTCCCTTGCTCAGCCACTAGCAATGAAAAGATTTTGCCTGCGAGTGATGAACGGTGAGCTTCCTTGCAGTGGACCGGGTCCTGGCCTGAAAACCTGACTTTCCCAATCCTCTGCAGCAGCTGCTTCCCGGTTGTCATTCCACCCTGCTCTTGCCATCCCAAAGGCAACTTTGGAGAGACCCTGCCCACCATCCCCACTCCCCAATAGGCCGGATGATCTATTAAAACGAGGCATTGAACCTCCACTCCTCCAAGTGTGCAGCTCCCGTTTAGTCACTAAGTTAACCTCTCCCCATCCCAGACCCCTTTGGGGCTTCCTAGAGACCCAAGAATCCCACCACAAGAGAAGATTCCTGAACAATTGAGGGTTAGGACCTTCGCTAATTAGCCTGACCAGCAGCTCCTCCTGCTTTAGAAAGCAGACGCTCCCAGGACACACATTGTGAACTTTCTGCCCAACCACCTTTCCTTGTTCCCTTGCTCCTGGGACCTGTTCACATCCAAGCTCTCAGCAGAAAGGGGTGGGACTCCATGCAGGCCACCTTGGAAAAGGTTCTCTTCTGGCCATGGTTTTAGAAACAGGTCCAGGGAGGGGGTGCAAAACAGCTAGACTACAGACAACAATCCGTTGGTTGTGCAGATTCTAGTTTCTGCAGAAGCGGGTCTTGCACACCTCCCACCCACTGTAGCCTGGGCTCCAGAACCTCAGGAAATGTGACCACCGGTTGAGGCATGACAGGTGGCCTTTGACCCTCAGAGCAGAGGAGACAGGGAGAGGAAAGCAAAGTCAATGAGCATGCAGGGGTAAAGGGGCTAGTTTGAGCTGCTCTGAGTTTGGAATTCTCAGGTCACCTCTCACCACTCCTGCTCCCTGTCTCTGCATCCAGGGATGTAGAACCAAGACAGAGACTGGTTCAAATGGTCCTGGGAGCTGGAAGGACTAGGGAAGTGCTGAAGATTCACAAGAAAAACTTTTGGCATATTAGAGAGTTGGCCAAGCAAAGGTCTGGAGATTTCACTGCTGCAAGAGAAGGTTTAGGATTCTCTGCAGGAGAAAAGGGCCCAAATGGGCTTGGAAGCTTCAGCCTTCTTCCAGCAATTACATTTCAACCCAGATCTTATCTATGGTCACTTTATCCCCAAAGTTCCTGGAGAATAATTTTATTAGTACCACGGGATTTTCACCAGTCACTGGGATAACATGCTGCTTGCTCAGCAATTATTCAGAGCTGCAGGTTTTTATGGAACAGGTTTATAATCCCATTTATTAAAGTGACTAACCTAAAGTTTAAACATTATAACACATACACAGAAAAGTATATATACCAGCACCAGCCTACACTTCCTGAGGAAACAAATTGAATTAGAAGGAACTCCTCTGTTTAACATGCTTTGAAGTTGAAATTAAGAAAACAAACAAACCCCAGAAAACCTGGCCTCCACACCCTAGCCTGGAAACTGGCCCCAAACCTCACCCGGGCCTTCTGGTATTCGGATCACACGTGGCTAACACCGCCCGGAGCCCGATCCTTGCGGGGTCTCCAACAGGTTTCACTGGGAATCCGGGACGCTCCGGATAAATAGAGTTTTCTTCAGAGTTGGGACAGGCAAAGATCTAAGTAAATTGACGGTTCAGAACAGGTGTCGTTTTAGTGGTGGAGGGCGGGAAAAGTCCACTCTGGGTTCACAGGAGAGATAAGATCGCAAGGCGAGAGAAGCTAGTCAGGGCCGGTCGCCGCGGCGCCTCGAGGGCCCTGGCTCGGCCGTCTCTGCTCCCGCTTCTCTGGGGCCAAGAAATAATTCCAGAGTGTAGACACTCCCTCGCCCACATATAACTCATTTCCAAAATAAGTAAGGCTCTGAAACCGTCTCCCGAGGGGTCTCGTGCCGGTCCTTTGTTCCGGGGAGCCAAACCCACCCGGTCGGTCCCCCGCGCCGCTCGCTCGGGACTGGGCTGCTCCCAGATGTGCGGGCCAGAGAGCCTGGGAGACGGTCGCGACCTTAGGCCCTGGGTGTCCCCTTCCCCCACCCTGCAGTTCTCTGAACTAAACCGGCCCTCGGCGGTCCAGCCGTCGGGTTTCCTCCAGCGAGGTTTTGAGCACTGGGACGCGCCAACCCCTCTCTCCCATCCCCACGCCGACCCTGCGCCGGCCGCCGCGATCACTTACGTGCGCAGGGCCCGCGAGGCGCGCGCAGGCCATCAGGGGCCCGGGAGGCATCCCGGCGGCTGTTTTGCGGGGCACACCGCACCACACTGCACACCCCAAAATAGGCGCTAGGAAGAAGCAATTAAAATCACAAGAGCAAGGAATCAAGAGGAGTCGCGCGGCTCCGGGAGTTGTCTGGTGGAGGAGTCATTAACTGGTTGTTGCTACAAAGCCTCACCGTGTGGTTCGGTGATTAAGGGGAAGGAAAAAAAATCTTTTTAGGCGTTGGCAAACCCGTTATTGGTTTGGATGATTGGTTGTTGATTTTTTTTTTTTTGCTTTTGTTTTTCTTTCTGCTCCAACCACGCCGCCTGAAATATTTCAACCCCCGACATCATGCCCTTAAACCCAAGGAGAGAAATTCCGCGGGCAGCAGCAGCTGCTACAGAAGTTAGAGAGAGAGAGAGAGAGAGAGAGAGAGAGAGAGAGAGAGAGAGAGAGAGGCTTTTCCACTAATATCTCTAACGACAGCACCAATGTAATTTGTTTTGAATGTTCATTTTTATTGGTGTTCCCTCTGCCAAAATGCGCTTGATTACAGAGGTTTGTCCTGTGATCATTGCGCACTCCAGACAGGGGAAGGTGCATCGGCGAAGGTTCAGCTCAGGCCAGATCAAATCCCGGGCTGTTTAACGCTGAAAGGCTGCATGTTGCTATTAGTGTTAAATATATGGCTAATTATGCGTATGAAAATTAAACATCAGTGTTATGCTAATGGGGCGCCTTCAGCTGCGGATCCGAGCACTTGAGACTACCATTTAATCAAATGAATCAGTAACTAATACATCTGCACGTGTGAACTTTCACAAGATCATTTCCCCGTTCCCATCACACCGCTAAATTATGAAAGAAATAATTATCAACACTTTCTAATTACCTAACAAAGTAATTTGGGATTCACCGTGGGGTTGGTGGGATGGGGAAACCAACAGCCCTTCGCAGCCAGCGTGGTGCGCGCCACGCCTCGCGGGGGTGACTGTGGGGTGCTAGTGGCGCGGCGTGTGTGTGGCGGGGGGAGTTGAGGCCCTTTTGTGCGCTTTTTTTTTTTTTGGTATCTAGAGTCCCAGAAGATAGAAGACGCGGTGGCATCTTTTGCCAGCCCAGCCCACAGGCCCAGGGGTGCCCGCTATGACCACTAGAGAGGAGGTGGGTCCTGGGGCGGCCACGAGCGGCCTGTCCACAGGCAGATAAGGAGAGCCCACCACTAGCTTGCTTCGGGCACGGGTCCCGTGTCCCCTCCAAGACGCCTAAACCCCAGGTGCTTTTGCCAGACATCGAGAGGCCGGAAAAAGACCCCCCTGGAGTCTGTCTTTCGCGCCCGAGGAACTGAGCCGGCCGGCTTCGAGGCTCCCCTCCACGCAGCGCCCTCGGGGCGAGTGAACCCCGGACGCTCCGCGCAGAGGGAGTGGAGAGGGAGGGGGAGGCGGAGGCAGCTCGCGAGCGAAAGAGGGGGTGTGTGCTGGGGGGAGGGGGCGGTGCGGCCGCCTTTCCTGGGAGGAGAAGCGCGGGTTCCTGGCTCTGGGCGCGCTGTGCTTTCATCAGACCGGTGTAGACTCGAGCTGGAGTGGCCGGCTGGGCCTGGAGCAATGCGAGCTGGCCCCAGGGAGCGGCGGCGGCGGCGCGGCGGCCGAGTGAGTGAGTTCGCCCCGGGGGCCTCCCGCGCGACCTAGGGCTGTGCTAGAGGCGACCCAGAGCCCTGGGGCGGCACTGCGGGCAGAGCGCTGCACCAGGCACCAGATGCTTTGGTGGGGAGACCGCGCTCCGTGGGCCGCCTCGAGCGCGCCCCCCAACCCCCCCCCCCCCCCGCCATCCCCATCCGGGGATGGCCGGGGAGCCACTCCACGCTCGAGGCCTCGGCCGGCATTTCAGAGTCGCCCGGGCTGAGCGCAGAACTGGGTGACGGTGGCCTTGGAGAAGCGGTGCCTGGGGGTGGAGGGGGGGGGGTCCCGAGTGCCAGGGGCGGGCAGAGGGTGGGAACAGTGGCGGCGGGGGCCAGGGGGTAGTGCGGCAGCGCCGAGACGCCGGCGGGTGTCTGGGGAGAAGTAAGGCGCGCTGGGGTGGCGGGAGGCCGAAGAACTGCGGGCGCCGCAGTCCATTGTGCGCCCCAAACCGCGCGCTCCGTTGCAGAAGAGCCCCGGCCGGGAAGTGTGGACGCGTCTCTCCCGAGGCCCGGCCGCCTCGCCCGCTCTAGTCCAGAGGAGCCGGAGCGCTTCGGACCAATCCCCGGAGATTATGCAAGGCAGCGGACCAATCAGCTCCACCAGCTCATGAATATTTATGACCTTGGCTGAGTCAAAGCTTTGAAGCGAGTTTGGGGAGCTCGGCAGCATCATGCTTAGACTTTTCAAAGAGACAAACTCCATTTTCTTATGAATGGAAAGTGAAAACCCCTGTTCCGCTTAAATTGGGTTCCTTCCCGTCCTGAGAAACACAGAGACCCCCAAAAGGGAAGCAGAGGAGAGAGACACCCACACCCAGACCCCGCGAGAAGAGATGACCATGACCACCATGCCAGAAAGTCTCAACAGCCCCGTATCGGGCAAGGCGGTGTTTATGGAGTTTGGGCCGCCCAACCAGCAAATGTCTCCTTCTCCCATGTCCCACGGGCATTACTCCATGCACTGTTTACACTCGGCGGGCCATTCTCAGCCCGACGGTGCCTACAGCTCGGCCTCGTCCTTCTCCCGACCGCTGGGCTACCCTTACGTCAACTCGGTCAGCAGCCACGCGTCCAGCCCCTACATCAGTTCGGTGCAGTCCTACCCCGGCAGCGCCAGCCTCGCCCAGAGCCGCCTGGAGGATCCAGGTACGTGCGCCTGCCAGGGAGAGGGAAAGGAAGCGGTAAGGAGGGAAATAAAAAGGGGAAAAGGGAGGGAAAAGAGAGAGAGAGGGAGGACCAGGGTGTGAAGGAAGGAGAGAGAGAGGGAGGGAGGGAAGGAGAGAGAGAGGGAGAGGGAGAGGGACAGAGAGAGAGAGAGAGAGAGAGAGAGAGAGAGAGAGAGAGAGAGAGAGAGAGAGAGAGACACGAAGGGAGGGGGTGGGTGGGGGTGGGTAGGGCGCCAGAGCAACGAAGGTTTCGGGTATCAACCTATGGACCCTTGTCATAGTAAAGAAATTCAAACGAAAATTCACCAAACTCACAACTAATCCAGCAAAAGATAAATCCGAGAGCGTCCCTTGCCACTGGCTGGGCCTCTGGGTGGTTCTGTGCGCTGAGCCAGGCTGCAAGCAGAAACCCACATGTGCACGTATTAGTCTCGGTAATTATTTATTGCGTAGCGCTATAAACAATGTATGCAATTAAGGGTAATTAAACCTCAACCACCGCCTGCAAAAAATAGCAAATTTTCCCTGCAAAAGGCAGGAGCTCCGTGTCTGGAAACTGCCCTAGTCCGCCTGTGGCGACCCAGGTCAGGCCCTCGGGACTTTCTGGGTCCCTTTCCCGACTTTCGGAGTTTCTTCTTGAACCTTCTCTCTTTCTCTCTCTCCGGGTTCTGCCTCCGCTGCCCCTCGGTAGCCACTCGCCTTCGGCTCACGGCACTAAAGACTGTCCCTCGCATTAACAACGCCCCGCTTCTGCTGTCCCTCCAGGGGCTGACTCTGAGAAGAGCACGGTGGTGGAAGGCGGTGAAGTGCGCTTCAATGGCAAAGGGAAAAAGATCCGAAAACCCAGGACGATTTATTCCAGTTTGCAGTTGCAGGCTTTGAACCGGAGGTTTCAGCAAACTCAGTACCTAGCTCTGCCCGAGAGGGCGGAGCTCGCGGCCTCCTTGGGACTCACGCAGACGCAGGTACCTCGCTACCGCCCCTCTGCCATTCAGGCTTCCCGCGGCCCGCCTGCGCGCCCGCCCGGATCTTCGTTTTGTTTTTGTTTTGCTCTCTGGGCCTCGGGGTCTCCTATGTGTGTCCGTATCTGTCTGTCTATCCGCCTGCCTGCCTCAGAGCCCTGGCTCCCAGCGTATCCTGTCCTCATTCTCTCTGCCCTAACCCAGTCGCTGGACTCAGCCCTGCGTCTCCTCCCTCCCGGACCCACTTCCCTGGACAACCTGACTAGGGCGCAGGAAGGATTTCCCTACATGTTTTGTCTGGGAACTCCGAGGTCACACGTGCCCCCAACAACTGGAACAATAGACTCGGGACTTAATCCCTTGCTTGCCTTTCAAGTGTGTGGCTAACCACTCTGGGCCTGGGCCTGACCATTCCTGACCCTCTGTCTCCCCTGCTCTTCCTTCTCACAGGTGTGTGAGTGGGGGTGTGGTGGTGGGGGGATTCTTTCCTCCACCCTCTCACCTACCATCCCAGACCCCAAAGCAGAAACCTTCCTTTCCGGATTTCTTTGAATACCCTGGAAAATCCAGGAGGGTTCGGATCAGCTTGGCATGGGTTTCCAACATCCAGGTGGGAACTGGAGCAAGAGCTGGGGAAGAGCAAAACAGATGCTAAGACAAGGTTCGCTTAAGTCCAGATGGAAAGTTGAACGAAAACCCTCCTCAAATAGTCCCAAACCCAAGGGTAGAAAATGCCGGTGCAAAGAGAAGGGTCTCAAAGGCAAATAAACTTCCACCACCCCTTCCCACCACTTGATTCTTTTATTGATGGTCATGTTGGAGTTGATGGCTGACATTGGGTTGGCACTGAATCTTCCCCCAGGTGATGGTCATGGTCAGGCTGTGTCCCTGGCAGCCCAATCCTGCAGTCCGGGCTCACTTCTACCACCACGCCCCCTGGCTCTCTGCTAGCTACCCCTGCAGATCTGAGCTAGCAGCAGCGGGGCTGAGCTAGGGCTGCTGTCCTCTGTTACTCCAGCAGGTCTCCAGGGCAGAGAGTGTGTGTGTGTGGGGAAAGCTGTTTCCGCTGTCCCTGTCTCCCTGTGACCACCATGGGCACAACGGACCTAAGTCACAATGTTGTCCGCTCTTGCAGGTCAAGATTTGGTTCCAGAACAAGCGCTCCAAGTTCAAGAAGCTGATGAAGCAGGGCGGGGCGGCTCTGGAGGGTAGTGCCCTGGCCAACGGCCGGGCTCTGTCAGCCGGCTCCCCGCCGGTGCCACCCGGCTGGAACCCCAACTCTTCCTCTGGAAAGGGATCCGGAGGTAGTGCGGGATCCTATATCCCCAGCTACACATCGTGGTACCCCTCAGCGCACCAAGAAGCTATGCAGCAGCCCCAGCTCATGTGAGGTTGCCCGCCCGCACCCACCCGCCTCCTTCCCGTCTCCCCCAACCCGGGCCCCGTCAGCCTCCAGGTTCCAAGTCCATCCAACCCCGTCTGTGCGCCCTGAGCCGGACCAGGAGGGCCCAGAGGGAGAGAAGAAGGAACAGTGAAGGCAGGAGGCCCACGGCCTGTGGCCTGCGTCAGGCCCAGTGACTTCCCTGGCGCCCATGCCTTTACCCAAATCCCTGCTCTCGGCAGCCTCGGCAGCCTCCAGCCTCGTTACGCATTACCCGTGGCCCAAGCCCTACTGCCCGCACCTCATCCAAGGAGCAGCAAAGACACGCCTCTGGCCCCGCGCTCAAGCGCTAGCGGAACTATCAGGAGAAAAAAAAAGCAAAACCGAACAGTAGAAAAAGCAAAGGCTCTTTTCTGTCCTGTCCGTCTCTGTCTCCCTTTGCTCTGTATCTGTGCGCTGACAAAGTCGAGGTCCTCGTCCGTCGCTGTCCTCATTCTACGGCCTCTGCAAAGAGTCACCAGGTCGGAGGGGGACGCAGACCGCCGGGTTCCTGATACGGAGACATTATTATATATATACATATATATATATATATTTTGTCCGTTTGGACCTTCTCCTGGACCTGCCTCACCGTCTGTGTAGCTCCTTCGGGAATTGGGGGGAATTGGAGGGTGGGGATTTTATTTATTGAGAAATGAACTGGGCCTGAGACTGAACAGTAGCCAATTTGTGATTCTATAGCGGGTGAGGAGAAGCTCACGGTCCAAACGTTGGGATTACTTGGAAAGCACCCGGATAAATAAGTATGGAGGACCTGGTGATTTTTAACTTATATGGTGACTTTTGTATTTCGCTGGTGTGGAGAGGTTGGAGCCGAATGATATGCATCTTTTTTTAAATGTCTCATGTTACTTTACAAAGAAAGAGAGAGATGAGACAACTCAATTTCCTCATCTCCAGAAGAATGTTTCCTTGCTTTGCCTGGATAAGAAAGAAAATCTTAATTCCCTCCTGAGGGAGAAAGAGAAAGAAGACCCCAAAGGGCAGTGGTGAGAAAACAGGCAGAGGGTGAACAAGTGCCCCTGAGCCAGGGGACTATAAAGTAAGACAAAAGCAGCTTTACGACAACTGCCCCACAGGCTGGACCACAGAACCATGCCAGCTGCTGCCCGAGTGCAGTCTCCAGTGCAGGATGGAATCGCTGTACATATTATTATTGTTGTTATTAATTATTATTATTGTTATTATTATTGGTCCGTAAACATGTTGCACAAGCTTAGCTTTTTTTTCCGTTTTGTTGTGTGTGGCTGTAAAACCTGATGCTTTGTGAAATGAGAATCTTGACATTTTACTTGTGAAATTCGGAAAATGTGATCAATTGAAATCAACTGTGTTTTGTGTTCTCTATGTCAAAGTTTAGTTTTATATTGAGAATGTTAACTTATTGCTTTGTATCTTGGGGGGATGGGGAAAAAGAACTTTGTAAATAAGTTATAAAGTTTCTTTGAAACAGTAAAATTATGGTTTCGAGAAAGAGCTGCTGTCCCGTGTGCTGTGTGAGGGGGTGGCAGCGGGGTGCAGGCCCATCTCTGGGAACAAACAAGACGGGCAAGCCACTCTTGGCGCCAGTGGGTGCTGACCCCTTTCCCCTTTTGCTCCTCACCCTAAGGGTCTAGCCCTACCTGGGTTGGGAGGATGGGGAGGGCTGGAGTGATAGGACCGAAGATGAGGCTCTTGCCTTGCCCGGCCCACCCAGATATGATCTACAGCACCATATAATGAGGTTTGGGTTTGGCCTAAAAACAAAAGTTTATATTAATAGCAATAACAACAGACGGAGAGAAAGAAAGATGGGGAGTTTCTGGAAACGTCTCTGGGAAGGGGCTATCGGGAACAGGTGTGACCTGGGAAAACTGTGACTCGGCGCCAAAAGGACTGTGAAGGCAGGCGGAGAGATGAAAGCGGAACTCGAAAGCCGCGTTGGAGAGACTCTGCGCCCCGCGCGCGCCTCGCGGGAGGCCTGGAGGTCTGGAAGCCAAGACCCGGGGTTTTGCCCCTCCCCTTACGGGGATCCGGCCTCCCCGCTTTTGTTTGCCCGGAGGGCACAGGATCCCGACGCGGAAAAGACGCGGCCAGACGCCGGAAACGGGCAGGAAGGACACGTCTGTCAAGCTACCCCCCAATCAATCAGAAAGCTCGGGGGTTGGGGGTGGGGGAACAGTCCCAAGGCGCCACCCGGGCCCCTTCACAGCCACTCCCACCCCACCGGGGGCACGACTCCCTAAAGAGGCCCCGCTGGTAGCCGCCCGTGGCTACCGCGTCTTTTTCCTCTGCTGGGAGAAATGAAGCTGTCAGAGCGCGGCGGAGCGACTTCGTGACTTGTTGGAACCCCAAAGCTTGTCATGGCAACACCCCTCCATTCCAGCCCCCCAATTCACGAGTCTGGCCTCCAAGCGGTTAGGCACCTCTTATAGGGGTGCTCCTACCGATTCGCTCCAAATAGCAGCTTCCAGCGGCGAGCATCTCACCCCTCTGCCCCTGGCCGCTGGCCTGAGCCTCAGCCCTACCTCCCCTTCCAACTCCCACAACCCGCGCGGAGCTGAGGCCCGAGGGAACGCATTGGGCCCCAACGGACTGTTCTGCCGATTCCCGCTTCCCTCGCCCCCGTCCCTGACACGGTTTCCTGGCGGGAGTTGGTCCTCCGCCTTTGGGGGGACCCTTGGCAGCGCGCAGTGGGGAGCGGAGCGCGTAAGGTAGTGATCTGTGTTGTGACAAGCACCCATTTTTCAATTGGTGCTGGTTAAAGATCAGATGCGCCAAAGCTCTTCCGACGCCCTTTGGGGAAGGGGGGGGGGGACTGAGAGGAGGGGGTGAGGGAGGGAGAAAAGGATGCAGAAAGGGATCGAATTCCGGACCTGGAAGCTCCTTCTGGGACTGGGAGGGAGAGGTTTTTCCCCGCTCCCTCGCAGGAACCCCGAATTTGGAGTGCTAGTCTGGGAGACCGGACCTCGGGGAGATGCAAGCGGGTGGTCCGGCCTCAGAGCTGAGGAAGGAAACCGATTTCCCAGGCTGTAACGTATGCCGCGGGCAGGACAATTCTGCTCTGCGTTTCTCTTTGGAGATACGGCTCTACTCGCGGAGAGGTATTGGCAGATTTCTCTAAAGCGTCTCATTGGGGTACCCCAGACGGCATCTAGGCCCCAATGCCTGTAGCCACAGGCAAGATCTGTTTGGTCAAGCGAATTTTAATACTTGGAGATATTAGCTTATACTAATTTAATAATCTCTTGCTAACAGTTCAAATAGAGAAATTATTAGTTTTAGCTCAACGAAGGCGGTCTTTAGTTAGGCTCTATTATAATTATAAGCGGTTGTACTTTAAAAAAATGTTAATCTCAATATAGGCCTAATTAATGCTGCCTTGTTACTGACAAGTAGTTCATCAAATATCTGATTCAAAGATTTTCATAATGAGTATATTAATTAAACTATGAATAATCTAAAGGTGGTTATATTTAAACAATACCTCATTATAATGATTAAATACTGATTTTGAATATTATGTCTTAACAATTGTCACTTAGAAAACACAACCTTTCCTTATGTATGAGTCTGTAATGGCAAAATGCAATTTTGGGATTTTTTCCCTTGTTCAAAAAATGTGAACCTCATTTTAAAACACTTCTGAAATAGGTTACACACAGCTTAATGATTATCAAAATGACTCTTTTCTGCAAAAAAAGACCCCAAAGTGCGCGTACAGCTGCAAACCCAAGAGGGTCAGCATCATTTCACTGTATTCTCTTCTTGATTACAAGCCGGGCCCATCAAACACAACATAATTACAGTAATTTCAGGTTTATTTATTCTAATGTAGTTTCCCCATCTCTCTGGTAATTATGAGCAATTTTTTCGCCCAGGGAATCTTTTTGCATTAACAAAAGAGATAACGCACTGAAAGCCAAATTTGCTGTGCATTGAGAAAAGGAAAAAAAAATCAAATAGGTGCGAACTGCCATCTCTGCAATTCTCCCGTACCGGAGTCGGCAAATTGCTTGCAGGTGTATGGAGCAAGCTTGTCAATGGCCGGGCCTCCAAATTAGCAAATGCACAGCGTCGAAGTAATGAAGACAGACTTAGCAAAATTGCCAAACAACAGATACCTCTTTAATATCTTCTCTTACATACACTCGCTCTAAAAGGGGTAAGGTTGGGGTGCAGGGTAGAAGCGACAATCCCCAACCCCCTTCCCACTGGTCTCAGCTTCCCTAAGCCTGGAACTGAGTGGTCCAGTATGCTTTAGTCTAATTGTCAAAGAACCCAGCTAGCAAACCTTGGCAATATTAAAAAGCTTCTATATAAGTGGAAACCTTTTCTAGATCACAGCTAGCTTTCACTGATTTTTCAGTCTTATTTCTCTTTCTTTTTTTGGGATGATTTGCATCTGGGCTGGGGCAGAAGCTCTTAGTTTTTCCTCTTTTACCCTAGTTTTATGATGCAAACAAAGTTTTAAAATACCTCCACCCAGATGCACAGCAGTGCGAATTTATTCTTGGAGTCATCAGGTGTGGAAATAAACGAAATCTCTTCCCTTGAAGAAATGAGCAGTATCTACCTCCTAAAGAAATGTAGCTCTGGGCACTGCATATAGAAACTCAGAGTCTTAATTCTGACAAAAATTGGGAGAAAAGGGGCAGCCCAGACACTCCCCGCCCCAACACACACACATTTTTGAAGTCCTGTTATCCACCTCTTTCATTCTGTACCTCAAAAAACAAAAGGATTTCATCAGAATTCTCCAGTTTTAAATCATCCCACCACCTGGGTTAAAATGCCCTGGAATCACAGTCTAAAGCAAACTTTTCTGCTCTTCATTTCACTCCGCCAGCAACCTCTATCCAATGCAGTACAGAGGGTAAAGGGTCTTTCCTTCTCATGACTCAGAGAAACCCTCCCTAGGTTGCCAGCTCTACAACAAACCCCAAATCCAGTGTAGACAGGCAAACGGCTCTATAGGGTGGCTTCCCCAGGCAAAAGAAACATGTCACCCCCACCCACTTCTTCCCTACCCCCTCCCACATCCCCCAATCTTCAGGGATTAACACTTCCTGAAACATCAAGTGTTTTTATAAAAAGGAAAAAAATAATCCTGACATCGCTGACAAGAAGTTTTGATGGAAGAATTAGCTGGTGCATACATAATCACTCCCCCACCCTCCTACTCCCGGAGCGGGAGCCACCGCGGCGGGCGCGCAGCTCAGCCTTCCAACCCTCGGAAAAATGAAACCGATTTCCACCCTTACCTTCTTCAGTGTCAATTTCAGATAATCTGGACACAATCTTTGCTACATCAAATCAAAAGGGTCGAAGGCGGCTTTTGGCTGGGAGAATGACAGGAAAGAAAAGGCAAAAAAAGAAAAAAAAGAGAGAGAAAAAACAGAGAAAAATAAAGAGGAAAAATAGGAAACACAAAACCCGTCCAAACCCCGATGAAAACAAAGCCAGAAAACCAAAAAACAACCCCCCAGTCCTAGCCTCCTATCCCGAGAGTAAAGAGTGGAAAGAGGTCCCCAGGACCGGGCGCCTCGGAGCGCCGCAGGCTTTTTGCAGCGCTGCGCTTGCAGAATAGGACTGAAATTTTCGGCTATATAGCCTCTGTCTTTATAGCTGATGAAAAAAATTGCAGATTATTAGCATAAATGTTTACTCTTCATTACGCTGATGACATTGTGCACTCGAGATCTTGGTAATCTTTGGGAAAATTATGAGTAATTTTTAAAAATTTTAAAGCAGCAGCAGTTACCATGCAATTCAGGCTAATTCTGCGTAGGCTCCGAACGGATATAATTATCGAGGAGTCAAGATGTTATGCTAAAAACTATGCATTGATATTCCCATTTATTATGTACATACAACTTTGACAATGTTGATGCTTGAAATAGCAGGAAATTGTCTTGCGCAAAAATTACAGTCCATATTAGGACATCTGAAATTGCGAAGAATTATATAGTAATTGCAGGCTTTCAGATGGGAGAGCCAGAATGCTCAAACTAGTGCAAATGTGGATAAAATTACAGATCAGAGCAAAAATTAGGGAAAAAGGGGGTCTGGGATTTTTCAGGTTGGCTATAGGATTCCGGAAGTGTCTAATGCCACATGATTGCTGCAGCTTTAGGGGAGACATTCATGCCTCAAATAGCGCCTTGGCCAGGGTTGCTTTAATTGAATTTCTTGGGCTTTTTCTTTTAATAGGGGCAAATGAGAAAATTGGCCTCCCAAGGCAAAATTTCACTGTCCTCCCCGAATATGTCGGGAGGAGAATCCCTTTCCCTGCTATCTACTCTCTCCTTGGCCCGGCTGCTCAGAAGATCCGGGCCCCCACCCTAAAGGCCGCAACTAAGCCAGAAAGTGACGGAGTCAAACACGCCTCCCCCTTCCCTTCCCCCACCCCAGCTAAGTCCTCACTCCGACGCCTCTTTTTTTCTTTGCTTCCTCCTCCCTTCAGCCCCTTTCCCGGATTCGAGCAACACCTCTGCAGGGATTCAGGCCCTGGAATCTGCAGCCTCAGACGAGCCCGGGGTGGGGGTGAGGGGTGGGAGGGTTGGGGGAGGGGGGAATCAAGGAGTAGGGTGAGGGGGAAGCAGTCTGCTGGGTCGGTGAGAGGCGGAGATCACCCCGAGAGAGAGTGGCCAGTGGTCACCCGGTGCTAGTAAACATTTGGAGGCATGAAGGCGAGGCGGGAAGAAGTTGAGGGTCCACGGGGCCCGCCCCGCAACCGCCTAGGCTCTTCTTTGCTTTCCACCGCCGGGAGCTAGCGCCCCCCAACACTGCTCCTCTCCTCTGGCGGCGCTCCTCCGGGCTCCGAGACACCCTGCGACTTTAAGAAGCCGAGGCCAGGGCCGCCAAGGGGTGGGGCGGGGCGGGGGCAGTCCCGAGGAGGGGGCGCCGCAGCGGCTCGGGGCGGGCGCAGACGCTCGGAGCACTGCCCCGTAGGGAGCAGTAGGGAACACAGTGGGGTGCCTGGGCCAGAAGTCCCCATTGTTCCGCGAGCCAAGATTTCACTTCTAGGGTGTTCGAAGCTCCGGGACCACAAAAAGGCGGAGAGGGCGGGAGTGCGGGAAGCCTGCCAGGTGGGCTCCGTGCGCGCGGGGGTCTGCGATCACCTCCGCGCGCTCCACTACTTCCCAGTACCCTTAGACACCCTCGGCCCCGAAACTCCCCGTCCGCTTGGTGGAGCCCTTCTTCCCGGGCTGCGCGCTCACCCCTCGCGCACCCTTTCCCTTGCCCCGTCTGCTCCCCAGTCCACGTCCGGGCGTGACCCGACCCAGGATGCAGCGGGTGGCGCCAGGGCTCGTGAGAAATCCCCCTCCGGACCTGGGGCTGGTCCCGAGAGTCGCGAGAGCGCCGCGGCGCAAACTGCAAAGACCCCGCAGCGTGGGCCTGCAGGTTGCACCCCGCAGGACAGGGGAGGGAAACCGAGCCCAGCGCGGCTTCCCGGGCGAGCAAGGTCGACGCAGAGACTGTGACCGTGTTCTCACGTGGAGGCGCCGAGCGGCGGCTTCTCTGAGACCCGCCTGCTCCTTTCATTCTTGAAACATTGTCTCCCCCGCCCCGCCCCGCCCGGCCTCAGGCCCCAGGGCGGAATGTAACATCTTGTAATGTGGCAATCACTGCCAAACTCGTCCCCGCCAGGGGAACTCCCGCCAGGGGAGGCCTCGCTGGGCTGTGGGGCCTCTGCATCCGCCCGCTCCGGTGGATTTGGGGGGAGGGGGGCGGGGCAGCAGCGGCTGAGGCTTGCAGGGCAGGACCCAGGTGGAGAGGAAGGACCCGGTGCGGGGGGTGGGTCCCTGGGGCTCTTCTGGGTGTCACGCCTCTCTGAGAGCCCTGCGGTTTCTGGAAAGCTCAGTCCCACAAGGTCAGGGTTGTATACGTAATCAGAACCCCTTCCGGATCGCGCCTTCTCCACCGCCTTCTCGGACACCCGCACCTCAACGTGGAATTCAAAGGGACCTGTCTGTTAGCAGGAATGGAGAATCAATAGGTCCATTTCCTAAGAGGTCTCTGACCCTAAGCAGGTTTAAACCGCTGGTGGTCGCTGTTCCCTGAAGGAAAAGGAGGCGGCTGGTGATTTTTAAGCGAGTACTTTGGGACAGGGACAGGTCGCCAAGGAGTTCAGAGTGGGAGTTGCCCCTGGGTTTTACTGTCAGCTAGAAAGGTTTAATTTTTTTTTTTTTGAATGGCGAGGAGGCTTTCTGTTCCTCCAGGCATTTCTTCCGCGCCACAGACCTTTCAACGACTGCCTCACTCCCCTTCATGCCCCTTCCTCTGTCCCCCCCCACGCACCCCACGCCGCTCCATCTCCCGGATCCCGTGTTTGTAAACAAAGCTCCAGTCTTAGCGCGCTCTCTCCGCCTCCACCAAACCCGATACTTCCCCCACCAATCTCGGAAATCCTTCCACAGGACGGATATTCACAATTTTCACAAGTAATCCTGAAAGAAGGCCGAGGGGAGGCCTCTAAACGGTCCCACATTGCAGCGGGCGCTGATTAGGCCTGGGATCCCTTCCCTTTCTTCTCTCCGCTCCCCAGCCCCAGAGCCCGGGGCGAGCGGCGGGAATTCGGGGCTTGCGGAAGGGGGTGTGTGTGTCTCAGCGGAGCACCGAGGGCGGAATGGCCCGCAGCCAAGCGCGCGCTGGGCGGGTGGGGGGTGGGTGGGGGTGCGGGGAGCAGGAATGGGAAGAGAAGGGCACCGGGGCGCGCTGGGGTTGCGGGCTCCCGGCCTTGGAGCTAGCTCTGCAGGAGTTGGGCAGCCCGCGTGGCAGGGGTTGGAGCACCCCTCACTCCCCAGCTCCCCTCCCCTTCTTCCCAGCGCTTGTCATATCCTATCTCGGGCCTGATATTTCAGGCGAGCGCATGGAAGGGAATTACAATGAAGATTTATGTGTGTTCCGAGCGCGGCCGCTTTCCCAGTGCAGGGAGCCCAGAGCGCCGCTTCCCCTTTCCATTTTTCATGCGCGCGTTGGGGAGCGCAGTGGGGCGCGGGGGGGGGGGAGCGTGTCTGCGCGGCGGCGGGCTGATCACAGGGCTCTGCGTCGCCCGGCGGCCCTCGAGACTGTGAGAAAGGCTGGTCTGTGCGGCGCCCCCGGCGGGGCTGGAGCGGGCCCCCGCCTCCCGCAGCCCGCCTTTGTTTCTCCCCTCGCGCCCCTCCTCCCTGTCCCCTCACTGCTGAGACCCGGCGCATCCTTCCCGGTCCCTTTGCCCTTCTCGGTGCCTGCGGAAACGCCCCCTTCCCGGCCCCTGCCCCCTCCTGCCCTCTGCTTCGCGGGTTTTGCGAGGAAAAGGCTCGCCTTGGCCCGGCCCGACCCCGCCGTCGCCGGGTGCCAGGTTCGGTGACTCCGGCGAGTCTGTGGGGCCGCGGCCCACCCTGGAGCTGGGGCCGCCCGCCCTCCCGGCTCCCAGGCTCGCTCATGCCAAGGCCTGTTGCGCGATTCCAACTTGGGCTGACATTCCCTGCCCCGGGCGCTCCGGCGTAGGCCTCTTAATCATCTTGTCTGCTGCAGATCCTCGACACCAGCCAATTTACTGCCCCGTCTCTCCTCGCTGGTTTCAGGAGGGGGAGGGGGTGTGCGCAGAGGAGGGAGGGCACAGGCAACCGCAGAAGGAACACTGGCACCAGCTACTGGCCCTCAAAGAAAACCACGGAATTTGGAGCTGGGGCAGGAACGGAGGGGGTATGACTGGGGGTCTGCTTGGCTAGAATCTTATGAGTCTGTGGACTTCAGCCCAGTCCTCCGTGGACAGGGAAAATAATGCACGAATGCAAACTGGCTGGACCCTGACTGTGGCCCCAACCCCTAGACCACACTCTATTTAGCCAGACTAGATGCAGGTTCCCTGGCATTCCAGTCAGACAGGGCAGAATTCTCAAGGTGCTGCCACCAACCCTTTAAACTCACCTAGGCCCCGTCTGCTCATCAGCAGTGTTGAACACATACAGGGATGGCCAAATCTAGAGGACAGGACTTTGCATCTGGACAGCTGTGCATGCTACCCACCTCTTCCCAGAAGAAGTTGGTCTTTTCTGAGCAGATGATTGAAGCTCTGGCTCCCCTGTGGGATGTGGTTAGCACTGTCCCAAACCCTCTTCCACTCAAAGTAAAGGAGGAAATATCCCTGGGTAACTGTGGGCCTCCTAGGAGAAGGGGGTGGGGGGATGAAAGTAAAGACTCTTTGGGAGCAGTGGCAGCAAAATAGTCCAACAGTACTGAATTTATGGAGTCCTTAGCATGTGCCAGATACTGTGTCATGTCTGTGCCTCAGTTAATATTCCTAAGCCTAAGACTGCTGTTTTGCTGTTTTATTTTGGTTTGGGGGCCACATTCATCAGTGCTCAGGGCTTCTGATTCTGCATTCAGGGATCACTCCTGGGGAGTCCAGGGGACCATTTGGGGTGCCAGGGATCACAAACCCAGGTTGAGCGTGTGCAAGGCAGATGCCCTACCTGTTGTATTATTGCTCCGAACCCAGATGGCTGCTTTTATTTCACCCATTTTATAGATCTGCAAACCAGCAGAGGAAGGTTAAGTGGGTTGGCCGAAGTGACACAGTCAGTGATTGAGTTAGGAAGCTTTCAACTGCAGGTCCCTGCACTTTAAAGGAAAGGGGCTTTTAGTTCACTCCTGGGTTTCCACTTACCTTTGCAAGGAAAGTCAAATAGCTCAGTCCCATGGCTGGTAGTTAGTTGAGTGGGACCTGAGGTGGAAAGCAGAACAGAGTGAGGCATGGATATTTCCCGTTGGAGACTATGAGGGGGAGAGGTGCTAATCTGGCAGCACCGTACACCTGATTTCATGCAAAGTGGATATATGCATATGTGTATCAGAATGTGTGATCATGCCTACGTGAGTGTGCATTCATGTTCTGTGTGTGTCAGAGAGGGATTCTTCTGTCCGAGTCTTCTTGAGTGGTGGAATGTAACTGTATGTAGAACATGTGTGAATGAATGCATGTGTGAGTGTGAAATGTGATTGATTGGTACTATGTGGACACACGAAAGTGGGAGTAGGTGATGGTGCAGATGACACTCTTGAGGGTCACAGTATGGATTGTCCATGTGTAGCCGTGTGGGCCAGAGTCATTAGGCATTCCTGAACAGTCACTGAGTCCCCAAATGGTGGCCACAGAACACTAGACTCCACTAGCCTCCAGTGCTCGGCGCAGGCAACGGAGGGGGAGTGTCTAGTGCAGAGTGACCACGCAGTGGCCTTGCCATAGGCTCTGATCGCAGGTCCCAAAGCGGGTGGCAGCTTTGCACTTGCTAAGCGGGACACCTCGGGCAGCCCCAAGACGGCAGACAGCTCAGGCAGGCGTGGAGGGTTGGCGACACTAGCGCCTGGGGGGGTCAGGCGGGCGGAGGTAGTAGTCGCAGGGAGTGGAATGACTCACCCCACCGAGTGCTGACAAACCCGGAGCTGGGACTCAGGTGGAGGCAGAGCGTGAACCTTGGGGTGACACCGCGCTGGAAGCAGCGCGCCTGTCCTCGCCTTGCACAGCCTCTGAAGGATGCAAATGTCACTTCTACAGACCAGGTTCCCAAGCTGGGCAGCGGCTCAGGCTTCCGGGCAGCCACCAAGGAAAGAGCGCACACATCCAATGAAAACAATAATTTATTTAAATAATCTCTTCATTTTGTAAAATCAACATTAAGAGCATGTCGTTTTCATAATAAATAACCCCAAAATACCTTTCAAGAACAAAGACTTCAGGATAAGATAAAAACAAATTCAAATCAGTAGCTTAGTTTAACTAAGAAAATTTTTTAAACGAAAAATTAAAACGGAGGGGCTGCTGAGGTCACTGCTGAGAGCAGTTTTCACAAGTGGGGGGTTTACAAAAAAGTCAAAAAGATGGGTATTTTTATACAAATAAATCGGTGGGAAAATCTGCACGACACCTTTATTTACAAACTCTAGGTCGAAGTCCAGGCTAATAATCCTGAATAGGTTTTTAAAAAAGATAATTTAAACACATTTTTTGCAGTGTCCACATATTAAAAAATCATTTTTCCCCCAACATCAAAATGAGGTCATCCGCAAAGGCACCTAAACTTTTAAAAAAATAAAAATAAAAAAACTCCACTGGTGATGGATGAGGAGAGAGCTACGGGTCTGTTCCTGGGGGATGTGGGGCCGAGCTAAGCGGTGGCGGGGTAGGGTGGGGTGGGGGGTTCGGAGGGCTTCGGACCGGAGGGCAGAGACAAAGCGGCGGGCCGGCGGGGTCAGGGGGCGTGGGGGCGCGGGCTGGGCCTCGGAGGTCAGGAACCTTAGCGGACCCAAGCGAAGCCTGGGGGCGGGCGAGGAGAAAGGGGCCTCTGAGCTCCCGGGAAGCCTGGCGGGCGGGGGAGGCGTCCTGCGCGGGGACGCGGCTCGCAGCCCGGGGCAAGGAAGGCGCCGGACGGGCTCGCCGGGCGGGACGGGGCGGGGCGGCGCGGGGCGGGGAGGGCGGCCGCGGCGCCGCTCCCAGGAGCCAGGCCCAGGCTCAGGTCGCTAGAGCCACGGCAGAGGCGGCTCCTTCGCCGAGCTGCCGCGGGGTTCCTCGGACAAGAATCTCTGGGGCGAGTGCCCGCCTCCCAGTTCCCCGCCGCTCGGTGGCCGTGCGTGGGAATGGGGCCAGGGGACCTGGCACCGACCATCCCGGGGGTCGCGCCTCCGGGGAGAGAAGGGAGGCGCCAGCCGCCCGGCTGGCTGGGATCCTCTGGCTGGGGATGGATGGAGGGAGCGAGCGCCGAGGATCACTGTTCTCTGCGTAGTCTCTGGCGCGGTGTCCCTGGCGTTAGAAAATCGTCCCCGCGCTCACCGGGGCAGCCCCGCCACCGCCGTGGTGGTGGTGATGGTGGTGGTGGTGTGGCTGCGGGGTCTGCGTCGGGTGCAGCAGCGGCGCGGCGGCCTGCAGGTGCGAGGCGGAGCCCGAGGCCTGGTGGTACCAGGGGTAGTTGCCCAGGAAAGCCGAGGCCGCGCTGCTGGGGCTGGAGCCCGAGCTGCCCGCGCCGCTGCCGCCGCTGCCCGGGCCGCCGCCGCCCCCCATCCGTGGCGGGGCGCTGAAGTCCCAGTTAGCGGGCGCCGAGACGGGCGGCGAAGCACAGGGGGGCGAGGCGCTCGCCCCGGGGTGCTGCTCCGAGGGGATCTCACCGCTTTTCCACATCTTCTTGAACTTGGAGCGGCGATTCTGAAACCAGATTTTGACCTGGGTGGAAAGAAAGCCGGGCATTAGCGGAGGCGCCTCGGCGGCAGCGGGCAGGCGAGGTAGAGAGGGTGGCTGGAGGCCGGCATCGAGCCCCCTGCAGGGGCCGCTTAACTCAACACGTGCGGCGGCCTCGGACGCACTGCAACTTCCCGCTGCACCGGGGAGGAAAATATTCTTGAACCCGAGGCTGACTCTGCGAGCCGAGCGCGCTGGGAGGGGGCCGCAGCCGGAGGGGTCCCCAGGGCCGGTTACTTCACCCGCATACTCAGAAGGCGCGAGAAGCCACCGGGGTTTCTGCCCGCACGCGGCCTTTCCTGCGCTCAGTCCCTGGGGGATTTCAGCCCCGCACCCAGATATTTAGGCCGCCCAAGGCACGGGCCTCCGCAGCCTTAAATTTACTTTTTAACATTCCCCGCTCCTTAAAAAATTACGGCCCAGAACTCGCCTACTTCCAGGTCATCCCAGGCCGGCCCTGGTGGTGGGTTCCCGTAACCCCAGCCCCACCCCAGGCCCTCCAGACTCGGAGCCCTCACCTGAGTCTGGGTGAGGCCCAGAGACGCCGCCAGCTCGGCTCTCTCGGGCAGCGCCAGGTATTGAGTCTTTTGGAACCGCCGTTGCAGAGCCGCCAGCTGGAAGCTGGAGTAGATGGTGCGAGGTTTCCGGACTTTCTTTGGTTTCCCGTTCACGATCCGGATTTCAGGCTCGAGATCTTCTTTCTCTGTAACGAAACGGAACGGTGAACACCGTGCCAGCAGGGAACCCCCTCCCTCCCAGGGGACCCGGTCGCGACCAGGAGGCGGGTCCTCCCAGGCGCCGCGCGCGCCGCGGGGGCACAGCTTCGCCACGCGCGCACCCCCCACCGCTGCCACCAAATCCCGGAGCTGAAGCATCCAGGCCAGGGGAAGACACGGGCCTACTGGGAAGCAACGAGAGGCAGGTGGCAAGGACACGGGGTTGCCGGCGGGGCAGGGAGGGGGGCGTGCGGTCGGCGCCACTCGATCATCCCCGCCCACCAGGTTAGCCGGTGCCACCCGCGGCGCACCGGTGGTCGTACCCGGCGACCCTGGGCAGCCTGGGGGTTGGGGAGGGTAAAGGTTGCGTGGCGGGCGGGGAGCGCGCGGTGTGAAAGGCCAGGGCTCCGGACGGATCCCCGCCCCGCACTTTTTTTTTTTATCCCACCCCTCCCAGTAACCAGAGCCGACTTGGCACTCGGGACGCCCGCGCTCTGCCTACCAGGTTCGTTGTTCGCGGGCGACGCACTGGTCCCGTAGGGCGCGTAGGAGGTGTAGGCGGCGGTGTAGCCCAGGTCGTAGCCGCTCTTGGCCGAGTAGGGCACGTTGTTGAGGCCGCTGGGGTGATACTGGTAGGAACCCATGTGCGCGTAGGGCGAGCCCCCGCCGCCGCCGCCGCCGCCGCCGCCTCCTGCCGGGTGCTGCTGGTTGGTGTAGTAGCTGCTGTCCGTAGCGGTGGACACCGGGAGGGTGGGCGACTCCTGCGGCTTGTGGAGGCTGCTGCCGTTGCCGCCGCCGGGGCCAGCGCCGCCGCCGCTCGGGGGCTGCTGGTGCTGGTGGTACGTGCTGGAGGCCGTGATCTGGGTCGAGTGCATATCAGCCACCAGACTGTCAAAGACTCCAGTCATCCTGGCCCGGGACGGAAAGAGCCGGGGTGGCGGGCGCGAGGGGGGAACGCGAGGCGCCTCCTCTGACTCTCCCAGTCCCTTTCCAGTAGCCAATGTAATTACGGGGAGTTAAAGGTGGGGGTGGGGGGTGGGTGGGAGGGTGGACGAGAGGAAAACAAGAAATGTGGCAACGGTCTGGTAGGCAACTCCTCCTCCTCCTCCTCCTCCTCCTCCTCCTCCTCCCCGGGAGGCGATCACCGTGCACTGCTCGGGACAGCTGCCGCCGGCCGCATCTTCTCTCCGCCTCTCGGCCCTCTGGGCTCCCTGCCCAGCGCGGGCTCCGGCACGGGGGGCGGGCAGGAGAGGGGGGCCGGGGTGGCGGGGCCGGGCCGGGGCGCGGGGAGGCGGGAGCAGGTGAGACGGCCCGAGCAGCTTTACGATTGTCTGCGGGGCGGGCTCCTGCAGGGCGGGTATTTAGCCCTCATCACGTGAGCTCCCGCCACGTCACCTAGCAACAGCCAATGGGGAGCGCCGGGCTGCGGGACCCGGGAGCCCTGGAACGCCGGGCCGCCGGTGGCGGGGAGGGTGGGGGGGGCGGGTGTCACCCGGCTGGCGGGGCGGCGGCGGCGGCGGCGGTCGCGTGTGCAGACTGGCTGCTGCGGGGCCTGGGGGGCTGCGGGGGGCGGGGGGCGAGTAGTGGGGAGTCAGGGTGGCCGGCGGCCAGAGGCTGGTGTTTGGGCACCCATCCACGGTTCTCTCCCCAGGAAAAACGGACGGGGATATCCCTCGCCATCCCGTTCAAGTGCCAACCTGTGATTTGCACTTTCATATCCGAGCTCAGCTTTGAAACATTAACCAAAGCAAAGAGGTGCAGAAAAGCCCGGCCCGCTCCGGGCCCTGCTTTCCTCGACTTCTCTGACACCTACTCCTCCTGCCTAGCCACTAGACAATTCAATTGATTTAAATGATCCATAAACCACGTATAATCACTCCTGCTTCCTAAATAACCCACGGGTATAGTAGAGCAATTAATTAGATCATATTTAAACGATTTCCTCCAGCTGCTTGGAAAGCTATATAAGTTCAAAGACAGGACTGGCAGTAGTACATTCGAAAACATGCCTCAGATTGGATGCTGACTGACCACCGAAATGTGAGACAGGAAGCTAAATCAGACTGACCAGAGACCTTCCGAGTTAACTTTAATTCTAATTTCTATATTTTCACATAATGGAAGAGTGGATGATATCTAGGTGAGAATGGCTCTACACTTAAGCAGGTCCTGGGAAACTTTGGAAACAAAGAGAAAAAAAATTGTCCCCTGTATTTTACAAGAAAATGAAACATGAAGAGCTGTATTTTACAGTTTTTCACTCTAGGTCCCTGTTCTGCCCTAGCACTGCCCTCCCTCCCTCCCTCCCTTCCTTCCTTCCCTCCTTCCTCTTATGCCGGGACCTTCCTCTTTCTTTCTTTCTTTCTTTCTTTCTTTCTTTGCTTTTTAGGTCACACCCAGTGATGCACAGGGATCATTCCTGGCTCTGTACTAAGGAATTACCCCTGGCGGTGCTCAGGGGACCATATGGGATGCTGGGAATCGAACCCAGGTTGGCTGCATGCAAGGCAAATGCCCTCCCCGCTGTGCTATCGCTCCTGCTCCTTTTTCTCTCCCTTCCTTCCTTCCTTCCTTCCTTCCTTCCTTCCTTCCTTCCTTCCTTCCTTCCTTCCTTCCTTCCTCCCTCCCTCCCTCCCTCCCTCCCTCCCTCCCTCCCTCTTTCTTTCTTTCTTTCTTTCTTTCTTTCTTTCTTTCTTTCTTTCTTTCTTTCTTTCTTTCTTTCTTTTTCTTTCTTTCTTTTTTCTTCCCCCCCTCTCTATTTTCTTCCCTGCTGGGTGGAAACCCTACCGGTCCGGAATAGAGAGATCCTGGTCTGCACTGTCCTCCAAACCTGCAGTTCCCGCGGCAGTGCCTGCCTCGTGGCGCCACCTGGTGGAAGTGTGCGTGGTTGCGCAGGATCCCGTAGACGGTCTAATCACGCTGAGGCGCCAGCCTCTGAAACCCCCCAAAAGAACAAAATAGTAATTAAAAGCCACAAAATTGTGCTAGTGCGCGCCATCTAAAGCACCCTTTCCTAAAGACATAACATGTCGCTGAAAGAACTTGTTACAACAACTGCCTAATGGAAAACAAGTTGATACTGAGAAAAAATATGATCTTTGGTCTTCCCCAGAAAAAGCAAGTGTGTAATTAAAACTCTAGCATGCACACAGCTCCCCCTCTGTAGAAGAACGAACAGAGTAATCCGCTTTCAAATCTTCCTGGATTTCATTCCCAACTTTCCTTTTGGTGAAAGATGGCCCCCTGGATGGAGAAAGGTGAGCTTGTTAGCAAGGCTGGGGGGTGGGGTGGGGGCGGGGGGGGGGGGGATAGTGCTCAGGGGCTGTCTTGCCCTCGCCTGCCTGATGTTTTGTGCTACCTACATAATTAAACTCTTGATATTAAACACAAGCTTGCCTCTGTGTCTTGACTCCAGTGCCCAAATCTTTCTGTCACCAAGGTGACAGAAGAGTGGCAGAATTTATAGACACCTCACTAAAAAATAAAATATAAATAAATGATCTAATCACACAGCCTTGCTTTCTCTCCCCTTTCTTTGTTTCCATCCCTAGCATGTCCTCCAGACGTTTCCACTGTGTGCCAAGTGTGTGGTGTTGGTTATCTGTGAGAACCTCTCTGAAGAGTCCGTGGCCCAGGTCAGCTGAGAGCTGGAAAATGGCATCATCCTGGAAGGAAATATGACCGGAGTTCCCCTTTCAGTGGAAAACAAGGGGCTGTGTGTGTCTGTGGGAGAAAAGACCAGAGGCAATGTGCTAGGAGAGGCGGGAGGAAGGGAGGGAGGGAGGGAGAGCAGGAGGGAGACGCAGAACTCACTGCGTCTAGAGACTCCAGAAAGACTCTGAGATCTCCACTCCCATCGTCCAGACACGAATCTGGGTTTGCCCCATTATCTGATGACCTCATCACACTAGCTACGACTTCCTCACTTAGTGAAGGTCAGGGAGAGTGTTAACGCTGCAGAGCTGACTCTCTGGCCCACAGCTCAGCGCTGGGATGAAGGGGGGAGCCTCAGGGCTAGTCTGGGGGAATAGAGTTGCCTCCTGGCTCCCACCCCAGGCTTCCTCTTTCCCCTCAGGACGTCACCTCCCCTTCTTAGACTTCAGTTTTTTCTGCCACCCCTCTCTTTGACTCCTCAGGGACCTAGTGAGGGATGGGAAGTGGGGCTTAGGGGGTGGCTAGCACCTTTGTTCTGGCCTTGGCCGTTCCTTTCTCATCTGAGCACATCTTTGTTTCCCATCCCATGGCCACTGGGCACTGTTTCCGGCCAGTCGCACTGTCTCTTCCCGTGGGAGCCCCACCATCCCCTCCAGACAGGAACCCATTGACACTCCCAGACGCTGCTGCCTCTGGATTAGGCACACCCGGTGTTACCCAAAGTCATGTGTTAGGTTGGAAAGTCACAGGCTCTGTGCCCCAAACACAGGTCTGTGTGCCTCCAGTCTCAGGCCCAGGTCACATTTCAGGGCTTCCCCGATGGGTATCTAGGGTATCAACCTGGCCCCTCTAAGGGGTTGGGGAGAGCAGCCTGCTGCGGTGGGGAGCAGGCACTGACTGCATCTTCTTGGGGACACCCTTATCAAATATATATATATGTATATATATATTGGGCTGGAGCGATAGCACAGCGGGTAGGGCGTTCGCCTTACACGCGGCCAACATGGCCGACCCGAGTTCGATTCCTCCGCCCCTCTCGGAGAGCCCGGCAAGCTACCGAGAGTATTCGATATGCCAGACACAGTAACAACAAAGTATCCAATGGAGACGTTACTGGGCCCGCTCGAGCAAATCGACGATCAACGGGAGGGCCTTTACCTTTACCTTTTATATATATATATCAAATTATATATGTATCAAATATATATGTATATATATTTATCAAATATATAAAATATTATCAAATTTATTATCATATACATCAAATATATAATATATGTATATATGTACATATATGTATATGTATATATTATCAAATATATGTATATATTATATTATATATACAAATATATGTATATACAAATATATGTATATATTATCAAATATATATATATATATTTGGCTTTTTGGGTCACATTTGGTGATGCTCACAGGTTACTCCTGGCTCTGTACTCAGGAATTACTCTTGGCAGTGCTCAGGAGACATATGGGATGCTGGGAATCGAGACTGGGTCGGTTGCATGCAGGCAAACTACCTTCTGTTCTCTTACTCTGGCCCCTGGTCCAATCGTTTTGCAGTGCAAGTGTCCACCATATGGTGTCCCTTACTTCCCTGACACAGTCCAAGATCCTGGATGCCACCAGCTCCTCCCAGCCTAATATGGCACTTGCAGACAGGATTTCCGCAAAGATGGGTAACTGTGGGGACCAGAGTCCTGAGGTGGCAGGAGTCTGTGCGGGAGGGGGTGGACCCTGTTGCCTTCAGGACCCCACCCCCCTCCTCCCCTGTCATCCTCACCTCTCCTCTTGCCCTCCCTCCTGGACTGATGATTCCTAATGAGTCCTCTCCTCTCCTCCCCACCCCAACACTCCCTTCTCTCCTCTCCTCCCTGCCCCCTCCCCTCTTTGCTTCTCTTCTCCAAGGCCCTCCTCGCCTCTCTTTTCCTTTGCATCTTCCCTTCCTTCCCCTCCCTTGCTTGCTTTCTTGTGTGCCCAGGGTCGAACTCAGGCACCAGGCAAGGCAAGCGCTCTGCGGGAGGTTTCTCCATCTTCATCCCTTGTGAATTCAGGGTGTAACTCCCTTTCTCCTGTCCCTCCCTCCACCACACCCCACCACCCGCGGAGCCAGGCAGGGGTGGGGTTCGGGGGCGGTAGTGTTCCTGTGCCCCCATAGCTTGTTCTCTTCGAGGGGGAGCAGGTGGAGAGCAGTGCCTGCGTTTCACAGGGGGCCGGGGACCCTTCTCCTTCCTTATTTCAGGGTAACCCCTGGGGCCCCTCTAGGAGGGAATTGCCCAGCTCCCCCTTCCCTCCCCAAGAACACCAGAGCGCAGCGAGGCCTCACCAGCTCTCACTACGTGCGACTGAGTCTGAACTTGAACTCGGATCTTGGAGGCAGGATGGCTGGGCCGGTTCTGGTCCGGGAAGCCCGAGAGAAAGTCTTCCCCGCGGCCCCGGCCGCTTCGAGGGCGCAGCGGCGCCGGATCAGGGCGAGGAGGCGGCTGCAGGCGCGGGAGGCATCCGGGCGGGACCCCCGGGAGATGCTCGGATTGCGTGAGTCCCTTGCTCTTGCCCCGGAATCCAGAGGTGCCGCAGCTGAGTCTTTGCCCTCAACAACCGACGAAGTGTGCAGGGCTGTGCTCAGACCCCGGGGGCCGCAGACCCACGTTCCCAGCGCCGCCGCCTCCCGGCAGCACAGGGCTCGATGGGGGACAGGCCGACGGCTTCTAGAACCCTCACACACCTTCCTCCTGGACCTACTGGGGCTTCCAGGTCCCTCACTCCCGACCCTTCGCCACTTGTTCTGCGGTTAACGCACGGCCAATGCGGAATCCCGAGGCGCCAGCAGGGGGCACTGTGTGGGGCGCTGAACTGTGGGCTCCCAGATGGGCAGGCGCAGCGGGTCGGGGACCGCCCCGGGAAAAGGGGAGCCCCAACAACACTGACCCCCGGGGTGATTCATCACCCCCTTACCCAACACACACACACTCACGCACTCATATACACACACTTACACGTTCACACACACCACACTAACACACTCACATACACTCACACACACTCACACACAATTACATAAGCACACACACTCACATACACTAATACACACGCACACACATTCACACTCACATACGAATACACTTACTAAAACACACATTCACACAGACTCACACAGACTCATACACTTATCACTCGTACACACTCACACACACACTCATACACACATTAACACACACACTCACACACTTATCACTTACACACATGCACTCACACACCCATACACATATATACACACTCACACACACTCACACACAAACACACATCACCCACACTCAGATACACACATTCACACACTCACATACACACATTCACACACTCACATACACAATAACACAACACACACTCACATAATTACATATGCACACAAACACACACATACACACTCATACATGCACACACATTCACACACACTCACACAAATTGCATACGCACACACTCACATACTCACATATACTAATGCTTACACACATATACACACTCACACACACTCACACCACTGACTGACACACTCATACACACATATACATACTCATGCACACATGCTCACACATTTACACTCACACTCTCACTCTCACATATACACATACACACTCCACATCCATACCCACTCATATCCACACACACTCATAAACTCACATACACTCCACATACACTCATATATACACTCACAGATTTTCACATAAATACAACCCAACACATACACACACTCCCATATACACAACCACCTACACATATTCATACATACACCCACACACTCACACCCATGCACCCACCCACACATTCTCATATACATACCCACCCTCACATGCCCACACACACACATATACTTATATTAACACTCACACCCACCCACCCACAACACACACACACACAAGCACAGAAGCTCCAGCTACTAGACTACCTGGGGTGGTGTTGGTTTTGCTTTTGGGGCAGCACTAGGGATCCCAAAAGTGGCTGTGCAGGGCGCGGGGCTGAGGGATGCAGAGGTGCGGCGCAGGACTGAGAGCCTGGAGTGTTCCTGAGTGTTCCTAGACCCAGAACCTTCTGTCCTGTGAGCGTCTGGCTAGGACTGACTTTGCTGTCAGGCTGTCAGAGCAACTCCCCAGCTGAACCCCAGTGTGAACTGGGAGTCCATGAGCCAGTCCCCAAGGTCAACTCTGGGCTGATGATGGAGGAGCAATGCTTCTAGAACCTTCAGTTCCTTTTGCCTTCCACGTCTTACCTACTTCACCCTCTGGTTTGCTTGGTGACAAAGAGGCTCCCGTGAGCACACAGCAGCTGGACTTTCAGGAAGAAAATGTCTGAAGCCCAGAAGCCCCTTTGGGAGACAGTCCTCGCTCTCTACCCACCCCACCCCACCCCACCCCACCCCCACTGCAAAGAGCCACCCGCCACTTCTTCTGGCTGTAAAGAGGCTATGTGGACTTGTGGATGCTGAACTGAGTCCTTTGGGGGTGGAACTGAGACTGCTAGTAAGTGGCTCTGGGGAAAGTAACACTGGGGAAGTGGTGCTGGATTTCCTAGGCGGCAGCGCTGACATCTGTCCAGTGTGAACACTGATAGCAGCGATGTCTCCCTTGCGGGAACTTATGGTTAGGGGGACATAGTTACAGCCTGCCTTGTAACCTGCCTTCTCGCCCTGGAGCACCTGCCCCCTCTGCCCAAAGCCAGGGCTCTGGAAGAAGAGGCTTGAAGCTTTTTCCAGCAGCCGGCTCCACCTTCTGGCTCCAGAGCCGAGGAGGGGTTTGTGAGCCCAGGAAAGCCGTGAATGTCCCTAATGCGGGGGAAGCCATCTCTGGGAATCAAGGGAGTACTGGGCTAGGGGCAACCCTGCCTTGGGGAGATGCTCCGATACCGATTATAAGCTCAGGCATTGCACTGATGACCCCGGAAGGGCCAGACCTTCCCTACCTTCGCTATACTGCTAGGGATAACTAGGTTGCTTTTGCTCCCCTCTCTGAAAGGAGAGAGGGGGTGAGGGAGGAGCCCTGAAAGTTATTCACAGGGAACTCATTCATTGTTCCACTGGGTAGCTAATGCCAGTTTCGTGTATCCTTTATTTATTCTAATTAATTTTTTTAAAAGAAAGGGAAATATTTGTTTCTAAAAACTGCCAAGTAACACATAATGTTTGTTAGAGAATCAAACAGTGTTACAATGTCCAACATTCTATTAGAAGGGTTACAGTTACTGACTCTGGGTTTAAGTCCTAAAGTCATCATGAATGCTTGGGGAAATGGCATTTCTTTTCTGTGCCTCAGTTAGTATTGAATGAGAGTAAGACTTGTGATGGAATTGTGGAATAGACCAAGTGCTGTCTCCCTATATCTTATCTTTTTTTTTTTGGCAACCTGCTAGAGCATTATTTCCCAGCCTTGCTAGTAGGTGTGATCTTGCTTACTGCTGGAGGGCAGAGATGCGTGAGACAGAGGTGAGACTCCTTTCTGGTCTCTTTCTTCTCTGCCTAGTCTCAACCTGGAGACGACCTTGTTTGGTTTCTGGGGGGTCACTCCTGGAGGTGGTACTCAGGGTTTACGCCTGCCTCTGTGTTCAGGGATCACTCCTGGTGGGACTCAGGAGACCATATGAGGTTCTGGGGGTCAAACCTGGGGTCTGTTTGTGTGCCAGAGAAACACCCTACCTGCCATACTCTCTCTCCAGCTCCTAATACATATTTTATCTATGAAAATTAGAGGTAGAATTGGAAGCTGAATGTAGGACTCATTTGAGTCATGGGTAAATTTGGTCTACTTTTATTTATTTATTTATTATTTTATTTTTTTAAAGGTGTTCATTTTTTATTTTTGCTTTTTGGATCACACCCGGCAATGCACAGGGGTTACTCCTGGCTCTTCACTCAGGAATTACTCCTGGCGGTGCTCAGGGGACCATATGGGATGCTGGGAATTGAACCCAGGCCGGCCGCATGCAAGGCAAAGGCCCTATCCGCTGTGCTATCGCTCCAGCTCCTGAAATTTGGTCTACATTTAGAAGTATGTAAACACCTCTGGCTGTTATCATGAGGAGAACCAGTCTCTATTGTTATTTTTATTAATGATTATTAAATTTTTTGCTGGGGCAGCACACCTGCCTGAGCTCAGGGTTTACAGCTCTGTGCTTGGGGATCACTCCTGGTGGGGATCAGGGGATCATGTATGGTGCCAGTGATTGAATTTGGATTAGATACGTGCAAGGCAAGCACCTTACCTGCTGTATTATTGCTATGATTTCAGCATCAGTGTTAAGTGATCCTTAGTGAAGCCCAGGTCCTGTGTGTTTCCTTTAGAAGGTGATGGGTTGCAGAGGTCTTGTTGCCCTGCCACATGTTCCCTCCCCTCCATGTCACTGTCACTCTTGTCTTGCGTACAAGATTATTATGCTTAGGAGTTATGATAAGGAAATAAGCACACTTCTTACTGCAGTCTGTTTTGGTTTCATGGTTCTTAAGGCAATAGGATGAGCCAAAGAATACAAAGGGAAAAAGTACTGTAACTCAAATAACTTAAAGAGAAAAACACGAACACCGCAGTTGACCTTTCACTGGAGAAAGTCTACAGGCAGAAGTGAAAGGATGCTGAGATGTCATTCTGGGCCATTTCACAGCATGATTTTTACTTCTTTCCTATTCCTCTGCTGTGCTCTTTTTGCCTGTGTTTCCACATAACTGTGCGTTGGTCTCTTTAGAGCTGAACACATTTTATTTCCAACCTCAGGAAAGGTGGCCTGGATACTGGAACCACAACAGATGCCTTATCGCTTTGACAACACCCAGTGATCATTTAGTATCCTCTGCTACACCAACCCAGTTCACAGCACACCTAGCACAGACAGGTTAGTATGAGTGAGATTTTTCTCCATCAGATCATGCATAACCACACACTCTGGTTCTTCATTGATTTTTTTTTTTTTTGCCTTTTGGGTCACACCTGGCAATGCTCAGGGGTTACTCCTGGCTCTGCATTCAGAAATTACTCCTGGCATTGCTTGGGGATGCTGGGGCAAGTGCCCTACCCGCTGTGCTATGATTCTGGCCCCAGCAGACTCTGTGGAGACATATCATGCCGTGGCCTGTGATCTTCACAGACTGAACCCATAACGGCTAAGTTCCACCTTGGGCCTTTCACCCATGGGCTGATCAGATCTGGTGTAGCTTGGTGGAGACATCTTTATGCTTTTTTCCTATCAGATTTTTCTTGCTCTTGACCATTCTTCGAAGGTACCATAATCCAGAAAAAAAAAATAGCTGGGGAATTCATTTTTTCTTTTACTTGAGGGGGTCACACCCAGTGATGTCAGGGGCTTCTTTTGGCTTTGTGCTCAGAGGCCACTTCTGGCTCTCTAGTCAGGGGTCACATCTGGAGGTGCTGAGGGATCAAATGTGGTGCCAGGGATTCAAACTAGGACCTTGTCCCCTGGCTCTTGAGTTATTTCTATGCCTCCCTGAATTTCTTGCAGTGTAGTTCTATCAGTAATGAATTCTTTTAGTTGGCTTTTTTTTTTTTTTTTTTTGCTTTTTAGGTCACACCTGGCAATGCACAGGTTTTACTCCTGCCTCTCAAGAGTTACTCCTGGTGGTGCTCGGGGGACCATATGGGATGATGGGTATCGAACCCCGGTTGGCCACGTGCAAGGCAAATGCCTACCAGCTGTTCTATTGCTCGAGCCCCTCTTTTAGTTGGCTTTTATTTGAAAACTTTATGACTTTGCCTTCATTCTTAAAGTATATTTCGCTGAATATAGAATCTTGAGTTAAAGAAATGAGGAGGCCTGGGGTAACTTGGTGACCAGCACCTGCCTTGACTCTGACCCCTGGCACCGCTCCACCCACACGAACCACATGTGATACCATACAAAAGTGTGTGTGGGCTTTGCAACTAAAGTGTGTGCGACCCTTGGCCATCACCACAGCCGTGACCAGGTGTGTGTGACTGCTAGTCAATGTTCTTTATAAATTCCTCCAGGTAACTCACGGCCTACACTAGAGATTAGTGCCTGAGAAGGAAATGGTCATCATGGCTACCACTCACTGGACTTTAACTTGAATGAATGAAGCCAGAGAGTTTACAAATCCCTGGAAGCAAGGCCAGGTGTGAGACTCCAGTCAGGACGCTCTCACTCTGCAGGGTTCAGGGACCAAGTGTGCAGTCAGGGCCCGCTCCATTAGCTCTGTGACCTCAGGAAGATGGCATGGGGTGTCAGGGAAACAAGGATCTAATGACACTCCCCTCTAACATCTTTGAGGGATCTGCAGGGGAGACATATGGGTCCTTGTGTTCTGTTCTTCCATCACACCGCACTGTTTCCTCAATTAGGGGCAGTGATGAAAGGAGTTTTGGGTTGACCAAAGCCTCCTTGAAAAGTTTGCCTGCAGAAAACAAAAAGTTTCCCTGCAGAGACCTGGGCATGACTCAGTGGCAAAAGCATCTGCCTTGTAAGCTTGAGGTCATGAGTTTGATGCATGGAGCCATTCCCCATGTACCCTAAGTACGATCTCTGGTGCACAGCCAGTTATGTGCAGGCACTGCAATGAAACTATACAGCATCACGACAACCACAACCTACAGATGTGTGAGCACTGAAGCCAAAAGTGTGATTCCTGATGAGCACTGCAGTCAGTATGTCTGTGAGCACTGCAAGTGAATGACATACCCTGTGAACATGTGCCTAATTCCCGGCAAGCAGCAGAGTGTTTGAGCTCCACACCAAGTATATGTGAACCCAGTAACAACAGTAACAAGGAGAGGGGGAAACATTAAAAAAGATACCATCCAGTTAAGACAGAGAAGGGACCACTATGGCAATGATAGTTGGAAATGATTGTTTGGACAAGAACTGAGTGTTGAAAGGAGGCAAAGGGTATTACACATGATAGCCCTTCAGTACCTGTATTACAAACCACAGTGCCCAAAAAGAGAGAGAGAGGGGAGGAGAGGAAGGAGGTGAGAAGAGGGGAAAGGAGAGGAGAGGAGAGGAGAGGAGAGGAGAGGAGAGGAGGGGAGAGGGGGGGAGAGGAGGGGAGAGGAGGGGAGGGAAAGGGAGGGGAGGGGAGAGGAGGGAGAGAGAGAGAACTGGGGACATCGGTGGTGGAAAATGCACACTGGTGAAGGGATGGGTGTTGGAACATTGTACGACTGAAACCCAGTCATGAACAACTTTGTGACTGTGTATCTTACAGTTATTCAATTAAAAAAATCTGTAAGATTCTGAATACCACCCCCAAATAAAAAAAATACAATACAGCTGAATTTCAAAAAATAAATAAATTTAAAAGATGCCATTGTGGGGCCGGAGCGATAGCACAGCGGGTAGGGCGTTTGCCTTGCACGCGGCCGACCCGGGTTCAATCCCCGGCATCCCATATGGTCCCCCAAGCACTTCCAAAAAGCAAAAAAAAAAAAATGCTAGCAAAAAAAAAAAAAGATGCCATTGTTTGTTTCAAACCAAAAAAAAAAAAAAAAGAAAAAACAGAAAAGGAGAAAAGGTTTTCTTACACTGACAACGCTCTTGAAAGCAGGGCATTCTGCTTCTGACTTTTGGCACCAGGTATTTCCAAAGCTGAAGGAATGTTTCCTCACTGGGATATTTTGAGGATTTGTATTTTGAAGTGCATCAGTCACTTCAAGTAAAAAGTGTGGGAGAAGGAGGGCAAAGAATCATTTGATTAGCTAATTTTCGTGTTTACATAGCATTTGTTTTAAAGTAGTGAGAATCTAAATTCCAAATGTGGTTACAAAATCAGCCTCCACTTAAACTGGTAAGTGCATGTTAATGAAGCTTAATTTTAAAGCCTAAATTTGCATATTAAAATTTGTTTGAGCCAACCTTTAAAGTAACGATCTCCAGAGCCTGGTTTTCTAGTATTTCACTTCTAATATACTATAGACACTCTTTTCAAGGACTTTTTTTGGGAACCATTAACAGTGGTGCTCAGGAATTAGTCCTGGCTCTGTGCACCGGGATCGCTCCTGGCGGTACTCTCGGGACCGTATGTGGTGTTATAGATCAAACCTAGGTCAGTCACATGGAATTTCTACAGCCCCTTTACTACCTCACTGTGCTATCTCTCCAGCCTCTCCAATGACTTTTTAATGGTTTTCAAAACCGTTCAATTGGCATGAGTTAAATTGGCATAAGGCTTAGCCAATTGCAAATTAAAGTTATAATGAAACAGTTTCTCAAGTCTTTTTTAGGCTGTGGGATACTTTAGAAAGCAAATGTCACCATTTTGGAAGAGTGTATTAAACATACTTATACTACAGCTCATTTGTATTTAAATCAACAGGCAAGAGAACTTAAAATGAGGACTTGCTAAGTCAGAAATAGATGGCTTCCATTTTGAATTGGTACCTTCATGCAAAAATCAAGCGGTATGAATACATTTATTACAAGAATACTGGTTTCAGAAGGACTTCAATTGATAAAATTGAATTGGTATTTTCTTCTTATTAATTGTGAAAGATACACAGAGAAAAACATAAAAACAAAATATGTTATTATAAAATACATATGGGAGCAATAGCACAGCGGGTAGGGCATTTGCCTTGCACGTGGCCAACCCTGGTTCAATTCCCAGCATCCTATATGGTCCCCCGAGCACCGCCAGGAATAATTCCTGAGTGCACGAGCCAGGAGTAACCCCTGTGCATCGCCAGGTGTGAACCTCCCCCAAAAATACATATAATAATTATTACTATTTTGTCTTTTGGGCCACACCCATTGGTGCTCAGAGTTTACTCCTGACTCTGCATTCAGGATTCACCCCTGGCAGCACGTAGGGTGTGATATGGGGGTCTGGGGTTTGGACCTGGGTTGCCTGTGTGCAATGCAAGCATCCTGCCCACTGTACTATTTCTCTGGACCCCAAAATCACGGTCACGGTGATGTTCATCTTCTGTTGTTCATCAATTTGCTTGAGCGGGCCCAGTAATGTCTCCAACTTGAGACTTGTTGTTACTGTGTTTGGCATATCGAATACGTCACGGGGAGCTTGCCAGGCTTATCTCACCTGCACGGACCCCAAAATATAATCATTAAAAAAACCCTTAAAGAGATAGAATATTGATTTTTGCCCCTTACCTTTCTGTGCCCTCCCCCCAGCCTCCCTCCTTTCGAGCTCCCCCTTATTTCCAAGGTAACCATTATACTGATTTTTAAAAATTCCCTTTTAAAGTTTTGCCTTTTTTGGGTTGTGGGGGTTGGGGCCAAGTCTAGCCATGTGCAGGGACTATTCCTGCCTCTTTGCTCAGGAGCGACCCCTGGTGCTTCTCAGGGTAACCACATGTCTTGCTGATACAGGCAAGTGTCTTGATCACTATATTTATCTTCTGCCTCAGTTTTGCCTGTTTTTTCGTTTTGTTATGTTTTGGTTTTGGGCCACACCTGGTGATGGACAGGCTTACTTCTGGCTCTGAAGGCAGGGATCACTCCCAGTGATGCACTGGGGACTGTATGTGGTGCCAGGGATCCAACTTGGGTCAGCAGTGTGCAAGACAAGTGCCCTACTGGCTATGCTATCTCTTGGGCAAAATCTCAAGTTTTTTCCTGTTTTTTTTTTTAAACTTTTATTATTTATTTGTTTGTTTTCGGGCCACACCTGGCTGTACTCAAGATTTACTCTTGGCTCTACTCTCATGAATCACTCCTGGTAGGCTCTGGAGACCATATGGGGTACTGGGGATTGAACCTTGGTTAGCTACATGCAAGGCAAATGTCCTACTCACTGTGCTATTGCTCTGGCCCATGAACTTTTATTTTATTTTAAAATTTTATTTAAACACCATGATTTTCAAAGTTGTTCACAGTACAGTTGTTTCAGGTATTCAGTATAATAATGTGTACTTCCCTCCACGAATGTTCCCAATTTCCCATCCACTCCCCAAGCCTGCTCCTTTAATAGGCACTAGTTAACTTACTTGGTACTGCTTATTACAACATATATCTCATAATGATATTGCTAAAACCATTATGAGATATATGGTTTATTATTGCTATATGGATATTATTGACCAGTTCAGGTCAATAATATTGAACTGGTCAATAGTTGGAATCTACCATAAGAGTGTCGGGGGCAGAGGGTAGGTAAGATAGAGAAGGGACTATTTGACAATAATAGTTGGAAATGACCATGTTGGACAAGAACTGAGTGTTGAAGAGAGGTAAAGGGGTATACATGGTAACCTTCCAGTATCTGTATTGCAAAGTATAATGCTAAAAAGAGAGATAGAGATAGATAGAGAAAGAAAGAGGGACAGAAAGAGGGAGCGGGAGGGAGAGTGAGGGAGGGAGAGGCAGAGAGAGAGAAAAAGAGAGAGAGGAGAGAGAGAGAGAGAAGAAAGGTACTATACACCGTGGGGTATGGCAGTGGCGGGAGGGAAACTGGGGACCCCGGTGCTGGGAAATGTACATTGGTGGAGGGATGGGTGTTGGAACACTGTATAACTGAAACCCAATCATGAACAGTTTTGTAATTGTCAATCTCACAGTGGTTCAATAAAAAAAATTAAAAAATATATCATGGCCTGGGGATTTATTGAACTGGTACGTGCGAGCTGGGCTTTCTCTGTTATTGTTTTCACTCATTGAGGTTAGTGGACTTCAACTCAATCTTCCCATATAACTTTCTTGTTTCTCCTGGACTGTCAGCTCTGTAAAGTTTGGAGGTGCTGTTCAGCTGTATACGTGGCTGTTTACTTAAGTGATTTTGGAACTGGGAGGATCAACTGCAGGTGTCTCTCTGGCCTCTCTGAGATTAGTCCTGAAGCTGGGCTGTTTCTCTGGCAGTGGCAGGTGCCAGATGTGGGTTGATGGACTCAGTCTGCCCCCATCCTTCCTGGAGTCCAGAGATCTTGGCCTGCTCTTCCTGGGATAGCTCATTTGCTGGGGTCTCTATTAGAACCTTGATTTTTTTTTTTTTGGTACCACAGCTGATGGTGCTCAGGGTTTACTCCTGGCTCTGTGCTTTGGGATCACTTCTGGCTGTGCTTGGAGGACCCTATGGGGTTCTGGGTATTGAACCGGGGCTGGTTGCATGCAAAGCTAGGGTCTTCCCCCCACACTTTCACTCCGACCCTTGTTTTCTTACTAGTAGCATGGGTAGGAATCACACTAGCGAACATTGCCTTGGGTGCCTGGCCTGCCACTCCAGAGCACACCTGACAGGGTAACAGTCCCTGGGGCACATCAGAAAGGAGACAGAGGCAGCTGACCTTCACCCAAAGAGGGTCACTGTCACCGCGGCAATCCACTAGTGTCAGTGCCTGGAAGCTGGCACGGCCACAGTCAATCCCACTGTCCCCTGAGGTTCGTTTTCCTAATTTAGCTCGAGGAAGGTCGGCTTAGGTTTTTCAGTTTTAAGTGATCCATCCCTTTTATTTAATTTTTCAATAATTTTTCTTTTTTTAAATTTTTTTGGGGGTCACACCCGGCAATGCTCAGGGGTTACTCCTGGCTCATGCACTCAGGAATCACTCCTGGTGGTGCTCGGGGGACCATATAGGATGCTGGGAATCAAACCCGGGTCGGCTGTGTGCAAGGCAAACACCCTACCTGCTGTGCTATCACTCCAGCCCTCAATAATTTTTCTTAATAATTAAAAATATTTTAAATTGTAGTTCAGGTAACATAGGTACAATAGTGTTCATGATTATGGTATTTATGAAGTTACTGCATCTTCACTACAACCAAAGGGCCCAAGACCGTCCTTCCCCTATCCACTTGGTAATCCTAGTCCCAAGACCAAGTGTCTGTCATCATTTAATACTGTCTATTCACTTGTTTCTATTCCATAGACAACAGAGATATTCGGTATTTGTTCTTCTACTTCTGACTTATTTTACATGATGCCCTCCTGTTCCACTCAAGCTGCAGGAAACTCCATGATTTTATTTTTTCCCTCATAGCTGCATAGTACTCCGGTTTGTATACATACCAAAACTTCTTTATCTATTCATCTGTTTTTGAACATTTGGGTGATATTCATATGTTGGCTACTGTACCTAGTACTGCAATGAACACAGGTGTGCATGTATCTTTTAAATGTTTTTGTGCTTCGAGGGTAGGTGCCAAGAAGTTTAACAACTATGTCATATTGAAACTCTATTCTTATTTTGTTGAGAAACCTTCTACTGTTTTACATAGAGGTTGAACCAGGTGACATTCCCACCAATAGTGAATGAAGATTCCTTTTTCACCACCTAACTGCGTACGTTGGTTATGTCCAGTCTTTTGTGCTATGTGCCATTTTTTTTTTCTTTTTGGGTCACACCCGGCAATGCACAGGGGTTATTCTTGGCTCTGCACTCAGGGAATTACTCCTGGTGGTGCTCGGGGGGCCATATGTGGATGCTGGGAATCGAATCTGGTTGGCCACTTGCAAGGCAAACACCCTACCCTCTGTGCTATAACTCCAGCCCCTATGTGCCATTCATATTTTGTTGTCATTTTATTTTAATATTTTTGTTATTTTGGTTTTGAGGTCACACTTGGAGGTGGTGCTCAGGGTTTACTCCTGACATTGTACTCAGGGATCACTCCTGATGGTATTCAGTAACATATATGGTGTCAGGGATCGACCCCTGGTTGGTTGTGTTGCAAGGCAATAGTCCTCACTGTGCTATAGCTCTGGCCCTCTCATTGACATTTTTTTTTTAAAAAACGTAGGAGTACTGCTATTTATTCAGCCATTGATTAAGCTGATTGAATTGGGTATAAATTTTACATTACTTTTTTTAAAAAATTGAACATCCGTGAAATAGACCATTACAAAGCTGTTCATAATTGGGTTTCAGTCATACAATGATCCAGCACCCATCCCTCCACCAGTGTACAATTCCCACCACCAATGTCTCTGTTTCCATACCACCAACCCCCAAAAGCCCTTCCCTTCCAGTCTCCCTCTATGGGAGGCACTTCCCCCTCTTGCTCTCTCTCTACTTTTCCTTTTGTGCATTATGCCTGGCAACACAGGTGCTACGAGGTCCTCTCATTGTCGTTTTAATTTGCATTTCCCTAATGATTAGTGTATGATGAACACTTTTTCATACGCCTACTGTCATATGTGTGATTTGGAGATGATTAGGGGTTACTTCTGACTCTGCTCAGGAATTACTCATGGTGCTGCTCAGGGATCCAACCCAGGTCGCTGCAAGCAAGGTGAGCCAGACAAGCGCCATACCTGCTGTACTGTCTCTCCAGCCCCACCTACTGGCCCTTTATGGTGTGCAAATATATTCTCCCATGAAGTAGCTTATCTTTTATTTTATTTTATTTTATTTCCTTTTTTTTTTAAATTATTAGTGAAACACCATGAGGTACAGTTGTAGATTTACAAATTTTTGTGCTTGGGTTTTGTTTATACAATGATCAAATACCCATCCCTCCACCAGTGCCCATTTTCCGCCACCATGGATAATATCCCTCCCCCCAACCCCCATCCCACCCTGCCACTGTGGCAGGGCATTCCACCCTGTTCTCTCTCTCCTTTTGGGTGTCGTGGTCAGCAAAAGAGGCATTGAGTGGCAAACATGTACAGTCCATAGTCTACTTTCAGCCTGCATCTCCTCTCCTGGGAGTATCCTCCAAACACCCTTTATTTGGTGCTCCCTTCTCTATCTGAACTGCGCTTTCCCCTAGAATACCCGGCTGGCCTCTAAGCTATGGAGTAATCCTCCTGGTGTTGATCTCAAAAGTAGCTTATCTTTTAGTCTGAGTTTCTTTTGCTTGATCCCTAGAACTCTTCCACCTGAAAAAAGGCCAACCAAACAAGCAAACAACCAAACAAACAAAATTTCAAGAGCTCATTGTAGTTTAGCTCAGGCCCAGAAGAATAATTCACCTCCAAGATTGTGCCTGCTCCTGGTGATTTTGCTGACCACTGATAATGGCGCATGAGGGGTATCGTGTACTTGTAGATTGGAAACACTGCCAGATTCCCAGGTGCCTGCCTTTGAGCGGGTAGGGCAAGATCTAAAGGTGCTTTCACAAGTCCTGTGCTCTATACAACAGTTGCAACAGTGACCTTTAGGGGTGGCATTTGAAATAAAGAATGAGTTGGAAGTGGGGAAAGATGACTCAGTGGCTAAGGCCCTTGCAAGTGTGATGTTTGATCTCTAGGGTCACTTTGGGTCTGACCTTAAAGAAATCTATGTTATGGACTTAGAAATGACATTAAAAAAAAACCAGTGCCAAATTTGCTAACAACGCTCAGGAGGCTCAGGTTTTACTCCTGGTGATGCTTGGCCAGAAAGGGTCTCTGTTGATTGGATCCTGACATACCCACTGGTGCTCTGGCCCAGGAAGACTGGGAAGTGAACTTAGGCCTTGGATATGTCAGGCATGTGCTCTACCATTTGACTTACTCTTCTGGCCTTATTATCTTGTTTTGTTTTGCTTTTGGGCCACACCTGGTGATGCTCAGAGGTTACTTCTGGATATGCACTCAGGAATTACTCCTAGTGGTACTCAGCAGACCATACAGGACATACCGGATGCTGAGGATCAAACCTGGGTCAGTTATGTGCAAAGCAAGCACCCTAACCATTGTATTATCTCTGTGTACCAGCTCCCTATTTTGTGTGTTTATTTTATTTTATTTTTTTTGTAATATCATTACTACCTCCTCCCTCTCTCAATTCTTAGCAAGTGCGTATCTTTTCTTGGAGAGAGCAAATGAAGGTGGTCCAGTAGAAATGCATTCAGGGATGGGAAATGAGATTTCTAGTCTCAGGTCTGCTTTGAATGAGCTGCATAACATTACTGACCTCAGGGAGGTCATTTCCATTCTGGAGCAGTCTTTCTTTCTTTCTTTCTTTCTTTCTTTCTTTCTTTCTTTCTTTCTTTCTTTCTAATGTAGGCTGGAGTGATAGCACAGTGTGTAGGGCATTTGCCTTGCACGCGGCTGACCCGGGTTCGATCCCTACATTCCTTTCGGCAAGCTACCAAGAGTATTCTGCCCACACGGCAGAGCCTGGCAAGCTCCCCGTGACATATTCGATATGCCAAAAACAGTAACAGCAAGTCTCACAATGGAGACATTACTGGTGCCCGCTCGAGCAAATAGATGAACAACAGGAGGACAGTGCTACAGTGTTAGTGTAGGAGTACTGTTATTTATTCAGCCACTGATTAAGCTGATTGAATTGAGGATGAACTCCACATTACTTTTTTTAATTTTTAAAACATTTTTTAATTGAATATCCATGAGATAGGTCATTAAAAAGCTGTTCATTATTGAGTTTCATACAATAATGCAGCACCCATCTCTCTACCAGTGTACATTTCCTTCCAACAATGTCCCCTATTTCCATACTACCATCCTCCAACACCCCACCCCCAACCCCCAGCCCCCAGCCTCCCTCTATGGCCGGCACTTTTCTTCTTGCTCTCTCTCTCCTTTTCCTTTTGTGCATTGTGGTTTGCAATACAGGTGCTAAGAGTTCCTGGTGTTTGTTTAGGGCATTCAGTATTTTTACTGGAACAGTGAGGCTGGAGTAGCTCTTCAATTGGGTGGTCGCTTTAGGGTGTGAATGTGACTACTGATGCTTCCAGAAGTACAGGGAGGTGGGGGGAGGTAGGCAATACCGACCTTGAGAAAGCCTGGAAATTTCGGTCACAAAACCTGCATACCAGAATTTTCAGCATATAATAATTTGATGAGGTCTGTCCTGAGACGAAGGAGTCGGGCTGGGGGTATGGTGGTGATTTTGGATTGTGGAAGCAAGCGGCTGCCGGGGGTTCTGCTTGGGTGGGTACCAGGACAACCTGCCCCCACTCTGATTTACCCCGTTTGTTCAGCCATGCACCGGTTTGAGATTAACTGCAGCTTTTGATCTCTTTCGAGATTTATTTATGGGTCTCTGAAATAGGGCCAGTAAATGAGCTTGTATAGCTGATCTGGGAGGTGGCTTGTGGGCGTGGCTCACACATACCTAATTTTTGGCTGTTTAATTTCTTGGTAAACTTGGCCTCAAGTTTTTAGGGTCAGGCCAAAGGCACAGCAGCAATTTTGTGGTATCAGGAAGCCTGAAGTCACCATCAGGCTTCTGATGCACTTGCCCTGCAGGTACATGTTGACCTTCTGGCATCACCGTACCCTTGCTTTTTTTTAAAATTTATTTTTTATTTTTAGGGGGCACCATATCTGGCAGTGCTGAGGGGTTACTCATGTTTCTGTGGTTAGGGATCACTTCTGGCAGGTGGGGTGCTGGGGATAAACCTGGGCCAGCTAAATGCAAGGTAAATGCCTTACCCCCATACTGCCCCTCTGGGCCCCATCAGGAGCTGTTGGAGGTGATTATTGAAGGCCTTTCCCAGACTCTAAGAAAGGCTCTTCTGGCTCATTAATTAGTGCTTACTAATCTTTCCTTTTCTGCTGCAGGGCAGAGTGTTGGTCTAGGGGCACAGTAGATTCCTGAGCATAGAGGGTGAGGTCCCCAAGCAGGTGAGTCAGAGAGAACGGAAGGAGCAGCATCAGGGCTGAGAGTCATGAGGTGTAGGAGGCCCCTGTATGAGGACTGGCAAGATTTCCCACACTAAAAGGAATCCTCTGACTAAAAGCAAAAAGCCAAGCTTTTTTTTAAAAGCCCCCTAAGATCTTTATTAGCATATAAACTCCTTTTCCTAAGTCAGAAGCTGCCAAACTGCAGTTGGGAACTTGTACTGGATTTTACATTTTCAAATGATCAAAAAAAAATCAAAGTACAGGGTTACAGAGTTAAGGGGTCAAGGGGTTAAGGTGCTTGCCTCCCATGCAGCCAGCCCAGGTTCTGTTCCTGGCATCTTATATGATTTCCTGAGCACTGTCAGAAGTGATCCCTGAAAACAGAGCCAGGAATAAGCTCTGAGCACCACTGGACATGGCCCGATTCACCTTCTCCCAAATCACAGTATCACGGTATCACGGTCCCCCCTTTGTTCATCGATTTGCTCGAGCGGGCCCAGTAACGTCTCCACCATGAGACATGTTGTTACAATGTTTGGCATATCGAATACGTCACAGGTAGCTTGCCAGGTTCTGCCTTGCGGGCGAGATACTCTTGGTAGCTTGCCGGGCTCTCTGGAAGGGGCGGAGGAATTGAACTTGGGCTGGCCATGTTGGCCGCTTGTAAGGGAAACGCCCTACTGCTGTGCTATCGCTCCAGCCCCAAATCAAAGGATGAATAATATTTTGTGACAAAAGAAAATGAAGCAAGATTCAAATTTTGGGCCCTTCTATGAAATGTGTTGGGAGCACATATAAGGTTCTTGCAGAATGTCCGTGTGGGCACATGATCTTAGGTCAGTGGGACTGGTGGGACACGTCATGGCATAGAGAAATTTGCTATCTCCTCTTTTCCAGGAGTTTAGATCCCTGCCAGAAGGTCAATCCTGGCTAGCATTTTAGGGTTAGGAGACAGTTCTAAACCACCCATTTGCTGTCTCTGACTTATGTTTTGTTCATCTTTGAGAATCTCTCTTAGGTCTCCACTGATTGCTCCTTCAAATCTTTCCTTTCCAGAAGAACTTGGTTTCTCTTCTGACATTTCTAATTAGGCATCTCATTCCTGTTCTAGACGTTTGAAGACTGGCACAGAAACTCTTCTTGTGATCCACCCCACTTCTGATTCTGGCTTCTTCCACAGACTTTCTCAAATTCAAACCATCTGCATCCCAGTTCTCTGTTCCCCAGACCTTCCTGTCTCACTGTTGCTGAGAGTGGCCAGAGGAAGATGTGGTTAAAAAATAATTTTTTTAAGATATAAGAGCAACTTCAGTTAAAAAAAAGTGGGTAGGGGGAGCATCTGGGGCCATATGTGACAGTACTCAGAGGTTATTCTTAGCTCTGTGCTTAGGGATTACTCCTGGAGGTACTCAGGGAATCATTATCATGCTGAGGATTAAACTGGGGCCAATCATATTCGAGGTAAGTGCCTTAGTCCTGCTACCATCTCTCTGGCCCAAATTTGTGGTTTAATCACTTCCTGGTCTTCCTTTCCTATTTCTCCAGAACCCAGGGCTGAAGTCTGAAGGAGCTGGAGGATAAATTAATTCAACAGTTAAAATTGAAAGCAAAGGGCCAGACAGAGTTTAGCAGTTAGGGCCCTTGACTTGCACGTGTCTGACCTGGGTTGGATCCTTGGCATCCCATGTGGATCTCCAAGACCAACAGGAATGTTTTCTGAGTGCAAGAGCCAGGAGAAGCTTCTGAGTATCACTGGCTGTGTCACCACGACCCCGCCCCAACCCCCACCTCCAAACAAAAAACTCATAAAAAATGAAAAGTAAAACAAGATAAAACAGTAGCTTGTACCTTCCTACCTGGACATTTCTGGGACTGAAAAAGAAAGAAATGTTCTTCAGTGACATCTAGAATTTCTTTTATAGAAAATGTGCTCGAGTGACAACATAGAGGAAACCATAATTTTTCTTTTTTTTTTTTTTTTTGCTTTTTGGGTCACACCTGGAGATGCACAGGGGATACTCCTGGCTCATGCACTCAGGAATTACTCCTGGCGGTGCTCAGGGAGACCATATGGGATGCTGGTAATCAAACCCAGGTCGGCCACGTGCAAGGCAAACACCCTACCTGCTGTGCTATCACTCCAGCCCCCAGAAACCATAATTTTTTAATTTTTAAAAAATTTATTTATTGAATCACTGTGGGAAAAGTTACAAAGCTTTCAGGTTTAGGTCTCAGTCACGCAAATATCAAACACATTTCCCTTTACCAATACTTATTTTTTACCATGAAGAACCCCAATAAAACCCCACCCCCCACCCCTCCCAGTCCCTGTGAGGCAGATGAATTCTAGTTAACACTCTATCTGCTTTGATTAGATTCATTGTTTCAATAAAAGATTCACCATTATTATTTAGAGTTTACCCCCCCCCCCCAAATCAGACATGCTGAAAAAGCATTGTGAAGTGATTTGCTTTCTACAGCTGGGTTCAAGAATTAAATGTTGGTTTTGGATTTCTGCTATTTTACTTATTAACCCTGGAAGTATTTCTACTGAAAGTCAGATAATTAAGAAATTGGTTTCTGTGCTCTGGAGTCATGGCCGTGCCGGAGAGCCGCTCATGGGGGGCAACTGGTGGCCTCGGTAGGGCGTGAAGGACGGACCAGAACACCCCCCTTCCCATGAGGTTTTAATCGCCCCCACACCCCCGGCTCATACCTGCTGTCCACAAGGCTCCCATGCGGCCGCCATCTTTCTTTCCAGAGGGAGGAGGGCGGAAGGGAGCAACACCCTTTCCCCTCCGGGCAGACTTAATGGCCTGGATTAACGCATAGTCCTTTCACTTTTCTGCTCCAAGCTGCTGGGTTCTGCATTAAGTCCTTGTGCTTCTGGGGCTGTGGCCATGCTGGAGAGCTGCTCGTGGGGGGCAACTGGTGGCCTCGGTAGGGTGTGAAGGATGGAACAGAACGCCCCCATTCCCATGAGAGAAACCATAATTTTGAATGCACTTTAGCACTGTCATCCCGTTGCTCATCGAATTGCTTGAGTGGGTACCAATAACATCTCCATTGTGAGACTTGTTGTTACTATTTTTTTTTTTGCGTATTGAATACGCCATGGGGATCCTGTCAGGCTCTGCTGTGTGGGTGGTAAACTCTTGGTGGCTTTCTGGGCTCTCCGAGAGGGACGGAAGAATCGAACCTGGGTCAGCCACATGCAAGGCAAATGCCCTACCCACTGTGCTATTGCTCCAGCCCATAATTTTGAATAAAGATTTTATATGATGTCACATAGACCCTAGGGGAAGCACCAGGAGATGATCTGGAGGGAACCAAACACTAGAAAGCAGGGGAGTGGGGAAACATTAGGTTAGGGTTTCACTCTCAGCGGGGAAGACAAGACAGGTCAGGTGAGAAACAGCCAGTTTGAGTACTGCCATTGGACCGTGGGGCATAGAGTAGTCCCTACTTGCTTGGAACTTGGTTTTGGGTTTGACTTGGGGCACAGAAAATAGTGGCTTAGTCGTGAGAAGAATGAGGGGCTTGGTCCCAAGGATGAGTTGGTTTGTCTATGAAATCTGTGCTCTGAGGCATGTTTTTTTTTTTTTTTGAATTTTGTTGAATCACCGTGAGATACTTACAAGCTTTCATATTTGGGCTACAATCACAGAATGATCGAACACCCATCCCTCCATCAGTGCACATTCCCCACCACCAATATCCCCGGAGGCATGTTGTTATTATATCACTTAATCACTTAATCACTTAACTTCCCTTTAGTCGTCGATTTGCTCAAGCGGGCGCCAGTAACGTCTCCATTTGTCCCTGTCGCGTGCTAGTGTAGCCCAATGGCATCTGTTTGCTCCGGGAACATGAAGGGCCTCAAACCGATCATTCATGATCTTGGCAAAGAAGTCTGACCATCTGGTAGGTGGGCGGCCACGCGGTCTTTTGACATCCCGTGGAATCCAGTCGGTAACAGCTCTAGTCCAGCGGTCGTCTTTAAATCTCATTACGTGACCAGCCCATCTGATTTTCGACACCTTGGCAAATGAGACAGCGTCCCTGATTCTTGATCGCCGATGGATGTCAGAACTCCGGATTCTCTCTCTCATTTGAGTGAAACGTGATATTCCAAGCATAGCTCTTTCTATTCTTCTTTGGGAGACCTGAATAGCGTTCTCATCTTGTTTGCGTAGGGCCCAGGTCTCTGAGGCATATGTTAATGCAGGAAGAACAGTGGAATCAAAGAGATGTGCCCGGAGCCGGAGGTTCTTCGTCCTCTTAGCTATTTCTTCGACGTTCTTGAAGGCGTTCCAAGCCGCTCTCTTCCTCCTGTGCAGCTCGAGTGCCAGGTCATTTGTCATGTTGACCTCTCGACCTAGGTACACATAGCTGTTGCATTCGGAGATGGTCGTTCCATTGAGAGCGAATGGGGCGTCAGGAACGAGGCTGTTTCTCATAAAAATTGTCTTCGTAAGATTCAGCTGTAGTCCTACCTTTCCACACTGACGGTCAAAGTTGGCCAGCATTTGTGCCACTTGGCTGATGTTTGGTGTTATTAAAACAATGTCATCAGCAAAGCAGAGGTGGTGTAGTTGCCGACCATCTATCTTCACTCCCATTCCTTCCCATTCCAGTCGTTGCATGATGTTTTCGAGGGTGGCACTGAAGAGTTTCGGTGAAATGGTATCACCCTGCCGCACCCCTCTCTTGACATCAACGATCACTTCTTTGTAGAATGGTGAGATCCTGGTAGTTATTATATATAATAATGGTTATATATATAATGGTTGTTATTATATATAATAAAAAATTTGAACATTTGTTTACCAATGGTCATTAGAATGTAGAGATTTCTATTTCCTATAACAATAATAACCAAGATAAAGAATAAGCCTTAGATGGAGGGTGTAGAATTTGCTCCAAAACATACTGGCTATTTTTTTTTTTTTACTTTCCTAAATGGAATTTACTTTCTTAATTTTTTAATTTGAGGGGTGTGTGTGTGTGTGTGTGTGTGTGTGTGTGTGTGTTTGTGTAGGCAGTGGGGAAGGGTGGTGAGGATTTTGTACTACAGCAGGCTGTGCTCAGGACATACTCCTGGCTGTGTGCTCAGGGAACTTTATGTAGTGCTAGGATTGAATTGTAGTTGCCACTGCAAGGCAAACACCTTACCTGCTGTACTATCCCTCCAGCCCCAAGAACGAATCTTTCTCTAATCCTTCTGCTTAGTTGGAAAAGGTGTGTCAGATGAAGTATAGGCAGGGATGGAGGCTGGCTCCTAACATGTGGATGAGGACATCCCCACAGTGACAGGTCTGCTGTTGGAGCTGGGTGCGGGTCTCTGCACACATGGCTTACAGGCATGTAGCAGGGAGGATCCCTCTTTTTTTTTAAATTTTTTAAAAATTTTGACCCAACTCAACCCCCATTTATCCACACCTGCACCTGGGCTTCTATAGCCCCCTGTGGGCTAGTCCATTTGTCTACCAGGTGCTTTCAAAGTCTACAGGGACACTCCATGTGTTGGCCAACTTCTCTTCCCAGTAATCCTATTTTCCTTCCCCCTTTCTCGTCAACTTAATCCCACTTCTTAGTCTTCACCCTCTGTGGAGCCTAGTCAGTCATGTGGTCCCTTTCCTCACTTCAGGCCTGCCCAGTCCTCTGACATCTTCCACACAGAAGTTCAAGCCTCTTCTCGCTGGGATGCTTGATGATGCAGCCTTCATCTTGTCCTTCATTTCCTCCCTGGCCCAGAACCAGTCCATCTGTTCGTTCCTTTCGAGGGTTTCTGTAGCTTTAATCTCTTCCTGCCTCTGATCTGTGCTTGTTACATGGACCAGCCCAGCGCCGGTAGTCTGGGCTAACCACATACCTCATCTGCTTTCCTGAGTGATTCCAGCCTCCTGGTCTTTTCAGTCTTCCCCGAACCATGCTACAGTTTACTTGAGCTGAGTTCTCTTGTGGACAGTGTGTTTATTTAATTTACTCTTATCCCTTTCAACTCTTCCAAGTGTTTGGAGGGCTCCAGCATTGGTAGATGGGCACAGGAGGGAGAGGAGCTACCAGGCGAACTAAGCAGAGGGTCCATTGGGGAGGGGTCGCTGTTTTCAGGAGTGAGAGGTGAGAGGCATTGGATTTGAGCAAAAACTACTAGATTATCAAGAGCTTCACTTTTTTTTTCTTTTTGGGTCATACCCAGTAATGTACAGGGGTTACTCCTGGCTCTGCACTCAGGAATTACCCATGGCAGTGCTCGGGGGACCATATGGGATGCTGGGAATCGAACCCAGGTTGGCCGCGTGCAAGGCAAAGGCCTTACCTGCTGCAGCCCCTCAAGAGTATCACTTTTTGCTTTCTGTTATGGTAGTGATTCAATGTGTGTGTGTGTGTGTGTGTGTGTGTGTGTGTGTGTGTATGTGTGTGTGGTTTTGAGCCATAGGTTTCTGAATCTTCTTTCAAAGAAATCAAACATCCACAAAGCATTTTTCAGTGAGCTTCCAAGATGTACAGAATCCCCTGGCAATCCACTAAAGTTACTCTGACCCTAAGTGAATGCTGGGAAGCAATGTCATAGTGAGGTAATAACCCCCTCCCCCCCAAAAAAAAAAGACTTCCCTAACAGCTTTACAGCTTTGTCCTTTTCTTTCATTTTAAAGCAAATTTGCATTTCTTTGGAAATAGGCCTCACTGGGATTGAGTCAGGTAGATTCTTCATCCCATTCCACACAGAAATTGAGGCCTTGAAAGGCTATTTCTGGAGTGATCTAGGGTGCTGAATTATATGAGGAATTCTTTACTACTGGTTCTTGGCTTTCTTTCCTAAACAACTCAATTTAGGTCCATGAAATGGAATAAGCCATTTTTGAGTATGAGTCTTAGCATGAGTTTTAAGACTTAGCATTTGGGTAAGTTAATCCCTTTATTCCTTCATTCCTGCCATTCTTCCTTCCTTCTTTTTCCTTTCTTTCTTTCTCTTTCATTTGTGGTGACACCAGGCAGTACTCAGGGTTTACTCTAGCCTCTGCTCAGGGGATCATATGTGGCACCGACGATTGAGTCCAGGTCAGCCTCCTGCAAAGCAAATACACTAACTCCTTTACTATCCAGCCCTGATCTAAGTTTCTTCTCATTGTTTTTTTTGATCCACACCTGGCGATGCTCAGGGATTATTCCTGGTTCTGCACTCAGGAATTTACTCCTGGTGGCGTTTGGAGGACTGTCTGGGATGATCAGGGATTGTACCTAGGTCAGCCTTGTGCAAGGCTAGTGCTCTACCTGTTTTACTGTTGCTTGGGCCTTTGACTTGAGTTTCTTAACTCAAGGATCTTAAACAGGTGATTCAACTACCAGAGAAACCTATGAGCAAGTTTTCTTTTGCTTGTGTTGCCAAAAGCAAAATTATCTTGATCCTTTCATATTTTTCTGGAGGTGAGGAGGCTGCACCTGATGGTGCTTAGGGATTATTTCTGGCTGCGATCAGGAACCACTCATAGGGGTGTTCGGGGGGGTCATATGGAGTGCTGGGGATCAAGCATCTTCCTCACTCTCCTATCTGTACGGCGGGGTCTCACTCTTTAGTTGTTCTCATGCACATTCTGGTCTTGGTGCTCCCGGGGGGTCATGGCAGTGTTACACATTTTCTTGACTGACATTGCATGTCCTGGCTATGATGTTCATGGGGTTTATTGTGGGCTTGTGTTTTAGAACTGAGTCATTTTGGGGGGCCTCAGTTTCCCCATGTTTTATCTTTATTTATTTGGTTTGGGGGCAACAACCAACAGTGCTCAGGGGACCATGAGGTGCCAGAGTCAGCTGCAAGCAAGGCAAGAGCTTTAACCCCTGAATAATCTCTTTGATCTGACATCTGACCCGACATCTGATTTCTAACTACATTTAAAAAATTTTTTTTTGTCACATCCAGCAGTGTTCAGGGTTTACTCCTGGCTCTACATGCAGGGATTCACTCCTGGTGGGCTCTGGGGACCACATGGGGTGCTGGGGATTGAACCCAAATCTGGGTGGGCAGTGAGTAAGCCAAGAAGCCTACCTGTCTCCCTTCAGTCCTACTACCCCCTCCAGTCCCTGATTACTAACTACAAAGGAGAGTGAAGAATGCCAGTGGAAACCCTCAGGGTGGAGACGAGAGCTGCTGGGTGCATTTGAGGAGAGAAGGAGACCCAAATGGATCTTGTACTAGTCGGACCCGGGTTCAATCCCTAGCAAGCAGTGATTCCTGAGAGCAGAGCCAGGAGTAAATCCTGAACACAACCCTCACCACCCCCTCTCTGTCCCACCCTCCAAAACAAGAAGAAGAAGAAAAAGGAGACCAGTTTGCTGGAAAGTCCCACCAAGAGAGCACAGAGCTGGGCCTGGGATGCTGTGGACCAGCAGTGGGTGCAGACTCTGGCCAGCAGCAGCTCACTGACGTCATCGCCGGGAGTTCTGCCAGGGCAGAACCGCTGCTTCCTGCAGGGGCTCGAGGCCTCTTCCTCACACTCTGGCTCTTGCAGCCTGTGCCGCCCACTCTTGGCGCTTCAGAGCTGTTTTCTAGCCCAGGGATGCTTTGACCCGGCAGCAAGCATCCTCCACAGCCGGAAGGGGAGATTGGGGTGCTGTGGCCGTGGGTGGCTGGAGCTCAGTTTAATAGCAGTTGGGGTGCTTTGATGCCTGAGCTTCCTGAGCCGACCACCTTAGCCTGGCCCGGCACTGACCTTCTGGGGACTTGGGCCTGTGCTTCGTGGGAAGGGAAAGGTGTTCGGACTGCCTGCCCCTGGGCGAGTGACTTGGGTGATTCAGCGGGGCTACCAAGAACAAGAGAAGAACAAGAGAGCTGCAGAATTTGGGATTGGGAGGAGAGAATTGTCAGCAATGGCGCAAGTTCAGAGGTCAGGATGGAAAATCCTGGCGCACATTTCCTTTGTTTTTGTTTTGGGGCCTCAGCCGGTGGTGCTCAGAGTTTACTCCAGAGTCTGCACTCAGAGATCACTCCTGGTGGGGCTTAGGAGACCCTACAGTGTGGGGGGATAAAACCCAGATCAGCCACATGCAAGGCAAGTGCCCCCCTGCTGTATTATCGCTCTGTCCTGGTTCACATTTTCCTGCTGTTTTGACTACTACAGGTTCTTGGGCAAGTCACCTTACCCCGTTTCCATTTTCTCATGTGTCAAAAGGGATGACAGTGGTACCTGCCCCTGGGGACTTCTGGAATGAGGAGCGGTGTGCACACTGGGCTGACTCAAGGCAAGCAGCTCACATTCTTTTAGGGCTTGGATCACCTGGCTGGGTTCGGAGCAGACCTAGCCAAGGACGGTGACTGAAATGTAGTTAATCAGGGAATGAAACACAGAATTAGACACAGGCATTAGACAAACTGGTGTGAAACAACAAATACTCAAAGACAGCAGAAACTGAGAACCGATCTTTAATATGAAGCATATCACCATAGGTGGCATGGTGGGGTAGGGTAGGATGGGAGACCCTGGGATATGGTAGAGGGACGTTGACATTGGGGAAAGCTGTGGTGTTGAAAAGTTTTTTGTATAAAACCCTGCCATTATCAATACTATAAATCATGGTGTCTAAAATAAAATAAAATAATTTTTTTAAAAAGCCAGGGGGCCAGAGAGAGAGAGTACAAGGAGTTTGCCTTGTATGTGGCTGACCTGGATTTGATCCCTGGCACCACATGGGGCCCCGGAACATTACTTGGAGTGAACCCCCTAAACACAGATATGGGAACAGCTCCTAAGCACTAGTAGGTGTGGTCCAGTCTCCTCAAATAAATACACCAGTTAACATCCAACAAATACACAATGAAACCAGAACACTACTCATTAGAATGTGGTTGTGGAGGATTCAACTTGCAGTCACATTCTGCTTGAAATAAAATAGAGCTTAATTTATTATTTTTTTTTGTCATGAGATTATGGCAACAACCTTTTAATACATTTTCCTTGTTTCTTTATTTCTCTTTTTTTTTCTTTTTGGGTCACACCCGGCAATGCACAGGGGTTACTCCTGGCTCTGCGCTCAGGAATTACCCCTGGCGGTGCTCAGGGGACCATATGGGAGGCTGGGAATCGAACCCGGGTCTGCCGCGTGCAAGGCAAACGCCCTACCCACTGTGCTATTGCTCCAGCCCCTCTCTTTTCTTTTTCAAATTGAAGTATCATCGTATTATAACATATAGATTTCAAGTGTGAATCATTGTGAATCAAGATATTGGATAATCTTTTCTGTCGTAAAGAAAAGAAAACAAAAAACTGGGGTGAAGGTTGACTTTGGGATGTATTTTGGGGCCACCCATGTGGAGCACAGACATTTATATGTGGTGTTGCTATCCCTGGTAGGCCAGGCTGCCTGTGGCCATGAAGGCCTAAGAAAGAAAGAACTGGGAGTATTTTTTTTGGGAGGGGGGAGGAGTTGGGTCACACCTAGCAGTGTTCAGGGATTACTGCTGGCAGTGCTCAGGGGTCCATATGTGGTTCCAGAAATTAAGCTGGGGTCAGCCACAGGCAAGCAGACTCCTGACCCACTGTACTATCTCTTGGTTTCTAAAGCAGGAGTTTCGATGGCATTGGAACTGGTATCAAAAGCTTGTGGAAGAGGATCTAGAATGATGGATGGCACCTGCCTGCCTCTCCGGGTTCTCTCTCCTGTGTCTAGTCATCAGTGTTGGGAGAATACAAGAGTAGTCTTGGAAGTCATTTTGGGTTCTCTCAAAAATGATGCTGTCCCCATTTTTCTCCCAGGTTGTTCTGACAGCCCCACAACTTGGAAAAGAGGGCTGGGGAAGGCTGTGTTCCTTGCTCAGGAGGTGTGGAGAACAGGTCCCCTATTTGTTTAGTGACCATGATAGCACCAGTCCCTGGGGCAGCTAGGGGAAGATTCTCTGCAATAGGGGAGAGAGGTACTGAGACCGCAGAGGGGCGGCGTCGCTCCATGAAATTATTTCCAGACTGAACTTGCTTTGAACAAGAAAAGGTCTGCTCCAACGCAGATAAGTGGGCGAGCCTAGGGAAAGAGCCAGAGTTCTCTAGTCGGGAGCTGGGGCAGGAGCAGAAGTAATACTTTTTATGCTATTGCAACATGTAACTCACTTCTTTGGTTTTTATTGTTTGTTTTTGTATTATGTTGGGGCCACACTTGGTGGTATTCAGGGATTACTCCTGGTGGGGTACAGGGTATCAAATATTGAACCAAGGTCCACAGTGTGCAAGACAGGGACCTTTCTGTCATTGAGTGTGCTAGAGGTGAGTGAAGTCAGATATGCTTAAACACCTCTAATTGGTTGAGAAACAATGTACACAATTAATACCATCACTAAATTCATAAATGTGTAAGTAAGCACATCCAACTAAGAATATTCATAGAACTAATACAATATTTCAAATCATATCCTTACTTCTGAGACCAGTTGTAGTTACTGGTTTTGGCATATCGAATACACAGCGGATAGCTTGCCAGGCTCTTCCGTGCGGGCGGAATACTCTCGGTAGCTTGCCAGTCTTTCCGAGAGGTATAGAGGCTTTTGGGGTGACCTCTAATCACCCTGGATTCCACGGGATGTCAAGAGACCGCGTGGCCGCCCACCTACCAGATGGTCAGACTTCTTTGTCAAGGTCATGAACGATCGGTTTGAGGCCCTCCATGTTCCCGGAGCGAAGAGATGCCATTGGGCTACACTAGCACGCGACAGGGACAAATGGAGACGTTACTGGCACCCGCTCGAGCAAATCGACGACTAACGGGAAGTTAAGTGATTAAGTGATTAAGTGATCCTCACTTCTAGCTGACTGAAGCCACAACCCAGGTGCTCTTGATGTGACATGTCTTAGGCTTCCAGTGAGCTTTGCTGTCTCGGCTCAGGATTGGCCGGTCCACCCAATGCAGGGTTGACAGAGGGATGGGGGTCCTCAGCAGCACTGTCCCTCAGGTTGGAGACAAGTCAGACAGAGTTCATCCCAATCTCTGGTGTGTTAGGGACAAGATGGAGGTCCAGAGGTTCATATCAGGTCCCAAGTACATTGAAGACAGGGAGGAGACCTAAAGTTTCCAACTAAGTCTGGAAGGGGCAGTCAGAAACCTGTCATTTAAGGGCCCACTGACCAATCAATTTGGAGTGTTGCCAATTGAATTGGCCAGTCCGAGTTCAAGGTGGGAAGTATCTGTCCCACATTGATCACGAGATGTATCAGGCCTGGGGTCCATGCCTGGCTATCAGTGGACTTGCAAACAATTTACTAGCTAGCTATATCACACACACAAAATGAAAGAAGTTCATGAAATGATAAAACTTTTGTTTACATAGAATGGAGTCCCTTCTGTTCAAAATAATTTTCCTGCTGTCCTATCTCTCTCCAGCCCGTGAAGTTCACTTCAATGTGATTGAGACAAGAATGTGGTAATTCTTGTCCCTTTAAGCCAGGCTGCCCAGACTTTCCCCGGGAAAGCCAGTGTTTAGGGTGCTTATGGCCGTGTGTGGCTCCTGAGGCTCTCAGGGTGTGTGGCCTCTTTACCCCCCAGCTCCAGGCCAGTGCTGGCCATGGACAGCATCCTTAGTGATCCTCAGTGACACTCTCACACTCTTCACAGCCTGGTTCCAGGATGGCAGCTAGCTCTGGCCTGTGTGTGCATGTGACATTGTGTGTGCGCCTGTGTTTGTGTGCATGTATGCATATTTAACAGAGGCTCTCATTTTGTGGTTTAGGGGCCAAAAAAAAAAATCAAACTTCTTTGAAAGCTAACCACTCTTGGGTTATTAAGATTCACCCTGGAAATATTTGAAGTGGCCTATAATAAGGATAAAATCAAAGGAAGTGAGCACCCAGGAGGTGGCTGGGCTCCCATTGTGAAAATCAGCTGCGTGAAGCCCAGCTGCCCCTGCGTAGGCACCATGCATGGTCCAGAGAACACCCACCACTCCCTCCTCGTTTGAAGTCTCTTCCAGTTAGTAGCTCGTGCAATTAAAGCTGAAACAGGAACAAGATTTAGGTCATTGCAATGGAAAAGACAGAAGTTTATTACTTGCAGATGATAGGATTTTATACCCAATCTACAAAGAGAATCAAACAGAATGAGCTCCCGTGTATTTTTTGGGGGAACTCTCATGTCATTTTCAGGAGACCTATGTGCCAATGGTGCTCTGGGCCTCTAGGACCACACTCAGTAGTTCTGAGGAGGGCATTAGGTACCTGAGCCTGAACTCTGGTTGTGGTGAAAACTGGACACACCCCTGACTGCTGAGCCACCTCAGCATCCTCCTGGCCCTCTGGATCCTACTGTATTTGGATATTAGTTTCATGTTATTTAATTTTTTAAAAATATCCTGCAAAGAGTTCAACCATTCTCTGTCTGTCCCTTTCCTTCTGACTCACTTCACTCAGCATGATACTCTCTATGGAAGAGCTCTTTAAAAACAATAACCTCTGGGGCTGGAGCAATAGCACAGCGGGTAGGGCATTTGCCTTGCATGCGGCCAATCCGGGTTTGATTCCCAGCATCCCATATGGTCCTCCAAGCACCACCAGGGGTAATTCCTGAGTGCAGAGCCAGGAGTAACCCCTGAGCATCGCCAGGTGTGACCCAAAAAAGCCCCCCAAAAAGCAATAACATCCACCCCTCCCCCATTATTTAAACACCATGGTTTACAAAGTTGTTCATGATGATTTGTTATAGGTATTCAATATTCCCCTGCTTGGCAGAGCCTGGCAAGCTACCTGTGGCGTATTCGATATGCCAAAACCAGTAACAATAACGGGTCTCATCCCCCTGACCCTGAAAGAGCCTCCAATATGGTCACTGGGAAAGACGAGTAAGGAGAGGCTGCTAAAATCTCAGGGCAAGGACAAATGGAGACGTTACTGGCTCCCGTTCGAGTAAATAGGTGAACAACGGGATGACAGTGATACAGTGGTTCAATATTCCAACACAATCCCATCACGACTGTCACCTTCCCTTCCCGTTGACTTCATTTCATTCCTCCAACCACCTCTCAAGCCTGCCCTGCCCCACAATAATTTATTTTATACTGCTTGTTACCACTAAGTGGCTAACAAGATGATCAAAAAATATTTCTGTAAAAGAATATTTCTGTAAAAAAATTCTTGTACCTCACCAGGGGGACATTAAATTCTTGTCTGAAGGTTTATTTAAGCTGTTGTTGCAAATTAAGCCTTCTGTCTTAATGTTTTTGTTAGTCGAGATTGTTTGGCTTCTGCCTTACATTCCATTGAATCTGGTATGCCACTACTGGGATGTCAGTGTTGTAGAGTTTGGAGATGTCATGTGGCCATGAATGCTACTGCACACTTTAGAAAATCCAGAATTTTTAACTGGCCATTTCAGCAAAAGTTAAATATTTAACTCTAAGGTGGTGGCTTTCCGTTTGGCAGTGTCTGCTAGGGAACTGGCCAGCCCTGCTCCACATAAGCCCTGAAGGTCTCAGGTAGAAGTTGGTGCCTGAGAAATTTTTGTGGCTAGGTGATCTCCTTCAAGATTTATTTATGAGAGAGAAATAACTCTTGCTATTTCTCTTTGGTTCTTGTGATAGGTCATACTAACAAATGTTCTATTATTTCCTGAGTTTCATTTTTGGACCTCAGGGATTACTCCTAACTCTGAGCTTAGGGATTGATCCTGACAGGTCTCAGGGGACTATATATGGGGCTGGGGATTGAACCAAGGCTGGTCTGTGTACAAGACAAGCCCCTTAGGTTTTGTACTATTTCTCCAACTCAGAGTGCTCCATTCTTTTTTCTTTTCCTTTTTGGTAGTGACAGTGATCAAAATCAGGTCTTGTGCCTGCAAGTACACATTTTTATTTTTTAAACAAGAAGATTATTTAAACAACAAAAAGCTTTACTTGAAGGAACAACTACTTAGAAATCATCTCATTTTATTTATCCCTCCCTACTTAAAGATTGTCCTATATGAAATAGCTATGCACAAAAACATCATAAAATTGTTCTTGGTTTTATAATGATAAATGAAAAACATTAAAATTCTCTAATCAGACCGGAATCCATAAGGTACATTGAAGACAAAGTTGGCAAAACCCTCCATGATATTGAAGCTAATGGTATCTTCAAAGATGTCACGCCACTGGCAAAGCAAGTGAAAACAGAGATAGATAAATGGGACTATCTTAAACTAAGAAGCTTCTGCACCTCCAAAGAAACAGTGACCAAAATACAAAGACAGTCTACAGAATGGGAATGAATATCCTCTGAATACACATCCGACAAGGGGTCGATATCAAGAATATACAAATTACTGGTTGAACCCCACAAGAAGAAAACATACAACCCCATAAAAAATGGGACGACAAAATGAACAGAAACTTTCTCAAAGAAGAAATCTGAATGGCTAAAAGGCACATGAGAAAATGCTCTACATCATTAATCATCAGGGAGATACAATGAGATATCATTGCATCAACAATGAGATATCATTTCATACCACAGAGACTGGCCTACATCCAAAAGAACAAAAGTAATTGATGCTGGTGTGGATGTGGTGAGAAAGGGACCCTCCTTCACTGCTGGTGGGAATGCTGACTGGTTCAGCCCTTCTGGAAAATGGTATGGACGATTCTCAAAAAATTAGAAATTGAGCTCCTATTTGACCCAGCAATACCACTATTGGGAATATATCCCAGAGAGGCAAAAAAGTATAGTCGAAGTGACATCTGCACTTGTTTGTTCATTGCAGCACTCTTTACAATAGCCAGAATCTGGAAAAAACCTGAGTGCCCGAGAACAGATGACTGGTTAAAGAAACTTTGGTACATCTACACAATGGAGTACTATGTATCTGTTAGAAAAGATGCAGTCATGAAATTTACATACAAGTGGTACTACATGGAAAGTATCTTGTTAAGCGAAATGAGTCAGAAAGAGAGGGATAGACCTAGAAAGACTGCATTCATCTGGGGCACATAAAGTAACAAAATAGGAGACTAACACCCAAGAGTGGCTGAGATTAGTACCAGGAGTTTTGCTCCATGGCTTGGAGGCCAGCCACACATGCTAGGGGAAAAGGCAGCTCAGATAGAGATAGGAGCACCAAATAAAGGGTGTTGGGAGGATCCTCCCAGGATGGGAGAAGCATGCTGAAAGTAGACTATAGACCAAACATGATTGCCACTCAATGCCTCTTTTGCAAACACAACACCCAAAAGGAGAGAGAGAACAAAAAGGAATACCCTGCCACAGAGGCAGGGTGGGATGGGGGGATGGAGGGTGGGAGGGATACTGGGACCCGTGGTGGTGGAAAATGGGCACTGGTGGAGGGATGGGTGTTTGATCATTGTACAATTGAAACCCAAGCACAAAAATTTGTAAATCTACAACTATACCTCATGGTGTTTCACTAACAAAAATTAAAAAAAATGTAAATGTTGGAGAATGGGCACTGGTGGAGGGATGGGTACTGGATCATTGTATAACTGAAACCCAAGCACAAAAATTTGTAAGTCTACAACTGTACCTCATGGTGTTTCACTAATAAAAATTTAAAAAATTCTCTAATTAAACAAGGTGTGCAGGAATTTTTGTGTTGTTTGTTAAAAATTAAACTTTGAGAACAAGATAACTTGCTGGTATATAAAGGTAAGAACGTAATGAGTATGCAAACTAATTCCACACTTTTTTATTAAAGCACTATGATTTATAAAGTAAATAATTGAGTCTTAGACATACAAATTGCAGTACCGATCCCATCACCAGTATCAACTTCCCTCCAGTAATGTTCCAGATTCCCTCCCATATCCCCCCACCGAACCCACCCCGCTCTCAGTCTGCCCTTTTGTCAGTCACCAGAAAGGGGTTCTTTAAACAGAACCAATATTTTCTCCTATTTGATGTTAATGAAAACATACCCTAAGCATTTAGTTGAAAAGTATGCTATATGCTTACACAGATACATTAGTTATTTTATGTGTAATAAAGGAATGGGGAAGGGGAAAATAATAGAGAAAACTATTAGAGTAGTCGGGATAGAGTAGTCATGATATGGCGGAACAAACTGCAGTTTCATGTTGGTCTGGGGAAAGTGAGTTCTGGAGTAAAGTAGCAAGTTACCTTTTCAGTAGACACCCTCCTCCCACCTGCCTGTCTCAACTTCGCCTTCTGCTGGAACAGACCCGTTATATTTTCATCCTCCATCACCAAATGAGCAAGTGTGCCTGCTTTGCCTGCTTCATGGAATGACTGCTTGTCCAATCAGAATCCAATTTGCCTCTTTAACAAATACCATTGCTCATTGGTTTCGTAAGTGGTGTCTGCCTCTTAATCTTAAACTGCTCCACAGAACCATGCTGACCTAACACCTTCAAATTGATATGATCACTATTCTCGGTCTTGACTGTTTCCTTGGGCTTTTTATTGGCAAAGGCGAGTGAGTGCTGAAGTCTCTTCAACAGCTGCATCACGAAAGAAGTACCAAGGGGCTGGGGTAATAGTACAGGGAGCAGAGTATTTGCTTTGCATGAAGCTGACCCAGGTTTAATCCCTGGCATCCCATATAGTCCCCCAAGCACCGCCAGAGTAATTCCTGAGTTCAGAGCCAGGAATAACCCCTGAGCACCACTGGGTTTGACCAAAAAAAAGTAAACAAACAAACAAACAAACAAAACCAAAAGAAATACCAAGTCCACACCAACAAGCAGTACCAGGAGCAGCAGCAGAAGGTGGCAGCAGGGGTGGAGGAGGGAGAGCCTGCAAGGATGCATTTTGCCATTAGGTCACATCCTTGGCTCCTATGTAACTTTTAAAAGCATCCAAACTTTTTTGGGGGGGGGGCACACCTGGTGATGCACAGGGCTTACTCTTGGCTCCTCACTCAGAGATCACTGCTGGGGGGCTGGGAGGACCATCTCCTGGGGGGCTGGGAGGACCATATGTGGTGCTGGGGATCGAACTTGGGTCGGCAGTGTGGAAGGTAAACATCCTACCTGACATACTATCTCTCTGGCTGTCAATTTTTTCCTTAAACACCTATATGCACTGCAGCACATCTGTTGTCTAAGGAACAATTTAATTTAAGTAAGGAAATATTCAGGTTAAGTACCATAAATCACCTCAGCTCTCGTTTACAAAGGCCAGAGTTTCTGTGAGTACTGACTTCTTTCCTTTAAGAAAAAAATGTTTTTCCTTTTCCTTTCTTGTTTTTTACTTTGTTTTGGGATCACACTAGTGGTGCACAGGGCTTGCTCTTGGCTCTGTGCTCAGGAACCACTTTTGGCAGGGCTTGGGAAGCCGTAGGGTTGCGGGGTTCAAATCTGGGTCAGTCCTGTGCAAGGCAAGTTCCTTACCAGCTCTACTGTTTCCTCTTTAGTTGAGGAGGGGTTTGGGCCATATCCTGCTGTATTCAGGGCTTACTCCTGGTAAAGCAAGTGATGTACCCACTGTACTATCTCTCCAGCCCTTCTTTTTCCTTTTCTTTTTATTTTTTCTAAATGCTAAGTCAAACCAGAGTGAGGAGGGCTTGATTTGGACTATATCCCTCAGAGGAAGGGCAGGCCCACTTCTGGGTGTCATGCTCACCAAGTCGCCAACTCTAACTAAACATAAAAGTATAGGAAAGGGACCTAGGGGCTGACTCAGAGACTTAAAATGCAGTTGTGAGGCCTTGAGTTTGAAGTTCACTGCCTCCCACCTGTTCCCAGCACACTTCCCGTAGCTTTGTTATTTTGGAACCCCGGTGACACAACTTGAGTGTGTGACTCTGGCCAGTGACAGGGCCAGAAGTGCGGTCCCCAGTGAACACCGCAGCAAACACTGCATTGGAATGTGCTTGTGCATGACTCAATGAGGATGAAGCCTGGGGAGTGTGGGACTAACAAAGGTGCATGACTCCCACTTATCCGAACAACAACAAAAGGAAGGAAAAGACAAAGCAAAACAAGAATGTGGTACAGCTTTTAAATAAAATGGAGTTCTGACTGGAGACATCATGTTTCGTGGATTGCTGTGAGGCGTGAATGGTTAACTCAGGAAGGATATAGTCCAAGTGCTTTTGCATTATGATTCATTATAAAAGAGAACAGGATAGAAACTGCCATTGTATCCAACATAAGGATGTTGGACTTCATGTGGAAATAAATCAGTCTCCAGTACATTGTCTTTTTCTAACAGGCTTTCCCCCCTTCAGTTATGACCCATCTCTTATACTTTTAATCTTCTTTATCCGCCCCGGTCACACCCTGGATGAAAGTTTACTGATTTCCTGTACAATTTCTGCCCAGATCTTCCATCATCTTCAATCCTTCCGTCCTGTCAGAGTTGCCCCCAGGATTGTTTCTCTAAAGGAGTCCAGCTTTGCCGAGCGAATTACTGGTCTGCGCGCAGTGTCTGCCTTTGAAGCTCTCTCTTGGGCTTGCTGAGTTCATATGGAACTCATTTTCCTTCTGAGGCTTCACAGGTTGCCAACTGACACATTTGTTTCCAGAAGGCAGAGAAGCCCCGGCCAGGTGCTGTGGTAGGTCAGAGAATGTTGGCAATGTGAAGTGCTAAGGGTGCTACTTTCTCTGTGAGCATCTGGGGGATCTGAGGGTGTCCTCAAGGAGGGAACTTACTCCTCAATCAAAGCTCAGGAACTGATATGAGCTCTGGAAGGAAATTCGCCCTCTCCTCTTCTCTCCCTCCCCCTCCCCTCTCCTCCCTTTCCCTCCCCTCTCTTCTCCTCCCCTCTCTTATTCTCTCGGATTCACAATTTGCACTGTAAGTTTATTTGTTTATTTATTTATGTGTTTACTTGTCTGGCTGGGTTAGGGAAGTGGCACAGGTCTGGGGGCGCTTAACTAGCAGACACTCAATCCCTGGCACCATGTGGCCCCTTATAGAATCTCTGAGTTTAAGCTTGAAGGTCCTGAGTATCACCTGGTATAGTCCTGGTGGTCCCTGAGCAGCAGCATATCTTGGGACCCTTGCACTGAGTGCCAGCCCCACTTGGCTGGAGAGGTCCCCGAGCACTGCTTAGAAGCTCTCTTTCCTTGATTTTTTTTGTTTGTTTGTTTTTGGGCCACACTCAGCTGTGTTCAGGGCTTACTTCTGGCTCTGCACTCAGGGGTCACTCCTGGAAGTGCTTAGTGGACCATACAGGGTGCAGAGGATTGAATCCAGACTGGCCACATGTAAGGCAAGCACTCTTCCCTCTATATTATATCTCTGGTCTCTTCCCCTAAAACTTTTCCCTGGGATTGCCCACTGGTTCAACCTTTTTGGAAAACAATATGGACGCTTCTTAAAAAACTAGAAATTAAGCTCCCATTGACCCAGCAATACCACTTTTGGGAATATATCCTGGAGATGCAAAACAATACAGTAGAAATGATATCTGCACTTGTCTGTTTGTTGTAGAACTATTTACAGTAGCCAGAATCTGGAAAAGACCCTAGTGCCTGAGAATAGATGACTGGTTAAAGAAAATTTGGTACATCTACACAAAATACTATGCAGCTATTAGAAAAGATGAAGACATGAAATTTGCATATAAGTGGATCGACATGGAGAGTATCATGTTAAGTGAAATGAGTCAGAGAGGGAGGGACAGACATAGAATGACTGCACTCATTTGTGGAATATAAAGTAACATAGTGGGAGACTAACACCTAAGGACAGTAGAGACAAGGGCCAGGAGGATCGCTCCATAACTTGGAAGCAGACATCACAGGCAGCTGGGGTAGAGAAGGAACAACTTAGTAAATGATGCTTGGAGGGCTCGCTCGGGAAGGGAGAGGCACGCTGAAAGTATACTATAGACGAAACATGATGGTATCTGTATTGCAAACCATAACACCCAAAAGGAGAGAGAGAGGCAGGGAGGTGGGGGGATGGGGTGGGTGTAGCGGGAGGGATACTGGGAACATTGGTTGTAGAGAATGGGCACTGGTGGAAGGATGGGTACTCGATCATTGTATGACTGAAATGTAGTCACAAAAGTTAAGTCTGTAACTGTATCTCACAGTTATTCATTAAAAAAATCTTTTTCCGCCCCTGGGCAGAAACTTCAGTCTAGGGGATCCCCTTGATGCATATGTAACACCGGGGATTGACCTCACTCTTGCCCTGGGTGCTTTCTAAATCATCTTCAGAGCCCACAAGAGATTCAAGTCTTTATCCCAGTGGTGTTCCCAGTACTCCTTGGCATGTGTTATAAACCTCAACAGCTCCTCCTGGAAACCCCTGGAAATGTGAGCAGAGGATGGTGGGTGTGGCTCTCTCCTGTTCATGGGCAACAGGGAAGTCAGGAGCTGCTATGTTTTGTCTTGAGACTGGGAGAGGGATTCATCTTTAAGTCACAAAGAGACAATAAAAAATTCCTAAAGCTGCACATATGCATGGGAAAATGACAAACACGTGAGGTGCTGAAGCAGAAAAATGCTCCCAGGAATCCAGCTGGGCTGAGGAAACCCTGTACACTTTCTAGAGCGGAAGTGAGGCTCTGCCTGGGACAGGTGTGTGGGCAGCTCAAGAGTAGAAAGCATGGGAAACAAAAGATAATTTATAAAGACAGAGGGAATGCTTTTCCCCCCCAGGATCATAAAGGAAGAAAAAGGAGCCTTGAGACCACATTCAGGTCTCCAAATGATAGAACAAATTCAAATCTACAGACAAGTTGAAAGGATAATGCAATTTACCCTATATCTATCCTTTGTGTAGATTTACCAATAGTTTAAAAGTTACAATTACTGTGATCCTTTATTTTCTGTTTAGTTAACCATCACCCTTATTTCATAAGCACACTAAGAAAGTGAGCAATAATTTTGACTTAAAATGTGTATTTGGGTCTCTGTCATGTCATTTTGGTTATGCTACAAAGTATGATTGCTGGGATCGTACTTGGCATGTGGCATGGTTCTGGGGTCTCAATTCATGACTGCAAGCAGGTGCTCTACCACTGTGTTATCTCCAGGACCTCTTTTAAATATATTTTTGAGGTAAAACCTAGTATATTCTGGGGGATCATGTAGAACTTGGATCAAATTTGTTGTTCAAGAAGTATTCTAGCCATTTTAATTCATCTCCCTAGTCCTATAGTTGTAGCACTGTAGCACTGTCCTCCCACTGTTCATCGATTTGCTCGAGCAGGCATCAGTAACGCCTTCATTGTGAGACTTGTTGTTACTGTTTTTGGCATATCGAATACGCCATGGGGCTTGCCAGGCTCTGCCATGCGGGTGAGATACTCCCAGTAGCTTGTCGGGCTCTCTGAGAGGGACGGAGGAATCAATCACTCCAGCCCATCCTATAGCCATTTAAAAATATATGGGATCCAATAAAGATTCATGAATTATATTTAGTTATGTCTTTAATATCATTTAGTATAGAATAGTCATCTCTTCCTTTTAAAAATAACACTGAGGTTTTTTTGGGGAAGAGACTGGGCTTATTATCTTATAAAATGTACAATTTCTATTTTTGGCTGATATTTTTTCATGATTACATTTAGGGAAGTAGTGTTGGTAAAAATACGACATAGGTGGGATTGTATGTGTTCTTTTTTTGGTGTCACCCTAGAAGGCATGTTACTAAGTGTGGTCGTTCAGTGCCCAGCCTGCTGGGGAGGTGCCCCACCTTCCTCCATTTTCTCCTTTATGAGAGAGTTGTGTCATGGATGCTTTGAGTCTTTGTAAATACACTGTCTCCCCTATCATTTCAGTATGTGATGTCTGAGTTTTGATAATTATATTACAGAGTGCAAAACAGGCATTTTCTAATCTTATTGTTCTTTTCTCTGGTGGGAGGGAGAGACTACACCAGCTCAAAGCTTCGGAGATCACTCCCAGCAGAGCTGGGGAAATCATACGGTGCTGAGAATTGAACCTGGGACTCTTGTGTGCAAAGTATGTGCTCAGCTTTTTGAACTATCACCCCAGCCCTCATTCCTTACACTTTATGAATTTTTTTGGCAACACGCAGCTGTGTTCAGGGTTTACTTTTTTTTGTAGGGGGGGGAGGCACACCTAGTGATGCTCAGGGGTCACATCCAGCTCTGCACTCAGGAATCCTGGCAGTGCTCGGGGGACCATATAGGATGCTGGGGATTGAACCTGGGTCAGCCGCATGCAAGGCAAACACCCTCACCACTGTTCGATCTCTCCGGCTTTCCTTCAGATTTTTAGAAAGAAAATTATTATAGGGGCAACATCTGCTGGTGCTGGGGGGGGGCAGGCAGGGACTCAAATTTAGGACTGAGAACGTGCTAGGCAGGTGCTCAACTACTTGAGCAATCTCTCCAGCCCCTAATCATTCTCTCTATATTTTAATATAGTTGACATTCTTCTATGAGGGAAAGTCTCTATTCCTTCCTCTTTTGAGTACTGTCACGGTACATAGACCATTATGAAGGGATTGATGTTGAATAAATATATGCCTGAAACTTAATCATAAATATCTTTGTAATCTTGTAATTCATAGTGATTCAATAAAAAAATTAAAATTATTTTGTTGTGTTAAGATCCACTTTCATCATCATTTCCATACTCTATTTGCTGCCCACGTTGTTCCAAATTTGAGCAGCAGAAACCTTCCAAGGTGATTCCCAGAACAAAACACGTGTCCTGATTAGTTTTTCTGTACTTCCTTGATAAATGATCTAATGAAACATCCCAGACCCATTATATTGCCTTCATCCCAGGGCCCTGGAATCAGGATTTTATTACTTATGGGGAATGCCATCTCTAATGCAGTATTTGTACTAGATTTGCTTGTTTCTACTGAGATACATTCCAATTGAAATAAAATCAAATTCTAAACTTTTTGTTTCTTTTGGGCTACATCTGGCCGTGCTTGGAGGATATTCCTGACTGTACTCCTGAGTCACTCCTGGAGAGCTTGGGGGACCATAATGAGTGTTGGGGATTAACCCGGGTTGGCATCATGCAAGGCAAGTGTCCTACCCATTGTACTTTATCTTTGGCCTTTAACTTCTTAATTTCAATTTATAACTGGATCTTACAAGTGGTGTTAATCAGGCCAGAGGTTCAATGGTTAGACCCTGTGGTGTTTGGGATTCTCTCTCCACTCTGGCATACTGGAGACTTCCAGTCACACCTGGCAGTGGTCCAGGAACCACGTGGGCCCAGGCATGTGCCCTAACTGCTATACAATCTCCCGTTACCTGTGTTGTGGTCTTGCTTTTATGATTTAGTTTTTTTCCTAGGTGAAAGTGTCTGTTGTTAATGCTTAAAACAACTACAGACCCAATCTTTCTTTTGTGATCTTTCACCATGGATAAAATCAAAATGAGGCCATGATAATATATACTTACCATTATTTTATTTTTATTTTATTTTATAACCAATTTTTTTAGGGGCACTGGTGGTCCCTGGCAGGTGCTGATGCTTGAACTCGGGGCTAGAGAGTAATAAAGCATCTTTGTATTCCTTAATCAAAAAAATTTTTTTAAGGCATCAACTATTATACACTAATGTTAGATTTGGTTCTATACTATATTTGCTATCACCAACAAATAATTTGAACATCAGTTTTGTGAAAGGCACTGTTTTAAACATGCGGAGGATGGAAGTTTAAATTAGGAGCCTGTTCACCAGTGCTGGATAGCCAGCGACAAAGATAGGACCTGCATGGAAAGAACTTCCAAAGGAAACATTTAGTAAGTTTTCTGCACCAAGTGAAGAAGGAAAAAGTACTCTGGTTGAGATGGCTAGTTTTTTGTTTATTTGGTGAGCAACACTTGAAACGATGTATTTATTGAGTATGTGAGGCTTAGCTGGCATCTTTTGTGGGGAAAGGACAGCATTAGGAAATTCAGTATGCTGATGAGTTTGGCTAGAATTGGGGTTACGTAGGAGAGAAGTGGGAAGAGGGCATGGGAGAAGACTGATGGAAGGCTGGGCTTTATTGCCAAGGTTTAGGAATCTGTATTTAATCCTCAACCAAAAAATATTCAGATGGGCAATGCAATAAGTGGGCATACAACTTTATTTCATTTTATGGCTGCGTGGTTGTGATTTTTAAGCAGTGACACATGGTGACAGTTTAGGATAATTATCCTTGCCAAAACTTTGAGAACCTTCAACTGTTAACTTATTTTTGGCTTTTCTTTTTTTTCTCTCTCTCCCTCCCACCCACCCTCCCTCCCTCCCTCCCTCCCTCCCTCCCTCCCTCCCTCCCTTCCTTCCTCCCTCCCTCCTTCCCTCTCTTTCCTTCTTTCTCACTTGGTAGTGATCAGGGCTTATTCCTGACACTGTGCTCAGGGAATCACTCCCGGTGGTGCTCGAGAGATCAGATGTGGTACCAGGGATCTAACGGGTCAGCTGTATGCAAAGCAAACACATGACTCTCTGCACAATTTTGCCAGCTCAATTTTTGACTTTCCTGACACATGGCAATATTACTTCCCAAGATACTGAGGAGTTACCAGTCTTTACCAGAGGTTGTTCTGTGGAACATCAGGACTGGGCATGGGAGTCCATGGTCAAATAAATGTGTGACTCAGTGCAATGTGTATTTCACATGGTAGCTTCTCAACCAGAGCTGTGCATAGAGTATACACAGAATACATGCAGAATATATGCAAAATATATGCAGTTGCATGCAGTGTATAGCTCCAGCCCTTTCTTTGAGCCACCTCCAAACTCTCCTTCAAGTGGGGGAGCCATATTTTAAAATCAAAGTATTTTGACCATTTTTTCTATGTAACCGATGAATGAATCCACTTCAGCACACAGACCTTTAACTCTCTCATCTAGAGGCAAAACATTCAAATTTCAAGTTGAGCAAAAAATCCTCTCCTTAAACTCAATCTTGTATTTAAAGGCTTCCTCCCACCCTCGGCAAATTGTGAAATTTCAGGATATTCAGATATATCTAGTATTTAAATTAGAAAAGTATAAACATGGTTTGAAAGAAAAGTGAAATACTGGCTGGCCCACTGGGTCCAATTGCAGCACAATTGACGGCAATTTGGGGTCTACTAAATGAAAAGACAAAGAAATAACATTGGCGAGTCTGTAGTTTCTGCCACTTGGTTTCGATCTCTCTTCCATTTTTGGACCAGATCGTTCTGAGTTTGTGCTCAGGGATCATTCCTGGCAGGGAGGGATCCCAGGAATCATTTGCGGGTCCCGGGATAGAACCTGGGTCGTGGTCCTCTGGGTGTCAGGCAAGAGCCTTACCTGCTGTATTTGCTCTCACACCCACTTCTTTTCATGTCCATCTCCCAAATTCTGCAGGGTGCTGTCACCCAGATGAATTAAGACATTGTGACTCGCGGACTTGGAGGGTGTGCTGAGTAGGGCAGAGCCACAGAGGTGACCTGGAGGCGAGGGACAGGCACTCCGAGGCCGGGTGCACACTAGCCTCCCGCTGCAATCAGGCCGTCTGATCTCTCACTAGATGGTGAGAGTCAGCTTCTGAGAGCTCCCTCAGACCCCTCCATGGACTTCAGCTGTCCGGCCTTCTGGATAACACACAGTGGTGGCTTTGAGGGGACGACTGTGCCAGATGCGCTGGAACCAGCCATAGTGCGGGGTATGCACGCCCCGCATCCGCAGAGGAGCAGGGCGTCTGCGCGCGCTCTCACGGCCCCTCGATGCTAACCAGTGAGAATCTGGGTTACTTTGCGTCCTCGATGGGAGGCCGTGGGTTCGGGTCCTGCCGTGGCGTGGCCGGGGTGGCGGTGGGGCGCAGTTTCGCCGCGGCCCGCTGGGTCGCACTGTGGCCCTAGGAATGCGCGTTGGGCCGCGCCGGGGCGCTGGGGGAGCGGCGCTGGGTCCAGCCCGGCGAAGCTGCAACAGCCCCCTGCCGAGGTTTGGGGGTGCGTGCTCCACCCGTAGCTTTTCCAAAAGCTCGGCTAAAATCTCTGCAGCACATTCAGCGGGTGTAGCCGGTAGACCCGCCCCTTCCCCCGAAAGGAGAGAGTTGTGGGGAGTTGGAAGCCTGGGACGACACCAAACACTTACAAAGGCCAGGGACTGCAGCTCATCCGGATCTGGAAGCGGGTGGTCCTCCCCCCGTGGGGCAGGCAGTGTTTGAATCGCTTGGTGGTGTGGTGTGGAAGGAGCTATTCTTTTTATTATTATTATTATTATTATTATTATTAGTTAAATTCTATTGAATCACCATGAGATAGTTACAGGCTTTCAAGTTTGGGTTACAGTCACACAATGATCAAACACCCAACCTTCCGCCAGTGCACATTCCCCACCACCAATATCCCCGATATACCCCCTTTCCTACCCTCCCTCTGCCTCCATGGCAGATAATATTCCCCATACACTCTACTTTTGGGCACTGTGGTTTGCAATGCAGACACTGAGAGGTTATAATTTTTGGTCCTTTATCAACTTTCAGCACACATCACCCTTCCCGACTGGTTCCTCAAGCCATCATTTTCTTAGTGATCCCTTCTCTATTCTAGCTGCCTTCTCCCCTTTGCTCATGAGATATGCTTCCAGCTATGGAGCAATCTTCCTGTCCCGTGTATCTACTATCTTTAGGAGTCAGCGGAAGCAGTTATTCTTTTTTTTTTCTTTTTTCTTTTTTAATTATTTTTAGTGAAATACCATGAGGTACAGTTATAGATTTATAATTTTTTGTGCTTGGGTTTCGATTATACAATGATCAAATACCCATCCCTCTACCAGTGCCCATTTTCTACCACCATGGATAATATCCCTCCCACCCCCATCCCTCCCATCTCACCCTGCCTCTGTGGCAGGGCAATCCCCTGTGTTCTCTCTCTCCTTTTGGGTGTTGTGGTCTGCAAAAGAAGCTTTGAGTGGAAAACATGTTCAGTCCATAGTCTACTTTCAACATGCATCTCCCCTGCTGGGAGGATCCTCCAGACAGCCTTTATTTGGTACTCCCTTCTCTATCTGAGCTGCCCTTTCCCCTAGAATGCCTGGCTGGCCTCTAAGCTATGGAGTAATCCTCCTGGTGTTGATCTCAGCTATTCTTGGGTAATAATCTCATATTTTGTCTCTTTATATTCCCCAGATGAATGCAATCTTTCTATGTCTATCCCTCTCTTTCTGACTTATTTCGCTTAGCATGATACTTTCCATGTTGTACCACTTGTATGTAAATTTCATGACTTCATCTTTTCTAACAGCTACATAGTACTCCATTGTGTAGATGTACCAAACTTTCTTTCTTTTTTTTTCTTTTCAACTTTTTAAAATTTTTTTCTCTTTTCTTATTTTATTTTTTTTACAGTTGTAGATTTACAATTTTTTGTGCTTTGGTTTCAATTATACAATGATCAGATACCCATCCCTCCACCAGTGCCCATTTTCCACCACCATGGATAATATCCTTCCCACCCCCATCCCCCCATCCCCCCTGTCTCTGTGGCAGGGCAATCCCCTGTGTTCTCTCTCTCCTTTTGGGTGTTGTGGTCTGCAAAAGAGGCATTGAGTGGCAAACATGTTCAGTCCATAGTCTACTTTCGACATGCATCTCCCCTCCTGGGAGGATCCTCCAAACATCCTTTATTTGGTGCTCCCTTCTCTATCTGAACTGCCCTTTCCTCTAGGATACCCGGCTGGCCTCTAAGTTATGGGGTAATACTCCTGGTGCTGATCTCAGCTATTCTTGGGTATTAATCTCATACTTTGTTACTTTATATCCCGCAGATGAATGCAATCTTTCTATGTCTATCCCTCTCTTTCTGACTCATTTCGCTTAGCATGATACTTTCCATATTGTACCACTTGTATGTAAATTTCATGACCTCATCTTTTCTAACAGCTACATAGTACTCCATTGTGTAGATGTACCAAAGTTTCTTTAACCAGTCATCTGTTCTTGGGCATTCAGGTTTCTTCCAGTTTCTGGCTATTGTAAAGAGTGCTGCAATGAACAAACAAGTGCAGATATCACTTCAACTATACATTTTTGCCTCTCTGGGATATATTCCCAGGAGTGGTATTGCTGGGTCAAATGGGAGCTCAATTTCTAATTTTTTGAGAATCGTCCATACTGTTTTTCAGAAAGGCTGAACCAGTCGACATTCCCACCAACAGTGAAAGAGTGTCCCTTTCTCGCCACATCCGCGCCAGCATCGGTTGCTTTTGTTCTTTTGGATGTGGGCCAGTCTCTGAGGTGTGAGATGGTATCTCATTGTGGTTTTGATCTGCATCTCCCTGATAATTAATGATGTAGAGCATTTTCTCATGTGCTGTTTTGCCATTTGGATTTCTTCTTTGAGAAAGTTTCTGTTCATTTCATTGCCCCATTTTTTGATGGAGTTGAATGTTTTCTTCTTGTGGAGTTCAACCAGTAATTTGTATATCCTGGATATCAACCCCTTGTCAGATGTGTGTTCAGCGAATATCCTTTCCCATTCTGTAGACTGTCATTGTATTTTGGTCACTGTTTCTTTTGAGGTGCAGAAGCTTCTTAGTTTAAGGTAGTCCCATTTATCTATCTCTGTTTTCACTTGCTTGGCCAGTGGTGTGGCATCTTTGAAGATACCATTAGCTTCAATGTCATGGAGGGTTTTGCCAACTTTGTCTTCAATGTACCTTATGGTTTCTGGTCTGATGTTGAGATCTTTAATCCATTTTGATCTTACTTTTGTACATGGTGTTAGGCAGAGTTCTGAGCCCACTTTTTTGCATGTAGCCGTCCAGTGATGCCAACACAATTTGTTAAAGAGACTTTCCTTACTCCACTTCACATTACTTGCACCTTTATCAAAGATTAGATGATCATATGATTGAGGGGAGATGTCAGTGTATTCAACCCTGTTCCATTGGTTGGAAGCAGCTATTCTTTTTTTTTTAATTTATTTATTGAATCACCATGGGAAAGGTTACAAAGCTTTCAGGTTTAGGTCTCAGTCATGCAAATATCAAGCACATTTCCCTTTACCAAAACTTATTTTTTACCATGAAGAACCCCAATAAAACCGCACCCCCACCCCTCCCAGTCCCTGTGGGGCAGATGAATTCTAGTTAACACTCTATCTGCTTTGATTAGATTCATTGTTTCAATAAAAGATTCACCACTATTATTTAGAGTTTACCCCCCACCCCCAAATCAGACATGCTGACAAAGCATTGTGAAGTGATTTGCTTTCTATAGCTGGGTTCAAGAATTATATGTTGGTTTTGGATTTCTGCTATTTTACTTATTGACCCTGGAAGTATTTCTACTGAAAGTCAGATAGTTAAGAAATTGGTTTCTGTGATCTGGAGTCGTGGCCGTGCTGGAGAGCCGCTAGTGGGGGGCAACTGGTGACCTCGGTAGGGTGTGAAGGACGGACCGGAACGCCCCCCTTCCCATGAGGTTTTAGTCGCCCCCACTCCCCCGGCTCATACCTGCTGTCCACAAGGCTCCCATGCGGCCGCCATCTTTCTTTTCAGAGAGGAGAAGGCGACTGGGGCAACACCCTTTCCCTTCCGGACAGACATGATGGCCTGGATTAACGCATAGTCCTTTCACTTTTCTGCTCCAAGCTGCCGGGTTCTGCATTAAGTCCTTGTGCTTCTGGGGCCGTGGCCGTGCTGGAGAGCCGCTCGCGGGGGGCAACTGGTGACCTCGGTAGGTCGTGAAGGACGGACCAGAACGCCCCCCTTCCCATGAGGTTTTAGTGGCCCCCACACCCCCGGCTCATACCTGGAAGCAGCTATTCTTAAGCCTGCGTTGTGTTGCTTTAATTTTCTATCTGCACGTGTATGCTTATTTTATATACATATTTTTTATGGTTGGCTTTTTCCCCTCCACCGTTAACTTTTGTGGGTGCCCATTGGTTGGGTGAACTGGAATGGCTGCCCTCCTGTCATCGAAGCCCAAAGTCACATGACCTTAACACCCCACCTTTTCTTTCTTTTCTTTCTTTCTTTTTTTTTTTTTTTGCTTTTTGGGTCACACCCGGCGATGCACAGGGGTTACTCCTGGCTTTGCACTCAGGAATTACTCCTAGCGGTGCTCAGGGGATCATATGGGATGCTAGGATTCAAACCCGGGTCGGCGGCATGCAAGGCAAACTCCCTACTCGTTGTGCTATTGCTCCAGCCTCAACACCCCACCTTTTTTAACCTTCTCCAAGGATCTTCCCTAATTTGGGCAAATAAATTAATGATCATTTAATTTTAAAAGCAGAAAAATGACAAATGCACATGGCAGAAAATTAAAATGGGAATCTTTCTATTTGTGAAAAATTCCTTATTCTTATATGGTGCCCAAACCAACTAGTTCTTTTCAGAGGTATCACTGCTGTGATGTGTGTGTGTGTGTGTGTGTGGTGTGTCTATATGTGTGCCCGCGTGTATGTTTGCTGAGGGTAGACTCTGGGCCACATACTGGCAAGGCCTAAACTCTGCCACTGAACCCCATCCACACCCCTTACTAATACGGTTTCTTTTCTTTTGGGGGTTCCTAAGAAGTGCTCAGGATGTCTTTCCCCAGCTCCCTGCCCGCTCATTGGCCTGGCTGTCATACCCACAATGGTGCCTTGGGGCACCATCTTAGTTTACCAACAGCCCTGGTCCAGAGACGCCCAACTGAATTCAAAATGGATTAATTAGTACCCTACAGAAATGTCTTTGGAACCCAACAATTTACAATCTAGGATTTCAGATGCACGGGGATGCAGCACCCAAGATTTTCAAAATGAGCAATGGACAATAAATGATCTAGCATTTGCCCCTGGCAGGCAGGCTTGAATGGTGGTGGGAAAATTCAAGCAAAATATAATGCCCATAAGTAAAGGTAAAGGTAAAGGTAAAGGCCCTCCCGTTGATCGTCGATTTGCTCGAGCGGGCCCAGTAACGTCTCCATTGGAGACTTTGTTGTTACTGTGTCTGGCATATCGAATACTCTCGGTAGCTTGCCGGGCTCTCCGAGAGGGGCGGAGGAATCGAACTCGGGTCGGCCATGTTGGCCGCTTGTAAGGCGAACGCTCTACCCGCTGTGCTATCGCTCCAGCCATCCCCTTTTTGATAGGAGAGGACAAAACCCCCAGGGAACACGGCTGATGTTCTGTCCACAGCACTGCTTTGTAAAATTGCCATCTGCCCATAAGTAGAGAGAGAGTACTGGGGAAATTGCCTGCCACGGAGGCAGGGTGAGGACTGGGATGGTGGGGGGAAATACTGGGGACACTTGTGGTAGAGGGTGTGCACTGGTGGAGGGATAGGTGTTGGATCATTGTACAGCTGAATCTCAAACATAAAAGCTTTGTAACTGTCTCTCAGGATGATTAAAAAAATTCCATTGCTGGTTTAAAAAAATAAGAAATAAAAGAGGACACTAAGAAATGGAGACACATCCCCTGTTCATGGATAGGAAGGATTAACATTGTTAAAATTGCAATATTTCCCAAAGCACTATACAGATTTAATGTGGTTCCTATAAGGATATCCATGACATTCTTCAAATAAATAGACAAAACACTCCAGAAATTCATATAGAACAATAAACCCACACAAATAACTAAAGCAATCCTTGGGAAAAAGAAGATGGGTGGCATCACCTTCCCCAACTTCAAACTGTACTACAAAGCAGTAGTAATTAAAGCAGCATGGTACTGGGATAGAAACAGACCCACAGATCAATGGAACAGAGTTGAATATTCTGTCACAGACTATTAAATATATTTTCACTTAATCTTTGATAATGAAGCAAGAAATGTGAAGTGGAACAAGGAAAACCTCTTCAGCGAGTGGTGCTGGGAAAACTGGAGAGGTACTTGCAAAAAAAAAAAGAACTCTGACCTCTGTCTAATGCCGGGCACAAAAGTTAGATCAAAGTGGATTAAAGACCTCAATATCAGACCTGAAAAAAAAAATCAGACCTGAATCCATAAGGTACATGGAGGAAAATGTAGGCAGAACCTCCCTGACATTGAAGCTAAACGCATCTTTAAGGATGAAACACAATTGACCAAACAAGTGGAAGCAAACATAAACAAATGAAGCTACATTAAACTAAGAAGTGTCTGCACTGCAAAAGAAACAGTGACCAAAATATAGAGAGAGCCCACGGAATGGGAAAGAATATTTATCCAATAATCATCTGATAAGAGGGCTGGAGTGATAGCACAGTGGTAGGGTGTTTGCCTTGCGCACGGCTGGCCCGGCTGAGCCGGGTTCGATTCCTCCACCCCTCTTGGAGAGCCCGGCAAACTACCGAGAGTATTTCGCCTGCACGGTGAAGCCTGGCAAGCTACCCGTAACATATTCGATATGCCAAACACAGTAACAACAAGTCTCACAATGGAGACGTTATTGGACCCGCTTGAGCAAATCAATGAACAACGGGAAGACAGTGCTACAGTGCATCTGATGAGAGGTTAATATCCAGGATATACAAGACATTAGTAGAATTGTACAAGAAAAAAATCCTCCCACCCCATTAAAAATGGGGAGAAGGAAAGAACAGAAGCTTCCTCAAAAAAGAAATACAAATGGCTAAAAGGCACATGAAAAAATGCTCTACATCGCTAATCATCAGCAAGATGCAAATCAAAACAACAATGTGATATCATCTCACACCACAGAGACTGGCACACATCAAAAAGAACAAGAACAACCAGTGCTGGTGCAGATGTAGGGAGAAAGGGACTCTCTCTCTTTCATTGTCGGTTGGAATGCCAACTGGCCCAACATTCCTCAAAAAACTGGAAATTGAGCTTCCATATGACCCAGGAATACCATTTCTGGGAATATATCTTGGGGAGTGAAAAGAAAGCACAGTAGAAATGACATCTGCACCTGTATGTTCATTGCAGCACTGTTCACAATAGCCAGAATCTGGAAACAAGCTGAGTGCCTGAGAATAGAGGACTGATTGAAGAAACTTTGGTATATATACACAGTAGAATATTATACAGCTGTTAGGAGAGATAAAGTCATGAAATTTGCTTATAAGTGGATGGTCATGGAGACTATCATGCTAAGTGAAATGAGTCAGAAAGAGAGGAACAGACATAGATTGACTGCACTCATTTGTGGAATATAAAATAGCATAATATTAGACTAACACCCAAGGGCAGTAGAGACAGGCCTGGAAGATTGCTCCATGGTTGGAAGCCTGTCTTATGAGCTGGGGGAGAAAGTAGCTGGGATAGAGAAGGGATCACAAAATCAATGATGGTTGGAGGGATGCTCGGGATGGGAGATGTGACCAAACATGATGCCCTCCCATTATCTGTACTGCAAACCATAACACCCATAAGTAAGAAGGAAATTATCTGTCATAGAGGCAGGGGGAGGTGTGGGACAGCAAGGGGGGGCTAGGGATGCTGGGGACATTAGTGGTGGAAAATGTGCACTGGTGGAGGGATGGGTGTTCAATCATGGTATTACTGAAACTCAAACATGAAAGCTTTGTAAGTGTAGCTCACAATGATTCAATTAAAAAAAAAAGTGGATTTTTGGACTTTTGAATGGGTTGTAAATGTTTAATTATTAAAGAAGTTAGAAATGTGACTATCATAACTACTCAATCTTTTGATTTCATTTACAGTATTTATCACTCATACATTTTAATATTTCTAGCATTGGATCTATGGGACTTATTTAGTAACTGCTAGGTTTTCTGCTTTTTTTTTTTTTTTTTTAGAAAGGACTTCCTGACCCAAATGTTACATCCAAATGCTTCCTGTTTTCACTTGGGTAGACTCTCCAACCAGACCCATGAAATAGGAAGAACTTATTGTGTGTTAGAACGGAAGGGAATGAAATTTTTTTCAATGGGGAAAAATATTTTTGAAGTCAAGCAAGCAACTAATGTTTAAAAGATTAGCATTTTCCCCCTATTTTCAAAGATTATATGTTCTGGAAAACTGTATAATGATATAAAGAAAATAAGTCATCTATAATTCTGACACGAATAATGATCTACATATGTTCTGTATATTCATAATGTTTATGAATATAAGCATTTTATAACCTACTAAAATATAGTACTATTTGTGAGAATTTTTTCAGCATGGTAAATATTCTTCTAAGTGGGATTTTTACTTGTTAAATAATGTTTTTCTTGGGGCTGGAGTGATAATACAGCGGATAGGGTGTTTGCCTTGCGTGTGACCAACCCGGGTTCAATTCCCAGCATCCCATATGGTCCCTTGAGCACCGTCAGAGGTAATTCCTGAGTGCAGAGCCAGGAGTAACCCTAGGTGTGATCCCCCCAAAAAAAGTTTTTATTGAGTCAATAGCACAATATATTTAGCCAATCTTATTTTTAGAGGTAAGGTAAGGTAAGGTAAGGTAAGGTAAGGCCCTCCCGTTGATCGTCGATTTGCTCGAGCGGGCCCAGTAATGTCTCCATTGGAGACTTTGTTGTTACTGTGTTTGGCATATTGAATACTCTCGGTAGCTTGCCGGGCTCTCCGAGAGGGGTGAAGGAATCGAACTCGGGTCGGCCATGTTGGCCGCTTGTAAGGCGAACGCCCTACCCGCTGTGCTATCGCTCCAGTCCGAAAGTAGTGAGTGGTCGCAAGGTCAACCTAAAGTCAATCTGCAGCAAATTTTTAGAATATTCATGAATTTAAAAAACTTTCCCTTGGGTCAAGCAAGCAATATATATCTCTTTATTTCTAGTTATCTAATTAAAAATATTATTTTGGGCACCATGGTATACAATACTCTTAATGATAGGGTTTCAGGCATAATACATTCCTACACACACTTCATCAGAGACCCAGGGTTCCCCTCATCCTGTTTCCCGACTCCACTTGTCCCCTCCCCTGCCCCCGTAGTAAGCTTCCTACTGAAGACCAGTTCTCAGTTTCTGTTGCCTTTGGGCATTTGTTATACCTCCCCATTCCCACTGTTTCTTTATATTCCATATATGAGAAAGATAATTCTGTGTTTGTCCCTTCTTTTTTTGTTTTTGTTGGTGGACTATACCCAGTAATGCTCAGGTGTTACTCTGGCTCTGCACTCAGGATTACTGCTAATGGTTCTTGGGGGGACCAAATGGGATACTGGAGATCAAACCTGGGTCAGCCATGTGCAAGGCAAATGTCCTACCTGCTGTACTATGGCTCCAACCCCTTTGTCTATCCCTTCTGACTAACTTCATTCAGCATGATACTCTCCAGATCCATGTAGTAGTATACTGCATGATTTCATCTTTTCTTATAGCTAAGTAGTATCACATTGTGTATACACACACACACACACACACACACACACACACCACACATATATAATTGTTTATCCAGCCATCTGTTCTTGGACATTTGGGTTGTTTCCAGTTTTTGGCTATTGTGAATTGTGCTGCAATAAACAAGGAGTGAAAATGTCTTTTTTGAATAGAGTTTTGGGGCCCTTGGGGTAGATGCCAAGAAAGCACAGTGGTAGGGCGTTTGCCTTGCACACAGCCAACATGGCCAACTGGAGTTCAATTCCTCCGCCCCTCTCGGAGAGCCGGCAAGCTACCGAGAGTATCTCGCCCGCACGGCAGAGCCTGGCAAGCTACCTGTGACGTACTCGATATGCCAAACACAGTAACAACAAGTCTCACGATGGAGACGTTACTGGGCCCGTCAGCAAAATCGATGAACAACGGGAGGACCGTGACCGTGATTCCTAGTTTTTAAAGAGTTGTCCATGTTGTTTCCCCAAAGTTGGATGGCTCAACTTTCCCACCAGCAGTGAATGAGGGTCCCCCTTTCCCCACATCCACGCCAACACTGATTACTTTTGTTCTTTGTGATGTGTGCCAGTGTGAGATGATATATAATTATTGCTTTGATTTGCATTTCCCTGATAATTAGCAATGCAGGACACTTTTTCAAATGCCTTTTGGCCATTTGTGTGTCTTACTGAGAAAGTTTATATTCATCTCTTCACTCCATTTTTTTTTGTTGTTGTTGTTTTGTTTTTTGGGTCATAGCCAGAAATGCTCAGGGGTTACTTCTGGCTCTTCACTCAGGAAGTGCATATTTGTATATCCTATATAATTATATATTCTATATAACCCCCCAAGCTTTACAAAGTCTCTGTATAATGCTTGGGGATTATAGGATGCTGGGCATTCAAACAGGGTCAGGCATGTGCAAAGCAGGTGCCCTATCTACTGAACTATTTCTCTAGACCTTCACCCTATTTTATGATAGGGTTGGATATTTTCTTCTTGTAAAGTTCTACCAGTGCTTTATAATCTTGCATATTAATTCTTTATTGGATGAGTGGAGGAAAAGTATGTTCTCCTAGTCTCTGGGTTGTCTTTTTATTCTGATCTTTCCTTAGAAATGTAAGCCCATTTGTTGATCTTTGCTTCTGTTTATCTTATTTTCTAATTTAGCCAGTCCCATCAGTAAGCCCTGCACTGCCAAGAAAGGAGACTATGAATTTGGCTTCAGGAGGCATCTGCCTGCTCCTAATGACCATCATACAGAGGTCTGTGGATACTGACATATAGTGTGCCAGGAACACATCGACCCTGTGTCTTCCTTTAGTAGGCTTTTCACACATAAAGGAAGAAACAGGTCAACAACTTAGTTCCGTACAGTTTTCATATTGCACTGCTTACCTTACAAAAGGAAAATGGAAAAAAATTTTCCCTTAAAAAATTCAGAATCCTGGCTCTTTGCAGAAATCCAAAATCGTGGCCGCGTGACATTATGTGATTCTCATAAACAGCTATAGAAAACAAAATATTTCACAATGCCTTTTCAGCAATTCTGATTGTTTGGGGGGAAATTCTAAACAATAATGGTGCATCTTTTGTCGAAATAAGGAATGTAATCAATGTAGAGAAGAGTTAAGTAGAAATCATCTGCCTCACAGGCATTTGGAGGGGCGGGAAGGGGGTATACTGGGGTTCTTGGTGGTGAAAAATGAGTACTGGTGAAGGGAAAGGTGTTTGATCATTGTATGACTGAGACTTAAACCTGAAAGCTTAGTAACTTTTCCCACAGTGATTAAATAAATAAATATAAAAATAAAAAAATAAAAAAATTAAGGTGGAGTTCATGCCCAATTCAATCAGCTAATCAGTGGCTGAATAAATAGCAGTACTCTTACAAAAAAAATTCAGAATCCCAGAGGCTCAGAGTGAGAAATTTTAAGTGGAGTCTTCTGTGTACATTGAAAGGATGTCCAAGATATCTGTCCACCTATTTATGGATGAGAAAGTTCAGAGAACTTTAGCCTCTTCCTATCAGTTGTGGAAGGTGATACAGGATTTATACCATGATTTTTTGGGGACCCATTATCTGTGTTCTTCCTTTAATGCCGAGTTCTTATTGGCCTTCATTGACTGTGAATGCAGGATATCTAAATGGGGCACACACCAAAAGAGTCCAAATGCTTGTGCCATTTGCCTGGCAGTAGAAGAAATATCAACTTTGCATTCAGGTTTTTTGGCGGCTTCTTCTTCCTTTATCATATGCATAGAAAAGGATCCTTTGTGAATTTCCTTTTTATCTACTATTCCCTTCTATAGAAGGAATGTTGGATTTTTGCCTCGAATACTCATCGGACTTTTATTTTTAACTTCTCAATGAGAAAACAGAATTTATAGTGAACTCTTTTTACAATGGCTTTCAGTTATATTATAAAGTAACGTTGCAGACAAGCATTATGAAGATTTTGGAGTCTTTTCGCTGACTTGACAATAAGGTCTTTAAAGCTCTTACTTGGGGCCAGAGAGGGGGATAGGGAATGGGGTTCTTACCTTGCAATGATGTTCACTCTGGTTTGTGATCAGGGGTTACTCTACCCTTCCTCCCCCCCAAAAATGCCCCTTAAATCTTTCCTGGATTTTATACACGTTCTGCAGATATCCAGATTGAGAATTATAAGAAATAATTAAGCTTAGTTTGATAAAGCACAGCTGTCTGGGAATTTGAGGTTGGTTTTTGCTATCCCTTGAACCAAGACATAATTAGTACAGTGTCCGTCTCCCCTTCTCTTCCTTTAGTAGACTGAGAGGATAGCTCAGTCCTTTGGTTTTGACAAAGAATAAAACACCGTTTTCTAAAAGAAAAGAACGGGGAAATTATTTTTACTTTGGTCTTGGCTTCTGATGAATTTCATGACCTTGAGGGAGGGGACTGCTTAATAGAAAGTTTTTTGTACCTCCTTTTCCTGAAGTAACTAGGATATCTTATCCAACAATGGCATTCAGAATAGTACTGGAGTATAGACTTAAAATAGTTCTCTTGTAGCTGGATTCATACCATGCCCTGCCCACCTTGGCAAACTTCACACTGCAGTTTTTTCTAACTGGTTGTGGTGCTCACATCCTAGATTCTGTACTCACACACTTAGTTGCATTGTCCACTGCATACTTTGATTGTGGTATTCATACTTTCTTTGTTGCAGTGTGCCAGGGAGTCTAAATTTGGTTGTGGTACTAGTGGTTGGAATTCTGCAGGTGGAGTAGTGCTAGGATTAGATCCCTAGGTTTCAGGCCAGTGCTCTACTACTCAGTAGTCCCATCCCCTAGAACACACACTTTTATTCTGGATCCCAAGTGTCACAGGTAATCAACTCTCAAGAGGGTCATTAAGCTTCCAATGAGGAGAAGGGGGGTATGCATTAGTTAGGTCTCCTTGGGATGCAAAGGAGAAAATGAACAGAATCAGTTTAACCTTCAGAGGAAGTGGATCGAGTCATAAATTCATAAGGTGGGTAAACCAATGTGGCGATTGTGGTTTCAAACAGGTGGGATCAAGGAACGGAGGCTCTGACATAAGCTCTGCCCCTGACCCTTCATTATCCTCTGTTTACCCTGCTTGGCTTTATTGAAGACTTCTTGGTCTTTATCACCCAAGATTCTAGAGGGAGACAATATTTTTCTTTCTGTGCCCACATATCCAATCTGGGATAACAGTCCAACAGGTCCAACTTAGGGCAGTGCCTCTCTCTGAAAAAATAAATGTGGGAAAGAGAATGGGCAACCTTGATTATGAACCCATATTTCACACAAGGAGCATTAGGGACCATGCTAGACAATGCCATCAGGATCCCACAAAATCAGGTGAAAGTAGTTCTATTGTTTGCAGGCAAAGATGGAATTCCAAACAGGCCAAAATGACAGATTCCAATGCAGAGGTCTTTGGATGAAGTTGAGGGCATTGGTTATGTATTTCCATGTTTGGGAATGTTAGATAGCTCTACAAATACAACTTTACATACGTTTACATTGAATTTGATTTCATTCTAAAAGCATCAGCTCCACTGAAAAGAAGCAGCATTACAATAAACCTGGAAATATTAATATTAATTTTATTATATCAATATTAATACAGAAATGTGTATTAGGTTAGAGACCAAAGTAAGAAAATAATTTTGTTTTTAGCTTTAGTTAACAAAGAGGCACTATGTTTGTAATAGTATACACACGTACACACACATGCACTTTTAAATTTTTGGTTTACGGGCCACACCTGTCAGTGCTCAGGGATCAGTCCTGCTGGGGCTCAGGGAACCGAACCCAGACAAACACTCTACCCACTGTACTTTCTCTTTAACCCCTCAAAGCTATTTTTCAGATGCTAAAAGTAGCACTAAAAGGTATAAAGCTCTCCTACTCCTAGAAATCAGACAGCTTCTATATCAATCCAGAAATGTCTTAGGTATTTGTCAGGATGTATAGATATTTTCTATAAACACAGGGGATGATTCAATCTGCAGCTTGCTTTCTTCAATCAGTTCCACATCTTGGAGAACTTCCTCTGTTGGTTCAGATCAAGCTCCTTGATTCTCAGAGCAGAGAGATAGCACAGGGGTTGAGGAACTAGTCTGACATGTAGCCACTCTGGTTTGATCTTGGCTTGATCCTGGCACCGTATTGCCCCTTAAGCGCTCCCTGGGAGTGATCCCCTAGCAGAGAGCGGCACCTGAATGTGGCTGGGTGGAACCCAAGTGACATTCCCACACTCTTCCCAAAGCTTTTTATTTTCTCTAACAACAGCAGAATTCTCCACAGAATGAATGTGAGCCCCAAATCTATGTCATCCCTTTAAGGAGCACCTTTGGTCTCTTCTGCAGAAAACCTAGTATGGCTGGAGAAGCTGTGACTCAGGCATTGCCTGCTGCTGGCAGACACAACAGAAGCAAAGATGCCATCAGGGATTTCCCAGAGGGAGCAAAGTGCCCCCTGACTGAGCTAGAATCTGATCGAGGATAGTTCCCCCGTCGCCCTGCCCCAGGCTACCCAGGGAGGACAGCCATTATTGAGTGGTTTGGCCAGTGTCTAGGAAGATTGCCAGGGTGTAATGACCTCCTTTGAAGCTTGTGGCCACTCTCAGGGGACCGATACTAATTTCACAGGATTATCAGATTACCGGGTAATGTCAATGCTCTAGCTCCCTTGTGGAATTCTGGGCGCAAACTTCAGTCTGTATTCTGGCCCAGGGAAGTAAATCACAGCTGATTTGGAAATGATCAAGTTAAACCGAACCCTTCCACCACCCCGGGATCTGTTTCTGGCCTCCTCGTTTCCTAAAAGACAGGCAGGATTTTCAGGAATAGTGAGTTGGAGAGAGAGAGAGAGAGAGAGAGAGAGAGAGAGAGAGAGAGAGAGAGAGAGAGAGAGAGAGAAGCAAGTTTCCTCAATTTCATGGTCAAACCTAGAAAAGGCCTTTGGGCCGTCACTGCCTGCCAATATTCCTCTTCCAGGCCTCTTTCTGCTTCACTCCCTCAGATTGCAGGTCAAAGGGAAAAGTTTCTTCGATTTAAAAAACCCACTTCCTGCTAGGTGCATTGAACGGGGAAATGTTGTTAAAAGCTAGGAGGTGTCTAGTTCCCCTCAAACATCTCTTTCTGCCCCCACCATCCCCCATGTAGCTTTGCCTTTCGCATACTTTTTTGGGGGGAGGGGGCACATCCAATGATACTGTGAGGTTATTCCTAACTCTGTGCTCAATTGTCTGGCAGTGCATTGGGAACCATATGGGATGCCAGGGACCCAGCAGGGTGGCCTGCCGGTAAGCAAGTACCCTAATCCCCTGAACTATCTCTAGGTGGCCCTGCCTTTGACATTCTCATTCTTCTAGACGCAGTTCTGACAGCACTTGGTGGGACTTCTAGTAAGTTGGGGTAGGGGGCTCCTCATTTCTGCTGTGAGAACACCTTATCTCTCTTAGTGAACATATTTACATGTTTTGTCTTGGATTCTCTGGAACAGGTCGTCTTTACTCTTCCCTACTACATGTTCTTACCGCCCCCTTGAACCTCTCAAAGCTCAGAAGACACCGTATTCCAAGCAACAAGTGTGGTGTCTGGCCCTGAGCATGTCCTCACTCTGGAGGAAATACTGACCTGGATCAAGATTTGCTGTGAGGACTTGTCTTGCTTCCCATTTACATCACTGGCATCTCCTTTGGGGTCATGGTGTTTGGCCCCTTTGTTGGTGTCTGAGTTTTGGTGATTTTTTTTCTGGGGTCACACCCAGCAATGCACAGGGGTACTCCTGGCTCTGCACTCAGGATTTACTCTTGGTGGTGCTCAGGGGACCATATGGGATGTTGGGAATCGAATCTGGTCGGCCGCATGCAAAGCAAATGCCCTACCCTCTGTGCTATCACTCCAGCCCCTCTGGTGATATTTTAACATCTAAAGAATATGTGTTTCATATGTGTTTCTATCTTCCTGGTTTTTGTTTTTTTGTTTTCCATACCTGATGGTGCTCAAGGGTTCCTTCTGACCTGTAACTCAGAGAACCATGGGATGCTGGGGAGCAACCCCAAGCCTTCTGCAGAGGAAGCCTGTACTTCCGCTCTTTGAGCCAGCTCGCTGGCATGATATATATTTCTAAATGGACACTTTTTTTTCTCCTTTTAATCTCCCAGATGCTTAAAACTCTCTGTTCTTAAGGAGGGGAAGTAACTGCAGAGGGACAGGTTGTATTATGTTTAAATTGTTTTGTAAATTCTAAAGTTAGAGGACAAGAAAAAGATAAGTGTTAAGAGACCCCAGGAAATAGCATCTTGCCAGGCAAGGGGTTGGGCACAGTCCCCATCTTGCCACAATGTATTTTTGGACCCTGGAAACCCTCCTGAGCCGCTCTCCAGCTTGAGGAGGAACCTGCAATTACAAGTACAATGGCACCGTTCTACCTCCCTGGGGTGGCTGGAGCGCAGTGAGCTCAGAGAAGCTCCCGTGGGCGTTGGTTTGGGGCACAGGATTGTGCTTTGAAAAGAAGTTTCTGTTTGTTTTATTTCTTGACACGAACGTAAATGGCAGCCTTGAACCTTCATTAAGGCAGACATTTACTCCGTAGGCTTTCTATCCTGAGACATCACCCCCTTCTTCTCCCTGGCTGATGGCAGGTCTGTCTAAAACAGGCTGGGGTGGAGGGGGAGGAAGGGTGAATCGACATTACCTCTGTATGGCGTTTGGGGGTCCATATGTGCTGCCCTACCCAAGGCAAGCGCCTTCATCCCTGAGCAATCTCTCTGGCCCCCAGTCAAATCTCTTCATGTGGGTTTTCAAGGCTCTACAAGGTTGTTTCTGATTCATGGTTAGGCTGGGGAATCTAGAAGCTACCGGAGGATTCCTATCTGATTCCTGAGTAGAAAGGATCAAACATCTCTGATAACATTTCTATTTTGTTTTTGGTCACACTTGGTGATGCTCAGTGGTGACTTGTGGCTCTGCATTCAGGAATCACTCCTGGCAGTGCTCAGGGAATGGAATGGATTAAGTGCCCTACCTGCTGTACTCTCTCACCAGCTTCCCTGTAATAACGTTTCTGTGGCACCCATTTAGTGGTCAAATTCTGTTCATTTGGAGATGAAATTTTGTTTCCACCTACGGAAGTTCTAATTGGCTTCCCCATTTTCATTCTAAAAAATAAATCTTTATTTAAATTTTTTTACTTTTATTAAAAATTTTTGAATATGTTAATATATTTATTTTTTAAATCGAATCACTGTGGGATACATAGTTACAAACTTGTTCATTATTGGGTTTCAGTCATACAATGTTCCAATACCCATCTCTTCACCAGTTACCCTCCCACTCCATCACCACCACCCCCTTCCGCCTCTACTGGAGGCACTTCTCTCTCTCTCTCTCTCTCATTCCTTTTGGGCCTTCTTTATTGGGGGGGCACACCCAGAAATACTCAGGGGTTACTCCTGGCTATGCACTCAGGAATATGTCCTGGCAGCAAATTTGGAATCAATATAGGATGTCGGGGAATTGAACCCAGGTTGGCTGCATGCAAGGCAAATGGCCTACCCACTGTACTACCACTCCAGCCTCCATTTTTTTCAAAAAAAGTAAGGTCGTTCTTTTATTTATTTATTTTTTGTTTTTTGGAGTCACACCCGGTGATGCCCAGGGGTTACTCCTGGCTCTGCACTCAGAAATTTTTCTGGCAGTGCTCAGGGGACCATATGGGATGCCAGGGACTGAATCCAGGTTGGCCACATGCAAAGTCAACGCCCTACCCACTGTACTATAGCTCTGGCCCCAAGATAGTTTTTTTTTATTGAACAAAATCTGCTTAGAAAGATGAGAGATGAGAAATATGTGTTCCACAGACAATAGGGGCTTCTGTAGAGTGGGGGGAGACAAGACAGCAAGATTCATGGGTGTGACTTTCAGGAAGTCCATTCTGTCAGTTGTTTCAATCTCCTCTCTGCTCTCTGTTCTCTATGTTTCTCTTGATGATGTAGTTGTGATGAGGGGGAAACACACATGTGCCTGACTGTGATGCTCCCTGGGGGTTGAGCCTCAGGTTGTAGTGCTCGAACACTTGGCCATAGTGCTCACTGAGGTTGGCACTCTTATACTTGGGCTAATTGAAGTTGGCACTCTTATAGTTGGGCTATTTGCACACGTGCTTACTGGGGTAGGGGGTATCACTTTTACAGATTAAGATTGAGGTGCTTGCCGGTTGTACAGATCACACGAGCTAGATCGTGTGGCTGGAAATCTCTTGAATCACCAGAGCCTGCAGATAGCAGAGCAGAAGTGTTCAAATACTGTCAAGATCATACTCTGAGCATATAGATCATCTGGTATTTGAACTTCATGTGCTTGCTCCAAGCCACTAATCCCTTCCTCCCCTTCTCCCTTTCTACTTCTTATGCTTCCCCTTTTGTTTTCAGACCTTTTAAGTAAAAATATATTTTCCCTTTGGGGGCTGAGGAGATAACACAGCAGGTCGTGTGCTTGCCTTGCAAGCTGCTAATCCGGTTTGATCCCCGGCACTGCAAATGGTCCCCTGAACACTGTCAGAAGTTATCCCTGAGCAAAAATCCAGGAGTAAGCCCTGAGCACCACCAGGTATGGCTCAAAAACAAAACAAATAAAAGCTGTTTGTTTTATCTGCAAGATTAAAATTTATTTAAAATATTTCAGAGTAGTTCCTTCTAATATATGTGTATGTATATCGACATCTAAAATACAGAATTTTTCTATCTTGTTTTTTCTTCATAACTCAGCTTGACATAATTTTCCTACATCCAGGAGATTCTTCCCTAAGGTTTTAAAGGATGTTTATTATTCAATCCATGAAAAGTTGCATGGCTCATCTCAAACTTTTCCCCTTTTGCTTGACATTTAGATAGATTTCACGCTGACAACTGAATCTTTGTCTGCTTTCCTTCTTTCCTGAAAAGAGAGTCTGAAAAGTGAAATCACTAGTTAAGAGAATGTGGTCTTTTTATGGTAGTAAGATGAACACAACACGTAATTGACCATTTTAGTAACTTGTTGGTGGGGGCATTGTTCTGGCCACGCCCAGCCATTCTCAGGGACTATTCTTGACTTTGTGTTAGGAATCCCTGCTGACTGTGTTCTGGAGACCATCTGCACTGCCAGGATTGAACTGGGGTGCATTCAAGCAAGCATCTTAACCCCTATTCTCTTTCTCTGGCCTCCCATTTCAGTAACTAACAGGTGTATTGTTCAATTGCATTGATGCTGTTATATAACCTTCACTGTTACCCATCATCTTCCCAAACAGAAACTCTGCACCAAATAAACACACCTCCTCCCATTCTTTCTTCCTCTCTGTCCCTGGCAACCATTATTTTACCTTTTATTTTTAAATTTGATTCCTTCACGTAAGTTGATTTGTACTCTGTGTATGGCCCATTTCACTTTGCCCGATGTCCTTAAGTTTTATTCACGTGGTAGAATGTATCAGAAATTTATTTCTAAAAAGGTTGAATTATATTTCATGTATGCATATATCATCAATAGATATTTGGGCCATTCCTATCTCTTGGCTAATGTGAATAATAGTGCTGTGAGCTCAATGTGCCCATATCTGAGTACACTGATGAATGTACCCATTCCTGCTTCCCACTGTTTTGGGTATGTACCAGAGATGTTTATTCTATGTTTAACTTTTTGAGGAGCCACTATGCAGTTTTATATGGTATTTGCACCATTTTATATCCCCACTATCAATGTATGAGCATTCTAATTTCTAGACAACTTTGCTGCTATTTTCTACTTAAAAATTAGCCATCACAGTGGCTCTGAAGTAGTTGTTTTTGATTTGCATTTCCCTAATGAGAGAGATGTTGAATATCTTTACAAATGCTTTTTGACTGTCAGTTTATTTATTTATTGTTATTACTTTAAATATTGTATTTTTGGTTTTGGGGCTATACCTAGTAGTATGGGAATGGGGTAGGTCATGGGTGGGGGGTGCTATTACTGGCCCTGTGCTCAGGAGAGACCTCTGTCAATGCTCAGGTTCTCGGAGTACCATATGTAGTGCTGGAGATTTGAACCAGGATTACAGCCCATGAAGCTACATGAGAGGGAAATGTTTTACCTCTGGAACCATCTCTCTGGCTCCATAAGCAAAAAAATTTTATTCCCCCTCCCTTTTTGTTGCTATTGCTGTGATCACTGGAGGTTGCACGTGCTTGGTGGTGGTGATGCGCCTGTTTGCTGGGATCACAATCTCTTGTGAGACTCACACATTTTTAGTGGCAGTCTTCCCTGTACATTGCGCACTTGGTTGTGGTGTTCTGCTGTTCACACACTTTTTTATTGTCATGCCAGGGATCCCAATCAGCAGAGTCCTGGGGTCTCACACAGCCTGTGGAGCTGTGTGGGATAGAGAACTCCATGCCTCATGCATACAAGGAAGGCACTTTTCCTGAGCTATCCAAGGGTCTCCATCTGTATTTCTTTTCTTGAGAAATGTGTATTTGAGTCATTCTCAATTGGTTTGATTTTCTTGTAGCTGAGTTGTAATTCTATATATATTTTAGCTACCAGATCCTTCCAGATATAACATTTTTGAATGTTAACTTTCATTCTTAGGTTACTATTTTATTCTACTGAGTGTCCTTTGATGCACAAAATTTCAATTTTGGTAGTCTTATTGAATTTTTCTTTTGTGACCTCTTGCTTTTGTAGCATATCTATGAAATCATTGCCAAATATAATATGAAGACTGGGGCTGGAGAGATAGTAGAGTGGGTAGGGCGTTTGCCTTGCACGCAGCCAACATGGCCAACCAGAGTTCGATTCCTCCGCCCCTCTCCTCATCCATTATTCTATATGCCACAGAGAAGTGAGATCATCCTGTTTTTGTCTTTCTCTTGGCTTACTTCACTCAACATGATCTCTTCTAGTTCTAACCGGGTTGCAGAAAATTGCATGATTTTACTGTTCCTTGCAGCTGCATAGTGTTCCATTGTGTATATGGACCACATCTTCATAATCCATTCATCTATTGTTGGACACCTAGGTTGATTCCACATCTTAGCTATTGTACTGTGTGCAACAATGAATAATGATGTACATTTATCCTCTTGAGAGAGTGTTTTTATGTCCTGGGGCAGATGCCCCAAAGTGGAGTTGCTGGGTCATATAGCAGTTTAATTCTCAGTTTACTGAGAACTCTCCATACTGTTTTCCACAGGGGTTGTAGCAGACAACATTTTCACCAGCAGTGGATGAGAGTTCTCTTTTCACCTCATCCCCGCCAACACAGATTGTTCCTACTATTTTTGATATGTGCCATTCTCACTGGTTTGAGGTGATATCTCTTTGTCATCTTGGTTTGGATTTTTCTGATGATAAGTGAACATTTTTTTCGAGTGCCTACTGGCCATTCGCCTGTCTTTATTTGAACAGTGTCTATTCATTTCATTTCCTCATTTTTGATAGGGTTTTTGAATTTTTTTGTTGATCTTTGTGAGTATGTCATATGTCCTGGATATCAAACCTTTATCTGATGTATTGAATGCAAATATTTTTTTCCCATTCATTTAGCTGTCTTTGACTTTTACCCTGTGTTTTCTTTACCAGGCAAATGACAGGTATCTTTTAAAAAATATTATGGGGGCTGGTGCTGGGGACCAGTAGGATTTTGCTGGAGATTGAACTTAGGGTTTATACAGGCAAGTAGCTTTTACTACCATTTGGGTCACATCCCAGGTTTTTTCTTTAAATTCTAACAATGCAAGTGCAAAAGCTGGCTGGAACACACTATCTTTCTTGGTAATTCTTTTTCTTTTGGGGTTTTCGTGTGGCTTACCTGTGCTGGGGGCCACCGGAGCTACTCCTGGCAGTGCTCAGGAGAGCTTGTGGTAACAGGGAATGGCACCCAGGACCCAGTGCATTCTAGGTATATGGTTTACTCCTCTGAGCTAGTACTCTGGTCCTTGATCCTTCTTAGGAAAATCAAAATTTGACTTTTTGAGTTTTTCTTGTGGAATAAGAATTCAAAGTTAATCACCACAGAAGGAATGGCCTTCTAGTATCAAGTAGACATTGAGAACTGAAGACTTAAATACAGAAAAAAGCATAATTTTTGTCAATCAACTTGATGATATGCAAGCTCTTCCTCTCCACAGCTCAGGGCCACTTGCCCTCAGAGGCTGTCTTTGGAGTCCTGGCAACCTAGATAATTCAATGTCTTAACCTCCAGTGAGACAGCACGTCCTTGGCTGGGGGGTAGAGTGTTAAAGCTTTGCAATGTTAGGGAGTGTTCTGGGTGGAGTAGTGTTCTAACTGCACCCCACAACTTTTCTCATGTCCGGGCTTCAGTGGTAGCTGTCTGCGGTTCATGACTCTGGATGGTGAAGGCAGAGGAATTACTCTCACTGAACAAGCATTGACTCACCCAGCAGCTTCTGGCTGTGGTTTATTCACAGGCATTTCTCGACCTCTGGGGCTGGCATTTCTCTGAAAATTTTCAAGTTCATTCCTGTTCCTCTGGCTCACCCTTTCACAAGTGCTTGCTTGCCCTGCATGCCTAAAATGGCAGAAGAACACCAACTCCACATAATAACTCCTCAGGTATCTTCTTTTCCGCCCCCCTCTAGGATTTTCCTAGACTTGTGTGTTATCCTACCCATGTTTGTGCAACATAATAATAAAGATACTCTGTCATTCTCTAGATTCTTCCCTTGAGGAAAATTTGAATGTCTAAAGACACTAGTCTTTATAATCCTCATAATTTTTCAGTGTGAGGTAATTGTTCGTTTGTTAATTTTGAAGACAATGAATAGGACTTTGAAGTTAGCATAGGAGACTTTTCATTTGCCACAAAACAAAAGAACTCTGTATTCTAGACTTGTGTGGAAATGTGGCCTTTCTTCCATATATATATGCATATATATGTGTATATATATGTCATCATCCTTCACGTAATGATATTTCAGTAAAACTGATAACTGATGACAGATTATTTATCACAAACTCATTCTATTTCCCCAAGGCTTTCTTGTGCATCTTTTTTTTTCTCTTGCATCTTATAAAAAAACATAAAATTAAACATTTAGTTCTCCACAGGGAAGGAATCTAAATTTTGTGAATCAGAACTGAGGCCAGAGTTTAGCTCTTTGGTGTAGTTCTTCACTGCATCTGCTCCCTAGAGATGCTTTGAAAGCTTTAAAAAAACACCAGGGCAGGAATGTAGAGACTGGAAGTCGACCAAGGACCAGCGGAGCCTGGGGCTGGGGTGAGCCTGGCTGATAGAAACCTGGAGTGAGCCTGGCCAATTGAAACCTGGCCCTGAAGAAGAGGAGATGGGAGGTTTTACTGGGAATGGTACAAATTTCAAAACAAAACAAAACAAAACACCCAAAACCCGCCTAGGTATCACTTCAGACCAATTATATAAAAATATCTAGAACTAGGACTCTGGTGTTAGAATTTCCAATTTCCTTTCCTGTTCCTGCTCCCCTTCTGCCTTCTTTTTTTTTTTCTTTTTTTTCCTGAGGTAATACTGGCTTACAAGAGCATAAATGTTTATGTTTTAGAGGTATAGCATTATCACACCATGCCTCACCACTGAAGTGTCAACATCCCTTGTCCACTGTCCACAGGGCCCTTTATCTCCCTGACCTGAATTTTTTTAGATGAAGCCCAAGAGATTTAAATGCTCACCCAGGAGAAGAACTTCAGGTTTGTATCTTATTTGTTAAGAAAATCCTTCCCTGGGACCAAGACTGTTGACATAATTAATGCAATTAATGCAATTAGTAATGCAATTCTATTTCTTTGCTCATTATCTCTTTCTTCTTCCTCATTTCCAGCCCCAGTGTTGGGGACGGAAATCAAGTCTCATGCCTTCAGGACCTGGCACTAGCCACATCCCCAGCCCTTTCTTTGTCTCTCTGTTGAAGTAGTAAGTGTTCAGAAGATTTAGATATTCAGGGGCCAGAAAGATAATACAACGTTTGCCGGGCCCTAGCATTATATAATGATGCCAGGAATGCTCCCTGAGCACAGAGCCAGGAGTAAGCCCTGAGCACTGCAGGGTGTGGTCCCAAAACCAAAAAATAAAATAAAATATAAAGAAAAGGAAAAGAATTCTAGAGCCAGGGAAGTAGTTTCTTGTTTTGCACACAGCTCTCCTGAGGTCAGTCCCTGGCACTGCATGTGTTTCCTGGACCTGAGCACTGCTGGGTGTCACGATCACGATCACGACCATCCTGTTGTTCGTCGATTTCCTCGAGCAGGCACCAATAACGTCTCCTAGCCCTGAGATTTTAAAAAGTGCCATATTCAAGGCTCTTTCAGGGTTAGGAGAATGAGACCCATCATTGTTTTTTTTAAAAATTTATTTATTTATTTATTTATTTTTGCTTTTTGGGTCACACCTGGCGATGCACAGGGGTTCCTCCTGGCTCTGCACTCAGGAGTTACTCCTGGCGGTGCTCAGGGGACCATATGGGATGCTGGGAATCGAACCCGGGTCGGCCGCGTGCAAGGCAGACGCCCTACCCGCTGTGCCATTGCTCCAGCCCCGAGACCCATCATTGTTACTGGTATTTGGCATATTGGGTACGCCACGGGGAGTTTGCCAGACTCTGCCGTGTGGGCAGGTTACATTCGGTAGCCTGCCGGGTTGTCCAAAGTAAGAATGATATAATAAGCTTCCGGAACTGCTGGGTGTGCTCTGTAGCACTAGAGGGGTGGAGGAATCGAACCTGGCTCAACCAGGCCAGCCGCATGCAAGGCAAACGCCCTACCACTGTGCTATTCCTCCAGCCCATATTTATACACACAAAATTATATTTAGGGACTTTGGAAAGGGGCACATGGAAGGGAAGGATGCACAGTATCATCAGCTTATGGTAAAACCGTCTTCAATCTAGTCTTAATATTCCATTTTCCTTATACTTTGTTGTTGTTGTTGTTGTTGTTGTTTATGGGAGCAAATCTGGCCCTGACCCTGTGCTCAGGGATCACCCCTGGCGGGTTTGGGAAGTGAACAGGATTCAGCCATGTGCCGGACAAGCATTTGAAACCCTTCCTTTTACATTTATAGAGTTTTGTTCGTGATTCATTAGATCAAAATATCCATGGACCATACAAATAGCATATTCCAATTTCTTTACTTTCAAAAAGCCTCCGAATTCCTTGGGAAAGTAGTGAAATAAGTAAGATATGAATTGGTTCTATTGTCAAACTGGCAAATTTGGTCTCCTGTTTCTGCTGAATCTGTATGATTTGGAGAAGTCGATTGTTCATTTTTTGTGGGCATTGCTCTTCTGTTCTTACCTTCTAGGGTTTGGCTGAGGCATGAAGTAACATGTGTATGGGGTTCATACAGTGATTGGCATGTGGGCCATTCTATGTCAGAGCTCTCATCACCCAGGATTCCTGGTTCCAAGCAATAGAAATCTATGTTGGATAACTTGAGTGAAAAATCAATTGATTGCAAAGGTGCTGCATTGCTTTCAGAAGCGACAGGAAATTTGGAAAAGCAGAATGAAAATAGATTTGGTTCAAGGGAAACCGGTAGCAGAAATAATCTTATCAGAGCTTTCTGTGTTGGAAACTGGACACTGGGACACTCTCACTGCTTTATTCTCCACCACTTCCCTCCAGACACACCCAGTCCTTCTTGGGTCTCTAACTGGGGATTCAAAATGACTGAAGATCTTGTCTAATGTGCTGAGCTCAAGATTAAGTGGATATGAAGGACTCTCCATCTTCTATCCCCTGGTACAGTTTGGAATTCTTAAAATGAAGGATACTTCCTAATAGGAAGATGATTCGAATGTTTAAGTAACACATCGTTTCCAAAATAACACTACTGTTTCTGAGGAGATTCTGCCAGAATTGTCTTCAGTGTCTAATAGAACTGCACTGCAGTGTGGCCTTGTCCCAGTAGGTGGCACCCTTTAGCACTTGAGTGTGTACCTTAACCTCTTTATCACTGGAAACCACCAGCTATGTACAGCACTCAAAAATAATCTGCTATGTATAGAACACTGTGGTATTTTTGTGGTATTTTTCCACTAAAATAAAACGATGCTGCTCATTTCTCAGTTCACAGAAAATGAATTCAATTCTCTCAGAAGAAAGCTTGCCACCTTTAAGTTGATGTTGATTTTTTGATATCTGTTTCTATTCATGGGAAAATAAAAATGAACACGAGTAAATGAAAATGAATAGGAAAAGACTGGACCATGTGTTTAGGCTTATTTTGACATTTTTTCATGGTTTTTCTCTCAAGATTGTAGCATTGTATCATGGCTAGGTGTAATGCTGTTGTTTTCTGTAATTTTCTATCACATGGTATAATAGGATAGGCCAATAAACAAGCCATTTCCTAAAGGCCAGGTATGAATTATGCTACTCCAAGAGTCCTGTTACAGGGATGGGAGATAGAAACAGGATGCATGCATTTCATTTGCCTTGCAGGTGGCTGACTTGGATTTAATCCTCGGCATCCCCTCTGGTCTCCTGAGCTTTCCAGGAGTGATCCCTAAGTGCAGAGCCAGAAGTAAACTCAGAGCATTGGTGAGTGTGGCTCCCACAGCATCCTCCCACTCCAAAAAAGGGGCTGTTATTTCCCCATTGCATATTGAGCACTGTGCATTAATACAAAGGTTTCTTATTTTTTTTTATTTTTAGTTTTTAATTGAATCACAGTGAAACAGACCCTTATAAAGCTATTCATGATTAGGTTTCAGTCATACAGTACTCTAACACCCATCCCTCCACCAGTGTATATTCCCCAGTGTCCCCAGTTTCCCAACATCCCCAGTTTCCCTCCCATCAACACGCCCCCCCTCAGCCTGCCTCTATGACAGGCACTTTTCTTCTCTCTCTCTCTCTCTCTCTCTCTCTCTCTCTCTCTTTCTCTCTCCCCACCCCCTTTGGGCATTGTGGTTTGCAATACAGATACTGAAAGGTTATTGTGTATATCTACCTTTACCTATTTTTAGCACTCAGTTATTGTCCAGCGTTATCATTTCTGACTATTATTTTCATACTGGTCCTTTCTCTATGTTCCCTACCTTCTGCCATATACACTTGTGGTAGATTCCAATCATTGACCAGTCCTCCTAGCCTGCAGGGAATTCTTTTTCTTTTTCTTTTTTAATTTTATTGAATCCGTGAGATAGTTACAAGCTTTCATGTTTGGGTTACAATCAGACAATGATCAAACACCCATTCCTCCACCAGTGCACATTCCCCAACACCAATATCCCCGGTATTCCCCCCTCTCCCACCCTCCCCTTTTCTCCATGGCAGACAATATTCCCCATACTCTCTCTACTTTTGGGCATTATGGTTCGCAATACAGATACTGAGAGGTTATTGTGTTTGCTCCATTATCTACTTTCAGCACACATCTCCCGTGCCTGCAGGGAATTCTTAAATGGAGGATGGAAGGGACAAGCAGTCTCAGTTTACAGGTGTGGGTTTTGTTCCATTTATTTGTTGTGTTTTCACATTTTCAACCAAAGTCCACAATTACTAAGTACAGTACTATGCTGAGGACAACTGAGAGAAATTAGTAGGTTCTTCAGCCTTTGTGGATTTCACATTTGAGACTAGGGAGAGGTGACCCAAGAGAACCAAAAACAATGAGGGAAACCAGGGGTCAGCCCACTGATAGAAATACAGGCACAGGCAACTGAAAAGGACGCATCTCCAGCCTGGGAGGATCGGGATGGTCTCCATCAGGGAACTCAATCAATTCTTAAATTGATAAATAGAATCTTAAGGTTTTACTTATTTTCATGATTAATGAAGTTGAATGTCTTATTATTAAAAGGTTCTTATTTTCCTACAAGGCTGTTGCTTCACTGTTATTAAAAGCAGCACAGCAAAAACAGGAAATTGCAAAATTAAGATAGGATCATTCATTTGACCCTGTGCATCCCACAACTTTTCTTCACTGCCAGTTATTCCCAATGTAAAGACCATTAAGTATTTTGACTTAAATCCAAACATAGACATAAGCACATTACGTTATGTAAGGCTTAAGATAACAACATTATCCTTGAATTACATAATGTTTTAAAAGTAATTTTTACCCATAGATGGTTTCAGGAATCCTGATGGCCATATCCGGTTCTAGGGTTTGATCTCAAGCTTTGCCCATGTAAGGCTTGTGCTGAACCAACATTCTGGCTCTTAGACCTTGTTTGGGGTCCCTAAGGGGCTTATGCTGGGGTTAGGGCTTATGATTTGGATTCAATCCATGGTCCTACCTGGCCTATTTTTTAAATAAAAAATTATTTATTTTTAACCTGAGTGCCCAAGAACAGATGACTGGTTAAAGAAACTTTGGTACATCTACACAATGGAGTACTATGTAGCTGTTAGAAAAAATGAAGCCATGAATTTTACATACAAGTGGTATCATGCTAAGTGAAATGAGTCAGAAAGAGAGGGATAGACATAAAAAGATTGCATTCATCTGGGGGACATAAAGTAACAAAATAGGAGATTAATACCCAAGAATAGCCGAGATCAGTACCAAGAGGATTACTCCATGGCTTAGAGGCCAGCCGGGCATTCTAGGGGAAAGGGCAGCTCAGATAGAGAAGGGAGCACCAAATAAAGGGTGTTTGGAGGATCCTCCCAAGAGGGGAGATAATGTTGAAAGTAGACGATGGACTGAACATGATTGCCACTCAATGCCTCTTTTGCAGACCACAACACCCAAAAGGAGAGAGAGAACAAAAGGGAATGCCCTGCCACAGAGGCAGGGGGGGATGGGGGAATGGGTGTGGGAGGGATACTGGGATCCGTGGTGGTGGAAAATGGGCACTGGTGGAGGGATGGGTACTTGAGCATTGTATAATCGAAACCCAAGCACAAAAATTTGTAAATCTACAACTGTACCTCATGGTGTTTCACTAAAAGTAAAGTAAAGTAAAGGCCCTCCCGTTGATCGTCGATTTGCTCGAGGTGTTTCACTAATAAAAATTAAAAAAAATTTTAAAAATTATTTATTTTTTTATAAAGTTGTTCATGATGACTAATTACGTTCAACATTCCAACACCAATCCCACCACGGTTGCATCTTCCCACCATCATTTTTTTCAATTTTCCTAATCACTACTCAAGCCTGCCCCAGTAGCAGTTAATGGACGAGAGCCTTTGTGTGTGTGGCCTGGTAACTCCACACGGGAAATAAGCACAGATGCATTCTGATGGCTCAGCGTTTTCCCCCTGAAGCATTTTGTAGTTCTCTGTCCCAAAGAAAAGGCTTGGATTGTTGAACACAGGTTGAAGGTCCCCAAAAGAGCCAGCTGTGTTTATCACGCCTGCCCTGCTCCCTGCCCTGCAATCGGAAACCTCATGGTGGGGTGTGGTTTGTAATTTGATGTCCCAAGTTACCTGTTACCTGGATGGCCTAGTCCAAGAGGAAGAAGTTGTATCTTTCACAGAATACATGGCCGGACTGTTTCCCTTCTGAGAACCACAAGGAAATATTCGGGGACTTCTTTCATCCTTATTTATTAATTAAAACCAATTTTTAAAAAATGAATTTTACTTCATTTACAGATGTCAAGGGACCCTTAGAGTACAGTATTCTCCCACCCCACCTGACAAAGGCAAGGGAGAGCTGGTCCCCCTCTTTTCTATACCTGATGCTCTGGGATACCACACACAGTGCTTTCTGGCCCCAGAAGCTCAGCCCTGCTTGCCGCTGAGGGAGTTTGGTTGAAGGACTCTGTTCTTCTCATCAGGGCCTATAAACCTGAGGAGGAAATGGACTTGTTTTTCTCCTGCCTTGATGAACAATATTTCTTATTCTTAGGACTGTGCACTCTGGTATGGAAGCAGAAGTCTTGAAACATCTCCTTGAAAAGACTTCAGGTCTCACTTTGGTTTTACTGGGGGGAAAGTGGGCCTTCCAAGTGTTGCTCAGGAGGCCAGAGGGATCCACTGGACTGGAGGGTTCAATGAGAGGGCCTGAGGATGCGATGCTGCTCAGTCCTGTAGTTCCAGGATGCCCTGTCTCTCTGATGTCCTGGTGGCCACCAGAGCAGTATCTGATGATGCTCAGGGATCCCTGTGGTGCCAGAATGGAATCCAAGTTGAGTGTATGTGCGCCCTGCTGTACCATCTCCAAGCACTTCGATCTTGTCTTTTGTAACTATAGGTACCAATGCAGTGGGCACACAAGAATCTATTCTTATACTTTGTGTTGCTAAAGACAGACGTGGGAAAGGACACACTCTGGTCCGGGATGGCAATGTTCAAGACACGGCAATGGGAAGCAGCCTAGAGAGGGAAGTGGCTTGTCTGACTCACGTCTGACCTTGCTCAATAATCCAAGGAGCTCAGAGACATTGCTCCGGATACATGTTCAGGATACATTTTTATGGTGAGATCCATCCCAGTATTATTTGGGGGCCACCAGGGCTACCCTCAGCAGTGCCAGGGATGAATGGCAGGGCCTTCTTCCTCAAAGTTTTCAGAGTTTATAATAGTATTAAAAGCCCTGGCCGTTAAGGTGACTGAAGGGTGAGTGATGACACTCGGGGTGTTCTGTGCAGATTGCCAAGAGTCCCTGGGGTTCCTGGAGCCTCTGTTATGTTTCCAGAAGCCTCACAATTCCATCCCTCCCTGTGGCTACAGAAGCCTAGGGGAAACACTAAGATGAAAGGGAAAGCTGAAGCTCGTGTATGCTGCACACACAAAGAGAGAGAGAGAGAGAGAGAGAGAGAGAGAGAGAGAGAGAGAGAGAGTCAAAGAGAGACAGAGAGACAGAGACAGAGAGACAGAGAGACAGAGAGAGAGAGAGAGCAATGTGTTCAAAAGAGAATGTGGCCTTCTCCAGAGTGGAGAGGGAACCCCAGCACACACTCCAGTGTTAAAGTATGAAGGCATGAAATACACATTTCAAGAGGGGAGATATGGGCGACACATGTGCTTGGGCACCACATGCACTCAGCAGCAATCCCTGCACATAAGCAACACATGTGCTCAGGCAGCATATGTGTTAGGATTTTTTTTCCTGGCTATTCTGAAAAGAATCATGAAGCTTTATATATATATATATATATATATATATATATATATATATGTATGTATATATACACATATATGAGAAATAGGACTTCTATGTAACTTGGAGTTTATTCCAGCTTTTTTTCAATCTCTCTAAAGCTTGCTCAAAGTTGTTTTTCCTTTAAGTTTATTCATTTATTTTTCTTTTTGGGTCTCACCTGGCGATTTACAGGAGTTACTCCTGGCTCTGCACTTGGGAGTTACTCCTGGCGGTGCTTAGGGGACCATATGGGACGCTGGGAATCAGCATGCAAGGCAAACGCCCTACCGGCTGTGCTATCTCTCCAGTCCCTATTTATTTTTTTGTATTCTTAAATATTGTTTAATACTCTTCTTCATTTCTGTACATCACAACACCAAGATTTTGCTGCTTAGGATCTCTCTGTAGAGGCTATAGAGAATGGAAAGGCTATGGTTTTCACCCCCTCTTATTTATGTGTTTGTATGTGTAAGTGTAATACATATTAGTATATATTGAAATACACATCAATATATAATGCATTATATATCACCGAAGAGAACACATTGATTAAAAGAATACAAAAATTTGGCATCATTTCCAAACTTAAATAGTAAAAATAAAAACTACAAAAGGAGCTGCATACCCTAACTTATCATGTGAAACAACAAGCATATTCAAAAATGTAAATTTACATCCAATTTCTCCGCTCTTGCCATATCACATTAGACCCGTTTACAATGGCAAAACCCTAAGGTACTGCTGCGAAGAGAGCACGTTTGCTTGTTGTTGGGAATTCTGCAAACAAACAGCAGAGCCCAAAGCAAAAGCCTGTTCTGGTGATGTCTCCAATGTTGGTGAACACCAAAGAATTGACTTCTCACTGGGGGTTGAAACATTAGGTTATACAATGACAAACAGTTATTTGGACCTCAGAGTACAGTGTGAGAACCAGAAGTTTTACATTTAAGACATACTCCCTTCATTCAAGTGAAACAGGATTATTGGAACAATAGGCAGGTCTGCAACCTGGAAACATCCTTTAAGTTTCTTTTGAGGGGTAGGAGATACAGTACAGAGATTCAGGCACTTGCCTTGCATGGGTCTGACCCTGACATCTTTTATGAGTCTCAACTACAACTAGGGGTGGTCCCTGAGCACAGAGCCAGAAGTAAGCCCTGAGAAACACCTGGTATGGTTCCCCCCAGTTTTGTTTTGGTATTATAAAATAAATTTTTTTTGTCAATAATTAAACCAAGAGAATAATAAGCCTAAGCCAGACCATTGTAGCCATTCTCTATTTCAGAGTCATATTTTCAGTTGGTAGAGCACCCAGTGAGGTGTCAGAGTTTGCAAGAGTGCTGAAATCATTGTTTTATACTTGCAGTCAATACCATCCCCAGCGTGTGAAGGTCCTTCCATCCTTACCTCTAGTCTTCCCCTGCTCAGTTCCCAGTTGGGCTGATCATGTCAGGGTTTGTTTGATAAAGGAGCAAGAAATGTGAAGTGGAACAAGGAAAATTACTTCAACAAGTGGTGCTGGGAAAACTGGACAGCTACTTGCAAAAAAAAAAAATCTTACCTCTGTCTAACACTAGGCACAAAAGTTATATCAAAGTGGATTAAAGACTTCAATGTAGACCTAAATCCAAGGTATGTGGAGGAAAATGTAGGCAGAACCCTCCATGATATTGAAGCAAAAAGCATCTTTAAGGATAAAACACCACTGGCCAAGAAAGTGGAAGCAAACAGAGACAATTGGACTACATTAAACTAAGGAGCACCTGCATTACAAAAGAAACAGTGACCAAAATACAGAGAGATCCCACGGAATGGGAAAGAATATTTACCTAATACCCATCTGATAAGGGATTACTATCCAGGATATACAAGACATTAGTAGAATTGTGCAAGAAAAAACCTCCAACCCCATCAAGAAGTGAGGAGAAGGAATGAACAAAAACTTCCTTAAAAAATGGCCAAAAGCAGGTAAAAATGCTCTACATAGCTAATCATCAGGAAGATGCAAATCAAAACAACAATGTGATATCATCTCACACCACAGAGACTGGTATACATCAAAAGAGAACAAGAACAACCAGTGCTGGTGCAGATGTAGGGAGGAAGGGACTCTCTTTCATCGTTGGTGGGAATGCCGACTGGTCCAACCTTTCTGGAAAACAACATGGGCATTCCTCAAAAAACAAGAAATCGAGCTTCCATATGACCAAGCAATACCACTTCTGGGAATATATCCTGGGAGTGCAAAAAAGCACAGTAGAAATGACATCTGCACCTGTATGTTCATTGCAGCACTATTCACAATAGCCAGAATCTGGAAACAAGCTGAGTGCCTGAGAACAGAGGACTGATTAAAGAAACTTTGGTGTATCTACACAACGGAATACTATCTAGCTGTTAGGAAAGATGAAATTATGAAATTTGCTTATAAGTGGATGGTCTTGAAGAGTATCATGTTAAGTGAAATGAGTCAGAAAGAGAGGGACAGACATAGAATGACTGCACTCATTTGGGGAATATAAAATATCACAATATGAGACTAACACCTAAAGATAGTAGAGACAAGGGCTCGGAAGATTGATCCATGATTGGAATCCTGCCTTATAGGCTGGGGAAGAAGATAGTCAGAATACAGAAGGGATCATTAAATCACTGATGATTGGAGGGATCACTGGGGATGGAGATGTATGCTAAAAATAGACAAAGGACCAAACTAAGATGACCTCTTAGTATCTGTATTGCAAACCATAATGCCCAAAAGTAGAGAAAGAGTAAGAAGAAAATTGTCTGCCATAGAGGCAGGGAGTGGGGTGAGGGTGGCGGGAGGGATACTGGGGACATTGGTGGTAGAAAATGCACACTGGTGGAGGGATGTGTGTTCAATCATTTATGACTGAAACTCAAACATGAAAGCTTTGTAACTGTGTCTCATGGTGATTCAATAAAATAATAATAATAACAGTTAAAAAACTAGAGCTTCATAACCAAGGCATTGACCTCCCCTCTGCTTCTGCTTTCCCAGTATCAGACAGGAGAAAGTGAAGATTTCTAGGCCTCCAAGTATGATTAAAAAGATGGTAGCACAGCTTCTCAGAACCTTCTCAAGGCAATATCTATTCTAGATGAACAATTCCAACTTTTTGAATAAGAGATTTGTTTTACTTCAGAAGATTCAGAACCCCACAGATTTTAAGTGCTGATACTCTATAACTAACAAAATTTCCTGTCTTCCTTCAAAATTTCTGGAAACAGAGAGTCTAGTATGTTAAGAAGGAGGTTTAATGTTAATAATAAGACTGAACTCCCCTTTGCTACCACCTTGACCATTTTTTCACAGATGGAGCAATTATTCCAAAATTACCAATTCAAAACCTCAAGTCTTAGCCTAAGCATAGGTAATTAACCCCAAATGAAATATTTCTTCTCTCCAAACTCTAATATTTTTAATCTAAGATCTTACTTATTAGATTGAGTAAAACCTTTCCTATAACTAGATAAGTTGCACATTCCCACCAGAAAATCTCCCTCTATGTAGAGATATTTTTTTAGTAAAAGTGACTTATTGAGAAAAAGTAAATATTTGCTGATGTTGTGATTCCTATTGTCTGTGAAATCAAGAAATCTCCCGACAGGCATGGGACAAGATCTTGGAGAGAAAAACTACTTTTATCTGGAACAAAAGAAATGAAATAATTTAGGGCAATCTGGAGAGAAGTCACCTAAAGCGTTGCCCGTAGATCTAAAAATAAGACAGCAAGTCAATCTGAGGCATCCACCACAAGAACACAAAAATATTGATCCAGAAGGACATATGCACACGTATGTTCCTTGCAGCTCTGGTTTCAATAGCCAAGATCTGGAAACAACCCAAGTGCCCAGCAAAAGATGAATGATTAAAGAAATGGGGAGGTGGTATATGCACACAGTGGAATATTACTCTGTTGCGAGAAAAAGATGAAACCTTGCAGTTTGTTTGGTTGAGACTGGAAGGAGTCATGTTGACTAAAGTGAGTCACAAAGAAGACCAATAACAGGTGATCTCCATGATATGTAGAGTATAAAGAAACAGAGAAAGGGATTAGACAATCTCGATGCAAACAAGGATCACTTTAACTATTCATGGGGGTTTATTGTTCCATATGAATTTCAGGAGTGTTCTGGGTATCCTTATAGGGACCACATTAAATTTGTATAGTGCTCTGGGGAGTATTGCCATTTTGACAATGTTAATCATCCTGATCCATGAGTAGGGAATGTGTTTTCATTTCCTAGTGTTTCTTTTATTTCTAGAAGAAGTGTTTTGTAATATTCTTTGTATATGCCCTTCATCTCTTTTGTTAAGCTGATTCTGAGGTACTTGATTTTCTGAGGCACTATTGTGATTGGGATTTAAAAAAAAAAGTCTCTTTCATTATTTGTATATAGGAAAGCCATGGACTTTTTGGTGTTGATTTTGTAGCCTGCCACTTTACTATACAAACCTATTGTTTCTAGGAGCCTTTTTGTAGAGTCTTTAGGATTTTCTATATCATCTGCAAATAGTGATAGCTTGACCTCTTTCTTTCATATTTGAATGCCCTTGATATCTTTTTCCTACCTAATGCTAAGGCAAGAAATTTCCAGTACTATATTGAATAGAAGTGGCGAGAGTGGGCAACCTTGTCTTGTCCCTGATCTTAGAGGAAGGCTTTTAATTTCTCCTCATTGAGAATAATACTTTCTGTGGGATTATGGCAGATGGCTTTGACTATACTGAGGGAAGGTCCTTCAATTACCATTTTGTTGAGAGTTTTCATAATGAACAGGTGCTGAATCTTGTCAAATGCTTTCTCTACCTCTATTATATGGTTTTTATCTTTTCTTCTATTGATATGTTATATTATGCTGATTGACTTGCAAGTGTTAAACCATCCTTGCATCTCCGGGATGAATCCTACTTGGTCATGGTGTATGACCTTTATGATGAGTCATTGGATTGGTTGCTAGGATTTTGTTGAGGATCTTTGCATCTGTGTTCATCAAGGATATCGCCCTGTAATTCTCTTTCTTTGTGGTATCTCTGTATGCTTTTAGCATCAGGGTAATATTTGCCTCATAGAAACTGTTTGGAAGTGTTTCTGATTCTTTTATTTCCTGGCAAGGATTGAAAAGTATTGGAAGTAAGTCCTCTTTAAAGATTTGGGAGAATTCACTAGTAAATACATCTGGGCCAGGACTTTTGTTTTTGGGGAGACTTTGTATAACCATTTCAATTTCCTTGATAGTGATAGGTCTGTTCAGATACTTTGAGATACTCCAAGTCCTCTTGGTTTAGCCTTGGGAAGCTATAGGAATCTAGGAATTTATCCATTTCCTTGAGGTTTTCTTGTATTGTGGTATAAAGATTCTCAAAGTAATCTCTGATAATCCTTTGAATTTCTGTAGTTTCTGTTGTGATGTCCCCCTTTTCCTTTCTGATTTTGTTTATTAGGGTTTTTTTTCTCTTTCTCTTTTTTTGGTGAGTCATGCTAGAAATTTATTGACCTTGTTTATTTTCTCAAAGAACCAGCTCTTGGTTTCATTGATCTTTTGAATTGTTTTTTCGCTTCCATCTCATTAATTTCTGTTCTATGTTTGATTATTTTCTTTCTCCTGCCTGGTTTGGGCTCCTTTGGTTAGTCATTTTACAAGAGTGAGATTAGGTTACTTATGTGGGCTCGCTCTTCCTTCCTGAGGAATGCTTGTAGAGCTATAAACTTTTCTCTTAACACAGTCTTTGCCGTGTCCCATAAGTTCTGGTAACTCTTGTAGGAAGCTCTAGTTTAGAGGCAACCTGACAATGATGCTCCCAAGCTCAGCTCTGTCTTTCCATCCCCAACCTGCTGCAGGGGCATCACCAGTACCCTATGCTAGGAGAATCAGAATTACATCTTTCTTGGTATTGGACTCCAAAATACACATTCCAGGCCAGTTGTAGAGCCTTTAGGAGTTCCAGACTTAGGAGCAGTATTCTTTTTTTTTATTATTATTATTTTATTTATTTATTTATTTATTTTTACAGTTGTAAATTTACAATTTTTTGTGCTTTGGTTTCAATTATACAATGATCAGATACCCATCCCTCCACCAGTGCCCGTTTTCCACCACCATGGATAATATCCCTCCCACCCCCATCCCCCCATCCCCCCCTGTCTCTGTGGCAGGGCAATCCCCTGTGTTCTCTCTCTCCGTTTGGGTGTTGTGGTCTGCAAAAGAGGCATTGAGTGGCAAACATGTTCAGTCCATAGTCTACTTTCGACATGCATCTCCCCTCCTGGGAGGATCCTCCAAACATCCTTTATTTGGTGAGGAGCAGTATTCTTCAACCTTCCTTACATCTACAGACCAGCATATGTCCTTCATGCACACCAGTGGACCAACAGTTATAACCAAGGTGGTGGACTAATTGTTTCCAGCCTTTCTACACTGCTGGGCCCACACTGGTTTGTGGATCTGTGGTTGAAGACCGCTATTCTAGAGCATCTTTGACTTTATTAGCCCTTTGACATTGGGAAGATCATTAGGATACATAATTTTCATACAGATAAAATAAGTGCTGCCACCCAGGATTGTGGGAGGAGGCAAGGCAATAAAATGACATTTACTTTTAGTTTTAGAGCCACATATGGCCATGCTGGGGGCTACTTCTGATTCTGAACTTGTGTGTCCTCTCTATGCATCAGAATTGAATGTGAGCACTCAGCTCACTGAGCTCTCTCTCTTTCTCTCTCTCTCTGGTCCTAAGATGACACTTTAACACTGCTCAGTTGCATATGTTGACCTCTTCATACTATCTATTCTTTTAAAGATGAACAATTTGGGTGTCAGGTTTGAAGCCATTAGAAGTGACTAACTGATAAAATGAAAGCCAGTCATGGAGTGGCACAAATAAATCTTTATATGAATCATAGGCCCAAGTGGGTTATTCTCTACTAGCTCAAATACTTTTGTTTGCTTCTGGGGTCACTCCACAGTGCTAGAACCTACTTGTGGGGATAGGGGACAACCAGGGCTGTCCTGCACAAAGGCAGTCTAGCTCTTTGAGCCATCTTCCACTCCAACACAAGTAAGTTTTGAAGGAAAAAAATACGAGCTAACAAATAGTAAGATATGAAGAAAGGGGAAGAAGCAGTAGGAAAAAATCTGAGTAAGATGTTTTATAGCTGGTCAGTGCATCATGTGGAGACTTGACAATTATTTGGTTCAGTTTATGGCTGTTGACAGACATAAGATAATTGCAAGGAGAAGCATTGGCTTTGGGACATAATTTACCCAGATTGACAGCCTAGAATGATCTAATTATTGAGCTAACCAGCAAATCTTTATTTCATTTGAGGCTATGGAGAGAGTTATAGATGGTTTCATATCACTAGGTGCAATGCTTAGAAATATGTAGTATATTTCTGGTTTTAGTGCTAGAAAAGTGGGGTTTTTTTGTTCCTTATTTTAAATTTAAGAGTTCTTTAGAGGAATTGTTTTAAGAAAAAATTCTTATGTCAAAATTTTATTTCATTTTGCCTTTTTATCTTACATGTACTGAGTTTGCTTAGTTACTTCATTTCACAGTTTACAAATTGGATATAGGTTTTTTCCCCCACCCATGTAAAAATTCTGGGCCCTCATTTTATTTTCATCTGCGATGTATATATTTGAGGTAGCCCATGTGTTTAGTTAGGAGGCTATTTAATGCTACCCCATATTTAAAACTCTCCTTGTCCCCTATTTCATTAGTGATGAGAAGATTACAGCCTGCAATCATAGTCTTCATAAAAAGGAAAAAGGAAATTGGTTGGTTCTTCTCTTATTCATTCATCTCCTTTGACTTCCAAAGTCTCCCAAATTACCTTTTGGGTTGTGTGCCCACCAGGGTGGTTAGTGTTCTATTGATGTGGGAGTCCATTTCCTGCCCGTTCAGCCTTCTAACCGAGTGCCACGTTGCTTTCTTTAAATTAAACCTCTTAGAGCAATCCAGCACAGAGTTGGAATAATAGTACTTCAGATTCACTGCAGCTACAGGTTCTCTGAGGTGAAAATGGTGGCCTATTATTCGAAGGGTTGGAGAGAGACCAGCAGAAAGCAGCAACATGAAGTAACTCTGCAGCGTATTGTTCTCGGGGCAAAAGGGTTTCAAATCTAACAGCACAACAAAAGAGTGGGAGAAAGTGCTTTCTGTCACCCTGAAGCATTCTTTGTCCAAACTCTCCTCTGCTTGGAAAGGATGAAGAGCTTTTTTTACAAGGTTGGAAAAAAGAGCAGGGAAATATGGCTCCATTCCCAGGTCGGGACCTGCTATTTATTGGTTGCTACAGAAGGACTCGTCTGCCTGTTCCCTCAATTATAGGAAAAGAAGCATTTACCAGAAAAGCATGGCATGCTTGGAAAAACGCACATCGCTTTCCTCTGCACTCCCCCCGACTCCATAAAACTCAACCAAACATAAAATGACAGTTTGGTAGAGAGGAATTTGTTCATTTTGACAGGACAATAGTAGCAGCATTCTAATTTCCATTGTACTCTCTTTTGAAATTACCCTCCCTTAAATAGTAAAAGCCTTCCCAGTACAATGAACAGTGAATAAAACAGGCAGTTGGAAAACTGGAGATTTCAGATTGTGGAGAGACCTGGGATTTTAATTCAAATTCTGGTCATTAGGGTGTGTGTGTGTGTGTGTGTGTGTGTGTGTGTGTGTGTGTGTGTGTGTAAGACCAATAATATCTTCTACTCTAGGAGAGTCTCAGATCTAAACTTCTCTCAAAATCACCTGGAGGGATAAGTCCTAAGTTACAGTTTCTGTTTTAGTACAGCTGGGGAGGGACCCGAGCATTTGCATTTCTAGCAAATTCTCTGGAGATACTCATGCTGCTGGTTTGGGAAGCCAACTCTGAGAACCACAGCAGAGCAAGGGCTGGAGGAAATGTCCGGAATCCCACTCTAACTGCTATAGAATCTGTACCAAGCATGGGGAGGGGGCGTCAGAGAGTCTAAATGCTTATGAAATATAACAGGAAGACTGAAGAAGACTGACTTTTTTAGTAAAGATGAGGGTCTAAAAATGTCTGAGTTCCAGCTGTTAGACACAGTGCCAGAGGAATGAATCTGTAATACATTCTGAAGAAATGTAGAAAAGAGAGCTAGAAAGATATGAAAGAGACAGCTCTAAGAGTTTTGAAAACGATGAAATTAGTTTTTACCAGTGTCCTTGGAGGCCTGATGCAATGAAATACTTTTCCATGACCTAATTTTCCTTTTCACAATTTTGAATGATTTGAATCTATGAAAATAGGTGACCTATATGTAGCTTTAGGTTTAAGAATATTGTACTCTGTGAATAAGGCCTGGTGTTTTTGTTGTTCTTTTTTCTTTTTTTGATTCTGGGCAGACCCAGCTATGCTCAGGGTTTACTCCTGATTCAGCGCTCAGGGATCATTCAGGGATCACATGGGTGTGGGGGATTATATGAGATGCTGGAGATTGAACTCGGGTTGACCCTCAGCATAGAAAGTGCCCTGCCTGCTGTACTTTCACTCTGGGTTACTGGTGTCTTTTGTTTTTGTTCTTAAACTACTCTTCAGATAACAAAAAAATCACTCTGGATTAGCACTCAAGAATTTAGGTGGACATTTATCTCTGGCTACAAGTCACATAGTCAGGCAAAATAGACCAGAATCTAGCCTTCCACACACGCCAACCACTAGTGGGGGATGGAATGGCTGGTGGCAGATGGAAGAAGACTCAGAGGTCACCTCTCTCAGTTGGTTCTTTCTTCAGATAAAAACATCTGGCCAGAGTGTCCATAGGAGGTGACTCTGTGGTAAAAAGCACAGTGTGATGTAGCAGTTGGTGATGGGACTGAGCTCTGAGAGAAACGCAAAACAAAGGGCCAGGGCTCCCCGCTGCCTTCCTCATGACAACGTCACCTCTGACAAGTGGCTCTGCCTTGGCGACCTGATGTGTGGAGGCAGGGGGTTCCGGCTCCGGGGAGAGGAGGGCATTGGTGGATCTGGCAGCTGAAACGTGAAGCCTCCATCCCTCAGACTCAGCGCGTGTGTAGACTCACTGGGAGACCGGCCAACTTGCTGTCTGCTGCTGAGTGTGGGCGCGGAAGTGGGAGGAAAGCACAGGGTGATGAGAGAGTAGGAGGACAAAGAGAAGCTGTGAGGAGTGGAAAATTTGTTGAAGGGGATGAAGAAAAGGAGAGAGAGACACTGGGAGCCCCAATTAAAAACACACTTGAAGAACCCTGCCATCTGCAGCAGGCCCGGGTCCTGTCATGTGTGGTCACTCAGTCCTGGTCGTCTTGTGTTGGCTCTGGCTGTGTCAGCCCTCAGGGATAGGCCCTGCGCTATGCCAGGAGAGTTAATTCATTGAGCATGTTTCCCAGGCTGCTTTGGGATTGTGTGACCAATGGCAGAGATTGAGAGCATTGAGTGGTGAGGGCAAGGGAGCCCCCATCTCTACACAACTCCTGACTCAGGGGGTCACTGGGCAGCAGCTGATGGGGGTCGGGAGACCCTCAGAGACAACTTTCCTCAAGGCACGCTGGACTTCCTGATGTATTTCTTCTCTTTCTCTCCCAGCTCAGGGCTGGCAATAGCTTCGCTCTTTAGCTTCTCTTTCATGGGGAGAAATAATTCCCTGAATTATTATTCTGACGGAATGGATGAGTGGATTGAAGCCTCACTAGGCTAAGGAACTTGTCAAGTTTTCCACCACTAGTACGTGATTAAAAAGTGCTTTTCCATGAGTGCTCTCATGTGTGGGACCTCAGGAGGCACAGGAATGGAGAAGCAAATGGCCAAAGACAACAGAGCTAGAGAGCGGACCCATAGGCTGTAGCTTACAGTGGGGCTGAGGGCTGGGGAGAGGAACAGCAGGGGCATTTGGGACCTGGGTGGAGGGAAGTGCATATTCTGTTGATGTGTTGTGATGTGGTGAAGTGATGTATGCATAAAACTACCATTAATAGTATCGTAAATCACAATATCTCAATAAATTTCTTTTAAAAATAAAAAAAAGTGCATTCTACATATAGGACAGCAGAGCTCACAACCTTATTTTCTTTATTATATATATGTGTGATATATATGTATATATATATATATATATATTAAAGTGACAGCACAGCAGTAGGACGTTTGCTTTGCACGCGGCTGGCCTGGCCAACCCGGGTTTGATTCCTCCACCCCTCTCGGAGAGACCAGCAAGCTACCGAGAGTATCTCACCCGCAGGGCAAAGCCTGACAAGCTACCCATGATGTATTCAATATGCCAAGCAGAGTAACAACGAGTCTCACAATGGAGACGTCACTGGGTCCGCTAGAGCAAATTGATGAACAACGGGAGGACAGAGCTACAGTGCAGTGCTACATATATATGTATATTAGTTTTGGGCCACACATAGCAGTGCTCATGGCTTAATCCTGGCTCTGTGCTCAGGGATCACTCCTGGCAGTGCTCAAGAAACCATATAGGGTGCCTATGATAGAACCTGGGCTGGCCTCATGCAAGGCAAGAACCTTATGACTATATTATCTTTCCAGTCCCCAGAGCTCACTTCTTTTAAATTTTTTCCTTTTTGGGTCACACCAGGTGATACACAGGGGTTACTCCTGGCTCTGCACTCAGGAATTACTTCTGGCGGTGCTCAGGGGACCATGTGGGATGCTGGGAATTGAACCCAGGTCGGCCGCGTGCAAGGGAAACACCCTACCCACTGTGATATCACTCCAGCCCCCCCAGAGCTCACTTCTTAATATAATGTCATGGAACTTCTTGAACTGAGATGGAAGGGATTAAGAAAAAGGAAGAAAACATATTTTCATGCATGGAACAATGGTAATGGTGTAAAAACCTTTCTTTGACCCCAAGAAACAAACTAATCTCTGTGGTAAAATAGATAGGTGTGCTCCAGCATACTGGAATCCTAAATCTGGGTGAATTAATTCAACTCAGGCCCCAGTACTAGTCTTTTATTATTCTTGGTTGGTCACAGGGGGTTACTTATTCCACTCATCTAGCAGCAGTCTGTGAAAACGTGGCCTTGGCTCGCTTTGGAGCTCAGGTTGCTATAGAAACCTTTGACTGGAGGTGGATGGATCACAAAGGTTTATTAATGAAAATTTCCCTGTACTACCACTAGGCACAGTTTGTGTGAAAATCCAAGAAAGCCTCATTAGTTTTTGTATTAGTTCCATTCTCCAGAGAAATTGAACCAACCAGATGGATATTTAGATAGATTTATTTTTTAAAATTTGTACCTGTGATTATGGGGACTGATAAGTTGTGAATTGGAGATCAGGAGAGTCACATCATGGTTCTTGTCCAAATACTAAAACTCAGGGTGGATAGGTGTTTCACTTCCAATGCAAAGGCAGGGAAAAAAAAGTGATATCCCAGTACCATGCCATTCATTAAGCAGGAGTTCTTCCTTACCAGGATGAGTTTTTAAAATTAAATTTAGTATTAATTTTGGCCTTTACATGTTTGGACAAGGACCAACCACATTAGGAAGGGGAACTTGCTATAATCAGTTTACTGATTCAAACTTATTAGCTTCACTAATGAATACAAGACAAATAATCTTTGACTGGATGACTGGACATCCTGACCTAGTCAAATTTATACAAAAACTCAGTTATTTAAAAATAAAAAAAAGTTGTTGGTTGTCTATCTACTATCTATTAGACTTTATGAGAATGCTGATTCTCAGGAATCAGAGGTGAGTATGTCCTTGAATTGGTTGTTTGAACTGATTCCTTCCTGAGAAATCTGTCATGAATTGATGACTATCAGAGAATCACTCATATTTGAAGATGAAGGGCAGTAGGTCTCAAAGTGTTTTCTCTGGAACCCCAGCATTAGACAATTTAGAAAATTTTAAGAAATGCAACTCTCCCCACCCTTGCCTCCATGGAATGGAAAACTTGGAAGCTGGGGCTCAGTAATCTGGGTTTTTTTTGGTTTGTTTTGTTTTTGTACTGTTGGGGCTAGAATCCAAGGTTGTGCAAGTATATTCTTTCTTTTCTTTTTGTTTTTGGACCACACCTGGTGGTAATCAGGGGTTACTCCTGGCTCTGCACTTAGAAATTATTCCTGGAGGTGCTCAGAAGACTACATGGCTTACCAGGGATTGAAATTGAGTTGGTCATGTGCAAGGCAAATGGCCTACCTGTTGTATTATCTCTCCAGCCCTTGTATAAATATATTATAAGTAATCTAAATCATCTGTTTGAAAACTAGGTCTATACTATGGTAATATTTCTTACACTGGGTGTTAAGAAATTTCTGTAGGTCAGCAAATGTATTCTTGGGAGATGAGAATTAAAATTGAAATGCTTTATTTGCACAAAAATTCAAAAAATGGAGGCAAATATATTCTAAATAACCCAAATAAGAATATCTAAACTGTGTGGGTCTCCCCAGAATATTCTAAGGAGGTCACAGATGAAAATTGCATAAATGGTGGTGGTGGTGGTGGTGGTGGGCATAGCATGAGCCTAGAGACCAACTGGTAAGACTGGACCACAGGAAGGAAATAAAATGGGAAGAGAGTGGGGGATAGACTGAGAAACACTGACCAAAATTATCTGTTTCTCAGCAGATACTGTCAGACAATTTCTTTGTTCAGTGTGTGTGTGTGTGTGTGTGTGTGTGTGTGTGCGTGCAGGCGTGTGCATGTGTGTTGGTATAGAGTAATGCTACGTTGTCACTGGTTGCTCAGATGCATTTGTATTAGGTGAACATTGAGTGAGTAGTAGAACTTAGAATCTAGAAAAGTAATGGAGACTTGATTTATCACGTGGTGTGAAAGTATCTGAGGGCAGATATGAGACCCCTGTGTGCATACATAATATAAATCATTTTGTATGGACACAGTAAGAAATACATTAAGCTTATAGAATTGCTCTCCTAGGGCCATCTCAATCTCAGACTACAGTGCTTAGGCCAGATAGTCTTTCCTATCCCTAGCAGGATCCTAGTCTTGTTGTCACTTTTGGATCATGACAGCATTTGTCTATGATCAAACTCCTAACTTATAGTTAAGAATCGTAGCACTTTGGCCTGACCCATCTCGATGCCAGGTTAGCACCTAGTTTACCTGCTTGCACCGGTTCCATCCAGTCCCTCGTCGGGACCCTGCTTTTGGGGAGGCTAGGAAGTGAGAGCAACTGAGGCTTAAGCTGAGAAAGCAGATGCCCAGAAGTGAATAATATTCAAAGTCAATTAAATCCTAAGTTATAAAGCATAATATTAATTGTCTTCCTGTATCTAAACAAAAAGGACATTGCATTAAAGTAAACTTTTCAAAAGGCATATGGAGAGAAGAAAGGCAATATTAACTTACAATTTAAGTTCAGTGTCCTAGAAGGATGAAACCTTACAAATAAACAGATTCTGATTAGGGGAAAAACCGATTAACTGGATGGGGAAGAGAGCATAGAAGTGGTCACAGATAAACAAAGGAATGTGAGTGACTCGGGAGCACTGAGATGTGGGCAACCTGATAAACCTAAACTCCTTGTATTCCAACAGAGATTCATTGCATAGAGTTGCCCAGTCTTACTAGCACTACTTGTTGGCTTTTCTTCCTTTCCGCTTCACATTTCTTGGTCCTTTATCAAAAATTAAGTGATCATATATTTGAGGGTCTGTGCCAGGATATACAACTCTATTCCATTGGTCTGCAGGTCTGTCTTTATTCCAATACCATGTTGTTTTAATCTCTACTGCTTTGTAGTACAGTTTGAAGTTGGGGGAAGGTGATGCCTCCCATCTTCTCTATCCCATGAATTGCTTTAGTTATTCATGGGGGGGGTTATTGTTCATATGAATTCCAGGAGTGTTTTTTCTATTTCTTTGAAAAATGTCATGGGAGCAACAGAGTCTTGAGCCTGACACCTAAAGCACAGGAGATGAGGAGAAATGAATGAGTTTTATAAAAATAAAAAACACTTGTGCATCAAAGAATGCTGTCAGTAAAAGAGGAAAGTGGTCACTCTGGACGACAACTGGGTGTTGAAAAGAGGTAGAGTGACACGCATGAAACCCTTTTTTTTCCCTTTATTTTATTTTATTTTTTTTAAAGTTGTAGATTTACAATTTTTTTGTTCTTTTATTTTATTTTGTTACCCATCCCTCCACCAGTGCCCATTTTCCACCACCATGGATAATATCCCTCCCACCCCCATCCCCCCATCCCCCCTGTCTCTGTGGCAGGGCAATCCCCTGTGTTCTCTCTCTCCTTTTGGGTGTTGTGGTCTGCAAAAGAGGCATTGAGTGGCAAACATGTTCAGTCCATAGTCTACTTTCGACATGCATCTCCCCTCCTGGGAGGATCCTCCAAACATCCTTTATTTGGTGCTCCCTTCTCTATCTGAACTGCCCTTTCCTCTAGGATACCCGGCTGGCCTCTAAGTTATGGAGTAATCCTCCTGGTGCTGATCTCAGCTATTCTTGGGTATTAATCTCATACTTTGTTACTTTATATCCCCCAGATGAATGCAATCTTTCTATGTCTATCCCTCTCTTTCTGACTCATTTCGCTTAGCATGATACTTTCCATATTGTACCACTTGTATGTAAAGTTCATGATTTCATCTTTTCTAAGAGCTACATAGTACTCCATTGTGTAGATGTACCAAAGTTTCTTTAACCAGTCATCTGTTCTTGGGCATTCAGGTTTCTTCCAGTTTCTGGCTATTGTAAAGAGTGCTGCAATGAACAAACAAGTGCAGATGTCACTTCGACTATACATTTTTGCCTCTCTGGGATATATTCCCAGGAGTGGTATTGCTGGGTCAAATGGGATCTTAATTTCTAATTTTTTGAGAATCGTCCATACTGTTTTCCAGAAGGGCTGAACCAGTGGACATTCCCACCAACAGTGAAGGAGTGTCTCTTTCTCGCCACATCCACGCCAGCATCGGTTGCTTTTGTTCTTTTGAATGTGGGCCAGTCTCTGAGGTGTGAGATGGTATCTCATTGTGGTTTTGATCTGCATCTCCCTGATGATTAATGATGTAGAGCATTTTCTCATGTGCTTTTTTGCCATTCGGATTTCTTCTTTGAGAAAGTTTCTGTTCATTTCATTGCCCCATTTTTGGATGGGGTTGGATGTTTTCTTCTTGTGGAGTTTAACCAGTATTTTGTATATCCTTGATATCAACCCCTTGTCAGATGTGTGTTCGGTGAATATCCTTTCCCATTCTGTAGACTGTCTTTGTATTTTGGTCACTGTTTCTTTGGAGGTGCAGAAGCTTCTTAGTTTAAGGTAGTCCCATTTATCTATCTCTGTTTTCACTTGCTCGGCCAGTGGCGTGGCATCTTTGAAGATACCATTAGCTTCAATGTCATGGAGGGTTTTGCCAACTTTATCTTCAATGTACCTTATGGTTTCTGGTCTGATGTTGAGGTCTTTAATCCATTTTGATCTTACTTTTGTACGTGGTGTTAGGCAGAGTTCTGAGCCTATTTTTTTGCATGAAACCCTTTTTGTAATAGTATTGTAAACCACAGTACCTAAAAAGAAAAAAAGAGAAAAGGGGCTTGTCAGGGAGACAGGCTGTGGGACAGGTGGGAAACTAGTGACATTGGTGGAGGAAAGTTGACACTGGTGAAGGGATTGGTAAGCAAATATTGTAGTCCTGAAACTCAGTCATGAATAACTTTGTAGTTCATAGTGATTCAAAAAATTAATTTTTCAATAAATTTTAAATGATTACTTCTTTGTAGAATGGTGAGATCCTGGTAGTGAATCCGTAATATAGCTCACGGAGGATCTTGATGTATTGAGTTTGAATGCCCTGATTGGCTAGGGCTTCAATGACCGCTTCCATCTCAACAGAATCAAAGGCCTTCTTTAAATCAATGAATGTTAGACAGAGCGGCATCTTGAACTCCTGAGAAACCTCAATGAGCTTAGTTATCGTGTGGATATGGTTAATGGTGCTGAATCCTTTGCAGAACCCAGCTTGCTCGTATGGTTGTCCTTCATCTAGTGTTCTGCCAATTCTATTCAGGATGACTCGAGTGAACAACTTGTAGATGACAGACAATAGGCAGATCAGGCAATAGTTGCCAATGTCATGGATGTCTCCCTTCTTGTACAGTAGTACAGTCCTGCTGATTTTCCATTGGGACGGAACCTTGCATTCAGATAGGTAGCATGTGAAGAGCCAAGCCAGCGTATTGATGAGTCCTGACGGCAGGTTCTTCAGGTGTTCAGGTCTGACCTTGTCTGGGCCGGGTGCTGTTTGTTTCTTTACTGATGAAATGGCATGTCAGATTTCGGAAGGGAGAATATACAGAATATTCGGCTGGAGCGATAGCACAGCGGTAGGGCGTTTGCCTTGCATGCAGCCAACATGTCCGACACGAGTTCGATTCCTCTGCCCCTCTCGGAGAGCCCGGCAAGCTACCGAGAGTATCTCGCCTGCGCGGCAGAGCCTGGCAAGCTCCCCGTGACATATTCGATATGCCAAACACAGTAACAACAAAGTCTCCAATGGAGATGTTACTGGGCCCACTCGAGCAAATCGACGAACAACGGGAGGGTCTTTACCTTTTGCCTTTACCTTATATGTTTGTTGGACAAGGAGAGGAGAAACACACCCAGGAGATTCCATCCTAGGGTGGGTTGATCTGCTAAATGAGAATCTGTCCTAGAAGCGACTGGCTTTCCCGGTGTCCTGACTAGTTTGGATGAGGCTGAACATTTCTCCCCTTCAAACTGCCTTCAGTAAATAATTTCAGTATATTGTAAGAGGTAGTTTTCCTTTTCTCACAGATCTCAGGTGCTAGCCAGGCCTGATCTTTGAGATGTAGATTCCAGGCTCTAGGCAGGCTAGTCTTTGGGATGCAAAGCTCAGATTCTTTGTCTTTGGGATGTAGATTCCAAGCTCTAGCAGACTGGTCTTTGGGATACTGATCCAAGTGCTTGTAGTTTGTGAAAGTGCTTGTGAAAGGTTTTGGTCTTGGTTTTGTATCTTCTTTCCAGGAGGCCAAAATTACTGGCCTGCAGATTTAAAGAAACAAAGTATGTTTTGCCACCTCAATGTTCTTTCTGTAACTCCTTTTGATGACATCACTGCATTGCGCCCTTTAGAGGTACCATGACCTATATAAGGAGATTTTTGGGGCTCTCTGGGGGAACACGTGCTTTAGAGAACCTGGGGAACACATATTTGAGAGAACTGAGAGAATGGGGAACACAGGCCTGAGAGTACCTGGAGAGCACGTGCTTGAGAGATCTTGGGCCCTCCATGACATAATTTCTTCCATGTAATAAACTGCTACTAAGACCAACCAGCCTGGCCCTCGTTTCCTTCCTTCACCTGACCATCGCCGTTGACCTCCGTGGAGTGGGGAAATGGCCAGAGACTACCGAACGCGGGTGGCGGATGAGATAGGCCGCCGTGGTCCCTTTTGTGTTTACACATCCTTTTTTGTGTTTACACAGATCTCTCTCTCTATTGACAGGCACAAAATGGATTAAAGGCCTCAGCATTAGACCTGAATCCATTAGGTACATAGAAGAAAAGGTGGACGGAATCTTCCATAACATCGAAGTTAAAGGCATCTTTAAAGATGAAACACCATTGACCAAGCAAGTGGAAGCAAAGATAAACAAATGGAACCACATTAAACCAAGAAACTCTGAACCTCAAAAGAAACGGTGACCAGGATACAGAGACAGTCCACGGAATGGGAAAAAATTATTTACCCAACACCCATCAGATAAAGGGTTAATATGCAAGATTTATAAGGCACTGTTGAACTTTATAAGAAAAAATATCCAACCCCATAAAAATGGGAGAAGAAATAAACAGAAACTTCTTCAATGAAGAAATACAAGTGGCCAAAAGGCATGGGAAAAACTGCTCTACATTACTAATCATCAGGAAGATGCAAATCAAAACAGCAATGATGTATTATCTCACACCACAAGATGGGCACACATCAAAAGGAACAAGAACAACCAATGCTGTTGCAAATGTGGGGAGAAAGGGACTGTCATTCATTGTCAACAGAAATACCTACTGGTCCAGCCATTTTTGGAAAACAATATGGGCATTCATCAAAAAACTAGAAATTGAACTTCCATATGACCCAGCAATACCACTTCTGGAAATATACCCTGGGAGCACAAAGCACACAGCAGAAATGCCATCTGCACTTCTTCATTGCAACACTATTTACAATAGCCAAAATATGGAAACAACTCGAGTGCCCAAGAACAGATGACTGGTTAAAGAAATTATGGTACATCTACAAAATGGAATACTATGTACTTGTTAAGAAAAACAAAGTCATGAAATTTGCTTATAGATGGATAAACATGGCAAGTATCATGCTGAGTGAAATGAGTCAGAAGGAGAGGGACAGATATAGAATGATTGCACTCATTTGTGGGATATAAAAATAAAAACATAGTATGAGACTAATATCCAAAGACAGTAGGAACAAGGACCAGAAGGACTGGTTCATGGTTGGAAACCTGTCTCAGGTGCTTGAGATAGAGAAGGGACCATTTATGACAAAGATCACTGTCACTGTCACTGTCCTCCCCGTTGTTCATCGATTTGCTCCAGTGGGCCCAGTAATGTCTCCATTGTGACAATTGTTACTGTGTTTGGCATATCGAATACGTCACGGGGAGCTTGCCATGCTTTGCTCTGTGGGCGAGATACTCTTGGTAGCTTGCTGGGCTCTCTGAGAGGGGTGGAGGAATTGAACTCGGGTCTGCCATGTTGGCCGCTTGCAAGGCAAACGCCCTACCCGCTGTGCTATCGCTCCAGCCCATGACAAAGATAGTTGGGAATAATTACATTGGATCAGAAATGCATGTAGAATGTAGGTAAATGAACAAACAGGATAACCTCTCAGTATCTATATTGCCAACCATGATGCATAATGGCCAAAAGGGAGGGAGGGAGGAGGAAGGGAGGGAGGGAGGGATGAGGGAGGGAGGGAAGGAGGGAGAGAGAGAGAGAGAGAGAGAGAGAGAGAGAGAGAGAGAGAGAGAGACTGATGGTTTTGCTCACACTTGAGAGAAACCAAACTTGGGATCAACAACGTCCACTCCCCTTCCCACACGAGTATATGTATGTAACATACATATGTTAGAACCAAAAAAATCTGCATTACTGAAATGAGATGGTACGTTTTTGTCTGTTCATAAGAATCCAAATGAGAAATGTAGACTGAAAAAGTTTAGTATCTAAGGTAAATTTGGGTCAGACTTTATTGTTTCTTACATTATTCCATAGTTATGACATAAGGAAGTGTCTGGCAATTCTACTTAGAATTTAGTAACAGGAAGACACTTATTTCTAGATAAACTTAGGCACTTCCCTTGAATTTTGGAATGGGACATTTGTTTCTATTTTTATTTTGTTGCTAGGAAGCTCAGAACTGAAATTAATAACCATCTCATATCTTTCAGTATAGATAGCATATTTTCTTTCACATGAAAAGATTTTTTTTCTTCTGAGTTTTTGGGCCAATCCCAGTAGTGCTCAGGCCTTACTCTGCTTGGGCCATGAGAGCAAAATTGGGAAACAATAAAAATGGTCCACAAAAATATATTTTTTTGGGTAGGGGCCATGCCTGGCAGTGCTCAGGGGATACTCCCAACTTGTTGCTTGGGGCTGCTCCAGGCAGTGCTCAGAGGACCATATACAGTGTCAAGGATCGAATTCAAATCTGTTGCATGCAAAACATGAACTCAGTTTTGTGTGTGTGTGTGTGTTGTGTGTGCATGTACATGTATGTGTGTATGTAAGAGAGGGAGAGATAGAGGGAAAGAGAAAGAAAGAGAGAGTGAGAGAGAGCCCCACAATAGAATATTATAAAGTTTCAAAAATGGACTTTTTGGCATGGCCAATCACAATATTCTGTTGAATGAGAAAAACAGGATCCAGAACAGATCCATCCCTGTGTGCTATAGCCAGTATGTGTGAATGTGTCTGAGGAGGGAGGATGATTAACACATTCTTGAAAGATGTCTAAAAGAGTGGCAGCTTTTCTAGAGCCTGAGCTCAGGAGAACCTTCCAAAAAGAATGATGTTGGGGGCTGGAGCAATAGCACAGCCAGTAGGGCATTTGCCTTGCACGCGGCAGACCTGGGTTCAATTTCCAGCATCCCATATGGTCCCCTGAGTACCGCCAGGGGTAATTCCTGAGCACAGAACCAGGAGTAACCCCTGTGCATCGCCGGGTATGACCCAAAAAGCAAAAACAAACAAACAAACAAAAAAGCATGATGTTGGTATGCAAGGCCCTGGATTCGATCCCTGGGTCAGCCAAAACTAAATTAAACAACAATCACATACTGGATGCCACAACCATTAAAATTATAACCTCGAGGATGTGTGCTGGCTTTCTTATCTAGGTAAAGGCTCTGAGTTAGAGTCCCTGAACTGCATAGCCCCATGTTTTGAGAGTATATTCCTTAAAAATTTTTTTTGTATACATGTTTTTTTTCAATGAGCAAATGACTACTTTTACTATAATAATAGTAACGGCAATTTCCTCATTATAAAAATGTATATAGTCCAAAGAATGTATATATTATATTAGCGGAAATATATACATTGCCTCAGGTGAGCAAATCTAGTTACAGATAAATATGAGGTATCTGCTTTATACAGAGCTACATCCTTTGCCCTAAAACGTTCTTTTTTATTTTCTAGCAGGTAAGTATATTTGTAGTAAGTATATTTTATAAGTATATTTATAGTGAAATCATGTAGTGTGTGTATGTGTGTGTGTGTGTGTGTGTGAGAAAGAGAGAGAGAAAGAGAGACAGAGAGAGAGGGAGAGAGAGAGAGAGAGAGATCTTGACTGCAAAGCCTTAAGTGAGGAGAAGAGGTGAGCAGATTCCTTTACAAATCCAAACTATGGCTGTGGGGTGGGAGACAAGCAGGCAGAACATTCCTGTTTCTCAGGTCCCTTGGAGAGTAAATCTTTGGTCAAAGGAGGCTGGGTGGCAAATCTTTGACACATTCAGCTCCCCCAGGCGTCACAGCAGCAGGCCACCAGGACTGCCAGGGTGACCCAGCAGCTGAGTTTGGAATCCCTGGGTTTAGCTGTTAAAGGCTCAAGGCCCAGGGAAATGACCAGCCTTCGGTGAGCAGCCCTGGCTGTGCTGGACACCATCATCTTTTGAGCTCTGGTCAGTCTCTGAGGGCAGCACTGCACCCACCATGCGAGTTCTGCTCTTCATAATGACCCGACCCCACTCGGGAATGCAGGGAGGAAGCAAGCCACATCAATATTGGCTCCAGGAATAAAATACAAAAGGACATTCCCCTGCCCCCAGCCCCAACGCTCTATCCCCCTTTTTCCCTTCTTTTAATCTGTCTTTTGTTTGGAAGGAGAAGAATTCTCTAAATTCAGCAATGCCAGGATTAACTTTTATTTTTCTCTGAGCTTTCTGAATGGTCTGGAACATGCCTGGTTTTTTAATCTAGAGGATTTTTGTAACTCTTGCTGAGTAGTTTGTTTCTTTCATATTACGAATTCATGATATATATATCTCTAGGGTATGTCAGAGACCAACCACGAGTTCTCCACTGTGACTTCCTTTAGAAGCAGAGACTTATGAAAAGTTGACCTGGATTTTGCTTAGATAACTTTTAGTCATGGTATGCATTAAAACAATCTGTATGTTTTTCTGTCTATATTGCTTAAACTTTGCAGCCCTTTCTCCCTGCTCCGTGAAGTAGAATTTTGCATGAAGGAGATGGTAGTCCAATCCCGTTTGGAATTTTGGGACAACAGCGACATTGGTCAGGCAAAACAGTAGGTTGAATATGATGTGGTCAATTTCTTTGTGGAACCGTCCACTGGGAGACTCTCATGTCCAACTTTTAGATTTGGCCTTCTGGAACTGTGAGTTACCATGGATGGTCTTGGTTGACATAATGAACTCAGACAGTCTCTCACCCAGATAGAAAACTCGCAGAATGACCACCAACTGGGAACTCTTTGGCACTATTGCGGCAACATGGGAAGATGCCATCATTGACAACATTGACAAGGAATACGATCGACTGGTTCAGCACTTCCATTAATGTATGAGGAATGTCAAGAGAGAGATAGCCACAAAAAGATGCCTGTCTTTGAAAACTCTTGAGCTCATTTGCCAACATGGCTTGGCACAAAGCCTAGGGCAACTAAGGTCACAAGCTCACAAAGCAGTGTAGAGAAGTGATCAAGGAAGATCTCAAAGAGAGAAGAGCAGCAGTGCTGGCAGATGCAGCAGAAGCTGGGAAAAGCATTTGCAGTGCCCGCCTGTCCTTCGCCAATTACAAGACCAAGATGACTGCCCTCCGACATCCTGATGGATCTATCACATCTTCCAGAAGGGCAATGGAGAAGATTATCCATGACTTCTATTCAGATCTCTTTGATATCCACATTTACCTGCCCACATACCACATTCTGCAGGATGGAAATGTCATTCCCAATATTCTCTCTTCCGAAATCCGACATGCCATTTCATTGGTAAAGAAGCAAATATTACCCGACCCAGACAAGATCAGAACCGAACACCTGAAGAACCTGCTGTCAGTATTTATCAATACACTACCTTGGCTCGTCACACGCTACCTGTCTGAATGCAACGTTCAGTCCCAGTGGAAAACCAGCAGGATTGTACTACTGTACAAGGAGGGAGACATCCATGACATTGGAAACATCCATGACATTGGCAACCTGATCTGCCTGTTTTCTGTCATCTACAAGCTGTTCACTCGAGTCATCCTGAATAGGATTGGCAGAACACTAGATGAAGGACAACCATACGAGCAAGCCGGGTTCTGAAAAGGATTCAGCACGACCGACCATATTCACATGGTAACCAAGCTCACTGAGGTTTCTCAGGAGTTCAAGATGCCACTCTGTCTAACTTTCATTGATTTAAAGAAGGCCTTTGATTCTGTTGAGACTGAAGTGGTCATCAAAGCCCTAGCCAAACAGGATGTTCAAACTCTATACACCAGGATCCTCTGTGAGTTGTATTATGGATTCAGTACCAGGATCTCACCATTCTACAAGGAAGTGATCATTCATTTCAAGAGAGGGGTTCGTCAGGGTGATACCATTTCACTGAAACTCTTCAGTGCCACCCTTAAGAACTTCATGTGATGACTGGAATGGGAAGGAATGGGAGTGAAGATCGGCAACTACACCACCTCCGCTTCGATGATGACATCATTCTAATAACACCAAACATTAGCCAATTGGCACAAATGCTGACCGACTTCAACTGTGAGTGTGAAAAGGTTGGACTACAGCTGAATCTCACAAAGACAATGTTTATGAGAAACGGTCTCATTCCTGATGTTCCATTCACTCTCAAGAGAATGAACATCTCCGAAAATGCAACAGTTATGTGTACCTAGGTTGAGAAGTCAACATGACGAATGACCTGGCACCTGAGTTGTGCAGAAGGAAGAGAGTGGTTTTGAATGCCTTAAGAGCGTTGTAGAAATAGCTAAAAAGATGAAGAAGCTCCAGCTCTGGGCACATCTCTTCGATTCCACTATTCTTCCTGCATTAACATACACCATAGAGACCTGGGCCCTACGAAAACAGGATGAGAACACTATTTGGGTCTCCCAAAGAGGAATCGAAAGAGCTATGCTTGGAGTATTACGCTTCACTCAAGTGAGAGAAAGAATCCGGAGTTTTGACCTCCTTCAATGATCAGGGACACTGTCTCATTTGCCAAGGTGTTGAAAATCAGACGGGCTGTACACGTAATGAGATTTGGAGACAACTGTTGGACTAGAGCCATTACAGACTGGGATTCCACAGGACATCAAAAGATAGCGTGGCTGCCCACCTATGAGATAGTCAGACTTCTTCGTCAAGACCCTGAAGAATTGGTTTGAGGCTCTTCGTGTTCCTGGAGCGAGCAGACTCCACTGGGCTACACTAGCACTTGACAGGGACGAATGGAGACGTTACTGGCACCCGCTTGAGCAAATCAATGAGTAATGGGATGTCAAGTGATCAAGTGATCTATATTGCTGTTTATTCTCACCACATAGTGCTGAATCTTGACATTCATTTCAAATTGCACATCACTTTTCTTGGCATGGTTTGACATAACAAGTTCATTTGAAAGGCACCTGGTGTATAGAACCCTTTTGGCTATTCATAATGTTCAGAGTGTATCACCAGAGCACATATTAAATATGCTACAGTCATTGGCTATTTCACACATCTTTTTCCCTTTAGGAGAATAAAAACAACTTTGGTTCCATGTCCATTTCTTTTTGGTGAAATGCCACGGCTTTAGTTCAAAGTACTCAGCAAAGGTTAGAGCTCTGTTCCTTAATTATGCTTTTGCTCCTTTAAATTTCTGAGAGAGCGAGAGAGACAGACAGACAGAGATAGAGAGAGAGAAAAAAGAGAAATAGAGAGAAAAGAAAAACCACAGAAGAGGTAGGCTGGGGGAGGAGGTTGGCAGGAAGGAAACTGGGGACATTAATGAAGGGAAGAGCGTTGGAACAATGTATGACTGAAACCAAATCATGAATAACTTTGTAACTATGTATCTCGTAGTGATTCAATAAAGAAAAATTAATTTCCAACATTACTTCCTCAACTTTCCCAGGGACAGCCTGCTAGGACAAGCATCAGTCACTCTGTAAATAAATAGGAAAGACTGATCAGATCTTAACTTCTCACTGGCAGAAGATTAAGTTTCTGATCTTCTAATAGGTCAGGTGGAATCACCTGACCAAGTTCCACTCTTCTACCTACCATGATATCTCAGTGGCTGCTCTCCTCATATCATAGAAGTGTCCATGGCTAATAGTTTGCCTTGTGTCTTACATCCCACCCCTGCCTGTGTTTTCTGGGACCTGGTGTGACCCTTTTCCTCTTGGATCTTTAGTCTTTTTTTCCTTCTTCACTAAATCTTCCTTGGGCCACAAACATGCTCTGACTTTCTCCTTTTAAAGAAATGATTCACTCTAGTTTCAGTTTCCCTGCCTCCTGTTGAAAAACAAAAACCAAAACTTTTTAATGGAATGGGAAGGTTTGCATTTTTGAGATAAGGTAAAAAAAAGAGGAGAGTAGCCTGACAGGGTTAGCCAAGCTGCTCCCTGCTTTATCTCAAAAATGCAAACCAACCTCCCCATCCACCCGTATCCCTCTCTAATGTTTGATAACCTCCAGGTGGGAAGGATCTGGCTCTTCTGCCCTCTATTTCCTCTTTTCCAAAATCTTTTTCTTCCCATTCTCAGAATAATCACTCCTGCCACCCCAATCTCTGTGAGGGCCAAATTTCCTCTTATTCCAGCCATCATTCCCATAGTTTGACTTTTTAAGTATAAACATCCTGAGGCCTGGACATAGAACAGAGGTTAGACCTAATGCCTAGCATATACTTGATCAGGGTTTGATTCTTGGCAACACATGGTCTGTTAAGCACTACTGGATGTGATCCTGTAGGCCCCTAGCACCAACTGGAGTGATCTAGATATCTCCAGTACTTCTGGGTCTAAGCAGCAGCACATTCTTAGATCCTTGTATTGAACTAATGGCCAGGTTGACTGAAAATAACCGGTGGGGTCCCTAGACCTCCTGAGCACTGCTTGGGAGGCACCCAGACCCGAAAGGAAAAAAAACATAAAAGCATTTTCAGTGTGGAATATACACCCAACCAAACACTTGTTGCCTTTTAGTTGAACATGAATAGAAAACGAGGGGATCATGCTAAGGGAACTAAGTCAGAAGGATGATCTCACTCATATAGATGTATATATAAATAAATGAAGCAGTACACAGCAAGGAAACAGTGAGCAGTGAAAACACAGCATCCAACTCTGACCACAGAACGCAGGTTGCCAAAGTGGATTGAAAGGGCGCAGGGTAGAGGGATAGAGGCATTTTGGGCATTTTGGTGGTGATGAGGTATGGTAAAATGGTACCATTGAAATGTATAAACACGTGTGCTTTTATAGACCAATGTAATGTCAAAAAATTAAAAAACCAAGTCACTAAGTCTCTTCCAAGGATAGGATAAGGGTGGTGAATAAGGGACTCTGAAAAATCACATTTATGAAAGGTGGGAAGCTATCAGGGGGTATAGAGCAACTCTATTAGTTTTTTTCCCCTAGGATTGGGTTGAATGCCTGGGGCTTCTCCCAGTGGTGCTCATGGGACCATGTGGTGCTGGAGATGGAGACCTGAGGCTTCTGGGTGCAAAGCATGTGTTCTAGCCCTGTGAGCCGTCTCCCTGGCCCCTACTACTTTAAGTCTCAATGCAATTTTTGTTTCTAAGGAAGGGCTCTGGGATCCTACCCATGTTTAAGCTTCTTTCTGTTTCTTTGAGTTTTGTGTTCCTCAGTGAGTGTCCTGTGGCTAATTTGTCCAGAATAGTTCTTCTTTGACTACAAGTTGTTTTACATGCCAGGATTTAAGTTTTCCCCCATCCCTGCTTTCCCCACATAACACACACAATTCTAATGAGCCCTGTGGGGGGCACTGCCAGCAGAGGTTGTGAAAATACCACTTTCACATAAACCTGTACATATTGTGGCAGAATCCTGCGAAGCTCTCTCAGGGAGGGCACAGCCTGTGACTAAGACAGGACTCCAGGATTAGATTGTTTTCTGTGAATTTCAAGACAGAATCCCGGCTTTCTTTTGTGTAGTCTGTAGGGCAAAAACAATAGATTTCCAATAATAAAAAGACATGTTTCTATTAATCTTGTGTTTTCAAAACCACTCTCTTTCTGGATAGTTTCATAGACTCCTCTCGGGGCACAGACTATCTCTGACCCTTGCTCCCTAAGAATCACAGATTCCTGCACCTAGACAAGAGGAACTGGGGTTGGAGAAGGTCACAGACCATCCCCCAGGCTGGACGTTCAGCTGCACTAGCCAAACTGTGAGGACGTGACAGGGAACTCTCTTTTCCAGAAGTGGGGGTAACCTGGGAATTTGGGCTTGTCCACAGGAAGCCAGGTTCAGGCTGCTGGCCTAAAGTTTTCACACAAAACCAGGTTTCACCTTTGGGTGGGTGTATAGTACAAATGACTTAGAGATAAGAGTCAGATAGAAAAGGTCATCCAGAATTTGATTTCAGAAATTTGGTAGGAAGGGAAGTGGGGCCGCTAGGCCTTTAGCAGTGAAGGTGGGGCCCTACATTTCTCAGGGAGAATGGAATGGCTTTCCATAGAAGGTGACATGGAACTATTACACTTGATTCCCTGTCAAGCAGGGAAAAAGGACACAAATTCCATGAGGCCCACTTGCTGCTTTTTCACAATCGTATTTTGAAATGACATCTACAGTTTTAGCAATGTACTTGTACTTTAAAAATAAAAACATTGGACAGAACTGGTGTTGATGAGTGTGAACTTGTTTTGGCAGTCAGCATAATTGTTTTTGGCTAGGGCACCACTATTCTTCACCACTTCTCTGTGAGGCAAATCTTTGTGACAGAGGAATTCCAGCTGAGGAGAGCATTATGGATTTTGTTTAGAAGGTGCTACTGGTTGGCTCTTGGAACTGGTGATCCGTCTCCTCATCTCTAATACAGGGTCAAGGTCAATAGTGGTATTCACCTCATCTATAAGGTTGGAATTGAGGGTCAAATGGAAGAGTCTAGAGACCTTTTTAGATAGTGAATCAATGCTAAATTAATGACAGGATTTCTTGCCACATCACACACAGTTCAATCCACCCAGACTCCCCTATTTGTCAGAACAATTTTCTTTTTTAACCCTGCTATCATATAAAATTATTTTTATTAAAAAGCATGACTAATAAGGTTACTAATAGTTGAGTTTTAGGTGCATAATAATTCAACAACAGTCCCCTATCAGTGTCAACTTTCTTCCACTTGTATTCCCAGATTTTCTCGCTATCCCAACCCTTCTTTATCCCTGCCTATCAACTTGACAGGCACATTACAAGTTTCAGTGGTTGCCTCTCATGTTTCAGTTTTGTTGAGTGTATGTTTTAGATATACAGCTATACCTCTTACCCATATCACCAGTAAAGATGAAGCCCTGATGCCTGCTTACCCATTACTCCTTGTTCTCTGCTTCACCCACTGCCCCTGAATATTGCCATGTTCTGTGAAAGTGGACTATCTTCCATCTTTTTTTATGACCATGGAAAATAGACTAGCTGATCTCAGGGATCCTCCTGGAAGGACTCTGGTTTCTTGGCATCACAATCAATGGCTATCCTTGGATAATCAACTGTAGATATAAGGCAGGATCTTGGGGTTCTATCTGGTTTCATGAGCTGCTCCTCTAAATTTCTTGTCAGGAATATCCAAATGAATTAAATACAGTGTACTCAATGTATAACATCACAGGAAACGTGCCCCTGTTCCCACCAACAGTGCCCAGGCCTCTGTATAAGGATGCTGGGAGACACTCCTAATTAGGACGGTGGGCAGTATCTGGGAGGCCCTATGTGAGCAACCTCTGACTGCAGAGCGACCCCCAGAATTCTAAGAGCACCGACACTGTAAGACCACAAAGGCGAACAACACAGAAGCCATACCATAGACGTTTGCATTTGGAAGGGAGTTCTCTATTAATACTATAAGAGAGGCTCTGTGCCTCTGAGAATATGCTGAAGGAACAAAACATGGTAGATTAAAGAGTAAAGAGCCTGGTGCTCCCAACAGGCTTTTATTAATTAATTATTATTATTTTTAGTTTTGGGGGACCACACCTGGTGGTGCTCAGACTTTACTCCCTGACTCTGAACTCAGGAATCACTCCAGGCAGGACTGGTGGAACTCTATGTGATGCCAGGGATCCAACCTGGGTTGGCCACGTGTAAAGCAAACGCCTTAAATGCTGTACTAGAGGCTTTTAGAAGGGACATTTAGGCACAGTGATGTTTTCATGCTAAGTGATTGTGATTAGCCATTCAAATGGGGGAAGCCTGTTTTGGGGACTGAAGCCTAGATGGTGGGCCAGAGAGTCAGAACTGCCTGGGAATCAGGGCTCCAGGAGGAGCAGAGGTACAGGAGAGGACAGAACCATAGCAGTGACCTTCGGGCTCACCCGCTAATTTCCCCTTCCCTGACAGCTGGGCCCAGACTTCCCGGGGTCTGCTGTTGCCCCGGAGTCAGCTGGCTGGTGGGCTGGCTGACACGGGTGGTGTGTGCTGAATTCCTTTCCAAGGAGGGGAGGAGATGCCAGCCACTCTGTAGATTGCCCTCTGCCACCTGCCAAGGAGGCAAGATACCGCTGTGTCGAAAACAGCTTTTTACTCATTCTTTTGTATCTGGGTCTGAATAAGAGCCAGAAGCAGTGGGGTTTGGTTAATAAGTCCGTTGCAAATCATGCTAATGTGAGTGCTATAGGCTAGATCATTAGTGTGACTGAGTGTTGAGCCTCTTGGGGTGTTCTTTCCCGCTAATGTTCTACTTTCGGTGCTGCCGTGGTGCAATCATGTTATCATGGCGGGAGAGAGCAGCCAGCTGTGACCGGGAGAGAAAGGCAAGGGTCCGAGTGACACAAGTGGAGGCAACAGGCTCGCCTGGTTCCCTTAGTAGCGATGGCAGAGGGTAGAGCCATTTGACTTAGGCACAGAGAAGCAAACAAACAGAACGATGAGGAGAGCCAGTTCAAACACCATCGATGGCACTTGCCTGGGATTCCCCCAGATGCAGGCCATCTCAGGATGGTCAGATCAGATGGCACACTCAGAATTAAGATGAGAACAGCAGGCCTGGAAGCAGCTGCCATTTCACAGCCTAGGCTGGGAGTCGGAAGCCCAGTGCTGTGAGTTAATGACTTCTGGAAAAGCAGCAAATCATTCCCTGTTTCTGGAACTCAGTTTTTTTTTTCAAGGAGAAAAGGCGGCATAAAGTTTGCTACTTGTGAGGGTTCAGTTAGGTAACGTGTATAATTTTCAGCTCTTCTAAGCTAAAGGGCTATGTGATTATGTTATTACAATTATGGATTTGGGGCATTGCTAATAATATCAGCATGAGTGTCTTGGTCCACCACATTAAGGGGACTTGTTCAGTGCCAGAGACACTGAGCTTGGCATTATTTGTCCTCTGTCCGACAGTGGGGTGTCTTGATGAGGGTGGACTGAGAGCTGTGTGTGTCACACTCCCATTTGTTCCCAAATGTCCTTTTTTCTGGAGATCCATGCTGCTGCTGGCGCTCCCTTCCTGTTGGAAGGCCTTGCTTTTGTCAGGGACAGAGGGCTTTTGTTGAGGACAGAGCATTTTATAGCATGGTCACTGAGCACACACTTTATGAGCAAACTCAGTTTTCCACTATTATCCACATGTCTGTCCTTTCCCACTTTGTCCCCCACCACATAGTAGCACCTCTCGGGGGCCCTTTTCTTCTCTCCCTAGGTGGCTCATCAATTTATGAGTTAATTATACTTTAAAGGGTCTCAGGACTTTTTTAAACCTCAGTGGTGAGCTGACTGCTCCCTGTTGCCCGCCTGCCTGAGTCATTGCCCGGCCCAGCTGCCAGTCAGGGCTGGGAGGAGGGAAGGTGACTAATATAGCTTGGGTGAATCTTTTGCCTGGAGAATGATTTTCCTGCTCTTTATACCAAGTCATTGTGTGGTTGCAGTGTGTGTGTGTGTGTGTGTGTGTGTGTGTGTGTGTGTGTGTGTGTACAAAAGCTAGTGCTTTCTCAGCATTGCTGGAGTTTCTGGGGAGGCTAATCTCAGGTCATGCTCCTTTCTTTCCCATAGCCAAACTCAGACTCCAATGTTGGCTTTGTAATTTTAGCCAGACGAGGATGCAGAACCTGTGGAGGCCATTTGCTTAATTTTTTTTTTTTTTATCATGTTCAGTGATCTTAGATTTACTAACCTTAGCCTCTTCCTTGGGTTGGGCAAGGATAAACATGGTGTATACTAAATTCTTTCTTCGTCCATCCTTTCTAATTTTTCTTTCAAATTTGTTTTGCCCAAACTGTGAAAATGGTCATATACTCTTTCGGAAGGCTCTCTGTAAACAGTAAAGAAAAAGAAAATAAAATCCCTCAGCTAACTCCTTGTTTTCCAGACCCTCTGTGAAGGAATCAGCTTGGGAGACAGAGGTTATGTTCAAACATTACTCTTCCAACCCTACTGAAAGGCAGATCTGCACCCTTATTGATAATGTATTTACACAGCTCCACGGCCATTGAGGAAATGTGTTTAATGAGACACTGGGCCGGTATTTAGAGGGGCCTGTTGGAAGTCATTGTGAGTAAATATGTGTCAAGATTTATTTTCCTTCCTCTGGAGTTCTCTTGGACGCCCCTGAAGATAAATATTTGCCTGATGACCCACTTGTATTTCCCTGGGAGAACATGGTATTGAGGAAAATAGTTTGCCTTCTTCTAGCAAGCTGGTTACCATGCCTGGGTCACGTTCCTTCATGTCTGGTCCATTTAGTGCTCTAACCCTGTCCTGGGGAGAGTGCCAGGAAGGCCTTCCCCAGCCAATAACCACAGGACGGGCATGGGCGGGCTTCTTGCTGCTGCGATAAGGGACCAGCTTGAACAAGATGAGTTCTGCTGCTATTCCAGAGACCCCGACTCCAATCCTATGCAAATCATTCCCCGAGGTCACAATTCTCAATGTCCTTTGTAGCACTCTAGCAAGGTCCTCCTGTTGTTCATTGTTCATCGATTTGCTTGAGTGGGCACCAGTAACGTCTCCATTGTGAGACTCATTGTTACTGTGTTTGGCATATCGAATATGTCACGGGTAGCTTGCCAGGCTTTGCTGAGCGGGCAAGATACTCTTGGTAGCTTGCTGGGCTCTCCAAGAGGGATGGAGGAACCAAACCTGGGTTGGCCGCATCCAGCCTATGTCCTATGTAGCACTGTCCTCCCGTTGTTCATCAATTTGCTCGAGCGGGCCCAGTAACGTCTCCATTGTGAGATTTCTTGTTACTGTGTTTGGCATATCGAATACGTCATGGGGAGCTTGCCAGGCTTTGCTGTGCGGGCGAGATACCCTCGGTAGCTTGCCAGGCTCTCTGAGAGGGGCAGAGGAATCAACTCGGGTTGGCCAAGTCGGCCACGTGCAGGGCAAACGCCCTACCGCTGTGCTATTGTTCCAGCCCTATGTAATCTTTTGAATTCTCAGTACTCTCTCTGGAAACTGGTTTGAACTTTTTAAAAAAAGCCGTTTTTTTTTTTTTTTTACTTCTGACCCTTAAAAGATATCCCAAATAAAGTACGGGATTTTATCTAAGAATGAGATTAAAATAAAAAAAATTGGCCTATGTCTTCAGTTTTGATTAAAAGTGAAGAAAGATGGAATGATAGAAATGATAGAATATTTTATGTTTTTTTTTCCTTTTTTTTTTTTATTAGTGAAACACCATGAGGTACAGTTGTAGATTTACAATTTTTTGCGCTTGGGTTTCGATTATACAATGATCAGATACCCATCCCTCCACCAGTGCCCATTTTCCACCACCATGGATAATATCCCCCCACCCCCATCCCACCATCCCCCCCTGCCTCTGTGGCAGGGCAATCCCCTGTGTTCTCTCTCTCCTTTTGGGTGTTGTGGTCTGCAAAAGAGGCATTGAGTGGCAAACATGTTCAGTCCATAGTCTACTTTCGACATGCATCTCCCCTCCTGGGAGGATCCTCCAAACATCCTTTATTTGGTGCTCCCTTCTCTATCTGAACTGCCCTTTCCTCTAGGATACCCGGCTGGCCTCTAAGTTATGGAGTAATCCTCCTGGTGCTGATCTCAGCTATTTTTGGGTATTAATCTCATATTTTGTTACTTTATATCCCCCAGATAAATGCAATCTTTCTATGTCTATCCCTCTCTTTCTGACTCATTTCGCTTAGCATGATACTTTCCATATTGTACCACTTGTATGTAAATTTCATGACTTCATCTTTTCTATTTATGTTTTTAATATGCATCTTATTTAATTACAAATTAGATACTTGGGCATCAGCTGCTTTGTAAAGAACACAAGTGATTATTGTTGAGTCTTTATTGGTAGCCTGAAATGAGGTGACAAAGAGGTCTGGGATGATGCAGTTCTTGTGGCTCCATATCTGATGATGTCCAAGGTCTTAGAAACTGGTGTTAGAGTAAATTTGGGAAATTCTTTCAGTTTAAACACAAAATATCCTTCCCTGTAACTTATCCATCACGCTGTCACTTAAGATGGTCTGTTCATTTCTATAACCTTGAAATGGAACACTGAGTCATGAGCAGATAAGAAGACCTTTGCCACTTGTCAGGACCTTCAGGGCTTAAACATCTTGAATTAAATCTGTGTAAGTAAGTCCACTAAGTCTATACACTGCCCAGCAAGTGGGCTTGCTGCACAGAGCAGATTGCAGTCATTGATGCTTTCAAGACCGCTCTTAGAAGTTTGGGGCTGAAAACTGTAATGAGATTCTGCTTCGGGCAGCTCTGGGACCACTGTGTGTGTGTGTGTGTGTGTGTGTGTGTGTGTGTGTGTGTATTGTCCAGACATGAAAAATGGAGGCCAGTGAACTTTGGGAGAAGCAAGCAGCACCGCAGACACACTGACGCCAGCGGGACACCAGCAGGAACTGAAGGTCTTTGTCCACAGTCTCCTCCTTGAAGGACCGCGAGCCTTGGCCTCCAGGCAAGGCCCTTGCTAGGAACTGGGCAGCCGGGCTTGGGGAAGCGCCTGGAGTGTAGCCAGATGTTGTGTGTGTCCTGGAGGCAAGGAATTTGAAGCGCTCCCCAGGTTGAAACATAGTGGGGTGGTGATGGGCAGGGCCTGGGGAGAGTGGCAGAAAACATGTCAGGAGGAGCTCTTTCTTCTCATGAGTCCCCTCCTTATTTTCTGAGAAATCGCTCAGGACTGCTTGATGCCAGCAGGTTTATTTTGAGATCCAGAATCAGTCTGCAGTTGGCAGTCATGTTACTGTAGCAGCTTTGTGTGATGTGGATTCTGGGGGGCAGGGCCAGGGGCAGCAGAAGGCTGGGGAGTAGCAGGTGTCTAGGGGCAGTATTTGTACCTTCTGAGATGGAACTAAGGTTTGATGGATTCAAGACCATTTCATCCAGGTTGGGCAGGACAAGATCTGTGCCCACTCTAGGAATCATACCCGTAATAGAACACCCAGATGAATGTTTTCTTAAATTTAATTTTATTTTTATAAATTTGTTCACAGTAATTTATTACATTTAATATTACAACACCATCCCCACTACCATTACACCTTCCTACCACCATTATTTCGAATATTCCCACCCCCTGGCCCAAAGCCTGCCCCTTAAGTAAGTTATTTTGTTATGGGTAATCCGCTGAATGTTTATTTTTTAAATTCCCCGTCCTATCAGCTTTGCCAAGCAACTCCTTTTGTGGATTCTGTTTCCGTGCTCCAATGCATCTGGAACAGCGAGCTCGGGATATTCGGGCAGACAACCTGTTCCAAAAAGGCCGAGAGCACAGTCAGGTTCCCAGGCAGGCTTTGCCTGGTGGGCAGAGCCGGCCAGCGCCGGGCCCACTCGCTCCGAGAGCCGGCCCCCGCGGTGGGCAGCGGCGCGCTGGAGGGCCGGGCGCGCTGTCAGCGGTGGGCGGCGTCTGGAGAAACGCGCTCCGGGGACAGCTGGTGGCTCAGCGACAGCGGAGAACGGTGACAGGTTCTGCAAATAACAGCTGCGGAGCAATCTTTATGTTTGGACAACGTGGGAAGGACCATTGTTCACAAATTGGTCTCTTCAACAACACCTGCATGCACAGATAATAATCCATTGTCGGTCTCGGGGCTTTCGGAGACAAAAGACAGCCTGGCGGAGGGAGGAGCAAGCCGTGCTGGAGCGAGCTCAACAACTTTTGAACCGACAAGAGTGCAACCGAGGACTTCAGGTTCTGTTCCTGGATCCTCTGCGGACTGTAATTCGCCACGGGGGTTCTCTTTCATTTGCGGGGCGTGAGCACCACCTCTTTTATCCTGGCAGACCACCGGGGCGGCAGCAATCAGCGTCATTTCCTATGCAGTTGCAAAGCAGGCTGCCTTGCAATCAGCGATCAATAGTGGCCAGGCCCCAGGATAGGAAAGGTCACATGTGTGTATGCAAATCAAACGGTTTATGAGGCGCAGGTGGTTTGCACTCCGTGGAGACTGCAGTATTAGCATGTCAAAGCTGAAAGGGGACCAAGGTAGGGAGGGATAGTCTCTTCTGTGGCCCAGGAAGGCCTGAGAATGACCCTCTTGATCCTTCAGTTTGAAATGAGGTCTTTGCACCAGATGTGGCTGCTCTGTTGCTAATGTTGCTAATGCATCCAGTTCTATTCCTACAGTGCTTTGCCCTAAGGATAGTTTTCTTACATGCATTTCCTTAGTTTAACCTATCCACATAGTGAAGTCTGTAGTGAGTCAAATTCCCCTTTTTGATAGGAGAGGACAAAATCCCCAGGGAACACGGCTGATGTTCTGTCCACAGCACTGCTTTGTAAAATTGCCATCTGCTTGATTTATTTGGATCTTTTTCAACCCCAAATCCATTTTTTTTTTTTTTTGCTTTTTGGGTCACACCCGGCGATGCTCAGGGGTTACTCCTGGCTCATGCACTCAGAAATTGCTCCTGGTGGTGCTCAGAGGACCATATGGGGTGCTGGGAATCGAACCTGTGTTGGTCATGTTGGCTGCGTGCAAGGCAAACACCCTACCTGCTGTGCTATCACTCCAGCCTCCCTTTTTCCGACCTTATTGAGCTATCACCAGGCCCAGAGACATAGGTGTCTGTCTGTGTGCTTTTTTTTTTTTTGGTTACTACTTTTTATTTATTTATTTTTTATATTTTTATTAGTGAGACATCATGAGGTACAGTTGTAGACTTACAAATTTTTGTGCTTGGGTTTCAATTATACGATGGGCACTGGTGGAGGGATGGGCATTTGATCATTTTCTGTGTGCTTTTTGATGTCTAAAGTTGGTCTAAACAATTTCAATTGCCAATAAAAGTAAAATGTATGCACACTAAATATATACATTTGAAGCATAATTCTGTGAGTTTTTTTTTTTTTGGTTGTTGTTTGTTGAATTACATTGTTTTTTTTTTTTTTGCTTTCTTTTGTGGGCACACCCAAAGAAGCTACTCCCAGTGTGATACTCAGGTATCATCAACAGTGTCAGTGGACTGTGGGGTGCCCAGGAATCAAACCTGAAATTCCTGCAAGCCAAGCATGCACTCCAACCTTTTAAGCCATCTCTCTGGCCCAGTCTTAAATCTTTTTCTTTATTTCTTTATATTTTATTAATTTTACTCTCTCTCCTTTCTCCTCTGTTGTTGTTGATGCTGTGGCAATGATTGGGGCCCCCACACGTGTCTGGCTGTGTTCTACACGTGTTTTAGCTGTGGTGCTTGTTGGGGTTATACATCAGGCTGTGGTGTTCTCACGTGGCCGAGGAGAGCTCTCCATTTCTTTGGTTGTGGTACTTGCACATGTGATTGGTGGACACTCTAAATTACTTTGGTTTTGGGGTCACACCCAGCAGTGCTCAGAGATTATTTCTGGCTCTGTACTCAGGGATCACTCCTGGTAGGGTTTGGGAGACCATATGGGGTGCCAGGGGATTGAACCTGGGTTGGTTGTGTGCAAGACAAGTGTCCTTCACACTTTACTATCACTCTAGCCCTGTACTCTTTATTTGAGCATATGTGCGTGTGCACACACAGAGACACACACAGATACACACACCCAATGGCAGTGGTTTTTGCCAGGAGTCATTGTAGTGCTCACACTACAATGTAGTGCTCACACTACAATGTAGTGCCTGCCAAGAGATGCACTTTCTCACTGGGGAGTAGGCACGTCTTTTTATTGTAGTACTCACCCCTTTTTCTTGGTGCTTCACATACCTGGCTGCATTTAGCCTGAAATCACTAGTGGTTCAGGGTATCACAGATGAAGAGCTTCTAGCTTCAAACTCATGAATTGACAGGATTACACTCAGAGCACTGAGACACTGCGGATTTGAACATGTAACTACAGGCTTCCAGTACCTTCACCATAGGATTCTCCTGGCCAATTCTATTTCATACAAACAACAGTGTAATCACTACCTTTCTTAAGTCACAGAACTTTCATCTTTCCAAGATGATCACTCATGTTTCTTCCCATCTTTTCTTTACCAGTAATAGTTCTGGGCAAGCACTGATCTACTTTCTATCATTATATATTTAAGTGTGCTGATTCTTTTCTTTTTTTTTTTTATGCCCTCAGTATTTCTCTATTTTTAAAAAAAATTTTATTGTATCACCGTGAGATTGTTACAAGCTTTCATGTTTGGGTTACAATCACACAATGATCAAACACCCATCCCTCCACCAGTGTACATTCCCCATCCCCAATATCCCCGGTATACCCCCACCCCCTTTCCCACCCTCCCACTGCCTCCGTGGCAGACAATATTCCCCATTCTCTCTGGGCTGGAGCGATAGCACAGTGGGTAGGGCGTTTGCCTTGCAAGCGGTCAACATGGCCAACCGGAGTTCGATTCCTCCTGCCCCCTTGGAGAGCCCGGCAAGCTACCGAGAGTATCTCACCAGCCTGGCAAGGTAGCTGTGACGTAGTTGATAAGCTTGGCAAGCTAGCCGTGACATATTCGATATGCCAAACACAGTAACAAGTGTTACTATGGAGACATTACTGGGCCTGATGGAGCAAATCGATGAACAACAGGAGGACAGTGACAGTGACTCCTCTCTACTTTTGGGCATTATGGTTAGCAAGCAATACAGACACTGAGAGGTCATCATATTTGGTCCATTATCTACTTTCAAAGTGTGCTGATTCTTGACTTAATAAAAATGAAATTATATAATTCACTCTCTTGTTAGTTTTTTTTTGCTCAGTTTGAAATTTCTCTCAGAGATTCATCCATGTGACCTACATTAGTAGCAGGTTCCCTTTTATGGATGGGCAGTATTCTTTTGTATGGATTTTTCACAACTTGTATATACATGTAGCTGTTGATGGACATTTGGGTTGTTTCCAGTTGGGGCTCTTATGAATAAAGCTGTTATGAACATTTGCATACCTGTCTCTGTGATGATATGTTTCCACATCCTAAAAGTGGAACTTGTAGGTCATATGGTAAGTGCATGTTTAATTCTGAGAAAATGCCAAACTGCTTTCAAAGTGACTGCCCCAATTTGCATCCTATTAGGAAGAATGCAGGATTCAAGGCCAATATACAAAAATAAATTCTATTTTAATAAGATTACTAGGAACAATTCAAACTAGTCAATTTAAAAGTACCATTTATAACAGTGTAAAAAATGAACTATTTAGGGTTAAATTTAGCAAAATATGTGTATGACTCTAACATTGAAAAATACAAAACACTGCAGAGAAAAATTAAAAGACCCAAATAAGTTGGTCTAAATAAGCACATATACTGTACTCTTGGTTTACAATCTTGATCTTGTTAAGATATTATTTCTCTTCACATTTTTGGGCTATATGTATTTTTTTTGGTTATTTTTCTCTCATTAAAAAAACTGATATGGGTGTGGTGTTGGAATTATGTCCATGAGAAACCATTATTAATAGTATTGTAAGCCAAAAAGAAAAGAGTTTAAAAAGCCATGTCAGTTTTTTTTTTTAATCACTCTGGAGAAGCCTTTGTAAAAACAAACAAAACCCAAACAAGACTGATAAATTGAAAACAAAACTAAAGAGGGTCTACAATAATCAAAGTAATACTGAAAAGAACAAAGTTGGAAGATTTATATGACTTCATTTCAAGCCTGATTTTTAAAACTACAGTAACCAAGAGGGCATGGTTCTCATATAAAAGGAAGTCGAGATAGAAGTCCCTGGAGTACGAAAAGGTTTATGGGAGAGGGTCAACACACTAACACTGGCCAATAGAAAGGAATTTGTAGAGAGAAAGCAAACATCTAGTGGAGAATTTTATTAGTTTGCTGACTAATGCTTTTCCTCAGCGAAGTGAGCCCTCTATCTTCAGCAAAATTACTGAGCTCAGAGAATGATTGGTTTAAACAAAAGTTTCATGGGAAGTAAAAAGACAATCAACATGGAAAAATCAGCTAAAGGAATTGGGCAGTGGTAATGGCAATGTGCCAGGAATAGCACTAGGATAGGGCAACTAAGATCCAAAAGTTAGTACAATATAGTAAGTCATTGCTTAAAGTAAATTCAGAGATTTTATTCATTTTTATTTATTTATTTATTTATTTTTTGGTAGCCACCCAGCTGTGCTCAGGGATTACTCCTGGCTCTGCACTTAAGGATCACTCCTAACAGACTTGGGGGACCATATGAATTGCCAGGGATTGAATCTGGGTCAAACACATGCAATAGGCAAACACTCTGCTCATTGTCCTAATCTATCTGGCCCCAAGGCATTATGATTGCCTATGGGTCTGAGCAGGTGGAGGCAGGGTAATTTATACTGTCAGAGGGATCACCTAGAACCCTTCAAATGCTGATGTGGGTAAGAAAACTCACAACCAAAGCTCAGAACCAAAGTTCCCTACTTCTTTGTAAAAGTGTGGATCTCAAAGTTTGAAAATACTAAGAAACGCGATACTTAAGAGAGAGCATCCTGAGGGGTGGAGGTCGCTGCTTGCTGTCTTTCATCCTCAGGAGATAAGACCACCTGACATCAGGACTTTCCTGACTAGGAAGCAATGCAGCAGAGGGAAAATGATGTTAATGTCCTAAATGGGAAACAAAGACTGACCAAAACCATGCTGAGTGTTCAGAAGCCTTATTGGTTGGCCCATTCTAAACATCTCCCAGACATCCAGTTTTCCTTTCCTTTCTTTCTTTCTTTCTTTCTTTCTTTCTTTCTTTTTTTTTTTTTTGCTTTTTGGGTCACACCTGGCGATGCACAGGGGTTCCTCCTGGCTCTGCACTCAGGAGTTACTCCTGGCGGTGCTCAGGGGACCATATGGGATGCTGGGAATCAAACCTGGGTCGGCCGCGTGCAAGGCAAACGCCCTACCCGCTGTGCTATCTCTCCAGCTCTTCCTTTCCTTTCTTAAGAAAATATGTAATTATCTTGTCTTTGGTCTCCTGAGTGACTTTTTATGTCCCAGGGAGACAAGGACTAAGGCAATGTACTACAATCACATCTCCCTGAAACCTTTTAGAATGTCCAAAGCTGTTAAAGGAGGATTCAGACCATAGTCTGCCAAATTCTCTATGTCTAGGTAGAAATTTTTATTTATTTTTTAAAAATTTTTAATGTGAAATAGAATTTCTGAATCCTGTGCCGCTACATTGTGCCCCTACTCCAGGGGATGCGATTTTCATGTTCTCTGTGTGTTCAGTGAAAACTAATCTCTAGAATTGTAGGAACCCAATTCAACAGCGTTTGTTGATTGAGTCTGAAAACCAACATTTAGAAAAAAGACATCAGGCATGAGAGATTTGCTGCACAAGCTCCAAAATTATCTATGATTTCTTTTGTATTCTTTAACAGTGTCCCTAAAATATGTTCCTTACTTTCCAAACTTTCATAGAATGGCCAGGCCAGGGACATCATGAAGTCATATTATCAAATGAGACTACCCAAAGAAATTCTCTTTTTTTTCTGCTTCAATCTTTTCTGATTTGGGCTCAGAAAAGAAAGACCATCTCTTCTTTGCACAAACCACTGTCAAGGGTCCGAAAAGATAGTACGGTGTGGTTGATCCAGGTTTGATCTCCAGCATTCCATATAGTCTTCCAAGCACTACCAGGAGTGATTCCTGTGCACAGAGCCAGGAGTTATCCCTGAGCATCGCTGGGTGTGGCCCCCAACATATACAAACAAACAAACCCTGTTAAAGTGTCTTTTGAGTATTCCTAGTTATTAGGCAAGTCGGAAACAGAAAGGAAAGCATGTATACTCCTTTTTTTTATATCTGACATTCATTTTTTCTTCTGGAGTTGTGGCATCCTGATTGCCCTCTGGGAACCCCATTTTTGATGCAGTCGACTTCTTCCAGGGCTGGGACGGAGCCCACCACTTGGACTAGTATAACTGGATATCACCTCCCCTGGCTTTTCCCTTCAAGTGCCCAGTAATTTTCACATGACTGGAATCCTGCCAATCAGAGCGAAACTCCTAACCCTGGGGCCGGTTCCCCTGCCCTTGCGTTTAGCTGTGTTGCTGGTGGGCGCCGCAATGCTCCCAACGTGCTTCCGGTCACACTTTCTGCCCGTGGTGCTCAACACGTTTCAGGCTGGCATCTCCTGCCCACGCAGGTGTGGAAATCCTCACTGGAAAAGAGTTCCTGCTAAGTTATGCCTTTACCCAGCTTTAAATTAGTGTAGGGCAGGTTTTATAGGCCTGCAAAATCCTATAACCGGATGTGCAACACACATTTTATAATCTCTTCCTCTACCTCCAGCGCAGCTTCCGGTATATAGGGATGAAGAGGCATGACTATTGCTTTGGCCTCAAGCCAAGTGGACTGCCGTGACAAATGCCTGCGGAATGTCATTCACGCAGCATAATGAGCCACCCAAAGGCCTGCTCGCTTCCTGTCTGGCAGGACGCCCCCTCAGTGCTTGATTCAGGGAGCCAGGCTCCTTCTGTCTCCTGAATCTGACCTCCTTGGGCCTCACAGCCCCCTTCATTGTTAGGGAGAGAGAGTGCCTTAGCCTCCTGTTTTGCTTAGACCCTTCTTCACTCTTGGGGGCAGGGCGCGAGGGAGCAAGAAGTGAGAGATTCCTTCTTAAAACCGGAAAACGTTGTTAGCTGTTGTCTGAGCAAAAGGAAGCCACACTACTGGGGTTACATGTACAGGGGTTTTTTTTTTTGTTTTTTTTTTTTGTAGTTTGTTCTTTTCCTTGACTGACTTGATTCAACCCCCCGCCAAGCCCTGTTTTTATTTAGCATCATCTCTTTCACCTCTCCCTTAGCCCCCATTTTCTCTGCCACTTCCTTAGTGCCGATTTTGCTCTCCACCGATTCTGCATTCCCCTCTGCCGGGTTCCTCAAGGACAGATGCTGCCTTTCCAGTTTTGTATTCTCAGCGCCTCCGGACACCTTATAAGCATCAAGAGATGTTTGCTTAGTGAAAACCTGACAGACTAATCTTCCTTATACACCAATTTCATCATGTCATTCTCCCGCTCAGAAATCTTTAGAAGATCTTATAGCTTCTTCTGGCAACCTTGTATTTATCTGCTTGCCTTCAAACTCAGGCTCTTTATTTCTAACCTACTCCACAATCTTTTCCTCTGCTCCCCAGGCCCAGCTCCTGCCCGACTGGGTTCTATCTTCCATTGTGCCTTTTATGAAATGCTTGTTTCTTTCCCCTTCCCTGTCTTTTCAATACTACCCTCATTGCCCCCCAAACTCTGCCTGGCCCATAAATCTTTCCCTTTCTGCTTCTCTGAAGTCCGGTAGCCTGTACCGAGAAGAGCCTGGGTGACCCCATGTTTTGCTTTTCTGAGAGAGCACTGAATGTGCCTGGTCTGTTCTGATGGCAGATAACCTTAGGCTCAGAAGCCGACCTGAAAGACATAAAAAAATAGATGATGGTAGACTTTCTCTGATGATAGGGAGGAGGGCAAAGTTCAGCCTGATAGGATCATACCTGTTACTTCTGCATCTTCTGGCAATCCTTTCAGAAGCAGAATTTTTTTTCTTTTTTTTTCCTTTTATTTTATTTTATTTTATTTTATTTTTTGAGATTTTTTTTGCATTTTTTCCCCCTTTATTTTATTTTATTTTTTTTTTACAGTTGTAGATTTACAATTTTTTGTGCTTTGGTTTCAATTATACAATGATCAGATACCCATCCCTCCACCAGTGCCCATTTTCCACCACCATGGATAATATCCCTCCCACCCCCATCCCCCCATCCCCCCATCCCCCCTGTCTCTGTGGCAGGGCAATCCCCTGTGTTCTCTCTCTCCTTTTGGGTGTTGTGGTCTGCAAAAGAGGCATTGAGTGGCAAACATGTTCAGTCCATAGTCTACTTTCGACATGCATCTCCCCTCCTGGGAGGATCCTCCAAACATCCTTTATTTGGTGCTCCCTTCTCTATCTGAACTGCCCTTTCCTTTAGGATACCCGGCTGGCCTCTAAGTTATGGAGTAATCCTCCTGGTGCTGATCTCAGCTATTCTTGGGTATTAATCTCATACTTTGTTACTTTATATCCCCCAGATGAATGCAATCTTTCTATGTTTATCCCTCTCTTTCTGACTCATTTCGCTTAGCATGATACTTTCCATATTGTACCACTTGTATGTAAATTTCATGACTTCATCTTTTCTAACAGCTACATAGTACTCCATTGTGTAGATGTACCAAAGTTTCTTTAACCAGTCATCTGTTCTTGGGCATTCAGGTTTCTTCCAGTCAGAAGCAGAATTTTAAAACCATTGACGGGGCCAGGATGTAGCTCAAGAGTAAGACCACATGTCTTGCAGGTGTGAGGCCCTGAGTTTGATCCTGGTATCACATACCACTGCCCTCTGCCCCTGGCCCCAGTACTGCTCTGTTGGCATAAGTGTCACCAGCTGTGGTCTCCACTGAGTCAAAACAACTCTCTTCATTTTACTGATGAGGATAACAGAGGCAGCTCCAAGGCAGATCTGCTGTCAGATCTTAGCTGGTCAGCAACAGAGAAATCATCAGACACCACAGCTCCTGCTGGTCTTCTTTCAGAGCTGCCCGCTCTGTAATCTCTCTTTCAGGCCTGGCATACCTGTGTAAGAGATGATAAACACTACAGGAAAAAGCTATCCTGATAGTCTTCTCTGTGGGTGAAACTTAATAGCAAATGATCAACTTATACTTACTGGCTTTCGTTCAGTTTCACATCAGAGGGCTTGAAATTAGTGAAAGGTTTGAGGTAATAGCTCAAAGGACTGAATATCACATGTGATATCCCTGAGTTCCATGCCCAGTACCATACAAGTCTACATGGTGTGACCACCTCATCTTTCATAAATGAAAACTTAGTCAGGACCTATAACTAAAAGTTATATGTTTACACAGGGACCAAGGTTGGAGGAGTGCATAGAAATTGTGACAGTATCTAAATTTGCTTGCTGGCAGGACCATGGGTAAATTTCTTTTTATCTGTATCAGATGTGATGATGACAAGCTAAAGAACAATTAAAGTGAACAGAGGTTCAGACATATTCTATCCATTTCAATACAACAGAGGGAACTATTTTTCTCTCTAATATCTAATTTCAAAGTTGTTGATCCCGGTATTAAATTTTTGTTGAAGTTCCCTCTAATCTCTTCTTTCCATTAAAAATCACCTCAGGCACTTGATAGTCTAATTCATCACTGTCACTGTCACTGTCCTCCTGTTTTTTTATCGATTTGCTCGAGCGAGCCCAGTAACATTGTGAGACTTGTTGTTACTGTTTTTGGCATATTGAATATGTCACGGGTAGCTTACCAGGCTTTACCATGCTGACAAGTTACTCTCATTAGTTTGCTGGGCTCTCCGAGAGGGGCGGAGGAATTGAAGGCGGAGGAGTCGAACTTGTGTCAGCCGGTTGGCTGGGTTCAAGCCAAAGGCCCTACCTGCTGGTCTATCTATCAGAAATTTATTGTTAGTAAATTTACTACTAGTGAAATGATACCTGAAATTATTAGCCTCCTAATTTTAAAGATGTTATCCATTGAGAAAGCTTAGACATTACCTGAAGAGTTATAACTGCAGACTTCACATATGCAGTGTGACTGAATCCCTTTAGCTGTTGAATCTCAAAACTAGATAGTTCTTCCATTATATTCAATAGTGATATAAATTAACTTTTCAAAAAGGGGCTACCCCTGAAGGTCAGGGAACAAAGGCAAGGAGGAGGCTGCTGTGAAGATAGTCATGAAAGGGATCTTTGCTGTGCTTGGTGTGTTCTGTGGGGAGGAGGTGGAAGTCCCAGGGGAGAAAGTAGGGGGAGTTGCCAGGCTATGAAAGGGAGGGCTGGGGCCTTTCTTCATTCAACCCAAGGTCTAAGACCAAGAGCTGCTTCTATGTGAGACAAATTATTGTGCTGCGATTTCATTTCTTATCTCTTAAGAAATGGGGCAATCTTCCCAGATATCTGTGTTCCAGGAGTTATTTTAGCTTTACCTCTGTCTTCTGATATTTGATAAACAACAGTTTTTCTCAAAAAATAGCTGCTTTTTGGTTGTCTGGAGATAGAGACTGAGCATAGACATAATTTATTTCACCATGAGGATAATATCAGACCTCTGTGATAAAGAATAATGTCTCATGTAAGCTAAAAATATATTTTCTATATAGCCAAATATGTATGCATGTGTAAATGGGACAGATGGGTATATACATACACATAAACAAGCTGTTACACATGATACTAGAATCTGTATGAAGACTGCACATAAAATTTAAATATAGTAACCCTATTAGAATGGGCTGGAGCGATAGCACAGTGGTAGGGCGTTTGCCGATTCCTCTGCCCCTCTCGGAGAGCCCTGCAAGCTACCAAGAGTATCTTGCCCACACAGCAGATCCTGGCAAGCTACCCATGACGCATTCGATATGCTAAACACAGTAACAACAAGTCTTATGATGGAGACATTACTGGGCCCGCTCGAGCAAATCGATGAACAACGGGAGGACCGTGCTTGCATGCTTGCTATTAGAATAGTTTTAAAAAGAAGTGATTACTATACAGAACTTTGGGTCTCATACCTTGTTGCATCATTTATTTATACTAGATTATTTTATACATTATATTAGCTTCTGAGTTATTTATAAATGGTGACACTTCTAATTCTAGGGGAAAAAAGCTAAATAGTGAAAAAATAAGAACTAGGCATAGCTTGAGGAGAGAGGGCAGTTTTAAGACGCTGTCATTAGCAAAAATGGTAGATCATAATCTGATACAAAGGGAGGAGCTAAAATGATATTTTCAAAATACTTAATTCTCAAGGACAGTGTGGATCTCCAAGGCCTTTTTATGGGCCTTGTTTGTAATCAAGTTATATATTGCTCATTGTCTGGGGCCCAGGCCTACTCTAGTGGTGGCTTGAACACTGTACTCATTCCTCACAGGAGGCTGCCTCAGTCTGAAAGAAGGGCCTTTATCTACACATTTATCTAGCATGGGTCATCAAGTGCAGTGTCCAGATGTCAGTCCCTTTTCTAAATTGTTCAAAAGCACTAAGAAGGCTCACAGTACCCTGGGTAAGAGGCTAGGGAAAGCTGAAAAACAAGGTAACAATAGAGGAAAAGGTAACATGGAACATTGAATTGAGTTGGGAAGAGAAATATTCAGAAACTGTTACAAGTGCATGAAGCCATGGACAAACTTTCACACATGTGAATGGTTAATTTATGAGGAATCCAAAACCACATAGTGGAGACACAGTCTCTTCAAAAAATGGTGCTGGGAAAACTGGACAACCATATGAAAAAGTTTGAAACAGGATCATTGACTTACACCTACTTAAAAATGAATGGATTAAAGATTTTGATGAAAGACTTTAAACTATCAACTACCTAGAAGAAAACATTGGCAATACATTCTAGTATATAGACTTCAGTGAAGTCTTTCAGGACTCATTTTCATGGGAAGAGAAACAAAAGCAAGAATGACAAATGGGACTATATCAAACTGAAAAGCTTCTGAGGGACTGGGGATGTGGTTCAAGTTGTAGAGCTTGTGCTTTGCATGTGTGTGTGTGTGTGTGTGTGTGAGAGAGAGAGAGAGAGAGAGAGAGAGAGAGAGACTCCAGGTTCAAACCCTGCCACTGCATGACCCCCTGAGTGTTTCAGGAGTGCCCCCTATTAAAAAATTCAAAAGCTTCTGTATGATGAAAGAATTATCATTAAAATAAAAAGATACCCTACTGAATTAGAGAAATTATTGGCGTATCATACATCTGACCAAGACTAATATCCAAGATATAAGAACTCATAAAGCTCAATAATAATCCTATAAAAATGACAGAAGAGTTCAGTAGACATTTGTCCAAAGAAGACATGTAGATATCTAAGAGGAACAAGAAAAAGCCCTCCTTATCACTTTTTACTTAGGAAATACAAATAAAAACTACAATGATAAAAAGGTACCCCTTGTACCTATGCACTGTAGCACTGTAGTACTGTCCTCTCGTTGTTCATCGATTTGCTCGAGCAGGCCCAGTAACATCTCCATTGTGAGACTTGTTACTGTGTTTGGCATATAGAATATGTCACGGGTAGCTTGCCAGGCTTTGCATACTCTCGGTAGCTTGCCAGGCTCTTCGAGAGGGGCAGAGGAATTGAACCCGGGTCAGGGCCATGCAAGGCAAATGCCCTACTCTCTGGGATATTGCTCCAACCTGTTATGCCTATGAGAATGGCTTGTATAAGAAAGGCAAGAAACAACAAATGCCAGCAAGAGTGTTAAAATAAAGAAACACTCATACACAGTTGTGAGAATGTAAACTGGCACAGCCTCTATAAAAAATATAGTGGTTGGATCTTAAAGAGTTGAAAATAGAACTTTCAACTCTTAGATATTTACCAGAACACAAAAACTCTAATCTTAAAAGATATATATCTTCCTATATTCATGAAGTTCTATTTACCATAGCCAAAGCTATGAACACACCTCAAGTGCCAAAAAATTACCTAGTTTATGAGAGAAAATAATGAAGATATGGTACATCTTCTATCACTTTATGCACTGTGGAATATTGCTCAGCTATAAAGAAGTGTGAAAAGTTTGGAACTGGGGATTATACTAAGTAAAATGAGTCAGAAAAAGAATGACAAATACCTTATAATCTCACACATGGGTGATATAAGGAAACAAAGCAAGAAAATAGATATAGCAAAACCAAAAAAAGCCATGAAATTTCACTGCAGAGCTGAGGTTACCAGATTGGGGTTGAGGGAAGGAAATAAAAGGATAAAGGGGTCCTATAAACTTGTGGAAGGATATCAATACTTTGCTGATAGCAGGGTTGGCAATACACATTTGAAGAGACTTGAAACTATATTTTTTGCTCATTTATTTGGGGGCCATACCTGGTGATGTTCAGGGGTTATTCCTGGCTCTGCACTCAGGAATCACTCCTTACAGTGGTTGGAGGACCATATAGGATGCAGGGATCCAAACACGGATTGGCTGTGTACAAGGTAATCAACAGATCTGCTGTACTATCTTTCTTGCCCCATGAAACTGTATTTATTCTTTTAATTTTATTTTTGGGTCACACCCAGCAATGCTCAGGGGTTACTCCTGGCTCTGCACTCAGGAATTACTCCTGGTGGTGTGGGAGGGCCATATGGGATGCCGGTGATTGAGCTCTGGTCGGCCGAGTGCAAGGCAAACGCCCTACCTACTGTACTATCACTCTGACCCTGAAACTGTATTCTTAATATGTATATAGTCTTGTAAACCAATGTAACTTTAATTTAAAAAGACCATATAATTTAATTAGTGCCACTATTCTCTTTTCCTATTACTTTTCCCAATCTAATGATAGCCCTCAAACCCATGACTTTCATTTATAAGGAGATGCATAAGATTTCTAATTTCTTTTTTTGTTGTTGCTCCCTCAAGTAGCATGTTTCCTATTGAATGCTAGTTCTAAAGTTCTTTGTTTCCATTGTCTTTGGGTACTCGTTATTCTACCATTAGATTTCTTTGTATCCCACATATTAGAGAGATCATTATGTGTTGGTCATTCTCCTTCTGACTAACTTCACCCCCATGATACTCTTTAGGTGCCTCCATGTAGCAGCAAATTTCAGATTTTATCTTTTCAATGGCTGAGTAGTATTCCATTGTGTATATGTATAGAAGTTTTTTATCCAGTCATCTTTCTTGGACACTTGGATTATCTCTAGATTTTGGAGTGAACAGTGCTTCAGGGAACACTGGGGTCCAATGTCTTTTTCCATTTTGTTTTAGGGTCCTTTGGTCCTAAATTTTCCAATTAGTAGAGTTGCAGGATCAAATGGAAGCTCAATTCCTAGATTTTTTTTTCTTTTTGGGTCACACCCGGTGATGCCCAGAGGTTACTCCTGGCTCATGCACTCAGTAATTACTCCTGGCGGTGCATGGGGGGCCATATGGGATGCTGGGAATTGAACCTGGGTCGGCTGCATGCAAGGCAAATGCCCTATCCACTGTATTATTGCTCCAGTCCCTAGTTCCTAGATTTTTAAAAGGATGCTCATACTGTTTTCCACAAAGGCTGGACCAGTCAAAATTCCTACCAACAGTGAATGAGACTCTCACTCTGCATCCATGCCAGCACTGGTTATTCTTGTGCTGGTCTCTGTGGTGTGAGGTGACATCACATTGTTGTTTTGATTTGCTTCTCCTTGATTAGATCTGCAGAGTATTTTTTTCATGTACCTTTTGGCTGTTTGTATTTCTTCTTTTAGGAAGCTTCTGTTCATCTCTTCTCATTTATTGATAGTGTTCAATTATTTTGGGGGTGGGGTATGGTTCTACTAGAGCCTTATGTATCTTTGATATTAATTCCTTATCAGATGAGTGTTAGTAAATAATTTTGTGGGCTGTTTTTGTATCCTGGTCATCTTTTGAGGTGCAGAAGTTTTCTAATTACTGTAATCCTATTTGTTACGTTTGCTTCCACTTGCTTTGGTCAATGATGTTTCACCCTTGCAGATGCCTCTAACTTCAATTTATGAAATGTTCTGCCTCTATTTTTCCCTATGTACCTTATGGATTCAGGTCTGATATCAAGGCATTTAATCCATTTTTATTAAACTTTTGTGCCTGGCATTAGAAAGAGGTCTGAGGGTTTTTTTTTTTTTTTTTTGCATGAAGCTGACAAGTTTTCCCAGCACCACATGTTGAAGAGGCTTTGCTTGCTCCGCTTCATATTTTTGCTCCTTTATCGAAGATGAACTGATCATATGCCTCAAGATATTCAAATCTATTCCGTTGATGTGAGAGTCTGTCTTTATTTCAGTACCATACTTTTAAAATTACTACCACTTTGTACAGTTTGCATTGGGAAGATTATGCCTACCATCTTCTTTTTCCCCAAGGATTGCATTAGCTATTCAGGGAGTTTATTGTTCCCTATGAATTTCAAGACCCAGAGACTATAAAACCCAGCTCCCAGAAGAGAACAGGGCAGAGTCTCCTGCCCTCGTGCTTGACTGTCCTCGCCGGTCCCTGCTGGGGCCCCTTCAAGGGGGGCGGGTTGAGTTTCCCTCCCCACCCCAAGCAGAGCTCTGGCAGTCAAAGACCTCCAGAACCGGCCACAACCATGCTGAGACCACTCTCCACATGCATGAAGGTACCGGCAGAGGAACAGAGGCATGCGGGTTCCGAGGCTGAGATCTCCAAGCCTGCTCAGATCGGGGCTGAGCATCCTCCACCCAGATCCTCCATCTTCCAGTAGACAGGGGTCACACCCACCAACTGGCCCCCTGGTGCCGTGTAATCCCATCAACGGCCAAGACCCAGAGACTATTAAACCCAGCTCCCGAAAGCATGTGGCCGCATTTGTGGCCTCGCGACAACTTATTACCTCATTCTTACTTTGGACAGACAACCTTGCAGGCTACTTAATGTAACCTGCCCACACGGCAAACTAAGTCCCTGTGGCGTACCCAATATGCCAAATACCAGTAACAATGATAGTCTCATTCTCCTAACCCTGAAAGAGCCTTGAATATGGTACTTTTTAAAATCTCAGGGCTAGGACAAAGGGGACGTTACTGGTGCCTTCTTGAGGCAATCGACGAACAACAGGATGATCGTGATCCTGATCGTGATGAATTTTAGGAGTGTTTGATCTATTTCCTTGAAAAACATGGATATCAGGAAGTTTACTCCATGGCTTGGAGGCCAGCTTCACACTCTAGGGGTAAAGGCAACCCAGATGTAGAAGGGAGCACCAAATGGGGGGTATTGGGAGGATCCCCCCAGGATAGGAGAAGCATGCTGAAAGTAGACTCTAGACCGAACATGATTGCCACTTGATGCCTCTTTTGCAGGCCACAGCACCTAAAAGGAGAGAGAGAACAAAAGGGAATGTCCTGCCACAGAGGCAGGGTGGGATGGGGGGGGATGAGGGGGTGGGAGGGCTACTAGGATTAGTGGAGGTGGAGAATGGGCACTAGTGGAGGGATGGGCACTCGATCATTGTACAACGAAAACCCAAGCACAAAAATTTGTAAGTCTACAACTGTATCTCATGGTGTTTCACTAAAAAAACAAACAAAAAAACATCATGAGTATCATTATAGAAACTGCATTGAATCTGCTCAATGCTTTGGGAAGTATTGATATCTAATGATATTAATGATATTAATCTTCCCAATTCATGAGCAGGGAGCATATTTCCATTTTCTCATGTCCTCTCTTATTTCTTTTATTTATTTATTTATTTATTTATTGAATCACTGTGGGAAAGGTTACAAAGCTTTCAGGTTTAGGTCTCAGTCATGCAAATATCAAACACATTTCCCTTTACCAATACTTATTTTTTACCATGAAGAACCCCAATAAAACCCCACCCCCCACCCATCCCAGTCCCTGTGAGGCAGATGAATTCTAGTTAACACTCTATCTGCTTTGATTAGATTCATTGTTTCATTAAAAGATTCACCACTATTATTTAGAGTTTACCCCCCCCCCCCAAATCAGACATGCTGAAAAAGCATTGTGAAGTGATTTGCTTTCTTTAGCTGGGTTCAAGAATTAAATGTTGGTTTTGGATTTCTGCTATTTTACCTATTAACCCTGGAAGTATTTCTACTGAAAGTCAGATAGTTAAGAAATTGGTTTCTGTGCTCTGGAGTCGTGGCCGTGCTGGAGAGCCGCTCGTGGGGGGCAACTGGTGGCCTCGGTAGGGCGTGAAGGACGGACAGGAACGCCCCCCTTCCCATGAGGTTTTAGTCGCCCCCACACCCCCGGCTCATACTTGCTGTCCACAAGGCTCCCATGCGGCCGCCATCTTTCTTTCCAGAGAGGAGAGGACGAATGGGGCAACACCCTTTCCCCTCCGGCAGACTTGATGGCCTGGATTAACGCATAGTCTGTTCACTTTTCTGCTCCAAGCTCCTGGGTTCTGCATTAAGTCCTTGTGCTTCTGGGGCTGTGGCCGTGCTGGGGAGCCGCTCGTGGGGGGCAACTGGTGATCTTGGTAGAGCGTGAAGGACGGAGCAGAACGCCCCCCTTCCCATGAGGTATTAGTCGCCCCCACACCCCCGGCTCATACTTGCTGTCCACAAGGCTCCCATGCGGCCGCCATCCTTCTTTCCAGAGAAGAGAGGGCGAATGGGGCAACACCCTTTCCCCTCCGGGCAGACATGATGGCCTGGATTAACGCATAGTCCTTTCACTTTTCTGCTCCAAGCTGCTGGGTTCTGCATTAAGTCCTTGCGTTTCTGGGGCTGTGGCCGTGCTCCAAACTTAACTCTGATTTTCAGGGAGAAAGGTTGGGTGGTTTACTTCCCATTGATCACTTTGTATATAGAGAGATGTCGCGCAGCCGCATAAGCGGCCGCGCAGTTTTGAGGAAAAGTCCTAGTTCCCGCATACTCGAGTTGTGCTTGTAGAAGCTTCTGGTCACTGGGGTTCCATCTGGGGGAGGCGGGATGCGGTACCTACCCCATCTGGGACTTCCTGGTGATCTCGGCTCTTTTTGGAACCTGTTTTTTTTTCCTCCGGGATCTGTGGTTCCCGCCCTCCATGTGGCCCTTCTCTTCGGCTGTATGTTGTCCCTCTCTTATTTCTTGAAGTAGTGCTTTGTAGTTTTCTTTGTATAGGTCTTTCAACTTTTTAAACTGATACGAGGTACTTGATTTTCTAGGGTACAATTGTTAATGGGATTGTTTTATTAATATATCTCTCTTCTCTTTTGCTATTCGCATAAAGCAAATACATCAACTTTTGCACATTAATTTTGTTGACCACTATTTTACTATCAAAATCTATTGTTTCTAGAAGCTTTTTTGTAGAGTCTTTAGGACTTTCTAAATATAGTATCATGCCATCATCAGATAGTGAGAGCTTGACTCTTTTCTTTCCTATCTGAATGCCTTTGATATCTTTCTCTGCCTAATTGCAATGGCAAGTACTTCCAATACTATATTGAATAGATGTGGTGAGTATGGGCAACTTTTCAAGACTTATAATTTCTATCTCTAACCCTGACCTCTTTTTTTACCACCAGGACCATATGTCTAAATTCCTAATTTGGAAATATGTACTTGGATGATTCTGAAGAATTTTTTTTCAAGTTGTCAAATGTATTCATGACGTGTTTATTATCCACAAAATCTACATTAGTATTAGTATTAGTATCATTATATATTATATTAGTATTAGTATTATAAGTATTATCCACAAAACCTACATCTGATTTTTCAATTCCTCCTAATTTCATATTAAATTTGTTCTTTTACTAACTTCTGAAGGTGTAAGCTTAAGGAATTAACCATTTTATTTATTTTTTTAAAATATTTTTATTTATTTGTTTTTCTTTTTATATTTATTGAATCACTGTGGGAAAAGTTACTAAGCTCTCAGGTTTAAGTCTTGGTCGTACAATGATCCAACACCTTTGCCTTCAACAGTACTCATTTTTCACCACCAAGAACCCCAGTATAGCCCCCCTCCCACCCCTCCAAATGCCTGTGAGGCAGATGATTTCTACTTAACTCTTCTCTACATTGATTACATTCATTATTTCGACAGAAGATGCACCATTATTGTTTAGAATTTCTCCCCAATCAGAATTGCTGAAAAGGCACTGTGAAATATTTTGTTTTCTATAGCTGGTTATGAGAATCATATAATGTCATGTGGCCACGATTTTGGATTTCTGCAAAGAGCCAGATAATTACGAGATTGGTTTCTGTGTGTCTGGTGTTATGGCCGTGCCAGAGAGCCGCTCGTGGGGGGCAACTCATGACCTCAGTAGGGCATGAAGGACGTGACGGTACTGCCCCTCTTCCCATAAGCCTGCTCATACCTAGCTTTCCAATAAGCTCTGAGCCGGCAGCCATCGGCTCATACCTGGGTTCTCTATAGGCTCTGAGGCAGCAGCCACCTTGCTGCCAGGGGGAAAAAAGGTGGAAGGGAGCAACACACTTTCCCTCCTGGGGAGGCATGGCGCCATAGTTTAACGCATGGTCCATTCACTTTTCTTCTGCAAACTGCTGGGCTCTGGACTAAGTCCTTTTGCCTCTGGAGCCATGGCCGTATCAGAGAGCTGCTTGTGGGGGGCAACTCATGACCTCAGTAGGGCATGAAGGATGAGCTGGTACCGTTCCCCTTCTTATGAGACTGCAGTTGCCCCTTCACCGCCGGTTCATACCTGGCTTTCCATTAAGCTCTGAGATGGTGGCTACCTTGCTGCCAGGGGGAAGAAGGCGGAAGGGAGCAACACCCTTTCCCTCCCGGGGAGGCATGGCACCATAGTTTAACACATGGTCCATTTTCTTCTGCAAGCTGCCGGGTTCTGGATTAAATCCTTTTGCCTCTAGAGCCATGGCCGTGCCAGAGAGCCGATTGTGGGGGCAACTTGTGACCTCGGTATGGCGTGAAGGATGAGCTGGTGCCACCCGCCTTCCTTCCCGAGACTGCAGTTGCCCCGTCACCGCCGGCTCATACCTGGCTTTCCAATAAGCTTGCTGCCAGGATGGAAAAAAGCGGAAGGGAGCAACACCCTTTTCCTCCTGGGGAGGCATGGCGCTGTAGTTTAACGCATGGTCCATTCACTTTTCTTCTGCAAGCTGCCGGGCTCTGGATTAAGTCCTTTTGCCTCTCGAGCCATGGCCGTGCCAGAGAGCCACTTGTGGGGGGCAACTCGTGACCTTGGTAGGGCATGAAGGACGAGCTGGTACCACCCCCTCTTCCCATGAGACTGCAGTTGCACCATCATCCCTGGCTCATACCTAGCTTTCCAGTAAGCTCTGAGCCGGCAGCCACCTTGTATGCAGTCCAGATGCATTTCTGCCAAAAGCCGCTGGGTTTCAAGATTTGTTTCTGAGTCTCCAGTATCATGGCTATTAATCAACTTGATCAGAAGCCAGAGAGGCTGTTCGTAGGCGGCGATTCGGGGTCTCCTTGGGATGGGGAGAAAGAGTCGGCTCCACCCCCATGTGGTGAGGCCCGTTGTGTCTCGTCACTTCAGGCCCAAACCTGACTGTCCAGTGGCCTCTGGAGGATGGTGGTCACCAGGCCGCCAGGGGGAACAGGCCAAGGCACGAAACCTATTCCCACCTGAAGTGGTCCAGCGCCAGAACCTACTGCAGGAACAGGACGCATTTTTGCCAAAAGCCTTTGGGTTCTGAGATTCGTTTCTGAGTCTCTGGGATCATGGCCATTAAGCAGTTCGATCAGGAACCAGAGAAGCCATGCCTCCAATTATACAGCTGAGCTGAAGGTGGTTTGTGGGTGTGTCTCCCACATACCTAACTTTTGGTCGTTTACTTTCTTGGTAAACTTTGCCCCAAGTTTTTGGGGTCTGGGCAAAGGCACAGCAGCAATTTTGGGGTATCTGAAAGTCTGACGTTGCCATCAGGCTGTTGGTGCACTCACCTCACAGGTACAGATTGACTTGCTGGCAGCACCACACCCCCAGATTCTGAAGAATTTTAAACTTAACATGTATTGAACCACAGTCAATCTTTGGTAATCGTGGAAGATTTATTCCAAGACCCTACAGATAACAAAATTTTCAGATGTTCAAGTCCTTATATAAAGTGGAGCAGTATTTATGTACAACTTAATACATCTTCCTGTATACTTGATCATCTTAATCACTTATAATATACCTAATACAATGCAAATGCTCTGTAAGAAATCATAATAGTGTTATGATAAAAAGAAAAAGTCCAGGGGTTGGGATGATAGTATTTTGGGTAAGGTGCTAAGCTTGCATATGGCCAACAGGTGTTTAATCCCTGACATTACATACATATGGCCCCTGAACCACCAGGAATAACCCCTGCTCAGAGAGCCAAGGTTATCTCTGAACTGCACTGGGTGTGATCCAAAACCAAAATGGGTCTGTTCATGTTCAATAGAGACATGACTATGGTAGGCCTAACTACATGGCATGCATTTTCTGTATTATAGATTGTCTTCTATTCATCTCATATTTATACTATAGTTTTGATCCTGCAAATTCACATTCTCCTTTCTCTTTCTTCCACCAATGGTAGGCCTAACTACATGACATGCATTTTCTGTATTAAAGATTGTCTTCTACTCATCTTATATTTATACTACAGTCTTGATCCTGCAAATTCACATTCTCTTCTCTCTTTCTTTCACCAGTGCTTGGTTCAAGTTCAATAAAATAATAATAATATCACTTAATCACTTAACTTCCCGTTAGCCATCGATTTGCTCGAGCCGGCGCCAGTAACGTCTCCATTTGTCCCTGTCGTGTGCTAGTGTAGCACAATGGCATCTGTTCGCTCTGGGAACATGAAGAGCCTCAAACCGATCGTTCATGATCTTGATGAAGAAGTCTGACCATCTGGTAGGTGGGCGGCCACGCGGTCTTTTGACATCCCGTGGGATCCAGTCGATAACAGCTCTAGTCCAGTGGTCGTCTTTAAATCTCATTACGTGATCAGCCCATCTGACTTTTGACACCTTGGCAAACGAGACAGCGTCCCTGATTCTTGATCGTCGACGGATGTCGGAACTCCGGATTCTTTCTCTCATTTGAGTGAAACGTGATATTCGAAAACTCTTGAGCTTATTCGCCAACGTGGTTTGACGCATGCCTCAGGCAACCGCAAGCTAACGCCCGAGCTCGCAAAGCAGTGCAGAGATGTGATCAAGGAAGACCTCAAAGAGAGAAGAGCAGAAGTACTGGTAGATGCGGCAGAAGCCGGGAAAAGTATTCGTAACGCCCGCCTGTCCTTCGCCAACTATAAGACCAAGATGACTGCCCTCCGACGTCCTGATGGATCCATCACATCCTCCAGAACGGCAATGGAGAAGATTATCCATGACTTCTACTCAAATCTCTTTGAATAAATAATATGCTTGTCTTTAATTTCTTTTCTATCTGAAATGTTTTTCACAATTATTTTGTTTGTTTATTTTTTTTGGGAGGGGGAGGCACACCAGGTGATGCTCAGAATTACTTCTATCTCTGTGCTCAGGGATCACTCCTGGGGGTGCTCGGTGGCTCATGTGGGGTGCCGGAGATTGAACCTGGGTCAGCTGTGTGCAAGACAAGCATCCTACCCACTGGACTATTATTTTAGTCCCAATTTTCTACATTTCTATCACAGTAATTTTCCTAATAGGAACATTTAAAAATCCACCAGTCCTTTGTAAAACTGTACTGGTTCATTTTTTACAGCATAAAGTCTTTGTGGTCTGGTCCCTCTTTCTGCCTCCACTAATTCCCATTTAAACCTTCTTCATAGTTTATAATAACTTTTACTTGGAACATACTTGCCATTTTCCTGTTTCTGTTTTCTTTATCCCTCTCCCTAGGACATCTTGCTATCTTTGTCTATCAGTTAAATTTATTATTTGTAACTTTACTTCCAGAAGGAAGCTTTCCTTTAGGGAATTTCTTGACACTTTTGTTTTGATATTTCAATCCAATGTCTTGTATGAGTTTGGAACATATTGCTTTACTGTCAGTCTTCTTTCTGGAGGAGGTTTTGTGATAACTACTTTTCTGTGTTATATTAACTGTCTTCATGTATGCCCATAAAAGACAGTCAAATATCACTTTTAGCTACTCCCAGAAGACTCTTTAGCATTTGATCCCCACTTTCACTTTATTTAAACACCATGGTTTACAAAGTTGTTCATGATGATTTGTCACAGGCATTCAATATTCCAACACCAAACCTGCCACCACTGTCACCTTCCCTCCACCATTGTCTTCATTTACCCAACCACCCCTCAAGTTTGCCCTGTAGCAGGTCCACAATAATTTATTTTATATTGCTTCTTACCATTAAATGGCTTACAGAATGATTAAAAAATATTTCTGTTAAGAAAATTTGTGAAAATTATTGTATCTCACTATGGGGACATTAAGCCTGTGTATGAGGGTTTACTAAGTGGTTGTTGCAAGTAAGCCTTCTGTGTTAATGCTTTTGTTAGTCAATATTGGTTGGCTTCTGCATTACATACCATCCAATCTGGCATGCTACTATTGGGATGTCAATGTAGAGTTTGGAGATGTCGCTGCAGAAAATCCAGAATGCTTAACTGGGCAGACTGGCTAGAGTCATGACGGCAGCCTTGGGGTATGGGAGCGGCTGTTGGGGGACTTTGTTTGGGTGGGAGCTGTCCCTCCCCACTCTGAGATGGCCCCGATGTCTCATTCCGGAATGGGTTTCTGAGAAAAGTTTGCCGCTAGGTGATCTTTCCAAGATTTATTTATGAGTCTCTGGAACAAGGCCAATAGATGAGCTTATATCCTGTCTTTAGCATTTGAATCAATAAAGTAGGCAAAGATTTCCCTCATTAAATGTGTGTAGGAATCATCCAATCTCAGTGATGGTCTGAATGGAACAAAATGATGGGGGAAGGGCAAATTCACTTTTTGCTTGTGTTGGAACACAAGTCTTCTCCTGCTCCTAATATCAGGTTTTTGGGCCTTAGGACTCAGACTAGACTTGATACTGTTGGACTGCTTAGTTCTCAGGTCTTTGAATTTGTAGATATCAGTTTGTGGGGCTTCTTGGCCTCTGTAATTGCCAGAAGCCAATTCTTGTTATAAACCAACTCTTAAAGATCCTTTTCCATATATCCTGTTGGTTCTGTTTCCCTGGAGAACCTTAACACATGGGTCATTACATCAAGGGTAAATCTTGGTTTGTGCATAGTATAGGCCTGAACATTTTTGACTTCCTTAGTCTGTCTTACTTGAAAAAGTCATCTAGAATATGTCCTATTTCATACTCCTCTAGTAATGGCAAAAGTCCCCTCCATCCCAATAATTATACACTTTCAAGTAAAACCCTTCAGCTGTTTTGAGAAACTTTCAGGAGATTGTTCCACTCAAACTTTTATTTTGGTTAGGGGAGACCCATACAGGCAACTTCTATCAGATGAAAATTATGCATGCAATTTGCAGGTGAAACTTCAACTCAGAGCCCCCATCAAATTCCTGGAGGGTCTTTACCTGGAGACTCTCAACATCTTTAAATACTAATGGGTGTTTTGTCCAAATATCAGCCAGACCATTAACTAAGTCTGACTTCTGTGTCCTGGCCAAAGACCTTAACTGGCCATCAGGTAGATGTTCTTGAGAATTTGGAGTCCAAAATAGGGAAACAAGTTGATCTTAGGTAGCAAAGGAGGAAAGTGAGAGGATGTTAGGTGGCTATTCCCTGGGGGGAATAAATTTATTCCCTGGGGGGAATAAATCGTGACTCAATCTCTGCAATTAGACATCAGTAGATGGTTGGCAGAGCACGTAGAGACAAAGAAAGAAGCAGATTCACCTTGGGGTAAAAGCTCTATTGCTAGGGAACCAAGAGAGGGAGCTTGAGACTTTCTGCCACTAACAACCTATAAAGACACCTCAAATCCAGAACAGAAGAAGTTTTATAGTTTTATAGCCAGGGTTGGCTGTACCATGGCTCAGTGTTAGACACAATGACATCCTTGTTCCTTATTTAACTTTTACTTACTCATTGAGTAAGTCTTTTTCTCCTTCTCCAGTGCCCCTTGGATCAAGCTGCGTAGTTATCCTCTGTTCCTCCCAGGCCACCCATATGGCACAGTAGGGACCTCATTGAATGGCACCATAGGAATTTAAAGAGGGGAAAGAACAACATTAAATTTCTAGGGCCCAGCAGGCATTTGTGGAAGAACCAGAATTAAAGGGTGAAGGTTGGCAGTGGGGAGCTGGTTAGACAGAGGCAGTGGCCAAGGTGCAGTGAATGAGCAAGTTCAGCTCCAGGGAAAGGCAGCTGAGCAGGCAGACCTTTGAGATGTGAGGGGGTGCTGAAGGCCTAAGAGGCATCTTGTGATTTTTCAGGCTGCTAACACTCCACCCCCCAATTTCCCCCACGTCATCGTGTAGATTCATTTGACCCCAAAACTTGGGAAAGACAAAGAATGACTACTGAAGAAATCACACTATGCCACAGAAGATGGAAAGGTAAAATTGTGCTGTAATAATCGCACAGACAGAATAACTGTTGCAATGGATTATTATGTTGTCTAAAAACAGCCTCTGTGCGTGGTGAGTGACACTTGTGAAATCCTCAGCTATTTACTTTGCCGTGCTTCCATTTCCATTCGATTTAGAGTGATGGTTTCTCTTTCCAATGCCTCCCCGTTTCCTTCATCTTGGCAGCAGGGAATAACCTGACAAGGAACATTCAGGAACTCTCACAAGGTACAGCTGTTCAAAGTTCTCCAGAATTCTGCAAAGTTTCATTTCTTTAAGTGGTATGTGTGTGTGTGTGTGTGTGTGTGTGTGTGTGTGTGTGGTGATAGAGGGGAGAAAAAAGGGAGGAAGGGAGTGAGGAGAGAGAGATGGAAGGAGGCAGGGAGAGAGAGAGAGAGAGAGAGAGAGAGAGAGAGAGAGAGAGAGAGAGAGAGAGAGAGAGAGAGAGAATGGGAGCGACAAGTACAAAAGGCAGCTGACTAGCTGCCATGGAGATAGCCATGGTAAAGAGGCCTTTTGCAGACATAGCTTCGGAGTGGGGGAAATTCTTGTGGATAAAGTGAAACCCTTTAACATGCTTTATAGAACAAACCTCACTATTGCTTTTGCACCCTTTAAATCTAAACTTTTCCACAATTTTAAATTATTCCTTAGTATTTCATTTTCTTATAAAATAATAGATAATGTGCCCTTGGTACCGCATTTAATATTAATATGAGAATTCCTAGTGAAAATTAAACATTTCTCACTTATTTTATTTTATTTTTTGGATCACCCCTGCTGCCTTAACTTTTAAAGACAGACTACACATTACCTGTGGCATGCACATATATTGCTTTTTCTTCTCATTTAAGATGCTGATGATAGTATACACTCTGGGCTGGAGTGATAGCACAGTGGTACAGCATTTGCCTTGCAAGCGGCCAACATGGCCGACCAGAGTTCAATTCCTCCACCCATCTCAGAGAGCCCGGCAAGCTACTGAGAGTATCTTGCCTGTACGGCAAGGCTTGGAAAGCTACCCATGACGTATTTGATATGCCAAAAACAGTAACACCAAGTCTCACAGTTTGTTGTGAGATGTTACTGGTGCCTGCTCGAGCAAATCGATGAACAATGGGAGGACAGTGCAGTGCTAGTATACATTCCATGCTTGAAATTTTCTTTCCTTCATAAATATTTGGGAAGGTGGCTCAATAGGCTTGAGTGCATGCTTTACATGCAGGAGGCCTGGGTTTTGTCCCCTGTACTACCTGGTCCTTCAAACACCACCAAGAATGACTCCTGAACACTCTCTGGAGTACCCTCCCCCCAACCCCCAAATTAAAATACCTAAATATTTGAAATGTAGTTCCAGGATATTTACTTTAAGGGAAAAAAGCTTTATTTTATTATTTTAATTTAATTATTTTATTGTTTAAGATTTTTTGGGCAACACTTAGTGGAACTCAGGAACTATTCCTGGCTCTGTGCTTCTGATGGTGCTTGGGGAAACAAAAATGTCACCAGGGATTTGATCCCAGGGTTGATGGGATGTGTTGTAAGCACCTTAACTCCTGTATTATCTCTTGGGTCCCTAATGATTCCTTATTTTCTTGAAACAGTGAATAGGATGTTCTGCTGTATGAGTATGCCTCCATTTGTTTGACAAATTTGCTAGTGGTGGTGGTGTGGACCAAATTCTGTATTCTCCAATACTTAATAGGTTGAAAAAAATAATGTTCTGAAAGAGGTAACTGAGGGCAAATGAAATTCTTGGGATGGGCCATCATCCAACATGACTGGTGTCCTTTTAAGCATGAAGACATACTTAGAGGAAAGGTCATGCCTAGACATGGGGAGAAGAGAGGCTCAGAAGAAACCAACTCCACCAACATCTTGACCTCAGACTTGTGTTATGTCGGCCCTGGGCCTGTAGGAATTTGAACAGCAGCTGTAATAAGCAGATACAGGTGAATGTCTGGGTTTGTTGTACTCTTTCGCTCTTACGTCTGCACTTTAATAAGAGCCATTGTTTACATTTCTGCAGGATAAATTCCAGAAGCAGAACTGTCATGTTAGAGCAAACCTGCCCTAGAAGAAAGACTCATTTATAGAACTTTGTAAAGGAGGTTGTAGCAGAGAAGTAGAGGGATTCATTTGGTCATACACATAGAAAACCTGTTCACTTATGAACAAAAGCCAGGGCACAGGAAAACAGAGTCTATTGTAGTTTATCAGCTGTTAGATGGAAGTAGAGCACAGAAAACATCTACCTTTGACTCCCCATTATACACCTGAGAAAGCTGGATCTGAAGAGGGAGATTCTCACCCTAATTTCAGAGTCTGGTTGAGTGTGTCATGAGTGTGAGCTCAGAGTAAACATATTGGCAGACTATCCTTGTAGAACCATCACTTACCTTCCTTGGAGCTGACTGGCTGCTTGTAGCCAGTTTTCCACAAATATCTGTGTCTCTGAGAGTTGCTTCCAGGAGGCTAGAAGTATGAGGGGGTGGCAGGGGGTGGGGGAATGTCACTGTGGGAGAAGGGAGGAAGTCCCCACCCTCCTTTAAGAGTGGTAGACATGGGAGGCAGGCCCTTGAGATCCAGGATGAGCCGAATGATTAGATGGCCTTGGAACGTTTGCATCACTCACCTAGAGCACACGGCAGTCTGTAGTTGGAACTCAAACTCCTTCCTGTCTCAGGTGATTTCCAGCCACCTCATCTTACTCCCTGATGATAGATGTGACTGAAGACACATTTGATGGTTCAGTTCAGAGTATTTCTATAGAAATAACCCTGTCTCCCAGATGTAATATAAAGAATTGGTAGTTACCTGTGAGATGAGTTTCTCTACCTGACAGTGGATCCTAGAGGAACCCAAGGTGAGACTCAGCATTCCAAGACTCCCTGAAACAATGATACACACTTTTTCAGCTATGCTTATTTCATGATGAGAGTCTATGACTTTGCCAGAGGGCCTTTGTAGGAATGTATAGTCCAGTAACATGTAGTAAAACCAACCCGAAATCTTCCATTTGTCTTTTGAAGACATTTCTTCTCTTTTTTGTGATGGTTTACATTCAGAGATGTGGGGTGTTCCCTGGAGATTGAGGTCACTGCTTCAGTTCTCCACCACTGAGCCACATCACCAGGCCCAGGCTCTCTGGAGATTATTTCCCAGACATGAATTTTTTCAAACCACTTACAACTGCAGAGAAATGTGAAGTGTCATTGTCCAAGAGATGAAAGTACCAGAAGCTTGGTTCATCCCAAGCACTGGAGGTTGTGCCCTCTCCCCTTATCCCTCCACCAAAAAAGAGGACTTCATCTCTTCACATGAGCTTCAGCATCTAACTATACTTGCCACATTCTATTTGATGCCAGGTAGCCAGGATCAGTCAGAAAGTTCTTGGGCCAAGTTGTCAAAAAAGAAAATATGGTCCTTCCAGCATCGTTCTCTTGACTAACATCAGGAATGGGATATCCACAGAAAATAAGGTATGGCAGGAAGACATGATGAACTATTAATGCCAGGGACTTGGAGAAGGGAAGGAAATGACTGGTATGATTCCAAGAGGCAGAGGGAAAGCACATTTTATTTCTTAAAGTTCTTATGAAATAACTTGTGTATGCCTAAAAGTAAAAAGAATAGCACAATAAACCACTTTGGATCCACTCTGGTCTCCACCGTTACCTGCATTTCCCAGACCATAGCCCTGGAGCTTTCCTAGGAAGGGACAGATCAGTGCTTTGCATCTGCCCTGGACAGGTATGTTGCCTGGCTTGTACCCCTTCATATTTTTCATTGCACATTGTTTCTTTTTTTTCCTGACCTTGTCTTTTATTGCTTTATGCACAGTGGCAAAGAAAACAACTCATTTGATTAGTTTTTTATACATGTGTATATTTCTGTAGAATTTCAGCTAGGAAATTGATTTTTGAACCATAGATGTATTAACTTTTAGATAATTTATTTAGAGAAAGAAACTTTCACTTCAGAAAACATGCTTCTAGAACTTATTTACTTAATAGTAAACTTTCTTTTCTTTTTTAAAAAAATTATTTTTATTTTAGTTTTATAAAGTTGTTCACAATAATTCATTACATTTAATATTCGAACACCAATCCCACCACCACTGCACCTTCTCACCACCATATTTCAAATGTTTCCACCTCTAATCCCAAACTGTGCCCCCAAAGCAGAACCAAAATACTTATTTTGTATAGAGGAAAGTGTAGCACACCGTGTAGGGTGTCTGCCTTGCATGCGGCTGAACCGGGTTAGATTCCTCCTCCTCTCTTGGAGAGCCCGGCAAGCTACTGAGAGTATCTCACCTGCACAGCAAAGCCTGGTAAGCTACCCGTGACTGATTCAATATGCCAAAAACAGTAACAACAAGTCTCATAATTTGTTGTGAGACATTACTGGTACCCACTCGAGCAAATCGATAAACAAAGGGAGGACAGTGACAGTTGACAGTGACATAGAGGAAAGTGTGGTGAAGATTGTTGTATTTCCTTCTATTTAAACCCCATCAAATATGGTGTGCTACTCTTGGTACATCAGTGGTGTAAAGTATGAGATGTCTCTCTAGGAATTCTATAGCAGATTCACTCGTGGGTGAGACTTGTTCGAACCTGTGAAGAGTGGTCATGAGCATGGCAGCGATTGAGTTCTGGAGGTTTTTGGTTGCTGGGGCACTGTTGGGGTGGGGATGGGAATTCACCTGATCTCTCTGAGTATCCCCTGATGAGACAGCCTGGTGTGGGGTTTGGAGGCATCTCTGAAGTATGTACTTCTATTCACATTGTTCCTTGATTTGTTTGTTTTTTGGCCATACCCACTGCTGTTTAGGGGCAACTCCAGGCTTGAAGTTGGAGTGGGGGTGGGGGGGAGTCACAACTAGCAGTGTTGGGGGACCAGATGATGTTGGGAATGGACCTGAGACCTCCTGCATGTAAAGTATGTGCTCCAACCTATTGATTGAGTCTTATCTCTACCTTCACATTGCTTCTGAAAGTCTCTCGGGTAGCTCATGTGTGACCTGAGCACTGACCCCTCCCCCCAGCACTAACTGACTGATGGGGAGGGCTCAGTCAAAGCCTCAGGTGCAGCAAACTCTGGTACCTGCAGAGGCTGCTGCTGACAGTTTATGCCAGGGCTGCCCTGCAGGGAAGCCGCACTGCTCCGAGCCACACTGCTTCTTCTACTGTGATGCACAAGCCAGTCACACAGTCCATTGGCCTGAAATGGGCTCCTGATTGGGCTGGAACAATAGTACAGTGGGTTGGGGTTTGCCTTGCATATGGCTGACCCGGGTTCCATCCCTTGCGTCCCTTATGTCCCCCGAGTACTACCGGGAGAAAACTCTGAGCATCACTGGGTGTGGCCCCAAGACAAAACAAAACAAAACAAAACAAAACAAAACAAAACAGAAGTCGTCTGGCTGAGAAGGGAGTCCCTGACTTCATTTCTATGTTGTTCTGTTTCAAGGGTCTATAGAAGAACTTGTTAACACTTTTCTACTCGAGACTCCTATTTACCTGAGGTATGTTTTATTTTGTTTTGTTTTAGGTCACCCCTGGCAGCGCTCAGAGCTTACTCCTGGTTCTTCATTCAGTGATCCCTCCTGATGGGACACAGGGTAGCCTTATAATATGCTGGGGATTAAGACACTTGCTCCATGCAAGGCAAGTCTCTTAATTGCTGTCTGGTCTCTCTGGTTCCTTACTCAAGATTTTTGACATGATCCTGGGTACATAAGTATATTAAAGTTGGTATACAAACCAAACACTTATTGATAATAAATCATACATTTAAATGAACTTTAAGAAATTTTTGTGAACTCCTCATATTCAGTTACGTGTTCACAGCTCATTGGAACAGTATTTCTTTTCTTTTATTTTCTTTTCCTTTCTTTTCTTTTCTTGGTCACACCTGGTGATGCACAGGGGTTACTCCTGGCTCTACACTCAGAATAACTCCTGGAAGTGCTCAGGGAACCATATGGGATGCTGGGAATTGAACCCCAGTGGGCCATGTGCAAGGCAAACGCCCTACCCACTGTGCTGTCACTCCAGCCCCTGGATCAGTATTTCTTAAACTTTTTTGAACTGTGTCCTTTTCCTGATCTTGCCTTCTTCTTGTGCCTCCCCGCCCCAGCTTCTGTCCTACTGCTTGGTCTCCTAATTTTGTGCATGGCCCCCATTTATGCAAGTTTCACATGTGGCCCTCTTGGAATGTCCTGGAGGCACAGAGGTCTACATGGCCCTTAGCTGAAGAGTGCTAATCTAGAACATGGATGTTCTTCCTAATGGAGTAGGAATTTAAAAATCCTCGAAACATTGCTTTGAGCCTTGCCTGGTGGCACTTCAGAGGCCAGGTGGTGCTGGGGATTTAACCTTGATTTCCTACAGGCCAAGTTTGCACTTTTGCTTGTTGAGCTATCTTCCTGGCCTGGTTTATGGTCTTCCCATTGTATTTGCTATTCCTCTTAGAGCTCATCTGGGAATCCTCGGATTCCAGAGCACCAGCACTGGCCCAAATTATATTTGTTAGCTCTTTTATGGAGTGCTCTTTCCAGGGGTCATATCTATAACAATAGCCTGAAGGCTTTGTCCTGTCCACTAAGTAAACCTTCCCAATAACCTTATAAAGTCCATGCTCCTATGTCCAGATGGCAAAGCTAAACCCAGAGAGACCAAATTTGTGTCAGGATCAAACTTCCTGATTCCTAGTTTAGTGCTTATTCCTCAGACCAATGGCTTTTAAACTCTAAAAAAGAAAACCTTGGGGGCCAGAGGGATAGTGTAGTGGTAGGGCACTAGCCTTGTAGGCACTCAACAGAGAATCAGTCCTCAGCCTCCCATACGGTCCCCTAGCCCACCAGGAGTGATCCATGAGTACAGAGCCAGAGCCCTTCCATGCATGGCCCCAAACCCAAAATTAAATAAAAGAAAGAAGGCATATAAAGAAAATTCAGGTCTTTGGAGGGAGCTCAGGTAGTTGAGTACCTAACCTAGCATATGTGAGGTTCTGGGTCTGAGCCCATAACTTCATGTCCCCCAAGCATCACCAGTAGCCCTGGGGACCCAGCACAACCAGGTGAACATGACTAGTGCAAGCTTGCCTAAACTCTGTTGGGAGCGGCCTCTATAAAACAAACAAAAAGAAAAATATCCCTCCCCTCTTATTTTCTTCAAATAAAATCAAGAAGGCCAACATTGAAAACAAATCTAATGAAAGTCCTTTTAGATGAAGGAGCTTGTGGCTGAGAGTCCCTACAGTTCAGTTCCCCTTCAAAGATGGTACAGGAAGGGAGTGCCCAAGCCCTGTTCCCAGAGCACCAGGTCTCACCTGGAAGGCAGACAAGTCACCTATGTCACCACAGAGCAGCATTTACCATTCAGAAAACATGCAGATTCCTGTTTGCCCAGGCCTGCAAGAAGCTTTCGATCTGATTGTGCTTTATTGTCTCATTCTCTCTCTCTCTCTCTCTCTCTCTCTCTCTCTCTTTCTGACTTTCTCCCTCTTTCTTCCTTTACCTCCCTCCTTCTCCCCCTCTCCTGCGACTTTTCCTGAGTATCATTCCAGGCCCGATGTGGTGTGTGTGTGTGTGTGTGTGTGTGTGTGTGTGTGTGTGTGTAATCCCTCTCTATTCTGCTTTCTAGTCTGGGCTCTGCACCAGGGAGTGGGGAGAGAGGAGAATAAGCTTAGTTCCGGCTGCTTCCAGGACTCTTCATCTCCTCCTCTCCCTTCTGAGCCTCAGGTTTTCCACCTTCCCTGAAGGCCACACCCAGGCTTTCCAGCTGAGCTCTCTGTAGCTGAGCCAGGGCTGGGCAGAGGGAGGGAATGTGCTGAAGCAGCAAGACCTCTGCACTGTCATCCTGTTGAGAGGCTCCCAATAGCCTCCACTGGGTTCCCGCCTGAGCAGGTGCACTCCCCTAGGTGCAAGTGAGAGCTGGGAGCAGAAGCATTGGTGTTCCCTCTCCAGTCGGGGCCTGGCTGCAGGATCCTGGGGATGCTTGCCAAAGGGAGGGAAGGGAGTCACATAGAGTGACTAAGGAGATTTCCACCTCACAGAGGAATGTCAGCTCTGCCTGGATCTGCTTTAGGACATACACAATACTAGAAGATGCTGTCCAGATGTGACAGTCTGCAAACCACAGGCTGTTCCTATTTCCAGGCTCTAGAAGGGATTCCAAACCACTCTTCAGCGATGCCTCCCATTTCAAAGAATTCACAGCAAAATGCCTAGTGGTCTTGTGGAGCCTATGCCCCAGGATGACAGTCCCTCTGCTCTATCTGAAGCTGCACATTTCCAATGGGCTTTGTACATGTCCCTTTAGGACCCTGAAGGAGCAGTTTATGGTGCTGGAAGGACCTTCTGTGCATGTCAGAAACAAGTGCAGAAAATAAAAGCCAGGCTGGTTGTTTAAGCAGAAAGGGATTCCATAGAAAGAATTAGGTGCTCACAGGGGACAAGCATCAGACTGGGCTTCTAGAATTGCACCCCCCCAGAGCTGTATCACAGGACTGGTCTGCCTGGAAAGCATCTGCCACAGGAAGCCACGGCTTGAAGCAAGCTCCAAGAATATGCAGCTTCATTGCGTGAGGATCAGAGCTACTGACTCCAGCTCCTGAAATTCTAGTTTAGCTTTGATCTATGCCAATAGAGGGCATAGTTCACGCACTTGTTTCTCTCTTCTGTTTCCTTTGTTATTGGTGTGGGGGCTGCACCTGCAGTGTTCTGGTAGCCAAGACACTCCCAGTGGTGTTTGGGGAGCCAGGTGCTGCAAGAGATTGAACCCAAGGCCACACACACACACAGACACACAGACACAGACACACACACACACACACACACACACACACGGCATGTGTTCTAACACTGGGACCACACATCCACACATCCCTGGCCTCTTTCTTCCCTTCTTAAAGTTCTAAATTCAAGCCCACATCTGGATGGTGAGATCTAAATTACCAAATTATCTTGAACTCTGTTTTAGCTTTGTCTTGGCAGCACACAGTAGAAAATCAGAATCAACATCTATCCTGTTTGCCAGTTTGTTTGGATTTTGGATCAGACCTGGCATTGCTCAGGGCTTATTCCTGGCTCTCTGCTCAGGGATTACTCCTTGGGAAACCACAGTGCTCAGGGACCATCTGTGGTATTGAAGATCAAACTGGGTCAGCTGTATGCAAACTGTGTGTCTTACCTGTGGACTGGTTCTTCAGGCTGGTATATATTTTGAATCTTCAGTCCCATATTCAGCACAGCACAGCCCTCCCATTGTTCATCAATTTGCTTGAGTGGGCACCAGTAATGTTTCACAACAAATTGTGAGACTTGTTGTTACTCTTTTTGGCATATCGAATACATCACGGGTAGCTTGCCAGGCTTTGCTGTGCGGGCAAGATACTCTCGGTAGCTTGCCAGGCTCTCCGAGACGGGCAAGGAATCGAACTCTGGTTGGCCACGTGCAAGGCAAATGCCCTACCCATTGTGCCATCGCTCCAACCCATATTAGACTTCACTAAATATTTACAGGAAATCTGAAAAGGGACAGGAGGAATGATAGCCTCATTTAGCTCATGGCAAGGAGACCAGGAAGGAAAGAATGACAGGGAAATGGAGAGATGAGCTATTGGTGAGCAAGTAAAGCTGAGGTCTGAAAAATTTGGGGGTTAAGCTAGATGAAGGGCTGAGCAGGAACGGTATTCTTGGCAGGAGGAACAGCCTGGGTAAAGGATTTGTGACTGGAAGGAAGGGGAGACAATGTGGAATTGAACGAAAGAGGGGTGGGTGGCCTTGCAGGGGTAGAGAGCGAATGGTGGACAGAGGTACTAGGAAGAGACAGGCAGCCCTGCAGGACTTAGTAGGGAGTGTGGCCTGTGCTCTAGGAGCCATGGGGAACCATTCAGAGGTTCTATGGAAGGGGCTTGAGTTGGTTTAAGTGAGTCCTGATCCTAGGTAGCTTTGCAGAAGCCACTGGGGGTTGTGGGTGTCCTCACTGACTGTACTTGCCTACCATGGTTAGCAAATTACTACCAAATCATCAATAATGCACTTGAACTTTACCGTTATTCCTTTCCTTTCATTTCAAGTAAAAGAAAAGCAAAATAACAACCCACAGCAACAAGAGGCCTGTTTTGCATTTGTATCAATCAAAGCCCCTGGGGAAAACTGTTACTTGTCTTTGGGGCTGCCTGAAAATGTGAGAGAGGCTATGTGGCCTGAAGGAGTTGAAATGCTTCTCTGTGTAGTTCTGTGGGCAGGGTCAACTAGGTCTGGAGATGAATCAGTGCATGGGGAGAGGAGGATTGAGAAAGTAGGGGTGATCTCTGATGCTCCCCCTGCCCCTTACAGGGACTGCCTAGAAGAACCAAGGATGCCAACACCTTTTCTCAGGTGTCAGAAGGCAGAAACTACCAGGAAGCCTGATCAGCTAGAGTTCTGGGGTTTTCTGCTCAGCCTAGGAAATTCAGAAGGAAGTAAAAAAAATTAAGTTCTTTAAGTTAATTAATTAATTATTTTTACAAAGTTATATATGATTGGATTTCAGTCATATAGTATTATAATACCCATCCCTCCACCAGTATACGTTTCCCAGCACCAGTGTCCCCAGGTTCCCTTCTGTCACCTCCACACACACACACACTCTGCCTGCCTCTATGGCAGGTGCTTTTCTCTTCTCTCTCTCTCTCTCTCTCTTCTTTTGGGCACTGTCATTTGCAATATTGATACTGAGAGGTTATCCAGAATATCCCTTACCTACTTTTAACCCTCAACTCTTGTCCAGTGAGATCATTCCCAATTATTATTGCCATAGTGGTCTCTTCTCTATCTTAGCTATCCTCAGTCCCGCACACGCTTGTAGTTAGTTCCAACCATTGACCAGTCTTCCTAACCCATTTTCCCTGGCCATGGATATTATTCTTCTACTACATATATATTTTTTAAATACCACAAATGAATGCAGTCGTTCTGTATCTGTCCCTTTCTTAAGGAAGGAAAAATTTATCCTATCTTTGTGTTATTTTTTTGGTCTTTGTGCCACACCAAGCTGTGATTAGGGCTTATTTCTGGTTTTGTGCTCAGAGATTACTCCTGGTGGGGCTCTGAGGATTATATGGGGTGACCGATATTGAATCAGGGTTGGTAGCATGCTAGGCAAGTTTCCTACCCACTGTACTATCTCTCTGGTCCCTGTCTTTGTATTCTTGTAACACTCCTCTCAGTCGGTGGGGTCATGGTCATGCTCTGAGAACCCTGAGATTCTTGACTTTCTTTGGGTTATAGTTGCCACAAGGTAGAGGCCCAAGGGACTTCGGCCAAGAACCTTTGCGTAGACTAACCCTCAACAGGGTTCTCAGAAGTGAATCTCTTTCTGGGTGTCCTGAGTCTCTTCCCAAGAGGCTGTGAACAGTAAACCCTCAGATGCAGGTAACTTAGGTTCTAAGAAGACTCCTAGAGTGAATGGATGTCTTGTAGGCACAGTCCCCCTTTCCATGAGGGGCAGTGGGGCTGGTCTAAAGGTGAATTTTAAAAAATATTCTATTTTTATAGAGGTCCCATGATTTATAATAATACTAATAATAGTTTGGGGCATACAATGTTTCAATTCCACACCCACCACCAGGGTTCCTCCACCAGTATCCCAAGGTCCCTTTGAGTCCCATGGTCCCCCTTGACAGACTTAGTTCTGTAATTTGACTCTAGGATCTGTTCCCATTGGCCATTTGTTGTATCTCTGCTGTGTTTCTTAATATCCCACATATGAGAGATCAGTCTGTGTTTCACTCTGTGTGATCATTCCAGATTCATCCACACAGTGGCGAATTATACAGTTTCATCCTTTGTCATACCGAGTAGCATTCCACCCTGCATATATACACTCTTTTTGTTTGCTTGTTTGTTTGTTTGTTTTAAATCAACTCCTCTGTTCTTGGGCACTCAGATTGTCTCCAAATCTGTGAACAGGGCTGCAATAAACACAGGAGTGCAAAGATCTTTTTAACATAGTGTTTTTGGACCAGATGCATCTGAAGGCAGAGTGTTAACAAGCATTCTTATGTTTAGTATTAATTTCATTTTTACTGTGATCATATTAATCAATAAGATTGTACACATTTCGGGGGTGCTTTTCTCAATCTCTTAAAAGTAAGTTGTCACACTCTGATCATCCCAGAGTGCCAGCATCCCACTACCACCATCTATGGACCCCCTCCCCCTGCTTACCAACCATTTAATTGAGTGCCACCTCTACCATTCCCCATCAGACCTGCTTCTCTGTCTGGTTTCTCAGATTCCTCAGTGGGAAACCTTGTAGACTCTCTTTAGCTAACTTTGCTTACAAGGCCCTGTCATTTTGCTGGGGAAAGTCACCTGGATCCAAGTGACTGGGTCTCTTTGTGTGAACAACTGGAATTTGGGTGGACTTGGTGCTAGGAATCTTCATTCTTTGTGAGATTGGAGCACCCTTGGTCCTCTCTTCTCTCTCTGTAACTGCCCAAAGGAAACAGAAGCCCCAGAGAATCATTTCTAGCTATGTGTAGGAAATTCTGTAAGAAACAAATATTAAGATGCCAAAATGTTACTCATTTTTCCATTCAAGAAATAAACAAACAAAAAATATGTAGTGCATCCTGGTTCAATCCATGATATTCCACATGGTCCCCTGAGCCAGGAGGGCTCCCTGGCCACAGAGCCATGAGGATAAGCTGATAAGCTTCCCATAAGTAAGCCCTGAGCACCTATGTTTTGATCCCAATTCCTCTTAAATAAGTAATACTTAGGGAAGTAATGAATATAGACAATTCATGAGATGAGTGACAGAGATGGAAAGGAGAATGGGGGTTACCATGTCTGAGGTGGGAGGGGGTTGTAATTGTTGAAGGTGTAGAGTTTCAGCTTGGGAGATGAGAAAGTTCTGGAGATGGGCCATCCCATAACAACTGAATGGACCTAATGTCACCAAACTACACTTTTAAAAAATGGTGAAAATAGTAAAATTTGTATGATAATTTTTCCACAGTTTAAGAAACCTTAAGGGGAGGCAGGGCCATGCATGGTTCTCATGTGGGAGACCTTGGGTTTGATTCCTGGTGCCTCCCCCATTCTTCCTTCCTTTAGAAAAAATATCCATAATGATCAGGGCATTGTCTTAATGAGGAGGCATAAAAATTGCTGACTTTCAACTGAGGTGCTGTATCTGTGTATTTGTATAGAAAAACCATCGATTTCCTGAAAACATCTGCCTTTTCCCCAACCAGGGACTCTTTTCCTGAGCATTTATGCATCCTGGAGGTACCTCCACTGTGTGTGGATCAGGAAGTGGGTGAGTCATAGGGTCTCTGTGGTGAGTCACACACACAAATACACACACACACACACACACACATGCCCCTACCATAAGCAGTGATGTGTAAAGCGCCTGGGGCATTGTAGGAGGCTGGCTGGTACTGTCCCAGGCAAGTCCAAGCAGCCCTTCCCGTATCTTAGTCATGCATGAAAGCTGTGCTCCAGCACCCAACCTCAGGCCACTGTCCTCTCTTTCTGTCTCTCTTTAAGGACCACCAAAGTGGTGAATGCAAGGTCATCTGAAGTGACTGGTGCCTACTGTGGGTGACTCAATGGGAGCATTTGGAATGTCCAGTGTGCATGGTCAGGTACACCTAGAGCTGTTCTCACATCTCCTTGGTGGTTGTGAGTTGGTTTGGGAACTACTAACTTCTATTAAGAGGAATTTTGGTGTTGGAGCACCTGGGTGGGGACTTGGCTCTGCCTCTGGTTAGCTCCTGTGTGCAAATATGCCAGTTCCTGTCCCCACCTTCTCAGACAGCCGCCTTGTACCACTCTCGGTGCATTTCTGCTAGCATTGCAAATGACACCTACTGGCCATCCCAAAGCCTAAATTGTTGGTTCTCAGTTCTAACTGCATATTAGGACCACTAAGCCCATTTACAAAATACAGACGGCAGTGCTTTGCCGTTGTGGATTCAGATTTACTGGGCTCATATCAGACCCAGGTATTGTTAGGTTTTAAAATCTCTTTCAGTAATTCTAATGAGAGTCAGAATGGAGAGCCCCTGGATTAATAAAAACTCAGGCTCTTTCTAAGAATAATACATAATATTCATAAAATCTATAGACTGGCATTTGGATGGCACAAATGATTGGGACAGTTGGGTCAAGAACACTGAGAATCAGGAAACCCAGTCCTTGTTTCCAGCGTTCACTCCTAATTCACTAAAAATCCTGGATGAATAAAAATATATGCTTATATAAATATGCACTGTAGCACTGTCCTCCCATTGTTCATCAATTTGCTTGAGTGGACACCAGTAATGTCTCTGTTGTGAGACCTGTTGTTACTGTTTTTTTTTTTTTTTTTTTTGCATATCGAATATGCCATGGGGAGCTTGCCAGGCTCTGTCAGGTGAGTGGGATACTCTTGGTAGCTTCTTGCCGGGCTCTCTGAGAAGGACAGAGAAATAGAATCCAGGTCGGCCGCGTGCAAGGTAAATGCCCTACCTGCTGTGCTATTTCTTCAGTCCATGCTTATATAAATATAAATATATAAATGTATATAAGCATGTATACATACATATATGCATGTATACATGCTTATATACATTTATATTTATATGTATACATGCTTATATACATTTATAAACATATAAACATATTCATAATATATTCTATATTTAAGACTTGTTGTTACTGTGTTTGGCATATTGAATACGTCACGGGTAGTTTGCCAGGCTTTGCCGTGCGGGTAAGATACTCTTGGTAGCTTGCTGATCTCTCCAAGAGGGGCAGAGGAATCGAACTTGGGTCAGCTGTGTGCAAGGCAAACACCACTCCAGCCCATTGAAAGAATATATCATGAATACACATAATGAATAAAAATATATGTATATAAATCTGTATACATATATGTATTCATTTTATAATAAATAGATGCATTATATGTAAATAAAAGAACACACACATATATATAATTTTTGTGGGGGGAGGCTTTTTAGTCACACTTGAAGGCTCTTGGGGCTATTCTTGGCTCTGTGCTCTGGTAGAGCTCAGGGAACCATATGTGGTGCCAGAGAACCAAGCAGAGTCAGCCACATGTAATACATCTTTCCAGCCCCAAGGACGAGTAATTTTAAGTTTTAGATTCAGTATATAAATTGGGAATATTAATATCTTAGTACTCCTCAGTTCGCCATATTTTAGGGACATAAATGCTACACGAAGGGCTTCATAAATTATTCTATCTTTATAACCCAAGTGCCTCCAAATACTTCCTAAAATTCTGAAATAAAAATTGGAATTGACCCATGATGGGGTTTTGCGAAAATACTGTGAGAAGGCACACATGTCAACCCCCTGTGTGCCAGGGAGGTTCCCATAAATCTTTGCTTGATATTTTCATGGATGTTACTGCAACAATAAATCACCAACAGCACTGTGTGCTCTGGGAAGCTGCATAAGCACATTTTTTTCTTGCCTTTTTATTCGAACTGGTTCTTTATTTGTTCTTTTCCTAAGGTGAAAATCATGAATCTTAATACTGAGATACTCTAAAAAATACGCAAGTGATAGACAAGTTAAAAAAGCCACATACCAAAGTTCTTGCTATCTCCCCCATCCCTCCAAATCTCTCCTTCAGAATGACCAGCAGTGATTGAAGTTTGCCTGTAGGGGCCTCCTTTGCTGCATATTCACATACAATTTCTTTCCTACCACAAAGGGAATTTGCTGAATGATGTGTTTGGGGGATCATTCCAAGCCTTCTGGGAGCAAATGGAAGGTATTTATTCCTTCATTTCCTTATCTGTAAATGGCAATAAGAACATAAGACCATTCTTAACATTGAAATAGTTAATCTCTGTAAATCACTGAAAATAGTGTCTGACACTTAAAAAAATTTTATTATTCTCCTCCACCTTCCTGTCCCTCACCCCCCCACTTTGGGGTGTGTGTGTGTGTGTGTGTGTGTGTGTGTGTGTGTGTGTGTGTGTGTATAGGAGGGTGTGGAGCATATCCAGAAGGGTGTTCTGGGGCTTTTTCTATGGTGCTGGGATTTGAAATGCTGGGTTGTAAGAAGGCTAAACACCTTAGCCCCTGACTATCACATCAGCCCTTCCCTTCCTTATGTTGCCCTTTCCTCGATAACTGGGATGTCACATATTTGGCTGTGATGTGCACTGGGGATCACACATGCCACAAGTTGTGGAACTTGCTGGGGTCACAGACTTCGTATTGTGACCCTCGGATACACTTGCAGGGAGCAGGAGCCCACAATACCCTGTTACTGGGATTCTCACCAGCAGAGGCTGCAGGATCACACACTGCAGGACCTTAAAGCATTTTTCCCCCAAATGATTTATGTTACAGCAGATCCTATTTATACTTATTTGCATTTACTAAGCAATGGCTTAAAGTAAGAAATTTTTTATATTTGTTGGTACTGAATTTAGGGTTACTCGCCCCCCCTTCCCCCCCCCCCCCCACACACACACAATGAAGAGGGACTGAAATGTAGTTAAAAGACTGCTTTGAAATTTTGTAGGTCTTTTACAGGCTCTTTGCAGCACTGTGAATGATGAGAGTTAGGGCTGAAGCTTGCCGTCTTCAGTCATTTTTTGGTTTTTTATTTTGTTCTGTAAGCATACAGGGTGGTGCATTCTCCCTGACCTGGTCAGTTTTATGAACGAGTATTGTGATTTTATCCTTTTGATTTCATTTTTGTGCCTCAGTTTCTCTACTGCAAAGGTAGAAACAATGCTATCCACCAGGCAGCGAGTGCTGAGAAGAAATGGACTCAAAGTGGTTACCAGTTCTGGATCTTAGCGTTTATGACATCCCAAAGTGTTTGCCTGTACAGTTGATGTGCGGTAGGTCATGCCCTTGTCTCTAGCTTCCCTTAGGGTTTTATTAGGGAAGGTACAAGAGAAAAGGAAGTGTTGGCATTTTGCCTCTAGGAAGAATTTTGATTAAGGATAAACATCTTCCAAGATGCCATGAGGGTGAAGTCGCATGAATGCTAAGTGATTTCTTGGCATCAGAAATCAATCTCTTTCATGTCAGTCCTAAAAAAATAAACACTTTTACCTTCTTCGTTACCGGGAATAGCCAGGTTGGCTTCAGCTATTACAGCAAAAGCTTTTAAAATAATTACTTCTAGAATACGATAATATTAATGATTAGCTTTGTGTTAAAATTGAAGAGATAAGTAGTTAAATACTGGGAATAATAAATCTTGGAAGTGTCATTGTATAATAAGTTTGCCCTTTAAAACTATCATTTTTCAATGATTTTGCTCGCAGTAAATGGCTTAAGAAAGATTAAATCCTCACTAAATAATCCTTTTTATTTTTTTAAATGTCGGTGATTTCTTCAAGTGATCATTGATTTTTATCCATTAACTTTTCAAAACAATGGATTTTTAAAAAGTAATTACATTGTCATTTACAAAGTATTTTCTATGTGTGGGCACTACATATGCACATTTTACAAACCCTGCAAATGGTTGTTTCATAATAATGAGTGATTATTATTGCCTATTTTATTATATATGTATATATTTATTTTTTTGGGGGGGTGTCTCACACAGTGATGCTCAGGGGTTACTACTGGCTCTGTGCTCAGGAATTATTCCTGTGGTGCTTGGGGAACCATATGGGACGCTGGGAATCAAATCTGGGTTGGCTATGTGCAAGGGAAATGTACACTGTGCTATCATTCTGTCTCCCTATTGCCCGTTTTAAAAGTGGAAAAACTGAGATTTAGGGTGGTAAAGTATTTGGTCAAGAGAACACAATCCATAAACAGCAGCTGTGAGATTCAAGACCAAGTTGCTTATTTGAGAACCAAAATATAGTTGGTTCCATGAGCCAGTTAAGTATGAATAATGAAGTTAATAACAACACAGATTAGTTTCACTAAAAATTGAATTTAATATAAATTGACTTCATACCTGAAAGAGCAGAGGTATGCATGGTAGAAGTGTGTTTGTGGGGTGGGAGGGGAGGGGGGATTGTGGGCATGGAGGAGTGTGTGCTGTGCCTACAGCTTGTGTGCAGTCCATGAAGGGTATATGGGCTGGGGTGAATGGGAATCTGGCATAAAACAGCTCTTTCGAGAAACGCTCTCTAACCAGGACTTATTTCCACCTGGATTCTGATTGGCCTGCCAGGGCGGAGCAGCTGAGGCCTCACTGGGCTCTGGCTCCAGCAGCCCCTGGGAAGAATGGCCCTGGCTTGGGGAACATGGGATTGTAATGAAGGGGAAGGAAGAGATTTTTTCCTCTTTTCTTTTAAAGAATAGTAACTAGGTAAAACATTTTAAAAGTTCACATTTTTTTTGCTTTTTTTTGGGGGGGGGTCACACCTGGCGATGCACAGGGGTTACTCCTGGCTCTGCAAACAGGAGTTACTCCTGGTGGTGCTCAGGGGGCCCTATGGAATGCTGGGAATTGAACCCGGGTCGGCTGCATGCAAGGCAAACGCCCTACCCTCTGTGCTATCTCTCCAGCCCCACATTTGTTTTTCTTATTCCTTATTTTCCTCTCCTCTCCTCTCTCTCTCTCTCTCTCTCTCTCTCTCTCACACACACACATACACATTAGTTGTAGACATGCTAAAACCTCACGCTTTTAGCATACATGGCCTTAAAATAAAGTCATTCTTCCTCACTTCTTAAAACAAACACATTAAGAAATTTGAACATGGACTCCTAATAGAGTACTTTCATTCAATAAACAGAATAGGCAAAATTTACCAATTGTCCCAATAATGTCCTTTATAGAATTTGTTAAAACAATTTATGATCCAGTAACTTCCTTTAATCGGGACAATTCCCTATTTTTTTGCTGTTGTTTTGAAGTGAGTTGCTTTGCAGTAATATGCCACAATTTGGATTCAATAGATTCTTTTCTATTAAGTTCATGAAACCTAGTTAGTAGTCACATGATTAAGCTTGAATTTAAACATTATATTTGTGCCTTATTTGTATTTACATGCAAATATAATGTATGTATTGTAAAAACTGTGTAATTATACAACTGGAAAATTTAAATAATCTTAAAAATACAATGAAGTCTCCTCGCCTCAATGCCTTTCCCTAAAGTGGCACTATTGGCAAGTTTCTATCTTATTCCGCAAACCCTCTGAGTTTAGCCATCTCCACATTCAATATGTGACCTTCTATTTACACAGAAGGAGTCATGCAGTCCAGCTCCTTGAACCACCTTTGTGTTTCAGTGAAGGAAATTCCCAGGCTGAAAGGAAACTTACAGCTATTGACTGGTCTGTTAAAAAATCTCTGCAATGACTATTCATCGACTTTGTCAGATACCGTTGAGACAGCGGCATTTTGATGATTAATGCAGAGCAAGGTCAATGTGCGAAGTATGGTCAGGCACTGGGCCCCGTAATCCAATAGTCCCCTAATGGGATTGAGAGGGGGGAAAACTGGTTGTTGATTCACTCAGGGAAGCTTATAAGAAGGCCCCAAATCTCAGGCTAAACTTAGGAATGAAGGGAACGAAAACTTCTAAAGATGGTGGTGAATGTGTTTCCATTTTAAACAGTCTAAATCCTCATTGGAATCTTTTCTTTTAAAATGCAGTAGGGAAAAAAATGTTAAACGCAGTAGGAACTGGAGGGGCTGGAAAGATAGTGTATGAATTGGGGTTGGGAAATAGTACAGTTATCAGGAGCTCTGCCTGGGTATGAGTCACCACACGAGCAACAACCTTGTGTGTGGCCATCCTGGTTCACGCTTCAACACTGCTGAGCATCCAAGTATCACTATTTCTGGAATACCCTCTGGAAACTAAAATTTGCTATATTTCAAATAATTGAAACTGACTGTTAATGATCATTATTCACAAAGTGGTGCAGCCATCATTACTGTCTTGTTCCCAAGTCTTTCCATCACTCTGTTTAAGGAACTCTAGATGCATTCATTGTCACACCTTTGTTTCCTTCTCCCCATTTCCTGGAAACCACAATCTCCTTTCTGTCTCCTGGGCTTGCCTATTTTGGACACTTTATATAGATGGACTCATACAATAGATGGCTTTTTATTGCTTCCTTTACTTTTTATTATGTATTCAAGCCACACATTTTGTATATATCAGTGCTTCACTCCTTTTTGCATGTCAAAATAATATTTTTTGTGTGAATAAATATACTTTAAAACCCATTAGTTTGGGTGGTCTGTTTTTATTTTATCTATTTTATGGTACCAGGTGGGCTGGAGCGATAGCACAGAGGGTAGGGCGTTTGCCTTGCACTCAGCCGACCCTCCGTCCCTCTCGGAGAGCCCGGCAAGCTACCGAGTATCCCGCCCGCACGGCAGAGCCTGGCAAGCTCCCCATGATGTATTCGATATGCAAAAAACAGTAACAACAAGTCTCACAATGGAGATGTTACTGGTGCCTGCTCGAGCAAATCGATGAACAATGGGAGGACAGTGCTACAGTGCTACAGTGCTATGGTACCAAGGATCAAACTCAAAGCATCATATTACTCTACCATTGAGCCACACCTTGGGCTCTGGTCTTTTTGAAATATCTGCAAAGCATTGGTGGAAGGAACCATTCTATAAGGGCACTTTGTATAATTGTAAGACCACGAATGACATCAGTGTTTGTCTTAGGGCAAGAGTTTTATATTCCAAAAAAATGATTTTAAAATCATCAAGTCTCTGGGGGATCAATTGACAAAGTCTATGAACCATAAAGGAATGATTTCTTATTTTTTAAAAATGTTATCTTCTTTAATTTTTATTATTATTTTTGTTTTGCGGTAACACCTGGCATGTCAGGAGTTAGTCCTGGCTATGCAGTTAGGAATCATTCCTGAGGGTACTCAGGGGACCATGGGAGATTCTGGGGATCAAATCTGGGTCCACTGCATGCAAGACAAATGCCCACTGTACTATTGCTCGGGCCTCTGTCTGCTTTATCTTTAAGTTTTAATTTATTGTTATTGTGGGCGGTGGGTGACCATGAACAGTGGTGCTCAGGGTTTAATTTGGCTCTGTGCTCAGGGATATATCTTGGTGAGTCTGGGGAATCATATGGGTACCAGAGATCAAACTGGGGTCAGCCATATGTAAGACAAGTGCTGTGACCCCTGTACTATCATTTCAGTACTGTTATTGTTATTTTTGCTTACCGAAACACAGCAATTTACAAAGCTATTAATAGTTGAGTTTCAGGTATGTAATTTTCCAACATGAATCCCATCACCATTGTCAACTTCCCTTCATCAGTACCCCCAGTTTCTCTCCCAACCTCCAGTGTGCCTTCTTAACAGGAATATTTTAGATTGGTTATTGTAGTTTGGATCTCATACTTTCAGATTTGTTGGTTCAAGTCTCAGATACACAGTTTTACAGCATTTAATATTATTATTATTTTGCTTTTTTTGGGTCACACCATATGGCATGCTGGGAATTGAACCCGGGTCGGCCACGTGCAAGGCAAATGCCCTACCTGCTGTGCTATTGCTCCAGCCCCTATTATTACTTTTTAAAGTTATCTGTCTACTCATCCCCCAGGCCTTCCATCTCAGTTTCTCTTGAACCTCCTGCCCACCCAAAAGTGGCACCTACACATCTCCCAGGTAAGCCTGCTCCTGGGGCCCCACTGAGAACTGTTTTCCTGGATTCTTGTTTGGTCTTACTATCTCTGACCAAAAGATTTTTGCACTTTTTCTATCAATAAAGTACTGTGTGCTGTTACCCCAAACTGGATGGGTAAGGTGATTGTGTGTGTCTGTGTGTGTGTGCTTATTTTTGTCTCTCTGTGTGTAGAATCACCTAGACAAGGATTAGCAGGAAACCCCTTAAGAATTCATTTGATGGCTAATGATGGAAAATCCCTGGACTTAAAAGGTGAAAAAAAAATGCCCGACATGCTTTTCAGACAGATGTAAACTCTCGGCACCTTCCCTATAATTAAAGTCTTGGGCCCCACAGTGGGAGGGGAGAGAGGGAAGCAGAGGGCCAAGGGCAGGAAAATCATGTCAAATTGTAGATCCCTTGGTGGCACAGGCACCATTGTTAGAGAGGGGAAGTCTGATGAAGAATCTCCCGTTTCTCATTTCCCCATGCCAGTTCCCCTGGTCTTTTCCAGACTTAGCATTTTGAAGACTTCCATGAGAAAGGGCATCCTGCAGGGAGCAGAGCTATATCCTGAGGGAATGCTCAGGGCCTGGGGGCAGGCCTTCCGTTTTCTGTGGTGTGAATCCTGTTGTCCCACAGACTGCGCTCCCCCTCCCTCAGCTTAGGGAGCCTTCCTCACTCAGGCCCTCTTTTTTGGAATCCCTCTAAGAATCCTAACCATCTCATCCCTCTCGGACTTATGGCATTCAACCATGGCTGCCCACACTGAGCATCAACCCCCCACATCGGTTGTCCTTCTAAGACCTCTATGTGAAGAACAGTTAGGGCAGGACAGGGAAGTGTTCTTCCAATCGTACAGCTTTGGCTTTGAAGATTCAAGTACACTGAAAACAAACAGAATAGGCTTTCTCACAGCACGCTTCAGAGACCCACTTGGGAATTTGGGTGGGGTTGGAAGGAACCAAGTGTTTGGCCTGTCTCAGGGGATATTACTCACCCAAATTATGTTTAAAATATTAGACAAGTTCACACATGGTGGTAACTGTCATACTACCACTCCTTGTGGAAGCTTGAGGTTTTTGAATTCTCATTTGCCTTTGCAAAGATTCTGTTTTCCCAAAAGAAATAGGTTGGTGGAAAAGTTTCCTGGGTACTTGCTGGGATATAATTTTCTCACAGAGTGGGTAACAATTTTAAAAAGGAGGTGGATGGGTTTGTGCTGGGGAGATAACTCCAGAGTTAGAGCACAGGCCTAGCACAGATGAAGCCTCTTTGGCTGACTCTGGAGCCAATAGGATTGGCAAAGTCTCAATTCTAGAAGACCAGCAAGGAGGTCAATTACAATGTTTCTGCAGAAGAGGCTCCTACAACTTAAAGAAGTCATTCCCAATAACTATGTAGGTTAGAGAAGATTGTTCTTCTCTAAAGAAAGCATGGTTATATATTCCTATCATTTGAGGGTAAGATTCTAAAGAAAAATGGTTCTTATTTGGTTGGAGGGTAACTTACATCCTTCAGAATTGGCACTGACCAGTGATGGGGGATACTGAATTCTCTCCTGAGCTAATCTCCATCTTTCCTAAGAGCAGAGAAGCTACAGCTAACCTGGAATATAATTTTTTAAATAAACTTCATTGGTATCTTATATGTATATGTATATATATACACACACACACATATCTGTATATATATACATATATATATATATATATATAATTACCAGTACTCTCTAGTAGTTAAAAAAAATAAGAAATGGGGTTATAGATAAAGATAAGATACGTGCCATGCACGTTGCTGACCCTGGTTAAATCCCCAGTACCATACAGGATCTTAAACATTTACAGGGGCAATCTGAGCATCTCCTCATAATCCCCATAATCCCAGGTACATCACGGCCTGAGCAGCACGACATCCTCGCATCCTTAAACTAAACTGCCGACCTGGTTGGTCAATAATTGCCAGGAGTGGCAGTGGGGTCTCCTGAGCGCTTCTAGGGAGATTGCTCCTGAAAAATGAAATGTAATTGTTTAAAATTGAGATGAGCTTCACATATAAAATACACACAGGATTTCAAAGATAGCATGAAAAAAATTTTCACTCATAATTTTTTTGTATGGATATAGCAACACAATTTTTATAGACATTGGGGTAATGCTTTGGGGTAGCATATATACTACATGTGTTGGGGTTAAATGAAATTTGTTAAAATTAATTTCATCTTCTACTTATTTTTTTGTGGCTGCTAGAAAACGTAAATTTTATGTAGGTGACTTACATTTGTGACTCACAGTCTCTTTTTGTTGAAGAACATTGCATTAGCGTCTTTGGCTAATAATCACAGCTATGTTCATGTTGAATGAAGATCTTCCTTTGTTTACACTGGCCCAAGCATGTACAGTGCTGACAGACGGAAGGGCTGGAATCGCCAAAGACCAATGTTCTGAAGGGCAGGGGCAGAAACAGAGATCTTATTGATGAACACAAGTGCTTTGTTTCCTTTTAAACTTGTCTTTCTAGAACTGCTTTAACTGAGAACCAAGTCCACCAACCTGGGGAACTCTAACAATACAAGAAATCTAGTATAGTGTTGGGTTTATTTTTATTTTATTTTATTTTGCTTTTTGGGTCACGCCCAGCGATTCTCAGGAGTTACTCCTGGCTCTGCACTTAGGAATTACTCCTGGCGGTGCTTGGGGGGCCATATGGGATGCCAGGGATCAAACCCGAGGATCGAACCCGGGTCAGCCGAGTGCAAGGCAAATGCTTTACCCACTGTACTATCTCTCTGGCCCCGAGTTTACTTTTTGTTTGTTTGTTTGGGTCACACCTGGCGATGCACAGGGGTTACTTCTGACTCTGCACTCAGGAATTACCCCTGGAGGTGTTCAGGGGACCATGTGGGATGCTGGGAATCGAACCCGGATCTGCCGCTTGCAAGGCAAACGCCCTACCCACTGTGCTATCACTCCAGCCCTGCCGAGTTTACTTTTTTTTAAGGCATTTAAAACAGCTCTCATGGGAAATGCTTGGTTAAAAATTCACTGTAGTTTATTCTTTTGTATAAAAAGGAATCTCTGTAAATAAGTGAATTCCCCTAATGCTAATATTTCTTTGTTTTTGACCCAAGTTTTCACTGGGGGAAATGAAATCAACAGGTCTGCTTTGATATGTTCAAGCCCAACTGGTACTCAAACCCTTGATGGAATATGAGAGTTCCTAGCTGACAGTTCCCAGGCCATCCTGTATTTTATTGACATGCTTACTGAAACAGTAGATGTCATCCTCCTGTCTCACATCCCTCATGGACTGTCTGTGCTCCTGTCCTGCCCTGTCCTGGACCTTTAGACCACCACGTTGTTATGATGTCTATCAGCCAAGCTTTCCGTTGGACTCAAACTGTCCCTCCCTATCACATAGCTCTTGTTCTTGCAGCGTGGTCACATTGAACAGTAGTGACTTAAAGATAGCCAAAAAGTGGGCTGAAGAGATAATACAGTTGGGGAAGTCACTTGCCTTACTCTCTTGTCCTGATTGTGTGTGCTTTCCAACACTGTACATTCCAAGTAATTAGCACACTGTCTGGCTCCTCGCATTCTCGAAGTGATTTTTGAATTGAACGTGTAGGCACATTGAATACTTATTTGCAGAGAAAACACCTTTAAAATGTCAAAAACTAGTTTTGAGATGCCTTTAAACGAATCTTCAAAGACGTATTGAAGGTTTTCATGACATGCGTTTAAATAAACGAGAAATGTGCGTTAATAGAGTGAGGCAGGCGGTTCTGCAGAGGAGGCCCACGTCAGTTCTCTTTTCACAGACGACTTGGAAGAAGCAGCCTGTCTGGCTTCAAACACAGGGGAGGCAGCAGCTGCTGGAGTAGCCCCCGTGACACCAAGCCCAACTCAGAGCAGTTACTTGCTGCTTCCTGTCTCTAGACAGCATTGTGGGGCTCGAGAACACTGGGCTGTTTGCACCCCCACCCCCAGGAACTGTTTCAGGTGGGGAAGATCCAAGAAGCAAAACTGACAGCCAAGCTGCTGGTGGTCTGCAGGGGGTGGTCTGTGGCCTGCTCTGTGGCTGTCATTTAGCTCGGGAAATAAGTTCTTTGGGTCAGCTGACCCCACCCTGGGCCTCGCCTGTGCAGGCCGCACCTGTGAGGGTCAGCACAGCTGCAAGTCTCTCCCCGGGGCTCGGCTCACCTCCCCTGACCAGGAGACCTCCAAGCCCGAGTGTTCCTGGGTGGTTGGGCCTAAAGTTTCTGCAGGTCGTCTCGGGCTGCCCCTCTACCCCACCCAACTTCTCATGTCTTAGATATTTTTAAAGAAGAAAAAACCCCACAAGCCTATTTAAAAACAGTTCCACCGATGGGAAATGCTAGAAATGAGCGAAACATCACATTTCTGAGGTATGAACTGGTGTCCCAAGCAGGGCTTTCCAGGGCCCCGTGGGAAATCCACGCCCAGGCGCTTGGCGGGCTGCATTTCACCCGCATTAGAGGGTGACTTTAATTTGTTTCTAATGTAGCAAGAACTGCTTGGCAATGTTCCCTTCACCAGAAAAGGATGTTTCCAAATCATTGGTCCCTTTCTCTCTGTCCTGCTCCCTTCATATTGCCCTGAGACCCCTTCCCCAGCCCCCTTCCTCCAAGCCTGGGACCTTTCACTTCTGCAGGACAGGAAGTCCTCAAATTAGCCTGAGTGGAAGGTCAGCAGCCTAAAGTGAGGGGAACCAGGGTTACAGACTTGCCACAAGCAACTTTGCATGTCCCGAACTGCACCCTGCACCTCACCAGGCTTCACTGTCCATGACCCCTGGTCAGAGCACAACGAAGTGAGAAACCACAGCGGCCTCAGGGCTGTTGTTTCTTGCTCAGCAGAGAAAATTTGCCTCTGCTCAGAGAAGCCAGTCTCTAAGCATGGAGGGATGCTGTGGTCTTCAGATTCAGAATCTGAGCTGCAGCAAGGGAGGAGGTCTTAGTAGGTCCGCAGAGTACTGGAACCTGAGCTTTGTGCCAGGGCCTTTCTTGTTCTGGGTGGCTGCTGGCTGCTGTCCCTGCTTGGAAGGACACTGTCCAGTCTGTGTGGGTTTACTAGGGATCTGCCACGTGCTAGCTGTGTGTGCTGGCCACTGGGCTCGTGGCTGAGTGTGATTTTCACTATCTGAGCCGAGAGCAGTGCTCATCAAGCTTCACTGCCTACGCTAGAGGGAAAAATTGGAGCCCAGCTAGAGTTTCTAATTTATTTGTAAATGATGTGATGTATTGTTCTAGAATGAATATCATATCAAATATAATGTGTATGTTATAAAGTGTACATACAAAATAAGTTAAATAGAGAGTACAATACAAAGGTATATATTGTATATTAAATTGATATATATATAGAGAGAGATAATATTGTCTTTAGCACAGCAGGTTCGCCTTACAAGCGGCCAACATGGCTGACCCGAGTTCGATTCCTCCGCCCCTCTCGGAGAGCCCGGCAAGCTACCGAGAGTATTCGATATGCCAGACACAGTAACAACAAAGTCTCCAATGGAGACGTTACTGGGCCCGCTCGAGCAAATCGACGATCAACGGGAGGGCCTTTACCTTTTCAATAATTTCAATACCTTTACTTTTCAATAATTTCTCTTAGACAGTTTGGAGGTTGTAGGTATTAACTTTAGAGTCCACATATGGGAGGCCGCTCTTCTGGTTCCAAAACTTAAGTTTTGTGTGGCTCAGAATTTATCATTAAACTTCTCTAACCGAGACTGGAGATATAGTACAGCGGGTAGGATGTTTGCCTTGCATGTGGCTGACCCGGGTTTGATCCCCAGCATACGGTCCCCTGAGCACCGCCAAGAGTCATTCCTGAGTGCAAAGCTAGATGTAACCCCTGTGCATCACCCGGTGTGATCCAAAAAGCAAAACAACAACAACAAACTTCTTAGCTACAGCTTTTTTACTTATAAATGGGTATTAGAGTGCCGCCCTAGTGTTGTTATGTGAACATTAAATGAGATGATCTATGTTGAGTACATAGAAGGTTTTCTACTGTGTGGAAAGAGTTCAGTGACTGTTAGTTATGATCATGATTACAGTCTCCTTAGGGAGAAAAACATTCATTAAGCAGCTGAATACTTCATTTTGATGGTGAGAGCTATCCAGAGGGCCAGGACAGGCTGCCAGGAGGAGGTGGGAGAGGGACTGACCTAGTCAGTTCTGAGCTGTGGCTTGCATTCAGGAGGAAATCAGGGTTCAAGCAGGGGCAGGACATTCCCAGGGGAGGGGAAAGCTTGTTGGAGAACTGAGTGGGGAAGGGAAGACTTGCTGGAGGGGATTCCACACAGCTGGTTGAAGTGTAGTCAGGAACTGCTTGTGGCTCGGAACTCCCAGAGCTGCCAGGCTCAAACAGTAGAGAAGTCGAGATGGTGCTGGGCACTGTGGGGGGCAGTGCTGGGGACTGAACTCGTGAACTTATACTGGCAAGACAGGTGTGCTAAGCCACTGAGTGATTCCCTGGGCCCTCTGTCATTGTGCCAGAGGCCACACTCTTGATTGTGGCATGAGTGGTTGCCCTCATGTAATACTAGTATTGGCCTCAGCTATGTGGGGTGCTGCTGGAAATCAGGCTTTCAGCTTCAGGCATGCCAGGCAGGTGTGCGACCACTAGCCACATTCCCAGACCCAGAAGGGGACTTTATTAAAGGATATTAAGACACGCTCCAGATCCCTAGGGGGGTCTATCAAGTTAGGCTCAGAGGTCAGAGCAAACTGGACTTAGGCCAAACACCATAGGGTGAATCCAGCAAAGGTCTCAGCTGCTGCCCCCTGGTTCGGGGCCGAAGTACAGTTATAGCACAGTTCATGGTTCTCTGAATCTTGACACCTTCCTAGGAATCAGATTCTGCAGTTAGCTTTCTCCTGTGGTTTTCCTCTGAACAAAAGGAAAAGCATAAGCAACTCTGATCAGCAGAGCATGAACCACATGGTGAAATCCAGCTGTGAAGGATGTAGAAACAGTTAGTTTGGCTTCTACAGTGAAGAGGCAAGCGCTCCAAAAGTGGAAAAGTCTCTAGACACAATGTGTTGAGAAAGAAACCCTCATTCTCTATTGGTGGGAATATTATCATGTTTAACCTTTATAGAAAGCAATATGAAGATTTCTAGAAAAGAACTGTATGACCCAGCTTGGCATCTCCCCCTTCTCCCCAAAACACAGAAACATTAATTTGAAATGATATGTGCAACCTATGTTCATTACAATACTTAGTGTGATATCTAGGATATGGAAATAACCCAAATGTCTAGCTACTGATAAATCAATAAAAAAATTATAGTATATATACACAATGGAATACTTTGCAGCTGTAAAAAAAGTAAAATCACACAATTTGCTGCTACATGAATGGAACTAGAGGGTACCATGCTGAGTGAAGTCAGTCAGAAGAAAGGGATTGATACAGAATGATCTCTCTTACAGGTGAGATACAAAGATATGTAGTAAGGGAGCAACAAACGACCAAAAGCAAAAGAACTGGGGATTTGTCCAGAGATCTGAGTGGGAATAGGGGACACTGGTTAGTGGGGGGGCTTTGGGACATTGGTGGAATGCCCCAAATTCTGCTCTGATGGTGTTGAGATACTGGGAGATGCCTGCATGAAACTATCAATAACAGTATTGCACATCACAGCACCTCATAAAGATGGGGGGAAGTCCCCAGAGGTATGTGGGCACAGATTTTGGCCTTACAGGATGTCATGTAATCAAATGTTAACTTTGCTCTAGTCAGTAGGGTTGAAGAGGGTCAGGGCCCCTCTATGTTTTATGTAGAATTCAAAGAGAACAAAAGCAAGCCTCCAATCCCATAACCCTCATTTTGACAAATTAAAATAGTTACTGCCTCCTGAAAATATTCTTTCTTTATTTGCTGTATGTTTAGCAAATTCTGGGAGCTTAGGGGCTTTGGCAGTAGCTAAGACATGTGTTGTGATGGTCTTTGTGACCAGAGCAGCACACGCCCCATTTGAAGGGGTGTCAGTCCAGTTCTCAGCTTTTCCCAATGGGATTGGGTCTTTCCTCTCAGAATTTACCCACAAGGGAAGCCTGATCAGATGCCAGAATTTGTCTTGTCCATTGGCTCGGTGGGTTGACATCTTGAAGTACCGTAAGGAACAGAGCTAAGAGATGAAAGCACTCTGCATGTCAGAGGAAGATGGATCCCAGGAGCAAAATGAAGGTCAGAGAAACTACTTTGTGATGAAAAGTTGCCTTTTATTTTCTTAAAGTGACTCCTAATGATGAGATTTTTGTTGATTCAGGAAGCCGGTTGAGTTGGCAGAGACTTTTTTTTTTGTATTAACAGAAACAAATGGAGGTTTTAGTTAGAGTAATAAATAATGCACTTCTCAACACAGCAAATACATTAATAAAAAGTAGCTGCGGAACAGAAGGTCAAAATGAATCGGAGAGTGGAGGATATTTTGGGTTTAGTCTTCTGACTTAGGAACTAAAAATAGTATTTGTGCTCAAGTATATTCAAAATAAAATGATTCTGTACTTTGAAAATGGAAGGCTGATCAATCCCATAATTTGTATACAGTCGCTTTAAAGCAGTAGAGTTTAGACCATTATTTTCATTATTTAATAATACAGGAATTCTTTCTTGAGCTAGGCTTCTCAAGGTCCATGCTCAGGGGCTCTTGAGGTCATTCCTGGAGATACTCTACAGGTCTGATGGTTCAGTGTTGCTTGGTCCAGAGGTGCTGGGTACCACAAAGTACTGGGGGCTGGGGGTCACTAGAGCCATACATACTGGTGCTTAGAATTGAACTCAAGGCCTAATGGGTTTTTATTTTTTTTTAATATTTTTTTAACATGCTCTTCATTATATGCATTTTATTACTTCTTTGGTAATGAAGTTTGCTTTACCCATGGTTGGGTTAACGAACATGTGAATAAATTATGAATATTATAATTTCTTTAATAGAAACAAAATTCAAGTGTTCATCTTCTATTCAGAGATTAAAATATGTTCATCTTCACAGCTTAAACCTAATGGGTTTTTAGCCAGAAGCAAATCACTGTATAAGGGATGGAGTGGGATGGGAGAGGTTAGAACAACTAGGACAATGGTGGAGGGAAGCTGAAAACCTGCCATTATCAATTCTGTAAAGCCTGGTGCATGAAAGAAAAATGCTGCTATGGGAAATTTAGAATATCAGTTAATACAAAAATACAAACAAACTCAAGGTCTAGCTCAAAGCATGCTCTCCAGCCCTTCGAACTGTCTCCTTGGTTATCAGACCAATATTCAGACATTCTTAACTCATTGTGTATCAAGTTAAAAAACATTAAAGCCAGTTAAATGCTAACAAAACTTTCCTTAATAATATTCTCATCTTTGATTTTGCTTCCCTCCTTCCCTCTCTTTTGTTGCTGCTTCACTGGCTGAGGTGGGGTGCTTGCTGGGGTTGGGGCTCCCCATGGAGCTCACACATGGTGCCCCTGCAGAGCTCCCAGTTTTGTTTTTCTTTCATTTTTGTTTGGTTTGGGGACTACACCCAGCGGTGCTGAAGGCTTACTTCTGGCTCTTTACAGAAGATCTTAACACCACCCGCCTTTTTTATTTTTTAAAGGTGGGGGTATATTGGCCTCAATCCCTTCAGTAGCTTATGAGTTATGGACTGTCTCCCTGAAAAAATACAGCCTCACCCTAACCTTGCTGCAAATTGATGTGTGATTTTTAAGGAGGTTCAAGAACCCTAAGTTAGAGTCCTGCTTTAAACCCTGACCTTCCTCTTATAAATCATGGGGATGGGAGGCAGGAGGTTCAGGCTGGTGGTTGCAGGTGGGGTCCCCATGACAGACAGTCCCAAATGTGGCAACCATCGCCGGCCTTCAGTTAGTCGGCCTCTGAACTATTGGGTTTGGTGGTGCAGCTTAATGACCATGATGAGTTTTGCATGAGGATCTCATTGATTAGTTTTTATTAACTGCAATGTGTGTGTGTGTGTGTGTGTGTGTGTATGTGTGTGTGTTGAATGACCACAGTGCTGCTGCCCTTGGCTCCCTCCACCCCCACAAATAGGACAAACCCTGTGAGCTGCACTAACCCTTCTCCCAGAGACCTTGCCATGTGAACACTTGTAAATAATATTTTCTTGCTCTGTTCCAACAAGAATTGTTGCTTTCTTGAATTTCTATTTCTTTTCATTTTTAAAAAAATTGAATCACCGTGAGATATAGAGCATTAGAAACCTGTTCATGAATGATTTGGTTTCAATACAATATTCCAATACCCATTCCTCCACCAGTGTAATTTCCCAGCGCCATTGTCCCCGTTTTACCTCCTACTTCTCCAAGCCACCTCTCACCCCCGCCTGCCTCTATGGTAGACATCTTTCTTCTCTCTCTCTCTCTCTCTCTCTCTCTCTCTCTCTCTCTTTCTCTTTCTCTTTTTCATTTTAGATATTATGGTTTGCAATACAGATGCTGAAAGGTTATTTATATCCTTTACTTACTTTCAATACTCAGTTCTTGTCCAGAGTGATCATTTACAAATGACGTTGTCATAAAGAACCCTCTTTAATTTCTATTTCTAGGTAAACATGTATGTTTTAAGAAGAAGGGGGTTGTAATGTCATAGGGTCTTCTTCCGTAATCTGTTTAGGGGTGCAGGGGCTGGGCGCAGAGATGGGGCCTGGGCCTTTGGTTAAATTCTAAAACTCCTGCACTGAAGATAAAGCCTTAAAAGTTATTTTATTTTCTATTTTAGTCACACCCAGTGGTGCTCTGGAGTTGCTCTATATCTGGGGTTTGGGGTCACTCCCCTGTGGTGCTCAGGAGGGACTGTGTAGTGCTCTAGATTAAATTTGGGCTTACAAGGTGCAAAGTCTGTGCTTAACCCATTGAGCAATCTCTCAAGCCTCAATAAAATCTTTGATCATCTTTTCCATTATTCATTTGATGTTTCCAAATAGATATGTCAAGATACTTAACTTCAATCAACTAAAATAAGACCATGCAGAGCAATTTGAAGTGTATACAGCAAGCCCTTCCCTTCTTCCTGCCTTTTGCTGTTTTACACAACTGTGACAGAAAAATTGATTGGCATGTGCTTGGGGGGAAAGTGCCACCTATTTAAAAAATAAAAAAGGATCCAACCAAAAAAATGGAAAATGCTACTTACTTAAAAAAATAGAAAAAGGACACACAAAAAACAAAAAACAGAGGACACACACACACACACACACACATTTCTCCATAAAGAAAGTGGCTGATAGTGGCTGCCGGCCTCAGAGCAGTCACCAGACTACGGAATTCAGTTCCTAACCCGCTTCTAATCTGCCTCTGCAGTTCACCAACTCTGCAGAGGGAAGAGCAGACTTTTGAGATTCCTCAGAAAGGGGTGCCAAAGACGGTGCTCTCTGCTTCTGAGGCCCACTGCTGAAACCTGGTACAAGCCCTAAAGACTAAATTTGGGGCCCATTTTCTGAACCCAGGTTCCTCATGTGTCAAAGGAGTTTCAAATGACCTCCTTCCCAGTGATGAGAAATTTGTGAGATCAGCAGAGCTCTGTATTTCATCCCTTCTAAGTTATGTATCCTGCTGGCCCTGAAATTAAAAAATTTACACATAGTAATCGAGTAGGCAGTCGAGTAGGCTCAGGTTTTGTGGGGCTTGGACCTTAGATATAGGGATCTTTTTAGAGGTAGAACAGAGGCTCTGAAACTTATTTGACTGACCCCATTTTTTAGAAAGAAAATCACTCAGTGCCCCACCTTTCTGGGAAAACTATCTTCTTTAAGTGTGCAAACAGAAAGTGCTGCCGAATTTAACTTTTAGTATAGATAATTTAGAAGAGTATTTTTCAGCTTCACAACTCAATTTTGGTAAATTCGCCTACATTTTTAGAACTATTGTCAAACTTGGAAAAACATCCATGAAGTTTCTTTCATATGTAGCCTGAAAGATTTGGAAGAATTTTCCAGACTGCTGGCTTCGTGTCTTTCAGACCTTATTTCTTTCTTTTCCATGGCCCCTGCCAGGTAATTCTGGTGCTAGAGGCATGTGACACGTTCCTTTGACACTACTGGAGTCCTACCCCACAGGGGTTCACAGTCAGATGAGCTGGTGTGGTGGAGGGAAGGAACATCGGAAGTGATTGCTACCCACCAGAATCACTAGCAAGGGTTTAATTTGCTAGTTAACTAGTTTAACTTGCAAGTGTGAATGTGACTGTGGCCACATAAACAGCTCCCACTGAACCTAGACTGAGTGCATTTTCAACTCAACTTCCCCTTAGGGAGATCCTCAAATTGCCCATGGCCACTGCATCACCACCTAGCGTAAGGGGAAGCATGACAGATAGGAAGTCACAGTGCAAAGCGGCAGTCATTAGAGTGCAGCTAAAATATCTTTTGCAAATTTTACAAAAATGTGTGGCCATGTGAACACAATGCTGGAGCCCCTCCAGGAGCCTTCAAAAGTTTTCTGCAAGGGCAGGGTCTTGAGGCTTGTTCTCAGCCTCAGAACCAATGTACCTTGATGAAAACCTGCAGCTAATTGGTTGTGTTTTTGCTTTTCTGGTGACACATAATAGCATGGTGTGCTATGATTGATGGTGATTTGAGTACAGGTACTGATGAAGCAAGCATGGCTGACATAGGTTGCATTTAATTAATGACACACAAGGCATCCTATACAGTGTCTGGTGTATACAAGGGCTCAGACAGTGTTACTTCCTTCCTCAGCTTAGTGAAGAACCCAAAACCCAGCTTGGTCAGTGGCAGGGATATGTGCCCTTCCTTTGCATTATTGAAGAGTCAGCTTGGATCCGTTGATAAAGCATTAAGTTTGTCTATAACATTTTTTTAATTCCAGTTTTTGAATGCATGAATCTCAGTTCAAAGTCAATAAAAAGTGATGGATGAGTAGCCAGCGAGGGTGCAGGGACAGAGGGGGCCTTTTGCTTTCTCAGAGGTCGATGGGAATTGAGTCCCTTCCAGCCAATCACTAACAAGGCGAGGCCTTTGCTAACAGAGCTCAGAGAAATGACTGTGGCGTGTCACAGATTCTGGGGTTCTACAGAGGAGAGATATGTCGCCATCAACCCTGATGCTGCTCCCCTCATATTCCTGAAGCCCCTCTATAGGACCATCTGCCAACCCAGAATCAGGACAGAAGGACAACCTTTGTCTTGTGTTTTCCTTTCCATTTTCATCTTCTCTTTCATTCGTCCTTTACTTCACCCACATGTTTTTTAGATTGCTCACTTCTTGATAAAGGAATCCTGAAAAGGACCGTCACTTCCTTCAAAAAAGCTTCTACTTTTCATCATGTGTCAGGGCTCTGGAGCCTACAATAGGATCCCCTACCCCTTTTACCCTCCTCCCCTCCAAAAAAGCTGTCAAACATACTTATAAGGGATTGGGGCATACAGTAGAGACAGACCCTATTTCTGACTCAATTGATGTGCCTATGTAGTTCTTCCTCTGGTGATAACTGGTTTGCTATGATTCTGGGAAAGTGACTTGAGACTATACATAAAGGCTGATTTTAATGACAGCAACCTCCCTTTTCTACTGAATTTCAGTGGGTCAAGCTGCATTTCAGTATAGGTAGACTTGGGAAAGTATTATTTAATGAATGACAACAGGGATCATTACTTGTTACTATTCATTCAAGAGCAAGCAAGGAACTTTCAAAATAAAGAGATGGGATAAAAGTGCAAGCCTGGGATCAATTTCCAACAAGAAGCTCAGTGTGTCTATAATCTGATTTTCTAACAATTGTTCTCCCTAAAGCAATTTGGGTGGTATATTGGTTCTAATTATTATGATTTCCTGTTTAGAACCCAGAGACTGTCTTGACAGGTCCCCAATAGTATATTTCTGGAAATGACTTCAACCAATTACATTAGTGCTTATTCCCTGGTGTCACTGTGGTTGACCATACAGGAACCAGGCTGTTCAAATGCACAGTCAAGATAATGCCGGGTAGTGAAGAGAAAGAGTTTAAAATTACCCCAAGGTACTGTGTGGTCAAAAGGCATGTATAAGCCAAGGAATGTGAGGCAGCCCAGGGCTCTGAGTGGGGGCTGGGGGAGCAGGGCATGCTTTTGATGTCTCAAGTGTCTTGACCAGCTGGCCCTCTAAGAATGATGCTGATGACTGTATTTCATCTGGTGCCAAGTGTACTTCTGCTGTTTGACTAATGAAGGTGACAGTGAGGACAACAATGATAAAATTTATCTTCCAAAAAATTTTCCTCTTAAACATGTAGCTCTGTTAGCACAAAGCTGAGAAGAGCTTTCACTGCTAAAGTGAATAATAGGGCTTTATCAGGGTCACTACTAAAGTGAATAATAGGGTTTTGTTAGGGACAAAGTCCTTTGCTTCAGGCAGCAGGTATTACTAGTTCCACTTTACAGAGGTTTAAATTGAGGCACCGTCAGCTTTGGGCTTGTGTTTAATGTTGCTTACAGTCAGCAGAAGTGGGAGTTGAACCACGGACGCCAAACTGTGCTTTGTCCTGTTCCAGCAATTGGTCCCAGTTATATACCCCAAACAGCAGAGGACAGGTGTTCATACAAAAAGACAGGACTCTCTGACCCCCACTTGGTACCAGAGAACAACACACTCGAATCTTTCCCTCAATGGCTTATGGTTTATGTCAATCTTATTAGAGCTATGCTGGTTAATCAGAGGCAGAGGAAACACCCCTGGAGACAGTTCAGTGCTGAGAATTGAGCCCAGAGCCTTTTGCATGCAAGACCACATCTTTGAATCCCTGATCCAGACATAAAAGTTTTTGTGTGTGTGTGTATGTGTGTGTTTTTTTCAAATCACATGTGCTCTGACTTGCTCAAAGATTCCAAAGTATCATCCAATGGCACAGGGTGAGCTAGGATTTAAGGCATTTTAGCATGGGGAAAATATTCTTTTCCAGAATCAGTTCCAGCTTTTATTCATATGTCAAGGTTTTTAAAAAGGAGAGAAAAAGGAGGGCAAGTCTCCCTGGGGGCAAATTAAGGTGTTTGCATGTGAATAGAGTTTCTCTCTTTTCCCCAACTGACTTAATATTCCTCTTAAAACTTAAGAGTCATATTTGCAGTTGATCACTGGGAAGCAGTGAATACCAGTGACAGAAACTGAATACAAAGCCACTTTTCTATGGTGTCTTGTCCTTTGAATTATAAAGAAGAAACATGCACCAGGAAGGAACTGTGAGAATCTTGCAAAGAGTCAGCTTAGAAGAGCATAGACTGAGGGGACAACAAGACCCTCAGGAAGCAGAGAACTTTCACCCTCATTTGGAACCACTGATCCCTAAGCTGCTTCAACTGCCCTTCTCAGCACAGGGACACAAGATCCTGCAGGATTTTCATCCAGAAAGAAGTGCTTGTTTATGGGACAGACAATAGGCTGGCAAGTTTGATTTCCTCTCTGTCCTTTAAGGGCATGCCACTGGAAACCAGTATCAAAAAATAACTCCCAGGTCCCGATGGCTGATGAGTCTCATCCAGAAAACCCAGAATCTGGGGCTGAGAACCCAAAATCTGGGGCTGAGAATCCTGTAACTGACTCTGGGCCAAAGTCAGCAGCTCTTGCTGCTGCTGCTGCTGCTGCTGCTGCTGCTGCTGCTGCTGCTGCTGCTGCTGCTGCTGCTGCTGCTGCTGCTTCTTCTTCTTCTTCTTCTTCTTCTTCTTCTTCTTCTTCTTCTTCTTCTTCTTCTTCTTCTTCTTCTTCTTCTTCTTCTTCTTCTTCTTCTTCTTCTTCTTCCCGCCCCTCTCGGAAAGCCCAGCATGCTACTGAGAGTATCTTGCCCACACGGCAAAGCCTGGCAAGCTACCCGTGACGTATTGGATATGCCAAACACAGTAACAATTGTCACAATGCAGACATTACTGGGCCTGCTCAAGCAAATCGATAAACAATGGGAGGACAGTGACCGGCTACTCCTAACTCTGCACTCAGAGATCACTTTTTTTTAAATTAGTGAATCACTATGCGGTACAGTTACATACTTAGAAACTTTCATGCTTTTGTTTCAGTCATACAATGATTGAGTACCCAACCCTCCACTAGTGCCCATTCTCCACCACCAATGATCCCAGTAGCCCTCCCACCAACCCCACCCATCTCCCCATCTCCCCTACCCACCCCGTCTCTGTGGCAGGGCATTCCCTTCTGTTCAGAGATCACTCTTGGCAGGCTCAGAGATGCCAGGAATAGAACCCAGGTTTAGGATGCTAGGAATAGAACCCAGGTCAACCTCTTGTAAAGCAAACGTCCTACCTACTGTACTATCGTCTGGCCTTAAATCCAGCTTCTCAAACAGCCCTTCCATGAAACTCTCTTTCATGCCCTGGAGAGGGAACCTTGAGAAGCCACTGGAGCTGCCATGAGCAGGAACTCATGGGACAGTGTGCCAGCATCCTAGACTGAGGATGGACTGCTGTAAACGCTCTGGCAGAGTGACCACGGGAAGGTGGAAGGAATATTTTGGGAATTGATGAGGAGGAGCGGACTGTGGACAGAGAGGAGTTCAAGGTGTTCATGTGCAAGAAGTCTGAGGAACATTCTTGTAGATGATACCTACTTGGTGCTGCTCTCTACCTTTCAGAGAGGCTCAGCCTGCCCTGGGTACCACAGTGCTGGTGTGAGGGTTTGAAATTTGGAATCAAATTCTCTTGTTTCTTTTTTCCCCCTTTTTTGGTTTCGGGCCACACCTGGAAATGCTCAAGGTCACTTCTGGCTCTGCACTCAGGAATCATATCTGGCAGGCTCAGAGGACCAGATGGGATGTCAGGGATCAAACCCGGATCTGCTGTGTGCAAGGCAAGCACCCTACCCACTGTACAATCATTCCAGCATCCATAGATTCTCTTGTTTCAAATCCTGCTGATCCTGCCCGAATCCCATACTCTGAGGGAGTTTGTCGGCTCTTTTTGAACTATCATTTCCTCAAGTTGAAAAATAAGGGTAATAAGGGCTGTCTTTGTAGAAGTGCTGGGAAGATAAGAAGAAGCAACCCTGCAATGGGCCCAACTCCTTTCTGACTCAGAGTAGAGTGGATCTTTTTAAAGGCTGCAGGGAATGATTTCTGCTCAACTGGCTAGAGTTTGCCAGGAAACACCTTGATAACATTAATCTTTGTTAGAGGAAATTGGGAAGCAAAATGTCAACCTTAGTTTTTCATCAAGTTAATTCACCTATCATGTATTGATTTTTATATGCCAGATACTGAGAATTAGGCAAAGCTCAGTCTAGTAAAAACACCTTGGTGCAATGGGCATAACCTTTTGACTATGACTTACAGTAGGACATGACAGAACATATTATACACCTTAGGCATATCTATATAAAACTGGAACCAAAGTTTCTGAAATAGTACTTGCTTTTATATGCAAAGTATATTTTCTATACTAGTTTATTTCATAAAGAAGTACTATGGTGGGTCAGAGTGATGGAGCAGCAGGTAGGGCATTTGCCTTGCATACAGGTTCAATTCCTGGCATCCTACATGGTTCCCTGAACACTGCCAGGAGTGATTCCTGAGTTCAGAGCCAGGAGTAACCCCTGACTATTGGCAGGTGTGGCCCCAAAACAACAACAAAATGCTAATGATGACCCACTAACTTGACTTTTCTGACTGTATAGATATGTGGTTTTCAAATTAACTATCTTCAGGTGTACAAAAGTTTTTAAAAAACTACTGGTTTATCATAGTGGTTATAACTATCAGTCTTTGAAGTGTTATGCAGGACAGGTGAAGGTCTGTAAGTGTACAAAGCTGGAAAATGCTGCGATTGCTCTTAACTTTCAACTTGAAAAAACACCGACTCTGATCTTCCTAACGGCCAGGGCTGACAGAAGCCTGTGTCAAAAACTGGAGGAAAGAGGGACATGACATTTTAGAAGAGATTGTACCTGAAGATTGATTATTTTAAACCTGTCCTGAATTCCAAACCCATCCTGAACAACAATACCTGATTAAGGGATAGACAAGTGATGAAGTTTCAGGCAATGGGAGAAGAAGGGGCATCTTCAGTGAGTCTCTGATGAGTGGTTTCCCTTGCTCTAAAAAAGAGGCATGAGAAAGTGGCATTATTCTTTGGCACTGATATTGTTATGTGGTGCTTGGACCTGGCGCAGCCATCTTGGGGACTGTCATAAAACAGGAAGAAAGATGCTCCTCCTCCCTCCCTCCCACCTCTCCCCTCTCCCCCCCAATCTGGCCATCAGGAGACAGAGCAAGCATTTGGATTTCTAAAAATATTCCTAAGACATTGACTTACCAAGTTTTACCAAGCTTGTTACATGGGATAATACATGCTTCTAACTCTTTTTGTTTGTATGTTTGATTTTGAGTCCACACCTGGCAGTGCTCAGGGATCACTCCTGGCAGTGCTCATACTTCTGGCTCTATGCTCAGGGATCACTCCTGGCCAGGTTTGGGGGATCATATGTGGTGCCAGGGATCAAATCCAAGTTAACCATGTGCAAAGGAAGTGGCACATTTTTAACTCTTTAAGTTTCTTGGAAGGGATCTTTATTTTAAGTTTTTAAAGTTTTAAAGTGTGTGTGTGTGTGATCTCTATTATGTGTATCCCAAATGATAGACTGGCTTACTTGGTTCTTGCATCTGTAGCATATACTGTGAATTTTATCTTTTAATAACTTGGAAACCAGTAGAATCAAATAAAGGTCACTTAATTTCTTTTTAACATGTTGATGCTGGTACATATCACTGGTAGCTAATATTCAGAATGTGTGACTGAGAAAAATTTCAGAGCTCAATCAGTGTGTTAAAGGGTTTAATCAGGTTCGCCTCATGTGAATAATAACTTGTAATTATTACTTATAAATTAGCATGATTGAATTAATCTTAAAATTTTAGTCAATCAATGCCTCAAGGAATTCAACTTTGTTTTAAGTTACTTTAGCCTCTCTGTGTCTCATTTTCTTCGCTGGTTTCCAAAACAAGAATAAGAGACTGGATATGATTTTCATATCTATGATTTTGTGATGCTATAAAGTAGTAAAAGGTAAAGGTAAAGGCCCTCCCGTTGATCGTCGATTTGCTCGAGCGGGCCCAGTAACGTCTCCATTGGAGACTTTGTTGTTACTGTGTCTGGCATATCGAATACTCTCGGTAGCTTGCCGGGCTCTCCGAGAGGGGCGGAGGAATCGAACTTGGGTCGGCCATGTTGGCCGCTTGTAAGGCGAACGCCCTACCCGCTGTGCTTAAGATTGGCATAGCTATTAATAGGACTTTGTATGTTTTAATTGTTTCATCTTGGAACTAGGGGCTGGTGATGGCCATGAACTAAGATTTGATAGGATAGAACCTAGATTTAGGTCCTGGCCCTATTGTTTGGTGGCCATAAAAAACCTCAGAGGCAATATCATTCCCTGTGTACAAAGCTGTAGTGATACTTCTCAATCTCAGCATCTGTTTCCTCTTCCACAAAGTGAAGATAATAGGCCTGACCTTGTCTGTTGACTTTTCGAGATGGTGTAAGACTTAAAGGAAGGAGCATAGATAAAAATACTGGGTTGGCCACGAATATGCTATGCAGAAGATCTTGCTGTTTTGGTGATCTCTGTTGACTTTGGGCTTGTAAAATTCTGTTCTGTAGTTCAAACAAACTCTTCAGAGCAGTTTAGACCTCAGTTTTGTGCTAGAGAAATACCCGTCGTTCATGGTTATGCCCTCTGGCTCTCCACGGCCAATTTTATTCTGTGACTTTTCCCACTTCCTAATAAATGATCTCTAACATTTCTATGAAGGGGAACTTAGCAGACTTGAGGGGCACAGAGGTGAATGTTGAGGTGGGTAGAGACCTGCTTGAAGTTGATTTCCTTTTAGAAAAAAAAAGCTTCACATTTCATTCAAATACAGTATTGGCAGAAATCAGTGTATCTAGTGTGATATGCTCTTCAGAAGACGAGTGAGTGAATCAGGCATAGATAAACATGCTGATGTAGTGCCCCTGACAAAGTGGTCTTATTTTTAAATAAAAGAAGAATAATTGGTTTTCCAAACTAAATGTGTGGAGTCAGTCTCTTCCTGCTCCTCCCCTTCCCCCACCCCCCAACCAGGAGATTCTGCCAGTCTTACTCATTTTTGTTGGTGATCTAATCTGAAGTACTAACAGATGAAATGATTTCCCTAACTGTCGTGTTTCTCTCACAAAATCAGTCATAGAGCTGGGCCCAATGCCTGTGCTCTGCTCCTAATGGCTATCCCATATGTCCCTATAAATAGACGGCTATCCAGTGTTTTTTGTCGGGTTTGGATTGGACAACAACCATGACTCTCAACTTCCCTTCCTTCCCTGCCATCTGATTTTAAATAATCTCTGTCAGTCAGGATGTGATAAGTGTACTGTGTTCAGAGTTCAGAGTTCTGAACACAATTTTCCAACATAAGGCAGGCTTGAAATACACATTTCAGACAAAACATGGAAATCCTACCAATTGCTGGTGAATTCCCTTTGAGTTTCTCTCTTCCCTTTCAGGAAATGTGGCTTGGATCCCTGGTCCTTGTCACACCAGCATCTGTAGTCTCACTCTAAAATATTACCTTGGCAGCAGCACTTCCCACAGGCCATGAAGTTTGGATGGACAGGTTCTATTTTGTCTTTTTCTCTTATTCACTGGCCAGTGGGATACAGAAGCTCGTGACCCTGCTCATTTCAGCTTGGTTTGTTCTCTTCTGAGCAATGAGGAAAACCAAGATTTCTAAAGCCTCTTCTGGAATGGCTTAGCAAGGTGCTCTGCAAAATCAATATTGTACTATTAGTACAGTTAAGCACAGTCCTGTTTTAATGAACAGGAGTATTAGGCCCAAAAAGAACTAGATTTGGGATATGGTCATCTTTTTAAAACATTGGTTTGGTGAGAGGGATGGAGGAAGAATAGTTGTTGTTGTTGTTGCTCTTCTTCTTCTTCTTCTTCTTCTTCTTCTTCTTCTTCTTCTTCTTCTTCTTCTTCTTCTTCTTCTTCTTCTCCTTCTCCTTCTCCTTCTCCTTCTCCTTCTCCTTCTCCTTCTCCTTCTCCTTCTCCTTCTCCTTCTCCTTCTCCTTCTCCTTCTCCTTCTTCTTCTTCTTCTTCTTCTTCTTCTTCTTCTTCTTCTTCTTCTTCTTCGCTTTTTGGGTCACACATGGTGATGCTCAGGGGTTACTCCTGGCTCTGTGGTCAGGAATCACTCCTGGTGGTGGCGCTCAAGGAACCATATGGGATGCTGGGAGTTGAACTCAGGTCGGCCACATGCAAGGCAAGGGCCCTACCCACTGTGCTATCACTCTAGCCCTGAGTATCTCTTCTTAGTTTTTAAAATTTGACAACAACAAGAGAACAGCGCAGAGTCTCCGTGCCTGACTGTCTTCACTGGGGCCCCTTGGAGGGGGCGGGTTGAGTTTCCCTCCCTGCCCAGAGCAGATATCCGGCAGGCGAAGACCTCCAGAACCAGCCACAACCATGTTGAGACCACTCTCCACACACATGAAAGTACCGGCAGAGGAACAAAGGCATGTGGGTTCCGGGGCTGAAATCTCCAAGCCTGCTCGGATCGGGGCTGAGCATCCTCCACCCAGATCCTCCATCCTCCAGTAGGCAGGGGTCACACCCACCAACTGACCCCCAGCGCCATGTAATCCCATCAACGGCCAAGACCCAGAGACTATAAAACCCAGCTCCCAGAAGCGACATCTTATTATCTCATTCTTACTTTGGTCAATCTGGCAGGCTACCAAATGTAACACAGCAGAGTCTGACAAACTCCCCAATATGCCAAGTGCCAGTAACAATGATGGGTCTCCTACTCCTAACCCTGAAAGAGCCTTGAATATGGCACTTTTTAAAATCTCAGGGCTAGGATGAAGGAGAAGTTACTGGTGCCTGCTCGAGGCAAAGATGAACAAAAGGATGATCGAGATCGTGGTCATGACAAGAATTACTTTCCCTTGGATTAAGGTACTCTTGCACCAAACTCCCTACTCATACCTGCAAGGATTGGACAGAATTTATTTCCTTCTAACCTGCATAGCACAGCCGTAGGGCATTTGCCTTGCATGCGGCCGAGCCGGCAGACCCAGGTTCGATTCCTCTGCCCCTCTTGGAGAGCCCGGCAAGCTACTGAGAGTATCTCGCCCACACGTCAAAGCCTGGCAAGCTACCTTTGACATATTTGATATGCCAAACACAGAAACAAGTCTCACAATGTTACTGGGCCCGCTCGAGCAAATCTATGAACAACAGGAGGACAGTGTTACAGTGCTACAGTGCTAATCTGCATACTCACAAGCCACATGTACCATTAACTTTGCAAAAGTCAAGAGACTAGTTTAACAAAATAAATGAAAATGCAGATGTATAGCCCACAGTTTTATCTGTATTGAATAAAAATTTTCCAACCGATTGCAAAGGGGAAGTGGAATAACCTTTCTGAATGCCCAGTATTGCTAGATTCATTAAAGTCTTGCAAAAACCCTATGAAGTAGTTACTGTTTTTGCTTTTCCCCATCAATCTGGGAGTGCCAGGTGGTGGATGTTGATGTTGGCAAGCAGCAGAAGAGTTGCAATGCTAATACTTGAGCAATATGTCCCTCACTTATGCACAGTTACTCCCTGGATATCTTGGTATAATCAATAGGCCTCTGAAGGCCTAGAGTACCAGCAGGACTTTACATAAGCACTTGGGGCTGGGGGTGAGGGAAATCTTTGTATAATCCCATACAGTTTTGTTTGACTAAACTTCAGGCCCTAGGTTGTAGGATAAGATTGATTCAATCACCTGTGTCTTGCAATTATAGCATACTATTTTAAGACCTGTATGTTAATTTTTGGCTTCTATACCAAAATAGACTTGGTGACTTAAACAAAAGATATATATTTTTTTTACATTTCTGGAGGATGCGAAGTCCAAGATCAAGGGGCTGTCAGATATGCCAAACTAAGGTTTAGGATTTCAACCTGTGAGTTTAAAGGTGAGGACACAAAAATGTAATGGCTTCAATATCTCTGAGGATATCAGATTCTTTAAAAGGATTTGAGTATTTAAGTATGGGTGTGCTCATGTGACCTGATTTTATATTTTGTTTGATGGTAGCTAAAGAGTTGGGGTGGAGAAAGAAGTATGCCTTGTAGCAATCTTTAAAAGGCAGTAAAATAGGAGCTCTCAGCACAAATTGAGGGGGTCCAGACTTTGGATTCAGAATGAGATTCACTACCCAACTCCTAAGTGTGTTATTAGACAAATTACTTAACCTCTTAATGCTTTGTCTGAAAAAAATGAGGAGGGAAAATATGGTGCTTATCTTATACAAGTTATGGGCATTAGGGTCTGTGGCTGTGATAGAGAGCAGTAGAGAACATGCTTTGCACGTGCAAGGTCCTGGGTTCTATCCTGAACACAGCAGCACAGTCCCCTGAGCACTGCTGGGTACAGTCTTGATAACTCCCAAGCCCTCCAGGGCTGAATATTCTGAAAATGACACCCACCATCACCACAAAAATTTGGGGGGTAAAGATTTAACGAGTATATATATATGTATATATATATATATATATAGTGCCTGGCATTTAATAAACACTTTACAAGGGGTCTGTGTTAAGGGTCTATGCTATTTGTAGCTATGATAAGCATCACTGTCAGTTTGCAGGGGTTGCCTTTCACATAGCACCATGGAATGGCTAACTTCAAACAATATTTTGAAATATAAACAAGAAATTATTTTTTTCAGAATTGTGGACACTGGAAGACTGATGAAATTTGGGTTTCTTCAGTGGGTCATAAGAAAATGTGGATCCCTCCCAGGCCTCTCCTCTTGGCATATACCTGACTGTCTTCTTTGTTTTTAGATCCTCTTCCCTCTGTGTTTGTGTCAATGTCCAAATTTCCCCCGTGTTTGTTTGGGGCACACACTTATTGCATTGTTTCTACTCAGTTACTTCACTAAAGATCTTACCTCCAAATATGGTGACATTCTGAAATATTTTGGCTTGGACTTCAATTTTTGAGGAGCACAATTCAGCCTATAATTATGTTCAAGCTTTCACAAGTTTAGACATAATTTGAGGGTGAATTTTATTCTTACTTAGTGGCCTGCCTTATCTATTTTTGATTAATACATATAAATTGTCTGCCTTTCTCATACTTATTCTACTTATAAACTTTTTTTAAAAACCACATAAAAATCTTGGTCAAAGTTTAATGGATGCTGAATGAGATGGAGTCAGTGATACTTTCCCACAAGGGAAAACTCCATAGAGTTATAGGCCAAAGAGTAACTTAATACCTGTAATTAAGACAGGATTATTATAATACACTACAGCTTTCTTGGTGGACTCAACTTTATTCTTTTATTATAGCTAACTAAACTTGAACAATAATTTATAATAGATTGCTATTACTTAGATTGCTATTACTTAGAAATTGCTATTACTATTAATTCCCTACCAGTCAAGACCTAAAAGCTGTTGGTTGGTTTGACGAGGAACTGGTTGGACAAGGGTGAGTACTGGTAGAAATCACTGAGCCTTTGACTACCTGCAGTTGAGTCATTCTCACCAGACTGAGTGCATTAGGAGAATTTTTTGAGTGACAAATATCAGAAAACAACTTCAGTTACTGAAAGATGATAAAGGGTTGTGCCGAGGTGTATGGATGAAATACTATTACTATATGTTGAAGCCAATGGTATATTCTGTCAGAAAGTTAGAGTAAGAGAGGTCAGGATGTTTTCTTTCTCTCTCTCTCTTTCTCTGTCTTTCTCTTTCAGTGTGTGTGTTTGTGTGTCTCTGTCTCTGACTCTGTCTCTGTCTCTGTCTCTCTCTCTCTCTTCTTCCCTTTTGGAAATACCTTGAGTTGATCAAATTCCTTGGTCAGCAGTCAAAGGTCATTTCAAGATTAGTGTTTCAATATGACTCTTGTCTTCCACATTCTAACAATTCCTCCTACTTTTCATTTTCTCAGTCTTAGAAGTGGTAAATGTCGGAGGCCCAGCTCTGGGCAACAAAGCTGAACGGCTCCAATTCCAAACAGGTACAGCCCGCCCCCAAGGGCCTGGGACCCTCTCTGGGCATGCGCAGCTAGATCCAGCTCCTAGAAAGCCGGTTTTCAACCCCTGATCTGCGCGGGACGGGCACGGAGGCCCAGCTCTGGGCAACAAAGCTGAACGGCTCCAATTCCAAACAGGAGACGTTCCCAACTCCTCGCCCAGTGCCAGGGACTCTTTCTGGAGCCGCGGCCGCATTAGCGGCCGCGAAATATTTCCCCACTACGTATGCCATAGGAACCATAAGCTACCTTCTTAGATGGAAACTTCTCTATTTTATCTCAGCCACTAGAAACACAGTAGCCAATAACTCATAAGCCTGTCTTAACTCACACTGCATATCAAGCAGAATAGTAACAGTGAACGTGAAGGACTAAACCACACCTCTCACAATGGTAAAGCAACGCAAAAACCCACCAAACTTTCATATTGAAGAGTCTAGCCCAGATGACACCAACAGTACTGTAGTGTTAGACAACCTCTCTGACAAGGAATTCAGAAGGGAGTTACTTAGGATGCTTAGGGAATTAAAAGAAACAATGGAAAGCAATGCCAATAGAAGACAAGAGGATCTGAAGGCAGAAATGAGGAAAATGCAATCAGAAATGTCAGACCTGAAAAATCTCGTAGGCGAATTGAAAAGCTCAGTGGAAGGCCTCAGCAGCAGAGTAAGAGCTGCTGAGAACAGAATCAGTGAACTCGAAGATGAAGTTCAGAGACTCTCCAGAAAAGAGCAGAAAATGGAAAAGAGACTCACAATTCGGGAACAGATGGCAAGAGAAGATCGTGATGAAGCCAAGAGGGGTAACATAAGAATTATTGGAGTCCCAGAGGTACAGGAAGAAAACCTTGATGAAGAAGAAACTGTCAAAGACATCATTGCTACAACGTTTCCAGAGCTGAAGAAAACTTGTGACCACATTCAGGAGGCCCGAAGGGTACCAGCTAGAAGAAATCCGAATAAAAATACCCCAAGACACATTCTGATCAAAATGACCAAAACCTTAGACAGAGACAAAATTCTGAAAGCAGCAAGATCGAAGAAAGAAATCTCTTACAAAGGAGCATCCTTAAAATTCACAGCTGATTTTTCTGATGAAACCCTCATGGCCCGAAAACAGTGGTGGGACATAGTGAAAAAACTCAATGAAATAAATGGCTCCCCCAAAATACTTTTCCCAGCAAGACTCTCATTCATAATAGAAGGAACAACACACAGTTTCACAGACAAACAACAGCTCAGGAACTTCATAGACTCAAAACCATGATTACAAGAACAACTAAATGGGCTACTTTAAGGCAAGAAAGGCCCCTCAAATACACCAAATTTTAACAGAACAATGGGACAAAATCCCATAACAATAATCTCTCTCAATGTCGATGGGCTAAACGCACCAATTAAAAGACACAGAGTGGCAGGATGGATTAGAAAATTGAACCCAACATTCTGCTGCCTGCAAGAAACACATCTCAATAGTCAAAGCAAACACAAACTCAGAGTCAAAGGCTGGAAAACAATCCTACAGGCAAACAGCTCCCATAAAAAAGCTGGGGTAGCCATCCTTATATCAGACCACATCGATTTCAGAGTGAGGAAGGTCATAAGAAAGAGTGAAGGCCATTTCTTATTGATCAGAGGATCTGTACAACAGGAAGAACTTACAATAATAAATGTATATGCACCTAATGAGAGACCAGCAAAGTACTTAAAACAACTACTCATAGATTTGGAAAAAGACATCAATAGCAACACAATACTAGTGGGAGATTTCAACACTGCTTTGTCACCTCTTGATAGATCAACCAGACTCAAGCTTAGCAAGGACATACTTCATTTGAGGGAAACAATGGAAGAAAGGGACTTAGTAGATATATACAGGACACTTCATCCACAAAAAGCTGAATACACATTCTTCTCAAGCGTACATGGAACATTCTCCAAGATAGACCACATGCTGAGCCACAAAACATGCCTCCATAAAATTAAGAAGGTAGAGATTGTATCAACAATCTTCTCAGACCATAATGCGCTGAAATTAGAAGTAAATCACACACAAAAACAGAAAACTAAATTAAACACCTGGAAATTAAACAGTGCACTATTGAACAACGAGTGGATTAGACAGGAAATCAAAGAGGAAATCAAAAGATTCCTAGAAACGAATGAAAATGAGAACACGAGTTACCAAAACTTATGGGACACAGCAAAGGCTGTGTTAAGAGGAAAGTTTATAGCTCTACAAGCATTCCTCAGGAAGGAGGAGCGAGCACACATAAGTAACCTAACCTCACAACTTAAGAGCTTGGAGAAGGACCAAAAAAAGGAGCACAACCCGAACAGGAGAAAGGAAATAATAAAACTCAGAGCAGAGATTAATGAGATGGAAACCCAAAAAAACATTCCGAAAGATCAATGAAACCAAGAGCTGGTTCTTTGAGAAAATTAACAAGATCGATAAGCCTCTAGCAAAACTCACAAAGAAAGGGAGAGAGAAAACCCTAATAAACCGAAATTAAAAGGGGGTCATTACAACAGAAACCACAGAAATTCAGAGGATCCTCAGGGAGTACTTTGAGAAGTTTTATGCCACGGAACATCAAAACCTCGAGGAAATGGATAAATTCCTAGACTCCTACAGACTCCCAAGGCTGAACCAATAAGACCTGGAATACCTGAACAGACCTATCACCATCAAGGAAATTGAAATGGTAATAAAAAGTCTCCCCAAGCACAAAAGTCCTGGCCCGGATGGATTCACTAGTGAATTCTTCCAAATCTTTAAAGAGGACTTACTCCCAATGCTCTTTAAGCTTTTCCATGAAATTGAAATATCAAAAACACTTCCGAACAGTTTCTACGAAGCAAATATCACACTGATACCAAAAGCAGACAGAGATACCACAAAGAAAGAGAATTACAGGCCGATATCCCTGATGAACACAGATGCAAAGATCCTCAACAAACTACTAGCAAATAGAATCCAACTACTCATCAAAAAGATCATACACCATGACCAAGTAGGATTCATCCCAGGGATGCAAGGATGGGTTAACATTCGAAAATCAATCAACGTAATCCATCATATCAACAAAAGAAAAGATAAAAAGCATATGATTATATCAATAGATGCAGAGAAAGCATTTGACAAGATCTAGCACCCCTTTATGATGAAAACCCTAGCCAAAATGGGTATAGAGGGGACCTTCCTCAACATAATTAAAGCCATCTACCACAAGCCTACAGCAAGCATCATCCTCAATGGGGAAAAATTGAGAGCCTTCCCTCTAAGATCAGGGACGAGACAGGGATGCCCACTCTCTCCACTGCTGTTCAATATAGTACTGGAAGTACTTGCAATAGTGATTAGGCAAGAAAAAGTTATTAAGGGCATTCAGGTAGGAAAGGAAGAAATCAAGCTCTCGCTATTCGCAGATGATATGATACTCTACTTAGAGAACCCAATAACCTCCACCAAAAAACTCCTAGAAACAATAGACTCGTATAGTAAAGTTGCAGGTTATAAAATCAATACCCAAAAGTCCATGGCTTTCCTATACGCAAACAGTGAGAGAGAAGAAAGCAACATGAAAAAAACAATCCCGTTCACAATTGTGCCCCAGAAAATCAAGTACCTAGGAATCAGCTTAACTAAGGAAGTAAAGGACCTGTACAAAGAAAACTACAAAACGCTACTTCAGGAAATAAAAGAGGACATGAGGAAATGGAAAGATATCCCCTGCTCATGGGTCGGGAGACTTAACATTGTCAAAATGGCAATACTACCGAAAGCGTTGTATAAATTCAATGCAATCCCTATAAGGATACCCATGACATTCTTCAAAGAAATGGAGCAAACACTCCTGAAATTTATATGGAACAATAAGCCCCCACGAATAGCTAAAGCAATTCTTGGGAAAAAGAAAATGGGAGGAATCAACCTCCTGAACTTCAAACTGTACTACAAAGCAGTAATAATTAAAACAGCATGGTACTGGAACAAAGGCAGAACTGCAGACCAATGGAACAGGGTTGAATACACTGACATCTCCCCTCAATAATATGATCATCTAATCTTTGATAAAGGTGCAAGTAATGTGAAGTGGAGTAAGGAAAGCCTCTTTAATAAATTGTGTTGGCATCACTGGACGGCTACATGCAAAAAAATAGGCTCAGAACTCTGCCTAACACCATGTACAAAAGTAAGATCAAAATGGATTAAAGACCTCAACATCAGACCAGAAACCATAAGGTACATTGAAGATAAAGTTGGCAAAACCCTCCATGATATTGAAGCTAATGATATCTTCAAAGATGCCACGCCACTGGCCGAGCAAGTGAAAACAGAGATAGATAAAAGGGACTATCTTAAACTAAGAAGCTTCTGCACCTCCAAAGAAACAGTGACCAAAATACAAAGACAGTCTACAGAATGGGAAAGGATATTCACCGAATACACATCTGACAAGGGGTTGATATCCAGGATATACAAAATACTGGTTAAACTCCACAAGAAGAAAACATCCAACCCCATCCAAAAATGGGGCAATGAAATGAACAGAAACTTTCTCAAAGAAGAAATCCGAATGGCAAAAAAGCACATGAGAAAATGCTCTACATCATTAATCATCAGGGAGATGCAGATCAAAACCACAATGAGATACCATCTCACACCTCAGAGACTGGCCCACATTCAAAAGAACAAAAGCAACCGATGCTGGCATGGATGTGGCGAGAAAGGGACACTCCTTCACTGTTGGTGGGAATGTCGACTGGTTCAGCCCTTCTGGAAAACAGTATGGACGATTCTCAAAAAATTAGAAATTGAGCTCCCATTTGACCCAGCAATACCACTCCTGGGAATATATCCCAGAGAGGCAAAAATGTATAGTCGAAGTGACATCTGCACTTGTTTGTTCATTGCAGCACTCTTTACAATAGCCAGAAACTGGAAGAAACCTGAATGCCCAAAAACAGATGACTGGTTAAAGAAACTTTGGTACATCTACACAATGGAGTACTATGTAGCTCTTAGAAAAGATGAAGTCATGAAATTTACGTACAAGTGGCACAACATGGAAAGTATCATGCTAAGCGAAATGAGTCAGAAAGAGAGGGATAGACATAGAAAGATTGCATTCATCTGGGGGATATAAAGTAACAAAGTATGAGATTAATACCCAAGAATAGCTGAGATCAGCACCAGGAGGATTACTCCATAACTTAGAGGCCAGCCGGGTATCCTAAAGGAAAGGGCAGTTCAGATAGAGAAGGGAGCACCAAATAAAGGGTGTTAGGAGGATCCTCCCAGGAGGGGAGATGCATGTCGAAAGTGGACTATGGACTGAACATGTTTGCCACTCAATGCCTCTTTTGCAGACCACAACACCCAAAAGGAGAGAGAGAACACAGGGGATTGCCCTGCCACAGAGGCAGGGGGGATGGGGGGATGGGGGTTGGGGGGATATTATCCATGGTGGTGGAAAATAGGCACTGGTGGAGGGATGGGTATCTGATCATTGTATAATCAAACCCATGCACAAAAAATTGTAAATCTAAAACTGTACCTCATGGTGTTTCACTAATAAAAAAAAATTTAAAAAAAAAAGAAGTGGTAAATGTACTCCAGTCAGGCAATAGTTCTACTTTCTTACAAAATTGAGCTATTTCTCTATTTTCTTACACCTTGAGTGGGACTTTTCTGGACCATTAAAGCCTGAGGCAAAAAGAAACATTAGTAATATTTATCTTATCTTTAAAATGTTGATATTTTGTTTTGGACTTCTTTAATATATATTTTTTGTTTTGTTCTGTTTTGTATTTTGAGCCACACCCAGCTGTGCTTGAGGTTTATTCCTGGTCCTGTGCTCAGGGATTGCTTCTGGTGGGGCTAGGGGAAATCAGATCAAGTCTAGGGATAGAATCCAGTTGCATGCAAGGCAAGTACACAACCCACTGTACTATCTCTCTGGCTCCATTTGTTTTTTCATGACTTAAAAATACCTAATACATTATTTATTTTGATCATGAGGTTTTTGGTCTCACCTTGAATTTTGCAATTGAGGTCTATAGTGTCTTACTCACTTTGCCATCAGTCCCTCAAAGTTCCTATGCAACATTACCTCTTAATAAGTTGTCCCTGAATATAACCATTCTCAGTGAACAATGATTTGTGTTCTTATGAGATCTTAATCAATGTTGCTACCTTTTTTTAAAAGGAGAAATTGTATATCATTGACTCTGGAGCAGCATTTTACTAAAGACTTGACTGGGACCATTAAAAAGTGTAGTTGACAGTTTAAAAAAAAACAACTGAAGAACTTCCTGTGAAAAATCTTGATTTCTAGGTTTCTCTTGAAAACAATCAAATCATGGGACATGACTTCATGCCTTTACTACATGACACCAATTGACTGGAACTTGGTAGCAGCAAGGGCCGCTGCAGGAGAGAGAAAAGGAGTCAAACTCTCCATCAGATGTTTGTCGTCTAGGTCTTTTTCTTCCCAGGGTTTACTATCAGGGGAGGAGTACTGCTCCTATCCTCTCTCCTGCATCTTCCCTTTCACCCTTGTCAACCACACTGCTCCCTCAACCACCCCCTGTCTACCTCCACCAGCCTCTCCATGTCTGCAACCAAGTTCATGCCAGCTGAGGAACATGTTAGCCAGCTCCCTCCTTCGTATGAGGGAGAGCAAATGGGGATACACTGCTGTTTGATGGGTAGTTTACTGCTTTGGAATTAGCAAATTAGTGGTTTTAATGTTAATTTTTTGTTTTATAAAATCAATGTTAAAAGGAAAAATAACTCTAAACACCAGGAAAACAAAATATGTGTTAATGATGAGAAGGGACATGGAAATGAAAACATTTTGTAAGACAAACTCTGTCTCAGGGTAAAGTTATTTTCAAGATAGGGAGAAAAAGAGATAAGACAGAATGTTAGGAAAGACAATTAAAGAAATATTTGACCTTCAGACTAAATTTAGACAACCTAAGACTTCACCGCTTTCTTCTAAATTGTGTGTTTTTAAATGTTACCTTAAGGCTTTGTAGTGACTATCATATATGAGTAAATACAGCAGAACCTCTAAAAATACTTTTAGCATTTTGTGAAAATAATTCAACTTATTTTGTTGGAAAAAATAAGGCTTCATTAATTTTGAGTATGGAAATTTAATTGACTGTAAGAACCCAACTAGTGATGAAGGAAAAAGCAAAAGAATCACTTAAAAATACAAAATGTTAGGAAATTAGATTTTTACTGTTTATTTGAACTTGAGGATCTCAAAGAATGAAGAAAAAATACATTTTCTGGAATAAGGAAGGATAAAGGACAGAAGTTTTAAATAAAGAAAGGGAAAATAAAATATTTTTCCAAAAAAATGCTGGGGAACTTAGTATAAAAAGGTATGTATGTAAAAATAGATGCAAGAAAGGCATCGTAGAGAAAGAAATTATGGACCTAATGAATTGTTAAAAGAATTTTAGATAGTCTTAATATCTGTAATGGACTTAAGTAATATCAGAAATTAGCTTTCCTTTGCTAAAAGAATATTAATATTCCTAAAACTGCAGTCAATCTGTAATATCAGATTATAAATTTGTTGAATGGTCTGCTTAGAGAATTAAGATATATTCTTTAATTATTTCAGTTACCCTAGACTTGAGCTAAAAAAACCTCTACCATTCTATACTGTTTTGCAATTTATGTTACTTTGCTTAAGTAAAAAATTAATATTATTTCATGGGTATATGTTGTAATAAAAATTTTAGATTAAATTTTAATATCTGTAATCATCTTGAGTAATACCAGACATTAGTTTTCTATGTCTGGTATTTCTACGGGCTAGAAATATCATTATCGGTATTAGTGAAATACTAAAAATCTTTATATATATATATATATGAAAGGTTATGTATAAAAGGTTTTATATATAAAGGTTTTTGTCCTTCACTATTCCTGGAAATGAAAATTCTAAGAAACATATAGGAAGTTTTAGAAGACCTCTTGAGGCAGCCCATACTAACTGCTCTCTCCCTTTGTGAAAAAGAAATACATAACGATTTGGTCTATTTGGCATGTTAAGACACTGAAGCTTTGTTACAAAAGGAGAGGCATTAAACCTTCTAAATATACATATAGATTCATATAAAATACCTAAAGAATCTGATATGTCCTGATTTATCCTGGGTATTATTTAGGATATTGTATGTCATAAAGTTGAACAACTCTCTTGTTAGTTAACGGCAACTTTGAGTATCATTATTTTGTATTGTTTGCCATTTGAAAATTCTGCTTACCCTAATGCTTTATGTTCAGAAGGATTAACAGGAAAAGAATTAAGCAAATGCTCTAGAAAACAGAAATATCATGAAACTAAATGAAAGAAGTTGTAGAGTTTATGGAGAAACTTGTCTCAAGAATTATTAACAAATGATTGAAACTTTTACCTGGGCATTAACAAATTATTGAGGATGGGTATAATTTCAAGTAATTTGGTTTAGGTCCTATATACTGTGTGTCTAGGAGATTCAAGAAACTTTTACCCTCTAAGATTTAACCTGCAGCAACCTGATGGATTGCATATTGTGAGTAAAGTTAAAGCATTTACTTTTCTCTCTTGATACCTGGATCTCTGGCGCTTTTCATACTTCATGGCAATGTGCTTGTTTTCATAAATCCAAGAAAAAAATCTTTTTCTCTCTGTAAGAGATCATTTGAATACTGGTTGCCTTACTGAGTCTGACTGGAATATCAAAGATTATACAGCTTTAGGAATTAAGAACTGACATCAGATCCCCAAAAAGGGAGGACATAATCTAATGTCTTATTTTTAGGGTTCTAGTCTACTAAGAGTTGGAAGTTAGACCCTTAGAAGAAACAGAAACCATAAGCCACAGATATTATATGTGAATCCTGATGGTAAATGAAATGCCTTAAAAAAAATCTCTGGATCCTTGTCACATCAGCCCATGCCTCTGTGGCCTAGATTGCTTTACTCCTGAATGTGAATCTTACCATGGGCCTGGATGAACGTGAATCAAACTGCTTTATCACTCAGGCATCAACACAGGAGGGCCAAAGGCCCAACAGGCAATCTTATTAAAATTGCCCACTCTACTATCCTCATTTCTGTTTTCATATCTTCCTGCATTTTATTGGCAGTGCACTCATTCCATTGTTTCTTTGAGCTCCATATGCATCCTTAACTGCTCCATTCTAAATTTCTTGTCAGTGAGGCTATATAGCTCATTTATTACTGGTTGGGTCATCTGGGCAAGCTTCATTGCTAACTAAGCCTGGTGAGTTTCTGCATTACTTTACCATTGTGACCTTTGCAGTTTGGTGTCGTTTCTTGCTTATTTTGTGTGGCTAGGAGCCTATGTTGGGATTTTTATAAGTATATTTATGATGAGTTATGGAGTAGCACAGCTGTGGAGCAAATTGGAGCAGCCACACTCTGCCATGGGTGGGTTTGGATGGCACCTGTAGAGGGAAATGACTATCCTGAGTCCAGAAGCATTCTGGATGTCACACTGCCCATTCTAGAGAAATATCATACAGACCGACTTTGCCCAGAAAGGGGAAATATAAAGGAATAATGCCCATGCTGTTTTCTCTAAACACAGAAGGACTCTATAGGGTTAAGAAAAGTCAAACATAGGCCTGAAGTCTGCAGCTGGGGAGTGACAACTTGTCCTTGGGAGAAACTACCTAGTCGATTGCTGTTTTGTTATAATTGCCCCCATCTACTGATAGTATTTGATAAGGGCTCCATGCAGGTAAGACTCTTGTCTGTACAATACTGATCAGTGGAGACTAACTTACTTCCTCAGGAGTTAGTCTCCACTGATCAGTATTGTACAGACAATGACAGGTGCCTGAGCCCTGAGATACCACTAAGAGCTCCGTCTATAATTCCTTAATGAAAAAGTCCAGCGAAGGAAACTTAAAGAGTCTATCTATTCTTGCTGTACTTATGCAAACTAACCATCCAAGTTTATTAGAGGTGCACTTAGTTTTGTGGTTATAATTATTTGCTAGAGTAGAAGTAAGAATGGAAAGAAAAATTGTGCTTCCTTTTAATTTTTTCGTTTTTGGTTTTTTCCCTTATCACAATCACAATCATCCTGCTGTTCCTTGATTGCCTCGAGCAGGCACCAGTAATGTCTCCTTCTTCCTAGCCCTGAGATTTTAAAAGAGCCATATTCAATGCTCTTTCAGGGTTAGGAGAATGAGACCCATAATTGTTACTGGTATTTGGCATATTGAGTTCGACACGGGAAGTTTGCCAGACTCTGCCGTAAGGGTAGAGTAGCCTACCCTCAGTAGCCTGCCAGGTTCTCCAAAGTAAAAATGAGATAGTAAGATCTCATGCAGCCACAAACACGGCCCTGCACTTCCAGGAGCTGGGTTTTATAGTCTCTGGGTATTGGCCATTGATGGGACCAATATGGCGCCAGTGGCAGCTGGTGGGTGTGATGCCTACCTACTGGAAGATGGGAGATCTGGGTGGAGAAGGCCCAGTCCTGATCCGGGCAGGCTTGGAGATCTGTTTCGGAACCCGCATGCCTGGGTTCCTCAGCCGGTTCCTTCATGCATGAGGCTTGTCTGGACGTGTGGAGAGTGGTCTCAGCATGGCTGTGGCTGGTTCTGGAGGTCTTCGGCTGCTGGGGCTCTGCTCGGGGCAGGGGGATGAGGGAAACTCACCCTGATGAGGACAGCTAGGAGCAGGGGCAGGAGACTCTGCCTTATATAGTACAATAATCCTGCATTTTCTAATATCTGGCTATAATTTTCTGACTTAGTATTTCTAGCCCCTTTTCTTTGATGTACATTAATGGAGGACCAAGGCTCTCCTTTTATAAAGAGCATGTAAAGTGGAAATGGAAAACTTTATATATAAAGACCACCCAAATATCTCCACAGTGATTATAGTTGGACAAAATTTGAGCTGCCTGTCTGAATATTTTCCAACACAGAAACCCAAGAGAACCTGCAGTCTGAAGATGCTTTGACTGATATCTAAGAATAATTCTTAATTGGAACTTTTAAGAACTCTGAGTGGGATTTTTGGTTTACTTCTGTTTAAATTTTTTCTTTGATGTCCATGAAACTGTCTTTTCCTCCATATCAGTGCTTTAATTGGACTGACCTATTATCAGGAATGAGAGGGTGACTATATGAAATAATTGGAAAAATAAGCTTCTGAAGATGAAACTCCTCAAGAATTTTACTACTACTAAAGAAGAAAAAAATTTGTCACCCCCAAATAGGTCTGGAATAAAAGATTACTTTCAATAGGTCCTGGATAGGGAACAGAAATTACCTTTGAAGGGACATTTTTCCTACAAGATCAGCTTATCTGCTCTAACAATCTCCCTCACAACAACCCTGTGAATAGTAAATAGTCAGAAATGAGTGGGCCTTTACTACTCACAAGATTTTGACAATAAACAACTGATAGTGGCATCAAAAATTAACATAATAGTAAATAATTTTGAGTTTAGCAGCAAAATTCCTCTGGGCACAGACTATTAAGTAAGTACAGAGCAAGACCAACCCTCCAAAAATTATTTGCAGGTGTAGAAAACAAATTAGTAAACCTATTTTCTTAAATACCAGGTAAAATCTAGTCCATATAAAGGCATCTTGAAGCTGGATCCAGCCTGCTTTACACGTGTAAGAAAGGGAATAGGGAAATTTGGAAAATCTCATGATAAACAGCTTCTCTGTATGGTGGTATCCCCAGGAAAAAACACAAAGAGTCGTTTCTTCTATCATGTCAATATCTTCTCTGTCAAATTCCCATGGCACCCCTATGGAGCAGAAAGTAGCCAGACTAGATTTAATGTCAAACCTTCATAGAAATGGAAAAAAAAAGTATTAACAGTGGGCATTTGTAAGTGAGGAAACACTGCGATTCCATCTCATTTCTTTCGAATGTAGATTTAAAAATTTCTCAGTTTCCCTTAGTTTTTGTCCTGCCTCCCAATCTGAAAATATGTTCTCAAACACCAGGCACTTGAGATTGAACTGATGGAGGTGGGGATGTTGGGGAACCTCCAGAAGCTTACCATGTCTGGGAACGCCTTTCTACACAGAGAAGAGCCAACAGTGGGACATCTGAAAAGATTCCTGAAAATTTTCAGACTCCTTCCTCCCCCTGGCCTACTTCCACAATTTTCTGCTTAATTTAATTTCCCAAGCCATTAGCCACAGTCTGAGAGCGTGGTCTGAGGGACAAAGCCACCATCTTCTCTGGTTGCTCGTGCTTGTTTTCGTTTGTTTATGTTTTGGGACCACACCCAGTGGCATGCAGGGGCTACTCCTGGCTCTGTGCCCAGGAATTACTCCTGGCTGTGCTCAGGGGACCATATGGGGTGCCAGGAATCAAAGCTGGATTGGTTGCATGCGAGATAAATACCTTAGCTGCTGCCCTGCAGGTTGCTAGCATTTGAGTAAAAAATTTTCCTTCTAATGATCTCTTGTTTCTTGAATATTGTCCTTTGAGTGGTAAGTACCAAACTTGATTTGGTAGTGTTACCAAAGCACTTGAAACGTACTCTTTGTGGAAATAGTGTCTGTGAGAAGAGAGTGGGAGTGTGTTCATAAGGCCTGTATTGGTGCTCCAAAAATCCCATGTAAAACAGATCTGTGATGGTCTATTTTGAAGCTGATAATATGTCACAGCATCTGCAAATCTGAAATGCAGGCTGAGTCTGAGAAACTTGGGGGCTCACTACTTTATCTCTTGACGGGTCCACATAGAAATTGCTAAAATCCAACAGAACTCCGTAATGCTTCAGAATCTTTGTGAAGCAACACCACCCAGAAAGCCAACACTAAGTCCAGTGGTACATGAACAAAACAAAACAGAACATTTTCTACTCCTGCCCACGAAGCTTCCTGGGTAGCTTAGCCTGAAGCCACCTTGAGCTACTGGAGCCACCATTTTATTGGCCTGTGGGAAGGTTTTTGTGACTGGAACCTGTTGTTCTGAGGAGAAACAAGTTACTGTCCAGCCACCATTTGTGATTTTGTAAACGCCTGAGGAATCTAGGCAGAGCACTTTCCTTTGAGGAGCTTCGAAGAGCCAAAGGCATAGTTCTTCTTTATAGGGAGGTTGTGCCATCTGTTGGGCTCCCTTTGGGAAGGTGTGTTAGCAGTCAGTGTATGAATATTTCCTTCAGAGGTGGCAGAAACAAGTCTTCCTGGGTGCTGGTAGGAAGTGCCGAGGAAATACCTGGGTAAGCCTGCTTTCTCCTCAGGGTCTCAGGCCTTGGTTTGTAGTGGCCCCAAACTGACAATCCTTCTGACACAAACCCTCCACACACAGATGAAGGGGAATCTGATCTCATTCAGTTCCCAGTGCCTCCTCTCTGAGTCCTGAACCTCAAGTAAAGATTCACACGTGCACTGATTCTATTTACAACAAAGCCTTGGAACTGAATGTTTGGTTTCCCTCAGAATATCTGTGTGCTCCCACTATTTAGGGGTCACCTCTCAGTCTCCTGATTTATCTCCTTGCCTCAGCTTTGAAAAAATGCCCTACAGGACTCAGAGTTGAGGACACCGAGCTGCCTCTAGGGCTGGATGCCCTGTTTTTTTCTGGGCTTCCATCACCCCATCTTTAAAACGTGGGCCGTGGGATTGGTAGCTCATTTTCTTTTCAGCTCTCAACCTAGCTCTGAGCTGTCATTCTGGTCTCTGACTCTCTGAATGACTTAAGAAGAGTAGTGAATAATTTTTGTGTGGGCTTAGTGCTTCTTCTCTCATTTATTTCTCACAAAACCAAATGAGAAGTTATTGTTATCTTACCTCTCAGTTGATATTCAGCTCAGCTGTGTATCCAGAGATGACCTAAATCAGTGTTTTTTTTGACCATTTTTTCCTATTATGGCACCTTCTGACCTGTTCCCTTCCTTTGTTCCCCGAATACTACCAGTTGGTCCCTACTCTCATTTTCACCTTTGATCCTCTACGAATATCCTGTGAGTCCACAGCAGGCCATATCTGCAGCATTTCCAGATTAAGAAGCACTGCCCTAAGTGACCGTGGCCTAAACAAGAAACACAGGAACAATGAGGATTGAATCTTTGGAAGTACCTCAGGCTGTTACTAAAGTTTTGGTCCCATAGCATTTTCAAGAAGTTTGCCTTTCTGCTCTGCCAACCTCACCTTCTGCAGAGGGTCAGAGACCAGAATGAAAGCTCAGAGCTGTGGCTTCAAGGTCATTTCAGGGCCCAAGGAGGCTGCACTAGCTCCAGTCATCACGTCATCACATCTCTATTTCCATCAGCAGGAATAGGGAGAGATGGTGCAAAGGCTACCTTTCTCCCCTCTCTTTCTTAGAAATCCCAACAGTACTTCTGTTTACCTTTCACTTTGTCAGAACTTATATATTTATACCTAGCTGCAAGAGAGGTTGGAGAAGATAGTCTGTTTTCAAGTCAGTGATGAAACATGGGTAAATATTTGAATCCTATTAACAGGAAGAAGATAAGAGTGGAATTTCATGCTAACAGAATTTTTCTCCACTGTGTCTGACCAGCGAAGACGCAGGGCACAGAGTAGTCAGAGCTGGAGACACATGGTGGAGGGTGAGTGAGCTGGCATTTGTGTGAAGCATAGTGCTTTTTTTCTGAACAGAGGAACTCTTTACTGAGGCTTCATTTTCAGTCACCTCCAGAATACAGAAATGCTTCAGGAACATGAGCCTGAGACCAGGCTGCTTTCTCAGGGTTCCTCCCATCCCAGGAGGAAGGAAGCACAGTGCCCCATGGTCCTCTTGGGTCCTGGATCCATCCAGAGCCTGTGGTCCCTGGCCAGTCCCCATTCCTGCATCATTTAGCAGTTGTAGGGTGCTCCCAAATTCCCTGGTTTCTGTTTTCATCTGGTTCTTGCCTGATCCTGGAAAAAAGTGGTACTTCTCTTTGAGTTCATCTTTTAAAAGACAAAGGAATCACTTTCTTGTATGAAGGTCTAGGTTTTGGGTTCTGTACTGCTTCTCTATTTTTTTTTTAAGTTTGAGGGTCTTCCAAGCCAAATATTTGAAACTGCTACAAAATCATGACCTTTGTGGACTTAGGTTGGTTTGACACTAAAGCCACTTTCAGGAGCTGCCAGTCCCCACCCCTGCCTCTTCTCCCAAGACCCCGACCCACACCATGTCGATTCAGTGTGTTTTATGAGCTAAAATAAAGAGGTGTGATGGGGACTCATGCCTAGAGCTAATCTAGCCAATTGTTAGAACTACAGACCTCTGCATCCACTCAGTTTCCTAGTGTATTAGACTCAGAATTAATAAGGCGCCCAATGATTCTCACTCAACACTGCTAACCAAAGAAGCCTGAGAGCTCAAGTTAATGAGTGTGTATGTGTGTGTGTGTGTGTGTGTGTGTGTGTGTGTGTGTGTGTGTGTGCCACATATGACTATACACAGGGTTTTTTTCTAGCTCTGTGCTAAGTGAACACTCCTGGTGGTGCTAAAGGGATGTATGTGGTGCCAGGGATCCAATCAGGGTTGGCCACGTATGAAGTAAGTGTCTACCCCTGTACTATGTCCCTGCCATAATGACCATTTTGGTCCCAGCTTTGGTTTCTTTATCTCTCTAGTCCACCCTGTAAATATCAGAGGTCACTGATTAGTAGGCAAGATTTCTCCTGCTCAAGAATTCTTCTTAAGGTTTCCTTGAAAACTCATCCAAATCAGGGCACTAAAATTTCCAAATGGTTTTTGTAATCCAGAGAAGCTTGGCATTTGGGGTTCTCACAATTGGCCAGTTTTGCTGAGAGACTGCCAAAAGCCCTGCTGTCTAAACAACTATTTTAGTTTAAGGATATAATCCAGGTCTAAAAATGAACATGGATTCCCTTTAAGATGGCTAAAAGCTCAGAGGAGGGAGCTGTTGTACTCCCAATCTATTTTTATATCTTACAGTGGTATAAATCTTCCAGTAGTGTTACCTGCAAAAGTAATGAAGCTATTTATGTCTGAGTCCAGGCTGAAACCACCGACCACCTCAAAGAACTGCACATTTAACATATATAAAATGCTCCCCGCTTGCCTGAGGATGTGGCTCACATGCTAAGCACATACCTCCTGTGTAAGGCCCCAGGCTTGATCCCTGGCACTGCACTGCCCTGTGCAGCCTCCACAGCAATAAAAAAATTGTTGAAATACTACCCCACACTTCACAGCAGGTAGGGCATTTGCCTTGCACATGACCAACCTGGGTTTGATTCTTCTGTCCCTCTCAGAGAGCCCGGCAAGCTACCGAGAGTATTCTGCCCACGTGGCAGAGCCTGGCAAGCTCCCCATGGCATATTCAATATGCCAAAAACAGCAACAAGTCTCACAATGGAGATGTTACTGTTGCCCGCTCTAGAAAATCGATGAACAATGGAAGGACAGTGCTACAGTGCTACCCCACACTTTAAAAGCCGAGAAGTGTATGCGCTTTTTACTTCAGCAAGCAACATGACATAGCACTTATAAGTGGGGGCTGGAAACCTGAGTTCAAACCTAATCTTCACCTATTCCAGAAGGTGGGCAGAAGCCTGCTCACATGCTGAGGCTGTCCCAGGATGGGATTAATCCACTGTCTGCAGTTCTGCCTCCTTGATCCATTTGCAACTCAAAAATTGTATAGTTTGGCCTATGACATTGGCAGCGGGAAAGTGTCAGATGACAAGATAAAAGGTACAGACTTCTTTTTTTTTCTTGTCATTATTTCCCAAATACAGTATAGCAACTATCGACATAGCATTCACATTGCATGATGAGTAACCTAGAGGTGAACAAAAGTACGCAGGAGGATGTGAGTAGGTCATATGCAAATGGATGCTTTCTATACAAAGAACACGAGCACCTCCAAATCTGGGCATCCTGGCCAAAGAGGGCCCTGGGCTCAGGCCTTCAAGATGCAGAGGAGCACTGTTCAAGGGAAGGCTCAGAGTGGGACTGACATGCAGGAAGGGCGGCGTAAACCGCTTCTACGTCCTCCACAATACCTCCACTTGGGGTGTACTCGTCACTGCTTATAAAGGAAGACATCTTCATCCCTGGGTGCCTGGGGGAGGTTTGGTATCTGATGTTGCGTGGTCAAGGCTGGCAATCTGGATGGGCAGCTCTGGGCTGGAAAGTACTGCACATTGGTTGGAATCTATTTTCTCCCTCCCCTTTCACACAGATGTTTTTGGGGACCCTGGAGATGGTGAATGGCAAGAAGAGAGTCTGAAGAGTCAGAGAGATAACTCAGTGCTGGATTCAAGTTTGAGACTTGGTACATGGTTTCCTGAGCACTGCTTGGTGCAGCCCTAGAAGCACCAGAACCACTAAGGGTGCCTAGGGACTCCCCAGCACTGCAGGGCCTGAGCAATACCTCATCATCAGACTCTTGTATGAGCCCAGTCATTCAAGTATCACTGGGAATGGTACCTCTAGGCCCCTGGAGAACTACTTAGGAGGCTCCCTACCATAAATACTTAGGGCCAGGAATGGAGAGATAGCATAGTGGGCAGGGCATTTACCTTGCACAAGGAGGCTGACCCAGGTTTGATTCCTGGCATCTCATATGGTTCCCCTCACACCGTCAGAAGTGATTCCTGATTGTAAAACCAGGAATAACCTCTGAACATCACTGGCTGTGATCCAAAAACAAGCCAAAAAGATTGAGGGGTGATAGAGAGCTAGAGATAGTACAGGAGGTAAGGTGCTTGCCTCACAAGTGACTGACCTGGTTCAGATCCCCAGCACCAAACAGGGTCCCCAGAGCATAGAGCAAAGAGTAAACCCTGAGCACTGCCAGGTGTGGCCCAAAGTACCCCCGGTACAAACAAATAAAAACAAATTTACTAAACAACACATTCCCAAGGGATCTGTTTGTGTCTTTATAAAGTATTTAACACTAAGTGTACTTTAAAATTCTGCATGAGGGCCACCATCCAGATCAAATGTCCTCTCTTTGAAAGGAGCATAATATGACACTCGCCATAACCATGCTGCCGTACCCGTGCTAGGCTGTTTCACTTGGGGATCCCCCAGAGGGGGTTGAGTAAGATCCCTCCCTTCCCCAAGGAACTCAGCCCCAGCAGCCAAAAACCTCCAGAAATTTACGGCCGCCATGTTCATAGCCGCTCTCCACATGCTTGTGCCAAGCCTCACCCATGAGTGAACCTATTCCTGGACTGCGTGACTATATTTGCGATTGCACAACACTTCATAGGACACACCCTACCCATACTCCAAGAATATTGCACCACATTTGATAGGATTATATAAAAGCACACAAGGCTCAACTTTTAACAACATGTTAGTGAACTCTTATAGAAGGGCTTAATGGTTCCTGGGTGAACTACAACAATCTTCACCCTCTTTAAGAATACTTTTTGGTAGCGTTTTCAGTGGTTTTTCATAACAAAAAATACAAAATATATTATTTTGGTTCTGCTTTGGGGCAGGGGTTGGGGTTTGGGATGGAAACATCTGAAATATGGTGGTGGGAAGGTGTAATGGTGGTGGGAGCGGTGTTTGACTATTAAATGTAATCAAATATTGTGAACTACTTTGCAAAATAAAAAATACTACAAAAGATTACGGCATGAAATGAAATCATAATGTCCAAAAGGAAAGGGAGGGGAGAGAGAGAGAGAGAGAGAGAGAGAGAGAGAGAGAGAGAGAGAGAGAGAGAGAGAGAAAGAGAAGTGGGAGGGGTGATGGGAGGGAAACTGGGGACTCTGGTGGAAGGATGGGTATTGGAACACCCTATGACTGGAACTTAATCATGAACAGCTTTATAAGGGTCTATATCACAGTCTGTCTGTCTGTCCTCCTGTTGTTCATCGATTTGCTCGAGCAGGCCCAGCAATGTCTCCATTGGAGACTTTGTTGTTACTGTGTTTGGCATATTGAATACATCACGGGTAGTTTGCCAGGCTCTGCTGTGCGGGCAAGATACTCTCGGCAGCTTGCCCGGGCTCTCCGAGAGGGGTGGAGGAATCGAAGTCGGGTCGGCAGTTGGCTGCATGCAAGGCAAACACCCTACCGCTGTGCTATCACAGTGATTCAATAAAAACATTTAAAAAAATAAGCACCGACTATCTTTAACCCTTGGTGCTAGAGACCAGAAGTTCTGGAGTGCTAATAAAGCTATATCTTCTCACCTTTGAGGCTGTCCAAGAATCACTTAAGCCTCTAAGTGTCCATTTACACATTAGAGGGTACAAAACATCCTCTCTGGGTTATTAGAGGTTCAAATGAGATAATACATATGCATGCTCATTAAATCTAAACTTGGTGGGGAGAAAGGTACTGCATGAGACCAGAGTTAGGGTCCCACTCCAGGCCCTTTCCTCCTTCTCACCTAGTGGGGATATGTAGTCTGGTTGCTTGCCATGCAGACAACCAACCCTAACTTGAATCCTGGCATCAAGCATGTTCCCCCAAGCACCACCAGGATTCATTACTGAGCCTATAGATCCAGGAATAGTCTCTGAGCACCTATAGGTGTGACCAACCCACCTCTGAACCTCCCCAAAGTGGGGGGCAGTAAAGGAAAAAGAGAACCTGAGATGGATCTTGGCCACGCATTTCTCTGCCTGCTGACACTCCCACTCCAGGCTCTTTCCTCCTTCTCATCTAGCGGGGATATGTGGTCTGGTGGGGCTGGAACTACTCCAGCATGTGGCATCTGAGAGACCAGGACAGCTACCTCAGCTTCTGTGACCTGCACAACAGTGGGGGGATGACTCCAGGTAGAGACACTTCTTCCCCAGGGGGTTGATAATCCCCTGCTGCCAATTACAGCATTTTACTGAGATTAACTAATTAATCCTCACCAGATACCCAAGAGACAAAATTAAAGATAATTCTTGCACATACAGTAAAGCACCTTTTAACTCAGGATTACTCACACGAAGGCATTTGTCTCCCAGTGACAACATGGCAAGTTTCAGAGGTGACAAAGAAAATCATTACCATTTCCAGAACCGGGAACAAAGGAGAATCCCCCTCCAGGATGCAGGGGTTGTGGGTAGTGGAAGGGGGGGAGAGGAAGTCTATGGAACAGTGGGGTGGGGGCGGGGGGTGGAGAGGCAGGGTTAGGACTGGAGTGTAGCTGCTGAGTTCCTGGGGTCTAAATGGAAACTTCAGAGCTGGGGGTCGTGTGTTTGTGAGAGTGAAAGACAGAGAGGCAAAGAGAGACAGAGAGACAGAGATAGAGAAGACAGAGAGAGAGTGTGTGTGTATGGAGAGTGTGTATGAGAGGGAAGAGAGTGAGTGTATATGTGAGAGAGAATGGGAGTGCGTGTGTGTGTGTAAGAGAGAGTATATGAGAGAAGAGTGTGTATGTGTAAGAGAAAGAAGAGACTGGGAGTGAATGTGTGTGTGTGTGTGTGTGTGTGTGTGTGTGTGTGTGTGTGTGTATAAGAGAGGAGAGAGTGTGTATAAGAGAAAAGTGAGTGAGTGTATGTATGTGTGTGAGAGAGTTTGAGTGTGTGTATGTGTGTGTGCGTGTGTGTGCGTGCGTGTGCGTGCTTGTGCGTGTGTGCGTGTGTGTGTGTGTGTGTATGCACGCTCATGTTATGACCCATCTGTCCATTTTCTCCACATTGTCCACAGTTCCCTAAGGATGGGAGTCATGCAAAGGCATTGGTAGGAGTCCCTGTTGCTTCCTGAGGGACTACTATGTCTTCTCTTCCTCTTGCAGAAGCTTGACTCCCAGTCACCTCTATTTGGCCAAGTTTCATTTGTGATTGAGATAAAATAGAGTCAAGAGGGACTGGAGAGATAAGATAAGAGTTAAGATCTTGCCTTACATCCTGCCTACTTTGGATAGAATTTTTGGCACCACGCACCATCTTCCCAGAACCACGAGGGGCGCTCCTGAGCACAGTCAGGAACAGTCTCTGAGCCTGGCCAGGTGTGGCCTCACACATTAATCTGGTGAGGATTAATTAGTTAATCTCAGCAAAATGCTGTAATTGGCAGAAATCAAAAAGAGATTGAAAGAAGATTTGGAATCAAGAGTTAATTCAGCTTGGGGTGGGGGGAGGAAGAGAACTTCAGTAGACGGTGACTGGAGAGTGGAGGGTGGAGGGAGAGGAGGCTGTGTATCAGCACCTGAAACTAGCACTTGGTGTCATTTATTTTAGGTTTGGTCTTAGGTCATACCAGGCAGTGCTCTGAAGCTACCCCCAGCTCTGTGCCTGGGGGTTGTTCCTGGTGGTGCTGGGGCCAGAACCTGGGCCTCCCACATGCAGAGTACATGCTCAGCCTGTGGCTCTCTTTCCCCAGCTGTCAGCCGTCAGCCTCCCGTGTAGAGGAACGTGAAGAGCCTGTCTGTGGTATGAACTTGAGGGACAGGTTTGCTCGAGGACTGCCGCACTTACAGGGAACAAGACTCATCTTACTTTCCGGGGACCCTCCTGTGTCGTACCAACCCTCCTAGGTTGTATCTGGAAATGGTAATGATTTTTTTCTTTGCTTCACACAGAGATGCCCAGGACAGTCAGCAAGAAGAAAATGGACACATGAGAGATGTTCGTCCTGACAAGGCCCAGGAATCTGAATTTCTTCTGAACCTTGTAGGATTGGTACAGGGCCCATGCCTAGATGCAGGGGAAGACATGTGGGCCTGCCGGAGGACAACCTTGCCAGAAACTCAGAGCCCTGGGATCACAGGATGGGCATCACCCAGGTTGCTGATGCTTACTTCAGGTTTCTTGGGACTGACTGGGGTGTCAGAGGGCCACATACATGCTCACATTGATTTCCACTTCCCCTCTAGCATGGTAGATGACGTTCCCAGGAGCAAGGAGGAGACACATTGCCCTTTTGGTTTGGGGCCACACCTGGCGGTAAGCTCAGGGCTTACTCCTGGCTCTGTGCTTAGGGATCATTCCTGGATGGGCTCAGGAACCGTTTGTGATACTGGCTGCATGCAAGGCAAGAGCCTACCCTACTGTTCTATTTGTCCAACCCGTTCACTGCTTTCTTTTTCTTTAAAGCAGGGGCCACTCCTGGTGATGCTCAGGAGTCCAGACAGGGGCTGAAGTCAGGGCCTCACACATACTAGGCATGTGTTCTACCTTTTGCATAATCTCCCTGGCCTCCATGTTGTGTTTTAACACCTAGTCTCAAGATTCACACACCACATCTTTTATTGGTGGGCGCAGTTTGGGCCACACCCAATGTTGCCAATGTTCCTCAGGATTTATTCCTGGCTCTGTGCTCGGGGATCACTCCTAGTGGGACTCGGGGACCCTATGTGGGTCTAGGGATCGAAATAGTTTGGCTTTGTGCAAGGCAACTGCCCGTACTGTCTCTCCTTCCCCACATACCACTTCTTAAGAGAGGAAATTACACAAGGGTGGGAGCTTTGAAATGGATTATGAAATATTTTCACATAAAATAAAAATAAAATAAATACTTGTGTATTCACCCTTTCAAGAAATAAAATACTATCAATTCTCTGGACAATAATCAGTTTCCCTCTATCTTTAACAAACTATTGCTCCGCAAGTTGTATTTTTCCTCCTATGCCTTCTTAGGTACTTACACTACACAATCTTGCCTCCCTAAATACTGTGTGAAGTTGTTGACATGGTTTAAAACTTTTAAATGGCCTCAGCTTTCTCTTCTCTTTTAGCTCTCTCTGTGAAGCTCACCTATATCATTCTGCATAGCTCTAATTCCTTCAAAACAATAACTAGTGACCAGGCTGTAGCAATAGTACAGCAGGTAGGGCACTTGCCTTGCATGTAGTCTTCCTGGGTTTAATCTCTGGCACCACATATGGTCTCCTGAGGCTGCCTTGAGTGATCCCTGAGCGCAGAGCCAGGAGTAAATCCTGAATATCACCAGATGTAGCCAAAAATACAATACCAAAAATCAAAACACGTGATTATGTATTTAATGAGTCAACACTAAGCAATTCATTTGTTCCTTCTCCAGTGACAGACACTCAGGACATCTATTACTCCCAGGTTGTTACTCTCCTTGGACCTGGGTGCACAAATGTTTCTTGGGATAGACCTGACAGGGGAATGGCTGGCTCTTACCACAAATTGATCTCTGAAACTTTTATGTGCTGCATCTTACACTGAGTCTCCCTGCCCACTTCTTATTCCTGCATTACTAAATCAAATTTTCCATGTGAAGCCATGGTGGAAAATGCATCTATTTGTGGTTTGAATGTATCTTTCCCTGATTACTGAAGCAACTTACTCCTTTGTACACATGTGTGTTGGCCACTTGGATTTCTTCTGAGTTCTGCTGTTTATATCTTTGGCTAAGTTTTCCTATTAACTTCTTTCTCTTTTTCTTATTGACATGAAAGAGTTATTCATGGATCCCAGGTACTAATTTCTCCCAATTATATATGTCGTGAATAGTTTTTTTTTTCCTGGCTGATGCTTGTCTTTCTTAACTTTTTGCGGTCTTTGTGGAGAGACGTTTTAAGTGAATGTAATTAAACGTGTCTTTCCCTTTCTGGCTTGTTTAACATGGCAGAGGCTGCTGGCTTGACACTGGCGTCAGTGTCTCCTTTTTTTTCTAATAACAGAGTGGTGGCTGGTTGTGCTATGGGGTGTCTAGAATTGTAAGTCAAGGTCTATCTTGCTTGCCTTGGAGGAAGCTTTCTCTCAAAAGTCTCCCCTCCCTCTGCAGTACTAAAACCACAACAAACAGCTGACCCAGGAAGCTCTTTGCAATGACTGAGCTAGAGGGAAAAACAATTTCCAGCGACTTCTTCCCCAAGGTTTGAAGATTTAAAAAAAATTCTTTCTCTCGGGGGCTGGAGCGATAGCACAGCGGGTAGGACATTTGCCTTGCAATCGGCCTACCCGGGTTTGATTCCCAGCATCCCATATGGTCCCCTGAGCACCGCCAGGAGTAATTCCTGAGTGTAGAGCCAGGAGAGTAACCCCTGTGCATTGCCGGGTGTGACCCAAAAAGCAAAAAAAAATTTTTTTTTCTTTCTCTCTCTTTTTTAAATGGAATCACTGTGAGATACACAACTACAAAGCTGTTCTTGATTGAGTTTCAGTTTCAACACCCATCCCTTCATCAGTTTAGATTTCCTGCTACTAAGGTCCCCCTCCACCCCAAGCCAGCTCCCAAGGCAGACATTCCCACCACCTCTTTCTTTTCCCCCTCTACCCCACTCCCGTTTTTTTTTTTTTTGGCACTGTGATTTGCAATACTGTTACTGAAAGGATATCTGTGTATATCACTTTTCACACGTAGATCTCCAATCTACTTGGCATTGACTCTTTCCCTTTTCATATGAATGACTGTCAGTCAGTACCAATACCCAACACTTTTCTGTTGTTTGATTTCCCGGGTAAAGGTAACCTAGGGAAGTTTGGAGACTCTATGAAGGGTACATAGCCCATCAGTGACTGGGAACGGTTGTGTGAAGTGCTAGCATTTATTGTATTTTTCCCTTGGGGCTCTGGGTGGAAGAGGTGCCAGTCAGAATCTTTCTTGCTTGAAAGGGGTGGATAGTATCTAAGGACAATGCCCCTTGGACTTCAGATACAGACCTGAGAGAAGCTTCTCTCCTATGTTCTTGTGATGGTTAGACGTGAGTGTCCCAGTTGATGGGTAGCATTGCAGATCCTTTCAGATTGTTGCTCTGACACCAATCTGGGGCATCTTTGTTGTCAACATAGGACAAATTTGAAGGACAGAGCCAGGAAGCAGCTGAACACCCCAGGGTGACATCCCACCCCCACCCTGTCCACTTAAAGACGTTCTCAACATGAGAAAAAAACTCGGTCATGTGGTGGTAGATGTTTGCTAGACTTACTACAGAGGACAATCTATAAATGTCCAAATATGGAATCTATAAGCTGTAGACAGACAGTGTCTACTTCCCTTTACCATAGTTCCAGTAATATTTTTGAAGTACTAAGAAAGATGACTAGGGAATGGACTGATAATACAGTGGGTGGGACACTTTTCTTGCATGCTGTCAACCTTTGTTTGATTCCTGGCATCCCATATGGTCCCCCAACATGACCATGAGTAATCCATTAGCCCAGAGACAGAAGTTACTCCTGAGGATTGCCAAGTGTGGCCCCAAAACCAAAAACTAAAGAGAAAGAGTGTGTGAAAAAGATAGAGAAGAAAGAACTGATAAATTTAGAGACAGATCACATTATGAAAGATTAAGTTGTGAAGAAGTATATTTTCTGCACATTAATTTATGCTGTCATTCAAATAATAATGACTGCAATTCCTTATGGATTGTGATGATAATTTAAATTTATAGGAAGAAAACATGAAAAATATTTATTGAGAAAATATAAGGGGAAAATGTGCAAGAAGATATCTCCAATCAAAATATTCATTGATATGCCACTAATGAATGCAGTTATTCTATATCTGTCCCTTTCCTTCTGACTCATTTCACTCAGCATGATATTCTCCATGCTCATCCATTTATAGTCAAATTTCATGACTTAATTTTTCCTGCATAGTAGAAGAATAATATTCATGACAGAGAAAGCAGGGGTTTGGAGGACTGGTCAATAGTTAGAACTAAACACAAGTGTGGGGGGGGGGGTTGAGATAGAGAAGAGACCGCTATGACAATAATAGCTGGGAATGATCATGCTGGAAAGATCTGAGGGTGAAGGGTAGGTAAGAGATATTCTTGATAACCTTTCAGTATCAATATTGAAAACCATAGTGCCCAAAACGACAAAGAGAGAGAAGAAAAGTGTCTGCCATAGAGGCAGGCAGGAGGTGGGGGTGGGGGGTGATGGGAGGGAACCTGGGAACACTGGTGGTGGGAAATGTACACTGGTGGAGGGATGGGTGTTGGAACACTGTATGACTGAAATCCAATCATGAACAGCTTTGTAAGGGTCTATCTCCTAGTGATTCAATAAAAAAGTTAAAAAAAACACCAAAAACATTCATTGAGAAAATATACGAAAATATAGAATGTAGAGGAAGATTTCTCAATCAAAATTGTTTAAATGCCCTAATATATGGATCAACCTCAGACTGATTGAAAAACAGACTTACAAATGAATGAATCTCAGAGAACCTTTGTAATTAATGGCATATCAGAAAGGCCAGAAGCAATGTCGTCAAAGATGCACTGAAAAGGAAGCCTCAATCTCTATTGGTGTGACTGTCAGCCTCTGTGGAGATTAGTATGGAGACTTCTCAAAATATTAAAATTAAGGGGTCAGGAAACAGAATAGCTGTTAAGGTTCCTGATATGGTTTAGTTCCTGTTTCTACGTGATCCCTCTGCATTGCCAGGTGTGGTCCTGAAGGCCCCTCCCACCCGAAAATCCTCGGCACTGCAGAACTTGAGCGAGATCACATCTTCACACTCTTGCATAGAACCACTTGCAACCACTGACCCAATCAGCCAAGAATTGCTGGTGGGGTCCCTGGGTTTGATAAACAACACTTGGGAGGTCTCCCCCACAAAAAGTAAAAGTGAAGTACTATGTGACTCTGGGATTCACTTCTTGTCATTTATCCTAAAAACACAAAAACATTGATCTGAAAAGATATATGAACACTGATGTTGTAGTGCTCAGTATGACAGCCAGGATATGGAAACCACCCAAACGTACAACGGCAGATGAGTGGATAAAGAAGATGTGGTATGTTTATACAAAGGAATACTATGCAGCTACTATAAATAATGAAACAATAAAACAGTGCATTTTACCACAGAGTTCATGCAATTGAGGGGGATGTACTAAGTGAAGTGAGTTAGAAGGAGAAAGACAAATACAGGATGATCTACGTCAGATGTACCATAGAGAATAACAAAGCAGGAAAATAGATAGTGGGCAATGAAAATGCATCCTGAGATATTGCCAACAGAACCGGGGCTGCCAAAGGCAGGGGTGAGAGACCTAGGGATGGGCTGGAGGGAGAGAAAAAGTGTGCCACTGCAGCACTGTATGCTTAAAGCATTAATATTAGTATTATTTTATTATAATAATTCAATAAAGGATTATTTTGACTTAAAAAATTAAAGGAAATTCTAGTGATTGTGTACAAAATTACGCACACATATTTTGCACAAGATAGTCAGAATTTTTTGTCAAAACTACAAGATGGTCAGACTCCTTCATCAAAACCCTGAATGACTGGTTTGAGGCTCTTCGTGTTTCTAGAGCAAGCAGACACCATTGGGCTACACTAGCACATGACAGGGACAAATAGCGACTTTACTGGTGCCTGCTTGAGCAAATCGATGAGCAATGGGATGACAAGTGGTACAAGTGATACAAGTGATATTTTGCACATATATATATGTGGTTTGTATTTGTACCAAAAGTTTATACTACTCAATTAATGATCTCAAATGATCGTAGATTGACTAAGTAGAAAAAAAGAAAGTCACACTAATTTTTTTTCTCACTAACAAAATGAGATTTATTTTTTCAAGGAAACCATTTTTTAAATAATGAGAATAGACTTTTTCCCCTCTGGAGAAGCCTGTGTTCTCTCTTAAACATGTATCTTTCTTTTTCTCTCCCCTCAAATTTCTCTAAGTAAATTTCTTTTATTCACTGTAGCACTGTCCTCCCGTTCGTTGTTCATCGATTTGCTCAAGCAGGCCCAGTAACATCTCCTTTGTGAGACTTGTTGTTACTGTGTTTGGCATATCGAATACATCACGGGGAGCTTGCCAGGCTTTGCTGTGTGGGTGAGATACTTTCGGTAGCTTGCTGGGCTCTCCAAGAGGGGTGGAGGAATCGAACCCGGCTGGGCTGGGCCTGCCGCGCGGCAAGGCTAATGCCCTACCACTGTGAAATAAAGAGAATACCAGTAAATATTTTTCTAATTGTAATAAGAAAGAGAAAAATGGAATAATAAAAGAATTATCAATAGACTTGACAACCAAAGAATTGAAAATTTTAAGTTAAAAGAGCCATCACTACCCCAAGGGACCCAGTCCTGGCAGCCAACCTCCACTGCCCAACCACTGCCAAGCTCCAGGCCACCTTCAGGACCACGTGACCACTTCCTACCCATTTATGCCTCTCGGAGAACCTGGCAAGCTACTGAGAGTATCCCACCCACACGGGCAGAGCCTGGCAAGCTCCCTGTGGTGTATTCGCTATGCCAAATACAGTAACGACAATAGGTCCCATTCCCCTGACCCTGAAAGAATCTTCAATCATTGAGAAAAGACGAGTAAGTAGAGGCTGCTAAAATCTCAGGGCTGGGAAGAACAGAGATGTTCAATGGGATGACAGTGATACAGTGATACAGTGAAGTTAAAAAAATAAGCAAATATCAAAGGTAATTAACAACTGATTAACAACAATACATAAGTAGACAACCTAATATAAAAAAAGCTCTTCAAATCAATAAGGAAAAAAATCTCCTTCAAAATAGACAAAGACAATTTACAATTGTTAACAAATATGTGAAAATCTTCAACTTGAGTTTTGATCACATAGATGAGAATTAAATAGCAATGTGGTATAAAGTTTTCATTTATTAACTTGCCAAGACATTTTAAAGTTATTATTTTCAGTGGTGAAAAGAACATTTTTGCACATCCAAAGTTATCATTTGTCAAGCGCTTTTAGGGGGAAATTTGGCATTGTTTGTCAAAAACCTTTCACATATTTATAGTCTCCAACCAAGCAATTATATTTCTAGAAATTATAAGTATGAACACAACAAGAGATCTTATAAGAACTTACATGGTAATAAGCATCCATCTTGCAGATAGGAGCAGTCATGAAAAATAGCATATGGATTCATTATGTTTCGTGCACATGGTGGAATTTTTGTTTGTTTTGGGGGGCACACATGGAGGTGCTCAGGGGCTTCTCCCAGGTTGGCGGGTGCTGGGGACCCCAACCTCCAGCATGCAAAGCACTCTCCCCACCCCACACTCCCACACTGGAATTTTATGCTCTTTAACCACATCGGTTTTTTTTTTTTAAAAGAATTCAGTAACTTTGGGACGGGCCCATGATATAACAATAAATGAAACAAAACAGGAAGTGCAGTGGCCTAGAACGCTTCCATGATCTGTCTCCCGACACTGATACCCCTTCTGACCCCCTCTGCTCCATCCTTCCCTAGCTCACTCCACTGCAGCTACCCCACTCTCTTGAAGGCTTTCTACTTTGTCCAGTACCTGCAGCCCCAGAATTTGTCTGAACCACTGTCCCCAAATCCCTGCCTAGCTGTCCCCTCCCATTCTTCAGTTCCCAATGGAAACTCTGTATCAGCCAGACAGTCCCAGGCTGCTCCACATAACAATAGCAGCCGTCCTGCCCCTCCCTGGTCACCCGTGCTTCCTGTCCCTTGCCACGCCTTATTTTTCCCAACAGAACTTACTGCTGTCCTGACTGCATATGTGAGTGTGTGTAGTTACCATCTATTTCCTCATGAAGACTTCAGGCTGCTTGTGGACTGGGAACATGTGCGTCTGCATTGATGAATCTCCAGAATGTGGAGGACCATCAAGAAATGCTTGTATTGCTCTGGAAAGAGTATAAAGGAACGTGTTTTGCATGCTTCTCCCTGGTATTTGATCCCCAGTTCTGCATATGGTTCCCTGAGCTCTGCCTGGAGCCATCCTTGAACACTATAGATAGGTGTGCGATACACACACACACACACACACACACACAGACACACACATGCATGCACGCACACACACTCAAACTCACTCTGCCTGCGAACAAAACAAAAACAAACAAAAAAAATAGAAAAGGAAAAAGAAATGCTATTGAGCTGAGTAAATAACATATCTAACAATACGCACACACTGCTTCCGTGGCAGGCTAATCTAGTTCTGGAGGCTGAGAGCTTGGTGCATGGCTGTTAACTGGGCTTATTCTGGAGAAGCTGATTTACTGGTGATTTTGATGGTTTCTTTACAGTTTTTGGCTTTCCCCACCCCCTAAATTCTTGCCAGTCTGTGCATGTGATAATGTGAGACAAACCTGCTTGTTATTAGCTCTGTAGTACTGTCGCACTATCCTCCCATTGTTCATTGATTTTCTCGAGTGGGCACCAGTAACGTCTCCATTGTGAGACTTGTTACTGTGTTTTGGCATATCGAATATGTCACGGGGAGCTTGCCAGGCCTTGCCGTGTGGGCGGAATACTCTCGGTAGCTTGTCAGGCTCTCCGAGAGGGGCGGAGGAATCAAACTCAGGTCGGCCATGTGCTACGCAAACGCCTTACCCGCTATACTGTTTTTATTATTTTCAAATCCTGTGCTTTGCAGAACTCACCCAATACCTGAGTTGTCCAAATGTTCTAAAGTATAGGATAATTCTTGTGTCCCGTTCCGCCCGCCCCCTCCCCCGAGTGCTCATTCAAGTTCTATAACTCACTTTTCCATTTCACAAGTCTGACGCTTCCCCAAGGCTATATTTATCAGGTGCTGCCTCCTAGCATTTCCTTCCTTTGCCTTCTCCACTTCAACAAGCACCTCTGTGGCAGTGGTGTGGAATTTCTTTACAAATGCAGCCCTTTCCTCTTCCTGGCCAGTGTCCCTGGCTGAGTGCCAGCTTTAAAATAACCCTGCCTCCATCCACCTCCTCCAATCCAGCTTCTTCCTCTAGTTCCTTCCTGGGACCCCTGTGGCCGGATGCCTGGAGGCAGGGGGAGTGAGTGGCTTTCTCAGGGCACTGGGCAGCCACTAGTGACTGTGGGTCTCTAATAGACAAGGTGCCTCTGGAATTGGAAGAGCCAGTGACTGAGCTTCCCTTCTGCAGAAGGGAGGGAGCCCCTTTGAGGAAGACATGTGCCAGCAACCTTAGAAAAAGCTGGAGTGGGAGGTTCTGTCCTTAGAAGGAACTGGAGAGGATTTGTACTCTCATGCATCTTTCTAGCTGGGAGAATCCGGCTGCTTAAGGTAAATCAAAGGTTATCACCCATGACCAGGCACTGCTGTTTCCCTTCTTGCAGCATCTCCTTTAACTTAAAAACGATTATGCAGCCAGAGATACAGTCCACCAGTGCCTGGAGTGCATGCTTTGCATGCAGGAGGCCCTGATTTGATCCCCAATACTATGTGATTCCTCAAAAAAAAAAAGCCAGGAATAGCCTCCAAGCACTGCTGCATATGACCTCCAAACCAAACTAACATATTTTGGGCTGGAGAGATCGTTCAATGGACTAAGTGCATGGTTTGCACACTGGAAGTTTAGGTTTGATCCACACACTCTTGTGAGGTCTCTTGAGCATGGCCAAGAACCACCCACTAAGCACAGAACAGGGAGTAAGTCCTGAGCATCACTGGGTGTGACTTAAAATATTATTATCACATACAAAGAATAGCCATGCCCTGAAAAGCAGAGGAACACTCATAATGACTAGTGAGTTTGGGCCTGGACTTTGTTCTTCCCCAGGGCAGGAGGAGAGGTACGCATTTCCAAGGTGTGGTAGCTGACATTGGGGCTGTTTGTGGATTCTATGGGGAGGGTGTGGAGCTGTAGCAAGCTGTCAGGGACAGCGGTGTTTTGTTCAAGTGGAACTGCCTGTGTGTTGAGTGGGAGAGAGGGACCTGCTTTAGTGGCTAACAGCTCTGGAGGCCTTACTGGTAGGGGGTGGGGGCTTCTCTGCTGTCCCCTGAGATACTGACTGCCAGAACAGTTACATCTTCTTAGAACGTGCAGGATGTGTTTAGCCATCCTTGGAAGGAACCGCAGAACACAGCTCTGCCTGGCTCAGTCATTTAAAAATCCTTAACCTGGGTTGAAAGGAAAGGGTTCTACTGAGGTCCTAGGGGAGAGGAGGTGCTTAGATGGTGATAGGTATGATGTTGGAATGTACAGGGGGAAACCAAACCATCATTAACAGTATTATAAATCTCAGAGCCTCAATCAATAAAAAAAGTTTTAAAAAATTCTCATCCTCCCCCTCTATACCTTCTGACTGTGATGACTCTGCCTGTCTCACTCACTAAAGAGAACCAGAAACTTCTGGTTCTGTGCTCAGGTATTCCTGGTGGTGCTCAGGAGACATACACAGAGCTGGTAATTGAACCGTTTGGTGACGGGTATGGCAAGCATTCTCTTTGGTGAGAGTCCATGAGTCCATGAGTCCACCCATCTCCATCCATCTGTCCATCCATTTGTGTATCCATCCATCCATCCATCCATCCATCCATCCATCCATCCATCCATCCATCCATCTATCCATCCATCCATAATTCGTCTGCCTCCCAAACACCATGTCACAATTCCTGCTTGTAGACTCTGTCCTATACTCTGGAGAAGCTTGATCAGGGTTTCATGGTCTCATGTTTAGACCCTGTCTTTAAAGTTAAAGGTTCAGTTGAAAACATTCTAAACAACAGCGATGGCTTAGAGAAATGTTCAGTTAGGACAAGACTCCTGGGATACTTCTTGGGAATTCACTGTTTTTCTCTTCTTTTCTTGTTTTGGAAGGGTCACATCTGTTGGTGTTATGGGCTAACTTCTGGTTCTGTGCTCAGGTATTCCTGGTTGTGCTCAGGAGACATACATGGAGCTGGTAATTGAACCGTTTGGAGACGGGTATGGCAAGCATCTTCATCCCTGGTCGCCCTCTGGTCCCAAACTCACTATTTCTGAATCTTTAAATCTTAAAAGGCAGCAGATCTTACACATATGGGTTTATTACTCTAATTTTATACATCACAATGTACCTAGCATGTCTGGCAATGAGCAGCCCTTTTGGTTTTCTTATCATTAGGTTTTGATTTCTAACACATGAACTGGGGAGAATATTTTAAAATGTAATTAAAAAATCATATATCCTTTCTAATTTATCTGAAAGCCTTTTTGTTAGGAGTAAGTACCACTTTTTCATTCCTTCAGTATGGGCATATTGATATCTACTATGTGTCAGGGACTGAATAAGTTACTGAAGACAGAGACAAAAAGTCACAATTTCTGCTGATTCTGTGCATTGAAAAAAAATTGATACATACTGTAATAAAGGACTGCAGCGATAGCACAGCGGGTAGGGCGTTTGCCTTGCATGCGGTGGATCCCGAGAGTGGCAAGCTACCGAAAGTATCCCGCCTGCAGGGCAGAGCCTGGCAAGCTCCCCGTGGGGTATTCCATATGCCAAAAACAGCAGCAATAAGGCCCGGCCCCTCGGCTCCCGCGCCCCCACCCCTCCCAGCCTGCTTGTGGCGGGCTGCTGCCTTCGGTGGTGCGTGGGGGCGCGGGGTGGGGGGGGGCGCTTGCAGGGCGCGGCCCGTCCGGGTTCTCCGAGTGCTGCTTCCCGCTGGCCCCGGCCCAGCTGTGCAGCTGAGGGAGCACGGATGCTCCAGAACATGCAAGAGTGAAGCCTGGGCCAAGAGAGTTACCTAATTTCTGTGACATGATCATAGAGTTGTGGTGGCAATGAAGAAAGAGACTGAATTGATCGTTTTCCCCTAAAGGAAAATGATAGAGAAAAACCAAACCTGTGGTGTGGGACAGGAGTCGCTACCCTATCTGACGTGTCTGATTCACATCCTCGAGGAGTGGTTTGGTGTGGACCACTTGGAGGACTACCTGAACTTTGCAAACTATCTTTTGTGGGTTTTTACACCACTCATACTTTTAATACTCCCATACTTTACCATCTTCCTGCTCTATCTTATGATTATATTTCTGCACATCTATAAGAGGAAGAATGTGCTGAAAGAAGCTTACTCTTATAACCTATGGGATGGTGCACGGAAGACGGTGGCAACGTTATGGGACGGCCACACAGCCGTGTGGCATGATTATGAAGTTCATGGGATGGAAAAAATACCTCAAGAAGGACCAGCACTTATTATTTTTTTTATCATGGAGCTATTCCCATAGATTTTTACTATTTCATGGATAAGATTTTTATTCATAAAGGCAGAACTTGCTGTGTCATAGCCAATCACTTTGTCTTTAAAATTCCAGGGTTTTTTAGTTTATTCCTTGATGTATTTTGTGCCCTCCATGGACCAAGAGAAAAATGTGTTGAGATTCTGAGGAGTGGCCACTTGTTGGTTATTTCGCCCAGCGGAGTTTAGGAAGCTCTCCTCAGCGATGAGACCTACGGTATCGTCTAGGGCAGCCGCAGGGGCTTTGCACAGGTGGCCAGAGGTGCTCAAGTGCCCATTATTCCTATGCTTACGCAAAGTATTCAAGAAGGCTTTCGATCACTTGGAGGAACAAGGTTATTTAGGTGGCTTTATGAAAAACTTCGCTATCCATTTGCTCCAATGTATGGAAGCTTTCCAGTGAAGTTAGGTACTTAGCTAGGTGATTCCATTCCACACGACCCGAAGGTGACTGCAGAAGAATTAGCTGAAAAGACAAAAAACGCTGTTCAAGCTTTGATTGATAAGCACCAAAGAATACCAGGAAACATCATGAGCGCATTGTTAGAACGTTTTCATAAAAAGCAAAAGATCAACTAGAAGATGATTGAATACATTTATAATACTGGGTTTGTGTCTATAGTACTGTCTTCTGAATTTTATAGGCCCTATAGTATTTTTTTGGACAATCATGCTGATAGAATTTTTCACTGAACTTTGTTTAAAATTGTATTAATTTGGTTTTGCAATCAATGTGTCAAATGTAAACAATAACTCATTACATGCTGAATAATTAAAAAACTTGTGTTTTCTTATAAATTCTTAATATAAGAAAATCATGTGTGATAAGCCATATAGATTCCTAAAGTTAAGTTTATTAATAAAAGCAATTTAGGTTAAAACAAACAAAAAAAAACAGTAACAACAAGTCTCACAATGGAGACATTATTGGTGCCTGCTAGAGCATGATGAAAAACGGAAGGACAGTGATACAGTGGTACTGTAATAAAGGTATCATTTATGGTGGTGAGGGCAATGGGCAGGAGTGCATGATTCTGCCTAGAGAGAGTTGGGAGAGCATCAAGCAAAACTGATGCTGAGAACGCATGAGTGTAGAGATGATGGTGAGGGCAATAGTGGCCCTGTTCTCAGTGCTTTGTACATATTAACTCAAGGAATCCTCACAACCACTTACTGTATTCCTTTTAATATTTACATTTTACAAATGAGAAAACCAAGGCATGCAGAGGTTAAAGCTAAATTGCTTGGATTTGAAATACTGTACCCGTTGGAAAGGTAGATTTTCTTTTTTTCTTTTTTATTAGTGAAACACCATGAGGTACAGTTGTAGATTTACAAGTTTTTGTGCTTGGGTTTCGATTATACAATGAGCAAATACCCATCCCTCCACCAGTGCCCATTTTCCACCACCGTGGATAATATCCCTCCCCCCCCCCCCCCATCCCACCCTGTCTCTGTGGCAGGGAATTCCCTTTTGTTCAGAAAGGGAGATTTTCTACTATATCTTGAATTTGTGGACCCAAACAAACAACGATGATACTTGCCCAGACCAGAAATGGTCGCTCTCCCAAAAGAGAGACCACTTACTTTTGGTCTTAGTCTGCATTATGGCAGAGATGTGTTTTATCCAGGTGGTAAGTCTAGACTGGCTACATGCCCCAGAACTACCCATTGATAATGCATAATGATTCACTGTCACTGTCACTGTCCTCCCGTTGTTCATCGATTTGCTCAAGCGGTCCCAGTAACGTCTCCATTGTGACACTTGTTACTGTGTTTGGCATATCGAATATGGCACGGGGAGCTTGCCAGGCTTTGCCGTGCGGGTGAGATGCAAATGCCCTACTTGCTGTGCTATCGCTCCAACCATAATGATTATAAAATAGAATTTCACTAGACTGAGTCCTGCCAATTCTTAACTATTGTTCTCGGAACCTTAATTTCTGCACCTATAAAATGGGAATAATAGCCATAGTGTGCTTTTAAGGTCTCACATACTAGCTACTTCTAGCTTCCTGCCCCCCCACCCCACCCCCTTCACACCAGACGAGGCCCTTGAACTACACAGATGCTGAACTTGAGCCAGCCTGGAAGTCTTGGACTTCCCTGGGCGTGATTGGAGCCATTGTTCTGTGTCTTGGTTGGGGGAGCAGGTGGCCACTTCTGGCGGGGGGACACAGCACTCAGGGTCTTCCTAGACATCTGCCTCAGAGACTTCCTTTGCCTTGCTGTTGAGAGAAACAATTTCTTCAGAGACTGAAGTGAATGTAGTTGAAAGAAACTACTTCATAGAAACAACTGTTGTGACTGGCAGGCGGGCTGGCAAGAGGACTGGAAGTGGGCTTAGCCCAGGGTTGTGTCCCTAGGGTAGACCGCAGAGAAACCTGAGAACCAGAGCACACCCTGTTTACTCAGGGGTTTCCTCATGAACCTGTGGAGGAAACAGCTTTGTAAGGAAAGGGAAAACATATGGTTAGACAAGGTATTCAGTGGGGCCCCATGAAGCCCTTCAGTTGCCACTTACCTTAGAGCGCAGGGGAGCTAAGAGGATAGGGCAGTTCCCGCCTTTCACAGCTCAGGGCCAAGTTCGACCCTTCATAGGGGTTGGCCTGATAGCCACCACTTCCATGACAGAACTGGAACTTTGTGGGAGGACCATGAACTCTTCCAAGACTTCCAGATCCTATAAGTGGTGTCTGAGAAAAGAAATTTGTTTGCTTGTGCTGGAGCTATCTGACTCTTTGGTGAGACCTCACCCTTATCCTTAGTGGGGAAAAAAACTTTTAAAATTTAAATGTATAGACACAGACTCTAACAGAATTGTGCTTTAACGGGTTCTCATAGAGCACACAAGAAAGTCACATCTAATGAAGAACTCAGGCTATCTTTTGCACAAGGAAGGTGTATGCAGGACATGGTCCTGGACCATGGGGAGGCTAAAAGAGCTGGGAATGGAGATGTGAGGTGTGGGGTACAAGGAAGGGGGTGAAAAGAAAGAGGGAAAATGACAGTGGGGACAGGAGCTTATTCAAATTCAAAATTTGATTCCATGAAGACTGCAAGAGTTGGAAGTAACACTATGTTTTTCTCATCCTAGGATGTGAAACAGCCACCTTTTGTGATCTGAGTGAAGAAATATCAGATTCTTTGTAGAATTGCATCTTGGTTTTTAGGGGATGATAAAAGGCCGTCGTCTGAGGCCAAGTGGGTTATAGTGGGTAGGACATTGCCTTGCACACTGCTGCCTGGGGTTCAATCCCCTGGCATCCCATACGGTCCTCTGAGCCTGTCAGGAGTGATTCCTGTGAACAAAGCCAGGAGTAACCCCTGAGCATCACCAGGTGTGACCTAAAACCCAAAACCAAAAAAAAGGGGGGTGGGGGAGGCGCGTTCTCCCTTAATTAAATGACATGAGTCTTTTTGGGTGCCAGCATTGTGCTTCCTGTGGACAAGAGACAAATTGTTCTGAGGGAACTAAGGGATCGTATTCATGCTGAAGCCTCTCTTGTAGGGACAATAGCAGTAAGCAAGTGGGGAGGAAGAGCCAGGGCCTCTGTGGGTGGGTCCTCCTGGGAGGGGTCACTGGGAAGGTCTTCCCTTGACAGCAGGAGAAGCAGGGGAGGGGTCTTGTAGCCAGGCCAGGAATACAACTTCCCAGAGTTGACATTTTAGCTTGGCCGTGGTGTGTCCTCGAGGGGGAACTTTTTCCTCCCTCCCTTGAGGATTACTTGTTCCTTATGGGTGAGTGCTCAGGCCTGGATGTGGGCTCAAGCCTACGAGAAAGGGCCTGAACAGTCTTGGGGGCGAAGAAGGGAATTCTTTGGCTTCTGGGTTTATTTGCGTCTTGGCAAAGAAACACTAACTATATGGGAAATAAAGAACACTGAGGAAGAAGACTGACAGGCGCTCAGGAAGATTTTGCTGACCAGAGAATAAGTGTGGTCAGACTGTGAGGACAGACACTTTGCTGGCGAAAGTGGCCTCAGAGCTGGTAGGCTGTCCTAGATGAGGCCCTGGCCCATGGACAAACTCCAGGAGGCTCTGTGAGTACCTACGGGGTTTCACAATGCTCCTGGACCTCTCCAGCTCCAACTGACAGCTCTGCAAGCTTCCAGGTCCTTCCTCCAGGGACTGCTCCCATGGCGGCATCATCTGACTGGACTTTCAACCCCCAAAGAGTACCCCACCGCACCTGATTTTTTTCTTTTCTTTTTAAAAAAAATTTATTGAATCACCATGAGAACAGTTACAAAGCCTTCAGTTTAAGTCGCGGTCGGTCATATGATGATCAAACACTTGTCCCTTCACCCAGTGCACATTTTCCACCACCAAGAACCCCAGTATACCCCCCCTCCCAACCACCACCCGCCTGTGTGGGAGATTTCCACTTTACTCTCTCTCTCTATGTTGATCACATTCAATATTACGACAAAAGACCCAACATTATTATTTGGAATTTTCCCCAACATTCAGACCTGCCAAAAAGACATCATTAGATAATTTTTTTTCTGTTGCTGGTTATGAAGAGCATATGATGTTGTGTGGCCACAATAGAGGCCATGCGAATTTGGATTTCTGATATTTTAGTAATAAGCCTACAGGGACTACTGCCCAAAGCCCCTGGGTTCTGAGATTGGTTTGAGTGCCTCTGGGATCATGGTTGTTCAGGAGCTGGAGGAGGCATTTGTGAGTGGCAACCCGGGACATTGTCATGGCGGGGAACAGGGCCGATTCCACCCAGCATCCCATGAGGCCTCCCGTGCCTCATCAATGCAGTCTCATACCTGGCTGTTCATTAGGATCTAAAAGATGGAGGCCACCATGCCGCCACGCAAGGAGAGACAGGAAGAGGGACAGACACCCTTCCCCTTCCCGGACGGCATAGCACCATAGTTAAATGCACAGTCTAATTGCATTTCCGTTGGGCATTATATTTTGCTCAGATTTTCCCACCGCCATTCAAACCTGTCTTTCAGGGACAAACGCTAGATCATTTACTTTCCATTGATCACTTTGCATATCAGGAAATGTTGCACAACCGCTTATGCGGCCATGCAGTTAGGAAGAATATTCCTGGTACCCACATAATGGACCCATGCTTGTAGAAGCTCATGGTCGCCGGATTCCATCTGGAAAAGGCGGGGAGACAGCACCTACTCCATCTGACACCTCACCTGATTTAATGGACCCTACTTCCCAAGGGTCTGTTAAACCACCTAGAAACATGCTTTCATTCTTATTCTTTTTCTGTAACCCTCTCCAAAATGTTCTCATTTTTGTTTTCTCTTTTAACCATCTTAGAGGAGAAAAAAGACTTGAAATTCTTGGGGCAAGTCATGAGAAAAGCAGCATTGGATGATTTCAGGGGTTCAGAAGAAAATATTTTATTTTCCTAATCCCTGTACCCTGCAAGGATATTCTTTCAGAGCTGAAAATATGACACAAAAGTTAAGGCAATTTCCACATATTAATCCTACCCCATTTCATTTCCCAGCACCACATGTGGTCCCCCAAGCACTCCCATATATGATCCCTAAGTCAAGACCAGGAGTAATCCCTGAGTACTGCTGGGTGTGGCTACAAAACAAAATTTAAAAAAAATAAAAAGAAGTGGTCAGTCTTTCTGAGAAATGTGAACAGTAAAGAGGGTTTTATACACCTCAGTAGCCAAGAACATCACACTTTTTGTTATGAGATGTTACTCATAACCAAGAGTATATATTTTTGTTTTTATTTTGTTTTGGAACCACACCCAGCAATGCTCAGGACTTACTCCTGGTTATGTGCTCAGGGATCACTCCTGAAGGGGCTGGAGAACCATATAGGTTGCTGGGGATAGAACGCCAGTGGGCTATGTTCAGGGCAAATGCTCTGCCCACTGTTCTATCTCTCCGATTTCATGAATATAATTTTTAAACCAGTAAAATGTACCAGGGATTGAGTCTATACCACTTTACCAGCATTTGATATGATATCAAATGATATCATAATGGTATGCTGGGAGGCTCAGTGTCAAAACTGAGAATTCGCCTGCTGATAGGACCTGGAGAGAAGAGGCTTTCACTGCTTAAACAGAAGTTCTCTTGATTAAGAGCTTTATTCTGCTTTGAAAAGACCATCGTTGTCATAGTCTCTTATCCTGCAGACTGTTTAGCATTTACAAAATGTACATTTAGATTGTCACTTTAATGTGTGTTCTCAAAAAACATCATCCCATTCCTATGTTGTTCTGGTTTTGAACACTGAGCACGTTTAATTCAAATTCTCTCTGTAGGGTCTGTGTTAAGAGCATAGCACGTTGGTACTTTATGTGCTAATTTTCAATTTACAATGGAGAAGTCTTAATCTGCTTAGTCTTTCTCTTTCTTTCTTTCTTTCTTTCTTTCTTTCTTTCTTTCTTTCTTTCTTTCTCTCTCTTTCTTTCCTTTCTTTCTTTCCTTTCTTTTCTTCTTTCCCTCCCTCTCTCCCCCCTCCCTCCCTCATTCCCTCTCTCCCTTCCTCTCTTCCTTCTTCCCTTCCTCCCTTCCTTCCTTCCTTCTCTTTTTTCTAGTCAAAAGATATAAAAAACTTTACCAAAATCATGACATTTTCCTTTTCACATCATTCTGAGAACATGTATATCTTTATCCCACCTCTATTTTTTTGTCCTTCTTGATTTTAACTGAGACAAAATTGGTTTACAAGATTGTGTATATTTTAGGGGTACAATTTCACACCTTTCCAAGTGCATGCTGCTACCTCTGCTTTTCAAATGCCAGGCAGCTCCCTTGGTCCAGTATTGTGTTCTGTCCCTTTCATTCTTATAATCATAAAAACTGCTTATTTCACCTCCACTCTTCCTTCCCCTGCTATCTACCAACAACTCTATTGTCAAATTGAACTTTGAGAGTTTTGGCCTAAGAAAGTTGACAACAGGCAGGCATGAGTGTGTGGAAGGGAGCAGAGTCTCATGGATGTAATGAGCAGGAATCCCAGTAGCTTCTTTGAAGGGCAGTGTGCTGGCTGCTCTCAGAGTTCCAAGAATAAATGGACACCTTTTGATTCAAAGTTCCTCTTTCAGGACTTATCTGAGAGTTATCCTTGTACATGCCAAAATGTGTATGTGTGAGACTATCACCTATGACTCTATTTATCGTGGCAAGATATTGAAAACAAACTAAAGAACAATTCAAGAGCTACTAAAATGATGGACAGCAATCGGGTGCTGGAATTTATAAGGACTGTGTGCTACCCTAGAATTCTTCATCTTTTCCCTCGTAATGGTCAAAGAATATAGACCTCTTTCCCATATCCAGAGGTAAACCTAATTATATGAACAACAATCAGTCCATCCTCCTTCCTACTGCAGAACTATTTCATATGTAATGAAATCTGGTTGTGTTGTGATGAATCAGATTCAATGTAGACTGGAACATCTGTGGTCATGAGGAAAGAGTGTACAGGGCACTGGAAAGTGGACCCTGCAGGATGAGCTACACTGAGAAAGTGGCTGTAGGATGGAGCCTACTGCTGTCTGGAGGGGTGACAGGCTGATGATGGATGAAGGGTCTTTTGGTTTCCTTTGGTTTGGTTTCAGAGATAAATTCACTTGTAATCATAGGATCTTAAGGTGCTAAAGAATGCAAAATAGCCATGAAAGAAAATTAAGTGGATTCACATTTGCTGATGTGGAATGATCTTTGTGATGCCTGTAAAATGAGGTGGTAACAAAATAACTATATTCGATATTTCTATGTGAACAAAATGTATGTGAATGAGTGCCAATGCATGTACTCATTGTGTGTGTGACATGTGCATTCTTCGTGAGACCCCATAGGACCTTTTAGAACAAATGGGGAAAAGATACCCCCTCCTAGAAACAACTCCTCATCACAGGAGTAACTTGGTAAGAAAGTATACATTGGATTTTTAGCTTGCTCCTTCCCACCAGTGGCTGTAAAGTATCTAACATATCCAGTTATGTACTGCAGCCTCGCCTCATCCCCTCCACCCTCATCCCCAGTCCACTCCCCACCCCCTTCTATATGCTGATAAAAATCTCACTAAACTAGGAGGAAGTGCTCTTGAGAAAAGAAGGCTTGGAGTCGGGATGCAGTTGGTGGAAAGAAGGTTGGTTCTTCTGTCCTGGGGGAGTCTGAATGGTGTTGCCATCTATACAAATGACTTTTTATTGAAATAAACAAGAAAGCAAACAAAACCATGAATTAGATCTCAGTTGCTCCATTGCTTTAAAAACAAACTCTTCAAGGGAATGTGCCTGTCACAGAGGTGGGGAGGGGGGTGGGGGGAGGATACTGGGAACATTGGTGGTGGAGAATGGGCACTGCTGGAGGGATGGGTACTTGATCATTGTATGACTGAAATGTGAGCAGGAAAGTTTGTAAGTCTGTAACTGTACCTCACGGTGATTCATTAAAAAATAAAATATAAAAAACTGTGCCTATCAGCCTGGGATTTGGGAAGAAGAAACTGGGACAGTGGTGAAGGAATCTTGACAAAGGTAGTGGAACTGATTAGTGTTGAGACATCGCATACCTAAAACTTAACTGTGAATAAATTTGTAAATCAAGGTGCCTCAATCCAAAATAAAGTATGCAGAATGGACAAAGTGGAAAAAAAAACCCTCTTCAATGAATCTTCACAGAGAAACAACAGATACTTTATCAAGGCATCAAAGGTTATGGCTGACTTCCATCTGAGGTGTTCCTGGCCTTATCTATGGCCGCTCCCCTCCTTCAAAGCTTTGGCAGGACAGGGATGCTGGTGAGTCATCACACGGAGCATGCTCCTTGGCCTTTCTGCTGTGCACATGCTGTTATCATGTACTTCCCTTTCTCCACCCAAGGGACAACTGTGATCTGCCACTATCTTCCTTACTGGATGCACCCATAGTCCTTTGTGTCTTTACCTTTCTTGCTGCTGACCTCACATTATTGTCGTGGTTGGTTTCTAGCCAAGACGCAGAGACTATAAAACCCAGCTTCTGGAGGAGAACAGTGCAGAGTCTCCTGCCCCCGTGCCTGGCTGTCTTCACTGGGACCCCTTGAAGGGAGGAGAGTTGAGCTTTCCTCCCCCCTCCCGCCCTGAGCAGAGCCCCAGAAGCTGAGGACCTCTGAAGCTAGCCATGGCCATGTTGGGACCACTCTCCACACGTCCGGATGGGCCTCATGCATGAAAGAACTGGCAGAGGAACCCAGGCATGCGGATCCTGGGGCTGAGGTCCCCAAGCCTACTCGGATTGGGACTGGGCCTTTTCCACCTATACCCTCCACCTTCCAGTAGGTAGGCATCACACCCACCAGCTGCCGCCAGTGCCAGGTTGGTCCCATCAACGGCCAAGACGCAGAGACTATAAAACCCAGGTCCCGGAAGCGCACGGCCGCAAATGTGGCCACGCGACATCTTATTATCTTATTTCCCTTTGGAGAACCTGGCAGGCTACCAAAAGTATCCTGCCCGCACGGCAGAGTCTGGCAAACTTCCCATGTCGTATTCAATATGCCAAATACCAGTAACAATGATGGGTCTCTTTCTCCTAATCCTGAAAGAGCATTGAAATGGCTCTTTTAAAATCTCAGAGCTAGGAAGAAGGAGACGTTATTGGTGCCTGCTCAAAGAAATCGATGAACAACAGGATGATCGTGATCGTGATCTTTTTCTAGCTAGGCCATGGCTGTTCAAAGGGCTCTGTGGCCCAAGACCTAGGTCAGCTGATTTTCGTGACATGATAGGGAGAGCATCTCCAAATGAAACTGGGTTTATATTCCAGCTGCTTTTTACTAGTCAATTTCTTCCAGATTTCTTTTCTCTTAAGGCTCTCAATTCTTTTGTGCTTCCTGTTATCTGTCCAGCAGCAATTAGCTAGGCTATATCGGGCTGAAGTTTCCAGTCTACCCCTACTGACATTGCATCCTCCTGGCTATTCAGGGGAGTCAAAGTTGCTTCTGAGAGTCACTGTGGGCCTGGGAAAATTGGCTGTTGTCCTGGAATGCAGAGTGTATCATAAGTATTCACCCCATTCATAAACTGAAAAAGCTGGAAAGAATGGCAGAGAGGGGAGAGAAAATAATGTCAAATTGGAGATGACTCAATGGACTGGAGTTCATGCTATGCCTTCAAGAGGCCCAGGTTCAATCTCTGGTTTTATGAGCAACTCCAAGCAAAACAACAACAACAGCAACAACAACAACAAAACCATCAGAAAATTAAAAATGATCAGTTACTTGGGCATCTAGCACCCCCTAACAGTTTACTCCCTTGGGAAAAACCTCTTTGCCTAGAGACTAGTATGAACCCTGTTTTGAGGAACCCAGTATCCCTGGGAATTAATTACATGGAATAGCGAGAATCTGATCAGCGAGGTTGGATCTCTTTAGGAGAGCTGTAGCGAGGTGCTGGGCTGCCCAGGCAAACACAGCAGCTTTCCACCCTGACTAAGTTTCTTCTGCTGGGAAATGGACTTGTTGGGGAAAGGCCTGGATGTCTTCAAACGGGTACAGGGAAATGCTGAGCCCTCTGATTCCACCCTCAGGAACAATGACTGGGGAGCCAGGACGTGGCTCAGGTGCAGAGTGCACACCTTGCTGGAGGCCCTGGCCTTTGTCTCTGCACAAAGAGAAAGAGACTGAAAGACAATGAGGGTGCTAGATGTTGGGTTCTGGGGAAGACTGCATCCAAGAAGTTTAAGCAGCATCTGGAGGTTACTGGCACATGGCAATCTTTTGTTTGAGTCAGGACAAAGAAGCTACACTGGGGCAGAAGGCTCAACAGAGGAAGCGTCCCCATCCAGAGAGTGTGCTTGGTCCGGTGTGTGGGTCAGTGCCAAGCCAGGCCCCAGTCTCTCATCTGCTCACCTGCCCCCTCACCTGGGTGGGAGACCTGTGTGCCTCTGCAACTACAGCCCAGAAGGCAAAGCTGGCGGTGTCTGCTCAAGAGAGATGAGAGAATCTTCCATTGTCTAGGGTGGTCTGGGTGGTCTTAGGCTGAAACAGCTAGTTTCTGGGTTCTCAAGAATGGCAGGGAAAGAACAGCGGTTCGACCACCAGATGGCTTCAGTGTTACAGCTCCTTAGTTTACAGTTCCCAAGAGTCTATCTGCAGCTTTATGTCCTGGGCAGCAACCTCTCTGACGATTCCAGCAGCTCCTGACCCATGTTTACATATGACTTTACCTATCTCTGCCCCTTAGCTGTTTCAGTTCTGAGTGGTTACCCCCTATGTAAATAAAGAACAAGGAACTGATCTATCTTGATGGGTTAAAACAACCAATCAGATCAACTATATAATAATCAATCAGATCTGGTCTGTAAGAATCAGTCGCATTATATACAGTCAGATTATATACAGAGAAGCTTCTGCCTCCCTCATTTTCCCAGTAACAATTTGTCTCTAAGTCTGCAAGACCCCATCAAAATCACTGGATGCACTGCCTGAAAAGAACTGATTCATATGAGACAGATACCCAAGGACAGTAGAGACAAGAGCAGGAAGATTGCTCCACAGTTGGAAGCCTGCCTTATGAGCTGGGGGAGAAGGCAGCTGGAATAGAGAAGGGATCACTAAGTCAATGATGGTTGGAGGGATCACTTGGGATGGGAGATGTGTGCTGAAAGTAGATAAGAACCAAACGTGATAGCCTCTCAGTAACTGTATTGCAAACCATAATGCCCAGAAGTAGAGAGAGAGTGTGGGAAAATCGTCTGCCAAAGAGGCTGGGGGAGGAGTGAGAAGGGGGGATAGTATTGGGGACATTGGTGGTGGAACATGTGCACTGGTGGAGGGGTGGGTGTTGGATCATTGTATGACTGAAACTCAAACATGAAAGCTTTTTAAGTGTTACGGTGATTCAATAAAAAAATATATATATAAGAATTGATCCATGGAGCCAAAAAGATAGTACAGTCAGTAAGACACTTGTTTTGCATGTAGTCTTCAGATCCCTAGCACCACACCTTGAGTACCACCAGGAGTGATCTCTGAGCACAGAGCCAGGAGTAATTATTGAGCACAGTTGGGTGTAGCCCCCAAACAAAATATATATATATTTCAAATAATTCATGTTTCAGGAATCGACTCAGAATAAATTAATATTCTGAGGGTAGAACCTGAAAAAAAATAATTCTTAAAAAAAAACAATTATTTCAAACTTTCATTTATTATTTCCCCCTTGCCTTCCTTTCTTGCTGACTCTAGTCATCACCACCGAGTCACACTCAGTTGTAGTGCCCTCACATATTCTTAGTAGGGTTCTTATTTCTGGAAAAAGTCCTTTCACACTTTTCATTGCAGTGCTCACAGCCATCTGGTTCTGTGCCAGGAGACAGTACACTCTGTTGAGGCACTTGTGGGAGGTGCATGGGGGTGGCACTGGGGTTTGAACTCAAGGTTTCATTCTTTCAAGGCAGGTGCTTTAGCAACAGAGCACTTCCCTGGGCTCCAGTATCATGAAAGTTTTGCTGTGTCTACCCAAGAGAGACAAGACATGTTTGGGCCACTCCCAATGCTGCTCAGGACTTGCTCCTGGCTCTGTGTTCAGGATCATTCCTGGTAGTGCTTGGGAAACCATATACAGTGCTGGGTATGAAACTGGAATCAGTCAGTTACAAGGTAAGTGCCTTAACCTTTATACTATCTCGCCAGTCCCAATTTGGATTTTTACCCAGCCCTCTTGATGATTCCAATGCTAACTGAAACTGTTGATTTAGCTGCTGTCTTGTGCAAAGTTCTTGTAGTCTGCGTATTTGGGCATCTAGAATTCTCCAGCAGGACAGAACAAAAATAGACCATCCATTCTCTGAGTGAGGCAAGGCCACCTTCCCAAGTGTCCTTGAGGCTTTCCTGAAAGCTGCCTCTCAGGGGCTGTCCACTGATGTCATTGTTTTTTCTGGCAAATTCCTTGGCTATTTCTAAAAGGCTTTTTAAAATAAGTATCAGCTTAAGGATAAAAACTAGAAATTTTGAAACAAAGAGTGGGTGGGACTCTAATCATTCCCCACTTGTCCTTCCTCTTGAGTCTCTGTCACCTTTCATGCCTCTCATGGTAAAGAATGTTTCAGGCTAATCCATTTCAAGAAAGTTTCCTGGAGATGCTGTGTCCATTCTGGTTTCTAGCTACTCTGAAGGTTGGATTGTATGGCCCTAAATTCTGAGAGACCCATTCATTTGCACCATGGAACTGGTATTTCTGTCGTTTTGAGTAAGGCTTGAAAGAGGAATGTGTTCAACCAGTATCTGATTGCCTTTTTTGTTGCAATCATTTCACTGAAGCAGAATCTTGGCTGAACCCCTGTGTATCCCCTAGCTCCCTATGTTCCTGACGCACACTGGTCTGTGCCACAACATGGACCCTCAGCCTCCCTCCCTGCGGCATGAAGTCATTTCTAGACTCTGCTCATGACCAAATGGAGGGTGTGTGTCCGCTCAGAAGTCACTTGCCCACCTTAATCCCAGCTTTCATGGCATTTGGGGGTGAGGCCTAGGAGGGTACTTTGCTCTTGACATTGGAAGCTCATGAATAGGAGGAACATTTTTAATGAAAGAGACCTTTATGAGCTCTTTTCATTGTTGTGGTTCTTGAGTCACACCCAGCGGTATTCAGGGCTTATTCCTGGCTCTCTGCTCAGGGATCACTCCCAGAAAGGTCTGGGGAACCAAATGTGGTATAGGGGGTTGAAACTGGATCAGCTGCTTGTAAGGCAAGTGCTTTAGTCACTATACTATCTCTCTGGCCCTTTCTCACCCCTTTAGCATGGACATACACAACAGGAAAATGATTATGAACCAAAAGTCGGCAGGATTCGGGTCATCACTAGACATGGGATATACCGGCATGTGGATAAGAAACTGCCAGTTTCTAGCACTGAGAAATAAATTTTACTTAGTCTCCCCAGCCTATGAGAGATGCTACCGTAGTCGCAGTGCACTGAGATCTTCACATGGGTTGTCCTTGAGCTTAGCATAGTGCACGGCTGAGCCTGTGCTACTTGTGTGGATACTAGTCCACACCTGAGTCTGGAATGGGAACCTTGGGAAGCAGGAGCGTCCAAGAGCCTAAAATGCTGAGCCAGAGATGTGTCAGGTAACATACACTGTGGTTCAAAGACTTATTGGGGAAAACAGCAGGCAAATGATCTCATTTTCAGTAGTGTTCTAGTGACTGCACATAGAAACCCTAATGGATTGAACAGTTTAAGCTCAAGAAAATTTACTATTAAAATGAATTTAATCTGTTTCTCTTTATTATTATTATTATTTTTAAAATAAGACTGCTAGAAAGGAAAAAGTTACTGCCTGGGAAATTAGCTTCCTTCAGTGCTGGAGCATAAGCTTTGCATGTGGGGGGCTTGGAATTGATCCCCAGCATTGAATGATTTGTATGAGCATGGCCAGGAGAGATCCTCATGCAAGGGGTTGTGACTTGCTCCCAACTCTGCTGGGTATAGCACAAAACCCTCGAACAGTGTTTAAAATTTAAGAAACCAGGTATTGAATGGCAGTGACATTGCTCAACATGGTTTTAGGTGCTATCATCTGACAAGATGGTGAGGGGTGTTGGCGATGAAGGGGTGTGAAACAGGGGAAGGCAAGGGCAGCTGGGAGCAGGGTGAAAATGCCTAACCTGGAACTTTCAACCTTCGCGTCCTACAGATGAAGGAAGATGGGAGAACTGTTTCACAGGCTGCAAGGGTAGAAATAAAAACCATTATATAAGTGGCTTGATTTCAATTTCAAGCCATTTAATATATGATACAAATAATATTTGCTGGATTTATCAGCTAAACATGTGCTTTATATAAATATCAATATTTATAATAGCACCTCTATGGGATCCAGGTGGAATATGCATTGAGAGATAATTAACTTTATTGAGCACAGGCAGGAAATCCCTACACACTCACACTGGTCCATGGGTCAGGCATTGAAAGTCATGACCCTAACCCAGTTTTGGGAATTAGGGAAAAGTTTCAGGGAGAAGGAAAGACCCCAACCCTGAGTAAGAGTGAGGTACAGAGTGAGATGGTGAGGGGTGTTGGAGATGACAGGGAGTGATACAGTTAGGGTACTGTAAGCTCAGTGTTTTGTTAGAACAGTGGGGGAATTAGGGAGATAGAGGCAAGAGAGGGAAGGGTATGTGAGAAGTGGAGGGGCACTGGCTTCTTCACAAGTGAGACAGATAATCATCTTTCACCCTGAAATGGAAGTGAGTCATTAAAGATGAATTGATATTTGTTTTCCTCTCCACCAGGTGATAACCATGGCTCAGCAGAACTGAAAATAAAGTATTTCAATGTTTGCAAAGTGTGGAATCAATAGCACTGTAGCACTGTCCTCCCGTTGTTCATCAATTTGCTCAAGTGGGCACCAGTAATGTCTCTCATTGTGAGACTTGTTGTTACTGTTTTTGACATATCGAATATGCCACGGGGAGCTTGCCAGGCTCTGTGGTGTGGGCAGGATACTCTTGGTAGCTTGCCGGGCTCTCCAAGAGGGATGGAGAAATTGAACCCAGGCCAGCCCCATGCAAGGCAAATGTCCTACCCACTGTGCAGAACAATTCTCACTGAGGAGATTCCATATATGAAAGTACTTTGTAAATTTGACCCCCAAAGTTAGAAGTTAGAAATTGATTTCCTCACCACCTTGCCAATATTTCTAGAAGCCCCAGCAGCATGCCCACCTCCCACAACCACTCCCATGTTGACTCACCCACCAGCCCTGCTCTCCCAGTTCATGGCTGAATCCTCAAGGAGATGCAAGCCAAGCAGCTGAGATTCATGGACACACTGATGTACCTGGATGAGAACTCTGAGGTACCCTCTGGAGGGACGCAGGATGAGTACCCAAATGCTAAAGCCCTGGAAGTCACCCCCACTCCCCACCCTTGCAGCCATGCCAATGACTCAACTCCACTGCATCACGAATACTCTCTGCAGAGACACCAAGCAATACTCTCTGCAGAGACATCAAGCTTTGAAAAATTTCAGGCACAACAGTGCTCAGGCTGGAACTATGAGGTCTCCTTCAGAGTGGGGGTGGGCAGTCTCATACTTCTGGAAGCCCGGCAGCCATACTCACCTTCTACAGCAATCCCCATGTCAGCTAATTAGCCCAGACCACAGATCCTGAAGTTTCTGTAGCAAGTAATACCTTTGAATTCCTCAATACTGACATTTTAGTCCTAGCACACCAAATCAGATGGGAAAGGAACATAGAAACTGAATAAATTCAACAAGCAAAGCAATAACACAGAAGGCTATACTAGCAATGAGCAGCTTAGAAAATCCTTAGACGAGGACTTAACCTCATGGGAAATATAATTTTCACATTAAATTTTTTAAAATTTTTAAGTGTATTGTTGCCCGCTGGAGCAAATCGATGAACCACGGGAGGACAGTGCTATATATACAGTGCTATATCCACATGGCAAAGCCTGGCAAGCTACCAGTGACATATTTGATATGCCAAACACAGTAACAAGTCTCACAATGCTGCTGGGCTCACTTGAGCAAATCAAATCAGTGAACAATGGGAGGACAGTGACAGTGACAGTGATATATATATATATATATATATATATATATATATATAAGTGTATTGATTTTAATACTGGAGCCTTGTTATCTAATCAATTTCAACTCTAGAACTGTTCAACAGTTGCTGCTTTTGTCTACATTAAAAATTAATTTTTAAAAAGCAAACAAAAAAGAAATCAGTTTATTTATTGACTAATTAGACCTTGGTCTCACCAGAAGAATTTTGGAATAATAGACTCTATCTCTAAGAAAGCTGAAATATTTGTTTCAGATTTCAGTCTAGTTTTAGAGGAGGTGACTTTCACTCAGTAAGCTTGACAAGAAAAACAATCACCAACGTTATAATCCTATTAAAAAATAAACACCTGAAAAGAGTAATAATTCTGAGGCAGCAGGGTGAGAATTTCCTAGGAATGGTGCTCTCCAGGTTATGAAACAAGGATTTTGCTGTTTTATCTTCCTATAGGGTATATCTCATAAAGGTTAAAAGTGTATACAGAAATGCACTGTGAGAATCTCTGTTTTGGCACAGGACATCTTATTTTCAGATGGCTCTTGTCATCAACATTCCACTGGAGCCATAAAATAAGTGCTGGGTCTCGGATGCTCCAGAAATCTTGCCTCAGTGTGTGGTTTGGTCTTGCTTTTTATGTGTAGTAAAATTGTCAGAAACTGACAGTTTCTTTATCTGGAAGCATTTTGTTTGCACACTGTTTTTTTTGCCTTTGAGTTGCTCTAGGGATGGGGGAATGGCAAATTTAATCCAAAGCAAGCAGTTTCCCACAGATAAATGTCTTGTGACCCTAGAGGGCTGAAAATCAGATGAGAACTTCAGGAAAAGGAATCCGTATGTATGTTGAAAGTAGACTAAAGACCAAACATAATGGCTGCTGGGGGGCGGGGAGGGGACTGTGGGATCGTGAGGAAGGCATTTGCAGGCAAAAGTGATGTAGCAGGACAGGTTGGTACAGGAAAAAAGTGGCATATATCCATAGAAATGTGCACATCTTCTAGAAGATTTCATCCAGAGAGCAATAAGATCTAGTCTGATCTAGAAAGGATTTGATTAGTGAGAAGAAGATGGCTCAATGACTGGAGTGCCAGCCAACATCATATATTACAGAATAATTCTTGCAAATTTTATGTAAATTTTTTCCCAAAAACATTTTTTTTTTCAAGACAAGAGGCTGGAGAGATAGTATACTAGTGCTTGACTTGCATGAGGTCAGTTCTGGTTTGATCGTGGTACTATCTATGATCCCCTGAGCACCACCAGGAATGATCCCTGAGCACAGAGCCAGGAATAAACTCTGAATACTTCCCAGTGTGGTCCCAACAATTCCCCAAAGTGGTGTACAACCCTATTATGCAAAACTTTTCTAAAAAGTCTACAATTTTTTTTTTTTGCACGGAAAAAACAGGGCACAACAATTATGTGGTGGCAAGGATTATGTGGTGAAATACGGTAGGAAAAATACAGTTGCCTGCAATTCCTCTTTCTCTCTCTGGAAAATGACCTGCCAGCATTTTGGAGCAGCAGGCAAAGGTGGCATTGTCTTAGAGCCTGACAGCCTGCCAGCTGCAGCCACAGGGGGTCGGCAGGGCATGTGTCGGGGGAATTCAGGCAAATCCCTTCTTGCCTGTCTGTAAGGAGGTCCCCCTTGGCCCACACTCCTGTTAAAGAAGCTTAGTCACCCAGGGGCAGCTCAGTGAGTCTCAGCAGTCCTCACCGTGCTGGTGCTGGCTGGCTGGTATGGGGGACCCAGGTGCCTGGGTCTTAGCGTCCCGCCTCTCAACTCTCCGCGGCAGGCATGCTCTGAGCCTGCAGGGCGACTGCAGCAGTGTGGCAGGAACCTCCGGGAATGTGAATTTCCCTTGGCCGCCTGCCACTGTTCCCCCTGGCTGCTGGCGCTCCACCCTGAGGCAGGATGCCCTGCCCTGCAGTGCAGTTGGAAGTGATAAATATATTTGTTTTTGAATTAGAACCTTTCCTGGCACTGGCAGGACACGCATCTGGGCCCGCCTGGCCTCCTCTGCTCCAGGTGCCTCTCGAACAGACTGCTCTCAGCACAATCAGCACCCCGGGTAATGATTACACTGCTGTGCCTGAGCCCCAACCTTCAAGGGGAGGGCCCTGGGTGCCTTATCAACATTAAAGTTTTCCTAATCACACCACTCCAGGTAATCACTGCACAGCTGGCCCTGCTCCCGGCTCCCCCTCCTTGGCAGCAGGCTGGGTAACTCCAATGGCCAGAGTTGCTGAGGAAGGAGACCAGGCAACTCCCCAGGTGGCAAAACATTTTTTTTTCTTTTTCACTCTTCACTTGCTTAGCAAGGTTGAGCAATTAGATGCATTTACAAAATGCACCAGCAGGTCCTGTGACCTGTAACCTCCTACTCCTACCCCCAAAGATGTGCCCTTGGCAAGAATAGGTTAATCAGGGAAAATGGGGGGGCTATGTCTCCAGGGGTGCTCCTTTGGCAGCTGGCCCTGCATTGCCTCACACTCATTGACAGAGACATTCTTGAACCCTCTATGTGCCAAACACACTGCTGATGGTGTGTGTCTGTGTGTGTAGGTTACCAGGAACTGAACCCAAGACTTCACACACACTTGAAGGACTTTACACACAATGTGCTCTACAACTGAACTAGTCTCCCACCGTACTGTGCTTATTAAACAGCAGTTTATGTGTAAGCTGTACTTTACGGTATTAAACAGGACTTTGCATGAGTTACCGATAGTCTTTGCCTGATACATTTTGCTAATTTTGTAGGAGCAAGAAATCAAGGTGTTGAGAATCATTTTGTTCTTTGTTGTTAGTAGTTGGTGAGATAATTTATATTTGGTTTAAAATTAAACACAAACAGGTATTCTGAGGGTTGAGGGGACCTCCCAGGGCTAGAGCACAGGATTGTTGTGTGGGAGTGTTGTGTTTGGCACCCCCAGTACTGCCAGGATCAACTCCCAAGCACTGCAGCAGGAGTAACCCATGAACAATGCTGGGTGTCACCCCTCAAAACCAGAAGACAAACAAAAAATATCTACTTTGATTTTTCTAAGTCATGGCTGTTCTGTTTTGGTATGACTTCAAGAAGGTCTGCTGGATCCAAAAAGACTAGAGTGTGACTGTGAAGGACGGTCTATCTGGAGACATGTCCACCAGGTCAAATCCTCCTAACACAATATAGCCCTGGGAAAGTTAACCTGTTTTCTCTGCATTCAATTCCATCATTTCTAAAAGGGAGGCACAAATATTACTTATCTCACAAGGTCGTTGTGATTAAAAAGAAACCTGGAGAAAGGTACCAAATACAGTAATATTGGCAAATGCCTGCTAGAGTAGATGAGAAGAATATGGCTCCAATTCACAGGAGTTCCAGGTTTAGTGGTGGAAATATTAATGACACCCTTTACTGAACATATCCATCAGATACATATGCAGTGCTGTTAAATTCAGGAAATTTTTAAAATTAATTTTTATTAGTAAAACACCACGAGGTATACAGTTGTAGATTTACAAATTTTTGTGCTTGGGTTTCGATTATTCAATGATCAAATACCCATCCCTCCACCAGTGCCCATTTTCCACCACCATGGATCCCAGTATCCCTCCCACCCCCATCCCCCCATCTCACCCTGCCTCTGTGGCAAGACATTCCCTTTTGTTCTTTCTCTCCTTTTGGGTGTTGTGGTCTGCAAAAGAGGCATTGAGTGGCAATCATATTCAGTCCATAGTCTACTTTCAACATGCATCTCCCCTCCTGGGAGGATCCTCCAAACACCCTTTATTTGGTGCTCCCTTCTCCATCTGAGCTGCCCTTTCCCCTAGAATGCCCGGCTGGTCTCTAAGCCATGGAGTAATCCTCCTGGTACTGATCTCGGCTATTCTTGGGTATTAATCTCCTATTTTGTTACTTTATGTTTCCCAGATGAATGCAATCTTTTTATGTCTATCCCTCTCTTTCTGACTCATTTCGCTTAGCATGATACTTTCCATGTAGTACCACTTGTATGTAAATTTCATGACTTCATCTTTTCTAACAGCTACATAGTACTCCATTGTGTAGATGTACCAAAGTTTCTTTAACCAGTCATCTGTTCTTGGGCACTGAGGTTTTTTTCAGATTCTGGCTATTGTAAAGAGTGCTGCAATGAACAAACAAGTGCAGATGTCACTTCAACTATACATTTTTGCCTCTCTGGGATATATTCCCAGGAGTGGTATTGCTGGGTCAAATGGGAGCTCAATTTCTATTTTTTTGAGAATCATCCATACTGTTTTCCAAAAGGGCTGAACCAGTCGGCATTCCCACCAACAGTGAAGGAGTGTCCCTTTCTCGCCACATCCACACCAGCACCGGTTGCTTTTGTTCTTTTGGATGTGGGCCAGCCTCTGAGGTGTGAGATGGTATTTCACTGTGGTTTTGATCTGCATCTCCCTGAATTCAGGAATTTTTGTTGGTGATCATGGAAGACTTCACAGAGGAGGCAGCTTTTAGCTGAGAACTGAAGGATGATAAGAGTTGCCCAGAAAAACAAATATGGTGAAGAACATTATGAGAATATCAGCAGCTTGTACAAAGAGAAGAGCTTCACTGAATCAGAAAACAAAAATTCTTTTAAAACACTAGAGTATAAAACTTCTACTCTCAAAAAATTATACACTGAGTTTCTGTCAAGAGTTTTGTTTGGCTGGATAGTCAATGAAGAAATCTGTAAGTAAGCTGTTACAAATGGTTCAAATTACTCAAAGAACACTCCCAGATAAGTGATCACGAATACAAAAAATAAAGAATAAATGGATGCAGAACTGTCATTAGCCTCAGAGCATCAATCTGCTGCATCTCCATGACATATTTTGCACTTCTGTGGCCAAACTCCTTGTGTCACTTTCAATTGTGTCAAATATACAACTGTAGCACTGTAGCACTGTCCTCATCAATTTGCTCAAGCGGGCCCAGTAACGTCTTCGTTGTGAGACTTATTACTGTGTTTGGCATATCAAATACGTCAACGGGTAGCTTGCCAGGCTTTGCTGTGGAGGTAAGATACTCTCGGTAGCTTGCTGGGCTCTTCAAGAGGGACGGAGGAATCAAACTCAGGTCGGCCAAGTTGGCAACGTGCAAGAAAAATGCCCTACCACTGTGCTATCGCTCCAGCCCTGTCAAATATTCAACATAGAGCTTAAATAAAATAGACTGAGCTCTAAAACAAGGAAAGAGGAAGATCACAGTGGGGTGCAGAGGACAAGACAGTCGGTGACACTTTGTGAAACTTTCTGCCATTTTCCTGACACACAGTACGTAGGGTTTATTGGAGAACTGGAGGGGAAGGAGGAATGAGAGGGATATGGGAACAGAAGAATAGACAGGACCAAATCCTGAAGAGCTGACACCAGTGTGTGAGGCGATCTGAACTTTACAGTCTCCAGGCTGAGGATGGGTGGGAGACTGAGCCCAGAGAGAAGGAGGCTTCTAAGGCAAGGTGGAGAGATGTCTACAAAATGAAGGAACATTTGGGATAACTCAGATTTAATGAGGACAGAGATGTAACAGTCATCCTGAGAGGCTTTGCGGAAAGAGCTTGTCTGTCGGTAGACCCCAGGGCAATGTTCTCTCAGAAGACCAACTGTGGGCTTTTGACTCTACCTCAATTTCTCAGTTAAAGGGAAGAAAATTTCACACAGATATTTCTGGGAGGCCTTATTTCCTCTCTGGATTTTCTAAATATTCTGACTCTGTGGGAAATTCTATATGCCAGGTTCCCTACTACAGCACCCTGGTTCAATCATGTGAATGGATGTTTCTTTCTGGGGTTCGCTCTGATTCCCCATACCTTATTGCCATATCCACCCATTGCCCTCTCTTCTCTTCCTTCTCCTGGGGGAAGGCTGACTCATCCCAAGCTGACTATCCTCAGCTTGACAGTTGAGTTCAGTGACAAGAAAGTGGGACTGAGAAGATTAGAGCAGTGAATTTTCCAGTCCTTCCACCTTGGTACCACCAGGCCTATGGTGTTCTTCATTTGACAGCAACCTCTCCTGGGCTCCAAATTCCAAGTGTGGTTTCTTCTTTTCCCTTTGTCTCTCTGATACTTAGAATGTGATGTGGGTTAAACTGTATTCTACAAATTCATCCACTGAAGTCTTAATTCCACCCTTGTCTCATGCCTCAGAAAGTGATCTTACTTGAAATAGAGCCATTGGGGATATAATTAATAAATTTGAGAGCTTGGTGTGATAGCACAGCGGGTAGGGCATTTGCCTTGCATGCAGCCTGACCCGGGTTCGATTCCCAGCATCCCATATGATCCCCTGAGCACCGCCAGGAGTAATTGCTGAGTGCATGAACCAGGTGTAAACCCTGTGCATCACTGGGTGTGACCCAAAAATTAAAATAAATAAATAAATAAATAAATAAATAAACAAAATCTGTCACTGTCACTGTCCCCCCACTGTTCATCAATTTCCTTCAGATTGTATAAATAAACAAAATATTTTAAAAAATAAATAAATTTGAAATGAGGTGATACTGGAGTGAGCTGATTTATGTTCCACATGTGGATCCTCAAAAAGAGAAAATTCAGACTCACATGCACACAGGGAAAATGCCAGCTGGTGACTGAAGTTAACCTAGAAACCAAGGATTTACCAGAATCTAAGGGAGAGTCTGGGGAGTGACTCTTCTTTAGAGTCTTCCAAGGGATCACGGGCATGCTCACAGGTTGAGTTTAGATTCCCCATCTCCATCAGTGTAAGGCAATAGTCTTACAGTTTTTCAAGCCGCCTAGTCCAAGGTAATTTGCTATGGCAGCTCCTGCAAACCAATAGAGGATGAGAACAGCTTTTAGCTGATACTAGTTCCTCAACCCTTCCCAAACTTCCCTCCATAGTTCCTCCACGCATAGTCTTCCAGAACTCCCAGCTGAAGTTCAGTGTTTCAGCTAGAGTTATTGCCAAGAGTTTCAAAATGGCCTTCCCTCATGAAAAAAGTTGTATTTCTGGTCTGTACATGTTTATCTGATTTAAATTGTCATTTCCTAAAAAAAAAAAATTGGGAGTGTTGATCAGCATGAAGGGCGCCCAAGGAGCTGCTGCTGCTGTCGCCGTCCTGCAGTTCCAATGCCAGTGCCCGCCCATTACGGCAGAAACAGGGCCCTACTGTGCTACAATGTCGGCTGCAGCCAACGCTTCGAACCCGAGACCAACTCAGACGATGCTTGCACATACCACCCTGCTGTTCCAGTATTTCATGATGCACTAAAGGGTTGGTTTTGCTGTAAATGAAGAACAACGGATTTTTCTTATTTTTTAAGTATTGTAGGCTGTACCAAAGGTAGGGATAACAGTGAGAAGCCACCAGAGTCAGTCAAAAAAATTTTTTTTTAAAAATAGGAGTGTTGCGGTAGAGACCAGTTGGCATTTTCCTAGTCCACTACTTCTGTAAATGATAGCACTAGAGGGAAAGGAGGTAGCCGCAAACACACACACACACACACACACACACACACACACACACATCTTTCAACTACTTAACATGGTGGCCAACCTCTCGAACACTACCGCTTACAATCTGGGTGACTATTGAGCAATTTGGTTTCTTCAACTTCAGAAGCAATGTTAGACTGAAATACACTTGTCTGTGTTGAGTATTAGCATGGTAGAAGGGCTTGTTGTATGCTGTGGATTGCTACATCTCATCTACCCCAGCAAGTTGGAAACACAAATATCCCTTTATTTCAGCAACCCTTTCCTCTCTTCTTCATGTGAGTCTCTAAACAAAGGTTAGCCTGTATTCTTTGGCCGAGTTTCCAGATTTCTCCTCTCTCCAGCACAATGAAAAGACCTCTTCTTAGTCCAGTTGTTTCATTTATTTTCTCCATTTGGGAGAAGACACATCGCCTATTATTATCAGGGGTGATGAAGTGACACTTAAGCAGGGTTATTTAGATGGCAGATGTTCATATTGTTAATATTCTCGAACTAGAAATGCTGGCATCTGTTCTTTTAAATGCAAGTGGCACTTACATGCTTAAAAGCATGTTTGATTGATCCCATTCTGGGTCATTCTGTCCACAGGATGTTGGTGAGTCTGTGGTAGTCTGAGCATCATCTGGCATTCACAAGGTTAGGGTGGCAATGTTAGGGTTGAGAGTATAGTTTAGTGGTAGAGCTCTTGCATTGACTATGTGAAGCCCCGAGCAATAGGGCTTCAATCCCCAGCAACACACACACACACACACATACACACACACTTTTGTAACGTTAAAATTTTTTCTAGTATCTTTCAACGTCATTATTTTCATAAAAACTCTCTGGCCTCAGAATAGTGTTGATATTGCTACACTTTATCAACCTCTTTACTTGCCCAGCACATATCCTGATGAACAGGCAAATATTTTTATTAATATATTTATATTTTATTAATAGCAAAGAATTACGTGTTTTCACTTGGGAGAGAATTACAAAAAGTGTTTTATTTATTCATTTATTTATTTGATTACTGACTTACCATTGGCTTACAAGACAATGAAAGTTTCAGGAGGACAGTTCACACTTTGCTCTCTGTGTAAATCACATCACCCCCACTACCAAAGTTCCAGTGACCTTCACCATTATCAAATTGACCCCTCTGCCTGTTCTCCCCAAGCTGCTCTCCCCTCTCTTAGGTCAGCCATCATAATTATCTCAGTTACTGTTTGTTTGCTTTGCTCATTTATATCCCACATATGAGTGAAGCCATCTAGCATTTGTCTTTCACTTTCTGACTTATTTCCCTTAGCACAATGATCCATATTGTTGAAAAGCCATCATTTTACCTTTTTATAAATAAAAATAATAACTGAGTGGTATTTCAGTGAAAAAAAAAATATATATATCTCGTGAGCTTGTTCACTCAGCAAGATTCCCCCTAAACAAGTCAGAGCAATTCAAACAAAAGTGGAACCAGAAAAGAGTGGGGCAGGCTAGAGAGATAGTATAGGGATAAAGGGGCTTGCCTTGAATGCAGTTTGGTAACCAGCATCTGCACATGATCCTCTGAGCACTGCCAGACGTCACTCTTGAGCACAGAGCCAGGAGTAAGCCCTGAGCCCTGAGTGTGGGCCCAATCTCAGAGAGAGAGAGAGAGAGAGAGAGAGCGAGAGAGAGATGGACAGTCCGACAGAGACCGAGAAAGACAGAGGCAGAGAGACAGAGAGAGACACAGAGAGAGAGAGAGACAGAGGCAGAGACACATGCACAGAAACACACACAGAGAGAGAGAGAGAGAGAGAGAGAGAGAGAAAGAGAGAGAGAGAGAATAAAGAAAAGTAGGAGTTCTGGGGCCAGAGTGATAGTACAGTGGGTAAGGTGTTTGCCTTGCACATGGCCAACCCGGGTTCAATCCCTGGCAACCCACATGGTCTCCCAAGCACCACCAGGAGTGATTCCTGAATGCAGAGCCAGGAGTAACCCCTGAGCATTGTTGGATGTGACCCAAAAAAGAAAAAAAGTAGTTCTTTCCTGTTCCCAGACCCCAGGAACCTGAATCCAAGACTCCCAGACAGATACCCATCTTCCCTGCATGCTAGGAACCTCCAGGATCCCCCTTGGCACCCGCAGGAAAATGCCTGGAAGGGGGCTGCCTGCCTGTGAAGCATCGCCCCTCTTCAAGGATTTCTTCTGCAGTGATGGAAGACCTACTTCCTTTTACTGGGAGTGGAGATAAAGAAATTCTTATCGCAGGGGTTCTCTCATGGGACATCCCCCACCCCATTCCCCTCACAGATACATCTGGTCTGTGAGTTCCCTGGGGTTGCTGTAACCGATGATTGCAGATTTTCTGGCTTATCCTGCAGGTGCTTATCCTCTCAGGGGTAGGAGGCCCAAGCCCCAAATCAAGGTGCCAGTCAATCACTGCCCGCTGCCAGCCTTCCCTCAGCTTCTGGTGTTCACAACTAATTTTCAACCTGCACATACCTTCCTCCTGTCTCACCTTTGCGCGGTTTCTCTCAAGGTCATAGCTTGTGTCTTTCTCCACATCCAGTATTCAGTAATGAGGAGCAGCCCTGGTCTAGCATAACTCATCTTCAACTGATTACATCAGCAAAGAGCCTCTTTTGCAAATTAAGCTTCACTTCCCCTGAGTTAGGACTTCACTAATCTATTGGGCAGGATGTGTGGGTTGAGATACAGGATTCTACCCAGTCCACACAGGAATGAGAAACCAGGACGTGTTAGAAGTGAAGAGTTTTTTATTTCCTGAAGTAGCGTTTTGTAGTTTTCTTTGTACAGGTCCTTTACTTCCTTAGTTAAGCTGATTCCTAGGTACTTGATTTTCTGGGGCACAATTGTGAACAGGATTTTTTTTTTCATGTCACTTTCTTCTCTCTCACTATTTGCATATAGGAAAGCCATGGACTTTTGGGTATTGATTTTATAGCCTGCAACTTTACTATACAAGTTTATTGTTTCTAGGAGTTTCTTGGTAGAGGTTTAAGGGTTCTCTAAGTATAGTATCATATCATCTGTGAGTAGTGAAAGCTTGATTTCTTCCTTTCCTATCTGAATGCCCTTAATATCTTTTTCTTGCCTAACCACTACTGCAAGTACTTCCAGTACTATATTGAACAGCAGTGGAGAGAGTGGGCATCCTTGTCTCGTCCCTGATCTTAGAGGGAAGGCTCTCAGTTTTTCCCCATTGAGGATGATGTTTGCTGTAGGTTTGTGGTAGATGGCTTTAACTATATTGAGGAAAATCCCCTTTATACCCATTTTGGCAAGGGTTTTCATCATAAACGGGTGCTGGATCTTGTCAAATGCTTTCTCTGCATCTATTGATATGATCATATTTTTTTTTCTGGAAAAAACCTGAGTGCCCGAGAACAGATGACTGGTTAAAGAAACTTTGGTACATCTACACAGTGGAGTACTGTGTAGCTGTTAGAAAAGATGAAGTCATAAAATTTACACACAAGTGGTACTACATGGAAAGTATCATGTTAAGCGAAATGAATCAGAAAGAGAGGGACAGACATAGAAAGATTGCATTCATCTGGGGAATATAAAGTAACAAAATAGGAGATTAACACCCAAGAAGAGGCGAGATAAGTACCCAGAGGTTCACTCCATGGCTTGGAGGCCAGCCGCACATGCTAGGGGAAAAGGCAGCTCAGATAGAGAAGGGAGCATCAAATAAAGGGTGTTTGGAGGATCCTCCCAGGATGGGAGATGCATGCTGAAAGTAAACTATAGACTGCACATGATTGCCACTCAATGCCTCTTTTGCAAACCACAGCACTCAAAAGGAGAGAGAGAACAAAAGGGAATGTCCTGCCACAGAGGCAGGGTGGGATGGGGGGGGGGGGAGAGGGGTGGAAGGATATTGGGATCAGTGGTAGTGGAAAATGGGCACTGGTGGAGGAATGGGTACTCAATCATTGTATAATTGAAACCCAAGGACAAAAATTTGTAAGTCTACAACTGTACCTCATGTTGTTTCACTAATAAAAATTAAAAAAAAAGAAGTGAAGAATCCTGCTCAGACATTTCAGAGGAGGCCTGGAGTTCAGTCCAGACCCCCTTCTCTGCCCCCTTCTCTGCTGTGACACTCAGCAATTTCCTCAGCGGCAGGGGAAGGGATAACTGGGTCCTGCCTCTGAGTCTGTGTGCAGATTAAGTGAGCTATGTTCCTGGGAAGCACAGCGCCTGGCACCGAGCCGGCCCCTCAGTGTGAGGTCATCCTCTGCAGTCTCTGTGTGTCTGCTCAGTCTTTGAGGACCCTGGACAAGAGAAAAGAGCGCTTCCAGGCTGATCTGGAAGTTAAGCTCTGGGGCAGAGTGAATACTGGGGCTGGGAGATAGCTCCATAAGCAGAGCATGGGGTTTCCATTTCTTGGTACTACATAGCCCTCCACACACCGTGGGAGCTACCGCGGAGCACAGAGCCACGAATCATCCCACGCACTTCTGGGTGTAGCCCAAGTGCCTTCCTTTACTCTCCCAACTCCAAAAGAATAAATCCTTATGTCTGCTTAAATTTTGGCTTGAAAATATAGACTCATCCTTTCAACGGCTCTATAATACTGTGGTTTCTTTTATCAAATGTCAGAACAGTATCTTCTTTAACAAAATGTTTTTGGTTGGTTTTCTTTCTTTCTTTCTTTCTTTCTTTCTTTCTTTCTTTCTTTCTTTCTTCCTTTCTTTCTTTCTCTCTCTCTCTCTCTCTCTCTCTCTCTCTCTCTCTCTCTCTCTCTTCTTGGATGGGGTGGTGGGGCGCACAACCTGCAGTGTTGAGAGCTTAATCCTGCCTCTGTGCTCAGGGATCCCTCCTGGTGGACTCGGAGTACTGTATAGGATGCTGGGGATCAAACCTGGGCCAGCTGTGTGCGAGGCCAGTGCTTTAATTATTGTACTATCTCTCCAGCTTGCCATGTCTCAGATTTTGGAATATTTTCATTTGATTCCCTCAGCAGCCCAAGGAAGTGGGCAGGTAGCTGTTGATAGTTCCACCTGGTAGTTAAGTAACGAAGCTGAGAGCGGGTGGGAGATCTGTGCTAGCTTAGTGCTTGCAACAGAGCCAGCTGCAGGCCGTCCTCAATGTGCTATTTCCTTCGCCTGAAAGACCTCTGTATTGTTCATGGATGTCTAGCTGGCAAAGAACATTCTCTGAATGCTTGCTCAGTGTCAGACAGTGACACGGATGCAGTAATGGGCCACGGTGGGGAGCAAGGATGCACAGAGGTTGCTCCCCACAAGCCACCCGTTAAAGAAGGCCCTGCCACCTGACGGGGACCTTTTGTAACACACTTGCCACAATCCAAGTGTGTGTTTATCAGTTTCTGTGTGTATTTATGTTCATTTTCTTTTCCTGTGTTTTAAACTCTTAATTTTAATTTATGATTGTTCTTCTCTCCTCTCCCTTCCCTTTGTTGTTGCAATGACCAGATGTTCATCCATATCTGGCTGTGGTGCTTGCACCTTTGGCTATGATTTGCACTGCTTTGATTTTTGTTGTTTTGGTTAGGGTGGGCTTAGGCCACATGCAGCAGTGCTTGGGACGTACTCATGGTTCTGAGCTCAGTGATCACTCCTGACTCTGGAGTGCCAGCGATTAAATTTGGGTCAGGTGTTTGCACGGCAAACCATCTTACCTGCTGTCAGAATTCCATCCTGCGGGGGCATGGGGAGTATTTTGGAGGCTCCTAGCTAGGAATCCCCTCTCAGAGGCTGCAGGAAGACCACCATTTGCACAAGAGGGCCTATTATTGAACACAGAGGGATGAGAAAGTACTTTCCTGGCTGAAACTTGAATTGGAAGAACCTCAAGCCTCCTTTTACTGTGGTCTTAGGGTAAGCCCACCTGCTCAACCTCCTTTGGAGAGGCACTTGAATAGGGGCACTGATGAGTTTTGTGCCTGTTATGTACCCAAGCATTTAGTCATGGATGCAGTGGAGAGCAAATTGATTGTCTGGAGTCTTGTTCCTTCTACCTTCTTCGAGTGAACATTCCCTTGGAGGCACTATCCACCCTCCTTCTCTAAAAGCAGATGGAGAGATGTTTCACACAGGCTTGACTGTTAACGTGTGGCAGAATTCTGAAGGAGACCTGCCTCCATCATCACATCTGATGCTGGGGAAAGAAACCAGAGTCCTCTGATCCCTCCCATCAGTGGTGATCTATGGCCAGTATCTGCCCAAACAGAACTGGAACTGCACAAATAAGAACTGCCAGCTGGACTCAGGTCTGGCAGCCTAAGTGTAACAACGTCCAACTCTCCCACTCCTGGGGGACACTGGCCCAGGTGCCGCCAGTTATGACCTTTGTCCCATGACTTTGGAATGGAGACTAGAAAACACTCTCAGACTCCACAGCTACTGAAGTGAAGGTAAGGAAAAGCCAGGTGTGGTGGGGTGGCCAAGTAAATGAAAGGGTTGGAAGAAGCCTATAAGGGGGCAAGTTTCCTGCATGGGCAGAGAGGAGGCCACGTGACCCAGAGAGATGGAGACAACAGGAAATGTCCTCACTGGCTTCTACTCTGGTTTCAGTTCCTTGGGGATATTTGAATCATCTTTCTGTCCTGAGGTTCCAGGATATATCCCTATATCCTTACGATTAGTGCTTATTATTGCTTACGTGAGTCCAAAGTGTTTTCTGTTACTTTAACCAGAGAATCTCCATGCAATTGGTTACCACGCCGGAACATTATAAATAGCTTCTTTCAAAGTATGCATATTTGTAGAGTCTATTAGTCCATTCCTCCCAACCCATTTAATGTACATCTTCACAAAACCCACACACTCTCTCAATCTCTCTCTCTCTCTCTCTCACACACACACACGTGTGCTTCGTTTAACTCCCAAATGCAACTTCCCACAAGCCGGATGTCTCAGGGGGCACTTTCATTTCTCCTATACCCTAACATATTTCATCAGGTTTTAAGCAGACTGAATAAATCAATAAGTGGTGGTAGGGGGAATTCTTTGCCATGAATCTCCTCCTTCTAACTAAATTAGGCTTGAGGATGAGTTTGCAGCCATGCCACAGCACAGCTACAGTGCAGCAGAGAGAGTCATGTGTCTCCGAGTGGAGGCCTCGTTCTGTCATTCTCCCTGCCACACGTACCATGTGCACTGCTCTGTGCTGGGCCCTGAGATCCAACATTCTTCACTATTTCTTGACCTCAAAAGGGCAACCCTCAGGTCAGAGATAGCTCAACACTCTGAGCACATCTTTGCCTTCAGGAGGCCCAGTTTCTATGCCTGGGATCACAGGGTCCCCTAAATTATGAGAGCATCCCTGAGCACAGAACTGGAAGTAGTTCTCAAACATTATCAGGCGTGGCTCCGAAACAAAAGTGAGGCCTTATTGTCTCAAGGATACCGTATGATCTCCTAATGAGCTGTGAAGCTCTCACACCACTTTTATAGGCTCTGGATCACCAAGTTCTCACTCTCCCTCTTCTAGATGTTTTATGTCATTTCTCTATCTGGAATTGGAGAGTGGTAACTCTTTCTTGGTTAGAGTTCTCTCTCCAGATATGTCATCCATCAGGACGTGGTATTAACTCCAACAAACCAGACACACTCTCTCCTGGGCACCTTCACCCTGGCTGAGCCTTTACTAGGGAAGCCCTCAGCTAGGCAGCTCCCTGGTGCATCCCTTCTTCCCCTCTAGACTTCCTGCAAACATCACCTTCTCCTATCAGCCAGTCACAGCTCTCCTGATTCCCATACCTGTTCCCCCACAGTCCTTCCCACCTTTCAATATGCAATATAATGCATGTTTTTTCTTTTTTGCTAAATTGTGAGATCCCTGAGGGCAACAAAGAGTCTTTGATGATGCTGTGTTCCCCAGGGCCATGATTGCTGCCAACACTGGTCAGCCCACACAAACATTTGCCAAGTCTGGGAGTAGGGGGTTGGATTGGGGCAAACTATAGAATGAGCTGAGTCAAATAGTTAGCATCTATTTGTGGTCAGGTGTTCATGAGAATAAATTAATCAAATATTGGTGCAAAGCATTTTATTGGGTAACTTATTTGTACATGTACTTAATCATTTAATATTTATAGTCCAAGCTCTCTTTCCTCTTAGGCACTTGGCTATTAGATTTCCGTTAAGCATTTGAAATATCAGCATTTAAAAAGAAAAGAGGGCCAGAGAGATGGTTCAATGGGTAGGGCACTTGCTTTGTGCACGCCTGACCCCCATACAATTCCTGGCACCCAATATGTTCCCCCAAACCCTGCCAGAAGTGATCCCTGAGCACAGAGCCAGGAGTAAGCCCTTACTCATCCCAGTTGTGGCCAAAAAAGAAGAAGAAGAAACCAAAACAATAAAGTAAATAAAGAAAGGGGAAAGAAAAAAGTGGGGTCTGAGAGTGAAGATAGCAAAAAATGGTTTTTATGCAGACACAAGATATAGTAACTTTTCACTTAATTTTATCAACAGGTTCTTGAAAACAGCAACTGTTAAGCAAAACGACCAAGAATGAAATCAATTTTGCCATGAGTTACTTAATTGGTATAAGCAAGAGTTAAGTTCCTATGGCATATTTCTGGTTACAAAGCCATCATCAAACTTCCAAAGAAAGATTTAAAACACCTATTAAACACACAAAACATATTAAATGATCATTTGCATTCATGTACTCATTCATTTTTCAGGTTACTTATTCCAGCTTAGGACCAAGAGTTGCTAGAACCTATACTGGCATTTCAGGGCAAGGTGGAACCCAACCCAGAATGGCACATACTTGTATTGTGGGATTCATTCACACATGCTCACTCACACTGTAACTGTCTAGACACACCCATGAATCTAACTGAATGTCTTCAGAATGGGCGTAGTGGGATGGGGAACCAGAGTACCTGATAAATCCTACACAAACAGGGGCACAATGTACAACCTCAATGTACAACATAGCAGAGAAGTCCAGGAATAGATCATTCCCGCCTTCAGTAATGTTAGAACAAAGTGACATGGAATGGATTATGTTATCTGAGGATCTGCTGTGCTTACTGAACCCCTCTACTGGGTGAGGCTAGGGTGGATGGTCCTGGTCCTGAGTTGGGAGGAACAGGTCAAGCTTTGGCTTGGATTTATCCTTGGAATCCTTTAGTACATATTTTCATTGTGTTTGGGCTGGCAAGGTCATATGGAAAGAGGAGGACTGGACTAGATAAAGCTTAAGATCTCTTAGATGAGTCATGATGTGTGATGTGCTGAAAATGAAGACCACGACACAGAAAATGAACTGAAGGGAAAATGGAGATGAGCTCAGGGAGATCCAAGTTTAACAGTTGAAACATGCATCAGATGGTTAATTTACAATGAAGCAAAGTATCACAGAAGAGCATTTCATTTTTTTTTCTTCTTTTTTCTTTCAAGGCTATACTCAATGGTGTTAGGGCATGAAGTCACTCCCTGTGAGGCTCTGGACAGTTTTGTGGTTCCAGTGGGTTATGGTACGCTGACTGGTGGTCTATGTGGCCACACTTGATGGTGCTTGGATAGCCACGGGGTGACAGAGATTGAATCTGGATCTTTGCATCTACTAGGCATGCACACTACCATTTGAGCTACCTCCCAGCCCCTCCTTTTCTTTTATGCTATTGACTAAAAGTGCTTCAAGAGGACAGAGAGGCCATTTTAAGTGGGTAACAGAGAAGTTGTTCATCTAACTGATGACCTGGGTTAAAAGCCAGGACAAGAAGGGAACTAGAGTATTTTCTCCTGCCACCAGCTGAGTGTTTATCTCTCTGCCAAATCCATAGGTTGATATCTCATCTTCAATAAGAGGTCCCTGGGGCGGGATCTGTGGATAGTCTTTGGGTCATGCAGGTAGGACTCCTGCCAATGGGATTAAAGCCCTCACAAAGGAGACCCCAAAACATTTTTCAGCACACTCCAAAACATTACTGTGTCCACCAACAATGACACAGCAAGAAGTTCCAAACCTGGAAGGGGGCCCTCAGAGCACCCAAGGTGCTGTTACCCTCATCTTTGGCTCTCAGACTCCAGACCTGAGGGCAATAAAGTCTTATTTCAGATGAGCTGCACCATCTGTGAAACATCGTAGTGGCTTGAACGGATCAATACAGCTCCTTACAGTTACAAACTGAGTTTTTCTTCTTCTTCATTTCCTATGATCACCAGGTAGAGTGCTGGCCCCTTTTCCTCTGCCTGAGTGGCCATGCTTAACTTTTCAAATGAGAGAATTAATCCTTTAATGGATTATCTGCATTATCTATGAAAGATGAAACATAATAAGGGGAGAACAAGATCTCAGGGTACTCACAGATATGTCCTGCACCCCGGATCAGTGGTGCCTTTCTGTAGAACTGCCCCAAACAATGGGCATGCTGCACACTTGCCTCACTTGGTGATTATTATGAACATTGCCTTTAATACAATAGACAATTGATCACTGTGTGAATAATCAATGAACAATTTCCCCCCAAAAGTTTAATATCCTATTCTTTGCTGAAGGAAATGATGTTCAGAGGGGTGAATCCTTTTACCCAAGGCCACACAAATCAGCACAGGTAGATCCAAGGTTAGAATCTTCTGCCTTCAAGAGTCCTGGGAACTCCACTAGGTTCCCTGGAGTGCAGGCAAGCATATTCCCTCCAAGCTAAAGCAAGTGTGAAACTTAACTAGTGGAAGGAACCAGAGAGATAGTACAGCTAGTGCACACAATGGATTGGGGTTCAATCTCTGGCTTCATATATGGTCCACTGAGCACAGAACCAGGAGTAAGCTCTGAGTACCACTAGGTGTGGTTCCAAACGTGACATAAATAAATTAGATGAATAATGAGAAAGGGCTTTGGTTAAACATGACAGACCAGAGAATTTCTGTTCTGAAACTTCAACTGAAAATTCTAGTGATGGAATGAAAAAGGTTAGAAGTACACAAACACAGATGCACTGCAAAGGAGCCGCCTAGAGTTTTGAGTGACTCCCCATTCCAGGCAGATGGAAAGCAGCTGGAGAGGTGGTGCTGCTTGGAGACTCAGGGGAGCACTTCTGGGAGGGGTGAGCTCCACTCCCAGCCCCATCATAAACCCAAGAGGCCAGGTTCTGTGGCACCAGGTGTGTAGGAAGCAGGGAGAGGGTCCGCAGGGAATGAATAGGAAGTCAGAACCCCAAGTAGCATTTGCTCCTTCTTGATTGTTGCTGCCTGCTTATAGCTGGCTGAAAGCTTTGGGAGTTTTTTAAGTTGAAGTAGAAAAGACTGTCAGCCCCGCCTTGAGGTCATACTGAGAGGGGAAGGCGTGGTTTGTAGAGGGAAGAAATTGGACAGTTATCATCACTGAAAGGTGGTGGTTTTGCCCATGTGCACCCTGCTCTCCTCCTTCACTCTCACTTGTTTGCCTCTGTTGCCCGAAGGAAACAGGCATTCTACCTGGGGGAAGTGAGTAGCTCAGAGGCATGATTCCCCCAAAAGTGTCATTCAGGTCCCACCCTGAAAACCTAAAAAAAATTGCTTCCTTCCCTTCTCTCCAACCTTGAAATTCCCCAATCATCATGACCCTCCCATATGCTTCAAGAAGTCGATGAGATTTTCAGATCTTCCTCTTGCCTATGAATAGACATCCAGGGGTCACCTGATTCTAGAGGGAAAGTCTTCAATATGAAAGATAAGAATCATTCAAGCAGAAGAAAGAGAAACAGCTCTAAGGAGCGGAATGAAACTTTAGAAATATATACATATGTAATATTCATAAGGAGGTAAGAGTACCACACTGATTCATGAAAAGCAGGAATTTTAATTCAGGAATTCAAAGAGCAAGAAAAAAATAGCTCTTGGAAATTAAAAATAGAAGAGTTTTTTTTTTAAAAAAAGAGGTTTGGCAGATAAAGTGGGAAAATCTCCCAGAAAGATGAACAAAAAGAGATGTCCAATGGGAAGAAATAATAAGAAAACTAAAGGACCAGTGCCAGAAGGACATTTATCTAATAGGAATTCAGAAAAGAGGATAAAGAATATGAAGTTTAAAGAACTGGCAAAGAAATCACAGCAGAAGCTTTCCCTACAAATTTGGAAAGATACATCCCAGATAAAACCACTTGAAAATGTCAGAATAAACATTAAAAATGTGACTAAAGAGAAGAGTCATAAACTACACTTCTCCAAGGGAAAAAGTTTTGAATGAAAGGAGGAGTAATGTATTGGGATCACCCAGGTCCTCTAAAGAGGCACGCTGGATCCCAGAAGATAAAGGAAATAAGACTCCTTTACTGTCAGCGACGAACATTATTCAATCATGTTAACAGAGACTATTGATCTAACCCCAAATTATAAACGATCTGTATTGGGAGATTAGGGAGAGGCAACATAGGAAGAAGGATGGAATCTTCTAACTAGGAAACTTACTGATGAGATGGAAATCCCAAATGGATACATAATTCATGTAAGTATAAGCTTATTATTTAGAACTCTGGGGACAAATATATAAAACAGCTAAATGAGGATAGGTCAGAGGAGGGTAAAGATTAGGGTTGGGGTTAGGTGTAGGGTAAGGTAGTTAGGGTTAGGATTTAGGGTTAGACTGGAGTTTAGGGTTAGGGTAAAACAGTTAGGGTTAGGATTAAGTTTAGGGTTAGGATTAGGGTTTGGGTTTAGGATTTGCTTTTGGTTTAGGGGAGGAGGTTTCATGTACATCTGAGTAGTGGACTTTACAAATTTTTGCATGTAGTTGATAATAAGATCCCTGGAAGGAGAGAAAAAAAAAAGAATCTCTTTTTTCCCACTCCCTAATCTGGCTGCCTTGATCTCGCCTGACCTCTTCAGTGTTGGGTTATCTGGGCTGTCTTGGTTTCATGATCCAGAGGCTTGTTCCATGGAGCTCTGTTGTTGCCAAAGTGCAGAGAAGGAAATATCCAGGCTGGTTCTGTGGCTGACTCACAGAGAAAGATCAAATTCTATTTGTGCACAGTTCTTTTCTCTCTGGGATTGGAACAACTCAGGTTGTTGTTATGTTTATTTAGAGATTACCCAGGTTCCTCATCCCATGACACCATCCTGAGCCATGGGCAACTTCACCAGCTGGTCCACTGTCCAAGGAGGCAGAGCTGGCTTTGCCTTTGTGGTCTATAGGCTGTAGGAATATTTTTCTTTGCCATTAACATCAGTGTGGGCTTGTACAAATCAATGGTGCACATGTATATCATAATGAACCAAGTTTGGGAAATTAAATGCAATGAAAATAAACCATGGTGAGAGGCAGAATGTGATGAGAGGAAGAAGCTATATAAAGCAAAAAATAATAGTTCTGGTCCTGGAGCATAGTGGCATAGTGGGGATGCTGTGCTCTTGCATGTAGCATGTGTCTCTAGGGCATTTGCCTTGCACATGGCTGACCTGGGTTTGATCCCTGGCATCCTGTATGGTCCCCAAGCGCCACCAGGCATAGTTCCTGTGTGCAGAGCCAGGAGTAACCCCTGAGCATTACTGAGTGTGACCTAAAAAAGCCAAAAATATTCTAAAAATACTCCCAAAAATAGTTCTCCATGGGTTTTGGTCTATTATACTGAGATCTCAGAGTTCCTCAGTTTAGATTTTATTAAACTTTGTGGAAGTGCAATAACTCAGGAAAAAAGAAAGAATTAAACCTATGCCTTCAATCTTGATCTCTTCGGAGTTTGTGTCCTCACACCAAGGAAAATTGTCTTCCTATAAATTACAAGTTCATGAAGTGGTTGATGAAAGTAGACCATTCCCTGGTCTTGCATTTGGTGGGGATGCTGTGCTCTTGCATGTAGAATGTGTCTCTTGTGAGAGGTAAGGAGAAGATGCTAGCATTGGCTGCCAACAGTCAGGAGCGGAGAGCCAGCCCAGACCTCTAGCTCACTCCATGAGTGGGAGATCCCCTATATCCAGGGCTTTTTCCTCCTGCCTCCAGGACCTCAGGGTTATTCTCCCCCTTTTAGTAGGGTAGCAGGGGAGGAGGAAGGAGAGTACACAAGAAACTGCCCCAGGCTCGACCACCCAGAATGGGCCATTCTCCATTGGGTGGTGGTGTCCCTTTTCTGTTTTATCTGTCCTGTTTTTTTTTCTTATAGGATTTGATCAATATTTCAGCTGATTGCACTGATGTGAGGTGATATCTCACTGTTCTTTTGTTTTGTATTTTCCTGGTGATAAGTGTTAGAGAACATCTTTTCATAAATCTACTGGCTATTCCTACTGGCCATTTCCATTAAAAAATGTCTGTTCAAGATGACTGGTTAAAGAAACTTTGGTACATCTACACAATGGAGTACTATGTAGCTCTTAGAAAAGATGAAGTCATGAAATTTACGTACAAGTGGTACAATATGGAAAGTATCATGCTAAGTGAAATGAGTCAGAAAGAGAGGGATAGACATAGAAAGATTGCATTCATCTGGGGGATATAAAGTAACAAAGTATGAGATTAATACCCAAGAATAGCTGAGATCAGCACCAGGAGGATTACTCCATAACTTAGAGGCCAGCCGGGTATCCTAGAGGAAAGGGCAGCTCAGATAGAGAAGGGAGCACCAAATAAAGGATGTTTGGAGGATCCTCCCAGGAGGGGAGATGCATGTCGAAAGTAGACTATGGACTGAACATGTTTGCCACTCAATGCCTCTTTTTCAGACCACAACACCCAAAAGGAGAGAGAGAACACAGGGGATTGCTCTGCCACAGAGACAGGGGGGATGGGGGGATGGGGGTGGGAGGGATATTATCTATGGTGGTGGAAAATGGGCACTGGTGGAGGGATGGGTATCTGATCATTGTATAATTGAAACCAAAGCACAAAAAATTGTAAATCTACAACTTTAAAAAAAATAAAATAAAATAAAGGAAAAAAAAAGTCTGTTCATCAGGGTTGAATACACTGACATCTCCCTTCAATCATATGATCATCTAATCTTTGATAAAGATGCAAGTAATGTGAAGTGGAGTAAGGAAAGCCTCTTTAACAGATTGTGCTAGCATCACTGGATGGCTACATGCAAAAAAATGGGCTCAGAACTCTGCCTAACACCATGTACAAAATTAAGATCAAAATGGATTAAAGACCTCAACATCAGACCAGAAACCATAAGGTACATTGAAGACAAAGTTGGCAAAACCCTCCATGACATTGAAGCTAATGGTATCTTCAAAGATGCCACGCCACTGACCGAGCAAGTGAAAACAGAGATAGATAGATGGGACTATCTTAAACTAAGAAGCTTCTGCACCTCCAAAGAAACAGTGACCAAAATACAAAGACAGTCTACAGAATGGGAAAGGATATTCACCGAATACACATCTGACAAGGGGTTGATATCCAGGATATACAAAATACTGGTTAAACTCCACAAGAAGAAAACATCCAACCCCATCCAAAAATGGGGCAATGAAATGAACAGAAACTTTCTCAAAGAAGAAATCCGAATGGCAAAAAAGCACATGAGAAAATGCTCTACATCATTAATCATCAGGGAGATGCAGATCAAAACCACAATGAGATACCATCTCACACCTCAGAGACTGGCCTACATTCAAAAGAATAAAAGCAACCGATGCTGGCGCGGATGTGGCGAGAAAGGGACACTCCTTCACTGTTGGAGGGAATGTTGACTGGTTCAGCCCTTCTGGAAAACAGTATGGATGATTATCAAAAAATTAGAAATTGAGCTCCCATTTGACCCAGCAATACCACTCCTGGGAATATATCCCAGAGAGGCAAAAATGTATAGTCGAAGTGACATCTGCACTTGTTTGTTCATTGCAGCACTCTTTACAATAGCCAGAAACTGGAAGAAACCTGAATGCCCAAGAACAGATGACTGGTTAAAGAAACTTTGGTACATCTACACAATGGAGTACTATGTAGCTGTTAGAAAAGATGAAGTCATGAAATTTACATACAAGTGGTACAACATGGAAAGTATCATGCTAAGCGAAATGAGTCAGAAAGAGAGGGATAGACATAGAAAGATTGCATTCATCTGGGGGATATAAAGTAACAAAATATGAGATTAATACCCAAGAATAGCTGAGATCAGCACCAGGAGGATTACTCCATAGCTTAGTGGCCAGCTGGGCATTCTAGAGGAAAGGGCAGCTCAGATAGAGAAGGGAGCACCAAATAAAGGGTGTTTGGAGGATCCTCCCAGGAGGGGAGATGCATGTTGAAAGTAGACTATGGACTGAACATGTTTGCCACTCAAAGCCTCTTTTGCAGACCACAACACCCAAAAGGAGAGAGAGAACACAGGGGATTGCCCTTCACAGAGGCAGGGGGAATGGGGGGATGGGGGTGGGGGGGATATTATCTATGGTGGTGGAAAATGGGCACTGGTGGAGGGAAGGGTATCTGATCATTGTATAATAAAAACCCAAGCACAAAAAATTGTAAATCTACAACTGTACCTCATGGTGTTTCACTAATAAAAAAAAATTTTAAAAAATAAAATCTTTCACCAGAAAAAAAAAGTCTGTTCATCTTTTCTCTCCATTTATTGATTGAGTTGCTTTTTATTGTTAATTTTTAAACATTCTTTATATACCTTGAACATAGCCTTTCATCAGATAGGCAAAAAAAATGAAATCATGCAATTTGCCATTCTGCGCATGGAATTGAGGAAGGTCAGCCAAAAGGATAGGAATAGACACAGAATGATCTCTCTCACACATGAAATATAAAGAAACATAGTAAGGGAATAACAGAACTGGTCTATAGAAGTTGAGCTGGGAACTGGCCTTGAGAATTCGTCTGAGCTTACTAAGGGCAGGGTGGTTGGTGGTGAGGTGTGGATGGGAGGGAAGCCTTCCGTAGTGTGGGGCAGGGACATTATATGATGGAACATTGTATGTATGAGACCCTATTATTAGTAGTATTGTAAATCAGGTACCTTAAAAAAGAAGAAAAGATTTTAGCTAAGAGATGAATCCTTAGGCAAAGAAGCTACAAGAGTGTTCCCTTTGTGTGGGTCTGGGGAGTATATGCATTTCCTATATATGTTTCCTATACAATCCTCCTAACCATCTAAAGGGTAAACACCAAGCCTGCCTTGCATAAGGTGTTCGCTGAGTTTAATCAATCAAAGGCCAGTCAATTTAACTCAGCCTTGAAGGTGTGCGGGAACCCACCTCTAGGTGAAAGTCCAGTTTATCTGATTAAGAACACTTTTGAGGACTGGAGTGATAGAGTGCTTGCAGTATACAAGACCTACCTGAGTTTAATCCCTGGCACCACTTATGGTCCCCTGAGCCCCACAGGCATGATTCCTGAGGACTGTAGCACTATAGCACTGTCCTCCCGTTGTTCGTCGATTTTGCTTGAATGGGCACCAGTAACATCTCCATTGTGAGACTCGTTACTGTTTTTGGCATATCGAATATGCCACAGGGAGCTTGCCAGGCCCTGCCATGTGGGTGAGATACTCTCGGTAGCTTGCCGGGCTCTCCAAGAGGGACGGAGGAATAGAACCAGGGTCGACTGCGTGCAAGGCAAACGCCCGACCCGCTGTGTTACCGCTCTAGCCCACCTGAGGACTATAAGATCAGAATATAACTGGTTCTAGCCCCAAAAACAATCACGACCATCCTGTTGTTCGTCGATTGCCTCGAGCAGGCCCCAGTAACGTCTCCTTCGTCCTAGCCCTGAGATTCAAGGCTCTTTCAGGGTTAGGAGAATGAGACCCATCATTGTTACTGGTATTTGGCATATTGGGTACGCCACGGGGAGTTTGCCAGACTCTGCCATGTGGGCAGGTTACATTCGGTAGCCCCAAAAACAAACAAACAAACAAAAAACCCACCAAAATACAACCAAAAAAACCCCCACAAAAACCCCAACAATACACATAAACATTTAAAAAGTAAATCTGTCTTTAGGCTTTTGCTCTTCTTCTACTTGTTTTTATTGTTGTTTTTATTTTTAAAAAATTCCCTCACCTTCCCACGTAACATTGTACTAATTGATTGGGGAGGGTGCGGGGGGTAGGGGGGGCTTGTGATGCTGATGTGTGATGCTGAAGATTGGACCTGTGGTTTCACACATGCAAGGCAGGTGCTCTACTGCTGAGCTACATCTCCGGTCTGTGCTAATATCTGTTGTCTTGCTAGCTTCTCCACTGTGAGTACTTTGAAGGAAGGCATCCTATGTAATAGGCATATTCTGCATTCCCACAGCGTAAATATCAAATTAACTGTTTATTATCATCATCATCACTTATCATCCTGTTGTTCATTGATTTGCTCGAGTGGGTGGCAGTAACGTCTCCCTGTCGCATGATAGTGTAGCCCAATGGCATATTGGGGGCTCTTTAAAAAAAAATCCCAAAGTGACTGGCCAGTCACTAACAAAAACTATTTTATTATTTTATTTTATTTAAATCATGCATTTATTATGTGGAGAGAGTCCAGCTTGTTCTGACAGAGAGAGAGAGAGAGAGAGAGAGACTGGAAATGGGCAAAATGAATATGAGTAAAGGTTATACAAGTGTTATGAGTACTGTTACTTTTTTGTGCTTGCAACTTTTCTGTAAAATTGGCCTTTTCCAAATAAAAAGTCTTTTAAATTTGCTATCGGATGAACGTGGACCACAGCTGCCAGGCTGCCAGCATAACTGATTTGAGGAAAGAAAAGAGTCATTTCAACCTTTTTTTTTTGCTGCTTGCCGAGTACAAATCATTTAAAGTTTCTCTTTGAGTCACTTCCTGGAAAAAAAAAAAACGCTTGGTGAATTTAGCAGTATCAAAAATTAGAGGGAGGGCTAGAGCAATAGTACAGCGAGTAGGGTGTTTGCCTTGCACATGGCTGACCTGGGTTCGATTTCAAGCATCCCATATGGTCCCCTGAGCACTGCCAGGAGTAATTCCTGAGTGCAAAGCCAGGAGTAACCCCTGTGCATTGCCGGGTGTGACCCAAAAAGCCAAAAAAAAAATTAGAGGGAGCTTCATAATGCGATAATGAATTCTCTCAAAAAGAGATATCATCAAATGTAGAAGTTCATATAACTGTGAGGTAGTTTATAAGCTTCACATATGTTGGGCTCTGTCTCCCTAATATTTACGTTGAAAATTTCATAAGAAAGAGGAGAGAGAAAGGGAAGGGAACTTACATATTCTTAGCACTTGCTGAGCTAGACACTGCTAAGTAGTTCTAAAAGTATTTTTCATTTACTGCCCTTTGAACCCTGTTAGCTAGATATTATTCTCTCGCTTCTGCAATCAAGAAAACTGAAACTCATGGAGTGACCATATCCGTTCTGATGCCCTTCACTTCCAGTAAGAAAGCTTGAACTTGACTGGCTCAAATAGCAAGGGCATTCATTATCTCCTATGTTAAGAGTCTGGAGCCAGGAAAAAGAACTGATTATACGCCAGATCTTCTGTTAGGCCTGTCAATCTGAACATGAGAAGGGCTAACTCCCATTCATGAGAAACGGAGTAATCCTAAATCAGAAAGCTTCAAGCCTGTGGATTTGCTCAGTTTGTCATTGACTAATACATGAACCTTATTAAATAAGCACAGGACCTACACAAAGAGCTAATAAATAAGATATTGCTTTTCAAAAGAAACATTTATTTGTACTTCAAATCCATGATGAATCTTTTCATCAAGATGAATTCTATTTCTGTGTCTCTATCTACACATGGTTTTTCTCTTTTTTTTTTTGGTTCTTGGCTTACATCTTGGGTAATCTGACATCATTTTGTTTCTTGACTTTAATTTGTAAATAGGGCAATTTTCTCACTTTCATGTTAGGTCAAAAACAGTTTGAGTCATTCTGACATTTCATTATTATATATATATAAAAGAAGAACCTAACACTGTCTCTTGAAGATCATTCTTTCCTGTGCATGCAAATGATGATTGGTCTTATAAAATGAGATTTAGAAATAGCACCGTGACACCTCATTGACATTTCTCAGAAATTCACATCTGCCATGCCTTTCAAACCCTGGGTCAGTTTAGTTGGGTTGTTATTGGACTCTGGCTTAAGTTTCTCCTTACTCCTGTTTTCCAGTATGTCTGGCAACCAGAAACTCTCATTCCCAGTTTCACTGTGACCTCTAATTGCTCTGTGCTGGAGTTCAGTTGTATAAAAGGAGATGCTTGAGTTGAGTCAGAGATAAAAAGTGATTTTTATCTCAAAATCAGGCTAGGATTGGTGTGGTTGCCTGGATAGCTGTATAATTGACTGGCAGTCAATGCCCTGGACTGCAAGTATGGTGGGGCCCTGGACTTTCCTTTCTTCGGCTGAGTAATATGTATAGGCCTTGCTGTTCTTTCTCCTTTAAACTTAGTTTTAATTGAAGTATTGCTGACATATAAGAACTCCACATATTTAAGGTACAACCGGATACATTTTATCATATGTACTGTGTTAGTCAGGGTTCTCCAGAGAAACAGAACCAACAGCTCATGTATGTGTACACACACACACACACACACACACACACACACACACACACACACATTTTGAGGCTTGTTAAAGAAACTCAAAATTTCCCTGATCTGTTTGTGGTCTGCCAGCTAGAGACTAAGGAAAGAGACTTTGATCTGAAGGTGTAAGGAGACAGGGAGCTGATGGTCTAAATGTGAGGTGGGAGAAGAAGACCTCAGATATTACAGCTGAAGCAATAAGGAAGAAGGAAAAAGTTTTCTTCTTTCCAGACTCCCAGTGGTAAATCTCCCCACATAAGAAGGTTGGTATGCTTTACTGAAACTCCCAATTAAATGTTCTCCTCATCAGGTAGCACCATTATAGATTCATAGAAATAATGTGTAACCTAAGCTTCTTGTGCCCCTATCAAATTGACTCATAACTTTAGTCTTTCATGTATGTACACCTATGAACTCCTCACCACACTGAGACAGTGAACATACCCATTTCCTCAGAAATTCCCCTCATGACTCTGTAATTACCTTTCTGATAGTCCAGACTTGTTTTCTCTGTTTGTCTCCTTAGAAACCCCCAGTCTACTTTCAGTCATGATAGATTAGCTTATCTTGTTCCAGTGCTTCACAGAAATGGAATCATGCATCAACTTTTTCTGTCTGTCTTCCTATACTCAGGATAATTATTTAAAGGTTCGTTCATGTTCTTGTATATAGCAATAGTTCGTTCCTTAATTAGTCACGAGCAGCAGTGTCTTATTTGGAGAACCTGCGATTTGTTGATTCATGACTTTGTGGATGAGCATATGCATATTTTCTACTTTGGGTTTTTACAAATAATGTAGCTATGGACACTTAAGTGCATTTCTTTTTAATAAATATATGCCTTCATTTTAGGACAGATGAATACCAAAGAGTAGAATGACTAGGTCATAAGGTAGATAAATAACTTTGAAAGAAACTGTCAAACTGTGTTCCAGAATGATGGGGCTATTTGACATTCCCGTCAGTGGTATAGAAAGGACTCAGTTTCTCGATCTACCTGACATCTGTTGACCAAAACCCAATATGTTCATTATTTGTAATAACACAAGGTTAGTCTACCTCATAACAATTTGTTTGAACTCCACGTACTCTGACTGTAATTTGTGTTAACTCCACGTACAATACTGTAAAGTTTTCGTGTGTATGTGCACGCGCATTTCCATCTTTTGTGTGTGTGGAGTGTTTTATTCAAATCTTTGGATCATTGTATATAGTGTTGCTTGGTTTTCCAACATTAACTTCAACTTGTTTTATAATACTCTGACTAGAAAGAAGTCCTTCATTAGATGTGTAATGTACAATTACTTCCCCTTGGACTCTGGGTTTTTTTTTCTTTTTTGGGGTAGTGTCTGTTTGAAAGAAGGTATTCTTAATAAGAAGGGTTTCTAGAGGGTTGTTTTTTTTTTTTGTCACACCCAGGGATGTTCAGTGCCTATTCCTGGTTTAATGCTCAAGGGTCGCTCCTGGGGGTGCTGAGGGACCACATACAGCATCAGGGATGGAACTGGCATTGGTTGCAAGTAAAGTGAGCAACCCTTATACTATCTCTCCTGTCCCAGATTTTCTTAATCTTTGTGGTCTCTTTATTAATTTTAGCTTTTGTGAGTTGTGCTTTAAGCATGATAGCTTAAAAAAAAACTTTGCCTAACCCAATGTCACAAAGATTTTTCTTCAGAAAGTTTTATCGTTTTGGGTTTCTTTCACATTTAAGGTTTATTGTTTTTTGAGTTAATCTTTTTTTTTTCTTTTTGGGTCACACCTGGCGATGCACAGGGGTTACTCCTGGCTCATGCACTCAGGAATTACTCTTGGCGGTGCTTGGGGGACCATATGGGATGCTAGGAATTGAACTCCAGTTGGACACGTACTAGGCAAATACCCTACCCACTGTGCTATTTCTCCAGTCCCTGAGTTAATCTTTTTATGTGGCACAAGTTATATATAAAAGCTTATTTTTTTGTCACATTTATATTAAGTTGTTCTGGTAAAATTTGTTGAAAAGCTTATCTGTTCTTTATAGAATTGCCTCTTCACCTTTTGGATTTTGTTCCACAAATTTATTTGTATATCTTAATACCAATGGTATCAGTTCTATACTATCTGTATTAGTGTAGATTTTTTATAAGTTTTTAAAAGTCAGGTAGATAAATTCTCTATCTTTCTTTATAAAGGTGCTTATTATATTCTAGCCCCTAAATATTTCATGTATATTTTAGAATTAGCTTGTAATTTTCTATATTAAAAAAAGAGAAAGAGAAAACAACTGTTGGTGCTCTGATTGTGATGTCTGCATTGAATCTATAGATCAATTTGGGAGGATATGGTGCCACAAACATGATATAATATCTTGTTATTTATTTGATTTTCAATAATTGCCATCAGAAGCATTTTATAAATTTCAACATATGAATATTACAAGTCTTTGGTCACATTTATCTAAAGTAGTTCATACATTAATGATATTATAAATGGCACCGGCTTTAAAGTTAAGATTTACAATTGTCCATTACTGCATATAGAAGTACAATTGATTGTTGTAAATTGATCTTATTTTTTTTTGTTTTTTCGGGGGGGGGGGTTGTTTGTTTTTGTTTTTGGTCCATACCTGGTGGTACTCAGGACTTACTACTGGTTCTGGACTCAGGGATAACTCCTGCCACTCAGGAAATCATATGCAGTGACAGGGATTGAACCCAGGTCAGCTGCATACAAGGTAAGCACCTTATCCTTATCTCTCTAGTGTTGTATATTGATCAGTCTTATACCTTACAGTCTTGCTAGCTAATTTTTTCAGGTAAAGTAGCACTTTTGTAAATTCCATAGAGTTTTCTTAATGGATGAACATATCAATTGTGAATTCTTATTCTCCCTTTCTAATGTAGATGACTTTAAATTCTTCATTTTGCCTTATTGCACGAACTAAACCCACCAATGTTAAATACAAAACATTCAACATTTCTACAATGTTGAATTGAAATTATGAGAGTGGACATCTTTGCCTTTTTTCTTGATATTACAAGAGAACTATTCAGTCTATAGTATAGGTCTATAATCTTAATACTATAGTCTATAGTCTTAATACTATAATAGTCTATAGTATAGGTCTATAGTCTTAATACTATAGTCTATAGTCTTAATACTATAATAGTTTTATTTTGAAAGATGCTCTTTCAGTTCAAGTTCTAGTTTTTATTTTTTTTCTTTTGTTGGGTCATACCCAGCGATATCAGGGGTTACTCCTGGCTCTGCACTCAGGAATTACTCCTGGCGGTGCTCAGGGGACCATATGGGATGATGGGAGTCAACCCGGGTTGGCCGCGTGCAAGACAAATGCCCTACCTGCTGTGCTATCACTCCAGCCCCTCAAGTTCTAGTTTTACAAAGTAATTGTCAGGAATAAAATATTGCTAGGTTTTCTCATTTTGCCAGTGCTTATTCTGTATCTGTTAAGATGGTCATATTACTTTTCTTTGTTAAGTGCTGAGTTATAGAGACTCACTTTTGAACACTGAACCAGGTTTACCTTCCTAGGCTAAACCTATTTCATCATATTCTTCTTACAAATTGTTGGATTCTATCAAAAACCTTTCTAGGAGTTCTTACCTCGCCTATAAATATCAGAATGATAGTACCAGAGTTAAGGTGCTTGCCTGCATACAGCTGACTATGGTTCAAATCCCTTTTATCAAACTGGTCTCCCAAGCACTTCGGGCGTGACCCCTGTACACAGGGCCAAGATAAACCCTGAACAGTGAAACATAAGGCCCCTAAATGAAAAAAAAAAGGATCAATATTCAAAAACCAACCAGACTTCTATATGCTAGTAATAAACAATTGAAAATCTGAGTTTTAAAGGTAGTGCCATTTATAATATAATAATAATAATAAAAATATGTATGAATAAATCTGACCAATGTGCAAAAACCAAAATAAGTAAGCTCTGAATACCCGGGTGAGTCTCCAAAAAGGAAAAAGGAAAAAGAAAAAGATCAAGGCCTATAATTTCATTTTCTTTTAACATCTTTGTCTTGGTTTTGGTATCAGAGTAATGTTGGTCTCATCAAATATTGAAAAGTATTTCTTTTTTAATTTTCTGGAAGAATTTGTATGGAATTAACACAACTTCTTCTCTAAAATGTTTGTAAAATTTCCAAGTGAAGGTATTTGAGTTAGGAGTTTGTCTGTATGGAAAGGTTTAATTGGGGGGGGGGGTGTTGGGGAGAGAGGCACACCTGGCAGGGTTACAGGAGGTTTTAAATGTAAAATTTGGTTTTGTGGATAGTGGTATTCGGGCCAACCCCAGCCATGCTCTGGAGCTATTCCTGGCTTTGTGCTCAGGGATCACTCCTAGAAATTCTTGGAGATTACATATTGTACAAGGGATCAAACCAAGGTCAACTGCATGTAAGAAAAGTGTCTTACCTCTGTATTATCTCTCTGGCCCAAATTTAACCTTTCTTTCTTTCTTTCTTTCTTTCTTTCTTTCTTTCTTTCTTTCTTTCTTTCTTCTTTCTCTCTTTCTTTCTTTCTTTCTTTCTTTCTTTCTTTCTTTCTTTCTTCTTTCTCTCTCTTTCTTTCTTTCTTTCTTTCTTTCCTTTCTCCTTCCCTCACTCCTCCCCCCCACACTTTCTTCATTTGGTTTCTGGGCCATGCCCAGTGGTACTCAGGGCTTACTCCTGGTTCTACACTCAGGAATCACTCCCGGTTGGCTCGGGGGACAATATGAGATACTGCGACTAAATTCGGGTTGGCTGAGCACAAGGCAAGCACTCTACCCACTGCACTATCTCTCTGGCCCCCAAGTCCAATTTCTTAGATCAGTTTATTTAGATGATTGAGGGCTTACCTCAGCTGTCTTCCATCTTTCAGGGATAACTGCCTTTCATTGCCTGATGTTCAGTGTTCTGAGAGTAATTATTTCATATATTTTATGGGATTTTTTTTCTAAAGTTGTTCCAGTAGGGGAAAAAAAATCCAGTTTTTGTTCTTTCATCTTGGTCCACAAAGGGAGGTCTTCAGATTTGATCATTTTTATAAGTTTATTGATTCCAAATTTTTCAACATCTCCTTGGGAAAATTTGAAACAGATTTTGGTTGCTAAAATTCATATTATGTTAGACATTCTCTTTATTTTAATAGGCTATATTTTATGATCAAGTTTTGACATTCTACTTGGGAAAATTACATTCACTCATTCACTTTTAAAGGAATACAAGAAAATTCGCTCTAAGTAGGGAATTTAGGTCCCTTAGATACCTAAAACTTTTCATCAGTCAGTCATTTTATGAACAATCCTCTTCTAAGCTGCTCCTTCACAATGTACATATCTCTCTAAGTCCTTAACATCTTGAAGTTTATAAACTCACTCTGTTTTCTCTTAATAATAGGAACTTTAAAAACTCTAACCTGTCAATAAACAGGATATAAAGGGGAAGAGAAGGGATGCACAAAGAGCCGTGGGTCAGTTTTATTTGCAGTTGAGCACACTTGCCAACAACATGAATTCATCCTGCCTCTCCAAATAGACAATTTCCTACAGAAAGACGGGGACTTGATTCTCTAACTTATACATCAAGAGAGTTTAATTAGTTTCTGAAATTCTGCTATTTCATAAGCACTCTACCCTGGGAAAAGCATATCATTCTTTGGCCACAGAAGGATTATTTGTAGATTGGAGTAGGTTTCTACTGTCCTTATGAAGGAGGAGGTAAAAAATGCAGGATTCTCAGACTCAGACCCAAATTATGTGTTGGGTGCATTATCAGTTGCTTGCTCACAAGACTTCAGATCTGAAGTAGATTCTCAGCCATCTGTTAATGGATGAAGAATCACCTTGGGCACAGGAATATTTGTGAAGATCTCACGTAGGTATCTCATTGAGTGAGACTGCAGTTGATTTTTAAAGGAAGTGGTGCCTCCTGCATTCCTGTGGCTTCTTTTTGAAAGTGAAATTAAACTGAATTTTCAAATTCTTTGTGTTATCTGGTTAGCTGAGTGGGCCACATGGAGACTTTTGATAATTCAGAAGGAAACATTGATTTGTCTACCCAAGATGGGCAACATATTCTGAGGACTTAATGGTGTGAGATCAGGGAGGAAGAAACAATTCTGTTAATCATTAAGTTGACATTTTCAATGTTTTTCAATCTTCTCTTTCCTCCCCCCACCCCCTCCCCACTAGATATCCTAGAAACAAAGACCTAGAGGGCCTAGGAAATAAGGCTACACAAGATAGAATAGAGTTAGCTCCTGTTGGGTCTTAAAACTTTAGTGCCTCACACGTTCATACAGAGACTCATTAACCAGTCAGATTTTGAGACCCTACTACATGAGTTTAATTCAGAAAGTCCAACCCCGTCATTGTAAGTCACAAACACCAGAGTTTCTGCTATAGACCTTGCTTTGCCTCACTGGCGGTAGCGCCATTGACCTAGATCTTTGAAATATTTTTAAAGAGTTCAAGTGAGTCCTAGGAAAGCAGTTTTTCAGGATAAGGGAGAACTGTGATAACTGAATCACAAAGGAATAATTAAAAAGAGCCAACTGGCAGGGAAAGGCAGGAAGATCATTCTGGAAAGGGCAGCCTGACACTGTCTACATCTGAAATGCCAGCTTTCTCTTCTCCCTAGGGCACACGCCTCAGGTCCTGCAGTCCTAGGCTGAAGGTCAGTGGTTTTCAACTGCTGGTCCCCAGAGTTACAAGCCATCAGATATAAAAAAGCTGCAAACCAATGTCAGAGGTGACAAAGCGATAGGCAGTTCAGGCTTCTCAGAGAAGTGGGGTGGGAAGGACTTGTGTTGGGCAGGATTTGGAACTAGACCAAGATTATTGGTTCAACAAAGCCAGGCCCTGTGGGTGAACATGCCCATAGCCAAGTGGGTATGACTGTCTCACAAAGAAAGGTGGCAGCAAGGCCAGCCAGCAATTCATGGGAGAAGCCTACATGTAGATAACCAGCCAGGGTGCGGCCTGAGCTTGGCAATTTCTCTGCTGGACATTTGGAAGGCCACTGGCAAAACCTCCAGTGCTAGAGCTGGGATCCTGGCCAGGCAGGCCTATCCTATTAGACTGGAGAAAAAGAAAAATCAGGCCAAGACTAGGGGGTATTTGGACTTCAGCCTTCTTTTTTTTTTGTGACTAATGTGGGTGGGAGAAGTGGGGAGCCATGGTACATGGGATTCATAGGAAAAGGAGAGAGAGAGAGAGAGAGAGAGAGAGAGAGAGAGAGAGAGCACTACTGCATTCCTGCTTAACTCACATACCCACCTGCCTGGGGTGGGGGCGGGGGGATTTGAACTGGCAAGGTCTGCCACAAGCATATACACAATGTACACAATGTGGGCACTAGTGTCCCACCAGTCCCACTGGGCAATCCTCAAGCTGTACTCAAGGTTCACTTGATCTGCATAGTACAAAAACTGATCCCCACCACCTGAGTTCTCAGGGAGCTGAACCTCAGGCTGGAGACAAAGAATAAAGTAAAATAGTTTTATTTAGGGAATATGAAGTGGGGGAGGGGGAGGGAGAGAGGAAGGGAGGGAGAGAAGGAAAATGCTGAAGGGAGGGAGGGAGGGAGGGAGAGAGAGAGAGAGAGAGAGAGAGAGAGAACGCTGAAGGTACCTCAAAAAGTGAAAAAAAATCAACTTTCAAGTTGAGATGCAGGAAGCAGGATAAGGATGCATGATGCTTGTCTTTGCATAGTTGACTTTACATGGTTTTCCAAAAAGGCCCTCTCCTTCTTGCTTGGGGATTTCTATGCAGATCAGAGTAAGTTGCTAGAGCTTGGTTCAGAGGAAAAGCTCTGAATTTTTAATGACCAATATTGCTGGTAATATTACCACAATCTTTTGTTCCTCTTTAATGTTCTATTTTCCTGAAGTGAAAAAAATCCACCCTTCCCAGTTTCTACATCTCTAAAGAGGTGCAGACTTTATGTGCTCAGTTTACTTATAGCTGGTGAGAGGGAAACTTTTTCCAAGAAACTCATTGTTGGGAGTCCTCCTCTTCATCATCACATGACAACATGGCTTCTTCAGTACGCCAAGGTACACCAAGTCCTTAAATGCAGTCAGATACATGACAAAGTTTTCATAAACCAGACTCGGTCTTAATGTTCACGTCTTTCAGCTGCTGTAAGATGTGGTTCTTGAGCATATGACCATGTGACCTCCGCAATATCTATAACACTGACATCTCAGTAGTAGATGGATAGTGTGTTGGTGGTATAGTGTCAGCATAGCTGCCTTGAAGTAGAAGAAGAATGGAATGGAATGTAGAAATCAACCAATCTTGACTAACAACATTAACACAGAAGGTTAACTTGCAACAACAGCTTAGTAAACCCTTAGATAAGGACTTAACGTCCCCTTCCCATGGTGAGCTACAACAATTTTCACAAATTTTCTTCTTCAGAAACAATTTTTGCTCATTCTGTTAGCTATAACAAACAATATAAAATATTGTTGTTAACAACAATTGCTTGTTAACAACAATTGGTAACAAACAATATAAAATAAATTATTGTGGGCCTACTACAGGAGCAAGCTTGAGAGGTAGTTGGGAAAACAGAGACAGTAGTAGTGTCAAGGTGACAGTGGTGGTGGAATTGGAGATGGAATATTGAATTACTGTAAGAAACACATCATGAACAACTTTGTAAGCTACAGTGTTTAAATAAAGTGGGGAATAATAAATGAATGAAGGAAAGAATGAATGAATATAACAAACATACACAAAAGACATGCTCTTCAGTCTCTGGTATTTAACAGGCTCATAAAGTACTGAAGATGTAGGTGTTGGGTATCAATAAGGGGATTCTAGGACTGTGGAAGGGGAAGTATGGTATTGGGTGTGTATATTTCAGTGAGTGTGAGTGAGAGAGAGACTGAGTGTGTTTGTGCGTTTGTGTGTATATGTTTTGAACCTAATTTCATTTGTGGGGAGCTGCCAAGGAGATAGAAAAGGATTATTTGCCATGGAGAAATATTGGGTTATACAAAGAACTCTGTTCTGATGCAATTGGTTGCTTCTGTTTCCAGGAATACAGGGCCCTACCCAACTCTTGGAACTACAGCTTGGGTGTTCCTGCCACACTCACCACCCTGACTTCTCTCTCAACCCTGCTCAGCCCACTCTTTGCTCAAACATTCAGATGCTGAAAGAGTCTTCATCTCTCTCATTCCTTTCACCATTTTTATGCACCTACATGACTCCCCCATCTGAACCTCACTGAAAACTCACTGGCCACTCAAGTGCCAGCTCTCATTTCTCCTGAACATGTTGTCTTATAATGTCTTCTGGGGTGCAAAGGTAAATGCTTTCTAAAAGGAATCCAGTGATCTTCTTCACTCAGTCTCTTCCAGTTTCTAACTCTTTTGTTCATGGCAGTGAGGAAGGGTTTTATAAAAATCATCTCCCCCTAAAGATGGGAACATCAATGGCAGCTTGCTGTGCCAACTCTGAGGAGATGGGGTGGAGCAGGAAGGCAATGCTCTGGCATTCTAGGAGGATCACTGTGCAGAGAAGAGCATGTTTTCTAGCAGCACAGAGGAAATGAAGTCACCCTCCCATTACCAACAAGAGTATGTCAGCATGAGCTTGTGCTTTCATGAATGATGTTACGAATGACTATAGTTTAGGGACCAGAGAGATAGTACAGCAGGTAGGGTGTTTGCCTTGCATGTGACCAACCCAAGTTAAATCCTTGGCATCCCATATGGTTTCCCAAGAACCACCAGGAGTGATTCCTGAGAGCGGAGCCAGGAATAACTTCTGAGCATTGCCATGTGTGACCCCCCCCCCCCCCCAAACAAAACAAAGCAGCAAAAAAAAAAAGGCTAAGGACAAATGACAACAGTTTTAATCTGTTTCCCAGTGTCCTCTAGGACTAAAGTGGCATTTAGGATTATTGACTCTCTGAGATGCTTTCTATGGTTAAGTGATCGTAAGTCCTAGTGAAGAGTCTGAGTCAGCTCAAGAAGAAAGGGGGAACAAGTATGATGAATAAAGATATTAAGAGAGAAACAAGAGATGTATAAGTAACTTATAAAATGGGAGAAGCTATAGTGAACACCTGTGAGTCTGTCCAGATCGCACGATCTGCCATCTGAGAGAACTGCCTCCTCACTCAGACACTGCACTGGCCACTAGATTTACCATCATTCACATCCTACTTCAACAATGGCTGATTGGACACCTCACCAAGAAGTGGACACCTCACCAAACTGAGCTAAATTTTCTTTCCTGAGGATTTGAAATTACAAATCAACAAGCTTAAAAATAGAAAGACAGAAATTTCATCAAGGTCTCTGAGGGACCTGGAACTAGAAAGGAGGAAACTGTTAATAACCAAGGCAGCCATCTTTTCCATCTCTGGGGATGGGATTGACACAGAGATTTGAGGGCTACTTCTCTCTGTTCTCTTTTGTCCTCCTTCTCTGGAGATAGAGCTTCCCCAAATGGTCTGAATTTTTAAGCTTGATGATTTGTAATTTCAAATCCTCAAGAAAGAAAATTTAGCTCAGTTTGGTTAGGTGTCCATTTCTTGGTGAGGTGTCCAATCAGCCATAGCTGAAGTAGGATGTGAATGATGGTAAATCTAGTGGCCAATGCAGTATCTGAGTGAGGAGGCAGGTCTCAGAGATGGCAGATCGTGCGGTCTGGACAGACTCACAGGTGTTCACTATAGCTTCTCCCATTTTATAAGTTACTTATCTATCTCTTGTTTCTCTCTTAATATCTTTATTCATCATTTTTCTAGCTGTTCTTATCTCCATTGAAAATTCCTGAAGACCAGGGACATGGTCTCCCTGCTCTATAAATCAGCAACCTCTTTCACACGATGTTCTGCATTTTATGAGGGCTGCAATAGAGACTCTAAGCTGAATAATTAACATCTTTTCAAAGTTGTTTCACCAAGATTAGATGCATTTTGTTCTGTTCTAGGACTGAGAATCAATAGAATTTTTAGGAGATTTGTCAGTAATAAAATGAGACTTGTTTCTAATCCAAAAGCGAAAGAATATTAAGAGAGTTACATTACTACTACAATAAAATTTAAAAGGGAGTCTTTGATGTTCTCCTAGGAAAATGAGGATAGTTATTAATAGAAAGAACTTTTCGAGATTCCTTCTGGGAGCCAGATTAGTATAAGAGCTTATATGTAAAGACATTTAGTCCTGGAGAAATTGAGACAAGCTTTTGGAACAGTTGTGAGCAGAGCTGAGGCACAAATGAACTCCTCCACTTAGACCCCCTGCTCCAGTCTTTGGTCTGTCCCTAATGAGCTGCCAGTGCAGATGGGATTGTGCTGTGTGGCACTCTTGGTAGACACAATGTCCTCATAAGACAATGACTTGGGGACTGTTGACCCGTGCAAATGAAGTGACCTATGCAATTCCGTGCAATCAGCAGGCAATTAGATTCCCATTTTTAGGAAAGGGAATAAACCATATTAACTTTTATTACTGGCTTGCTTTGTGTTGGCAATAATATATCACTAAAGTATAACAAAATAATTTGACCTATAAACATTTATTTCCGAAAATTTCTTATAAGAGCCAGATACTAGAGAAATAAACTAAGCTCCATATGCTAGAGAAGAAACTGGCAAAGTTACTTATGACTTTTATTTTGTCCTTGAAAGTTGCTTATGTTTTGAAAAACCTGATTTTGAAAGCTGTTTTTTGACTTGGTAGATCAACCATGTTTAAGAGAATGAATGCTTGTAAATTCCAAGGAAAGCAGATGTAGATGCATTTAGACTTGGGTCAGCAAAGCCATTGAAATAAAACTATATATAGCAAAGGCTGGTAACAAATCCTTCACTTATAAGGCAGGTGTCTGCCCTGTCCCCAAACACCACTGTGGTGTCCATCACCCCTGGCACACCACCCCTGAGAAATGAATCCACTTTATATTCCTCTGTCCTCTTGGGTTCACCCACATGACCTCAGGAGTGTTGGTGGAGGCTGGAAACAGGCGGTCCTTAGGCAGCTGCTCACACCCGCCCATCCTGGTGACCTGGCAGAAAGCCACCTGGAAGCTGCCAAGCAGTGAGAGACAGCAGAGGGGCATCCCAGGAATGCTGTCATCAGCACTTCGTGTCTTTGCTTCTCTCCATCTTCCACCCCTCTGGTCCGAATTGGCGCATCGCCACTGATTCTCAACATTGGCCCCACTGACATGAGCCAGAGGTGTTGCTATCGCCATTCAGACCGTTTCAAAGCATGCCAGGAGTGATTGGGTGTGTTCTTGTTGACAAGAGATAGTGAGAGAGATGGGTGACAGGTGTGTGGAGTGCTGGCCTTGGACTGTCAGAGTAGGATAGTCTGTGGACTCAGGCAGCAGAATGTGAAGAAACAAGGCATGGCAGAAATCTTGACCCAAGTCTCCATCTCTTTCATTGTCTCCATCTCTTTAATCCCCTATGATCAGTACCTTGATACAGGACGGTCTGAAACATCAGTCCACAGACTCCCTCTCTCTCTCATGACTTATCTTTCTGTCCCTGGGATGAAATACTCTATGGCTGGCACCCTCCAAGGTATACTCTGGAGGTGACCTTGAACGATCTGTGAAACCCAAAATTACCAACATGCCCTAGAGTAGGAGAATAGTTAGATGCGGAAATAGCATACAGGATATTATGCAACTTGCAAAAAATATCTTTGCAAAGAATTTCAAAATGATATGGAAAGATTCTAAAAATGTTGAGAAAATGGGAAACAGACTATATTCAACACAATACTATGTGACTGAAAACTTATATGCACTTTTTTGTGTTATTGGAAATAGGAATATTTGCACTAAAAAGACTAAGACAGTCTTGTGGGAGCTGATTCATAGGGTCATTGTACGATGGCAAATGCTACTGAGTACTGAAGCTTGAGAGACTGTTTAGCTTGCATGCATCCAACCTGGGTTAATCCCCATCATTCCATATGATCCTCCCAAGCACCACCAGGAGTGATCTCTGAGTGCAGAGCCAGGAGTAAGTCCTGAGAAGGGCCAAATGTGGCCTCCACCCAAAATAAAAGAAGAAAAATTCCACTGAGTACAATTTATAAGCTCTTCTCTTCTCTGCCCATTTCCCACTCTGTATGCTGGAAAAGCCCCTTTGTTTCTCTTGCTGGAAAAATCGACCATATAACCCAGGAAGACAAATAAGATATATGAGGACACAGAAAATCTTTTTCTGATGAAAGGACAGCACAATTAAGAACAGGGGTCTTGGAGTCAAAGGAATAGCTCAGTGGCCTAAGATGCCTGCCTTTTTGGGTGTAAGGTCATGAGTGTTCAAATCCTTGGTGTTGCCTCATGTGCAAGGTGTAAGTCTGGCAGCTCCATTAGTGATTTTCTGCTGAACTGCAGTTAGGTGTTTGTGTGTGTGTGTGTGTGTGTGTGTGTGTGTGTGTGTGTGTATGCACTGCAATTAAGGGCTGTGACCAAAGTGAGCACCACAGCTAAACAGATATGCAAATGTCAGGGTCGGAAAATGCACCTGTATGAACACTGCAGCCATCCCTGAAGAGCACTCCAACCAGAATTGTGTGAGCATTACAACTAAATGTGTGACCACTGCTGACACGTGTGAAAGTATCACAACTAAAGAAGTGCAAACTTGGTAAAATGGGCAGACACTGCAGTCTAGTGTGTTAGTACTGAACCTGATGTACAATTTCAGTGAGTACCACAGCTAGGTGTGGGTGTGTGATTCCTAGTCATCACAACATCAACAATAAGGGAGGGACAAAAATACCTAACAATCCAAACTAATTTTAGAAGAAAGTTTAAAACAAAAAGCTATCTTCACTTTCTTCCCTAACTTTGAATGCTGATTTTCAAGAGCTTCAGCAGTGATTTTTTGACCATGAGGAAAAGGGTCATGGGAGGAAGATGAAAGCAAAACTCTCAGGATGGTGGAGAAAAAGATAGAAAAAGCTCATGGTCTTAACCACAGGTCGTTTCTAGACTGTTTTTAAGTAACAGGGGGAAACTTTTTGTTTGTGTAAGGCATTAGCCAAGCTTTCTGTGGCTTTAGGTTAAATTAACCTTCATGTTTTCTTCTTTATACATCATTCCAGTTTCTCCTGGAGTTTCCGCCTACTGTCCTGATTTCACCATTGGACCATAGATTGCAACCTCATTGCTCTTTCCTGGAGCAGAATGGTAGATCCTTGTAAAGCCTCACATTCCCCCCCCCCTTCCCACTCTCTTCCTGTATGTCTTCCCCAGTTATGCTGCAGTCAGCTTTCTGCTCCGAGATCACTCCAGTTGGTTGTTCTCTGCATACACCTGTTTATATCCTTTAAAAATACTCAAGGGAGCTTGAAACTCAGGAAAGAAGGACTAAGCAGGACGACTGAGACTGCCTCCTTCCTCCTCTGCACCCCATTCTCCAACAAAAAAGCTTTCACATTTCGTTTGCCTGTGGAGGGCCTGCCTCATCTGAGCCGAACCCCAGGCCCTTGTCCATGTGCTTTGCAGTTGTTTTGGTTTGAAAACACTTTTTAAAAATCTCACATGCAGAATAGTCCCTTTATCCTCATTAAAGTTTGTCTGATTAAATTCTGGCTGGGGTGCTAGCTGACCCAGAGGTCCTTGGGTGGGTTCTAATGCAAAGGCTGCTACTTCCTGCAGCCCATCAATCTGCTCGGCAGCCCTACATGTCTTCGTTTCAACTCCTTGATAACAAGTGTAACCCAGATGTCAGTTGACGTCATCGTGTCTTTTGATATCAAAATAAAATCAGCCCCCAAACATAATCACACATCCTGTGGGAAGTTGGATGTCCTCCCAGAGCTTTCTAAAACCCGGGGCTGCTGGGGTTTCCTGATGCGCCACTGTCCTCCTCCTCGCCACAGCTCAGGCACAGCACAGCAGAGGGCTCTCTCCTCAGCAGGTGTCATTTCTTTTTAGAATTTTCTTCAGACCCATAGGTTTTGCCTAAAACTTGAAGACAGAGTGTATGCTTGTGAATGTATGTATGTATCTGAGTATATGTCTAGGTAAGTGTGTGTGTGTGTTTGTTAGTGCTTATGTGTGAGTATGTACGCGTGTGTGTATCTGTGTATGTTAGTGCATGTGTATATGTGTGTATGTGAGTATGTGTATCTGAGTATATGTATATGTAAGTATGTGTGTGAGTTCATGTATGTATGTGCATGTTAGTGCATGTGTGGGACTATATGTATGTATCTATGTATGTTAGTGGTGTATATATGTGTGTGAAATGCATATATGTATCTGAGTATATGTTGATGTAAATATGTGTATATGAATGTATGAGTATATGTGAGTGCTTGTGTATATGTGAGTGCATGTGTTTGAGTGTGTATGTGCATGTGTGTATCTTGTATGTTAGCTTATTTGTATACATGCGAGTATATGTATGTGAGTATATGTGAGTGTGTGCATTTGAGTATGTGTGTGAATGTGTGAGTGCATTTTCATATGTTAGTTCATGTGTGTGTGTGTGTGAGTGAGGGTATATGTGTGAGTGTTTGTATGTGAATATGTATATGATGGGTCAGCATTATATGATGTGTACTCAGAATGATGAGATGTCCTTGTTCTGTTCTTGAAAGTCCCTCAGTAACACCTCAGGACTATCCCCTGACTTCCTTGCCCCAGGTGCTTCTCAGAACTATCTGAGAGCTCTGGTCCCAATCCAGGCCGGGCCTGGTGAAGGCGAGCTGTGAATGAGAGAATCAGGGCAGACAGACCCTAGCAAATGTTTGAGGAGTCCAAGTGCATTTAAGAGGTCCTTGCTCTGACTTTTTCCATTTAGATTTTAATCAGATTGATTATTTGCCCTCAGATACCTTTTCACCATGTACAAAGAGCTGAATTGTGTCTCCCTCAATTTACACGAAAACCATAAGCCTTATAGCTTAGAATGTGGCATAGTTGGGGGCTAAGGTCTTTGAAGAGACCATTAAGATTCAGTGAGGGGGGAACTTGATCAAGAAAACTGTTGTCCTCCAGAGAATAGATTGGAGAAACCAAGGAGAGCCACAACACATGCATACAGAGAACATTCATGAGATAAGGGAACAAGGGAGCAGCCCTGCACAAGCCGAGGAAAGAGGCCCAGAAGCAACTGGCTCTGCAGGCCCTTTGAGTTTGGACTTTCAGCCTCCAGATCGGTGGGGAAGTGAATTTCTGTTAGTTAAGTCCCTCACAACCCATCATTGGCATTTTGCTATAGCAAACCTAGCAAACAAATACCTCGTGTAATGGACACTAAAATTATACTCGAATGTAGTAGGTTGAAAGGTGGTTCCAAAAAGTTATTCCCTATGTTTCAACCCCTGGAGCCCACCAATGCAACTTCATATAGAGTGAGGGCTTTGTCAATGCCATTAAGAGAAGTATCTCAAGATAATCATCCAGTATTGCCTGGATTGCCTTTAAATGCAGTAACAGTTGTCCTTATAAAAGGCAGAAGAGGCAAAGGAGAGACCAGAAGAGGTCAGAGGCCAAGGCATGTAGTCAGCCTCAGTCCTGACTCCCTTCAGTGATAGTATGTGCTTTGCCGTTGGGACCTATGGCCTCTGGAAAGGGGTGAGAACACATTTTTGTTGTTTTAAATGATTAAATTTGTGGTGAGTTGTTATAACTATGATAGAAAATAAATATAAGGAGGTGCTGGTGTTCTTTTCATGAAATGTGGAACCAAGTTAATATTTCCAGTAAAATTCACGGCAATTCACGGCAACTACATTTCTTGCCAGTTGACTTGAAGAATGATTCCAGATAGTTGGAGTGAGGGAAGAATCTGGGAAGCGGGAAGGGGGTCCTGAAGTATTCTTACACTGGCCACCACTGTACCCCCTTCTTTCAGGTTGACCGCCACAGTCATGCCCACCACAATCATCCCCTTTCAGGCTGCATGGAGGCCCATGGGTCTCATGAATAGTGAATTTCTCTTCCAGGAAGCTACTTTCAAGCATCTGGACACTCAGAACTCCCCTCTGCAGTCATGTCAGGTTGCTGATGTCCAGAGACGAGAAGAATGACAGTGAAAGTTGATTTCTCTAGTGAGGTTGGCGGGCTGTGTTTTCCTATTAGAGAGGCACCTGCAACCACACTTATGTATAATTATTCCCCTCTTAGATTTGGTGTCTTGGGCTTATGCACACAGCTGCACAGACACAGGACATTGTACAGCCGAAATATATTGCCCCAGTATATAGCTAAAATATATAGTGCTTGGGGGCCTCCGGGTCTACAGCTGATAATGCTCAGGGGCCTTTGCAGCACCAGGAATTGAAGCTGAGTTGGCTGCAAATGCCCTAATACACATACTATCTCTCCTGCCTTGCTTCTTAAGACACTAGACATACTGGGTTGGGTCTCATCATCCCTTGACCTCACTTTATTTAGCTTGATTTCCCTTCATAAAAACCCTATTTCCAAATAGGTCACATTATGCGATATTGGGGGTTAGGGTTCTAACCTACTATGGGATGACATAATACAATCCATGACACTTTTTGTTGTTGTTGTTTGTTTACTGGTCAGGGTTAACTCTGGGCTCTATACTCGGGAATATGGCTATACACTCAGGAAATGTCCTGGAGGTGCTCAGGGACTATATACAGTGTCAGAGGTTGACCACATGCAAGGTAAATGCCCTAACCTCTGTATCTGCTCTCTATCCCCAATCATGATACTTTTTGAGGGGCTATCTCACTATTTGACTCAGATTCCAGGAAGTTTACCGAGCATGATGACTTATTTCCCTGCCCATCCCACCCCACCCCCACCAATTTAAGCTTTCTCATTTGTAAAATTGTAATAATAATACTATTAATAGTAATACTACAAAGTATGTCAAATGTCATAAACTCTGGCAGTGCATCATATACTCTGAGCAAGTTTTATTATTCCTTCCTACCCTGCTCTCCTTGTGCCCAGATCAAGAGAGAAAACAAGGCCAACAGCTCCCCTGGATTCTGTTTTGAGCAGTTAAGTATAAAATAGTCAGGAGACAAAAAAAATGAAAGAAAAACAGGAATCCCCCCCTCCACACACACACACACACACACACACCCATTAGCAAGTTCAAAACCAGTATCACACATGGAGGAATATGCAGGTATGATGAGCCTAATGTGAAAAGATGATTCCAGGCTGCCTTTGCAAGTATATGGATTCACCAGTGGCCCTTGCCTGTCCTTCCCCTCTGCCTTTGACTTACTTTTCTCACCACCCCACTCCCTTGCAAGAGTGTGGGGCTTGGAGCTGATGGCCTGGGATAAATGACCAGCTGTCTAACTCTGCATTCTGGTGCAGGACTTCCCACTGAAGGGATTGGAATTCAGCTTGCTTCCTCCTCCCCTTCCCACTGGCCATGTTCAGATCCCTCAGAGTCCTCATGGCCAACCCAAGGGTGTCTCTATAGAGCCTACTCAGTACAGACTGACTCTAGCAGAGACATTTTCTTGGATTCATGGGAAAAATAGAGTCTTATTTTCTTAGTCTCTGGTCTTATCTCACTAGATTTGTTGACAATTTCCTTTCATTAGCTCTCCAGAGTGGGGAATGAGAGATTATTGAATACTAACAGATGTTTGTAGTATTGTTTTAATGAAAGTCTGGGGGAACTTTCTGTAATGCTTTTATTTATTTTCATTGGGATATAATTCATATATCATACACTTAGCCATTGTAAACAACCCAGTGGCCCTTTATAATGTTGTACAGTCACCATCTCTATGAAATTTCACAACATTTTTTATAACCCCAAAGGAAATGCTATGCTTATTCAAAAATCACTTTCTCCCCTCACAGCCCTGAGCAATCTCCATTCTCCACTCTGTGTACAAAGATCCAGCTATTTCATATCTAGAGATTCATACAATGTGTGGCCTTTGGTATCTGATTTTGTTCAGTGCATAGTGTTTTCAAGATATATCCATGCTGTATCATATTTCACTCTTTTGTATGGGAGAGTTATATTTTATTGTAGGGTCCTACCACAATGATCTGTTTAGTAGGATATGCAAACTGAGTCCCAGATCTAACTTCCTTTAAATCTTAAAGGTGTCACTGTCACTGTGTCATTGTCATCCCGTTGTTCATCGATTTACTTGAGCAGGTGCCAGTAATGTCTCCATTCGACCTAGCCCTGAGATTTTAGCAGCCTCTCCTTACTCACCTTTCCCAACACTGTTGTATTGGAAGCTCTTTCAGGGTCAGGGGAATGAGACCTGTTATCGTTACTGTTTTTGGCATATCAAATATGCCACGGGTAGCTTGTCAGGCTATACTGTATGAGTGGGATACTCTTGGTAGCTTGCCGGGCTCTCCGATATATATATGTATATATATACATATATATATATATATTCCTCTATGATTTGTTGCCTACTGTCTTAACTCCATCAAATATGGTGTGCTAATTATGGAAAATGAGTAGGGAGTGTCTTATGATGTATCCAGGAATATGTTCACTCAAATCTTAAAGATATATGGGGAAAAGAATAAAGAAGGGAAAAAGGAATAGTGACCATAGTGGATCAGTTACAAAAAGAAATGGAAATTTAAAAAAAAAAAACACTTTTTTTATCAAGTTTTCAGTGTGTGATGTAAAATAAATTTCTATTCTGTCTTCTTGATAAATAGTCATTGCAATTAAGGTTTTGTGGCCTTATTCATTTTCCTGATAAGACAAACTGCTAAGTATATCCTTAGGGACTATGTAATCAGGGTAAAAATGGAAGCAAGTCCTGAGTCATCAGACTTGGGTTAGATCTAGGTTCCTTCAGCAAAGGAAAGACTTGGTGTCTTATTTCAGTGAGTACTGATGGTAATTCTGCTGAAGCCTATCCATTTAGCCTACTTGAGGATTAAGCCTAGTTTTGTCAATAATGGATGATATATAATTTACTGGTTAACAAAAAGAGTATGAATGATTCAAATGAATTTTAATTCAAATCTTCATTTTTATCCTGAATAACTGGACCCACTCCCCCTATTCTCAACTCCAATCCATAGGACCAAAGTGGTGGTAGGGGTCTTCAGTAAGCTCTTGTTTGTGAGAACAGATGTCTGAAAACCCTGACTCACATCACCTTTACTTCATGAATGAAATAACTCACTTTCCTCTTTAAACTCAATCATAGAAAAATTCACTGTAGAACAGAGCCTAAACCTTTGGCCAATAAGAACATTTTCTTAATCTGATTAGGTGCCTGACATTCAGACTCATGTAATACTCACTGGGAAAAAATCCATAAAAATGTGCTTCTTAATAGAACAAATAAAATTATTGTTTACTAGGCAAATCAATCACAAGAAACAAGTCAGTTTGTCTTTATGGAAAAGAAACTAAGATTCAAAATTCAAAGAGAACTATGATTCAAAGTGCTAAGAGTAAGAACTCAGATTCTGAAAAGTCCATCACAAAAGATCATACACAGGTCAGAAAGAATAAGAATAAGAATAAAAGAATAAGAAGGAGGAGTAGGAGGAGGAGGAGAAGGAGACGGAGGAGAAGGAGGAGAAGGAGAAGAAGAAGGAGAAGGAGAAGAAGGAGAAGGAGAAGAAGGAGAAGAAGGAGGAGAGGAGAAGGAAAAGGAGAAGAAGAAGGAAAAGGAGGAGGGGGAAGGAGAGGGTAAGGGGGTGGAAGAGGGGGAGGAGGGGGTGGGGGAGGGGGGAAGAAGAAGAAGAAGAAGAAGAAGAAGAAGAAGAAGAAGAAGAAGAAGAAGAAGAAGAAGAAGAAGAAGAAGAAGAAGAAGAAGAAGAAGAAGAGGAGCGCACCCATTCCCAAATTCCTTCTCTGCTCTGCTATTTCTCACATCTGGAAAACACCAGTGTTGATGATGTTTTTATAGGATTGGCTTAAAAGACAACAAACTGACTTTTACCATCCAAACTATTCCATCTAAATATATTAAAAAGGCAGGGAAAACAGCACTCAACCCCTCCTTCCCAGCCTTAATTTTCTTCCTTTCTAGTCAGATTATAGGTCCCAAGAGGGGGGCCTTAAGACAGCATGTTCAGTAGCTCTCCAGTTCTGTTGACTCTGGGTTTTGTGAACACCAATACCACTACCTCTCCCCCCCCCCAAAAAAAAAACCAGTGAAAATACATGTAGGGCGATTCTTTAAAAAATAAAGTGGAATACAGTAGGAGTGAGAGTGGAGTATAGAGGAAGGAGACTATGAGTGTGGGAGGTCTTAAAGACTTGGTGCCTGACAGCACCCCCAGAAGCAGCAAAGGATCCATTCAGCCCACCAGGATCCAGCTTTTCATTTATTGCCTGAGCAATGGAGGAGAGACAGGGATGCTTGTCATGAAGCTCTAAGAACCATTCTAAAGAACCATCCTAAAAAAAAACCTAAACACCTTGGACTGGGTGTTTATGGAGTATTGGTGTTGATCTTCCAGAATCACCGTTTGGAGGTGAAACATAGACAAACGGAGCCACACATGTCCATGGGATTGAGCTTGGAGCATTTGATGGCTGAGTATCCTATAGACCCCTGAGCAAAGGCACCATGTGCCGTTCCTACAGAGTGGACTTCACAATCAGAGAGATAGCTTTGGAAACCTGTTGCTTAGAACATTAGGTCATTTCTGAACTCTGACTACTGATTGACTCCATAGTTTGTAAGGTCCCCCAGATGACGGCTGCCTTCTTTCTATCTCTAACATCCAAGGACAAGTTCCACTGCTTGTCCTCTCCTCCCCACACTGGTCATGCTCCTGCCGCACAAGCATGCTTGTTGTTCCTTAAATATGGCAGGGAGGTTCCCATCCTAGGGCCTTTGTGCTTCATGTTCTCTTTGTTCACAAGCTCTCTCCCAAGGGGTCAACATGGGTTTGAAGTACAGGGGTTTATTTACATGAAGATTTTCTTGTAATTAGACAACATGAATTCATCAGTCAGACCAGTACAGTGATGCAAATGTATTTTCTCTCCTTTATAGTATTCTTCATAACATTTTCTTTTCTCTAGGTTGATTTATTGCAAGCATATAGTATACGGTACATGGTAAGGTTTCTGGTCAACCATCACCATTAATTTTGGGGGAGCCAAAAGTTAATACAGATTCTTGACTGCAGGGAGTGGATATCACCCCTAATCATCTTGGTCAAGGTGAACTACTATATTTTTCTATCACCTCTTTGGGTTTTGGTTTACATGTCACCCCCACAAAGAGTTTTACCCTGTTTTTTTTTCAGAGGGTAATGTGGACACCCAACAGTACTCAGGCTTACTCCTGGCTCTGTACTCGGATCACTTCTGGAGGTGTTTGGGGGACATATTTAGTGACAAATATTGAACTGAAGTATGATGTATGTAAGGCAAGTGCCTTCCACCCTGTACTATTTCTCTGGCCTTGCACAAACTCCATCCTGTCCATTCTCTGTTTTATCTTTCGCTTTTGTATTTATTTCCTCTCTGTATCCTTCCCTCCCCATCTCTCTCTCCCACACCCTGCCAAGAATGTCCAAAGGCAAAAAGGTTTGTGATTTTTTTGTTTTTTGCTTCAGCACTTTATTGGTGTTTTATATATACTATGCACTAAATACGTTTTTGCACAGTAGCTTGATAAATGAATGTCTTGTCTCCTAAAACTGCATCCCTGGGAGAAATAACGTCTTTCAGATAACCAGAACCTTTTAAGAAGATTACAAATAATAGATCCTGTAAAGTTTCTTTTCTATTTCTGTAACTGCATTCAGGTTCACCAGGCATAAAAGGCTGAGGATGGAATCCAGGACCATGCTAGGGTTGTGCTCTGTCAGTTAAGACTAAGCCCTGGGCAATGCTTTTCAAAGAATATATATTTACAAGGAAATTCACTGAATTGTTTAGTGATTCTACATTGAATAGTCATTTTATTATTTCATGCTAGAATTTAAAAAACTTATTTAAGGCATCATTGTTGATATCATAAGAAATTACTTATGAGGTAGAAAAACAACAACAAAAAGCCAAATAGAATATGTATTATCATGGAGAATGCTACATTGAAATAAAAAAGCTAGGCAGCCGTGACAGACTCAATAATTCTGTGGCTTAATGAGTGAATTGATTTATCTCATGTAACAGTGGTGGGTGGGGAGGCAAGGTTCATGCCCCGCAGGTTGTGGAAGAATCCAGGATCCTTCTGTTTCCCTTCCTTTCCACCCCTGTGCTCTGTCCTAGTCTGCATGGCTACAGTAAATAAGATCACTACTCCCCACACATTCTGGGGAAGTGAGTCTGCTCATTCCCTTGAATTTGGCCTTTTATCATGTGACTCACCACGGCCCAGATTATTAGTAGTGTGTGGTGTGGCTCAATCAGAAACATGAAATGTGCCTGTTTCAAGAAGTTTGTTCTCTCTCTCTCTCTCTCTCTCTCTCTCTCTGTCCTCCCCATCCCCACCCTGTTTTATTACAATTGTTTTTGTTAGTTTAGGTAGCATAGTTATAATGTGTTAAAGTTGACAGTGTTGATGTATAAATTTACTTCACCCTAACACCACCGAAGTGATCATGACCCTCCACCACTGATCTTTTGTCACATTTGGTCTATCTTCATTCCCTCTGCCCTTCATTCTTCCTCTAGTTGTTAATCAGTTTTGCAATCCAGAGCAAAGGGTTTGTCATCATTTAGCACTGTCTATTCTGTGTTTTGTTTTTCTTTATACCAGAGATGAAGGAGCAACTTTGTTATTTGCCCTTCTTTTTCTGATTTATTTCACTTAATATGATACCCTCCAGTTTCATTTATATTGCAGCAAACTAAAAGATCTTATTTATTTATTTATTTATTTTGATTTGTTTCTCTTGTCAGTTAGGACTAAGCCCTGGGCAATGCTTTTCAAAGACTATATATTTACAAGGAAATTCACTGAATTGTTTAGTGATTCTACATTAAATACTCATTTTATTTGGGATTTTGGTTTTAGGTCATACCCAATAATGCCCAGGGGTTACTCATGGCTCAGCACTCAGGAATTACTCCTGGTAGTGCTCTAGAGACCACATAAGATGCCGGGGATTAAACTAGGGTTTGTACAAGGAAAATGCCCTACCCACTGTACTAGCGCTCCAGCCCTGATTTCATCTTTTTTTAAAGAAAATGATTGCATAGTATTTCTTTGCATGTCTGCCCAACCTTTCATCCATTCATCTATCACTGAAGATTTGGGTTTTTTCCATAACTTGGCTATTGTGCTAAGCACTGCAATGAACATAGGTGTTCACATATGTTTGAACTAATATTTTTATATTTCAGGGTAAAGGTCAAGAAGTGGAATCTCTGGGTCATATGGGAATTCTATTTTCATAATTTTGAGAGATATGCATAATTTTTTCCATAGAGGCTATGCCAGATGACCTTCACACCGACAGTGATTGAGAGTTCCTCTCTCACTGGTTGCTTCCAGCTTCTTCATATAGGTCATTCTCACTGGTATAAGGTGATACCTTGTTGTTATTTTTATTTGCATTTCCCCGATGATAAGTGATGGCGAGCATTTATTTTTATGTGCCTCCTTCTATCCATGTTCTCTTATTTTTTTTGCATCTGTTAAAACTTTGACAATAGAAGTTTTCCCAGATACCCACTCTGGGCTGAACCCCAGAAAGAAAGCACTCAGAGCTCATGCCTAGAAAGGAGTCAAGCCCTTCTAGACTCAGCTTGAAGCAGCACCACATATTCTATCTCTGAGAGAGAAAATGATGATTGTTTCAAGCCCGAGCTTTGAAGGTATACAGCAAGAGATCTCTTCTGATGCATTCTGGTCAAAGCTGGGTGCAACTCATGAGAAAGGAGCAGAACAAAGGAGAGCAACACTTTAAGGTCCTGGAGTGGCACAAGTTCCACTCCCCCTCTCACAGTCTCAGGTGGGCTCACAGAGTTGCTCACAAATCAAGGTGGGCCGTGAATCTCATTGGTTTCCAATTCTATAGGTCATATAGATTGGTGCATATACAAGACTAGAGACTGCCATGATCTAGATCACAATCCTTTGACTGCACCTCTATATGTGGATGGGGTTCACTGCACCCACCACCAGATTGCCATCCCATCACACCACCCTGTCTTTTCTTCTGGCAACCACCACTGTTCTCACCAAATCTAAGGACTAATTTTTGCCACTTCATTTGCTTTATTTATCTTTATTCCATATATGAGAAAAAACATCTTGTAATTCTTTTTTTGCTTGTGTTTTGGTTGGGGGGGGCACATTCAGAGGTGTTCAGAATTACTCTGTGCTCAGGGATCACTCCTGGTGGTACTTTGGGGACTATATTCACTGTCAGGGAGTGAACCCAGATTGGCCACATGTAAAGCAAGCACCCTAACCCACTATACTAATCCTTGTCTTTTACTTCCTAATTTACTTTACTTAACACAATCACCTCGATAGTCATTCATTCATTTTTGTCCCCAAAGGCACTGTTTTATCTTTTTTTAAAAACAACAATAGATACTTATTCTATTAAGTATCTATACCAAAGACTATCTATCTATCTATCTATCTATCTATCTATCTATCTATCTATCTGTCTGTCTACCTAGTGATGCATATTTGGGTTCATTTTGGTTTGCGGCTGTTGTGGATAACCCCCCTATGAACACTGAGGTGTAAAAGTTCTTTCTAATTTGTGTGTTTATATTCACTGGATAAATGCTTAGGAGTCTACCACCCCGATGGTAACAAAGAAAGTGAGGATGGATTTAAGGAAACAGCTGGCAGTCACCACTAACTATCCATGATGAAAAAGAAATGCCTTATTCTGGAGAGGGATCAGAAAAGATTCCCCAACAAAACAAAATATTGATCTGAGATTGGAGGGGATGGGTAGAATTTGCAGGATGGAGAAACAGGGATAAAGCAGTCAAGACAGAGCCATAGTGTCTATCTGCAAAAGGGAGAGATTGGGTACCTCGGGACTGATCATGTGGCATGAGGTGTGTGAGTGGCTCAGCAGTACGAAGATGGTCGGGGAGCCAAGAGAGTACACACACTGTATGATTTTACTTCCATCCTGACTGAGATTTATGGTTTCAGGAAAAAATGAAAAGAAAGGAAACCAATGCTTGGCAATTTAAAAGAGCTGACTGTGTGCACCTTTGCCATTCTGAAGTTTTTCCTCCTAGGAAACGAGGAGATAAGCACGTGCTCAAGTATGGCAGCTGCCAATGACCTTGACATGTTCTTCACCCACTCTGGATTCAGGGAGCCACAGCTCCCAAACTTTTCCCAGGCTTCTTTCCCAAACCTCAGCCTTTTCTGGCTCAACGTCTCATCTCCCTTCCTTCAGGTGCTGGCTGGAAAGAGTTTTCTCCCCATCTTTCCAGCTCTTGACTGCCACATGGAAATAAATGAAGCTTAAAGATTCTTTCTAAACCAAAAAATGAGGCTTGCAATTTTTCACATCTTGATTCTTGGACAATGGAGGCATGTTACAATACAACCAGTTATAGGGCGTGCTGTATATGGGATCAGATTTCCAAGATTGAGATGGACTCTTTGTTTTTTGGGGTTTTTTCCCCCCAAAGCAGAGAGTGGGGGGAGGCGGCACACCTGGATGTGTTCAGGGCTTACTCCTAGCTCTGTGCTCAGGGATCACTCCTGGACAGTGCTCAGAGCCCTATATGTGGAGCTGGGGATCAAACCTAGACTGAGTGGGTACAAGCCCAGAATCTTAACCCACCATACTTAACTCTGTGGCCCAGAGATGGACAAACTCTTGAGGCCACAATCAGATATTAGTTGTGTTTTCCTGGTGTATTCATTATTGAAAAAAAAACCTTTCTCTGTTTTGGACTCTTCCTGTTTTATCCCTCTGCCAGGCCTAGCTAACACAAGCCAGAGACCATGTTTTATGTGGTTTCCTGGTCTTTATTCCTTTTAAGTGCTCTCTGGGGACTGTAGAGGAGAACTTTATAGAGAGATTAAATTTATGTATTGTCAGCAGAATCTGGTCACAGATGCCCCAGCACTGGAAGAATCCTAGGTGGCAGGTGTGCAATGTGCTGGCTTCAGTTAAGGCCTGATCAGTCACAGATGTCTTCACATCTGATCTATCAGCACCAGGCCTGGATACAGGCTTCACCCAGGATTCCTGGATGCACCATCCGCCATAAGCTGTTCAAACTGCCCTCTTCACTACACTAAACTGGCTACATCATCAATGGAGAAAATTCAATCCCCTTGTGTATGAAACTGTCTTTTGTCATGTGAATTTTTAAATTAATTTAAATTAAAAACACTGTGATTCCACGGCCCCAGAAGCACAAGGACTTAACGCAGAAAACCAGCAGCTTGGAGCAGAAAAGCGAATGGACTATGTGTTAAACCACGCCATCATGCCTGCCCAGAGGGGAAAGGGTGTTGCCCCATTCGCCCTCTCCTCTCTGGAAAGAAAGATGGCGGCCGCACAGGAGCCTTGTGGGCAGCAGGTATGAGCCGGGGGTCGGGGGCGACAAAAACCTCATGGGAAGGGGGGCGTTCTGGCCCGTCCTTCATGCCCTACCGAGGTCACCAGTTGCGCCCCATGAGCGGCTCTCCGGCATGGCCACGACTCCAGAGCACAGAAACCAATCTCTTAACTATCTAACTTTTAATAGAAATACTTCCAGGGTTAATAAGTAAAATAGCAGAAATCCAAAACTGGGCAGCCGCAATAGCGGCCACGCGACATCATTTAATTCTTAAATCCAGCTGTAGAAAGCAAATCATTTCACAACACTTTTTCAGCATGTCTGATTTGGGGGAGGGGGTCGTAAACTCTAAATAATAATGGTGCATCTTTTATCGAAACAATGAATCTAGTCAAAGTAAATAGAGTGTTAACTAGAACTCATCTGCCTCACAGGAATTGGGAGGGGTGGGAGGTGGGGTTCTATTGGGGTTCGCGGTAAAAAATAAGTATTGGTAAAGGGAAATGTGTTTGATATTTACATGACTGAGACCTAAACCTGAAAGCTCTGTAACTTTTCCCACAGTGATTCAATAAATAAATAAATTATAAAAAAATAAAAAAAATAAAAACACTGTGATTTACAAAGTTGTTTATTATACAGTTGTTTCAAGCATTTAATGTACCAATACCACCAGCATGACCTTCCCTGTACCAATATCCCCAGTTTCCCTCCCAATCCCAACCTGCCCCCTTAGGTACATAACAAATTTACTCTATATTGATTATTAAAAAAAAAAAACTTTAGAAATGGCTAAAAGAATGATCAGAAAATCAGTCAGTAAGAACCAATTCGTGGTTACTATATGATTTTGACCTATGTAAATAAGAGAATTAAAACCATTTGTCACAATGTAACAAAATGCTTATTCTTATTTATATATGTAAGTTTTCAACTCTGGAATCTAACAACGTATGTTACATTAAATTTAATTTCATACTTAGATATTGTGGTAATAATTATGTCTTATCGTCATTAATAAAACTTTTAAAGCAATTTTGTATTAATATATTTTGGAGTTTACATGGAATAGGTAAAACCTACATATGCAAATAATCCCCCTACACTTTACAGAAATGCTGTGGTTTACAAAGTTGTTCAAGATGATTTGTTACAGGCATGCAATTTTTCAACACAAATCCCACCATCATTTTATCTTCCCTCTATCACTCCAAATTTTTGGGGGGTCACACCCAGTGATGCTCAGGGGTTATTCCTGGCTCTGCACTCAGGAATTACTCCTGGAGGTGCTTGGGGAACCTATATGGGATGCCGAGTATCGAACCCAGGTCGGCCACGTGCAAGGCAAATCTCTACCTGCTGTACTATCACTCCAGCCCCTACCACTCCAATTTTCACACCACCCCTTAAGCCTGCCCCCATAGCAGGCCCTCGAAAACTGATTTTATATTGCTTGTATGTGTGTGTGGGGGAATGATAGCACAGCGGGTAGGGTGTTTGCCTTGCACGTAGCTGACCCGGGTTCGATTCCTCCACCCCTCTTGGAGAGCCCGGCAAGCTACCAAGAGTATCCCACCCACATGGCAGAGGAAAACTCCTCGTGGCATATTCAATATACCAAAAACAGTAACAACAAGTTTCACAATGGAGACACTACTGGTACCCGCTCGAGCAAATCTATGAACAATGGTAGAACAGTGACAGTGTGTGTGTGTGTGTGCATACACACACATGTATATGTTATATATATATATAGCAAATTATTTATTTATTTATTTGCTTTATGGGCTGGAGAGATAGCACAGCAGGTAGGGCGTTTGCCTTGCATGCAGTCAACATGGTCAACTCGAGTTCAATTCCTCCACCTCTCTCAGAGAGCCCCGCAAGCTACTGAGAGTATCTTGCCAGCATGGCAAAGCCTGGCAAGCTACCCATGACGTATTGGATATGCTAAACAAAGTAACAAGTCTCACAATGTTACTGGGCCCACTTGAGCAAATTGATGAACAATGGGAGGACAGTGATAGTGATTTGCTTTATATACATATACATATTTATATATTTATTTGCTATATATACATATATGTACATATACATGTATGTGTGTATATATAGCAAATAAATAATTTTCTAACAGAATTATCAAAAATGTTTCCTTATAAGAAAATTAGTGTAAGTTGTATCTCACCATGGAGACATTCAGTCCTTATAAGAGAAATTGCTATGATGTCAATACAGGTTAAGTCTTCTGTGTTTATGTTTTGTTAATTGAGATTCACAGCTGCACACTCCAGAAAGTCCAGAATTTCTAAGGACATGGTACAGCTGGAGTTAAATCTTTCACTGGGTAGCAGCATTGGGGTGTGGTCATGATTACCAGATCTTCTGAAAGTACAGGGAAGTGAGGGAGGTAGCTCATCCTGACTGCAAGAAATCCTGATGACTTCAGTCACCAAAACCACATACCTGAATTTTTCAGCAAATTAATTTCTGTGTGAAGCTTGGCCCCGAGACAATGGGCAATGGAGTCTGGCCAGGAGCATAGTAGCGTTTTTGCAGTGTGGAAGCAAGTGGCTGCTGGGGCTGTGTTTGGGCGGACACTGGGCTAACCCACTCCTTTTCAGGGTGCCCCTTATGTCTCAGCCATGCATGGTGTCTGGGAAACTTTTGCAGCTTGTTGATCTCTTTCGATTTATTTAAAAGTCTCCAGAGCAAAGCCAGTATGAGCTGACATGGCGGTACTGTAGGTGATTCATCTCATGTGAAGTTTTTAAAATGTTTCACCACGACATAGTATGTCTACAGCTATGCAAGAAAGAAAAAGGAGTAGAGAAATATCCTAGCCATTGAGGCACTCCATAAAAGTGTTTTGGAAGAAACTCCTGAAATGTAGTTTTCTGAGAGCAATGTCAGTCAGATTCTTTTAAACAATCCTTGGCAGGGCCAGGATAGATAATAGTGGGGTTAAGGTGCTTTCTTTGCACACCGTCAACCCCAGTTCTACCCCCAGGCTCCATACTAGTGGGCTAAGCATTAGTGGATATGGTTTGACAGAGAGATAGTAAAGTAAAGTAAAGTAAAGGCCCTCCCGTTGATCATCGATTTGCTCGAGTGGGCCCAGTAATGTCTCCATTGGAGACTTTGTTGTTACTGTGTTTGTCATATCGAATACGTCACGGGGAGCTTGCCGGGCTCTCCGAGAGGGGCGGAGGAATCGAACTTGGGTCAGCCATGTTGGCTGCATGCAAGGCAAACGCCCTACCGCTGTGCTATCACTCCAGAAAGAGAGGAAGGAAGGAAGGAAGGAAGGAAGGAAGGAAGGAAGGAAGGAAGGAAGGAAGGAAGGAAGGGGCCAGAGTGATAATACAGGAAGTAGGGCACTTGCCTTGCATGTAGTCAATCTGGGTTCAATCCCCAGTATCCCATATGTCCCCTGAGTCCACCAGTATTGATTCCTGAGTTCAGAGCCAGGAGTAACCAGTGAGAATCACTAGTGTGGTTCCCACCCACAAAGAAAGAGAGAGAGAGAGAGACAGACAGACAGACAGACAGACAGAGAATTCTGGGAAGCACCAAAGGAACTAGAATTGAGTGGGTAGACCTCTGGGAGAAGGATCATACCACCAATCTCTAGGACACCCAGGTAATTAATTGCAATTATCCTATAGGCCAAGCAGAGCTCAAGGGAGATGCAGATCAAAACCACAATGAGATATCATTTCACACCACAGAGACTGGCCCACATCCACAAGAACAAAAGCAACCGGTGCTGGCGCGGATGTGGCGAGAAAGGGACCCTCCTTCACTGCTGGTGGGAATGCCGGCTGGTCCAACCCTTTTGGAAAACAGTATGGACGACTCTCAAAAAATTAGAATTTGATCTGCCATTTGACCCAGCTATAGCACTCCTGGGAATATATCCCAGAGAGGCAAAAAGGTATAGTCGAAGTGACATCTGCAATTGTTTGTTCATTGCAGCACTCTTTACAATAGCCAGAATCTGGAAAAAACCTGAGTGCCCAAGAACAGATGACTGGTTAAAGAAACTTTGGTACATTTACACAATGCAGTACTATGTAGCTGTTAGAAAAGATGAAGTGATGAAATTTACATACAAGTGGTACTACATGGAAAGTATCATGTTAAGCGAAATGAGTCAGAAAGAGCGGGATAGACACAGAAAGATTGCATTTATCTGGGGAACAAAAAGGGAGATTAACACCCAGGAATGGCTGAGATTAGTACCAGGAATTTTGCTCCATGAATGGAAGGCCAGCCACAGGCTCTAGGTGAAAAGGAAGCTCAGATAGAGAAGAGAGTACCAAATGAAGGGTGTTGTGAGGGCCCTCCCAGGGTGGGAGAAGCATGCTAAAAGTAGTCGATAGACCAAACATGATTGCCACTCAAAGCCTCTCTTGCAAAACACAGTTACCCAAAAGAAGAGAGAGAGAACAAGGGGGAATACCCTGCCACAGAGGCAGGATGGGACGGGGCGGGGGATGAGGGTGGGGGGGATGCTGGGACCCATGGGGATGGATGACGGGCACTGGTGGAGGTATGGGGACTTGATCATTGTATAACTGAAACCCAAGCACAAAATTTGTAAGCCTATAACTGTACCTCATGGTTTTTCACTAATAAAAAAAAGAAAAAAAAAAAGCAGAGCTCAAGGGGCCCAGGGACACTCCAGGTATTCTCAGTCAACTAGGCCAGTGGTTCAGTGCAAGGGCCTGAGGGTGCAATGTTGCTTGGGCATTGTGGTGCTCTGTGTCTTCCAGGACTACACCCTGCTATACTAGTGAGGGGGTTGGGGGAGCCCCATATAGTGCCAGGGACCAAATTAGAGTCAGGATCTCTGACCCCTGTGCTATTTCCCCAGCTCCCAATCTCAGTATTTCCCCCCCTCAGGATTTGAATCTAAAACATAACCAGAGAATATGGTTCCAGTAAAAAGAAGTGGAACCAGAGGAAATGGATGATTTTCACCACTGCAAGAGCCCTGAGTAAGATGCTTGAAACGTACAAGGCTATGTTAACAAGGAAATGATGTGGTGTACAGAATCCCATTGCATTCCAGTCCAGAGTTTCATCTACAAGAACAACAACACCTCACCTGCTCACATAGTACTTATTTGCTCGGCACTGTTCTGAGCTCTTTATATGCCTGGAGTGCTGTGAACCTCAGACTAATCCCAAGAGGATGTTTTTCTCATTTTCTCCTGACAAGGAGAAAAGGAAGGCAACCAGGAGGATAAGACATTTCCCTACAACCACAAAGTTGGTAAGTGGCAGGAGGCGGGTTTGGGGTGTGCCTTCTGACTCAGTGATTTCCTTGATTCCACAGTGTTCTCAGTCAATCCCTGGAGGTTTTGCTTCACAAATAATTTCTTTTTAATTGCTAAAGTACTTCATACCTTTTAAACAAACATTCTTTGACAGGAAGCAAAGAAACTGAAGCCACTGCCTTGAACCAAAGGGATATTCAAAGGGAACTGGGTAAGTCCTAGGAGGGAAGGAAACAGTGAGGACTCAGGCTAATACCACACAGAAGCTAGAATCCTTCAGGCTCCTGATATCAGCAGCAATTAGTGGGCTGATAGAGCCCCTACACATGTTTTTTTCCTCAGGGGTCCACATTTGGAGATGCTCAGGGCTTACTTCTGGCTCTGCTGGTGTTTGGGGGACCCTATAGAGTGTCAGGGATGAAACCCAGTCAGCCACGTGCAAAGTAAACACCTCAATTGCTATCCTATCTCTCCAGCCCCAGCCCCTACACTTTTCCATGCTTGCAGATTTCAGGGAGAAAGGCTCCCAAGTCTCACCAAGTCCTACATCCACTCTTTGGCTTGGTAGAGTATGACCTTTAAGCAATGGTCCCATCAAAGAATATATATATGGAGAGAGATAGAGCAAAACTCTTTCTGGTGGAAATTGGGAGTTAGAAAAGGGATAAGGGGCTGGAGAGATAGCACAGCGGGTAGGACATTTGCCTTGCACACGGCCGACCCAGGTTCGATTCCCAGCATCCCATATGGTCCCCTGAGCACCGCCAGGAGTAACTCCTGAGAGCAGAGCCAGGAGTAACCCTTGTGCATCGCCAGGTGTGACCCAAAAAGAAAAAAAAAAAAAGAAAAAAGAAAAGGGATGAATGCCAAGTAGACCAAACCCAAACACCCATTATAAGATTCGCTGTAGTGAAATTAAATTAAATTAAATTTCATTCTTAAATTTAGGAATTTGTCAATCCATTAAAATACCACCATCCAGAGATAATCAACTCATACCATCTCAGTCAGTCTTCTAACTCCTGTGTAAATTTGTATTAAAATGGTCGTCAGGAGCCAGAGACAGAGTATAGCAGGTGGGGTACTTGCATGTATAACTGATCCAGGTTCATTCCTTGGCATCCCTCAAGCACTGCCAGGAGTGATACCTGAGTGCACAGCCAGGCAGATACCCTGAGCCCATCGGTTGTGGCCCCATAACAAGAACAACAACAATTTTTAATTAAAAATTAAATGGACATTACTCATGCCTGCCTCTCTACCCTCTTCTCTCTGCCCTGGATCTTATAAATGCTGCTTATCTCTCCAAAGTCTTTCTTCATCATAGCCTCTAGCTCAATGTTTGTCCAAAGATCTCTGAAAAAGAGTTGACTGTTTTGCCTTGTTTTGTAAAAAACTTCTAAAATAGGTCTAGAGAGATAGTATGGAAGGTAAGATGCAGCAGACCTGAATTTGATCCCTTCCACCCCAGATGGTCCCCTGAGCTAGGAGGGATTCCTGAGTACGGAGCCAGGAGTAAACGCTGGTGTGTCCCAAAACCCCAAATAAACAATTTTTTTCAATCCTTGTATTTTTATAAATACAATAGTTAATTGCCAGAGCACTATGAGATTTAAAAAATAGACACAAAAGGTGTATTCCATTTTTAAAATTAGATTCAACACACATAAAATTACTTTATTTAATCATTATTAAATTCTATGCTACTTACTCCCAGTTTCTTTACTTGTACGGGGGAGATTATTAACAAATAAACTTATTAGATACCTTGAGTAGCATTGTCATAGATAATTCTATTTATTTCATTCTCAGTGAAAAATCATTTTCTCCAAGAAGTTTTCCTAATCACCCTCCTCCTAATTTCTCTCCTAATGAATATTTTATCAGAGTTCTCATGTTGATCCCTTGTAGGAGTACTCACTAATCAAGCAGTGCTTTAAATGAATCTGTCCTCCTGGGCTTGGTGCTGCTGGTTGCCTTTTAATGTGTCAAAGAAAATTCACAATGCCAAAGCTGAAAGGGCCACAACCATCCCTACAGCAAAGCAGTTGGTCAAAGAGCTAGGAGGATCCTAAGTTTTCAAAAAAAGTTAATGTCATGTATAAGACATAAGCCATAAGTAGTATAGCTGAGTCCCTGGTTCAGTGATCTAAAAATAAGAATGATAAGACCCATGCAGACTTCAGAAATAGAACAACCTGTAATCCATTTAAATGAATGAAATGTGAATGCTAAAATCTCAGTTATCTGGTTTTTTTTTTATTAGGGAAGTTCTCAGATATCTCTGTAGAAGGACTTTGTAGAAAGGAAGAACGCATATAGTGAAGGATATTTACATTTTAATTCTTAATATTCCTTAAAAAAGAGGTTATTTGTATTCCTAACTATTCTTTGCAGATAAGATCATTCAATCTCCTCTGTGCCTCCAAATTACGTGTGTTCTTCATCATCTTATTTCCTCATCCTCTTCTCCTCAAATGAAAAATACTCTGAGTGGTTGAGTAAGTTACCAAGACATTGCAGGGAGTGACACAGTGGGGAATGGAATTTCTGCTCTCCTTATCCCCAGGTAACATCACCTATGGCTATGCCAGGAAGATCACCCTGTGAGACAATCCAGGAAACAACTAAATTGGACAAGCCTGGACCTGAGGCAGTTAAAAAAACTTAATCTGTACAACCTCTCCTTCCTCATCCTTCTTAACACTGCCGTATTGGTGGCTCTTTCAGGGTCAGGGGAATGAGATCCATTGTATTTATTGTTTTGGCATATCAAATACGCCATGGATAGCTTGCCAGGCTCTGCCGCACAGGCAGGATACTCTCGGTAGCTTGCCAGGCTCTCTGAGAGGGATAGAGGCTTTTAGGGTAGCCTCTAATTGCCCTTGCAGGTGTTTCCATGGTTCAAACTATATTTGAGCCCCATCAAATATGGTGCAGTAATCTTGGAAGAATGGTATTAAGTGTCTTACCTGGTTCTGTGGGGCTTCACTCGTGCGTGAGTCTCGGCCCAAGTGTCCAGAAAGCAGCCGCCTGGAGCGTGGCGGCGGCTGGGTAGTGGAGGTAATGGAGCCCTTAACGACTGGATTCCATGGGACATCAAAAGATCGTTTGGCCACCCATCTATGAGATGGTCAGACTTCTTCATCAAGACCCTGAACGATCGGTTTGAGTCTCTTCGTGTTCCTGGAGCGAGCAGACACCATTGGGCTACACTAGCACGCAACAGGGACGAATGGAGACGTTACTGGTGCCTGCTCGAGCAAATCGATGAGTAACGGAATGTCAAGTGGTTAAGTGATCAAGTGAATCTGGACAACCAATGAGTAATGCACTATTACAGAGTAATCGGTTTTACCTGGTCTGAGAAGAAATTTTTTTAAAAAACATATAAATTGTGGAGGAACAACAGATCAGTCAGCAGAATGCTTACCTTGTACATGCCAGACCCAGGTTCATTCCCTGGGACCCCATACGGTTCCCCTGAACCCTGACAAGAGTGATCCCTGAGCACTGAGTTGGGAGTAAGCCCTGACTACTCTAGCTGTGGCTCTAAATTAAAAAAAGATAAAGAAAAATAAAAACTTCTGTCCTTCACGCCCGACCGAGGTCGCCAGCTGCCCCCCATGAGCGGCTCTCCGGCACAGCCACGGCCCCGGAGGCACAAGGACTTAGCACAGAGAGCCACCCGCTTGGAGCAGAAAAGCAAATGGACTATGTGTTAAACCGCGCCACCAAGCCTGCCCGGAGGGGAAAGGGTGTTGTCCCGCTCACCCGCTCCTCTCTGGAAAGAAAGATGGCGGCCGCACGGGAGCCTTGTGGACAGCAGGTTTGAGCCGGGGGCGGGGGGCGGTGGGGGCCTCATGGGAAGGGGGGCGTTCTGGGCCGCCCTTCACGCCCGACCGAGGTCACCAGCTGCCCCCCACGAGCGGCTCTCCGGCACGGCCACGACTCCAGAGCACAGAAACCAATCTCTTAACTATCTAACTTTTAATAGAAATACTTCCAGGGTTAATAAGTAAAACAGCAGAAATCCAAAACCGCACGGCCGCTATTGCGGCCGCGCGACATCATTTTATTCTTAAACCCAGCTGTAGAAAGCAAATCATTTCACAACGCTGTTTCAGCATATCTGATTGGGGGTGGGGAGGGTTCGTAAACTCTAAACAATAATTGTGCATCTTCTATCGAAACAATATATCTAGTCAAAGTAAAAAAAAAGAAAAGAAAAACTCATAAATTAACCTTTTAAGCTTATCATCAGTGTTTTAGAGTTAGGTAAAATATTGTGTACATTACATGAGTATACACTTAAGGGTGAAATTGCTCAGAAATCCTTTTTTTAATAAACACTTTTTTTTTTTGCTTTTTGTGGGTCATACTCAGAGATGTTCAGGGGTTACTCCTGGCTCTGCACTCAGGAATTACTCCTGGCAGTGCTCGGGAGGCCATATGGGATGCTGGGAATCAAACCTGGGTCGGCCGCTTGCAAGGCAAATGCCCTACCTGCTGTGCTATTGCTCCAGCCCCCAGAAATCTTTTTGTAAACAATTTTCAGAAATACTTTTTGTTCATCTCTGACAGTTGATTTTAGGCTTCTTTTTCCAAGTAGTTATCATTGTATAGTGTAAAAAGCTGACACTTGTGGTGCCATTTTGTTTGTTTGTTTGATTAAATATTTTACAGTGGGAAGGTGGGCTGGAGCGATAGCACAGCGGTAGGTTGTTTGCCTTGCACGCAGACAACATGGCCGACCCGAGTTCGATTCCTCCGCCCCTCTTGGAGAGCCCAGCAAGCTACCGAGAGTATCTCGCACGGCAGAGCCTGGCAAGCTACCCGTGATGTATTCGATATGCCAAACACAGTAACAACAAAAGTCTCCAATGGAGACATTACTGGGCCCGCTCGAGCAAATTGATGACAACAGGAGGAGAGTGACAGTGACACAGTGGGAAGGTATTCATTAAATAAGCCATAAAAAATTTTCTATGACCTCAAAGACACATGCTTCCCTATTTGAAAGACCCAACAAATTTTTAGAAGATTCAAACAGTAACATCATTATGGAATTTCAGGGTGTCATGTATAAAGGCATATAGTGGAGAAGGGAAAGGAAACAACTTGCAAAGAAAGGAATGAGTATGAGAATGGCATTAGATTCTTCACAGAACACTTAAAGTGCAGCCTGAGTAGACCTGAAGATTCTCTGTTTTGTGCTGGATACCTGGTCTCCCTCACTGTGAATGATTGCATTGTATGTGAAAATAAAACACAGCAGTAGTAAATGGCACCTACAGGCAATGTTGCAGAGATAAATCTGAACCAGGTGGAATTACTATTAGATTCAAGAGTTTGAAATGCCAAAATCATGTAGATGGTGAACAACTCTCCTTAGGATCCTCTGTGTCTGGTCATCTATTTGGTAATTTGCACAGTCATATGAATACAAAAGCTATGGGAGCTGGGCCTGATCTATCTTTTCATTAAACTCTCTGGGTCATCTAAAATTTGTGTGTTTTGTAAAATCTTCATTAAATAAACACCTTTTAAAAAACATTTATTAGGGCTGGAGCAATAGCATAGCGGGTAGGGCGTTTGCCTTGCATGCAGCCGACCCGGATTCGATTCCCAGCAACCCATATGGTCCCCTGAGCACCGCCAGGGGTAATTCCTGAGTGCAGAGCCAGGAGTAACCCGTGAGCATCGCCGGGTGTGACCCCAAAAATAAAATAAATAAAAAACATTAATTACCTATGAATCTCTGGGGAAGATGTTGTATTAAAATGTTCAGAGGTAAGCTGGAAGGCAGGAGAATCCTGAAAGAACTTGCTAGGAACCCAGAGGGACCCAAGCTCTCCAGGTATGTATTCAGATTTGGATATTTGGCCTATTTCACTGCTCATAATTAGTTATTGTTGCTTTTTTATTTTCAAATTGGGGTAGTTAGTTCTCCAGACTGTTTTAGAAGTACACTTTTGCGTATCTTCAAATGTTTGTTACCGTGCTTCTTCCATCACCAAGGGAGCACTGTTCCTCCACTACAGTCTCCCAGACTCCTTCCATCCTTCCAGCCCTCTTGTTGCCCTCTAGTTGCCTCAGTTTTGAGGTCATAATTTAAGGGTTTGCTTTGTGTTACTTTGTAGTCTTAATTGATATTTTGGCTTTACTTCCCTTGCCACTGAATTTGAATCCTCCAAAACACTGCTAAAGCAAGCATACTGGAATGTATGGCTTATGTTTTCTTCCCTGGACTTCACGCCTTCAGTCCTAATATCTAAATGTTTGATCCATTTGAAATTAACTTTAGACATGATGTGAGTTAAGATCCAATTTCATTTTTTGCTTATGACTATCCAGTTTTCCCGGCAGCGCTTGTTGAAAAGATTTTCCTTCTCATGCTCCTGGCATAAAAATTTCCACTTTCTGCTCTTGACAACTAGAGTCACTTTTTAAAAATGAAGTTAGGCAGTCATTACAGAGAAACTGCATTACCAGTCTCCTTTGAACTTAGTCAAAGATGACCTTTGAACAGAGCCGAATCCAATTGTTTCAAGAAAAAAATCTAGCTAACAATTGTTTCAGAAATCATTTAAATCATGAGAACAACTGATGATATGAACTTTTTGCCCGAGGACTTAATCAGTAACCAAGAGTAGTTTAACCTACTCTTGTAGACCCAACCCCCCCTTTTTCCCCTCGTCCTCTTTTCTTCTTAATAAAAGCTCTTGACTAGTCCCTTCTTATGGCACATTTTAGTTTCTGCCTGAACTCTGAGTTGCAATTCTTTGATTCCACACAAATGTGCTTTGTCTTTTAACGATCTTCTGAATTTTTAGGTTAACAATGATAATTAGAGTGCATTTCTATACATTTGCTCGAGCGGGCCCAGTAACGTCTCCATTGGAGACTTTATTGTTACTGTGTCTGGCATATCGAATACTCTCGGTAGCTTGCCGGGCTCTCCGAGAGGGGTGGAGGAATCGAACTCGGGTCAGCCATGTTGGCTGCATGCAAGGCAGACGCCCTACCCGCTGTGCTATTGCTCCAGCCCTGGAGTGATAGCACAGCGGGTAGGGCGTTCGCCTTACAAGCGGCCAACATGGCCGACCCGAGTTCAATTCCTCCGCCCCTCTCGGAGAGCCCGGCAAGCTACCGAGAGTATTCGATATGCCAGACACAGTAACAACAAAGTCTCCAATGGAGACGTTACTGGGCCCGCTCGAGCAAATCGATGATCAACGGGAGGGCCTTTACCTTTACCTTTACCTTCTATACATTAAAGTATCTATTAACTAGAATAATTTGGAATTTTTTAAATTTTTATTTATTTTTTAAAATTTATTTATTGAATCACTGTGGGAAAAGTTACAAAGCTTTCAGGTTGCATGACTGAGACTTAAACCTAATTTGGAATTTTTACCCAACTTGATCCGAAATTCAGTTCAGTGTGGCACGGGTAATTTGGACACAATAGGGATCTCAGTCTATAAATTTTTCATGTTAGCGGTTAAGGAGACAATAACAAATAGTAATCATGTCAAGCATCTGTCATCACTGTATCACTGTATCACTGTCATCCCATTGTGCATCGATTTACTTGAGCAAGTGCCAGTAACATCTCTATTCCTCCCAGCCCTGAGATTTTAGCAGCCTCTTCTTACTCATCTTTTCCCAATGATTGGGGGCTCTTTAAGGGTCAGGGGAATGTGAACTGTTGTCGTTACTGTTTTTGGCATATCGAATACACCACAAGGAGCTTGCCAGGTTCTGCCCATGTGGGCAGGATACTCTTGGTAACTTGCTGGGCTCTCTAAGGGGCATATATTTATAGTCTGAACCCCATCAAATATGGTGTGATAATTATGGAAAATGGGTAGGAAGTATCTTATAATGTGTTGGTCAGGAAAGCAGCCTGGAGCGTGGCAGCGGTTGGGTAGTGGAGTTCGGCTGCCGAGCCTGGGTACCTTGGGGCAGGGAGAGCTCTCACCCACTCCATTCTGGAGCACCCTGAGTGAAAACAGCCTGGCATGGAGTTTTGGCATCTGTTATAGACTAGTAATAATCAATGCAATGGAGAAGGTACAGATAAGAGTACAGAAAATAGTAGATCCTTAAAATATGTCAGTTCTGGGGCATGAGAGATAGTACAGCATGTAGGGCTTCTGCCTTATGTTCAACTGACCTGGTTCAATCACTGGTACCCCATATGGTCTCTCAGGCCCACCAAGAGTGATCCCTGAGCAAAGAGTCAGAAGTAAGCCCTGAGCACAGTTGGTGTGGCCCAACGAAAACAAAATTTTAGTTCTTTAATACTAAGAAAACATGTTGCCATAAAACAATACAATACTAAAAACATCATTAAGGTCTTTCCTTGCCTTCCCACACATATGGAACTTTCCCTCTTTTCCCATGTAGCTGACAATGAAGCCACCTCTTTTTTTTTTTAATTGAATCACCTTGAGATACAGTTAGGAGCTTTTATATTTGAGTTTCAATCATACAATGATCAAACACCCATCCCTCCACTGCATATTCTCCACCATCTATGTTCCTAGTATATACCATCCCCCCCTTACAAACCCTCCCCCTGCTTCCATGGCAGACAATTTCCCCGATACTCTCACTCTACTTTTCGTGAAACCACCTCTTACCATCACCACACTAGCCTGGTATCTGCTTCTCAAAGGTCAAGAGGAAGGAGAAAGAAGGTGTTTGCTACCAGACTTCCTGACTCTTTTATCTTTTACTTCCTGGAGCTTTGGTCATCAGTAACTCTTAGACTGACTTATCAGGATCATAACTGGTCTTGCTCAATTTCCCCATGGGTCCCAAACTATCCACTTACTTCCTGCTTTTGCCCAGTCAAAATTCATTCCCTCTTTGGTCACTAGAAAATCATCTGATTGAAATTATTGGCACCAGTTTCTGTTGGACTGATGAAATCTACACTAATCTATTCTTTCATATCTGCATTTAGAAAATTGTTACCCAATATACCCCCAGAACATAAAAACATGAATTCAAAATGTAAAGTAGATTCCTATGTTCGCTACAGTGCTAAGTGTAATTGCCAGGATATGAAAACAACTCAAATGTCCAACAACAGATGAATGGATTTTTAAAATGTGGCATATATACACAATGGAATACTATGCAGCTTTAAGGGGGAAAAGGAGATATTGCAATATTTCTGCAACTTGGATTGAACTGGAAGACATTCCACTGACAAAATAAGTCAGAGGGAGAAGAACCAAAGAGCAGAAGATTGCACTCACTTTGGTATAGAGAGAAGCAAATCCAGGGGAAAAAGAGTATCAAATGATGACAAACCCTTGGCCTTAGACTATGCAACTAGATACCAAGCAGTAGGCAGATGGGAAGGAGAAAAGGAGGAAGTAGACAAAGAGAAGTGACTAAGGACAGTGGTAAACTAAGTGACTAAGGCTTGGGCACTTGGAAGTGGTGAGGGGCAGCAAAGATCCATCAAAACTATTCATATGAACACTTTTATAAATAAGTAACCTAAACTACAATTAAAAAATTCTCTAATCTTTCCAAAATCAAGGTCAATCGGTGACTTCGGTCACTAAAATAGAAATAACTGAGGGGCTGGAGCAATAGCACAGTGGGTAGGGAGATTGCCTTGCACACTTCCGACCCGGGTTTGATTCCCAGCATCTCGTATGGTCCTCTGAGCACTGCCAGGGGTAACTCCTGGGTGTAGAGCCAGGAGTAACCCCTGTGCATCGCCAGGTGTGATCCAAAATGCAAAATAAAAATAAAAATAAAAGAAATAACTGGAAAAATTCAGTGTTTGAAGAAGGATGATATTTCAACAAAACATTTCAGCACAGCATATAGTAAATATAGTGTAAATACATATATATATATATATTTACTAGGATATTTATTATGAGTCTTAGGGGTCAAGCAAGAGAAACCAATTCTGACCAACAAACAGAAGAGATTTTATTTAATTTCTATGGAGTAACTTGCAGAATCAAAAGGAGGGCTGGAGCAATAGTACAGCAGGTTGGGCATTTGCCTTGCACGAAGTCAACTTGGGTTCCATTCCTGGCATCCCATATGTCCCCTAAGCATTGCCAGGAGTGATTCCTAAGAGCAGAGTCAGGAGTAACCCTGAGCATTGCAGGTGTGATCCCCCCAAAACCCAAAAAAGCCAAAAAAAAAAAAAGAATAAAAAGGAACATTGAAAAAGGAGATTTCAAATGGAAAGGAATTGTGAAGTGTGAGGAGAAACACACAATATATGTTCCATGTAGAGGAATCAATGAATGCTATCTTGTTAGGAAGAATCAGATCCAGTAGTCACTGTTCCTTTGTTCCGAATTCAACTTCCTGAAAGAGATTTAAATACTTTCACTTGGGTGAGAGACCCTCTCATTGCCTGGAGATTGACAAAATATCTTGACCTATGGTCCCAACCAAAGAAACAATGTACTTTGCAAGGCAGTTCATTCTTTTGCTAGTAAAATAAAGATATAACTTCCTGAATGGAGAAGATTCTTCACTGTGTCAACCCTCTTGATCAGTGATGCCTGCAGGCATGTTTGGTGGTTCAATTTCCTGATCTCTATTTTTCAGTTTTCTAGTTTCCTAGAAAATCCACATCAGTTCATACAATAGTTCTCCCTATAATAGCAGCTCTAAGCAAGTCCTGAGTCAGACTGGCCTGCCCTCAATCCTCATTCTTAGTACATACAGGTCTCTGGGAAGTCTTACATGTCCCACTGAGCTCAGGGTCAAGGACTAGGTTGGTTTTCAGTTGTAGAACTGGTTGTTCAGTCCGCTGGCCAGTGTTCCAGCTGAAAAAGCAAACCAAGAATAAGAGTAATTTTTCTGATCACTCCAGAAAACAATAAAATCCTTTTATTTGACTACAAAGCACACTGCAAAGTATTCTTAGAAGGTGGAGAAATCCTTTCTAACAGGTGTATCTCAGAATTACTTATTTAAGCCACATCTAATTAATGCCTAACGGAAGGAACAGTGCCACTGATTAATATTTAACCTGTTGGAAAGGGTAGCTGAGCCTTAGCAACAAATCTGCAACACAGGTTGACTCTGCCTCTGCCTGTCAACACCCCTAAGTCTCTCTGTTCCCAGACTATGCCTTCCCCTTGTCTTCCAACCTCACCGCCTCCAACTCTCACCCCTCTCCTGCCCCCTTTCCCTGTGAAGAACCTTGGAGGAAACATGGAAAGAAAAAATTCAAGCTTGGACTTGCTAACCAAAGGCGTAGCTGGATTTAAGTTTAATATTTACTCATTCAGGAAATGCCATAATTAAGATGAACTCTTTAAATCTTAAAGTCCCACCCAGGGAGGACAGAAATTGTTCTCAAAGGGTTCTGCCCTGAAGGATGAGTAAGTCTTTTTTGCCCTGCACACAGAGGTTGAAGAAATGGAGTTAGGCAATTGTCCTTCCAAGTTCAAGTAAGGGGGCCAGAGAGATAGTACAGGGATAAAGGCATTTGGCTTGCATGAGTCCTACCCTGGTTTGATCCCTAGAACTTCACATGTTTCCACTGAGCACCACCTGAGTGATCCCTGAGCATAGAGCCAGGAGTAAACCCTGAACACCACTATGTGTGGACCCCAATTTAAAAAAAAAGGTCAAGTTAGAATGTAAGTGGGATTGTGCATAAATTTTCATGGCATACTCAGTGGCTCCCAGAATAAGAGCTGGTTACCTAGCTCTCCAATTCCCTGTTGGAAAGAAAAGATAAACATCCGAATCAAAAACATTTTTTGTCAGAGAGAGATAATACAGTGGGTAGGAACTTTATTTGTAAGTAACCAACATGGGTTTCATCCCGGGTACCACCATATGGTCCTTGAACACAGGAGTGAGCACAGAGCCAGAAGTAAACTCTGAGCATCACAAGTGTGCTTAAGAACAAACAAACAAACAAACAAAAGCTAAACAAACAGTCTTTAACAAAAAGGATATTCTCAACCCTGGGAGTACTGAATATAGGAATACAAGCAGTAGTTAGATGCTCTGGGTCAAAAGTCTAGCACCACCACCACCGTTTCCTGTGTGACCTTCGGGTGACTCAACTCTTTAAGCTTTAGTTTCTTCTTGGTAAATTGCAATAATAGTATCTACTTCATGAGGTTCTGGAAAAATTGAGCAAAATAATCCAGTAAAGAATTTAATACATAATAAGTGCTTAAAAACATCTGTTGCCATTAATTTGATCATTCAAGCATCATTCACTCAGATAATAAGCCAAGCATCCAAATTGTACCAAATTATATGCAGGGTAATGGTAAGACATGAAACTGGTGCTTCCCTGAAGGAACTCACAGCTAAGTGGTGAAACAAAATTGCAAATTATTCTTCTATGATAAAGTAATTGCAAAAGCAAAAATATTAACATAATGTGTTATTAATGTACGGAAAAGGAGTCTGACACACAGAGAATTTCATGATGTCCTATAAACTGGATAAATGAGAAGATTTAGGATTTTTTTCAGGTAGGGAAAAAGAAGTAAGTTATCTCATAAAGAAGGAACATCACAATCAGGAGCATAGCAATGAGGAAAAAGTTTGGTGTTTGGGAAATGACAGAAGATTTGGCTGTCGCGTTGGTGTATGAATGGGCATAACAGCCAAGGATGCTAGAAGTATATGAAGGGTATCTTTGGTCACAGGGAGTTGAGATTCATTGCGCATGACCAGAGTTATTTTTAGGAAGAGAATTCATATGGTAATATAAAGATTGATTAAATAAAGAAGAGATTAGAACTAAGAAAAACAGAGAAAAGACTGGCCAGAGAAAGAAAGAGGGTCCAAAGTTAATAGGAACGGTAGAGATGACAGAACTCAGAGATATTTAGAGGAACACTTTTGTCAAATCTCTTCATGGTAACATTATGAAAAAGCCACTCTCCTGTCTCTCTTGGTTTCTAAGAGCCAAAAGAAGTGAAGAAAGGGTTTGTAGTGTCCAGAGAGAGAAGAGAGACTAAGGTGCTTACCTTATACAAGGCTAAGAACCCAATTCAATCCCTAGTACTGCATATGACTCCCTGAGTTCAACCAGAAGTAATCTCTGAAGACAAAACCAGTATTAAGCCCTGAGTATCATCAGGTGTGGTCCGCAAAACAAACACAAAAAACCACAAGAGTGTTTGTGGAAAAAAAATCTGAAAAGTGTTAATTTTAATGATTTTGGAGAATGATCCATAAATATTTACCCCAATTAACCTAGAATTATTATGCAGATCTCTAGCTACTTCCTACTCATGAACTTATCACTTAAATTTGACCCGTCCACCCATGTTTCCTTCCTTCCTTCCTTCCTTCCTTCCTTCCTTCCTTCTTTCCTTCTTCCCTTTCTTCCACCTTCTCTCCTTTCTTCCTTATTTTTCAATGATTCTAACTGGAAACTTGTAGTATTTTTAATTTTTCCCATTTAAATACTTGTATTAGTTATTGGTTACAAGTGATTGAAATATCCTACATAATTAAGGAGAAGACAGGTAATGAAATAAGTTGATTAGCTTGTATAATTGGAAAGCCCTGGAAAAATTCAGGAATTAATCCTTTCTCAGCTGGATCTCTAGTCAAAGAAAGATGGCATCAACCATCACATAGAGGAATAGAATTTTTTTCTTTTTATTTGGGGGTGTCACACCTGGCAATGTGCAGGGATTACTCCGGCTCTGCACTCAGTAATTACTTCTGGTGGTGCTGGGGGACCATATGTGATACCTGGAATCAAATCCTGGTCAGCTGCATGCAAGGAAAAATGCCTTACCTGCTGTAATATCGCTCTGGCCCCAGAAGAATATTCTAATTTGACTGATATTCATCTTAAAAGTCATTAATGGATTCAGGTGGATTTCATCAGTTTTGGAAAGAAGGATGTGAAGCTTTCAGACCAAGAGAGAAATACATGCCTACTATATAGTAGAATTAGTTAGGAGAATTATAGCAGCCCTTTCTTTAACACTCTTTCAATGATCAGGACACTTTCAGGCCACAGACAACTTTTTCTGTGCTCAAAATTCTGTTGTTATGTTTTCAAAAGTAGTGTTTTCTCAGTAACTCGTAGAAATGGTTGTGCTAAAACCCTGTGGCATGGGTTAACCAAATTGAGCACCTTTTCATTTTTAGTCTGTATTTGTACTGGGTAAATCTTGAATCTATCCTCTAGATTTGGAGATCACTCTGGATTTCCTATCTTGATCAATTTTTGTTTTACCCTCCAGGCCTTCTGCTTTAATCTTGAATTCTTTTCAAACTCTACGGGATGGTCTCTGGTATCAGCACACTCTTTGATCCCCAAGTATGTTTATACTTTGTCCAGACCTCCACAGCATTCCACGGGAAAGCAAGCTCTTGCATGCATGAACACACACAGACACACACACACAAACACACACACAAACACACACACACACACCACCTACCAGTGTGTTGAAGTCAGTTTCTGAAAACCAACTGTTATATTTTCAGGAACTTTGCAATTTAGTGTCTAAAACACAACCATTGTTAAAATGTATAGATGCTTTATTATTAAGCTAAATTATTTGAAAGCAAAGACAATGCACACTTAGAAACCACCACTCCCAAATTCTTTACATCTATTGTCTCTGTATGGTGGAAACACTATATAATGGTGTGCTACTGCACATCTCTTTCCAACTGAGTTTAGAAAAGTCACTTTAGTAACCTGAACTCAGTCATGGTGTAAGTATTTAATTGTGGAAACTGGCAAATGCTACACATCAGGACTTTTTATTTTAGAGGACTGGTTGTTAAATATTTACAAGCATAGAACTGAATACACACACCCTCTCCTGGTATATACATTTGTACTGTTTGTTATATTATAATAAAGGAAGCTATCACCACCTTCACTATATGCTTCAGCTCAAAATATCAAGGAAAACTTTGTCATGCATCAAAACAGTGTGTATAAGCACTGCCCTCAATGAGAGATATTCTTACTAAGATATTGGTCTGCCTCCGTCTTTGGGGAAAGTGGATAAATATTATTAGATAACACAGTGCTTTAATTACTCCTGAAAAGTAAGAGGTCCCTTATAGTGAGGGGCCCCAATCAAATGAAATTCCTGCATCTACTTTCTTAGGTTCCACCCCTTGCTCCCCTATTATAAGGCTGCATTTAAGAACACAGCTGGCAGGGAACCAGAAGTCTCGCCAATTTCCCAAGCCCTTGAAAGAGTAATAACTCAGTAGCCAAGGGTACATTTACATTGGATGACTTTTTCGGCCTTTCCCGCTAACAGAAATACATTTATGAATTCAGTGGCTTCCCAGTAATATTATTTCCTTTCTTTGTAGAACTGAGCCAAGCGTAAGCCCAAAATAGAATCAAATCCTGTATAAATACTGCTTTAAGGCTGATGTAATTTCTTGGGTTTTTTTTGCAAGCTGCAGTAGAATATACATCTCTAAGAGATCCACCATACACAAAGTCAGCCAATGCTTTTGACTTTTAATCTTCTTAATGGGATAAAGGTTAGACATAATTAAATATCTTTAGACTTGAATTTTTCAGTGCAAGAGGCAAATGACTTTGAATTAAATCCATCCAGAGGATAAAATAAAAAACATAAATCAATGCAGCAATTTTGTAGGAATGACTATTTTACTAGTCAAACTTAAAATGACTTGGGACTTGAAAAGTATCCATAAAGTGGGCACGCTGCTTGAAATTACGTGAGTGAGTAACGATCATTAACATTACTGTAAATCAGAGTCTCAAATCAATTAAAAAATTTTAAAGAGGAAAAATACCCACCAACTTAAGCATGTTCTTGATAATGGCACTCATTAAAAAAAAATGGGTAGAAAGGAAATTCTCACAACTTAGTCTCCTCTAAGTCTCAGGACTTTCTTTCTATTTATTTTGGTTTCCATACTGTCCTGAGAACTTCCTGGCAGACACTAGAGAATATGTCTTGCAACAGCCAAGGTCACACATCCTAACTGTGATCCCGTGAAGGGTTCCCTACTTCTGGTAGATAAAACAGCTCTGAGGACAGTCAATGGCTCTGCTTTAAGAGGACCTGTTCCTGGGGCTGGAGAGATAGAGCAGGTTAGGCATGTGCCTTGCATGCTGCAGGTCCCAGTTGCAAAACTCCTCCCTCCAGCCCACCATGTTAAAAAAAAAGTAAAAATAACAACAAAATCAGTCTGCTGCAAGAAGGATGTGCTCAGCGACTGCTGTAAGGAGGGGGTCTGTAAGCAAAGCAGAATTTCAGCAAAGTTCTCCCAAGAATTCTGGTATAGTGCTCCAATTCTATCTTGAACCTCAGCACCCGGATCCTGGATTCAATTCAAGATGGAATCTTCAGGGCTGGTGACTGCTGAACTGTTTGCTGCTTTGTCTGGGAAGACAAGTGAGGCCCGTCCCTCTGCCCTCAGAGCTTTACATCCTTTCAGGCTCAATGCTATTAAATAAGTCATGTACCTTCTGTCCAATAAAACTAACCAGGCAGGATTCCTGACTACTAATTCCCTATGTTATCTGTACTGCACACAGTCTGCAGATGAGCAGTGATGTGAACGCCAGGGGAAGTTAGATGAAGGGGTGGGTCCCCCAAGACAAATCACATGGCGTCATGTGAATATAAAAGAAATTCTCCTTAGCTGTTCTCCTTAGCTGCCTTTCGTGCCTTAGGATATTCCCTAATCTCAGTTTTATCTTAAGGACCATTTCTTGGCTTCTTTGAATTGGGGAGTGGAGGAAAAAATGTGGCTAGGATTCCTTACATCCACCTCTTCCTTTAAACATATATCTGTATCAATGTATATGTGCATACATGTACATGTGTGCACAACTATGTGTATACATGTGAATGGCACACACAAAAATATACTTGCATGTGTATTCATGGATACCAGAGTTTGCTTCTGACCAAGGTGACATTTGGAGGTATCCATGCTTTTCAAACATTGTATTATTCTTTTGAACTCTACTTTAGTTCTGTGACCTTACACCCAAAGTTGATTCTGAGCGCTGATTCTTGGCACTATAATAAACTACCATCTAGGGTCTATCAGTAGAGCTCCGTATCACATACTTGGTTGGGCCCAATACCTATAGAGGGCTTGCTTAACAGTAGAATAGATTCTGTTTCCCTGTGACTCACTCAGGCCATAGAATTGAAATGCCTTACCTTGGCAAGTTGCCTGATAACCATTCAAACAGCCAAGTTTGATTAGGGGAATTTGGGATACAAGAAAAATATGATATTTTACCAGAGATGAGCAAGGCAGTTCCTCTGAACCAAAGAGGAGACTAAATGCCCTGAGCAAGCACAGGGAGAGCTATTTTCCAGGAGATCCAGAAGAAGTGTCAAAATGCAACTGACAAATGCAGGGAGGAACAATAGAACTGCCCATTGCTCTTTTTCCCCTGGGAAGTCTCATCCACTGCTTACTGCTTCCTCTTCATTAAGAACATCTGGTGACTGAAACTGGCCCTGACAAAGAAGGAGTGGAAATCAAAATTGAACCCAGCAGAGCTTTGGGCAGGGCCAGACCGTTGTTCTTATCTTGTCCTTCTCCCAAAACTTAAGAAGAAGACAGGTTGAGGCTTCACTCAGAAACCTTGACTTCAGTTTGCAGAATCAGTGAAGTGTGCCCCAGGAACCACTCTGTAGGGAATTGTTTGCTCACTGTGGGGCACCCAGGTCAGCAAATTGCTCTTCCTAAAGTGTGCTATCTTGGTCTCTTTCTCTATAAAAAGTTTTACAGAGAAGATGGTTGGTTTGAGGACAAGTTTGCCATCTTCCAAGGCCAACCTGCAGACTTGTAGCCGAGTAAAGCTTTTTCTCCATGCAGTGTTTTGTCCCATGTTTGACTGGCCCTATGGTAATCTAATCTTCGTAGCAATTGGGTAAGTTATCCACTAGTGTTCTGCTGTAGTAAGCCATCCCTGGATCCTGAAACTTTGGGGTAAACACCAGGGCTCTCCTCATCCTGAGGATAGTCCCCTCTTTCCTGGCCTGACACCAGCTGGCACTCACATCCACAGCTCACAGAAATAGCTGCAGGTTGAGATATTAGACCATGGGTGAGGTTCAATCCCCGGCGTCACACATAGTCCCCTGAGCACCACCGGGATTGATTCCTGAGTGCATAGCCAGGAATAATCCCTTAGCATTATCTGGTGTGACCCACAAACAAACTAGAGTGTGAGTGACTAGAGTGTAGGTGTGGTCATTCTGCTTTAAAGGGAAGCATCATTTCACAATACATGACCGTTTCCTGACACTACATATGATACCCTTAACACAAATCCAGGAGTGAGTCCTTAGCACCACTGGTTGTGACCCAACTCCTTCACCCCCCCCATCCCAATGATGATATATGTTATTAAAATAAAGTTATGTATTTCATGTCAATTTTTCTCATCACTTAGTCACTTAATCACGTAACTTCCCATTAGTCGTCGATTTGCTCGAGCGGGCGCCAGTAACATCTCCATTTGTCCCTGTCGCGTGCTAGTGTAGCGCAATGGCATCTGTTCGCTCTGGAAACATGAAGAGCCTCAAACCGATCGTTCATGATCTTGATGAAGAAGTCTGACCATCTGGTAGGTGGGCGGCCACGCGGTCTTTTGACATCCCGTGGAATCCAGTCGGTAACGGCTCTAGTCCAGCGGTCGTCTTTAAATCTCATTACGTGACCAGCTGATCTGATTTTTGACACCTTGGCAAATGAGACAGCGTCCCTGATTCTTGATCATTGACGGATGTCGGAACTCCGGATTCTTTCTCTCATTTGAGTGAAACGTGATATTCCAAGCATAACTCTTTCAATTCCTCTTTGGGAGACCCGAATAGCATTCTCATCCTGTTTACGTAGGGCCCAGGTCTCTGAGGCATATGTTAATGCAGGAAGAACAGTGGAATCAAAGAGATGTGCCCAGAGCCGGAGGTTCTTCGTCCTCTTAGCTATTTCTTTGACGTTCTTGAAGGCGTTCCAAGCCACTCTCTTCCTCCTGCGCAGCTCGGGTGCCAGGTCATTTGTCATGTTGACTTCTCGACCTAGGTACACATAGCTGTTGCATTCGGAGATGGTCGTTCCGTTGAGAGCGAATGGGGCATCAGGAACGAGGTTTTTTCTCATAAGCATTGTCTTCGTAAGATTCAGCTGTAGTCCTACCTTTCCACACTCACGGTCAAAGTCGGCCAGCATTTGTGCCACTTGGCTGATGTTTGGTGTTATTAAAACAATGTTATCAGCAAAGCGGAGGTGGTGTAGTTGCCTACCATCTATCTTCACTCCCATTTCTTCCCATTCCAGTCATCGCATGATGTTCTCGAGGGTGGCACTGAAGAGTTTCGGTGAAATGGTATCACCCTGCCGAACCCCTCTCTTGACATCAATGATTACTTCTTTGTAGAATGGTGAGATCCTGGTAGTAAATCTGCAATACAGCTCACGGAGGATCTTGATGTATTGGGCTTGAATGCCCTGATTGGCTAGGGCTTCAATGACTGCTTCCGTCTCAACAGAATCAAAGGCCTTCTTTAAATCAATGAATGTTAGACAGAGCGGCATCTTGAACTCCCAAGAAACCTCAGTGAGCTTGGTTATCGTGTGGATATGGTCGATGGTGCTGAATCCTTTGCGGAACCCAGCTTGCTGGCATGGTTGTCCTTCATCTAGTGTTCTGCCAATCCTATTTAGGATGACTCGAGTGAACAACTTGTAGATGACAGACAATAGGCAGATTGGGCGATAGTTGCCAATGTCATGGATGTCTCCCTTCTTGAACAGTAGTACAGTCCTGCTGGTTTTCCATTGGGATGGAACCTTGCATTCCGACAGGTAGCGTGTGAAGAGCCGAGCCAGAGTATTGATGAGTACTGACGGCAGGTTCTTCAGGTGTTCAGGTCTGACCTTGTCTAGGCCAGGTGCTGTTCATTTCTTTACCTACGAAATGGCATGTCGGATTTCGGAAGGGAAAACGTTGGGAATGACATATCCATCCTGTGGAATTTGGTATGTCGGCAAGTGGACATGGCTCTCGAAGAGATTTGAGTAGAAGTCATGGATCATCTTCTCCATTGCTGTTCTGGAGGATGTGATGGATCCATCAGGACGTCGGAGGGCAGTCATCTTGGTCTTATAGTTGGCGAAGGACAGGCGGGCGTTACGAATACTTTTCCCGGCTTCTGCAGCATCTACCAGTACTTCTGCTCTTCTCTCTTTGAGGTCTTCCCTGATCGCATCTCTGCACTGCTTTGCCAGCTGGGACGTTAGCTTGCGGTTGCCTGAGGCATGCGCCAAACCACGCTGGCGAATTAGCTCTAGAGTTTTCGAAGATAGACGATTTTTTGTGGCTATCTCTCTCTTGGCGTTCCTCGCACATTCATCGAGATGCTGTACCAGTCAATCGTATTCCTCATCAATGTTGTCAACAATGGCATATTCCCATGTTGCCGCAATAGTGCCAAAGAGCTCCCAGTTGGTGGTTGTTCTGGGAGTTCTCTTTTTAAACTTTACAGCCCTTTCTCCCCGCTCTGTGAAGTAAAATTTTGCACAAAGGAGACGGTGGTCCGATCCCGTTCGGAATTTTGGGACAACAGCAACATCGGTCAGGCAAAACCGACGACTGAATATGATGTGGTCTATTTCGTTGTGGAATCGTCCACCGGGAGACTCCCATGTCCAACGTTTAGATTCTGCCTTCTGGAACTGTGAGTTACCATGGATGGTCTTGGTCGACATGATGAACTCAGACAGTCTCTCACCCTGTTCGTTCCATTCTAGGCCATGGGTCCCGATGTGAAGTTCTTCAGCTGATCTTCTCGGTCCTATCTTGGCATTAAAATCACCCACAATGATCTTGTAGAAGGTGTGGTCTTCTTTATAGCACTTCTCCAGCTCCATGTAGAACTTCTCAATTTCTCTTTCATCATAATGAGATGTTGGTGCGTAGACAATGAAGATAGAAACTGCCGGCAGTGAGCCACATCTATTCAAATGTAAACGTCCGATTCGGGTTGTTAGACATTCGAATGAATCAATGCTCATGGCCAAGTTTGTGTTGACAAGGACACCGACGCCTCCGACACCTCTTTTATCGCATGTTCCGAGGAACAATTCTTCTCCAGTGTCAAAAACGGTATGGTGAGATTCATGCCTTCTTGTCTCGGTCAGACCAATGATGTCGTACTTGATCATTTGCGCGTGTACCATCAGGTCCTAGATGGATGCATCTGATGCTAGTGTACCTGCATTGAAAGGAGCTGCGGAGCCGGCCGGGGCCCCCACAGGGTCGCTCCACGGCGGTGTGCGCAAGCCTCCGGGAGCGCTGCGAGGCGGACGCCACTGCCCACTTCAGCTTCTGCTGGACCCTCCTGGAGCACACAGTGTCGGCGGAAAGCATCCCCTGCCCACTGCCCTGGGCTCCGGGCAGCAGCCTCATGTGGCATGACTCTCGGAGCCAGAAGGCAGCTGGCGGCCACGCTGTCAAGCTCCTGCAGCAGCCTGGCACCCAGGCCCCCAGTGTCAGCTGTACCCCGACCACTACGGCCTATACCACACGAGCCCCTCGCTGGGCGGCCTGACCAGGCCCGTCGTCCTGTCCTGTGGACGCAGCAGGACGTCTGCAAGTGGCTCAAGAAGCACTGTCCTCACAACTACCTCATCTACGTGGAGGCCTTCTCCCAGCACGCCATCACGGGCCGGGCCCTGCTGCGCCTGAATGCCGAGAAGCTACAGCGCATGGGGCTGGTGCACGAGGCGCGGCAGGAGGTGCTGCAGCAGGAGTAGGGGCGGAGCGTGCAAAATTTTCTTTTCTTTTTTTTTTTCTCATCAGGCCTTTAATTAAGTAAACCTAGACTTGATTTTAGTAGAGTGAAGTTTTATATAACGTTTTAATATCTTTGCTACTTCAGGTAAGTTGGTAATTAAATATTATTTATAGTCATATTTAGTCATATCGCTGGAGCGATAGCACAGCGGGTAGGGCATCTGCCTTGCACGTAGCCAACATGGCCGGCCCGAGTTCAATTCCTCCGCCCCTCTCGGAGAGCCTGGCAAGCTACCGAGAGTATTCGATATGCCAGACACAGTAACAACAAAGTCTCCAATGGAGACGTTACTGGGCCCGCTCGAGCAAATCGATGATCAACGGGAGGGCCTTTACTTTACTTACTTTATAGTCATATTTTTATATTTGTCTATTTGTGTTGGCTTATTATGGGGCCGCACCACAGGTGTTCTTGGGCTACTCTTTATTTGGTGTTTGGGGGTTCCTGTGGTGCTGTAGATCCAACCTGGGCCTCCCACAGGTAACACATATGTTTCAGCCCCTCGAGTCATCTCCTTGGCACTGTGTTTTAGACCTTTCAATCTCTATGAGTCTGAGCAGAATATAATCCTAAAAGACTAAAGGAAAAATAAACATAAGAAGTCTTAGAAGTCCTGAGGCCCACCATAATCATTGTTTTCTCTCCTTGAAGATAGAGTGTTAGGCCTATTGCTACATAAAGAGAAAAGAGACATATTTAACTTTCCTAACATAAGTATGAACATGATTGGGGATGCTAAAATGAGGTGGAATCCTGAGTAGTCTGGTCAATTCTGGTTATTGTTTTAGGAAATTATATGTCACAACAATGAACAAGCTTCTTGCCAATTATGTTAGAATAGGACCTTTACTCTTATGGGCTAACAGTCTTTGCTTTTGAGGATGGGTAGGAGGGAGTGGGCCACACCCTACTGCGCTCAGGTCTTATTTTTGGCTCTACTCAGTGATCACTCCTGGAAGGGTCATGGCTGGGGTGGGGGGAGAAGGATTATATGGGGTGCCAGGGATGGACTTCGGGTCAGTCATGTGCAAAGCAAGCACTCTACTCACCATACTATCTATTGCTCCAACCCCTAGAATAAAATCTTTAATTGTGAACATTCTGGAACCCTTTTGTCATTTACAAAATGTTCTCATGTTTTGTATTCAGAGAAATTTATAAGAAAAGGCTTTGACAAATACTACAGAGTATGGATTTGTGGTGGAACTAAAGATAAAAATTGCGTCTTATTGTTAGCAGAACTGAAACAATTGCTTTCCTTTTTTCCTGACACCACCCAAAGTCTTTGGGTGCATATTTATGCTTAATAGCAAATATACTTAAGTATATTTATATTTAATCTGCGTAAATTCAGAAAAAGAATCTCTTTTCTCTTTCTCTTTATAATAGCTCACTTGAAAGCTGGTAGTCTTTATATATATAAAGGCGTCACACCCATCAGCTGCCACCAGCGCCAGGTTGGTCCCATCAACGATCAAGATGCAGAGACTATAAAACCCAGCTCCCGGAAGCACGTGGCTGCATTCATGCCACGCGACATCTTATTATCTTATTTTTCCTTTGGAGAAACCTGGCAGGCTACCAAAAGTATCCTGCCCGCACGGCAGAGTCTGGCAAACTTCCCGTGTCGTACTCAATATGCCAAATACCAGTAACAATGATGGGTCTTATTCTCCTAATCCTGAAAGAGCATTGAAACGGCTCTTTTAAAATCTCAGTGCTAGGAAGGAGACGTTACTGGTACCTGCTCGAGGAAATCGGCGAACAACAGGATGATCGTGAACGTAATATATATACATATATATATATGCATAGTATTGCTCCTTTATTTAAAGGGTTTTTTTTGAGGTGACATTGGCTTAAAATGCTATGTAAGTTTTAGAGTATAAGTCCATACTTTAACAAGTAAATATATGACACCACAGCCACCAATAAGGTTCTAGTTACCATCCACCAACAACTGATTAACCACTTTCTCTCACCCCTTGCCCTTACCTCCTGCCCTTCTGGGAGCCATCATTCTTTTATCAGAATGCAATAAATTTTTATGATTTTATTTTGTTTGACTCCACACCAGGCTCTTTTCACCCAGGGCGCCTCAGAGGGGGGCAGGCAGGAGCCCTCCCCACCCCAAGGGACCCAGACCAGGCAGCCGGCCTCCACTACCCAACCATACTCCGGGCCGCCTTCCAGACACATCATAAGACACTTCCTACCCATTTTCCATAATTAACACACCGTGTTTGATGGAGTTCAGACAGTAGGCAACAAATCATCACTGTCACTGTCAGTGTTCTCCTGTTGTTCATCGATTTGCTCGAGAGGGCCCAGTAACGTCTCCATTGTGACAATTGTTACTGTGTTTGGCATATCGAATACTTCATGGGTAGCTTGTCAGACTTTGCCGAGCAGGTGAGATACTCTTGGTAGTTTGCCGGGCTCTCTGAGAGGGGCGGAGGAATCGAACTCGGGTTGGCCAAGTTGGCCGCTTGCAAGGCAAACGCCCTACCTGCTGTCGCTCCAACCAAGGCAACAAATCATAGAGAGAAATATATATATTCCTCTTGGAGAGCCCCTCAAGCTACCGAGAGTATCCCACCCACACAGGTAGAGCCTGCCAAGCACCCTGGGGTGTATTCAATATGCCAAAACCAGTAACTATAACAGGTCTCATTCCCCTTACCCTGAAAGAGCCTGATGGTACAAGCGCGAATGATCAAGTACGACATCATTGGTCTGACCGAGACAAGAAGGCACGAATCTCACCATACCGTTTTCGACACTGGAGAAGAATTGTTCCTCGGAACATGCGATAAAAGAGGTGTCGGAGGCGTCAGTGTCCTTGTCAACACAAACTTGGCCATGAGCATTGATTCATTCGAATGTCTAACAACCCGAATCGGACGTTTACATTTGAATAGATGTGGTTCACTGCCGGCAGTTTCTATCTTCGTTGTCTACGCACCAACATCTCATTATGATGAAAGAGAAATTGAGAAGTTCTACATGGAGCTAGAGAAGTTCTATAAAGAAGACCACACCTTCTACAAGATCATTGTGGGTGATTTTAATGCCAAGATAGGACTGAGAAGATCAGCTGAAGAACTTCACATCGGGACCCATGGCCTAGAATGGAACGAACAGGGTGAGAGACTGTCTGAGTTCATCATGTCGACCAAGACCATTCATGGTAACTCACAGTTCCAGAAGGCAGAATCTAAACGATGGACATGGGAGTCTCCCGGTGGACGATTCCACAACGAAATAGACCACATCATATTCAATCAATGGTTTTGCCTGACTGATGTTGCTGTTGTCCCAAAATTTCGAACGGGATCGGACCACCATCTCCTTCGTGCAAAATTCTACTTCACAGAGCGGGGAGAAAGGGCTGCAAAGTTCAAAAAGAGAACTCCCAGAATGACCACCAACTGGGAACTCTTTGGTACTATTGCGGCAACATGGGAAGATGCCATTGTTGACAACATTGACGAGGAATACGATCGACTGGTTCAGCACCTCCATGAATGTGCGAGGAACGCCAAGAGAGAGATAGCCACAAAAAGTTGCCTATCTTCGAAAACTCTAGAGCTAATTCGCCAGCGTGGTTTGGCGCATGCCTCAGGCAACCGCAAGCTAACCTCCGAGCTCGCAAAGCAGTGCAGAGATGCGATCAAGGAAGACCTCAAAGAGAGAAGAGCAGAAGTACTGGTAGATGCGGCAGAAGCCGGAAAAAATATTCGTAACGCCCATCTGTCCTTCGCCAACTACAGGACCAAGATGACTGCCCTCCGACGTCCTGATGGATCCATCACATCCTCCAGAACGGCAATGGAGAAGATGATCCATGACTTCTACTCAAATCTCTTCGAGAGCCATGTCCACTTGCTGACATACCAAATTCCACAGGATGGATATGTCATTCCCAACATTCTCCCTTCCGAAATCCGACACGCCATTTCGTCGGTAAAGAAACAGCACCCAGCCCAGACAAGGTCAGACCTGAACACCTGAAGAACCTGCCGTCAGTACTCATCAATACACTGGCTCGGCTCTTCACTCGCTACCTGTCTGAATGCAAGGTTCCGTCCCAATGGAAAACCAGCAGGACCGTACTACTGTTCAAGAAGGGAGACATCCATGACATTGGCAACTATCGCCCGATCTGCCTATTGTCTGTCATCTACAGGTTGTTCACTTGAGTCATCCTAAATAGGATTGGCAGAACACTAGATGAAGGACAACCAAGATCAAGAATCAGGGATATCTGAAATATTGTGTGCAAATAATTTCTCCCATTTTGTACAGTGTCTTTATTTTAGCTTGGATTTCTTTTGTTTTGCAAAAGCTTTCTAATTTGATATAGTCTCATTTATTTATTTTTGGTTTTATTGTCTTTGCCTCTGTGGCAATCTCACTGAAGAGACCTCTGAGGTCGATTTCCTGGAGAGTTGTGCCTATTTTTTCTTCAGTGTTCTTAGTGGTCCCTGGTTTAATCTTGATCACTTGATCACTTGACTTCCCGTTAATCGTCTAGTTGCTTGAGCGGGCACCAGTAACGTCTCCATTTGTCCCTGTCCTGTGCTAGTGTAGCCCAATGGTGTCTGTTTGTTCTAGGAACACGAAGAGCCTCAAACCGATCGTTCATGATCTTGATGAAGAAGTCTAACCATCTGGTAGGTGGGCGGCCAGACAGTCTTTTGACATCCCGTGGAATCCAGTCGGTAACGGCTCTAGTCCCGCGGTCGTCTCTAAATCTCATTATATGACCAGCCCATCTGATTTTTGATGCCTTGGCAAACGAGACAGCGTCCCTGATTCTTGATAGTCAACGGAGGTTGAAACTCCGGATTCTTTCTCTCATTTGAGTAAAACGTGATATTCCAAGCATAGCTCTTTCAATTTCTCTTTGAGAGACCAGATAGCAGTCTCATCCTGTTTGCATAGGGCCCAGGTCTCTGAAGCTTATGTTAATGCAGGAAGAACAGTGGAATCAAAAAGATGTGCCCAGAGCCGGAGGTTCTTCATAGTCCTTTTAGCTATTTCTTCGACGTTCTTGAAGTTGTTCCAAGCCACTCTCTTCCCCCTGTGCAGCTCGGGTGCCAGGTCATTTGTCATGTTGACTTCTCGACCTAGGTATACATAACTGTTGCATTCAGAGATGGTCGTTCCGTTGAGAGTGAATGGAGCATCAGGAATGAGGCTGTTTCTCATAAACATTGCCTTCGTAAGATTCAGCTGTAGTCTGACCTTTCCATACTCATGGTCGAAGTCGGCCAGCATTTGTGCTGCTTGGCTAATGTTTGGTGTTATTAAAACAATGTCATCAGCAAAGTGGAGGTGGTGTAGTTGCCGACCATCTATCTTCACTCCCATTCCTTACCATTCCAGTCATCGCATGATGTTCTACAGGGTGACACTGAAGAGTTTCGGTGAAATGGTGAACTCCTGCTGGTGAAATGGTAAAACCCTGCTGAACTCCTCTCCTTGACATCAATGATTACTTCTTTGTAGAATGATGAGATCCTGGTAGTGAATCCATAATACAGCTCATGGAGGATCCTGATGTATTGAGTTTGAATGCCCTGATTGGCTAGGGCTTCAATGACCACTTCCGTCTCAACAGAATAAAGGCCTTCTTTAAATCAAAGAACGTTAGGCAGAGCGGCATCTTGAACTCCCGAGAAACCTCAATGAGCTTGGTTATCGTGTGAATATGGTCGATGGTGCTGAATCCTTTGCAGAACCCGGCTTGCTCGCATGGTTGTTCTTCATCTAGTGTTCTGCCAATCCTATTCAGGATGATTCGAGTGAACAACTTGTAGATGACAGACAATAGGCAGATCGGGCGATAGTTGCCAATGTCGTGGATGCCTCCCTTCTTGTACAGTAGTACAGTCCTGCTGGTTTTCCATAGGGACGGAACCTTGCATTCAGACAGGTAGTGTGTGAAGAGCCGAGTCAGAGTATTGATGAGTACTGACAGCAGATTCTTCAGGTGTTCAGGTCTGACCTTGTCTGGGCCGGGTGCTGTTCGTTTCTTTATTGACGAATTGGCGTGTCAGATTTTGGAAGGGAGAACGTTGGGAATGACATATCCATCCTGTGGAATTTGGTATGTCGGCAGGTGGACATGGCTATCAAAGAGATTTGAGTAGAAGTCATGGATAATCTTCTCCATTGCCCTTCTGAAAGATGTGATAGATCCATCAGGACGTCGGAGGGCAGTCATCTTGGTCTTGTAGTTGGTTTAATCTTGAGGTATTTAATTTACTTTGAATTTATGTTTTTGAGAAGTGTGAGGTATGGATGCAATTTCTCTTTTTTACACATGACTCTTCAGCTCTCCCAGCAACATTTTTTTGAGGGGTGGAGGGTGGGGTTGTGGCCTCACTCAGCAGTGTTCAGGACTTATTTCTGACTCAGTGCTCAGGAATCACTTCTGGAGGACTCAGGAAGATCCTGAGGGATGCCAGGGATTGAACCTAGGTCAACCTCATGCAAGGCAGATATTCTACCCACTGTGCTCTCTCTCAAGCACCCCTCTTCCCTACAACTGTTGAAGAGCCTTTCTTTGCTCCACTTCATGTACTTAGTTCCTTTGTCAGAGATTAACGAGCTGACCATAAATCTGAGGTTTAATTCAGGACTCTCCATTCTGTCCCGTTGGTCTGTGAGTCTATCTTTATTCCAGTACTGCATGCAGTTTTATTATTATAGTTTTGTAGTACAATTCAAAGTTGGGAGATGCACTCCTTCCCATCTTGTTTGTTCTTAGTATCGGTTTGACTATTTGGGGAACATGATACAGGTTCAACATAATACCCATTAAAATTCCGAAGTTGTTTTTCAAAGACATGGAAAAAATTCTACTAAACTTTGTATGGAACTCAGCGATCCACCCATCCCTTCAGAAATAGTCAAGCATACTGTCTGTCAGGACAAGTTCTGAACCAAAATAGGGAAAAATTGAAAAATATCTTCTTTCCTGCATCCTTCTCTTTCAATTAGGAGGAGTCTGGAGGGGAGGGGGGTGTTAAGAAACCAAACCAAAACAAAACAAAAACACCCCAAAACCAAGCCTAAACAAGAACAAAGCAAGGGATTCAGATAGCTGAGCTTTTAAATGCCAAAGCCTCCCAAACCTGTGAAGCCGCCATTTCCACCCCCTGTAGGCTAGACTTTGTACTCAGAGATGATTCCCCAGAGCTGGCGTCATGGGTGATTTCTATTTAAAGGCAGATCCCAGACAGAGAACTATCTGCAAATTATAACAGCAATATGACACATGGCTTTCCTGTCACAAAGGTCACTCTAGCCTAGCCTTTTCTCCTCAATCACTGTGCCGTCCTGGAAGCTTCCTCAGTGTCAGCAATGCTTCACAAAGACACCAGCCCAGCCATCTTTTCCTTGGCAAAAAGCAGGAGTGTTGGATCTTTAACATTGCAAAAGCAGCTGAGTCTTGGAAGGTTTCCTTGGTCTCCTAGTCCCTCTATCTGGCCCTGGCCTCCCTGACTTTCTAAATACCATGAATCCCAGAAAGTTCAGATGCAGGGCTCTCCCGCTGAGTAAGAAGTTGTAGGTCACAGCAACATCCAAGAGATTCATTTACATAGCAATCAGGGGAAATAAAAGAAGGCCGGACATGCTGGTGAATGCACTGCCTTGTTGGAAATCCTCATATAGAATCTTGATAGACTTGCCAGCAAGGAATCTGAGGCAGCATTTTGCAAAAGAATTTCAGAGCCAAAAAGCATGGGACTCTGACCACCATACATGGCAAAGCCTTCATGCAAACAAGCTTGGCTCTGGGAGAGAGCTGAACTAAAATGCGGTTGCTGGTGCACAGCGGTCATCTCATTTCAGCAGGTGAAAAGTATTTTTAAATTTGGAATGGAGGCGAGAATTCCTTCTCTCCCCACCCATTCCCATTATTTATTCTCTCTGGACACAGTACCTCGCTCCAGTTCTGTCATTTGGAACCAGAAGACCTTCCTACAACTTTGAAGGCATGTTCATAGTTTTGGTGGGCCCATCCTGGCACTGAGGGTGGGAGACAGGGTGTGTCCACGGTTAACTAACTTCCAGGGAATGCTTTGGACTGGGAGTCTTGGGGATTGGGGTCACACCCAGCAGTGCTCGGGGCTTACTCCTGGCTCTGTGTTCAGGAAATCACTCCTGGCAGAGCTTGGGGGAGACCATAGGTGGTGTCACGAGTTTAATCTGGGTCTGCTGCATACAAGGCAAGGAAGAGCCTTACTTATTGTCCTGAAAGAATCCATATTAGGGCATCAAATTTTTGTGTACTTCAGCTAACTTGCAACATTGCTTTCTGTAAAACTGCTTGGCTGCTTTGCACCTGGGGGAGAGGGGACTTGGAAAGTGAACAGGGCATAACTTCTTTCTAAACCAAGTGTGACAGGATTCAGGTGTATTTACTGTTCCTGAAATGTATTGTCTCAGTAAAGCACCCTGCAGATTTGGGTAAAGGATAACTCAGGATGCGGGTGGTTGGGGGAAATTGCCCTTTCCCGGAGTATATTGTCTCACTAAAGCACCCTGCAGACTTGGGTAACTCAAAATGTGGATGGTCAAGGGGGATTTCCTAAGGCTTAATGATTCCAGCTATAACCTTGCTTGTGCTGACAATCGATGTACGTAAATGCTGATCTTTGAATCTATAGGCTAAGGAGTGAGGTACTTTTAAATGGATTGGTTAAGAAAGTATAGTTGTTACAAATCTATTGGCTATGAAATGCGCGGGCTTTGCTGTAACGGCCAGTGAAGGCCTATATAAGATCCCCTTTGAAGAAGTTCAGGGCTCTCAGCCACTGCCCATTTTGGGGTATGCTGCGGAGCCCCAGCATGCTGGTCTAAATAAACCCCGTTTTTACTCCTGCAGGAATTGTGTCTATCTGGTCTCTCTGCACCTCCCAGGGCTAGGGAACTCCCGATCCCAACAGTCCTATCTCCGCAGCACCAGGAATGCATTTCTTTTTTTTTTTTTTTTTTTTTTTTTGCCTTTCTTTTTTTTTTTTTTTTTTTTTTTTTTTTCCCCTTTATTTTATTTTATTTTATTTTTTTTAAAGTTGTAGATTTACAATTTTTTGTGCTTTGGTTTCAATTATCAGGAATGCATTTCTTGACAAAGCAGCTTATGTGCACTGTTCTTCTGGTGCACCCTGGGATGTGTCCTGCTGTGAGACTGTCCAATAGGCCCTTCCCAGGCAGGCCTGTGAGGTGGAAACTGCCACGATCCCCATGCTCCCAGGCAGTTCTCAGCCAAGAGGAAGTTTCGACTCATCTGAACCATGGGCCATCATCTTGAACTCATAAACTGCATTTTGGGAGCAAACACTGTGCAAGGAGTTTTAAGGAATTCAGCTTTCAGATAAAAGAACAGCAATGGTATGGGAGAAGAGGCAACGCCTTCTGCCCCACCTCATTTTTTTGGCCACAAAGTTCAAAAGACGCCTGGAATTGCTTATTCTACTCATCTCAATTGAAAAGGGTCTGAAACAGGTCCCCAGACAGAGCACCTTTGCCAGCCACTGTCTCCTAAGAGATGCTCTTTACAAAAATTAGATTTGGAACTTAAAACCACATGACAATCACCATTCCCTTCTTTGTGACCATATATAATTAAGGACACTAATAAGTTTCATTTTTGTTTCTGAAGTTGCCCTACGCCTTTCTCTTTATATTTTACTTTGGTAATAAATTGCAGATAAATGCAAGGTTAAGCATGCTTGCTCCGTGCTGATCTTGCCTCTTATGTCGGATCCAAAAGCAAATGAAATATTCATGAGGAGAGTACCCATGCAGTAGCCCTTGTTCCCTTGCTAGGAGGCTGGGGGTGGGGTCCCTCATTACATGCTCCTTACTCAGAAAGATGAAAAGATTCCCCTTGTTAGTGGCAAGAATAAGGCCGGGCCACTAAGATTGTCTATAAGAGTGACGACCTGAGTTCCTCATGTGCCACAGCAAAAGGGCCTGCTACAGTACATCAGGGGCAGGGTGAGCAAGGTGACATTGGTCTTTGAAAGTGTTACATTCAAAGGCAAGGATGATAGTACAGCAAGTAGAGTGCTTGCCTTGCACAAAGCTGACCCAGGTTGAATCCTCAGCACTCCAGATGGTGACCTGAATTCTGCCCGGAGAGATTTCTGAGTTCAAACCCAGAATAAGATCTGAGGACTTGCTAGATGTTGCCCCCAAACAAAACGTGATGGAAAAACAAAACAAAAAAAGATAAAATAAGAGTGTCATAGTCAGGTCCTAGAAGCCTAACCACTAATTTGCAAGCATGTGGTAATGAGTTCAAATTCCTGTTGTCCCACATACAGAAAGAACAATCCAGGCAGCTCCACTGTCTGCCATCCACAGTACCACAAGAGATTTCTGGCCACCCCATAGCCAGGTGTGTAAGCACCACCCAAAAAGGGGAGTGTAGCTCTCAGCCAGTACCTTAACCTAAAGATGTGCCAGTGTCATCAGAGCCAGGATATATGACCTCTGGTGAAGAGAGCTGTGAGCACTGCAGTGACCTCCCAGTAATACTCTAGCCATAGCTTGCATGCGGCTGCTAGGTGTGCATCCACAGCAAACAGGTAAAAGCACCACAGTCAAGGAGCACAAACCTCATCACAAACCAGATGTGCAGCCCCTGGTGAGCACCACAGGTCCAAATGTGTAAGCACCACGGCCTGGCATGTGTGGAGTTCCCATTCCTTGCAACAATAGGCAATGAAGAAAAGGGGAGGGGGGAGAAGAGAGAATTAAACAAAGTAAATCACTTTATAAAAAGAAACAGGTCTTTGGGCAGTAGAGGACCCGAGTGATAGTACAGCAGGTAGGGCATTTTTCTTGCATCTGGCAAACCCAAGTTTGATCCCCAGCTCTCCATATGGCCCTGGAGCCCATCGAGGTGATCTACAGGACAGAGCTTGAAGTAAGGTGTGGTCCCAGAGCAAAACAATCAGAGAGAGAGAGAGAGAGAGAGAGAGAGAGAGAGAAAGAGAGAGAGAGAGAGATAAGAAACAGGTACAGTGGGCACATATCTGCCTGTTTCTCTCTCTCTCTCTCTCTCTCTGAAGGATAGCATGATGATGGTGCAAATTGGAGGGGCAAGAGGCAGAGAGGGGTTGGGTACTGTTTGGATTTGATCTGCTGATGGAACAGGCTTGCTGCCCCTGAACTCTGTGGCTTTCCCACCTCGGTCCCTAGGAAGAGATGTGACAGGACAGGGCAGCCCCTGTCCAGGCCACCTGCTCCCACTAACTAGTTTAGCAAATTGGGTGGTGGTCTTGGTCTCTGAGGGGAAACTGTGTTGGCCGGGAAGAGTTTTCTCCTGCAAGGCTTGTCACATTCCCACCATCTGGCCATCTACCTCATCCTCTAGGGGACTCGTGATGGAGATAGAACTTGGCCTTCTAAATCCTTCTTCCTGTCTTGCCAATTTTCCACCACTGCTTCTTTCCTCACTCTTGTGCTTCCTTATTTGGTGCAAGGTCTGGGACATGATATCTAAGGTGGAGTTAGGGCTCTGGCAAATGGGGTTGGTTTGTTTGGGAATGGGGAGAATTTCTCAGCCTCCAGAGTAATAGTGGATGTTACAGGCAAGACCCCTTGAAGCAGGAGATAAGGGTGCCCTAAAAGCCTGAACTGTGGGATAGAATGCTCTGCTGGAAGAGACACTAGAGTTTAGAAAGATGGAAGATTACTCTAGGAGGGCTGGAGAGATAGAGATAGAGGATTGGTCACGTGCAAGGCAGGAGCACAGCCCTTGTCTTACACGTGGCCAACCCTGGTTCAATCCAGCCAGCATCCAATATGATCCCCCAAGCACTACCAGGAGTGACCCCCTACCCCCTAGCACAGAACCAAGAGAAAGCCCTATGTGCCATGGAGGGTGGCTCCAAACCAAAAATAGAGTAGATAAATAAAACAAAATTCTTCTAGGTTCATTGTCCCACAAGTAGAGTGTTAAATCCCTGCCAGGACTGTAGCAATTCCCTTTCCTCGGATTTTCCCAGTGGCTTCCCATCACCTGCCTCATATTCATGTCTGTCTATCTGTCTCTCTCTCTGACCCCTGGTTTGTGCCATCATTGGACTGGTAGCACATTTATTGCAAGCCATGCACACTTAGATCGCTGGGGGTGACACACTTTCGCAGGGGGGGCTTGCCTGCTGTTTATCTCACTCAGTGATACATCTGGGGGTGCTCATGTCCACACCCACAATTCACCCTCATGGTTCAGGAACTCATACAACTTTAGTTGTGGGACTTAGACACATACCTCACTGTGCACAGAAAATCACCTACTATTGCAGCACTGGGAGTTCTGGACAGGAGCTGCAGTAGCCCTGGGCACATGTAGGTAGCTTCACGGATCAAAATCTTTGGCCTCACACCTTCAAAGCAGATGCTTTTGCCATGGAGCCTGGCCCTGTCTTTGTGGATATTTCTTCCACATCAGGAATTTCTGCAGGCCACAGCTCAGGGAGGCTCACAGCCGAGCTCTACCTTTGTCTCCCTGTGGACTCTTTCTACCCATCAATGTTCTTGGATCTTATATTCAAGACATAGACTCTGACTGGGACAGTTTTGCTGCCCAAAGTCTTATGGACAGCCCCTGTTTCTCAGCTGGAACTTAAAGATATTTCCCTTTAAGGAGGATGGTGAAAAGGGAGAAAAATGAGAATTTTCTCTGATTCCACAGCAGCCTAAAAGTGGCCCCACAACACAGTGTTGAGGTGTCTGGGGTGCCTTCTCTTACCAAGAACCCTGAAATACTCGGGGCATTTCCCCTAACCACAGAGCCTGCAGGCTGCCAGCCTTAATGCAAAGTTCTCTGCCTGCCATTTTGTAAGAAAGAGCAAAAGCAAGAAAAAAATCCCAAACCCTTGCTTGCTAAAGGAAATGCTGGGGGATTTCATCATTGAAATCCTTTCAAAATTTCCCAGATAAAGCCCTTCTTCACTCAGTCCTAGAGACAAGAGACCCGTGCTGACCCTTTAGGGTCATCCATCGGATGACCTCAGCAGGTCTCCCAACCCCCACCCATGTCTGGTTTCTCTGAAGGAGAAAGACTAGGGCTGAACCACTGAAACCGAGAAGGAAGCCCACAGTCCTCCCATCCCAGCCCTTTAATCTTTAATTGGGTTCTGATTCCAGATTGTCTTCCACCAAAGAAGTTTTCAAAGCAGTGCACACATTAAAATCCTCCTAAAATAGTGTCAGGGAATCCTTCCACTTTAAAGCGACAACTAATTAAAAAAAGCCTTCCCTATTTCTATTTCTTCTCTCCTAACTGCTGCAAATGTCAGCATGAGAAAACTCGGCAGAATTGTCCCACTTCCCTCTGATGCCTGGGACGCTCTCCACCTCCCAGCACTCCCTGCAAGCTCAGGGCTCACTTCCTCGCACAGCTTCCCTGCATCTGTTCAGAAATGAAGGATGGGCCCTTTGCTCTTGGGAGCCAAACAAGCACACGGCAGCTTCGCAGGCAACAGTTAGATTCCTCACAAAGACAAGCAGGAGGTAATGTGCATGTTTTGCAGGAGAGGTAGCTTTGCTTTCTTTATTTTTCTTCTTTAATTCCTTCTTGAGAAGATAGAAAAGAAGGTATTATTTATTGAGAAGGAAGAATGCATTAGTTACCATGGTAACTTATGTTACCATATCCAGGCCAATTAAGGCCCTTCATAACGTTCGTGCTTTTTTCTAAAGGCTGAAAAAAGTCGAGTCAGAACTAGAGAAGTATTGAGCATTGGCTTCACAAGTCCTTCTATTGGTTTTCCTAGAAATCTTACTGGGCACAATGGAGGAGTCACAATTACCCGAGTTTCTGGGTAAGCCTGGGCCCTGGTCTGTATCTGTGTCTGGTGTTGAATCTGCACATGAGATATCCTTTATCTGAGCTCAGTCTTGCCTCTGTTCCCATATTCACCTACCTTCCACTCACTGCTTTAGACTCTGACCCCCACTTGCTGGGTCCTCCGGATCCTTTCAGCAATAGTTTGTACCCACTGTCACATCTCTTCAGTGCTAAAACTGTTGGCCTGCAGATTTCCATGCATTTATCCATCTGTCTAACCAACCACCCATTTGTCCATTCATCACCTTCTTATACTTGGGCTGGAGCGATAGCAACAGCAGTAGGGCATTTGCCTTGCGTGTGGCTGGCACAGCCGAGCCAGGTTCAATTCCTCCTCCCCTCTCCCAGAGCCCGGCAAGCCACCGAGAGTATCCCACCCGCAGAACAGAGCCTGGCAAGCTCCCCATGGCATGCAAGAGGCCCAGATTTGATTCCCATACCACATGGTCCCCCAAGCAATGCCGTAAACAATACCCATATAAAACTTATTTTCTTCCCACCTCCCTCCCACTTCAATTCTGTCACCACCACCTCACCTCCACTTTTCCGGCAGGCATATAACAAATTTATTTCACATTACTTGATCCGGTGAAACTTTTAAAAATGGAAAATAGAGTTAGCAGAATATAAAGTAATAAAAATCAATTAGTGATGATTAATTACTATGATTTTATCCTTAATCTAGTAGAACACAACCATCTGTACCATTAATGAGTGCCTTATCCAATGCCACATGATGGAGAATTTCTACTATCCTTTATTATTTCTTTATTTTTATATTTTTTATTATTATTTTACTTTGGGGGCCACACCCAGCAATTCTCAGGGGTTACTTTTGGCTATGTTTTCAGGAATCACTCCTGGTGGTGCTTGGGGGACCATATGGGGATGCGGGGATCGAACCCATGTTGGTTGCATACAAGGCAATGACCCTCCACACTGTGCTATTGCTCTGGCCCTCTCCCGTCCTTTAAAGGAGCTCTTATAATGTTTCTGGCGAAACTGATTTCAGGGCTATTAAAAGCTGTTGCCTGTCTATGAAGCTCTGTAGATTTCCTTCAAATGTGAATGATAATCTGGCTGGATAGAGTATTCATGGTAAGATGAACATTTAATTGAGTTTTTGTACTATATCCTTTCTATTCTTCCAGATTGTAGGGTCTCTTAATAGATCTGCTGTACATCTTGTGGATTTTCCTTTGTATAAAAGTTCTTTTTTTTGTTCTTGCTCATTTAATATTATGTCTCTATCTCTTGATTTTGAATTTTGTCATTTTTAGTTTGATGTGTTTTGAAATTTTGCTAATTGGGTCTAGTTTTACTGGGACCCTTTGGAACTCTTGGATCTTGGTGCTTATAATTTTCAACTCTAGGAAGTTCTTATCAATGATTTTTATGAACTATTGTTTCTTCATCACATTTGCCTTCCTATTCTTCAGGAACTCATCCCATGGTTCTCTGGTATGCTCTTCATTTCTTTTCAGACTATTTTTCACCGTTTGCTATACCTAACAGTTTCTTACTTTTCATCTCGGAGTTCCTTAAGATCTCTTGCTCAGCTTCTGCTAGTCTGCACTTCAGAGTTTCTATTGACATTTTGTATCACCTGCCATATTCCCCATTTCTGTCATGTTGGAGTATCTGGGTAAGATTTCTTTTCAAGAAAATTCTTGGACCAGAGAGATAGTTCAACAGACTGGAGCTCATGCTATGCATGCAAGAGGCCCAGATTTGATTCCCATGCCACATGGTCCCCCAAGCAATGCCGTAAACAATACCCAAGCCCAGAAGTAGCTCCTGAACTCTGCCAAGCATGGCAACAAAAGAAAGAGAAAGAAAGAAGGAAAGAAAGAAAGAAAGAGAGAGAGAAAGAAAGAAAGAAAGAAAGAAAGAAAGAAAGAAAGAGTAAAGAGGGAGGGGGAGGGAGGGAGGGAAGGAAGGAGGGAGGGAGGCTGGGAGGGAGGGGGGGGAGGGAGGGAGGGAGGGAGGGAGGGAAGAAGAAGGAAGGAAGGAAGGAAGGAAGGAAGGAAGGAAGGAAGGAAGGAAGGGAAAGGAGGGAAAGAGAAAGAGAAAGAAAGGAAAAGAAAGGAAAATGAGAGGAAGGAAGGGAAAGAGAGCTAAAATGAGGGAAGTAAAGTAAAGAAGGAAGGAAGGGAGGGAGGGAGGAAGGAAGGAAGGAAGGAAGGAAGGAAGGAAGGAAGGAAGGAAGGAAGGGGGAGGAAGGAAAGAAGAAGGGAGGAAGGAAGTAAAGGAGGGAGGAAGGGAAAGAAGAGCTCTGCTAACATTAAATAAGAACAAGTACCAACGATTTATAAAAGTTCACTTCTGGCAGTGTTCTATGAGAGCTATGGGGATGCATGGGTAGGACACCAAATCCAGTGTTTGAGGGTGAGATATGGATTGGGGAGCTCTTTGCACAAAGAGTGATTATGAAGCATTTGATTGTTTAGATGCCAAGTATGTCCATTCCAGGTAAAGATAGGTGTATCAGAAAGTCCCAGAAACAATGGAAGAAAGTGGTTTTTTAGGTCAGTCTGAGTGGAGTATTGGAGAGGCTGAGACTGAATATGAACTAAAGACAGACATGTTTCTTTCTATTTCACTCTATCAATTTCACAACCTTCAGCCAATGCTGAGCTATGCTTCCCAACCTCTTGGGCTCCAACCTGGGGAGAGTCCATCCTGATCCCTACCCTGTCGGCACTCACTGCTGAACTTCAACCCCAAACACATCTCAGAGCATATTTCCCACATGACTCAGCCTAAACAACTGGACAGTGAATGCAGTCGTTGATCTGTATATCTATTTCTTCCTTTTTTAAAAAAAAGGCTGCATATAACCATTAATTTACCAGATTATCAAACATGGATCTGATGTGTCTTAAACATACCCATCACCCGTGAAACAGTTTTCAAATTCTCATTCAGTTTCTAAGTCAAGTCTTTGAGCAAAAATCTTGCAACCTAATGATAGAGCTTCCCAAATGTTCCCCATTTTTCAGCAAGCAGACCTAGAATCTTAAAGAATGCAACCTTTGGCTTCCTCCAGTGTCTATCTGACTCATCCTCAACAACTATTGTGAACTTCCTCCAGCTTTTAAGATAGTTTTTGCACCAAGTTGGAGTTCAAACATATTTGAGCTTAGAGTCTATTCATCGTTATGAATTATTCCATCCTTTTGTTCTTTGGATATATTATAGATAAGGAGATCTCTAAGTTTTAAATATTGAAAATACCAGAAATTTTCTTTTCTTGCACACACTTGAGCACCATGATGGCAATCAGTAATGGCACTGGGGCTTATAAAATTCAGAGCTGAGCCAGAAAAATATAGTTCCAAGAGTAAGATGCTTACCTTGCATGTGGCTGAACCCATTAAATTCTGACACTACAAATGTTGCCCAAAGCACTACCAGAAATCACACTTGAGCACAGAGCCAGGAGAAGGCCCTGAGCACAGCTTATGTGCCCCCACTAACTCCCCAAATCAAAGAATTTATTTCAAAGCCTTCAAGAAACAGTCCCTTCTAAGGGAGAAACTATGGAGTCTTATCCTGCTTATTATGGGGTTCAAATTGTTGATGGTGACAAAGCAAGTTTTGTATACAGGAAACAACCACTTCCTTTCTCCCTTTGGAGGACCTACAAATTTTGATCCTAGATAAGAAGCCATAAATAATTACATAAACAGTTATTCAGTCTTTGCCTTCTGTTCCTTTAATCCTATAATGGCAATAACATCAAATACAACTATTTCTCCCCATCTTCACATGAATAAAATAGGAAGAGCATTTAAAATTTAAGCCCTTGTTTTTTAAGACCTGAATTTGTTGTAAGAAGACATTGTTATTGTGTGCTTTCTAACATAATGATGACCCGATTGAACACAAATTTTCTCTTTTCCCAGACGTTCTTTATGGTTTGTCATTAGGGACAAGTTTCTCAGCAATTTATCATGCTTCTATAAGAACTAAGTAAGTAAAGTAAAGGCCCTCCCGTTGATCATCGATTTGCTCAAGCGGGCCCAGTAACATCTCCATTGGAGACTTTGTTGTTACTGTGTCTGGCATATCGAATACGTCACGGGGAGCTTGCCAGGCTCTGCTGTGTGGGCGAGATACTCTCGGTAGCTTGCCGGGCTCTCCGAGAGGGGCGGAGGAATCGAACTCGGGTCGGCCATGTTGGCTGCGTGCAAGGCAAACGTCCTACCGCTGTGCCATCGCTCCAGGAGAGATAGCACAGCGGGTAGGGTGTTTGCCTTGCAGGCGGCCGACCCGGGTTCTACTCCCAGTGTCCCATATGGTCCCCTGAGCACTGCCAGGAGTAACTCCTGAGTGCAGAGCCAGGAGTAACCCCTGTGCATCACCAGGTGTGACCCAAAAAGAAAAAAAAAAAGAACTAAGCTTTCATTTTATATTATTTACTGTTGTTCTTGTAGTGATATTTAGGGGTTGGATTCTTGACCCAGTGGTGCTCTGGGGCCACAGAAAGCCATGGATGGATGCAAGGAATGAAATTTACCGTTTGTGCCATATGATGTGAACCATCGCTTCAAAACTGTTTTAAATGTCTAAACTTGAACTTCTCCCAAGTCATAAAGAAGTTAAAAAGCTAGGTCATTCTTCAGAGACAGGGCTTTCTAATGCATGGTTATTCTCTTTTCTGGGACATAAAGGGATGGCACGGTTCCATAAACGTTGAAGTGGCTTATACTATGTAGTTCTTTATGAGAAGTAGGAATAAAATTGTGATTCCCACCCCCCACCCCCGGATGTGAGCAATAAATATTTGACAAGTACTTAGTGAGAGATTAGACATTCGTATGTTCCGGAAACAAAGAAGTCAATATAAAGAAACAAAAATTGCTGAACATACAAAATAAAATTTAAAAGACAAAACCTATGACCAGAATAGAACTGAGGGGAGAAGATGGTGGGGGAATTATAACACAGGTATGGGGTAGGGTTGGGGAATGGTGGAAACATTTTGCTTTTAAATAATAAAGGAGGGGCCATTATGCAAGAAAAAGAAGGACCAGACTACCATTAATATGAGAAAAGCATTTTGTGGATTGGAATGGATTTGATATTTAGCATTAATATTATCTATATGATTAGTATATTGTGCAGACATGGCAATGCCTATTGGAATGGTATACTAAATAAAATGCAGCTGACAGGTAAAACTTAATTCAGGAGAAGTATCAAAACTTCCTTCAGTACTCTAAGATACTTCTGTAGGTTGAACACATTATCCTCCTTCTGTTTCCCTATATTGCTTGTATCATTCTTTCATTCACTCTACTTAGGTCAGTCCTTGTTTGTTCATTCTACTCATTCCCCTCTGAGCACTGACAGGGACCCTGTCACTCATAGGGTGAGGAGAATGAGGGTTATCAAACCTGTCCGAGCCCTCCAAGAGAGACAAAGTAGAAAGGAGTATTGGACATGCTCTGGTGTGGTGGGAACCGGGACCTGGAACAGAGTGAGTAAATGCCAGGTCCATTCTAATTGATCCTGCTCTGCACAGCCCTGAGCTCCTGCAGTATTTCCTGGGACTATGAGAAAAAGATGATAAAACTGTCAAAGGGCCTGGAAACTCTGCTATGTCTTAGATTTATGGGCCTATTTCCTGAGTTTTCTGATCTACAAAATGGAATTAATAATTGCAACTCAATCATCTCACAGAATAGTGATTTTAAAAAGGCTCAAAAGAGATTTCCAGAGGGATGGGGGGTGGGAGGGATACTGGGATCCATGGTGGTGGGAAATGGGCACTGGTGGAGGGATGGGTATTTGATCATTGTATAATTGAAACCCAAGCACAAAAATTTGTAAGTCTACAACTCATGATGTCTCACTAATAAAATTAAAAAAATTTTTTAAAAATTTTTTCCAAGAAATATATGTATATATTTATATCTATATTTATGTGTATGTATATATGCATATATATGGTACACATACACTATGGGTGCTGATGTTAATTACAAGTATTGTGACTACTGGAATTCATATTGAGGGAAGATGAAGGATGAGGAGGGAATAATGAAGACAGGGTGAGAAAGCAGGGAAAAAAGAAGGAAGAAGACAGTAGAAAACTGCAACAGCTTGTGTGATGTTGTGAAAAAAGGGAAAGGACTCTGGGTGTTTCTGATTCTTACTGAGAACCAAACAAAAAGAAATGAATTTAAACCTCAGCGTGAGGGAGCATGATTAGTAAAAGGATGCTTACAAAAAGAGCTGCTAAAACTTTCTAAAACATGGTCACTGAAGGAAGGCGCTGATTCTCTCATAAGTGGGATTTAAGGGCAAGACGAACTTCTGACAGGCGGGTGGCTGTTTAGACTCTATTAACAGAGTTCAAGAACAAAAAGAGCGCCAATGATGCTTGGAATATATATCTATATATATGTATGTATGTATGTATATCTTAATTTCTGTTAGGAAGAATCAAAAATTGGAGAATTCACTCACCTCCTCAATGAAGTGTCCAGAGATACACCTTCTCTGCAGACCTCTGTGATGCTTTGTTCTTTTCTCGATGTAACTTTGGGTGTTTGAGGCTTATCTATATAGCCAAAGGGCCATGGATGCAATTTGTTTCAGAACCAATAAAATATTCCATGGTTTTCTCAGGAACTTGCGTTTCTCCTCATTCTCGGTGGGATTTTGTGATTTTATCCCAGTGGCAACTGTAGTATCTACAAGCCCAGGAGACACTGTGCTGATCCAAGACTCCAAGACTTTATGTTATATTCCTTACATGGCCGACCCGAGTTCGATTCCTCCGCCCCTCTCGGAGAGCCCGGCAAGCTACCGAGAGTATTGGATATGCCAGACACAGTAACAACAAAGTCTCCAGTGGAGACGTTACTGGGCCCGCTCGAGCAAATCGACGATCAACGGGAGGGCCTTTACCTTACCTTACCTTACCCTGCTGGAGGGTAGTTCAGTCACATCCCTGGTATGTGGCTGGCAGGAAATTAAGAACTTTGGTACTGAAGATCATATTCAGCTTGGTGATTTTTTCAGGTTCAATAAAGTGAATAAAATAAAACAGAACCTTGGGGGCGGGATTTGTGGGGGAATCTGGTCCACACCTAGTGATGCTCAGGGATTACTCCTGGTGGCACTCAGGGGATCATATGCAGTCGAGGAGATCAAACCTGAGTCAGGTGCATGCAAGGCAAGCTCACTATCGGCTGTGCTCTCTCTCCAGCCCCAGTGAAACAGAATCTTAAGAACAGTCAGGTAGGGGCTGGAGCGATATTACAGTGAATAGGGTGTTTGCCATGTACTCTGCTAACTCAAATTTGATCCCCGGCATCCCATATGGTCCCCCACATACTTCCAGGAGTAATTCCTGAGTGAAAAGCTGGGAGTAAGCCCTTAACACTGCCAGGTGTGACCCCCAAACCTAAATAAATAATGAATTCCCAAAATATTTTTTAAAAAATCAGAGAGAAAGAAAAAAATGAACAGCCAGGGAGAGATCTAGTCTAGGCAGCAGGCAAAGGATATTTCTTTGGAATCAGAGCCCAAATATAATTCAGAAGAAACCATTTTCCTTGCTGGAATCATTGTGTTGTATTCTTGAGTCTCCACCAAGATTCTTCCTGGCTGACTTCCATTTCCCAAAGAAAGGAAAGCCTGCAAGTGAAGAAAGGACTTGGGAATGACGTGACAGAACTACCCTGCACACTAAGTGTAGGGTAGTTCTGTCATGACTTCTGCCTCTGTCCTTTGGCTGTGGGAAGAAGAGTCCAGAGTAGAGGAATATACACTCCTGGGTCCACTACTTTCCAAGTGTGATAGTTGGGTTAGAGCCATCCCTTACTTGGCACTGTTCTCTCTTAAACGTATTTCCTGTCTATTGCAATGTAGCTTGGAGCATGTTCTGCTTTTATCCACCCTTCATGGCGGGAGTCTGCCTCTGTATTTGTGTAGCCAACAGGGAACATGGCAGAAGTCAGAGTCAGTTTCTGTTGTAACTGTCTATTTTTAGTGGCTCATAAATTTCCCAATATTCCTTTGGCCTAAAACTACACATGCTTGGTCTTAGCCCAAGGGGAAGTTATTTTGGAAAGTTTGAGCAAAATTCCCTCCATGGCTGCTTAGACTGGGTAAGGGACACCCCTCCACCCTGGAATAAAAAAAGAGCTTTGGATAAATCAGTCTCTGACTTGGGAGATACAGTGGGATGGGCCACTGGAACCTTGTTTGGTTTGTCCTCTTCCAAAACCCCACTTGAGGAGGGGCTGTGGACAGAACTAAAGGAGAGCCTTCAATTAGCAGTTTTCAGGTCATAGAAAAATCGCCTTGTATTTGCCTGAGTTGGAAGCTGCTGGCAGAGAGGTTAAAGGCTACACTGTAATGTGAAAGAAAAGAATTGAGCCCAAAGCCAGGAAACTTGCCATCTGCCTCCTCAAAAAGATGAAGCAACTGAGTCAGCAGTCAGTGCTAATCTTGATCTGTAATCAGAGCATAGAGTTTTATTCTTGGGTTGAAGTAGCCAAATAATTGGGGAAAATTTACTCTTCATCTTTTAAGGGCACCCTTGAAAAGAAACAATTGAGACCAAAGATTCATCATAGGGAGAAAAATCTCAAAGCCTCCTTCTCACCATGGAGGCTTGGAGTTGCCAATACAGTGAGAATTTCTTGAAAGTGAAGATGCAGGATACCTAAAACGATAAATAAAGTGATGATTTTTATAGGTCACTCTGTGTCATTTCCCAGAAGCAAAGCTATGTATCCACCCCAGCAGATGAAAGCCACATTCAACTCTGTTTCTTCCCAAAGAATGAAAGAGCCCACTTGTTTATTTTTTCATTTATTTCTTCAACTAATATTTATTGAGCACCCACAAATTTTCACCTTTTGCTTTTGGAATGGGAAAGGACGAGAATGGGAAAGGTGAGGAGGAAAGGCAATGGGTGGCAGAACACAGTGTCTGGAGAGCAGACTGGACCGGGAAATGCTACTGAATCCTCTGGAATTCAAATGATCTCAAACTTAGTTGTCCTGTTACCAAATAAGTGGAACCCTGGAAATCTGCCTTCTTTAAGCCAACCAACAGAAAAAGCCCCCTCCACTACTCAGTGGCATCAAAACTACCATTACACCCATGGATCTTTCCACTGCTCCCCACAGGGACAGTATCACCCATTTTGGAAAATCTTGATCTAAAGTCTAAATTTATTTGAGGAGGAGACCACACCAGCAGTGCTCTAGGATAGTCCTTACTCTTCACTCAGGGATCACTCCTGGCAGTGCTTGGGGGATCATATAGGATGCTGGGACTCTTACCCAGGTCGGCTGCTTGCAACGCAAGTACCCTGCCTATTGTATTATTGTTCTGACCCCTAAAATCTAACTTTTTAGAACTATAGCTTGTGACAGCCCTCCCATCCCGTGGGATTATGTAACTGAATGTGCCTATGACAAAAAATATCATATTTTTGTTTTTATTTTTTTAATTTTTAGTTTTGGAGCCAGATGTGCTGAGAGGTTACTTCTGGCTCTGTGCTCAGGGATCACTCCTGGTGGTGCTCAGGGAACAACACAGAGTGCCAGGGATAAAACTCAGATTGGTTGCATTCAAGACAAGTGCATTACCCACTATACTCTCTCTCTTGGCCCTAAACTTGTTTATGATTTATTATCATAAATGTATAACTTGGGCTGGAGTGATAGCACAGCGGGTAGGGCATTTGCCTTGCACATGGCCGACTCAGGTTTGATTCCTCCTTCCCTCTAGGAGAGCCTGGCAAGCTACCGAGAATATCCTGTCTGCAGGGCAGAGCCAGGCAAGCTCCCTGTGGCGTATTCGATATGCTAAAAACAGTAACAACAAGTCTCACAATGGAGATGTTACTGGTGCCTGCTCGAGCAAATCAATGAACACTGGGAGGACATTGCTAACAGTGCTATCATAGATGTATATCAAAATGTATCATATACCAATAGATCATTAATGTATATTGATTCGTACATATAGTTTATATGCCTACATATCTGGAGTCACATAATAAACATTTCTTGTTCAGAAAGGGATTAGGAGGGAAGAAAGTTTAAGAAGCACTGCTCTAGAATGTTCTAGAGGAAACAAACATTGAGCACATTCCTAGATTATAGGTTTGCACTTCCCACAAGATTCTTAATTCCCAAGGCAAATCCCCACTCTGAGCAGCAGAGATTCTGAGACTCTGGATGCTGGCCATTGGCAGGATGCCCTCAAATCTACATCACTATTCTCACTTCCGTGCTGTCATCCATTCCCATGGGAAGCTTGGAGTTCCCACATGTCCTCAGCCAGTAAGGTCAGCATTGACACATCTGCATGGACCACAGAGTGCAGCAGATAAGCATCTGCTGCTGGACCCTTCTTGGCCTCGAGTACCACCACATCCTCTTCTGTATTGGCTGATGTGGCAGTACCACAGGCCTACCAGGCCAATCAGAGCCAGCTTTTAAGGAAGAGAAGAACAATGAGTGCAGGAAACTTGGTCAGGTTTCTTGCCAAGCACCAGAATTGGGATTGGTTCAGTCACTGATAGCAGCAGCAGAGGAGAGAGCTGGAATCCTTTCAGATGCTTGAACGTGACCCCAATAATTGAATGTCTAAGCTCTCACCAACCTGTAGGAATGAGTCTAAACAGCACAGAAAGCTTTCTTGTGCTATGGACAGGGATGTGACTCATGATGCCATCAGGCCTTGCGAAGCCCTGGGTTCGATCCTGGCATCACATACTCCCCTGAACCCCTCTCACCCACCCTGCCCAGTACATGTAGTAGGTTCTTAAGCACTAATGAGTATGACTCCCACCACAAAAAAGAAATTTGGGGGGGGGAGGTGGGGATTTAGGGCCATACCTGGCAGTGCTCAGGGGTTGCTCCTGGCTCTGCACTCAGGAAATACTCCTGACAATGCTTGGGGAACAATATGGCATGCCAGGATTGAACCAGTGTTGGCTGCTTGCAAGGCAAATGCCCTACCCATTGGACTACCTCTCTGGTCCACCCCAAAACACTAATATTTCATGTGCATATAAACTTCAAGGGTTTTATTAAAATGCAGATTCTGAGACTTGCAACTCCTGAGCGAGGGGCCCACTCTGAAAAGCCAGCTTCTATTTCAGCCCACAAACTCTTTCCCTAGAACACAAACACAAACCAGACTGAGCCAGTAGTCCAGTTCAAGGGATGGCACTAGACCCCTTTGAGGCCAGAGATCTGCTGTAGTTAACTTGGGGGAAGGGAATTTTCAATAGGGAAGTGACAGCGAGAAACGGTTAAACCATCTCTCATTGCCCAAGTGTGCACTGAACTGCTTTGGTGAAGACTCCCAGCCCGTAAGGAAATCAGCCTGAGAAGACGCAGCAGCTTTGCAGGCCAGGCAAGCCAGACCCAGCAAGGGTCTGGATCCACCTCCTGGTTCTGGTTGTTCTGAAGGGCAGCTTAATCTGCCCTTCCTGCAACTTTCTCTGATGAATTTGCAACTTGTCCTGAAATGCTTAACTCTCAGTGTCTCAGCCCAGTGGCACTTGTGATCCAGTGCCAGGGTCTCTCAACTGGGCTCTCTAATTCAGTTGGTCTGGGATGGCACTGGGGAGTGATTTAAGCAGTGACACTTAAAGTTTCCCAGTTGATTCTAAAGTGTAGCTACAACAGAGGCCTATTCAGGTTCTTCAAGGTGGGGACGTATTAACCACAACTAAGAGATACCCCAGTGGATTCCTGAAGAAAATGAATGACCTGAATCAAGAGTTCTTGATCCAGGAATCAGACTAAGCTAAGCATCTACCCAGGAGCTGGATAAAGGAGACTGAAGCCCACATGTGACCTGCGGCGACCTCTCTGCTCAGTAAACTTTGAACAGCCTGCCTGATAACCATCTCTGAATGGAGTGTGGTGCTCAGTCTTGTTTGGTCTTTAGCTGTTTCCAAGGGATTAACTCTCCCTCTTGCTCATATGACCCTTCAGGGCAAGAATGGTATCTTCCACTTCTTTTATTTCTTCCAAAGCAACAGCCACTTTCTGGCATTCCCTAATGGGCATTCGTAATATCCAACACATACCCGAATGCCTTGGCCTTATCCTTCGAACCCATGCCTTCGCACCTGCCTCAGAGACTATAAAGAATGCCCAGGACTATTCACAATATTCTCAGCATGGAGGCAGATGAGTCTCCCATTCCAAGCATCTTAAATGCATTAAGGGACTAAGCTGAAGGTTCAGAATAAGCATCAAATGCATTTTTGAAAAATAACTTTGACCCAAATCTTCATCCAGAGTGGCTATAATGTGCCAGAAGTGTGGGATCAAGAGGTTTGTGATTTCTTCTATCACTGCAGTTTCAACAACTTGTTCTCTTGAAATATAAGTATTTACTGGTGTGGTTGATTCCGTGCCCCCATCCCCACCCCACCCCGAAGGTTAGGCCCTTTCCTCAGGAATGCAGTTGCCTGTGGAAAACTGCCACTCCCTAATGAGTCCTGAGCAGCTGTAGCCCCACAGCTAGAGTCATTATCCTGCAGGCTTCTTGCTAAATTCTAGGCACCATCTCTGCCAGGGCTGGCAGTGTGTGTGTACTGGCATTGGCATGACCCTCTCCATCCCTCAGGAGAACCTACCTGGAAGTTTCCAGGTGAACTTTTCTACAACTGGTTACAAGGGGTTCAGGGAGAGCCTTAGGGCCACTCTCCCAATGCAAGAATCTTAAACTCACTAAAGGATAGAGCTAGAGGCTAAGGAGAAATACCAGACTTGCTACATAGAAGGGGGAAAGGTTTGTCAGAATGTTGTAAGTCACTCAGAAATGCAAACACAGCCATCCTTTTGAGGGTCACACCCAGTAGTGTTTAGGCCTTACTTGTGGCACTGTGCTCAGGTATCACTTCTGACAGGATTCAGGGGACAGTATGAGGAGTCAGGGATCAAAACCGGGTGGGCCAGGCAAGGCAAGCACCTTACTATACTATCTGTCTGCCCTCTTCAATATTTGTATCTGAGTGAAAGCATATATAACGAGATTCCTTATATATTTTTTATTGAAGCAACATTGTTTCAGAGTAGTTGTGACTATCTAGGCTTCATTATAAATGGGCATCTGATTTTACTGCCTTGGACTCACTCACCACTGACGCAAAAGCCTCCAGTTGGGAATCTGGATGCTTGAGCTCTTTTAGACTTTATTCTTCCAGTGATTTCCTCTGTGACTCATTTCATTTGTTTGCACCTCAGATTAGATAACTAACGTGGTTTGGAATTCTATATCACTTTTATAAATTGGCAGATTGATTCTTAGATAAGCTTAGTGGTCAACAGTCTTCTTATAACATGTATGGGAAACAAATGACAATTATTGGCAAAACTGTGAGGGGGCTACTTCTTAGTGACTTGAATCCACCTAGGTGTCAGTGCATCAGTTTCCTGAAGATGGGACCAAAGTAAACAACAAATCTGTCAAGGTCTAATAGGACAAATCTAATCAAGGTCCTCTAATTGGAGTTTTGGAATTGTTAATGGATCTGTTTTGTCTTAGGAGAGAGTGTTCATGTTCTCCCAAATGCATCTGATATCATCTGACATGTTCTCTTTCTCTTTCCCTTTTCTGAGGATGCTACCAGAACTCGCGGGAAAGGCATGCGGATGGGGGTATCCCAGTTATCTCAGCTGCTGCTCACAACACATGCCAAAGGGACCTGAAGCAACCAGTGGGGTTTGCCAATTCAGAGTGCTGCCCTTCCCAGGCCATTCCATAGAGCTGAATCCAGACCATTCTTCCCAGCTGGTCCAGAAATGAAACATGTGATGCCTCCATGAGTGATTTCACCATCTGATTCCAAAAGACTTGAATGTTGGTTTAAAAGGGTTCTATCTCTCTCTCTCACTCTCTCCCCTCCCCCCCCCCCCGCACCCACACCAACCACCCCTCTCTCTGATAATCCACAGTTCCTGAGAAGGATTCCGAATTGCTTACTACAGCTTTTTGCTCACTTGGTGAGAAAACACTATTGGGTGTTTCCAAACACCTTTGGAAACATTTCTGGGTGTTCCGATGCCGTGGCTTTGGGAGCTCCCATTTCTCCACTGCAAAGCATCAGTCTCCTGCCCCCGCACCTGACTGTCCTCGCGCCGGGGCCCCTTGGAGGGAGCGGGTTGAGCTTTCCTCCCCGCCCCGACCAGGGCTCCGGCAGCCAAAGACCTCCAGGACCAGCCACCATCATGCTGAGACCACTCTCCGCACACATGAAGGTACTGGCAGCGGGACAAAGTCACGCGGGTTCCAGGGCCGAGATCTCCAAGCCTACTCGGATTTGGGCCGAGCATCCTCCACCCAGATCCTCTAAATTCCAGTAGGCGGGGGTCACACCCACCAACTGGCCCCTGGCGCCGTGTAATCCCATCAACGGCCAAGACTCAGAGACTATAAAAACCAGCTCCCGGAACCGCGTGGCCACATTTGCAGCCGCACAACATCTTATTATGACATCTTATTATCTCATTCCTACTTTAGACAAACTGGCAGGTTACCGAATGTAGCCTGCTCACACGGCAGAGTCTGGCAAACTCCCCGTGGCGTACCCAATATGCCAAATACCAGTAACAATGATGGGTCTCACTCTCCTAAAGAGCCTTGAATATAATCTCAGGGCTAGGATGAAGGAGACGTTACTGGGGCCTGCTCGAGGCAATCGATGATTAACAGGATGATTTGTGATTTGTTTGTGAAAGCATCAGTCATGTGTACTCTCATATGCCCACAGCCCATGATGCATTCCTCTCTGTTGTCATTTCTCGATACTTTGGGACTCTTAGTGTACTTTTCCTTCATTTAACAACTGTCTCTAGGGGAGGCACACATCTCAATTATTCTCGACTCATGCTACACAGTTCTTCACAGTCTGTATTAACTAAATGGTATTTGGAGGGTGGCTTTGCATGAATGACATCAGGGCATTTTGGTCGTGTTCCATGAAAAGCAAAACCACTAAGATTCAAACTACAAAAGGCTTCATGGTTTTAAGGTACTAAGAGAGATTCATGTGTGACTGTGAGTTCAGAGCCTAAGTTAACTTTTGATGTTGGTATAATCAAATTATTGGCTAAATTTGCTTTCTGTCTTGTAAATAAGTCTCCAAAGTCTCCTTAGAAAACAAATTAATCCTATGAGACCTCTAACAGGTGAAAGGTCTATCTACTCCTTTATCTACCTATATTTGTCAAATTGATAGGTGAGTGAGAAATGCTTAATTGGCAGAAATTATTTAAGTCTCTTTATCTTTATTTGATTTCATTTTTTTTAAAAAAAGAAATGCCAGACTGGGGAAACACCTCACAGGACTGAAGTATATATGTCACTTGTAGGAGCCTCACAATCTGTTCCCTGGCACTGCATGGGTTCACAGCACCAAGCCAGGAATATTCCCAAGTATTGCTGGGTATGGGCAAATTAATAAATAGTTAATTAAAACCAAAAGTACGGTACCTTTAAGTGACTTTATATATGTGTATTATATATATTAAGTTTCAGGTGCATAAATGTTAGCTTTTTTTATTGCTCCTATGTAGACAATGAAGTGGCATGCTTCACCATTAAGAAAATATTATAATCAGACAGAAAAACATTAAAGGGAAATTCTAAACAAAAATTGCTTCTATATTAAAGAATTAAAAAAGAAAATATTATAATCAATGCCAATAACTTCCCCATCTTTGTTTCAATAAAACCAAATTTCAAAAATAACCTTTGAAAAATGCTCCAGCAAAATATGCAGGATTTAAAAGCGTTAAAAAATATTGGTTTGCGATGACTCAGGAGTATGACCTCACACCTCACACATATATGATACCACACCTCTCACTAACCATCTAGTTTTCATCTGTAAACATGTAAAAGCATTTCTTGTACTGGGAACCCCTTTGTGATTGGTGCCCTTCGCACTTTATGGATACCTTGATATTGCAAGAGAAGAAATAGCTTCAGGGGCAAGAGAGATGGTACAGTAGGTAGAACACTTGTCTTTCACACAGTCGACCTAGGGTTGATCCCTGATGTCCCATATGGTCCCCTAAGCCTGGCAGGAGAAAGTAATTCCTGAGTTCAGAGACAGGAGTAGGCTCTGAGCACTACCTGGTGAGCCCCCAAACAAAAAAAAAAAAGGAAAGAACTTCAATTTTAAGATAAAAAAAAAACTGATGGATTAGTAGCAGAAGTGGGCTAAATTGCAGCCCTCTCAACTTTTTTCCACTTCTGCTTCATTAAAGGTAAGGTAAAGGCCCTCCCGTTGATCGTCGATTTGCTCGAGCGGGCCCAGTAACGTCTCCATTGGAGACTTTGTTGTTACTGTGTCTGGCATATCGAATACTCTCGGTAGCTTGCCAGGCTCTCCGAGAGGGGCGAAGGAATCGAACTCGGGTCGGCCATGTTGGCCGCTTGTAAGGCAAACGCCCTACCCACTGTGCTATCGCTCCAGCCCATTGCTTTTGCTTCACATGGAGCTTGATGAGGATGGTTCACTGGGCCCCATAGGAGTCTAGAAAATGGGACTTGGTTCAAGGATCAAGAAGGGAGAAAAGGGCCAGAGAGATAGTACATAGCACCAGCAGGGAACCCCGGGTATCCCTAGCATTGCAAGGCCTAGCCAGCACCGCATCCTCAAACCTCACACGGAATCAATGGCCCCGTTCATGGAGAGTCACTGGGAGAATTCCAGGGCCTTCTTAGTGCTATTTAAGAGACTCCCCAACCAGAGAGAGGGAGAGAGAGAGAGAGAGAGAGTCAGAGAGAGAGAGAGTCAGAGAGTCTAGAGCATTTCATTACTTTCTGGTTTCTTCAAAACTGAGGGGTACTTAATTCCATGAGGAACAAGAGGAAATGATCCCCACCATCACAGAGGATCTGGATTGTTTTTATTTTTTGAATCACCATGAATTACAAGTTTATGAAGTTATTCATGACTGAGATCCAGGCATACAATATCCCAGCACCAGCCCTTTTCCACCCGGATCTGGCTTTTATTCTAAGAAGGAATGCTTCCCTTCCCTTCAGTGTGGCGTCAAGGCTCACACATATTGGGGTGCAGTGCGACGGAGGCCAGGGTGGCTAATTTTTAGCTGCAGTAGCCCCGGGCCTCGAGGTACACACACACACACACACACACACACACACACACACACACACACTCAGAAGGGTCGCCCTTTTTTCAGTTGAGGTGAGACTAGAAATCGCAATCACATGACACTGGAGGACCGCAGGGCCACCAGGCATCACCACCTGTGTGCCGCCATCCATGTCTGCTGCCTCATCCACTCACTTGCCGCCCTGCTCCAACTCCTGACTGAATCTCCCAGGAGGTTTGCATCAAGCAGCTAAACCTATGGAATTGCTGCCACCCCTCTCTGAAAACCCTGGAGTGCCCATGGGAGGCAGGTGGGCCCAAAAATACCCACCCAACCAAGGCTCAGGCAGCAGCACCCATCCTCAATGCTACAGATAGACCAAGGGCTCAGTCCCACTGCCTCACGAATATTCTCTGCAGAGACACCAATCTCTGAATAATTTCGAGTACTGGCGCCGGGGCTGAGAACTCTGGAGTTTAGAGTCGAGGTGGACAGCCTCTCTCCCACACTTCGGACTTTCAGAAGACCCAGCATCTTCCATCCACCACCCACGTCTGCTACCTTGTCAACTCTTTGGCCCAGTCCATAGATCTGGAAGTGTCTGGACCCCGCAACAAAAAGCTTTGTAAATTCTTAGACAAGCAAGGACTTAAACCAACCCCTCAATCAGATATAACAATGTTCACGTAAATGTGTTTTCTAGATCGATTAATTTTAATACTGCAGCTTTGTTATTGAATCAATTCTAATTCTAGAATTGTATCAACAGTTGTTATTTTTTTGACATTAAATTTTTTTAATCAATAAATCAATTTTTAAAAAATAATACCAGTGCTGCGAGACTCACTCATGCACTTGCAGCATCCGCTGGGATCGAACCTGTGGCCCAAGGTGGGCAAGGCAGTGCCCTGAGCCAACGAGTTTTCCTGGGGGTTCCTCCAGTGGATTTTTTTGCTTGTTTGTGAGTGGGGGGTCATGGAGGGTCACACATGGTGGTTCACAGGCTCTGTATTCAACGACCATATGTGGTGTTGGTAGTCTTTTTTTAAAATTAGTATTCTCTGGCTTACATTGCTATTAATAATGGTTTCCCATTCACATAACTCCAACACCACACCCATCACAAATGTACCACTTCCCTCTCCCAAAAACCCCAACAAAGCTCCTCATTGCTTTTCATAAAGGCTGAACCAGAAGATATTCCCACCAGGCATGGACAAGGCTGCCTTTCTCACCACAACCAGGCCAACACTGGCAGCTTCCAGGTTTTTTGATTTGTGTCATTCTCACTGGCGTGAGATGATATCTCATTGTTTTCAGCCAGGATGACGGCCTCTGGAGTGGCATACAAGGCAAGAGCCTTCACCTCTGTCCCATCTGTGGGCTCCTCCTCTGATGTTTTAAATAATGTGGAGAGCCAGGCTGTGGATTGGGCTGGCTGGCCCTTACCCGCTCCCAGGCCTCGCCCTGTCTGCACGCTCCTCTCCAAATATCAGCTGGGAAGTCTGTGTTCCCCTTTCTCTCTCTTCGTGGAGACACGCTGTGGTAAGGGCACAGTTTCTGGTCCCACCCTACTCTGTTGTCCCCAAACTGGGTATATGAGTCAACCACTCATTTGGAGAATTGTTTGCTGTTTAGACAGGAAGCAGGACAGGAGATGACAAACCTCCTGAGGTGCATAGCACCTCTGTCTTGGGAGCAAGGCCGGAATGAGGGTGAGGTGGCTGAGAATGAGTCACCGCAGGCAGGGGCTGACTCCCTCTTTAATAAAAATGCTGATATTTTGCTTATTGCGAATTAAGTGTGAAGATATTTATCGTCTTGATTACTCATTACTTTGGTGCCCGCTTATAAGCGGGCTCAAGCCAGCAGCACTGAGCGACCGTCTATGAGATGAGGAAGTTGACCCCCACACTGCTTGCTTGGTAGTTTCGGAGACCTGAAAGTCCTTGGCACCCCCTAATGTCACAGGGAACCCTCTCTTCTACACTCACATAAAGTGACCCTGGGTGGCACAGGGCAGAACCTCAACCAGCAGAGGCTTCCTTGTTTCCATTTGAATGTAGGGATGTCTAGGAGTGGGAGGGAGTCTTGGCCACAAGTCCTCTGATGAAGTGAGCATAGTGAAGGAGGAAGCGTTAGTTGCCACCTGCAATGGAAGCACAGGAGCCACATCTGGCTGTGCTCAGGGCTTACTCCAGGCTCTGCACTCAGGGATCACTCCTGACAGGACTCGGGGGCCAGGATGAAACCCAGGTTGGCTGGATGCAAGGCTACTGCCTTACTCGCTATACTGTCTCTCCACCCCAGAAATATGGCTTTGATTTTGGAGGCAGGAAAAGGCTGTACTGTATCTCCTGACACACTCTCCTCCTCTTCTTGTGTTTGCACATCTGTATCCCTTTAGGGCACTGTGGGTATCTCTAGGCAGGCAGCTGCATTCTGCTTCACCCCGACCTGCTCCATAAGAGTTGCAAGAGCAAAGGAACAAATGAGGCAGAGTTTCTAGCCTCATGTGAAATATCTGGGGGAAACACCTTATAAGAGTGCTTTATTTTTTAAAGTTGGCTGGACAAGAAATTCTTTTGTCTTTTTTCTTTGAAGCATACCTAACCGATCTCGGGGCATACTCCTGGCTCTATGCTCAGGGATCACGACAGGCAGTACTCATGGGAATCATATGCAGTGCCAGGAATCAAACCAGGAATCAAACCAGGGTTGCTGCTTGCAAGACAAGCAAATGCCTTAATTCCTGTTTTAACCTGCTGGTCCCTTGTACCAGAAGCTCTTTAATAACTACAAGTCAAGTGCTTCCAGAAACACTACCTAGATTTCCCTTCGTGATATTCCATACAGAGAGGGTGGCACCATTCAGGGAAGACCTCAGCTGCTGGCCAGGCACCTGTAGCTGGAAAATGTTACTTTAGACTCTGATTGTTTTCCTGAATTAACCATGACTTCTGAGAATTGCAAGCAACAGACTCCAACTCACACTCGTTCCAATGGAAATGGCAGTTATTTCAAGTAACAGAGAAGCCCTGGGATGGCCATAAAGGACTGAACTGGAATCATGAGCACCCCTTTTCTCACCTGTGGTAGAATTGGCTTCCAGCACACCAAGAGCCACACACACTGGCCACCTCCACTTCCAGGGAAAACATTTCTTCATTTGAGCGCATTGGGGAGTCTCTGCAGAGACTATACCACAGGAACTCCCAGGAACCCCTTTCTGGAGCTGTAGGGAATGGGGTGCTTACACTATGTAGTAGAGGAGGGACTGGGCTGTCAGATCCACCTGAAAATCATGGTCTGGGTCCCTCAGGGAAGAGGTTGTTCAGGGATTGGGGTGTCACTGAAGTGGCAGAGCACATGCTCTGCATGTTTGAAGTCCTGTGTTTGATCCTAGTACCACATGATTCTTTCTCCCACCTCACCCACCCCAAGTACTACTGGGGTGGCCCTGAGATCCCCACTACAGCAATAATAAAAAAAATAAAGGGGAAAAAGGAAGCTCCTTTATGGAAGAATTGGGGTAGGAGTGGTGGCAGAGCAATAATACAGCTGGTAGGACAATTGCCTTGCATATAACCAAACCAGGTTCAATCCCTGACACTCTGTATGGGCCCCCAAGCACTGCTAGGAGTGATTTCCGAACAGAGTTCAGTGTGACCCCCAAATCAAAAACAGGCAGCTGGAACTACAGGTGCCTGAACCCCAGGCTTGGGCAGGCTTGCTCCTTTCCCACTCACCACACTGCTCACATTCTCTCAAACCCATCTTCCCTGGAGTGGCTAAGTTAGTTTTCCAAAGCAAGGTGATTAGTGGAGCAGAGTTATACCTTGATCTTTATCTTTTCCCCCTCTGTGGGGATTTTCTGTAGTCCTCTTCTGGGGTAGGTGGCCTTGTTTTCCTGCCTCTATGTTGGTCTGCTTTTTGTTGCTGTTATTTATTGGGGCTCTTATTTTCCTTTTATTTTGTTCTAGGGGGTGGGAGAGTGGGTGTTTCTGGTCACAGCCCACAATGCTTGGGGCTTACTTCTTTTTTTTTTTTCTTTTTGGGTCACACCCGGCGATGCTCAGGGGTTACTCCTGGCTCATGCACTCAGGAATTGCTCCTGGCGGTGCTCGGGGGACCATATGGGATGCTGGGAATCGAACCCGTGTCGGGCATGTTGGCTGAGTGCAAAGCAAACGCCCTACCCGGTGTGCTATCGCTCCAGCCCCACTTCTAAGTTCAGTGCTCAGGTGTCATTGCTGGCAGTGCTCAGGGGACCATATTCCAGGGGTCAAACCTAGGTCACCGCATGCAAGCAAGTGCCTTAACCCCTGTATTATCTCTCCAGTCCTCTCTTGCTTTTCATCCCTGATTGCACTTCACATCCAACATGTTTTGGGCTTCTGGTTAGCAACAACAGTGGTGCAAGTGTATGTATGTGTGTATGTATGTGTGTGTGTGTGTGTGTGTGTGTGTGTGTGTGTGTGTGTGTTTTGTTTCCAACCTTTGCTATCTTCATATGTCGCTTAGGATATCTTCTAAATGGCTTCAACAAGCAGCCTGCCTCGTTTCACAGGGCCTCCTCTGATAAGCCCCATTGGGTACACGTGGCTGGGGGTGTTGGGTGAAGGCACACCAGTTCTCCTGGGTATGCGCTGTGCTCTAGTTTCATCAGACATTGGCCTGTGCTGTTATCTCTGTTTGAAATGTCCTTGCCTGCTCAGTTTCTACTTGTCCATCAAGTGTCTAATCCGGCATCACTTCCTGCAGACGCTCCCTGGCCCTCCGGATTTAGGAAGGAACAGAGCTTTCTCCTAATCAGCCAGACTTCTATTTATGGAGTCAATTGTTTATTGCCGGAGTCTGTTCTGATTGGGCAGCTGTACATTCTGAGCTCACCTGCGGTTAGAGTCCCATGGCCTCTCACACATCTTTCTGTAGTCCCTGGGACTCATTGTTTGGTTCTCACCTGTTTGCTTATATTGTTCTCCTAGTCGATAGTGAGCTTATTAGAAACAGGGGCTGTCTTATTGGAAACAGGGGCTATCTCTGTTCCTACTGTGTGGAACCTAGCAGGCTTTTGATCAAAGTTTGGAGTATGATCCATCTTTTCCCAGAGTCTCTCTTAGCCTCTGTTCAGGTTCCTGTGTCCCTGGGGCAAAGACATCTCTGAGAGTGCTTTTCCCTGTGTCTGGTCCTTGGTCCCCTTCTACTTTGTAAACTACCTGTGGTGTGCTGCTCTGTCCTTATACCACATGCATTTGTATCTTGGCACCTTATCTAATTCCTACTCTTAGAGTGGGTTCTAGGTCACTTGATCACATGATCACTTGACATCCCGTTACTCATCGATTTGCTCGAGCGGGCACCAGTAACGTCTCCATTTGTTCCTGTTGCGTGCTAGTGTAGCCCAATGGCATCTGCTCGCTTCAGGAACACGAAGAGCCTCAAACCGTTCATTCAGGGTCTTGGCAAAGAAGTCTGACCATCTGATAGGTGGGCGGCCAACGTGATCTTTTGATGTTCTGTGGAATCCAGTAGGTAATGGCTCTAGTCCAGCGGTCATCTCCAAATCAAATTACATGTCCAGCCCATCTGATTTTCGATGCCTTAGCAAACGAAACAGCATCTCTGATTCTTGATGTTTGACGGAGGTCGGAACTCCAGATTCCTTCTCTCACTTGAGTGAAGCGTGATACTTCAAGCATAGCTCTTTTGATTCCTCTTTGGGAGACCCAAATAGAGTGCTTATCCTATTTTCATAGAGTCCTGGTCTCTAAGGCATATGTTAATGCAGGAAGAATGGTGGAGTTGAAGAGATGTGCCTGGAGCCGGAGGTTCTTTGCCCTCTCTAGGGTTCTAGTAAAGTACAGAAAATCATATCGACTTTATATATGTTTGTTTGTTTGGGCGCCAAACTCTGAGGTGTTCAAAGTCTATGCCTCACTTTGTGCTCAGGGATAACTGATGGCAGGCCTCAGGGGACTATATGTGCTGTGGGGGATGGAACCAAAATTGTCTATGTAAAAGGCAAGCATCTCACCCACTGTACTATCTCTCCAGCCCTGAAATGTGCATCTTTTAAATCAAAAAAAGAAAAAAAAATTCAAAGCCACTGGACTTTTGCACACGTCCTTTTGCTTATAACTAATGATGTCCCTGGCTAGTTTAATATGAACTACAATCTGGGACATCTGTCAACATTTGGTTTGCAGTTTCCTTACATGGCCTTAGGTTCCAGTCCAGTAAGTAACAGGATTCTGTTGTGCTTAAGACTGGGAGAGGGACAAACTCTGAGCCCCTGTTGACCATCCTGCCTACTCCCAGTCCTCTCTGTCCTGGGATGTGCCCATATTCAACAGCATCACAGGTGGGCAGCCTTTGCTGAGCTGAGGCAGGCTGCCTAGGGAGGGGAATGAGGTGGCAGCGTGTGGCTACACAGGGAGGGCTGGCTGCCATCTCACCTGGCAGGTGGAGACCACAGCTGGATGGCAAGTCGGAACTTTAGCAGGGAGAAAAGGTCGAGAGAACCCTTCGGAAGGAACTAGACAGACATCGGAAGGCAGAACTCAGAGATGCATAGAGTCTGATGTCTGGACTCCAACCCTTGGTGAGCTGAGGGGCTGCCACACAGGCCCCGGGCAGGTATCAGAGGACTTGGCAGTGGTAGTCCCACAGGGAAAGAGGTTGTAAGCCAGTGTTCTTGTTCTTTTCCTTTTAACCCCTCTTTGGGAATCAGGGGACCTCCAAAGTGGTGCCCAGGAGGCCTTGGGGGTCCCACGGGCAATTCTTGGCAACCTAACATGGTAAGGGGCTCGAGGGTGCTGCTCTGACTCTGTAGTACTGGGTAAAATCCAGGCCACCCTATGGTGCTGGGGGCCTCCAGAGCCACACCCAGCGAGGCTTGAGGGATCATGTACTACCAGGGATGGAGCCTGGGAGCTTGCAGGCATAAGCCCTGAATGTCGTCCTATCTCCGGCCCTCTGTTGCTCTTCTCTGCATTCCGAGCAGTCCAGATTCTGATAGCAAATTCTCCTCCTGCAACCAGGGCAAGGCGGAATTTACTGAAACAAACAGGATTGATCGAGTGTGAGAAGCAGGCCTGATAATGGAAGCCAGAGCTGGCCTGAAAGCAGCAGACTCATGTCCAGCACCCGGTAAGTAAGAGAAGTCAGGGAAGAGAAAATGGGCAAACTTGCTTCTACTTTCGTCTGGTACCAGTCTAGCATGTTTAAGTATGAAGAAAACAGACTCTCCACTTTGCTCTTGGAAGGAGGTACTTTCTTTCCTAGCCAGTTTACGTCAGTGTAGAAGATGGGGGTTGATAAAATTTTAAAAAAAACAATGTCTTTATTTCCTATGTATATTGCTTTGTTCCAAAAGACGCGCTAATGCGTTTTCATGTTGGGTTCAAAGAAGAATTTGTCCTGGAAAATCCCAGCTCCTTTGGAAGGGCAAATGAAACACGAAAGACCTTCTACTAAATCTTCACCCTGTGAAATTGAGAACTGAATTTCCTGAGCCAGGGGGAGCATTCTGGCTCAAGTGGTTTTTAATTAAAGCAATTTATATTCAGAGAGTGTGCTCATATGTGTAGGCTCACATAAAAATCAATGAAGTTGGGAGGAAATGGGGGGGGGTGGGGAACTAACCTAACCAAGAAGCACTGAGGGAGGACAAAATGAAACTTTCTGTTCAATCCCTGTTTAAGATATTTGTAGGCACACCCGCATTTCAGCCAAAATGTGAAATACGGTGCATACTGTTTACCATTCTCCCAGCTTCCCTACTCTCTGTCCACAAAATAAAGCCCAGTTGAATCCTAAGAAAGGCCCTGCTCCTTCTTTGCTCCATATTTAAACAAGCAGACAGTTTGAGTGCTTAACAGAGCACGTGAAATAATTTGCAGCCACTTTGCTTCAACCAATGCAGTGGGCATGAATGGGTGAATCCTCTTAAACAAGCTGCACCACTCTATCATCTCCATGAAGTTTGCCGCATATAAATATAACCCGCATTCTTTTATGAAACACATTAAGTGCAATAAAATAGTTGCTTTGGTTCTTTTCTGGAGGCAGGGGGAGAAAAATGTCAAACTCTCATTGTGCAGTGTTTCTAACTGTTCGTAACAGATCCTCTTTGTATACCCTCCATGGCTTTCCAGCACCAAGTTCCAAACTGCAGATAATAGCGTAAAAGGCGATCTGAACCCATTCTGTTATGTAGATGAAAGGAAGTCTTTAAAATTAATCTATGGCATCTCTGAATAAAAAAGGACGGCACTCATCCAACTCATTTCCTTGGGCCAAAGCAGTGAGCAAGCAGCAGAAAAATGCCAAAATTCCGCTGCTCAGAAACAAGAGTTTGATATGGCACAAGCACAGCTGACAGGCAACCAGATTTTTGCTTCGGATTTGTTGCTGTTTGGAAATATGAAACTGTGTTATGATTCAATGTTATCTCTATATTAAAAGTTCACGTAAAGCATCCAATGAAATAATGAGTATCTATAGATGTTTAGAACATGTTACATTGCAGCTTTGTAGCAAAATGTTTTACCAGGGACACATATTAAATGGAGATGACATGAGCAGACTGTCAAAACCAAGGGAAGCAACTGTGAAACTGTCAAATTGGGATGAACATGCAGGGAATTATGCATGGCACAACATCCTAAAGAACCTGTTCTATTAGTAAAAAGTGTACTGAGACGGGGGCTGGAGTGATAGCACAGCGGGTAGGGAGTTTGCCTTGCACACGGCCGACCCCAGTTTGATTCCCAGCATTCCATATGGTCCCCCGAGCCCCGCCAGGAGTGATCCCTGAGTGCAGAGCCAGGAGTCTGCCCCAAGCATCGCTGGGTGTGACCCAAAAAGAAAAAAGAATTCTCATTGTTAGGTTCAGAGAGATAACACCAGGTTAAAGTGATTACCTTGTGTGCAGATGACCAGGGTTCAATTCCTGGTACCGCTATGGTCTCCTGAGCACCACAGGGAGTGATCTCTGAGCACAGCACCGGGATTAAGCCCTGAGCACTGCCATGTGTGAATCAAACACCACCCTCCTCAAATTGTAGTGTCGATTTAACTTTTTCCCTTTCCTTTCTTCTGTTTTTAGGGTGCTAGACTCAATCTTAGGTCTTCACACATGTCAAGAAAGTGCTCTACCACTGAGCTACACCACAAATTTATTTATATTACAGCAAACACCAAGCTTAGGATTCAGATACAAATAGGTTACATGGGAGGTTAAAATAAATTTTTGGTTAATTTTGATGATTTTACATCAGTTAAAAATGGTTCCTTACATTCAGGATATCTAGATGCAGAGCCTTGGTAGTACTCAAGCATTAGAACCAAAGATGAGTGCTGCTCTTATATATAAACAAGCACTGTAGCACTGTCCTCCCGTTGTTCATTGATTTGCTCTAGCGGGCCCAGTAACATTGTGAGACTTGTTACTGTGTTTGGCATATCGAATGCATCACTGGTAGCTTGCCAGGCTTTGCGGGGTGGGTAAGATACTTTCAGTAACTTGCTGGACTCTCCGAGAGGGGCAGAGGAATTGAACTCTGGTCAGTCAGGTCGGCTGCATACAAGGCAAATGCCCAACCCGCTGTGCTATCGCTCCAGCCCTATATAAACAATAAATTGGAAATTTAATAAAGATACAGATCCTATTCACAATACAAGATGACACATAAAAACACAAAAAATAAAGGAATGGAAATATGCTAAGAAAAAAATCCCTTCTGGGACATGTTAAAAAAGGATTTGAATACATGGAGAAAACTATTCCACGTTTCAACCAACAAAATAAGTCCTATTAATCCCCTCCTCCCTTAAAATTAGGCTCTGATTTTCAACATATTCCTAATGAAAATGTCAATAAACACAGGGGAAAACTTGTCCAAGTATTTTAATATTCACTGAGGGGAAATATCTGTATAAGTGAAAGAAAGTCCTTTAAAATGTACAATAGCAGTATAGAACTTGCCAAGGATTTTAAGTATTATCATAGGAACTGAGCTTGCTTGGGGTAGGGTTGGGGATTAGAAGAAGATGGCACTCTGGTGAGGGTGTGATGGGTATAGTGTTGGAGTGACGTATACAGGAAATGTATAATCAACAGTTTTGTTATCATAGGTGCTAGGGATATGATTCAAATGGTAGAGCACATCCTTGGATGTATAAGGTTTTGGATTCAATCTCTGGCACTGCATGTCCCCATCTCTACTCAAGTATTGCCAGTGTGGCATCCACAACAATTATAGTTTTATGGAAGAAAATTTCTAATGATATTAGGAAAATACAACAGCTTCAGATCTTAATAAAAATACTATTGACAAAATTCCCATTAAATATTTAAGTTGGGGGCTGGAGCGATAGCACAGCGGGTAGGGCGTTTGCCTTGCATGCAGCCAACATGGCCAACACAGGTTCGATTCCCAGCACCCCATATGGTCCCCCAACTCCGCCAGGAGCAATTCCTGAGTGCATGAGCCAGGAGTAACCCCTGAGCATCGCCGGGTGTGACCCAAAAAGCAAAAAAAAAAAAAAATATTTAAGTTGGGAGCTCAAAAAATAATTCAGTGGGTAAGGTGCATGCTTTGCACATGACTGACTCAGGTTACAATCGTGGCACCCCATATGGTCCCCCAGAACCCTGCCAGGAATGATCCCTCAGTATACCAGGAGTATGAGCCCTGAGTACAGCTGGGTCTTGTGCCACCCCAAAATAAGTAATATTGGAATAATATATTTCATGATAAGAATACCAACCTCCAGCTGATGGTTTAATTCATTGTTTTCCAAATTACTTTGAGGCTGTTTTACATAGGAAAAAAATTTATTAGCTCAAGCAGTAAGTCAAATCATTATTTTTAAAGTAACATTACTTAATTACAGACAAAACACAAAACTAGCATATAATTCTTAGTTTTATGACCTAAAATGAACAAAATATCGAAATATTTTCACCAATTACATAGCCATAATTATAAAATCAATACGTTCAAGTGATGGTGTTTTATAGAAATAAAAACTGCTGATGATGTTTTAATACTAGGAAATTTTACTTAGTTGTTTTACATTTCACTAGTTGGTTTGAATATGATGGGTCTCACTGAGGAGGCTTTTATTGCGAATGCTTCATTTTCAATTTCATACATTGGGTTTTTATCCATTGATCCATTCTGTTAGTTCAGTAGTTATCTGACCAATTGAGAACACTGACCTGTGTGCAATGTACAATGTGGGCTATAACCATAAGTCTATAACCAAATCTATAACCAAGTCTCCGGGAAGTAAAAACACAGGTCTCTCAAGACTGTTGGTTCCTGAGCGGTCAGAGTCTGGGATACTCTTCTGTTGCTTTTCTTAGATACAGTTCAAAGGAAAATCCCAAATTAAAAATCACACTGTCACTGTCCTCCCGTTGTTCGAATATATCATGGGTAGCTTGCCAGGCTTTGCCGTGCGGGAGAGATACTCTTGGTAGCTTGGCAGGCTCTCCGAGAGGGGCAGAGGAATCAAACTCGGGTTGGCTGTGTCGGCCGCGGCCATGTGCAAGGCAAACGCCATATCCGCTGTGCTATCGCTCCAGCCCAAATTAAAAATAATAATAACAATAAAAATAAAACAACCATTTTGGAACTTGCACATTTGAACTTGCACATTTTAAGTTGTCATTCATTTTTTATTTGTTTGTTTGTTTGTTTGTTTGAGGACATACTTAGCTGTGCTCAGTATTTTCTCTTGGCTCTGAGCTCATAGATTACTCCTGATGGTGCTCAAGAGACCATAAGGGGTAAGGGGGGGCTGGGGATCTAAACCAGGGTGGGCTGCTTGCAAGGCAAGTGCCTTACTACTTACTTATCCATACTATCTCTCCAACCCTTGATTGGTTTTTTTTTTAATTCTAGAATAAAAGAAGAGATTGGGCAATATATCTATCTTTCCAACACGCATCTTGTGGGTAAAACTCCTTTGGAGATAGGTGCGGCCAACCAGTTCTTCAGATGAAGAGTCTGACGCAGAAAGTTGCACTCCAGGTGTGCCAAGAAAGTAACAGTGAAATTTAGGTAAGAGGTCAAAGTTGTGCCTATTTAGGAGAAAGAGTGAGAGGTAATCAACTGATTTTCCAAGCCCTTGGCTTACTCTGACACTCATTTAGGCTTCACCATTTTTCTGCTCCTAGCTAAACAGGCGGATATTTCAGACCGCAGTACACAGAGCCTTCGAGGCCTTGTGTGAAGCACCACCCCTGCATAGGTTCTACTCAGCTTCAAGGCTGCTAGCTTGTCTGAGGCCCGGTGAGTCTGGAGCCTGCTTGCAAAGTGTTATCTGCTCCTAATGAGAGACCTGCAAGGGCTGAACACTGACCCAAGGGAGCCACCGTACCTGCTCAAGTAAGGGCGTCCCTTTTCTGGGATCAGCTGCCAGGTGCTGAGCTGTATTTGGAGCCTTCAGATAAACAGTACCTGGGGTTACATTGCCGAGGCTGGTGGCAGCATGTGCGGGCACAACCCTCAGGTATTTGGATATGTACTTATCTTACTCATAGGGAGGCCAGAGTGAATTTCCCATCTAATCAAACCAGTAACTACCACCTCTCCAGATATGAGGAGGAAGGAACATCACCCTTGCCATTGTCACTGACAGAACCTAAAGAAATCACCCGAGAGCGCACAGAATTCCCGGGTGACTGGGCCAAGAAGATTCCTAATTCATGTTCAATAAGATTACATTTAGCATGACATCAGCTTCGCTAGGCTTGAGCGAAGCATTTTCTTTTTGCAACTCAGCAGAATAGCAGGGGGATATAATTGCAGTTCCACGGCTCTTATTATTAACTCTTGTAGGAGCTGGAGTTCTTATAAAAGCTGGATAAAATGACCAGATTCAACACATTTGCATGTCTTGGGGTAACTTGTCAAGACTAGTCACAGCAGGCCATGTTGCCATCATCTGTACTTAACCTATTTTGTTTGCTTCTTCTTTAGGATCACCAAAGTTGGGCTTAAAATTTTAAGAGGGAGTTTGACCTATGAGCTTCAATAGGAACTTCTTAACCTTAGCCAAGGTTTGAAGGCCAAATATTTATAAACGTGTTCCTACATGCAAAAAAAGGGAGGATGTAAGCCCAACAGTTAACAATGATTATCTCCTGGGAGTGGTATCAAACGGGGTGGAAAATATCACTTTCTGTTTTATACACTTCTATTGTCTAAGTTTCTTTGTTTAATAAAGAGCATATGATTCATGCTTTAACTTTTAAGGATGTTGTTTTTATTTAGAATAGTTTCCTTCATTTGTGAACAATGTAACTGGATTCACACTCAGGCCAGAAGCAATTATGATTCAATGAGTGTTCGAATACATAGATCTGTATTGACTTTAGAAGGAACTGGTGTACAGAGACTGTTGCAGTTCATAGTCAAGTGAATCTGTCAAGCAGGAGTGATGCTTTCTCTTGGTTTCTTCTCCAAACCCCCAGTGAAAATGTGTGTGAAACCAGGGACACTGCTTGTTGCAGCACGAAATGTGGGTGGTGGTGACTGGTGACAGATCTTGGTGAAACCCTGCAGCCAGACCTTGGTTTTAAACTCACTTCAGCCCCTGCCAAATATTTCATCTACAACTCTCAAATTTCTGGGCAAATATCCTTTGTATGGTGGTGTCCCACTTCAGAGCTCTGTGGATCCTGGTGGGTTGGATTGTAGCTGAGGAAAGGAACATGCGCCCTCTGTTCTCATGTGGTCTGCTGAGAAGATGGTGAGCTGAGGGAGACTAAAGACAACCTCTGATCCTCCCCCAGCCTTTGATGGGCCAGCAAAGACTTCCAGGTGCTCCCCAGCCACTTCTTTAACAGCTTCAGAACGAGACAATCTTTGACCTTATTCCTTGCCTGTCTATAGATTCTTCATATGTTGACAGAAAAGCTTCTTTTTCCTTTTTCTTTTTTTATTTTTGCACACACCTGGCAGTACTCAGGGCTTAAGGATCACTCCTGAGTAAGGCTCTGAAGATCATAAGGCGTGCTGGGGATCAAACCTTGGTCAACCATGTGCAAGTCAAGTGCTCTAACTGCTGTATTACATCTGTCCAACCCAACAGAAAAGCTTTGTCTGAAGGTCCTCCCTGCCATTGAAAATAAGAAACACTGATGACTTTCCATGTTTATAAAATAATTTTTTAAAAATAAGTTGGATTTCTTTTTCTCAATTTCTTCTAGCTTTACTTGCAAGCCATACTTTAATTTTTTGGTTTGGTTTTGTTTTGTTCTATGGGCCATACCTGGCTGTGCTCAGGGCTTCCTCTGTGCTCAGGGATCATTTCTGGTCTTGGGGAACCATATGTCGTGCTAGGAATGGGACCTAGTATGGATGTGTGCAAGGCAAGTGCCTAACTCACTATACTATCTCTTAGGCCCATACTTTAATATTTTTAGTTATTCTTGGACTACTTGGTGGAAGTTCTATATCTTTTTAAAAGAGTAATTAAAAATAACATGCATGCGGGGCTAGAGTGATAGCACAGCTGGTAGGGCCTTTGCCTTGCACATAGATCAAACCTGAGTTCGATTCCCAGCATCCCATATGGTTCCCTGAGCACCGCTAGGGGTAATTCCTGAGTGCAGAGCCAGGAGTAACCCCTGTGCATCGCCGGGTGTGACCCCAAAAAGCCAAAAAAAAATAACATGCTTGCTAAGTAAGATTTGATTAAAGTAGAACAGAAAAAAATGTAAAGCCCACCTGTAAAAAAAAATCATAACTCGTAAAACTTTTCTACTAAGTTCCTCCCCAGGTAGAGAGTTTGTTTCTCTTGTACTTTACAATGAACTTTCCTATTTTCTTTCTTTTTTAAAAAAAATCACAATTTATTTCTTACATTCATTTTTCTATAGGTCAGTGTTTCTCAGAGTGAGCAATCTCACCCCCTGGGGCTCTATGTAGTTTTCCGGGTTTGAGGTGGTAGTAGCTTCTGCTGCAGTAGGGAAGCTTTTTCTGTTTGTTTGTTTAAAGTTGATAGATTTTCAGGGGATTGCTGAGTGATTTTTTTTCTCTGAAGAGTAGACAACAGGCCAGATAAGTTTTGGGAACCCCTGAATAGGTCAACATTGCATTGAGCCTTTATATAATTTTACAGAGGTAAATCACTCTTGATTTGGTGTCATTGTTCTTTTTCTTTTTTTGCACACTATTTCCTAACTTATTTTACAGCAGAGGCTCTTGATCTAAAAATTTTCCTCTAAGATTTCCACTCACTTGATTTTCACTTAGGCTTTTCTATCTGAAAGGAACTAAGACTCTCTTGAACTACCTAAGGTCACGGGGCATTTAGGAGTCCCCATTCAAGGGTCCCCATGCATTATGGATCACAGTGGAACCTGAGAATCCTCAGAAAACCAGTTTTGAGTTCTGAGCAGCAACTCAGAACATATCACCCTGGTGTCTCCTGTTCAGTTATTCACGTACACGTCCTTCCCTTCCCTTTCTCTTTCACTGTTTCCACCTCATTCTCTTGTCTAAACTTATTCTCTTATTCAAACTTTCACTCATAGCTTTGGTTACAGATGCACAGGACTGTAGTATTCTCCTTCCCTTCCTTCACCCCTCCCCTCCATTCCTCTCCTCCCCTTCCCCACCGTCTCTTTTCTTTTCTTGCCTTGCTTTGCCTTCCCTTCATTTCATATTTTTGTTAATGCTATTGTAGAGCACACACCTAGTGGTGCTAAAGGCCGCTCTCAGGAGTGTTCAGGGACCACCAGGCCTACTCCAGGACATGCTCAGAGGCCATAAGGTTTTGGGACTTGAACCCCCTGGGCTCCTCGTATAATATCTTTCCAACTTTAAGTCACTATTGCCAACAGCAGTCTCTCTGTTTTCTAGAAGTAAGGATCTGAGAGACACAATTCATCTTTAAATTCATTCCCACCTTGTTCTATGAGCAACTGCCCCCAGTCAGGTGTTTACCCAGGTCAGTCATCTCTCTGAGCATGTGAGGTTTTCATAAAAAGCAGCAGAAATGGCTGATTTGGCACTGGAGTAAATAAGTGTTCCTGGCACATCTAAAATGAATCAAGTAGTTTTTATTGAACCCTTTCCCCTGTTTTTTTGAGAGTTTGAATTTCTACTGTCTCCTGGGATATTAACAATTTCATCAAAGTCATTAGCATTTTAAAAACTGAAGGCATATATTCTAACTCTTAATCTACCTAATAGATAAATCTGTTGAAGGAGTTAGATTGTAAGAATTGAACCCCATGGACTTCTTCAGAATATCATGGGTGGACTCTGTCCCATCAAACACTATTACTTTTGGAGGGGGGTTGTTGTTGTTGTTGTTATTGTCATTGTTGCTACTGTTGCTTTTCCCTGTTTGTTTATTTTTGTTTTTGGGGGGGTCACACAATCAGCAATGCTCAGAGGTTACCCTTGGCTATGTACTCAAAAATTACTCCTGATGGTATTCAGAAAACCATATGGGATGCATGGAATCAAACCCTGTTTGGCTGCATGCAAGGCAAAAGCCCTACCTGCTGCACAATTGCTCTGGCCCCAAACATTATTTATTTGTTTATTTAATTTTTATTAGTGAAACACCATGAGGTACAGTTGTAGACTTACAAATTTTTATGCTTGAGTTTCAGTCATACAATGATCCAGTAACCCATCCCTCCACCAGTGCCCATTCTCCACCACCACTAATCCCAGTATCCCTCCCACCCCCCCACCCCCCATCCTACCCTGCCTCTGTGGCAGGGCACTCCCTTTTGTTCTCTCTCTCCTTTTGGGTGCTGTGGTTTACAAAAGAGGCATTGAGTGGCAATCATGTTCGGTCTATAGTCTACTTTCAGCATGCATCTCCCATCCTGGATGGATCTTCCCAATACACTTTATTTGGTGCTCCCTTCTCTATCTGAGCTGCCTTTACCCCTAGAGTGTGTGGCTGGCCTCCAAGCCATGGAGTAAATCTCCTGGTATTTATCTCGGAGAACCTGGCAAGCTACCAAGAGTATCTCGCCCGCACAGCAAAGCCTGGCAAGCTCTCCGTGATGTATTCAATATGCCAAACACAGTAACAAGTCTCACGATGGAGATGTTACTGGGCCCGCTCGAGTAAATCGATTAACAACGGGAGGACAGTGACAGTGACAGATTCTTGGGTGTTAGTCTTCCATTTTGTTACTTTATATTCCCCAGATGAATGCCTGTCTGTCCCTCTCTTTCTGATTCATTTCGCTTAGCATGATACTTTCCATGCAGTACCAGTTGTATGTAAATTCATGACTTCATCCTTTCTAACAGGTACACAGTACTCCATTGTGTATATGTACCAAAGTTTCTTTAACCAGTCATCTGTTCTTGGGCACTCAGGTTTTTTCTTATAATAGCCCCTTTAGCCCTTCTTTTAGGTTTGGTTTTGAGTCTATGAAGTTTCTGAACTGCTGTTTATCTATAAAATAGTGTACCGTTCCTTCGATTTTGAGTGAGAGTTTAACCGGATAGAGTATTCTTGGTGAAGCATACATTTCAGTGAGTTTTTTCACTATATCCCGCCATTGCCTTCGGGCTGGAGCGATAGCACAGCGGTAGGGCGTTTGCCTTGCACGCAGACAACATGGCCGACCCGAGTTCGATTCCTCCGCCCCTCTTGGAGAGCCCGGCAAGCTACCGAGAGTATCTCGCCCACACGGCAGAGCCTGGCAAGCCACCCGTGATGTATTCGATATGCCAAACACAGTAACAACAAAATCTCCAATGGAGACGTTACTGGGTCCGCTCGAGCTCGAGCCTTCAGGCTTGGAGGGTTTCTTCTGATAGGTCTGCTGTGAATCTAAGTGGTGCTCCTTTGTATGTGATTTCCTTGTTTGACCTTGCTGCTTGCAGTATTCTGTCTCTATCGGCAGCCTCGATCATTCTAACTATGATATGTCTTGGAGTGTTTTTGTTAGGGTCTCTTTTAGCTGGCACCCTTTGGGCTCCTTGAACCTGAATGGCTGCATTGTCAATCTCTGGAGATTTTTCAGCAATGATTTGTTTAACCGTGACTTTTTCATTGGGATTGTTTTCCTGAGCTTCTGGTACTCCAGTGATTCTAATGTTGTTCCTCTTGGAATCACCTCTTAGGACTCTGATTCTCTCTAGAGTTATTTTGAGGCCCCTTGCCATTGTTTGTTGTTGCCTGTTGGCTTGGTGCAGATGATCTTCCAGCTCACTGATTCTGTCTTCATCTGTGGTCATTGTACTGTTGAGGGCACAGACTGAGTTTTTTATTTTATCTACAGAGTCTTTTATTCGTGATATTTCTGCTCTCATTTCTTCGTGTAATTTGTCGATTTTTTTCTGTCATGTTACTAGATATCTGTCCAACTATTTCATTGAATTCATTGACCACCTTCATGACTTCATATCTGAATTCTTTGTCAGAGAGGTCCCTTAGGTGAATAGCACCTGCGTAGATTCTGGACTCTTTTCATTGTTGTCCCCACATGGTGGGGATTTGCGTTGTTTCTTCATGTTGGTGTGTAAGTATGGGGACTAGATTTCTTGGTATGACTAAACTACTGCCGAAAATTAGGCCATGCCCATTTCTACCAAAGCCATGCCCACTTATGAAGAAGTCATCCCTACAGGAACCTGGTGTGTGTGTGTTGGAGGGGAGGTAAAGGCTGGGTGGGGAAGAAGATGGGTACAACTTTGGGGGTGAAGAGTAAGAGGAGAGGCTCAGGGCTGCTTTTGTCCCAGGCTCTGAGAGGATGCCTGGGGCGTTTGTAAGGAGAAAGCCAAGTCCCGGATTCGAATACCAGCGGATAAACTGACCTGGGTGGAGAAGAAGACCAGCACAGCTGGGTGGGGAAGAAGATCAGCACAGCTTTGGGGATGAAGAGACATTATCACTTTTAAATTCAATAAGTAAGCTGTGATTGTAACTCAGACAAAAGAAAATCAAAAGATAAAGATCTTATTGATTGATAACTTAGAGTCACATTTTGTAAGAATTAGTCCATTTTAGGTCTAATCCTGGCTCCCACATTCTGATCTGCGTATATTGAAGGCCTCATATGAGCTCCTCATTTTCCTCGTGTATAAAATAGGGTTACAAAGACTATTTTTGATACAGGTCATTGTTAATATGGCATGAACTAATCAATGTAAAAGATTTGCCTACTATGGAATAAACATCCCATAAATGTTTTATTATCATTATTAATTCCATAACCACTGTTGACTACCAACTAGTTTAAGCTCATTTCGAGCAGAATTCTGTGCATGTTGCAACCACAATGCTCTTCAGAAAATTTAGGATATTCTGTTACTTTGTGATAGTTTCTGTGGCCATAATTTTTTATAGAAAGAAATATGTACTGGCTCAGCATGCCAATCTCCTTACTAAATCACATAGGGTATTTTCTAAGTCATTCTTATACATATTATTTTATGAATTCCTAAAAGAAATAGTTTCAACCACCTGAGATCCACTTGAGAGAAACTGTTTTTATTCCTCCCCCAGAATATTAAATATTTATTTAATTCATAAAATTGTCTTTAATGTAATATGGCTTTTTAAAATAAAGCTCATTCTTTCTACCTTACAGTGATTTATTTTTTATACTACCCATACTCCCCCACTATTTAAATTATTACTAGGTATAGAGACTTAAAGCTGTGAGTATTTGATGTAAAAATTTATATAGAAATAGACACAAAAGACACTCCAGAATTCAAGTTTATGGACTTCCAAGAGCCCAATCAACAAAGAAACATTGTGTTTTTAGCGGTCATCCTTAAACTAAGGTGCAAAAGTTCTGCTCCAGGGTTCCATCACAATAATACCCTTGTCTTATTAAATATCCATATCAGGCTCACCGCCTCTACACAGGCAGCCTCTTGTAGCTCAGTGGTAAACATTTTAATTAGTGAGAAGTGTTTGCACATCTGCTTACTTCAAGCACAAGTGCTTTCCTTCTCACAGAAAAATTGGGATATGACAAATATTATTATCTCTATTCATTTCCATTTGCAATTTTAGCTAGAATGTATATACAAGTCTCAGAGGACCAGAAAATGTCTTCACTGAACATCATCATAACAGCATTGCCCAATGCTAAGGGCTGGTGGGAAATTGGCATTCTTAAGTGGAGCTGTGGCAAATATTCATTTTTCCATCTGGAAACTAAGCATATGTGATTTAAAAGATTGAAAACTGGTGTAACTTTGGGACCATAACTATATAAACTTTACAATCTTGAGAGTATAATTCACATTTTAAAATGGATATGTTGCTGTAAAACTGAGAAATAGAACTGAATTAGCTGTTGAAACCGATGAAGTCCATTTTCCAGAAGTAGCCTGAGGCACCTCTACATGAAAAAAACTCATTGGTGGAGGTTTAGGACCACACCTTGATCAGTAATATGAGGGTCATGAGAACTTGGAGAGGCTCTCCATTCGTTTCTCCACAGGATTCCAATTTCAGTAAAAATTTCCAGAATCTCCTTGGAAATAGAGAATATGGAGGAAAGGAAAGGAAATTGAGTAACTCAAAGACACGCCTTATTCCATAAATAAAATTCTGTAGTTAGAACTTGGATTGAAAACCTCCTGGGGATAGACCACTCGTTTCTCTGTTAGAATTGCTCTCTGGAAATTAATGGGCTTGGCTTTGTCCCTCTGACTGTTCTGCACAAATGAACCAAACTGGGAAGCAGTTGGAGTCACTGAAGCTTAACACAGCTCCAGCTATTATTTACACGACTCCCATGAAACTCTGGTGCCAAACTGATTAGATTTACAGTTCATTCGATAAGCTTGTCTGCTCATGGCACATAAGGCAGTGAACCTTTTCACCAAATGAAACCAGAGCCGGAGAGAGAGAAAACTAACAAAGCTTTTAATGAAGAGGGAGGCTGAGAGACTTTGGTGGGCAATCTTTTAAATTTTAGAAAGCTTTTTTTAGTCTGGGATTCTTATGCTCAGTGTTGCATTGACATTTTGGGTCCTGCCCTCTTGCGTACCAGAAACTCTGCAGTGCTGCTTCTAAATTTCTTGTGATAATGGAGCTATTTAATGTTAATAGCAACTAGGGACTATAAAAGACTCTTGAAAGTAAAGATGCGATGGGTCAGGGAGCATCATGGGGATCAGTGGAAGCTATGGCCAACCACAGAATGCCGCACAGAGCTGTTTTTTGTTCTTCCCCTATCCCCTAAGCTAGAGGTTAGGGGAAATGGTACAAAGCCTACCCCATTTTCACAGGCTTTGGGCCTATTATTGAGTTACAGGGATTTAGTCATGGACCCATGAATCATCAACCCTTTGCCCCCCTCCACACACACAAACACACACACACACACACACACACACACACACACACACACACCCCTCTTCCTTGTCACCTTTAGGCAAGTATAACTAATCTCATTTCTCAATAAAAAAACATGACTCAATTACTTTGCCAACCATGGCCTTGTTCCCTCTGAGAAAGATGGCAGAGGAGAGGCCAAGTGAATAGAAGCTGCTGTGCATCCCCAGTGGGCTTACAGCACATCTGGTTTGGTCATCGATTGCTTCACCACACACTGCCCTAAAGCTTAATGGCTTGAAACAACAACCACTTCATTAATATTTCACAATTTTGTGGGTCTTGAGTCAGTCAGAACTTAGTTGTGTGGTTTTTTTGCTGCATATATTACCAGCTCGCAGTTAGGTGGGTTTATGGGGTCCAGGACAACTTCATTTCCATACCTGGCACTGTGGCATGGTTTACTAGAAGGCTAGACTCGGTCAGATTTCTCTCCCTCTCCTTCTTATCCTCCTTCTCCTTCTTCTCCTTATCCTTCATTTTCCTCTCCCTCTCCTTCCTTTTCCTCTCTCTCTCTCTCTCTCCTCTCTCTCTTCACTCTCTGCAGTCACATGATTCTCAGGGAAGTAGTCCTTCTTAGATCACAGCTCAGGGCCGAAGAATGAGTGTTTCACGAATTCTAGAAGTAAACTATAAGGCATTTTATACTTTATATTAGAAAGTCCCAGAACATCATGTCTGCTCATTCTCATTGGTCAAGAAAGAACTCTCTGGTAAACCTGAATCCACACTTCAAATACCTCATGCAACTCTAGAGAAATAATTTAATGTTGTAAATCATTTTCCAAATCCCTTACCCGGTAAAGGGGCGCGGTGGGGGGGGGGGGGGAACAAAGGAAACACTGACAATTAAAAAAAATGAGTGGTTGATAATACTTGATAATCTGATAGATCCATTAAAATATGTGATTGAGAATAACTATACAGGCTTCAAATGGAGAGCTTTGTCATCAATTTTACTATTAATCTTGAACAAATCAGAGAGAAAATGTGATGTCTATATATAACAGTATAGCCTGTGGGCTAGAGAGAGACAGGGGGTAATTTTCTTGCCTTTTATATAGCTGACCTGAGTTCAATCTCAAACACCACATATGGTCCCCCAAATCCATCAGAAGTGATCCGAGGGCCCAGAGCCAGAAGTCAGCCCTGAGCACAGCCAGGCTCTTTCGTCTATAGGGTGTAGACAATAAGTATTAAATTCTGAGACTCACACACTAAATGTCTCTTCCCATTGTTGACCTTAAGGGCTGTCGTCTGATGGTTCATGAGCTTACTCCCTCACCTACTATTTCTGGAATTACATGTGCAAAACAAAAAAAAAGTGCAAACAAAACTTTATTTCCTTAGTCTTTTAATTTTCATTGTAGTGAGAGATTACGTCTGTAGAATTCCTTCAAGCTCAGCTGTGTGAAGTAGAGTATTCGATGCATGCTTCCTCCCAGAAATCTTCCCCTGAGAATTCCTGGCTGGCACTGGGATTCCTCCATGGAGGCATGTGGTATGGAATGGGGAGAGGACAGGTGCAGAGACAGAGCAGTGAGACACTTGAATGAACTGGTGGGGAGTGAGGAGGTAAACCTGATTCTGTCCCACTTCTTGTCATCATGTCTTCTCTTTCAGGAGTATAGGAGAAGGTACACTGGAGGTGGAAATACTGTGGACACCTCAGAAAAGTGGGCCAACTTGCAAGACATATTCCAAACTAGGAATCTAGCCACCACCCAGAACCCTTTGTGTTTTGTTGTTACTATTATTGTTCTAAGGACTTTATGGTTTTCTTTGGGATGGAGGGGGGCAGGGGGGCTTGTGGGCAGGGATTGAACTCCATGTAAGGGTCGGCTACATGCAAGGGAATTGCATAACTTGCTGTACTACCTCTCTGACCCTCAAAGGATTTATGAATTTGTCACCATCAGGCCCCCTTCTCCAGGCCACTTTCTTCCTCCTCCCAAATTACCCCAAATTTTGTGTAAGAAGTTCCACTCCAGAGTAGGTAGTCTACTTTCACTTTTTTCCTGGTCTTTGAGTTGGGAGCAGGATTATTGCTTTGGGGACTTTAACTCCAAAATGAGGACTAGTTAACTGACCAACTTGATCATCAGGGTTTCTGTGAGTGCTATTGAGTCTTACAGGAATTTGTGTAGGGAAGATGTGCCTTTTAAATAATGTGATCTTGGGGCTAGAGAGATAGTACAGTGGGAAGGGCATTTGCCTTATACGCAGTCTACTGGTGTTCAATCCCTGGCATTCCATATGATCTCCCAAGCACTGCCAGGGGTAATTCCTGAGTGCAGAGCTAAGAATAACCCCTGAGCATCACTGGGTGTGGCCCAAAACACACACACACACACACACACACACACACACACTCACACACACACACAAATAATGTACTCTCTTGTTAGAATAACATGCTCCATTTTTAGCCTTTAATACATGAGAACCCCCAACTTCAAAACCTATTTAACCTGAGAGAGATCTGAGAGAGACTGCTGTCCTCAGTTATTTTTCAGTAGTTTCCTGTTCTAGGCCTCATTGTTTGTATTTGGCATGCCAAGATGTATAAAATCTGGTCCTCACACTCAAGAAATAAACAGTCTACTCGCAGATAGTCAGGAAAATGGACTCAGAGTAGCATCACTAATATAAAGTAGGAGAGAAGTAGGCAGATCATTGATTGGATTTGAGAAGGGACTACCAGCAAGGGATGAACAGGGTGCCTACCAAGCGCCAACTTTCCTCTTTGAATATCCCATCCAGCTGACTGTTGGAATCAAGTGTGTGTCTCTATTCACATTCTTACCATAAACATTTGAAAATTATATAGTATATAATAAAGTAGTAAGTAAGTAGTAAAGGCCCTCCCGTTGATCATCGATTTGCTCGAGCGGGCCCAGTAACGTCTCCATTGGAGACTTTGTTGTTACTGTGTCTGGCATATCGAATACGTCACGGGGAGCTTGCCAGGCTCTGCCGTGCGGGCAAGATACTTTCGGTAGCTTGCCGGGCTCTCCGAGAGGGGCGGAGGAATCGAACTTGGGTTGGCCATGTTGGCTGCGTGCAAGGCAAACGCTATTATAACTTATTATACAAATATAATTACATATAAATATATATAAACACTCCAGCAGTTAAATTAGTTTTTTAAAAAAATTCACATTGAAGTTATTTATTAAAGACATGGTTGGCTGGAGATAGCACCTAAAGACATTCAGAGAAATAGATATATTTGGATTATTTCCAGAGTGTAAATTAGAAAATTCTTATAACCCTTCATAAACAGAATTGACTATCTTGAATACTTGTTTTTTTGTTTGTTTGTTTGTTTTTTGGATCACACCTGGCGATGCACAGGGGTTACTCCTGGCTCTGTACTCAGGAATTCCTCCTGGCGGTGCTCGGGGGACCATATGGGATACTGGGAATTGAATCCGGGTCAGCCATGTATAAGGCAAACACCCCACCTGCTGTGCTGTCATTCCAGCCCCTATCTCAAATACTTTCAAAGACTTGTTCCACCACTATGACTTTTATCCAGTCTTTTTTTTGTCCTGAAACACAAACATGATGGGTTGATTCCTTGAGGAAAGCAAAGTTCTTCTGGAGCAATGGGGAAGAGATTATTTCCCAGAGGGGTCTAAGGTTGAACCCTGGGTCAGCCTGAATCCAATCCTGGTTCACTGAACTAGAGAAAGTCCCTTGATGGCCTTTTTGTGCTTTCTATCCTCTGTAAGCTGGAAGAACAAGCAGCTCATATTTATGTATGAACCACACTGCTTAATGAACGAAATGTTGCTGCTGGTTCTTTTCTGCCAGAGGACACCTTTGCTAAAGATTACATGTGACAAATTGACCCAATCCCTCGTTTGAGGCAGGAAATCTGCTCTCCAGAGACCAATTGTCAGCCAATGCTTAAAATGTGAGAATCAAGAGATAGTAAAGGGGTTAAGGTACTTGCCTTGCCCATGGCAGACTCCAGTTTGATATCTGGCACCGCATGGAGTCCTTTAAGCACTGCCAGGATTGATCCCTAAGCACAGAGCCAAGACTAAACCCTGAGCACACTAGGTATGACCCTAAAAGATAAATGAAAAAAAGAGAGGCAATCAAAAGTCTGGAAATTCTGAGTTTTAATGTGTCCCGTTGGGGTTTGGGGGCCGTTCAGTGTGTAGGGTCATACCTGGATCTGTACTCAGGCCCACATCTAGAGGTTCTTGGGGGATCACATGCAGTTCCAGGAATCAAGTCAGGGTCAGAATGCACTCACATGTTAGGAGAGTGTCTCAACCTTTGTATTGTCTCTCCAGGCCCCAAGTTTTAGTTTGATCTGGGATGTTAATATTTTCTCCTAAAAAGAGCACATGCTAGGTCAGGGAGGTAGCTCAATGGTAGAATATAAGCTCAGTTGAGCATGGCCCTGAATTCATCACCGGCATCTAATGTTCCTGGCCAATAAACATTGCCAGGGAGTGGCCTTATCCCCACTTCTCTCTAGCACTTAAAATGTGGTATCAATGACCCATTTTTTTTTCTCATGATGGCAGGAATACCCATACATACACAGTACAACTCTAGAAGCATTTGACCTTTCACTTTGGGTCATGTGACTGGGGACAGCAAAGCCATTGTTATAGGAACATTCTTAGCTATTAGGTGGTCCAGATTTCTGCATTCTTCTCCTTTCTTTGTTCTTTGTTCTAGTTAGTGGTATGCTCACTGGGTAGATTTTGATACACTCCCTTTAAACATCTTGAGAACCAGTTAATTGAAGTGACTTGCTAAGTACAATAAAAACTTAATCATTTATACGCAGATAGCTTGCTTTTAGATTTAGAAAATTTAAAGTTCAAGGTCTGATTTCCTTATCAGTAGCATATTTTCTTCATGTCCCTGTCAGTTTATTTTAAGTCCTGTAAGCTGCTTTAATATTAGCAGCAAGAAGTGTTTGATAAAGATAAAGTTCTAAATAAAATAACAATGAGTTTTCAGCAGGCCACAGTTTGGGATATCTCCATTCTCGGTCTTCCCCTGATTGGATAGATGGTGTGAAGAGGAAGATAGGATGTGTCTGGAGATGCCTCTCAGCTTTCTCTGACCAGTCCTGGCAGGCGAGTTCTCTGAACTGATTTTCTGGTTTGAACTTCAGATATCTAGTCTCAGATCTGTTTTTGCCTCCCCAAACCTAGTAAGAGATCTGGTCCAGAACAAAGCACCAATTTTCCATCACTTTAGTTCACTGAGAAACCCTAGTATGAACAGAATTATTTACCCAGGGATAGCAGGAAGGAATGGCTTGTCCTGACCATTCACTTGAAGTGAATGAGGAACAAGTGATGTCATCTCATACTCTGCCTGCATCCCCTCCCCCCGCCCCACCATGTAATTTCCAGTACCTGATGTTCATTTGATTATATATTCTAGCATTTTTTAAATCTTCATTTTCACAGCTGCCATCTTATTCCACGATTAATAATAGACATTGTGGTTGACACCTCACTTGCAGAATCTTATCTAATCCCTTCACAACCTAAGAATTCAACCCTTTTTTCCAGAGCCCTCCCCCTTCGTCTGACCAGTTATGGGCTTCTTTTCTCTTTGTCCATCACTTTGGAAAGTCTCCCAACAGAATCAAAGTATTCAAGGAGAGAAAATTTATCAGAAACTTCAGAAATATTATTGCAGGAGTGCTCTGGCTCACAAGCCTGGATGCAAATTTGTTGCAAGGTGCCTCATTATTTGGGGTTTGAAGAAGAATCTGGAGACAAAGGTCTACTTGCTGGGGCTGCCTGAATAAGGTCATTTCTCCGTAAGTTAAAAGAACACTAAACCACAGGTGTTGGAACATTCAGTTGTATGATTAAAGCCCAATCATGGACAACATCGTAACTGTTTATCTCGTGGTAATTTAATTTTTATTTTTATCTATTTTTTGTTTGATTTTTGCTTTTGGGGTCACACCTGGCTATACTCAGGGGTTACTTCTGGCTTTGCACTCAGGAATCACTCCTGGCAGTGCTCAGGGGACCATATGGGATGCTGGGAATCGAACCTGGGTCGGCTATGTGCAAGGCAAATGCCCTACCTGCTGTGCTATCACTCCAGCCCCGTGATTTAATTTTTAAAAAATTTAAAAAGAAGAAAAAGAACACTTAACCAGTAGCACTTGGACTTGAAAGTCATCTAGGGTTCGGAGTGATAATACAGATAATACAGGGGTGACCCAAAAAGCAAAAAAAAAAAGTCTTCTAGCTTATGCCTGTTCAGTGCCTTAGCAGCAAACCCCTTTGGAATGATGCATGAACTAAGACTCTTGGAGGCAGCTTCTAAATCTGGGGGTCATATCACTGAATGTGGGGGAGGGGTCACAAACAATATTTGAAATTTGTTTGAAAATAAATTTCCTTATGACTAATTATCAATAAATGTTTGATCTTCATATCTAATATACATATATTAGAAAAATATGTATATTAGAAAATATATATATATATTGGAAAAGCTTAAGAAGCCCTGCTACGAGAGACCTCCCTGCTGTTCTCTTATTTAGACTCAGACACAATTTCTCAATGGGATAGAATTTCTCAGAAGTATGATGGAACACATAATGAGAGTAATAGTTGGTTCAGTATCTGCTCTGATGTGTATATGAGACTACATATATATGCAAAAATAATCACTTGAAAACATGAGTTGAAGGCTGAAGAGAACACTGAGGTAAGGTTCTTTTTATCATTTGATCCATAGAGCCTCTGATGATTCCCTGAGACTGCCAGGAGTGTACCCTGCCAGGTGTGTTCCCCCGACCCCCACTCCCTGGTCCCCAGCTCAAACATTGGTAGAAATTAGCTTCTCTTTAAAAAATATATGAAACAATGGGGCTGGAGCAGTAGCATAGTGGGTAGGGTGTTTGTCTTGCACATGGCCAACCCGGGTTTGATTCCCAGCATCCCATATGGTCCCCTGAGAACTACCCGGAGTACTTCCTGAGTGCAGAGCCAGGTGTAACCCCTGTGCATTCAGAGTGTGACCCAAAAAGGAAAAATAAATAAATAAATAAATAAAACTCTGACCACATTACAGATTAGTATTTTAGAGAAGTGGAAGAATTTGCTCTAGTCCCTTGGCTAGAAGACAGGTTAGCACCTTCCCTGGGGGCTTGCCTAGACCTGAACTAAAACTCTCTTGAGAGAAAGAGGGAGGGAGAGAGGGAGGGGAGGAGAGAGAGAGAGAGAGAGAGAGAGAGAGCCTGCCATAGAGGCAGACTGGGGGTGGGGGTGGGGGAATAGAGGTTCGGATGGCAGAAGGCAAACTAAGGACACTGGTAGTGGGAATTGTACACTGGTGAAGGGATGGGCATATCCTATGACTGAAACCCAATCATGAACAATTTTGAACTGGGTATCTCACGGTGATTCAATAGAGAAAATAAAATAAAATAAAACTCAAATAAAGTAAAACTCTCCTGAGATCACTGGCTTAAGTCCTGGCTCACAGTTTGTCTTTTTAATTTTTCCTCACTGATTATATATTTTTTATGGAAATCAAAACAATTTTTCTTTAAAGAAACGAGTCTTTGAGGTGTCTTCCACATCTGGTCATTCTGAACTACACTGTAACTGGCAAGAGAGGCACAGAGCTTGACGTTCATCTGGAGAAGGGGGGGATAAAGTGGAAGTGGTGGGGTGAGAAACCAAATATTCCAAATACAGGTTTTTACTTTGACCTTGGGAGCTCAGTTTTCAATTTAACTTGATTCATTTAAGGTTTGAAGTTAACTCTGAGATTAGGAAAATATGACTTTTCTGGCTTGAATTTTCTTTTTTCTTAAAACAGGGGCCAAAGAGACAGTACAGAGGATAAGGTTTGCATGTGCGGACTGGGCTTTACTCCTGGCATCCCATATAGTCCCCAGACTCTGGCCAGGCCAGGAATGATCCCTGAGCACACAGCAAGGAGTAAGCCCTGAGCACTGTCTGGTGTGGCCACACACACAACACTTTTTTTCTTTTTCACTTTTTGAGTCACACCCTGCGATGCACAGGGGTTACTCCTGGCTTTGCACTCAGAAATCACTCCTGGCTGGCAGTGCTCAGGGGACATATGGGATGCTGGGAATCAAACCTGGGTCAGCTGTGTGCAAGGCAAACACCCTACCCACTGTGCTATCACTTCAGCCCCCATTTTTTTCTTAAAACAAACTTGGAGAAAAGAATTGAACCTAACATGACAACTAGAAGTACTCTACAATCTTTCTCATGAGTTCATTATAAGTGAATTAGAAACTTTAAAATAAATCAATCATATTTTATTTATAAATGAGGTCATTATGTGTGAATTAGAAACATTTAAATTAAATTTACTGGGTAAAAGAAAATAAAATGGATTTGGGTGAATGAACTAAGTATCCTAAGAATCAAAGAATAAGTGGTCAAGCAAAAAGTTATATCCATGCATACAAACACTAAGAATATTATTCAGTTATTTTTAAAAGGAGATGTCCTGAAACAGACAGATAGTGTAGTGGGTAGGTGCTTGACGTGCATGAAATTGAGTCTGGTCCTATCCCTGGCACCACATAGAATTCCCCCAATCACCACAAGGAATGATCCCTGAGTGCAGAGACTGGAGGAAGCCCTATGTAGCATCTGTTATAACCCACAAAAAGACAAATTCTGAAATCCAGCTATACACAGATAGATATTCTGGTTTTGGCACAACATACTAAAAGCTTCGGATCACATTAACTATATTCACTCGTAAGGCCAAGCTTTTACTAAATGAGGGTAGATACTAATGATTTCCCCTTTATTGATGAAAAGCTGAGGTCTATAGAGAGTAAACGACTTTTTCAAGGTCATTTGGCTGGTGAGGATGAGAGAAAGGCTTTGAAACACAGACTTGGCTTCCTTCACAGACACAGACTCTGTGAACCTTCTTGATGTACGGCTTTGCATTAAAGAGCTCCAGGAATGTATAAATCTGTCAGTATCTTTCAACCACAGAGAAGACTAAAGAGTTTTCAGTAGCTAGTGTCTGTGTTGTCTGGAAGGAACACATATGATTTCTTTGTTGTAGTGATGATGAGGTAATAGAAAAGTGACCTATGGGGCTGGAGCGATAGTGTGGGGGGTAGGGCCCTTGTCTTGCACGAGGCTGACCTGGGTTTGATCTCTGGAATCTCATATAGTCCCCGAAGCACCTCCAGGTATAATTGTTTAGAGCAGAGCCAGGAGTGACCCTTGAGCATTGTTGGGTGTGGCCCCAAAACCAAAAAAAAAACCCCACAAAAAATCCCAACAGTGAATCTGAGAGCAAAATAATTAAAATGACTAGGGTGGGGGCATGGGAGTGAGAGTAGATCAGGCATGCCATGGGCACCTCAGACTTCTCCCAGGGGACCAGTATTTTAAATGATTTAAAAGCTTCCCTGCTAAAGGTGGGATGTAAAATTAATTTCCCGTGAAAAACACAGTCTTTGGGGAACTTGGCCTTGTCAGAGTTGATTCTCAAAATCCTTCAGCCATAGATAACCTTGTTTTCAGACACATATGCATATCCTCGAGAGTATGTGACACACAATGTGTGTACACACAAATACACACATAGAGATACACACAGACACATACACAGAAACACACAGATACACACACAATTTGCCCTGAATGATCTACACACGTTTTTATCAGCAAATAAAAATGAATTTCTCCATGGGGTAACAGAAAAACATCTTTCTGTCCCAGATTGTTTCCCTATTAAAATTATATCTCTCTCCCCAGGTCCTTTTATTAGTTAATTTTTTAAAATTTATTTTTAATAAGACACTGTGGTTTACAAAGTTGTTCATAATAGAGTTGTTCCAAGACCAATCTCACCACCAGTGTGCCCTTCCCTCCACATCAGTTTCCTCATCCTTTTGGCCCTCAAGACTGACATTGTCTTTAGTAGGTCCCAAAGGACCTTTAAATCTCCCTTTTGTAAGACACTTTTCTCTTATGTTGACCCAAACTCTATTTACCACGGAAATGAAAACTGATTCATATAACTTGCTAAAGTTAATCAGTCAGGAAGAGCTGACAATCTTCAAAGGGACCTTTGTTCAATGTCTTTGTGTTGGGGTCAGGGATGTGACTCTGGTAAAGTTCATGCCTTGTATGCATAAGGTCTTGGGTTTGATCCCTGGACCTAGAAATTAAATAAAAGAAGTCTTTTGTGTTTGGCTTATCTTCAAGGATCTTTGGCTGGAGAGAGGTAGAAAGTAGGAATATGGTTGCTAAATTTTTCATCTATGATGGGCACTAGCCATGACTCAGAATATCTCCTATTCTCATTCTTCCTTCTCTCACATAAGTAGCATTCAAGTCAATTGCACTGTACATTAGTTGCCATATTTAAATATAAAGTTATTTAAAGTTTCTATCTGAGCATCATCACATTTGGGATTGAAGAGATAATTCTGACCCATTCAATCATCAGCTAAATATGTCTTGCGAAGGAAGCAAGGAACAAAGTACAGAATTTGTCTAGGAAAGAAAAGGTGATGATGGTCAGAATAGTTAATAACTAGAGCTCATAGACATACCCTACCAGAAGGCGGCTTTGCAGTTCTACTGGGTTTAAGGACTTAAATCTTTAGTTGCTAGACTGTAGGGAAGTTGGTGGAACCTAAGAAAGTGACTATGTTGTGTATGTATATCCGTGAAGCTGAACTTGGGGAACTCCAGGCAGACCTATGAACCAAGTCAGAAATAATTCACATCTGTATCTCCAACTGAGTATCAGTCCACTGCAGCTCACAGCTCTAACTCTTAATAGCTAAAACTGGTCTTTCTAGAATAGTGATTCACCAGAAGATAGAATCTAACTTGTATGAAAAAAAGAAAAACTCTTTTCGCAGAGACTTCCTAGGTTACTTACTCTGTTACTGGGTTATAGTCTTCAAATGTTTCTCAACCATATTAAGATTATCTTGATTTATTAAAGAGTGTGATCATAGGTCTTAACTAGCCTGTAAAGGTCCTTAGCCTGTAAAGGTTCAGGGATGGATGCCTGACTCCAATAACGTATCTTATACCTCTAGCACGACCACCAGGTATTTTTTTTATTAGTGAAACACTATGAGGTACAGTTTTAGATTTACAATTTTTTGTGCTTGGGTTTCGATTATACAATGATCAGATACCCATCCCTCCACCAGTGCCCATTTTCCACCACCATGGATAATATCCCTCCCACCCCCATTCCCCCATCCCACCCTGCCTCTGTGGCAGGGCAATCCCTTTTGTTTTCTCTCTCCTTTTGGGTGTTGTGGTCTGCAAAAGAGGCATTGAGTGGCAAACATGTTCAGTCCATAGTCTACTTTCAACATGCATCTCCCCTCCTGGGAGGATCCTCCAAACACCCTTTCTTTGGTGCTCCCTTCTCTATCTGAGCTGCCCTTTCCCCTAGAGTGCCCAGCTGGCCTCTAAGCTATGGAGTAATCCTTCTGGTGCTGATCTCAGCTATTCTTGGGTAGTAATCTCATATTTTGTTACTTTATATCCCTAAGATGAATGCAATCTTTCTATGTCTATACCACCAGGTATTTTTATGGTGACCTCTGAGCACTTCTGGGTCTACTCGTAATGAACTCAGGCTAGTTGATGATACTAAGGGTTCACTAGGACTACACTTTCAGGCACTACCAGGTATCGCCTTCATTTAATAAAAAACAAAAAAGTCTGGGAGCTGGAAAGTTAGTACAAGGGTTAAGACACTTGCCTCGCATGTAGCTGACCCCATTTATTTTTTTTTAAATTTTACTTGTTCAGTTTTATTTATTTATTTATTTTTAATAGACCTTACAAAACTGTTCATGATTAGGTTTCAGTCGATCAGTATTCCAATACCCATCCCTCCACCAGTGTACATTTCCTAGAACCAGTGTCCCCAGGCTCCCTCCCATTCCCCTCCACCCTCCACCCCCCCTCAGCCTACCTCTATGGCAGGCACTTTTCTTCTCTGTCTTTGGAGCTGACCCCATTTTAATCCCCAACACTGTATGTGGTCCCCTGAGCACTCCTAACAATTACTCCTGACCACTGATCCAGGAGTTGCCCCAGTACACGTGTGATTCAAAAGACCAAACACCACCCAAAAAAGTGCAGTGCAATGGGTTCATTTTAGAAAATACTTTGGAGACCATACTTTTTATGGGGGTGTTTTGGGTTACACTCAGCAGTGCTCGGGGGTCACTCCTGGTGGTGCCCTGGGGGATAATATGTGGTGCTGGGGATTGAATCAGGGTTGTAGCTTCACACATCTTAACCCCTGGACTATATTTCCAGAACTATACCCTATGTTTGACTATATTTAACTGGAGTTACTGGTGGGCAGAGGAATGAGGCTGTGAAACTCTCTGGCATTTACCCCGTAGTGTTCAGGGGGTCCTTCTGTGTGGCAGGGACTGTTTCCTTAGTACAAATGTTGAAAACTATTTTTGGGGGGTTTTGTGGCCACACCCAGCAGTGCTCAGGACTTACTTCTGGTTATGTGCTTATAGATCACTCTGGCTGTATACAGGTGCTGGGAACTGAACCCAAGTTGGTAGCGTGCAAGGCCCTACCCACAGAACTGTCTTTCTAAGTCCTGAAAACTTCTTGAGGTGAAGAGGCACACGACTCTGCCAAAAGCTTCTACTTTCCCCTGCTTCTATTTCCAAGGCAGGGATGGCATGCTGCAAGGTAAAACACTTCTGGGCATTCCAGGAGTCTCAGGTTCGCAGTTATGAACCCTTTTGGGTTTTTCTTTTCTTAAAAAAAAATGTATTGAGGATTCTTTTGCAGGATCTAAAGACCAAAGGCCCCTTTTCAGAAGGTTTTTTTTTTCTGTACATAAAATACAATTTGCATGAGATTCCAAGGAAAGGAATTATACGGAGCATTCAATTAACACATTATTTATTGTTTTATGCAAGACCAATGTATACATTTACTCTTAACTGACACAAAATGTAACAGCATCGAGTCCAGGCTCTATTTAATAAGTACTGTCACTTAAGCTATTTGCAGTGACTGAGATGTGGGTTCCACTGAAGACTGGGTCCTGGACATTATGCTGCTGTCACTTTTGTGTGTTAACTTGGGGCATAAAGGAAGGTGGTGCTAAATTTCTTGTAAAGGTTAGTGATAATGAAAAAAGTAAAACTTTCTGGTCATCCAAATTTGCAGTAACTCTAAATTCTCTCAACCCAGGTTAAGAACCCAGCAAAAGGATCAGAGCGATAGTATAGGGGTAGGGCATTTGCCCTGAACTCGGCCAACTGGGGTTCAGTCTCCGTGGGAATCCCATATGGTCTTCTGAGTAGTACCCACAGGAGTTAATCCCTGAGTGCAGAGCCAGAAGTAACACCTGAGCATCTCTGGGTGTGCCCCAAAAAGAAAAAAAGAAAAAGAATCCAGCAGAATAAAATTGCTGTAGGGACTCACACCCCATTACAGACTCCACCCTATGACCTGGAGGCAGGAACCACCCCACTTTGGTACTGAGCTCAGAGCTGCAACTTGGAGAGCACATTTCCCTCCCATTTAATCTAGCAATCTCAGGGACCTGGGAGCCCCTGAGTTTGTGCCACTTTCAAGATTTAAGGTGCCACTTTCAATAATCTGTCTTTTGCTGCCGAGAAGGCTGCTTCTCAGTCTCTGAACCCCTGGAAAGCTATGACGTCTCATACAATCCCTCCTTTCCCCTAGGCACCTGATTGCGGAGTGCCAATTTGGGACAAGACTTAAACTTCGGTTTTTCTCATCGGCCCCAAAGAAAACACCTTAATAGGAGTGTTAGGCGGCTCAAATGAGATCATGGCTGCGAGCTATAAATTGTAAAAACTGATATATATATATATTTGTATATAATTTTTTTTAGACGACTCTGTCTTTGAGGACGGAGATCCAGTTAGGCAGCTTCCTTCCCCCACAAGCCAAGCGCTCACATCCATCAACAACTTGTGGAACGAACGCATGCATGCACGCACGCATGCATGCATGAGATCTGCAATTGCACGTGGGCCCCCCGGCGCGCACGCCGCTTCCGGCCTGCAGGGCACCCCACCCCACCCCACCAGCCCCGTTTCTGCTCCAACAGGTAGTCAGCAACTCCGGGGCTTTTCTGCACGCACTAGTTAGCTGCCGTCATTCCTGCGCTTCTTTCCGGGGAAGGTTCCCCAGCCTCCAGCGCCGCGGGAACGGCTCTGCTCAGAGTTGGTCTGGGGTGTCTTCCCCCCGGGGCGCTGCTGCCGGGCCGGCCAGGTAGGCGGCGGCCGCAGAGCGCGGAGGGGCGGGCGGACGCCCCAGCAGCGGCGGTAGCGGCGGCAAAGGCAGCAGCTCGGCTCGGCCCGGCCCGGCCCGGGAAGGTGCGGGAGGGCGCGCGAGGAGGGGCCAGCGGGGTGGGGAGGGGCGGGGCCGGCGCCCTCGTCACTTGATAAAACGCCGGCGAGTCTCCAGAGAACAACGGGCTCATTCAGCGCTCGGGAGCTGCCCGCGAGGGGGAGCGGCCGGGCGGGGAGCGCGACTCGTCCCGGGGGTGGGGACCGCGCGCGCGGTGGTGGCGAGCGGAGACCGAGGAGGACCGCGGCAGCAGCGCGCAGCCGGCCGCCGCGCCTCGGCGCTCCCGCACCTCGCTCAGATGCGCCGGCCCATGGCGGCCGCGGGGCGGCTCTGGCTGCTCTACCTGTCGGCTGGACTTCTGCCCCGACTCGGCGCCGCCTTCAACTTGGACACCCGCGAGGACAATGTGATCAGGAAACGCGGGGAGCCCGGGAGCCTCTTCGGCTTCTCGCTGGCCATGCACTGGCAGCTGCAGCCCCAGGACAAGCGGCTGTGAGTGTCCCCCCCGCACCCCCAACCCCGACCCTTCCCACTCCCACCGGGGCGCCGAGCGCGCGCGCCAGGCGGGGCGAGGGCGCGCCGCGTTCCCGCCCGCCGGCCCTACCCCTGCGGCCGCCACCCGCGGGAGGAGCAGCCGAGCCCGGCCGCCCACCCCCGCCCCACCCCCGCCCGGCTCCTGCGCCCTCCCCGGGCCGGGAGCGGCCGAGCCCTGCGGACCGCGGCGCGGGTGCCAGGCGGTGCTGCCCGCGCCCCCTCCCGCCTTGGAGAGTTTGACTTTTTTTTTTTCCTTCCCCCTCTCTTGCAAACAAAGTGATTTCCCGCGGCCCCTTCTGCCGGGCGCGTTTGCTGGGAACCCGGCAGGTGGCACGCTGGGCCGGGCTTTACGTGTGTCCGGGCCGGGGCTGGGGAGGGAAAGGTAACTCGGGGTGGAGGTAACTCGGGGGAGAGGGGCCGTGTCCCGGCGCTGAGCCTCCTGGGCACGTTGCTCCGGGAGCCCCAGGCCTTTCCCAAACTCCGGGAACGCCCGCGCGCCCGGCTGAAAGTTGGAAAGCCACTTTGCAGCGGGTGGTGCGCGGAGATTCCTGCGGGGCGCGCGGTCGGGGCAGAGGAGATCCTTTCCGCGTCTTCCAGAGGTTTTTTTTTTTTCCCCTTTGGAAATGATGGTACTCACCGAACACCTGTTGGAGGACTAAGTCAGCTGAGAAAACAACCGCCCCCTACCCCCCACTCCCGGGGGCGGCGTGCATGCCCCTCCCTAGCCCAGGCCCCAAAGCCCAGTGGCACCCCTACATCCAGTAGTTCTCTGGATTTACTGGGGCAGGCTCACCCCAGGAGTGAGAGCCGGATGTCCTACCTGGGCCGTGGCTCTGACTCACAGACTTTGGGAATGACAAACCCCGCACTATTCAGGGCCCCCGTGTATAGTGAACTTGCAGACACCCACCTGCTCGCCTGCCTTTCCTGGTCTCCCTGACAGCGTTTTAGTCCCACGGTTGCTTTCTGGTGGCCTGCAGGCCTCCAGCTCTTTAGGAGCCAGTGTGGTGGGCCTTTGGTGCCGGTAATGCCTGTGGAGTTGTGTTCTAGATCTGGGCTACCCCCAAATTAACTTAGCTCAGCCTTTGATTGAACCGGTGTATGTGGGATTGGGGGGGTGGTTTGAAGGGGGCTGGGGAGTGGGGAAGCACTTCCAGGACCAATAGACTGGAGAAAACAGTGGAGCACCGCAAAGAAAGGCCTCAGTGTGGACCAGAGGAGAATGGGAATTTAGCCATGTAGGGAACTTCTGGAACCCAGCACCGGAGCACTCTCTGTGACTGGTGGCTTTGGTGGATCCCCTGGGTATTAGATTATTCTGATAACACCTGCTCCTGCAGCGGAGAGATTGGCTGGAGATGGGGATGTTACTTTCTGGTGGCCTGCAGGCCTGGCGGACTGCCTGACTCTTCTCTGCCTTGGTAGAAATAATGATTAAGCTGTAAATCAGAAAGGCAGCATGGGATCTGGGAACTCTTAATGGAAGCCGGGCTGGTGACCTAGGAGTGTATCCACCCAGAGAGAGAAATGGAACTGAGTGTAGCCCTTGTGGGTGTCCAGCAGAAGGAATACATTGTCCTGGGCATTGGGTGTGCACCCCAGACCCCTGTGGGGGCTGCCTGCCACTGCTTACTCACACAGACTCTGTGAAGGTGGAGGAAATAGTCTTTAGATGGATGGGCTTAACGGGACACTGTAGTCGTACTGAGGTCAACTGCAGGCTTGCTGGAACTCCTGACTGCTGGTGGGTTTCTCTAGTTTTAGAGCTGTCGTGTAAGCCTTCCCCTAGGGGCCAATCAGCTAGCGATTAGGGCTGATGCTTCCTAGAAATGCCCTTTTTTAGGCACTAGCAAGAGTGAGTGGCTGAAGAGGCCCTTGGGTGGGGAGGGGCCCCCTTTAGGGGGATTATATCTGTCCCCGGAGTCCAACATATGACAGAAACCCACCCAAGGTGCTGTGGTTTATGTTCTCTGCTTCCTTGGGTAAAGCGCTCCCAGTTTCTGGCGTAGCCCTTGTCCACCAAGAGAACCAGTATGCGGCATGCCCTTTGCTGACCTTTGTCAGCAAAGAATGTGGATGTAAAAGAGTGAAATCAAGATCCTCGTAGCTTCTGGTTACGTTTCCTCAATTCTGCACTCTGATGGGAAAGCTCAGGGGGTGTAGAGGGACTTGTGCTTGGTCCCATGAATTCTTTCTTGGCCACTTAGCAGCTGTTAATTTACTCTGGGTCTTTGTCTCCTTATCTGTAAAATGGCTTATTGCTTAAGAGAGTTGTGAGAATTAGGGGAGAACTTGCAAAGTGGTAGGGGTGCCTGCTGTTAATGATGATTAGTTTAAAAGCAATAATACCTGTCGTGTGCCAGTTAGGTGCAAGTGTTGCAAATCCATGATTCTAAGACTGTGAAAAGGCTGTGATAGTTTAGGTAGTTGACATTTTAAATTCTTAGTCACATTTATGAAACCAGTGTTTAAAGCAAGTATCAATCAATCTCAATTAGATTTATGACAAATTTGCTGAGTAGGGATTTCATTGAGGTAGAAGTGAACATCTAAATGTGGGGCTAACAGATGAAAGTGTTACAGTAGAAACTGCCCTGGATTTTTGTGAGTTAAATTTTCTGCAGTGCTATTGAACTATTTAATATCTAAACTCCGGTTAAGATTTTATAACAGAATAAAACTATGACTGAGACTCTTAAAACACGTTGGGTGTTCCTGCAACTTGGGAGACTATAAAACTGAACTGAAGACTATAAAATGCCACTTAGGTTTTAGGCTGAGTATTAAAAAAAAAAGCAGCCTTCAGACTCAGAAGAATTATGAGCTGAGGGCTACAGTTCCTGAGATCAGGGTATGAGTAGTGTTCGGTGTTGTTCTCTTGAGTGGTTAGGGATGCGTCACCACTTCCAGGTAACAAGTGCTGGAGGCCTCCTGTGGCCCTGTCCATCCTGTGAGTAACTGCTCAGCATTGCTGGGAGGAGATCGGTTGGTCTGTGTCTGAACATGGAATAATCTGGAAGGAAGAGTCTACGGTACCTGTCTTTTCTTTATGGCAACGTTCAGATCCCTTGTAGCTTCTAGACTCTCTCCAAGCCCACCATCAATCACTTCTGTTTTGAGTCTGTCTTCTTCCTGGCTTGTAAAATCATGTTTGGTGATCTTGGCTCCCTTTGGAGATAAAAAAAAAAGCTGAAAGTTGGGAAATGCCTCAGGTCTCCCAAGGGCTTTAGTAGACTCTTAACAGAAGCCGGATCTGGAACCTGGTATATCTGCTCAGGCCTTCCTGGAAAGGGAAAATCAGAAGTGTCTTGCAGCTGGGAGAAATCGGTGCATGTTGGAGTTTCGGTAGCATTTTCTACGCTGTTGCTGTATTAAGCTGCTCCCTTGTATGGACCAGGCTATATCTATTTCAGTATCTGTGCCTGGACTCTCTTGCTATTGACCCTTATTCCAGCTAGCCTTGGATCAGCTTCTGGGGTTTTTCCTTCTTTGCCTGACTCACCGTCACACACACTCAGTTTCTGAAAAAGTGCAGTGAAGGGTGACTGGAGCCATCCAGGATGTGTATTAAAGTGCTTGCTTCCTTGAATTTATCCTGAGTGCCAGGGGACACAGAGCCATCACCCAAGGACTGTGCTTTGTCACCTTGAGTCCCAGGAGTGGAGAAGGCACCATACTGGACAGAGAGAGACCTTGGGACTACACAAAAAACCCACAAAGGGACAGTTTTAATTTTAATGCAGGCTGCTATGAGATCATGCAGGTAATAAGCTGGGGTGGAAAGGATGAGTATTCATACAGAATGAATGATCTACTGGGGAAAAGGGTCTCACGCTTATAAAGGTAGTTATTCTGTGTCCTGAATTGTACACTTACTCTGTGTTAGCCTACCAGTGTTCCCAATTAAGCTTTGGTGAGAAAGTACTGCTGGCTATGGTAACCTTAACTGTAGCACAGAATGAAGTATATGGCACTTTGAAGAGGGACAGTAGGAACCAGACAAAAAATATGACCTTAGGCTTAGAAGTCAGGTTTAGTTTTACTCAGAAGCTGGATTGGTTGGATCAGGGTGGATTGGTTCTGAGTCAGCTCATTGTAAAAGAACCAAAGAGCTACACAGCCAGATTCAATTTCTCCCTGAACATCTTCCGAGTCCTCCCTCCACCCTAGCAATCTCTTCTTTCGAATGTCTGAAACATTTAGCATCAGCTGCCTTGACAGTTGGACTGGTTTTGTATTTAACTGTTACCACCACTGAAGGATGATCTAATTTCTCCCAAGTGGATTATCGGTTATGTGAGACCAGGGATCTGGTGTTTGTTTCTTTGTCTGATAGCACCTAGCCTGGCTCTTTCAAGCACAGTGGAGTCATCTCATACACTCAATTTAACTTGTGAAATCCACTATTCTAGCCCAGGTTGGAGAGAGGGAGAAATTCCTTTGCTTAACCCTTTGCCCTTCTCAGATCTAAGTGGATCCCCAGGAGGAGAGAGGCCTTAACCTTACTGCAGAGACACACAAGATGTTAATTCTTGGTGTTCAAGTTTTCAAGAGCCCAGCTCCCGACAGAGGGATTTTCATGAGTGATTTTTAATTATACTTGACTTTTGCCTTAAAAGACAGACCTCAGAACTTAACCCCAGAAGTACAGGCCTGCCCAGCAGTGGATACTCAGACGTTGGAGGTTGCTATAATACAAATAGAGAGAGAAGGATGGGCTAGAGAATGGAGGCCCTGGAATCACTAGACAAGGGAGTGGCGATCAAACAGGATTAACCCTGTGAGGTGTGAGGACACTTACGAATTGATGGCAGGAGCCTTGGCTCTTCAAGAGCAGTAAAAGGTTCTTGAGGACATGAAATCTTCAGGAGGAGACTTGAGGATGCTGCTGACCTAATCCTGGAGGTCAGTAGAGCGCCTGAGAGCTGGTGAATGGCCTTCTGCGTAGACCCATGTCTGCACCAGAGTTCTGAGGGACTCAGGGGAAGCTCATAAAGATCGAGCCCTTAGTAATGGGTACCACTGGTCTTCCCCATCTGCGGGTGAGTACAGATCTGTTTTGGAGGGAACCTCAGGACTTCCTAAACCTGGCTGGCCATTAGGGTCACTTGGAGAATGCCTTCATTAAGAATATAATCTGGGTGCTGGAGCGATAGTACAGCAGATAGGGCGTTTGCCTTGCACTTGGCCGACCTGGGTTTGATTCCCAGCATCCCATATGCTCCCCCGAGCACCACCAGGAGTAATTCCTGAGTGCATGAGCCAGGAGTAACCCCTGTGTATCGCTGGGTGTGACCCCCCACACAAAAAGCAAAAAAAAAAAAAAAAAGAATATAATCCTAGGCTCAGCCCAGCTCTCTGGCACTCGTTTTCATTGGTATACTTCAAAGATCTGTTCTTAGAGTTTTCTTGGTTTGAGCTCGATCAGCTTTTCTTTCCTTACACAGATACACAGGCGGGGAGACAGCAGAGTGGGCCAGAGCAGACTCAGAGTTAGCTGGGATAGGTTCTACCCTGCCATGACAGTGCGTGGGGGTTTAGGTAACTCTGCACACAATTCTGACATGTCTGTGAGGGCGGGGGCACCGGAAATGACCCACCATTAAACAGCTTTAAATTCAAGATAATTCTAACACCCGTTCTCCAGAGACAGTCATCAGCTCCTTCCTGCAGATTAAGGGCTCAGGCCCACCAGGTTGTGTCCCTCATTTAAGATGCCAGCCCAGTCTAGGTTGTCGTCAGTGATCGCGGCTGATTAGCCCTTCCAGATGGAAGGTTTCACAAGCCTCTTAGTATGTTGGTTGGTTTCCTAGAGCAGTTCACAGAACTTAGTAACAGTTTACTTAGTAGATCGCTGGTTGTTATGCCTGGCTGTGACTCAGGGTCAGCCAGGTGGCAAAGATGCATAGAACAAGGTGTGGAAAAGAGTTTGAGAGTTTCCACACCCTCACCCCAACCCTCTCTACCTGCTCACCTGCCTGGATGTGCTTCAGATCCCCCTCCATTTATGATTCTTAATTACGCAAGCGTCATGAGTGAAATCATTGGCTGTTACTGATTGCTTTCAGTTTCCAGCCCTCTCCCCTCCCTGCAGGTGGGGAGTGAGGGGTGGGGTCTGAGAGTTCCAGTCCTTCAAGAAGTCATGGTCGGATTTCTACTTTTCAACCTGGCAACCAGCTGCATCCTTTAGTGGGGGCCCAAAGCCACCCCATTAACTTCATGTGATGCTGTTATTGCTCTCATAGATCCCCGGGGTTTTAGCCGCTCTGCCTGGAACCATGAGTGGAGACTGAATATACATGTGTTATGAAAAACCACAACAACTAACCTCCTTCGCCCATTCCTCCTCAGCTGAAGAGCAAGGGGAACCCTGCTCAAGACTAGGCTGGCCCAGGATAAACATACTGTTTGTTTGTTAAATGTGCTAATGTGGTCTGGCATGAAGAGCAAGTTGGCTTTATGTCTACATCTGCCTTGTCTCATGGCTTGACCTGGTGCCAGCCACTCGCCTGCCACCCCCACCCCCACTTTATTTCTTTTCTCCCCCTTCATCGTCTTCTGTGTCCACTTTCGCTGTCTGGTATAAAGCATGTTCTCCGCCATGGGAACTTCAGCAAGGATTTCACACTGCTGGCTGCAGCACTAGACCTGTATGTTGTAAATGTTCAGCAGGTGTCCATTCTAACAGATACGACTTCTCCAGGAATCTCCCCCCACTCGCCCCCCCATACCCCTCCCCCCAATGGCAGGTGCATTGTTTCCCATGGAGATGTAATGCTCACAAGACCCTCTGCTTTGGGGTTTGACTTTGGTGATGAAATTTTGGTGTACTGCCTCCCTTTCATCATTCCACTCTCATGTCTGGAAAATCACATTTCAAAAGAGCTGGAGATGGATACCCATGGCGTTTCAGTGTGCAGAGAGGCAAGGTTGGGAACAGTTTGGCCCTGTGCAGACAGAGATGGCGATGTGCCTGCCCTTGCTTTGTTTTATAGGTCGTCCATGTCTGGGGACATGGACTGTGAATTCTGGGGCGGTGGTAACCCTAAGGAATGCCAGCTGTGTGGTTTCTAGACCATGCCAGACGCGGACTTTGGAGGTTCCCTTTGGTGCTTGCTGGGTAGTCCGCACGAACAGGACATGATGACTTATTTTTCTTCATGTTTGGGCTTTCATGTGTGGCCATGTTCAAAACTGCATGGATGGAGAGAGAGAGAGAGAGAGAGAGAGAGAGAGAGAGAGAGAGAGAGTGTAAAGGGGGATGAGTGTGGGGAAGTGGGGGGGGTGAGGGAACGGGTAGCCTTAAACTCTCATTTAGACCCACAAACTCTTGATTTCTTCCAACTAAGTTAGGAGGCTAACAGTTAATTCACCCGGAACTGAGGCGGGTAGATTGGATCCTCACCAGAGCCTGTTCCTGTTTGCCTTATTACGGGGCAGAGTGATCTGATCATCACTTTCCGCCTATTCTGTTTAGGAAAGACCAAACAACTGCAAATCTGCAGATCACTTTAACTATTCCATGGTTGGCCATTTTCTATTGGTCACTGAATGTCGAGCGGACTCTACCCCCAACCCCCACCCCCTGTCACATACACACATTCACTTTGGGTTTCAGTGTTAGATACTGCTATCATTTCATCTAATCTCAAACTGGAAAATGGACTTGAGGAAGCTTTACAGTCTCAAAAACCAATTACTCGGGGAAGGAGACTGTTCTGAATTAGGAGGGCTGGGTGGAACGGGGTGGGGAGAGCAAGTAACACGAGAAAGAAGCAAAAACAAGTGACATGCATGCCGTTGTGGATATGTATGTACACACGTGTTTATATGCCCACTAGTTAGATGTGTTTGGCATGGCATACAATCTGAGGATTACTATATTTTTTAAAGCCATCTTAGATGTAGTATAGAGAAACATTTTAGAAACTCCCAGATTTCTAAGCCTGAGAGTATAGAAAGAAAAACAAACACTGGAATAACTTGAAACGAGCCCGTTGGTTAGTGATATGAAGAATAAATGAAACGCACGGTAATGCTCATTTCCTCAAGCTCTCTGATGCTTGGTGATAAAAATGTCAGTGCAATTTCTTCATTTTGAAAAGGACATTTATTTGGATTTAGGTTTATGGGTTTGGGTGGGGTTTTATGGGGGGAACACCTGGTGCTGCTCAGGGCTCACTCCTGGTTCTGCATATGGGAATCAATCCTGATAGGCTTGGGACCATATGGGATACTGGGGATCAGACCCAAGTCAGCTGTGTGCAAGGCAGGCATCTTACCTGCTGTACTATCTCTTCAGCCCTGTATTTAGGTTTTCATTATTTTGTTGCGTAGAGTTTTTGTTTGGGGGGGGGACCCAACTGTACTCAGAGGCTACTCCTGTCAGTGCTTGGGGAGGTCCATATGTGGTTCCCAGGGATCAAGCCAGGGTCAGTTGCACAGTTGTGTGCAAGGCAAATGCTATCCCCTGCTGTCCCACCAGCTCCTGCCTGTATTGAAGTCCCTTCTCCTATCCCTTCCCCCCTTTTTTTATTGCTGTTGCTGCAATGACTAGGGGTCACACACTTCATTGTGTTGCTCTTTGGGAGTCACATGTCTGGTTACAGGGCGGCACATTTGGCCACAGAGCTCAAAAGGTCACACACAATCAGGACGGTGCTTCAGCATATCCAGATAGGTGCTCACTCTGGATTTTTCCAGTGCTCTCTGGGAGGCACACACTCTTTCAGCAGTACTCACAGTGCTATGGCTTCAGTGCTCACACGCATTCTGGCCGAAGTACACTGGGGGCCACACCAGCGACCCCAGACAGCAGGACCACTGTGACCAGCTTGATGGCACTGGGAACTGAGCTCATCCTCACACCTGCGAGGTGGGTACTTCCTCCATTGAACCATTCCTGGACCTCACACAGAGAAAATTTTTATTGTGAATCACATAAACATGAAATATTTCAGATTCAGGAGATAGGAAGTCAGTCACCTATCAGGCTCCTGCCTTTGTGACCTTTGTGTCCCTGTAGGATGGGCATCATCCACTCTGGGCTATTGGGCTATGGATGGAGCATCTGCATTGGTTCTGATTTCGAGGTTGCACTTGGAGCTTCTTGCTCTCTCCTTGTCCAGCAGAGGAAGGAACCCTTCGTTGTTCCTTACACGCTGATGCATTTGTCCAGTCACGGCCTGACCACTTTCTACCTACTGGTAGTGGAGTTCTGTCTGTTTCTTGCAAACGAAGGTATGTTCAGTTAGTGATAGGGAAACATTTGGAATTCCACAAGGCTCTGGAGAGATTGAAGATAGGATAAAAAAGAAACGTAAAACACGGGCAACGGATGCGAGGCATTCAAAATGTATTGATTGGGGAAGCTGGGGAGCTAACTCATCTTGAGATCCCGAATAGGACTCCAAACACTCATGACTCCTGTCCCCAGAGCCACTGGGTTCCATCCTGGTGGTTCCTGAGCATCGCCAGTGTAGCCCTGGTGACCTCTAGCACCATTGGGTTCAAGAATTGAACCATCCAGTCTGGTTGCTCAGCTATCACCAGTAGAGCCCCTTGCCCCACCCCCCCAAGTACTGCTTGAGAATCCTCTTCCCCCTCAATAAAGACAGTAGCTTACTGAATAGGCTTAAAAGAGTCTAATTTTGCTGCCATAAAAATAAACTGGGGCGTTTTCAAATACGGAAATGCTTTAAAGCCTCATAGGTGATAGGGTGTTGCTATTCCAGGATAATGGCATTTGCTGCAGAGACCTCATGGTTTCCTGTTCAACCAGAACCAATTTAAGTGACTTTTTTTGGAGAGTGAGAGTGGGGAGAATAGGTTTGAGCTACACCTGGTGATGCTCAGGGCTCACTCCTGGCTTAAGGATCACTCCATGGGACCAGGGTACCGTAAGTGGCGATGGGTTTCAAAGCAGGGTCAACTGCATGCAAGGCAAGTACCTTAATCCCTGTGCCTTCTCTGGGCCCAAGGATAACTTAGAATAATACTCAGAAAAAAGCTCAGCTGGCTTAGGATCTGGGTGGTAAAGAGGTTACCAGTGAACACACAAGCGCATGAGAAGGTGGAGCTGGATGGCCTTGGACTTCTGGAGCTTAGTGGTTGAGGACTTGGGAAAGGTTGACAGGAGATAACTGATCCACAGTTGAAGGAAAGACTTTGGGGGCTGCCTTAAGAGTACCGGAGCACCCCGAACATGGTCGAATCAGTCAGTTTAGAAAGAAAAGTGTTTCATAAGTCTTGTATTTAGAAAACTGCTACCTGGGGCTTAACTCAGAAAAAAAATGGGGGAATTATGGAAGGCATCCTAGGGACCCCTCCTTAGGGTGGTCCCGGCAGGTAATGCCAAGAAAGTGATCCCCACGTTGAGCAGCGCCCCCAGCCAGGAGCCATGTGAGCCATTTTTCACGATGACAAAGTGTCTTCATTAAGCATCGCTTGTCTCTGTGTGAAAGCCTGTATATATTTTATGCACAAATTTAGAGGAATGTGGATTTCTATCCTTAATTGACCATAAGCAACAAGGAAGACTTGAGGAAAATGTGCATGTGCTTTGGATCTGCTGAGACCACAACACTCTCTCTCTCTCTCTCTCTCTCTCTCTCTCTCCCTCTCTCTCTCTCCCTCCCTCCCTCCCTCCCTACTTCCCCCCCCCCAATGTTCATCACACATTTACTATATGTTCCATATGGAACTATCTGATGCTGAAGATACATCTGCATACCAGAGGTAAAATTCCAACTTAGGTGCAGATGCAGGAGATAATAAATGAGTGTATTGCTTTAGTTGGCAATAAGAGGTAAAGAGGAAAATACCAGAGGAGAAAGGGAAGAGGGCATGGGCAAAGGGCAAAGGGACTACCAACCTAATAGTTGGCAGTAAGTCAGCCTGGGAGAACTTCACCAAGGCAGAGGATAATTAAACCCTGTCACCCTTGGGGTGGGGACAAGCATTTCTGACTAGTAAGTGCAAAGGCCCTGAGGCATGAGGCAGAAACATGCCTGGCATATGAAAGAGCAGGAGGAGAGACATAGTCTTCTTTTTTTTTTCTTTTTGCTTTTTGGGTCACACCCGGCGATGCACAGGGCTTACTCCTGGCTCTTCACTCAGAAATCACTCCTGGGGGTGCTCAGGGGACCATATGGGATGCTGGGAATCGAACCTGGGTCGGCTGCGTGCAAGGCAAACGCCCTACCCGCTGTGCTCTCTCTCCAGCCCCTAGTCTTCTTGAAGACACATTGTGACTGAAAGACTTTATTTGTTACTCTGAAAGAAACTGAGAAGAGTTTCATTTAGAGTCCATGTAGTGTTCTGAGAAGAGGATGAACTATTCTGTCTTTAATTTAGTTTAGTTTCTTTACTTTGGTTTCAGGGCCACACCTCGCTCTGCATGGGGGCAGCTCCCAGCTTGGTGTTCCAGGATTGCTCCTTGGGATGCTCAGGGGACCATAGTATCAAATAGGACTCCAGACCTTACAACCATTTTCCTGGACGCTAATGTGGATTTTAAATAATTTTTTTCCAGTTGCGAGACTATTGAGCACGCACAGAATGGGGGTGAGGATAGAAGTGGGGACTAGTAATTAGGCGGCTTCTGTAATAATAGGTAAGATTTGGTGACGGCTTGGATCAGAGTAGGAGTGAAGATGGTAAGAAGTGGTTAGATCCTGGGTGTGTTTTGAATTTGGAGCTGACAGATTTCTTATGGACTAGGTATGCAGTGTGAGAGAGCAGGAAAGAATGTTTCCAAGGTTTGGCCTGAACCACTGAACGGATTGTTTTTTGTACAGTGGTTTAGGCAAGACTCTGAGCTGAATAGACTCAGGGGCAGGAACAGGATTTGACTTTTTACAAGGTAGGGTTGGAGATGTCAAGACAGCCAGGTGGCTTCATCGAGCAGTATTGGAAGGAAGTTTGACTTTTCAGATGGAAAGCTTTGGCTTAGTGATGCATAGAGTGGAGACATAGATGTTGAAGTGGTATTTAGGGTAATGGGCTATGATGATCCTCGGTTGGGGGGAGAGGGGGGCGAGAGGAGGACAGAGATTGATGACCAAACAGTGACTGCCCCCACTTGGGGATTAAGGAGTACGAAACTGGACAGAACTGGACCCCCAGAAGATAGGGCTGTCCTGAAAGCATATGGTGAGGGGGTTCAGAGAGGGAGCGTAGGCTCCGCTATGTGGAACGACTCTTAGAATTGACCCTGGTGGGGCTGGAGTGATAGCACAGTGAGTAGGACTTATGCCTTGCACGTGGCCGACACAGGTCTGATTCCCAGCATCCCATATGGTCCCCTGAGCACTGCCAAGAGTGTAATTCCTGAGTGCATGAGCCAGGAGTAACCCCTGTGCATCGCTGGGTGTGACCCCAAAAAGAAAAAAAAAGAATTGACCCTGGTGAAGCCATATGGGCGCCACACTCTGACCATGTGTCAGAGCCCTGGCAGTGGTGGCGGGGGTTGGGGTTGGGGAAAGGCAATGCCAATCATCGGGTTGGTGAAGGGCTAAAAGAGGAACGGGAGTCAGAGAACAGAAACTCTTGGTTTTGCTGAGGAGCAGAGCAAAGAGCCAATGGGGCAAGGGTTGAAGGGAAAACAGAAGTCAAGAGGAAAACATTTTTTGAAAGATATAAGAAAGCGGTAGTGAGGTGGTAGCTGGTTTGTAGCTGCGGATGCTTTAAGTCCGAAAGGAATGGGGACCTAGAGGAGGTTCTGTAGAGTATCTGTGAAGCACAAAAGATCTGGCAGGAGGGAGTTAGCCTTTATTGGAGCTTAGGCGGCTCCTCATAGGACAATGGGACACTGATGGTGGGAGGCAGATAGATGGGGGGAGGCTGGGAGATGGTGAGATTTCCCCCCACTTCCCCTGTACTCCCACCTCCCGCTCCCACTGCTTCTACTTTTTCAATGAATGAAAATAGTGCATGAGACCCAAGTCACCAAGTACCTGTCAAGAGGTTTTTCGTGACTGGATTCCATTCTTGTTTCAAAGGCTGAGGAACGTGGGCTTGAAATCCCAGCTTCCCTACATTCTGTTGCTCTCTCCTTGAGGAATTTGCTGGTGCTCATCCGTATAGTAAGCATAGGTTTAAGATGAGTTGTGGGTCATCGAGGGCACTAAACATGGTGCTAGATTCCTTTGGCATCAACCTTTAGGTGGGAGTCCTAAAATATCATTTCCTTCAGGGCAGAGTCTTTGAAGCCGTTTCTTTAGAGTCTGGTGGATTACAGAGACAAGTGAAAGATGAAGGTTTCCCTTGGGAGGGGCTCAACAAGATTTTGGTGGGGTGGGGCGGTCATTCTACGCAGTTGGAAACTCTCAGAGTGTCTTGAACCAAGGGAGAGAAAACGGGGCTTGGAAGAGGAAGAGAAAATGTGAACATGCAGATGCCTAAACGATCTTTGGTTTTTTGGTGCTATGTTTGGGTTACAGAGAACCGCAGACTTTTATTTAATGAGTTTTTTTTTTAAACGGAACCACTCAGACTGCATCATCCTCTCCCTCTCACTTCCAAAGGAAGAAGACTGCTCATCAGTGGCAAAGGGCAGTTGCAAAAGCAACGCCTAGAACCAGCTTCACACCCAGGAGAGGATGCTCTGCCTCCTCTTCATGGTTTCAGGTGCTCTACACAATCAGAGAAACTTCTCTACTAATGAACTATAGAAATGATCCCAGGAAGTAGAGTCATTATTTGATTAGATTTGACAAGCTTCATTTTTTGGTCCTGAGGCAACATCTTCCCGTATGGGAGTATCTTCCTGGATGACACAGTGCCCGTGGCCCCCGGCACCAGGTGGAGAGAGGGGACTCATGAGAAATGAGGTGGGAGCAAGGCCCGAGAGCCCAAGCTTTGCTTCCTGCTTCTGACCTGGCCCTGATGGGCTTTCTCATCATCCTCAGCTGGTCCAGCATCTCACTGCATCTGTTGAATATAAACTGCATTATGAGTCGTCAGTAATGTAGAAAATGGGCATTCTCTGTTCTTATTTATGGTCATTTTTAGGAGGGAGGGTAAGGAGCCCACGAAGGGGTACTCAAGGACTGCTATCAGCCCAGTGCTTGGGGACCCATTCCTGGTGGTGCTTGGGGGACTGTATGGTGACAGGGATGGAGCCTGGGCTTCCAGGATGCAGAGCATGTGCTCCAGCATGTGATAAAAAAAACTTGCCAGGCTTTGCTGTGCGGGCGAGATACTCTCGGTAGCTTGCCAGGATCTCCCAGAGGGGCAGAGGAATCGAAACTGGATCGGCTGTATGCAAGGCAAACACCTTGCTCGCCATACTATTGCTTTAGCCCAGAATTGTGTGTAGCACTGTAGCACTGTCCTCCCGTTGTTCATCAATTTGCTTGAGCGGGCCCAGTAACTTGCCGGGCTCTTTGAGAGAGGTAGAGGAATCGAACCCGGGTTGGCCGCATGCAAGGTAAACTCCCTGCCTGCTGTGCTATTGCTCCAGCCTAGAATTATGTGTACATTTTAAAATATATCAAATATGAGGCTTTAAAGACCTCCTAAGCTTTGAGCTCTGACCCCATCACATTCTGCTTCCTCTGCCATTCAGTTCTTTCTGCACATGGTTGCAAAGCACTAACCAGCCCAAGCTATTCTCCATAGAGGACCAGGAGTCGCCAATATCTGGGAACAAGAGGTAGTGGAGATGTGAGCCTGGCTCCCAATAATGACTGGAGAAACCAGTCATTATTTGTCTTAAGCTTTCAACTGAGCTTAAGAGAAGATTGGGGGTGGGGAGTGGGGACTAGCTGGATTTGTTGCTTCTATCTTGCTGCACTGCCTAATTCTTGATGGCTTTATAGTGAAACCAAGTGGCCGGGAGATAGTATAGAGATAACTAGCACATACCCGACCTACTTCTATACCCAGCATCACGTGGTCCCCTGAGCATTGCCAGGCCTGGAAGGGGCTAGCACTGTGGGGGACGGCCCAGGTATCCCCAGCACCACAGGGCCCAGCCAAGCAACACTGTCTTCGGGCCATTGCATAGACCCTTGGTTAGCTGAGTTACTAATGGATCCCTTTGAGAGTCCTCCCCCAGTAAACTGAAAGCATATTAAGTTGTGCACTATGTGCAGGTTGAATGTGAGGTTTAATATCATAGTGGAGTATTTACAGGTTAAAGTCCGAAAGAAGTGTGTATCCATTCAGGGAGCACCAGATTAGACTAACAGCTGTCCCTGCTCAATTGGCCATCTTTAGCCTGCATGGCACATTCTTATTCCTGCCACCCCCATCTTGTCTCCCTCTTACATAAGGGCAGCTCTGTTTTATTCTTCTGTTCATTGCCCCTTTAACTTCCTAACGAGTGATTTCTCTGGTGCCCAGCTCCTGTGGTGTCTGCTCTCTTTGTTCTTACTCATAGTTTTATTTCAAGGTTTCTGATGAGGTTATTTGGAAGTTGTTGGAATATAAGTGGACCTGATGGTTCTGAACTGTGGGGCCTTTAAAGGCAGGACTAGGTCTGGTTTATCTTCTGTTTGCCCAGAGCAGTAATGTGGAGCATGACATGTATCATTCCTCAAACATAAAAAATAAATAAAAGTGATAGTACAGTGATTAGGGAGGGCACTTGCCTTGCATGTGACTGACGGGGGAGGGGTTGTGGAGACTGGCTCTAGGCCATGGTGAGGTCCTATATTCAGTCTCAGCTCTGCAAGTGTGGCCCCTATATAAAAATCAACCAACCGCCAGAAACCGAATGCCTCTGCTCCAGTTAGAGCTGGTTTACCTGTACAAAGAGTGGTGTGTTCTAGGAATATGTAACTCAGTACTGCTTTTATGGATTTCCTAACCACTGAAATCGTTTAACACCTGCAGAAGTGAGGCAGGAACCCAGGGAAAGCTCTAGAAAGGTCAGGTTCCTCATTTTCTAGATCAAGGACTGACGTCCTAGGTCTTGCTGCCTGCCCCGGCAGCTGAGTGTCTGTCCCACCTCCGCCCATGTCCTGAGCTCTTTCCACTTCATTTCCTGCCTGCAGTCTGCTGCTGGCCTCCAGCCCCCACTCCAGCTGAGATCTGGCAACCAACACAACCGTACTTAGGAAACAATTTCCAGCAGAAGCCTGAGCAGAGGGGCGCAGGTGCCACAGCCAGGCCCAGGTGCCACAGCCTGCACTGAAACTCTCTTCTTATCAGAGGGCACTACCACCCGAGCAGCCATTTCTCCATAGGAACTGGGCCAAGGTGTCCCCAGGCGGAAACAGGGAGACCCACTTGGCTCCACACTTCCCGTCCATACCCATTTTTAGCAGATGCTCAAACTATTTTGGTCCACTGCCTCCTTTGCAGATCACTCGGCCCCACCCGCACCCCTGGAATTCCACCTTCTTTAAGCAAACAAACAGTTGCATTCACAGTTGTACTGAGGCTGCTCCTGTTCCCCACTAGAAGATCGAAGCACCCTCTTGTGCGTGGTATCCAGCCCTTCTCTGGGAAATAATGGGCTGGATAAAGGGCCAGGCCTGGACCTTGACTCACTCTGCTCCTCCCTGAGGAAGTGGACACTGCAGATGGTTGGGCCATGTCTGCCACATGCAACACTGAGGACATTGAACCTGAAGCTAGTGATACATGTTACTTTACTGTGCTGTTGCTCTTCATATTGGAATGCCCCTGCTGTGGACTGATTCACTACCCTGGAATGGAGGGGAGGACTTTTATGTTGCTGTTTTTCCATCTGCGGGATGTTCCCCTGAAAATAGTCAGTGCATGGATGTTTTTGAGTTTGATTGTTTGTTTGGGGGGGGGTGTCTGTATGTATGTGTGTGGTGGTGTTGGCTTGGGACAGTGTTTGGCTATGCCCTTCTGTGCTCAGGGTTTACTCCGGGCTCTGTGTTCATAATTCACTCTTGTCAGTGCTCAGGGAACTGTATGGGATGCTGGAGATGAAACTGGAGGTGGCCACATATGTTCTTAAGCCCCTGTACTTCTCTCAGGACCAGTGCCATGGGATTTTGCAGTGAGAAGCAGAACTTCTCTCTCAGACCTCTCCACCTTTAATTCCGACCATGGCCATCATTGCCAAGGGTGCTCTACCCTCTTGGCTCTTTGGACTTCCTCCTGTGTATTTCACTGCCTCTGCCTCTCCATATGCTTTGGTCAGCAGAATACCTGGTCCACAGGAGGGATTATTTATACACATCTTTTTTTTTTCATGGAGCTGTCATGCCTCTGGAATGCCTGTAAAGCCTCCTTTGCCTCCTGCCTGATGCCAGTGCCCACAACAAAGAGAGCATGTGTGAGCTTGTCTGCCCCGTGCCGGCAGCGGCTGTGTGCTGGGCCCCTGGCTCAGGAACCTCATCCCTGGCTGCCACTGTCATTTTTTTCTGCTTCCTGTGCTCCAGTGTCCGCTGACTTGGCATGTCACAGATCACAGTTGAGATTCATTTTTGAATGGGAAACACAGTCACAGGGTACAAAGATTAAAACACTGCTGGCAAATCTGAGCCCTTACTTTCCTATCCCGACTTGAGGCCCCTTTCTGACTGTAGGCAACTGTCACTCAGCACTTCTTGAACAATGTCCCTGTTCCCTTGCAGATAACACATTGGCCTCTTTTTGTGCCTATGTGGCCACATGTTATCTGTATTCTTCACCTTCTCTCCATAGTACAGGGATCCTGTACTATGATCTCCTCCTCCCGGTGTATTTAAGAGCTTATTTGGAGTTGTCATAAAGTGCCATCTAGTATTTATAATAACTGCATACTATTGGCACCACAAGGTGAATCTTGACTTATATGGCCAGTTTGGAGATGCAGGTAATTTCTAACCTTATGCTGGTCAAAGCAGGATTTCAGGAAAGACTATGTTACCTCTTTAAGTGGATGTTCCCTTTCTAATGTAGTGATTTGGTTGTTTATTATTTTTTTTTTATTTCTTGCACAATCTTAAAGTATATTTTTATTTCTTGAATTTGCTCTCTTAGTGAACAGAGGAAAGATCGTGCAAAGAGAGATTTCTTTGTTGTTTGTTTTCTTTTTTTCAGCATGTACCCTAACCACACCATACTCTTTCTTGGCTCCAGATTTTTCTTTGGTGGGTTCTGTTTTATTTTGTTTTGTTTTAGCTTTCATTGGAGTAGCATTATTTTGCAGGAGTATAAATGCTTATGCTTTAGGGGTATATGCACCCCATCTCACTACTGAAGTGTCAGCAACCCTTCAGCAGCCCCCTGGAAACCTTTTAGCTCATAGCACTCTCTTCTTGCTTTCAAAAATTGTGTCTTCCAGGGCTGGAGTGATAGTTCAGTGGGTAGGGCATTTGCCTTGCACATGGCTGACCCAGGTTCAATTTCCATCATCCCATATGGTCCCCTGAGCACTGCCAAAAGAGATTTATGAATACAGAACCAGCAGTAACCCCTGAGCATTGTCAGCCATGACCCAAAAAGAGAAAAAAAAGTGTCTTCCTGCTGATATTATCAGAGGTACTCTACCAGTGGAGTTGCTCGAATCTTTTCTCGCACTGGAGTTGACAGTCTTACACCCTAACTGTTAGATTCCCTGGCCTCACCTGCATCTATACTTGTTCAAGATTTCTTGACAGAATTAGAATTAGAGGGGAATGTGCCCATCAGATACTGATAAAGAATATATAGTGCCCTATTACTGCTTAAGTATCTGCAATGTTCTACGAACTTTTTTTTTGGTTTGTTGCTTCAAACACAGTATGAGAAAACTGAGATAGAATCATTGTACAGATATTCCATACCAGATGATATTCAGCTAATCTGTGATAGAATCGTTGTATTGATAGCCCATATCAGATGATATTTACCACCAGAATTTGAATCTACCACGTCCTCTTATAACGTCTCCATATTTCTGATTGTTAATTGGCTTGCAGGGTAAAAAGTGTGAGTTCTGGGGTTTGGAATGATAGTGCAGTGAGTAGGGCACTTGCCTTGCATGTGGCTGACCCAGGTTCAATCCCCTGTACCCCATCTGGTCCCCCAAGCCTACCAGGAGTGATCCCTGAGCTCAGAGTCAAGAGTAATCCCTGAGCACTGCTGGGTGTAGCCCAACTCCTTCTTTAAACTCTCCCCTTCCCCGTTACACACTCACAAAAGGTCTGAGGTGTGAATTTCTGAAAGTAGTAGTGGCTTCGCGAGCACATACCCACATACCATAATATTCCAACCAGGATTGAGGTTCAGCCAGTGTGTCCTGGTGAGGTTATTTCATTATTTCATTAGACTATTGAAATCTCTTTAGGCTGGGAAATCTTAATCCTTCCGGAGTTGTCTGTTGGCAGTTCCCTGGATGTTCTTTCTGTAGAACAACCTCCTGCCCCACCTCCCGAACCCTCCGTAATCTAGCAAACGAAGAGGAAATGTCCTAAGAGACCAGAGCATTTGGAACAGCTGCAGTGCTACATACAGCCAGCATCTTTAGCATTACTCATTCCTAAACTGTCCTGATTGCTCCATAGAAAATATTTTCTTTCAGTGCAGGAAGGTAGTGTAGTAAACATTGTCAAGGTTGAGCGATAGAACTTTTGTAAATATTTACGTGTGTGTATATACATAAAGTAAAAACACTTAAAACACTGTATATTTTACTTGACCTACTAACTCTCCTCTGGAGTGAGGTGTCACGGCCCAGCGCTCATTCTCCTTACGCCATTGTGTGGAACTTCAGCTGCTGAATCACAGGTGTTAGCATCGACTTTCTTGGCAGGAGGAAGAAAAGAACAAAGGTTGCAGAGCATCCTTGGGACCTGTGTACACTCTTTCCAAGGTCCTGCACACACCAGCGTGATACTGGTCACGTTTCTCGGTTAGAGAGACTGTGTTTCATGGCATGTTGAGGAGGAAAGGAAGGCTGGGAGGTCAAGCTGTTATTTGGTGTATCCTTAGGCCCAGTTAAAAATTTCACTATGAAAAAGGGGAGAGAACAGATATAGGACAACATCCAGCCGTATCTAGCACAGTAACAGAGCCTGCCTGTCCTTTCAGTTATCACATTTATTTATTTATTTAGGATCATACCGGCAAAGCACAGGGGTTACTCCTGGCTTATGCACTCAGGAATTACTCCTGGCGCTGCTTGGGGGACCACCTGGGATGCTGGGAATGGAACCTGAGTTGGCTGCATGCAAGGCAAACACTCTACCCGCTGTGCTATCACTTCAGCCCCCAGTTACCACATTTAGAGAACAAACGCGGTTTATCGGATTAATTTTCTTTTCAAAACACTGAAATATTTTGAATTCCCTATTATTGTAATAATAAAATTAATGTGGTCACTTATCAGGTATGAATTCATTAAATAGACATTTCTAGTCTTTTGTGAAAAATGTTTTACTGAAAACAAAAAACTTGAGAAGTCAGGGTTTTTGTTGGTTGGTTTAGGTGTTTTGCAGACGAACTATTTTAAGAAATGTGTCTGTAGATGGAGAGATGGCTCAGTGGGTTGAGGGTATGCTTGACAAATTGTATTGGGAGCAGCCTCCCAAGCACAGAACCAGGTATGACCCAAAAGCCAAAAAGATAGAGGTGAGTTTTTTTAAAAAGTATTACCACAGATACTATTAATGTTTCATATACTTAGCATATAAAAACCTTCGTGGCGTCAGGATACTCAGATCTCTTAAGTATTTAAATGTAAGGGTAAATGTAGACTATACACATTATTTTGCCAAAATTGGCCCAAGGATCTGCTCTGTGCCAGGTCCTATGAAGGTTAAGGTTGTGAGCCTGGTTCTTAGAGTTGGTTCTACGAAAGGACAGTGGACTAGAAGGACAAGCAAGACATTAGGACAACTGGAATGTCAGGCATCAGATTGGTCAAACACAGGATGTGATTAGTTGTCACATTGGACAAAGTCTGGCGGGTGCTTTGTAAAACAGAGAACAGGATTGCTTAGAGACTTTGAGTTTTCCTTTTCTTACTGGAGTAAATAGCAGCATTTTCTGCTATCACTGAGTAATGAGTTATATACTCAAATGAGTATTCTGTAATATAATGATAAGAGCATTATGAATATGAGAGTTATTTAATCAGTTGAAATGCCCTTTTGGGAGGCTGAAGAGCTAGTACAGTTGGTAGGGCTCTTGCCTTGCATGTGGCCGAGTAGGGTTCAGTTCCCTGCATCCCATTTTGTCTAATAAGCCCTGTCAGGAGTAATAACTGAGTGCAGCAAAAGGAGTAACTCCTGAGCATCACGGGTGTGACCCCAAAATCAAAACAATGAAAAGTCCTTTTTTTACTAATAACTTTATTTTTTAAATGAACCAGTTACGTATTTGCTACTTATATGAAATTTGCTGAACTGAAGTGAAATTCTTGGCCATTTTAAATGTAGGTCAGTGTCTAGGTGATTTATACCATGCTGGGTGCTAGGATAGTCTTTTCTCTTTCAGTTATTTAAACCCTTTTCCCTGGAAGATTGGTTGCAAGCGTTTAAAGAAATATCACTCCGAACAGAATTCCTTCCCTATCTTCTTCATTTTGCTGATCTGACCAGTCTTGTTGGCATTCCAGTGAGGCAGTTGAAATTGATACTACAGTGTTACAGCTCTTTTTTCCTGGTAGAAGGTGGCGTTTTCTGAGCTGGGGCAGGAATTGGCTGTTGTGAATAATAAACATGCTCTGCTTTGGGTGTTTCCCGTATTGCATGAACTCCTGTGTTCTTGGTGAGAGACACACCTATTGTCTAAAGGACCAAGTCAGGTAAGAACTCGAAGGCTCTGGTTCCACGTCACTGGGGCTTCAGACTCCCTGGAGGCTGGATTTAGTCCTGGCATGTTTGTTGCAGGAGACAGGCGAAAAGTCTCTTGTGAAATTTCAGGAAGGCGGGGATACAGTGGTTGCTTTTCCCACCTCACAGAAAGGCAACGGATATTCTTTGGGCCTCTGGGACTTGGATCTCGGTTCTTTCTAGACTTTTATTGAAATGAGCCATGCTTTGGTGAAGTGCTCTTTTTAAGAAACACTAGGGAGGTGGTAGTTTTAAGTGTCCTTGTGCTGTTCCTTGCATCCTACCCAGCAGAGAGGAACTTAGGGGTGTTCGGGTTTGTGGCAACATCAGGGCGCGGCACCAGTGCAGCCCTGATTCTGTCCCTGAGAAGCTTCCTCGCCTCTGTTCATACAGAATTACTAGACCTTTTATTTGATTATTTTCTTTAATAGGGGCTACCCCGTCGCAGTGCTCTGTGCGGCCCTGGCTACATCTGGTTATGCTCATCCGGCCAAGTGGGTCGATAGTGCTCAAGTCTAGTGCTGGGGTGGGGCCACCGGGTGGGGATCAACCTCAGGGCCTGACACTTGCTTCACTGCCCAAGCCGCCTCTCTGGCTCGTGCAATGTTTTTGAGTGTCTTTACTCTGCCCATTTGGTATCTGTGCATGGCTGCTTATCGGTGGGAGAACCCAGGAGAGATCCCTTACTCCTCCCGATGGGGCCACCATTGGGAGCTGCTCCTGTCATTGGCAGTCACCTGCCCTCCATCCCTTCTCCTTCTGTATCCTTACCTGGACTGTAACCAGACTGGGTGATCTTGGTTCTTTCTATTTCTTTGTTCTCAGGCCACTTTCTGTAAATGTTGTTTCTGCAGCATGACATTCTCTCACCTCCCCGTTCTACTCTTGGTTAACCCTGAGCTGCTCTGCCACTCGGATGCTGGCTCCTCCTTCCACCTCCGCTGGTTGCCTGTGTGCTGAAACTGAGCCCTCCTTGCCTTTTGGGCAGACCAGCTGCCCACTGATGGGGTTGTACTGGAGGACCCAAAGAGTATCAGGGAGATCTTTTTTGGTACTCCTGTAGGAAGACATGAATAATGATGATTCAAAGATGACCCAGCCGGGTTGCCACGTCAATAAGGCAGCCCTTGTTAAAGACATGAACATGAAAACAATAAACCGTCTGGAAAGAGGAATAGAAAATTGGGGGATCATGCACAAGGAAACGAGCCACGTTCCTCCTCTTTCTGAACCAAATTCCAAAACCACATGTCATGACATCTTTTGAGAAGAATCCCCAGAATGTCAAATTCCTCCATCAACTCAGCTGTGAGATTAAATATCAGGGCACCTCTTCACTGTTGAAGTTTTCAAGATAATTCTTCATCCATGCAGAGAGCCTTTGTTAAATAACCTTTCGCTGTTTAACAGATTATTCTGTTATCTGTATTTTCAAGGTTAGGTACTGTGCCTGCTGGTCTCCTTCCTACCTCGCCATGCAAGAAGAGCTTTCAATGGCGGGCTCACAAACCTTGTATAGGGCGAGCCCTGGACCCTGACTTCCCGTGCCTTGCTCTATTTTGATCCTCTGACCCTGTATAATCAGACCTCTTCACTAAGCGCCACACTCAGACACCTCCTTAGCACTTACTATGTGCAGAACAGAATTTTGCTTGCAGCCGTCCTCTTCACAGAGCTCACTGTGGACCCTTGAATAGTCTAGGCAGTCAGGAGTGCCCACCCTTCACATTGAATGTTCTATGGTATCTTTTGGAGCTGGCCTTCCTTATAGGCAGGTCCCACAGCACAGATATGTTGAGGGGCTGGGGCAATAGCACAGTGGGTAGGGCGTTTGCCTTGTACGCAGCCGACCTAGGTTTGATTCCCAGCATCCCACATGGTCCTCCGAGCATCGCCAGGAGTAATTCCTGAGTGCATGAACCAGGAGTAACTCCTGTGCATCGCCGGTATGACCCAAAAAGCCAAAAAAAAAAAAAAAAGGTGAATCTGTGAATGTAGAGGGAAAAGAATCCCTGTGTTGTTCAAGTCCAGTCTGTCCTTTTACCTAGGACTTGAGGCCCGAAATCCAGGTGCCCATCCTTCCCTCATATCCCACCTTCTCCTGATGCTGCCCCCACATTTCATTCTGACTCTAATTGCCAGGGGCTCCTTCATTCAGTTCAAGCCACGCCACGCAGACACGCCTCTGACTTCTAACTGGTCCAGGAACTTCCGCTCCTCTCTCAGCCCAGCCCATCCTCTGCAGAGCAGCCATTGTTCTTTCTACATGTGACGTCATAGTACATCACTCCCCTGCCCACAGCTTACCAGTGGGCACCTGTAACCCCGCAGATGAAAACTGCCTTCCTGCCGTGCTCTTTAAGACCTCCTGGAATTGCCCTTTAGGGGTCTTACCAGCTTCGCCCCCTCAGCTGTGCATCCCACACGCCACGCTGGACCTGGCTTCTGTCTTTGGGATACGCTGACTTGGATTCCCCTTGAACATCTCTGTAGGAGAGTCCTTTGGCTTCGAACACTCTAGACTTGGTTCTTTGCTGCTTCCTTCTTCTGTATAGCCCTCAGGAAGCCCAAACTAAATGGCCCCAACCTCAGAGAGTCCTTTCCTTGCTCCTCTGAACTGCCTCCCTCAGTCTGCCCCGTTCTGCACTCTTAAGAATCTCCACAGCCTTCACCAGTTTCACAGCGTTGGGCATTTGGTTGTGTCAGCCACCCATTTCACCTCCACATCTGGCTGCTGGGTGTCTGGGGTGCTCCTCCGTGTCCTGAAAATAACACCTAGAGTGGTGCCGGGCAGAACCTTGGCATGCCACACAGGGGCCTGCTGTCACCCTTGATACATATTACTCACACATCTCATAGTTTCCTTGGCAGGGGAGGCAGCAAATGCATGGAGTGGGACAGTGAGACATGCTTGTTGGACAGTTACAAAGCCCTCCACGCGAGCCTTATTTGAATTTGTCTCAGCACTGGAAGATGGAGAAACAGAGGCACAGACCTGGCTAGGGATTCTAATCCAGTACCTTTTCCGTGTGCCATACCTTCCTCATTACTCCCAAGAGCCCTCCTGCGGCTAGCTGGCCAAGATCTATACCCTAAATCTGTCCCTCATGAGTCGACCCTAGTCTTTCTTGCCTCCCAAGCAGACTAGTCAGTCAGCCCTTACTGACTCGTGTCCCACCCTGGCCAGGCTGTTCTTCAACACCAGCACTTCTCTGTTGGTTTTTCTTTTTTCCCTCACTTTTTTTTTTTAATTGAATCACTGTGAAATAGTTACAAAGCTTTCATGATTGATTATCAATGATCGAATACCCGTCTCTCTACCAGTGTACATTTTCCACCACCAGTGTCCCCAGTATCCTCCCCCCCAACCCCTCCTATTTCGCCTCTCCCCCTGCCTCTATGGCAGACAGTTTCCCTCTTTCTCTCTACTTTTAGGCATTATGACCAACACTTTTCTTAGAAATTCTGAACTCCAGCTCCAGCTTCACCTGTTAATTTCAAGGCCTCAATTTTCCTCCTCTCCGGGTACATTTCAATGGTCCAGGTTTTCTCCCAAAAGCTGTATTATAATTCTAGCTATAAACTCCTTGAGGGCAGGAATCTGGTTCCTTCTGATTTTATATTTTGGTCACCTCAAGGGTGTTTGGCCAAGACAGTCTGAAAGCCTGCGCAACCCTCCTAGCCGGCTTATCCGGTTGGGCCAGTAGGAGCTAAGCTTCACTGGGGAACTCATCTGTTCCCTACCTCTCCTTGGGTTTTCTGTTTACAAGGAAAGGTGATTAGAAGAGGCCGAATCCTCTCTGAACTGCAATCACACCTCGCCTTTCCATGATGAGATTTCTAATAATCTTCTAAGAAATCACCTAAGAAATGATTAACCCCGTGAATTGGGGACACTAAGCTATTGTCACAATGACTGACTACCGTTTGCTTTTGCTGTTAGTTGGGAACAAGGTTCAAATTTCATTTGAAGGGTTTCTGAAGTTTGCTATTAGAACCCATTTAATGGGATGGTGGTGGAGTTCACTGTTTTGGCTGAGAAGCCAGAGGTGAGGACATTGAAGGCTCAGTGAGCTTTTTTGAAGCCGGGACGCCCTTAGGTTTTTCAGACTGGCGGAGTGCAGTGGAGGGAGGCCACTCTGTGTGGGAGGTAGTGGTCAGTGCTCTATTTTGAAGGAGTCTTCCTTTCCACCTCACACACACACCAACCTTAAGAAGTGGCTGGAAAGTAGCAGTCAGTGACAGCACTCACAGACGCAGCCCAGGAAAGGGATGGGGGAAGTATTTGCAGAAGGAATGAACGGAATGAGTGAAAGTCTGTGCTTTCACCCAAAACTGGCTGCCAAAATTTTGGTGGTATTTAAGAAAAGATTTGTTGGCAGTTTTTTTTGTTTCTTAAAATAATGCCATACTGTTAATTATAATCTTTCACATACTAAAAAAAAAAAATCAGTACAAACAAAGCAAACATTTTGCTCAAAAATATACAAAAAATGAAAAAAAAAATACAAAAAATGTTGAAGAAGCGAGACTTTCCATGATAACTCCTCTCCCCACTCTTGCTTGTACCTGTAGAGAGAGTGTACCTGCGGGTAAATCTGCTGAAATTTGAAATTTGAAATCTGAATATTGCCTTTGTTTTTGTTTGTTGGGGGGCCACATCCAGCCATGCTCAGGGCTGTCTCCTGACCCTGTCCTGGGGATCATTCCTGGTGGTATTGGGTGGACCGTGTGGAGTGCCTGCGGTGGAACCATGATTAGCTGCATGCCCAAAAGTGCCTTCCCTGCTGTACTGTCCCTCCAGACCGTCCCCTGCCTTTTAAAAACAGCAACTTTCCCAGCACTGCTGGGGGATTCCGTGTCATCCCAAATCACATTCCATGCACAGACCCAACAATTCTCAGGTGGGGGATGCTAGGGGCCACTAGGGCCACCCCCATTGCTGCTTGGGACCATGACTAGGAGGGCAGGCTCTCCTGCTCCCAAACTGAACTTGGCCATTTAGTTGTATAAATTTCTACTAGGAACTCGTTTTTTTTTTAATTTTTCATTTAAAAATACTGTGTTTCTGGGGCCAGAGTGATATAGGACAGCTGGTAGGGCACTTGCTTTTTATATGGTCTACTCGGGTTCCATCCCAACACCCCATAGGGTTCCCCTGAACCCCATCAGTAGTGATCCCTGAGCTCAGATCAGGAGAGAGAACTGGGTGTCGCCCCTAAACCAAAAATAAATCATTAAATGAAAAATAATCTTTCCTGCAGCCCGAAAGTGCTTATAGTACTGAACTGGGCACTAGAGGACAGGGCAGTGGAAATGACTGTTAAGACCTTGTCCCTCCGTGGAGCTGCATGAGGGAGATGGACAGTTCACACGTCCTCTCCAGGGTGTTCGGGGATGCAATCCTGACGCTGGAGGGACGGCCGAGGAGAAGTGACCACAGGCCTGAGCTGGCCTGGCCGTGAGTCTGGCCTTCAGAAGCCGCCACCTTGACCCGCTGTTGCTGGGGCTCTTCTGTGTTTAAGTTCCTGGTGTGCAAGTGTACTCGAATGTTGAGAACAGTCAGTTTAGAGTCCTGCATACAGCCGTGCTGCTCGGCCTTTCCTCCTCCTTGTTTCCTTCCTGCAGAGCCCCTGTCCCCACCAGTTGGCCCCTAGCTTTGTGCCATGGTACCACGTTGACATGATTTTTCACGATTTTTCTTTTGATCCTGGCTGAGACATACTTGCCTACTGGTGTTCCTGGGTCTTAGGTAATAAGTGGAAGTGCCAAAGGCGCACTAAAGCCACATCAGCTGACTTCCCAGAGGAGGGGAGAGTGTCCTGGGTTATCTTGGGGAACCCAGAGTCTCACAGGGATTCTGACAACTGCTAAGAAATCCCAGAGATGCTGGGGGTAGGGGGTAGGGATAGGGGTGGGGGTTGTCATGCAGGGGACATTGTGGTGCGGGGGGTGGGGGGGTTTGATCAAACTGGGGCCTCCTGCATGCAAAGCCCTTTCCCTCCAGTTCCAGAAGCAAACTTCTCTTGCAGGGGCATGTTATTCTCTTGCAGAGACAATAGAATAGTCAGAGTAGCCGCCATCCAGCTGTGCCCAGCAGTCTGGCTGGCCACTCTACCCCTACCTACCCCATTTTAGGCCTGTGAAGCAACTTGAATGAAGTCCGCTGGGGGTGTGCCTCCTTCCCCCTCTTACACAGACATCCCAGTCTCCCCCACACATGCCTGGCAGCTGGCGGGGGTTGGGGGGGAGGGCTGTGAAGTCAGGAAACAGGAAACACTGTCCCCCAGATTCTTATAAGTGGAATGGCAGGTGCCTTGTTAAGCCCAGTGAGAGGGTCTCACTACAGAGCTCTAGGAAAACACATTTGTGGTGCTTGAAATCACACCATAGAAATTGAGCGTCAAAGGTAGGGACTTATTCACTGCGTTCACGTGGGGGCTTCTGTCTCCAAGTCACTGGGTAGCAACAGCCTCTGGTATTCTCTTTGCTGCAGAGAGTAGCTCTTACACACCTGCCCTTGAGATTGAGCTGTGATTGCTTTTCAGTAGATGCTCATTGACTGCCTGAGACGGTGCTGGAAGCCTGGAATGACTATAGGTAAGAGAGGCAGGAGGCATATCCCCATGGTACTTCACTCATGGTGCCCCACAGTCCCGGGGATGTCAAGGGGGTGGTGTGATGGGGAAGGTGGCTAACCAGACTGCTGGGCACAGCTAGATGGTCCGAATAGCGACCATCTGGCTATTGTCCCTTCGAGAGAATAACATGTCCCTGCAAGAGAAGTTTGCTCCTGGAACTGCAGACATAAGGGGAAAGGGTTTTGCATGCAGGAGGCCCAGGTTCAATCCCCCACACCATAACCTTCCTCTCCACACACCCCTGGCACCACTGGGATTCACCCTTGGACACTGAAGAATATGTCCAACCCCCCCACTCCCAAAAGACGTCAGTTTCCTATCTTTATTACCTGTATGAAATCTAGAGTTTTTTATCAGCTGTATTGGTATTTCGTTTTCCTTTCAAGTTGTTTCAAGAACTTCTTCCGGAGTGATAACACAGGACACATTAAATGCAAGAATATTTGTGAATGCTTAGTTCATTTAGTGTACATTTTAGTGAATACAGAGTTCTCCGGTTGATTTGTTCGTTTATTTCTATAAGTGGTCTTCCTGGCCATTTGAGGTCAAACTGGCCTGCGGTTCTCTGCAAGGAGGACTTGGTGCAATTCAGGTCTTGCTGTGTGTGTGGTGTTGAGGTTGCCTGGACCACCTCAGCAGTGTTAGGGGACCCCCAGGTCCATACACAGCAATGCTCGGGGAATTGGGGGGCCATTTTGTATTGGGGATTGAACTGGGGTCGATATGTGCAAGACATGCTTTGCAACTTCTTTCCTCTACTCACTCTCCAGCCCCTCAGGTACATTTTTAGTTCTCCAAATGAACAGTCACCGAGAGAAGGAAAGGAGAGACTTCATGATTTTCTTTAAAATGTCATTTTATAAATTTTTATAGGGAAACCCTGTGCAGGGTGTCAGTCTGATGCCTGGCAGTTCCAAAGGCAGAGAAGCACAGCCTCCCAGGGGCACGAGTGGGCTTAGGAGTATGGGCACAGGAAGTCTTACAGGCTTAATGCAAGCTTGATGCTGCCCCCACCTCTGTTCCTTGCAGGTGGAGCAGACATGGGGACAATCTTTTTTTTTAAAAAAAAAAAAAAAACTTGCACGTGAATTTTAAAAATCAGTTTTTGGGGGCTGGAGCGATAGCACAGTGGGTAGGGCATTTGCCTTGCACGCGGCTGACCCAAGTTTGATTCCCAGCATCCCATATGGCCCCCCGAGCACCACCAGGAGTAATTCCTGAGTGCAGAGCCAGGAGGAACCCCTGAGCATTGCCGGGTGTGACCCAAAAAGCCAAAAAAAAAATCAGTTTTTGTGGTTACATGAGAAATATCACTTAAATGAAGACATGATATTCAGAATGGGTGGTAGGAGGTGATGGCAGGGAAATTGGGGACACGTGCTAGGAAATGCACACTGTTGGAGGGATGGGTGCCGGAACACTGCACAACATAAAACCCAATCATGAATAGCTTTGTAAGGGTCCATCTCACAGTGATTCAATCAAAAAAAAAATTTAAAAAAAAACCCCAAATCTAAAAAACCAAAATGGGTGGTATTTTTTATTTTCAAGAGAAAGTTTGTTGTGGGGAAGGGGCAAAGAGGGGAGGATCTTTAAAGGTGAGTATAGGGCAACATTCCTCAGCACTCACGGGCAGGTAGGGCAGGCTTCCAGCCATCCCTACAGGTGTGTACGGGGAGGCAGGAAGTAATGGGGTTTGGGGGAATCCCCCCTGGGCCTTGGGAAGCCGCCCTTTCCATCCCCCCAGCCTGGTGAGTCAGCCAGGCGGCTGGGGACTAGTGGCCCTTGGGGACATTGGAGACTGCCCATCAGACACAGGCTTACCTGTGCCAAGGAAACCTCAGCAGACCTCCCTCTTTAAAAAAAAATGTCGGCACTGTGATTTTTCAGAGCTTTTAATAACAGTTTCAAGCATTCAGTGTTCTGACTCCATCCAGTCCGCCAGGGTCAGCGTCCCTCCTCTGATGACCCAAGGTTCCCTCCCTCTTTTCACCCCACCTCCTTCGCAAACTTCCTGTTGTTTTTTTAAGTTGACGTATTAAGTTTGGATCACATACTAACACTAGTGTTGACTCTCCTGGATTGTATGTACGTAATAACCTCGCTTGTAAACTTCCCCGATTTATGATCAGTGCCCTTTATGTTATCATCATTTCACCTCCCTACAACACACCCCTTCTCCTTCCTTGTCATCTCGTTTCTGTAATCCAGGGCCAAGGGTTTGCCATCAGCCATTGCCTTCCATTCTTATCTTGTTGCTCTCTATATTGCAGTTGAATGAGCCCATCGCGCACATGTCTATCTGCTGCTGACTTACTCTGTTCAGCACGACCCCCTCCAGTTCCATCCAGGTGGCAGAACACTGCAGGGTTTAATCTTTCCTCAGGATTGCATAGAATCTCAGAGTGTGGAGGTACCACAGCTTCTTGGTCTATTCGCCTGTCTTTGGGCATGAGGATTGTTTGCGTCTGCCCCACTGCCCGCTTTCTCTCTGAGGCTGGGTGGTCAGGTCATCTGTCTTCCAAACTGGGGCATTTTGCAGAGCCAAAGGGACTCCAGCAGGTATGAACTGTGCCGGGGGAATCCTGGGCCTGTGATCAGCCTTGTGAAGAACTAAAAGTTGTGACCACATTATGGCAACTGATGAGTCAAAAGACCCCAAACGGACAATCGGTAGTGGCCTCTGTGCGGAAGGCTGGGAGGAGGAGACTGTCCTGGGGTCTTTTCCTGCAGAGATAGTTCTCCCCCTTGGGGGTCTCCAGCTACAGTCTGTGTGCCCTTGAACACTGGCAAGATCTTTTTTTCTCACCTCCAAATCATCCCTCTTTCTATTTAAGTTCTATAAAACCTGTTTTAAGAGAACTACTGTCTTATTGGTTTTATTTTGAAAACAAAGTTCTGTCTCCTAAACACATTAGCTTAAGAGGACCTCAGTCAGTCTTAATTGTAGATACTAATAGAGGTTAACTTGTGTTTTTACAATATTTTAGCTACTACCCATTGACATAAAGAAAACAGTAAGAAAATTAAGTTTACATTTAGTAATAATGCCTCAGGATTTGACATTCTAATTGCAAGTCTTGGTTGTGTTGTTTTAAACTTTGAAATGTTCTTGAAAAGTGGAGGTTAGATATGAATTTAGAAAGCATTGTCCAAAAAGCCTCTGGAATCTGAGGAAAGGTATTTCAAGAAAGATGAATAGATGACTGTTAAATGTTTGTTAGTTGTTAATAAACTATTTTGTCTGCATTCACAGTAGCTAAAATATACAAATTGACTTTAGGGAAGTGGCTCATATGTAGGTACTGGAGGAATTTGAGGGTTTAGAAGTCATTCTAATGAGAAGTGGTAATAGTGTGGAGGTGACATTCACCTTCAAGATGCAGGACATTGGACAGTGAAAATCCAATTCCTTCCAGAAACAATTGCCTGTGGACTTGTGGTTGCAGCTATAGAATCAGGTTGCAGTGTGACTGCCAGGCTCTTGGGCCCCACCCTGGCTGAGCAGTTACCGAAGGCAGAAAGACAGGTCTGGTCTGACTTTAGTAAGGGAGAGTGCCACCCCACAAGAACATTAAATGGAGCCTGGGAAGGGGGTCGAGGATGCTACGGCCTGTGGCCCCTGGGAATGACTGGGTAGGGCAGGGCCAGGAATGAGGGAAACCCTGTGAGAACAAAGGATTCCATAACACAGCATCCCCCAGCTTTGCAGCATTCTAAGCAAAAACAAAACCTCGCTTGCTTTTTGGTGGAGGAGAAGGGGAGTATTTTATAGGTCTGAGTGGATTACAAAAGAAATAACAACGAAAAAAGTATGTTCCTTCCCGAGGGTGCAAAATGCACAGTAAAACTGACATCTGCACCTGTATGTTCATTGCAGCACTGTTCACAATAGCCCAAATCTGGAAACAATGAGAGTGTCTGGTTAAAGAAACTTTGCTACATCTACACAATGGAATACTATGCAGATGAAGTCATGAAATTTGCTTATAAGTGGATGGTCATGAAGAATAATGAAAGGAAATGAATTCATTGCTAAATGAAATGAGTCAGAAAGAGAGGGACAGACATAGAATGACTGCACTCATTTGTGGAATATAAAATAACACATGAGACTAACCTCTCAGTATCTGTATTGCAAACCCATAATGCCCCAAAGTAGAGAGAGTATGGGGGAAATTTTTTGCCATAGAAACAGGGGGAGGGTTGGGATGGGAGTGGGGGGGAATGCTGGGGACATTGGTGGTGGAAAATGTACACTGGTGGAGGAATGGGCGTTTGATTATTGTATGACTGGAACGCAAACATGAAAGCTTTGTAACACTATCTCACGGTGATTCAATTAAAAAAAAAAAGAAAAAAGTATGTTCTTGTGGCTGGAGAGATAGTACAATGGATAAGGCATTTGTCTTGCATGTGGCCAACCCAGGTTCAGTTTCCTATACCACAAATGGTCTCCCAAACCTTAACAGGAGTGATCTCTGAGCTCAGAGAAGGAGTAATCCTTGAGCACTGCGGGATGTGGCTCCAAACCAAAAACAAAAGAATAATTTGCTTTTATAAAGATAGGCAAGGCAGTCATGACAGCTCGAGGTAAAGGTAAAGGCCCTCCCGTTGATCATCGATTTGCTCGAGCGGGCCCAGTAACGTCTCCATTGGAGACTTTGTTGTTACTGTGTCTGGCATATCGAATACTCTCGGTAGCTTGCCGGGCTCTCCGAGAGGGGCGGAGGAATCGAACTCGGGTCGGCCATGTTGGCTGTGTGCAAGGCAAACGCCCTACTGCTGTGCTATCGTTCCAGCGGTGGTCATGACAGCATTTGAAAATAATTCTTTAGAATTTTTTTACATGTTTACATTTAGAGGCCAGAGTGATAGTATAGTAGATATGGCTTTTGCCTTGCACGCAGCTGAGCTGGATTCAGCACCCCGCAACTTGTATGATCCCCTGAGTGCAATCAAGAGTGATCCCTGAATGCAGAGCCAGGAATAAGTCCTGAGCATCACCAGATACGGCTTCCAAACCAAAAATAACTAAAATAATCCTAAAAAAAAGGGGGGGGAGGGCGGGGTAGAGGCTTGGGGACACACCCAGAGATGCTGGGAACCACTCCCGTTTCTGTGATTGGCAGTTGCTCCCAAAGGTGCTCAAGGAACCATGCAAAATAGGGTGTCTAGTGTAAACACTGGCACCCCAAAAAATAAAGCCTTACTCCTCTGACATTTCAAGAATGATTTTCAGTCTGACAACTCCCACCCTTGCAGACTCCACCCAGGACTCCTTTCAGAATCCCTGCCCAGGATATGACCAAGCCAGAAATGCTCCCTTTTAGACAGCAGCAAAGTAAGAGGACCAAGGATGGTCAGGCATGTGTGCAGAGCAAGAGCAGGGTGCGTGAAAGGGAAGGGCCAAATTAAACCAAAGGAAATGCTGGAAGAAACTGATAATCCAGCATAGAACTCCAGGAAAACAGACTCGGGATTCCGAAAACACAAACTCCAGAGTAACTGGTGGCCTAGTTAGGTAACAGGCACCATCAGGACAAAGATTCTGGAGATGACAACTGTAACTGCTGAACTTTTAAAATGTGTATAGAAGTAAGAGAAAATGAAGGTTGAGAATCTAGAGCCAGAGAGGAAAGGAAACTGAGGGCAGAGACAAGAATCCAGAAGGCCCGCCAGAAAATGGAGCAAGTGGTCCATGCATGTTAGGGGTTCCTGGAGATCAGTGTTCCTAAGTTTATAAAAGAAAAGATTCCTCAGAGAGCACAGTAATAATTATAAATGCTCACACACAGACACCTCTCTGAGGCTGTTCATTATGCCTTGCTGAGAAGCTGCCCTCAAAGAAAGAAAAATTGTAAGATCAGAGATTATGGAACGAGGCCTGGCATGCAGTTAACTCTGGTTTGATCCCTGACACGGAATATGGTTCCTTGAGAACTGCCAGGAATGATGCCTGAGCACAAACCAGGAGTGAACCCTGAGTACAGCCTCATTTGACTCAACCTCCCCATCCTTCTACCCTCCAACTCCTGCAAAGAAACTTATCCGAAGAAGTAGCTCAAGTAGCTTCGTGCTTGTTTTGCATATGGGAGGCCTGGGTTTGGTTCCCTAAGAGCTGCCAGGAACTGAATACAGAGCCAGGGATAGCCCCTGAGCACTGCCGAGTGTGGTCCCCAAAACAAAACAATTGAGAAAGGAAAATTGAACTTACCCAGACTGTTTGTTCAGGGGCTATATCCAGTGGTGCTCAGGGGCTACTCCAAGTTCAGTGCTTCCCGAATGCTACCACTTGTGCTTAGGGAAACACGTTGTGCCAGGGATTGAACCAGGGTTTCTGCATGCAAAGCATTTGCTCCAGGTTTTTAGGTACCTCCCAAGAAAAAGCTCTTAAACCCAGAGTAAAAGCTCTCTTACTCATATCCCACCAATCCAGGGTGAGAGTAGGACTGTGGTGATGCTGCTGCATATTCAGGGACTCAGTTTACCTGAGTCTGTTCTTTAGCATAACATTTAGGAAATGTTACCGTTCCTTAGCATAAGATTTAGGAAAACTCAAGTACAAGGGGAGCATGGGCTCCTGGGTGAAAGGAGATGGACCCCAAGAGGGGACTGTGAGAAAATCCTCAAATCCCTGTTGAGCAGGTGGAGGGAGAAGAGCAGTTAGTCCACAGAGGAGGAGGTTGGTGGACTGGAAGAGAAACCAGAGCCAAGATGAGATCCCAAAGTGTGACTGGGAGCTCAGAAAAGCATGAGGCTGAATTAAAGGCAAATAACCGTAGAAAAAACAAAAGGCAATGAGAAATGCCAAGAAAAGCAAAAGTCAAGGCCAAGTGTGAAGTATTCTTGAGCAATTGAACAGCAGGTAAGAAAGGCAAGTCTGTTTGACCTTGACACTAGGAATAGTTTTTTTTTTTAAGGTCAGGGAAATGGATCTGTTATCCCTTAGTTCCTGACTGAGGCATAGTTTCCATGCAATCAGTTCACCTGATTATTTAAAAGAACTGATAATGGAATTGTGATTATAAGACCAAATATGACTTTCAAAAGCTGAATTCTAGTATATAAGGTATAGCTAATATATGGAAGGATTTGGAGAAAGCAAAAGAGTTGAGAAAAAGTGGGTTAGTAATAAAAATGTTATCTTACCAACTGCTGGAGCGATAGCACAGCGGGTAGGGCGTTTGCCTTACAAGCGGCCAACATGGCCGACCCGAGTTCGATTCCTCCACCCCTCTCGGAGAGCCCGGCAAGCTACCGAGAGTATTCGATATGCCAGACACAGTAACAACAAAGTCTCCCATGGAGACGTTACTGGGCCCGCTCGAGCAAATCGACGATCAACGGGAGGGCCTTTACCTTACCTTACCTTACCAACTGGGGAACAGAGAGATTTAATTGAAAGCTAAAAAAAGAGGAAATAAGAGGCAAAATATTTTTTAAATAAAAAGGTAAGCAGATGGGGAAAAAACCCAAAGAAATATGGTGATTAAGCATAGATGGGAAAGTATTCAATAGTTTAAGTACTTTTTCATATTGTGGTATCAACAGTTCTTTATCGCCTCAATAAATCAAGAAATAAATGTATAAGCAAATATCTGAAGTTACCGAGAACCAAGTGACTGGTTTAAAAAGATGTATCCAAAGAATGGGCCCGAAGTGTGGACATCTGTTGATTCCTACCATACATTGTTTTTTACTCTTTGATTTGTCTTGGTATTTATTACTTTAACAAAACATTAAATTGAGTTTGAAGATGGGTCAGATGCAGAAGTCCCCCAATTGCCACAATGATGCCATCTTCTAGTTTTTAAGGTCTCATTTGGAAATAAGTAAGGAAAAGTTTGTGTTTTAAATGAAGCAATAATAGCGTCCTTGTTCTAATGAAGCAATATTTCGCATTTCCTGGGACAGAGTTGCATAGCTCGAAGCAGAAACTTTAATCCTTGAGGAAATGAATTATTGCCAAAAACAATGAAGCAAAGCTATTGTTAAAGTTCTAAAAGTGTCCCAGTGTTTAGAGCTTTTGCTTGAAGTTGCTATGCGAAAAAAGTATACCAGCTTTCCTTGGGGGAGAACTTTTGTGTGTGAAACAGAAGTATGGCTGCTTTGGTATCTAAAATAACTGGTGGTAAATCTTGTGATAGTGGATCCTGAACCTCTGTGCCAAGAATTTTCACCTAGACTCCACTGAGTCTAATTTCTGGTAACTACCACCCTTGTGCAGTTTGCCTTTTACATGGGATTTAATATCTGAAATTTCATTTCTCACCTTTAAAGCTGTTGTTGTGATTGTGGGGCCAGAGAGATATAATACTGGGGTTAAGGCTGCCTTAAGCAGCCTTGCATGCGGCTGATCCTGGTTCCATCTCCAGCACTGTATGCGGTCCCCCAAGAATGAGGCCTCACTCCTGATACAGAATCTAGACTATCCCCTGAAAACCATGGATGTGGCCCCCAAACCCAATAATACTGTGGTTTTGTAAGTTTTTGAATTTTGTCTTTGTGGTTTAAATGTGAGCTTCCAATATGTTGGAATCTCCAAGTATCCCCCTGCCCCAGGAAAGTCTCAAAATCGGAGGTGATTTATCTGTGGACTCCTTTTTCCCTGTTCTTTTGGTGTTTCAAATAGTCAATCCAGGTTCTTGCCCCTCGATTCCTTTTTTTTTCCCTCCTTTGACCTGGTAATTGTCAGCCTTCTGGGACCCCAGGCTCTTCCCACCACTGAGGGCTCCAACTTACTGTCCTTGAACCCTGTTTGTCACCCAATGGTGAGTTGTGACTAGCTCCGAATTCCTGGCTCCCTACTGGGAGAGCAGCAATAACAACAGCTGCTCACGAAAATGTGCACCGAGCAGCCAGACAGCTGCCCTCTGTTTCCTCGCTGCTGCGGGCATCCGGGAGCTACCGCGCGGGTGTGAGTGTCTTGCTGCCTACCCCAGACCCAGCAGTAGAGGGGCTTCCGGGCTAGGGGAGGAAAAGTAGGATTTGGGGCTGCAGCTGGATTTTGGAATGGCCTGAAGGCTCCCCTCGGTGCAGACTGTTTCTCCTGGAGCTCACCTGTCTGCTCTCTCAGGTGCTGGCTGTGGCTGGGCTCTGAAAACAGGGCAGACCAGACAGGACCCCTCTACTGTCATTAATTCCTGTAACCAGAGCCTTCCCCTTCAGGCCTGTGCCCATCTGTGATCAAGGTTGGTTCCAGGCAGTTAGGAGTCTGGTTTCCTGAGCCAGCAAGTAGCTTTATTTAATGAGGAGATACCGGGAGAATTTGGTGGGGTTTATTATGGTGATTATTGCACTGTGAATTACAAAGTTACAAAGTTATTCATGATTAGCTTTTACATGTAAATGTTTCAACACTGAGTGCCTTTATCAGTGTCCACTTCCTTCCACCCGTGTCCTCAGTTTTCCCACCCTCCCCTCCCAGACTGCCTTTATGGCAGGCACTTTTGGCCATGCTCAGAGTTACTCCTGGCTCTGCACTCAGGAATCACTCCTGGCGGTGGGACCCTATGGGATGCTGGGGGTCAAACCCAGATTGGCCGCCGTGCAAGGCAAATGCTTTAACTGCTGTACTGTGCCGCTCTGGCCCTGTTGGGAGGCACTTTTTATTTTTTAATCTCCTTCCAGCACCCCATCCTCCTCCAGAGTGAGCACTTCCTACCACTGTTGTCCTGGTGATCCCTTCCCTGACCTCTCCCCCATTGCCAGTGGCAAGCTTCCTACTGCAAACCATTTCTGCTGTCCTGTTTTTATTGCATCTGGACATTTATTATTCAACCACTGTTTTCTACTGTTTCTTTATATACCGCACCTGAGCAAGACCACTCTGTGCCTAACCCCGTCCCCCCAACTCAGCATGATACTCTTCTAGATCCATCCAACAGCAGCCAATTGCCGAATTTAAAGCCGAGTACTACTCCTTTGTGTGTGTGTACTGAAGTTTCTTTATCCAATCTTAGGCGCTTCAGTTGTTTCCAGATTTGGGGTATTGTGGGTAATAACTCTCCATGGGGCTGGAGCGATAGAACAGTGGATAGGGCACTTGCCTTGCATGTGGCCGCAGGGCCGACCTGGGTTCGATTCCTCCGCCCCTCTCGGAGAGCCTGGCAAACTACAGCAAAGCCTGGTAAGCTCACCTTTGCCTGGTAAGCTAACCGTGAAGTATTCCATATGCCAAAACAGTGACAAGTCTCACAATGGAGAAGTTACTGGTGCCTGCTCCAGCAAATTGATGAACAACGGGAGGACAGTGGTGCTACAGTGCAGTGGTACGCTCTATGAACACAGACGTGCAGCTGGCTGTGTTTTCTGCATCTGGCTCCACCTAACTCCCTGGGCGCCTCCCCGGGATGACTTTCCTGATTTGCCTGTAAGCGAGAGCTCAGAGGAGGGCGCACCTGGAGCAGCCCCCCCCCCCTTTTTCCATTTCTGCTCTTCCTGTGGCTGGGGGAGAGGGCCCACAGTAGCCCAGCTTCCTCTAGCTTTTCAGGCGCCTGGGATGGGTCGGAGAAATAACATCTGGAGTGTTTGTGGCAGTGAGTGAGCCAGGACAGTCAACAGGACCCAGACTCACCTTCTGCAGAGGTACTAGCCTCTGGGCTCAGTTCACTGTTTTCTAAGAGTGGTTCCACCCCCCCCCCCCCCCCCCCAGAACCTTCCGTGTGCCCCACCAGCTGTTCTGTGGTCATCTCGCAGGAGCCCGGCGTGGCTAGCACCCATCTCCGCCGGCCCCACGGGAACGAAATGCCATGGGTGCGGAGGAACAGAGGGACAGACGGGGTGCCTAGGGACTCCCTAGCCCGCAGCCTGGAGACCCGAGCTGGAGGAAGCGGCCGGCTGCCGGGCGGTGCTTGCAAATGCAACAGTGTCTACAGCTTCTGTAAATAACAGGAAGCGCCGCCCCTGCAGGGCACCCGGGGTCGGCGGAAGAGCCCGAGGTGGGGAGTAGGGGGTGGGGGTGAGGGTGGGGGTGGTGAGGGGGTTTCCCCAGGGCTGCTGCACCCAGGATCGGGGCTCGGCTCCAGTCTCTGGCCACACGGCGCGCCCATTGCACGGTTTTCTCCTGCCCTCTCGCCCTCACTCGGGGCCCCTTGGAGACCCCGTCCGCAGCGGGGGACCCCTCCTCTGCGCCTGCACTGCCTGGTCTCGGTGCAGAGGCCTCCCGCGGGGGTCGCCCCGGGCCAGAGTGTGGCCCTGCAGTGTTTGTGGGATACAAACCTTGATGGCATCAATGAACCCGCACCGAAAACAGGAAACCCGAAGTCTGCCCGCCTCACCAGCCTCCTGGGTGTGGACGAGCCCGAGGGAGTGGTTAGAGAAGACACAGTAATAACCTGGGGCGCCTTTGATGCATTGCTCTGAAGTCAGTTACCTTTACGGGAAATCTCTGCACCACCCAGCCCAGCCCTGCAGCCCCGTAGCCCTGCAGTCCTGCCCCGCCTTCCCGCCACCACCTTCCCGGGCCCTGCAGTCTCCCTTGCTTCCTTGTAGAGCCTCTTGAGCCCTTCAACCCTCCCAGCAAAAATGCCTTCCAGTTGCTGGGATTGATTAACTCCCAGAAAGGCCTGGGGAAAACTTGGCTGCCTGGTCACTTTGGCTCTGGCTGAATGATAGCTGTGAGATCTCCCAGGGGCAGAGTCCCGTCTACCCCGGTAGACTCCTTCCTCCCCATTTCCCCCCACCCCCCAACCCCCCACACCACCATCCCGGGCGCAGGCTTCCACCCCCTTGACACCAGGTGCTTGCCCTTGTTGCTGGTGGTCCAGGCCGGGGTTACCCGCTCTGCTCTGTGTGGGGCTCATGGGATCAGGCCTGAGACAGGGCAATACTAGGCCCGCAGGGGCACAGCTGGGCACGCTGGGCACTTGACCTTGAGTGCCCCCTGCCCAGATACCCGAGGTGCCCAGACCCAGACCCTGCCTGCTCCATCCCAGCTATCTCCTGTGATGGGGACTGTAAGACGGGATGGCATTGGAGGTGGCAGCTGACCGTGCTGCTGCTCTTCAGGGAACTGGGAGGGCGGTGGGTCCCCAGCCAAGGGTTGCCCCCGCCCCTAGCCAGGCCCTCGTTCTGCAGTGCCCAGCTACGCAGGCATCTCTTTGTGCCAAGTGTGTTGTGTTTACTGCAATGGCAATGGCTTAAAAAAAAGATGTAAATGAGAAGAAGCACTATGTTATATTAAGTGATTTAAATTTATTTACATAGGTTCTAATCATATCGCAGTCAGTCATCATGAATTGATTTTACTGACTTATATTTTAGTAATTCCACTTGCCATTCCTTTGAAGTTTTGTTGTAACAAGCAGAAAATTTGTTTATATGTCTGCCACAGAGGCAGGCTGGGAGTTGGAAGGGAACCTGAGGACGTTGGTGGAGGGATTGGTGTTGGAGCACTGTGTACCTGAACAACTATGAACAGCTTTGCAAATCATGGTGTCTTCAAAAAATATTGGGTGGGGGCGCGCCACACCCAGCAGTGATAGGGGGTTACTCTTGGTTGTCAGAAATTACTGCTCAGGGGACCACATAGGATGCCAGGGATCAAACCTGGGTCAACTTTGTGCAAGGCAAGCGCCCTACCCACTGGACTATATTGCTCCAGCCCCAAATCAGAAACATATTCTTTCAAAAGATGTGAAGTCCTTGATGGAGAGCTCAGCAGAGACCGAAGTAGGGAATGTATTGTCCGGGACCCCGTGGCAGTGGTGTTGGGAGGGTCTTTGTAGCTTGGTTTGTGCCTTTGCACCTTTGACGTGGGTGTATCCTTAGGGCACCCAGTGACCTGCCATCTGTCTGTCGGTAGTGGGTACTCAGTGTCTTCGGTGCCCCTGGCCCCCAACTCTGCCTTTGTTCTGTCTATGCAGGTGTGTGTTCTTTTCTCTTGGTTTCTTTTCTGAGTTATTCCATCAACCAGCCAGATCCCAGAGAGTGTAAAATGGGTGGTGAGTAAGAACTTTAGCAAAAGGAACTTGGCAGAAAGACAGCAGCTCTCTAATGCTCCCATCTTGAACAACGAAGGGTCAGGGTCATGGAAAGGGAAGATTTGGTCTAGAGTACTGTGCGGTTTACATGGGACAGGGAAGTGGGAGGGGTCCTCAGGACACTGGTGGAGGGAAGTGGGCTCTCTGGTGATGGGTGTAGCATTGGAGTGATGTACGCATGAAAAGTATGATCGAAAATCTTGTAAATTCCAGTATTTAAATTAAAAAAAATTTTTTTATCTCTTCTGGTTGGGATGTTGGGGTGGGGTGGGGTGGGGTTGTGTGTCTCTTATAGAGGATAACAGGAACACTTGGAATGGAAGGGAAGGACTGTTACAGTGGCTGACATATAAGTGGCACCCCTCAGATCCTCCTCAAATTGGCGGGTGGTGGGGCAGGTGGTCTCAGCTGCAGTGCTCAGGACTTACTCCTGGCTCAGTGCTCAGAGACCATTGCTGGTGGTGCTTGGGATCATGTCTAATGCTAGGGTTTGAACTGGGATAGGCAGGTGCAAAGCAAGGGCCTTAGCTCTTGTGCTGTCTCTTTGGCCCCTTCCCTGAATTTTTAGGGAGAAACTGGTTGGATGCTAGTGGATGAGCTGGTGGGAGAGAAGCATGTCCAGAGATTAAGAAATCAACTGGAAGAGAGGCCAGGTTATCTTAGGTCAGCGTTCAGTTCGATGGCAGTATTGTTAACAGATCTTATGGGGCATACTAAAAAGTGTAGGAGTTGATCTGGGCAAAAATGGAGTCAAAACTGGCAGTACCAGACACACAGCAGTTAGGATCCCTGTGCGAGATGAGCTGGAAGAGAAGCTGAGAGAGAAAGTGCCTGGAGAATGCAGACCCTTTCACTGCCTGGGGTTTGAAGCCTGTGCTCTTGGCGCTGGTTGTCTTCAGGGTTTGGTGTTGCGATGTTGAGGCCCTTGCAGACTTAGGTTTGGGTGTGCTATCATTGGCGACCAATGCATTAAAGTCTAATGACCTCCTTGTTGCATAGCGTATAAATGGAAAATCTAGAGTATTGGGAGCTAAATTTGTTGAACCTATTGACTTCCTTTCAGAGAAAAGCAAAACCAGTCATTCAGACACGTCCTATGACCCCACTTTCCAGAAATGTATCTTCTTTTAAACAAGGCAAACAAAAACAGGAAGACATAGCCCCCAATTGCACTCAAGCCTACTGTTCCTCCCATGCCCCCAATACCTACCCCCCCTCCCCGTGAGGGGGGGCAGTTCTGCCCATATTGGACAGTTCTGATCTAGGGAAGGCACAATATTAAAAAAATACTGCCTGTTATTGTTTACTGAGTCTCATGTGATCATTTTTCCTTCTCTGGTGTGAGAGTGTTTTGTTGGTTGAGTTCTGTAGGATGACCTTGACTTAGAAGTCAGGGACTCGTTCTATTGAAAAGTGGTTCAATTCAGCCCTTGTCCCAGTAGGGTGGCCCATCTATCTATTCTAGACCTGAGTAGCGTTGAATTTTGGTCTCTTGCATTAAACGGCTAGATCAGTTGACTGAGAATCACTGGTGAGGACCCCTGAAATTGGGATGGGGGACATGCCTATACAGCCAAGCCCTAGAGAGGTGGGTCTTCTGTGGCTGTGAGTCTTGGCTTGATTTGTATATTTGTGTGTTGTATGAACCAGCTTAGGACTCTGTCTTTGCGTTCCCTCCCCATTTAGGATAAAAGAATAAGTCATCTCTCATTTTTAGGTTTTTTTTAGGGGGTACAGTCCCTCCCAGCTGTGTGTTCAGGACTTACTCCTGGCACTGCATTCAGGGATCACTCCTGACAGGCTTGGAAGGACCCTATGGGGTGCCGGAACCCGAGTTGGCCTCATGGAAGGCAAAAGCCCTACTAGGCTCTCTACTAAGTCTTTGACAACTTTGGTTCTGTCAAGTGCAAAGTGAAATGCCTATTAATAACTTAGGTTTCCCAATGGTCTGTTTCATCCACAGGTTGCTGGTGGGAGCTCCTCGGGCAGTGGCCCTTCCACTGCAAAGGGCCAACAGAACAGGTGGCCTATACAGCTGTGACATCACCTCGCAGGGACCTTGCACACGAGTTGAATTTGATAACGATGGTATGTTCTGCACTTTCTGTGTTCCTGTGGCCCACCAAGGCTGCTGTGTGCTTTCTGCTTTTCCTATGCAAGAGGAAGAGGTGCAAGCATTCATTCTTGGAGAGAATACCCTGATCAGCACTGACTACAGCTTTGTTGTCGCTTGCACCCATAAATACACTCTCTAATCTCTCACCCTTAATGCTGCGCGTTTGTAAACCGATTTCGTGTATGCATGCTGCCATCTAGTGATAAAGTGTGGTTCTGCAGGGGGGTTGTTGAAAATCTGGATTCAGAGCAGCAAGGAACCGGAGTGTGCTTAGTCAGCAGCCAATACTTCCTGCTGTTCAGGTATGTGGCAGAGAGACTTTAAAATCTCAGGTCTCTTCAAGTGAGAGCCCTGAGAGCCGACTGACGATTGACGTTGATAAAACCTGCCCTGCTGTTTCAGAAGCTTGTTCTGTGAGGAGTGTGTGTTGAGTAAAACAATTAGTCTCCTCAGCAACACAAGTCAAACCTAATTTGACATGCTTGGTCTAGTTAGACCATCAGATTCATCTTTATATTCATCTTTTGCTTTTCCATCTTTTAGAGAAAACACGCCTTTGTTATAGTTCAATATAAAAATGATACGTAAACTGTAGGGAATGTCTAAAGGACAGACTGTTAAAGAACGAACTCAGAACCCACTGTTAATTTAGGCATCAACAATTTTGAGCAATTCTGATGTTTTTCCTTGTTTGCTGAAAGCTCTTTCTTTTCTCTTCCTCTAATTCTGTGATACAGAAGTTTGTGAGGAAGGTAGCATTTGTATATAGGAACATGCAGTGCGTTCAGATTGACGCTGATATATGATGAGCCCAGGAATTGCCTTTTGAGCATTATCTATAGCACTTGTCATTTATCAGACCAAAAGCAAATCCAAGATCTTGCTTTTTGTCTCGGTAAAGAAAAGAACAGTTCATGCTCTGATGTAACAGATTTGGGAGCATGTGGGAAAGTGACGGCTTTGCTCATTTGGTTGGCAGTTGGATTTGACAAACCGGGTATTACATGGTCGATTTGAGGCTCATGTGGGAACCCTTAGTCATCTAACTTTGAAATTCCTTTCTCTGTTCAGGACTGTGGCATCAGGGCAAAGCCACATGGTAGAGCTATGAATTGTAGATGAAGAATTTTGTAAAAGGGTCCTGGGGTAGCTCAGTGGCAAACGTTCCTGCCATAGATACCTAAGGCTCAGACTTCAGTCCCTAACAGTATCTCACACGGTGGTGTCACTCCCAGAGACCCACCTAGTAAAGTCTGTGTGATCCCCCATGAACTAATGTGCACAATTCCCAGTGAAATTTGCAGCCAAAATGTGGTGAGAAGGACAGTTAAAGAGTAAAGAGGGGACCAGAAAGAGAGAGTACAGTGGGCAGGGTATTTGCCTTGCATGAAGCTGACCCAGGTTCAATGCCTGGCATCCCATATGGTCCCCTGAGCACTACCAGGAGTGATCCCTGAGCATTGTCAGGTGTTACCCAAAAACAAAAGTAGAGACAAAAATAAGTAGAGACCCTCTCTCCCCACCACTCCCACATTGAGCACCTATGTGTGAGAACCTCAATGAAGAGAGGAGTAGGAAAAGGTAGAGGAGCAAATTTTTAAAAAAAATTCATAATGTGTGAAAGGAGAGAGAGAAGGAGAAGGAAAGGCCCTGCCATAGAGACTGGCTTGGCGGGGGTGGGGGGGTGCCAGGGGGGAAACTGAGGGCATTGGTGGTGGGCGATGTACACTGGTGGAATGCATGGGTATTGGAACATTGTATGACTGAAACTGATCACGAACAGCTTTATAACTGTATCTCATGGTGATTCAATTTTAAAAAATTCATTAAGTATTCTCGGGATGATTCACTTAAGATGAAAAATAAATTTGGGGGATCGGGTAAATGCATTTGCTTAGTAGCTAGACGTGGAGTGGAGTCATTTAGAAAACGGATGTTTTGGCAAATCTGTTAGTGTATAGTCTGTTCGGTTGCTTTCAAGTCCTGTCTTGTGCCTTCCACAGCTGACCCTACATCGGAAAGCAAGGAGGATCAGTGGATGGGCGTCACTGTCCAGAGCCAAGGCCCAGGGGGCAAAGTTGTGGTGAGTCTAGAGAAACCTGTTCATGCCACAGTGTCTGGGTGTCTTGATATGCCAGCTCACGGCAGTAGCCAGACAGGCAGGCAGAGCCCTTGCTGACATGGGGGTTCTTTCTAGAGAATGTACTGCTTTAAAGCAGGAATCAGTGTCGAGATGAAATCAAAGCAGACTCTTTTCCCTGTGATTCCTGACAAAATTTGGAACAGCTATACAATTTGCTTCTCTTTCAAGCTTTCAGAAGATAACTACTGATAAACCTTCATTAAGACCACTCCTTAAACTCTTGGTTGTCTTTAAAAGGAAGAACAAAACTAGGTCTGGGTTTCTGTCCTAGGAACTTTCTGTAGAAGAGATTGTTCCTGGCAAGTGGTAAGATTAGATCATTTAAAATCCTCATTATTTTGTTGGAGAAACTAATGGGATAGTAACAAAGGAAAGAAGATGTATTAGCTGAAGTATGCAAGATGCCATGTTATTATTCCAGGCTAGACTCTGATGATCTTTTTGTTGCTTTTAAAATTTGATTACTGCTGAACAGGTGTGCATATAGAAAGTTTATGTAGAAAAACAAATTCTGTTCAACATTATGTTTTTATATTTAAGGAATGCATTCTGGGTTGTTGACTATTACGAAGTATTTTCAGCGTATTACAAGGAGAGTCACTATGAGATAGAGATAGTTTTAATCACACCTACTATAATTCTCTTCACCTTTTAAAAATAAATATAATGAGGCTAGAGCTATAGTACAGCAGGTAGGGTGCTTGCATTGCATGCAGCTGATCCAGGTTTAATCCCTGGCACCACATGTGATCCCCTCAGCAATGCCAGGTGTGGCCCTAAATTTTTTTTAAAAAATTTAAAAAAAGAAAGAAAAGAAACATACACATCTCATATGAGTACTTTTCACAAACATACTGTTGTGAAGAGTCATACAACCATTCAGAGCCAAGTGAAAAAAAAGAAATCTTTCCCATGGCTTGTGTGGCAGGTGAATTTACAGATCTACTGGCTATGGATTACAAATTGGTGTTCAGTATTTGTATTGCCTTGTTCTTCTCTGGGTGAGAATCGGGCAGAATCCTAGCTTCCACATGCTTCTTAGTGCCACTTTGGGAAGACTTGCTGGTTTTGGATACGGTTTTTAGATAAGGATAGGTGTAACCATCCTATGATGGGTCTCATTGTCCTAAAGAGCCTTGAATATAATCTCAGGGCTAGGATGAAGGAGACGTTGCTCGAGGCAATCGACGAATAACAGGATGATTTGTGATTTGTGATTGTGATTTTCTGGTTTTGTGTCATTTCACTTTTTGGGTCATACCCAGAGGCGCTCAGGACTGGCTCTGTACTCAGAAATCAACAAAGGCAAGTGCTCGAGAGACCAGATGGGATGCTGGAGACTGAGCCTGGGTCAGCTGCATGCTAGGCAAGCACCTTACGTCCCGTGCTATCACTCCATCCCCAGAGCCTCATTTTTATGGACAGTCTTAATCCATTTGTCGTCAGCTATAAAGCAGTGGGTTACTTTATTCCATCTGCTTGCAGACGTGTGCTCATCGATACGAGAAGAGGCAACATGTTAACACAAAGCAGGAATCCCGGGACATCTTCGGAAGGTGCTATGTCCTCAGTCAGGACCTCACCATTGAAGATGAAATGGACGGAGGGCACTGGAGTTTTTGTGATGGTCGATTACGAGGCCATGAAAAATTTGGTTCTTGCCAGCAAGGTGTAGCAGCCACTTTCACTAAAGACTTTCATTACATTGCATTTGGAGCCCCGGGCACTTATAACTGGAAAGGTATGACTTGTATATTTACTGGAATAGAGATTAGAAGGAGTAGGAGTACGTAAGTTCTGTGCCAATTATTTATTTATATTTTTATGTACCGTGGTTTACTATATTTTAAGTTAAAATAAATGTGTTTGCGTTTCTATACATAAATATAAGGTATCTATGTATTATAGAGATGGGGGGTAGAACATGGAATCTGAAAATTACATGATTTTTAAAAAAATCATGTTGGTAGAAACATGTTTTAAGAGATTTAACCCTGGTTCCAGTAATTTGCATTAATATGGTAGTTCACTTGTTTTTTTTTTCCTCTAAGACAACCTGAGTAGTTTTTGCTCTTTTATATCTGCTTATTTCATGCATCTTGAAGGTCTGTTTTGATTTTTTTTTTCGTCCAGAGCAGAGAATGGTGTGGTTTTGATGCTATATATAAAAGGGCTATATTTCATTAATAAAGCAGTGACGGTAAAAGGGCAGATGACAAGGGAACTTTGGGATGATAATTTCAGGTAGCTTGTTTGATGTTGTGATAGAGATGAAAGGGGACATTGCGGGAGAGGTAGAGGGTGGAGAATTGCCTGGTTTTTGACTGGGTGAACCTACTTGATTCTCTAATGAAGAGTTAATATTTCAAAAAATTTAAACAGGTATAGAAGGGAACTACATTATAAAGAACAATCTTTAACTGTCATTGTCAGTGACTACATATCAGACTTTTGAGAAAAAATTTATTTAAATAAATGTATGTTACATAACATTTTCACTAGTCAGAAAATCTTAGGGAAATTTCCCCTGTTCTATTAAAAAAATTCACATTTTAATCTGTATTAAATTTTTTTATCCTTGAGAACAGTTTCCTCTGTCAATTATAATACTGGGAGTAACTTCATTTGTGTCTTATAGTCAACTAATCTTCCACATAACAGTGTTTGCAGGTTATTTTTGCCTAATTGAAATAGCACATTGCATAAATTTTTAATTTAAGTCTTTGATTTTTCTTTAGATAACATGGTAGCACTGTAGCACTGTCCTCCCGTGTTTCATCGATTTGCTCGAGCAGGTTTAGTAACGAGCTCCATTGTGAGATTTGTTGTTACTGTGTTTGGCATAATGAATCTGTCATGGGTAGCTTACCAGGCTTTGCCATGGGGGCGGGCGAGATCCTCTTCATAGCTTGCTGGGCTCTCTGGGAGGGGCAGAGGAATCGAACCAGGTTGGCCTGGCTGGCCACATGCAAGGCAAACACCCTATTGCTGTGCTATCACTCCAGCCCTTCAGGAGTGCATCATTGAAAATTATCATGCATACATACCACACTAAGCTCATTATATGATGCATTACATGTTACACTGAGTACATTAAGTCTATTCTGTCCTTCACCATGTCACTGTTCCCATTGACTTGAACTTTACATAGCCCTTAGCCCCTTTTCCTTCTGGTAGCTAAGAGGCCTTATAGTCTGACTGTTTTTGTTTAATTTAGTACATCTCTTTGTCTTCTCTGTATACCACATGAGTGAGTTTATGCATGTTTGTCTTTCTCCATCAGACTTACTTCACTAACATAAATAATACCCTCTAGGTCAGACCACGCCGTTGCACATGGTAGAATTTCTTCTTTATTAACTGAGAATGGAGCAAAACATCCAGTTTATAGTTTGCTGCAGGTTGACTTTAGGTTGAACTTGCGACCACTCACTACTTTTGGACTAGCAATAGCACAGCGGGTAGGGCATTTGCCTTGTACACGGTCGTCCCAGGTTCGATTCCTCCACCCCTCTCAGAGAGCCTGGCAAGCTACCCGTGACATATTCGATATGCCAAACACAGTATCAACAAGTCTCTCAATGGAGATGTTACTGGGCCCGCTCAAGCAAATCGATGAATAACGGGAAGACAGTGCTACAGTGCTACAGTACAAAACATGTTGAATTTAGATATAGCTTCAGTTCTGTTTCTATCTGGTTTTTGTGGGATGGGGCATGGAGCTCAGCCGTACTCAGGGGCTGCTCCTGTCTCTGTGTCTAGGGGCATTCCTGGCAGTCTTGGGAAAACATATAAGCTGACAGGGAAGAAACCAGGGCTGGTCACACGTAAGGCAAGTGCCTTAAACCCTGTACTATCTCACTGGCCCAGAAATAATTTTAACCAAAATAGAGTTCTGTTTAGTTTAAAAAAAAACATAAAACACTCATCAATTGTATATGGAAATTATGTATTAATTATCTGCTTTGTAAATCCTGATTTTCAATGTTGCCATTGGAAAAAAAACAGTGACTTGGTTTACTATAATTTTTTGTCTTTTTAATTATTGAAAATTATTAACTAATCGTAAAGTGATTTAAAGACAAGATCAAGATAATTCACTTTTAAGTTTTATTCATAGTAAGTGAGGTAGACTGATTATTTTGCAAAGAATGTAAAACATATCCAGTTTGTGTTATTTTTAATTGTTTTCTGCGGGTTTCATGAATTAAATCCACATTCCATTTTCCATCTGGCATTGTAAATCTAACTTTAAAAAATGCATAAATCATTTTTTTGAATTATCAAAATAAATTTCTTTGATGTCAAATTTGCATGAGCGGGATTTTTTTTTGACCTTAGTAACCCTAAAGGTCATCATATTCCTTTGCCCTTTCTTCCTGTACTGAGTGATAACATAAGGATGTTATAGGAGCCATCTGTTTTGTTTTGATCATCTTCATTTTTTTCGTTGTTTTTACCATTTCATTCCTTTAGGGATTGTTCGAGTAGAGCAGAGGAATAATACTTTTTTTGACATGGACATCTTTGAAGATGGGCCTTATGAAGTTGGTGGCGAGACTGACCGTGATGAAAGTCTAGTTCCTGTTCCAGCTAACAGTTACTTAGGTAGGAACGAGTGCAGGGGGCCTGTCTGCCTTTCCAGCTTCTTCTGTGGGACACTGGCCCCTTGGAGCCAGGAACATCTGTGGCTACCTCAACTGGAATCTTGATGTCAACCTTGATGATTCAGGGGGACCTCTGGCTCCATTCCTGGGATCCTTCTTCTTCTGACCTGGGCTTCCTCAGTGGGGGCAGGAAGCCTATTGTCTCTTAAAATCATTTTTCTCCCTGCTGGGAAGCTTTGTCTCTGAGCTCCTTAGCCTGGAGACTGAAATGGGCCATTCATGAAGCTGCTGAGAAAATGCCTGGCTGTGAGCAGTGAGCTGAGCTGTCCTCTCTCTCATTGCCGCTGGCTGCCCAGAAGGACTCAAAGACCCACATTCATGAAGTTGCTCCTAAGAGTCAGTGCAAGACCTCCAGGACCTTCCTCAGTGATTGCAAATCTCCAAAGGTTGGAGATCTCCAAAGATGGGGCCCCCTCGGGTCATAGGGCCCCTGGAGGATGGCCCAGGGGCTTTCTGGCTGAGGCCACGGTGGACTGCAGAAGCAGCTTTGAGGACCCCCAGCTTGTGTCTAAGTGCCAGCTCCTTAACTCCCAGCCTTGTTTGCATTACTAATGGGTGTCCTAAATTATTCATGTGCATTATGGTAATTACACAAAGGCTTTTAAAAGCTTTAATTCTTGGTATGAGTTGACATAAAGAATAATTACTAGGCATTTCTTGGAGAAAATGTAAAAAATCTCCTAAACCTAAATAGTAACCTATTAAAAAAAATAAGGAGAAAAGTACTCATATGCTAGAGTTATTACTAGAACAATGGAAAAGAAAAACAGGTCTGGACAGATGAAACACTCTCTAAACAGTATGTTAGTAAACATAGTCTTTAAAATTGCCCTACTTATATAAATGTATATGAACAACACTTAATTTTTAAAAAGAACTGACAATTAGGATTGTGGTAGGGGGTCATGGGCCCTTTGGGGGTGTTGGGGTACAGTAACTTTGTACATCAGTATGTACTATGGTAACAGCTTACCTAAATTGTTATAACAGATGAGTAAAATAAACTTCAGGCTTTCATCATCCACTCCCTCAAATAAAAATCTTGATGGGAAAGCACAGAAGGGGGAAAAGTTACAGATTCCTTGTGAAGCACCGGTTTTGTGGCATTATTTGACCTTTCTAATATATTATAAAACAAGTGTATTACCCTCTTTTGATGAAGAGAAGGTTCAGAGATCTCAATTACCTAGACCAAGTGATACAGTGAAAAATCTCCCTGCCACGGAAAGGAATGTGGAGAGAGGGGCTGTGCGGGAGGGACGCAGCTTATGTGGGTTAGAGGTTAGAGGCCAGGCAGATGGAAAGGGAACTAGGAGCCCAACTATTTACCGTCTCCATTATTAAACATGAATTTTCAAGGTAAATATTACCAATAAGCTGGTATTTTATTTGAGTATATTTAAAACAAAATCTTACCTTCAAATGTATGACTGAGGAATTCATTTGGGTAAGAGGTATTTTGCTTTGAATCTCTGCTCTGGTCAAGAAACCAACACTTGGGAATTTACATCTGTGGATTTTCTAAACCTGAGTGGCTACTGGGTCATTTGAATATACAGAACATGTTTTATTAAACACCTGTCACCTTTAAAGTGGGTACCAGGGAGGAAAAAAAAAAGTCGTTTGTGTTCTTAATGCTTGAATCGTCCATGCTGTTTGTGAATCTCCGAGTCAGTGGCTTGGAGGAATAAATTTATTGAGTCTTTCCCTTTAAATCAATTGACTTTGGGGAATAAATTTATTGTGAATCTTCTCAAATCAGTGGCTTTGGGGAATAAAATTATTGTGAATCTTTCCCTCCAAATCAGTGATTTTGGGAAATAAATTTATTTGGAATCTTTCCAAACCGGTGACTTTGAGGAATAAAATTATTATGAGTCTTTACCTCCACGTCAGTGGCTTTAGGGAATAAAATTATTTGCACACGGGTTTGGGAGCTGATGGCTAAGTGTTGCTGGGAGTGGAGTCAGCCTCGACAACCAGCCACAGCAGCCGTGGCCCCTTGCCTCTTACCAAGCATAATTGTTTTTTTCTTCCATCTCTTCTGCCCTGTGCCTGTGTACAGGCCTGCTGTTTCTCACCAGCGTTTCCTATACAGATCCTGATCAGTTTGTTTATAAAACTCGGCCTCCCAGGGAGCAGCCCCACACCTCCCCTGATGTGTTGATGAATAGCTACCTAGGTTTGTGACCTCTGAAATGACAAATAAATTGTCTTGGTCATGGTCATTTAAAAAAAAAATTTTGGATCCATACAGAGCATAAATCTTTTCATTTTCTCTTTCATTTCAAGTGAAGCACACATAAAAAGCATGCCAGGGTGGAGGCCCTTGCCGCCAGATGGTTTTCAGAGCTGGATTCGATTATATCAGCCCATTCTAAATTTGCAGCTCATCGTATTTTTCCACTCACTTCACAATTTGAGAACTGCAGCAGTAGTGGTGAAGCTCCTCACGAATAAAGGCCAGTACGAAGGCTGAGCTGCAACTGTACTACAGCCTGCTCACCTTGTGATGGAAAGATGCGCTTAATTTAACTGGCATCAAATGTCGGCTAATCAAAAAACAGACCTGAGCATTTGTAATCCGACATCCTGGTTTTTCACAACTCACACATCCTCATCATTTTCTGCTCCTTGGCCCCTGTATGTAATTGGATAACAACAATGTGCTCACTGCTATTGTTTCTGCCAGGTTCTCAAATACTATCTCATCAATCTTGATTTTGTTTGCATGCTTGTATCTGACAGATAAGTTGGTCTAAAATAATGTCTGTGGTCTATGAATGCAGTTAGCGTTTTCTTCTTGCCTGATTACCAAGAAGACTGATTAATATGGAAGATTCTAATGTTTTGTTGCAGCAGTTCTGTAATAAAACATTAGAATCCCGTGAAATGCATACAGTGGTGCTGTCTGGTTGTGTCTCTGCATATGATCTGGCAGACCCATACCAGAGCTCCATCTCCTGATACAGTCCAGTGTTCCTACCAGGGTTCAAACCGAGTCTTAAAGATACAGGAAGTAGGGGCTGGAGTGATAGCACAGCGGATAGGGTGTTTGCCTTGCATGCGGCTGACCCGGGTTCGATTCCCAGCATCCCATATGGTCCCCCAGCACCGCCAGGAGTAATTCCTGAGTGCAGAGCCAGGAGTAACCTGGTGTGACCCAAAAAGAAAAAAAAAGATACAGGAAGTAGAATTCTTTGGGATTGAAGTTACACACTGCTGAATAGTCTAGAAACATCTCTTTAAAGTCACTTTCCTCAGAAAGCTGTAGAAAGAACCTGTGGCTTCATGCTTACGTCAGATCTCTTACTCTAGGGCTCTTTCCTGTTCCAATACAGTGGTTTCTGGAGAGGGTCAGAAAGGGAGGACTGGGAAGGCAAAGGGGAATGACAGAGTTCCCAGTGCTAGATACATCCTAAATGACAAAGCTTATGGATATAAACTCTTGTGACTGTTTCCCCCTAGGCTTTTCTTTGGACTCCGGGAAAGGTATTATTTCTAAAGATGAGATCACTTTTGTGTCTGGGGCCCCGAGAGCTAATCACAGTGGAGCTGTTGTTTTGCTGAAAAGAAATCCAAAGTCTACCCATCTGCTGCCGGAGCACATATTTGAAGGGGAAGGCCTGGCTTCTTCCTTTGGCTACGACGTGGCAGTGGCGGACCTTAACAAAGACGGGTGAGCAACTTGGGTTCTTTGGGATTGGCCAAGAAATCACTGATGCCTTGACTTCTGTGGATCTGGGGAAGCCAAAGGCAAGTTGACTGAAGAATGTTTCCACTGTCGCTGGCCCTCCACTTCAAATCCCTTATATTCCAGCAGCCAGGGTCATTGCCCTCTCTGGGGTGCAGGGTTAGATTGTTGACTTTTAGATTTTTATTCGTTTCTTGGGATCAAGGGTCTGTGAGAAATTGAGATGGAAGTTATTTTAAAAAACAATGATAAGAGGCTGGAGGGATAGTACAGCAGGTAGGGCATTTGCCTTGCATGAGGCTGACCTGGGTTCGATTCCCAGCATCCCATGTGGTCCCTCGAGCACCGCCAGGAGTAATTCCTGAGCATTACTGGGTGTGACCCAAAAAGAAAAAAAAAGATAAATCTGTATGATTCAGGGTTTGGGAAGGGGTGTGTGAGCTACCCCCAGCAGTACTCCGGGAGATCATGAGGTGTGAGGGATAAAAACCGGGTCACCCTGGTACTAACGCTCCCGCTCCTATCCTGAGGTTCCTGAGGGGCTATTGGTGCCTGCAAAATATCCAGTTAGAGGTGGAATTAGAGACTGTTTTAATATGTAAATTATTGGTTGATGATGTCAATTATGGGGGTGGAGATAGGATCCTTTCTAGAAGTTTCACTGTATTATAGTTCTGACTTGAGGAACTAGCTTTCTTAATCAATTTCTATAAACTTTTCTTTAAGCTACCCTGGTTCTTTATTTTTTATTTATTTATTTATTTATTTATTTTTGCTTTTTGGGTCACACCTGGCGATGCACAGGGGTGACTCCTGGCTCATGCACTCAGGAATTACTCCTGGCAATGCTCAGGGGACCATATAGGATGCTGGGAATCGAACCTGGGTTGGCCACGTGCAAGGCAAATGCCCTACCTGCTGTGCTCCAGCCCCCGGTTCTTTATTTTTTTTAAAAAAAAAAGTTTTAATTTGGGACCTGAAAGATGATTTGTTGGCTTCAAGTACTTGCCCAGCAGGCTTAAAGCTGTGAGTTCTAACCCCAATGTGGGCCTGATAGCCCCGCTGTCTGGGGATCCCTGAGAGAAATTCAAAGGTTTAAATAGAGATTCCAGAGTTGAGGTCTTTTCATCTATTCTTGTGGCCTTAGTACCTGAGTGAGTGGTATTTTCCTGAAACTGCTGATACTTTAGATGATGATTCCCATTTCTGCTCTTCCCCACGTTTCCAGGTGGCAGGATATAGTTATTGGAGCTCCACAGTATTTTGATAGAGATGGAGAAGTTGGAGGTGCCGTGTATGTCTACATGAACCAGCAAGGCAGGTGGAATAATGTCCGACCAATTCGTCTTAATGGAACCAAAGATTCTATGTTTGGCATTGCAGTCAAAAACATTGGAGATATTAATCAAGATGGCTACCCAGGTATGTGATGGATGCTGAAATAATTTTTATGTATCACGTGATTGCCTTCAATACTGAATGCTTCTTATAAAACATTGTGTTGAAAAGTTTTTAAAATTTCATTTTGTTAAAAATGGTATTGCCAACAGATATTGCAGTTGGAGCTCCCTATGATGACATGGGAAAGGTTTTCATCTATCATGGATCTGCGAAGGGAATAAATACCAAACCGACACAGGTAAACATACCGCCCCAATTCACACAATAAGGATCTCAGCGTTTTTATGTATAACAAGATGTTAGGTTCATGTAAATGTTCATGTCGATCATTTTTAATCCAAAAGTAGCTTTGGTAGTTTTAGTAATTTTTGCTTTTAAATATATAGATGTATCTTGAGAAATAGCTATAAATATAATAAGTTGCTTATTATAACTGAAAATTCCAAAGGAAAAGATTTTTTTGATCCTGATAGCATAAGTAGATAGAAATATGGTAGATTCCCTTTGGTCACTTGTTAAAAGAGGGATAAAACAGGATGAGAGAGGTGATTGTGGTACCAATAGAATTCCAATACCAAAAATTTCAAATTACTAAATAAGATGTTTGGAAGGCAGGTAGGGATGTTTGTTTGAAATGCCCCGGGTTACCAGGTTAGTAAACAAACTCATCAAAAATGGACACTTTCATCCTTTGAGATATAATGTGGCTTTTATGATATGAAATGTATGACATACTGGATCCTATGTATACTTATTTATAATTTGTTTAAAACATAATAGAGCCTACCTGTGAGTAAATTCTGATACTTCAGTTCAAAATAAACCTGTTTCTTCTCCCAAGGATAGGTAAGCTCACTGTGGTGGCTGTGTCTGATGCTGTGTTTATTTCAGGTTCTCGAGGGTAAATCGCCTTCTTTTGGATACTCAATTGCTGGAAATATGGACCTTGATAGGAACTCCTACCCCGATGTTGCAGTTGGCTCTCTCTCCGATTCAGTGACTGTTTTCAGGTATGTTATCTCTATCACTAGTTAAGTCTCTTCAACAGGGAGGTCACCTTTCTGAATTGAAATTTATAATGCTCTGCTTCATAGGCAAAGGCTTTTATGAACTTCAAAGGGGTTTTTGTGTATGTGTATATGTTGGGGACAGGGGGAGGCATATCCGGTGATGCTCAGGGCTTATTCCTGGTTCTGTGTAGGGATTACTGCTGGTGGTGCTTGGGGGACCATATGTGGTGCCAGAAATTAAGCCAGGGTCCATGTCCAGGGCAAGTGCTTTGCCCTCAGTATTATCACTCTGGCCCAAATCTTTTTTTTTCCTCCTTTTTGGGTCACACCTGGCGATGTGCAGGGGTTACTCCTGGCTCTGCATTCAGGAAATACTACAGGCGGTGCTCAGGAAACCATATGGGATGCGGGGAATTGAACCTGGGTCAGCCGTATACAAGGCAAACGCCCTACCCGCTGTGCTATTGCTCCAGCCATGCCTCTTATGTTTCTCGACTTAAAAGTATTCACCATTTTTAAAAGGTAGAAGAGAAAAAGTTTTTATCAAAAGCAATTAGAAGACATGTGTGTACTTTGAGATATAACCCTCAAAAGACAAGACTTTCTATACCAAAATTTAGATGCTGAGTTTTCCCTGGCAACTCAACCAGATCTATCAGTTAGATAATTGCCTCTGCATGCAGATAGTATTTTAATACTCTTTCTTCTCTGTCCTCATAAGTGGATTGGTTGTGAACCCTGTGAACTTCTTTCCTCATAGATTATACACAAGGAAATTTCAAAATCCTTCAGTAACAGGGGAACCAACTGTCTTACTTTTGAGGAGGTTCAGGTCTTGAATGTTTAAGACTAGATCAAGGAGGACAGAGATAGCCTATTTTCTTGAAAACTCTGGGAACATTTCACACATTGCAGAACACTGCTCTTTGGATTTAGTATCTCTAACATTAAAACCATGACATATTTATACTTTTACTAATTGCCATGTATTTTTTTAAGTTACAAAGCTTTCATGTTTGAATTTCAGTCATGCAATGATCAAACACCCATCCCTCTACCAGTATATATTTTTTACTACTAATGTCCCCAGTATACCCCCCCATCCTACCCCTCCCCCTTGCCTCTATGGCAGACAAGTCCTCTCTCTTTCTTTCTCTACTTAGGGACATTATGGTTTGCAATACAGATACTGAGAGGACATCGTGTTTGGTCCTTTATCTACTTTCAGCACACATCTACCAGCCTGAGAGATCCCTCCAACCATCATTGCTTTAGTGGTCCCTTCGCTATCCCCGCTGCCTTCTCTCCCAGGTCATGAGGCAGTAAATGCCATATTTTAAATGTTACCTGGAAAATACAGAACTAATGCTGTGCATAGTAACAGTTTTCTTTACCACTCTGAGTGGAAAGACACTTGGGTGGGAAACTTTTTCCTCTGATTTTTGTTTTGTTTTGGGTGTTGTTCCCTACACCTGACATTGCTCAGAGGCTTCTCCAGGCTCTGCACTTGGGGGTGACTCCCCGAGTAACTCAGGGGATCATGTGGTGTTTGGGATTGAGCCTGAATTTCCTGCATGCAAAATATGTGCTTCAGCCCTTTGAACTATCTCTCCATCTCTCAAAGCTTCTGGTTTTTGAGATTTGCAGGCAGACAAGGATGCCGTTTGGTATATAAGTTCATCTTACATGTAGGGTGTTCTTCATGTATTTGTCTTTGTCTTCAGATCCCGGCCTGTGATCAATATTCAGAAAACCCTCACAGTAATACCTGAGAGAATTGATCTCCGCCAGAAAGCTTTCTGCAACGCTCCCAGTGGGATCTGGTAAGTGACTGCGCCATCACTCAGCACCACTCCTCTGCTTTGTGAGGACCCAGTGACCTGGGGGACCCCAGGAAGCTCAAGAGAGAAATGAATCCGGGGAAGAGGGAGAGTTAATCTAGAACTTTCCACAATCCTTCCCTGCACCCCAGTTGGCACTGTAGTATTTGAAAGTTCGGAAACTGTGTGTGTGTGTGTGTGTGTGTGTGTGTGTGTGTGTGTGTGTGTGTGGTATTTTATTTCTTTCACAAGTGAAGTAATGCATCTTTTAAGCGGTATGTATTTGATTTTACACAGCCTCAAGGTCAAGGCCTGTTTTGAATATACCGCCAAACCCGTGGGTTATAATCCTTCAATAAGTAAGTACCTTTTAAATGGGGTGGGGGGAAGAGGGAAACAATGTGGTTTTTTTTTTCCCTGTTTGCTCAGTTGAAGGTTTTGCAGAAATAACAAAATTAAAGTGGTAATGGCCAAAATAGCCACAGTATCTTAAAGAACTACATGTATCTAGTGTTTTCTCTTTAATCAGAAGGATGTCGCCTGTGAAGGGGAAACTGCATTTGGTCCCCATTTGAATTTTCCAGAACAGATGGTTTCGGACAGGATGCCTTAGAAAAGTAGTCATTTGTTACCACAAGCAATTCCTCTCTCTCTCTGACTTTTTGAAAAGCAGTGTGGAAAATTGGTTTTGTGGTTGTGAGGCGGTGGGTGGTGGTTGGAGCAGGCTGCCTGCAGGAGCCGGAGTGGTGCCCAGAGTAATTGCTACCTCGGGCCCTCCCCACCCGCGGGTTCCTCCCAGAGGCTCCACGGTGGCCCGGAACACCCACCCAGGCTGTGATCTCCAGGACAGACCTGCGCGTGTAGCTAGGCCTCTGACCCCGGGTTCTGCTGTTTCTGCCTGTGGTGCTTGCTGGCTTGCCACACAGGAATCCCCTACACACGGGAGGTTTTTATTTTCCTTTCAGCTAAGACAATTTAAAACTCACGGCCTCCCGCATCCCAATAGTCATTGCTTTGTAGTTGCATTTAAATGGGACCATGGGAAAGTCATTTATGACGTATAAGATCGTAATTTGACTTAATTCTTCGATGAGGAAATGTCTTGTCTGTTAAAATTGTAAAACTGGATTAGCCGGGCTAGAGCTGGGACACTCGTGTTTTGCTACCGTTTATGTGTATCTTAGAATTAGCAAGGCATGTGAAAATGTCATGTAAGAAACCAATCATTTTAACTCATTAAGCAATGTTAAGAATAAGGTAGGATATTTAAAATGTATGCTAACAAATAAAATTAAGGGCATCCTGCTTTTTTTTTTTTTAATAATTTTGTTTATTGAATCACCGTGAGAGCAGTTACAAAACTTTCAGGTTTAAGTCTCGGTCATACAATGAAACACCCGTCCCTTCACCAGTGCCCATTTTTCACCACCAAAAACTCCAGTATACCCCCTATTCCACACCCTCCCCCTACCTTTGGGGCCGGTGATTTCCACATTACTCTCGCTCTACTTTGATTACTTTCGATATTTTGACACCAGACCCACCATTATTATTTAGGATTTTACCCCAACACTCAGATCTGTCAAAAAGGCAACAGTAGACAATTTGTTTTCTATTGCTGGTTATAAATAACATATGATTTTGGAATGCTGAAATTTTAACAATTAAATCTGGAGGGATTTCTGCCAAAACCTGCTGGGTACCGAGATTTGTTCCTGCGTCTCTGGGATCATGGCCGTTAAGCAGCTTGATCAGGAGCTAGAGAGGCCATTCATGGGCGATGGCTGACTCGGGGTCTCATTGGGGTGGGGAGGAAGGTCCGGCTCCACCTCCATCCCATGAGGCCCCTCGTGTCTCGTCACTGCAGGCCCAAACCTGATGGTTCAGTGGCCTCTGGAGGATGGTGACCACTAAGCTGCCAGGGGGAACATGCCAAGGCACGAAACCTATTCCCACTTGGGGTAGCCCGGTGCTGGTAATCTACTGCAGGGACCAGATGCATTTCTGCCAAAAGCCACTGGGTTTCAAGATTTGTTTCTGAATCTCTGGAATCATGGCCGTTAAGCAGCTTGATAAGGAGCCAGAGAGGCCATTTGTAGGTGGAGACTCGAGATCTCATTGGGGTGGAGAGGAAAGGGTTGGCTTCACCCACATCCTGTGAGGGCATGCATGTCTTTCCACTGCGGGTCCAAACATGACTATCCAATGGCGGCCTCTGAAAGATGGTGGCCACCAAGCCGCTAAGGGGGAACAGGCGAAGGGACAACACCCTTTCCCCCTTGGGGTGGTCCAGCGCCAGTAACCCATTGCAGGAACCGGACGCATATCTGCCAAAAGCCGCTGGGTTTCAAAATTTGTCTCTGAGTCTCTGGGATCATGGCCTTAATAAGCAGTTCGATCAGGAACCAGAGAGGCCATGCCTCCAATTATAGCTGAGCCTGAGGTGGTTTGTGGGTGTGTCTCCCACATACCTAACTTTTGGCCATTTACTTTCTTGGTAAACTTTGCCCCAAGTTTTTGGAGTCTGGCCAAAGGCACAGCAGCAATTTTGGGGTATCTGGAAGTCTGAAGGCGCCATGAGGCTGCTGATGTACTCGCCTCACAGGCACAGTTTGACCTGCTAGTGGCACCATCCCCCCAATGGGCATCCTATTTTAGACTGTGACTTGGGTGCTTTGAAGTGAATAACATGTAGTTTTTTATAATTTACTCAATGAAAAGTAAGACTACTTGTGTGAGGAAAAATAAACACTACACTGTGAATATACAAATAAATATTTCCCTTTTTTTTAAAAGGTAGTATTCTACTTTCCTTCTTTTTAATATACCCTAAGCAGAATTTTGCCACAAATTTCGCAGAGTTAGCCAAATTCTTAATAGTCAGTGATACGAGTCTATGCTGTCTCTACTCTTAACAGTAGAAATGGTCAACGATAAGGGTCCTTGCACACCTTCAACCCCAGGTCCTAGTCCTGTTCATGGTCCCTGGAGCACCACCAGGAGCGTGCCCTGAGCACAGCTGGGTGTGACCAAAGTCCCTCTGTCTCTCTGTCTCTCCGTCTCTCTCTCTCTCTCTCTCTGCTACCTCTCTTGAATCCTAGCTGCAGCCACGCCACTTTAGCTTTGGAGACATGAGAATTTCAAGGAAAAGTGTTTGCCACAAGAGGAAGAGCAAAAAGGGAGAGGGCATGCTTTCCCTCTGGGGTCAGTTCCAGGTGCCCTATAGCAAGCCTATCTCCCAGAGAACAGTTCTGACCAAGGAGGTGAGGCAGGCCTTCCCTGTAACACATTCTTTCGTATTTGTTTTTCCTTCAGGATCTGAGTTGTTATAGCTGGCTTCGGGTCTTGCCAGTCTGTGGCAGCGGTTTTAGCTATCAGTCCTCAATGGTGCCAGAGGTGTCAAAAGGTCAAAAACCACGACCCCTTGCTGGAGTGTTAATGGGCACTTGCCTTGCACACTTCCAACCTGGGTTTGATTCCCAGCACCTCATAGGGTTCCGCCCACCCACCCCCAACCCTGGCAGGATTCCTGAGTGCAGAGCCAGGAGTCAGGAGTAAGCCCTGAGCATCATTGGCTGTGGTCCCCCAAAACAAACAACAACAGTAAAAAGATGTTCCTTTCAGGTGCACAGACTTCAGCTTCCCTGCGCTGGAGTCGAGTCGCTGCCTTCTTGGCTGCAGAGGTGTCAGCTGCCGATCGCCTCCTTAGCGTCCCCGCTCCCTGCTGACTCCCTTGCCAGGTGCCCACCTGCAGGCCTGGTGTGTGTGTTTGTTCTGACCTTGTGTGCCAGTGAGCAGAGGCCTCTCATTTGATTTTTTTGGGCACAGCAGGCGTTTTTTTGAGTCTAGAAAACAGTTCTTTGTGCAGTTTTCAACGACAAGAAAATACTGCTGTGATTTATCAGGATCTGTCTTCTTTTCCGTGGTCTCTTTTACCCAAATACTTTATCTTCACTACTTTTTCTCTCCCCCTCCCTCCCACCAACATCTCCCTGCCTAACCTCCCCAACCCCCGCCCTTGGGCCACACCTGGTGATGCTCAGGGGCTAGTAGTCCCAGCTCTGCACTCAAGGCAAAAAGCAATCTGTCTTGCTTGCTTTTTATCTCTGTTTGCAAGTGACTGCAGAAGCCCCAAGGAACAGGAGTTTTAAGACAAGGCAAAGATGGAAGATGAGGGGGACTTTTTTTTTTTATTATTATTATTCCATTGGTCTGTCATGTGTAACCACTGGCAGCTTGACTGAGCTGGAAATCTCATCAGAGCGTGCCTTGTCTGCTCCCTAGCCAGTCACATATGTGAAGTCAATGGCAGGCTTTCTCCTGGCTTTCATGCCGTGGTCTTCATTTTATATTATATAACTACCCCACATCAGCCAAGCGCTTATTAAGTATTCCATTCACCAAATGTTTTCTGACAGTCTGTTCTCGATAGAACTTTTTTGCTCTGAAGACGTTTGGAGAGACGTGTTTTCATGGACTTCCATCTTATGGAAAAAATTCTGAAACAGGTCGAACAGAGCTTCTGTAAAGCTGCCCAAGATTAAAGCATCTAAGAAATCTCTCCTAGGGAGAGAACTCAGGGTCAGGGGCCATACTTTGCATGTAGAGCCCCTAAATTCAAGCCTCAATATCACATCCTCCCAGACCCCAAGCACCACCACTAGGTCAGTCCCGGGAGAACCTTTGAACAGCACCAGGCCCTACCATAAGATGGCCCAGCCTATTTGGCTGAATAGCACCAGGAGTGGCCCCTGGAGCCCCTCTAAGCACGGTTTGCAAGCTCCACTCCCCCCAAATAGAAATAAACCTGCTTCCAGTGTCTGAGACCGTGAGCTCATTGCTGAGGCACTGTAACTCAACCGTCCTCCCAGCTTGGTGCTCCACCCAGAAGAGATCTAGATAATGGAGCCTTAATGAGTATTCTGCATGGCTTGCCCCTCAGGAAGGTCAGCAAAGGTGACCCACTGGGATTTTACGACATATGAACTGTCGGGAGGGCGCGGGAAGGTCAGTGTGGGTGTGGTGGGTGTGTGGTTTTAATGCCCCACAGCCCGGCTTCCTTGGCCGGGAGAAGAGCCACTCAGCGTGCGAGTGGCTTTTGCCTGGTTCATGGTAAAGTTTGCAGGTCACGACTAAGTGGATGGTGTCGGGGCTGCAAAAGGCCTCAGAGGGAGGAGCAGTGTTCCATTTGGCAGCTGTGATATTTAAGATTTCTACAGATGGACGCAAAAATGACCATTGAGATGTCAAGGGTTTCTAAATTTTGGTCTCCCGCATCAGCTGCCTTTGGAGGCGCTCACGGACAGGCGTTATTATGCATGCTGATGCGGACCTGCTTCTCCAACTTTGTTCGTTCTACACTTTTTTAGAGGGCAGGCAATCTTAGGGCCACAGCTAATGATGCTTAGGGACTATTCCTAGCAGTGCACCAGGGACCATACACAGTGCTGAGAATTTGAACCAGGGCTATAGACAGGACAGCCTCATGCAGAGCATGCAGATACCTTCTGGACTATCTCTCTGTCCCCGTTCTATACTTACTTCTGCTCCCAGGAGTTGTGCCATGGTTGTGGCTGGGGAATTCAGGGGTGAGTAGTGTAGTGTGGATCCTGTCTCCCCAGCTTTGTCCTGGGAGTGGGCTAAGTGGAATGACTGGAGAAGTAGATTTCTGTGGTTTCCTGCTGGGCAGTTCCTTGAAGGAAACTGTGTCCAGGGTGAGCGCTGAGAGAAGGGCAGGCTTGTAGCCATCAGATGAAGATGAAGAAGGACGTGCTGCTAGCTAAGGAATAGAAACTTATGCAGAGGCCATAAGGAAGAGGCTTCAAAAGGCATCATCCTTCGTGTCTGTGACAGGAGACAGATGGGAAGCTGCCTCAGTCCCTCAGCCTAAGACCCAGTCAGCCACCTTGCAGACCTGTTTCCTCTGCAAGAAGGAAACAGTCTCAGATTTCTTCTAAACTTTTTCATGATCTATCAACCTGGCTCATTCCTTCCCCATGTTTCCTTGAGCAGACTTTCCCCTTTTGTTTTTAGATTAAAAAAAAAAAGCTGGCAGTGCTTAGGGGCTACTCCTGGCCGTGCTTGGAGTCACTCTCAGTAGTACATGGAGAACCGTGTGGTGCCTGGAATTGAACCCGAGCCTCCCACAGGCAAAGTGTGTCCCTCGCCTTTTGAGCTGTCTCCCCTGACCTCCAGGCCCCTTCCCTGAAACTTGCTTTCTCTGGCCAGTTGCACATTGAGTTTGTTTTTCTCTCTGGTTGGTGAGTGATGAATGGCTGTAAGTCGTTTAAGTATTGCCCCATTTTTTTAAAAAAGGGGGGGGCACTAACTGCTGCTACCAGCAAACCAGCAGAGAATGTTTTGTGGAGTCAAGAAATAAGATTTTGGTCATCCAGATCCTAGTTCGCTTCCCAAGCTTTGTTAGATACTTAAGGGCGGTGTGTGCCTTCTGGACCTTGGAGGGCTGGAATCTCTGGATGTAGGAGCATGCATGGTTAACTGACAGATGTGTCCTCTGCCAGTTGAAAGGAAGGCGTATTTTCTCCCCCTCCCCCAGGTGTTTACAAGTCATCCTGTAAACTTCAGTGGGTTGTCCATACTTTCAATTTTTCTTTTAAGAATAAATGTTTTCTCTAACAGGACTGCTTCAACTTGAATAACTGTATAAGGACCCCCCCACCCCGGGAGTCCTATTAAAGTGCAGATTTGGGTTCAGTGGGTTGGGGAAGTCTGCTATATTCTTCATTGGTTCTGTGAGGTGCTGGGGATAAACCAACCCCCACCCCCCACACACACACATGTGCTCCAGCACCGCCCTGCATCCCCCACCCTTTCCTGCATTCTCTTTCATCCCCTTCCTCTTCCCTTGTTTGCTGTGGTTGCCATTGCCGGGGGCTGCATACACTTGTTGGTGGGCCTTGCCAGGGCCTTGCACGTGAGGGGCAGAGCTCACACTGTGTTGCACTTCTGGCTGCCGTATGTGCCCATCTATTTTGTTTTTCAGTTTTTATTGCAGCACCATAAGTTATAGAACTATTCATAATTAAGTTCCAAGCATCCAGTGTTCCAACACCAATCCCACCACCAGTGTCAGTGTCTCTCCACTGTCACCAGGTTGCTTCCTGCCCCCACCCCAGCCTGCCTCCTTGACAGACACTTTTATTTTTACACACTGTGGTTTACAGTACTGTTCGTGGTAGGGTTTTATGACTGAGAATCCAGCACTACTGCCTCCTCTAGAGTGTCCACTTGTGTTCACCATTGCCCCAAGATCTTCCCATCAGAGACAGACTTCCTCCTGTGAAGTTTCTGTTCTAGTTTCTGTTGTTTGTGGGCATTTGTAATTCCCCTACTTTGTTTCTTTATATCCCACAAATGAGAGCGATCTTCTGTCTGTCCCTCTTCCTCTGACTAACTTCACTCAGCACGATATTCTCCAGGCCCCTCCATGTAGCAGCAAACTGCTTGATTTCATCCCACAGCCAAGTAGTATTCCATTGTGTATATGCCCCATTGTTTTTTTAATCCAGTCACCTGTTCTTAGACCCTGAGGTGTTTTTTTTTCTTCATACTTTTGCATTGTACACTTGTGCATTGCTCTTGCCCATCTTTATATGGTACCTGTACCCACCTGACTCTGCAGAGGTTGACTGTCTGTGGTTCTAGGTGCCAGACAGCCAAGCAGCTGGGACCTCACTTGGGACACATGGGCAGCTCGGGGGATCCAATTCATGGTCTTGAGCTTGCAGGACCAGTGCCTTTTAGCCACTGAACTATCCCTGAGGTCCTGTTCTTCATTCTGAACAGACTTCAGGAGCTGCTGCCGGTCGACTAGAAACTTTATTTTTCTGGTGTCAAGGCACAAGGCCAGATAAACATCTGACTGGGGAGACTGGAGAGGGGTGTTGGAATAGTTGGTCCAGGTCCTAAGTGTTGGGGGTCTGGATCCTGCAGTGTTGGGCATTCCTCCTGCGAGTTAATTAATGGAAACATTCTTAGCTACTGCTCAGAGATTTTTAACTTATTCTGGAGCTCCCCCAGGTGGCTCAGTGAAAGTTTAACTTTAAAACCCTTACTAAGAGTCAGGAAAAAGACAGTTTGATTGGAAACCATCATAAGTGAGTCAAAATGCACATTCCTGGGAAATACTAGAGGAACAGTAGCAGTGGGTTGTGAAGCAGTGGGTGCTCTATAAGCAAACTAAGCTATTTTTAAAAGGAAATCAGCATACATGTCCATGCATAGCTGAATTGTGCCTGTTTTTCCCCTTACCCCAGCCATTGTGGGCACCCTGGAGGCTGAGAAGGTGAGAAGAAAATCTGGACTGTCCTCAAGAGTTCAGTTTCGGAACCAAGCCTCGGAGCCCAAGTACTCTCAGGAGCTGACGCTGAACAGGCAGAAGCAGAAGGCGTGCATGGAGGAGACCCTCTGGCTGCAGGTGAGGGCTGCACTCCCTCTCGGGAGGGGGGGGCACAGTTGAGCTGTGGTGGTTGGGGCGTGGAGGGGGGGCACAGGTGCCAGCCAGCCACCAGCCACCTGTCACTTGGTGCAGAGGAAAGGTTTCTTTGGGAGCTTTGCAGTGGTGTCTGTGTCGTTCTGAGCTCTCTCTTGCCATCGCCTCTCTAGGAGAATATCAGAGATAAGCTGCGTCCCATCCCTATCACCGCCTCAGTAGAGATCCGAGAGCCCGGCACCCGGAGGCGTGTGAATTCGCTTCTGGAAGTTCCTCCAATTCTGAATTCCAACGATCCCACGACAGTGCATAAAGATGTGAGTCTTTCTGTTTTGCCAATTCTCTGGCCGAGCTGCTGGGCCAAACCAGCTGTCCCCGGGGGCAGTCTTAGCCATTCCTGTGTATTTAATAAGCTTCTCAACCCACACAGAGTTTGTCGGGGAAGGTTTGTTTCACGAATGAGGAGTGAACATTAAAACATTAAGGGAACAGTTTAGAAGCAGAGCCTCTTTTTCCTCATAGCTGTTGGCCACAGTGAGGGTTAACTTGGCAGAAGTTCTTATTTTCACATCCAGTTACTCTTCTAGCTGTGGGCGGAAGGGAAAAAATGCATGGCATTTTTACCATTGAGTACACTGAAATATAGGAACAAACGGTCTTTATTCTGAACAAACCAAGGAACATCAAAATTCAGCAAGGCAAACAAAAAGAGGTTAGCGATAAAATAGTGATGTGTTAGGGAGATGGTCACAGGCTGGCTTGTGTGCTTGGTACGTGGGACCTGCAGCTTCCATCCCACTGTTTCCCAGAGCACCTCCTGGAGTCATCTGGAGCATCACTGGATGTGGTTTAATCCCCCCCCATATCTTTTAGTGGCCAAATAGCCCAGTTAATGGTAGAAAGGATGCTTGGCGGTGCGTGCTGTGTACCTCATATCAGGTAAGGTCTAAGGTCTATTTGCTAGGGCTTAGGGGGCTGGATTAGGGACTGTGCCCTCTTATTTGGATACTTTCTGTCCACACCCAGTGGGTGTGGGCGTGACCAGTCTTTAGCTCCTCATTCTGCTGACCCCAGAGAGCTTTCAGAAGTGACATTTGTCGCATTAGGCCTAGGAATCTACACAGTGTCCAACTTCAGCTCACCAAGAATAATTCTACTTTCATATACTTTTTATTTTTGATGTGGGGCAGTGGGGTATGCATGCCCAGCCATACTCAGGGGGTAAACCTGGCTCTGTGCTCAGGAGTGATTTCCTGCTGGCAGTTCCCTCAGGGGACTATATGAGGTACCAGGAAGTTGAAGGGAGGCCAACAAGTACCTTACGCCCCCCCCCCCCCGTACTATGTCTCCAGCCCCTCCTTTCATATGCTTTTTAAATATGCCTCTGATGGCACTGACTCTCACGTTCAAATTCTTTATGTGCATTCCCCGCTTCATAGCTATGGGAAATGTTTCTGCTGATTGTCACAAACCTGGGGCCTGGGCTACAGGATGCGCTCTCCACTGCACCACCCCACCTGAAGGCGCAGGTTGGGGTGTTTTCAAAGGACAGAGTGGGGCTCGGGGCTCAAGGAGGATTAAAGAGGATCAGAGCATGGCAAAGTGATACTTTTTTCTATATCAAATTTTTTCCAATTTTATTTTATTAAAGCTTGTGAGTTACAGAGTTATTCGTAGTTAAATTTTGACAGTGTTCCATCATCAATCCCACCAGCAGTGTCACCCTCCCTCCAGCAGGATTCCCAGGGTCCCCTCCTACCTGCCCCCCATATCCCAGTCCCAGCCTACCATCTTTGCGGTTTGGTTATTAAAGTTTGGGTCTCCCAATTTCTATGTTGCTGACTCTGTCTTTAGAGTATTTAGCTCTATCATTCCTTACCACCACCAATGGACCTGAATTCCCTTGACCCCCATCCCTATTGCTTCTCATCTGTCTCTTCCCACCTTCCCTTTCATTCTGGTTTTTTTTTTGGCTTTTTTTGGGGGGGGGATTCACATCCAGCAATGCTCAGGGGTTACTCCTGGCTCTGCACTTAGGAATTACTCCTGGCGGTGTTTGGAGGACCATATGGGATGCCGGGGATTGAACCCAGGTTGGCTGCGCCTTACCCGCTGTAGTATCGTTTCGGCTTCTCCCTTTCACCCTTTGTTTCTTTCTTTTCTTCCCTATAATCTGGGGCCAAGAGTGATTTAGGCCCCCCCCCATATTTTTCTTTAAATTTATTTATTTATTTATTTTTATTAGTGAGACACCATGAGGTACAGTTGTAGACTTACAAATTTTTGTTCTTGGGTTTCAGTTATACAATGATCAAATACCCATCCCTCCGCCAGTGCCTATTTCCCACCACCACGGATCTCAGTATCCCTCCCTCTCCTCATCTCCCCCCCCCCCCCACATCCCACCCTGCCTCTGTGGCAGGGCATTCCCTTTTGTTCTCTCTCTCCTTTTGGGTGTTGTGGTTTGCAAAAGAGGCATTGAGTGGCAATCATGTTCGGTCAATAGTCTACTTTCAGCATGCATCTCCCATTCTGGGAGCATCCTCCAAACACCCTTTATTTGGTGCTCCCTTCTCTATCTGAGCTGCCTTTTCCCCTAGCATGTGTAGCTGACCTCCAAGCCATGGAGCAAAATTCCTGGATGACTAGTTAAAAAAACTCTGGTACATTTACATAGTGGAGTACTATGTAGCTGTTAGAAAAGATGAAGTCATGAAATCTACATACAAGTGGTACCACATGGAAAGTATCATGTTAAGCGAAATGAGTCAGAAAGAGAGGGACAGACATAGAAAGATTGCATTCATCTGGAGAACATAAAGTAACAAAATAGGAGACTTACACCGAAGAGTGGCCGAGATTAGTACCAGGAATTTCTTTAAATTTTTTTTACTGAGTCACTTGAGATACACAATTATAAGGCTGTTCGTGATTGGTTTTCAGTCCTACAGTGTTCCAACACCTGTCTCTCCACCAGTGTACATTTCCCAGCACCAGTATCCCCCAGTTTCCCTCTTCAATTCCCCCCCACTCCAGCCCTGCTCTATAGCAGGCACTTTTCTCCTCTCCCTCTCTCTCTTTCTCCCTCCCCCTCCCTCCCTCCCTCCCTCCCTCCCTCCCTCCCTCCCTCCCTCCCTATCTCTTTTTGGCATTCCCCCCTTTAAACCATTGCATTTCCTCATCCAGTTATTCTAAAGACCACATATAAGTGATAGCATCCTGTGTTTGACCTTCTTCTGTCTTACAAAGTGATTTTTTTTTTAATTTAGGACCATCCCAACAGTGCTCGGAGACCCTGGTGACCTGCTCTGCAGGCTCGATGCTTAGTGCTCAGTCCAGCCATGCTGGTGGTGCTGGGGGTGGAGGGTGTATGTATAGTGCCATGGTAGGGCTCTGCATCAAGGCCTGTGCTCCCACCTTTGAGCCTTCTCCCCTGCCCCAGCCACGCAGATTGAGAGCTGGCCCTCCACTGCCACATGGGGGAAATGAATGGTAGGACAACACACATCCATTTAGATGACTTTCTGAGTCCTCCATGGCACAAATGACCATGGTTTTCTTTTCCTACAGGTGCACTTCCTAAAAGAGGGATGTGGAGACGACAACATATGTAACAGCAACCTTAAACTCGAGTATAAATTTTGTACCCGGGAAGGAAATCAAGACTTTTCTTATTTACCCATGTAAGATTCGCCCTGTGGTGCTCACAGAAGTGACTGGCTTTCCAATGCATTTTTGTTAAGTTCTGAACATGGATTGAAGAGTTTTTCACTTCCCTTTTTATGTATGCTTTCTTTTTTCACAGTCATAATGGTGTGCCAGAACTCGTTTTGAAAGATCAGAAGGACATTGCTTTAGAAATAACTGTCACCAACATCCCCTCCAGTGCCACGGACCCCATCAGGGCCGGGGATGATGCCCACGAAGCTAAGCTCATTGCCACGTTTCCCGATGCGCTGACGTATTCTGCATTCAGGGAGTTGCGGGCATTCCCGGTCAGTATTCTGAGACTTTGGCAGAGGGGCAAGCCAGTGCCCTGTACCAGGTGGGTGGACACATGGTGACCCTGTACACTTTTCTTCCAGGAGAAACAGCTGAGCTGTGTTGCTAACCAGAACGGCTCACAAGCCAACTGTGACCTTGGAAACCCTTTCAAAAGGAATTCCAGTGTAGGTGGTGCCTTCCCAAGTTTATTTTACTGTCGTGAATAGCCTCACTGCTATACTGAGGTACTTGGCCCAAGTTAAAGGCTGTTTCTATGTTTTCAGGTTACTTTTCATTTGATTTTAAGTACAACTGAAGTCACCTTTGACACCCCGGATCTGGCTATTAATCTGACGTTGGAAACGTGAGTTGCTCAACCTTTCCATTCAGAATTATTTCGTGAAAACACTGGCATTCCATGAATTGGCCCTGATCTAACTCATAAAAGAAGTGTAATTGTAATGAGAATACCGACTGTTCAAATAAAAGCCTATTGTTTCCTCTTCATTTTCAGAACAAGCAATCAAGATAATTTGGCTTCAATTACAGCTACAGCAAAAGTGGTTGTTGAACTGCTTTTATCGGTCTCCGGGTAAGTGTTTGTGTTTAGCATAACAAATCAGTGTTTGAAAGAACCATTTACACTCCTCACTAAAACTGGTGTTTTTTAATTTAACAGAGTTGCTAAACCTTCCCAGGTGTATTTTGGAGGTACAGTTGTGGGGGAGCAAGCGATGAAATCAGAAGATGAAGTGGGAAGTTTAATAGAGTATGAGTTCAGGGTAAGTTGGAACGGTCGGTCCACTGATTCCATATGCCCAAAGATGACAGACAGTACCGTTTGCTCTTCTTGAATCCAAGATTTTAATAATGACACAAATAAGCATCAGTCAATTAAAAAGTGAGTTTAACAGTTTTTAAACAACAGACTGGTATTATCTCTCAGAACAGATGACAACACTGTCTTTCCATGCATAGCTTGGTCCAGAACTCAAAACATTGAATATGAGGTGGGGGGGGGGGGATGCAGGAGAGAAGGAAATGCTTGCAGGAGTTCAGCTGGATAGTGGCAGAGGGGATGGGTGTGGCGTGGTACTTGTGTTTATAGAGGTGTGAGGCAACTCTTCTGGAAAATGTCATGTTGTAAAGCAGTGCAAACTCAGACTGCAGTAGGATTCTGTTGTATCCTTTGGTCCTTTTCTTACTCGAGCGTTTCACTAGATGGGGGGTGGAGACAAAGGAATACTTGAGTTCCTACTGTCCCCCATACCCACACTCGAGTCAGTTAACCAAAGTGTAAAAGCTCAAAGTGATTTTTTGTTTTTATTTGGGGCAGGGTGGAGTGGGTGGGCATACCCAGTAGTGCTCAGGGCTTATTCCTGGCTCTGTGCTCAGGGATCACTCCCGGTGATCCTGGGGATCGAACCCAGATTAGCCACATGCCTGGCAAGTGCCCTACCCGCTGTGCTATCACTCTGGTCCCTCAGAATAATATTGTTTGGGTTTAGGGTAATTTCTTTTTCTGTCTAAAGTCACGTGTCTCAGTGCCTGTGGTGAACAGTCACGACCTTTCAGAGTTTTGGCTTTGTGTTGGTGAGTCTGCCTTGGTACTTGGCAGGGAAAAAGACAATCATGGAGCCGTGTAGAGCAGGCAGCCCCGGGCAGCCTAAGGCAGGTCCAGAAAACAGACATGCAGGGTAGAGGATTGGCATCCCTCCCAACCACAGAATCAGGTCTTTGTGGCTCAAGCCACGTGCCCGGAAACATGGGCAAGTATTGTCAGGGCGTGGGTCTGAAATGTCCAGGATGGCTCCACCCAGGCTCCTGCCAGACCAGGATAGAGGCTGTAAGTACTTCCGTGTCCTACTGCCTTGCTTGTCCCGGCATCGCTGGAAAAAAGAATTGCTGGATTCTGGAGCGTTTGTCCACAGAGACCAAGAGGGTCCTCACCTCCGTGTGCTCCTGGGGCAGCCGCTTCATTACCAGCCTGGCCCTGTAGATTCCTCGCTGCCCTTGTGTTTTACTGGAGACTGATCTCCAGTCCCCCCTGAAGAGAGAGGACTGAACCTTAGCCTTGCAGTGGGTGGCATTGCATGGAGGTTTGCGTTTTGCACAGGAAGGACCAGTTGTCCAGCAGGGCAATTATGGTCACTTTGCCGCGCTGACTGAGGGACTTCCTTGGGCATATGGGAGCACAGCTGGCCGTTGACACCATTGATTTCTGTTACACACAGCAGTTGCTCCTGAATCAAGTGAACTGTCTTCCCCCTTTGACCTCTTTTTATGCCTTCCTTTCTTGCTAATTTCGTCACTTACCCTTTTTTTTGTGTGTGTGTGTGTTTAGAACTATTTAATTATTTTATTATTTTTAATTGAAATAACTTAGGTTTACTTGACTGCAATTATTTATATATTTTAATGGATAGAATATTACAAACTATAACAACCATCAAAGTGCTATTTTTTAAGTATTTCAAATGATTATTTGAGATTTTTTTATTTATACTACGGTATTGGTAATAATACGAAGCTACATTGTCCCAAGTCTATTTTTAGTTCCAATGCAAATAACATATTTAAATAAAATTGAAATTTGAAACATAAAACTCAATATAACACTGGGCTATGTATTAAGCTCATATAAAGGCATGGAAAGCAGCAGAACTGGGGACTCTTTCCTAAGGAAACTGCACAACCAGGTTAAAGTTTAGAATTTTCCACTCCAACATAGCATACTATATTAAAAAAAGATGCTCTTTTTAGTAAAAGAAAGTTTAAAAATTAGTTTTATGTGAATGTTTTATATTGACAATTTTTTTTTTTTGCTTTTTGGGTCACACCTGGCGATGCACAGGGGTTCCTCCTGGCTCTGCACTCAGGAATCACTCCTGGCAGTGCTCAGGGGACCATATGGGATTCTGGAAATCGAACCCGGGTTGGCCACGTGCAAGGCAAATGCCCTGCCCGCTGTGCTGTCGCTCAAGCCCCCTATATTGACAATTTTTTTTATAATTTTAAGAGAAATATATATTTTATGTGTTTACTAAGTCATTAATGACATCCGTATAAGGAGGGATATCTACTACTTGAGCTCTTGAATATGAAATTTAATAGTTCTCTGAGATCAGATGAGCACTTTTATAGGTCCCTACAAGAAGAAAGCCGAGATGATCAAAATAGTGGATGATATAGTTACCCTTTTTAAATGCCAATGTCTCTTTTGAACACCCCCGTCTGACACTTCATGTTTGGAGCCTTGGATAATGCCATTTATTTGTACTTTTATTTTTTATGGCAATAGGAGTGCTGTCTTCATTTTATCTTAGGAGTATTACCCTTAGATAATCATAGTATTATTTTTTTTTCTCATAGGTAATCAACTTGGGCAAACCTCTCAGAAACCTCGGCATGGCAACATTGAATATCCAGTGGCCAAAAGAAATTAGCAATGGCAAGTGGTTGCTGTATTTGGTGAAAGTAGACTCCGAAGGCTTGGAAAAGATCGCTTGTGAGCCACAGAGTGAAATCAACCTCTTGCATCTACAGGTATGTTGGCGGGTTTGTGTGGGTCTCCCCGGATGCAGCAGGGAGGCCGTGCACGGGAGGCAAGCAGCTCTGCTTTCCTTGGAAATCAACCTCCTGGCTTGGTGACTTTCCTTTGGTGTCACAGTTTCATTCATTGTTGAGTAACCGAGTCGGCTGAAGATTCTGATTATGGACCTTTGTGCACCTCAGCTGGGGTTACTCAGTATTTACGGAAGCAAATGACACTCTCTGAAGTTTTAATGACGTGCGAGAAGGACAGGGTCATGCTGCCAGGGCTGGGTCAGCCCCTGTGATTTCTTAATAAACCAAAGATGCTGGCACCTAGCAGAGTGCCCTTGAAAACTTCATTCTTTTTTTTTCTTTTTCTTTTAAATGGTTTAAAGGGAGTATTGACTACTTTTCAGACACAGTGGTAAGCTCTTTGCATTTTTCTCACTTCATGCTCCCCATGGTCCTCTGAGGTATTTGTCTATGCCCACAAATTTCGGATGGGGAATCTGAGACATGAATTTTAATTGGCTTCTGCGCAGCTGTGTCAGCTCCCAGAGCAATATCCCCTCCCCACCCCAAGTCCTCTCTGTACCGTTCTGTACGTCCCTTATGGGTTTAACCATTATGCTCAAGTGTCTTCCTTTGTTAATGCAGATCTGTTTCCTTCCTTCCTTCCTTCCTTCCTTCCTTCCTTCCTTCCTTCCTTCCTTCCTTTCTTCCTTCCTTCCTTCCTCCCTCCCTCCCTCCCTCCCTCCCTCCCTCCCTCCCTTCCTCCCTCCTTTCTCTCTCTATTTCTTTCCCTTGTTCTCTCTCTCTCTCTCTTTCTTTCTTTCTTTCTTTCTTTCTTTCTTTCTTTCTTTCTTTCTAAAACGTCTTTCAGTCATCAGAGAATGCGATTTGACTGTAGGAATGAGGTGAAGAAGAAGTTCAGTTCTACTCTTCAGTTGTGTGTCATCTTGGAACAATCTCTTCATACCTCTGAGCCTCATTCCCTGGTTGAAGGGCCAGAGAGATAGTACAGGAGTTCTGACTCTTGCATCTTGTCATCACCGATTCAAAGCCAGCCTGGCATATGTTCTACCAAGTACTTCAGGGTGTGATTCTACACCAAAACCTCTTTGCGTGGCTTATTTCCTAGTTTTCTGCTTTGACTAATTTGGCATGGTAGTTCTTTCTTCTTCTTTCCTGCTCCTGAGCACCGTTTGTTCTTGGTGTGCTTAGAGTCAAGGATTGAGCTTTGATTCCAACATTACGATACTCATGGTGTGGAAAGAAGACAGAGAGGCAAAGAAAGCGTCTTTCTCATTCAGGTAGTCCTAGCTAGGATCAGACTGTGGTTAAATGACCTTCATCAGTATGCTGGCAGTGAGTCGAGGAAGAGCCTTTCTGAATTTACACTTTTAATTATTTCTTGGACCTGTAGTGACTGGAGAAGTGAGAAGATGAGTTGCTGATGTTGTGACTCTTTGGCATTATTTGGGGGGAAGGATATCTTCAAGAGATTGGCATAGGAAGTGGCAAAGAAGGGGCTAGAGTGATAGCGCATTTGCTCATTTGCCTTGCACACGGCAGATCCGGGTTTGATCCCCAGCACCCCATATGGTCCCCCAAACCTCTCCAGGAGTGATCCCTGAGTGCAGAGTCGGGAGTAAATCCTGAGTAATGCCAGGTGTGTGGTCCAAAAACCAAAACAAAATGGCAGTGACAATTCTATGTCGAGGAGCTACTTCAGGGCAAGGAAGGTGAGAAATGAAGGGGGGACGCAGAAGAGGAGGTCTGGAAGTCACATGGGGCAAGAACCTTTTGTCCTTCTGTGTCGTAGAAATGAAGTATGTCATGTATATAAACCTCTAGATCCAACACAGGACCCAAGCTACAACTATTAAACTTAAAGAAGTACATCTGTCCTCTGTCCAAGGAATCAGGTTGGGGGTGAGAGGGAATCTGGGGTCAGTAGTGGAAGGGTAGGGACAGGTTGGAGGTGAGACACAGTATACCTGAAGACCCATTGCAAGCAACTGCATAAATCGTGGTGTCTAGATTGTTTTTTGTTAACTATGTGGACTGTAATTCTTTTCAGGAGTCTCATCCCTCAAGAAGGAGACGGGAAATTGCTGAAAAACAGATAGACGATGGCAAAAAGTTCTCTTTATTCACCGAAAGAAAATACCAGACCCTTGTAAGTATTTTCAGGAGCCGTGAGTAGGTACCAGAGGGCTGAAGGAAGGGCTGCGTGCAGACAGTGGCATTTGTTTTGTTTTAATTTTTTTTTAAGATGCTGCAGAGGTAATACAGGGCGTAGGGAATTTGCCTTGCAAACGGCTGACCCTGATTCAATTCCTGGTATCCCATATGGTTTCCTGAGCACCACCAGAAATAATTCCTGAGTGCAGAGCCAGGAGTAACCCCTGAGTATCGCTGGGTCTGACTCAAAAACTAAAAAGGAAAAAAAAATTTTTTAAGTTGTTTTATTGATTGAGCTTCTGTGGTTTACAAAACTGTTCATGATGGTTCGCACACGCCCATTCCCGACACCCCACCCTTCACCTGTACCCGCCTCCCTCTAAGCACCCCCTGCCAACTCGGTTGTTTTTGACACCCCCTCTTCTTTGTTTTCCAGAACTGCAGTGTGAACGTGAACTGTGTGAACATCAGGTGCCCGCTGCGGGGCCTGGACAGCAAGGCCTCGGTGGTCCTGCGCTCCCGGCTGTGGAACAGCACGTTTCTCGAGGTGTGACCCACTGTGAGCCTGTTCCCTGGAAACCAGCGGCCGCCTCCTCGGCCACCTTCCCCCTCTGTAAAGCTTTTGCTAACTTTGTCTCCCAATAGGAATATTCGAAAATGAACTACTTGGACATTCTTGTCCGGGCTTCTATAGACATCGTTGCCGCCACCGAGAACATCAATATCAAGCTGCCAAACGCAGGCACCCAGGTGAGCTGACCTGCTGACTTTGTTCATTCCCCCCACACCTCCCCACTACCTCAGGCCCCTTCCTTCCAGACTTCCCTTACAGTGCTGATAACCCTGTGAAGGAGCAATCACTTCGTGTCCATGTACTGTTCAGTGTTCTGTTCGTGTACTGTCCGTATTCAGTGACTGTACTGAACCCCAGCCACACTGTAGTTCAGTGCAGTCACTGAGAAGAGAGGTACATCCATACATCCAGTGTCATCTTTGTGGTGCCCATGGTAGACCTGAGAGCTGCTGGCTCCTCCAGGGCCAGAGAGATGGTCTTGCAGGGACAAGGTGTCAGTTTCTGCCCTCATGCTTGCAAGGCAGGCGCTTTGCTCCTGAGCTGTTCCTGGGCCTGAGAATCAGTTTTTAGAGCTTTTAATAAAAGATTTATTAAAATATCTGCTAGATCCTTTTACCTACATTCTAGCATTTAAACTACCTAAGAATGCCAAGGTTGATGTTTTAGACTTTTTGCAAAAAAAAAAAAAAAGGAAGTGGGGGAGCTGGAGCGATAGCATAGCGAGTAGGGCGTTTGCCTTGCACACCAGGTTTGATTCCCAGCATCCCATATGGTCCCTTGAGCACCACCAGGAGTAATTCTTGAGTGCAGAGCCAGGAGTAATCCCTGTGCATTATTACCAGGTGTGTCCCCCAAAGCCAAAATAAATAAATAAATAAAAGGAAGTGGGGGAATGGATGAGGAAGGGAAGGAGGTGTGTGGAGTGGGTACAGGTGCTTGCCTCACATTGGTCCACTGAGTGTCGTTGGCAGTTGTATTGCTCCAAAAAACAAACAAGAAAGAAAAAAAAAAAAGCAAACAAGGGCAGAGAGAGGAACAGAATCAGGGGTCTGGATGGAAACCCACAACTGTTTGACTTCAGGAATCCTGTTCCTAGACACTTAACCCCCAACAAATCCTCAGATCTCTCATTCAGATAAGAAAACTGAGAAACTGAGTCTGAGGAAGGCGGTCTCTCCTTGGGGGCTTGTGGTCAGGCCTGTGTCACCAATGTCACCAGGTACTCTTAGATCCTGGTAAATGATGGGGCTGGGACCCAGTGTACAGCCTAGAGAGGTCTCGAGAGGAAGTGTGATGCTCTTGGGCTCCCAGCAACACAGAGCCCCACTGGGATTCTCAACCCACATTAACGAGTTTGCTGGAGTTTGCCATCTCTCATAGATATAGAGCATTAAACTCTTGATGAGCTACAACTTCACATTCTAACGGAAGCAACTTCTTGGGTTTTTTTTGGAGGGGGGGATGTTCTTTGTTTTGGTTTTGGAGCCACTTGGGGGACTCTTCCTGGCTCTGTACTCGGGCCACTCCTGATGATGCCCGGGGACCATGTGTGGTACCAGGGGTCCTGGTTGGCTGAATAGTAAGCAAGCCCTGTCCTATTTCTCCAGCCCTCTAAGCAGCTTTTGAATGAACCCAGAGGCCAATTCCAAGTGTCAAGAAATTGCCCCTGGATTTCTTATAGGGGGTGGCATCAAGTCACTAAGGGATGCTCTTGCAGTTCCCAGGAGTTACTCACCCAGTTGTTATTGTTGTTGGTGGTGTTTTAACACAAGAAGAAATTAGTTTATTTATGTATATGCATGGGCTGGAGCGACAGCACAGCGGGTAGGGTGTTTGGGTTCGATTCCTCCGCCCTTCTCAAAGATCCCAGCAAGCTACCGAGAGTATCTCGCCAACACGGCAGAGCCTGGCAAGCTCCCCGTCTCACAATTTGTTGTGAGATGTTACTGGTGCCCACGGGAGGACAGCGCTACAGTGCTACATATCCATACACATATAATGAGACTAAGAAGACACTATACACAACCTATTGAGCAATCACATGGGTTTTTAGAAAGGTTATGTAAAACCTAATGAGCTTAAACTTTGTCCATAAACTGGGATCTGTCCAGTGCAACTCAATGTTTATCAAGACCCTATCATTTATTAGGTTTTTTTGGTGAAAGAGATTAAAGAGGGAAGGAATAAACCTCACCATCCTATAATAAAATAACCAATTGGGGCTAGGGTGATAGCACAGCGGGTAGGGCGTTTGCCTGGCACGCGGCTGACCCAGGTTCGATTCCCAGCATCCCATATGATCCCCTGAGCACTGCCAGGAGTAATTCCTCCATGCAGAGCCAGGAGTAACCCCTGTGCATTGCCGGGTATGACCCAGAAAGAAAAAAAATAACCAAATGTATCATTCAATAAGTACTAGGTATGGACAAACTGTGAGAATTTACATGGACCTAAACTATCCTAAAGCACAATCAGAAAAGACTCCAAGGCAGGCATAACATTTGGAATAATGTTAGAAAGGGCAGGAATTCAACATAAAACATACAGAGCTAGTGGTGTGTGTGTGTGTATGTATGAGAGAGAGAGAGGGAGAGAAAGAGAGAGAGAGAGTGAGGGAGCGCGACAGTGGTGCTTAATTCAAGAATGAGAAGCAGGTCATAAATGCCTGTGATGAAACACAATAAAACCACTAGGTCACTTAACTCAGGTAGTAGAGAACAAATTGCCAATAAGGAAAATGAAATAAGGTTCAGTTATCCAACACTTTGGAGATCCCAAGTAGCCAGGGTCATGAATTAGTTGCTTATCACTGTATCACTGCCCTCCCGTTGTTCATCGATTTGCTCGAGTGGGCACTAGTAACATCTCCATTGTGAGACTTGTTGTTACTGTGTTTGGCGTATTGAATATGTCACAGGGAGCTTGCCAGGCTTTGCCTTGCGGGCGGGATACTCTCGGTAGCTTGCTGGGCTCTCTGAGAGGGGCGGAGAAATTGAACCAAGATCAGCCGTGTGCAAGGCAAACGCCCTACCCGCTGTGCTATTGCTCCAGCCCTAGTTGCTTATGTCAAATGGATTTTTTTTTTATTGAATCACAAAGCTACTCATGATTAGGTTTCAGCATTCAATGTTCAGTCATCCATCCCTCCACCAGTGTACATCCCAGCACCATTGTCCCCAGTTTCCCTTCCTCCCTCCATAACCCCCCTCTCTCTTTCTCTTTCCCCCTTTCTCCCTCTCCCTCTCTCCCCTCCCCCAATTTTTGTCTTTTTTTTTTCTTTCAATTTTTTTTTAATTTTATTGAATCACCATGAAATAGTTAGAAACTTTCATGTTTGGGTTACAATCACACAATGATCAAACACCCATCCCTCCATAGTGCACATTCCCCACCACCAATATCCCCGGTATACCCCCTTTTCCCACCCTCCCCCTGCCTCCAAGGCAGACATGATTCGCCATAATCTCTCTCTACTTTTGGGCATTATGGTTTGCAATACAGACACTGAGAGGTTATCATGTTTGGTCCTTTATCTGCTTTCTGCACACATCTCCCATCCCGACCGATTCCTCCAGCCATCTTTTTCTTAGCGATCCCTTCTCTATTTCAGCTGCCTTCTCCACTTTGCTCATGAGGCAGGCGTCCAGCTATGGAGCAACCTATCTGTCCCGTGTATCTACTATCCTTAGGAGTCAGCCTCATGTTACGTTGTTTGATACTCCACAAATGAGTGCAGTCGTCCTATGTCTGTTCCTCTCTTTCTGACTCATTTCACTTAGCCTGGTACTCTCCATGTCATGCTGCTTTCCTTTGCCCTACAGGTCCGTGTCACTGTGTTCCCCTCCAAGACTGCAGCCCAGTATTCAGGTGTGCCTTGGTGGATCATCCTAGTGGCTATTCTTGCTGGAATTCTGATGCTTGCTCTACTAGTGTTTTTACTATGGAAGGTAAGTCGTAGCTGTCACTTGAGTTTTGTGATGGAAAGCTTATTTTATATTTTTAAATGTGAACGAATACTGCTCATATGTACTTTTTCCCCCCACTGCTTCCTTTTCCCTATCTTTATTTTGAAACTTTTCCAGTGTATAGCCAGTGTGAAGGTTTTATGACGAACTTTGTATTCGAAGGTTTATTACTATGGCACACAATAATTCTTAACCATACGAAATTTTATGTTTTTCAGATATAATTTTTTTTAGTATGTCAGGCTGATGACTTTTAATTATTTTTACTGCTTTAGCTTTTTCTTGCTCTAAAGCAATAGCAATTTCTTCCTATAAAACCAAATTCTGGATCTAAACTGAATTATTGAAGATCACATTAATCTAAATTGTGTCCTGAAATATTCAGGACAGCTACTGCGGTTGTTATAGTTGCAACTAGTTTAGGAGCAGAAAAGCCACAAGTGCCTGGGTGTGACTCAGTGGCAGAATGCTTGCCTTGCATGTCAGAAGCCTCGGGTTCCATCCCTAACACTGCAAAATAAAAATAAGGGGTAAAAATGAAATGATGACAACTTCCCAGGGATCACCCTATCCTGTATCAAGCATGAGAAAGAACTGGTTCAACATCAGTTCAACAGAGTGATAGGGCACATGGCCAGCATGCAACAAGACTGTGAGTTGGCCTCAGGGGTGGACCTCGTTCCAATAAATAAATGGATGGACAGTATAATTACATTTTTTGCCAGAATGTTATCCTTTGCAAATAAATTGCACTCTCTTCTGCCTGCACAACCAAATAGTGTATGTGAGATGAGTGTATATTTTTGCTGCCAAAGATTACTGTGAACTAGATTATTCTCAGTGTATTCACAGTCTTTTTCCTGCAAGTAGAAAAATATTTATGCAATTGAAAAAATATTAAATATCATTAATATATTAATTGTCATGGCAGTATTTATTCATATAGAATATTGCTCTTCTAAAATGTCCAAAATTCTAGATTTCAATCCTGACTGGTCAAGAGCAGTTCTGGTCTTTTCCAGTTTCGTCAGCTTTTTTGGACCAGGCTACCCTTAATCCTGTCCTTACACCCTGTTGCATCGCGGACAAGGATTCAGGATGTCCTGCTTTCAAATAATTGATGCTCCAAAGGAATTTCCTTTTGTCCATGTGAGATCATTTTCTGCTCTCCTTCAAATGGGTGTGTGAATCTTGGGCCTGCTTATGGCCACATCTCGCCCCTGGGGAGTTGGCCAGTCTTACCACTGAGGTTTATTAGAGGTAGGGGCACAGACACCTGATCTGAGAGCAAGGACAGACCGTCAATATAAGCGCAGAGCCTTGAAAGCTATTCCCATATCAGAAACAACATGTGAGGTTTGACTCTCGTGTGTGTGAGGGGTACAGAGGCTGGGACAGGTCCTGCCCAGCAGTGCTCAAGAGGTCTTGGGCCACCCTCAGTGGTACTCAACTGTCCTGACAGTGCTCACAGCCGGGCACAGAGGTGTTGCTGTGTGTGTCCAGCAGTGCTGGGGGTCGCCAGCTCTCTGGGAACAGGGGGCAGCAATAGTGAAGACTGAATGGTGACATTGGTTGGTGACCTTGTTGCATGATCTGGGAGTTCACGAGCATGGTCTTGGTCACAGCAGCTCTTTCTGGTAGTTTTTCATCCGGGTGAGAGAGCGGCAGGTTGAGAGTGAGGCAATCCAAGTGGTTTCATCTTGGGCCACTCATTTAACCTCCAGGTTTGCCTCTCCTCTTTAATAATAAGTAGCTGGGACTTGTTCTCAGTAGTATTTGTTGTGTTTTGCTCTGGGAACTCTAAAACATCCAGACTCTAATCACATGGAACTAGAGAGACAGTACAGGGATTAAGGCCCACGGCCTCGCCCGTAGCTGAGCCTGGTTCAGTTCCAGATGCCACGTGGTTCCCTGCCCTGAGTACAGACAGTGCTGGGAACTGCCTCCAGGCATGTCTCAAGAGTCCCCAGTTTTGTGTTTGTAAATCACATGGTTTCTATCACTGCCACTTGGGAATAATTTCATTACTTTATAAACGACTCCTCTTTCTGAAACAGAACCATGTGTTTTAATGTGTTAAATCCAGAGTTTTTCCATTTGTTAAGAGGATTTGGGGTTCAGAAATGATGTGACTCAGTGACCTTATCATGGATTTTGCCAAGATAAAGCCAGGAAACTGGGGCTAGATCCAGACATCCCCTAGCCAGATCTGTTTCAAATATCAGAAGTCTGCATTGGATTTTTGTCGGAAAGAACCAAAGAGAAAACTGGCTCAGTTACCTTCATTTTTTTGCACAGAGGTGGTCTGTGAGCTAAAGATTGTTGATTGGAAGGATGATTGAGTTCTTGGTTCCTGGTTCATCCTGTCCCATGAGCTTTGCTAGCACATTATTGAAAGTTGGCAAGATGTGTTCAGTGTGTATTACATTGAGAGTCACAAATACCAAGATAAGGAGTCAATACTGAATCAATACTGCCCATCAATACTGAATCAATCTTGCCCATCAAAAAATGTTTGGGAAATATTGGAAACATTCTGAAGTTTCCTTTTCCAGTTGGAAATAAGGTAGTCATAGGTAGTCACTGAGTTCTTGGAATACAACTTAAGTCAACTCAGAAGTTGAATGTTAAATCTGCGGCCACATGTAATTAATAGCTACCATAGTCTACAAAAAAAAATCTGGCTTTTTACCTGAATGAGTTGCCAAACCAGAGTGCAAAATTTTTGTAGAGAGTAGAGATTTATTTGACCAAGTTTTATCGCAAAAGACAGTTCTGTGGCCTTATGAACAAGATAAAATTAAACAGAAAAGATGCCCCACCATCGAATGAAATTATAGTAGAAAATGGAATAAAACTTTTATACTCATTTAGAGTGACCTAATGTGAGGGTCACCGAGATTCCTACCACTTAAGGGTTACAAGGTGGTTCAGAATTTGGAGAAAATGACAGCAATTATTCTTTCATGACAATGTATTCCAATTTATGTTGTGATTCACCCCCCAAATCCAAAGGTCTAAGGGGGGTTGGCATTTGTTCCATAAAATTTCCTGAGAAACACAGAAAAATATAGAATCTTTTTTTTCATTTTGTGCTAAGTTTTAACAAAGAATTCTTTACCATGTGTCCAACAAACTGCAAAAGTTAGTCTTTCGTCTATTTTTGAGTCCAGATTCTTCCCCCAAGAAAAAACCACCCAAAGCTCTCCTCTGATGAATATATTTTTGGGTCAGGGAGAGAGTTCAGAGTTAGTGCAGGGGTCAGAGCAATAGTACAGCAGGTAGGACATTTGCCTTGTATGCAGCTGACCTGGGTTCTATTCCCAGTATCCTATATAGTACCCTAAGCAATGCCAGGAGTAATTTCTAAGCACAGAGCCAGTAGTAACCTCTGAGCATCACTGGATGTGACCCAAAAAGCCAGAGAGAGAGAGAGAGAGAGAGAAAGAGAACTAGTGCATATGATTTATAAGAAGGAGGTCAGGTTTCATCCCTGGTACTGAATGGTCCTCTGTGCATTGCCTGCAATATTTCCTAAGCAAGGTTTCAGGAGTAACCCCAAAACATCATTGCATGTTTTTTTTAATAGCTGTTTTTTTTAATAGCTGTATTTTTTCCTTTCACAGAATCAATTCTTTGATGAATTTTATCTTCAGGATTTCTGTTAAAGATGATAAAATCACTTAGGTATCATTCATACAAATAACAAACTAGAGGCTTGTAGTAAAAGAGTTAGTTGGGTTGGTTGCATTCGTGAGGTACCATAGTACAATGGTCATTTACTTGGGGTCAGTCCATAGAGACCTATGCAGATGAGCTGTCAGTCGATTAAAAGCTGAGACGTTTTCTTTTGTTGAGTTCTTCTACCCAAAATTATAAAACTGACCAAAATACCTTGCTTCCTTGTAGTGTGGTTTCTTCAAGAGAAATAAGAAAGATCATTATGATGCCACATATCACAAGGCTGAGATCCATGCTCAGCCGTCTGATAAAGAGAGGCTTACTTCCGATGCATAGTATTGATCTACTTCTGTAATTGGTAATTGATCGATTGTTTTTCCTTGCTAGCTGTGGGACCTGCTATGGTTGTGGTGGCTAACTTTAAGAGCAACAGCTTGCTGTGTGCGTCCCATTAACCGATGTTTCCAAATGTCCACACTGGCTTGCCTTGCTTGGATTTGTTTTATTGTTATTTTACTTGAAAGCTCCTAGTTTTGTTTCCAATGCACAAAGAATGTTGTGTTGCAGGTAAGTTATTTTGTGGTGGCGGTGTTGTCAAGCATCACCCATAGCAGTGAGAGAAACTAGTCTACAAACCCAGCCAGAGGCTCCAGACCTTCACAGCTGTCCCATTTGCCATGTGTTGCCATTCTAGTCTGTAACAGCCCTCTTGGAATTTCAAGCATGCATAAGAAATCATTCCCGGTTTCTTGTGCATTTTGGAATTTCTCAACTGTCTAATTAACCTGTTGCATGTGAGAAACATTTCTTTTGGTGAGGAGACTTTCTTGCTGATTTTTTTTTTATCCTCTTGCTGTGAGGGGGGAAGGCTTGGAATGCTTTCACTGTTGGCATGCACAAGTTACATGCCAGCTAAGCATGTAACTTCCTTTTTCTGCACATCTATGACAGGTCAAAGACCATTACAACAAACTATGATTATTGGCATGATGGACATTATAGTCTATTTCAGAAGGTGAACTTTTGCCAAAATGACATGAATATACAAAAAAAAAATCCTGTATATTTTACTATTTCCTTGAACACTTTTTCACTCTCATGTTTTAATGGAGTTTGACCTTGTTTCATGTGCCTATAAATTATATCCCACCTTAAGTTCATGCTTCTCTTATTTATAAATCCATGGAAACAGGAATTTGGCTATGATTCTTTTTTCTATTTCTGAGGGATGAAAGGATTACTTCTATAATCCCTCTCCTGGCATTACTATCACCCTTGATTTGCTTCTTTGTTTAAATGGGTTAAGAGCCATATTTCATCTTAGAAGCGGTTTGGGCTCTTTTGGGAGACCCAGAATAATAAATGACTACATATTAAAATAGTAGAATTGGCCTTGAACAAAACTTATTGGTCCATTTCTTCTATTGATTTATAACTAGTATAAATCAATAGGAATAACGGCATATAATTTTATTTTGCCCGTGACATTTTTATAGCATAGTATCACTCAATATAAATTTATTCCTGCTCATGTCAGATAATAAGTACATTAATGTATCTGTCTTGCCCTTTTTCCTTCTGCATTTTTTAAATTGAAAATACAACTTTCTTGAAAGACATTTCAAAAAATAATCAGTCTGATTTTTAGATTTCCTAATAGTTTCTCAATAAAAGTCTGCTTTGAATCAGACTGAATATTTTCTAAGATAAAATATATATTCTTGGGCTGGAACAATAGCACAGCAGGTAGGGTGTTTGCCTTGCACCCGCCCAACCTGAGTTCAATTCCCAGCATCCCATATGGTCCTCTGAACACCCCCAGGAGTAATTCCTGAGTGCAGAGCCAGGAGTAACCCCTGTGCATCTCCAGGTGTGACCCAAAAGGAAAAAAATATGTATATATGTATTCTTTAACAATTTTAATGTACACATACTGTCTTTCTTTTGAGAAAACAAGAAAAAAATTGGAAGGTGCTCTGAAATAAAATCCAGAGATATCCCTCAAGGGCTGGACCATTAGCCCAGATTTGATCCCCAGCAATATTCCCCCCAAAATTGTTTGATGCTTTCCACAAGCATCAAAATCGAGGTACATGATTGATTTTATTGCACAGCACAGGTACTGTGGAATATATCAACAAAGCTGTTTAATTTGGAAGCATGCCAGCAAATCCAGGCCATGTCAATCACCTTTTAGCAAATGGGAGATGTGACAGGTTACACTGGAGCCTCAGAGAGAGATGATTCTGATATTGACCCTGGAACCCTCACATACTCAAATAGCAATTTTTTAAATACCTGTGTCCTGATTTCCACTGAATGGGAGGAGAGAAAGGCTTGTGATGTTTAACTAAAGTTGTTTTTACAATTAAAATGCCATCCTGTTCATCGTAAAATGAGACCTTTTGTTTGACCTGGAGAGGTAATACAGTGGGTAAGATGCTTGCTTAGCACGTGGCTAACCTTGCATTCATCCCCAGCACCACATATGGTCCCCAGAGCCCCTCCTAGAGTGATCTCTGAGACAGTAGGTGTGGCCCAAAAACTCCAAACAAGAACAAAAAGAGATCATATATATATATATATATATATATATATATATATATATATATATGATCTTTCTTGCTGTGACTGTGACTTAAAATTGGAGGCATATTTTCATAAAATCTCTGGCTGTTAGTTCAGGTAGCTTGTGTTGTTATAAAATGTACAGACAGATGAAAATGGACTTCCTTCCAATTTTCCAGCTGTTCCTCTTTTCCTTTTATTTCCCCATCTTCTACCATTTCTCTTCAGCCCATTAGCACTCACCTAAAAGAAAACCAAATCCTTTATCCTTACTCCCAAGGTATAGGCAGAGCTGACCAGAAAGCTTAGCCATTCCCGTTGGTTGACCTCACTTGTCTTGATATGACTGAATTTGCCTCTGTTTCTCTTCCCCTTTTCTCCAGTGTGGATTCTTTAAACGCTCTAGGTACGATGATAGCGTTCCCCGGTACCACGCCGTCAGGATCCGCAAAGAAGAGCGAGAGATCAAAGATGAAAAATACCACGATAACCTTGAAAAGAAACAATGGATCACAAGGTGGAATGAAAATGAAAGCTACTCCTAGAGGTTTCACCCCAAATCTCACAGGACCCCAAACTGTTTGTCCCATTCTCCAACTCAGAAATTCAAATGGAATTGAAAGCCTGTTCAGTACCTGAATATTGATTTCAGACAGACAACATCCCATCCGTACATGCAGTTTTTAACTGTGGATGTTACGTGGCCTAAGCCTCTTGTTTTGCACAACCAAATAGAAGCCCGTCGGAATGGATCTTTCTTCAGCTGCCTTAACTTAACTTTTCGGGTGGCCTTTGTCTCTGTGGCTCGCTTATGTGAGCTGAGGAAAGGCCTGTTTTCATCCCCCACGTGTGTCATGTGACTGGAAGAAGGCACCCACTACTGGCAAGCAGCTCATGGACAGGATGCCTGCCCAGCCTCATGGCCACCTCTGCAAACCTTCTCACAGGACTGGAGAACCTGCCACGGAACTGTCTGGCGTTGCAGGACTGGGCCGTCGGGTAGCTGCTTGTCCATTTGAAGTGCTATCTTAAATGAAATGTGCAATAGATGGTGAGGTTGCCATCTGGCCATCTTCCCCAGGTGCAGGAATATCTGCTCACACCAAATGCATCCAGATTTCACTCTCCCTTCTCGCTAAAATATACAGGAGCAACAGACTTGAATGCTAGTTAGACTTATTTGTATATGGTATTTATTGTTTTCCTTTTTTTACAAACCATTTTGATATTGACTTAACAGGCCAAAGATTCTCCGTTAACCTTCAGGTTGGATTAAGCAATCAGAATTTAGAACAACTGGAGGTCATTGATGGGACCTCAAGGATTGACTGCTAAGGAAGAAAATCTTTTTTTATAAGTGTGCCAGAGAATTGTTATCACTTACAGATAAGCTTAAGTTATTAAAAAGGTCTCCCCTCTATCACAGCGCTCACCCCCCACCCCCGTTTTTCCAAACCTAAGAAAGAACAGTATTGAGGGCCAGAGAGATAATAACAGGGATTAAGGTGCTTGTCTTGCACATAGCTATTCCTGGTTTGATTCACAGCACCACATATAGTCCTGTAAGTCCTGCAAAGAGGGATCCCTGAGCACAGAACCAGGAGTAAGCCCTGAGCACTGCCGGGTATGACCCACCCCACCCCCTAATACGAGAAAAAGGATTGACTGTTGGGCCCTGTCATTGTTAGAAGAGATGGGATGCTTTTTTGAGTTTAGAGCCTGTGATATTTCTGACTTTTATGATATCATTTTTAGGAACTTTTGCAGAGAAGGAGCTTGTCTATTGGATATTAGTATGATTTAGTCACTGGTGGATATTCAGGACTGGGACTATCTGTTCAGGACTTGAAAGGCAAGGCGAGGGCCTGTATTGCATCCTGACTGAGACTGTGTGAGACTACTGAGTATCAGAGACCAAAGGTCAGACAGAATAGCAGGGCTTGTAAGGGTTTTGTTATTGGGATCATGTAATCAATGTTCGCGTTTGGTTGGCTTTTGTTTGGCTTCCTCCCATTTCTATTCTCAAAATTACTGCTACTCTCACAAGAATTGTCCACTGGCTTTTAGTTGTAAAGATGGAAAGAGGGGTTGGGGGTGGGGGGTGGAGAAAGACTATCCTTTCTGTCTATCCCGTGGACAGACAGAAATCAAAGAACACAAAAGCTAGCTGAATTGCATTTACAGTGCTTCAGAACGTTAAGTTCTATGGGAAGCAACAGCAAACCAGGTGCTAACTTGTTTGGATTCCGTGTAGACAGTGTCTCAGTCATGAATAAAACAGAGCCATAGGTGCCATTGTTGCTTTGAAGTTTTAATTTGATTTCTTTATAGAAATCTTATGCCCTTTAGATACTAACCCTATATTCTAATTGTACTTTGGAATTATCGTTCCCAGACATAGTTTTACAAATGATATGTTGTTTACAGAAATTTCTCTACAATAGGTCATAACCATGTTCAAAATCTCATATTTCTTGCTTGGGCCACTTGGAACCTAATGCACTGGCTTTATAGGTTGTTAAGACACTGATGTTTTGAAAGTGTTTATAGACCTTTGTTATAAAAAGGAATATCCTGAAAAGGGAGGGCTAGAGTGGGTTAAAGTGAGGTTTAACAATAAAAAAAAAAAGAATGTAGTGGTGGTCGAATTAATAGTTGTTAAAAATGTCATCTCAAGTCAAGTCACTGGTCTGTTTGCATTTGATACATTTTTATACTAACTAGCATTGTAAAATTATTTCATGATTAGAAAATACCTGTGGATATTTGTATAAAAGTGTGAAATAAAAATTTTTTATGAAAGTCTTCACTGCTTAGTAAAACAGCATGATGTGGGCCTGGAGCGATAGAGGAGTGTAGAGGGTGGGTTGCTTATCTTGCAGCCCTCTAACCTGGGTTCGATCCCCAGCATCCCCTAAACTGCCAGGAGCTTCTTCCTAAGCAAAAAGTAAAAAAACAGGATGGTATATATGAAACAAAACCAAAGTTGTAAGTAGCTTTAATTGGCTTTTTTAAAAATCAAGTCAAACCAAAGTTTCCAAAGTTTTTATTAATATACAGAATATTCGGCTGGAGCGATAGCACAGCTGTAGGGCGTTTGCCTTGCACGCAGCCAACATGGCCGACCCGAGTTCGATTCCTCTGCCCCTCTCAGAGAACCCGGCAAGCTACCAAGAGTATCTCGCCCACACGGCAGAGCCTGGCAAGCTACCCCTGATGTATTCGATATGCCAAACACAGTAACAAGTCTCATGATGGAGACATTACTGGGCCCGCTCGAGCAAATCGATGAACAACAGGAGGACAGTGACAGCGATTCTCAGATCCACCAAAGATAGTAGTGACCAAGAATGTAACAAATACATGTTTAAGGGTTTCTTCTTTTCTTCCTTTGGCAAGAAAATGAACTAAAAAGTTGGTTTGGGGGCTGGAGAAACAACTCAACAGGCTGTAGCACATGCTTTGCATGCTGGATGGTGGGGTCAGTCTCTCATATCACATGGTTCTCCTGCCCAGTCAAGAGCAACCCTTGAGCACAGCCAGGAATAGCCCCTGAGCACTGCTGGGTATGGCCCAAATAACAACCAAACTTAAATAAAATATGCTTTGTTCTAGATAACTACATCAGTCTTCTATTGTGATTGATTTGCCTCCTTCCGTGGTTTCTATCTACCAAGGGTAGAGTATGTAGTAGTGAGACCACACAAACAAGGTTCTTGTGGCTGAAGTTTCTTTCTTCGAACACATTTTACATAGAAGAGTGGTCCAGCTGTGTTCATGTGTCATTTATGTGGATCACCAGGACTAACACCAGGATTGAATAGTCTTTACCATAGGAATTTGTTTAGGTTTAAGCCATTGTATGAAATTTCTAGCTGGATTACCACAAATTAATGAAATAGAGTATGTACATAGGACCCAAACAATATGTCATAGCCCGAATAAAGGTAGCATAAAATACATTATTTTTCCAATAGATTAGGAAGTTATTTTCCACTACATTGGGTATTAAAGATGTTCTTATTGTTTTGAAGATCAGCAAGACATTATCACCCAAAAAAAGTTAGAGGCACTTACGGGCCAGTGAAGAACTTTTGGGGGATATGAGGACACCAGAGAGTGTTTAGGGGGACCTTGCAGTACTGTAGGTCAAACCTGGGGACCCTCCCTGCATGCAAAGTGTGCACTCCAGTCTTAAACTATCTTTTGGGTCCAGAGCGATCATGTCTGAGCTCTTGTCTCATGAATATACACGGATTAGACACCTGCGAGAATGTGTGGTCCCCATGAGCAGGAAGAGTGTCGGCCTGGCTGGTTTGTTTGCTGAGGGCCATGACATCAATGACTGGATCACAGGTCATGGCAGTGCTTTGTGTGAGCCCTGCAATTCCAGCTTGCATCATGCCCGGGAGTGGTAGTATCAAGCAGGGAACTTGATTATTGGTGGCGGAGACTTGCCATTGACCTCATAATGGCTCGTGAAGTCATGGTTTATGTGATGCCTTCATGCCCATGTTGTGGAGCATGTTGTTCTTCAGTGTGGGTAGGAGTAGGTGGGTACTTATTTAATGTCCGGTCCAGGAAAGTAAAAATCAGCCAGACCTCGTACCAAAAATGAGAATGTCCTAATGAGAAACTCTTAACTGTACACTTTAAAGAGTACACTGACCCACAAAAGGGCAATGTGGGAAGACACTTAAAATGACAACTGTATTAAAGGGCGAAAATGAGGGACTGGAGTGATACAACAGGTAGGGCAATTTGCCTGGCACACACCCAACCCAGGTTCAATCCCTGCCACTACATTTGGTTCCCTGACCCTGAGAACAGAGTTGGGAAAAGACACTGAGCACAATCGGGTGTGGCCTAAAATAAAAAATGAATACGTGAAGGAAAAATGGAAATACTGTAGGCGGCTGAGAAAAGAGGAATGTGGAAGAATTGTTTGATCAGCTAATCACATGTCTTATGTATGATTGGATTCAAGATAGTTCCTTAAGACCAAAGAACAGGCATTAACAATTATTATAGTCCACTAGAGGGTAAGGGTCAAAGAGGTGAAGAAAGAACTTCAGGGCCAGACAGCACAAGAGTTAAGGTGCTTGCTTAACAAGCAGTTGCGGCCGTGATCCTGAGTCAAATTCCATCACTATACATGTATCACAAGCATGGCCCCTGAGCACTGCCAGGTGTGGCCCAAGAATAAAAAAAAAATTAAAAAGTCTCCGAGATTGCAGAAGAATGGCCGATGCAGAAGAAAACAATGGGTATTTGTTCTTCCAGTTATTCAAAGTGGCAAGTGTTTTTTTCTCTCTCCTACCTTAAAAAACAGGTTTTAGTGACTGAGGGGCATGTGTTCTGGTGTTAGAGTGCTGGGGCCAGTGGCTGGAGCCAGGTCTGTACAGATGTTCTCAAGAGCCCCAATAAGGAGCAGAGCTCTAAAGGGATTAGAGTATAATCCTCTGAGGCTAAGTGAACTGTAAACATGAAGGACTAAACTGGCCAGGTGCCATGAGGGCAAAACCAGAGAGAGAAAATGGCTGGAGTCTGCACTAAAGTGAAGAGGCTGGGGTGTGCCTCAGTGTTCTCTCTGCCCTTGACCTTGAACCTTTCTCAGGCTTCCCGAAAAAGGCCATCACACCTGCATCTGCAGAGAAAAATGTATATACACTCTATCCTTCTAGAGATTCTACCGAGCCTCAAGAAACTTTAGGGAGAGGGTGCTGCCTTTGCTGATTCTAAGCCCGGGAGACCCATATCCAATTCACCACCTCTAACTAAATGCCAGTGAGCATAGTAAAATCTTGTTACTGTGGACATAGCTGTAGTTTAATTTCTTCCTCAATGTCTAGGAATGGTGCTGGGCTCTGGAAATACACAGACAAATGACAGTAGCTCCGTCCTTTTTATTGTGGTAGTGTTGTTTGAGGGGGAAGAGGCCACAGCAAGTGGTGCTTAGATGCTGCTCCTGGCTCTGTGCTCAGGGGTCCAGTTGGGCCTCTTGCATGCAATACACATACTTTAGCCCTGGAACTTCCTTTCAGCCATAGCCTGGCCGTCCATAGAAAGCCTAACCTCCAAAGCAAGAGATGGTACAGGAAGAAGTGAAAGGCTGCCAGTATAAAACCATAACTGGGTCTGGGCCAGAGGGACAGTCTAGCAGGTAGCCTACTTGCCTTACAAGTCACTGACCTGGGTTTAATCCCCAGTACCTTATATGGTCCCCAAGCCCCACCAGGAGTGATCCCTGAGCACAGAGCCAGGAGTGAAGCTCGGACCTCTCTAGGGTGGCCCAAAAGCCAAAATAATAATATAAATGCTGCTGAAGCCATGATAATACGGAGCCATATCACTTCACTTTCTCTAAGCAGTAAGTAGAACTCTCAATCTTGTACTAAGGTGGTAAGGCATGGAAACTTAGTGTTCCTTTATGGTTGGAACTTCCTTCTGGAACTAACATCATTCCCAGAAAATGTGAAGTAGTTATTTTTTTAGTTCAAAAAAACTGGGGGGAGGTATGGGGGGCCACATTTGGCAATGCTCAGGAATTATTCAGGAATAATTGCACTCAGGGATTACTCCTGAAGTGTTTCAGGGACTGTATGGGATGATGGGGGATCGAACCTGGGTCGGCCGCATGCCAGGCAAGTGCCCTATTCGCTGCACTATGTCTCTGGTTTCTTGAGGCTATTTTTAATATGATACATTTGAATTCTTAGCATTGAAAAGAAAAAGAAAACTATTCCAATGTCCAGAATGACTCAGGATTTCTGAGGGCAGAGCCCAGGCATCAGTATTGTTGAAACTCACCAGGTGTTTGAAAGTTTTCTCAGGTCAGAGACTTCCTTGGAGGCCTTTGGGGCCTGACTACTCATGGAAAAGGGATCCTCTCAGCTGGTAGTGCTTCCACTGCATCATAGAGAGCTGAGAAGCTGGAGGTATTTTACATAAAGAAGGCAAGCGGGCAGGGCGTGTGAGAGAGAATGAGGTCAGTCTGACCTGAGGCACGAGTTAGCTTCACTTCTGAGACTGCAACTCTAGTGAGGGGTACCGTGCTCCCTTCCTCTGTGAAATAGGATTCAAAAATAGTCCCCAACTCATAGATCTTGTGAGTAGTAAGAAACTATCAGGAACTGTTAATTGGATCGTGTGTGTGTGTGTGTGTGTGTGTGTGTGTGTGTACCTAGGGCTAGATACCTCAACTCAGTGAAGGTTAGGTGTCCAGAGATAGCAAAGCACTGCGTCCTACTACTCTATCCACATATCTGTGGACAAACAGAGATCGGGTATTGTACGGGTTGCAAGGTTCATGGTACTTTAATTGCTTTAAAGATAAACTTGATTTTCCAGGATATATGTCCAATAACACACATTAGGGTAAATCTTGCTTGTTTTCCTTCATCTCCTTTATAGAGGGTGGACACATGTATGAGTAGGAGACGTGGGGAGATATTTGAGTTTTTGTATTTAGTTTTTGTTTGGGGGCAACTCCTGGCAGTGCTTGGAGAAAATTATGTATTGCTGGCTGCATACAAGGCAAGCACCCTTTCTACTGTTCTCTCTCTCTCTCTCTCTCTCACTCTCTCTTTCTCTCCTCTCTCTTCCTTTTCTCTCACTCTTGTCTTGCTTTTTGAGTTTAAAAAGAAGCAGTGGCATGGGCTGGAGCAGTTGCACAGCGGGTAGGGCGTTTGCCTTGCACATGGCTGATCCAGGTTCGATCCCTAGCATCCCATATGGTCCCCTAAGCACCGCCAGGAGTAATTTCTGAGTGTAGAGCCAGGAGTAACCCCTGAGCATTGCCGGGTGTGAGCCAAAAAGCACAAAAATAAATAAATAAATAAATAGAAAAAGAAGCAGTGGAGACTCTTCTCTCTCTCTCTCTCTCTCTCTCTCTCTCTCTCTCTCTCTCTCTCTCCCCCTCTCTCTCTCTCTGTGTCTGTCTGTCTCTGTCTCTGTCTCTCTTCTCTGTGTCTCTCTGTCTATCTGTCTTGCTTTTTTTGAGTTTAAAGAGTAGCAGTTGGGAACCTGTGAGATAGTATAAGAGTAAGAGCTCTGCCTGGACCTTGTTTAGATCCTAGCACCACATATGGTCTCCCAAGCACTGTTAAAGGTCACCCCTGAGTACTGCCAAGTGTGGCCCAAGCCCAAAATAAGTAAATAAATAAATATATAAAAAGAAACAGACAGGGAAGGGGGGGTTGGCCGAATGATAGTACAGTGGGCAGGTAACTTTCCTTTCACGTGGTTGACCCAAGTTTGATCCCCGACATCCCATATGGTCTCCCGAGCCCACCAGGATTAATTCCTGAGTGCAGAACCATCAGTAACCCCCGAGCACTGTCAGGTGAGATAGCTCAGTAGTTGTTGGGCATGCAGGCAGGAAGGCTGGATTTAATCACCAGGACTGAGCAGTCCCAAGCACTAAAGTACTAAGTCCAGAGTAGCCCAGAAAGAGCTGCAGGGTCTGGCCCCAAGTCTAAAACAAATCAGTTAAATTAAAAAAAAAATCCTATTGCAAGGATTGACAGTGGTCATTTAATCTCAGTAATGAATTGTCAGGAAAATGTTGGGGAAAAGTCTTCACACTGTTCGAAAGAGGCCAAACCTGATGGTGGCTTTAAGAATTTTCTTTCTGTTTTGGGGTCACACTTAGTGGTGTTCAGGGACTACTTAGTCCTGGCTAGGTGCTTAGGGGTCACCCTTAGCATACTCTGGGCATTATGTGGTACTGAAAATCAAACCTGGTCCTCCTGCAAAGCATGCATTTTAGTCTATGTTGCTATTTCCTCTGGGCCTGGCCCTGGCTTTTTATTATAACTTTTTTTTTTAATTTTCTGGTTTTCAAATCAGACCAGCTGTGCTCAGGACTTAACTCCTGAGCCAGTGATTCTGGCTCAGAAATCACTCCTGGTGGTATTTGGGGAACCATATGGGATGTCAGAATCACCTGGGTTGGCCACGTGCCAGGCAAATACCCTACCCACTGAACTATCTCTCCAGTCCCCTCTCTGCTTTTGGAAAGCAGCTTCTGTCAGTTTTCTAATCACAGTGCAGATACCCCAGCATCCCTAAAGCAGAGGGCTAACAGGCAGGTCACCCCTGTAGCAGTAAAAGCTTACGCTGCACCTTTCCTGGGGTTATTTGCTAGTGGGATGTTACTAAATCCCCCTCCTGTTTTGAGTTTTTCAAGACAATTACAATGCATGGTCTCACCCAGTCACTTTTGACCAGAATGCCAAAAAAAGGCCAACTCTGAAACCAAAGACCAACAAGCTTTGTGGGGGTTTACATTTCTTTGAGAAGGGTTGAGGATTCTGGGTGGATAGGGAAATCTGCCTCTTTCAGGACCTCTGAATGCCCTCATTCTGAGCTGAGTAATCTCCATTCACCACCCCCTAGGTTTTATTATTTAGTTAGTCTTAAGCACTCTATGAGATAATCCTATATATTTAGTATTTGTCTCTTCTTTTGAGAACAGAAGTTCCTAAGAGCTGGGGTCTGGCTTCATCGAAGTTATTAAGGATACATACATTGCTTTAATTTAGTTTTTCTAATGCTGCCTTCTCTGCACACAGCATGTGTATGGAAACCCTTACTGGATGGCAACCCCAGAATCAGGCTCCTAAAAAATGAAATGGAAGAAATAAAAGACCTTGCAAAGGGATAGTGCAGGAATCAAGGCAATTGCCTTGCATTCTGCCAACTCCCATTGAAATCTTTGGCACCTTATCTGGTCCTCTGAGCACTCGCAGGTGTGACATCTGAGCCAGGAATATTCCCTGAGCACCGCTGGATACAGCCTGGACACCAAGAACAAAAACTTCTCAGAAGGCTGGAGTGACAGTATGGCGAGAAGGGGTACACTTCTTTGCACATGGCTGACCCTGGCTTAGTCTTGAGCACCACATATGGTCCCCTAAACCCTGCCAGAAGTGCAGAACCAAGCACAAGGCTGATCACTGCCAGGTCTGGCCCACTCCCCTACCTTGTAGAAGAAAAAACCTTACAAATAAGAACATCAGCAGAACATGTCTAGGCCTCAGAGAGACCTAGGTTCAAATTGTTAATCCCAGTTTGTAATTTGTCCAAATCTGGGATTCTTCCTGTCCATTCTTAGTCTCTCTTAGCCTCTGTGTGTCTCTCTCTGTCTCTGTCTCTGTCTCTCTGTCTCTCTGTCTCTCTCTCTCTCTCTCTCTCACACACACACACACACACACACACACACACACACACACACACCACTGCTTTAGACTCGTGCCAGTGCTCAAATCCTGTCTGCAGCAGCTCCAATTCTCAAGCAAGTTTCATTGTTTCATGAATTTGCTCAAAGCACTGAACATCCAGATTAGGCGATCTTTTCTTTTTCCTTCTTTCTTCCTCTTCTCTATCCTCCCCTTTCTTCTTTTTAAGTAAACTGTAGTAAGGGGGTGTGTTACTGTGCGACAGCTTTTGCAATCTTTGACGGCCCCTCCTTCACCTTTGCCCTGAAAAAGCCTCCCTCTCTTGGGCTTCAGGCCAAGCATGTCCCAGGGATCTCTCCTGAACTCCAGCAGAACAAGGTACTTATTCCAGATATATCTGGCATCTTCCTGAGTACAAAATTTGGCAGAGAAGAGACTCTTGCACGCACACAAAATAACTAAATATTTTTAGTTCCGCTTAAAGAAAGGTCGGAGTGTGTGTGTGTGTGTGTGTGTGTGTGTGTTATTAGTACTTCAGAAGAATGTAATGACTAAAGCACAACTTTCTAAGGCATCTGATTCTGACTCAATTTTGTAAGCTGTTTACAAAATTGTAGATAACTGACAATGCAAACGCTTCTGGCAATGATCCAAGCAAAAAGTTCTCCGGCCTCCCAATGAATTGAAGGTATCATCCTACAAGACATTCCCCCATCCTACAAGAACAAATTCAGTTTTGCCCCTTTTTCATTATTCATTAATTGTGTTTAATGAATACAGTAATCATTATTCACTAATTGTGTTTCCTGTGTTTTTACTTTTCACTTGACTTTCCCCCTATCCCTTGGAGTCTTCTTTGATCAGTGAAACCAATTATTATTTTTTTTGTCTTTTTTTGTAGGAGTACTGCTATTTATTCAGCCACTGATTAGCTGATTGAATTGTGCATGAACTCCACCTTACTTTTTTTTCCTTTTTCCATTTTTTATAATTTTATTTATTGAATCACCGTGAGAGCAGCTACAAAGCTTTTGGGTCTAAGTCTCAGTCATACAATGAAACACCCGTACCTTCACCAGTGCCCATTCTCCACCACCAAAAATCCCAGTATACCCCCATCCCACACCCTCCCCATACCTGTGGGGCAGATGATTTCCACATTACTGTCTCTCTACTTGGATCACATTCAATATTTCGACACCAGACCCACCATTATTTAAGATTTTACCCCAACACTCAGATCTGCTGAAAAGGCAACAATAGACAATTTGTGTTCTATTGCTGGTTATGAATAACATATGATGTCGTGTGGCTGCAGTAGGGCCATGTGGTTTTGAAATTCTGAAATTTTAACACTTAAATCAGGAGGGATTTCTGCCAAAAGCCACTGGGTTTAGAGATCTGCTCCTGAGTCTCTGGGATCATGGCCGTTGAGCAGCTTGATGAGGAGCCAAAGAGGCCATTCGTGGGCGATGACTTGGGGTCTCATTGGGGTGGGGAGGACAGGCCCGGCTCCACCTCCCCCCCCATCCCGTGAAACCCAACAAGTTTCGTCACTGCGGGCCCAAGCCTGACTGTCCAATGGTCTCTGGAGGATGACAGCCACCAAGTCACCAAGAGGGAGCAGGCGGAGGGACAGCACCCATTCCCCCCTGGGGTGGCCCGGCCCGGTGACAGTAACCTACTGCAGGGTCCGGACACATTTCTGACAAAAGCCACTGGGTTTCGAGATTTGTTTCTGAGTCTCTGGGATCAAGGCCGCTGAGCAGCTTGATGAGGAACCAGAGAAGCCGTTCGTGAGTGATGACTTGGGGTCTTGTTAGGGTGGGGAGGACAGGCCCGGCTCCACCTCCCCCCCCCATCCCGTGAGACCCAACAAGTTTCGTCACTGCGGGTCCAAGCCTGACTGTCCAATGGCCTCTAGAGGATGACAGCCACCAAGTCGCCAAAAGGGAGTAGGCGGAGGGACAGCACCCTTTCCTCCCTGGGGTGGCCCGGCGACAGTAACGTACTGTGGAGTCCGGATGCATTTCTGCCAAACGCCGCTGGGTTTTGAGATTTGTTTCTGAGTCTCTGGGATCATGGCCGTTAAGCAGCTTGATCAGGAGCCAGAGAGGCCATTCGTGGGCGATTACTTGGGGTCTCGGGGTGGGGAGGACAAGCCCAGCTCCACCCTCATCCCGTGAGGCCCTGTGTGTCTCGTCACTGGGGGCCCAAATGTGACTATCCAGTGGCCTCAGACGGATGACGGCCACTGGGCCGCCAGGGGGAACAGGCCAAGGCACGAAACCTATTCCCACCTGGGTTGGCCCAGCACCGGTAGCCTACTGCAGAGACCAGACGCATTTCTACCTAAAGCCACTGGGTTCTGAGATTCGTTTCTGAGTCTCTGGGATCGTGTCCATTAAGCAGTTCAATCAGGAACCAAAGAGGCCTTGCCGCCAATTATATAGCTGAGCCAGAGGTGGTTTGTGGGTGTGTTTCCCACATACCTAACTTTTGGCCGTTTACTTTCTTGGTAAACTTTGCCCCAAGTTTTTGGGGTCTGGCCAAAGGCACAGCAGCAATTTTGGGGTATATGGAAGTCTGAAGGCACCATGAGGCTGCTGATGCACTTGCCTCACAGGTACAGATTGACCTGCTGGCGGCACCATACCCCCAAGATCAGTGAAACCAATTAACATCAGACAGATCAGCAGGTGACAAAAGCTGACTTCTTACATACAGGGAATCTACAGTGAGAGGGAACCTCCAAAGTAGGCTGAAAGGGGTAGAGGTCCTTGGCTGAGGAGCTGGCTATGGGCCTGGGGCTTCAAGAAGAAGGAGAGGAGCTGAGGAAGAGAAGGAACACGCAAGATGAAGAGCAGACTGCTTGGTAATTAATGATTATCTATGGATTATTTGGCTTACATTATTCCTGGCACTAATCCTAACTCTGGATGTGACCCCAATTTTCATTTTCTTAGGTAGGTGGTAACTATTTCTTAGCCTGCAGGGATTTAGCTGACCTCAGCTCCAAACAATCTACATACTAAAAAGCCATATTAACTGTTACCTTAAAAAAAAATCTAATTTTGGCCTGGGTAGAGAGAGACTCAGGGACTGGAGTGTGTGTTTTACTTGTGGCAATCCTAGGTTTGATACCTGTAGCACTGAGTATCAAACGAAACAAAGGCTTCAGGTAATTTCTTTCCAACATCAGACCCTGAGTCTTTTACCAATAAACAAGTTGATTCTATTTTTTTATATGTACTAGATGTTACTGGGCCCGTTCAAGCAAATCGAGGAATAACGGGAGGACTGTGACCATGATCAAATACCTATATATTGGGTGGAAACTTGGTGAATGAACATTTAAATGACAAACTGAGTTATACAAAATTTTTAGAGGATGTGACTGCATATGTGAGGCCCTGGATTTGATCCTTGGCACTCTCTGCAAACAAAAAAAAAATTAAGTTTATATTTGAATATCAATCCCCTAAAATCAGATTAGTAGCCATTCTCCTAAACAAAAAAGTTACCCTGGAAGGCTTTTACAGGCAGAAGGGAAGGCCAGGGAGATATTTACAGGAGTCACGACATCTGTAAAAAGGAAATGGGCAAAATGTAATTTTACTTGGGGAGAGTCATCTAGTTAATCTTTCATTAGCAAAGAATTGATTAAAAAATAAAAATAGAGTAAGCCCTAAATAGAATTGCTTATGCTAAGCCACATCACCAAATAGCTACTAATTGACTCAATATTTTATCTCTGAGAGAGTCAAATTATAATTAAGAAAGTTTCAGGGCAGAGTGATAGTACAGTGGGTAAGGGCACTTGCCTTGCATGCTGAAGACCCAGGTTCAATCCCCAGCATCCCATATGTTCCCCCAAGCCCATCAAGAGTGATACCTGAGTTCAGAGCCAGAAATAAGCCCTGAGCACTGCCTGATGTGGGGCTCCCTCCATAAAAAATTAAAAATGATTTCTATTTGGTGATGCAGCTTAGCATTACTGTATCACACTGTATCACTGTCATCCCGTGGTTCATCTATTTCCTCAAGCAGGCACCAGTAACGTCTCCATTCGTCCTCGCCCTGAGATTTTAGCAAGTGCCACATTGGGGGCTCTTTCAGCGTCAGGGGAATGAGACCCATCATTGTTACTGGGTTTTGGCATATTGAGTGCGCCTTGGGGAGCTTGCCAGACTCTGCTTTGCAGCAGGATACTCTCAGTAGCCTACGGGGTTCTCAGAGAGCGAGAACTAGACAATAAGAAGTCGCAGCCACACGCTTCTGGGAGCTTGGTTTTATTGTCTCTGGGTCTTGGCCGTTGATGGGATTACACGGCACCAGGGGGCAGTTGGTGAGTGTAACTGCCTAGCTATTGGAAGATAGGGGATCTGGGTGGAGGAGGTCCATTCCCGATCTGAGCAGCCTTGGAGATCTCAGCCCTGGGTCCTGCACACCTGGGTTCTTCTGCCGGTTCCTTCATGTGTGAGGCTCGTTCGAGCGTGTAGAGAGTGATCTTAAGCATAGCTATGGTTGGTTCTGGAGGTTTTCAGCTGCTGGGGCTCTGCTCGGGGTGTGGAGGGAAACTCAACTCACCGTCCTCCAAGGGATCCTGGTGGCGTTTCAGAGGGACCATGGGTGCAGGCAGGGTATCTAACCCAAGCCTTCTGCATGCAAATCATCGATTCCAGTCATTGAGCCATCTTTCTGACCCAATGCATGGATTTTTTTTATGAGATGATTCTCTTTATTCTGGAATGAACAGGATTTACCACTTCAAGAAGATTATTTATATTTTGCCCATAATTGGGAAATACCAGTATTGCTTTGAAGTTTCAAAAATGATATTTTGAACATTATCGTTTTAATCAGTCTCCTGCCCCCGCTCCTGGCTTAGCATAAAAATTCTATTTAGGGCCTACTATCTTTTTATTTATTTATTTTTAACAATTCTTTGCTTAAAGATCTTTTAAAAACCCACACACTTTATGAAACTATTCATTGGTTTTTAGAGGAACCAGCCTTGCCAACATAAATCTCAGGGTTACTGCTGTGCCTTTTTACTTCCACATTAGCATACTTACTGACATGGTCACGTGGGAAGCAGCAGAGTTAGGGCTTAGCCAGTTGAATAAAACTGTGTAGAATCTTGGGTGGAGGCAGGGGAGAATTTGGAGCTCAGGGCATGAACTGGAAAGAGAGAAGAGGTGGGTGATGTGAGGAAAAGCTGGAGTGGCGGATGTGGCTGAGGGGTGATTTTGAGGATAACCTGTAAGATTTAGGTGGAAGTTGACTTCAGGTAAAACACGTGAGTGGTTCTGATCCAATCCTAACAGAGAAATAATAAAATAGGGCAATGATGAGAGAGTGGGGAGATATGATCCCCTGAGAACTGCAGCAAGGATAGCTTCCTAGAACCATCAGGTGTGGACCCCAAATTTAAAAAAACCCTCCCCCCACCAAATAGCAATAATGATTTGAAAGAAGCAACTGATTGCATGTCTGCTTCTGTTCAGTGCATTATGCTAGCACAGAGTAGCTTACAGTTACCTGTGGGATAAACATTATCCCCACTTTTTAGACATGAAAGCTGAGACCCAAAAACCAGTACCTAGAACTCTTTTATTTCATTATAGTGCCTCCCCATAATCATACAAACAATGTAGGCTCTGACAACCAGGGATAAAACCCCTCCGCTCTCTCTTCTCTGTCTCTGTCTCTGTCTCTGTCTCTCTGTCTCTGTCTGTCTGTCTCTCTCTCTCTCTTTCTCTCTGTCTCTGTCTCTCTCTCTCTCTCTCTCTCTCTCTCTCTCATTGAATCCCTGTGAGATACAGTTACAAACTCAGTTTATGATTGAGTTTCAGTCACACAGTGATCAAATACCTGCCCCTCCACCAGTGCACATTTTCCACCACCAATGTCCCCAGTATGCGTCCCACCACTCCCACCCTCTCCCACTTCCTGCCTCTATGGCAGGCACCTTCCTTCTTACTCTCCACTTTGGACATCGTGGTTTGCAATGCAGATACTGAGAGGCCATCATGTTTGGTCCTTAGTCTACTTTCAGCACACATCTCCCATCTTGATTGATCCCTCCACAATCATTGACTTAGTGGTCCCTTCTCCATCCCAACTGCTTTCTCCCCGAGTCCATGAGGCAGGCTTCCAAACCGTGGAGAGATCCTCCTGAAAACCCTCCTCTCTTACAGGGCCCGCTTCACAGGCAGAAGGCCTGTGTGAGATGAAGTCTTTCTCCCTCTGTTTTTACCTACCAGTCTACCCTTTTTATGGGTAGAAACCCTAGCCTTCTTCCTTCATGGTTTGGAAGAAGGAAGGAAACCCTCCTTCACCCTTGAGCTTCAAGTATGCATTTGAAGACAGTTTAAAGCTCTTTTGCCACAGGGTGGGCACAGTGCTGTGAGAGTGCAAGAGGGAAGTCCATTTAACTGCATGGGGTTTTATCCCCAGTGACCTGGTACATGACCTGTTAATATATCACAGCCTTTGACCCATGTTTACAGAAGGAATAAAGGAAATGCAGTGGTGGGACAGTAGAATATGATTGGTGGAGAGCAACCACCAATGAGACAGCACCCTCATTACTTCCCCTACCCATCTCATGGTCTAATGCTGCTTCCTCTAAAATATATTCGTTTGTCCACAGCACCCAAAAGGAAAGAGAGAACAAAAGAGAGTGCCCTGCCACAGAGGTAGGGTGGGATGGGGGGATGGGGGGTGGAAGGGATACTGGGATTAGTGGTGGTGGAGAATGGGCACTAGTGGAGGGATTGGTACTCCATCATTGTATAACTGAAACCCAAGCACAAAAATTTGTATGTCTACAACTGTATCTCATGGTGTTTCACTCATAAAAATTAAAAATAAAATAAAATATATTCGTTTGTTGGCCAGATAGTGCAGTGAGTAAGGTGCTTGCCTTCCATTTGGCTAACCTGAGTGTGATCCCTGACATCCCATATGATTTCCCCCATCCTCTCCGTCCTCGGCCCTGCCAGGAGTGATCTCTGAGCCTAGAGACCTGAGTATAGCAGGGTGTGGCCCCCAAATAAACAAACAAGATGCATTCATTTGTTTGGGGGTCACTCGTGCAGCTAGCAGTTCTAGGGTAGTTTTGGTGGTGTTCACGACTGTGCAGTGCCTAGGACTCAACCTGGGCCTCCTGCACACAGAGCATGAGCCCAACCATTAAGCTTCCAAATCTCTCTGGTCCTAAGGTTTTATTATTTATTATTTTTATTTTTTGCATTTTGGGTCATATCCAGAGATGCTCAGGGATTACTCCCAGATCCACACTCAGGAATTACTCCTGCTCAGAGGACCATATGGGATGTCAGATATCCAACGCAGGTGGGCCACATGCAAGGTAAAGCCCTCTCCGCTGTGCTGTTGCTCCAGTCCCCACCCCCACCCCCACCTCCCTTGTATTTTTTTTTTTTAAGTCTTAACAAGTACTGGTAAACAGATGCCTGAAACCATCCCAAGAGGCACCTCTCCTGGAGAATATTTTCAAGCTTTACTCATCCGCACAACCACCTACAGGGTAGGAGGTCAATATTCCCCTTCGAGATAAATGTGTAGACTAGAAAGTTACTCATGTCATTATCATCATCATCATCATCGTCACACACACACGCACACACACACCAAGAACCTACTACCCTGGGGAAATGAATTGCTATTCAATATCGGTGGGTGGAACTGCAGTATGCAGTGTGTCAGGATCTACCCCAAGTCAAGGAGCTTACTTTGCCCCTACCTGCTATGTGTACTATGTGTACTATGTTCACGATTGACCATCTAGTCTTAGACTCACTGTTCAGACACCTGGAAAGGTTAAAGCCACCAGTCTGGCTCGAAGGCCGCAGAGGTGGGACCTTTAAATTCGCCCTCCCAGACCCAGAAGCCTGCAAATGAAGCTGTAAGTTGGGCTGCCCATTGACTTCTTGAGGGGCACAATCACTGTTATTATTTCGGGTACCCTCCTCCGTGTTCACTTTTTCGTGCCCACAAGTCACTGCTTCAGTTTTTACTAACTCAGCTGTTCTGTTTTGGGTTTGGGTGGGTGTAGTTGGGGTGGGGTGGTGGTAATAAGCCACTGCAGGGTGGACTCCAGAAACCAGGTATGGGGGGGGGGAAGGGGGTCTCGGTAACCCCCGCCCCTGGAAACTGGAAAACGCAGTTTCCAAAACTCCCCTTGCCACAGAGGGAATTGTGGAAAGTTGGTCCCTGCAGGTGGCGTGCGGCGCGGTCCTGGAACGGTTTGGCAGAGGAAGCTGGGGGCACACCCCAAAGGGCGTGGGAACAGCGCGGGCACCTTGTGCTCGAGGCTGCAGCCCTCCCGCCCCACTCCAGCAAGTTCGGGGGTGGGAGGACGGGTTCATCAGAAGGTGAGTGCAGACGGCAGGAGTGACTGCAGCGCTACTCCCCTCCGGGTGGCCCGCTCGGAGACCCTCCCCGCCAGGCGGGGGCCGCGGCGCGCTGCAGCCCCTCCCCGGGTCCCGCCCCCGGCGCCGGGGGGCCGGGCTTGCGCAAGGGGGGCCGGCGGCCGCGGCGGCGGTGGTGACAGCCGCTCCCCGCCCCCTCGGGCCGCCACGTCCCGCACGTAGCGCCGGGCCCAGGGAACCCGGCAGGCGCCCGGGCTCGCCATGCGGCTGGTGCGGCTGGTGCGCGGGGCCGCCTCGGCCGGCCGGGCCGCCCGCCCCTGCGCCCGGCGCGGCCTCACGTCGAACGCGGGCGCCGAGCGCAGCGTGCCGGGCCAAGTGGACTTCTACGCGCGCTTCTCGCCGTCGCCGCTTTCCATGAAGCAGTTCCTAGACTTCGGTGAGTGCGCGCGGCGCGGGCCTCGGGCCTTTGTGTGCGGCCCGGGGCGGGGAGACGCGGCCGCTGCGCCCCCCTCCTCCGCCTCCTTTTCCTCTTCCTCCTCCTCCTCCTCCTCTTCCTCCTCCTCCTCCTCCTCGCCTGCACGTCTGGCCGCCCCGCGCCTGGGGGTTGCTTCGTGCCTTCTTCCCTCGCCCAGATCTTCCTGCTCCGGAGCTGGCGGAGGGACAGGCCGCGCTCGGAACCGGGAAAGGGGGCGTGCGCCCTTGCCTTAGCGCTGCTCGTTGCCAAAAGCAGCCCGTGGAGAGCCACCCAGGCAGATGCTCCAGGAGCAGGAGGGCGCGCGCGCGCCCGGGCACCGTCGGTGGAGCCCACCCCTCCCCTGGTCCGCGCGGGGGACACCTCCTGGGGACGTGCTCGCGCTCGGTCCGGGGGTGACCTGGACCTCGGTTGTGCACACGGTGATTGCAGAAAATTGGTGTGGGGTGGGGGTGGGAGGGGAGTAGGTAATACATCGCCCATTGTTTCCTAGAACTTTTTTTTTTCACATTTATTTTTATTAAGACACCGTTTTTCAAAGTTGTTTATAATAGAGTTGTTTCAGACATACAGTGTTCCAACACCACTGTGACCTTCCCTCCTCCAGTGGCCCCAAGTTCCCTCCCACCCTGGCACGGTTTCTTAAGCCACTGAGTTCGGGGGTGTTCCCACCAGCTGCACTTTCATTTCTCTGCAGCCAACACATCTTGAGCACGTGTGTGCCCGAGCACGGTCTGCAGTGAGGTCACCACCTTTCACCCTGTTGGAGCAGACAGGCCCCCTTACGCTTTGCACGTAGCTGGGTTTTTTTTTTTTTTTTTTTGCATTTTCTCTGGAAAGGATGCAACTGATTGTGAAAAATTGCAAATTGTGGGCATTTGACTTCTCATAGTGGAGGGAAAAAAATGTGAGTGTTGAAAAGAAGTTATCTTCTGCATGAAGTGCTATAAAGTCACCCACATTCAGTTTGGGCCCAGAAGATAGAGGCTTAGAACCTTTATCTTAAAATTGTGCTTGTGTATGTGTGTCCCATTCTTTATCAGAGTCTGCCATCAGCCTTTAACTTTAAAATGACTTTCTTGGGATTAAGGGTGGTAGGGTGGGGTGAATTTGTCTCTGTTCCCAAGTATGGCAGAAACTTTTAGCAAAAGAATTGTTTTCCCCCCCTAATAGTTTAGTTTTGCTTAGGCCATTCCTTTTGCTAAAGGAGTTTAGTTTTGCTTAGGCCATTCCTTTTGCTAAAGGAGCAAGATAAGATTAATGAGTTTTAGGAATAGGATTTTTCTTTTTACTTTCAAGGGAACTGTTTGCCAAAGCTAAAGAGATTCTGCCACTATTATACCAGCAGCCTGATACCCAGGCGGAGGAGGAGAAGGAGCTGGAGCCGGTGGAATTCCAGAAATCAGACAATAGGACTGAGCAGGCAGTGGGGAAAGTTTGATGATGGAGGCTGAAAGGTCATTTTTGGTGGCATTCTCTGCTTGCTGCTGACTTCCTTCTTACTCGTGGTAGTGTAATGGTTCTATATGGAATCCGCCGATCTAGCTTTCTGTCAACTTGTCAGCATTGCTGTTTCTTAGACATGTCTTTTTGTTCTCATAAACTGAGTTAGCAAACAGATTTTCTAACTGATAGCGGCAACAGGTTATAAGAGCTTTTGCAGGTCCTACTGTTCAGTAGACTCGGCAGCTTGCTCAGACTTGCTTAGGTTGCCTTACTTCCACCTTGGGAGATCATGTAAGGATGTAGGTCATGGAAAATGGAAACTGACATCCTGTCTCTGCAACGGCATTGGGATGTCAGGAACTGCAGCGTGTTCTGGACAGCCTGAGAGACCGTGTTGGTTGCTCATCTCCTCCCTCACCTCTCCTTCCCTGTCTCCTCACGCGTCCCCTCCCGACTGAATCAAAAAGCTTAACTCCCTTTCTCCCCGCCTTCTGGCTGCTGGCACTGACTCTGCTCTTCCCCGCCGTGGTTGTTTGCAGGAACTGTGAATGCCTGCGAGAAGACCTCCTTTATGTTCTTACGGCAGGAGTTGCCCGTTCGGTTGGCAAACATAATGAAAGAAATAAGTCTTCTTCCAGATAATCTTCTCAGGACTCCATCAGTTCAGTTGGTTCAAAGCTGGTAAGGTCCCTGTTTTGTGTTTGTAATTTCCATGGAGTTGTGGACTTTGCGGATTTTAGCAGAATCTTAAGGTAGCACTATGATTTTCCCTCTTTTTGTGTGTATGGGGGGAGTGTGTGTGTGTGGCTATATCTGGGCTTATCTCTTGAACCACATCTTAGTTTTGAAAACAAGCAATCGGAACAACACAGAACTATAGACAATAAACTTAAACTACTGGGATATTATAATAAAAATTTCTACCATTGTTGTTGTCTAGGGATTTGTATGCATTACCTTTTTTTTTTTTTCTTTTTGGGTCACACCAGGCGATGCACAGCGGTTATTCCTGGCTCATGCACTCAGGAATTACTCCTGGCAGTGCTCGGGGGACTATATGGGATGCTGGGAATCAAACCCGGGTCGGCTGCATGCAAAGCAAGCGCCCTACCCACTGTGCTATCACTGCAGCCCCATGTATGCATTACCTTTAATCGCTCCTGCAGCCTTCCCCTGCAGGCATCTTCATCTCAGTTTTATGGGCCAAGAGACTGAGGTGAGTCTACAGTGAAGCTCTTCACTTCAGGCGGTGTCATTCATAGTGGAGCTGGGATTCAAACCCAGAGAGCTTTTCTTCTAGCATAGCATGCTCTAGTCAGAATGATGAACTGTGTGAAGGGATGTGCTTATTTTTAATACATTTCTTTTATTGAAGTATGTCTTTGAAGTCTTAAAGTTAGAATTATTACATTGAAAAAGAAGCAGCTATTAATGGGATCATAAAGAAAAAAAGGATCTTTTCCTAAGTAGAGGGGCTGGGGAGATGATATCAGAGAGTCACGCATCTATCTTGCATGCTGCAAAGCCCTATATTGCTTCTGGTCCCCAAGCATTCCCCCACCAGCACTGCCAGGAGTAAGCCCAGAGCACTGCCTGAAACAAACAAGCAAAAAATGACAAAATTTTTTTTTGTAGGTCATGGAAAATGGAAAACGGCATTTTCCATTTTCTATTAGATACTGTCTAGCCCAGGGATGGAGCAGTTATTCTGAATGTGGTTTAAATGAGAGGTATTTGTTTAGCAAATATGGTAGAATAGAAAATAGAACACAGGCTTTTCTATGAAAATTTATTTTTTCCCCACAATTCTTCCTTAAAAATATAATGTGCGTAGTAGGGGAAAAGGCAGCTCAGATAGAGAAGGGAGCACCAAATAAAGGGTGTTGGGAGGATCCTCCTAGGCTGGGAGATGCATGCTGAAAGTAAACTATAAGATCGAACATGATTGCCACTCAGTGCTTCTTTTGCAAACCATGGTACCCAAAAGGAGAGAGAGAACAAAAGGGAATGTCCTGCCACAGAGGCAGGGTGGGACGGGGTGGGGGGTATGGAGGAGGGATACTGGGATCATTGGTGGTGGAGAATGGGCACTGGTGGAGGGATGGATAACTCGATCATTGTATAACTGAAACCCAAGCACAAAAATGTGTAAGTCTACAACTGTACCTCATGGTGTTTCACTAATAAAATTTTTTTTAAAAAGTAAAAGAATAAATTAAAAAAAATATATCATGTGTGGAGCGATAGCACAGTGGTAGGGCGTTTGCCTTGCGTGCAGCCAGCCTGGCTGAGCCGGGTTTAATTCCTCTGCCTCTCTTGGAATTAAAGCAAGATACCGAGAGTATCTCGCCCGCATGGCAAAGTCTGGCAAGCTACCCATGACATATTCAATATGCCAAACACAGCAACAACAAGTCTCAAAAAAATGGAGACGTTACTGGACCTGCTTGAGCAAATCAATGAACAACGGGAGGACAGTGACAATGTGATAGTGTGTGGATAGTACAGTGGGTAGGGCACTAGTCTTACATGGGCTAAACTGGGTTTGATGCCCAGCATCCCATATCATCCCCTGAGCCTTCCAGGAGTGATTCCCAAGTGCAGAGTCAGGAATATTTCCTGAGCACTGCTGGGTATAATAACCCAAAAGACAAAAGACAAAAATTTCTCCTTTTTTTTTTTTTGTTTTTGGGTCACACCCAGTGATGCTCAGGGATTACTCCTGGCTCATGCACCCAGGAATTACTCCTGGCCATGCTCGGGGGACCATATGGGATGCTGGGAATTTAACCCGGGTCAGCTGTGTGCAAGACAAAGGCCCTACTCGCTGTGCTATCACTCCAGCCCCCATAAAGTTCTACATTTTGAAATCTGGTCTGTGCCTGCCTGGTACATTAGAGGTCATCAAATACCTCTTCAATAAAGAGCCCAGTTTCTTGCCAATGAAGAGAAAATGAAGGGTTAAAAGAAAATGGTAGATAGTAAGAATCACTTGACTTTGGAATGTACCGAAGTGAATTGCTGTTCAGAAACAGCTTTCCAAACCAGTATAAGGGTTGACAGGTTTTTCCAGCACTTGTGAGGCCTGTGATGTAAACTAGGAGCTGGCAGCAAAGCAGAGCTTCCAAAGGCCAGTAGCAGGGAGAAGAAGCGTTCTTGGCGTTGCCCCTATTGCCAGGCGCCTGCCCTTGAGAAAGTTAGCCGGCTCTCCTCATCTTGCTTCTTCCTTGACAGAGGGTTTGCTATCTTGAATTGTTCCACAAGTTAAAGACCTACATTTTATGGGACTGGACAGTAGTACAGCAGGTAGGTCTGCTTGCCTTGCATATGGCCAACCTGGGTTCAATCCCCCCGGCACTGTATATGGCCCTCAGACCCTGCCAGGAGTGATCCTAGAGTGCATAGCCAGGAATAACCTCTGAGCATAGCCAGGTGTGGCCCCCAAACAAAAATATAATAAATAAAAATGTTTGGGGATGTGTTTATACAGCGGTAGGGCTTTTGCCTTGTGTGCAGCTGCCCGGCCCAGCCGGGTTTGATTCCTCCGCCCCTCTCAGAGAGCCCAGCAAGCTACTGAGAGTATCTCGCCCACACTGCAAAGCCTGGCAAGCTACCCGTGACATATTTGATATTCCAAACACACTAACAACAAGTCTCAGGATGGAGACGTTGCTGTGCCCGCTCGAGCAACTCGATGAACAACGGGAGTACAATGCTATGTGCTAATATTTTGTTATATTTTGGAATGTTTGTGTTTATTTTCCATGCCGCTTAAAAAAGACCTGTGTGGCAGATTTCAGGCTTTGGCTATAAAGGTCTGAAATTAAGGTTCTATGTTAGTAATCTCTTCTACAGTGGCTTAATGGCTCCATGGTGAGATACAGCAATATTCACACACTTAGATCTAAGGAAATATTTTTTAATCGTTTTATAACAAGCAATATAAAATTAATTATTCAGGGCCTGCACTTGTGCAGGCTTTGAGGGGTGGTTGAGAAAATTGGAAATAGTAATGGTGGGAAGGTGCAATAGTGGTGGGATTGGTGTTGGAAGATTGAATGTAATAAATTATGAACAACTTTATAAAAGTAGTTAAAAAAATTAAGGCTTTTTAAAAATCCAGACCATTAAACTAGATGCTTAGATCAAGACAGACTGTCCTCTCCATGTCATGAACCTAAGCTAAGTTTAGTCATTCATCTGGATCCCATGGTTGCAAAGCGCAGTTCTCATAAACAGTATGCATAATGCAAAGTGCCGGGTCAGTCTGAGGAATCGTAAAGCAATTTGTGAGTACGGAAATTTTTTTTAAAAATGGAGTCAATCCTAATGTGCTTGTTTAAACTACGTTTTTAGAGAAAACATGCAACCTGAATAACTGTTAAACTGCTACGTTTACCATGATTCCCAGCATTTTTTAATTTCTTAGAAATCAGCTATTAAAAATACCCTTTGAGAACTGTCTTGGTAATGCAGAATGTGTTTACCCTATTAATTTGCATTTTAGGTATATCCAGAGCCTTCAGGAACTTCTTGAATTTAAAGATAAAAGTGCTGAAGATGTTAAAATTATATATGAGTAAGTACATTATTTTGATCCTGTTCTAAACACAACCTTTAAGCCATTCAGACGTTCTGTAAAAATGTAAATGTATTTAGCTTAAAAATGCTATAGGATCACTAGGGAAATTGGGTCCTGGATCTTCTGGACTATATGAGAGTCTATTTCTAGAAAAGTAACATGAATCACTAAAGTGGGGATGCCTAAGAAATATTTCCGGGAGCTGGAAGACAGTATAGCAGGTATGGCGTTTGCCTTACGTGCAGCTGACCGGGATTTGATGCCTGGCATCCCATATGGTCCCCCGAGCACCACCACCAGGAGTAATTTCTGAGTGCAGAGCCAGGAATAACTCCTGAGCATCCTTAGGTATGACCCAATAAGCAAAAAAAAAAAAAAAAAGGAAAGATTTCCTTCTCCTCTGAACTCAACTATAAGAAAGACACAGTTCAAATGTGACCATCTGTGGAAACCTAGATGTGGCCTCAGTGGCACTAGGATAAAAGGGAACTGGTGAAGACTTAAACCTGGAGAGAACAGGTTTCTGAAATCACCATTTTTTGCTTAACTTGGTGATAGCAATGCAGAAACACGGGCCAGACTGGTTGGTTTATGTGTGTTTTAAGAAAAGCTGCAAGGTTTTTTAAAAAAGCTGTCTAGATTTTTCATGTCAAAATCTCTCAGTTTTGAAAGGTTAGCAAATCATTTTAAAAACACGAAGGCCCTAAGAAATGTCTGCCTGAGTCTCTAGTTTATGACCGTAGTCAATAACATAAAGAAAGCAGTACAGCCAAGTTAATAACCAACATACTCAAATTAGTTAGCCAGGCCATCTCCTCAGGCACTCACTTTGTTCCTCTGACCATTGCTCCAAACTTTCAGGCAGCCCTTGTTTGGTTAACCTTATGTTACATCTCATTTTTCACGGCCTTTTTTAAAGACCATGGCAGCCCTTCATAATTCAAACCCAGTTTGGGGGCCAGAGAGATAGTGAAGAAGGTACGGTTCTTCCCTACGTGCGTCTCTTGCCGGCTTGCTCCCAGTCCCACATTTGATTCCCTGATTAACACTAGAGCACCGAGTCAGGAATAGATCCTGAGCGCCACCATGTATGATGACCCAAATGTTCTAAAAGAAACCCCAGACAAACTCCAAAACCTGTGATTTTGGTTTGAAAATAACACTACGAATTTGCAGTTGTTGGGCTAGAGAGATAGTACAGAAGATAGTACTTGCCTCGCATGTGGCCAAACCAGAAAGATGTGGCCCAGTCCCTTCCCCACCCTACCGCCAAAAAAAAAAAAGAGAGAGAGAGAAAAAGAAGAATTTACTACTGCATTTGTTTCAGGTTTTTTTTGTTTTATATTTTATATTTATTTTATATTATATTTTATATTTATATTTTATATTTATTTTATATATTTTATTTTATATTTTATATTTTATTTTATTTTATTTATAGCTGGAGCGATAGCACAGTGGTAGGGTGTTTGCCTTGCACGCAGCCAACATGGCTGACCTGAGTTCGATTCCTCCACCCCTCTTGGAGAGCCCGGCAAGCTACCGAGAGTATCTCGCCCTCACGGCAGAGCCTGGCAAGCTCCCCGTGACATATTCGACATGCCAGACACAGTAACAACAAAGTCTCCAATGGAGACGTTACTGGGCCCGCTCGAGCAAATCGATGATCAACGGGAGGGCCTTTACCTTTACCTTTTTTTTATTTATTTGAGATTTGGGCCCAAACTGGTGATTCTCAGGGCTTCCTCCTAGCTCTGAGCTCAGGAATCACTCCTGGCAGGCTCAGAGAATAATATAAGGTGCCCAGGATTAAACCCAGGCTGAACTGAATTTACGCAAGGCAGGTGCCCTACCCACTGAACTGTCCCTTAGCCTCATCAGTTCTTCTTGTTTTTTAAGTAATTTAAATGAATCATTGAGATTTGATGAAAACTGGATTTAATCTAGATCGGGGGCACACTTTTGTACATAAATGATGTCATTTAGTCTTTAAAAAACAGCTATACTATGCTGTTCAGTGTTCAGAGCATTTAAGATCACAAAACCAGCAGTTGGTACTAGCATTTGTACCTGTCAACTTACTGTAAAGCGACATGGAGGAGCCAGAGAGGTTGTACATAGTATAGCAGGCAGGGTGCTTGCCTTGTACACAGCCAATCCAAGTTCAATCCCCAGCACCCCGTTTGGTCTCCTGAGCACTACTAGGAGTGATCGCTGAGTTCAGAGCTGGAAATATGTCTGAGCACCACTAGGTGTGGCCCCCAAACCCAAACAAACAGCAATAACAGCAAAATACTTACAGAGGCCCTTCTCCCTGCATGAAGTTAGGTCTCTAGAAAGAAAAAAACAACAACGTGGCAACTGGGAGAGGATTCAGTGGCTAAAGCGCCTGCCTTGCGAGGGTGAGCCATGAGCTTAGTCCCTGGGGCTGCTGCATACACCCAGCAGGGTCCTCAAAGTTCTGCTATCTGTGACCCCAGCACGTTAAGCAGTTTCCAGGTATATCCAAGCCCCACAACTAAATAAGTTGTGACTTATGACCCAGCCAAGCACCTCAACTGTTGGAGCACCATGGCCAGAAGTACAACACCCAGCAAGAGCATTGGCTTATCGTGTGTGAGCATCACAACCACATATTGGCCCCTGGAAAGCACCATAGTTCATTGTGCCTGCACCATAACCAGGCGGTGTGTGGTGTGTGTGTGTGTGTGTGTGTGTGTGTGTGTGTATGCATGCACGCATGCATAATTGTCACATGTTATGCTCCCCCCTCTTTATTTTTAAAAAGGAAATTGGCGTGCAACTATTATATAAAGGTTTTAATTTTTTTTTTTGTCAGTCAGGAGTGCTCAGGGGCCACCCCTATGTCTGTGGTCAGGGCCACTCTAGGCTCTGTGGTCGTGGACCACATCTGGCAGTGCTAGGGGACCCTATGTGATGTGCCAGGATTTAAATCTGGCATTTTCAAGACCTTATCTGCGGACAGTCACGGCAAATGCCTTGGGACTCTATTCTAACTCTCTGGCCCCATTATGTGAAGCTTTCTTTTACAATTTATTTTTTATTGAGTCCTGTGAGATACACAGTTACAAAACCGTTCAGTGATCAGGTTTGAGCCCTGCGGTGTTCCAGCATCCATCCCTCTACCAGTGTACATTTCCCACCACCAATGACCCCAATTTTCCTCCCACCACCCTGCTCCGAGCCTGTCTCTATGGCAGGTACTTCTCTCTCTCTCTCTTTCTCTCTCTCTCTTCACCTCCCTCCCTTCCTCCCTCCCTTATCCCCTTTCCCTTTTCCTCTTTTGGTCATTATGGTTTCGCAATACAGATACCAACGGGTTATCATCTTGTTCCTTTACCTACTTTCAGCGCACAGTTCTTATCCAGAGTGATCATTTTCAGCTGTCTTTGTCGTAGTAGTCCCTTCTCTGTCCCCCAATTGCCTTCTCCCCCAGCACACTTGAGGCAGACTTCCAACTGTGGACCCATCCTCCTGGCCCTTGTTACTACTGTCTTCGGGTATTAGTCTCATATTATGTTTATTTACATCTCACAAATGAATGCAGTCATTCTGTGTCTGTCCCTCTCCTTTCGACTCATTTCATTGAGTATGAATGGACCAACTTTTGACTAAAAAAGTTAAGTGCAGTAATTATGTCGTGGCAATGCTTATGCAGTGAAGCATAGTATGATATAGTATCTTGTTAAAAGTCAGAAGTGAAGCTAGAAAATAAACTGAACAGTTGGGGAGAATAATGCTGGTTTGGGTTCTTTAGAAAAAGAGGAGTGAGATAAGTAAATGAAAGGGGTAGCAAGAAATAAAGAGTTGTTTATTGTTTTCAAGGAGTTGCATGCATTTTGGATTCACAGTTTGCTTTTAAAGCATACACTAATAAGGAGTTCCAAAAAATGCTTTGGGTATTGAGAGTATCATTGACATAAGTTGATGGCACTCAAGATGATGACTTTGAATGGGAAAGCAGTCATTTGGAAGAGTAAATTCTGATGGGTATGTTACAGGATTGTTTCTGTTACTTTATAATTAAGACTGCTTAGTCTTTTAGTTCTTGACATTAATGATGCAATAATGTCTTCTAAATGATAAATAGGACGATTTGAAATATTTTCTTTTAACGGAAGTTTGCTTTTTCCTCTACAGTTTTATTTTTCAATTTAAAGTCTGGCAAGCTACCCGTGATGTATTTGATATGCCAAAAACAGTAACAACAAGTCTCACAATTTGTTGTGAGACATTACTGGTGCCCGCTCGAGCAAAATCGATGAACGACGGGAGGACAGTGCTACTTAGTACAGTGCTTCTCTTTTATTCCCTTACTCCTTCCCCTTCCCTTCAGTATTTTTGTTCTGTTTTGTTTTGTTTTTGGGTCAAACCTGACAGTACTCAGAAGTTACTGCTGGTTCTGCACTCAGGAATCACTCCTGGCTGTGCTCAGGGGACCATATTGGAGGCTGGGAATCAAATCTGGGTCGGCTGCGTGCAAGGCCCTACAGGCTGTGCTATCTTTCCGCTCCTACCCCTCCATTGTTATTATTGGTGTTATCTTTATGGGGTGACAGGGAGTAGCAGCTGCCATTAGTGCTTGTACATCATTTTATCCTCACTTAGTGGGGGTGGCATGCCAGGTTGTGGTGCTCACACTCTGGGCTGCAGTGCTCACACTATTGGCTGTGGTACTCATACTCTTGGCTGTGGTGCTCACATCTTAGCACTATAGCAGTGCTCACACTCAGCTACAGTGCTCACACTTGTGGTGCTCACAGTCCCAGCTACGGTGCTCATACTCTTGGCTGCAGTGCTCCGAGTTTGCCATTCTTTTGTTGTGTTTAAACATATTGTGCAGGGGTCACATTCCTTGTCATAGATGGGTGTGAGCTTCCTCATCCTGTTCAACTGTACTCACTGGGGTCGCACACCTCTTTGTGATGTGGCCAGAAGTTCCTTGCAGTGCCAGAGATTATAGATAGCAAAAGTTTCAGACTTAATCAGCAGAGCTGTTGGGATCACTTGGCATGTGTAGGTTACCAGGGTTTTCAACTGAGGATCATCTGAGCCACAGTTCTACTTTAAAAAAAATTTTTTTTTAAATTAGAGTCACCATAAGATACAGTTACAAAGCTGTGCATCATCAGGGTTCAGTCATACAGTATGCCAACACCCATCCTTCCACCAGTGTCCATTTCCCACCACAATCTCCCGCCACCACCCTTCCCCCACCCTGCCTTTATGGCTTTATGGCGGGCACTTTCCCTCCCTCCTACCTCCCTGCTTCCCTATTGGGCTTTATGGTCTGCAGTACAGATACTGAGAGGTTATGTTTGTTCCTTTACCTACTTTCAGCATGCAGTTCTTATCCAGAGTGATCATTTCCATATGATCATATGTCATTATGGTCCCTTCTCTATCCCAGCTGTCTTTTCCCCTGCTCTTAGGCAGGCTTCCAACCGTGGACTAATCCTCCTTGCCCTTTTCTACTGTTCTTGGGTATTAGTCTCATATTATGATTTTTTTTTTATATTCCACAAATTAGTGCAGTCATTCTGTGTCTTCCTTCTCCTTCTGACTTATTTCACTCAGCATGGTACTCTTCATGTCCATCTATGTATAAGCAAATTTCATGACTTCATTCTTCCTAACTGCTGCATAGTATTCCATTGTGTAGATGTACCTTAATTTTTTTCTTTTTTTTTTTATGTAGGAGTACTGCTATTTATTCAGCCATTGATTAGGCTAATTGAATTGGGCATGAACTCCACATTACTTTTTTTTTTCATTTTTTATAATTTTATTTATTGAATCACTGTGAGAGCAGTTACAAAACTTTCGGGTTTAAGTCTCGGTCATACAATGAAACACCCGTACTTTCACCAGTGCCCATTCTCCACCCCCAAAAACCCCAGTATACCCCTATCCCACACCCTCTCCCTACCTGTGGGACAGATGATTTCCACATTACTCTCTCTCTACTTTGATCACACTCAATATTTTGACACCAGACCCACCATATTATTTGGGATTTTACCCCAACACTCAGATCTGCTGAAAAGGCAACAGTGGACAATTTGTTTTCTATTGCTGGTTATGAATAGCATATGATGTCACGCAGCTGCAGTAGTGGCCACGCAATTTTGAAATTCCAAAATTTTAACACTTAAATCTGGAGGGATTTCTGCCAAAACCTGCTGGGTTCCAAGATTTGTTCTTGAGTCTCTGGGATCATGGCCGTTAAGCAGCTTGATCCGGAGCCAGAGAGGCTGTTCATGGGCGGTGACTCAGAGTCTTGTTGGGACAGGGAGGAAATGGCCGGCTCCACCCCCATCCCATGAGGCCCCACGTGTCTTGTCACTGCGGGCCCAAACCTGACTGTCCAATGGCCTCTGGAGGATGGTGGCCACCGGGCAGCCAGGGGGAACAGGCCAAGTCATGAAACCTATTCCCATCTGGGGTGGCCCAGTGCTGGTAACCATAGCAGGAACTGGACACATTTCTGCCAAAAGCCACTGGGTTTCGAGATTTGTTTCTGAGTCTCTGGGATCATGGCTGTTAAGCAGCTTATTCAGGAGCCAGAGAGGCCGTTTGTGGGCGGTGACTCAGGGTCTTGTTCGGATGGGGAGGAAAGGGCCGGATCCACCCCCATCCTGTGAGGCCCCACGTGTCTAATCACTACAGGCCCAAACCTGACTGTCCAGTGGCCTCTGGAGGATAGCGGCCACTGGGCCGCCAGGGGAAACAGGCCAAAGCACGAAACCTATTTCCATCTGGGTGACCCATCACCGGTAACCTACTGCAGGGACCAGACGCATTTCTGCCAAAAGCCGCTGGGCTTCGAGATTTGTTTCTGAGTCATGGGCTCATGGCTGTTAAGCAATCTGATCAGGAACCAGAGAGGCCATGCCTCCAATTACATAGCTGAACCAGAGAGGGTTTGTGGGTGTGTCTCCCACATACCTAACTTTTGGCTGTTTACTTTCTTGGTAAAGTTTGCCCCAACTTTTTGGGGTCTGGCCAAAGGCACAAAAGCAATTTTGGGGTATCCGGAAGTCTGAAGGTGCCATCAGGCTGCTGATGTACTTGCCTCACTGGTACAGATTGACCTGCTGGTGGCACCATACCCCCTTGTACCATAATTTCTTTAACCAGTTGTCACAATGTTACTTTTGCTGGCCATTTCTCTCCCCCCTCCCTTTTTTTTTAACCACATAGGATGAATGAAGTGGAGCTTTTTCTGTTTTTGTTTGTGTTTCTTTCTCTTTGAACAGCAGAGAACAGGTCTAAGAAAACCCTGATCATTTTAGGATTATGGTTGCAAGAAAGTAATTAAATTTTAAAAGCCATCCCTGGTGCCAAGGATTCACCCAGGACTTCATACATGGAAAGTTTTATACCCATAAGCCACATTCCCAGCTCCTTAAAAATTTACTTTGAAATGTCTTAGATCTTCATAGATTTGACATATTTTTTTCATCGAAAAAGTATTTAAATAAGTTTAGTTTTCCTAAACATACACTGAGAGAGGGTACTTTTACTAAGTTAGGGACTCCTTTGCAACTCTAGTTGGCAAGGCCTAGATTTTATGATTAAACTCATTCCTGAAAAAAAAAAATCAATTCAGCCCTGGAAGCCCTCTGCCGAGCATCACTGTGGTGGCCTAGGTCATTGCTGTCCTGGAGCAGTCCCACATCCTCAGGACTGAACCACCAGCCGGATTGATTGACTGAGTATCATTGGTGGGAGAGGCATCCAGGCTCTTTAGGGAGGTCCAAAAGCCGGGGATATTTTCACTTGTCAAATACTTGGCTGCTTTGACAGACAGATTTGTTTAGCTTTACAGATACTGTGATACGCATCAGGAACAGACACAATGATGTCATTACCACGATGGCCCAAGGTATTATCGAATATAAGGAGAGCTTTGGGGTGGATCCTGTTACCAGCCAGCATGTTCAGTACTTTTTGGACCGTTTCTACATGAGCCGCATTTCCATTCGAATGTTACTCAATCAGCACTGTAAGTGTCTGGGAGCCCAGAGGAGCAGCCAAGTAATATGCATTGCTGTGTTTAAAATTTGTTTAGAGAACTTCCCCCTTTAAGGAGAACTTTAAGTTGTATTCTTTTTTTTTTTTTGCATTTGCAAAGAAATTGTCTGCCATACAGAGGTGTCTTTGTTGAATGTATATGGTCAGCGTTATGTAATATACTGTGTTTATGTCTTAAGGAACATATATGCTCTATTTGATAGTGTTTAGAGAACCGAAGGAACACCCAGAAGAAAACAGTAGGTATTTTATTTGTTTTGTTTTTCTATTGATAGCCTTACTTTTTGGTGGAAAAGGAAGTCCATCTCATCGAAAGCACATTGGAAGCATAAATCCGAACTGCAACGTTGTTGAAGTTATAAAAGGTAAAGACTTACATATATTTTTCAGAGGTATGCAAAATTCAGAATTGTTGTGTTTGAGCTGGAGACATAGTATGGCGGGTAAGGTGCTTGCTCTGCATGCAACTGATCCCGGTTTCATCCATGACACCATATGTGGTCCCCTGAGTACAGAGTCAGAAGTAAACTCTTAAGTATTCAGTGTGGCTCAGAAACCAAAAAGAAAAAGAAGGGAAAAAAAGGAGTTGTGTTATTTCTTGATATTAAAACAATTATTTAGGGCTAGAGAGTTAGTAGCACTGTAGCACTGTCCTTCCATTGCTCATTGATTTGCTCGAGCGGGCCCAGTAATGTCTCCATTGTGAGATTTGTTGTTATTGTGTTTGGCATATCAAATACGTCACGGGTAGCTTACCAGGCTTTGCAATGCGGGACAAATACTCTCGGTAGCTTGCTGGGCTCTCTGAGAGGGGCAGAGGAATGGAACTTGGGTCAGCCAGGTGCAAGGCAAATGCCTTACCTGCCGTGCTACCCAGCCCAGAGAGTTAGTACAGGGTTTAAGGTGCTTGCCTTGCATGTGGCTGGCCTCAGTTTGATTTCCAGAACCACACTGCTCCACTGAAAACGTGGCCCAGAAACGCCCACCAAAAATAAATGCAACAACAGTATCATGAGATAAAATGGTACAATCAGAGAATCAGTTCATGGCGTTCAATGCGGCTTTCTCATGTTAATCGGATACATGTGTCCTATGAATAGTGTGCTGATAGAATACTTTGTTAGGCAGTTTGGTGATGTGAAGGAGGCATTCTTTTCACTTTGAAAAATTCAAGTTCTCCCTCCCCTCTCTTTTTTTCCCCATTTTTATTTTTTATTTATTTATTTTATTAGTGAAACACCATGAGGTACAGTTGTAGACTTACAAATTTTTGTGCTTTGGTTTCAATTATACAATGATCAAATACCCATCCCTCCACCAGTGCCCATTCTCCACCACCACCAGTCCTAGTATCCCTCCCATCCTCCCATCTCTCCCTTCCCATCCCACCTCTGTGGCAGGGCATTCCCTTTTGTTCTCTCTCTCCTTTTGGGTGTTGTGGTCTACAAAAGAGACATTGAGTGGCAATCATGTACGGTCTATAATCTACTCTCATCACACATCTCCCATCCTGAGAGGACCCTCCAGACACCCTGTATTTGGTGCTCCCTTCTCTATCTGAGCTGCCCTTTCCCCTAGAATGGCCGGCTGGCCTCTAAGCCATGGAGTAATCCTCCTGGTACTGATGTCGTCGGCTATTCTTGGGTATTAATCTTATATTTTGTTACTTTATATCCCCCAGATGAATGCAATCTTTCTATGTCTATCCCTCTCTTTCTAACTCATTTCGCTTAGCATGATACTTTCCATGTTGTACCACTTGTATGTAAATTTCATGACTTCATCTTTTCTAACAGCTACATAGTACTCCATTGTGTAAATGTACCAAGGTTTCTTTAACCAGACATCTGTTCTCAGGCACTCAAGTTTCTTCCAGGTTCTGGCTATTGTAAAGAGTGCTGCAATGAACAAACAAGTGCAGATGTCACTTCGACTATACATTTTTGCCTCTCTGGGATATATTCCCAGGAGTGGTATTGCTGGGTCAAATTCTCCCTCCCCTCTTTCCAATTCCCTGTGCTAGGAGTTCTAATTCATAATAATGGGATTTACATTTTCCCACATTTTTTCCTCTTTATGTCACAGAAATTCATTTACTTACATCATTATTGGTCTTACATTGGTTTTTTACTATTTTGGAAAATGGGACACTGTATATTGTTCTGTTCATCTACAGACACCCTCTCATGACTGGTACAATAGGCTATGCACAGGATTTTGAATGGCTGACTGGAAGTATCAAAATATAGGAGTCCATCTCTTGTTGATGCATACCCAGGTTGCTTCAATTTTTTTGTTCAACCAGGGCAGACTCCCCAAACCCTTGGGGGGAAAAAAAGCAAACCAAAAAGCATGGGACTGAGGCCTTGCTTCAGTTGTTTTTTCCTATTGCAATTCTGCAGAGAGAAAATTTAAATAGGTGATGACATTTTTGGCTAGCATTTTATTTTTTATTTATTTATTTATTTATTGCTTTTGGGGTTGGAGCGATAGCACAGCAGTAGGGCGTTTGCCTTGCACGCAGCCAACTTGGCCGAACCGAGTTCGATTCCTCCGCCCCTTTCGGAGAGCCCGGCAAGGTACCGGGAGTATCTTGCCCGCACAGCAGAGCCTGGCAAGTTACCCGTGATGTATTCGATATGCCAAACACAATAACAACAAAATCTCCAATGGAGACGTTACTGGGCCCGCTCGAGCAAATCGATGAACAACAGGAGGACCGTGACCAGGACCGTGACCATTGGGTCACACCCAGCGATGCACAGGCGTTACACCTGGCGGTGCTCGGGGGACCATATGGGATGCTGGGAATTGAACCCGGGTCAGCTGTGTGCAAGGCAAATGCCCTACTCGTTGTGCTATTGCTCCAGCTCCTTGGCTAGCATTTTAGAAAGCAAAATTTCTAGACTAAAAATTCTTTTTTTTTTTTTTTTTTTTTTTGCTTTTTGGGTCACACCCAGTGATGCACAGGGGTTACTCGTGGTTCATGCACTCAGGAATCACTCCTGGTGGTACTCGGAAACCATATGGGATGCTGGAAATTGAACCTGGGTCGGCTGCGTGCAAGGCAAACGCCCTACTTGCTGTGCTGTTGCCCCAGCCCCCTATTGTCATCTTAATGCATGAAATAGATGTAAATTAGTTAAAGCATTATCCTTTTTTTAACTTTTTTTTTTTTTTTTACATTTTGATTCCTGCTAGATGGCTATGAAAATGCCAGGCGTCTGTGTGATTTGTATTACATCAACTCTCCTGAACTAGAACTTGAAGAATTAAATGGTAAGCCTGATATTCTTTTTCCTCAATAATTATTACTGTGATTATCTGAGAAGAGAGGTTAAGAATTCTGATTTATTTGATTATAGATTTATTTCATCCATTTTTTGGAACTGAAAGTGAGGTTAAAAACAACTGTGTTAAAATGTGTGTGTGTGTGTGTGTGTGTGTATGAGAATTTATTTATAGGCAATATGAAAAATATGAACATTTGTCTTCCCCATGTTTCTTATTTTTAATTTGTACATTGATCCTTTGCTTACTTTAGATTTTCTGGTTAATCAGGACCGAAAAACTGATGCCTGAAAGATTACATTTGATTCCTATATGCACTTCAGTAGGCAGCATTTTCTTTTTCTTTTTTTTCTTTTTGGATCACACCTTGCAATGCACAGGGGTCACTCCTGGCTCTGCCTTCAGGAATTACTCCTGTCAGTGCTCAGGGGACCATACGGAATGCTGGAATCTAATCTGTGTTGGCCACTTGCAAGGCTATCGCTCCAGTTCCAGTAGGCAGCATTTTCAACCACTGGCCCATGAACCAGTGCTAGTCCATAGGTGTTGGAAGGTTGGCAGTCATGGGTCTTGCTTATAGCTGCTGGTCTCTGGACCAGTATAAACAACAGGTACTGATCACTGGTTTAAAAAGTCAAAGAACTTTGATATAAGTTATAGTCTTTCAGCTTTATCCTTCCTGGATGGTTCTGTGTTTTTGGCCACACCTGGTGGTACTCAGGAGCACTCCTGGCTGACTCAGGAGACCTTATGGGATTCTGTGAATTGAGCTTGGGTTGGCTGCATGTCAGGCAAATGCACTACCCACTGTATTATAGCTCTGGCCCCACCTTCCTGGCTTTTAAATGACTTGTATTTTTGAAGAAGTAAAAAGACTAAGGTGTTTAAGAGAAAAGGGATTGCTTTTCTACTTGGAAATCTGTTTATTTCTGATGTTCTTCTAGAACCTTTGGAATGAAAAGGGTTTAAGAGGAGATTGATGCATCTCTCTTATTTTCCTAGAGCTGGAGTACTTCACTAGAGAGAAAAAGATTTCCTAAGATCAGATGACATATTAAGGAGTAAAGTTTCTCTGGGCTGCAGAAAGAGGGCCATGAAGGAGTTCACCAACGTGGTATTTCCCTAAAACCATGTTAACACTTCTAGTTCATAATAATACCTTGCATTACATTAGAACCACTAGAACTCTCAATGTTTAATTGATAGTTTGGGAACCTGAATTGCTGTGGCAGTTTCCAGGTGTCCTGTCTGTCCTCCCAAGGGGCATTTTATTCAGCAGAGTGTGAGAACATTGGCTGAAAAGAACCTTGAAGGCCACTGAGACTTAGTCCTTTGCTGTACTGAAGGTTCTGTGTTATACCTGTCTGTTTCCTTCTCCAGTGGGGCTCTAAATAAAAAAGACTGTAGAGTTAGCATCTTTGATGGACTGATGGTAGCTTAAAATTTAAATCTGATGTGTAGCTGGTCAAACTCCTTCCTTAAATAAAATAGAAAACATTCCACTAGGACAAAACATATTTTTAAAGGTTTAAAAAATATGTTTGGGGCCGGAGCGAAAGCACAGCGGGTAGGGCGTTTGCCTTGCACACGGCTGACGTGGGTTCGATCCACGGCATCCCATATGGTCCCCCAAGCACTGCCAGGAATAATTTCTGAGTGCAGAGCCAGGAGTGACCCCAGAGCATTGCTGGGTGTGACCCAAAAAAGGCAACAAAATAAATAAATAAAATAAAAAAATGTGTTTATAAAATTAGGGGATGTTTAGTCTCTAACACTTCTCTTTGGAAATTAAAATTTTGACCTTAAGGTTGAGTAATATGCAGAAGACTCAGAGTACTGGGGAAGAAAGGACAGGGTTGGTGGGTCAGCATGTTTCACTGCTGTGAGGGGTCTGTGTAAGTGTAAAGTTGCAACATTTCCTCTCCAAATCAGATTGTCCTCTGCAATAAATGATTTTTCTCACCGCTGCACAGTTTATTCTTAAAAATGCCATAAGCACATCTCCCTGTATTTTTTTAAAATCTTTTTCTCTTCTGCTCTACAGCCAAATCACCAGGACTGCCCATACAAGTGGTTTATGTACCATCCCATCTCTATCACATGGTGTTTGAGCTTTTCAAGGTTTGTAAAAGAGTATTGCGTAAGCTTTATCAGTTCTTTCCTGAGGTCACGAGTTTGCTCTGGGACTTTTCCATTGGGTTTTCCTTCAGTTTCATTAAAGGGTGTCATTTCATGTGTGGTGTCAGATGATATCCTGGAGCCCAGCCTTTCCATGACTCTGATGAGTCTCATGATAAGCTCAGACTTTGGAGTCTGAAGACTTGGGTTTGAGTTGCACTTCTGCCACTTTATGTATGTGCCATGAGCAAGATAGATCAATCTTTCTAAATTTCCATTTCTTCAACACGTGGCCAGTATGGTCCAGGTTATGAAGATTGGGAATAGCAAAGTGTCCAGTCCAGCAAACAGAACCTTAGAAGTGCTCACTAAAGTCACATTTCTATTTTTACAGAACAAAATACTGAGAAGAATGATTGTCTCCTTTTCACACATAAAGAATCACAGTCTTCCTGCTAGATGCTTTGTTTTTATTTAACAAAGTTACTTCTAAGGCCAGAGTGATAGTACTGCAGGTAGCGCACTTGCCTTGCACACGTGTGACCTGAATTCCGTCCCCTGAGCACTGCTGAGTGTGGTCCAAAAACATAAATATAACTGCCCCCCCCCAAAAAAAAGGAAAGTCATTCCTCCCCTCTTAGAGGGCTTCCACTGTTAGATTTGCCTTCTACTATAATTTTTAAAAATCAAGAAAAATTATGCTAGTATATTTCCCACTCTCTGACACACAAAGGACACCTGATGACAGAGGGAAGGTGAGGGAGGAGAATAGAGGTGGTCCCAGTGACTGAAAATGACTGTCAGCCCCACATCCAACTTCTAGCATTTTAGCTATAGCTACATTACTTCTTCCAGTGGCAAACAAATGTAACTAGGAGTGGCAGCCTAGAGTGAAAAAGAAAAACCTACTAAAATGGAACAGAAAAACCGAATAATAAGGGTTTAGGAATACTTATTTATTCTAGGGCTGGAGCGATAGAACAGCAGTAGGGCATTTGCCTTGCACACAGCCAACATGGCCGACCCGAGTTCGATTCCTCCGCCCCTCTTGGAGTGCCCGGCAAGCTACTGAGAGTATCTCGCCCGCATGGCAGAGCCTGGCAAGCTCCCCGTGAAGTATTCGATATGCCAAACACAGTAACAACAAAGTCTCCAATGGAGATGTTACTGGGCCCGCTCGAGCAAATCGATGAACAACGGGAGGGCCTTTAATTTAATTTAATTTGTTCTAGGACACTACAAGCATGCCAATATCTTTTTTTCCCCTTTTTTTGCCAATATCTTTATAAGCAAAATCTAAGTACCTAAATGAGTAATCTGTGGCATTTATTATTTATTTGTGTTTGGAGGTGCTCAGGGCTTGTGCCTACCTCTGTGCTCAGGAATTTTTCCTTGCAGGACTTGGGGGACCGTATGTGATGCCAGGGATCTAATCAAGGTTGATTGAGTACAAGGCAAGCACCTTACCCTCTGTACTATCTCTGCAACCTATAGTGGCATTAAAGGATTGAAACTAATTTTTCCCTTGATATTTCGCCACCTGAAGTTCTTTTGCCTTAGTAAAAATAAATATATAATAGAAGAAATATTCCCATGATCTAGAAGATTTTACACTGTGTCATTAATAGTAGCCTCCGTCTGGAACATGCTTCTAAATGGCCTTTGGTAAAGATGATAAAATGTCCTTTTTGGAGAGAGAGAACAAAAGGGAATGTCCTGCCACAGAGGCAGGGTGGGATGTGGGGTGGGGGGCGGGATACTGGGATCAGTGGTGGTGGGAAATGGGCACTGGTGGAGGGATGAATACTCGATCATTGTATAATTGAAACCCAAGCACAAAAATTTGTAAGTCTACAACTGTACCTTATGGTGTTTCACTAATAAAAATCTAAAAAAAAAGAAATGTCCTTTTTGGGGTTGTTCAGTTCTATGGATTGAGTTGTGAGGGTCACACAACCTGATTTCTGGGTTCATTCCCCACTTTTTAACTCTGTCTAGTCTTTGTCATTTTCTCCACCAATATCACCTGTCAAGTTAGGGTTTAATACTAAAATATGTTCTCTTTGTATACCATGTTTCTTTTAGAAATTGATCAAAACAGTTTTTCAGTGTGAATATCCTTCATTTTAAGCGAATGGTAAATTAGAGTCATTTCTACTGCATCATAAGAACATTGCTATTAAAAATTTAAAAAATTGCTATACCAAAAAAATGGGGAAAATGGTTTTGGGTTGTTCTTGGCTACGTTTACAGCTTACTCCTGACTGTGTGCTCAGGGATTACTCCCCATGGTTCCAAGGACCAAACTGGGGTCAGATGCATACAAGGCAAGTGCCTTACACCCCATACTGTCTCTCCAGCCGCTAATTGTTTTTTCTTAAAGCAATTTATGATCATTAAAATAATTTTTAAAAATAGAGCCAGCTGTTTTCAGAAATAAGATTTTCCCATCTACTAAAATCATAAAAGTATTTATTTAATAGAATTTTCTGCTTTCCTATAAACTAATGGAAGTGTTAAGAAGCTTGATCTTGGATAATATACTTAGTTGGAATCTTTAAAATGGTCTTTAAAATGGTCTCTTTCACATCCTCCATTACTGATTAATTGCTTTCTTAAAAAAGTAATTCTTTGAAATATGGTTATAGCACCCCAAGTTATCGCCCCGAACACAATGGATAAATAAGGAACATGATTAAGAAATTTTTTTTAGGGTCAGAGAAATAACTTTAAGTCCAGAGCACATGCTTTCCATGTGGGAGCCCCAGGTTTGCTCCTCAGCCCCACATGGCTCCCCCCAGCATAGGTATGCCCCGTCCCAGAAAGATGTTTTTAAAATCTCAAACTCTGCATATGTACTTGGAAATTACAATTCGCTTCTTTTGTTTTGAAGCTGCATCTTCACTCTGACCCTCATGTATTTCAGAACGCCATGAGAGCCACGATGGAGTATCATGCCGACAGCGGGGTCTACCCACCCATTCGGGTCCATGTCACGCTGGGTAAGGAGGACCTGACGGTGAAGGTAATTGCTGGCTCTTTCCTTCCTGCTTTTAAAATTGATGTAAAGATGCACACTGATTTCCAGAAAATATCCATTCTTCGGAGAAACAGATTCCATCCTGTATGCTGCTTCTTGCATCTAGTGGATCATAGAATTAAATCTTTCTAGCCTGGACCCTAATCAGACAAGTCAAGCTAACACAGTCCTGGTAACAGTTTATAGCAATCACTAATATTTCCTCTGATACCCACTTTTTTGGGGGTGAGCTATGGAGATCTCCCGAGCAGAGTTAAAGGGAGGGTGAGGGTCACTCCCCCGCAATATTCGGCCCAGCTCAATGAACCTGAAGGATCCTTTTTTTTTTTTTTGGCTTTGCTTTTTGCTTGTTTTTGCTCCACATCTGGTGGTGCTCAGGACTAACTCCCAGCCCTCTGTGCAGGAATCCTGGCGAGGATCCTCAGGGGACCATAAGGGGTGCCAGGGATCAAATTCCAGTTGTCCACATATAAGGAAAGTGCCCAACCCACTGGACTATGTCTTTGTCCTGAAGGTTTCTTTTTCCCCCCCAGAGATGAGGTGCTGCTTAGGCCTGGTGATACTAGGTAGGGCCCACCAGGGCTACGCCTGGTGGTGCTTGGGGAACCGTTGCAATGTCAGTGACTCCAGATACCTTTGAGCCCATGCTTGATGGGCTTGTGGGACTCATCCAGGTAGTGGTTCATTTTCTAGGGCTTGATCTCTGCCTTTGTAGATGGTCCTCCTGCTGCCCACCCGCTGAGGCTGCGGGATGATGTGCAGGTGACTCTTCTCCACCTGGGTTTCTCCATGGCGGTGCCCCTTTCTCAGCCTTGCCTGGGTGCTGCAGCAGTGAACGCCCCTTCCCCACACCAAGCGTGCCTGTGGAGAGTCCCTTCCGCTGCACTCATTTTCACCCTGGTCTCATCATTTCTTTTCACTGTGAGCATCCTCTCCTCCTTTTTCTAGTTCTTTCATATGTAAGATGAGCTCATTTGAGATTTTGCCTGTGGTGCTGTAAAGTTCCCAGTTAGTGAGTGTCCCTTTTGCTACATCCCAAACATTCTGATAGAGTTTGTTTTGTTTATTTTTGTTTGGTGGCAGGGGTTGAGGTCACACCTGACTGTGCTCGGGGCTCGTTCTCAGCCCTGTGCTCAGGAGTCTCTCCTCGTGGGTTTCAAAACCCAGTCGGAAGGGTGCACAAACAAGGGTTTTACCTGCTGTGCTGTTCAGCTCCTGCCCACTGGGGTAGTGTTTTTTAAAATTTATTTCCAAAGTTTTAAGTCGCCTTTGATTTCTGGGGTGATACAGAAGTTGCCCCGAGGTATATTTTTCAGTCTCCACATCTTTGTGATCTTTCCGACTTTCTTCTTGGAGTTGGTTTCTGACTTCTAACACAGTAGGAAAGGTGCTTGATGAGACTTCAGTCTTCTCAAACTTGAGAGATTTTCTAATCTCAGTATGAGAGTGTAGAGGGTAAGAGAAGAGTGTATAACCTGCCTCTTTCAATGGAATAGTCTCTATAGATGTTATATCCATCTGATCTGATGGCTCATTTAAAACAAAGTTTTCTTTCTTTTTTGGTGAGGGGGGTTCAGGGGAGCAGGGGACTGGACCACAGCCAGTGGTGCTCAGGGCTCATTCCTGACTGTTCTCAGGGATCACTCCTGGCTGTGCTCATGGGAACGGTATGTGGTGCCAGCATCAACCACATACAAGACAGGCAAACGCCTTACTCATTGTACTATTTCTCCCGCTCCTGTTTTCTTACTATTTGGAGGACCAATCCTTCGATGGAAATGGGTGTTAAGTCCTCTAATATTCCTGTATTGTTGTCAGTTTTTCTCTTTATTTATTTATATTAAATTTATTTATATTAACTGAATCGATGAGATACACAGATACAGGGTTGTTCATGATTGGTTTTCTGTCATAAAATGTTCCAACACCCGTCCCTTCACCAGTGCATATTTGCCACCACCAATGTCCCTAGTTTCCCTCCCGTACCCACCCCCACCTGTATGGCAAGCACTTTCTCCTCTCTCTCTCTCTTTCTCTCTCTCTCTCTCTCTGTCCAATTATAAGCAAATTTCATGACTTCATTTTTCCTGGTGGCTGCATAGTATTCCATTGTGTAGATGTGCCATAGTTTCTTCTGTTCTCAGGCACTTGGGTTGTTTCCAGATTCTGGCTATTGTGAACAGTTCTATAATGAACATAGGAGTGCAGATGGTGTTTCTGCTGTATGTTTTTTTGGGTTCCCAGGGTATATCCCCAGAAATGGTATGGTTGGTCTAATGGGAGTTCAATTTCTGTTTTTTGGGGGAATGTCCATATTGTTTTCTAAAATGGCTGGACCAGTCTGCCAGTCTGTCACCAACAATGAATGAGAGTCCCTTTCTCCCCACATCAGCGCCAGCACTGTTTGTTCTTGTTCTTTTGGATGTGTTCCAGTTTCTGTGGGTGAGATGATATCTCATTGTTGTTTTGATTTGCATCTTGATAATGAATGATGTAGACCATTTTTCTGCATCACTTTGGAACTTTGGAAGTTTTTCTTGAGTCATTATTTGCTATCTTTTATTTATTTATTTATTTATTTTGCTTTTTGGGTCATACCTGGCAATGCACAGGGGTTACTCCTGGCTCTGCACTCAGGAGTTACTCCTGGCGGTGCTCAGGGGACCATATGGGATGCTGGGAATCGAACCCGGGTCAGCCGCGTGCAAGGCAAACGCCCTACCTGCTGTGCTATCTCTCCAGCCCCGCTATCTTTTATTTAGATGTTGGATATGTTTATGGTGGTGACTTTATCTTCTTGATGTTAGATCCCTGTATCATTTTATACTGCCCATCTTTGTCTTTTATTGCAGTCTTTGTTTTAAACTCTTGTCTGGTATGGATGTAGCAGAAACAGCTTTGCTTTCCATTACAATTGCACAGAATTCTCCCCTTCTCTCCCCATTAACTTTCAGACTCTTAGTGTAAGCAACATATAATTAGGGCCCATATTTTTCCTTCCCTGTGTTTGTTTACCTTTAATGTATGGTGCATGTATTCACTGACATTTTGCTTATGATTTTAAGCTGTTTTTGTTGCTCTTCTCTATTCCTTCTTTTCCCTTTTCACCTGTGTTTGATGGTTGTCTTGGCTTTTCTGGTGCTCGTTTTTGAATACATGAGGCAAATCCTCTACCTCATTTTTCTTAAGCTGTGCATTTAGCTGCTTTGTTCATTTTCTTCTGATCTTACAGGACTGGTTTTGTTGTGCGGTTCCTATGAGGGTCAGATATAAGAAGTTATGTAAATATTGATTTGTATTGATAATTATTTACATCTGGACACATTCCCAAAATGCATTTTTACTCTGACCCTCATGTCTTATAGTTTGATGTCTTGTTTTACGTAGTTATGTGTGAGTTTCCAAAGAAAAGCATAGTGGCGCACAGGAATCAAGCGTTCTGTGGCCGAGAACCATTCCTCTGGTTGGCCCACAACAGATGAACAAAGGATTGGGGAATGGAGAAACAGGGACTAGGCTGGTTGGTAGGCAGTTTATTTCTCTCTCCTCCCCAGCGTAGGCCGATCTCTCTCCTTACAGCACATAGTCATAGTAGTCGTAGTTTTGATCATAGTCCCAGCCATCATAGTTCCATCATCCTAGTCTTCTCATAGACCTCAAAGTCCTCTCTCTCTCTTACCCCTTACAGCATAGCCATATAGAAATCATGATGGGTGGGGGTACACATAGGTGGGGTTGAACGTTGCCATAACAACAAACAGAGGTAAAGCCACTCCTTCAGGAGAAGTTCTAGGGGATTAACTCAAGGACAAAATCTCATCTGAGGGTTCAGCACTCCAGATTTCTAGAAGATCCGCACAAGGGCAGGATTCCATCCAGGGTGTGTTGCTTTCTCTTTCTCTCAGCTAGTAACCCATTTAAACAACCATAGTAAGTTTACTTCTTAAAATATTTCTAGTCATTTTGTATGAACACAGTAAGAGATATATTAAGCTTAAAGATTGGCTCTTCCTGGGACATCTCACTATATATCCCAGACAACAGTCCTCAGGCCAGGTTAGTCTTTCCTAACCCCACCAGGGTCCTTATTCAGTTACTTTCTTTTTGGGTCATGACAGTTTGCCCATGACCATGTTCTTATTATACATATGGTACTTAGCTTGTCCCCTTTCCATGCCAGGGTAGCTCACAGCTTGCCCTGAGTCCATCCAGTCCCTTCGTTGGGACCTCCTTTTGGAGTGCTCGAAACTAAGGGCAACTGAGGCTTAAGTCAGTAAGTATGGATGGATGCCCAGGAGTAAACATTATTTTGGCAGCAGTTAACTCCCATGTTACAAAGCACAGCATGAACCTGTCTTTCTGTGTCTATACAAAAAGGACACTCCTAAATAAACCATGCAAATGACATAAAAGAAAGAGAAAAGCAATATAAGATTATCAGTGCCTGTTGGCACTGGGTGTTCCTCAGGGTCACTGTTGTGGGAGTAACTCAGTAAACCTAAGCTCCTGAGGGAGGAGCAAGGACAACCCAATGTTATACAACAGTTATGTTATGTAACTCTCTTTACTGATTGTTGTAGATTGGAGCGATAGCACAGTGGTAGGGCGTTTGCCTTGCATGCAGCCAACATGGCCGACCCGAGTTCGATTCCTCCGCCCCTCTCGGAGAGCCCGGCAAGCTACTGAGAGTATCTCGCCCCCACGGCAGAGCCTGGCAAGTGACCCGTCATGTATTCGATATGCCAGACACAGTAACAACAAAGTCTCCAATGGAGACGTTACTGGGCCCGCTCGAGCAAATCGATGATCAACGGGAGGGCCTTTACTTACTTACTTACTTACTATTTATTTGTAAAAGACTTACTATTTCGGGCTGAAGAGGTAGTACAACAGGTAGGACACTTGCCATACACATGGCCAGTGCAGGTTTGATCCAGGACACCTCATATGGTCCCCCAAGCCTGCCAAGAGAGAGTACTGAGCACAGGACCAGGAGTAAGCACTGAGCACAGCGAGGTGTCACTCCCTCCCCCCCCAAAAGCAAACAAAATTAGCACTTTTATTTAAGAGGATATTTGGGTAACAGCTGGCAGTGCTCAAAACTTAACTCCTGGCTCTGCACTCAGGTATCACTCCTCAGGGATCCATATGGAGTGCCAGGAATACACCTTTATCCACTGTACTATCACACCAGCCTCATACAGTGTCGTTCTTTACATATTGGTGGAGCTGAAGTGTGTTTCTTAAACAACATATGGTTAGATCATATTATTTTATACATCTTGCCAATATCCATCTTCTAACTGGCATGTTCAAGCAAGTTACATTTAACTTAATTACTGTTTATATAGAAGTTGCATTTGACATTTTATCTTTTGTTTTCTATATGCCATATGTCTTGGTTTTTTATTCTCAATAGTGGCGTCTTTATTTGTTAAAGTGACATTTGTTGAAGAGAAACAGTTTTTAAAAATCTCGTGTTACTATATTTCTTTGGGTTCTTTTTCTTTTTCTTTTTTTTGGGGGGGGGCTGGAGGGGTGTTTGGGGCCACACCCAGTGGTGCTCAGCAATCACTCCTGGCTCTGTGCCCAGGAATCACTCATGCTAGTGCTTGGAATGCCAGAGATTGACATGCAAGCCTAGTGGTCTTAACTTGTGTACTCTCCAGAGTACAAAATCTCTGTAGCTGCAGGTTTTAAATTTTGTTTTGTTCTAGAGCCACACCTGACACTGTGTGGGGGTCACTCCCATCTCTGCTCAGGGACCACTCCTGTCAGTAGTCAGGGGGACCCTGTGTGGTGTCAGGGATTGAACATTGTTCGGCCATGTGGAAGGCAAGTGCCCTGCCTTCAGGACTCTGTCTCCACCTCTTTGCCTTAATTGTTAATAGTTGTCATGGGATTATAATTAATATATTTATAGCTTGGGAGGTTCTTGGGGTTTGTGTTTGGATCACATCTTGTGGTGTTCTGGGACTACTCCCATTGGTTCTTGGGGGAATATGCCATGCCAGGTACCAATCCTGGGTTTCCATACCAGCCCTTAGTGCTGTCTCCCTGGACCCTATAATTATCATCTCTATAACAATACAGTTTAGGTTGGTACCAACTCAATTTGGGCTTCGTTTGTTTCATTTTTTGGTGGGGAGCCACATCCAGTGGTGCTCAGGACTTTCTCTTCAGGGAATCTCTCCTGTAGACTCAGATCATATGGGATGCTGGGGAATGAACCCAGGTTGACTGTGTTCAAGACAAGTGCCCTACCTGCAATACTATGGCTCTGACCCCAAGTGTTTGGTTTTTGTTTGGCAATGCTGGGAATAGAACCTGGCTCTTGGCATATGCCACTCTGTCACCGAGCCACACACATCTCTCCCGAGTTTCAAGAGTAAGTGTTGGCTTAGATCCTGCATAATTGGGCCGCTTCTGTTGTTATATTACACACATCTGTGTATGTATAGTACATGCACTTGCATGTCTATGTAAATTTATAACCATTGTTATGTGCAGTTGTCTTTTAGTTAAGAGATAGAAAAAGTTACAAACAGAAAATACACTATACTCTTCTATGTGGCTGGAGCGATAGCACAGCGGGTAGGGCGTTTGCCCTGAATGCAGCCAACATGGCCAACTGGAGTTCGATTCCTCCGACCCTCTCGGAGAGCCCAGCAAGCTAAGAGTACCTCGCCCGCACGGCAAAGCCTGGCAAGCTACTCGTGACGTATTCGATATGCCAAACATAGTAGCAAGTCTCACAAAGTTACTTGGCCCGCTCGAGCAAATCGATGAACAACGGGAAAACAGTGACAGTGAGTTAATATTACTAGTGTCCTTCCTTCCTTCCTTCCTTCCTTCCTTCCTTCCTTCCTTCCTTCCTTCCTTCCTTCCTCCCTCCCTCCCTCCCTCCCTCCCTCCCTCCCTCCTTCCCTCCTTCCCTATTTTTGTTCGAGCCTTTGCTATTTTGCTTTTTAAAGCAGTTCCCTCCCTCACACCCTGCTGCACTCAGGGCTGACTCCTGTCTCTGCTCAGGGAGAATTCCTGGCAGGACTCATGGGACCATAAGTGGTGTCGAGGATTGAACCTGGTGACTCAGGTCACCAAGTGTCTTACTTGCTGTTCTGAGGTTTTTTCCCCCATCTTTATTTTTTTTTCCTTTTTTTAAAAAAAAATTTTATTAGCAAAACACCATGAGGTACAGTTGTAGACTTACAAATGTTTGTGCTTGGGTTTCAGTTATACAATGATCGAGTACCCATCCCTCCACCAGTGCCCATTCTCTACCACCACTGATCCCAGTATCCCTCCCACCCCCCCCAAACCTCCCATCCCACCCTGCCTCTGTGGCAGGGCATTTCCTTTTGTTCTCTCTCTCCTTTTGGGTGTTGTCGTTTGCAAAACAGGCATTGAGTGGCAATCATATTCGGTCTGTAGTCTACTTTCAGCATGCATCTCCCATCCTGGGAGGATCCTCTCAACACCCTTCATTTGGTGCTCCCTTCTCTATCTGAGCTGCCTTTTCCCCTGGAGTGTGTGGCTGGCCTACAAGCCATGGAGTGAAACTCTTGTTACTAATCTCTGCCATTCTTGGCTGTTAGTCTCCTATTTTGTTACTTTATGTTTCCCACCCCATCTTTATTTTGTGGGGATGGGCACACCTGGCTCTATCCTCATGGGCCACTCTTGCCTCTGTGGTTAGAAGTCACATTATTTTGGGCGGGGGGTTGGCACACCTGACTCTGTTCTCATGGGCCACTCTTTTTTTTTTTTTTTAATTATTTTTAGTGAAACACCATGAGGTACAGTTGTAGATTTACAATTTTTTTTGTGCTTGGGTTTGCCTCTGGGGTTAGAAGCCAAACCTAGTGATCCTTGGGGAATAGGATGATACCAGGTGCCTAGGGGCTGTTCATAAAACAGAAGAGCAAAGGCTCAAAAGGTCTGTGAGACCTTCTAGAGGTCACAGTGAGTATCTGTCTCTGCTATTGCTGTCCTTCTACACATCACACACATCTGCATCTACCTTTGTCTTTTTGCTTGTTAAAAGCACTTTTGTTGGGGCTGGAGCAATGGTCCAGCAGGTAGGGTGTTCGCCTTGCACATGGCCAACTTGGATTTGAGTCCTGATACCTCCTATGACCTTCCCCCTGAACGCCCACCCCCCAAAAAAAACCCCACTTTCATTAATTCTCATCTGTAGAGTTCTCATGGAGAACGTTGCTCACGCTAGACTTCTGTGGGAATAAGGGAGGGAAAGAGAGAGGGGGAGGGAGAAAGTGTGGGTGGGGGAGCGCACTCATGCCTGCACGCAGTGCCACACAGCAGAAGAAAGTTCCTCTTTCCAGAGCCACATCCCTTACACCCTGCTCTGATGCTTTCAGCATATTTTGGCCTTTCCCCCAAGAATCCAGTGAAAGAAATTTTCTTCTGCCTTATAGCTCTAGCAGCTTTAGTGGTTCATCTATAGTCAGCAAGTAACACGTAACATAGAGACCTATCTTTAAAATTAAAATGCAAGTGCCTTGGTGTGTTCACTGTTGGATGGTTTTTACAGACTGTAGAGCTGTTGGGTAAGGGGCTTGGGGAGCACTGTGTGTGTGTGTGCGCGCACGCACGCAAAAGGAATCAGGAAGTCGGGCAAGGGCAACTCCTGATTCACTGACCCTGAGAAGGGTTCGAGGAGAGCCCTAGAAATGACAGTCTTCTCTCCTCCCCCTGCCTGAGGACAGTGACTGCACCACCCCTCACCTTATCACTCTCCTTTTCCTTGGCAGAGGCATGTGTTGTGCCGAGGTTCGTTTTGTCTTCCTTTGTGTCTGATTTTAATGTTTCCTTCTTAGTCAACGCACCACACCTGTGCTGCCATCCGTTCTCCCTGTCTTCCCTAGAGAGGAACCATGCGTGTCACTTGCAGCTTTCTGTGCTCTTCCCAGGAATACTGCTGGGTCCTCAGGGGTCCGAAACTCAACCCCTGAGAAAAGCTGTGGGTTTGAGTTTATTGTGTTTTAGCCTGTCTGGCAGACTTTCTTTTTTTTTTTTTTTTCCTTTTTGGGTCACACCCAGCAATGCACAGGGATCACTCCTGGCTCATGCACTCAGGAATTACTCCTGGCGATGCTCAAGGGACCATATGGGATGCTGGGAATCGAACCTGGGTCGACCGTGTACAAGGCAAACGCCTTACCCACTGTGCTATTGCTCCAGCCCCTGTCAGACTTCGGTAACTGTGCTTCTGTGACTTTGCTTGACCTTGTCCCTGCTAATGAGATTTGTCTCCTACAGTCACCTCGTGAGCCTTTTTCTCATCCACCTCGCCTTGGCTCAGGCTGGCCTGTGGCTGGAGACTGGAGGCTGGAGACTGCTTGATTGCCTGAGACTTTCAGGCCGAAAGATGAAGGACGTGTTTTTGCAAAATCTGCCTCTTTTATTTGTCTATCCGAATATTAGGAGACTTTCTTTTTATCGAGCCCCCAGTGTGTCTCACTCATATTACCAGTAAATGTGCAGCAGAGCATTAAACTAAAGGATGAATAATTAACGAATGGGTGGATTGCAGAAGATACTCAGGGCTCTTCTCTTCCTAAAGGAAGCCTCTTTCGAGGGCTTTGAATTCAGAGCTACACGCACATTCTTAATATAGTCCTTGTCTGTGTTTAATCTTTGTAGCCATATCATTGTAGCAATATCATTTGTAGCTGTATCAAGGGCAAAAGTCTTTCATATAGTATTCCAAAATAGATGTTTTATTTTAAAAATGCAAATAGCTCTGTAATAACTTCCATCATGAAAGAAATACACCTGCGTGTACCTAAAGACTATCTAGTATCTCAGCCCTAACCCATCCATGACTTAACTTGCCCTACTCTCTTCCCTTTGTCGCTGGGGGAGGGCCATGCTTGTTTGTGGTTGTTCACACACTTTGCTGTACTGTGTGACAGGGATCACATAATTGGTGTGATTTCAGGGTGAGTGTGTGTTTGGGCCACTCCTGGCAGTGCTTGGGGACGATTTGTGTGTAGCAGGGAGGAACCAGAGTTGGCCCCATGCAAGGCAAGTCTGCTTCACCCCCATGCTGTTTCCTTGGTCCGGGATCATATATATACTTTGCTTACGGTTTTCGCGTGTACTGTGTCACTGGGATGGCAGCAGCTGTGCTGCCAGGTGTGCCCTGGACAATATGTGGCACAGCTGGGCCCAGGGCTCACAGCCTCATACTTTTCAGGCAGGTAGGTGTCTTGTCAATGAACTATCCCCACTTCACCCGTTGACTTTTCAGTGGTGTGTGTGTGTGTGTGTGTGTGTGTGTGTGTATCCCTAGCAGTGCTGAGACCAGGGACCCCACCAGTGATTTCTTGGACAGCTGCTTGACCGTCAGTTCAGTGCAAAGATCCAACGCTGCTCGAGCCTGGTGTGCTCAAGGACCCCTCCAGCTCTGCACCTGGGGATGCTCAGGGGACCATGTGGTGCTGGAAATGGAATCTGGGTCTGGCACATGCCAGACATGTGCTCTAAACTCTCTATCATCTCCTCTCCAACCATTGACATTAATACCTATCATTCAGTATTATTTTTATCTATATATTACTTTACATATTATTTTTGTTTATATATAACAAATTTGTTGTTACGATTTTGTGACAAGAAATGTCTGTAGCAGTTAAGAGGATAAGGTATGCAATAGCAAGGAAAATACAATCTGAGGTAACTGTGAAGGAAAACACTGAAAATAATCTGTAAAATTGCTAACCTCAGTCTACCATGAGATTTGAGTTTTAAGCCAGAGAGATGGTTCAGAAGGCTAGATAGAGCACATGCTTTGCATGCAGGAGACCTGAGTGTGAGCCCCAGCTCTGGGTGTGTTCCAAAAACAAAAACAAACAACAAAAAAATTTAACTTGGGGGAAATGATAGAGAAATACTAGAAGGATCTGTATACTTATAAACTCACAAAGAAGTTACCTAAGATTTTTTTTCTGTGAGATTGTTTATAAGTGAGACTCTAAAACACAGAGGAATGATTATGCTTTTTCCTCCCTGAAAATGAAAATTATACTTTTTTTCCTATCATAAGAAAAATCACCTATAATCCCATAAATGATAAAATTTTAGGGCCCAGTTCAGCAGGCGCCTGCTTGCCTTTCTCAGATGAGGCCCTGGAGTCCATCCTTGGCACCATGTAAAAATATCATTAAAGGTATTGTTAATAATAATTAAAAGTCCTTTGAATCTTATGAGTGCTTCCAGCCTCTTACCAGTATTTTGTGAACATCACTCTTGCTAGTACCATTTTTTGAAAGTCTGTTAGTTTGCCTTAAATAGTCCCTTGTTTGGGTTTAATTCCATTTTCGTCATTCCCAAAAGAACTGAAATGGATAGTCTCATACAGTCTTTGCATGCTTTTTTTTTAAAAAAATTGAATCACCGTGAGATACAAAGTTACAAAGTTGTTCAGAATTGGGTTTTATCATACAATGTTTTAACACCCATCCCTTCACCAGTGTACATTTCCCACCACCACTAGTGTCCCCAGTGACCCTCCCGCCCACCCACCCACCCCCATCCCCACACCCTGCCTGTATGGCAGACACTTTTCTTCTCTTTCTTTCTAGGAACTGTGGTTTCTTTGCATACTTTTCTGATTAAGATATATAATGTTGGGGCTAGAGTGATAGCATGGCGGGTAGGGTGTTTGCCTTGCACGCTGCCAACCCGGGTTCAATTCCCAGCATCCCATATGGTCCCCTGAGCACCACCAGGAGTAATTCCTAAGTGCAGAGCCAGGTATGACCCAGAAAGCAAAAAAAAAAAAAAAAAAAAAAAAAAAAAAAAACCCACAAAAAGCCAAAAAAGATATACAGTGTTGGTTCAAAGGGTAAATCCATTTTTAATCCAGTTGCCAAACTGGGCCCTGGTAAGGAATAACAAATGCATTGGTGCTCCCTCGAGTCTTCGTAATGCACCACTCTGCAGTGCTCCTCATTGTTTGCATGACTTAGTCAACAGTCTGGGTGCTGGAGTGAGGCGGTGAAGGTGTCTCTGTTCTGTGTGGACTCCACATACCACAGGAGTTGTCCCTCAACCCCCAATCCCCCAGCCCTGCCCTCCAGGGGCATTGCCTACATTCGCACCTGGCCCTGGGGCTGTTGGTGTGGAGAAGCAGCCCTTGGCCAGCATGCCGAGGTGACCTGCCGCTCTGTGTCGGTGTGTTGCTGTGTGTGGCGCTTGGTCATAGGACCTACTCGTTTTCTCCTCGTAGATGAGTGACCGAGGAGGTGGTGTTCCTCTGAGGAAGATCGACAGACTCTTCAACTACATGTACTCCACAGCGCCCCGGCCTCGTGTCGAGACGTCCCGAGCCGCGCCCCTGGTATGTATGACCAAGAAATGACGAAGGGCCAGAGCCATAGCACAGGTGTTTGCCTGGCACATGGGCTGACCTGGATTCCATCTTCAGCATCCCATAGGGTCCTCTGAGCACCACCAGGAGTGATCCCTCAGTGCAGGGCCAGGAGTCAGCCCTGAGCACCACTGAGTGTGGTTGAAAGCAAAATAATGAAGAGTATGTTTTTGTGACTTGTCAAAAAGAAAAAAATAGTTGTTTATTAAGTAAATCAGCTCAGCCACTGGGCAGACTGTACCACAGGGGCAGGACAGAAGCTATTGGAACAGATGCCTCTCCTCTTCATTCTAAATGTCTTGGACTGAGTTTTTGGGCTATGCTGGGAACCATCTCCCTGGTCTGTTGGAGGTTTGTGTGCTTATTTTCAGTGGAAATAGCACAAGACAAAGAGTGTTACCTTAGAGCCCTTCTTGCCAAGCGTATGAGTGACCTGTCAGGGGTTTTCATGAAATACACCATGGTTCAATAGGTTCTAATGTGATGCCCAAGTAACACATTTTACCAGTATTGGGTCAACATTGATTTTATCTTCACTATCTTCACTGTTGGGTTCCTGGACACCCCGCCCCCCAACACACACACACACACACACACACACACACTAAATACTTTTAACTGGAAAGAGCTCAGATTCTAGATTCAGAAATGAGTTTCGATCCATTTACCAAATTGGAGGGCTGGAGTGTAGCACAGCAGGTAGGGCATTTGGCTTGCATGTGGCCGACCTGGCCAACCCGAGTTCTAATCCTCCACCTTCAATTCCTCTGCCCCTCTTGGAGAGCCTGGCAAGCTACCGGGAGTATCTCGCCCGTACAGCAAAGCCTGGCAAACTACCCGTGATGTATTCGATATGCCAAACACAGTAACAAGTCTCACAATGTTACTGGGCCCGCTTGAGCAAATTGATGAACAACAGGACAGTGACCATATTAGAAATGACTCAACTTACGATGATTTGGATACTGTTTTCAATTGATCTTGCTCATCTGTTTTTGTGGGTTTGCCAGGGAGCCGTGGGGTGTCGCTTTGGGTGATAATTTGGACCTGAGGGCTTTGGGACCCAGAAGCAGCAGTGCTGGAGGCTACTGGGGCCACCCCCAGTGGTGCTGATGTGGGGGCAGGTGGTGCTGGGGATTGAACTCGGGGCCTACTTTAAAAATGAAGCTGTTAGGAGGATTGAGTTCATTCATGCAAAATGCTCTTGCTGGTCCCTGGTGCAGCATAAATGCTACGTCAAGTGTCTGATACTCAGGACACGCAATTCAAGTGAAGTTTTATAAACTTCCCTCTAGAGCCATGGGTGTTGATGGAGGGATGGTTTGTGAGCAGGCTCACAGGAACCTCCTTCCTGATGGGTGCCCAGCACCCTTGGTAAGTGGCCTCCCTGGGGCAGCTGCAAAGGGAGTGCTCCTCTTGTCCACGGCCACTGCCCCCGCCCTGGACAGATCAGTCATACCCCCTACTCCCTATCTCCCTATCTGCCTCTCGGAGAGGACCACCCTCTGTGCGCTCTCTCTCTCTCTCTCTCTCTCTCTCTCTCTCTCTCTCTCTCTCTCTCTCTCCTTCCCCCCTTCCTCCTTTCTTTTTTTTGTTGTCACATTCGACAATGCTCAGAGCTTACTTCTGGTTCTGCACTCGGGAATTACTCCTGGTGGGGCTAGGCGGACCACATGGGATGCTGGGAATCGAACCCAGGTTGCCACATGCAAGGCAAACGTCCTACCTGCTGTCTTATCGCTGCAATCCCCGCTTCTGCTCTCTCTTCATGCTAGTGGTCGTCGTGTCTGTGCTCTGGTTCTGTTCTCTCATTCCCTGACCGCTCTGTCCACAGCCCTGGGGTTCCAACCTGCCTGTGGCCACCTCAGGTTCTGCTCCCTGGTGGCATTTACTTCTACACCCATCTGTTGGGCCTCCCTCCATGTGAGGTGTAGTGAGAGCAATCCCTCCGTGTCCACCCAGCTGTGAACTGGCTTCTGTGCTGGCCCCCATCTCTGTCCACTGTGGGGACAGAGGGGAGGCAGGAGTCTGGAGGGAGGGAGAGGCCATGAGAAACCAGATTGGGTGCTCTGGGATCCTGAGTCCTCTACTCACGCAGCCTTCCCAGGGCCATTTCCTGAGCTAATGAAGGTATTGGTCAGAATCTCGGCAGGAAGGAGGGCACCGGAGTTGCGAGTGTTCAGACAAGACTGACTGACCATGAGAGCCAAGAGATGAATCATGGAGGGACTGGGAGGGACAGTGTGGAGTCCAGGACCAGGAGCTGTAGTGCTGGTTCCTCCTGAGTCCAAAGTGGGGAGGAGGAAGAGGAAGAGCCAGAGCCATAGCTTTTGTGACACTTTTGTGACAATGGTGCTGTGATTTGTGCTCATTAAACCACATACAGTGGGAGCCACAGGGGGTAAAGAGAGGGGGGGGGGGAGGGGACAGAGAGACAGAGACAGACTACCAGCTTGTACTGGTGTCAACATGATAAGCAGGACCAGGGGGAAGAGAGAGAGAGAGCGCAGAGAGAGAGACAGCGCGCAGAGAGAGAGACAGCGCAAAGAGAGAGAAAGAGAGAGAGAGAGAGAGAGAGAGAGAGAGAGAGAGAGAGAGACAGCTCTGACAGAGAGAACAGAGAGACAGACTACCAGCCTGGCCTGGGGAAGTGACTTGAGGGAATGGGGCAGAGGGTGAAGACCCTGGTTCTCTCCCTCACATCCCTCCTACCTCCCCCTGGGACCAACCTATGGGAGCCGAGGACATGAGCTCTGTTGATTGTCCATTCAGGTCAACCTCCCCAAAGGCAGGGAGAAACCGCAATTGAGAGGGGTAAGCTGCCTCTTGGTTGGAGAGCGGGTAGCCATACGTGGGCGACCCGGTAAAGTTGAAGCATGAGTTGGTTCACTGGAATAAAGCTGGTTTGCTTGGCACTCGACTTCCCAAATGCATACACACTCTAAGCCACAGCCCTAGAGCGTGGTGGGCAGTGTCATGGAACCTCAGTTGGTTTTTGTCCTGGCTCTGAATTTGAAAAAATCAGTGAGACCCATCCATTGAGGAAGCCACTCAGAGGTGAGAAACAGCACAGTCTGTTTGAGAAATTTCCTCCTGCTGGGCCAGAAAGTGGGCATGGTGACCCGCCTTGCTGGGTCCTTAAGCTCTTTCGGGAAGTCTGCATTTCCAGATTTAAGGCAGTGGGTTGGGGAAAGGGGGGTGTTGGATGGCCCTTTGGAGGGTTTTATGAAGGGTTGCAGCCTCTCCGTGAGAATCCTGTAAGCAGATCTGATACGGATCTCAGATCCCCGACCGGAAATGCCTGACTTGAACTCATAAAGTACAGATTAGGCTGCCTCAGAGGAGAAGGTGCTTCCTGGGCACTGCCTGAGGGAGTATTGGATGCTTGGCATGATGGAAAGCAGTAGTGAGGAAAAGCCACGTTCCTATTCCAGACCTCCTCATGGTATTTTATAGGGAGCTTCCAAATGATGTGTTAGGAGGAGAGGAATGCGCAGTTTGAACCAGTCAGGGGAGTCATCTAATGGAGCCTTAAGTATGCTTCAGCATCCTCGTTATTAACCCTGAGCTGAGGACAGGAGCAATACTAGAGCATTTAGGGCACTTGCCTTGCACCTGGCCAACCTGGGTTCGATCCCTGGCAGCCCATATGATCCTCTGAACACCAGGAGTGATTCCTGAGTGCAGAGCCAAGAGTAAGCCCTGAACTTCTCTGGGTGTGGCCCCCAAACAAACTAACAACACAACTCAAGTGAATTTTATTTATTTTTTTGTCTTTAATTTTTTTTTCTCTCTCATCGGGCAGTTCTCAGGGCTTAGTACTGGCTCTGCACTCAGGAATTACTCCTGGAGGTGCTGGGGGGACCATATGGGATGCTGCGGGGATTGAACCTGGGTTGGTCGCGTGCAAGGCAAATGCCCGCCTGCTATGCTATCACTTCAGCCCTAAGTGAATTATAGATGCCTCACCTGGAAGCACCCAGGGATAATCAGTAGCATTGGTTTTAACTCAGAAATCCAGTGTGTGACTTTGTTGATGGAACTCATTCTTCTCCAACAGGCTGGTTTTGGCTATGGACTGCCCATCTCTCGTCTCTATGCCCAGTACTTCCAAGGAGACCTAAAGCTGTATTCCCTGGAGGGCTACGGGACTAACGCCATTATCTACATTAAGGTAATAGCGGTGACTGTCATCTTCCGCACCTAATGATACTTCTTCTGATGATAAGTAAAGCCGCCAGCATTTAACTGTAATGAAATTGTGCTCTGCCTCATGCTGTTAAACTTTAAGAATATTACAGTTTTCCACAGGATCTCAGCTGTTTTGACAAATGAGTTCCTTGATTATAAGGAGAGAAATGATCTTAATCCAAATGACCATGACTCTGGTGTATTAATAGGGGAAAAAATGGATTTAAGCAGGAAATCATAAAAAAAAAAAGGTTCTGTCTCTCAACACAGAACACTTGGTCCACCAAGCTTTTCGTGTAAGGGCAGGGCCTGTTCTTTAGATGTACATCTGTTGTCTGAATTTTAATTGTCTTTTCTATAAAACTGCAGCTTATGACAAATCATCTGACCTCTCTGAACAGAGCCACAACAAAGTGCACAGCCCTTTGGGATTTTTTTTTAATTTTTATTTATTTATTTTGAATACCCATCCCTCCACCAGTGACCATTTCCCACCACCATGGATCCCAGTATTCCTCCCACCCCCCTTCCCCCCATCCCACCCCGCCTCTGTGGCAGAGCATTCCATTTTGTTCTCTCTCTCCTATTGGGTGTTGTGGTTTGTAAAACAGTTAAGTCTGATTTTCAGGGAGAAACGTTGGATGATTTGCTTTCCATTGATCACTTTGTATATAAGGAGATGTTCCCGCATGCCCGAGCTATGCTTGCAGAGGCTCCTGGTCACCGGGGTTCCATCTGGAGAAGGCGGGATGCGGCACCTACCCTATCTGGGACTTCCCGGTGATCTCAGCTCTGTTTGGAACCTGGAGCATTCTCCAGGAGCTGTGGAGCCTCCCAGTGGCCTTTCTTCTCTGGTGCTGTGTGTCCCCTTTGGGATTTTTATGGAGTCCTTCAGAGATGTCTTTCACTCTGGTTTGGGAACAGCTTTTACGTGACTTTCCTTTAGGAGTATTCATCTCTATCTTCAGAGCTACCACCCCTTTTGACCAGGTCCGTGCAGATGTAAAGTCGTAGACAGTCTTGGAAGCAAACCAACACAACTGTCAGTCAGCACGGAATGCACTCGGAGGAAGCAGAAGCACTTAGCCCACTGGACCGGGATGGTCTGTGTTCTGTGGAGGGTCGGCACATTTTACAGGAATGGCCAGCACTGGCCATTCCATGAAGACCCTGGAATAGTGAGCTCATTATTTCGTGACTTTCAGTTTCTTGTTGTGGCCACTAGATGGCGCCCATTCTATAGGAAATGCTCAAGACTTTTTGTTAGGGAAAAAAAATATGAATTTCAATTTCTTCTCTTTTTTTTTTTTCCTTTTTGGGTCACACCCAGCAATGCACAGGGATTACTCCTGGCTCTGCACTCAAGAATTACTCCTGGCAGTGCTCAGGGGGCCATATGGGATGCTGGGAATCAAACCCGGGTCAGCCGCGTGCAAGGCAAATGCCCTACCCGCTGTGCTATCGCTCCAGCCCCGAAGTTAGATTTCCTTAAGATACTAGTTCTTTTCTTTTCTTTTTCCCTTCCCTGTTTTAAGGCCACTGCAGAGGTGCTCAGAGCTTACTTCTTGTTGCATCCTCAGGGGTCACTTTTAGAAGTGCTTGGAGGACTGTGGATGGTAGTGGGGATTGAACTTTGATAGCTTCGAGCAAGGCCGCCATCTTAATCCCTATATCGTCTCTCTGGCTCATTCCTCTCCACCTTTTAGTCACATAAATTGTTAGAAGCTTAAAAAGTAGGGCCAGAGGCGTTTGCCTTGCACGTGGCCAACCTTGGTTCAATTCCTAGCATCCCATATGGTCCCCTGAGCACCGCCAGGAGTAATTCCTGAGTGTAAAAGCCAGGAGTAACCCCTGTGCATTGCCAGGTGTGACCCAAAAAGAAAAAAAAGAAAAAGTTGGGGCAGAGTGATAGTACAGTGAGCAGAGTGCTTACTTTACACACAGCTGACCTGAGTTCAATCCCCAGCACCCAATCTGGTTCCCGCCAGGAGTGATTCCTGAGTGACAAGCGCAGGAGTAAACCCTGAATACCAACAGGTGTGGCCCCAAACCAAAACAAACAAACAAATAGCAAGGACCTTAGTCACTATTGAAATAAATTTTCCAGTTTAATATTTTCTTCATCTTTAAGAATACTTGTGGCTTCTGGTTGAAAGTTTGTTGAAGTATCTTAATTTCAAAAAGATAAGGAGGTACATAGTTTAATTTCAGGTTGCAGTAATTTAAGGGAAACTGAAGTGGAATTATAAATTAGTGGTAACAATGTGTTGACAATATGAATGTTGAAAGCTTGAAGTTTGATGTAAAAATTATCTTTGCTCTGACATTAGGAGCTTTAATGAAAGGGGGAGCAGATAACACAATCAAACCCAGCCAAGAGAAGCCAAGATGTCTTGGACAGAGCTTCATACCTTTTGATGATAATACTGTTACGAAGTTTTTAAAAGTATAATGACTAAACCAAAAAATTAGTATTCTAATCATTAGATTAAATTTAACGACTGTAAAACTACATTAGCTGTGCATATGTGATTTTTATGCTTTTATATTTAACTGATCCCTTTTTTAATCGAATCATCATGAGATACAGTTACAATGCTTTCGTGTTTGAGTTTGAGTCATACAATGATCAAACATATATCCCTCCACCAGTGCACATTCTCCACCACCAATGTCCCCAGTGTATGCCTCGCTTTGCAACCCTCCCCCTGCCTCTGTGGCAGACAATTTCCCCGATACTCTCGCTCTACTTTTGGGCATTATGGTTTGCAGTACTGATACTGAGAGGTTATCACATTTGGTCTTTGATCTACTTTCCACACATATCTCCCATCTTGGACGATTCCTCCAACCATCATTGTCTTAGTGAACTGATCCTTTTTGAAAACCACCTCATAGGTCATGTTTTATAAGGGGCAATTATTACTTCTGAGTAAAATTTCATTCCAGTGGCTTCCAGGCTGAATGGAAAATTCCTGTAGGCCCTAAACTTGACATGTGCACCAAATACAAATAATGTCACAGACCTCATAAATAACATAGTTCAAAGATACACATGGGTTTAAAATGTAAAAGAACATTTGTGATTAATGAATCCCAGTCCAAGGCAGTCTTGTTTAATTTGTAGTAACTCTTTTTGCTGTTGCATATTTCTCAAATCACGGGTTCTAAAAGTCGCTGGACTGAGGTGCTGTGTTTTCTTGCAGGCGCTGTCCACGGAGTCCGTAGAGAGGCTCCCGGTGTACAACAAGGCAGCCTGGAAGCATTACAATACCAACCACGAGGCTGACGACTGGTGTGTCCCCAGCAGGGAGCCGAAGGACATGACCACCTTTCGCAGCGCCTAGAGACCCAGAAAATCCTCAAGTGGCATCGCGATCCAGTCTGTTGCATCCAGACTGAGTTGGAACCACATTGGACCAAATTCTTCACCTGTCGCTATCACTGTGAACTATTTGAGCAGAATCAACGGACAGAAAATCCCCTGCAATGGGGATTTTCCTAAAGGATGGAACCATGCCTCTTTGACTTGCATGTTCTCAGTTAATTGAATGCAGTTTGGGTCAGATTTCCTCTGTATGATGGGGGAACATTAGGAATATGGAAATCAGTTTTTTGGATTTCAACAAGAAATTGATGTTTTGGGGCAGGAGCAATAGTACAATGGGTAGGGGCGCTTGCCTTGCACGCAGCCAAACCCAGGTTCAGTCCCTGGCATCTCATGTGGTTCCCCAAGCACCACTAGAGGTAACCCCTGAGTATCACCAGATATGGCCCAAAAAATCACTGTCACTGTCCTTCCATCGTTCATCAGTTTGCTCGAGTGGGCCCAGTAACGTCTCCATTGTGAGACTTGTTGTTACTGTGTTTGGCATATCGAATACATCACAGGTAGCTTGCCAGACTTTGCCATGCAGGTGAGATACTCTCAGTCGCTTGCTAGGCTCTCCAAGACGGGCAGAGGAATTGAACCCGGACCCGTCAGATCGGCCACGTGCAAGGCAAATGCCCTACCCGTTGTGCTATCGCTCCAGCCCCAAAAAAATAAAATTTAAAAAAAGAAAAAGAAAAGAAAGAAAAACTATTTCAAAATACTTTTTATTTATGTCTGTCCTTCAGAAGCATTTTCTTTAATAACACTGATTGCCTCGTCAGCCCTTGGTCTAGTTTTCGGATGAGATCTGCCATCTAGTTTTGAGTCACAGCAGCTATGAAAAGAGGGTCTTCAGCCCAGAGAGAGGGGTTAGTGACTTCTTGCAAGTGCAAAGCCCTGAATTAAAACCCGGGGCCACCTGCACATGCTCAAATGATCCTCACAGCCTGAGTCCCACCTGGCCCCAGAAAGAGGGTTTTTAGGTTTATAAGTGAAGAAAAATGAAAGGAAAGCAGAAAAAAGTTCTGCCCTGTAGGTATAGAATGTACACAGCTAACCCCTGTCAGCTTCTACATGTATTGTCTTTGCTATGAAAGTAATGGTTCGTTTTTAAAATTTTCATTGCTGGGGATATAATAATAGTCCCCCTGTCGGTCTGGATTTGGGCAGACTGCAATGGATATGCTTATGGTTCATGAAAAAGGAAATAATAAAAACAGATGAGCAGCTGTAGCCTTTCAGAGAGGATAGTGAGGGTGAAGCAGTTCATCCTTCCGTTGGAATCATCCATCTCCATAGGTCCCCAGGACAGTTTGTCCAAGACCCTCCTCCCAATGGCTCGTCAGGCTCTCTACATCCCAGCTCAGAAACCTCAACTTTTTAGCGCTGCTTCCCAGGTGAATGTGGTGCCTCACCCACATCAGGAACCTTTCTTTAAGTGAGCGAAGACGATACCACATCTGCTAATGGAACAGAGCTTCAGGTTAAGTTTTCACCTATGGAATGGTGAGATAGATCTGTAAAATCTAGAGGGCTAACCCATAGCACAGGTCTGGTGCAGTTGGAAGCATGATGAGAAGAGGGAGGTGAGGGCACAGGAGAATGAGAACTCAAAATTCGTTTGTCTTGTCAAAAAGCATATATTTGGGGTTGTTTTGGGGGCCACACCTGGTGGTGCTCAGGGCTTAGTTCTGGCTGTGTGCTCAGGGATCACTTCTGGCGGTGCTTGGGGACCATAGGCAGTGCTGAGGATTAAAACTGGGTCAACCACAAGAACATATATTTTATTTTAAAAAAAATCTCAATTTGGATTTTATTTAAAAAAAAATCAACATGGACTTAGTGTAACGATCCTTTGCATTTGTATAGGAGCACATTGTTGTTTGTACTTTGATATATTTTTGGGAATGATTGTGCTTTAATTCACAGAGGTGTCGAGCAGGTGCTCACTCTGCTGGTCACCTGCCAGCCGCCCAGCCAGGAGAGCAGCAACGGAGGAGATGGGAATAGTTATAGTTCAGCTACTGTAGAGGTAACTGGGAAATGAGCAGCGGAAAGAAATTTTAGAGACCAGATTACATTGTACGAGGCCTGAGCACAGCAGCTAGGACAGTAGCCTTGCATAGGACCAATCCAAGTTCAATCTCCGGCACCCAATATGGTCCCATGAGAGCCACCAGGAGTGATCCCTGAGCACTGCCAGGTGTGGCACAAAAAAATTTTTTTTAAATGTAGGAGTGCATGCTATTTATTCAGCCACTGATTAAGCTGATGAAGCGGGCATGAACTACACAAGTTTTTTTTTTTATTAGTGAAACACCATGAGGTACAGTTGTAGACTTACAAATTTTTGTGCTTGGATTTCAGTTATACAATGATCAAATACCCATCCCTCCACCAGTGCCCATTTTCCACCACCACGGATACCAGTATCCCTCCCACACCCCGTCCCCACTATCCCACCCTGCCTCTGTGGCAGGGCATTCCCTTTTGTTCTCTCTCTCCTTTTGGGTGTTGTGGTTTGCAAAAGAGGCATTGAGTAGCAATCATGTTTGGTCTATAGTCTACTTTCAGCATGCTTCTCCCATCCTGGGAGGATCCTCCCAACACTCTCTATATGGAGCAAACCTGGTACTAATCTCGGGCAAACTTGGGTGTTAGCCTCCTATTTCTCCACAACAAAAAAAATTTAAGCAATATATTAATGGTTAAAGAACAACTTTACTTAAATGGGGGAATTGTTTATCTGGAATGTAGGTTGAGTTAGAACACCTCATTCTCTGAGACTGACATAAAACTTAGCATATCTGTACATTTATAAGCGGGGGAGGGCACTTGTCAGGCCCCCAAGTGACTATAATTCTGAGATGTGGGGGCTTGCTGTACCCCGACTTCTTATGGGTCTGAGCAAATGTTGGGAGGTCTCTTACCTAACCCATCATATCTTAATTCTGGATTTTGTGTAACATAATCAGTTTTGTTAATGGGTGAAGTTTTTTTTAAGTTTAATGTACTACTGTTTTTAGCTTTACACTAGATTTTCTAATAACACTTTTCTCATAATATTAAAGACTCAATGTATTCTCTTGCTGAGACATTTATACAAATGACATAATTTGATGTTTTTACTTATAAAACACTCCATTCTCCCCTATCCCAAATGAAAGTTTTTCCTTCTTTATTTATGGCTATTTCCAAAGCAAAGCCTTCCTTTGGGTGGTTTCTAAGGTTTTTCACTCTGCTATTGTGGTAACGGACAGAAAATTACATATGAAGATCTTTGGGAGTAAACCATTTCCTTGTTGGTTTTAAATATGCGAACTGAAAAGCTTGTATATTCTTAAACGATTTTATTCACAAGTGTTTAATATACTGATGGTACAAGTTAAAAAATACACTGAATGATAAGAAATGGATACAGATTTCTTTAAAAAATACAACCTGGTCATTTAATGATTGTGCCAAAATTTTCAAGGAGGAATGACAAAAATAATCAGCTTGTTATTTAAAATACCGGCTGACTTTTAATCTTTCCTGGTTAGTTGCAACCACTTTCTTAAACTGTGAAGTTTTTACATGAAGATCTTAAAGTGGAAGTCAACTATAATACATTATAAAATCTTTTTCATATGACAGTATATGGATCAATTCCTATTTGAAAATAAATTGGGTAATTTAGATATTTTTAAATAAAATTATGTCTTTAAAGTGTTTCATCATCAAGGATCACATTCTATGATATATTAATATATAACCTATATTCAATAGGTTCTGAAAGCTTTTGGAGTGCCAGGTGACTTGCTCTAAACCTCACCATCTTTTTCTGTAAGAGTTGGGATATATATCCTAATAGAGCTGGAGTGCGGGGGCTGGAGCGATAGCACAGCAGGTAGGGCGTTTGCCTTGCACTCAGCTGACCCAGGTTCAAATCCTGGCATTCCATATGGTCCCCTGAGCACCGCCAGGAGTAATTCCTGAGTGCAGAGCCAGGAGGAACCCCTGTGCATCCCTGGGTGTGATCCAAAAAGCAAAAAAATAAATAAATAAAAAAGAGCTGGAGTGTGTATGGTTTGAATTATTCTGGATTTTCATTGCCCAACATGTATAGATGGCTGGTTTGTCACATAAATTAAGATCTATTGGTTGATTTTAAAATATATTTAATTGGCTCTTTGAATAATTTTCCCCAATGTCAGCAATTATAGGAAAGGTCATGGTTTAACCAGCATTATGCTCTGCTTGACTTGTGATTTGAAAGTTAGAACTAAACTGCTCTAGTCAAAGATTTTTTCAGGGGGTTGTTTGGGTCACACCTTGTGGTGCTCAGGGATCACTCCTGGTAGTGCTTGGGGAGCCATATGTGATGCTGGGGATTAAACCAGAGTCATCCATGTGCAAGGTAAGTGCCTTAATACCGGAATTTTGGGGAGGGATGTGGCAAAAGTACAACCTTACATGTGGTTGATCCGTCCAAAAACAAAACAGGAATACCTGTTCTAGCTCTCCAACCCCAAAGAAATTCTTTTGTATAGATGGATAGGCTTTGACTTATACCGTCCATTTATATCAAAGAATAATGCACCATTTGTTGCTCAGTGTCGGTATTCTTAAATGACTGCACTTTTTGTTTTGTGTACATCTGATTCTTTCAGAAAGAATCAGACATTTACGACCATCCTCATCTTCTGAGTGTTTCCATTTCTTGACTTTCATTGACTTTTTAAAATTCCTGTTTAATTATTTAATTAAAATTTTTTTCACAGTTACAAGGTGTTTGTGTTTGGATTTTAGTCAGTGTTTCAATACCCATCCCTTCACCAGTGCACATTTCCTATCACCAATGTTCTCGGTTTCCCTCCCATCGCCCTCTCCACCTGCAATATAGGTACTGAGAGGTATCTGGGTATATCCATTTACCAATCCTTTTAGTACTCAGTTCTTGTCCAGAGTGATCGTTTTCAACTATCATTATCTTACTGGTCCCTTTGGTCCCTTTTCTATCCTAATTGGGAGCACTTCCACTTGTTAATCATTACCTTTTAATAAAGAGACAATTGCCAGGTTGTTTTTTTTTTGGGGGGGTGTCACACCCGGCAATGCACAGGGGTTAGTCCTGACTCTGCGCTCAGGAATTAAGGAATTACCTCTGGCGGTGCTCAGGGGACCATATGGGATGCTGGGAATCGAACTCAGGTTGGCCGCGTGCAAGACAAACGCCCTACCCTCTGTGCTATTGCTCCAGCCCCGACAATTGCCAGTTTTACTATAACATTTAGGGTCTCTCCCTCCCTCTTGTAAATACTGCTGCTTGCTATATTAGAGGGTTATTTTCTGGGTTTTGTTTGTTTGGGGGCCATATCTGGTTGTGTGCAGGGCTTACTCCTGGCTCTGCTCTCAAGGGATCACTTCTGGCAGGGCTCAGGAGACTATATGGGGTGTCAAGGATGGAACCCGAGTGGGCTGTGTGCAAGGCAATAGCCTTACTCACCTTTTCAACTTGTTGTATACAGCCGGTGTTACTTTTATAACAAGACTGGAGGGAGACTGATGCAAAACTAAACCACAGATAGATATTTCTTTGTGGGGTCAGAGGTAAGGGCCTGCCCTTGCACTTGCTCAGGGACTATTCCTAGTTCTTTGTTCAGAAGTGACTCCTGGCAGTGCTCAGAGGACCAGGTGGTGACAGAGTGGAACTGAGGTAGGCTGCATGTGAGGCCTTATCTCTTGTACTCTCTCCGACCTCCAGATAAATATTTAGGAAATTAGGTGAAAATTTTCTCAACGAAATATTGACCAATGAAATCCAATAATGTATAAAAGTATATGCTGTAACCATGTGGGATTTATTCTATGTAATGGTAAGGCTGGTTCAATCTAATGGTAAGGCTGGTTCAACCTAAAAAAAATATCCATGCAATCTACCATGTAAACAGGCAAAAGAGAATAGCAGTAAGTAATACACAGTGACACAAAACACATTTACAAAAAATCTTTGAGATCTCCAGTACTGGCTCCACCTTATGCATCAATCTTCTAGATTCTCCAGTTCATAAAAATAATTCTTTCATTTATGCTTGATTGGCTCAGGACCCGACCTAGTCCTGAGATGTAGGGTGGGAGAAGAGACAGCTTTGTGTATGTGTGTGAGTGTGTGTGTGTGTGTGTGTGTGTGTGTGCATTCACATTCCTATTTGCCATGCCTTATTGATGGTTGTACATGCCAGGTATGTGTTCTACTTGGAGCCTGTGCAAAGTTAAATAAGGGCCAACTTTTAAAAGACATACATGAAAGGGATGGGTGTTGGAAAGTTGTGTGGCTGAAACCCAATCATGAACAACTTTGTAACTGTATCTCACAGTGATTCAATTAAAAAAAAAAAAGACATGCATGGAGCCAGAGAGCTCAAAGGACTCTCCCATGTGCTTTACATAAAGGGGGCCCTGGTTCAGTCCCAAACACTGTGTAGTCCCAGAACACTACCACGACAACACTGCTAAGTGTGGCCCAAAACACAATAAATACTTGAAGTAACAAAACCCACAGATTTAATCATCGTAAAAAAATTGTATTTTTTTGTCAAAATGGCAATACTACCGAAAGCATTGTATAAATTCAATGCAATCCCTATAAGGATACCCATGACATTCTTCAAAGAAATGGAGCAAACACTCCTGAAATTTATATGGAACAATAAGCCCCCACGAATAGCTAAAGCAATTCTTGGGAAAAAGAAAATGGGAGGAATCAACCTCCCGAACTTCAAACTGTACTACAAAGCGGTAATAATTAAAACAGCATGGTACTGGAACAAAGGCAGAACTGCAGACCAATGGAACAGGGTTGAATACACTGACATCTCCCCTCAATCATATGCTCATCTAATCTTTGATAAAGGTGCAGGTAATGTGAAGTGGAGTAAGGAAAGCCTCTTTAATAAATTGTGTTGGCATCACTGGACAGCTACATGCAAAAAAATAGGCTCAGAACTCTGCCTATCACCATGTACAAAAGTAAGATCAAAATGGATTAAAGACCTCAACATCAGACCAGAAACCATAAGGTACATTGAAGATAAAGTTGGCAAAACCCTCCATGACATTGAAGCTAATGGTATCTTCAAAGATGCCATGCCACTGGCCGAGCAAGTGAAAACAGAGATAGATAAATGGGACTATCTTAAACTAAGAAGCGTCTGCACCTCCAAAGAAACAGTGACCAAAATACAAAGACAGTCTACAGAATGGGAAAGGATATTCACCGAATACACATCTGACAAGGGGTTGATATCCAGGATATACAAAATACTGGTTAAACTCCACAAGAAGAAAACATCCAACCCCATCCAAAAATGGGGCAATGAAATGAACAGAAACTTTCTCAAAGAAGAAATCCGAATGGCAAAAAAGCACATGAGAAAATGCTCTACATCATTAATCATCAGGGAGATGCAGATCAAAACCACAATGAGATACCATCTCACACCTCAGAGACTGGCCCACATTCAAAAGAACAAAAGCAACCGATGCTGGCGTGGATGTGGCGAGAAAGGGACACTCCTTCACTGTTGGTGGGAATGTCCACTGGTTCAGCCCTTCTGGAAAACAGTATGGACGATTCTCAAAAAATTAGAAATTGAGCTCCCATTTGACCCAGCAATACCACTCCTGGGAATATATCCCAGAGAGGCAAAAATGTTTAGTCGAAGTGACATCTGCACTTGTTTGTTCATTGCAGCACTCTTTACAATAGCCAGAAACTGGAAGAAACCTGAATGCCCAAGAACAGATGACTGGTTAAAGAAACTTTGGTACATCTACACAATGGAGTACTATGTAGCTCTTAGAAAAGATGAAGTCATGAAATTTACATACAAGTGGTACAATATGGAAAGTATCATGCTAAGCGAAATGAGTCAGAAAGAGAGGGATAGACATAGAAAGATTGCATTCATCTGGGGGATATAAAGTAACAAAGTATGAGATTAATACCCAAGAATAGCTGAGATCAGCACCAGGAGGATTACTCCATAATTTAGAGGCCAGCCGGGTATCCTAGAGGAAAGGGCAGTTCAGATAGAGAAGGGAGCACTAAATAAAGGATGTTTGGAGGATCCTCCCAGGAGGGGAGATGCATGTCGAAAGTAGACTATGGACTGAACATGTTTGCCACTCAATGCCTCTTTTGCAGACCACAACACCCAAAAGGAGAGAGAGAACACAGGGGATTGCCCTGCCACAGAGACAGGGGGGATGGGGGGATGGGGGTGGGAGGGATATTATCCATGGTGGTGGAAAATGGGCACTGGTGTAGGGATGGGTATCTGATCATTGTATAATTGAAACCAAAGCACAAAAAATTGTAAATCTACAACTGTAAAAAACAATAAAATAAAATAAAGGGGAAAAAATTGTATTTTCTCGAGAAAATAATATTTCTAAATATATAATGTAGCTGGAAACTTCAGTTCCTTCTACGGTGTACAGCCTTCTGGAGGAAGCTAATAAACACCGTAACATTTTTATTCCTTTGAATCACCATTATACATTAACATTTGAATGGATACATTCATTATAGGGCTAGGACAGCAATTTCCAGATGTAGTGCTAATGTGCTTTCTGGCTAAAGCTCAAACTCTTAAAAGCAATTAACTAACTCATAAATTAATATTGTTTAGACCATCAGCCTCTAAAACCAAATGAAACAATGTATGTAAAATGCCTAGCACATTTCCTGTCGTATAGGATGATCATAAATGATAGCTAATGGTATTAGCACTATAACCCAATGATGTCATGAGGGTTTTCTACACCGATTACCATCAGGCATAATTTTTTTCCATGTAAAATATTTTGAAGCTGTGAGCCAATTTCTCAAATCTAATTTCAAATCCATGATCCTCTATGATGAAAACACTTTTATGGTCCCATAAGAACAATTGCGACTATTGGGGGGGGGGGGGCACATTCAGTGATGCTCAGGGCTTACTCCTGATTCTGTGCTGAAGGGTGACTCCTGGTGGGTGGTCATATACGGTGCAGAGAATTGAACCTGTTTCAGCCATGTGCAAGGAAAGTACCCAGAATCCGATTACAAAATTTACTAATAGTTGTTCCCGGTAGTTGAGCTGAGCCTTATGTATGCTGTCTGCACCTGTCAGTAAAATCAAACATGACTTGGTTAGTGTTTTTAATTAAAATTTTGATCACAGGAAAGCGGTGTCCGTTTGTTTCTCTGGAAACGGAAACAGCAGAGCCAAATGTTTGTTATAAGTACCTGGAACACAAAGTAGAGATGAACACAGGAGAAATCGTATTTCTCAGACTTTGAGTCAGGTCTGAGTCTTTATCAACATAGTCGGGGACTCAGGAGCAAAGTTTGCCCGTGGGCCTCCCCACTGGGTTGGAACTAAGCCACTAGCCTCTTTGCACTGTCATTGGTTGGGAGCAAAATACAGCATTGCAAGGTGACCTTGACTCAGAAGCTGAAGCAGAACCTAGAAGCGCCACCAGATGGAGCTCGTCAGCCAGTGGCACTCTTAAATTCCTTAGTCTTAACACCTGCCGTGGAGTTTGTACGAATTGTGGTGCTCTCCAAGGCCACAAGTTGGGTTGCGGTGCTCGCCGAAGGTTGCACTCCCAGCCGAGTTGCGCACACTCCTGTTTGCCTGGCATCACGATCTTTGGCTGTGCTCTCGTGTCCTGGTTATATTCTCGCCAGGGTCACGACAGATCGCACTCATACTCAATAGGAGTCACGGTGCCTGGCCATGGTGCTCACACACTGTCAGCCTCTTTAGTTACGGGAGCCGCACACATCTGCTGCCGTTCAGTAGGAAACCGCTATGGGGGTCACAGGAGGGCTGATGGGACCATGCCCAGCACAGAAGGCAACACTGGGCATGGAACTGGCAGTCTTACATCTGCCGAGTAGGTGTTTAGAGTCACTGCGCTATCCCGGGGGCTCTCGGCTCTTTCTGAAGGGACATCTGAGCAATCCATCTCCCGAAAAAGTACCAGAGGGGCTAGAGAGATATTATACTGGGGAGAGCTCATGCCTTACAGGTGGGCAATCCCTAGGTTCAATCCCCTGCACCCCACAGAGTTCCGTGAGCCCACCAGGGGTGATTCCTGTGTGCAGAGCCATCAGAAAACCCTGAGCACTGCTGGGTATGACCCCCAAACAAAATTGTATCACTGTAGCACTGTCCTTCCGTTGTGCATTGATTTGCTCAGGCAGACGCCAGTAACGTCTCCATTGTGAGACTTGTTACTGTTTTTGGTATATCGAACATGCCACAGGGAGCTTGCCAGGCTCTGCCATGTAGGCAGGATACTCTCGGTAGCTTGCCAGGCTCTCCAAAAGGGGCGGAGGAATCAAACCCAGGTCGGCCATGTGCAAGGCAAACGCTGTGCTATCACTCCAGCCCCCAAACAAAACTAATAATAATAGTAGTATCAATCATTGTGTAACTGAAACCCAAGCACAAAAATTTGTCAGTCTACAACTGTACCTCATGGTGTTTCACTAATAAAAATTTTTTAAAAATAATAGAATAATAACAATTATTATTATTAAAGAAAAAGTACTGGAGAAGAACTAAGTAAAATTCCTATTTGACCTTTTCTTGCTGCCAGTGCCTACTTCGACCACCCAGACTCCTGGAAGGGTGGTTTTAAGATCATGGCCTTGTGGAATAGCTGTCAGGTAAAACTACACAATTGAACACCTAAGTGCTAAAGTTTATAAGATCGAAAAAGAAAGGCTAACCTTTTACAATGAGATACGAGTTTATAAACCCTAAATGATAAAACTAGGTCTTTTTTGGTTTACTCTAAAGGAATTGATGGAACAGGAGGTTTGGATTTTGCGGCTCTAACCTCTACCTGCACAACACAAGCTGATCATGATAGAAGGGCTCACAGGTGTTTGTGTGTTTGTGTGTTTGTGTGGTGGGACATTCCCATTGGAGCCCACGCTTTCCATTCAAAAGGTAGGGCAGAGTGGAGAGAGAGGTATGAACCACTTAAGACAAGGGTTCAGGCCAGCTGACCAACGGTGGCCTGGAGGCAACCTCTGCAGACTGTCAGCAGTGAGGCAGGGGCTCTTCTGGGGGTCCCCAGCAGCCCTCACTGAAGGAAGCTTCAGAACTGAAAGGTATCTAGAAGGTGTCTTTCAAGTCTGGTCCAATTCGACACAGAAATCTGCAGCCTATGTCAGATGCGTGGTACCAGGATTACTAGTTTTCATTTAGGCTGTTCCTTGCCCAGCACATCCCCCGTCCTTGCCTTTCTCTGTCCTTGCCTTTTATGTCCCTGCTTAGACTGACTCCAAGTCACTTGCTCAATGCACCCCCTCAGCCCCGCCACCCGCCGTCACCATCTGATGGGACCATAAAGGTAAAGGTAAAGGTAAAGGCCCTCCCGTTGATCGTCGATTTGCTCGAGCGGGCCCAGAAACGTCTCCATTGGAGACTTTGTTGTTACTGTGTCTGGCATATGGAATACGTCGCGGGGAGCTTGCCAGGCTCTGCCGTGCGGGCGAGATACTCTCGGTAGCCTGCCGGGCTCTCCGAGAGGGGCGGAGGAATCGAACTCGGGTCGGCCATGTTGGCTGCGTGCAAGGCAAACACCCTACGCTGTGCTATCGCTCCAGCCCCAATGGCTCTCGCGTGCACCTGGGGGCAGTGTCCCAGCTGTGGCTGTCAACTTCCGGCCTAAGGCGCCTGAGTCCAGCCCGGCGTCTGTGGCCCCGATGTGAACGGACCTCCCACTCCCGCAGGCCCCCGTGCCCGCTGCGTGTCAGGCAGTCTCGCTCTCGTTGTGGGGGGGTTGTCCGGTCGGGGTCCGGAATCACCCCGAGGTCAGAAGGGTGGGCAAAGGCTGAAATGGGCCTCTCCCCTCTCCGGAGGGTTGCTGTCTTTTGCCCGCTCTCCTTCGGGGTCCGGTCCCCTCCTCGTCTGGGGGGACCGGTGGCCACTCGCTTCTCGATGGGACCATGGCAGTGTCAAAATCCATAATAATATTTTGATCAGGATTATGGTGACATCAATTATTTATCATTACAACATGGAACTGTGACCAAGGAAATATTGGTGATTGGACAGTGATGGGGACAAAAGATATATTTTCCTCCTTGGTTTCACAGTTGTATCACTGTCACTGTCCTCCCGTTGTTCATCGATTTGCTCGAGCGGGCCCAGTAACGTCTCCATTGGAGACTTTGTTGTTACTGTGTCTGGCATATCGAATACGTCACGGGGAGCTTGCCAGGCTCTGCCGTGCGGGTGAGATACTCTCTGTAGCTTGCCGGGCTCTCTGAGAGGGGCGGAGGAATCGAACTCGGGTCGGCCATGTTGGCTGCGTGCAAGGCAAACGCCCTACCGCTGTGCTATCGCTCCAGCCCTCACACAGTTGTATCATACAGAAAAAAAAAATTGGTCTGAAAGGACTGAAGCCAATGATGAGTGAGGGGCGGGATGCGGCTTGGCAGTAAAGGATGAGACCGGGGGTCCATCCCTGGCATAGCAAGAAACAAAAAAAGAATTTTTAAAAAGATGAGGGGGAGATGGTAGAATGATTCATTACAAACTTTGGGAGAGCTTATCTCTCAACCTGAAAGTTGAATTATGAATTTTCAAGTGATAAATTCAGATGCTCAGTGTCTTAAATTGCTTAGAAATAAAGTGGTAGAATCTTGTGTTGTATGTGAAATCGTATTTGGTCATTCTGTTCACAGAAATATGCTTCTTTCCTCTCCCCAAGTACTGGATTTTCTAAATGGTTAAAGTGAAAAAGGCATCTCTTGTGGTATTGAAGGTCAACGGTGGTGGGGGGGCGGGAGTCACTTCTGGTTGAGGAGAGGGGCTGAAGCTTCTGTTCCAAGTAGCAATGGCCAGACACGAAGCCTCTATAAAAACCCAATAAATGGTACTTTGGAAGCTTCTGGACAGGCATGAAGGTGGAGATTGGGGGTGGAGAAGGGCACCCTGGAGACGTCATAAATGGTCTGTCTCCCACACTTTGCCCCCACACCTGTCCATCTGGCTGCCCCACTTCAATGCTTTCTAATAAGTCAGTAAACTAGTGAGAGAACAAGTTTCCCGAGTGAGCTCCCCTAGCACACAAGCCACACCTGAGGAGGGGCGCGTGGGCACTTCTGCAGTGTAGCTCCTGCTCAGAAGCACAGATGAGGGGCTGGAGCAATAGCACAGTGGGTAGGGCGTGTGCCTTGCACGCGGCCGACCCAGGTTCAATTCCCAGCATCCCATATGGTCCCCCGAGCACAGCCAGAAGTAATTTCTGAGTGCAGAGCCAAAAGTAACCCCTGAGCATTGCCGGGTGTGACCCAAAGAGGAAAAAAAAAAGAAGCACAGATGACAACAGAATGGGACCAATGTCTGAAGCAGTGTGTGGCCCCGGGGAACTGAGCCCCTCTGTGGAGTCAACGTTCCCTCCAGGTTAGGTAAGCATGGGAAGTGAATTCTCTCTGAGGTCTTATATACAGCTCTCTCTGTGTCCTCCCCACCCCCCATTCTCAGCATCTCTCTGTCTCCCCCCGCCCCTTCTCAGCCTGAAGGATGTTGGAGAGGTAGGATACCATCTGAAAGTCTGGTTGTTACGAGGTCTCAATTCCACAAGCTCTGAAACTGGGGTGGCCTTCATAGAGGTCAGGGGTGTGGAGGTGGAGCAGGGGCCGTGGAGCAACTGGGATTCCCGAAAGCTGGGGTTGGAGGCATTATCCTGCAGAGGGAATCTAGGTGAAGCATCACAGTATCCTTTTCTGGTGTGTGTGTAAGAGGGAGGGAGGGCGAGAGGGGGAGAGAGATGGAGAGAGAGAGAGAGAGAGAGAGAGAGAGAGAGAGAGAGAGAGAGAGAGAGAGAGAGAGAGAGGATTAGGGACCAAACCCAGGGCCCGCCTCCATGAATTTGCTGTACTCCCCCCACTTTCTCTGAACTTCCCCTGATTCTGTGCTACCCTCAGGCTCAGGAAATCATTCTACCCTCCTCCAGTTTGCACTGAGATTTTGGGGTGTCCAGGACACGTCTTGTACATGTTTCTGCTCCTTCTGGAAAGCCCTTTGCAGAGGAGTCCACATTCTCTTCTGCTCTTGTATTTCCAAGTGACTGAGGTGCTGTGCATTTCTGAACAGGTCTCTGTAGCTCCGTGGCCATGGGCAGGGAGGAAGGGGAGAGGGAAGCTGTCAGACTTGGAGAGGCAGACCCCTTTCTGCAGAGAGCATGTGCTTTTTCTTTTTTTTTTATTTATTTATTGAATCACTGTGGGAAAGGTTACAAAGCTTTCAGGTTTATGTCTCAGTCAGAGCATGTGCTTTTTCAACCATCTCATTTTTATGACCTGACTTTCCTTTGGACCCTAATGTTTTTATGCCCAAAGGTACATGCTTCCAAGACTTAAAAGAGCTTTTGCTTTTCTGCTGTAACAACCCTTTTCCACGGCAATGGGTACATTGATGAAATTCACAAAGTAACAATGCTTTTTTAAAAAATTCAGAGTAGAAAATCTTAGGTAACATCTCAAAGCACTGTCCTGCCACAGTTACATCCAAGAATCATAACAGGACCTGAAAATAAGATAAATGAAATGTAATCAGCTTTGAAGGAGGGAAGGGGAAAAGGAAAGATGAGCTAAGTCAGAGGGAAATTGGGGTGGGGGAGATGTCAGATGTTGATTTGGAGCCACACCTGACAGAGCTCAGGATGGTCCTTGGTAGTGCTTGGGAGACCATGTGTGATACCAGGAATTCAAATATCCTGTACTATTTCTCTCCAGTCCTCCTCCTCCTCGTCCTCCTCCTCCTCCTCTTCTTCCTCCTCCTCCTCCTCTCCTTCTCTTTTTTTATTGGATACTACTTATTTTTAAAAAACTGTATTTAATCACTGTGATTTTCAAAGTTGTTTTTAATACAGTTGTTTCGGGCATTTAATGTTCCAACACCAATCCCACCACCATTGTGACCTTCCCTCCACCAATAATCCCTGGTTTCCCACCCTCCACTCCGGCATGCCTCCTTAACAGGCACAAAATAGTTTACTTTATATTGCTTGTGACAACACACATTAAAATATAAAATTACTTTTGCATTAATAATTCTCTTGTTGTGGGGGTTGTTTCTGGGATGGATGGGGTTGTACACGCGTGCTAGCTCTATGAGGTCACACAGAGGGCTGACTCTCTGAGGTCGCACACCATACCCGTGGCATCAGCACAGTGGCATCAGCACATCAAACAGTTGGTTGAACTGTTTATTATTTTGATTATACACACTGGCATTTCCCACACAGCCTCAAACCTGTCCCCTTAGCAGGCACAAAATAATTTATGTTGCTTGCTACAACAAGGAATTATCAGAAATTAGATCAATAAAAGTCAACTGGTGATAATTGTTATATCTCACAATGATGTTACCGAAGTCATTGTCTGAGGATTTACTGAGCTGGTTGGTGCTAGTTGAGTCTCGACTGTGTTGTTGTTTTTGCTTACTGAACCTAGTGAGCTCCTCTGCAACTTTCCCACCAAACTTGCTGTGTTCCTACTAGGCTTTCAATTACTAGAAAATGTGGCCGTGTGCTCCAGGGACTAGAATGATTTGGCTTGGCAGCTTGATGAAGTTCAGTTGTGGAGCTGGGCTCTTTCTATGCCAGAATATGTTGAATTGGCATTCAATAATAAATTGCTGGGCAGTTGAGGGTGGGGGAGAGAATCTGCCCATCCCCATTCTGAGAGAGCTCCAGAGTATTCCGCAGAGATGGATCTACCCGGTAAAATCCGTGGCTGGTTTTGTTTTCTTTTAAGTAGGAAGGAAGATGTTACAGGCACTAGGACAGGAACCTTAGTGTTCTACATAAGAAGAGTTCCAAACAAAACTCCATTCATTCCTCCTCCTTAACTCCACCCAACAGTTTGTCTTGTTCAGGCAAAGGACTTGAAATAAGGAATCTGGGTCCCAGCAAGTAGAAAAGTTGTTTCCAGGAAAAAAAGATTCAGGGTGTGGCTCTGGTGTACCTTGGTTGCTTCTTTGAGAAAGACTTCCAGGAGTAGACACTGCAGACTGTAGATAATGGATTTATCAGAGCCCTCTCTGGAGGCGAGAGAGGGGAGCACAGGATTTGGTGGCAAGATTTGTAAGGAGTGGATGAAGGAGAGGACGGTGTTTAAGGGGCTGGGCAGGGGCTTCATGGGAGTGGGGCTAACTTTGCGCCAGCCGGCTGAGGACTCTATGCTTGTTCATCCATTGTATGGAGCACTAGGATCTCATTAAGCAGTGGGGATCATGTAAGTGCCTATGTATTCGGGACTTTCAAGAGGAGAAAAGTGAATTAGGACTGAGCATGCTCCTCTGGATAGCTTGAACTGATTCTCAAAGTCCTGTCTTTATCTGGAGATTGGAAAACACCAGAGAAAGTACAAGAAAGACGGAGGGGTGGGGAAGGGAGAGGAATTCTGATCCAGAAGCAAATTGGACCAAACAGAAAAGGGGGAAGAAGAGAAGCTCTAAGACCTTCACTTTTCTCATTGTGAGAAGTGTAGCAGGTGCCAAGTAGGGCCTACATCTGTGTGGCTCATAGACAACACTCGGGCATGTATCTGGTAGGTAGAATGTGCCTCAGAAGCAATTAACAAAAATCCTTGAGTGTTGTGAGGGACTCAGTTTTCCAGGAACCAGAAGAGATCCATTTATTCTCTAAAATCAGGAGGGGCATTTTTTCATAACTTCATTCAGGGTCCACACAATACAGGCAGACAAGCTGTTGGCAACCCATGAGAAGCATCCCTATCTGCTCCAACCTGGACCTGGGCCAGACTCCAGGATTTCACAGACTCCAGAAATACCTGCAGGCTCACTACCTGGGCAGTGTTTGAACCAGATGCAGTGACAGGGGCTTTCCAAAGCAAGAACGGGAAGGGATGGGCCAGGGAGTGCATCTTGCTTACAATATATCTATGATTACTGATTTGAAAGTTAGCCTAGGGGTTAGGGCCCTTGCCTTGCATGTAGCTGACCCTAGTTTGATCTCTAACATAGCATACTGTTGTCCAGCACTCCAGGAGTGGCTCTTGAGCACTGGGCCAGGAATAAACCCTAAGCACCACTGCATGTGACTCATAAACAAAACAAAACAAAACAAAACAAAAAGAAAATGAATAAATGGTGTCACATGCTACAGAGAGATACCAGTATAGCTTTCACAGCAGGAATAGAAATATGTGTCATTTAAAGTTATTTCCAAATGTTCTTTATCCGGAACTTTGCATCATTATCTTGCTACAGGGCTGCAGTCACAATTATCCATATATGTGTCCAGTGAAGTGGACTCCCCTTTACCCTGGTCTTCCACCTGGACTTTCTGCCTCTGTCCCATCTAGCTGGAAACAAGACTTGATGTTCAATGACAACACCCACCATTTATTCCAGTTTCACTTCATACTTGGATAACTAATTCCACACAGGTGAAACTAGACATGAGTTATTTTGGTTGCTTTATTGAAACAGAATTTGAATTTAAATCAAAGACAAATGAAAATCTACCCAGTACTTTGGAGTTAACAACATCTGATTTGGGTTCTGAAAGAACCGTGTTTACCTTCGTACAGTGAAAACTCTGCATGGTGAACAAAAGATGGAGTTAAAAATGTGGTTGTTGGGGGTATGGTGCCACCAGCAGGTCAATCTGTACCTGTGAGGCAAGTGCATCAGCAGTCTGATGGCACCGTCAGACTTTCAGATACCCCAAAATTGCTGCTGTGACTTTGGCCAGACCCCAAAACTTGGGGCAAAGTTTACCAAGAAAGTAAACGGCCAAAAGTTAGGTATGTGGGAAATACACCCACAAACCAACTCCGGCTCAGCTATATAATTGGAGGCAAGGCCTCTTTTGTTCCTGATTGAACTGCTTAATGGACATGATCCCAGATACTCAGAAACTAATCTCAGAACCCAGTGGCTTTAGGTAGAAATGTGTCTGGTCTCTGCAGTAGGCTACCGGTGCTGGGCCAACCCAGGTAGGAATAGGTTTCGTGCCTTGGCCTGTTCCCCCTGGTGGCCCAGTGGCCACCATCCGTCTGAGGCTGGATAGTCACATTTGGGCCCCCAGTGACGAGACACACAGGGCCTCACTGGATGGGAGTGGAGCCGGGCTTGTCCTCCCCACCCCAACGAGACCCCAAGTCATCGCCTACGAATGGCCTCTCTGGCTCCTGATTAAGCTGCTTAACGGCCACGATCCCAGAGACTCAGAAACAAATCTCAAAACCCAGTGGCTTTTGTGCATCCGGACTCCACAGTACGTTACTGTCTCTGGGCCACCCCAGGGAGGAAAGGGTGTTGTCCCTCCGCCTGCTCCTTCTTGGCGACTTGGTGGCTGTCATCCTCCAGAGGCCATTGGACAGTCAGGCTTGGGCCCGCAGTGACGAAACTTGTTGGGCCTCACGGGATGGGGGGGTGGGAGCCGGGCCTGTCCACCCCACCCCAACGAAACCCCAAGTCATCGCCCACGAATGGCCTCTCTGGCTCCTCATCAAGCTGCTCAACGGCCTTGATCCCAGAGACTCAGAAACAAATCTCAAAACCCAGTGGCTTTTGGCAGAAATGTGTCTGGACCCCGCAGTAGGTTACTGTCACTGGGCCGGGCCACCCCAGGGGGGAATGGGTGCTGTCCCTCCGCCTGCTCCCTCTTGGCGACTTGGTGGCTGTCATCTTCCAGAGGCCATTGGACAGTCAGGCTTGGGCCCGCAGTGACGAAACTTGTTGGGCCTCACGGGATGGGGGGGGGAGCCGGGCCTGTCCTCCCCACCCCAATGAGACCCCAAGTCATTGCCCACAAACGGCCTCTCTGGCTCCTCATCAAGCTGCTCAACGGCCATGATCCCAGAGACTCAGGAGCAGATCTCTAAACCCAGTGGCTTTGGGCAGAAATCCCTCCAGATTTAAGTGTTAAAATTTTGGAATTTCAAAACCACATGGCCCTACTGCAGCCACACGACATCATATGTTATTCATAACCAGCAATAGAACACAAATTGTCTATTGTTGCCGTTTCAGCAGATCTGAGTGTTGGGGTAAAATCTCAAATAATGGTGGGTCTGGTGTCGAAATAGTGAATGTGATCAAAGTAGAGAGAGAGTAATGTGAAAATCATCTGCCCCACAGGCAGGGGGAGGGTGTGGGATGGGGGTATACTGTGGTTGTTGGGGGTGGAGAATGGGCACTGGTGAAGGTACGGGTGTTTCATTGTATGACTGAGACTTAGACCCAAAAGCTTTGTAACTGCTCTCACTGTGATTCAATAAATAAAATTATAAAAAATAGGGGGAAAAATGTGACTGTTCGCATTTTTGTTGTTTTCCTTTTTTACAGTCTCACCTTTCTTCTTTAAGAAAATAAAAAAAGCACAAAGCAAAAAATAGCAACCCCCCCCCCCCCAAACCATAGCATGCTGGATTTTTCTGCTTAGGGATCATTCCTGGCAGTACTTGGGGGATTATATGAGGTGCTAGGAATTGAATCTGGACCTGGCCATGGGCACGGCAAGTGTCCTACCTGTTGTGCTTTTAAAACAAATGTGGATAAAACAAAATTAAATCCTGATAAGAAAGGAATATGACTGAGGGTCAGTGGTAGGGCATGTGCTCATTAAGTGTGAGGCCCTGAGTTTGATCCCTTGCACCATAATCCCGCCCCCCCAGCATCACTGGGAATAGCCCTGATGGCCCCCAATCAAGGTCTGCTGGGAGTGACCTGAGGGTCCCCTGCTCTACTGGTATGGCCCATATACAAATTTCTAATGTAAACCAAATCAAGAGAGGCACCACTTTTCTTTCAAAAAAAAAAAAAAGGAAATGTTTTACATGATTTATAGAAAAGCCAGTGACCCAGACACAGTTTTATAAAAGCCTGTGGATACACTCAGAGTCCATTTTACGGTTCATGAATGGCAACATTAATGGAAGTCCTAATCGAAGTTATGCTTGGTAGCAATAAAACACCTAAGCATGATCTCATGAATCATATTCCAACAGGATCTCACAGGCCGTTTTTCCTCTGTGATTTAATGCAGAGTGGGTTTTCTTCTAAACTTAGCTTTCCACAGGAGACCTATAAACTCCAGAAGTGCTGAGGACTGAGCTAATATTGTGCTATTCCAAAAGATGAAACACTAAAGCACGTAGTGGTGATAAAAGTGACATGGTAAGATGGACACAGTGGACATGCTGGCCACCTCACTTGATACCAGGTGAGCCCTGAGTTTGCTCACAGGTGCTCCTGACTTAGGGTCGGGTGGGGGGGTGACATCTGCTCTTTTGACAGAGCCTGCACTCTAGAGCAAAGTTTGAGGAGAACTTAACACCTACAGCTCCCTGGTGACAGCTGCTGTTTTTGCAGCTCTGCTACTGTCCCTGCTGGGTGACAGAGCTGTCCCTCCCACGCTGCATGCCTGCCAATCAGGAGATCACGAGTCTCTGGCCAGACTGCGGTTCAGGCTGTCCTAGTTTCCTGACTACCTGTGATTCATTTCATGTGCCAACTTGGTTGAGCTAAGGGGTGCTCAGCTAGCTGGTCAGCGGTCAGCACTACATCTGGCTGTGTCTGTGATGGGGTCTTTGGGCATTTGCTTTTTGCAGGGTGAGACTCTCAAAAGTAGTGTTCAGGGGGCTGGAGCAATAGTAGAGTGGGGAGGGCATTTGCCTTGCACGCGGCTGACCTGGGTTCCATCCCCAGCATCCCATATGGTCCCCCCAGCACTGCCAGGAGTAATTCCTGAGTGCAGAGCCAAGAATAACCCCTGAGAATCGCTGGGTATGACCCAAAAAGAAAAAAAAAAGTAGTGCTCAGGATCCTGAGGGCTGTTCCCAGTAATATTTGACCTGTCTGATTGTATTTGGGCTCAGTGATGCAGATGCAACTGGTGGTGGGACTGGACTCCGTGTGTGTGTTTGTGTGTGTGTGTCTTAGGTTGTTCTCTTGACCCTATTTTCATTATTTTAAAAGAACAGTTTTGTTTGGAGGGGTCAGGGTCAAGGTCCTCCCATTGTTCATCGATTTGCTCGAGCGGGCCCAGTAACGTCTCCATCGTGAGACTTATTGTTACTGTGTTTGGAATATCAAATACGTCACGGGCAGTTTGTCAAGCTCTGCCTTGCGGGCGAGATACTCTTGGTAGCTTGCCAGGCTCTCCAAGAGGGGCAGAGGAATCGAACTCGGGTTGGCCATGTTGGCTGCATGCAAGGCAAACGCCCTACCCGCTGTGCTATTGCTCCAGCCCTTGCTTGGAGAGAAAATATATTGTTTTTTTTTCTCAGGGAAATCGTCAATTAATTTAAGAGCTCAAATAAAAATCCAAGAAAGTGGGGAATGGAGTGATAGGACAACGAGCAGGTAGTACGTTTGCCTTGCATGTGCCTTGCAGGCACCCAGGCACCCCGTAACCTCCCCCAGGCACTGCCAGGAGTGATTTCTGATGCAGAGCCAAGAGTAAGCCCTGAGTCCTGCCAGATTTGTCTCCCAACCAAACAATAACAAAAAGACGAGGGGGGAGAAACTAAATTACAAAGAGATCAAGATATTACTTTAGGGAAAATGCAGCCCTGGAAGGCAGTGCGAAATCACTGCCTTTTGCAACTCCTAATACTTTCTTCAATTTATGAAAGATTGCCAAGATCAGCTTCTTCCTAGCGAGAACAGCAACAGCACCACCACAAATCAATTCCTGCAAAAGAGCCTAAACTCCAGGATCAGTACAAGTGTTGGGTTGAGTTGCCAGAGGGAGCAAATCCTGGCTGCTGTCATTTGATTATGCCAAGGCATTGGGTGCAGAGGATTACCTCAGTGTTGGCTGAGAACCTCGAAGAGAGTGATGGAACCTGCCCCCAGCACAGCCAGAAGCTCCCATCTTGGTCCTTTTGCTCTTTTATTCTTACAGTTTCTGTTTAGTATTTAGTTGTTTTCTGCCGTACGTATTTCACAAGCATTGTGTTCTTTAGAGAAATACTGGAGTAGAACACAAGCTATTCTGTTGTGCACAAAATAACCATGGCTGCTGAGATTCTTAGAAAGCAGCACAGCCCAGTATAATCGCAAACCCGCTGTGTTCAAAGCCAGCCCTGCAATAAAGAGGAAACAATACGAACAATATTCTATTTAGCTCAGAAAATATGCACTGTTTAAAGAAAATTTGATATAGAGATTAGGTAACCCAGGATAATCCAGGTACAAGGTCTTATTTTTTTTCTCCTCCCTCCTTTGAAGATAAGGAGCAGAGGGTGAAGCTACCCATGGGCTTTCGTTTCCGCCACATTATCTCCACCACTCTTCTTCGAAGCGGCCCTCTCTACCTCCTTCACCTCTGCTCTCTGTTTCTCTTTCACCACCCCTACCGACCCCCTTAATGCTACCCAGAATCACAAGCTTGGTCAAATTTCTACTTGATGTGTAAGATTTTTAAAAATATGGTTTCTGTAAAGATGAAGTCATGAAATTTACATACAAGTGGTACAATATGGAAAGTATCATGCTAAGCGAAATGAGTCAGAAAGAGAGGGATAGACATAGAAAGATTGCATTCATCTGGGGGATATAAAGTAACAAAGTATGAGATTAATACCCAAGAATAGCTGAGATCAGCACCAGGAGGATTACTCCATAACTTAGAGGCCAGCCGGGTATCCTAGAGGAAAGGGCAGTTCAGATAGAGAAGGGAGCACCAAATAAAGGATGTTTGGAGGATCCTCCCAGGAGGGGAGATGCATGTCGAAAGTAGACTATGGACTGAACATGTTTGCCACTCAATGCCTCTTTTGCAGACCACAACATCCAAAAGGAGAGAGAGAACACAGGGGATTGCCCTGCCACAGAGGCATGGGGGGATGGGGGGATGGGGGTGGGAGGGATATTATCCATGGTGGTGAAAAACGGGCACTGGTGGAGGGATGGGTATCTGATCATTGTATAATTGAAACCCAAGCACAAAAAATTGTAAATCTACAACTGTAAAAAAAATAAAAAATAAATAAATAAATTAAAAAAAAGAAAAAAATATGGTTTCTGTGTGAGTTGATGTTGAAAACATATAATAGGATGCTGTTACATGTTTTTTCTTTTTTTTTTTTGCTTTGCTTTTTGGGTCACACTCAGCGATGCTCAGGGGTTACTCCTGGCTCGACACTCAGGAATTACTCCTGTCAGTGCTCAGGGATGCTGGGAATTGAAACCAGGTAGGCCATGTGCAAGGCAAACACACTACCCACTGTGTTATCGCTCCAGCCCCACTGTTGCATATCTTAATTTTTATTCAGAAGCAAAAACTCTTGCCCTTTTTACCAAACACTGAAATTGTAAACTAATTTCCTTCCTTCCTTCCTTTTGTTTTTTGGGTTACACCTGACAGTGCTCAGGGCTTACTCCTAGCTCTGCACTCTGGGGTCACTTCTTGTGGATTTGGGAAACCAGATGGGATGCCAGAGATCAAACCTGCATTGGCTACATGCAAGGCAAGTCACCTACCAACTATACTGTCGCTCCACCCCGGGTTTCTGATTTCTAATTTAGCACAGTATTCCTTCCATCACCTGCCTCGCCACATCTTGAGGCTATTTCCACCAAGACTTTATGTTATCTTGTAACCTCCACTATCATCAAGGCCATGCTGAGCACCTGAGCACACACCTGCAGCAGTTGTTTAAGGAAAACAGATTGATCAGTCATTTGATACTCACATACTTCATCTCACCAGATTGTTTTCCGGAATAAGTGCAAATCTCCACTCAGCCTTCAGCAGAAAATGAGACTTACTTTCTCCTATATCCCCACCAATACATGATGTTATATGACTTTTCCTTAAACTTTTTTAAATACTATCTTTTGATTTTAATTTGCAATTTCCCCCGACACCTTACAATTTTGGAGTTAGTTATGCAATTGTTAGTTGTTTGGGCTTTTTATTGAGTCAAACCTAATTATATCTGGTTATTATGTTTGTTATTATATTTGTTACATACTCCTGTAGCATCCGGTAAGATATGCACTAGCCACATGTGTATTTAAATGGAAGTTTCAATTAGAAATTCAGTTCTCAGTTACATTAGCCCCACTTTCAAGTGTTCGATAACTTGATGTGTGGAAGTGGCTACCATATTGGAGAGCACACATTTTTCTCATGATAGAAAGAGGAGCAGAGCAGAAAGCGTGAGAAAGGTTGCAAATGTGCAGCATGATGGAGAACAGGAATTAGTTCCATTAAATGTGTTTAATCTAAAATAGGAGATTAATACCCAAGAATAGCCGAGATCAGTACCAGGAGGATTACTCCATGGCTTAGAGGCCAGCCAGGCATTCTAGGGGAAAGGGCAGCTCAGATAGAGAAAGGAGCACCAAATAAAGGGTGTTTGGAGGATCCTCCCAGGAGGGGAGATGCATGTTGAAAGTAGACTATGGACCGAACATTATTGCCACTCAATGCCTCTTTTGCAGACCACAACACCCAAAAGGAGAGAGAGAACAAAAGGGAATGCCCTGCCACAGAGGTGGGGTGGGATGGGGAGGATGGGGGTGGGAGGGATATTATCCATGGTGGTGGAAAATGGGCACTGGTGGAGGGATGGGTACTTGATCATTGTATAATAGAAACCCAAGCAGAAAAATTTGTAAGTCTACAACTGTACCTCATGGTGTTTCACTAATAAAAATTAATTCTAAAACATGTGTTTAATCTTTCCAATGGCCTCTTTAGGTCTTACATGTTTCGCCTTTAGAAGGGTAGAATTTTCTAGACAGCTCTTCCTCTTTGTCCCCAACACTGTGCCGGTCTTCTTCCCCTCCCAGCTAATACCCCCTCCCACACACAGACACACACACACTAGGTTCCTGTGGGGTCGTGGCCTCTTCAGAAGTGGGCACGGCTTCTGCGGAAGTGGGCATGGCCACAGGTAGTTTAGTCATACCAAGAAATCTAGTGTAACATCTCAGTTCCCATACCCACACACCAACATGAAGAAACAACGCGAATCCCCACCACGTGGGGACAACGATGAAGAGTCCAGAAGCCTCAGTAGGTGCTACTCACCTAAAGGACCTTTCTGAGAAAGAATTCAGATATGAAGTCATGAAGATGGTCAATCAACTCAATGAAACAGTCAGACAGATATCCAGTAACATGACAGAAACAATCGAGAAATTACGGGAAGAAATGAGGGCAGAAATATCACGAATAAAAGATTCCGTAGATGAGATAAAAAAACTCAGTCTGTGCCCTCAACAGTAGAATGACCACAGCTGAAGTCAGAATCAGTGAGCTGGAAGATCAGCTGCACCAAGCCAACAGGCAACAAAAAACAATGGCAAGAGACCTCAAGCTCTAGAGCGAATCAGAGTCCTAGGAGATAATTCCAAGAGGAACAACATTAGAATCACTGGAGTACCAGAAGCTCCGGGAAACAATCCCAATGAAAAAGCCACGGCTAAACAAATAATTGCTGAAAAATTCCCACAGCTGGACAATGCAGCCATTCAGATTCAAGGAGCCCGAAGGGTGTCAACTAAAAGAGATCCTAACCAAAACACTCCAAGACATATCATAGTTAGAATGGTCAATGACGCAGATAGAGACACAGTACTGCAAGCAGCCAGGTCAAAGAAGGAACTCACATACAAAGGAATACCCCTTAGATTCACAGCAGACCTATCAGAGGAAACCCTCCAAGCCTGAAGGCAATGGTGGGATATAGTGAAAAAAACTCACTGAAATGAATGCTTCACCAAGAATACTCTATCCGGCTAAACTCTCGCTCAAACTCAAAGGAATGGTACACTATTTTCTAGATAAACAGCAGCTCAGGAACTTCATAGATTCAAAACCAAACCTAAAAAAAGGGCTAAAGAGGCTACTATAAGACAAAACAAACCCTACAAGGACAACAGACCCTTACAGAAAGATGACACAAAACCCCATAACAATAAACTTTCTCAACGTCAACGGTCTAAATTCACCAATTAAGAGACACAGAGTGGCAAAATGGATTCAGAGACAGAACCCAACATTCTGCTGCCTACAAGAAACTCATCTCAATAGTCAGAGCAAACACAGACTCAAAGTTAAAGGATGGAAAACAATCCTGCAAGCAAACAGCTCCTGCAAAAAAGCTGGGGTGGCAATACTAGTATCCAACAACATCAATTTCAGGCTGAAAAAGATGAGAAGGGACAGCAAAGTCTATTTTCTTTTCATCAAGGGATATGTACAACAGGAATAAATCACACTCTTAAATGTATACGTACCTAGTGAGGGAACAGATACATATTTAAAACACCTGCTAACAGATTTTAAGGAGGACATTGCTAGCAACACAATAGTAGCCGGAGACTTCATTGCCTTATCACCTCTGGATAGATCAACAAGAACAAAACTCAGCAAGGAAACATTGGCTGTGAAAGAATAAATAGAAGAGAAAGGTTATAGACCTGTACTGGGATTTACACTCCAAAAAGAAAGAATACACATTCTTCTCCAGTGCACATGAAACATTTTCCAAAATAGACCATGTGCTAGGCCACAAAACATATGTCAATCGAATCAGGAAGATAGAAATAGTATCAACAATCTTTTCAGACCATGATGCACTGAAGATAGAAGTGAATCACACACAGACGTGGAGAACCAAATCAAACACCTGAAAATTAAACAACTCAATGTTGAACAACGAGTGAGTCAGGAAGGAAGTCAAGGATGAAATCAAAAGATACCGGGAAACAAATGATAATGAAGACACAAGCTACCAGAACCTATGGGATGGAGCTAAAGCCGTGTTAAGGGGAAAATTTATAGCCCTGCAAGCATTTCTCAGGAAGGAAGGGACCACATAAATAACTTGACTTCACAGCTCAAGATCTTAGAAAATAACCAATGAATGGAGCCAAAATCAGGCAGAAGGAAAGAGATCATAAAACGTAGAGCAAAAATCAATGACATGGAAACCAAAAAACAATCCGAAAGATCAATGAAAGCAAGAGCTGATTCTTTGATAAAATAAGCAAGATAGAAAAACCACTAGCAAATTTACAGAAAAAGAGAGAGAGAGTCCTAATAAACCGAATCAGAAATGAGAAGGGGGATATCACAACAGAAAACAAAGAAATTCAAAAGATCATCAGAGACTACTTTGAAAGTCTGTATGGCACAAAACAAGAGAGCCTAGAAAAAATGGATAAATTCCTGGATTCCTATAACCTCCCAAGGCTGAATCAAGAAGATCTAGAGTACCTGAATAGACCTATTAACATCAAGGAAATTAAAACTGTAATCAAAAGTCTTCCCAAAAACAAAAGCTCAGGTCCAGATGGATTCACCAGTGGATTTTTCCAAACATTTAAAGAGGACCTATTGCCAGTTCTTCTCAACCTTTTCCAGGAAATTGAAGACACAAAATCTCTCCCATACAGTTTCTATGAAGCCTATATCTCTCTAATACCAAAAGAAAACAAAGACACCACAAGAAAAGAAAACTATAGGCCGATATCCCTGATGAACACGGATGTGAAGATTTTCAACAAAATACTAGCAAGTAGAATTCAACAACTCATCAAAAATATCATACACCATGACCAAGTGGGATTCATCCCTGGGATTCAAGGATGGTTTAACACTTGGAAATCAATCAACATAATCCATCATATCAACAAAAGAAAAGATAAAAACCATATGATCGTGTCAATAGATGCAGATTTGACAAGATCCAGCACCCGTTTATGATGAAAACCCTCACCAAAATAGGTATAGAGGAGACTTTCCTCAATATAGTTAAAGCCATCTACCACAAGCCTACAACGAGCAACATCCTCAATGTGGAAAAACTGAGAGCCTTCCCTCTAAGATCAGGGATGAGACCAGGATGCCCACTCTCTCCACTGCTGTTCAATATAGTACTGGAAGTACTTGCAATAGCTATTAGGCAAGAAAAAGTTATTAAGGGCATCCAGGTAGGAAAGGAAGAAATCTCTCTCTCACTATTCGCAGATGATATGATACTATACTTAGAGAACCCTAAAATCTCTACCAAGAAACTCCTAGAAACAATAGACTTGTATAGTAAAGTTTCAGGCTATAAAATCAATACCCAAAAGTCCATGGCTTTCTTATATGCAAATAGTGAGAGAGAAGAAAGTGACATGAAAAAAAACCCGTTCACAATTGTGCCCCAGAAAATCAAGTACCTAGGAATCAGCTTAACTAAGGAAGTAAAGGGCCTGTACAAAGAAAACTACAAAACGCTACTTCAGGAAATAAAAGAGGACACGAGAAAATGGAAAGATATCCCCTGCTCATGGATCGGGAGAATTAACATTGTCAAAATGGCAATACTCCCCAAAGCTATGTACAAATTCAGTGTGATCCCTATAAATATACCCATGACATTCTTCAAAGAAATGGAGCAAACACTCCTGAAATTCATATGGAACAATAAGCCCCCACAAATAGCTAAGGCAATTCTTGGGAATAAGAAAATGGGAGGATAACTTCAAAATGGGAGGATAACCTCCCTAACTTCAAACTCTACTACAAAGCAAAAATAATTAAAACAGCATGGTACTGGAACAAAGGCAGAGCTGCAGACCAATGGAAAAGAGTTGAATATACTGACATCTCCCCCAAAACATATGATCATCTAATCTTTGACATGGGAGCCAGAAATGTGAAGTGGAGCAAGGAAAGACTCTTTAACAAATTGTGCTGGCAAAACTGGACAGCTACATGCAAAAAAATGGGCTCATATCTCTGCCTAACACCATGTCCAAAAGTAAGATAAAATGGATTAAGACCTCAACATCAGACTGACATCCATAAGGTACATTGAAGACAAAGTTGGCAAAACCTTCCATGACAATGAAGCTAATGGTTTCTTCAAAGATGTCACACCACTGGCCAACCAAGTGAAAACAGAGATAAACAATGGGACTATCTTAAACTAAGAAGCTTCTGCACCTCCAAAGAAACAGTGACCAAAATACAAAGACAATCTGCAGAATGGGAAAGATATTCGCCCAGTACCTATCCAACAAGAGGTTAATATTAAGGATATACAGACTACTGGTTGAATTCCACAAGAAGAAAACATCCAATCCCGTCAAAAATGGGGCGACGAAATGAACAGAAACTTTCTCAAAGAAGAAATCCAAAAGGCTAAAAGGCACATGAGAAAATGTTCTACATCATTAATCATCAGGGAGATGCAGATCAAAACAACAATGAGATATTATTTCACATAATAATATCTGGCCCACATCCAAAAGAACAAAAGCAACTGGTGCTGGTGTGGATGTGGCAAGAAAGGGACCCTCCTTCATTGCTGGTGGGAATGCCAAATGGTTCAGTCCCTTTGAAAAATAATATGGTCGATTCTCCAAAATTTAGAAATTGAGCTCCCATTTGACCCAGCAATACCACTCTTGGGAATATATCCCAGACAGGCAAAAAAGTATAGTCAAAGTGACGTCTGTACTTGTTTGTTCATTGCAGCACTCTTTTCAATAGCTAGAATCTGGGAAAAAAACCTGAGTGCCCAAGAACAGATGACTGGTTAAAGAAACTTTGGTACATCTACACAATGGAGTACTATGTAGCTGTTAGAAAAGATGAAGTCATGAAATTTACATACAAGTGGTACTACATGGAAAGTATCATGATAAGCGAAATGAGTCAGAAAGAGAGGGACAGACATAGAAAGATTGCATTCATCTGGGGAATATAAAGTAACAACATAGGAGACTGACACCCAAGAATAGCCGAGATTAGTATCAGGAGTTTTACTCCATGGCTTGGAGTCCAGCCGCACATGCTAGGGAAAAAGGCAGCTCAGGTAGAGAAGGGAGCACCAAATAAAGGGTGTTGGGAGGATCCTCCCAGAATGGGAGATGCATGCTAAAAGTAGACTATAGACCGAATATGATTGCCACTCAATGCCTCTTTTGCAAACCACAGCACCCAAAATGAGAGAGAGAGAGAGAGAACAAAAGGGAATGCCCTACCACAGAGGCAGGGTGGGATGGGGGATGCAGGTGGGAGGGATACTGGGGTCAGTGTTGATGGAGAATGGGCACTGGTGGAGGGATGGGTACTCAATCATTGTATAACTGAAACCCAAGCACAAACATTTGTAAGTATACAACTGTACCTCATGGTGTTTCACTAATAAAATTTTTAAATATAGAATTTCTAGAGAATAGAAACATATAGTACAGTTAAAGTTATGGGCTATACCTAATGGTGCACAGTGGACAAAACTTAGAAAAACTGGGGAAGATGTCTTTGATTTTCTGTTCATATGTGTGAGTGCAGGTGGAGTTATAGATGCTTTGTCTTATGTCAAACTTACCTCTTTGTCCTCCAGGGAAATACTCCAAACAAGACTGTCTGAAAAGCAGGCTGTCTGTGGGTGGATGTGGTCAAGATACAAAAACAAACACAAAAACAATCCAGAAAACCAAACAAAAACCTTATACCTCATCTATCCCCACCCCGAGATCTTTGATCTTTGCATATCTATGTTTATTGAAGTGCTAACTACAACAGCCCAAATGTCCAGGATAACAACCCAAATGTCCAAAGACGGATGGATAAAGAAGTTGTGGTGTCTACACAGAACAGAATACTACTATAAGAAAAATTAAAATCTTGCAGTTTGCTGCAACTTGGTTGGAACTGGAGGGGATTGAAATAAGTCAGAGGGAGAAGAACAAATATCAGATGATCTCATCACTCATTGTGGTATGTAGAGAAATGAAACAAGGGTATAGACAGTATCAAATGATGACAAATAATCCACCTTGGATTACAAATCTGAGATTACCAAGCAGCAGGAGGGGAAATGAGGAGGAGGAAGAAATGGACTAGAAGAGACAGAAGACAGTGGGGGAGGGTCGTGGGCACTTGGACGGTGGTGAAGGTGTAGCAAGTAAACAGCAAAATTGTTAATGATAACAGAATCGGAACTATGCCTAAACTACCATAAAAATTAAAAAGTAAACTTATGCCTGGGTCTTGAATTCCAAATACAGTATTTATTAACTCTCTGAACTTGGGGATTAAAAAAAATTGTCCTCTGTGTTTTTGTTCCCCTACACTTAAAGGGGAATAATGGGACCTCTCTGCAAGTTGCTATGAGGACTTCAGGAATTGAAAGCTGTAGAGTATGGAGTGCCTGGCACGTGGCAAGCACTCAATAAACCACAATGACTGCTGTTATGATCACTATTTGTTTCAGGAAAATATTTCCCAAGGTAGACAAAATGAACAGCACGCTCTTCAGTGGATGTGTTTAGGGTTGAACCACAAGATAAATAGTACCTAAGTGCAAGAAAAAAAAATCTCACAGCCAACAGGCTTCACACTCCAGTGGGAAGTAAGTCAAAACCAAGAGTGCTTTTGGTTGTCTGGGGATTCCAACTCAAATGTGGTTAACTTGCTACCAAGTGAGCAAGTTTTCAAAGGATGGAACACTCAGCATGTGCAGTGGCTGTACTCCCTGGATTTTAGTTAACCCTGCTATGCCTAATTATGTTTTTGTACAACGATCTTACACCTTGTTTGTAAATTGACTATAACAGCCATTAGTTTCATCTGAACTAACTGGAGCATCACTGAGTGCCAGACTTGTATCCCATCTTTACCATTTGCTCTACAGTCCTACTAGCAAAGGTCCTAATCCCTGGCTTTTTACCTACAAAATGGAAAGAACATAACAGTTGTATCATATCGTATCAGTATGCTGTTACGATTACTTTCACTAGGGAACTGGAGTCATCTTGTTGCAGGGATGACACAGGCATGCCACCCTGCATCCTGGGTTACATAGTGGGTGACAAGAAGTCTTTGATTCTTGCAAATGATCAGCAATGGATTAGTGTCAGACACACACACACACACACACACACACACACACACACACACACACGTTCCACAGCTACAAATTGAGCAAGTTATTAAAACACAGAACAGAGTGGAAGTGGGTGGGCTCTGTGGGTTATAGTTGACCCTGCTATGCCTACGCTCTTATGTGTTTGTACAGTGATTTAGGGTGAACTGGGACTTAGGTTGATATTGGGCAGGTGTGGATTTTATGACCAAATTGCCTGCAGTTACCCATAATGCATGCAGAGAAGTCCAATAAGTGGGGCAGATGCATCCTCCTCTCCCCAACCTTATCTCACTGACATTTTCCCATCTCTCTGTTGACTAATTCCTAAATTGCCACACTAAAGAAGTCATATCTCAGTGAGTCAGCTTTTAAGCTCTAAGGATATATGCAAGTCAGTTGTAAACCACTGGGTAGCTCAAAACTACTTGTGATGGGAATATCTCTGCCCAGAAGATTGGTAAACATTACCAATTCGGCATTTCTAGGCATAGCTCTGGTTGTAGTCAATTAACATGGAAAAGGTTTAGCATAGCTGCAAGCACAAAGAAGTATGACTAAATATTATATTTTATTTTTTTTCTTTTTGGGTCACACCCAGCGATGCACAGGGGTTATTCCTGGTTCATGCACTCAGGAATCACTCCTGGCGGTGCTCGGGGGAACATATGGGATGCTGGGAACCGAACCCGGGTCGGCTGCGTGCAAGGCAAACATCCTACCCGCTGTGCTATCACTCCAGCCCCAGTATGACTAAATATTTTAAATTGTTGCTGAGCCCTGAGTGTCTATATCTCTTGTAGGTGCTGTATAATGTGTTTAAAGAAGAGGAGGTGTGGCAGATTTGCTAAAAGGCAGCATCTGAGACTGTCCAGAGGAGGGACAAGGGCAACTGATTTTTTAGCCGAGACTGGGGCAGGTGTCCCAGTGGCTATCTTTATCATTATCAGTCTCTTATTAATCTGCATTTCTCCCAGATTTTGCATGATACCAGCAGAATAGGTTTCTGTTACCTACTGACTGAATAAATCAGTGTGACCATGTGGTAGTAATGTATATGACTGGTAATAAAACACATATAAAATGTGTTTAACTCACTGTTTCATTGGGTCAGGCTGTCGGTAGATTTGGCCAAAAAAACCCATTATTATCCTTTCATTTATCACTAATCCCGCATACCTTAATAATGAAGCAAATAACACCTAAGTTTAAAATACTAAATAAAATAGAATAATTGCACAGCATGTACTGCCTCAACCAGATGATTATAATCTTTTGCAGGACTTGCCATGAAACGATAATAATGTGCACAACTGATAAACTAAGGCACCACAGGAATGAAGAATTCTTGAGGTACAAAGAGTTTCAATAAAGCAACAACTTGATTCCCATAAACATTATGCTTTTGGTTCATGGCACTGTTTCTTCTAGAAAAGCACTGGACATCGAAAGGGAAAGAAAGTAGTGCTCAGTGCTAAAATACGTGCATTTGTCAACATGCCAGCTCTACCTTGTCAACTTCATTATTTTTGTGTAGGGGTGTGTAGGAGGGTGTATGGGGACATTTCAAATGGTGTTCAGGAAGCTCGGAAGCCCCTGCAGGCAATTCTCAGTCAAGTGAGTCAAGGACTTAATATGAGAGCCCCATCATATTTGAGCCCTGTGGTGCCAGAGATCCTCTGGGTAATTGTGTTCTGGGCCTCTAGAGCTGTACTCAGTGAAGTTTGTTGGGACCCTGTGGTACAGGGGATTAAACTGGGATCACCAATATGCAAGCCTTGTGCCTTAACCTCAATGCTATCTCTTGGCCCTATTTGATAAGTTTATAGCAGTATGGAGCCATATGCAGGCAGTAACCCCTTAACATGTTTCAGTTCATGCTCAATCACATGGAATATGGCCCCAGTGGTTCTTCATACAGCCTCGAGTTGGTGGGGGGGGGGGTGTTAGCCATTTGTGGGCATAGTTTCACTCTATGCATCTGGCCAGTGATACATTTGGCTAATGGTGTACTTCCCACCTACGCATTCTTTAATGAAGTCAAACAGTGTATGACCATATTATGACCAGTTTGTGTAAAACTCAAAAAAGCTCCCTTTCAATAGTGGGGACCTTCAAGGTTATCATTTTTCAAGAGGGGAAAAAATTGAGTTGGAGCAGAAGATTCTGTAGAATTTAGGCAGAATAAAAGTGTGAGTTGTGTTTGCCTGCTGTGGTTTTACCACCTTGAGGTCTGTTTGCTATACCTCTCACACTTCAGTGTGGTGAGGATTCTGTAAAGAATTTACTTTTTTTCTTGTTTGTTTTGGGGCCACACTGGCAGTGGTCATGAATCACTCCTGGTGGTGCTCAGGGGAACTATATGGGATACTGTGAATTGAACCTGGGTTGGCCATGTGCAAGGCAAATGCCTTACACATCATACTATCACTCCAGCTCCCCCGTCCCCTTAAAGAATTTAATTAATGCCTATATTGGGCCTTGGCTGCAGAGATGCTGCTCTCTTAAGTTGGGTAAGGCCCAGTAAATGTAAAGGTAAAGGCTCTCCCGTTGATCATCGATTTGCTCGAGTGGGCCCAGTAACGTCTCCACTGGAGACTTTGTTGTTACTGTGTTTGGCATATCGAATACGTCACGGGGAGCTTGCCAGGCTCTGCCGTGCGGGCGAGATACTCTCCGTAGCTTGCCGGGCTTTCCGAGAGGGGCGGAGGAATCGAACTCGGATCAGCCATGTTGGCTGCGTGCAAGGCAAACGCCCTGCCGCTGTGCTATTGCTCCAGCCCAGTAATGGACATTTCTAACTGCTCCCTGGTGATGCTATTGCATCTGGTGCAGACAGTTAGACAGCTAAGGGCTGGTGAACACTGTGCTCCCCCAATCTGTGGAGAAGAAGAGTGATTTTCAAACAATGTTAGCACTTTTTATTCATTTTCCAAAGAAAAGTTCCACTTTTATGGTAACAGAACTCCCACCAAGACAGCAAGAATTCTGGGATAATGGTGGGGCATCTTGACACTGATGTCGAGAGCGTGAAGCACCACTGCAAGTATAACGCATATCATTACTATTGTAAACTGTCACTCCTCGAAAAAAAAAAAAGAAAGAACAAAGGAGTATTTTAAAAACAGAAACTTTAAGGGCTAATTCACATATTTTAAGATCTTTATTTTTTTATTCTGTTTTTTCTCTATCATCAAATTATATAATCATTCTTATGTACTTAAAGATGAGAAAATTGAGCTATGGTGAGCCAGAGAAATAGAACAGGGGTTCAAGTATCTGCCTTACATGTGGCTGACGATGGGTGAATACCCAGAACCTCATATAGTCCCCCAGACATTACCAAGAGCCATCAGATATGGCTCCCAACCAAGATACCCACCACCAAAATAGAAATATGATGGCTTTTAGTTCTTTAAGCATTTTCTTTTGAAATTTTTGTTTTTTTATAGTTTAGAAATGTTACAATTGTGTTAAAGTTTATAGTATTGATGACTCATCACCAGCAAAGTGTCTGAGACCCTTCCCACCTCTCCCCATGACTTCACTAGTCACTAGTCTGCTTTTCCCGTCGCCCCTGCCTAGCCCCTTTTCTCCATTGCTTAAGAAATTCCATTTGTAGTTGAATATTGGTGAGTTTCAGAATGATTACCTCATGAGTTGTTTATTTTTACAAAATCTAGATAGGGATGTTCAACATCAGATCAGTTAAATCACGGTCATGGTCACGGTCCTCCCGTTGTTCATCGATTTGCTCGAGCGGGCCCAGTAACGTCTCCATTGTGAGACTTGTTACTGTGTTTGGTATATCGAGTACATTACGGGTAGCTTGCCAGGCTCTGCCGTGTGGGCGAGATACTCTTGGTACCTTGCCGGGCTCTCCGAGAGGGGCGGAGGAATTGAACTCAAGTTGGCATGTTGGCTGTGTGAAGGCAACATGCCTACCGCTGTGCTATCACTCCATTGAACCCAGGGGCCATCATGGGGAAGGTTTTTGCCTTGCATGTGATCAACCAAGGTTCAACCCTCAGCACCACATATATATGGTTCTCCAAGCCTGACAGGAGTGATCCCTGAGTGCAAAGCCAGGAGAGATAGTAGAAGCATAAAGAGTTTTACTTTGAATGTAGCCAATTTAGGTCTGACCCCCAGCACCACATATGGTCCCTTCAGGAGCGATCCCTAAGTGCTGCTGTATGTGGCCCCAAAACTGACAGATCAAACAAACAAAAAAATAAAGAAAAAGTGAAACTGAGGAAAGTTCACAGATTGGAAAAGACTAAAAAGAATGAAAACCACAGGCAATATGAAATGCAGGATTGAATCCTGGCCCAGAATAAAAGAAAATAATAGAAAGTTGCAATATTGGAATATGGGTGGTCATTAATAGTATTTTAACATAAATTTTGTGGTTTTGGACATTGTACCTTGTTCTAAAAGATTATATGTGAAGGTTGGTCAAAGGTACATATATAGTTGTGGGAAGCCAAGAGCCCTCTCATAGACCCTGGCCATGGTTCCCATGTTAGGAACTGCTTGGGACAGACATTGGTGACAGTCTCCCAGGACTTCCTGATCTCAGCAGATACCTGATCTATAGCCACACATCAGGCTGACAGCTTATCTGGCCTTATCTATAGTAACCTCCAGGATGCATCTACTCCCTAAGACCCTTTGATATACAAATGTAAAGCTCAGGATGCACCTACTGCCACAAGACCCTTTGATGTGCAAATGTCTACCTTGAATGTTAGGTAAAGCTCTTGTTGCTGACCTTACCGTATATGGTTATATTGCCTCTGCTCCTGACTGAGCTGCCCGGACCCTATATAAACAGCCTGTATCCCTCAATAAAGCCTGTCCCTTTTTCTCTCTGTTTCTAAACTGTACTCTGTCTCTTGTGTCTCGTGTTCATTCGGTTGGTCCCTCCTTGCACCATCGGATCAATCCTCGGGCCACCTCCGCGGGCCGGAGAGTGGTTACCGGGGCCCCCTGCATATAGTAATTGCTTTTTTAGCAAATTTATTTTAAGGATAAAATTATTTCTAAAGAAATATTTTTTTCTGTAGCACTGTAGCAATGTCCTCCCATTGTTCATTGATTTGCTTGAGCGGGCCCAGTAATGTCTCCATTGTGAGACTTGCTGTTACTGTGTTTGGCATATCGAATACGTCACGGGTAGCTTGCTAGACTTTGCCGTGTGGGTGAGATACTCTCGGTAGCTTGCTGGGCTCTCTGAGAGGGGCAGAGGAATCGAATCCGGGTCTGTGGGGCCGGCCCCATGCAAGGCAAATGCCCTACCGCTGTGCTATCACTCCAGCCCGTTTCTTTTTTGTTCTGGTGAAGCAAAATAGTTTTATTTAAGGAAATTACCTAGAGAAATGTGAGGGGAGAGAGAGGGATATGTGTTCAAGGGAGAGCACAGGTTTCTCATGAGTTGAAAAAGCTCTAAAAATATTTTCATTTCAAGAAACTCTACTTTGTCAAACCCCCAGTTGCCTGAACTACTCTACTGCCTACCTTACCAACTCTTGCTAAGCCTTAGAAACAGTTTCTCTCGGGCGTTCCCTGGTGGCAACATAGAGTCTAGTAGTCTTCTACATGGGGCCTTGGCTGGCAAGGCACAGCCTTTCCTGCAGAGTGCTGCCCTATGGAGTGACTAAAGCCAGGCAGGGGGCCCAACGCCCCAAACACCCACACAGACTCTTCAGGGTCCCCTTCTGGTCTTCTGGTGGACTCTTCTGGTCGTCACAGACAAACCCCACCAATAGGAAAACTTCATTTCTATCCTTCCATTATATTTTCTACTTCTACAACCAAGTTTATGTTTTGTTTCACTTAACTTTCCCTTCGCATAAGCAGGTGAGAAGGCGCTAGACTGTTTTCCAAGCCAGGGGCTCAATTACCTGACCATTCTGAGCTGTGTGGAGATGACACAGTGGAGGTGTGGAGGGGGAGTAGGCTGGATTTCACACTGGCTCTGCTCTACCGTTTCCTCAGACTGACCTTACCCAAGTCTCCTCATACTCCTGGTCTAAAGATCCTCAGCTGCAAAAAAAAAAGGGTGAGGGGCGGCAAATAATGCCTGTAATTAAAAATTACAGTATATGAAATAATATGTCTAGAATGAGAAAATAAATCTCCATTATGAGATATAATAAAATAGCTTAAGCTGCGGTTTTTACTCTTTCTACTTCTTTTTTACCGTGTGAAGAGGACTCATCTGAGAAGAGATTTTGAGTGACTGAAGATGCCTCTCGCTCACTTGCACTTGTACTTTCTTTGTACAAATAATCTGTTGTCAGAGGCCTGAATTTGAAACAAAATAAACTAAGAGTCAAGTTTCAATACAGCTACATATATTTTTATGGAGGAAGGGGGCTAGGGTGGTGGGTCATACTTGCAGTTGGATGCCTAGGGGTTATTTCTGGCTCTGTACTCACCAGTGACTCCTGGTGGTGCCCAGGTAATTATATGTGGTGCCAGGGATCCAAACAATGTCATCTGTAGCAGCTGAATTTAAGACAGTATGTCACCTTCTGTACTCTCTCCAGCTCCATTAAGCTTAAATGTCAGTATATCTTGTTTCACATCCCAGATTAACTCTATTAATTTCACTTAGACTGTCTTTAAATTTTGAGGAGGGAAAATCTTTAACCTGAGCTTTATGGAATTGCTGAAAGCCATTAAACACATTTAGTAGGAAATAGCATGTCAGACTTTAGTGTCCGTTTTCCCCTTAAGGAGAAAGCAATATAACCAGTGTTTGAGAGGTGGGGGTATTACATACTTTTATTTGTTGTTTTGTACTCTCTCTATATGGAAATATTAGGTGTGGTGCCTGGGGAACATTCTCACTGTTTTCCGTTTGGTAGCTATTGAATTTTTAAAGATAAAAAATTGTTCTGGGGGGGAGGGGGATATGGTGCTGCCAGCAGGTCAATCTGTGCCTGTGAGGCTAGTGCATCAGTAGCCTGATGGCACCGTCAGGCTTTCAGATACCCCAAAATTGCTGCTGTGCCTTTGGCCAGTGTAGGATAACACTGTTCGGTCCTTCCTGCACAACCTCAGGAATAGTTGATATTTGATAGTTTATTGGACTGAGGAAAAGAGAAAAACACCTTAAGAGGTATTTTGCCCTTGGGCAGTCAGGAAGGGCTTTCTTATGTTGATTTTGCTACCTGACTGGGTGGAGTGTCAGCCCAGACTAGAAGGGAGCTGGAGAATGAGAGAGTAGAGCTGAAAGATGAACTACCGAGAGACTAGCAAGGAGAACTTGTGCTTGAGAGAACCTAGGCCCTCCATCACTTAATCACTTAACTTCCCGTTAGTCGTCGATTTGCTCGAGCGGGCGCCAGTAACGTCTCCATTTGTCCCTGTCGCGTGCTAGTGTAGCCCAATGGCATCTCTTCGCTCCGGGAACATGGAGGGCCTCAAACCGATCGTTCATGATCTTGACAAAGAAGTCTGACCATCTGGTAGGTGGGCGGCCACGCGGTCTCTTGACATCCCGTGGAATCCAATCAGTAACAGCTCTAGTCCAACGGTCGTCTTTAAATCTCATTACGTGACCAGCCCATCTGATTTTCGACACCTTGGCATATGAGACAGCGTCCCTGATCCTTGATCGTCGACGGATGTCAGAACTCCGGATTCTTTCTCTCATTTGAGTGAAACGTGATATTCCAAGCATAGCTCTTTCTATTCTTCTTTGGGAGACCTGAATGGCGTTCTCATCTTGTTTGCGTAGGGCCCAGGTCTCTGAGGCATATGTTAATGCAGGAAGAACAGTGGAATCAAAGAGATGTGCCCGGAGCCGGAGGTTCTTCGTCCTCTTAGCTATTTCTTCGACGTTCTTGAAGGCGTTCCAAGCCGCTCTCTTCCTCCTGCACAGCTCGGGTGCCAGGTCATTTGTCATGTTGACCTCTCGACCTAGGTACACATAGCTGTTGCATTCGGAGATGGTCGTTCCATTGAGAGCGAATGGGGCGTCAGGAACAAGGCTGTTTCTCATAAACATTGTCTTCGTAAGATTCAGCTGTAGTCCTACCTTTCCACACTCACGGTCAAAGTCGGCCAGCATTTGTGCCGCTTGGCTGATGTTTGGTGTTATTAAAACAATGTCATCAGCAAAGCGGAGGTGGTGTAGTTGCCGACCATCTATCTTCACTCCCATTCCTTTCCATTCCAGTCGTCGCATGATGTTCTCGAGGGTGGCACTGAAGAGTTTTGGTGAAATGGTATCACCCTGCCGCACCCCTCTCTTGACATCAACGATCACTTCTTTGTAGAATGGTGAGATCCTGGTAGTGAATCCGCAATACAGCTCACGGAGGATCCTGATGTATTGGGCTTGAATGCCCTGATTGGCTAGGGCTTCAATGACCGCTTCCGTCTCAACAGAATCAAAGGCCTTCTTTAAATCAATGAACGTTAAGCAGAGCGGCATCTTGAACTCCCGAGAAACCTCAATGAGCTTGGTTACCGTGTGGATATGGTCGATGGTGCTGAATCCTTTGCGGAACCCTGCTTGCTCGCATGGTTGTCCTTCATCTAGTGTTCTGCCAATCCTATTCAGGATGACTCGAGTGAACAGCTTGTAGATGACAGACAATAGGCAGATCGGGCGATAGTTGCCAATGTCATGGATGTCTCCCTTCTTGAACAGTAGTACATAACCTAAATTTATTTAGGCCCTCCATAACCTAAATTTATTCTATGGGATAAACTTCCTTGTAATAAACTGCTACAAAGATCAACCGGCCTGGCCCTCATCTCTTCCTTCATCTGCCTTTGGCCAACAGCCGTCCCAATCCAGGCCACATACAGCGGCTCTAGGGCACCGAACGCAGGCGATGAGATAGAGCCGTCCAGAGAGCCCACAAACACACAACCTTCAGCGAGTATAGTTTTTTACAGGCCAGACCCCAAAAACTTGGGGCAAGGTTTACCAAGAAAGTAAACAGCCCATAGTTAGGTATGTGAGAGACACACCCACAAACCACCTCCGGCTCAGCTATATAATTGGAGGAATGGCCTCTCTGGTACCTGATCGAACTGCCTAACAGCCATGATCCCAGAGGCTCAGAAACGAATCTTGGAACCCAAAAGCTTTTGGCAGAAATGCGTGCTGTTCCTGCAGTAGGGTACTGGGGCTGAGCCACTCCAGGTGGGAATAGGTTTTGTGCCTTGGCCTGTTCCCCTTGGCGGCCTGGTGACCATCCTCCTCCAGAGGCCTCTGGACAGTCAGGTTTGGGCCTGCAGTGACGAGACACGCAGGGCCTCACAGGATGGGGGTGGAGCCGGCCCTTTCCTCCCTGTCCCAACAAGACCCTGAGTCACCACCCACAAACAGCCTCTCTGGCTCCTGATCAACGGCCATGATCCCAGAAACTCAGAAACAAATCTCGGAACCCAGTGGGTTTTGGCAGAAATGCATCTGGACCCGCAAGTAGGTTACTGCCACTGGCCACCCCAGGGGGGAAAGGGTGCTGTCCCTCCGCCTGCTCCCCCTAGGCGGCTCAGTGACTGCTATCCTCCAGAGGCCATTGGACAGTCAGGTGTGGGCCCTCGGTGATGAGACATGTGGGGCCTCACAGAATGGGGCTAAAGCCGGCCCTTTCCTCCCTGTCCCAATGAGACCCCACGTCGCCGCCCTCGAACTGCCTTTCTAGTTCCTGATCAAGCTGTTAAATGGCCATGATCCAGGAGACTCAAGAACAGTTCTCGGAACCCAGCAGGTTTTGGCAGAAATCCCTCCAGAGTTAGTTGTTAAAATTTCGAAATTTCAAAGTTGTGTGGCCACTACTGCAGCCATGCGACATCATATGTTATTCATAACCATCCATAGAATACAAATTGTCTACTGTTGCCTTTTCAACAGATCTGAGTGTTGAGGGCACGGTCACAGTCCTCTCATTGTTCATTGATTTGCTCGAGCGGGCCCAGTAACGTCTCCATCGTGAGACTTGTTGTTACTGTGTTTGGCATATCGAATACGTCACGGGTAGCTTGCCAGGCTCTGCTGTGCAGGCGAGATACTCTTGGTAGCTTGCCGGGCTCTCTGGTAGGGGCAGAGGAATTGAACTCAGGTAGGCCATGTTGGCCGCTTGTAAGGCAAACGCCCTACCACTGTGCTATCACTCCAATCCCAAATAATAATGGTGGGTCTGGCGTCAAAATATTGAATGTAATCAAATTATAGAGAGAGTAATGTGGAAATCATCTGCCCCTTAGGTGGGGGAGGGTGTGGGATAGAGGTATACTGGGGTTTTTGGGGGTGGATAATAGGCACTGGTGAAGGTACGAGTGTTTCATTGTATGACCGAGACTTAAACCCGAAAGCTTTGTAACTGCTCTCACAGTGATTCAATAAATAAAATTATAAAAAATGAAAAAAAACTATATATAAGACATATATTTTTTAAAAAAGGAATGATTTGCAATTCATGTTTCAATGCACTGACTTTTAAAATTGCTTACTCTCAATTAGCTTATCTCTACATGACCAGTGTGACCTCCAGAAAACACCTTTTCCTTTTAAGAAGGCCACTGCTTCCTGGAAATCTTAGTTATACTTCTGGTCTATGACTCCCTCCCACACCTTTCTTACTCTCCGGATGAGATGCCCCAGCTTGGTGTGGCTGGATCCTTCAGCTTGGTGTGGCTGGATCCTTGCAACAGACTCTTAGCTGTGGACAGTGGACATTTGGATTTGCTCCTTGATTTCTGCCCAATATTTCTTTTATGTTGGCTCCTCTTTCTTGTGTAAGTTGTAGATACAATATCTCCATTCTGAAAACTCACCTACCTGAAATAGGAGAAAGACGGGGGCAAAAAAAAAAAAACAACCACTTTTTGCTTTCAAAAGCTTGTGTGTGCATGAGAGGGTAACAGTATTTGGAGAGCATTATCCCATTATTATGTTTTCTTCTAAAACATTTCTTTATTTGTTAGTCTTTAGTTGAAAGCCATTATATATTATTACTTGTAGTTTAGTTCACCAGTTTTCATAGGTTAAACTTGAAGAAGGGAGAGAGAGAGAGAAAGAGAGAGAGAGAGAGAAAGAGAGAGAGAGAGAGAGAGAGAGAGAGAGAGAGAGAGAGAGAGGTCCATGGGCTGGAGCACAGGTTTTATACACAGGGACATGAGTTTGATTCCTGACACTGTATGGTCCTTCAAGCACAGAGGTGGAACTAGCCTATATGTACCACCTGATATGACCAAAAACAAACAAAAAATGTGGTTGGGAATTAAGTTCAGTGGTAAAGTGCCTGTCTTGTATGTTATATGCATGAGACCTGGGTTTATCCCTGACACTGAAATAAAATATAATAATTAATTTTCAAATTGTGGATATTATCATAAACACTCATTTAATGCAAGTTTTTGTTTGATCTTATAGAAATAAATCTAATAGCATTGGTTATGCTAGTGATAACATACGTAAAATATTTCTTCTTTGGAACGCTTTGTAATTAAAGTAACTGGGGAGAAGCTATCTGTCACTGTAGCACTGTCCTCCCGTTGTTCATTGATTTGCTCAAGTGGGCACCAGTAATGTCTCCATTGTGAGACTTGTTACTGTTTTTGGCATATCGAATACGTCACGAGGAGCTTGCCAGGTTTTGCCGTGCGGGTGGGATACTCTTGGTAGCTTGCCAGGCTCTCCGAGAGGGATGGAGGAATCAAACCCAGGTTGGTCGCGTGCAAGTCAAACGCCCTACTAGCTGTATATCACTCCAGCCAAGATTGGGAAAATTATAACCAACTTTCTACTTCCACTGAAGTTAGCAATTAAAAAGAAAATTTGTCAGTGACGAGTAATAATCATCATCTTTTGTTTGAATATCATCAATCCCATGTACCACACTGAAACCTGGGGAAAAGGAAAACAAAAATAATGAAAGAATAAAAGAAAATAAGTGTTCTTTCCCTAACTGGATATGCAAATGACATGAGCCTGCCTGATTGTCAACTAATGAAGCAATCTTCACCAAGATGGGTGACATCTATTTGCAGCCCAGAGTCCAAGTACATTGAAGCCACACTTCCCTCCGAAGTGAGGGTAAGAGGCAACAGTCATTACAGCATTTTAGACAATTACTACCCAAGCTTCTATTTGTAGCTAAACAAAAAATAGCCACCTGATTTCAAAATTAAACCAAGGAGTGTATACAGTTTATTTAGTTGGAGACAAATAATAATCATGAAACTAAATCACAAGGTTTATGACTCAAAGATAATCATTGTTTTGTTGTTCTAGGGAGTAGAGATAAAAGTGGCACATCTGGAAAGTACCATGGATATGACCTTGAAAATTTCTTTGGGGCTCTTAAACTTTGTTTCATTGCCAGAAAGTGAAGAAATCATCAACTCTTAGTGTGGGGATTTTCCTAATTGCTCTAGCAGCAGCTGGCATGCAGTTATTATTGATGCTTTGGAGATGGAGGAGACTGCCCAATGTCTCGATTTCAATTAGGCTTGCCAGAATTTACCTTTGGGAAGAAATTCAATGGGATATTTCAAGATCAAGAAGCAAGAGTATAAAAAAATTCCCTTAAATTCCCCCAGAGAGACAGTACTGCAGGTAAGGTGCTTGCCTAGCAGTGGCTGACCTTGATTGAATTTCTGTCACCATATCTGGTGCCCCAAGCATTACTAGGACTGATCATTGTGCCCAAAGCCAGGAATAAACCCTGAGCAATCCCAAGTCTAGCCCAATCTGTCCCCTACTTCCCCCCGATAAACTCATAAGTTTTGAGTATGCTAATTGTTTCTAATCAGAACTACTTTTATCTAAAGTTTATTATTTAAACTTCCTTGATGGGCTAGAGAGTGGATAGGGTATTTGCCTTGCATGTGATCAGCCCAGATTCCATCTCTGGCATTCCATATGTCCCCCTGAACACTGCCAGGAGAGATCTCTGCGTGCAGAGCCAGGAATAAGCCCTGAGAACTGCTAGGTGTGACTCAACCCACCCTCCCCTAACACACACACACACACACACACACACACACACACACACACACAGTCTTCTTTAAAAGTTGATTCCAGCACCTTTGCTTTGATAGGTATGTGATCCTATTGAATAAAACCATGTATTAGAAAAAAAGAGGGTTAGAGTCAATAACTTCTTTCACCACTGACTTACTGTGCTCTCTTTGGTTGCATGTAATATTTAATAGAAATTTTCTAATACATTAGTTAAGTTGATTTCTTGAGGGTTTTCAATGCAGAGAACCCAATATCAAATGATTTATTAATATCAGATAATATGCATATTTTGGCACCCTACTTAGCAGAGAGCAGTGCAGAACATGGACTTACCTTATGAATTAGTTTGTATTTGCCAAGAGTAGAAAGCAATTTCAAAATGAATAGATTTACTACAGTTATTAGTTTCTCTGTTTGATGCGTTGACATCTAGGACCTGGTTCTCGCCAAAGACACTGCCCTTCTCAGGGTTCCTTTCATGTGCACAGCCCCCACCCCCACCTCTGCCCCCTCCCCCCTGCCCACCAGAGCCCTTACTCCCAACCTTGATCCCCCTCTAACTTCCAGACCATTTTATCCTTGGCTGAGTCTCTCCAGGGCAGGGCTCCAGACCACCAGGCAACCTCTGAGTTTCCCAGTCTGTAGAAGTGACTCTACTTGCCACTCCAGATTCCGCCCACCCTGTCTCCTGGATCCCCCCACCCCAGAACCACAACAAAGGCTCCTGACCTTATTTCTCTTCCTTCTCTGCTTCTCCTAAGCAAGCCTGGTCTTCCACATGTGGTCCTCCTCAGCCAAACTTCTGTTTCTAGGACTCTCACAAAAAAAATCACAAATCATCCTGTTATTCGTCGATTGCCTCGAGCAGGCCCCAGTAACATCTCCTTCATCCTAGCCCTGAGATTATATTCAAGGCTCTTTAGGAGAATGAGACCCATCATTGTTACTGGTATTTGGCATATTGGGTACACCACGGGGAGTTTGCCAGACTCTGCCGTGTGGGCAGGCTACATTCGGTAGCCTGCCAGTTTGTCCAAAGTAGGAATAAGATGTCATAATAAGATGTCGCGCGGCCGCATTCGCAGCCGCGCGGTTCTGGGAGCTGGTTTTTATAGTCTCTGAGTCTTGGCCGCTGATGGGATTACACGGCGCCAGGGGGCTAGTTGGTGGGTGTGACCCCCACCTACTGGAATTTGGAGGATCTGGGTGGAGGATGCTCGGCCCCAATCTGAGTAGGCTTGGAGATCTCGGCCCCGGAACTCGCGTGGCTTTGTCCCTCTGCCAGAACCTTCACGTGTGCGGAGAGTGGTCTCAGCATGGTGGTGGCTAGTCCTGGAGGTCTTTGGCTGCCGGAGCCCTGGTCGGGGTGGGGAGAAAAGCTCAACCCGCTCCCTTCCAAGGGGCCCCAGCGAGGACAGCCAGGCACGGGGGCAGGAGACTGCACTGTTCTCTTCGGGAGCTGGGTTTTATAGTCTCTGAGTCTTGGCCACTGATGGGATTACACGGCACCAGGGGGCCAGTTGGTGGGTGTGACTCTAGGACTCTATGGGCATTAAATACCTGCAGGAAAATCTTTTTTTTTGGTGGGGGTCACACCCAGCAATGCACAGGGGTTACTCCTGGCTTTGCACTCAGGAATTACTCCTGGCGGTGATTAGGGGACTATATGGGATGCTGGGAATAGAATCCGTGTCGGCCCTGTGCAAGGCAAACGCCCTACCCACTGTACTATTGCTCCAGCCCCAGGAAAATCTCTTTTCGTAACTGTGTCTCTTACCTAATTAAAACCCATCATGGGTACTTTTTATTCAAAAGTGGAAGAATCAACCCAAGCACAAAAATTTGTAAGTCTACAACTGTACCTCATGGTGTTTCATTAATGAAAATTTAAAAAAAAAAAAAAACGGAGGAATCAAGCACAAAATGCTTGGAGTTCAAGATTATGTAGTTTACTTGAAAAAAAAAATCACTCCCATCTCAAAATATATTAATTCAGTACTTCATTTAAAAATTAGTCATTGACATAGAAAGATTGCATTCATCTGGGGAACATAAAGTAACAAAATAGGAGACTAACACCCAAGAATGGCCGAGATTAGTACCAGGAATTTTACTCCATGACTTGGAGGCCAACCACACATGCTAGGGGAAAAGGGAGCTCAGATAGAGAAGGGAACACCAAATAAAGGTGTTGGGAGGATCCTCCCAGGATGGGAGAAGCATGCTGAAAGTAGACTATAGACCAAACATGATTGTCACCCAATGCCTCTTTTGCAAACCACAACACCCAATAAGAGAGAGAGAGAACAAAAGGGAATGCCCTGACACAGAGGCAGGTTGGGATGGGGAGTTGGGGGGGTGGGAGGGAGATACTGGGATCCGTGGTGGTGGGAAATGGGCACTGGTGGAGGGATGGGTATTTGATCATTGTATAATTGAAACCCAAGCACAAAAATGTGTAAGTCTGTAACTGTACCTCATGATGTCTCACTATTAAAAAGTTTAAAAAATATTAGTCATCGAGGGACCAGTGCGATAGTACAGTTGCACACGGCCAACCTGTGTTCGATTCTTGGCATCCCATATGATTCCCTGAGCACCTCCAGGAGTAATTCCTGAGTGAAAAGCCAGTAGTAATCCTGAATATTGCTGGGTGTGACCCCCCATAAAAAAAGAAAAAAAAAAGGAAAAGAAAAAAAATATCATTGAGGGACTAGAAAAATCACAGAGTGAGTAGGGCATTAGCCTTACAAGCAGTCAATCCAGGTTCAATTCCCCATGACCACATGGTCTTGGGGACCATATGATCTCCCAATCTCCAACAGTAGTTATCCTTGAGTGAGAACCAGTTGTTAGCCCTAGAACCTCCAGAAGTGCCCCCTAAACCCAAACCAAGCAAGATAAAAATTGAGAGATGAGAAAACAGATCAAAGGATTGGAGCACACCCCTTGCTTGTGGAGGCCCCAGGTCTGATCCCAGCACCACAGGGACCCTCCCACAGCCCAGCATATGCCAAATGTAGCCCTGGCAGCTCCTGAGCACCACTGAGCCCAAGATGCACCACACTTAGGATACAAGCATTGAACTGCCAGACCCATTCAGAGGGGTCAACTCTCACTAGGAGCGGCTTCAATTCTCCTTGAGCATTTCTTGGGAGGCTTCTCTCCCCCCCCCCCCCATTAAATACACAGAAAATAATGATTGAGTACTCCATATGTAAAGAATCATTAAAGAATATGAATCTCTTTGGACTAATATTAACGAAAGAGACAAAATATTATATACCCCAAGAATTTTTCCATTTCACTTTCATTTAGATTTGACATTTTCTTGAGCTTCCGTATTTGGAAACCTCTCTAGTGTCCTACTGTAGCTGTTTTCTGCTCCCCAGTCTCTGTCTTCCCAAATTAGCACTGCCCTGCTTCCCTTCCTTCACCCCCCGCCCCCGACAGGCGATATCACACTGGGGTGCACCTGCTCCCACACCTGGTATTCTCAGACCGCTCTCAGACACCCTGCATTGGTAAGCAGTCCATCTCTCCTGACGCCTGACTGGGTGAGCTTTGTATTTCAAATTGTCGACTATAAATAAACACGTATAAGAAACTTGGCTTATGACTCACTTTTTGTGGACATTTCAGCCTTACTTATTTATAACTGGCAAGTGGATTATTGCCATAAAGAAATACAAATTAAAGAATAGTTTATCGACTACTGAAGACAGTATCCTACCCATTCAAATACTTGCCTTCTTCTCTGAACTCATAATGATGGAGGTTCTGAGACTTTGATACATGGGGAATCACATAAGCAGTTACCTGTGGGACCCAGGGCAAGCGGAGCTGTGAAAGCAATCAGCTCTGTAAAGCAAAGGGGATGCCCCAGAGAGCAAGGTATTTAGTTCTAAACAGAGATCAGACAAATAGTGCTGTAATCAAGAAAAGGACTGATGGTTTTTACATAACCAGAAATCTTAGGATACACAATTCAAAGCTGTGCATTTCTTCAGATACTCAGGTGTCTTCTATTTTTCTGTTCCATTGTCTTTGGCTATGGACTTTTTTCCTTATGGCCCCAAGATGGCTGCTATCATTCTAGACATTGTTTGCATTCTAGGAGGAGAAAAAGGAAACAGGAAAGAAGACACTTTCAACTGAGTTTTCTGCTTTTTATGGAAACTCTGATTACCACTCCCCTCCCCAGTAGCTTTGTGCTTATCTGTCTAGTTAAACAATGTTACCTAGTCAAGGGAACCTGGAATTGAATTGACCATAACCACCACCCAATTGCCCCTTCAAATACTGTATTTACTTCCTGCACTGCAAAATGAATTTTTGTTATGAATGAAAGATATGCACCATTAAGCAAGTCACAGTATCTGCCATCATTTTAGACAAAAATGAAGTGATTGGACCTGGTTCAGAACATGGCAACACCAGAAGTCCCCAAACAACACAAACAATAAATCTATGTGCACACAGCCTTAGCAGAGCTTGAAGACAAAGAATTTCCAAACTTCAAAGTGACTATGATTAAAATGAAAGAACCGTGATCTCAAATGCAATTTCTCACTTCCCCCTACAACCTGCTCCGAGGCCACAACATGCTTGGATGAGCAAAAATAGACCCAGAATTGCAGTATTTACTCCCGTTACTGCAAAATAAGGTTTTTTGGGTTTTACTTTTACTTATCTTTTTTTTTCTTTTTGGTAATTGGGTCACACCTAGAAATGCCCAGAGGTTACTCCTGGCTCTGCACAAAGGAATTACTCCAGTCGGTGCACCGGAGATTATATGGGGTGAACCCTAGTCAGTTGCGTGCAAGGTAAATGCCCTATTCGCTGTACTATTGCTCTGGTCTTTATAAGTTTAAGTTTTAAACAACTATCAAAACAATGGTAAAGGTAAAGGTAAAGGCCCTCCCGTTGATCGTCGATTTGCTCGAGCGGGCCCAGTAACGTCTCCATTGGAGACTTTGTTGTTACTGTGTCTGGCATATCGAATACTCTCGGTAGCTTGCCGGGCTCTCTGAGAGGGGCGGAGGAATCGAACTCGGGTTGGCCATGTTGGCTGCGTGCAAGGCGAACGCCCTACCCGCTGTGCTATCGCTCCAGCCCCAGCCCATTCCACCCTGAACGCGCCTGATCAAAACAATGCTCTTTGAAAAAACTAAAAACATCCAGAAAGATCGGAGTAAGGACTTCAGGAAAAAAAACTTTGAAGGAAAGCGGAATAAAAGGCAAGGTGTGATTTCAAAGGGCAATATTTGAAATTTATATCCTCGGGCAGGACTTCTTAAACATTTTCGTAGCCCAGGTATGAAGGTAAATAGGATGTGTAAACAAACCAAACATTTACTGAGAATTAATCACCAGTAAGTTTATTTTAAAACAATTTAAAAATCTTTTATATAACTCTGGACTTGAGAGATGGAGATAAGGCAGTTGCCTTGCAAGCAATCATTCTGGATTTGAATTCAATCCCTGGCACCACGAATAGTTCCCTGAGCAACACTGGAATGATCCCTGAGTACCGATCCAGGAAAGAATGCTGAAGACTGCTGGGTATGACCCTGCCTGGTTGCCCTAGCACCGCTGGGACTCAGCCACCACAGCACCATAGGAAGAGTAATACATCTGCATCTAACCAATCAAGTGAAGTGGGAAGACAGAGACTGAGAATTCTGATTGAACTGGGGGTTTGATAAGGAGAGCTTGCCTAATTTTGAAAGAGACAAGAATGATTCTCAGGGGGTTGGAGCGATAGCACAGCGGATAGGGCGTTTTGCCTTGCACACGGCAGACCCCGGTTTGATTCCCAGCATCCCATATGGCCCGCTGAGCACAGCCAGGATTAATTTCTGAGAGCAGAGCCAGGAGTGACCCCTGTGCATCGCCGGGTATGACCTAAAAAGCAAAAAATAAAATAAAATGATTCTCAGAATGTTAGTAGGTCTGCAGGAGGAAGACAAGTGTGGGTCCATGACAGACAAATGTGACTTCATATTTTTAACTCTAGATCTCTGGGGCTTCCACTTTAGTCATTATTCTGCCCTTTCAGTTGTTTAAAATTTAAAATCACTGTCATTACATCAGAACAAATTTTCTTGCTAAGTCATAGCTCCTCTTTATGCACTCACTTATGTATTTTTATCCATGAATCACCAAATCATTCTTTTAGATGCCTTGCTTTCATTTGTTAAGTACATTCGTTTGGGTTTGGATTTAAGTTCTCTTCAAAGTCTAAACTCCAGTCACGTTTCTCCAGCTAGTGAGGATTTGCAGATACCAGGTGGAGTCAGTAAAGATCATGGCCCAAAAGGCTGCTTAGGAGTCTGCTTGTACCCTACCGAGATAGCCAGCATCGTTGCTGGGGAGCGGAGCATGCAATATGAATATTTCTTAGGGCAGAGATTAAAACATAGATTTTATTAGCCAACCAATTTGCTCTGGTTCTATTCCTTTTCATATTATTCCTTTTTTTTTTGCTGAAGTCTCTTCTCTAGGAGTTTTCTGCTCATTCATATGTTCATAAGGTGGATTCTTCTTGAGAATTTGATTCCTTGAATAAATTTGTTCTGCCTTTCCACTGCAATTTGCCTGGGATTCAAGTTCTAAGGAAAAATATAATTTTTAGAATTTGAAGAGATATTCTAGGAACAACAGATCTAGAAAGCAAATGAGTCTGAATTGGAGCAGGACAAAGAATCCTAGAACAATGTTGCAAAAGGTTTGTTGATCTCTAGAGTAGGAACTTTGAGAATTTTTTTTTTCCATTTCCCAGTCATGTCAAAGCATTGAGAAGTAAGAAAGAGCAGGGGGTTGAGGAAAGAAGGTGTACAAAAATTAAATTTTAAAAGAGGCAATTATTAAATCTAGAGGAAACAAAAGTTGTATGAGAAGGAAAACAATATCAGAATGAAGCACTTGGTTTAGCAGTAAATAGTATTCAGATATTAAGATGAGTAAATATTAATTATGGACTTAATTCCAAATTTGTTCATCAATTTGCTCAAGCGGGCCCAGTAACGTCTCCATTGGAGATTTTGTTGTTACAGTGTTTGGCATATCGAATACGTCACGGGTCGCTTGCCAGGCTCTGCCGTGCGGGTGAGATACTCTCGGTAGCTTGCCGGGCTCTCCGCGAGGGGCGGAGGAATCGAACTCGGGTCGGCCATGTTGGCTGCATGCAAGGCAAACGCCCTACCGCTGTGCTATCGCTCCAGCCCAATTATATAGCAAAATTAGGGAAATGAATTATAGGTAAAGTGGTAGGTAAGAGGGCTTAACTCCCATAACAGAAGCTTATAGATCATGTATTTTAACAACAAATCATGGTGAACTGTACGTAGAGAAGTCATATAATTTATGGCATAGAAAAACGTTTGAGAGTGAAGAAGATCACTGGTGATTATGAAGTCAAGACAACAGGTACAAGGTAAAGGTAAAGGTAAAGGCCCTCCCGTTGATCGTCGATTTGCTCGAGCGGGCCCAGTAACGTCTCCATTGGAGACTTTGTTGTTACTGTGTCTGGCATATCGAATACTCTCGGTAGCTTGCCGGGCTCTCCGAGAGGGGCGGAGGAATCGAACTCGGGTCGGCCATGTTGGCCGCTTGTAAGGCGAATGCCCTACCCGCCAAATGAGCACTAAATAGCAAACTGGGCATATGGTCACCATAATTATAGGCATGGTATTATAAGTAGCACTGCACTGTAGTACTGCCTCTCATTGTTCATCAATTTGCTCAAGTGGGCACCAGTAACGTCTCCATTGTGAAACTTGTTGTCACTGTTTTTGGCATATCAAATATGTCACAGGGAGCTTGCCAGGCTCTGCCATGCAGGTGGGATACTCTCAGTAGCTTGACGGACTCTCCGAGAGGAACAAAGGAATTGAACCTGGGTCGGCTGCCTGCAAAGCAAACACCCTACCCACTGTGCTATCGCTCCAGCCCATAGTATTGTAAGTACAGAGGTAAATGTCTCCAGATGAAACAAGTTGAAAGCGACCATCTCTAGAAAGTGAGGTTGCTAGTAGGGTGAGAGAAGAATACAATACTGCTTGTAATTTTTTCTTTTAAAAGTATATTTTTAGTAGAAAAGCCTCAAGATCCCTCATCCTTGGTCCAGAGATGAGTAGTGTGTGGGCCTGGGTGTTGGGTGTTTTGGCCAGTGAGCCAAAATACTGCTCTGTTCAGTGGTCATGGCAGGGAGCTATCAGGGCCACTCCTGATGATGTTGGAGGTATGTGTAGGAGTGCCAAGAATCACACTTGGGGCCTTGAGCATGCAAGGCATTCATTCAAATCCTCTGAGCTTTCTCTCTGACTTGAGACTGAACAAGATTATTATCTTGTTCAAAATAATACCAAAATTATTATTTTGCTTTTTTTTGGGGGGGGGGTCACACCCAGCATTGCTCAAGGGTTATTCTGGCTCTGCACTCAGGAATTACTCCTGGCAATACTTGGGGGACCAGACGGGATGCCAGAGATTGAACCCGGGCCGGCAGCATGTAAAGCAAATGCTCTACATGCTGTACTATCACTCCAGTCCCTAGACTGATTTATGTTTAATATGCCTTTTAGTACAATGTTATTTATTGTTGTTGTTTGTTTTTGGGTCACATCTTACAGTGCTCAGAGCTTTCTTCTGGCTCTCTGCTCAAGGATCACTTATGGCAGTGTTTGGGGATCAGACAGAGTGCCAGGGATTGAACCCATATTGACTGAGTGCAGGGAAAGTGCCCTACCTTCTGTGCTACCGCTCTGGCCCCAGTACAGTTTGATTTGAAAAACAATTATGCATATACTAATACATTTAAATGGTGAGGTAGATTAATCTTGTCCCCCCCTTTTTTTTAAATATGAACCAGTGTTTTTCAGTGTAAGCAAGAAGCCCTATCTGAAGTTCTACTCTAGTAATTATTGACTACTTAATATTTTCTCACTCTAAAAAAGGCACAACTAATACTAAACAGTACTAGGTTCTGTTTGCTCTGAAATAAAACTTTGGCATAAAATGGTAAATAAATATTTTTTCGCTAAAAATTTTTGGTGAATAAAATACCAAGATCCAGTAAAAGTTTCAAAAACAGAAGAACATTCTAGAAGTCAGTTTTATCTGATGGTATTTCCAAGTATAAATAAATAACAAGGGAGGTTTATTTTCAGTGTCTGTGTTTCACCTAAAGGGCATCCTGTACGCATCTTTGAGGACAGAGAGAAGTACAAAATTTAGCTCTAGAATATCAAACATAAAATTTAAACACACTTGCCAAGATCCCTTTAGAACCATAGTTCCTAAAGTGCTAATACTTAAAAGTTTTGCAAATCAGTGCTTTCATACCCAAAGAGTTTTTTCTTTCTTGCACCTTTCCCCAAGTCAAAGTCTTGGAGAAAGGTAGCATTTTCTTTCAAAAATCATCTTCCCAATTGAATGTATTCTCATTACTAGAAGGGCTTTGATTGCTGAGGACCTCCAGAGAGTGAACACCAATTCAGAGTATTAGCAACAAAATGCAGGACCAACAGGTTATGTTTCTCAGTGTGCTTGTCCTGGAAGTTGAAGTTATTGTGGGCTGAATTCCAGAGAGGAGGCAAATGCATAAGAAGATGCTGAGCCATGGCTGCTACCAATGGATTTGGTTTTTGTTGTCCTGGGTTTGGTTTAGGGGCTACACTTGGCAGTGCTTGGGGCCTGTTGTCAGATTAGCATTCGGGGTTGTTCCTGGTGGTGGTTGAGGGGACCATGTGGTGCTGGGAATTGAACCCAGGGTTCCCACATACAAGGCATGTGCTCCAGCCCTTTGAGTCACCTCTGCAGCAGCCCAATAGTAGATTTTTAGCCCCTTATGCTCTGGAGCCAGCAGGTAAGAAGAGGAATCAAGAGGTGTTCCTGTCTCCAAGGCTTATTAGTCATATGAGCAGAGAAGGTAGGGTAGGCATGAGGCAGGTGGAGAAGGAGGGGTACAGAGCCGGGAGCACTCTCTGAGGTGCTGCTACTCTTCCCTGACCCGGTTGCTACAATTTGTGAACATTAATAGGACCTTACAAGCCTTAGAAGGATATGCTAAAGCCAGGGCCTCAAAACCCTGGTGAATGAAGTTCAGAAAACACCACTGTGGTGTAATCCACTACTTTGTAAGGTGAGAGTTGAGAGAACTTTGCATGGATAAGAAGGGAGAAGGGGTTGAGAATTCGGCCAGTCCCTGAGAGCAACTGCAGGCACTTGATTTCCTGAATTTCCCGTCAGGATAACTTGAAGGAGGTCTTAAAACCTGGAAAACAGGAAAGAGCAATTCAGAAAAACATTTGTATCTGTTAAATCGACAAAGGCACAGAACAAGAATAAGCAGAACAAGTTTAAAACTCCTTACATAGATGGATAAAGAAAAGGCTAGAAAGTTTCACTTCTATGTATTTGTTGGGGGAGAGAGGAGCCTTCCAAACAATATTCAGTGTTCAGGGGACCCAGGGAATACCCCAAGCGATTTGACTAACAATTCAGTGATGGTGCCTGAGAATGTCCAGTGCTTGATTGGAGGATGTGATGCTGCCGAGGGCCAACAGGGTCACTCCAATGGCCCGTGGGGGCTTCCCGACTGCTTGGGGGGACTGCACAAAGCGTGAGTCTGACTCTGCTGCTATCACCCTCCTGGCTCCTGTTCCAAGTTTTTAACCACAGTTAATACTTTATTGTATGCTTGAAATTTTCTAAGAAAATAGATCTGAAGAGGTCTCATTAGGGAAAAATAAGATACCTCAGCGTGTAATTCACTTGATGGTGATAGTCATTTCACAGTGTCTGTGTGTCTCCTGTCATCATGCTGTATGCTTTTAATATGGTATAAACAATTTAATTAATTTTATCTCATTACATTTGAGAAGAAAAATAATCTAATAGAAAAAATGGGAAAAGACAGGAAGCAGTATTTCACAGAAGAAACCACATGGAAGCATAATGAAGAGTTCAATCTCATTAGTCATAGGGGTACTCCAATTAAATATATACATGTATGCATATACATATATATTGGGGGGTAGAGCAGGAAATAGAATTAATTGAGTGATTTTTTTACTTTATGATTTCAATATCTAGATTCTAAATATACTCTTATTATTTCTGCACATAACAGGTTCAAAGATTTTTTATTCTTTTAACCATATAAATAAGCCATAAAAATCATTAGAGAATAGCAGTACATACAATATTCTTATTAAAATTAGCTTTGACATAAAAACTGCTGGCTTTTCAAGACAAAACTGTTACTAAAGAGCAACACAAAACAGATGTTATGTATTCATAAGGTCAATTATAGAAGTTTTATAACTGCAATTTTATTGGTCTCATGATAGGTAGGCAGACAGGCAGAAAGATAAACAGATTAGTGGCTTTCAACTGCTTGTCTGTACACAGGGCAAAGTCTGAACAAAGGGGGAAAATGTATACATTTATTGTCTCTTAACCCATGGGATAGCTGTGTCATATAAATATTGATCTATAAAATATTATTTTGGGATACAGCAGTGAATCCCGGAAGATAGCATCTTGCCATAGATCTCTCCAGACCTTGTACTGAGCCAATTCCACCAGGGCACTACAGATAGAGCGGGTGTGCCCTCTTCATTCACCCCAGTTGAAATTCCAGTGGCCACAAGCTTCCAGAAGAAAAACCCAGGTACTAAGGTTCAGGGACTAAGACTCCAGGCCACATGGCAGCAGCAGAGACAGGCCGTCCCTTCCCATCTCCCTGCCAGCATGGGGGTCTGGCTGTCACACCCATGATCTGCCTCTCGGTGCCATATCAGCGCATCAATGGCCTTGATCCAGAGACTTCCAAATAAATCTCAAAATGGACTAGCTCCCTACAGAGATATCTCTGGATCCCAATCATTTATAATTTTAGAATTTCAGAAGCACGTGGCCACAAAAGCAACCTCTCATGATATTCATAATAAGCAACAGAAAATAAATTATCTAGCGTTTACTCCTGGCAGGCAGGCTTGAAAGGTGGTGGGAAAATTCATGGTGGTGGGATTGGTATTAAAATATTGAATTTAATCAATTAATGTGAACAATCTAATGAATTTTTTAAAAAAATATTATTTTGGAGGGGTTTTGGGCCATACCAGGCAGTGCTCAGGGCTTACTCCTGGTGAGACTCAGGTATCATATATGGTGTCAGGGATAAAATTGGGGTTGGCTGCATACAAGGGAAATGCATTACCCATGTACTGTCTCTCTTGCCTGACTTATAAATATTCTAACAAATAAGTTTAATTTTTCATTAGTTTTCTATAATTTTTTTTTCTTTTTTTTATTAGTGAAAAACCATGAGGTACAGTTATAGGCTTACAAATTTTGTGCTTGGGTTTCAGTTATACAATGATCAAGTCCCCATACCTCCACCAGTGCCCGTCATCCATCCCCATGGGTCCCAGCATCCCCCCCACCCTCATCCCCCCCCCCGTCCCATCCTGCCTCTGTGGCAGGGTATTCCCCCTTGTTCTCTCTCTCTTCTTTTGGGTACTGTGTTTTGCAAGAGAGGCTTTGAGTGGCAATCATGTTTGGTCTATCGACTACTTTTAGCATGCTTCTCCCACCCTGGGAGGGCCCTCACAACACCCTTCATTTGGTACTCTCTTCTCTATCTGAGCTTCCTTTTCACCTAGAGCCTGTGGCTGGCCTTCCATTCATGGAGCAAAATTCCTGGTACTAATCTCAGCCATTCCTGGGTGTCAGTATCCCTTTTTGTTGCTTTATGTTCCCCAGATGAATGCAATCTTTCTGTGTCTATCCTGCTCTTTCTGACTCATTTCGCTTAACATGATACTTTCCATGTAGTACCACTTGTATGTAAATTTCATAACTTCATCTTTTCTAACAGCTACATAGTACTCCATTGTGTAAATGTACCAAAGTTTCTTTAACCAGTCATCTGTTCTTGGGCACTCAGGTTTTTTCCAGATTCTGGCTATTGTAAAGAGTGCTGCAATGAACAAACAATTGCAGATGTCACTTCGACTATACCTTTTTGCCTCTCTGGGATTTATTCCCAGGAGTGCTATAGCTGGGTCAAATGGGAGATCAAATTCTAATTTTTTGAGAGTCGTCCATACTGTTTTCCAAAAGGGTTGGACCAGCCGGCATTCCCACCAGCAGTGAAGGAGGGTCCCTTTCTCGCCACATCCGCGCCAGCACCGGTTGCTTTTGTTCTTGTGGATGTGGGCCAGTCTCTGTGGTGTGAAATGATATCTCATTGTGGTTTTGATCTGCATCTCTCTGATGATTAGTGATGTAGAGCATTTTCTCATGTGCCTTTTTGCCATTCGAATTTCTTCTTTGCGAAAGTTTCTGTTCATTTCCTCACCCCATTTTTTGATGGGGTTGGGTGATTTCTTCTTGTGGAGTTTAACCAGTACCTTGTATATCCATTTCCTCCCAAACATATAATCATCTAATTTTTGATAAGGGGGCAAGAAAAGTGAAATGGAGCAGGGAAAGCCTCTTCAACAAACTGTGCTGGCAAAATTGGACGGCTACATGCAAAAAAGTGGGCTCAGATCTCTGCCTAACACCATGCACAAAAGTAAGATCAAAATGGATTTATGATCTCAACATCAGACCAGAATCCATAATGTTTATTGAAGACAAAGTCGGCAAAACTCTCCATGATATTGAAGCTAATGGTATCTTCAAAGATGTCACGCCACTGGCCGAGCAAGTGAAAACAGAGATAGACAAATGGGACTATCTTAAACTAAGAAGCTTCTGCACCTCCAAAGAAACAGTGACCAAAATACAAAGACAGCCTACAGAATGGGAAAGGATATTCACCAAGTACACATCCGACAAGGGGTTGATATCAAGTTTTCTATAATTTTTTTATTCTTACTCGTGTAACAATGTAGAAAAGTATTAAGCTAAAGATAAATGGATAGATTTAGATAAAAAGACATTAATTAAACTACTCTTGGTTTACTTTTAAACAAATAATCTGAATTATTTCCTTTAGTGCATGCTCGATCTCTCTCTCTCTCTCTCTCTCTCTCTCTCTCTCTCTCTCTCTCTCTCTCTCATATACATACACACAGAAAAAAGTTTTGTGCATGTCTCACATCTGTGGTCCTGGGTTTGATTCCCAGCATCACCAAAAATAAGTGTTGAGAAATCCCCACTGGAGTCCTGAAAATGTCCCTTCAGAGCCTGTTCCTTCAGAGACTGGCTGCACATACTGGGATGAGCTAAGTCCTGGCAGAATGAGAGGTGCTTCTGGAGACAATATGCATTCTGTATAAGACAGAATACAAGGCTGTTCTGTCTTAGTCTGTTTGGAGAGATAAGAGAAGTTGCCTTTATTATTATGGAACAATAAAATAATAACTCTACATAAAGTCTTATTTCTTTTTTCTTTTTTGGGTCACATCCAGCAGTGCTCAGGGGTTACTCTTGGCTCTGCACTCAAGAATTACTCTAATGGTGCTTGGGGGACCACATGTTGTCACCATCCTACCGTGATCAGGTGCCTTGGTGTGTTCTGGACCAATAGATGTTCACTGCTGATTGATGAAAGAACAGGCCACAGGCTGATGGCAGGCAAAGTTTTTATTTTTATTTAAATCAGATGGGACTTATAAAGGAAAAGGGTGGAGGAACAGGGATTAACATGGGTTTGATGGAACATAAATATAAACATGGATTTAGTTGAATATAAACACAAAAGTGCTTCCTTCAGGGGAAATTCTTCTAGGAGATCCTTCTCAGGGCTGGAACTCCATCTCAGGGCCTCCAGCATTTTGGATTCTGGTCCCTAACAATAGGGGATGCTGGGGATCAAGCCCAAGTTACTGCATGCAGGGTAAATGCCCTATCTCTGTGCTCTCACTCTGGCCCCTAAACTATTTTTATATGTATAAAGAAACCTCTCAAAAGAGAAGTTTTGAAAAAGACTCAATTAAAGGTGCTGATGGAGCTAGAATCTCAGCACCATAATCTGTGATGTCTATTTGTCACACACTTTCAGCAGTTTAGAAATTTTTGCAGTCCACTTGAAGATACTAAACAAGTCACAAGACTCACCTCTCCAATCTCCACGTATGCATGACAGCCTCCTGAAGTAGCTTATCACCCCGGTTTCAGGGTCTCCCAGGAGCACCGTTAGAAAGCTGTCCATGACCCTACTGCATTGCTGGCCCTTAATCCAAATCTTCCTTGACAACTTACTTCACCACAAAGGAGTCTGTGATTTTTCCATTAATTCCACCTGTCCTCCTTCAGCCTCTCTGATCCTCACCATGACGCTGGGGAAAACACATTTCACACATGAGTCAGAGTGTGGGTACACCCTGGGAGGTGTTGATGGAGCCTGGGCTGAAAGCTATTGTCACATAACATGTGAGTCATTGCAGCAGCATTTGAGCGGAGACATGCAGCAGAGTGGTTGGGAGGTCTGACTGGAATAATATCCTGAGTCTGTGACCTGTTTGTCACGTACTGGTTGGGTGATCTTGGATAAGTCTTTGACTGTGCTCTGGTCTTTTCTTTATGAAGTAGGAGTAACAAGAATGTACCTATTACATCGGGTAGTGAGAATGCAGTGAATTGATGGGTTAAAATGCATAGGGTCAGCCAGCTAGTGTAGTGGGTAAGGCACTTGTCTTGCAAGAGGCCAACCCAGATACCATCTGCAGTACCTATGGGGTTCCCTACCCATCACGAGTAATGCCAGGAGTAAACCTTGAGCACAGAACCAGAGGTGAATTCTCAGGGAATCTGGATGTGGCTCCAAAACAAACAAACAAACAAACAAAAAAATAGAAAAAGCTTATGCAATACCCATTACACATGGCTTTTTTTTGAGTGTTCCATCTGCTTAGTACTGCCACAGTATTAATAAAGAAGCTGAACCTGCCTGTGACCCAGATAAGTCCCCAAGGGACAGGGCAGGGGTAAAGCAGGGGGGTAGAACTGCTCTTTCCTTTTCATTGCCTGGATGAAGTTTCAATAGAACCTGACCCCCTTCTAACTACTGACACTGATGAGACCTCACCCATGCCCCTTGTCAGTTGTTCCACACCTGACGTACTCCATAAGAAAGCACACAAGCAATTCAGGAAGTTCATTCCATCCAATCCCTTTCTCTCACAGAGGCACCCATAGCCCAGTCCCAACTGTAACCCCAGCAAAAGGTACATTTTCAGACTTCCTGGGAGCCTCGCTTTCTTACCCCAGCAAACTTCCTTGTGTGAGAATTATACTGTCAGAAGTCCCTCCCTATTATATGCACAGATCTATTTGTCTCTTTCCCATCCTTTAGTCTATGAAATGGTCTCCAGAGTAAAAACCATTCCTGACACTAAGCGAAGAAAATTATATTACCTTTGAGAAAGTATCCTTTGCTGATCTAAAGTAATAAGGTTGGAAAAGACAACCACTTACTTCCCCCCAAAGAATTTAAGAAACATTTTTATTGAAGTTAAAGCAACAAGGAAAGACGCAGGGATTGTGGAGGAGCAGGAATACTCTATCATGACGTGTGGGGCGGGGAGGGAGAGAAAGGATCCAGCAGAGCATGTGTTGGGTCCAGAGGAGATACAGCATTCCATCACATGTGTTCTGTTCCCTTATGGAGAATATCACGCTGAGTGAAATGAGTCAGAAGGAGAGGGAGAGACAGAATGATTGCACTCATTTGTGGGATATTGAAAAAAAAAACCCAAACAACCATGATATTAGACCAAAACCTAAGGACAGTAGAAACAAGGGACAGGGGATTGGTCCATGGTTGGAAGTCCTGCCTCAAATGCTGGAGGAGAAGGCAGCTGAGATAGAGAAGGAACCACCTTATCAAAGATAGTTGGAAATGATCACTCTGGATAAGGACTTCCTGCTGAAAACAGGGAAAGAAGGAAACATAATAACTTCTCAGTACTTGTATTATAGAACATAATGCCCCAAAGGAGCAGGGTGTGGAAGGTGGAAGGAAGAGAGAGGGCGGTGGGGGTAGGGAGGGAGAGAGAGAGAGAGAGAGAGAGAGAGAGAGTGCCTTCCATAGAGATAGGCTGGGGGGGGGGGGTGGCGGAGGGAAAGGGGACATTGGTAGTCAGGAATATACACTGGTGGAGGGATGGATGTTGGAACACTGTATGACTGAAACTCAACCATGATCAGTTTTATAGCTCTGTATCTCGCGGTGACTTGATAAAAAAAATGCACATCATGAATTGAAGACCCCGGGGGTGGGGGGAGGTGTGATAGTGAAGCAATGGAGAGTGGTGGCAGTGGTAGCTCTTTTAGGGCTATTAGGGGGTTTTAGTGCAACTAGGGGGTTTTCTCTTTGCTCTCTTAAAGAAAGTACATTTCCAAGGGGAGGGACCACTGAGTAATTTTGTTTCCTAAAAGTGGAAAGTGTGGTAGGATATATATATATATATATTAGATTCTAATTTATTTTTGTAACTATGCCACAATTAACATTTTTGTCTCATTACTAAAAACAATTATTTGTTACTCTAAATCCACTTATCCTATGTTTGTAAAATTGGTAAATTTGTTACAGAAGATGTTTAAGAGCACATTTTCTAATTTACCCTGGCAATGACATTAGCCTGGATAGAGAGAGCTTCTTTGTCTAAATATTACTCATTTTCTGTCTGAAGAAAATTTAGTTTTCTCATCTGCCAACTCCAGCTGCGGAGACCTACTGGGCCAGAATCATTAAGTCAACAAATAATTTGGTGTCCGGTGCCTCCAGGTCTGTGATTGGCCCTTTCTTTATATAGTCACAGAGAAACACCACAGGAAGAACTTAGATTAAATACTGCATTTAGTTTTAGATTTACTGACAAATTATTAAGGTAGATTTCTACCATGAGTTTCTCTTACAAATATCCAGTTTTAATGAGTTGCTGACATTCCAAGACTATTCCTTCTGTGGATTTTGATTATACCCAGCATAGTTTCTCATTGAATCAATAATGATGGTTACAGCAACTGCCCTTATCTTTAGACTATGCTGAACACTGATGCTCAGGATTCTAAAGTCAACTTCAAATCTTTCTCTCTTCTAATTAAAATGCAGCCTGAGAAATGTTAATTAACCCCAACAAGTATATTAGCCCCCTTTCCCTTCAAGACTGAATACCTACTTAAAAACAGTTTGTGGAGTTGGAGTGATAGAATAGCAGGTAGGGCATTTACCTTGCACGTGGGTCAACTCTAGTTCGATTCCCAGCATCCCATATGGTCCCATGAGCACTGTGAGGGGTAATTCCTGAGTAGAGAGCCAGGAGTGACCCCTGTGCATCACCGGGTGTGACCCAAAAAGCTAAGTAAGTAAATCTGTCACTGTCCTCCCGTTGTTCATCAATTTCTCGAGCAGGCCCAGTAATGTCTCCATTGGAGACTTTGTTGTTACTGTGTTTGCATATCGAATACATCACGGGTAGCTTGACAAGCTCTGCCGTGTGGGCGAGATACTCTCGGTGGCTTGCCGGGCTCTCTGAGAGGGGCAGAGGAATCGAACTCGGGTCAGTCATGTTGGCTGCGTGCAAGGCAAACGCCCTACCGCTGTGCTATCGCTACAGCCCAAGTAAGTAAGTAAATAAATAAATAAATAAAATTTAAAAAGTTTGTGTGACCTTAAACTTTCAGTCAAAACGTGTAATCCTTGAGATCAATTTCCTCATTTATACAGCACTGAGCCTACTCAATACTGCCTGTATTGTATGCATATTGTCTATTACTACTTGCTAATAAAGAGACCTCAGCCTCTGAGCAGCTAACCTTGCATGTGGCTGACCTAAGTTCCAATCCCAGCACCACATGTGTTCCCCTGAGCACCACCAAAAGTGATTCCTAAATACAGAGCCAGAGTAGACTCTGAGTAACTCTGGTTGCAGCCCAAACAAAAGCAGCCCAGAGGAATAGTGCTGTGGCTTAGGGCACCTGCATTGCAAGGGTATCATCATGAGTTTAAGTCCTGGTGTTCCACGTTGTACTACATGCTATTCGGGCAGCTCTGCTCTGTGATCCTGGCTGCTCTGCTGTCGTGATTCCCAGAGCTTCAGCGATTTCCAACCGCAACACAGTCTAGTATGCATGAGCACCACAGAAAAGGTTGCTATCCCTTGCACTCCCAGCGAGTACTACAGTGAAAATATACACAAACATCACAAACAGGAAGTAGGACTTCTGTGCGTAAGCATGTGTGTGAGCACCACTTACTCTCCATCTTGTGCCTCAACTCATGGTACAATCCGGTGAGCTAGTTTATAAGCTCCACAACTAAAGAAGTGCGAACCTCAGGGAGCACCTTGGCCAAGTGTTCCGTGCAGCTTGATTGGGGACTCTGTGAGCACCACATTTAGGTATGGGAACAGTCACTGGTCATGACAATAATAAAATAAAATAAATAAAATACTGCCTGAAGGGGATTGCTGTGCAACTCTCAGAGCATTGCACTGGAAAGCTGGAAACAGATCAAGATCTCAGTAGTTGATCATTCGAATGGACACTGCAAGTCCACCATGAATGACATTATCTTTGCCTCAAGGGACTCCTAATCTAGTGTGCAATTAAAAAAAAATAGTTTCCCCACTTTTGCCTTTAATATTGTTTCTGTGATGGCTGGGAGGGTCACATATACTTTTAGCTGTTGTGCTCACACACACACACTTGCTTGTAGTGTGTCAGTGGCCACACACTGTACTTTACTATCAGTAATCCCAAGCAGCAGAGCCCACTGGGAATCACAGTTGGGCATCTAGGATTGAAATCATGGCCTTGGGCCACACACTTGCAGGCAGGGGCTCTCCTGTGATGCTATCCCCCAGGTCCTGTAAGAAATTGGGTAATTTTTATGATTGAAAGTAAAATACCATCCAGGTAAGGCTCTTGCCTTGCAGGAAGTCAACCCAAGTTCTATCCCAACATTCCATAAGATCTCCCAAGCACCGCCAGCAGTGATTCCTGAGTATAGCACCTGGAGTAACCTCTGAGCATTGCCACAAAGACCCTAAATTAAAACAAACAAACAAACAAAATGCCCTCAGGCTCTCCTGTCTAGCTGAAAAAGTTCCTAAAACCAGCCCATTCATTTTTGGTTTCTGCTTATGCACATTTACACTCAGGAATGTTCCACTACCTTTTCCCCCTACTAAACATTTTGTTCTCCTAATGTTTGTGCTCTCCAGATTTCTGATGATGTTCTTATTCTGCCCTATTCTCTACTCCAAGAACCCCCTTCATCTCATGCAATAAATAGGTAACATGGGTTAGTTTACTTAGGTGACTCATTTCACCAACAGATGATTAATCCTGGGTAAACATAGAAAGAAATGCATTTTCAAGTACAAGGTCTGTTACTGCTCCCCACACTCCACAGAGTTTTCTCTACCCCAGAAACAGTTTGCAAAGCTCTGAATTCCCTCATTCCTCAATTCCATTCTTCTGGCAGTTCTTTTTATTTTTTAATATTACCTCTGATGGCCATAAGTTCATGTGCATAAAGACTTGAAATACAAAATACATTATGAGGCTCCACTCCTGAATTTATGATACATTGGGGTGGGGTGAACTTAAGGATATGCATTGCCAGCAAGCTCCCAGGTGCCACTGCTGACCCAGAAAGCTGAGAACCGCTGTTTGTTTTTTGGTCCACAAGCAGCTTGGGGGGACCATCTGGGATGCTGGAGATCAAACCTGGGTTGGCCACGTGAAGTCAAGCATCCTACAGATTCTACTATGTCTCAGACTCTCAGAGCCACGGTTGCTTGGTGAGGGTTCTCAACTGGGTCTGACCTTATCATGCTCAGCCTCCTCCCACCACCAAGTAAACCAGAAAATCTGGAACCTGGATCTCAGGGATTCTCCCTAGCCAACAGGGACTGGAAGAATCAAGTTGGAGGAGCTGGAGGAGCTGGTGCTGAACTGAGATACAAAATTGGGCTGATATTTCAAGAGAGTACCTGGATTTGAAATCTCCTCTAACAATTTTATCTTTCTTGTGAAGAATGCATTTTTAAATATTTTAGTAACACTTACATTTTCCAAAAGGCATTATACCTTAGTATAATGTCTTCTGAATTAGTTGGTATTCAAATATTAAGGAAAATGGGTAGACACCTTTTATTTTTAGTGGTCACAATTATATACCAGCTATAAAATTTGCAATTTTATAGTAAGATAAACATACTATTTCTATGAGAGAATAAAAATTAGCAGGATATGAGCCCAGCATGAACTTAATGAGTGGCATGGAAAGCATACTCAAGATATTGATTATCAGGATACCTCAATAAGGTAAAAGGTAAAGGTAAAGGCCCTCCCGTTGATCATCGATTTGCTCGAGCGGGCCCAGTAACGTCTCCATTGGAGACTTTGTTGTTACTGTGTCTGGCATATCGAATACTCTCGGTAGCTTGCCGGGCTCTCCGAAGCAATGCTAAAACTTCTTGTGAATACATTTGTGAATACTAAATACATTTAGGCTTGGACATAGAGGCTTTAATTTCTATAAATAGTCAACTGAGTCTTTTCTACTTTTTCCCAACACTTTGGATTTCATATACTTCCCTGACCTGGATGCAACTTGATATACCAGCTAACTGACTATGAAAGTGAAAAGCAGAGCCAGAGAAATAGTTACATAGAAGGGAGGACAGGCTTTGCTTGTGGGAGATTCCAGTTCCATCCACAACACCACATAATTACCCCACGCCTGCATACTGCCAGGAGTGAGCTCCCAAGGAATAAACTTGGAGTAGCCCTTGAGTACTATTAGGTGTGGCAAAACAAAGAAGCCACCAAAAACTGAAGGAAAAATAACATTAAAATAGTGCCCTAGATTCTCATTCTCCTTTGGCGAGATCCCTGGGGGCCTGCAGCAGGATTTGGGTGAGGAGGGGCCCTCTGTGTGCAGGACTAGGGTCTTCTTAGGTTGCTGTCTAGCAGGGCCCTGGTACTTTACCAGGTTCTTTACTAGCTCCCCAGATATTTACCAAGTTTAACTGAGTCGTGTTGCTCCATTTCAGAGGGAATGAATGTAATTTTGCTTCTTTTAAATTAATAGTATTTGCAACAAAGTGAAAGATGCACTTTGTTTTAGAGGTTGTGCTTATAACTACAAACCAGCCACTTACACTCCCCTGAACACCTACATTCTACTCTCTGGACATTGATACTTTCTGCTCTGCCAACTTTCTCTTCTAATATTTCTGTCCATATTCGATGATCAAAATCACTACCAAAAAAAATTCTTGCTAAAACACTGTTTTGATCCCAAGCAGTGCTCATGAGGTCTCAGGGCACCATTAATGATTCTCCACCCAGCGCTTCCATGAAACAGCCTGAGTTGTGATGCTGTTCGGGCTTGGTAGTGCCGGGGATAACTGGGTGCCCCAGTGGTTCTGGGAGTCTCCAGGGGTCCTCAGGGGTCCTCAGAAATTGCACCCAATGCACTGGGGAATGTGTTGTCTAGAAACAAATAGGGCTTTGTGCACACCAGGCATGAACCCTAACCACTAACTATCCCCCAGCTCCCCTGATTTATGAGACTGATGCTACCTACTGCGTTAGCGAAGCACCTTCTCCCCTACTTTAGAACTATTGTTTATTGAGGGACAGGGTTTTATAGTAAAAGGTAAAGGCCCTCCCGTTGTTCATCGATTTGCTCGAGCGGGCCTAGTAAGGTCTCCATTGGAGACTTTGTTGTTACTGTGTCTGGCGTATAGAATACGTCACGGGGAGCTTGCCAGGCTCTGCCACGCGGGCGAGATACTCTCGGTAGCTTGCCACGCTCTCCGAGAGGGGCGGAGGAATCGAACTTGGGTCGGCCATGTTGGCTGCGTGCAAGGCAAATGCCCTACCGCTGTGCTATCGCTCCAGCCCAGTAGTCAATTATATTTTTCATGTATACAATTTTGATTTTGTTGTTGTTGTTGTCATTGTCGGCCTCTCCTTTCTCATCCTTCTCAGTGCTGCCATGTCGGTGAAGCCTTCAGGGTCAGGTGAATGAGACCAGTTGTAGTTACTGGTTTTGGCATATCGAATACACAGCGGATAGCTTGCCAGGCTCTTCCGTGCGGGCAGAATACTCTCGGTAGCTTGCCAGTCTTTCCGAGAGGGATAGAGGCTTTTGGGGTGACCTCTAATCACCCTTGTAGGTGTTACCATATTTGAACCCTATCAAATATGGTACGACAATTCCAGAAGATGGGTATTTAGTGTCTTATGATGTGTCGCGCGGCCGCTTGCGGCCACGCAGGTCCGGAAAGCATCCTGGAGTGTGGCGACGGCTGGGTAGTGGAAGTAGTGTCGAGAGTGGAAGTCTGCCAGTGGGGTATTTATCTGGGTAGGGTGGGTCTCCTGTGCACAATTCGATCCCTGGGTGGTTGATGGAAGCAGACAGGGCAGGGTAGGGTGGGGCTCCTGATTAGAATCCCTTTGTCACCTGTGGTGGTGGGAGCAAGCAGAGAAGCTCTGTCCCTGGGTCCGCCGAGCCTGGAGTCCAAGGTCTCAGAGAGTTCCGCTTATCTTGTTCTGTGGGTCTTCAGTTGTGCGTGGGTCTCGGCCGGAGCTGCCGCGCGGGTCCGGAAAGCGTCCTGGAGAAAGGAGACGCCGACAAAATCTCAAGGCCGACCTAGGCTGCCACAACGAAGGAAGACAAAAATGATCGTCTGTACTTTCAATGCACGTACGCTAACATCAGATGCATCCATCGAGGACCTGATGGTACAAGCGCGAATGATCAAGTACGACATCATTGGTCTGACCGAGACAAGAAGGCACGAATCTCACCATGCCATTTTCGACACTGGAGAAGAATTGTTCCTCGGAACATGCGATAAAAGAGGTGTTGGAGGCGTCGGTGTCCTTGTCAACACAAACTTGGCCAAGAGCATTGATTCATTTGAATGCCTAACAACCCGAATCGGACGTTTACATTTGAATAGATGTGGCTCACTGCCTGCAGTTTCTATCTTCGTTGTCTACGCACCAACATCTCATTATGATGAAAGAGAAATTGAGAAGTTCTACATGAAGCTAGAGAAGTTCTATAAAGAAGACCACACCTTCTACAAGATCATTGTGGGTGATTTTAATGCCAAGATAGGACCGAGAAGATCAGCTGAAGAACTTCACATCGGGACCCATGGCCTAGAATGGAACGAACAGGGTGAGAGACTGTCTGAGTTCATCATGTCGACCAAGACCATTCATGGTAACTCACAGTTCCAGAAGGCAGAATCTAAACGATGGACATGGGAGTCTCCCGGTGGACGATTCCACAACGAAATAGACCACATCATATTCAATCGACGGTTTTGCCTGACTGATGTCACTGTTGTCCCAAAATTTCGAACGGGATCGGACTACCGTCTCCTTCGTGCAAAATTCTACTTCACAGAGCGGGGAGAAAGGGCTGCAAAGTTCAAAAAGAGAACTCCCAGAATGACCACCAACTGGGAACTCTTTGGTACTATTGCGGCAACATGGGAAGATGCCATTGTTGACAACATTGACGAGGAATACGATCGACTGGTTCAGCACCTCCATGAATGTGCGAGGAACGCCAAGAGAGAGATAGCCACAAAAAATCGCCTATCTTCGAAAACTCTTGAGCTAATTCGCCAGCGTGGTTTGGCGCATGCCTCAGGCAACCGCAAGCTAATGTCCGAGCTTGCAAAGCAGTGCAGAGATGCGATCAAGGAAGACCTCAAAGAGAGAAGAGCAGAAGTACTGGTAGATGCGGCAGAAGCCGGGAAAAGTATTCGTAACGCCCGCCTGTCCTTCGCCAACTATAAGACCAAGATGACTGCCCTCCGACGTCCTGATGGATCCATCACATCCTCCAGAACGGCAATGGAGAAGATTATCCATGACTTCTACTCAAATCTCTTCGATAGCCATGTCCACTTGCCGACATACCAAATTCCACAGGATGGGTATGTCGTTCCCAACATTCTCCCTTCTGAAATCCGACACGCCATTTCGTCAGTAAAGAAACAAACAGCACCCGGCCCAGACAAGGTCAGACCTGAACACCTGAAGAACCTGCCGTCAGTACTCATCAATACACTGGCTCGGCTCTTCACTCGCTACCTGTCTGAATGCAAGGTTCCGTCCCAATGGAAAACCAGCAGGACCATACTACTGTTCAAGAAGGGAGACATCCATGACATTGGCAACTATCGCCCGATCTGCCTATTGTCTGTCATCTACAAGTTGTTCACTCGAGTCATCCTGAATAGAATTGGCAGAACACTAGATGAAGGACAACCATGCGAGCAAGCCGGGTTCCGCAAAGGATTCAGCACCATCGACCATATCCACACGATAACCAAGCTCATTGAGGTTTCTCTGGAGTTCAAGATGCCGCTCTGCTTAACGTTCATTGATTTAAAGAAGGCCTTTGATTCTGTTGAGACGGAAGCGGTCGTTGAAGCCCTAGCCAATCAGGGCATTCAAGCCCAATACATCAGGATTCTCCGTGAGCTGTATTGCGGATTCACTACCAGGATCTCACCATTCTGCAAAGAAGTGATCGTTGATGTCAAGAGAGGGGTGCGGCAGGGTGATACCATTTCACCGAAACTCTTCAGTGCCACCCTCGAGAACATCATGCGACGACTGGAATGGGAAGGAATGGGAGTGAAGATAGATGGTCGGCAACTACACCACCTCCGCTTTGCTGATGACATTGTTTTAATAACACCAAACATCAGCCAAGCGGCACAAATGCTGGCCAACTTTGACTGTGAGTGTGGAAAGGTAGGACTACAGCTGAATCTTACGAAGACAATGTTTATGAGAAACAGCCTTGTTCCTGACGCCCCATTCACTCTCAATGGAACGACCATCTCCGAATGCAACAGCTATGTGTACCTAGGTCAAGAGGTCAACATGACAAATGACCTGGCACCCGAGCTGCGCAGGAGGAAGAGAGCGGCTTGGAACGCCGTCAAGAACGTCGAAGAAATAGCTAAGAGGACGAAGAACCTCCAGTTCCGGGCACATCTCTTTGATTCCACTTTTCTTCCTGCGTTAACATATGCCTCAGAGACCTGGGCCCTACGCAAACAAGATGAGAACGCCATTCAGGTCTCCCAAAGAAGAATAGAAAGAGCTATGCTTGGAATATCACGTTTCACTCAAATGAGAGAAAGAATCCGGAGTTCTGACATCCTGTTGACGATCAAGGATCAGGGTCGCTGTCTCATTTACCAAGGTGTCGAAAATCAGATGGGCTGGTCACTTAATGAGATTTAAAGACGACCGTTGGACTAGAGCTGTTACTGATTGGATTCCACGGGATGTCAAGAGACCGCGTGGCCACCCACCTACCAGATGGTCAGACTTCTTCGTCAAGATCATGAATGATCGGTTTGAGGCCCTTCATGTTCCTGGAGCGAACAGATGCCATTGGGCTACACTAGCATGAGACAGGGACAAATGGAGACGTTACTGGCGCCCGCTCGAGCAAATCGACGACTAACGGGAAGTTAAGTGATTAAGTGATTAAGTTGTCATTGATGTTTAGGGGCCACACTCTCCTGTGCTCAGGGCTTACTCTTGATTCCATGCTCATGGGCCATTCTTGGTTGTGATTGGGGGACCATATGGGGTGACAGGGATCAAACTCAGATCTGCTTCATGCAAGGCAAACACCCTACTTGATATTTTTCTTTTTCAAGGCAGCAATCATTAATATAATGAGAACAGTGGTTTTTAGCAAAAAGGGATAAAGTGATGCCAAGTAAAATATTTTGTTACCAGACAAAGTTACCAGACGTGTGGAAATACTGACACTGAAGTGTGCAGGACAGCAAACTGGAAGCTGATCCAAACTGAGAAAGACACTGGTCGGGCCAGGCACAGAAAGACCCTGGTCTCCTGCTCTAAGTTCCACAGTGAAAAGGTGGCAGCACTGTTTATGTCTGCTTTAAGGCCTGGGAGAGCTCAGGGATTGCAGGTATGCCTTGCATGTGAGGCCAGAGACTGATGCCTGGCACCATAAGTGTACCATCGCCAGTCTAAGTATTGATGACCCACACCCCCCCACACCCTGTACCTAGTTGGCCTGTGCCCCCTGAGCCCCCATTGATAGCTTCCCTGTAAAAACAAACAAATCACAAATCACAAATCATCCTGTTAATCATCGATTGCCTCGAGCAGGCCCCAGTAACGTCTCCTTCATCCTAGCCCTGAGATTCAAGGCTCTTTAGGAGAATGAGACCCATCATTGTTACTGGTATTTGGCATATTGGGTACGCCACGGGGAGTTTGCCAGACTCTGCCGTGTGGGCAGGCTACATTCGGTAGCCTGCCAGTTTGTCCAAAGTAGGAATGAGATAATAAGATGTCATAATAGGATGTTGCGCAGCCTCGAATGCGGCTGCACAGTTCCGGGAGCTGGTTTTTATAGTCTCTGAGTCTTGGCCGTTGATGGGATTACACGGCGCCAGGGGGCCAGTGTACAAACAAACAAAAAGTGCTTTTAAAAACAATGCACATTTAAATTCTAGCTTAGGGAACTTAGTGACAATAGTGTTAACCTTAAATAAAAGAACTCTTGATAATTTTTTTTTTTTTTTAGGATGAAAAAGGAATTCTCAATGTTCTTCCTTTCAGTGCAGAACATAAAGATGAATGCTGGGGTCAGAGCGCCAGTACAGCAGGTATGGCATTCGCCTTGAGCGCAGCCATCCTGGGTTTGATCTCCAGCTTCCCATATGGTCCCCTGAGCACTGCCAGGAGTCATTCCTGAGTGCAGAGCCAGGAGCATCGCTGGGTGTGACAAAGACAGAGAGAGAGAGAGAGAGAGAGAGAGAGAGAGAGAGAGAGAGAGAGGAATGCTATTTTTCACTTTCCCTTCACATTACTGGCATTGTTTTAATGCATTGACAAAAAAAAAAAGTAAGGATGATGGATGGAATATTCACATCCTGTCAGTTATCAGAATTACTTTGTACTGTCTCAGCTTGCTAGATCACTTTTTTTCCCCCGTGATTCTTTTCTTTTCCCTATACCTGTCTGCCCTCTGCTGGAGGTGCCAACAAGCTGTGAAATTGGCCAAAGAAACTTCATTAGGCACAGCAATTTTCAATCCTGTTTTCTCTGGAGTGTTTGGGCTGCTGGGGAGAGGACACAGGACCTCATTCATAAGGAGCATGCACTCTACCTCCCAGAGGGCTGTCTGTCATGCTGCCCTGCCTTCCCCTCAGCACCCTCTGTCAAAGAGATGCTGCATGACCATCACCAGCAGCAAGGATGGTCTGTGCTCAGTCAGACTAATTGTTACACACATATTTTATTTTTAAAATTTTTTTAATTTTAAAAAGACTTAAATCAAACTGAATACAAGAATATATCAAAAGGTAAAACACGATGAATAAGTGGGATAAAAATGATAAAAATAGGATTCATATTTACAGATCAATATACTTGCAAATGTGATTTGTCATATAAACAAAAGGAAATATTAAAATCACATGACCATATTTACAGATTCAGAGAAAGTTTTTGACAAGATTTAAATTATGATTTAAAGCAACCAAAACAAAATAGTAACATAAGGAACATGCTTCAAGTACATTCACAATTTAGAGGAGATTCTGAGACCATGAAACAGTCATCATTATCTAACAAAATTCTTAGGATTTTATGCCTTGCATCTGGCCCAACCTGGGCTCTACCCCTGGCACCACACCTGGTCCCCTGAGTCCGATCAGGAGTGATCACTGAGTGCAGAGGTAGCATGGCTGGGTATGGTCCCCTAGACCACAAAATTTTTCATTGTAGCCTTGTAAATTCATTATGGCCATATAAGTAAGCTTGTTGCTCCAGGAGATGTTGGAATGTTATTTTTGACCCTCTGATTAATGCTGTAATAGAAACATAACCTAACCTTTACTGAAAACACTTTTTTGCTTTTACTACATAACTAAAATTCCCTACCAACATGGTCGACCCGAGTTCGATTCCTCCGCCCCTCTTGGAGAGCCCGGCAAGCTACCGAGAGTATCTCGCCCGCACGGCAGAGCCTGGCAAGCTCCCTGTGACGTATTCGATATGCCAGACACAGTAACAACAAAGTCTCTAATGGAGACGTTACTGGGCCCGCTCGAGCAAATCGACGATCAACGGGAGGGCCTTTACCTTTACCTTTAAATATTACCTCAGAGACACAAGGAAATGGAAAAATATCCCCTGTTCATGGATGGGAAAAATCAACATCATCAAAATGGCAATGCTTCCCAAAGCACTGTACAAATTCAATGCAATCCCTATAAGGATACCCATGACATTCTTCAAAGAAATGGAGCAAACACTCCTGAAATTTATATGGAACAATAAGCCCCCACGAATAGCTAAAGCAATTCTTGGGAAAAAGAAAATGAGAGGAATCAACCTCCCTAACTTCAAACTCTACTACAAGGCAGTAATAATTAAAACAGCATGGTACTGGAACAAAAGCAGAGCTTCAGACCAATGGAACAGAGTTGAATATACTGACATTTCCTCCCAAACATATAATCATCTAATCTTTGATAAGGGGGCAAGAAAAGTGAAATGGAGCAGGGAAACCTCTTCAATAAACTGTGCTGGCAAAATTGGACGGCTACATGCAAAAAAGTGGGCTCAGATCTCTGCCTAACACCATGCACAAAAGTAAGATCAAAATGGATTTATGACCTCAACATCAGACCAGAATCCATAATGTTTATTGAAGACAAAGTCGGCAAAACTCTCCATGATATTGAAGCTAATGGTATCTTCAAAGATGTCACGCCACTGGCCGAGCAAGTGAAAACAGAGATAGACAAATGGGACTATCTTAAACTAAGAAGCTTCTGCACCTCAAAAGAAACAGTGACCAAAATACAAAGACAGCCTACAGAATGGGAAAGGATATTCACCAAGTACACATCCGACAAGGGGTTGATATCAAGGATATACAAGGTACTGGTTAAACTCCACAAGAAGAAATCACCCAACCCCATCAAAAAATGGGGTGAGGAAATGAACAGAAACTTTCGCAAAGAAGAAATTCGAATGGCAAAAAGGCACATGAGAAAATGCTCTACATCACTAATCATCAGAGAGATGCAGATCAAAACCACAATGAGATATCATTTCACACCACAGAGACTGACCCACATCCACAAGAACAAAAGCAACCAATGCTGGCGCGGATGTGGCGAGAAAGGGACCCTCCTTCACTGCTGGTGGGAATGCCGGCTGGTCCAACCCTTTTGGAAAATAGTATGGACGACTCTCAAAAAATTTGAATTTGATCTGCCATTTGACCTAGCTATAGCACTCCTGGGAATATATCCCAGAGAGGCAAAAAGGTATAGTCGAAGTGACATCTGCAATTGTTTGTTCATTGCAGCACTCTTTACAATAGCCAGAATCTGGAAAAAAAACCTGAGTGCCCAAGAACAGATGACTGGTTAAAGAAACTTTGGTACATTTACACAAGGGAGTACTATGTAGCTGTTAGAAAAGATGAAGTTATGAAATTTACATACAAGTGGTACTACATGGAAAGTATCATGTTAAGTGAAATGAGTCAGAAAGAGCAGGATAGACACAGAAAGATTGCATTCATCTGGGGAACATAAAGCAACAAAAAGGGAGACTAACACCCAGGAATGGCTGAGATTGGTACCAGGAATTTTGCTCCATGAATGGAAGGCCAGCTACACGTTCTAGGTGAAAAGGAAGCTCAGATAGAGAAGAGAGTACCAAATGAAGGGTGTTGTGAGGACCCTCCCAGGGTGGGAGAAGCATGTTAAAAGTAGTCTATAGACCAAACATGATTGCCACTCAATGCCTTTCTTGCAAAACACAGTACCCAAAAGAAGAGAGAGAGAACAAGGGGGAATACCCTGCCACAGAGGCAGGATGGGACGGGGGGATGGGGGGTGGGGGGGGATGCTGGGACCCGTGGTGATGGATGACGGGCACTGGTGGAGGGATGGGCACTTGATCATTGTATAACTGAAACCCAAGCACAAAATTTGTAAGCCTATAACTGTACCTCATGGTGTTTCACTAATAAAAAAAAAGAAAGAAAAAAAAATAAAAATAAATAAATATTACCTCAGAGATGATAATTTTTAAGCCTAGATTGGATTTTTGATTTATGCTAAATTTCACTTAACATTTTCTTGTTTATCTGCAAATGCGTTCATTGACTGGAAACATGCTTTCCTAGTTCATAGATCAATAAATAAGTATGTATGTCTACACATATATGTATACACATATATGTAAAATTTGTTGCTAGACTGTGATATATATGTATATATGTAAAATTTGCTGCTAGACTCTGAGTTGATTGCATGGAAATTGGCAGCAAAAACAAGTTATGGCTATATTAGCATGTAAGTCTTAGGAAAGTTCTACTAAACATGGTAGTAGAGTTCACTATGTATACTAATATACTTCTAATAAGTATAGCTAATATACTTCTAATAAGTATAGCACAGAATAGAACCAACTGGAGAAATGCTTGACCAACAGGCATAATCAAAGACATCAAGGTGAAAAAAAAAGGTTTTTCAGTAACTATTATTTTCTGTAATTTTTCTATATTTCTCTGAAATTACCTTTGTGACATAGTTGTCACTTTGATCATTTTATGAGTCTGAAAGAGCATATAAGACAGTGAGAAAGACTAGGTTCAGGGAAATAGCACAAGAGTACTTGGTATTTTTGGTTTGGTTTGGTTTGGATTGGTTTTGAGCTGCAGCTTGTGATGCTCAGGAATTACTTCTGGTTCAGTGTTCAAAGATCACTTCTGGTGACATTCCTGGAAACCTAAGAAGTTCTGGGCATCAAACTAGGGTCTGTCTCACACAAGGTAAATATGCCGTATCTCCTGTACTGTATTTCCCCTGCCCCACCCTTATTCCATGTGTGTTTTGCAGGTGGGACCTTGGTGAGATCTCCAATACTAGATAGAGATTTGGAGGCCCCAGAGCACTGCTGGTGTCTGCATCTCTGGACCGGAGCTGCTCTGTGTCTCTGGTCCCCAACAATGAGCCATGTGGTCCTGTTGGTTGGGTTTTGCCTGATGTGGCCCCAAGGCTTTCTGAGCATTGCTTGAGAGCCCCCACTCTGCAGAGAGAAAACACTGACTCTCTCCTGACCTGTGTTCCTGACACTGGAAATGTCGTGTTGATCAATGGCAGTAGTGCGGGGGTGTTCATCTGTTCTCTCTCAAAGGCATGCAGCTGAGACACATACACCAGGCTTTGATCAGAGGCACTCCCCTGTGGGCGCTCTTCCCCTGGGCTCATTCCACAGCAGGACTCAAGATGAGTGAGAGTATTGCTTGCCTGCCATTAAGTGGGAGAAAAGTGGCAGGAAAGGAGGAGTTGGGAAGGTGATGGCCCACTCGCAGTGCCTTGATCCAGCTCCTGTCCTCAGCAGATCAGGTGGGGCTTCTGGAACCCACAGTACGTTTGAGGTTCAAACCTTCCAGAAAGCCCCGGGTCACACTGTCTGGGGAGGACATTTGCCAGACGGTTCTGTGACAACATCCACAGAACAGGACTCATTATGGGGCCCCTGCCCGCCCTTCAGTGTTGCAGCTTCCACTCTGCTCTCTGGGTCAGTGCGGTAGGACCCAGTCAAGCAAAATGCAGACTGGGCCAAGACTATTCAGTGTTTAATACCGTCCCCATCTCTGAGAAAAAGAGTGCTCATAAAGACAATAATAGAAAGCTGTTATTTACAAACTGTTAACCAAAGTCTAGAATAATAGCAACCAATGGGAAAATTCAAACAAAGTCACTGTTGTCTTAAAAATCTATGGACTCTGTTTACTACATCCCACAAATGAGTCCAATCATTCTATGTCTTTCCCTCTCCTTCTGACTTATTTCACTCACATGATATTATCCATGTCGGTCCATTTATAAGCAAATTTCATAACTTCACTTTTCCTAAGAGTTGCAGAGTATTCCACTGTGTAGATATACCATCGTTTCTTTAACTAGTCATCTGTTCTCAAGCACTCGGGTTGTAGAAACAAGGACCAGGAGGACTGGTTCATGGCTGGAAGCCTGCCTCAAGTGTTGGGGAAGAAGGCAGTTGGGATAGAGAAGGGACCACCATGACAAAGATAGTTAGAAATGATCACTCTGGATAAGAACTAAGGGACCACCATGACAAAGATAGTTGGAAATGACCACTTTGGATAAGAAATGTGTGCTGAAAAAAGGTAAAGGAATAAACATGATAATCTCTCAGTACCTGTATTGCAAACTATACTGTCCAAAAGGGTTGGCATGGGGGTTCGGGGAGGGGGAGCCAGGGGGAGAGAGAGAGAGAGAGAGAGAGAGAGAGAGAGAACACTTACTATCTTCCATAATAGCTGGGGAAAGGAAACGGGACATTGGAGGGATGAGATTTGGAACACTGTATAGCTGAAACCTGACCATGAACAGCTTTGTAACTCTGTATCTCATGGTGCTTCAATTAAAAAAAATATCTTTGGAAGGACTGGACTTCGGTTGTTAAATAAACATTCATCTAACATTCAATAAACATTCATTCATTCTTCTAGGATGAAATAAAGCTCATGGGTTTTGACGAATGACTTCAAAGACATGAGAATAATTCATTCTATGTGATGACTTCTAGTCTCTCTTTTTATTTTGTTTTCTCTTCCTTTGTCTTGGTTATTGCTTTGATATGGGGAAGCTGCAGTGCTGATGGGTGGCATACTTGGTGGCACTCTGGGATGTTGTGTGCCATGGGGTTGTAGGTGTCACACTTAATTGTGGCCCCAGAGACCAGAGGGCATTCCAGGGGACTGCACGTAGTGATATGGGGTTTGTGCAGGGATTGAATGTGTAACCTCTGAACCACCACATCCCTGGTCTCAACCTTCTCTGTTTTTAAATGGACACAAATATATAAATCATCTAAAAGTGTTTCTGCAAAAAATAAGTACAGCAGTGAAATGCATAAAGACATTCTGTATTTTGCGATTTATGATATGTGAAAATATGGATGTGTAGATGGTGCACTCATTATTTTTTTTTTAATTTTTATTAGTGAAACACCATGAGGTATAGTTGTAGACTTACAAATTTTTGTGCTTGGGTTTCAGTTATACAATGATCGAATACCCATCCCTCCACCGGTTCCCATTTTCCAACACCACTGATCCCAGTATCCTTCCCACCCCTCTCCCCGCCCATCCCACCCTGCCTCTGTGGCAGGGCATTCCCTTTTGTTCTCTCTGTCCTTTTGGGTGCTGTGGTTTGCAAAAGAGGCATTGGGCACACTCATTATCAAGACAATGGTAATTTTTTAGACACAGGCTTTCATTTTTTGAAGTGTAGAGTTGCCTACATATTCACCTTCATTTACTCTCAGTCTATACCATTTTTATATATGTCGCTCAAATTTATTCTCATTACTAAAGTATTTGCTTAGGCTGGCCTACTCTTCTGACTTAAACATTAAATTACTTATTCTTAGAATTAAAATGTTCTATGTGCTCAAAGACTGTGCTTGCCAATTTACTTTTATCTGTGATCCGTGACGTGGGCCTTTACTCTTGTTCAGAAGTTGAATCAATCTAAAATATAGGCATAAAAATAGACTTTGGATAAACTGTGATTCTGAGTCCAGATAAGTAAAAACGATATTTTCATGTTGCTAAGAAACAGTTTCTATTTAGTTGGAACGAAACTTCATCCGTGTTTTCTTTTCCTCTCAAATCTATGAAACACTCCTTTACAATTCAGTATAATTCCAGCCTGAATGTAGGTAAGAATACTTGTCTGTGCTTACAAATGCAGGAATTCCTGTGTGTGGCTGCCCACTTCTAAGATGGTTCCCAATAATCCCCACCTCCTGACAGTGAAGCAGGAATTAGGAGTAAACTCTCTAGTTAACTCTGAGCAGGTCCTAGAGGCATTAAATTACCCCAAGGACAAAATGGGCCTGTTAGAGCTATGGGAAGTAAATTTATCCCAGAGACTAGCTAAGGGCCAGAGGGGCCAGATAAGGTTGTTAAAAATAGGATCTGAGGGGCTGTCAATAACAGAATCCCGGGGTCTGAAAATAACTTTGGGAAAATATCTGTAACCTATGGGGAATTATTTGTAACAGGATGTACCTCATGTATCGATTACTGCATGTCCTTTGAAACACACTGTATATAAACTATGTGTGGAGGAGACTGGGACCCTGACTTCTGTGGTGCATGCCAGGTTGAATCCACATGCATAAATAAAAATCAGCTTCTGCTTCATATCTCTTAAGTGTCACTTGTTTTCACCTTTGCTTTCTTGGCATCCACTCTCACATGGCTTCAAGGTTAGCCAGGAGGAATGAAGGGAAGTCCGTTATGCATCCAAGTAATGAAAGATATTGTTCTTTATTTCTCTTTTTTTCGTTCCTATCCAGACATCTATCCTAATCTCCATTGCCATCTCTAGTTCATTGCTTATCCTAGGAGAAACTTTCTTGCAAGGGACCTGGAGATCACTGAATTATGCCTGTGGTCCTGTGGCAAGTTTCAAAGTGGATCATCAAGCTCAAGCCAGGCCTTTCAATGACTTGACTGGTTTACACCTCACCTCTTGGGTTGCCCTGAGCCAGAACCACCCAGCTCTACTGCTCCCAGATACCCGACTTTCAGAAACTGTGAGAGGACAAATATGTGTTGTTTTCAGTTGCTAAATTTAAGGGTAATTTGCTGCACACTGACATATAACTAATAAACTACCTATTAGTGCTATTGAACATGTTACTTATATCAAATTATCCTTTCATCGAATACTATCATTTTTAACTAGAACATTACTTTGCCATTAAGGAAGTGAACCTAAATTGGTGGTTCTTGATGGTGATAGTTCCACCCTCCTCCCACTCTGGGGGGCTACCTAGAGTTTGGGAAGAGATAATTTTTGGTTGCCCCATTGACGAATGGGTGTTTACTAGCCCCCTAGTGGGTAGGATGGGGGTATTAAATAATTTGCAATGTACAAAACAGGTCATTTAAATAAAGGCAACATTATAAAATCATTTTATATAAAATGAATATTGAGTATCTCGCCCGCACGGCAAAGCCTGGCAAGCTACACGTGACGTATTGGATATGCCAAAAATAGTAACAACAAGTCTCACCATTTGTTGTGGGACGTTACTGGTTCCCACTCAAGCAAATCGATGAACAATGGGAGGACAGTGCTACAGTACTACAGTTCTAATAGAGTTTAGAACTAACTTAAACAGGTGAGTATCTTACTTTTAATGGGAAAAGCAAAATGAAACCTCACTGAAAAGGTATAAGGAGACAGGAATTAGTCACATGGACTATAACTTTCTTAAAATTTGAACATTACAATGTAAAATGTGGGGTTGGAGCAATAGTGCAATGGGTAGGGTGCTTGCTTTGCACACGGCTGACCTTGGTTCAATTCCAAGCATCCCATATGGTCTCCCATGCATTGCCAGGGGTTATTCCTGAGTGCACAGCTGAGTGTGGCTCCCCCAAACAAGGCATGTAAAATGTGTAATCATGCTCTTCATGCAAGTTGGATTCCCTAAGTGCTACCAGGAGGGACCCTCAAAACGAAGTAGTCCCTGAACACTACATGTGTGGCCCCAAACACAAATACACATACAGACATATGCACAATGCACAAACACACAGAGAAACACTGATACACAAATACACACGCACTCTCATACACACACACACACACACACACACACACACACACACATACACACTGAATCCTGAGCTCAGGATTAGTCCCGCCCTCTCAGTAATGTGTTTTTTTTTTTTTGTGGTGGTGGTGTTTCTAAACCCTTTTCCTTAGCTCCAGTAGGTCTTCATCTTGCCATTGGATACACATTTTTGGACTCCTTCACACCATGTGGCTTGGGATACTTTTGTCTCAGAAAAGCATTTAAATGTGGCCTTGTAACATTCCCACATTTCTAGACCTCCCCTCTATGTCCGTGTTTCCAAGGAAGCCCCTCTTTGGCCCCTTGCCCTGACTCTAAGCTTTCTTTCTTTTGAGCACACTCTGAAGTTCTGGGGTGAAAAGCTGTGAGCAAGGGCGAACACCCCTTATGTCTGTGTCTACCATTGTCACATTGCCTTAAAGCCAGACTCCTGCAATTTGTTAGAAAGTATGGCTGAGTGGTTGACTTCTTTCTTATCTATATGGCAACTGGTATTTCTTCTCCGGGGATTTGCCAAAAGTGAACCAGTCCTACCACCCTATAATATGAGGATTTAAGACTACCCAGTTGTTCCATGGCCTCAACTAGCGGAAAAGGTCAAAAAAAATTATGATTTTGTATTTTATTTAAAAATTTCCTAGTATGGTAATAAGATTCTGTATGATTTCTACATCATAGGTTGAGATGGTGCTATTATTATAATTTTAAAATAGCCTAAAACCAAAATTCCACTATTTTTTCTAGTAATGAACTGTGGAGTTAACAATTTTTCATAGTCATGCATTTCCTCTTCAGATATGGCTGAGTCATCATCCAGCTGGGACTCTGAAAAGGCTCAAATGTTACTTATCTACTGCACCCTAGAACTGTCACTTCTCCCCTGTTATTATGGAAGTCATGGAGATTCAGGACAAGCTCCTCGGTGTGGACAGAGATGACTGACTATTAACGTTTATATCTCCTATGTAGAAGGGCACTTTTGGGAGGGTTTTCCCTGCCATGGGCAACCTATAGCCCAGCCCACTGGCAGCTAGGTACCATCACACAACCAGCAGGATATTGCACAATCGTCAGGGACCACTTTCAGGCATTACCCATCACAGCCTCTCTTGTATTGCCCCTCCATTGTCCTTTCCCTGCACAAGCTGACTGCTAATAGTCACATCCGGGGTGGCAGGTGTTAAATATGACAGGTACCCTATTAGTCAGGACTTCTGTACACTAATGGTTACTTAGAATGGTGCCATCCCCCCAACATGAACCAATTTGCTTTATTTTATTGACAGAAAAAACATTTTTATTTTGTTTCTATTGTACTTTTTGAGATCATTTTGTCATAGTAAATAGTTAACCCTAATTACTACATTCTTCTTTCCTTCTTTTGTTCCAATTTCCTGGAAAATAGTGTCAGGTTTGCTAGCTTTTTAACCAGTTATATCAAATATTTGATATTTATGTACAGGTAAATTCGAGAGTTAAATAGTAAATGGGATCTAGAAACACACTCTTAAAATTATTTTTACCTTTTAAAATTATTTTTAAATTAAAAAATAAAAGGCACTGTGATTTGCAATACTGTTGCTGATATGACTTCATGCATACAACATGCCAATGCGATACCCTCCACCACAGTGTCCCTCCTGCCAAACCAGCCCCACACATCCACGCCACCATGGGAAACTCAGTTCTATAGACCAGTTCACAGATTACATTGCCTTCGGCCATTTATTATCCCATCTCTATATTTATTTATATCCCTAATATGTGGGAGATCATTAAATATATTTCCCTCCCCTTATGACTAACTTTACTCAACGTTATACTCTTCAGAACCATTCATGTTGTGGTAGATCACATCATTTTATCTTTTCTTATAGCTGAATAGTATTCCATTTTGTGTATATATCAGTCACCTGTTCTTGGACAATTGGGTTGTTTCTAGATTTTAGCTATTGTGAATAGTGTTATAATGAACATAGAAGTGCAGATGTCTTTCCTGAATAACATGATTCCAAATTGCTTTAGAGACTCTCTATAGTGATTCAATGATTCAAATTTTTATTTGTGGTTCTATGTATTATCATGCTGGGAAATTTTCAGAAGCAGCATACAAGGTAATAGAAAGGAACACTATGATTAATTATCAGTGCAAGTAAGGTAAGAGTAATGACCTCTGTTCAAAACCCTTCAGCATTTCTGGGCTGAAGCCAAGGCCTCTGCATACATAACAGAAGACTGTTCTTAGAAATAGAACTCAGATTTGTATCAAAGAGGCATCTTTAAGGAACATCTTTGCTGTGGTGCTTACTTACATAAATAGTGTGATTTATGGGCAGTCGAATCAAATGTCAAGTTATAAATGGAATTCAGACTCTCCTTTGCCTAGCTTCTGCCAATTTAGTTCCAGAGATCAGATGTTTTCAGGACCTCAAAGTTCTAGTAAAATGCATACTGCTACCTCCCCAACTAGGAGATAAGCAGGAGCTATTTTCTACTAAGTGCACAATTTGGGTCTTTACACCTTGGACCAACTGACTCCTTGACTGTCTTACAGTGGGACCTGACAAGTACAAGGAAATAGACTAGAAAACAGTCCCTGAATACAAACAAGATGGAGGGATCTAAGAATCAGACAAGGCACAATGATGGAGAATGTAGTGCTGAAACATAGTCTGCACAAAAACCTATGATTAACAGTATTGTAAATCATCCATCCAATAAAAAAAACAAAACCAGAACTTTAAAAAGCAGACGAGTTAAGGTACTTGTCTTGCATCTTATAGATTCTAGTTTGGTCCCCTGAACACTTCCAGGGATCACCCCTGAGCATAATGCTAGGAACAGCTTCCGAGTACCACTGGGTATGGTCCAAGCCACCCCTCCTCCAACCCCCAATAAAAAACAAAAAGCAGACAATTGCCAGCACCTCCTCTCTGTTGTGGGAATTAAGTGACTCTCAAGTGCATAGATTTCCTAAGATACTATTTTCTAGATCACAAAACGATTCTGTTTTGTTTAAATTCCTTTGTATAAGTTCTGATATATATGTATGCCTGAATCCAATTAATGCTGCAGCTAAGCAAAATCTCAGCTTAATATTTTCAACTGACATATTAAAGATTCTTGTTCTGACAGGGAAAGAGTACTATCTCCTTAACATGAAATTAGTGAATTAGCTAAAAAAATTGGGGAAATTCCTAATGATGAGAAAACAGATATATTCTCATTGGAGGCTTTACTGCAATATACTGGCCTAGAGTATAAAAATTGTAAAAGCCATAAAGGAATTTAAAAACATGACAGTGTTGAGGTTTACTTTTTATATCTGTGTGTGTCTGTGTGTCTGTGTGTGTGTGTGTCTTCCAAACAGTATTCAGGAGGCCTCGGGGCCATTTTACTCACTGATACTCATCCCAATGGTTCAATGCTAGGGCTCAAGGATGTGGTGGGGTTTGGGCCCTGTGGTACTTGGAACCAACTGCACTGCCCCAGAGGTGCTCAGGGGGCTTGGGCCACATGTGGAGATGCTTAAGAGGATGTGCAGGGCTGAGGTTGGAATCCGGTCCTGCATTTACTTGCCATTAAACACTGTACTGTCTCCAGACCTGGCCCAACAGGGCTTTTAATTTTATTTATTTATTTATTTATTTTTTAAGTTTTTTTTTTTTATTATTAGTGAAACACCATGAGATACAGTTATAGACTTACAAATTTTTATGCTTGGGTTTAAGTTATATAATGATCAAGTACCCATCCCTCCACCAGTGCCCATCCTCCACCACCACGGATCCCAGCATCCCTCCCACCCGCTGTCCCCCCATTCCACCCTGCCTCTGTGGCAGGGCATTCCCTTTTGTTCTCTCTCTCTCTCTCCTCTCTCTCTCTCTCTCTCTCTCTCTCTCTCTCTCTCTCTCTCTCTCTCTCCTTTTTGGGTCCTGTGGTTTGCAAGAGAGGCATTGAGTGGCAATCATGTTTGGTCTATAGCCTACTTTCAGCATGCTTCTCCCATACTCCAGAGGCCATTGGACGGTCAGGTTTGGGCCCTCAGTGACAAGACACGTGGAGCCTTACAGGATGGGTGTGGAGCCGGCCCTTTCCTCCCCACCCCAATAAGACCACGAGTCGGAGCCAAAAAACTGCCTCTCTGGCTTCTGATTAAGCCGTTTAATGGCCATGATTTCAGAGACTCAGAAACAAATCACAGAACCCAGTGGCTTTTGGCAGAAATGTGTCTAGTCCCTGCTGTAGGTCCCGGCACTGGGTCACTCCAGGTGGGAATAGGTTTTGTGCCTTGGCCTGTTCCCCCTGGTGGCCCTGTGGCTGCCATCCTCCAAAGGTCACTGGATGATCAGGTTTGGGCCCTCAGTGAAGAGACACGTGGGGGCCTCACGGGATGGGGCTGGAGCCGGCCCTTTCCTCCTTGTCCCAACAAGACCATGAATCACCTCCCATGAATGACCTCTCTGGCTCCTGATCAAGCTGCTTAACGGCCATGATCCCAGAGACTCAGAAACAAATCTTGAAAGCCAGCAGCTTTTGACAGAAATGCGTCCGGACTGAGCAGTAGGTTACTGTCTCCGGGCCACCCCAGGCGGGAAAGGGTGCTGTCCCTCTGCCTGCTCCCCCTAGGCAGCTCGGTGGCCGCCACCCTCCCACTGGACAGTCGGATTTGGTCCCTCAGTGATGATGAAACACGTGGAGCCTCACAAGATGGGGTGGAGCCAGCCCTTTCCTCCTTTTCCCAACAAGACCCAGAGTTGCAGCCATTAACGGCCTTTCTGTCTCCTGATCAAGCTGCTTAATGGCCATGATCCAAGAGACTCAGGAACAAATCTCAGAACCCAGCAGGTTTTGTCAGAAATCCCTCCAGATTTGTTAAAATTTCGGAATTTCAAAATCGTGCGGCCACTACTGCAGCCACGTGACATCATATGTTATTCATTCATAACCAGCAATAGAAAACAAATGGTCTACTGTTGCCTTTTCAGCAGATCTGAGTGTTGGGGTAAAACCCCAAATAATAATGGTGGACCTGGTGTCAAAATGTTAAATGTAATGAAAGTAGAGAGAGAGTAATGGGGAAATCATCTGTCCCACAGGTAGGAGGAGGGTATGGAATGGGGGTATACTGGGTTTTTTGGTGGTGGAGAATGGGCACTGATGAAGGTTCAGGTGTTTCATTGTATGACCGAGACTTAAACCCAAAAGCTTTGTAACTGCTCTCACGCTGATTCACTAAGCTGGAGCGATAGCACAGCGGTAGGGCGTTCGCCTTACACGCGGCCAACATGGCCGACCCGAGTTCGATTCCTCCGCCCCTCTCGGAGAGCCCGGCAAGCTACCGAGAGTATTCGATATGCCAGACACAGTAACAACAAAGTCTCCAATGGAGACGTTACTGGGCCCGCTCGAGCAAATAAAATTATAAAAAATTAAAAAAAAGTAAGGTGGGGTTCATGCCCAATTCAATCAGCTAATCAGTGGCTGGATAAATAGCAATACTCCTACAAAAAATAGATTAAAGACCTCAACATCAGATTGGAATCCATAAGGTACATTGAAGACAAGGTTGGCAAAACTCTCCACGACATTGAAACTAATGGTATCTTCAAAGATGACACGCCACTGGCAAATGAAAACAGAGATAGACAAATGGGACTATCTTAAACTAAGAAGCTTCTGCACCTCAAAAGAAACAGTGACCAAAATATAAAGACAGTCTACAGAATGGGAAAGGATATTCACCCAATACTCATCTGACAAGGGGTTGATATCAAGGATATACAAAGCACTGGTTGAACTCCACAAGAAGAAAACATCCAATCCCATCAAAAAATGGGGCGATGAAATGAACAGAAACTTTCTCAAAGAAGAAATCTGAATGGCTAAAAGGCACATGAGAACATGCTCTACATCATTAATCATCAGGTAGATGCAGATCAAAACAACAATGATATATCAATTCACACCACAGAGACTGGCCTACATCCAAAAGAACAAAAGCAACCCGTGTTGGCGCTGATGTGGTGAGAAAGGGACCCTCCTTCACTGCTGGTGATAATGCCGACTGGTTCAGCCCTTTTGGAAAACAGTATGAACGATTCTCAAAAAATTAGAAATTGAGCTCCCATTTGATCCAGCAATACCACTCCTGGGAATATATCCCAAAGAGGCAAAAAAGTACAGTCGAAATGACATCTGCACTTCTGTGTTCATTGTTACACTATTCACAATAGCCAAAATCTGGAAAAAACCTGAGTGCCCGAGAACAGATGACTGGTTAAAGAAAGTTTGGTACATCTACATAGTGGAATATTAAGCAGCTGTTAGAAAAGATGAAGTCATGAAATTTACATACAAGTGGTACTACATGGAAAGTATCATGCTAAGCGAAATGAATCAGAAAGAGATGGACAGACATAGAAAGATTGCGTTGATCTGGGGATATAAAGTAACAAAATAGGAGACTAACATCCAAGAATAGTCAAGATAAGTACAAGGAGGTTCACTCCATGACTTGAAGGTCAGCCGCACATGCTAGGGGAAAAGGCAGCTCAGATAAAGAAGGGAACACCAAGTAAAGTGTATTGGGAGGATCTGTCCAGGATGGGAGATGCATGCTGAAAGTAGACTATAGACCGAACACGATTGCCACTCAATACCTCAATTGCAAACCACAGCACCCAAAAGGAGAGAGAGAACAAAATGGAATGCCCTGCCACAGAGGCGGGGTGGGATGGGGGGGGTAGGGGGGTGGGAGGGATACTGGGATCATTGGTGTTGAAGAATGGGATGGGTTCTGGTGGAGGGATGGGTACTCGATCATTGTACAACTGAAACCCAAGCACAAAAACTTGAAAGTCTACAACTGTACCTCATGGTGTTTCACTAATAAAAATTAAAAAAAAAAAAAGAGCAGTGGGTTGAACACAGAAGCCAACCCAATTGCCATGAATGAGAATATGAACACAGAAGTCTTCGCTCGTAACAGGAGCTTAGTGAACCCTCATACAAGACACAGTGTCTTCCTGGTGAGATACAACAATTTTCACAAATTTTCTTCTATGGAAACAGTTTTTGATCATTTTGTTTGCCATTTAATGGTAACATGCAATATAAAAATAAACTATTGTGGGCCTGCTATGGGGGCAGGCTTGAGGGGGAAAATGGTGACAATGGATGACAGTGGTGGTGGGACTGTTGTTGGAATACTGGATGCCTGTAATAAGTCATTATGAACAAGCCTGTAAACCACAGCGATTAAATAAAGTGGGGTGGGAGCAAAAAAAGAAAAAGAAAAAGAATAAAGTGTCTCTTCCACTTTCAGAAAAAAATAATATGCAAATGTTCAAGTTGGAAATGTAAAAATTGCTGAAAATCACCAAATATAGATTGTAGCATAGTACTATAATTATATTCTAAAAAACGAAGGTATGTGTACTATACATGGGGAGGGAGAGAAAACAAAAGTGGCTCCATTGGTGAATTTAGGGAAAGGACATAAATGCATTTATTGTTTAGTCTTGCCACTCTTGTAGATTTGAGAATATGGGGGAAAAATTAGAAAAAATGTTGATCAATTAAAATTATTTGCATTTTATCTAGTTCTGGGCTGGAGCGATAGCACAGCGGTAGGGCGTTTGCCTTCCGAGCAACCAGCCTGGCCGAGCCGGGTTTGATTCCTCTGCCCCTCTTGGAGAGTCCAGCAAGCTACCGAGAGTATCTCGCCCGCACAGCAGAGCCTGGCAAGCTCCCCGGGACGTATTCGATATGCCAGACACAGTAACAACAAGTCTTAAAAAAAATGGAGACGTTACTGGGCCTGCTCGAGCAAATTGATGAACAACGGGAGGACAGCGTGTTATCAAATTCTATTTTAAGGTATAAATGGTAATTGGCAATTGTAATGTTTTAAGTTATAAAAATTTATAGAAAATTGAGAAGTGGGAGAATTTACTTACTCCCCTTTTATATCTAAAGTAGATTTATGTTTTTTCTTCTTTCTAATATTTCCCTATGTGCATACCTAAATGCATCACATTATAACAACATCTTTCTCTTTTTCCACTTAATATTATGTTTTCATCATGTTCTTTAATGTTATATCTTATAAAGTGATAATAATCACTTGCAGTAGTTTCTTGAAATTTTTTAGGATATCTGTATTTTCATTAAGAGTTCCACAACAACTTTGGGGCTGGAGCAATAGTACAGTAGGTAGGGTGCTTGCCTTGCACGTGGCCAACCTGGGTTCGATTCCCAGCATCCCATATGGACCCCTGAGCACCGCTAGCAGTAATTCCTGAGTGCAAAACCAGGAATAACTCCTGTGCATCGTCGGGAGTGACCCAAAAATAAAAAAAAGTTCCACAATCCCCAACTGTTGCTTTTTTCCATCTTATATATCCTAACCATGGTACTGAATTCCACAGGTGAGGCTGCTGGATCAAACAAACTCTTTTGGAGGACGAGGGATATTCAGCCATGATTTATCACGGAAATCACGTGAGCTTAATAAAAGCAAGGCATTTAAAACCGTTACATTTCTCTAAATCAGAATATTTTTATATTGGGAATATCTCCTCTGAGTCCCCTTCCAAAGGTGCCACATTTTGATACCATCACCTTAAGGGTTAGGGTTTAACACATGAATTTGGAAGGGACACATTCATACAATAGCAATATGTTTGAACATTTCATAAACCATACTAAGTTTATTGCTACAAGCATATCCCTCCCTCCCTCCCTCCCTCCCTTCCTTCCTTCCTTCCTTCCTTCCTTCCTTCCTTCCTTCCTTCCTTCCTTCCTTCCCTCCTTTTTTCCCTCCCTCCCTCCTTCCCTCCCTCCCTCCCTCCCTCTCTCCCTCCCTCCCTTTCTTCCTTCCTTCCTTCCTTCCTTCTTCTCCTTCCTTCCTTCTTCTCCTTCCTTCTCCTTCCTTCCTTCCTTCCTTCCTTCCTTCCTTCCTTCCTTCCTTCCTTCCCTCCTTTTTTCCCTCCCTCCCTCCTTCCCTCCCTCCCTCTTTTTCTCCCTCCCTCCCTCCCTCCCTCCCTTCCTTCCTTCCTTCCTTCCTTCCTTCCTTCCTTCCTTCCTTCCCTCCTTTTTTCCCTCCCTCCCTCCTTCCCTCCCTCCCTCTTTCTCCCTCCCTCCCTCCCTTCCTTCCTTCCTTCTTCTCCTTCCTTCCTTCCTTCCTTCCTTCCTTCCTTCCTTCTCCTTCCTTCCTTCCTCCTTCCTTCCTTCCTTCCTTCCTTCCTTCCTTCCTTCCCTCCTTTTTTCCCTCCCTCCCTCCTTCCCTCCCTCCCTCTTTTTCTCCCTCCCTCCCTCCCTCCCTCCCTTCCTTCCTTCCTTCCTTCCTTCCTTCCTTCCTTCCCTCCTTTTTTCCCTCCCTCCCTCTTTTTCTCCCTCCCTCCCTCCTTCCCTCCCTCCCTCTTTTTCTCCCTCCCTCCCTCCCTCCCTCCCTCCCTTCCTTCCTTCTTTCCTTCCTTCCTTCCTTCCCTCCTTTTTTCCCTCCCTCCCTCCTTCCCTCCCTCCCTCTCTCTTTCCCTCCCTCCCTCCCTCCCTTCCTTCCTTCCTTCCTTCCTTCCTTCCTTCCCTCCTTTTTTCCCTCCCTCCCTCCTTCCCTCCCTCCCTCTTTTTCTCCCTCCCTCCCTCCCTTCCTTCCTTCTTTCCTTCCTTCCTTCCTTCCCTCCTGTTTTCCCTCCCTCCCTCCTTCCCTCCCTCCCTCTCTCTCTCCCTCCCTCCCTCCCTCCCTCCCTCCCTCCCTCCCTCCCTTCCTTCCTTCCTTCCTTCCTTCCTTCTTCTCCTTCCTTCCTTCTTCTCCTTCCTTCCTTCCTTCTCCTTCCTTCCTTCCTTCCTTCCTTCCTTCCTTCCTTCCTTCCTTCCCTCCTTTTTTCCCTCCCTCCCTCCTTCCCTCCCTCCCTCTCTCTCTCCCTCCCTCCCTCTCTCTCTCCCTCCCTCCTTCCCTCCCTCCCTCCCTTCCTTCCTTCCTTCCTTCTTCTCCTTCCTTCTTCTCCTTCCTTCCTTCCTTCCTTCCTTCCTTCCTTCCTTCCTTCCTCCCTCCCTCCCTCCCTCCCTCCCTTCCTTCTTTCCTTCCTTCCTTTCCTTTATTTTCCTCCCTTCCTTTCTCCCTCCTTCTCTTTCTTCTTTCCTTCCTTCCTTTCCTCCTCCCTCCCTTCCATTCTTTTTTCTTACAGTCTTTCTTCCCTGTGGAAGCTGGAGCTGCTACTGGTTGTCTCTACACTCAGAGGTCATTCCTGGAAGTACTTGGGGGATTATGTGTTGCTGGGGATCACACCTGGGCCTCACACACGTGTGTGCACCAGTCCCTTAAACTGTTTATCCAGTCTATCAATCACATCTCAACAGCATTGTTTGAAAATATCTGAAGTTCTCTCTGTGCCTCTAGAGGTGTTGTCCATGGCTCCCTCTTTGCCTTCATGTCTTGACTCTATGCATCCATTCTCCAAACTTTCTTCTCATCTAAAACTTCCAGCCATCTCTGGGCCTTTCATTGGCTTTGTCTCTGTTTGTAATCTGTCCTCTTACAAGCCCTCATCTGTCATTCTCTGCTTTATTTGGGTCTTGGGTTATAGCTGCAGTCCTCTGAAAAACAGCTTAGGCAAGGACTTTGCTTGACAATTTCAGTCTAATGGTTCTCAGTGTATTCATTTTCTGCACAGCTATAACAAGTACCCAAAACTGGGTCACTGTAAATAGTGGACATTCATCGCCTCACAGTTCTATATGCTGGAAGTCTGAAATCAGGATGCTGGTGGGATCACAAGCCCTCTGACTGCTGGAGGGCATCCTTCCTTGTCTTATTTAACCTTTATGATTGCCCGGCAAGCCGTGGTATTCCTTGAATCCTATCTAATACTTCAATCTTTGATCATTTTCAGTAATATGTCTGTTTTTGCTTCTTCTTTATTTAAAAAATGGTTTTGATTTTTAAACATTTTGGTTTATGGGCTTTGCTTCAAGGGTTGCAGTCGCAATACTCAGGGGATCATGCAGTGCTGGGGTTCGAATTCAGAGCCTCACACTTGCAAAGCAAATGGTCTATCACTGAGCCACACCTCAAACCTGTGTTTTCTTCTTATCATTAAGAAAATATTTTGAGGGGCCAGTGAGACAGTACAGGAGTAAGTACTTACTTGTCTTGTATGCAAAGGACCCAGCTTTGATTTCTTACACCATATATATATATATATATATATATTTAATTTTTATTAGTGAAATATCATGAGGTACAGTTGTAGACTTAGAAATTTTTGTGCTTGGGTTTCAGTTATACAGTGATTGAGTACCCATCCCTCCACCAGTGCCCATCCTCCACCACCAATGATCCCAATATCCCTCCCACCACCACCCCCACCACCCCCATCACACCCCGCCTCTGTGGCAGGGAATTCCCTTTTGTTTTCTCTCTCCTTTTGGGTGTTGTGGTTTACAATAGAGGTATTGAGTGGCAATCATGTTCTGTCTATAGTCTACTTTCAGCATGAATCTCCCACCCTGGGCGGATCCTCCCAACACCCTTTACTTGGTGTTCCCTTCTCTATCTGAGCTGCCTTTTCCCCCAGCATGTTCCACACCATATGTTGTCCTCTAAGCTCTGCGAGGTGTCATCCCTGAGCACAGAGCCAGGAGTAATACTTGAGCACTGCTGGGGTATGCCCCCCACATCACCAAAATAAATCAAAACAATACAAGAAAATCCTTCCAACACGGCCCAACTTATGCTCTCATTTGAACTTCAGCACATCTACAAAGACCTTCCGTCTAAAGGTCACATTTACAGATACAGGATCAAGACCTGAACATAATCTTTTGGAAAACACTCAGCCTCAATGCTCAGTAAGCAATGCAAGCCAGTTTACACACACCAATTTCAGATGGGCTGGCTGGAGAAACCAGGCACTGTGACGCTCTTTGGTGGGGGAACAGGAGGAGTTGTTTACCTGTCTGCATCCTCCACTCTCCCTGCTCACCTGGTCAAAGTTCAGTCAGGGGAAATAAGATCGTTGCCTTTCTGGGCTGCATTATTCAACCTCATTGACTCAGGAAACAATTCTGCTGAGCTTTGGGGAAGAGGAACCAGATGTTGCAGATCTGTGGTCCAGAGCAGAGCCTTACAGAGATGCCTGCAGGGCACTACCTCTGTCCTTTGGCTGCCCCACCAGCTGAGGCGAGCCTGGGGCTGAGGTGGAGATGTGATGAGTAGATGATTTCAGGCTCTGCTCAAAGATCTCCATACCAGGGAGACCTTCTTGATCACATTTTACCAATCAGAAACCTTTTCCCCCATCACCGAAGTCCCTGCTCTGCTTATCTGTTCTTTACAGCACTTACCCATGTAGGACATGTGGAATGTCGGTGGTTTTCTTTACTTATCTCTCCCTTTATCCACTATCAGCAACGTGGGGCTTGCAAGTTTTTTTGTGCTCTGCTCTTTCCTCAGTGAGTGCCTAACCCATGGAAGGTGCACAATCACCAGTGATTGCCTAGAATGACTACATGAATGCATGATTATAAGAAAGAAATATGGGCTCATCTGCATGATTGGTGGACAAGTAGTTCAGTGGATGGCCAGGGGAAGTCTTAGGCACAGAAAGGTCAATGGTAAGCCCATCAGGAGCTATGCTAAATTACACAACTTGGTCCCTAGAAACTCTATTTCCAGGGTTTTAGAGGTGTTGCTCCTGGAGGAGGGTGCGGGGAGCAGGATCGGCACTGCCAGAGCTCTAGGTCAGCCAGAGGACAGAGCTGACAGAGGGGAATTGGAATTGGGAAGATCTGGTTCCACTGCTTCTCAAGGCCAAGGGGAGCCAATTAATCAAGAGCCAAGGTGACTGGCAGAACAAGAGTTTACTCAGCGACCAGTTGGCAATGGGAAGACGGGAGACTTGGGCTTGCAAAGTCATCATCTTTTCTGCAGAGTCCCAAGAAAGTGGTTTGTTTATTATTATTATTGTTGTTGAAAAATCATTTCCATCAATGCAATTTACTGATAGATTAGTGATAGGGTTTCATGCACACAATGTTCCCAGACCACACCCTCTACCACAGTGTCCATGTCTCTCCAACATTGTCTCAGTGTGTGCCCTTAGCTCTCCACCCCCTCAACCTCCCACCCCCACCATGATAAGCTCAGTTCTACAGGCTAGTTCACAGATTTACTATTGATTTGGCCATTTGTTATTCCCCCACTATGTTTCTTTATGTCCCATACACAAAAGAGATCAGTCTGTGTCTATCTCTCTCCTTCTGACTCACTTCACTCAGCCTGTGCCCCTCTGTTTCCATACACATAGCATCAGACTGAATGATTTCATCATTTAATATAGGATGTACTAGTATTCCATTATGCACATACACCATAGTTTCTTTATTCAGTCATCTGTTCTTGAATACTTGGGTTGGTTCCAGATTTTGGTTATTGTGAATAATTCTGTAAATGACACAGGGCAGCCACCCATTCTGATCTGAATGGAGTTTCTGGATCCCTGGGGTAGGTGTTAAGAAGTGTAATTGCTGGATCATATGGAACATAAATTCCTAGCTCATCCCCCCCCCCCAATATTGTGTCCATATTGTTTTCCAAAAGGGTTAAACCAATCAACATTCCCACAAGCAGTGGATGCCTGAGTCTTTTCCCCACTTCTCCATGAGCACAGGTATTTTTTTGTGTGTGTGTGATGTGGTATGAGGAGATACCTCATTGTTGTTGTGATTTGCATTTTCCTGATGATGATCAATGTCTTACACAAAGAGAACAGGGAGGCACAGCTTTAGAAAGGGTGGGTTGCAGGCCATGTGCCAGAATGATCAATAAATTCCCTCCTGGGTTAGTCCCCAGAGGCACACTCTGTTGTATCTGTAAACATAAACAATGTAAGGACTAGGTCTTGGGGGGAAAGCACTAAACCTTTGGGAAAAAGACATCTGTCCCTGACCAGTTATGCTGGTAATTTAGTCCTACATTTTGGGAAGAGGAAATGAGATCTTGGTCTCAGAACTACTTCTCAGAAGAACTTGTAGGATGACTGTTGGGGTTTTCCTTGCCCTGTAGGGTCACTGGTGGGTGAATATTCTTGAAATATTTTTGTCTTTGTTTCTTGATCACTTGCTGAGGCTCTTTAATTACTTTCTTTTCCAGGAACAAATGTAGTCCCTCTAATACAGAAATTTCAATAATGTGTCTTTGTTATTAGTGTGGCACTGCCATAGTTTTTCTTTCAAGTTTTATAAAGATTTACAAGATTACTGTGATTTACAAAGTTGTTCATAACAGAGTTGCTTCAGGTACACAATGATTCAACACCAAGGTCTCCTGCCCTACACCAGTGTTCTCAGGTTCCTTTCCCTCTCCCAGCCTGTCCCATTGGAAGGCATATAGTAAATTTATTTTATATTATTTGCTCCAATAAGACTTAAAGACATGGCAAATGGTATTATCAGACAGTAGATCCATAAAAGTCAATTTTTGATGATTCATTGTGATTGATTGTGATTTTGACCACTATTCATTATTGCAAATGCATAAAATCCCTTAGCAAGCTAGGAACAAATATACCTTTCTTAATATAGTAGAGGGTAACCATGTGTACTGTTGTGCCATACTCAATGTCCTCCCGCTGTTCATCGATTTGCTCGAGCGGGCCCAGTAACATCTCCATTGTGACAATTGTTACTGTGTTTGGCATATCGAATACGTCACGGGGAGCTTGCCAGGCTTTGCTGTGCAGGCGAGATACTCTCGGTAGCTTGCTGGGCTCTCTGAGAGGGGCAGAGGAATCGAACTCGGGTTGGCTGCTTGCAAGGCAAACGCCCTACCGCTGTGCTATCACTCCAGCCCACTCAATGTCACATGCTGGAAAGTTTGTAGAATCCTTTAGGAAGCTCATTTAGTGCTTCTTGCAAAACTGGTTTCAAGGCCCTGAATTCTTCAGCCTGTTCACAAAGCTCTTTCAGATCTGAATAATCATCTGGCTGGATAGAGCATTCTTGGTGAGGTTTTCATTCTTTTGAGGTTTTGTACTGATGCAGCTGAGGCTGAAGTGGTGGCGGTAGATCTCTGTGTTCGTTTGCGATTCCCTGGTTTTTCAATATTTTCAAGAATGAAAATATTGAGTAATAAAGTGCTCAGACTCGGAGTTGGAAGATAGAAAAGTTTATTGTAAAGTAGAAAATAAGTTTCCCAAGTAGGAAGGAACTTAGTAGATGACTAAGTTAAAAAGGAGCTTTGTATAACACCTTATAAAGGCTCACTGGCCAACTGAATTTATCAATTGACAAATGTTACAGAGGATGCAAGGGAGTTACAGGTAAAGGCTCTTGCTATAGACCCTCTTAGGTGGAAATTGGGATCTTTGTGTTTCTTACTAATTGACAGATGTTACAGAGGATGTAAGGAAGTTACTGCTTTGTCTTTCTAGCCATTTGTCTCTGGCACTGTGGGCTCCCTGAGGGCCTAAACTCCAGGGCAGAATTTTATGGTCCCGGGAAATTCCTGAAATGTTAAGACAGGACCTTGGGGATGAAGTATATGTGCTGGTGGATGGGGGAGAGGTGAAGCATCTGACAAGAGATAACTGAACTTATTGAACATCCTCATCATAGTGTCACTGAAGACTCCATGCCTTTGGTTATACTGTTTCTGTCATTGAGTTTGGTGGCCTTGATGTGTACTCCCCATTGGTTTTCTAGTGTTTTTGCAGTGCTGGGGACTGAGTCTTTGTAGTTAACCCTCCTGGAAGATGCTGAGGGATTACGCTGAAGTTGCTCTTTTTGTTCTCTGCCTGAATAATGGTAATTTGTTGAGTAGATCTGTTGCCTGGCTGCTTCTGTGGTGGGCCTTCAGGAGCTGTGGTGTGGGCCCATTTACGTGGTGTCAGGTCAGGTGTGGAGGCTGCTGGGCGCTAACCAGAAGGCAGGGATTTCTCCATCCCATTCTGGATGAATCCCAGCAATGTTAGACTGAGGCAAGCCTCACCTGGGATGGCAGAGCAGTTTGCAGAAGGTCAGGAAGGAGCTTTCACTACCACATTTGCATATGAAAATTGGTGCCACTTAAACAAAAGAGCTCAACTTCTTATTTTATTACCCAGTCAGGATTCTATGCAGGTCTCACATTAAATGACAATTCTTTGTTTTTCCTCCCAGTGCTGCATGCTGCCGTTTAATATAACCAACAAGAGTTTTAGTCATATTCGTTTTTCCCTGTGCCTATTTTCTTTGTGGAATCCCTCAGACAAAGTAATCTATTTTTGAAATATGTACAAGCACCCGATTGGATTAGAGAGGAAAAGGAAATGGCAACAAATGCTAGGTGACTGTAATTCATTTGAAATTGTTCTTATGGTAATTTTCTCTATTAATGTGAAAAATGTGTATAATAACACAGGCAGAAATCTTAGGGCTTAATAATAATAGACTGTACTCCCAAACAGTACCTGAAAGTAATGGCAGCTTTTTATGTCACCAAAATAGATATACCACATAGGAAAACAGGCCTGAAACTAAAGCTGTGAATGGCCACATGTTCTTCATCCTTAACTATTTACCTTTGTTCATCACCTCCGCAAACCAGTTAAATTTGAAGAAGAACACATACAGATCAGTCAGTGTTTGGAGAAGGCAGGCTTTGGCATGAGCGCTGACCTTGGTTAGTCCTGAAAGTAATTTTTATATCCCTGATTTACATCCTTCTCGATTCCTAAGGCATTGCACCTTCTGAGAACATGACCAGATTTCCAGCCTCAGCCCTGGGCAGGCAGTTCATATGTTCACATGAAATATTACAAATGACTAGTTTTCTTTGTAGAGGTAAGTGTGTTATCATTTTACCTCAGGAGCAACTGATTGTCCCTTTCTTTTAGGAATGGCTTTCAGAACAAAGTCAGAAATTGTAGCTCTGGATAATTTGAAGGAGGGAGAGAAGGTTCATTTTCACTCTGCCATTTTGACTGTATGATTTACCTTTCTGTAAATCAAGGGACTAGAACTGAATATTTTGTCTCTTTAAAGGGACTACAAAACAGATAATTAAAAAATTTACATCTGTTCATTATGAATCTGAGATTTGGGAAATGTCATTAGATAAGGCTAACCTTATTTTTTGCTTGCACTCCTGATCTTTTCTTGAATAATTTAATCCCAGTCTCCCAAAGTTTTCTATTTCTATAGTACAATTAAAACTAAATAGCTAGTTCTTCTTTAATTGGCTTTTTACATGTCATAATGCCACAAACAATTTGCTTCTAGAGAAAACAGTTCTTCTTACAAAGAAATGTAATAATAACTAAGCAATACTGAGTTTTTAAATAGAGGTCATTTGTGTTTTATCAGTAAAATTTTCAAAAAACGTTTCTGCTATTTTAGTCACTTTCCCACCCCATCATTATTTACAACAATTAAAATCCAAATATTACCATCCCCATTGTCAAATGTCCAAGTTTTAAAATAAAATAACCACAAAGTATTTTATTATGGTCTGCAGCTGGGACTCTCCTGGTTGGATGTTTTAATTACGCATTTCTTCTTTAGTAAGCTCAAGGGGCCCGTGAGCTGTACTTTCCTAATGAGTGTGGGATTCCTATACTTCCCAGGTGAATAGCCCTGCCTGGAAAAGGCAATTGTCTTGATTGAGAAGAAATTAATGCTGAACGTATGGAAAAGGAAGTGACTTGACTCTGTTTTCACCAGCCTGATTCGAAGGCTAGATTCAAGTTGTATCCGAGGCACTAATCAGTGCCTATATAATAGGTAGGAAATGTCAAAGTGAGGTGTCAAGATGCCATAATCCATCAGCATTCCTAAATCTCCACTCATGAGCTGAAAATTTTTCTCCAAAAGGAGGCAATCAGAGTCTGTAGAAAGGGGAAATGAGGGCTGGAGTGATATCACAGCAGGTAGGGCATTTGCTTTGCACTCGGCCAACCTGGGTTCGATTCCCAGCATCCCATACGGTCCCCTTAGCACCTCCAGGAGTAATTCCCGAGTGCATGAGCCAGGAGTAAGCCCTGTGCATCACTGGGTGTTACCCAAAAAAAGCAAAAAACCCCAAAAAAGTGGGGGGAGGGAATGAGGGAGGGTTTTTGGTGGGGGAAGTTGTAATGAGAGTGGAGTTAGAATTGCCAGTGTCAGGGGTAGGGAGAGGGGTTTCCAGGAGCCACTCAGAGAACTGTGATCAAGGGACACAGGGTTGGTTGATCTTTGTGTCCAGCCTTGTGCACCCGAGGAGCGGGAAAACTGGTCTGCGCTCTCAGAGTTAACTGGAGTAGAGTGGGCATGAAACAGTTAACTGTGTTTCTGTGGACCAGCCCTAAAACACAGAAAACTATCATGCAGCCCAGGTGAGGGGCTTTGAAGAATCCCTTCACTCAAGAAGCATCTGGGTGGAGCGAGGGTAACTGGGACTCCTCTAGGAGGGGTAAGTAAAGTCGAGGCTAAGAGTGACATCAATTATCAAGAGAAAGCACACATGCATGAAAGCACCTAGGAGGCGAAGATCTGGCTGGACACTTGCAACACCATCCCATACTGGGCCCCATGAGGAAGAACTTTCCCACTCTCCTTCTTCTCCTTAACCTCCGGTTCTGGAAGGTAAAAATCAACAGGCATTGAGTCAGAGAGATAGCGCAGTGGGTGAGGCCTTGTATGAAGCTGATCTGAGTTTGATCCCTGGCATCACAGATGGTCTCCTGAGCCCTGCCAGGAATAGACCCTGAGCAACACTGGGTGTGATTTGAAAACAAAAACAAAACCCAAACAAAACAAAACAACCACCTTTCCCCCATCCCCTCACCCCCACCCTCCTACACACACACACACACACACACACACACACACACCAAACCCAACAGGTATTACATTGGAGCAAAAATGAGTTAGAACAAAGCTGAGCACACCCACCCTCTTTCCTCCGTGCCTGGCTGTGAGCGGCTGTAACCTGGGGAGCAAGAGAGGATTCTTACCTATGGACATAAATTGAAGCATTTAGTAACAGACTGGTTTGGAGATCCTATTAGACAGCAGAACTCCCTATTATCTATAACTGAGTAAACAAGCCCTCTCTGATGGCAGGGATAGAATGACCCACCACTGAAAATGTTTGAAGGGACAGTGAGGGGCCAGAGAGATGGTATAGGAGCAAGGCACTTGCCCTGCACTAGGCTGACCCCAGTTTGATTTCTCACATCTCATAGGGTAGCTTGAGCCCTGCCAGGAGTGAACCCTGAGCACAAAGTCTGGTGTAAGTGCTGAGTACCTCTGGGTGTGGCCTGCTCTCTCCCTCCATTAAAAGACAAACAAAATAAAGTGTGAAAAACATTTGAATTGCTTTTAATATTTCACCCTGGAAGTACTGCTTCTTCAGTGAATCCATCATTACCAGTAAACAGGACGGATATGTTTTAATAACTTCCAACACTATTCCGTGGCTCCACATACTGCTGTAAGTACCCAGGGTGTGTCTTTGTAGCTCTTACAGGAAGCAAGGCAGAGCTAGACAAAGAATGAGTGGAGGAGAGATGGTGAGAGGAAGTGTAAAATAGTTCTCATAAAACTTTAATGCTTCTCGGTAATGCAGACCCATTGCTGTGTCCTATATAGTCAAACCTTGCAATGTACAGAAGCTAAGGCCCTCTAGTGATTTCAGTTGACTGTCACTAGGTCCCTGGGAAATGGAAAGGGCAGATACTACTTATCTGCATTGTACACAGAATGATAACAACAATAACTAAGAGCAATTGAGCAGAAAATATGTGCCTGACCTATAGTCAATACCCTATAAGTATCATATTCATATCTAATGTCATTCATTTCCCCACTTTATAGATGATGAAACGGCCTTTTAGGTTAAGTAATTCAAGTAAGGTCAGACAGTAGAGGATGAAGTTGCAATTTGAATTCAGTTGTCTGTCTTTAAATTGCTAGCTTTAAGCTTAGATGAACAAAAATAACTTGAGCATTAAGTAAGTCATTTAAATTTCTGCAACTAGTAATAATTGACATGAACAGATCTGGGTCTTGAAACTTCTTGTGCTCATCTCCCTGGAGATTTTCAAAGATCTTTGACTTTCCTAGGAAGAATTTACAAAACTATTAAAAAGAGGAGAAAGAGAAATTTATTTTTTGCTAATTAAAAAAAAGGCCAAAAAAAAAGCTAGCTTGGTAAATTATATTCACACATTATAATATTTTATTTATTTATTTAGATTTTTGGGTCACACACGGTAATGCTCAGGGGTTACTCCTGGCTCTGCACTCAGGAATTACTCCTGGTGGTGCTCGGGGGACAATATGGGATGCTGGGAATAGAACCTGGGTTGGCCGTATGCAAGGTAAACGCCCTACCTGCTGTGCTATCGCTCCAGCCCCCATATTATATTTTAACAATGGCAAGTTTTGTTTATTTTAAGCCACACCCAGCGGTTCTAAGAGATCAGTCCCAGGAGTGCTTAGGTTGCATTATGTGGTATTAGGGTTTAACCTGGGGCTGGCCTCATGCAAGGCCATGACCTCACCTGCCACACTACCTCTCTGGCCCCACTGGTAAATTTTTTTAACAATTTTTTTGAACATGTAAAGTATTTTCTCATTCCAACCACAAATAAGAGATCTAAAAATAGCACTGCACTGTCCTCCCATTGCTCATTGATTTGCTCGAGCCTACCCAGTAACTTTTTCCATTGTGAGACTTATTGTTACTGTGTTTGGCATATTGAATACGTCACAGGGAGCTTGCCAGGCTTTGCCGTGTGGGCAAGATACTCTCGGTAGCTTGCAGGGCTCTCCAAGAGGGGCGGAGGAATCGAACTCAGGTCGGCCAAGTTGGTTGTGTGCAAGGCAAACGCCCTACCCCCTGTGTTATTGCCCCAGCCTGATGTAAAAATAAGGTATGAATATATACACAATTAAAATATTAGTTAACTATACACATCTGCTTATGGATATATGTTTGGTTGTATCTTTTTTGTTTGTTTTGGTTTTGGGGGCACCACATCTGGTGGGGCTCAGAGTTTACTCCTGGTTCTGTGCTCAGAGGTCATTTCTGGCAGGGCTCTGGGGATCACATAGGGTCCTGGGGATTGAACCCATGACAGCTGGATGCAAAGCAAGCTCTTTATCTGCTATACTGTCTCTGCCCCAAATTTATGTTCTTTTAAAAGAAGGAGGGAAATGTTTCCTCCCCTCTCCTATCAAATGCCTTATGTTTGTTCTTTATCTTCATGGTAAGAGAATAACCACAGCTTCTCCTTAAATTCTGTAGTTTTGTGTGTGTGAGGGAGGTGGGGGTAGGGGTGGTGGTGCTGAGGATGCGGTACTGCTTGGGCTCTGTTGCTGGGGCCACCAGGGCCATACCCAGCGATGCGCAGGGGCTCTAGGATTGCACCTGAAGACACCCATGTCACTTGGAAGGCCATATAATGCTGGAGGTGGCTGAGCACATGCCACCTTTCAGACCACAAGCATAATTTGTAGAAAAGTAAAACTATTTGCTGCCTTTCAAGGAACTCTTTTTAAAAAATATCCTACCTCTTCACAAGTTTTCTTATTTTTATATAGACAGAATTTTTAAAAAAATTTTATTGAATCACCGTGAGATAGTTACAAGCTTTCATGTTTGGGTTACAATCACACAATGATCAAACACCCATCCCTCCACCAGTGCACATTCCCCACCACCAATATTCCTGGTATACACCCCCCCACCATCCCACCCTCCCCCTGCCTTCATGGCAGACAATATTCCCCATACTCTCTCTCTACTTTTGGGCATTATGGTTTGCAATAGAGACACTGAGAGGTTATCATGTTTGGTCCTTTATCTACTTTCTGCACACATCTCCCATCCCGACCGGTTCCTCAAACCATCATTTTCTTAGTGATCCCTTCTCTATTCCAGCTGCTTTCTCCCCTTTGCTCATGAGGCAGGCGCCTTTCCAGCTATGGAGCAATCTTCCTGTCCCCATAGACAGAACTTTTAACCATTTTATTATTTAACCAGTTTGTTTGGGGGTTTTTGAACCACAGCTGGTGGTGCTCAGGGATCATTTGTGGTGGTGCCTGGGGACCAGGTGAGCTGCTGGGAATCTAACCAGGATCAGTCTCATGCAAGGAATGTGCCTTATCTGCTGTTCTCTCTATAGCCCATTAGTTTTGTTTTGTTTTAACATGTCTTCTTGTCTCATTCTACAAACAAAATCAGTGATGCCATTACTGAGTGGCAAGGCCTTTGGAATCAGACAAATCCAAATCTGACTTAGGACTCAAGCTCTGGAGTAGGGGGTCCCATGAAACAGGTTTTGAACAGGAGGTTCAGATTCCGAGTTGATGCAGGAAAAACCTCTGGAATTGATTTCAGGGTCTGGAGGTGGATATGTGAGGGCTCAGAGTAAGTTAACATTTGCTCCTTTGGGAAAAAAAAGAGACTTTAATTCCTCAGCTTCAGCTTAGTGGAAAGTCTGGATCTCCACATGGGAAAAGGAAGACCTTGCAGTTCATCAAAATGATGGTCCTTAAAATAAGTGAAACAGTAGAAATCCAAAACAGCGCGGCCGCTACTGCGGCCGCGCGACATCATTTTATTATTATACCAAGCTGTAGAAAGCAAATCATTTCACAACACTGTTTCAGCATATCTGGTTGGGGGGGGTCGTAAACTCTAAACAATAATTGTGTATCTTCTATCGAAACAATGTATCTAGTCAAAGTAGATAGAGTATTAACTAGAACTCATCTGCCTCACAGGAATTGGGAGGGGTGGGAGGTGGGGTTCTATTGGGGTTCACGGTTAAAAATAAGTATTGGTAAAGGGAAATGTGTTTGATACTTTCATGACTGAGACCTAAACCCGAAAGCTCTGTAACTTTTCCCACAGTGATTCAATAAAGAAATAAACTATTTAAAAAAAAATAAAATGCAGGTTAGACTCCTGGGGGTCTCACACTACAGGCAAATCAGCATGTGCTTTTCCAGCCAATCGACACCTTACCTGAAGGTAATGAATGCATTACTTCCCCTGCTTCATTGCATTTTCAGAGACATGTGTCCCCCTTGTGGAATAAACAACTGACTTGGGCATCTGTCCTTTACACCATGCATCAGAAAGTGTTCTGAAGATTAAATGAGATATCATATGTAAAGAACTCTCAGAGAGAGACTTGGAGGATGTTCAGTAAATGGTGTCTGTTATTTGTATGATGGCCCCAAACTACGGCAACTCTGGGAATCAGGGTAATGACCAGTTATGTGCTGTCTCCTTTTCTCTAAAACATTTTTTGTGTGTGTGATGTTAGGGATCAAACCAGGGCTTCCCACATGCAAGTCAAGTGCTTAACTACTAGCAACACCCTTATTCCTTAACATTCTTTTTGGGTGAGGTTATTTCTGGGTAACACTCAGCAGTGTTCAGGGTCCACATTTAGTTCTGTGTTCAGATGCAATCCCTGGAAGTGCTCAGGAGACCATATATGGTGCCAGAGATTTGAACTGGGGCTAGGCAGGTTGCAAGGCCCTTGAGCCCTCTATACCATTTCTCCTGCCCTCCAGACATTCTGAGTAAGATGTTTTAAGAAAGCATTCAGTGACCTTCAAACATGCTTAAGAGCTCCCTGACACCTTTATAAATCAATCTTTATAAATATAGGAAACATATTTACAATTCCTTAACAGAAAACCAACAGACATACCTTGGTGATCTTACACAGGATAACATTTTAAATGTTTCCTACTTCAAACATCACAAAAGTGAGTAGGATGAAGGTCATCTAAGGGACAAGCACGGTGACAGGCAGGAGTCGCTGAGGGAGCTCTGAAATGAGATCCTGGCTAGGGAACATGGGGGAAATGCACAATCTTTAGTTTATTAGGATAAAAGCATCCCAGTGTGCATCTGCTGTCTCTTTCCTCCCTGGGCCCCTCCCCTAGCCTCCTTGAACCTCCTTGCGCACAGGGTAAAGAGGGAAGAGTAAAAGGGAGGAAAGTATGAAACAAGGAGAGCAACACTATATATATATATATATATATATATATATATATATATATATCACTGTAGCTCCTGTTGTTCGATTTGCCTGAGAGGGCACCAGTAACGTCTCCATTGTGAGACTTGTTACTGTTTTTGGCATATAGAAAATGCCACGGGGAGCTTGCCTCAGGTCATATATATGTATATGTATATATATGTGTGTGTGTGTATATATATATTACCATTTTCTAGTCCCAAACACACATCATAAAGATCAAAACCCTGCTTGATAATAGTCCAATTTTTTCCCCACTTGTCTCCAAATTCCTAAATAGCCACAAAAGCATGATTGGATGTTTTTGGCAGAGAGTAAGTGACGGACTTCTAGGCAAATACATTTGTTGTGCACAATTAAGAGACAGGATGCAGGGACTTTGCACTCACTCTGGGAGTCAGATGGGACCACCGCTGGAGTTACCAAGAGCCTGGGGAATTTGGGGGTGGGGTGGGGTGGGGTGGGGTGGGGTGGGGTGGGTAGTCTGGGGTCCTAACCCCTAAGTAGTACAGTTGTCAGTCCTGACTGGGCCAGCCGCGTAGCCAACCAAAGCCCAAGCACAAGGTTCTGGGCCCCGGAATCTCGAGTTTGTCACTGGCTAGGTCCACACCGGGCCTCCCTGGCACAGGGATCAAGTTTCTCACCTGGACAGAACTACCTGTCTGCCCTCCACCCCTTCCCTTCCCAGCATCCACCTTCACCCTCAGGAGCGATGCTACCCACATCACAAAGATCCCACGCTCAGGTCACTCTCTCAGACCCCCACTCTGGGTGCTCCCAATCGGAGTCACGCTCGCCCGCCGCTAGCCCGCCTCCCCTCTGGGGGGTGGGGTGGGGGGTGGGAGGATGGGGGTGGGGTTCAGGAAAGGTGAGCAGGCCAGTGTGGACCGCCGAGGAGGTGGACGGACAGGGTTTCTGGGGCAACGGCGTGGCCGCAGCCATTTTAGCAGCATTGGAACAAATAACACCGACACAGACGCGCCCCCCCACCTCCCCCAATCCAAGCCCCCCGGGATTCCTCCAGCCCGCGCTCCCCGCTCCTCGCACCTGCAGAGGCCGCGAGGGGCGGCGGGGTGCGGCCGCGGCTGCTCCCCGCCCCGCCCCGCCGCCACCTGCCGCAGGTGCGCGCCCCGCCGCGGCCCCCGCTCGTCCCCGCGCGCGCGGGCGCCGCACTGCAGCGCCTCGGCCTCCGCGCGCCCGCCGCCCCCCGGGCCGCCCCGCCCCGCCGTCCCCGCCGCCGCCGCCGCCGCCAGCGCGCCGCTCTCAGGGCCGGACGCCGCGGGGTCCGCGCGCGCGGGAGGTGGCCCCGCCGGGGCCCGCGCCGCTGCCCACCATGGTCGCTGCGCACGCCGCCCATGCCTCGTCCTCCGCCGAGTGGATCGCCTGCCTGGATAAAAGGTAGCTCGGTCCGGGACACCCCGACCCCAGCACCCCACCCCGGGGAGCCCGCATTGGGGGGCGCGGGAGGGAGGGAGGGAGGGGGGCGCGACACCCTGGCGCAGCCCCTGCACCTGGGCGCCGGCGGCGGCGGGGCGGCTGGAGGGTGGGTTCGGGGCCTCGTCCCGGCAGAGGGGCCGTCCACCTCCCACTCGTTCGTGGGGTGCCCCCCCCACACCCCGGACGAGGTTTTTCTCTTTTTGCTCGAGGTGGAGGAAAGGCAGTGCGGATGTGCAGCGAGGTGGGGCGCGGAGGCACCTGCCTCGTCGGCCCGTCACCTCCAGCATCTCCACGACCCCCAAGGCTCAGCTCTGGGGTTAAGGGACGAGCATCAATCACCCCGCAGAAGAAAGGTTGCCTGCCTTCCCGCGGCACTTTCCATCCTTGGGCATGCACGTCTTTTTTTTTTTAAGTTTGATGCAGGGATGTATGTAGGGAGAGGCCGGGGCAAAGTAACGTGGGGACAGGGTGGGGTTGGGGTGGAGGATCGGATGGGCTGGAGGAAAGCAAAGTGTGAGCAGCTGTCCAGGGTCTTGGCTATGAAATCCCGAGCCTGTGCCCCCCGTGCAATGGCTCGCGCAGGGGCTGTTAGGAAGGTCACACGGGAGGCTGCTTGGTCTCAGTACCTGCTTCTGGAATGGTGCTAAAGCCCCACCTCGTCCGGCTCTGAACCGAAAAGCAAATCCACCAACCGTCCTGGCCACAGCGCTCTCTGTAAGGAGGGTGCTGTGTGTACCAGCGGACTGCAAGTGTTTGCACGCTCTGACAGTATAATGTTCTGTTTGTCCAGATTGCGGGTTTAAGCAGTAAACAGTACCCATTATGTTCGCGATTATAGTTTATTACCCTGATTAAAAGGTGATGCATCCGAACTTGGAAAGAGCCGAGTAGGAAATCTTGCGGAAGACACTGCCCCGTGGTTTCCGAGTTTGATGCAGAGAGCAGTGATTCACGTCTTGCAGCTCTTTGCCTGACATCTCTGTTTGCATTAGTGTGAAATATTTTGCACTCTGCCATATTGAATTTTTTTTTTTTACAATTAGCAGATTCGTAACCAGCTCAGACTCGAAAGTCTTAAATTTGACATGCTCTGCATACTTTACTATTAGAGGCTTTTATTGAATTTTTAAAAAAATATTGAGAAAAGCTAAATGTGGCCCACTTGAAAAACTAATGTATCAGAGAAATAATTTTTTGCTTTCAGTTACCACACAGTAGCAAGGTTTATTTTGGCAGGCTGTGCCCTATTTCCGTCTAAAATGATACAACTAATATTAGAAGATTTGGCTTGTGATAAATAGTAAGAGCATTAAAGTGATGCTTAAGTCATACCAAATTATGCGGAAGAACTAAGAGCACTTCTAAGGGAAGAGCCTGCTAACGTGATAAGTTTTCTAAATTTAATTGTTTAGGAAAGGATGACTTATAAAAAGAAGAGACAAATCAAGCTCTTATACTTAACCTATAAATAGTGGCACTTTCTCATGAGTGAATTTTTAAGATAATAGATTACATATTTCTATTTGTGGAAATCTATGCCAGGCTGGTTTTGAACAGTCAGTTCAAATTCAGATTCATTGGGAACCCTTTAGTCAGAAAGTGCTGATGGCAGAATCATAGTACAACACAAGTACAACACAAGTGGGTCTATTTGACTCTGTCTTTTTATAATATGTATTTGACCAAATGGTTTTGTTTGGGATGGATATGTAGAACATAGTGCCACAATCTAATGCTGCCATTTACAATGGGGACAAATGTACCAGGTGAATAAAAATAGACCTTCACAAATATCAAGCGTATCATTTAGCATTTGTGGAGGACAGAGGCCACTCTTAGCTCCCAGCAATCAATCAATGGATTGGGGCCATTTCTGACTTTGATCTTGGCCTTGTCTTTTTTTCACATCCTGGATGTCTGAAAATGCAAGGCTGGCTGGGGGCCAGAGAGATAGTATAATGGGTAGGGGACTGGCCTTGCACACCGCAGACCAGGGTTTGAGCTGAGGCACCTTGCCAGGAGTGATCACAGAGCCAGGAGTAAGCCAACACTGCTGGGTGTGACCCAAAAACTAAAAAGTAAATAAAATAAAAGCAAGACTCTAATCATCTGTCTCGTCAAGATGAATGCACTGAATTAAAAACAAGAGAGGGAAAAAGTACTTTGAAAACCATGAGGTGCCATGGAGGTAATTCGTGGTACCTGACATTTTCCAGTGCTAATGCTAGAATACCTTCAGTTCTGTTGGAAGAACGCTTCAGGGTGTTTGTTTAGAAGTTGAATTTTAGATTTTTTTTATTTCAGGAGAGATGGTTGAGAGTTAGCTGGAGTAAGTCAATAAGACATTTCTTCCTGGGACACTGCCCCTGATCTTTCTTAGAAATACAATCTTGATACCCTATTCTAGGGCTTTTGGGGTGCAGTGACTCTAGAAAGAGTTGTTTATTGACTTGGAAGGTGGATAAGTGGATGGGGTGGGACAGCTACGTAAACAACGGACCATAATGCACGGGTAAGTGCCTTAATGGAGACATGTTCAGTGATCTGAGAATGAAAGGGAAAGAGCCTTCAGCCATGCCTCGAGGCTCTGTCCCGTTCCCCAGGTTCAGTTTTGGAGGAGAGGGCATGCTAGGCAGAGGGCACTGCATGAGCAAAGACACATGGGTGTGGCTTATAAAAGAACACAGATTTGTTTATTTATTTTTTTGGCTGGCGCAGTAGTGGAGTGAGTAGGGCAGTTACCTTGCCTGTGGCCGACCTGGGTTGGGTCCCCAGCATCACATATGGTCCCCAAGCCCAGTCAGGATTGATTTCTGAGTGCGGAGCTTGGAGTAAGTCCTGAGCACTGCCAGGTGTGGCCCCCAACAAAAAGCCAATAAAACTGATTTCTTCTCAGCTACAAATTATTACGGTGATTCAATCTGAAGTATAGAGATGTATGCACTGTTTTTGTATACAGTGTGTGTGCACACACATACACACAGTACACACATGCACTGTTTTTGTATACGCGCGTGCATATACACACGTACACACAGAGTTCTGTCCACATTAGAGGATATGATGTTGAAACATTTTCAAGGCTGAAATATGGAATATAGATCTGTGTATTATGCAAGTGACGACTAATGATGATAGCAAGAGAGAGGTAACAGGACTGCAAATAAGGGGCAGATTAAAATAGGACGCCTGCAGGCATGAAAATGTATGCAAGGAAAATGGAAGCAAACTCTACCAGGAGAATTAAGACTTTAGAAATGTTTGCTAGCTTAGCCATAGCTTGGTTAAATCATACCAAATTGTTTGGTGTGTCCAGATGGGTTAAGTCATACAAACCTCTAGAAACTCCTGTGGAGAGGAGTGGAGGATAGAAATATGGCTTTGGTTAGGAAAAGAAAGCTTGAAACTTTTCATGAAGCAAGCATCCAAGTCCTTAGACTATGGCAGGAATTGAGGAGATGAGAGTGCTAATCTTAAAAAATTTTAAGATTATCTTTAAGTACTAATCTTAAAATCAGGAAGATAGGAATGTTTGGATGGGTAAACAGACTTTGAAAGCAGTATTCGTGCACACAGTTCAAGCAAAACAGACCTATAACCGTCTCATTGATCTCACACATTTATTTCTCAGCTGGGCTGGTAACACAATACCTACAGCCAGGATTCAAGTTATGCAAATTATGCTTTGTACCTAGTGGGCCCCCTGGCAGTGCCCAGAGGTACTGGACACACCAGGCCTGATGGTTCAGTGCTCAGAAACTGATGTGATATTGCTTTGTCTCAGTGGTCCTAGAGGCACAATCGGTGGTGCTGGGGGTGGGGAGAGCATGTGGTGTCAGTTACAGAACGCTGGGCCTTTTGAGGCCTGTACCTCTGAGCCCTGATCTATCTCCTTGGCCCTATAGTGTGTCTTTCTTTCTTTCTTTCTTTCTTTCTTTCTTTCTTTCTTTCTTTCTTTCTTTCTTTCTTCTCTCTGTCTCTCTCTTTCCTTTCCTTTTCTTTTCTTTTTTTCTTTTCTTTTCTTTTTCAAAGAACTCTGCTGACCACTGCTTACTTTTTGTGAAGATATTTGTTTGCCTCCTGTGTATTTAAGAACTGTTCTAGCTCATAATCCTCAGGGTTGCAAAGGGAGCATTTCTGAGGGGATCACACATACTAATTTTTGTAAGGATTGATCATAGCTGGCATGCATTATTGTGGGCAAGAGGTGGCAATCTATGGTCAGTTTGCCAGGCTGGACTCACCGTATGCCTCTAGAGCTCAGAATGACTATTTTTGGTTCACATCCGGCAGTGCTTAGGGGACCATATGGGGTGCTGGGGATTGAACTTGAGTCAACCGCATACAAGGCAATCATGAGACAGAATACGAATATAGTGGGAAGGCTCTTCCCCTGCATGCAGCCGACCGGGTTCAATCTCCAGCATCATATATGGTCCCTGAGCCATGTCAGGAGTGATCCTTGAGCAGAGAGCCAGAGTAAGCTCTGAACGCTGCTGGGTGAGGCCCAAAAAGCAAGCACCTTATCTACTGTCTTTCTGGTTCGGGAACGACTTTAAGCTTTGCATATTTAGAAGTAAAAGAAAGGTGGTACTTTGTAATCCATAGACATATGAAATTTGAATTTCAGTTTCATGGACAGAATTTTATAGAATCTCAGCAACACTCATTTGGTTATATTCTGTCTCTTTCTGCTTTCTCCCTGTGGTGGAAGAAATGAGTAGCTGGCAGGGCAGCTGGGGGACCCACAGAGTTCAAGGTCTTTACTCCGTCCACCTTTGAAGAAAGCTCGTTTGCCTTCCCTGGTTACAGATGAAAGATTCCAAATGATTGGAAGCAAAGACACTGGAGTGGAAAACAGGAAAGTAAATGGCTTAATCTGGGTCAGGGTTCATACTTCACACATTTTAACAGTGTACACCTGTTAAAATAGAGGTTCCCAAACACTTGGCTCCCACTCCCATTTAAAAAAGAAGGATTTCAAAAAAATACTCCCTCAGTACTTCATGGAAATCTACCTTTTTTAAAAAAGCGAGCAAACAAGTCAACACGACACAATTGTGTCTGAGGTTATTTACCACCCCCTGTCCCCCATTTTAGAGTCCCTGGGTGGCAGGCAGCATGGCCACTTTGGGAAAAACTGAGTTAGAAGTGTAGCTGGAAGGAAGTCCTTAGTTGCTGGCTTATTTGAATCACAGACCAAAGCTGACAATGAAATGACCCGGTGATGGATAGGAGGAAAAGTCTGTGCTCTCTCAAAACAGCTGAGGAGTTTGAAATATTACGATGTTTAATTTTCTAAGACATGCCCTTCCTCAGTGTCTTTGCATCTGATTTAATCCCAGAATAGCTGTGGAGTTAGCTATTTTCATGTGGTTGAATGAGAGTGAAGGCAATCAAGGGGAAAACCAGAATGCTTTGAGGCACATATGGTGAGAGAGAATGACTCAGATACCGAAGAAGCACCAGATATGCCCCACCCTTGAGCAGAGAAGATCAGAGAAACTCAAAGAGCAAAATGGCTGTCACCAGGGAAGGCTGTGTCTGCCCACACAGACTCCAGTGGGTGAGATGACCCCAGTAAATTCTCCGGAGCTCTGGGGTGATCTTCCTGTCTTGGAATTCTGATTTGTCAGCACATAAAGAATTCGTTTATTTTCAGGGCCAAAATCACAAACCCTAAACTCTCTGAGACTAGAAAAACTTTTAAAGCACAGTCGACGAATTTGTTAATGGCACCAACATTATCCTGGGCTGATACCTTTCTTCTCTGGACAGGCTCGGCAGGAAAGCCAGTTGTTACAAAAAAGCCTGTTGGGTGCTTAGAAGGAGCACAGCTACCTTAGAAGGAGCACAGGACATCAGGACACTCACAGTCACTGTCCAGCTCCTTCTCCACCCAGAGTGACAGGGCGTGGGAACAGAATTATGATTGCAGGGTAACTGGGGCAGTATTTGGTTGCAGCCAGATGACAAGAACATACACTTCCACAGGACACTGTTCCACATGGTCTTAATACAAGTTCTTTTCCAGGGTAGTGGCCAATTTACCTCGCTTTCTTTTTCTTTTAACTTAGTATCACTTCTTATATTTTATCATTCTATTCTAATCTTTTTTTTTGTGCTCAGGAGGTCCTGAGGTCCAGTTGCGATTCTCAGCCAGCCGGGTAGGTGGTTCAATGCAAGGGGCCTGAGGATGCAGTGTTGTCCACGCCCTGCAGTGCTGGGGATACCTGCGCCACACTGATGGGGCTGGGGAATTCCAGGTGACACCCTTTGCTGCTCAGGGGACCATGCGGTGCTAGGAATGGAACCTGGGTTGGGCTCATGCTTGGCTTGCACCCCAGTCATTATACTCTCTCCTGTGCCCTTAGTCATCATTTAATCTCTGGCTTTGGTGCAACATCATTTTTTTTAGTATAATTTTTTAATTGAATCACCATGAGATACAGTTACAATGCTTTCATGATTGAGTTTCAGTCATACAATGATTGAACACCCATCCCTCCACCTGTGTACATTTTCCACCACGAATGTTCCCAGTATCCTTCCCACCACTCCCACTCCATTCTATCACCCTGCCTCTATGGCAGGTACTTTCCTTCTTACTTTCTCTCTCTCTCCTTTTGGGCATTATGGTTTGCAGTACAGATACTGAGAGGCCATCATGATTGGTCCCTTGTCTACTTTCAGGTGCAGTATCTTGACTGTAGAGGTGCTTGTGGAATCAGGGGAGATGACCAGATGTATCCTTTGGGATGAAGCAGCCTCTGTACCCTCGTACCCTCGTAGGCAGGTCCTTAGGCTGACCCTTTGCCTTGGCATCATCAAACTCTACTTAGCAACACCTATTTCCTTGGTCTTTATGAATAGTTGCTTTAAAAAAATAACATTGCATAACTCTGTTCTAATCTGCTTTTTGGAAAATACTTTTACAGGTTTATCCTGCTAGCCAAAGGTGATACTGTCTTATTTATTTGGTATCATCTGGTTTGCCATTTATCAGGTCTAGGAATGCTGTTATCGCTAATTTGTATGGGGAAAAAAGTGGAGCATTCCCAGACCTAGAAAATAATCAAATGATATATTCTATTCTTTTTTGGAGGGGGAAACCTGTAGTTTGGAAATTTTTTCAGAAAAGAAGACATAATAATAATAATTCTCTTGTACCACCTTTCTTTGCTACAGCAGTCATCAACTCATCACCAATTTCGTTTTATTTATATCCTCAATCACCTGCAATCCATATACCAAGGATTATTTTGGTACACATCTCAAACATAGTATTACCTTATCTCTAAATATTTTTCCTGTATATCACATATTAAAATATTTTGGGGGGCTTTCACCCAGCAATGATCAGGGCTTCCTCCTGGCAGTGATAGGGGCCATATGATTAGGGGGTCTGTGCAGGGGATTGAACCAGAGCCAGCCACATGCAAGACAAGCACTTTATCCACTGTACTATCTCTCCAGTTCCCTAAAATAAACAACAAAAAAAAGTTTTTAGGCACTGTGACTTGTAATATTGTTGATAATAGATCTCTAAGAATTTATTGTTCCACATCTCCTACCACTGTCAGCATCCTTCAGTGTCTCAAGTCCCTGCTTACCCTTGGACAAATTCAGTTCTGTTGACTGACTCAGATTTGTTACCATTAGCTATTTTATATTCCCTTATGTTTCTTTAAATTCCAAATACGAAGAGATCATTCTGTATTTGTCTCTCTTCTTTCAACTGACCTTACTCTGCACATCCACATAGCAGTAAATTGCTTAATTTCATTTTTTCTTTTAGCTGAGTAGTATTCCACTATGGTTGTATGTATATCATGATCACGATCATCCTGTTGTTCATCGATTGCTTCGAGCAGGCACCAGTAACGTCTCCTTCTTCCTAGCCTTGAGATTTTAAAAGAGCCATATTCAATGCTCTTTCAGGGCTAGGAGGATGAGACCTATCATTGTTACTGGTATTTGGCATATTGGGTACGACACGGGAAGTTTGCCAGACTCTGCCATGCGGGCAGGATACTTTCGGTAGCCTGCTGGGTTCTCCAAAGTAAAAACGAGATAATAAGCCGCGTGCTTCCGGGAGCTGGGTTTTATAGTCTCTGGGTCTTGGCGGTTGATGGGATCACCTGGTGCCAGCCGCAGCTGGTGGGTGTAACGCCTACCTACTGGAAGATGGGGGATCTGGGTGGAGAAGGCCCAGTCCCGATCTGAGCAGGCTTGGAGATCTCAGCCCCGGGACCCGCATGCCTGGGTTCCTCTGCCGGTTCCTTCATGCATGAGGCTTGTCTGGACATGTGGAGAGTGGTCTCAGCATGGCTGTGGCTGGTTCTGGAGGTCTTCGGCTGCTGGGGCTCTGCTTGGGGCAGGGAGGGAAACTCAACACACCCCCCCTTCAAGGGGCCCCGGTGAGAACAGCCAGGTGCAGGGGCAGGATATATGTGTGTGTGTGTGTGTGTGTGTGTGTATGTGTGTGTGTGTGTGTATATGTCTATATATGTCTATATAGATATATAGATTAAGTGATTAAGTGATTAAGATATATAGATATTCCTGGGATTTGGGTTGTTTTCAAATCTTGGCTACTGCAGTGAACATAGGAGTACAAATATGTTTTCAAAATATGAATTGGGGCTCCTGGTATAGAAGCCAAGAAGGGGAATCGCAGGGTCAGAAGGAAGCTCAGTTTTCACTTTTTTTTGAACTCACCATATAATTTTCCAAAGAGGCTGAACCAGATGACATTTGTGCCAGCAATGGATGTGACTTCTTTTCCCTCTACATCTTGCACTGGTCATTTCTGCTCTTTTTTGATACATATATATTAGCTCTCTAATTTTGTCAGTATCAGTCTGAATTAAAATGTCTCCATTTATTTCACAAACTTTTCTTTTTAAAGTTTGTTTCTATCACAAAACCCATAATGCTCGATGTCTTTTTTGTGGGTATGGTATTGGCAGTCAACTATTTTAAAGTATAATACATAATGGCTACCATACTTCTTGGGTGGGTGGGGGAAGGGGACACATCTTCTGTACCTCCAGTACATGAGAGCATGTGACATTTATATGTAGAGTAATTAGATGACAGTATAACCTACTTTTGCAGTGAGGCTCCATTTTGTGTTGCTGGGAGCCCTTGGAGGTGACTATGACCACAAGTTCTTGGCTATTGTCAGGAACACCACCAAAAACATGGGAGTGCATGCTGTGCAATTATCTTCTATGTAACAGGATGTCCTTTCAAATTTTGTTTTGTTTTGCAGTGCTAGTGATCCATCCTAAGATCTCACACATGCAAGGTAGATGCTCTACTGCTGAGCCACATCCCCAACCTGGGATGTCTTATTATTGTTATTATTATTATTATTATTATTATTATTTAATTAGGTAATGTTAATTTGCAAAGCGGCCAACATGGCCGACCCGAGTTCGATTCCTCCGCCCCTCTCGGAGAGCCCGGCAAGCTACCGAGAGTATTCGATATGCCAAACACAGTAACAACAAAGTCTCCAATGGAGACGTTACTGGGCCCGCTCGAGCAAATCGACGATCAACGGGAGGGCCTTTACTTTACTTTTTAATTTGCAACATGTACAGATTCAGGTGTTGTCTTTTTTATTTTGGTGATAAGTTTTTGTGACCCATTTTCACTTTCCATGGGTGATCTCATTGATGTATTTTGTTTCTTTTGCTGTTGTTGTATCAAGGAGTATATTACCTGTGTTTCTTTTCTATTTGCCTTATGGTTTCAGGTCTTAGATATAAGCCTTAAATTCATTTTGTTATTATTGGGGAGGCATATCGAGCAGTGCTCAGGAGCCACATCTGCTCCTGATCTCAGAGACGACACTTGGTGGTGCAGTGTTGGGATTTGAAGAATTGTTGCAGTCGCAGCTACATGCAAGATAGATACCTCAACCTCTGTATTATCTATCTGGTCCTCATTTGGAGTTAATTTAAAAAAATTATTAGCTAGTGGTCTAGTTTAAAAATTTTTTGAATATGGCTGTCAAGTTTTCTAGTACCATTTATTGAAGAAAATTTCCTAATCCTCTTGGATCCTTTGTTGAAATTGTTCACATCTGTGTTTCTTTCTTGACTCTCAGCTCTGTGCACTGAACTATGTGTCAGCTTTTATTCCAGGATCATGCTGTTCAATTACTGTTCCTTTGTAGTGTAGTTTGAAATTGAGGAACATGCTATTTCTATTTTTGCTCTCTTTCATTAATTTTTTTTCTTATTTAGGGATCTTTTGTAATTCTAAATAAATTTTATGATTTTGAGGTTCTATTTTGTAAAAATGCTATTGGTAGTTTTGTAAGATTGCACTGAACCTGATTATTGCTTTATATAATGTACCCATTTAAATATTCTTCCAATCTATAATTATGATATATGTCTTTCCATCTCTTTGTATCTTTATTTTTTCAACTGCTTCCAATTGATTTTAGTGTACAGTCTTTCACTTCTTTGCTTAAGCTTATTCCAAGACAGTTCATTTTGATGACTCTGTAAATCTGATTAGTTTCCTGATTTTTCTTTCTTTTTGGTTCATTATTTGCCTACAAAATAGATTTTTGTATATTAATTTTATAATCTACCAACCTTACTGTATTTATTATTTCTAGTATTTTTTCCCTTTGTCTATGGTATGTTCTATGTATATTTGTAATCTTCTGATAATAATATTTTTACTTTTTAAATTTTGATATTTAGATTTTGAAAGTTTGAGAAAGATTGATAATAATTCTTCACTGAATGTTTGCTAGAATTTACCAGTGAGGCAATCTGGTGCTGAACTTTTATGCATTTGGAGGTTTATTTTAAGGGGTCTCTATCCAAAAATGCTTAAAAGCGAGGGAACCCTCTTTTAGTTTTTAACCTTCCAGGTGCAATGTAAATGCAATTTTTTAGGCTTATCTTAAGAGTTAAATTCTCAGAAAATGATGGATATCAAAAATTCTGGGCCCTTTGGTGACATGTTACTCAGGCCACCCTGGAAGTGCTTGGGGACCTGCAGGGCTGCGCCTGGAAATGCTCAGAGAACCAGATGGTGCCAGGCATCATACTTGGGTCCACTGCCTGCAAGTCATGTGCTTTAACCCCTGTGCAGTCTCTCTGACCCCTGTTGGGAGGTTTTAGATGAATAACCGAGTCTCCCTACTGGTTATTTGTAACTCAGCTTTTCTCTATCTTTCAGATCCTGACTTGGATGTTTATTTCGGCAAATATTATTTAAAGCCATTTAAAATAACATTTATTTTACATTTATAATACATATTTAACATTTTTGGCCCGCACTGCTCGTATTCAGAGTTAAATCATGACTCTGTGCTCAGGGATGACTTCACTTGGGGCTTGGGGGTTTTAATGTAGAGCCAGGGATCGACCAGGGTTGGCCAAGTGCAAGACAACTGTTCTGCCCATTATAGACATTATAGAATAGCTCTCCAGCCCTAACTTTTGAAGGAAAAAAAGCTGGTGCTTTTGTACAGTGGGTATGGTATTTGTCTTGCACTCAACTGGTCTGGGTTCGACCCGTGACACCACAAATGGTCCCGGAGCTTGCCAGGAGAGAATTCTGAGCACCACTGGGTGTGGCCCCCAAATTAAAGGAAAGACAAAACCAAACAACAAAACAGCCATATATAGAGAACTGGAGTGCTATACAGATCAGGAATAGTGCCATCATTTAAATTAAGTGTAAGGTTATCGTGAGTTATGAATTCAACTGTGAGTGATTAAATTGTGGCAGTATGTTAGCAAACTGTTCATGTTAGAAATCAAAGACAGCTTGAAGATAGTAAGTCTCTGTGGGGATATTACTATACCATGCATGAGGCAGACTCAGCATAAGTGTGCCCTGGTTGGTATTTGGAGAATCTGATTTGTAGAGTTAGAGTTATCTAGTCAGGAACCAGGTTTTACGTTTTATTTACTAAAAATTCTCAGAGTACTTACTAAAAGGTCCTGCTCAATTATCTGGATCATTAGAGCATAAACAGGGATTCCCCTTATTGATACAAAAAGTTGCAGTTACAGAAAATACCAAGGGGCCCCTATAATAAGACAGATCTCCAAAGCATGACTAACGATGAATGCCTACTGGTTGGATAGGAATAGAATAGACTTTGCTTGGGCTCTTTCATTCTCTTGCACTGCAACCGAGTGTTATCAGCCCGTGAATGCACCTTATCTTTTTCCCTCAATTGAATTTTACGTTATCTCTGTTCTTTGCTTCCTACCTTTTCAGCACTTCCTTGGATATTTATCTTTGCAATTTTAGAGGCTCATTTGAAGAGTTCTGGTTCTCAGAAGATGATGGATATCAAAGTAAACCTCTGTTTTAAAAAAATCCTTGGTGTTTAGATCATTAATATTTTTTAGCCTTTATCTTTGTAAGTCCTAACCTGAAATATCTGCAGGAAGTAACACTGCTGCTCCAAGGACTTGCAGAAATCAAACTTGGACACTACTTAAACCTGACGTTATTAGTCTAAAATAGGCAAAGTAGCACTGTAGCACTGTCATCCAGTTGTTCATCAATTTGCTCTAGCGGGCACCAGTAACGTCTCCATTGTGAGACTTGTTACCAAAATAGACAAAGTATGAAAATAGAATAATTTTAAAAGTTGTACATTTTATTATTCCTTTCAGGGAAAGAATATATGTATTAGGGAAAAAAGAGAGTAATGTGATAAAATTGAAATCAGGTAGAAGGGCTTGGTGGCTGGCTCACAGATGGATGCCAGGTAACGATCTCCCAGCAGTGCTGAGTGTGGCCCTCAAACTAAAAACCAACAAAAACTAAATATTGTGAAGTACAAGTGTGGGCGGGGATAGGGCAGTTAGGACAGAGAAGAGACTGCTGTGACAGTGATGGTTGGAAATGATCACTCTGGACAAGAACTGAGTGCTGAAAGGAGGTAAAGGGACATACATGATAACCTTTCAGTACCTGTATTGCAAACCATAATGCTCAAAGGAAAAGAAAGAGGGAGAGAGAGGTGAGAGAGAGGGAGGGATGTGGAGAGAGAGAGAGAACGAGAGCGTGCGTGCAAGAGAGCGAGAGAGAGAGAGAGAGAGAGAGAGAGAGAGAGAGAGGAAAAGTACCTGCCATAGGGTAGGCTTGGGGATTGGTAGGAGGGAAACTGGGGACACTGATGGTGAGAAATATGCACTGGTGAGGGGACTGGTGTTGGGTGTTGGAACATTGTATGACTTAAACCCAATCATGAATAACTTCATAGCCATATCATGATAACTCAAAAATAAATGAATAAAATTGTGAAGTAATTTTTAAAGTGCTGAAACATTATCTGAAAGGGTGCTTCTCTTCTTTTTTGCTTTCATCGGGATAGACTTCTTTTTTTAATTTTTATCACCTATATTGACTATTACCTACTTGTGAAGGCTTTTCAGGTCAATGGTGGAGGGAAGTTTACACTGGTGGTGGGATTGATATTGGAACACTGCATGCCTGAATCTCTATTATGAACAACTTTGTAAATCACAGTGCCCTAGTAATTTTTAAAGAAATGTTCCAGTCAAATCCTGCTGTGCAAGAATGTGTCTACAGGGCCCGAAGTGATAGTACAGCGGGTAGGGTGCTTGCCTTCATATTACAGAACTGGGTTTGATCTCCAGCACCACTTCTCACCCCCTGAGCCCTGCCAGGAGTGTTCCCTGAGCACAGAGCTAGGAGTAAACCCTGAGTACTGCCCAGTGTGACCCCCAAAACCCAAACCAACTCAAAGTAAAAATGAATACTTCTACAAAATAGATTGTTCTTTGAATGTTTTTGTTTTGAGTTTTTGTCTGTTTTGGAGTCTCCTCTGCAATGCTCAGGGCTTATTCCTGGCTCTGTGCTTAGGAATCACTTTTGGCTGGATTTGGGAGAACTTCTGGGATGTTAGGGATTTGACTTGGTTAAAGCATATGCAAAGCAGGCACCCTACCCACTGTACTATCTCTCTGGTCTCTTAAAATGTATTTTAGTTGTTGCCAAATCAGAGAAAGCCTTACTTCATAATTGTTGCCTTCTAGAAAGCCTATTGCCAGGAATAAATGGCGTGGAACTTAGTGCATTTTACTGTAGTTAAAATTTTTTTTGTCTCTTCTTTTTTTTTTTTTTGGTGCCAGGAATTGAACTAAGGGCCTCAAATACCTTGCACGGCAACTATTCTGCCACTGAGCCACACTGCTTTGCTCCTGGTAGTATTTCTTAAAAACATTTGAGCTTATACTTTATGATTTCATGTCCCTTAATATTAATTTTATAAAATCACTTTTCCTAGGTTATTAAAATTTAGAAATGTAATAGGTATTGTCTAAAATATATATGAATCATATAGCTTAAGGTTTTCTTTGTATTTGGATAATTAAGACATTAAGATGATTATTGCTCTCATTAACAGTGTTATCATTGAGACTGGAAAGATAGTACAGGAGGTAAGGTTGATGCAAGTTTGATTCCTAGAACCAAATGTGGTCCCCTGCACCCACTAGGAATAATCCCTGAGTACAGAGCCAGGAGTAAGCCCCAAGCATAACCTGGTGTGGCCCCAAAACAAAAACAAAATCCAAATTGAAAAAAAGGAAAAGCTTTCACCTTTAATATTTTGTGTATTTTGATTTTTCCCCCTAGCTTATAGTCACATAACTAAAATTAGTAATGTGTGTGAAGAGACTGAGAATTGCTATGATGTTTGGGGTTGAACATGTATTGTGGCAGTAGCAGAGTTGGGGATCCAATATGGTGATGTGTCTGGGATGGAATTCATGACTTCATAACATGGAAGGTAGATTTTTCTTACTGAGTCACATCCACAGGTTCATGATGGAAGATCTTGAAACATTTTCAAATTAAATTTTTTTAAGCTTTTTTTAATTGGGTCACTGTGAGATAGACCTTTACATAACTGTTCATGATTGAATTTCAGTCATACAGTATTCCAACATCCATCCCTCCACCAGTGTACATTTCCCAGCGCCAGTGTCCCCAGGTTCCCTCCCATCACCCCCACCCCTTTCCTTGCCTCTATGGCAGGCACTTCTCTCTCTCTCTCTCTCTCTCTCTCTCTCTCTCTCTCTCTCTCTCTCTCTCTATCTCTCTCTCACACACACACTCTCTTTCTCTTTCTTTCTCCTTCTGGGTATTGTGGTTTGCAGTATCGATACTGAAAGGTTGTCATGAATATCCCTTTGTGGTATAATGGCTAGTGTAGCTGCCTTCCATTTTCAAATTAAGTTTTGTAGTAACAATAAGGTCGCCACTATTATCTTTAGTTTACAAATAAGGACACTGAGATTTGGAAAGTTAAATTTACTCATTTAGGATTATATAGCCAGTAAGTGTCCAGGACCGGCCTGGGCTAACCCTCCAGAGGCTAGACAGACGCCATTCCATTGGAGTGGGGTTTCCAGTTTGATATGTGGAATGTTATTAGTCCATAGTACAGTTTAATGACTTATGATAAAAAAGATAGCGGGAAAATGTCAACTTAAAATTAATTAAGATCTTTTCAAAAAGCCCCAGACTTCAAAAAGTCCACCACATCAGACCAGGCTGTGTTTGGAGAACCCTAGAGAGCTGAGTGCTCTTCTTCCCTTTCCCACAGCACTGGTTTTCTCCTTGTTTTACAGTCACAAATCTTCTATTTTTCTTTTTCCTGTGCTGGGCTTCACACACACAGGGGAAGTGCTCTGCCTCTGAATTTCCTCCCAACCCTTCCTTCACAAACTTCCTAAGTGTAACTTGAGCTTTTGTATTAGAGTTACTTTGCTGTCTCTTGTGGAAATGCCTTTGTCTTAAAGGATTCTTACAAAAAATCAAAAAACCTAAATCCAAAGGAAGTGAGGGTTGAAACTTTTCACCCAGCCCCAATCTTAGCACAGCACAAAAACTTTGGACCAGTTAAAAGTTTATCTGAGTGTGGTTTCTAAATAATAAGAGACATGAAAACCTTCTGAAATATGAAAAGTTGATCAGGCTGCTCTATTTTCAAACACAAGATTAAATTTCTATGCACAGTAATAGACAAATGACTAAGAACCAAACAGTATAGAGTGAATTTTCATTTTCTAGCATCATAGGAAATTAATTTTTATAGAAGTTTATCTCAAATAGTCCTCCAAGTGACATAATTTAATAATTTTGGTAGAAATAGTATTTAGTGATATTGATAAATGATACTTAACAAGACTATCTTGCTCATGCTAACACATATTGAATATTGTCTTTTATTTGGTGATTTGAGGCTCACTATATTGAAGATAAGTTAGAATCATATACTATAATAATGTGATTTTGAAGTATGTAGATTATCCATTTTAACACCAATTGTATCTCTGAGTTGCTTCCCACTTCCCCAAAGTTGGACCTGTCTTACTCTTATTTGTCTGATTTTCTCTTACTGCTCTTGCTGCCTTTTACCTGCAGCTTGAGGTCCTATCTTCCTTCACCAGCACAGTTATAGTTTTCTATTTCTCATCCTTCGGACTTGTAATACACACTATGTTTATTGTAGTTGAATATATAATATGAGTTCATGCATTTGCCCTTGAGTAAAGTATGTGCAGTTTGGAGTGTCAGTAGTCTAGGGTCTTGGTTTTATTCACAGTCTTTTAAAATTACTTGCTACGTGATATCCTACTTAGATTTAGAGTTAGAATATCCTGGCAATGGGAACATCCAGTGCAAACCAATACGTTTGGTGGACGTATTGGTTTGTACAGGGAGTAATAAAAAATTGGGGCTACAGTAGAGTGATTAAGACAAGAGTAGTCAATGACCCGGAGGACAACCACACATGTTAGGGGAAGGGGGAGCTCAGAAAGAGAAGGGAACACCAAATAAAGGGTGTTGGGAGGATCCGCCCACGATGGGAGAGCATGCTGAGGGTAGACTGTCGACCAAGCATGATTGCCACTCACTGCCTCTTTTCCAGACCATGGCACTCAAAAGGAGAGAGAGGGAAATGCCCTGCCACAGAGGCAGGGTGGGATGGGGGCTGGGGTGGGGAGGGAATGCTGGAATCCGTGGTGGTGGGAAATGCGCACTGGTGGAGGGATGGGTGTTTGATCATTGTATAATCGAAACCCAAGCACAAAAATGTGTAAGTCTACAACTGTACCTCATGGTGCCTCACTATTAAAAAATAAATAAATAAATAAATAAATAAAATACTGTAAAAAAAAAAAGAAAAATAAATAAATAAAAAATAAAGGTAAGGACCTTGAGATGAGATCAAAAAAAAAAAAAAAAGACAAGAGTAGTAAAGGAAGTTGAACAGAGAATGAGGTTAGAGCATGTAGGGATATTATAGCTGATATAATGACTTTCACTGGTACATTGGAAGTTATATGGTTTTGGGGAGAGAAACAACCTAACTTGCACTTTTGCAAGATTGCCATGATAGCAGCATGGAGAAGAATACTTAAGGGAAAGGGATGTTGGTGGGTGAAGGGACACGTATTAGGAAGTGACTGCAGTCATCTGGGTGAAATGTGATCCGGAAGACAGTAATGGAGATGATGAGAACTGGATTCCATATTGGAGGTAGAACCTGTAAGTCTTGCTCATGAACTGAATAGATGAATGTGTAGAAAATAGATTCCAGGGATTATTCTAAGAATTTTTGCCTTGGCAATTAGTCGGATGGTGGCATCATATGTTATGATGGAAAAGCTAGATAGAGAAGGAGGATTTCAGATTTGGACATGCTGAGTTTGGGATGTCTATTAAAGTTCAACTGGAGATGTTGAATAGGAAATTAGATATTTGACTCTGAAGTTTGGAAGAGAAAACCTGAGCTGGACATAAAAATTTGGGAATCATTAACACATAGATAATTTTTATAATCATGAGATTGTAGAACATCGAGAAAGTATGTGCAAAAGAGAAAAAGATCAAGGATTTATCCTTGCCATCCTCCAAAAAAGAGTTCAAGAAAAGTAAGACTAATCCAGTAAAGAAGCTACATAGATAGCAGAGACTGATCAGGTGGGAGACAAAAAAGAGAGAATGTAGACCATGTGTTGAAGGCCAGACAAGATGTTTCCAAATATTCAGATAAATCAAGTCAGTTGACAATACCTAGAAAGGAGAAGAACCACGATCTAGATTTGCACTTCTGGTTTCATGTATTACAAATCTGGTGGATCTAAGATAACTTACAGAGCTAATAGGTCTAGTTTTCCAGCCCAGTTGGTAGCTGGACTGGCTGTAGATTTTGTGCTATATCTTGGAATGTTATGAGAAGGTGGCAGTACTGAAAACAAAAGTAAAATATCTTACACATGTTGCACAGGGAAAAAAATGTATAGCTTGGAACTTACATGTGAATGAGTTGTGAATGAGACTATCCATCCACCTAAATGGGCAAACAGGAAAGTGGGCAAATGGCAAAGTCCAGTAAGGAAAGATGGAAAACCAAGGTGCAGTGGACAGGAGGTCTGATAACATGAACACAACTGAGAATGGATAGGGTATTGTTTCCCGTAACAGATGGAGAAAAGAACAGGGAGTCAACATCATTGTGATAAATACTGAGCAGCAAGAAGCAAACTATCACAGCTGAGGCATGCAGGCTGCTGTGAAACTCAGAAGTGATATTATCAATAAAGCTAGAGTTGGCAAGTGATTAACAAATAAACAACATATGGCTCATTGGTTGCCATGTCCCTAGAAACATCTCCTTTTAGGCAATAGTGTGTCACTGTAAATGAATTTCCAGTTGCTGCACGCTTGCTTCTGATACAGATGACAGTTGTGAAATTTAAACTATCCAGTTTACCCAAGCAAAATGCTGCTAAAAGACATAATTTTGAGTCTGAATAATGGATTCAGTTCTTCCTACTTCTCCAACCAAGTACAACTATAAATCTTGACTATTATGTATGAAACAAATAGAAAAAGACTAAATGGTGGAGAGAAGAATGCAGGTTGACTGGGAGGCTCTCTAGAAGAAGAACAGTGTATAGTGGCGAGTTCCTTAAAATTTCATATTGTTGTTGCTATTTTTTTTTTTGCTTTCTATAATCTAGTTTGAGTAGTAGAGTAGATTGCAGATACTGAAGGACAGACCAAAACAAATTCCTTAAGAGAAGCAGGCTTTTCCTAAGGAAAGAGGCATATTCCTGGTGAACACATACATATGTGAACACTGGATCGACCTTCAGAGATCACTAAAACCAGAGTATGTGCAAGCACAACTAAAGGGTTAATACCCCCAGGAAGCACCACAACGAAATGTGGGAGTCACCACAACCAAATGTGTGAAATCCCCAGTCATTACAGAATACAGACAAAGAGAAGGAAGAGGAGAGAGATGAAGGATCAATTAGTGGCTTCCAGAAGGTAAGGAAGAAGGTGGTGGCATACATTGGGACAAAAAGTACACAAAAGTTGATTTTTCAGTGATACATATTTGGAAGTTACATACCATAATTCTAGGTTACCTCAAAAAAAGGTCACAGACATTTTTAAAAGATAACTTTGAGGGGCTGGAGTAGGGTGTTTGCCTTGGACGCGGCCGACCCGAGTTGGACTCCCAGCATCCCATATGGTCTCCCAGCCACCACCAGGAGTAATTCCTGAGTGCATGAGCCAGGAGTAACCCCTGTGCATTGTTGGGTGCGACCGCCCCCCCCCAAAAAAACCCCTCTGAGATCAGTTTCTGGTCTCCCCAGAGCCATATTTATCTTTATTTCCTCTATTTGAGAGATGGCAAGGTTCTGGAGACAAAAACAAATAAAATAAATCGTGTTTCTTCTGAGACAAAGCATAAGTGGACATTGCGGAATATTAATCAGAGATCTTCAAACTAACCCTGAAAAAATAGCTTAGGTCACTGTCTACGCTGGATTGAATAGCATTTTTCAAAAATTCAAATGCATGACCATAGGAAGCTGAGAAAAAGAAGGAATATTGGAAAAGTAGGAAGGAGAAAGGAATCACAGAAAGAGTAAAAATGATAGGATACTGAATGTGTTACATTGCTGGCAAGAGTTTTTTGATTCGTTTTGTTTTGGCTCCACATTTGACTATTCTTAGGCGTTACTCCTGCTGTATATTCAGAATTACTTCTGGAGGTGTTTGAGGAATCATATGGGATGCTGAAGATCGAATTGGGGTCAGCTGCATGCAGTGCAGTGCCCTAACTGCTGCACTATTGCTCCAGCTCCAGCAAAATAGTAACACACAAGGAGATAAATGAATATAAGAAAGATTAACTCTCAATCTAAGTTCCCTCCTGTTTCCCCTGTTGTTTTACAAAATATGCTTTTATTGACTCTCTAGTAAACCAGAATTTCATCTCAGAATCTCAAAAGTCACCCCTAAATGATTTTTTACCACCTACTTGGGTTTAAGAATGATGTCAAATGATGAATATGTTCAGTTCTTTCTTTTCTTAAAACCAACACTTCAATCTTGTTGGATTTAGAACTTGACCTCGTCTTAACTGATTACATTGCAAAGGCACCATTTCCAGTTAGTCACATTCTGCATTCTGATTTTGAGAAAGTTCTTGTTAGTATCCTCTCTCTTTCTTTCTCTCTCTCTCTCTCTCTCTCTCTCTGAGACTACTATGAAGTAGAATTCTGTGTGTATATCTCTCTTTTATTTTTATTTATTTATTTTTAAAAATTTACTTAGAAGAAAATGTGTGAGGATTGTTGTATCTTACCCTAGTCCGTTAAGCCCTTGTAAAACAGATTACTAACATGTTGTGACAGGTTAAGCCTTGTGTGTTAATATTTTTTTAATCAAGCTTGGTTGCCATCCATTCCCATTCAATGTGGTTTGCTTCTCCTGGTATATCAGTGGGGAAGAGTTTGAGATGTTGCATGGTCAAAAATGCAGCCACGCACTCCAAGAATTCTAAAATTTTGAATGTGGCAATACAGCTGGAGTTAAATTTTTAACTGGATGGTGACTATGGAATCTGGAAGCATCTCTGCAGCTTGTTGATCTCTTTAGATATTTATTATGAGTTTCTGGATTATGGCTGGTTAATGAGCTTATATGGCACCAGAGGCAGTTCTTGGGCATGACTGCCAAGCTTCTGGAAGAACTAGATGTGGGGCCAGGTCAACCTTCCCAACTCCATGAGAGCCTAGAGATTTTGGTCGCAAAACCTGAGTTTTTTAATGGTATATTTCCCTTTTACACCTCTAATTCATTCTGAGACCCCGTTGTTGCTTTTTTTTCCTCCCCCCCTTTTTTTAAAAAAAAATATTACTGTTTCCAAATGTGGTTTCCTTGCCTTTTGCAGAAGATCCCCTAGCTTTTCTTGCAGAGCCAAATTAGCACTGTAACACTTTCCTGTAGCACTGTCCTCCCATTGTGAACAATTTCACAAATCGGTGAACCGATTTGCTCGAGCACACACCAGTAATGTCTCCATTGTGAGACTTGTTGTTATTGTTTTTGGCCTATTTGGCCTATTTGGCATATTTGGCATGGGGAGCTTGCCAGCCTCTGCTGTGCGGGTGGGATACTCTCGGTAGCTTGCCGGGCTCTCCTAGAGGGACGGAGGAATTGAACCTGGGTCGGCCGCATGCAAGGCAAATGCCCTACCCTCTGTGCTATCACTCCAGTCAAATTAGGTTCCATAAATTCCTAGAGGCCAGGAATTGCCTTTTTGAATCGGAGTGATCACCTAGCTAGATACAGAGTATCCTTTCTCATCCAGCACATTTGATATGTCAAGCCATTCCCTTCTGACCTGTAGAGTTCCAGTTGATAAATATACCATGAATATTATGGGAATTTCTTAATGAGAATGTTTGCCTTTTTTTTTCTTGCTGTTTTTAGGATCTGTTTCTTAACTTTGGCTATTATCATTTTAATTAAAATGTGTCTTGATGTTGGTCTATTTGAATTTGGAATTCTTTGAGCTTTCTAGTTCTGGGTGTTTGTTTTCTTCCTCAGATTGAGGAAGTTATTGGCTATTACTTCTTAAGCTAAGAAATCTTCCTCTTTCTAGGATATTGTGCTGAATGAAGTTTATCAGAGGAAAGGGACAGATACAGAATGTTCTCTCTCATATGCAGGACTTAAAGATACACAGCAAAGTAGCAGCAAAGGTTCCGAGGCAACATACTAGGAGCACTGATCCACACAATTGAGTTGAGGGGGTCTTGGAGTCCATGGGAGAGGGACAGGTATACTCTTGATAGGTGTGCTGTTGGAATTATGTGCATGAGAAACCATTATTAATAGCATTGTAAACCATAGAATCTCAATTTTTTAAAAAAGCTTTCTCTTTCTCTCCTCTCCTTCTGGAACCCATATGATGTGAATGTTGCTCTTCTTGATATTGTCCTGTAAATCTATACCCCCCCACCCCCACCCCTGCCATTTTTTATGTTTGGATCACCTGGTTGTACTCAGAGCTTACATCTGGCTGTTTGCTCAGGGAAAAAGTCTTGGCAGTGCTCAGGGACCAGAGATTGAAATAGCATCAGCTGCATGCAAGGCAAGTTCCTTATCCCTGTACTGTTTCCTTACTTTAAATTATTATTATTATTATTATTATTATTATTTTTATTATGGTGTTGGGCCACAAGCAGCAGTGCTCAGGACATCTGCTCTGTGCTCCTGGATCACTACTATTAGGGCTCTGTTAGGGGCCTTATAGAGTGCCAGAGATCGCATCTGGGTTGGCTGTGTTCAAGGCAAAGGCTCTACCTGCTATACTATCACTCCAGCTCCAATTAAATATTTGTTTAGTATTTTTTTTGGGGGGGGGGACTGTTTCCTTTACCTTATCTTTAAGGTCACTTCAGTTGTTTTTCTCTCATCAAGTCCTTGCAGTAGCTTTTCAGTTTTGTTATATTCTTTAGCTCAGTGATTTCTCTTTGGATATTTCTCATACTTTCTCAGTCCTCATTAGAGTTCTGTTGCATTGGTTTTCTTATTTGGCTGAGCACAGTTAGGATGTTCACTTTGGAGTCTTCATTAAGGATGTCAGAAAGCAGAAATGGGTAGTGTCCTGAGGTGATACTGCCAGGATTTGGCAAAGCCTATGGCACCAGGTCTGAGCTGGCCTTGGCTACACCCAGATGTTCAAAATTGAGGGTGTCTGGAGGCTCATGTGCATCACCTTTGAGCAGGCCTCAGTGATGATCAGGGGGCTGCAGTCACAGTTGTCAAGTGGCAGGTCTGTTCCAAGTTCAGACAGGAGCAGCCTGGTGTGCACGTTGCACAGGGCCACCTGTGTCCAAAGGGCCTGGGAGGCTGAGAGTAGGAATTCTCTCTTGTGAGTGTTGAATGCCAGGGAAGCTCTGGGCCAATTTCTACAGGGAGCAGGGAGCAAGTACTACAAGGCACCTGTGCACCAAGATGAAGGGAACCTGGAGTGGCCAGTGGGGGTTCAAGGTTGCCAGCAGTCCCAGGCTTCCCTGCTGTTGTCACACAGGCCAGGCAGGCACAGGAGGTCGTGGGGCCTCAGACAGAGCCTCCTACTAGGGGGCTGAACAGGAATACTGAAAGGCAATGGGGGTCGACCTGCTACTTGGCTATAGTGTAGGAGGTCTGCCAAGGGCCTTTGACTGTCTGTGTTAGCCTGTTTGGCAGCAGTGGTTGACCAGAAAGGAGCTGTTTTTGTTTGGTTCCGTTGCTCAGCTTTACCTTAAAGTGAGTGGAGTGCACCTCAAGAAATTGCCCATGGGCTCATTTTCTCCAGCCAACTTGGACACTGCTTAGATGTTTCTTGTTGCTGATTGTGGCCCCTGGGTATGTTTCATAGTCCCTTTCTTCCCATTCTGGTGTTGTAAGAAGACAATTATAGGGTGAGGCTGAGTGGTATAACTCTCTTGTGCCCAGCGTAAAATTTCCTATCTTAGGATCTCACTACCTTAAGGGTCTCTTCCTGACGGTGACCTATTGGTACTAACACTCTTTCCTGCCTGCCTTTCCTGTACTATAGGATTCTCTTCTGGGTTGAAACTTGCTTCTCCTAGAAGGGTTCGCTTCTGGTAAGGTATCCCCAACTCTAACCCATCTGGGAGTTCTCCTGTTTCCTGTTTGATGGGACCTCATGCAAGACTGGTTAATTCCTAGTTTTGGTGTGGGTTTTGCCATGATTCTGAGAGAATACTTATGAACAGTTTCTCCCTCTTCAACCAGCTTGCCCTCTATTGGTCTGTTCTTACAGCTCAAGTTTTTTTTTTTTTTAACTGTTTTATTTAGTTCATCTGTTGTTTGTTTTCTCTAGAAACCACATATCAGTGAATTCATACAGTGTTTGTCTTTCTCCATCTGGCTTATTTCATTAGCATAGTACCCTCTAGGTCCATCCACATTGTTGCAAATGGCAGGATTTCCTCTTTCTTTAGAGCTAACTTGTATTCCCTTGTGTGTATCTACAAAGTCTTCTTTATTAATTTGTCAGTTAATGGGAATTTAGGTAATTTTCTTTTCTTAGTTGTAAAAAATACCACAATAAATATGGGGGTGACTATAACATGTTATTATTTTCCATTTCCTGCTAAATACCCCAAGGTTGAATGACTAGAATACATGGCGTATCTATTTTTTAATTTTTTGAGAAATCTCCATACTACTTTCACAGTAGATGAGCCAATCTACCTTCCCATCAACAATATATAAGGATTCCTTTTTCTTCCTATCCTCTTTAACACTCTTTGTTATCTCTTGGATAATAATCATTCTCAGAGTGTGAGATGATATCTCATTGTTGTTTTGATTTGCATTTCCTTAATAAGAGATACTGAATATCTTTTCAAGTGATGAATGACTATCTATTTGTCTTCTTTAAAAAAGTCTATGGAACCACAACACCCAAAAGGAGAGAGAGAACAAAAGGGAATGCCTTGCCACAGAGGCAGGGTGGGATGGGGGGGATGGGGGTCGGAGGGATATTATCCATGGTGGTGGAAAATGGGCACTGGTGGAGGAATGGGTATTTGATCATTGTATAATCGAAACCCAAGCACAAAAATTTGTAAATCTGCAACTGTACCTTATGGTGTTTCACTAATAAAAATTAAAAAAAAAAAGTCTATCGAGGAGCCTGAGCGATAATACGGCAGTTAGGACATCTGCCTTGCATACTGCCAACCCAGGTTTGATCCCATCATCCCTTATGTTTCCTCCAAGTACTGTTAGGAGTAATTCCTGAGTTCAGAGCCAGGAGTAACCCCTGAGTATCTCCGGTTGTGGCTCAAAAGGAAAAAAAAAAAGAAGTCTATGGAGATCCTCTGCTCACCTTTTAATCTGGTTGTTTGTTATGCTATTACTATTATCTGTAGGGCCACACCAGCAATGCTTAGGGGTCACTCCTGGTTCTGCCCTGAGGAATCATTCCTGGTAGTGCTCGGGGACCATACGGAATACCAGGGATTGAAGCCAGTGGTCATGTGCAAAACAAGCACCTTAGCCACTGTATTATTGCTTGGGCCCCTTGTTTTGTTAGTATTTTCATGTGTCCTTTGTATATTTTGGATATCAAGTCTGTGTTAGATGTATGGTATGTAGAGACTTGGATGTGAGAGCTGACATCAGAAATCCACAGATGAAAACAGTTGATAGGCTTTATCACATGGGTGGTAGAGATGTTTGCAGACTCCAGCAACAAGGGAAACTAAAGAAGAAGAGATCAATCAGACATTATCAGCTCTAAAAAATTCTGCAGTGATTAAAACTTACATCAAGATGAAAACATTCCTTGGATTGGGAGACCAGGCAGTGATACCCAAGTGAAATATACACCATTGGATGTTAAAGTTTTCTATGTACAGATATGATTCAGATCCAGTTTGTTTTTTCCCCTGTTTGTTTTTTTTTCTTTTTGGGTCACACCTGGCGTTTCTCAGGGGTTACTCCTGGCTCTGCACTCAGGAATTACTCCTGTAGGTGCTCGGGAGACCATATGGGTTGCTGGGGATTGAACCCAGGTCAGCTGCATACAAGGCAAATGCCCTGCCTACTGTGCTATCGCTCCAGCCACTTGTTTGTTTTTTAATTAGTGAAACACCATGAAGTACAGTTGTGGACTTGCACACTTTCGTGCTTGGGTTTCAGTGATACAATGATCGAGTACCCATCCCACCACCGGTGCCCATTCTCCACCACCAATGATCCCAGTAGTCCTCCCACCCCCCCATCCCAACCCCCCAACCCCACCCCGCCTCTCTGGCAGGGCATTCCCTTTTGCTCTCTCTCTTTCCTTTAGGGTGTTGTAGTTTGCTGTAGAGGTATTGAGTAGCCATCATGTTTGGTCTATAGTCTACTTTCAGCATGCATTTCGCATTTCGAGCGAGTCCTCCAAACATCTCTTACTTGGTGTTCCCTTCTCTATCTGAGCTGTCTTTTCCCCCAGCATGTGCTGCCAGCTTCCAAGCCGTGGAACAGACCTCCTGGTACTTATCTCAACTATTCTTGGGTGTTCGACTCCCATTCTGGTACTTAATATTCCCCAGGTGAGTGCAGTTTTTCTGTCTGTCCCTCTCTTTCTGGCTCATTTCACTTAGCATGGTACTTTCCATGTAGAACCACTTGTATGTAAATTTCATGACTTCATCTTTTCTAACAGCTGCATAGTATTCCATTGTGTAGATGTACAAAAGTTCCTTTAACCAGTCATCTGTTCTCCGGCACTCAAGGAGGGACACCCGAGGGACATCAGAGATGAATGTGTCCAAGCAGAATCAACCAGAGAATCCAGAGATGCTCATCTCTTTCTGTACTGGATTTATCTCTCTTCAGTTCAGGCTGTGGAATTTGAGAGGGAGAGGTATAGCTGAATGGGCTGGGTATATTTTCAGGGAATAGGAATACTGCTAAAATTTTCTTTGTGTCTTTAAATCTGGAGTTATAAATTGAATTCTAGGGAAGGGACACAAAGAAGCTGTCAGTTCTGAAGCCTGGACATTGAGAAGAAGGAAAGGATTATTTTTTTTCTCTGCACTGTGGCCTGAGAGCTGTTCTGGTTTTCAGGGCCGTAACTGAGATAGAGTTCTTCTCCTCTAATGGCGGGCTTGTCATTTCTAGTTACACAAGATAGTTTTGCAAATTCTTTATGTCCTTTCACTTTTTTTAAAATTCAGTTGAGGAGCTGCTTTGTCACTTTTAGTTCTGTTTATCAAGAGCAATTTTATTGAGATAGACATTCAGATATTAAAGCATGCATACTAACACAATTTGGAAAGTTTTGGATGCATTTATGAGCCTGTTACCACAAGAGAGAATTGAGCATGAGCCTCACTTCTCAGTTGTCTGGTGTCCCTTCTCATCTCTGCTGAGCTCCTCCCCACCCTCTCTCATTCCCAAGCAGCAACTGATCTCTTTTTGTCACAGAAGACTAATTTGCATTTTCTGGATTTTCATGTACGTCGAATCATTCAGCTGATAGTCTTTTGTGGAGGGTTCTTTTCACTCAGCATAATTGTTTTGAGGCTTATCATCAATGATGTATGTATGGAGAGCTGTCATCTTTTTTTTTATTTCTCAGCTGTATTCCGTTGCGCGGATATACAGAGTTGATTTATATAAACATCTGTTGATTGACATTTAGGTTATTTGACTGAAACTACTATGAACATTCATGTAAAATTATTTAGGCAACTGTACCATAGACGAACACATACTTACCCAGACTACTGCCACTTATTCATCGAAGCTGCTCTCGCTAAAGTGCCCTCACTGCTGTCAGATCTGGATTTAGGTTGCTAAATCTGTGTAGCATTTTAGGAACTTATGCTGTATGATCTCTGTGGCATTCATGTTCTCAGGCTCTTCTCTAACCAGCACAAGCTCATTCCTCATCTTCATGCTAGTGTCTATATGTGTATTTCTTCCCCTCCCACCCCTTTTTAGTAATTTCTTTAGTGTTCCAAGCTTTTTGTCACTGATTGCCCATTCTCTTTTCTCTGCTCCCAATTTGTGTCATTTGGAATTCATTGCTAGCCAACTTGAGATAAACATTTAAAAATTCTCGCACCTTCCATGTCCACAGACCTTTATTTCTAAGGAATTTGAAAAGGAAAAAAATAATAAGCTGCCAGTGGGACCCTTTGTGGCCTTTGTTTACTGAGAAAGCAGAAAGAAGAGCGTTTCCTGAGGTTCTGCTTTCAGCTTGTTTTTCGTCCCAGGCAGTTTTCTCTGAACACTCTCACCTTCCTCTTAAATTCCGCTCACTCATCTACTGGGAATCCCATCTGACTCCCCTTGACCTGCAAGCTTCCTGGGAGTTCTGTCCTGATCCTGCAGTAAGCTGTGTGATTTGGAAAATTCAATGTTTGAATGAGCTACTTTTCTGGAAGTAGCTCATCACCAGGACACTTACCTTGCCTGTGTGAGGCCAAGGGTTGCCAACTGTTTGATCAGGGATGGTACTAGCCTCCACCTTCAGTTAGTTCAGCAACGCCTTTTGGGCTCATTAAATGTGTACTGTGATGGAAATGTTCTTTAGGGAGAGCATCTTTCACCTTGCCTGCCAGTTTTTTTTAAAATTTTTTTTTTATTAGTGAAACACCATGAGGTACAGTTATAGGCTTACAAATTTTGTGCTTGGGTTTCAAAGGAAGCTCAGATAGAGAAGAGAGCACCAAATTGAAGGGTGTTGTGAGGACCCTCCCAGTTTTTTTTTTTTAACCCAAGGATCTGGACATTGCTCTTGGGCAGTGTTTTTAAACACATCTTCTTCTATGAATTTTACCTTCTAATACAATTCTGAAGCCAGGGAAAACTGCAAACATTTTCTTTCCTTCTTGGTGATTTTTTTTATCATCCCATTTTAGCCAAGTCTGCTGCTATCTGTTAAGTTTCTCTTAGAATACGCATGATTGGATTTGAGCTATTATTAGACTCATGGTTTTCTATCATTACAGCTCCCTCCCCTTTTCCCGAGATATAAAAAGGTGTGGACTTGTTCATATCTTCACAGAGTTAAAACTTCGATGTGAAAAACACATATAAACACATTTCCTTTAATTATTTATTGGTTATAGTTGATGATTGAATTGGGACTTTAGGTTTGTACACAGCTGTGTGTGGGTGCTTGGAGGTGCCAGGAATGGAACCCCAATCTTGTATCTGCAATGCCTGTGCTCAACCAACTGAGTGACTTGCCTGTCCCAGCTGCATTTTCAGGCCTCCTTTTGTACTTAACATGAAATGTAACAATGGTTGGGTCCACTGACATCTTCACTGTTGAGATCCTTTGAAAATCTAGGTGATAACAGATGCCACAGTTTTCAGGGGTTCTTGTTGCATGAGTTTCTTATGAATGTGCGCAGACAGGCCCAGATATCCAGGCTGAAACCTTGAATACTATCAAAGTTGTGAAACTCAAGGTCACTAAAAGAATAAATGTGCCACCCATAATTCATATGGAAAATGCCTTGGCCCTTTAAACTACAAAGAGAAAAAAGTGCTTCAATCATTAAAAACAAACAAAACCCAGGGGGCTGGAGAGAGAGTACAGTAGGTAGGGCATTTGCCTTGCACGCGGCGAACCCGGGGTTCGATTCGGGGTTCGATCAGGGGTTCGATCCCCAGCATCCCATATGGTCCCCTGAGCATCTCCAGGAGTAATTGTTGAGTGCAAAGCCGGGAGTAACCCCTGTGCATAGCCAGGTGTGACCCAGAAAGAAAATTTAAAAAACCCTTATTTTGATTGGTTTTATGATATAGGGCTACTCAGGAAAACAGAAAATAGAGCTATCTAGGGTTTTGTGTTTATATTAAAAATATTTCATTTATCACATATTTGTGCAATTCCAGTAGGAAGTTGCCAAGTTTGTGGGAGCCAATAAGTTTTTTTGCAGCTGGGGAGTGAGTGGGTGGGGTGGTAGTGCCTCCTTGGATTCATCAAGAAATCACACTTCCTGGCTTGATGCCTTGGCGGAAGTATGCCAGCTGCATTTGCAGGTGACGTTAGCAAAATCTATTCTCGCCAAAGACAGTGCTCACTGCTTCTGCACCGCCCTGCTGATTTGGGGGATTCCAGAGGATTAAAGGAACACTGCACATGGGAAAATTTATGACCTCTTGGGTTTCATTAAAAAAAAAAAATTGACACTGGCCAAGATAGAAGACCAAAAATCCACTGTGTGCCCATGTCATAAATTCTTTTAAACATTTAGTCATATAAAACTTGCCTTATCAAAAATTTCATGGTAAAATTGATGCTTTGAGGAGACATTTCCTCTTGATTCTGCCACTCTGCTTGGAATTCTAATGCAGTTCTGGATGCCACCAGGATATTGGCATGCACACTGAGCTATACAAACATGCCACCACCCCCCATTTCCGATTTCATTTCCATTTCAGAGTGTAACAAATCTTGGCATTGTGGGGCAGGTAAGACCAGAACTGACCATGGGACAGCAAATAAGTTTATATTCTAAGGTTTTGCAGAAGTAAAAGATTGGATTGGATTTACTTAGGTTTCCCAGATTAGATACATGGTATCCAATTAAATTATAATATCAGGTAAATAAAAATGTAATTTAATTATATTTTATTTGGAGGGTAATCCTGGCAGTGCTCAGATGAAGGGGGCCCATGGCACCAGGAATCAAATCCGGGTCTACTGCTTGCATAGTGTGCACTCTGATCATTTGAGGCATCTCTCCAGCCCTAAAGGGCAAGTTCTAAATGTAAGTATGTTCTGAGGATTGCAGTTGAACATCACTTGATCACACGATCACGTGACATCCTGTTACTCATCGATTTGCTCGAGCAGGCACCAGTAACGTCTCCATTAGTCCCTGTCGCGTGCTAGTGTAGCACAATGGCATCTACTTGTTCTAGGAACACGAAGAGCCTCAAACTGATCATTTAGGGTCTTGACAAAGAAGTCTGACCATCTCGTAGGTGGGTGGCCACACAATCTTTTGACATCCCGTGGAATCCAGTTGGTAATGGCTCTAGTCCAGCAGTTGTCTCCAAATCTCTTTATGTGTCCAGCCCATCTGATTTTCGACGCCTTGGCAAACGAGACAGAATTTCTGATTCTTGATCATCAATGGAGGTCAGAATTCCAGATTCTTTCTCTCACTTGAGTAAAGTGTGTTACTCCAAGCATAGCTCTTTCAATTCCTCTTTGGGAGACCCAAATAGCATTCTCATCCTGTTTGCGTAGGGCCCAGGTCTCTGAGGCATATGTTGATGCAGGAAGAACAGTGGAATCAAAGAGATGTGCCCGGAGCTGGAGGTTCTTCATCCTCTTAGCTATTTCTTCGATGCTCTTGAAGGCATTCCAAGCTGCTCTCTTCCTCCTGCGCAACTCAGGTGCCAGGTCATTCATCATGTTGACTTCTTGACTTAGGTACACATAACTGTTGCATTCGGAGATTTTCGTTCTGTTGAGAGTGAATGGAATGTCAGGAACGAGACCATTTCTAATAAACATTGTCTTCGTGATATTCAGCTGCAGTCCAACCTTTCCACACTCACGGTCGAAGTTGGTCAGCATTTGTGCCGCTTGGCTGATATTTGGTGTTATTAGAACAATGTCATCAGCGAAGCTAAGGTGGTGCAGTTACCGACCGTCTATCTTCACTCCCATTTCTTCCCATTCCAATCGTTGCATGATGTTCTCGAGGGTGGCACTGAAGAGTTTTGGTGAAATGGTATCACCCTGCCAAACCCCTCTCTTGACGTCGATGATCACTTCCTTGTAGAATGGTGAGATCCTGGTAGTGAATCCGTAATACAGCTCATGGAGGATCCTGATGTATTTAGTTTGAATGCCCTGTTTGGCTAGGGTTTCGATGACTGCTTCAGTCTCAGCAGAATCAAAGGCCTTCTTTAAATCAATGAACATTAAACAGAGTGGCATCTTGAACTTCTTGAACCGAGAAACCTCAATGAGCTTGGTTATCATGTAGATATGGTCGATCGTGCTGAATCCTTTTCGGAACCTGGCTTGCTCGCATGGTTGTCCTTCATCTAGTGTTCTGCCAATCCTATTCAGGATGACATGAGTGAACAGCTTATAGACGACAGACGACAGGTAGATCGGGTGATAGTTGCCAATATCATGGATGTCTCCCTTCTTGTACAGTCCTGCTGGTTTTCCATTGGGACAGAACCTTGCATTCAGACAGGTAGCATGTGAAGAGCTGAGCCAGTGTATTGATGAGTACTGACGGCAGGTTCTTCAGGTGTTTGGGTCTGACCTTTACTGGGCTGGTTGCTGTTTGCTTTTTTACCAACGAAATGGCGTGTCGGATTTTGGAAGGGAGAGCATTGGGAATGACATATCCATCCTGCGGAATTTGGTATGTGGGCAGGTAGATGTGGCTATCGAAGAGATCCGAGTAGAAATCATGGATAATCTTCTCCATAGCCCTTTTGGAAGATGTGATAGATCCATCAGGATGTCAGAGGGCAGTCATCTTGGTCTTGTAGTTGGCTAAGGACAGACAGGCATTGCGAATGCTTTCCTGGTTTCTGCCACATCTACCAGCACTGCTGCTCTTCTTTCTTTGAGGTCTTCCTTTATTGCTTCTCTGCACTGGTTTGTGAGCTCTGACATTCGCTTGTGGTTGCCTGAGGTTTGCGCCAAGCCACGTTGGTGAATGAGCTCAAGCGTTTTCGAAGACAGGCGTCTTTTTGTGGCTATCTCTCTCGGCGTTCCTCACACAATCATGGAGTAAATACAATGGGTAAAAACAGAGCATACAGTAAATACAGTAAATATAATGGATCTCATTCCCCTGACCTTGAAAGAGCTGGAATAATTATTGGAAAACTATTTGTCCTTTATTTGAAATTAAAATTTAAGTTGGTATCTTCTGTGTGTGTTTATGACACACAGCAGCACTATGTCCATAGCATTTGTCCCCTAAAGCAAGCTGTGAAAGGAGGGGAGAGTCACTTTAGTGAGGTACTGAGAGAGTGAGATCTCCCTTGCTCATGAATAGCCATAGGAACGTGACCTTCCTTCCTTCCAAAAGGGTGTGCTAATGAAATGTGAGCTTCATTTTTTGGTGGAGAAGTTGATGGTAGGGGGTATGTTTGCACAGTTGCGTGTGTGTGTGTGTACACGTGCACGTGTGTGTATGTGTGTGTTGAGCTGGGTATGCAAATCCTAACCATTTTCTTTGAGCTGCTTTGTTGGGGAATAGAGGTATAGATGAGCACTGCCACTGGCTAGTCCTTCTCAGCCTTCCTTGATGCAGTGTTGGTGTCTTTGTAAAGCAGATACGAAAGCAACAGCTAAGCTTCAATTTTGAATATTTAGTGTCCAAAGCCGGATTAGGTGGTTTGGCATGTTGCTGATGGGCCAGGTTCCAGTTTCCTCTGACTGTGAGGAGTGGAGAAAGCTGCAAAATAACCCATGAGCTCAGTTTTCTTATCTGCAGCATAGGAAGAGCTATCTTAGGAGCTACTGTGAGGATTACATGGGTTTATAAATGATCAAGTTGTTAATATTTCATTTAATGTTTAATAAGTTCATTTTAAAAAAGATGTATTAATGTTAGAAGGCATGAATATTATAAACAAGTGCCCCTACCATATGGGTAATAACCATAATTATAAGCACATACCAGGAGTTTACTGTCGTAATCAAAGCTATGACAAAAACGATCTGGCACCTTTCATGAATTACATATTTGTTCTTGGACAGAGTTGTAATTAGGGACAAATGGTTCATGTGATGTTCAAATAAAATGACTATAATTAGGATGACTTTCATGCAGTCAAGTCACATTTTTAGTTTTACTGGTTTCAGGCACCCTTTTATCATTCTCACACACCCACCGAGGCTTGCAGATGAAGGTCCAGAATCTTATTCAGAAGCAGCTGGAGCTGCCCAAGCCTTAGAGCCCCCTGAGTGCTCTTCCTGCTCCTCCTCTGGTGTCAGCCCCCTCCTTCACTCCCACACCAGTATCTTTTCAACTTCACACCAGCACCTTTTCACTCCAAGATGCAGCCTGCTGTGACTTGGTCTCCTGGAGCTGGGGAAAGAGGCTGCAGGAGTTCAGAGAACGGGGAACACCTGGTGATTGGATGGAAGCAATTCAGATGTAGGTGTCCATAGGTGTTCTCGGGCATGATGCCTGATATTGTGGGTAACCTGTATAGCCCTGCAGCCCTACCAGTTCCATTCTAGATCCCTTTTGTCTCTTTCTCCTCCAGTTCCATTGCAGCTTTCTGTCTTGAATTTTCCAAAGTGATGTCTGAATTTTTTGCAGTCTCCTTAAAAATCTCTTTGGATGCCCCATGACTAGCAAGATAAAGTGTGCAACCCCACTGGCTTCCCTTCCAAGCTGACTTGTGTTTCCTTCTATGAGAAACCATGGGACTTCAAATCACTGTAACTGCCAGTTACGCCTGGCCTATCATGTGCTATCTCCCGTGCCTTCACTCGTGCTTTATCCTCTTGTTGCCTGGATACCTCCTACCCTGTGCATTTCCCCAGTTTCTCCCTACTTCCCATGATCCAGTACAAGTTTCAGCTTGACTGCTGTGGCAAGCTGAGAATTAGAAGGGAAAATTTCTCTGTGAAGCCTTCTCACTCTTGTCTGCCACTGAACCCTGGGAGTTTTTGCAGACCCTGTGTTCCTTTCCATGGACCCAGGGAAGCTTCTTCCGTACACAGTCATCATTTTGTTGGAGGTCTTGGTCCCCTGATAGATCACAGGTTTTAGGACAGACTCAAAGTCTTATTTTTTTCCTGTAACTCTCAACTTTCATTGTGTGTTGCACTACACTGACACGCAACGCTCTTGTTCAATGAAAGAGATGAACCACAAACTCAGACTTCCAAGAGCCTTTATTCATCTCTGCTGGTGTAGAAAAGCTGTGGGACAAGGTGCTTCTGGTTTTGCTTATTCAGACTTAAAATGGCGAATGAGGATGGCTGTGAGTGATTCTTGCTGGCCTTGGGAATGGGCTCCCTGTTCTTCATAGGAGGACTTGGAAAGGTAGACCATGTCTATTCTATAGAAAATTTGTTATGATCCTTTAAACAGAAGCCGTATCTTTGTGGGAAGTAACAATACCCTGTTACGCAGTGGACCGTACACATTAACAAGGCTTTTTTTTTTTTAACTTCCCTGGCTCATTAAGGAACTATCTCTAGGCATCTTACTGTATGAGTAACTGTCATCCAGAACTGTTTGGTGCAGTGATTGAAACCTGGCCTAGATTTATCAGCAAGGCCACCATTTTTATTAAATTTAAGATTCTATACACTCACCCACCTGGCCCGGACTATTAATTCTAATAGCTTTGAAAACAAACATGACTAACAATAAAAAAAAAAGGATGGGATGGGAGGTGGAACCAGCCTGTCCTTCCCAACCCACCAAGACCACAAGTGACACCCTCCCCCCCACAAGCGGCTCTCTGGCTTTGGATTGGCCATGATCCCAGAGGCACACAAACCAATCTGGGAACCCGGTGGCTTTTGGCAGAAATCCCTCCAGACTTAATTAGTAAAATATCAGAAATCCAAAATTGTGGCCACGCAACATCATATGCTCTTCATAATCTGCAATAGAAAACAAATTATCTAACAATGCCTTTTCAGTGGGTCTGATTGTTGGGGGGAAGTTTCAAATAATGATGGTGCATCTTTTGTCGAAATAATGAATGTAATTAAAGTAGAGAGAGAATTAAGTGTAAATTGTTTGCCTCAAAGGCAAGGGGAGGGGTGGGATGGAGAGTATACTGGGGTTCTTGGTGATGGAAAATGTGCACTGGGTGTCTGATGGGTGTTTGATCATTGTATGACCAAGACTTAAACCTGAAAGCTTTGTAATTGTTCTCACGATATTTCAATTAAAAAAAAAGAAAAAAAATCCCCTACCAAAAAATCATTGAATTGAATCTTTATCCCAAACAAATCATAATCCCTGCCATATGTCTCTGGCACAAATCATTTGCTGCCAGGGGTGTTCCACTCTCTGCAGTGAGGCATGCTGGGAATGTTTGTTGGGGAGGACTGTGCATGCCATTTCACACCCTAATAGGCAACCAGAAACTGTTCCCCAAAAGAATGCAGTTCAAAGGCATCTGCTTTCTCCGGCATCTGTAGTTTGAAGCTATGGAAATATAGTATCTTAGACTTGGGGAGCATGACAAAATTCCCATTTATGCCAATGATACGGCTCCTGTTTAAAGGATCATAACAAATTTTCTATAGACTAGAATGGTCTACCTTTCCAAGTCCTCCTCTAACAAAATTTATCAAAAAATGTATTTTTGGAGGCCAGGATGATAGCTTCAGTGGTAGAATATTGACTAACATGTGCATAGCCTGAAATTTGACCACAGGCACAACATGATGCCCAACCCCCATTAATTGTTTTTTTTAGTTGTATTTAGCACTGGAAACATGGCTTATGATAGAGCATATGTCCTGGGTTTGATACCCATCTAATGATTCTATCTATCTATCTATCTATCTATCTCATATATTATATACACACTCTGCTGTATATATGTATATGAATATATATACATATGTATATGTATATGTATATGCATGTATTTCCACATGCTCGGACGAGCCTCATGCATGAAGGAACTGGCAGAGGAACCCAGGTGTGTGGGACCTGGGGCTGAGATCTCCAAGCGTGCTCGAATTGAGACTGGGCCTCCTCCACCCAGATCCCCCATCTTCCAGTAGCCAGACAGTTACACCCACCAACTGCCCTCTGTGCCATGTAATCCCATCAACGGCCAAGATCCAGAGATTATAAAACCAAGCTCATTGTCTAGTTCTCACTCTCAGAGAACCCGGTAGGCTACTGAGAGTATCCTGCCGGCATGGCAGAGTCTGGCAATTTCCCCCCGGTGTATTCGATATACCAAAACCCAGTAACAATGATGGGTCTCTTTCCCCTGACCCTGAAAGAGACTCCAATGTGGCACTTGCTAAAATCTCAGGGCTAGGACGAATAGAGACGTTACTGGTGCCTGCTTGAGGAAATCGATGAGCAACAGGATGACAGTGATACAGTGATGCAGTGATTATATGCACACTATAGCACAGCAGGTAGGGCGTTTGCCTTGCACATGGCTGACCTGGGTTCCTCTGTCCCTCTTGGAGAGCCTGGTAAGCTACTAAGAGTATCCCGCCCATATGGCAGAGCCTGGCAAGTTCCCCGTGGCGTAATCAATATGCCAAAAACAGTAACAAGTCTCACAGTGGAGACGTTACTGGTGCCCACTTGAGCAAATCAATGAACAGTGGGAGGATAGTGCTACAGTGCTACAGTTTCCTCTGTCAATCACTATAGATTTCTTTAGTCTGCACAATGTGAAAGGAAAGTTAATTTGAAAATATGTAGTATTCTTAACATCTAGTTAACTAATAACCTGTAATTAATAAGATTCTCTTCCATATAATCTTTATAGGCCTCAAGCCAGCATGCGGAGAATATAATTCTAGCCAAATTCATGAGTCTGTTTTGATTTAGCAATAAATCTGGAAAGCCCAGCCTCATTTTGATGAATGCATTTAGTCTCTGCTTGTTGAGTAGGGTGGCTAACAATTTGGCATAGTATCCTGATTTATTTATTTATTTATTAAATCATTTTTCAGGGGGCTCAATATGGATCTTCCTTTAGAGCATTAACATTTTCTAAAGCTCTCAGGGATCATTTAGTCTTGTAGTTCCCTTTTGGATATGAGGAAGTCAAGGCCCAGGAGATGAAGCATCTTGCTCAAGGTAGCATGACCATTGAGTGGTAGGGCTGATATATATGACCTCATGCTACTTCCGTCACATTCTGTTGGTCAGAGGGCCAGCCTGCTGGGGATAAGTCCCACTTATTGATGGACATCTTTAATCCACCATACTTTCAGCAGGAATTTTACTATACAACATTTTAGACAATGAGATATTTGCTACTTTTTTCGGGGGAGGCCCATGTGTAGTGGTGCTCAGAGGTTATTCCTAGTGCTACACTGAGGAATTACTCCTGGAGGTGCTGATGGGGGTGGGGGTGGGGTACCAGTGGCACATATGGGATGCCAGTGGATCTAATTGGGTCAGCTGTGTTCAGTTGCTCTACCCTCTGTACTGTCTCTCCATCCCCTTGCTGCCCTTTCAGTTGGAAAAAAATTAGTTTTACTTATTCAACTTTTTTCCTCTCTTCATTTTCTCTCTCTGGAACTTTGGTGACATGGAGATTAAACTTTCAATATTATGTTACAGGTCATAAAGTCTCTTTTATTCTATTTTAGTTCTTTTTTTCTTTTTATGCTTTAGTTTCGTAGATTTCTAAATTGCTTTAATGTTTATTTTTGGTAGTGACCCATATACTTTTCAGTCCATCCAATGAGTTTTTCTTTCTCCTATTTTTCACTTTAGAATTTTCGTTTGCTTCATTTAAAAAAATAGTGTCTACTTCTCAACTAATATTTATTATGTCTTTACTCATGTTAACCTTTTTTTGAAAAGAATCTTAAAACATATTTATGATAGCTGTTTCACTTAAGTGAGCTGGAGGGTGGGTAGGGCGTTTCTTTGCACGTGGCCAACCCGGGTTCGATTCCTCGTCCTTCTTGGAGAGCCCGGCAAGCTATGGAGAGCATCCTGCCCTCACAGCAGAGCTTGGCAAGCTCCCTGTGGCATATTCGATATGCCAAAAACAGTAACAAGTCTCACAATGGTGACATTACTGGGCCTGCTTGAGCAAATTGATGAACAACGGGAGGACAGTGCTACAGTGCTACAGTTTTACTAAGTACTGTATAGTGGGTAATTACCCAGGGACAGCCTGCGTGTCTCCACACAGGCATAATTAAACTGTTTGTAGGTTAACCTGGTGCTATAGTATATCTTCTAATTTAGAAGTATATTTAATTTTGGACCTCGTTTAATGAGTTTCTTTGCATGCCTTTTTTTTTTCTGAAAAAGAGTAAAGATCGTGCTCAAACATGTTTATAGAATATAGCTTTAGAACCATATTATTTCCATTTTTCAAATGGCTTGTTCCCTTAGAAATGTCTAACTATTGTTTTTGTAAATTTATAGTTTTTTAAAATTAATTTATTTATTGAATCACTGTGAGAAAAGTTACAAAGCTTTCAGGTTTAAGTCTCAGTCATACAATGATCAAACACCCATCCCTTCATTAGTGCATATTTTCCACCACCTAGAACCCCAATATACCCCCATCCCACCTCTCCTGATGCCTGTGAGGCAGATGATTTCCACTTAGCTCTCTCTCTACTTTGATTACATTCATTATTTAGACAAAAGATGAACCATTATTATTTGGAATTTCCCCCCAACAATCAGACCTGCTGAAATGGCATTGTGAAATAATTTGTTTTCTGTTACTGGTTATGAAGACCATATGATTTTGGATTTCTGATATTTTACTAATTAAGTCTGGAGGGATTTTTGCCAAAAGCCGCATAGTTATGAAATTGGTTTGTGTGCCTCTGGGGCCACGGCCATGCTAGAGAGCAGCTCTTGGGGGGCAACTCTCAGCCTTGTCGGGGCGGGAAGGATGTGCTGGTTCCGCCCCCCATCCTATGGGGCCGCAGTTGCCCTGTCACCACTGGCTCATACCTGGCTGTCCAATAAGCTCTGAGGTGGCAGCCATCATGCTGCGCGGGGGTGGGGGGTGTCAGGCAGAAGAAACAGACACCCTTTCCCTCCTGGGGGGCGGGCACGGCACCACAGTTCAATGCATAGTCCATTCACATTTCTGCCGAAAGCTTCTGGGCTCTGAATTAGGTCCATGTGCCTCTGGGGCCAAGGCCATGTTGGAGAGCTGCTTGTGGGAGGCAGCTCTCGGCCTCGGCGGGGTGGGAAGGACCTATAGTTATTTTTGTCTTTGTTTCTGGAGGCCTCCAAAATGTTGCTTAGGAAATTTGGAGCCCCACCAGCCTTTCTCAGACAGATGGACTGGTGGTTTAGCACAAAGGCCCAAGGATGCGGCACTCTGCTTGGTCCCTGTATGCAGTGCTGGAGATATCCAGGTCACCTTGGCTGTTCTGGGGCCAGCAAGTCTGCATTCAGTCATCCTTGGGGACCATGTCATGCTGGGAATTGAGCTTGGGCCAGGCACAGGCCAGGCATGCACACTAACCATTGTGCTAGCTTCTAGCCCTGAAATATTCCTTTCAATGAAAATACAGTCCATAGTACAAATAGAAGAGATACCCAGATATGTTTACTCTTTAAGCTGAGTTTGTGGGGCATCCCCTGTATGCCTTCTGCATGGGGCTTCTCTTCTAGTGGTGGTGCTAAGTATATGTTTCACAGTGCAAAGTGCTGAAGGAAACAGCCGTCTGGGGTCCAGCAACTGAGCAGCTGTGGAGGTGCTACTGAGGTGGCTGGGGCAGATTTACTGAGAGGACTTATGCTCAGAATTGCATCTGGAGAGGGTAGAGTCGGGCCCTTGTCTGGGGAAGAGCCTCTCCCACAGAAGGAATGTGTTCTAGACTTCTGAAGTGTGTAAGTGGAGACCAGTGTGTCTGGTCAAGCAGGGAGCAAGGGGGGACAGTAGAGGAGGGGCTGGGGAGGGGACATGGGAGCCAAATGATGTGGGGACTTTGATTTTTACTGTGAGTGAAATGGTGAGGGGAGGCAGCCAGAGATGTAACTGATTTTAAATTTGTAGAGGATCCATGTACGTGGGACCAGTGACTGCAAACTCCAGGCCTTAGGGATTGGGGACGGGCTAAGAGCCACTCCTTCTCATTTCCCTGCCCCGATGTGGTCCTGGCTATCATGCCCATAAACTGCTCTGGGTGCCATTTAAGCGCATTAATGGCCATAATCCAGATACTCACAAATAATCTCGGAACCAGGCTGCTCGTTGCAGAGATTTTTTCCCAAACCCTAATTATTTAAAATTTTAGAATTCCAGGAGTGTGCGGCTGCAAAAGTGGCCATGTGACATCTCATACTATTCATAACAAACAATCCAAAATAGATTATCTAGCATCTGTCTGTGGGGCAGGCTTGAGTGGTGGTGGGAAAATTAGAAATAATGGTGGTGGGAAGGTGTAATGGTTGTGGGATTGGTGTTGCAATATTGAATGTAATTCATTATTGTGAACTTTATGATAATAAAATTTGAAAAAGAAAAGAATAAATTTGTAGAGGATTACTGTGGATTCTGAAAGGAGATGCAATTCTCAGAGGCTTCTTGGAGAGAAGGCAGGATACAAGAGATTTGATGTGAGTAGCTGGGTTCAAAATGTAACTGTTGCTCAAGGGGTTTAAAGCACATGGCTGACCGGGTGTGATTCCCGGCACCATATATCTCCCCCAAGCCCCATCAAGATGATCTCTGAGCTCAGAGTCAGGAGTAGTTGATACCTGAGCATCATGAGGTATGGTTCCCCTCTCACCCCCAAAAATCAAGTAAACACTTGAAACTTGAGGCTTTTGTCCACAGAATGAGCTCAGAGGCTACAACTTTCTGTGGTTTTAAGTAGATTTTGCTTTCTAGAGCAGTTTGAGGCTCTCGGCAAAAATGAAGTGAGAACTTCCGAGAGTTCCCCTGTACGACCCTCCTCCCCCTCTTGTGGGTAGACTCCCCCACTTTCAGCATCCGTCAACAGAGTCAGATCGCCTGCATGGATGCAGAGATTTCTGGCTGGTGGATCCTGGGAGGGGGAAGAACTTTTCATAGAGAGCAGCTGAAAGTGTGCTTCTCGTTGTGTCTGCTTCGGGTGTGTGTCCTATGCGTCAGGCAGGTGGGAATGGACACTGGAGACTCACTGTTCTAGGTGCTCCTCCCCCCCGCCCCCCGCCTCCCACCTCCCCAGCTCCTAAGCACACTTCTTTCTTGTACATAAACTTTTTCCTTTTTATTCAGTCACTGTGAATCACAAAGTTACATAGTTCTTCATTATTCAGTTTTAGGTGTACAATGTTCGAACACCAATTCCTTCACCAGTGTCCACTTCCCTCCACCCCCACTCCCCCCATGCCCTCCAGCCTGCTTCTTTGGCAGACACTTTTTTCCTTTTAGGCACTGTAGTTTGTAATACCATTACTGAGAAGGTATCATGCACATCACTTTATCTCCTTTCATCACCCAGTCGTCATCCAGAGTGATCACTGCCCTCTGTCACTGTTGTAGCGGTCCTTTCCCTGACCTATCACTTTCTCCTGAGATGACTCCTTCTAATCCAGGGATAGAAATGCTAAGAAAAGAGGGAAATTGTACAGGGATGGTTAAGATGTTTGCCTTGCATCAGCCAACTCCAGTTTGATTTCTGGCATGTCATATGGTTCCCTGAACACTGCCAGGAGTGATGTGTGAGCACAGCATCTTGAGCATAGCCAGGTGTGGCTCAATACCACCCCTCTCCCAACACCAGGAAGAAAAAAACAAGGTCAGAAGGATCTGAATCAGATTTCCATCCTCCAATTCTCACAAGCTAAGACTTAGCACTCTCCAAATATTTAGTTGTTACAGTGGCAATTTTTGCATTTAAGGTTGAGTGTAGCACTAAGCGTTGGAGAATGGTTTTCATAGTCTTTGTGCATTATGGTGAAAATTAGAGAGAAAAAATGGTTGTCCTTTCAGACTTACTTGGAAAGTATTTTAAAGTAATGTGTCATCTGAGTCATCCCCATAATCCATTCTAAAATTTGAGGGAGCCTAAAGCAACTATTTTTAACAGGATGGTGGTAGAGCAAATATCTTACCTAGGGATAATTATGATGGAGTTCTATTTTGCCTGCTTTGTTAAGTTCAAGGAGCATTTCAAAGTGTCTGGGACGCTCTGTTGGGGGTGGGAGGGTGGCAATGGATAAGGTGTGGGTGTCCCAGACAGACTTCCGTTCTGCTGATTCTGAGTTTAGAATCTCACGGACACGCTCAGAGAGTGTTTTGGGAAAAGCCATGCTTCAATATTATATTTTCACTTTCATTTTTTAGCTGTTAAGCTATGGGGTCCTTGCTCTCTGCCAGAAAGGAGCTTTGCAGTAACCCCATTGCCCCAGTTCCCAGTTTTGCCATTACTGCAGATGTCTGTGAAAGGGAAGTGGTGGCGTGCTGTCACAGCTTCTTCGGCTGTGCTCAGAGTGATGAGAGGTCTGCACAGGCCTTTGGTGCCAGCTCTTCTGTCACCTTGGAACCCTGAGAAGGCAGAGCTCTCTCCAAGAGAGCTTTTCTCTCATGGAGACAGGAAGCCAGCTGGTAGGATTTGCAAACAGGGAGGTCGGAGGCCATAGCTCCAGCATTTGAAACCTTGCATGCTTCATTCCTGGGCCCGATGTGTTGCCCTATTCTGAAAGTGTCTCTCAAAGTACTGTCTTTGTGTACTTTGTCACAGTCCCATTAGGAGGACACAGGTGGTTGCAGCCGCACCTCAGTTCCCAGGACCTATCAGTGTTTGTTTCTTTTTTTTTCTTTTTTTTTTTTATAGTACAGTGGTAGGCCACCACCATGCTGAGACCACTCTCCGCACACATGAAGGTACTGGCAGAGGGACAAAGCCTTGGAGGGGAGCAGGTCTTATTACCTCATTCCTACTTTGGACAAACTTGCAGGCTATCGAATGTAGCCCGCCCACAGGGCAGAGTCTGGCAAACTCCCCGTGGCCTACCAAATATGCCAAATACCAGTAACAATGATGGGTCTCATTCTCCTAAAGAGCCGTGAATATAATCTCAGGGCTAGGATGAAAGAGACGTTACTGGGGCCTGCTCGAGGCAATCGACGATTAACAGGATGATGAAATGATGAAATGAAATAGTACAGTGGTAGGGCATTTGCCTTGCACAGCCGGCCAAAAGCTTATTATTGCAAAACTGCATTTTATTTATTTGTTTACTTTATAGGGGCCACCCCCAGTTGGGTTTCATTCTCCTTAGTATAGACACATGTAAATATTTGCAGATTGGATGAGAGCATTTTCAACACCTTTCTGAGTTTTGTTGACATTGTTGGGAAAACTTGTAATTAGTAGAGTAAACATTTCAGTGTTCTAAGTGGTTAATAATCATATAATTAAAATGATAACATGATAAGTGGTAAACATCTTGCGTTTCAAAGACTTTTGATATCTCCATGTCATCATTGGCATTATAAATACACGATTTTAGCATACTAATATCTAACCTCAGTGTCAATTTTTTTTCCATGTAAAGTGGGTTTCATCTGTTTATCTAACTGGATTATGATAATCAAGATTTGCAAAGTCCCTTAAAAAAGTTGATAACACTTCACAAAGATTGTCAAGTACATAGTGTTTGAGAACGTTCTATTATTATCATAAACTGCACATGCAGTAGTTATCTATGAAACCTTCAAGAGGCACACAATGATTCTAGTATATGCTTTAAAGCACATTATTCTATTTCCATTAGTTTTTTAAAAACAAATCTGTAGCTAATGATGTTAAAGGTAATGGTACAAGTAATAATAATAGCTCTGTAGCCCCTTATAATTCATAAAGTGCATTCATATTATCTCAGATATAATAATGCTTTGAGGTAGCGATTAGCTTTTTATAACCTTAAGTTATTGTTAAAATGAGTCAAAATAATCTGCATAGTCATTTTCATGCAAATGTATTTAGTTAACATTTCATCCAGCGTTCTGAAATATATCTAAATATATTTACTGATTTTTAAATGACATCTGGAAAATTAAAAACAAAGGAGAAAAATGACAGGTGCAACTGAGGAGATTTAACATTACTCTCCCACAAGAGACGGCTGCTGGGCTTGCTGTTGGCCATTTCTTGGCTGAGGCTTCTTTTGGTGATTTGGCAGAGCAGCTGCTAAAGAGAGACCTGCCCCCTCTGCCTCTTCACCTCCTTCAAGCACCCCTGCAGGTCTTGCTTTTGGAATACACTGTCCTGGGAGGTCCCCAGAACTTAGTGGAATTTCACACTAAGGGATATACTCAGACAATTGACACTAGGATGGCACTTCCATAGTAAAGGACCAGTAAGTCTAGCCAAATTGCAGGTTAGTTAAGAGATGTTTTTGCCAATTTTATTGTGATTATGTACCCCCCAAGCTTATGTGTTAATCATTTGTGTTCCGATTGACCTAGAAACTAGTCAGTTCCTAAATTATGCAGCATGGACTGAATTAAGATTTAGGAGAATGGGCACTAGTGGAGGGATGGGTACTCGATCATTGTATAACTGAAACCCAGGCACAAAAATTTGTAAGTCTACAACTGTACCTCATGGTGTTTCACTAATAAAAATTAAAAAAAAATAGGAGCAGATTTAAATTTCATGTTGCGTAATGTATAGGGCAGGGCCTGGAATTGAGAACCTTTACTGTCCTTCCCACACCTGAGTTTGGTACTTCCCATCGAAGGGGAACAGAATAGTCTCCCCTCAAATGTGCCAAGGTGGCATGTGGATTCTTCTTGAGCTAAGGACAGTCAGACCCAACAGACTTAAAAAATACTTACCTTTTTAATCTTCGATTTTCATTATTCTAGAGTTTTAGAAGTATAGCTTCACACGTTTGTGTGCGTATAGCAATATTTCTCAACGTTTTCCCAACCATAGCTCCTTTTAAACTTGTTCTTTTGACCCCATTTCCCCACTGGTTGGCCCCTGGTTTTGTACTGTGGCCCCTCATTTCTGCAGTTTTCACTCGTACCCACCTTGGGATATCCTTGGGGTCCAAATGGGAGCATGTGACCCCTGTTTGATAACACTGGTGTGTAGGATTTCTTTCATCTACTGCAAAGTTCTAGCACCAACCCACCAGCAAAAGGACACCTATGTAATTCCTCCCACATGTCTTTTCCCACGGCAACTACCATTTTCACTGAGTCTAGAAATTAATTTTGCCAGTTGTTCTGCTTTAGTTATTCATATTCCACATATGTGTGGTTCCATCTAGTGATTGTCTTTCACTTCTTTCCTTATTTTACTTCACAGCATCCATCCATTTTGTCCCAAAAGGTAAACATTAACTCTTTTTTTTAATATTTTAATATAAGTTTTAAAAAAACTTATCTCCAGGAGTCACAGCCAGTGATGTTCTGGACTTACTCCTGTCTTTGTGCTCAGATATCATTCCTGAAGGGTCTTGAAGGAACATAGGAGGTGCTGGGGATCAAACCAAGATTGATTGTGCAGGGCAAGCATCATACCCACTAAACTATCTCTCCAGTCCCCTTGATCTTTTTTTAGCAGCAGAGTAATATTCCATAGAGTTGCTTTATCGAGTCTTCTGTCAGTAGGTGTTTAGGTTCATTCTATGTTTAGGCTAATGTGTCTAGTGCTGCTATGAAGACACTGGTGAAAATATCCTTTTTCCTCTAGAGATAATTTAAAAAATACTTATCTCCAGGAGAGAGGAATGCCTCATTCAAAACATCTGTTTGCAGTGTTCTGTGATGTGCCCTTCTTTGCCTCAAAACTCTGGTGCCTGTTCCTTTCCTGAGCTCAGGACTGCATACGAGCATCAGTCAGTCGTGTGCCCATGAATCCCTGTATTCATGAAACTCCTTTATGCATTATAATTGAATTTGTTTTTCTCTTGTTAATCTATCTTAATTCAACTACTTATGCTCACCAAAGAATCTCAGTGCAGAGAAGTGCTTTCCCCTCTCCAGCCCACTTTGTGAGCACAGCGAGGGCCATTTTAGAGCACTGTGGGCTGGGCACATTGAAGTTCTTACTAGTGTTCATCTTTCTTTTGATTATCTGACTACCTTTTCCCCTGGTTTTGAGCTTCTTGGAGGCAGGTTAATATCTTTCATTTATTCTTTCAGGAAGAGTTATTGCTGATGTACAGTTGGAAAGCATGATAGTTTACTAAATGGATACATAAAGTGAATGTACACTGAAGAAAGGATGTATTTGAAGAATAGGAAGTCATTATAAATTCCATAGATTTTGACAATTTTTTTCAAAGTTAAGTTTTTTTTTTTAATTTGAAAGTGGAGGTGACATAAAATTACACATAAGAGTTAAAATAACTGCTTCATCATCATACACACATTCTTAAGAATGAACTTTGGATACACTGATAGGCTTCATTATTATTAATTTGGGTTTTGGCTACACCAGTTGATACTCAGGGGCTACTCATAGCTCTGGGTTGAGGGATATTTCTTGGTAGTACTCAGAGACAGTGCTGGGGATCAAACCAGGATTGGCTCTGTGTAAGGCTAGTGTCTTAACCCCTAGCCTATCTCTTTGGCCTTCTCACAGGCAGTATTTGTGATGGCTTAAAAGAATTTTATTAGAATTCTTTTTTTGTTTGCAACTTTTTGCTAACTTAGGTCAATCTCTGTTTGACATTGTGTTCTGAAATGAGAAAGTTTTCTATAATCAACTATACAGAGCATCCTGGAAGAGCTGAAGAATTACAAGAAAAGGAAAAAACAAACTAAGACAAAGCGAGAGAATATCATAATTCAGAGGCTTAAATAAAATAAAGTCCCAATAGAATTTACTAAATGAATGGTTGTCAAGATCCTCCTATATATTCCTTGCTTCGTGGTTGTCTGTAAACTAGGCAGTGTTCCTCCAGGCCAGCAACAGGTTCTACCTCTGCCCTCTCTTAGAACATTAGCTTCGGTCAGGACCTTGTGGTGAGAACAATTTCCCCTGTGATTAACTTAAGATATACAGAGTCAGAATTCCCATTCAGCCTTTACTCCCCTTCCCCCTTTTAGCTATGGCACATCTGCTAACATTAATCACGAGGTGATCTCTCACCACTTACCCATGCTGATGTCTAGAAGCAAATGTCATCTCAAAATGACAAAAAAAGTGACTCATTCGCCGTGTTACCTGAAGGTACTGCCTACACAGAGTCTGCTTTTGTCAATGATGCTTTCTGCTCTAGTCTGAGTAGGTTTTAAAAATGAAAATTTGAAGGAGTGGTTGAGAAAAAAATGGGCCCTGGGTGTCAGAGGCAGGGCAAAAGAAAATAACTTCCCTGTATGTGGAGCTTCTGCGGTATATGGTTATTCAGGGAGTGGAGATGAGTGGCTGCAGCAAATCACACTTAGAGATGCCCGCACCAGCGATTTAAGAGGCTGCCGAAGCTTCCCACCTGGCCTCTTGGCATCTGGTCTCTGCTCTTTTGCTTCTGCCTCTATTTGAAGTCATTGTTGATCTTTCCAGTGAGCCATGCCAATCTCCTGTTTAAATTGCTTCTGCTGACTGTTAGCTGGAGGCTGTCTAGGGAGGGATTCCTGTGCTCTCCCCTGTGTGGGCTCAGTGTCATTGCACTGAGGCAGCATCAGTAGGGGCTAAGGAAGGGGATGGATTTGAATGACACTGAGTTGGCAGAATCACCTGGAGGTATGAGGGTGGATGAGCCTGCTTCCTGCACGCTGGTGTGGCAGTCAGGAGTGCCATAGTCGGCGTGGGAGAGAAGATGAGTTCAGTTTGAGGTCGATGTAGAACCTCACACGTAAGCACTTCTGCACGTTCAGCCCACTGCTGGGTAGGGTGGGTACTGTAGAGGGAGTGACAGCATTGGGAAATGAGGAGGACCACTGTCAATAGAGAAGGATTATCCCTGGTGGAATAATACACTGGTGGGAGAATAAAGATGACAATTCATCATTTACCACTTTGTGAAGAACCCAGTAAAAGCCATTCATCTGGACCATGTCTCTTGAAGGTTCTGGGGGAGGATCTTTCTTGGTTTCTTTCTAGCTTCTGCTGGTCGCCAGTATTCTATGGCTAGTAGATCCATCAACTACATTCTCTGTTTCTGCCCTCACTTGGATGTCTTCCTCATGCTTATTTGTCAAAATTTCCCTTTTCTGATAAGGATACATATTCACCACGAGATCAGGCATGATCTCATCTTGACTTGGTTACATCTGCAGAGATCCTATTTTCAGGTCACACAACTACAAGGTGTTGGAAATTTTGAGAATTGTGCCCCAGGATGGGAGGTGTGGGAGAGACCCAGTGTAGTTATATCTGAGAAGTGACACAGGCTAGTTTTGCCACAGGCCACGGGCAGAATGTGAAACCAATATAACAAGGGACAGCATTGAATTCAGGAGAGCTCATAGAAATTAAGTAAGAAAGACTTCTTCTGGGGAAAGAAAATAACATTTATTATATTTATATTTATTAACTTACTTACAAACTTAATAAAATTTTGTACCTACCAAATGTCAGTCAATCTTCAACATAAATGATGTTACTAAGAGTCACAATCACTGGGTGCTTTGTAAAAGAAATGATTTTTTTTGAGCAAACTCTGCATGTAAAGTACAGAATAAATAATTGATTTTTTTCCATTGTTTAGCTATGTATTGATTTTTTTTTAGAGACAAGGTTATTCTATTACCCGCTCTGGACTTATATTATAAGGAATGCTACCCTAAGTTTATAAGGAACTTACTTATATCTGATTATTACTTCTGAAAAATAAACTTTTGAGTTTACAAGTAATTTTTATTTAAAAAAATAGTATAGTCAGTGTGTTTACAATGCTGTTGGAATTTATAGTCTTTTTAATTCATTGTCATTGTCCTTCCGCTGTTCATTGTTGAGCGGGCCCAGTAACATCTTCATTGTGACACTTGTTACTGTGTTTTGGCATATTGAATATGTCACTGGTAGCTTGCCAGGCTTTGCCATGTGGGTGAAATACTCTCCAGGATCTCTGAGAGGGGTGGAGGAATCGACCCTGGGTCGGCCGGGTCGGCTGGGTCGGCCGGGTCGGCCACATGCAAGGCAAATGCCCTACCCGCTGTGCTATCGCTCCAGCATTTTAATTATAGTTTAGATAATCTGATTCTGACAGCTTTCATGTTATGGTGTTCATATGCAGTTACCACAGCCCACCAGCACCATTATCCCTGTGTCATCTTTAGTTCCATTATCAGTCCTCCCATCCTCTCTTTTTTGTTCTCTGGTAATCTCAGTTCTGTCATTCAGGGTCAAAGAGTTGTCATTCATATTATCTATTCCTTGATTTTGTTTTTATATATGAATGAGATGAATTTTATCACAGATGAATGAGATCATCTGGTATTCAGAGAAGGACCTGTCTTGGCCAGATGGTTGACTAGCTAAGCCCAGAGAGCTGTGTGGTATGCCTGAAACTGGGGTTTCTGTATCATATAATACACCTATCAAGGAACATACAACTCCTTAAAGCATATTGAAGGACAACATCAAAGAAATAATTATGTAATCCACAAAACCATCCTTGGTTTTTGCTTGGTTCTTTCTTGATTTATCTTAATGTGGAGAGCAGACCATGGCAGCCAGTGACTTGGATCTGTTCTGTAGCTGTTTCCTGCTTGTCCCATCCTTGCTCACCTTAAGGAACGTGACTAGACACTTAGAGAGCTATCTTTTCTTAAACTATTGGAAAAGCTGACATCTGGGCACATTTTCCACAGCAGATATAACGAGGCAAACAGTTGAATAAGGCAGCTCTTTGTAGCGTTTGATTCCTGTGGTTTGCTGTGATCTCTGCCATTCCCAGCAAATGCCAGTCCTGGGACCGAGTATCAGTTTGTATTGATCTTTGAACTTTCACCATTATTTCTTAGAGTAGAAAGTGCTTTCCTTATATTTGGGGCATATTTCTTTTTGTGTTTTGTTTTTTATTTATTATCTTTTTTTATGAAGGAGTACTGCTATTTATTCAGCCATTGAGTAAGCTGATTGAATTGGGCATGAACTCCACATTACTTTAAAAAAATTTTTTTAATGGATATCTGTGAGATAGACCATTACAAAGCTGTTCATAGTTGGCTTTAGTCATACAATGATCCAGCACCCATCCCTCCACCAGTATATATTTCCCACCACCAAAGTTCCTCTTTTCCCTACCACCATCCTCCATCCCCCACCCCCCAAACTCAGCCTCCCTCTATGGGAGACACTTTCCTTCTTGCGCTCTCTCTCATTTTCTTTTTGTGCATTATAGTGTGCAATACAGGTGGTAAAAGATGGTATTTGTTCAGGGCATTCGGTATTTTTATCCGGACGGTAAGACTGGAGTAACTTTTCAATTGGGTGGCAGCTTCAGGGTGTGGATGTGACTGCTGAGGCTTCTGGAAGTACAGGGGCAGGGGGAGGTAGCCCATTCGACCTGGAGAAAAACCTGGAGATTTCAGTCACAAAACACGCATACCAGAATTTTCAGCAGATTATAGTTTGGTGAGATCCATTCTGAGTCGGTGGAGTCAGGCTGGGGGTATGTTGGCGATTTTGGATTGTGGAAGCAAGAAGCTGCCAGGGGCTTTGCTTGGGCGGGCACAGGCCAACCCACCCCTCTCCAATTTACCCCAGTCAGTTCAGCCGTGTGCGTGTCCGAGCTTAACTGCAGCTTTTGATCTCTTTTATTTATGGGTCTCTGAAGCAAGGCCAATAGTAAAGATTACATGGTGGCACTGGAGTTGGTTCATGGGGGGTGGCAAGTGCTTCCATGAGTATTGGGAAGTGGGAGGAGGTAGCCCATCTCAGCGCCGAGAAAGTATGGAGATTTCAGTCAAAAACGCCGCCTACTAGAGTTTTCAATAGATTATATCAAAAATTGTAAATTTACTGTTTTTTGTAGATATTACCCTGATTGGTAGGCATTTATGTTTATGATCTCAATTTTAAGTAATTCTTTTTTGTGTATGTTACCTTGTTGTGGTGCTTCTGAAGTATCAAATTCTATGCAAGACCTTCATGTTGAATTGGATTTCTGCTTTAGAATCTATAAAGGAAAAAGTTCTTCCCTCTGTGTTTTCTTTGCTCTCATACTACCTCCGTACTCCAGCACACCTGACTCCAGATGTTATATAATTCAACTCAATTATGGCACTATCTATCCCAAGATAGTGTCAGGTGTCACATTTGAGGGGTGGTTCCCACAAAACTTCTATCCCCTGCTTTTTTCCCAGCATCCTCCTATTTCAGAGATAAGCCCAGGATTTTAGCTGTGTTTCAGAACAAACAAAGTCAAAACCAAGGTTCCTATAACACCCAGTCCACTTAAGGGATCAGCTAATTTGCTCCAGCATCTCACAGAACTGAAAAGGGCTTTAGTGGTAAGAGTATATGTATAGCATGTGTGAGACTCAAGGTTTAAACTTTGGCACTACATGCCAAGACCCCAGCATTGCTAGGGATGACCCTTATAGAAACAAACCATTTACTAGATCACTGATTTATTGGAAAAGGACATAATGCAGGAACAAGCAGATGAAAGTGATACATGCATAGGAAAAAGTAGAGGAAGAGGTAGAGAGTTTTCATGGCTTTTCAGGCACCCCACTCTCTCCAGATTGCCAAGTGTTTACCAATCCAGAAGCTTTGTGAATCCCATAGTTCAGAGATTTTTATGGTTTTATCACTTAGGTCTGATTGATGAAATCAGTGGCCACAGTTAGCTGAACTCAGCCTCTGGATGCTTTCCCATTTTGGAGCTTAGGGTCTGGGGCTGACAGATCTAGTACTTGGACCACAATTTTGGCTCCCCTGAGAATAGCTCCCATGCCAAAGTTATATATAGGCTGTTCCCCAAAGTCATATATAGGCTCTCCCCCACAGTCATATTATTAACATAAAAAGGGGCTTGTCATGAATAATGAATGACTTACACCATAATGACTCTGAAGTGACTGTAGGAACTGAGGGCAACAGATCAAACAAATATTACTGAAAAAGAGGTAAGAGCTTCAGGAACTGTGTTCCAGGAATAGTGGATGAAGGCCTAATGTATATTTCTTTTTTTTTTTTCTTTTTTTTTTTTGGGTCACACCCGGCTATGCTCAGGGGTTACTCCTGGCTCTGCACTCAGGAATGACTCCTAGTGGTGCCCAGGGGACCATATGGGATGCTGGGAATCGAACCTGGGTCGGCTGCGTACAAGGTGAACACCCTACCCACTGTGCTATCACTCCAGCCCCTTAATGTATATTTCTTGTTACAAATCACAGTATCATACATGTCATGATTTCAGGTGACTAGTTCATAAAGTTCCCTCTACCCCCAGGTATACCGTAGTGGACATAGCTGGATAAATGTTTGCAGTGAAATATTTGCAATTGGGCAAATTAAATAAATTTCAATATAACTTGAATAATGCATGTTGACTCAAGTAAATCTATACTGATAGAGATTTTTGTGCCTTTCTTTATAGACCATTGGAACGGTCCAGTGAAGATGTGGATATAATCTTCACACGGCTGAAGGAAGTGAAAGCTTTTGAAAAATTTCACCCAAACCTTCTACATCAGATTTGTTTATGTGGTTATTATGAGAATCTCGAGAAAGGAATAACATGTAAGAAATACAACTCCAGTGATATATTTTTATATGATTTTGCTCATTTGTGGTAGTCCTATGGAGAGAGCTAGCAAATGGAGTGTTTATGTGCCAACTCCATGAGCTTCAGCCAGCAGCATTCAGTTGACATTTCCCTTTTACTTTGTTTATTCAGTTCATGGAACATTTCCCAGCTCCTTTGTTCACAGCATGTAAATGGTCCTTACAGGAGAACCTTCTATCCAGATGGAACGGGTACAGTGATTCATATACTGAACTATATTCTTAGCTAGCAAAATATTTATTTTCTCTATCCAAAGAAATGGGATACCATGTGATAGTATAAGGAAAGGCAAAAGACATCTTAACTAATGCTAAGTAATGTTTCGACTGAACTTCATTGATACGGCCTGTTCCAGGTATCTCCAGGGGCCAGGAGAGTAAAATGGTTGGGTGACTGCTATTTTATATTAGCATTCGCTTTTAAAATTTGTTTTGCTTGGGGGCCACACCCAATGGTTCTCATAGATTACTTATGACTCTGTGTTCTCAGGGATTATCCTTGCAGGCTCAGAGACCATATGAGGTGTTGGATTGAACCTGGGTTGGTTGCATACAAGTCAAGTATCCTACCCACTATATGATCACTGCAGCTTCGGTATTTACATCTTTAAAAACCAGAAACTAAAGCAGCTAAAATTCATGGACATACTGATTTCCCTGGTTGAAAACTCTGGGGTGCCCTTGAGAGGGGGGCAGGCCCCTGGGAGGGGGGCAGGCCATGTACCTGCCTGCCAAAACTCTAGGAGCTGCATCCATGCCAATGGCAACCACATGTCCTCCACTTCACTACTATTCTCTGCAGAGACAACAGACTACGAAAAATTTCAGGTACCCTGGTGCCCAGGCTGAGAACTCTGGGGTCTTCTCAAAGTGAGGAGGGCAGCCTCCCACGGCCCCCACCCTGGCAGTCACAGACACAGCCCACTTCTGTCACCATGTCAACTCACTGGCCCAGACCACCATAGATCCTGAAGTCTCTGGGCTATATAACACCTTCTAATTCCTCAATACTGAAATTCTAGTAGGAACACACTAAATTAGATGGGAAAGGAACATTAAAGCCAACACAATTCAACAAACAAAAACAGTAACACAGAGGACTCAGCTAGCAACAAACAGATTTGTAAATCTTTAGACAAGAACTTAACAACCCCATATAATATGTAATATGTTTCACATAAAAATTGATTTTTTAAAAAAAGGATCAATTTATTATTTTAATCAATTTCAACTCTAGAAATCTCTGAACAGTTGTGGCTTTTGTCTCATTTAAAAATAAATTTTAAAAAAGTCAGAAATTTACCATCTGTTGAGATGGTCTATGTTGCAATAACAGAAAACTCCCAATCAACTGAACTGAATAATTACTCATACAAGAAAAAGTCAGTGACTTATATATCAGAAGTCCTTAGGTAGGATGGCTTCAGAGTTGGTTAATTAAATAGCTGATGACATTATTAAGATTCTAGACCCCCTCTTCCCATTTTATTTTTTCCCCCCCGTGCATGTTCTAATGTTGGCTTTTGTCCTCATATTTATCCCAAATGATCCTGATGAAACGATATCTTCTTGAGTCTCTTTTAGAAGTTCTAAAGCCGAGATCCTTTATTATTCTATTGGCCAGAAATGTGTCATGTGTCCACATAAAACTGCTTATTGGCAAAGTCTTATTTCAGCCATTCCTGACCAGTTGGATAAGAGGAAAATGGGGCCATGATTCACCTTTCTGGTGGGAAACCAATAGTGTCTGTCGAAATTTCATTCTCAAACACCTAGAAAACCATCACAGTAGAAATCATGTATAACCCTGTGGACCTGGAGCCAGAGTACAGTGGGTAAGATGTTTGCCTTGCTTTTGGCCGACTTGGGTTTGATACCTGGCATCCCATATGGTCCCCTGAGCCTGCTAGGAGTGATCCCTGAGCACAGAGCCAGGAGTAAGCCCTGAGCACCACCATGTGTGGTTCCCCCCAAATCATACCTAATCCCAAACTCAAAGATTATTAACATTTTGTAAGTATTCTCAAAATGAGTTTCCATGTATATGCAGGAAAGCTTAGGCATACTTCTGTTTGAAATAATTATCCATGTATATTGCCTTCAAACTAATAATGTCTTTTCTTACTGATATAAAAATTTTTATTGTCTTTGGGAATGGGACTCTATGTTCAGTTCATTTCCAAATGAATCTTCTATAAAATGTAAAGGAAATTTTATTGGCAAATGATCATATGTGTTTGAGACCAAAAACAAAAAGTTCCTGAAAGACAGGGCCCGAACTCTCAATAAGTAACTTTTCAGAGGCAAGGAACAACAATTACTTGAGAGACCAATTGCAAACTCATCAGTCCCCCATCTTAAGCTTATCATGGCACTTGGTAGGATGCCATTGTTGTTCTTCATCTTTCCACAGCATGTCTTAGGGAGTTTAGAACAGTTTGTCACCATTCATTATGACTCCTGGAAGCTTGCACGTATACAGGGAGCACTAGCCTTGCCGGAACTCAGCTTCCCCATCCAGTTGTCATGTGACTTTTCATTGAGTTATTCATATTTTTCTTTTCCTCCTCTGTTGACCTCTGACTCAGTGAAAAGAATTTTAAAAAATCAAATAATTCCATCTAGATATTTAGCTTAGGAGATGTAAAAGGATAGTTAAGTCTGTACTATAGAGTTTTGAACTCGTATTTTAAGACTAACTTTCCAAGATTCTGGTATTATTGGTATTAGCATAATATGGAAACTAAGGTTCTGTCCAAATTTCTATATGCTATGTGAGATAACACAAAGAAAGCAACATCAGTTTTAGAAATTTCTAATGAGGATCATTTCCAAAGAAAAGTTGTTACTGTTGTTACTGTGTCTGGCATATCGAATACTCTCGGTAGCTTGCCGGGCTCTCCGAGAGGGGCGGAGGAATTGAACTCGGGTCGGCCATGTTGGCCGCTTGTAAGGTGAATGCCCTACCCACTGTGCTATCGCTCTTTCAGGGCAATGAATTAGTAAAACAGGAAAATCTACATTGATAATACAATAGTTAGTTTTTAAGGCATAGTTTGTTTTTCCTCAGTCACTCACTGCTTACCTTTATAGGAGGAAGTTTATTTAAGAAAATATGCTGCCCTTAATAGATTTAGGAAGTACAGGTGTCAAGCTAATATTTTATTGACTCAAATAATCTTTTAAAAATGTATAATGAAACATATTTAAGATAAATTTCATAGGACTTCAGCCAGTTATTCGTAACTTTAGAGGATCTTACTGCATTTAGGGTTAGCATCTCTTATTACTGCTCTGTAAGTATAAGAGTTCTGTTTAATAAAGTGTTCCACTGCCTAGCATATTGATTAAGTAGAATATAACTGTGTTGTCAGAGGAGGATAAGAAAAATATGTTATTGTGAAGGTGAAGAAAGAGTGGTGAGCTCAACTAGGCCCAAGTCATGTATATAACAACAACATGGCCATGTAGTTTATATGTGAACCACCACCATACATTTGATATATTTATATTACTGTTTTTCAGTATTTCGCCAAGGTGATATTGGAACAAACTGGTATGCTGTCCTGGCAGGGTCTTTGGATGTTAAAGTATCTGAGACCAGTAGTCACCAGGTAAGATAAATCTTTTTTTATTAAGTAGAATTTACTCATTTTTGTTTTTAAAAGTTTTTTTTTCAGAGTACATAATTTACAATATTGTCGATGAGAGGGTTTGATGCATACAATGTTCTAACACCACACCCTCTACAGGTGTCCACATCCCTGATCATAGTTTTTTTAAAGATGTTTTCCATTATATTGTCTTTTATGGTAGTGTGGAGGGATGCTCGGGGTCCCAGGACATCTGTTACCTGGGATCAAAAACCTAGGACCTCGAAAACGGAACTCCTGTTTGCTGCTGGTGAGTATGTTATCTAGATAAGGCTCTATGGAAAACAATATAGAGATTCTTAAAAAAAAATTAAGAATGGAGTTTTCTTTTTACCTACCAATACCACCTATAGGCATATGCTCCCCAAATACAATAGCAGTAATTCAAATAGATATGTGTTCATTGTAGCACTTAGTACTATAGCCAACTTATGGATACAACCAAAATATCCACTAGCTAATGAATGGATGAAGAAGTTGTGGTCTATATCCACAAGGAGATATTATGCAGTCACAAAAACTTGTGATGTTTGTAGAAACTTGAATGGAGCTGGAGGATATCTTGTTGAGTGAAATAAGCAACACGTAGAAAGACAAATACAGGATGATCTCACTCATCTGTAGTACATAGAGAAACAAATAAAGAGTATGGATATGGACAGTGTCAATTGTTTACAAACTCCTTGCACTGGATTCAGATTTGAGAATACCAGATTGAGCAGGGGTGGGAGGTGTGTGTGAGGGGGGAAACATGATGTGGATGGAAAGCAACACAGTAACACAGGTGGAAGTACTATGGCATGTTGGTGATGTTAAAATGAAGTAATTGCTCCAAAACCAAAACTGTCAATCAACAAATAATAGGTGAATGGGAGGATGAGGAAGATTGACATACGGGGAGGGTCATGGATGCCTCTGTGGTGCTGGTATGCAGTAACTTTGTGTATCAGTACTAAAAATTTAAACAGCACTGCAAGCTTATTAACTGAATTATAATTAAAAATTTAAGAATAAAATAATACAGGTCCAGATAGTCCCACAGGCAGGGCACTTGCCTTGCATGTAACTGACACTGGCTTGATCCTTGACCACCTATTTGGTCCCCCGATGGGGTGTCAAGTGATGCATTGACAGGAGTGATACCTGAGGAGTGATCCCTGGGTGCATCTGGGGGTGCCCAATCTCCACCATCCCCCAAACAGAAACAAAGCCCAGTACCTTGTACATACAAAGCATGTATTCCTGTACTTGATCCCCATCCCCATTCTACCCCTGTGTCTTTTATGACATCAGAATTATACTTGTAAACTCACTTTCTCTTTCCTGTAGTAAGAAGTTGAATTCCTGTACTGAGTCGGTTAATAAAAATCTTTGGTGGTTTCAATATGGTGACTGGCGTCTAAACATGAGATGTGCAAACACACCATCCCCGTTTCCAATGCTTGCTCTCTGTTGGGAAAGTCAGATGTTTCCATCACAAGTGACAACTTCCTGTTGGGTCAGGGAAAATGTGGATGAAGGAGAGGGAGAAATAAGTCTTCTGGCATTTTTTCCTTAGATCCTTCCACCTGGTATCCTAACATTTCTTTTCTTGAGGGGGGGCCCCCCTTGTCGTTCTGTAAGGAGCTTCAAGAGGATAATCCAGGGGTAATATGGTCAACACAATCCCCTAAAATCTCTTACTGTTTCTCTATCTTACCTATCTTATCCTTTATCTTCACTAGACACCTTTAAGGATCTGGGAATCCTTGTAGGTCAAACTCATTTTCTCCTCTTACACATTTTTGTGAATATTTAAAATTGGGCCTGGAGGAGCTGGAGAGAGTACAGCAGGTCTGGCACTTGCCTTGCATGCTGTCGGTCGGGTTTGATCCCCACCATCCCATATGGTCCCCCTAGCACCACCACTAGGAGTAAATCCTGAGTGCAGAGCCAGGAGTAACCCCTGAACATCGCTGGGTGTGGCCTCCCAACAATAAATAAATAAAATTGGGCATACAGTCCCTATTGTACAGTTATAGTAAAGGTAAAGGTAAAGGCCCTCCCGTTGATCGTCGATTTGCTCGAGCGGGCCCAGTAACGTCTCCATTGGAGACTTTGTTGTTACTGTGTTTGGCATATCGAATACTCTCGGTAGCTTGCCGGGCTCTCCGAGAGGACAGTTATAGTAATCTATTGCTTTCTCATTACTGATTTTTAAAAAACTTCATTGACATTTTTCAATTTATAGTACTGTTTTTGATGGCTTACTATGAACATAATTCCAACACTACACCTTCTCTCATTATTTCTTATCCCATTGATGCGCAGAGCTTTCTGGTTTAGAGCCAGGAGCCTCAGATCTCAAAAGAATCCAAAGACTACCCTAAAGTTTCATGCTGAACATGCTCCAAGTTTTCTGTCCATGCAGTCAGGATTCAGATAAAGCCTGAGGAATGGGAACTGGTAATTGTAAAATTGGGAAGAATTACCAAGAAAACCAAAGACTCTGCTAGAAGGAAAATGAAGTTGCACATTTAATTGTTGAATGAGAGCCAAGACAAAACAATATGTTTCAAGGCCTTATTGTCATAAATTGACATCAGTATATATGACACAAAGATCATCACCAAAAGCCTAGTTCTGCTACCAGGCATCTTGTCCTTTGACCTCACCTTTTGAGGCAGGTACTGTTTTTATTTTCAGTTTGCTGATGCTGAAACTAAGACCCTGAGGAATTAAATGACTTTGCCCTCAGGTAGATGCCTGAATGCATGCTTTTAGCCACTGCTCTGTACTTTTCAGCAGAAGAGCATGATCATAAAGAAGCTACGTGAAGCATACAACTTCCTCTTGTCCTACTGCTTGCCATTCTTTGAGGTCACCCCTTTCAGAGTGTTCTTTACCAAGCATCACTAACTGCAGACTGCAGTCTTTAGGGTTAGCTTGTGGGCCCCTTTGCATGGAGCTGCTCCCAAGTCTTACCTAAACCATGGTCTTACCTGCAGAGATGTGTGGAGGGCACGAGACTGAGAGGAAGATGCCTCTTCCTGCTCCCCCACGTGATTCTGAACAGAAAATAGAGTGGGGAAGAAGCTATAAATAGGAAAGTGAGGGAAAATGGAAAGGAAGAGAAAGGTGAGAAGTATGGGGAAAGCCCAGAGAAGAGAATGAGCAATAAAAAAGAGCATGTGTACCGAAGGGAGGAAGCATAAGGTCAGTAATGATGTGCTGACACATTGGGTATAAAGAGCTGGTGTGAGAGTTTGATGAAATTAAAATAGAATTTGGCCAGGAACTCCCAGAATAGTGCCCTGGACCAATTATATCTCAGTAGGGGTCCTGGCAAAGAATAGCTGAGTAACATGTGGTAATGAGCTATAGTTTATCTTTTTTTCTATTTAATTAAACTTTTAATTTTATATTTCATGACTTTGGACTTCCGTTCCAACAAGAGAGCTTTTGTAAGCTGCATTTGTTCTTCCCTCCAGTTGTGAGGAATTGTGAGCTTTGTAATGAAATAAAAAACGTTTTTTTTTTTTCAGGGTGGAGGGCCATACCTGGCAATGCTCAGGGTTTGCTCCTGGCTCTGCACTCAGGTATCACTCCTGGCAGTGCTAAGGTGTCCACATGGGATGCTGGGGATCGAACCTGGGTCTGTTGCATGCTAGGCAGGTGCCTTACCTGCTGTACTTTCGTTCCAGCCCCCTAACTTCTTATGTTGCTGTTTGGCAGCAGAATTTCCTCTGTTTACTCTTAAAGTTTAACTGAAGGATAAGAACCACCCACATCATGGAGGGTAATCTGCACCAGCTTTTCTTAAAGTCTACTGATTATAGATGCTAATTATAGCTAAAAATAATCAAGTGACATATAGACCAATGTTTTACTAAACAACCATCTATCAACTGGAGATCCAAACTTAACTCTTGTACTTGGCCATGGGGAGTGAATCGGATGGGTATGGGTCCCCGAAGAAGGGCAGCAGAGTGGAATTCTACTCCTGATATGAAACCTTCCAAGGGCCTTTGTGATGTCACATGCTGGTGGGATATGAAACCTTCCAAGGGCCTTTGTGATGTCACATGCTGGTGGGTTTATCCCTGGTAACCTCCCTCACATTTACACAGCCAGATGCTGCTAATACCAGTCAGACACATCAGGAGTGACTTACCCACAAGTGTATGAGACCAAAGTCGCCTTTAAATTCATGTCCAGCACACACCAGATTCCATGTTCTTCCTGCAGCTCACTCAGGGGCAGTAAAGGAGAAAAAGAAGAGAAGTCAGTGAAGACCAGGTGAGAATTAAGGGAAGAGCATAGAGAGGAAGGTGGGGTTACTTGCTGGCCTGCCTCTCGATCCCCTTTGCTTACTTTCTTCCTAACCTGAGGGGTAGAACTCAAGAGAAGAGAATGGTAAAAAAAAAAAAAAAAAAAACAAAAAAAAAACCCAATGTTATTTTGTGAGTTTGAACCCTTGAGCCACGTTAGCTGAACTTGAATGGTGGGTGAAGGAGCAGTAAGAGCTAATGGGCCTGGAGCGCCCTCTACAGGCTATTATGTGCAGAGCACTCACCCAGTGCTTACCTTTCACAGGTAAATATGCTTAGCAACTTGCTTAAGTCACACAACCCCTGGGTATCAGAATCAAGTGTCAAGTATCTGTAACTCTAAAACTCAGAAGGTTTTTTTTTTTGCCTCAGGTGGTGGTAGGTTAACACAGAGGATGAGAAGAAGGAATGACTTTGTCTTTAGGAGTAATGACTGTGGGAGCAAGGTTTTTCTGTTCAGTGCCGGTAATGACCCCATGACCCCACTGCATTTGCCTTCCCAGCGTGGAGCTTGTCACCAACTGACCTCCAGCATGTGAGAGGGCGTGCTGGTTGGGAAGGCCCTCTCTCACTCCCTGCTGTTGCCCCAGGGCCCCTGGGCCCCTTCTCCTACCACCACTTAGATGTTAAGTCAGCTTGACTCCTCTGTGCATGACTTCTAGGATAAAGGGTGCGGTTGGGAAGTGTGATGGATAGGGAAGAAGTAGGGTGTAGAGGGGAGGTAGAATGGTTAGAGGTAGGATGTTGGGGGGTTTCTGAAAGCAAAGACCCTGACTTAGATATGAAGAAGGCTGGTGGTTGCACTAGCTGAAAAAAATGCAGAAGGAAGAAAATGATTTCAACAGAGCATTTTATACTGTACATTATTTTTATATTATACATTTATTGCATATTTTTCACTTGATGGATTTTTTTTAAATAAAAAGACTACCCTAAATTCTTTTATATGGTGATGGAAAGACACAAGTATATATAAATTTCAAGAATACACAGGGCATAAATAGTTTATTTGGCTCATAAATTCCTATTACCTTCCTGCCTACTTAAATAGATTGCTTTTTCTCCATCATGATCAATTCCTTCTGGGTTATTTTTGCCTACTAGGGTAAGACAACGTGGTTCTTTGTGCTCTATGGGATTGGTTTGGCAGGCTGTTCTTGAATTCTTTAGTGTTTTCAGTGGGACTGATGCTTTTCTCTGTGTCCTGTGAGTACAGAGGTCGTTACGTTCATGTTTTACTCCATTTCACTGTTTGAGCTGCTCAGTTAGGTAGACCCAAGTGAGCTATATGATGTCCATGTGATAAGAGCCAGTGATGAGGTGTTTGTATAGGGTCTGCCATGTTCCTCGAGTTTCCATGGAGTGGGGGTTGTGCTCTTCTTTTCGCCCTTGAATGTTGAATGCCTGAGATTATCAGAAAGAAAATCATCCCCATTTGGGGTTATACCTGGTTATGCTCATGGGTTACTTCAGACTCTGTACTTAAGAATCACTCCTGGTAGTGCTTGAGGGACCCTATAAGATGCCGGGGATTGAACCCAGGGTTGGCCATATGCCAGGCAAGTTCTGTACCCACTGTGCTATTGCTGTGGCCCCACATTTGGGAGAATATTAAAGCATAAAGTGATAATTTTGTGCTCTGAGTGATAATTAACTTGAATCCCTTATCTCAAAGGGCAGAATGGGGATTAAAAAAGCTAGTGGTGGGTTGTGACAAGCTAGTAGTTTGCCTCCCAGTTTTGCTGGGTATTGGCTCCTGTTGTTACTTTAGAAACCCAAATCTATCCAGTGGTAAGACATGGTAGGCTAGCTTTGTCACACCCTGTGCACCCGCCACTGGCATTGAATGCAGTAAGTAGTGGATTAAAAACAAAAACAAAAAGTAAATGATTGTGATGAACTATTTATAATAGCCAGGATCTGGAAACAGCCCAAGATCCTGGCAGCTGATAAAGAAATTGTGGAGTGTATGCACCATGGACTACTATACAGCTGTGAGGAAAGAGGAAATTGTGCTGTTTGCTGCAGTGTGAATGGAATTGCAGAGGATGAATATAATCAGTGAATCAAGTCAGAAAGAGAAAGACAGACAGCAAGTGTTCTCACTCATATGCAGAGTATAAGGAAGCACAGAAAGAGACTAGACAACGTCCATGGAAATGAACTTTGAGTCATGATTAATAGAACTGGGAACTGAGGAGGCAGGTGGGGACCCATTAACAGTGGTGGAGGGGTCTGGAAACACTGGTGGAGGGATAGGCGGAGCCGCACTGCAAAGATGTAACAACTTCAGCACTGTTGTAAACTGTGACACCTCTATTAAAAAGGTAATTCTGCTGGGTGCTGGCGGGAAGCCGCTTCTCACACAGGCCTTGTGCAGAGCCCCAGTGCTATATGCTTTGCCATCACTCTGCTTGTCTTTCTGCCAAGTTTCCCTAACTAAGGCAAAAATTTTTGGATGCTCTCCCAAGTAATGCTGGGGAACTATGAAGTATCAGTGGCTGAACCTCCATAGGGAAGGCACCACTACCTCGGGCATGCCTGAGGAGCATGCAGGACCCCATAGAGACCCTCATGTCACAGGGCCTCCATATTTTTGAACTAGCTCCCCACCACACCCCCATCCAGTCCAAAAATTGAAGAGTGGACCAAACGGAATTGATACAATCTGAGGGATGGGACTGTCCCTGAGAAGTGGGCCCACGGCATTCATGTTTGTTTCCTTGGTTACAGCCTTGAAACCTTGCTTGTATGTGAATTCTGGGAACATGGGTCATTCTTTTCTGCTCAGGGTTGGTGGATGACTAGGATCCTGGCAAAGATCTTTCTGAAAATCATGATGGTTCCACTGCTTCATCAAATGAAGCCTAAACCTGTGCCCCACATTCTGAGGCACCTTCTCCAGCACCCCAGACATATCCCAGCCAGTGACTGTGATTGTGCTTGCAAGGAGACAGGCCTCAGGATGACCTCCCCAGACCCACAGGCCACACCTGACAGGAACTCCCCTTGGCAACATGCACTGCAGAGAGATTAAGATTTCTGTATGACCTGTTGCACCATCAGTCTTTTGCCTCGTCCAACTAGAACACCCTCAGAGCCTCACGGCTCAGCTCAGCTCAGCTCTAGACTGGCTGCTTTCCATGCCTGCTTCACTGAATGGGCTCGAGTTAGAGATTTTACATTCTCACTGCAGTAACACTATGTGTGTATGTGTTTCTCATTTTTTTTGTGAATTCATTTTGAGTTAGAAGTGAGTATTAGAATAAAACATCATGGTCACGGTCCTCCCGTTGTTCATTGATTTGCTTGAGTGGTCCCAGAAACGTCTCCACCGTGAGACTTGTTGTTACTGTGTTTGGCATATGGAATACGTCATGGGTAGCTTGCCAGGCTTTGCTGTGCAGGCGAGATACTCTCAGTAGCTTGCCAGGCTCTCCGAGAGGGGCAGAGGAATCGAACCTGGCTTGGCCGGGCTGGCTGCATGCAAGGCAAACGCCCTACTGCTCTGCTATCGCTCCAGCCCAGAATAAAACATAATAGTTATAAATAGTAAGAGGCTTATAAAACTTATTATAATATCAGATGACAACACCCAGATTCTTTGTGTGTTTGTGTGTATATGTGTTTCAGAAAGAGAGAGGAAATCATATTTTTCTCTGTAGATTTTTCAGACCTTTTTAGCCTGGAAAATATCTAAATCCTAGATACATAGAAGGTTTAAATTAATCTTTGCACAAAAATGATATAGCTTCTGAGGCCAGAGACATATTACAGCAGGTAGGGTGCTTGCCTTGCACATGGTTGACCCACGTTTGATCTGCAGCATCCCATTTGGCCCCCTGATCCCCACTAGGAGAGATTCCTGAGTTTGGAGCCAGGAATAAGCCCTGAACATTTATGGGCATGGTCCCCAAACAAACAAACAAAAAGGAATAGTTTCCAGGAAAAAATTTTTAGAAGGCAGCTATGCTCATTTCAATACCTCCAACAGAACTATGAAAGAATTTCTGATGAATACAGTATGATACAAAATTAGAAGATTTGGGTGGGATATTAGAGAATATAGAGAAAGTAGAGCATATACACACATAGATGTATATGTGTGTGTGTGTATGTGTATGTGTGTGTTAGAGGATTATCTTCTTGACCAAAGAGCAGGTGTAGGTACTTGGAGATGAGAGAGAGAGTAAAATTTTATTTAATGTGTGAAGACTGAGCCTGGCTAATGCCAAAATGTATCAAGTCATGAATGCAGTTCACATAGAATTCATATCGTTTAGATATAGGATGCTCCTATTCTACGGGAGCAACTTTAAAAAAAATGTATTGAATCACCATGAGGAAGTTACAAGCTTTCATGTTTGGGTTAAAAACACACAATGATCAAACACCCAGTAGACATTCCCCACCACCAATCTCCCCAGTATACCCCCATTCACTACCTTCCCCCTGCCTCCATGGCAGACAATATTCCCCATACTCACTCTCTACTTTTGGGCTTTATGGTTTCCAACACAGACACTGAGAGGTCATCATGTTTGGTCCATCAACTACTTTCAGCACATCTCTCCCATCCCAACTGATTCCTCCAGCCATCATTTTCTTAGTGATTCCTTCTCTATTCCAGCTGTATTCTATGGGAGCAACTTTCACATCTGTCATGTACAATGGTTGCTAACATAGGCAATGACTGGTATAACCAGTGATTAATGCATTGTTTTAAGTTCCATATAGACATTTACTAATTGTTTCTGTGACTGCATCCCATTTCTGCTCAAGCAGTAGAATTGGTCTGGGTTTTCTACTCTGTTTTGGTAATAACTTTATGACTTAACGAGCTAGTCATCTTTGCCCAGCCTCTAGGACGGTCACTCGAAGGTCCTGCTTCTAGTTCTTGCTTCTGCTCTGAATTTTCCAGCTAATACTGATGAAAACATCCATATCTATGTAACAGAGGTAGACCTAAATTGTCAATACTTACCTAATGCAGGTCACAGTGGTTAATGAAAGACTTTTTTGGAGACCTTCCCGCTGCCACTTGATTGTGTGACCTGAGGTGAGTTTAGATTACCTGAAAGTTGGAGACATGAGTTTTCACTTCAAATAAGTTAATGTATAAAAGGTCTGGCATAGGTTGCATAAGAGTAAGTTTCCTGGAACTGGAGAGATAGTATGGTGGGAAGGGCCTTGCCTTGCATGCGGTCAACTTGGGTTTGATCTCCAGCACCGCCAATATCTCCCAAACCCCATATAGTCTCCTGAGCCCTGCCAGGAGTGATCCCTGAGCACAGAGCCAGGAGTAAGCCCTGTGTGCCACCTGGTGTGGCCCAAAACCCAAACCAAAAAAAAAAACCTCCACAACAAATAAAAGTAAGGTTCCCTGTGGGCTTTTAAAAATTATTATTATTGGGGGCTGGAGCGATAGCACAGCGGGTAGGGCGTTTGCTTAGCATGCAGCCAACATGGCCAGCACAGGTTCGATTCCCAGCATCCCGTATGGCCCCCTGAGCACCGCCAGGAGCAATTTCTGAGTGCATGAGCCAGGAGTAACCCCTGAGCATCGCTGGGTGTGACCCAAAAAGCAAAAAAAAAAATCATTATTATTATTATTTTTATTTTTAGTATATGTGCTGCTGAAATGAGCGAGGTTGGAGCGATAGCACAGTGTGTAGGGCATTTGCCTTGCACGTGGCCGACCTGGGCCAACCCCGGTTCAATTCCTCCTCCCTTCTCAGAGAGCCCGGCAAGCTACCGAGAGTATCGCACCTGCATGGCAAAGCCTGGCAAACTACCCGTGACAGATTCGATATGCCAAAAACAGTAACAAGTCTCACAATAGAGATGTTACCGATGCCTGCTCGAGCAAATCATTGAACAACGGGAGGACAGTGGACAGTGGTTTATTATTATTATTATTATTATTATTATTATTAATTATTTTGCCACTCACTGGTGTTCAGGCTCACCCCCTGTCTGGGCATGGGTCTCGAGACGATATGTACTGCCCAGGGATTGAACTAGGTCTGTCATATGTCTTAACCCCTATGTTTTATCCCTGACCCCTGTTCTTTTCAATTAAAATTTTTTTAATAGTTCCTGCGTTTCTTTGTTTTGTATTGTTTTTTCTTTTTAAAATTACTATTGGTGAAAGAAAAGTCAGCTCCCACAGTGGAATGCTGTTAGTTGCAATGTAGTGCTTTCATGTTATCACAAGAGGGCAGTGTGAGAATGGATTAAAAAGCAGGAAACACTTATTGCAAAGAGCAAGTTGAACATTATTTGTTCAGCCATTTCATGAGATCAGAGGAGCCTGCACTTCGCTGGGCTTTGGCCCTCACTGTCTCAGACCTCTCTCCTCTCCTGTGCAATTCCCTAACTATTTGGGGTTCAGGTTTTGCGAAAATGATCTCTTATAGATTTTCATTCAGAAGTCATGTGCTTTTACTTACCCTCTCTTTCCTCAGCAAACATGTATTTTAGTGTTTTGTTCCTGTGTGTGTAACCCAAAGGATAGACAGGGTTGCCCATCATATGGCTGCCTCTATTTCCCCATCCTTGTCTCTCTGCCTGGGTCTTCCATCGTTTCACCCCACTATGTTCAGAAGAAGAACGTTGCCCTAATCAGGTGATAGTTTCTGAGCATCTGTGTGGAGCTTAAAGAGCTTTAATGAAAAGCATCCTGTCCATGTGGCTGGTCTGTCATCTCTCACCGTTTGTCTGTGCTCAGGTCCTGTTGTGTAAGAAGCAGTGTATGAAGTACCCATAATGCATCTAGGTAATGCTAGTTCTGTTGGCACTCTGCTTGGGTGAGTGCAGGGCTAAACCAGAGCACAGGACAGACCAACTGTCCCTTGAAACGGAGCTGCCCCTCCTAAAAGCCTCAGGTACGAAAATGTACCACTGCCCCATTTTCATGGAACATTCCCACAGTTTACCCTGACCTCTTGTCAACACTCCAGTTCCAGAAAAAGGCTCTGGGAGCAACAAATCATGCCTTTTCGGGAAGAAAAAAAGCCACATTTGGGTTAGAAGGAGTTTGCCTTTGTGTGTTGGCAAGAAACAAATCAACAATCCTTTTGATGGCATATACAGATAATGTGTCGATAAAACTCAGGAGATTAGGCTCCATTAGATTTTTATTTTTAAAAGGATTTGGAGTATTTAGTAAATTCCAGTTCTAAATTCAAGCTTATGAAATAAACTTAGGCACTCCCCAACGTAACAACAAGTATGCTTGAAGTAACATTGTCAAGATACTTGCTTTGAAAGAACCTGTGTTTCAGGTTCTCCAAGCTCAAAGAACTTACTTATTCCTTGAGGGATAATTGGATATATATTCCCAAACAAAAAAATAGATTCTGAGGCATTGCATTCTTCTGGAACATTAATTAAAGTGAAAAGACTAACTGCTGCAAAGTAAAGGGAGCCAATGCCCCTTGAAGTCACAGATCAATTAAAGTAACCTGAATGTTACCGCAGAGATTCTTATGTCTAGAGTACTGATTGTTACTTATTTAAAATTTCATCAGAACACCTGCGATTTGTGAAAGTTAGACGTGGCAGCTGTTTATTCACATTTGCAAGGCATGAGCTACTGAGCTTGGCTACCAGGACTCATTGTCAGCGGCTGTCTCTCCACCATTCCCGTGTTCATCCTAGTGCCGTGTTTATGATGAAACAGACAAATAAAATGCCTCCTATGAGAATGGCCGCTTCAAGTAAACCCAGTGCAACATAATTCAGTCATACAAAGCAGATAAATTAAGGGGTGATTAGTTGCAGTACAAAAGGATTCTTTGATTTACAGCAGGATTGTCAGAAGGATTCCTTTGAACACAGGCTCCCCTAGAGGGCTGAAGTGTTTTGCAGATCATTCAAACCACTTGACATCCAGACTGGGGACAGAGAAACTTGGGATATAAGTGTTGAAAAGCTGTCACTAATTGAAGCTTAACACAAAATGAATATAGTGATTCTCTGTCATTTAAATAATGGAAAACTCGGGCCCAAGGGATAGCACTTAGGTAGGGTACTTGCCTGGCAAGCCAGGTTCGATCCCTGATGCCCTGTGTGGTCCCTGGCGCCCTGCCATGTGTGATCTCTGAGCATAGATCCAAGAGTTAGCCTTGAGCAGCACTGGGACATGGCCCCTCTTCCCATCACTAAATACAAAATCCATTTCTTCTTAGCATCATAAACAACCTAAAGATATATATAAAAAAAAGGGCTAAGTCAGAAATAATTAAGTCCCATAGCACCTCCTGTGTACCACAAAGCATCCAGCACTCTATGTATAATGTTATTTTACTCATATTGAATCCTCCTGGTTATCTTATAAGAAAGATTGTGCTTGGGGCTGGAGCGATAGATAAAGGTGCTTGCTTTGTACATGGCCTACCTGGGTTTGATCCTTGGCCCTCAGTATCGTCCCCTGATCCCAGGAGTGATCCCTGAGTGTGGAGCCCAGAGTAAGCCCTGAACATTGCAGGTGTGGCCCAAAAACAAAAGAAAAGGGAAAATTAAAAAAAAAAACGGATTGTGTTCATGTCACCAATGAGGATGTTGGGGTCCTGTACCCAGAGTCACAAGGCTAGTGAGCACTGAGGTGAATTTCACTTCTCTGTTTCCAAGGCCTGACATCTTCTCACTATGCTACCTCCAGAGAACTTTCCCTGAAGCATCAAGCGAATAGCTTTGGGGTCTCCAAGGCAGAGTCCTTTGCCCCAGGTCCTTTGTCTGCCTTGACACCATTAATAGCACCATTGATGAGCCATTGTACCAGACATCCCCTGTCTCGTGGTACTGTCTGGTACCAGTGCCTGGTTCAGTGCCCAGCAGGCAGAAGAGGAGAACCTGGAGATTAGGAGGGGCCCATGGCATTTCCTCCCACCAGGGCTGAATTTGCCTAGGGTGAAGGGTTCCTATGGAGAGGTGGAATAGCAGGTTGAGTTTGGGCTGGTGGTTTGTTCCCTTCTCTCCTAAAGTGCTCAGTCTGAGGGAACGTGATCCCCTCGTGGAAATTAGGTGGTCCCCAATATCCGGACTAGAAAGGAGCAGCACTCGGGTAGAGGTAGAGCAGCAGTGAACATTTTATATTTCTTCCTGGTGACTCAGACTTGGTCGGTTCACAGGCAGTCTGTGGACTTGCTGACTGAAAAGAGAATGTGTCTGGGTTACATTAATACTCTAAGAGATTTTCCCTACCGAGCTTCAGCGAGAGGTATTTAAATGTCAGGACAATTTAAGGAGCATTTGGAGCGGTAATTTGACAGTTTCGAGTCTCAACTCATCCACTTAGGAGCCCCATTCGTGGGCAAATTGCTGAACATCTTTGAGCCTCATTTTCCTAAACCCGTAAAGTAGCAGTAATGATACTGATGCTGCAGGATTGTTTTAGTACAACAGGCAATAATTTAGATAGCCCCAGTCTTTCAAAGTTGACATTAGGTGGCTTTGCTTTTAGGAAAGACTAAGTAGTCAGAAAAGGATTTCTTTTTTTCTTTTGGACCAAAGGCACAGAGTGAACTTAGTGGTCTGTGTTCCCATTAGCTGCCACTGAGGCACGCTACATTTGGCAGCTTCTTGCCCATGCTGATTCTTGCCAGCTGTGTATCCCAGCATTCCTGCATTCACTACGTGTTAGTGTTGCTCTGTTTTCTGTGTCATTTTATATGATTTGGGAGTAGGCTGTGACGTCTTGAAATGCTCAGAAAGGTTTCTGTACAAATGATGGTAATTGTGTCCTCACTTTATGCCATTTTGGTTTTTGAAAGGTTTTATGGGGGTCTTCTACTTCTGAATAGTGGGGGGAACCTGCATTCACAACATGGTGAGCATTTCTGTAGAGTCCACTAGTGTTACAAGCAGCTTAAATAGATGGCCTCATAGAACAGTTGCGAAGGTTACAGTCAAGACAGCTGGGACGGGCATTCACCTGCAAAGGAACCCTCCTTATGCACACCACACAGTACAACATATACCTCACACACACACACACACACTATAAAAACACAACACACCTAACCAAACCACACACAGACACACTCATCCCATTTATCCTGATGTTCAAGATGATCTCCATGCTGAAGGGTAATGAGCAAGTAAGTGAATTAGAGGTAGGTATAGGAGTGACCAGGTGGAAACACAGTTGAGGAGGTTCAGGGTTTGTTGGGAGGAAGAAACCAGATGGCCCGTCAGTGATATACTCTATGTAATTCCTTCTTTTTGAAAATCCCACAGGAAACACACTTTACAAATACACTGAAATCTTCCCATGGGTCATCCTAGAGATACTGAACCTCTCAGGTGCTTGGTTGTAGGCCGTGAGAGATAAGCCAGTTCCTACCCCTATTGAGAAGTTCCAGAGCTGTCAGAAACTCTGGATCTGGATTTCTCAGAGAAATCCTAGAGGCAAGGATTTGGTTGCAAGTGACGTTTGGGAATCTGGCCCCCGGTTGTGTTGTAAGGGAATGAGGAGGTTAGACAAGGGAGGAAGGAAAGCCAACAAAGTATGTGGCCCTGAGGGTTTCCAGTATGAGGGGGCTCAGTCCTGCAAGAGTGGAGAGGCTGCAAAGGTTAGGAACCTCCTGCACCCTGCATCTTGGATGGAGACTGCACCTTGATGCTTTTAACTGCCCAGCACTCTGCTCTCAGGCATGGCACTATAGGTGTCAAGGGAGGAAGCCATGCCTGAATGTGAGAAATGTCTGGAAAACTACAAACGACCTTGACTGTGGGGGTATGGGATGGAGGCTGGGCATATGGCAGGACTCTGGCACCCTCTGATAAATCCACCTGCCTACATCAAAGACTTACACGTTTTTTAGATCTTCTGTTTATGTATCTGAAAGCTTCTCAGAATGAATTGCCATCTTATTGAAAAATAGGACATTCCTTTGCTCCTGTTAATGTTTTGCATTTCCCAACTGCTTTCCTCAGTCTCTGTAAATATTGTTTTTTCCGGTGGTCTCTCTGAATTACTCTACAAGCATTACTCTACATTACTGAACATTACTCTGCATATGAGAAAGAGACAAGTTGTTGAATAATCCCTCTTAAATACGACTTGAGAAATGAGATCTCTAGAAGTTAAGTGTCCATGAGATAGTTATGTTATAGTCTCAAGCCTATGCTTTAAGCACAGCTATATGATTTTAGAATTGGAATTCTGACCTACAAGAATATGATTAGAACCAAGTGTGGATCCAAACAAGATGGTTTCTGTCACATTGATTCACATTCTTCTTGTTCACATTGATTTTGTCTTTCAAGGTATGTACTTGAGCTGTCTATACTGGTCATGCTACATGAGAGAACATTTGAATATAAGTCTCTCTTCTTGGTAATTATTTTCTAAGCATGTTGCAAGGACCTGCCTACAATTCAGAAGCAAACAATGTCCGTCACCCATGGGTGATTAAGGTAGTGACTAGTGTCTAGAGTGAAAAGCGTTCTTTTTCTGTAGGAATTTTATTTTCCCTGGGTTCACTGATCTCAGTGCCTCCAATCCTTATTTCTTCAGTTCATTCAGATAGGGAAAAAATACTGAGTCTGCTGAAAGCAAGTTTCAATTTGCAGGTAGCACTACTAGCTAGTAAGGTTTTATAACCCTCATTCTGAGATCAGAACTGGTATCTTTGTATCTCCTTCCTTCAGCGTGATGAGTTGGGGATGAAGGAGGAAACTTAGGAGGGATTAATCATTTCTGTTAAAGCCTGAAAATGTGTGTGACAGCTTCTTGCAGGGCCCCTAACACAGGGAACTACACTGAGAAGAGCAATTGGGAATAGTAACATATCTAAACTTTATGAGTTTGGGTAATATCAATCCAGGAATCATTACAGTATTTTGTTCTACTGCAGGAGTCACTCACTAGTCAAAGGACAGGCTCACTGAGGCTTTCTCAGCCAGTGTATCTTATCAAAGCTCCATGTGTCAGGGATAGGTGGGGTTGTTGAGAAGGAGATTGCTTGTTTAGTTCATAAAAATCTATAGTAGCTCAGGAATAACTGGTCTTCATTGTTCATTTGCATGGAACTTTGAAGGTAACCTTTGATATTTAAGTTGTGTGGATGGTGACTGGAGTCACATTTATCCAACCCTCTCAATATTTAAAACATGAAGTAGAATTTACCCTAGAAAGGAGAATTAGTTTTAAAAAGTTCTCTCAGAAGGTCTCAAATAATAGAAACATGAAGTAGGATATTGGGTTTTATTTTGGGGCCACACCAAATACTCAGAGGTTAACTCAGGAGTTAACTCCTGACCCTGCATTCAAGAATGACTCCTTGTGGGCCGAAGCGATAGCACAGTGGGTAGGGTGTTTGCCTTGCACACTGCTGACCCAGGTTCTATCCCTGGCATCTCATATGGTCCCTCAAGCACTACCAGGAGTAATTTCTGAGTGAAGAGCCAGGAGTGACCCCTGAGCATTGCTAGGTGTGACCTAAAAGGCAAAAAAAAAAAAAAAAAGAATGACTCCTTATGGTGGTCAGGGAACAATATGGGATGCTGGAGATTGAACCAGGGTAGGATACACATTTGGAAGGCAAATGACCTACCTGCTGAACTATCATTTTGGCCCCTGAAGTAGGCTATTGGACTTCTCATGGGAATCTGATGATATTCCAGAGAATTGTGGAAGTTTGTGATTTATCTTAATGTCTGTGTTTTTATTCCTCAACGATGCTTAACTTATTGGCTATTGATATTTCAGTTCTGGGGATGTTTTCCTGACAGGATCTGTTTGTAGCTGCCTTTGTGGAAAATGTATTAGCAGGCTGTTCTGAAATTTTTGCTGATGTTTCTTTATTTTTCTGAGATGGTATTGATTTTATTCTCCTGAGCACAATTTTATATGGTAATATCAGTGCAGAGGCAATTTGCTATGGTTCAAGGAACTGGATTCTTATGGGCATTTGTTTTAGTAATGTGATTACCGAGCTCCTAACTTGATCTTAATAACATTTTCCTATTATCGTGTATTAGATGCATGAAAAGAAAACTGTATTTTGTAACTTAGAGGACTACCCTTGTGTATCTCTCTTAGTTGATAATGTCCTGCAAAATTAATGTCCACGTAATTTCATGGGACTTTTTGCATTACTTGAAACTAGTTTGGATTAAATCCAAGTGTTATCACCAATGTTGCATGCAAAGAGGAAATCTTTTTTTTTTTTAGTGTACCTTAAGGAACTGTAAAATCATTGATTCACAGCCTTTTAATTTTTAATTTGTCATCCTGATTATGACTTTATTTAAAAATTAGTAAACACTAATCCATAAATTTCTAAGATGCTGCATCTTAAATTTAGTTGACAAAGATCACATTTGTTTTAAGTATGAGGTTAAGTCTTCTATGTAGAAAACAGACACTAACTTGTAATTTATATAGCTAACATTTGAAAATAACAATTTAAGTAGAAGGTTATAAAAATGTGTCAATTTTTAATTAAATGAATTGATTGCATTTTGTGAGTCAAAGCGTTTAGAGTTAAAACAAGGAAAAATACATCGAAGAGCATAGACCATAAAAGAATATTAATCCCCTTCTGCAGTATTTCTTATATATGAGTTGCTGGTTATAATGTAGGATTGTGTGACTTGTAGGATTTAACTGTTCATATCTCCAAAAGATGGTTTTATAGGCAAGATGCAGAAAAAGGGAATGTATATATGGCAATATTTCTTTTAGTTACAGTAAGCGTACGTATTTTAGTAAGATGAAGGAAGAATTACTGAAGATTAACTTTCACTGCGTAAAAACAATGGACTGACTCCTCTGTGAGGTACTAGTAATCATTACCATCCTAGTAATCTCTTACATGTGTTTTCCAGTCTAATCTTACATGCATTCTCCAGGTTACTTTTGGATATTCTGCTTGACTGATTCACGGCTTTTTAAAAAAGGCAGCTATAGTCCACTTCCTTGGATGCTGCTTTTACTCTGGAGTGGCTGCAGGAGGCAGCATGATACAGAGTTTGGAAGTCAGAGAGTCAGAGAGTGCTGGCTGGAATCTGGTTGCATTATCTGTTGTCAGGGAAGACTGTGCAGAATGAACCAAGCTGACGCTCCGTCTCCTCATCTCTTTAGGACACTCTGATGTAATAGCATTCCTCTAATAATTTCCCATAAACCATGTTTTGAATTTTTGTCTCTTTTGTTCTGGGCCAACCCTGGTGGTGCTCAGGGCTTACGCCTGGTTCTACACTCAAGAATCATTCCTGGTGGGCTCTGGGGACCATATAGGGTTCCAGGGATCAAACGGTCATTTGCCAGGCAAACACCCGTCCACTGTGCTATATCTTCAGTCCATGCTATAAATATTGTAATTATCTCTGTCTCTGTCCCTGCCTCTTTCTTTCTCTGTCTCTGTTTCTCTGTCTCTCATCTCTCTGTCTCTGTTTCTCTCTCTCTCTCTCTCTCTCTCTCTCTCTCTCTCTCACACACACACACACACACACACACACACACTCTCAAACACAAAAGCCAAAAGCTTTGCTTTCCAAAGGTTTTCCCTTTTTCTCTTAAAGTAGATAGTAGTCATATAAAAACCTTGTCCTCAGAAGACATGGTAAGATTACTGCTAGCACCTTTATTTATTATATTTTCAAACTAAATGCAACCCAAATGCCCACCTAGAGGAGAATAGATAGGCAGATTGTGACATATTCATGCAACAAAAAACTACTCAATAGTAAAACCCAAACCAAAACCACTAGTGAGCCCTGCAATGGGATGGATCAATCTTAGAGATTTGATATTGAACATTGGAACTCGAGAGATGCTATGAGGGTTAAGGTGCTTGCCTTGAAAGCAGCTGATCCCAGTTCAGTACCTGGTACCACATACAAATGGTTTCTCGAGCACAGCCAGGAGTGACCCCTGAGCATAGATCTGGGAATAATCCCTGAGCACAGTCAAGTGTGGCTCAATAACTCCCACCTCCAAACCCCCTCCCCAATAAAAGAAATCAGACATCAAAGAGGTTTTATTGCCTGAATTCTTTGAATTTGAAGTTCTAAAATTGGCTGTCAGGACACTGATTTCCTCTGAAAGGAGGGTCATGAAAGGACATAAGGGGACTTCAAGGGTGACAGAGGTGTTCTGTGTCTTGATTTGTCTGGTGATCAGAGGGGTGTGTATGTTTGTCTAAACTGTTGAACTGTGCTGTTCAGATGAGTGTTTTATCATGTTCAGATTATACTGCAATTCGAAAAAAAGATATCTCCCCCATCTGTGAAACGTTTAATTTTCTGATGACTGGTTTTGGGGATTCTCAGGATGCCGTGACCATCTGCACTCTGGGAATTGGAACTGCCTTTGGAGAGTCCATTCTGGACAACACTCCCCGCCATGCGACCATCGTTACTCGGGAGAGCAGTGAGCTGCTGCGCATCGAGCAGAAGGACTTCAAGGCACTATGGGAGGTAAGCCCCCAGGCTTCTCCGTCAATTAATAGAGTTGCAAGAGAGAAAGGGAGCTGCCACGTGGATAATGGCATTACGCTCCAGCCTTAATGTGTTCTGTTCTGAGCTGGTGGATGGAATTTAATTTTCAAAACTTGTTTTTGAAATGAGTGAGTGAAAAAGCCATTTTGACACAAGACATCCCCCCCACTTTTTCTTTTAAATTTAGTGCTTGCTCAATTTTCTGTAGTTTGACATACCTTATAATTATTTCTTGAATGACCATAGAGTGTTTTATGTATTTCCTCCCTCCAATTCCACAGATGTATTCTTAACCAGGGAACAAAATACTTTGACATTTTCTTTTGCATTTTAAAAATCATCATTGACATGTTCCCTAGAAAAGTGGAATGAATGGGGTTAACATCTGCCTCATTTGAATGCTTTTCAAAAGGACGTGCCTGGTGATAAGGTGTGGGAAAAGAAGGACATAAAGACATCTAGTTGTGTGCCAAATACCCAAAGCTTTGGTGGCCTAGCAGTGGCTGAAGGCCCCTGGGCTTGGGGGCTTTTCTCATTTACTGCTGTATTCTGGTGCTCTTTGGGGGTCCCTTGCTGATAAGAAGGGGGAAATAAACCATCTTAGATGCAACGATGACAAATGGAGTGCTTCGGACATCCCAGCCAAGCCTTGCATCTTTTGCCCACATTCCTTTCAGTTCTTCAGTCTTCTGATTTCTGATTTGAACCTGTAGTGATTCCTTATCTTTGTCCTTGGCTCAGTATGTCCCAAGTGCTGGCCCATCAAGCTGGCAGGCTTCACTCCTTGTCCCAGTACAGCTAAGATTTTAAATTTGATCTAAAGAGAATTTTTGTGTAATCAAATCGTTTCCTCCAGAGCCAAACAAATGACAGATGTATTTGGGGCGCCGAGCTGCAGGTGAGTGAGTGATGCTTCGCCTTAAAAGTCCCGCAAAGCCTCGGAAGATCTTGGCGGTGAAACCTGTTACTTTCATTCTAGATGGCAGCGAATAAATTGCGTCGTTACTTGTTTGAAATGTTTCTCTCAGAAAATATTAAAGAGCTCCCACTGCTCCAACAAGTTCAGAGACAAAAGCTAGTTTTAGGAAGGAAAAGCTGGAGTGGGGTTGCTTGAGGTGTGCAGAGAGGTTTTCTGTCAATTAAAAGGGACCACACTGGAGGCAAATAAGTCAGTTTTTGGATCTCTCCTTTAAAAAGGCACATGGAAAAGTCTTTCCCCAGAAAGGAAATTTTGGAAAACTGGTTAACAATTCCCCTCTGTGCTGTGTGTCATTGTCCCTGCCTCTTTTTTTTTTTTTTTTGGTCTGTGAATAACTGACTTTTTCAACTTGCTGATAGAAGGAGGTTTGTGGGAGACATTAAAAATTTCTTTTTAATTAGGAGCCTTCAGAGCTGGGAAGGAAGTCCCTGAGAAGTTGTTGTCTGTGTTCATTAAAAAGATTTGTTAAAAACATTTCCTAACAGGGGGCTGGAACGACAGTGTAGCCGGTACAGTGTTTGCCTTATATGCGGTCAAACTGGGTTTGATCCCCAGCATTCCATATGGTGCCATGAGCACTGCCAGAAGTAATCCCTGTGCTTCACTGGGTGTGACCCAAAAAGCCAAAAAAAAAAAAAATTCCAAGCATACAAAAAATTGGAAAGAACAAGACAATGAACACACATACCTGAACTTTGTTCAGCAGTTAGCATTTAACTGTATTTGCCTCATCTTTATCTTTCTTTCTCAAATGAATTTGATGTCAGTGATAGTCATCATGGCATTTTATCCTAAACATTCACTATTTCTCTCTTGAAGTAAAGAATTTTCTACTTCAGACCCATACTACTATGATTTCCCCTACAGAACAAACAAATACTTTTCTAATTTTATCTGAAACCTTGTGCACAGCTCAAGTTTATCTGCCTGTTCTATATAGTCCTTTAACAGTTCTGTTGCTTAAAACCAGGCTTAAGTACAGAACCATCTTGCATTGGACAGTCATGTCTGAGTTTCTCTCTCTCTCTCTCTCTCTCTCTCTCTCTCTCTCTCTCAGTCTCTTTCTCCCTCCCTTTCCCTCTCCCTCCCTCCCTTCCTCCCCACCCCCTTCTCTTTCTCTCCCTGTCATACCCCCCCCCCCACCCTGAAGCCCTGCCTCTCTCCCAGGTTCAAGATTTGCACGATCATTTTCTCATGCGGTTTTTCTTGTACCTCTGCATGGTTTTGTTGTAAATGGAAGCAAGGGCTGAGTGCTTGATGACATCATGTTGAACATTTGGGCAGGAAAATGTCAAAGGTGATGCTGACACGTCAGGAGGCTTGGAAGGTCTGGGAGCCTCATTGCTGATGACGCTCAGTCTGATCCCTTGGTCAGATGGTATCTGAGTACATTTTATCTCAGAATGTTTTTAACCAGAATGTTTTTAACAAAGGCTGTACAGGGCTGTTCTTGCTGCCCCAAAGCTGGCCCCATGTGTTCCAGCTCAGAGGGTTCAGCTTATCCGAGGAGGCTCACAAAAGATTTCAGATCTCCACTACCCCCTATCCTACCATGCAGGAATGTAAGTGAAAAGTGAAAAGAATGGATCGAATTTTTTGTTTGACCTTTTCTTGTGGAGACTGGAATCTCATAGTGAGAAAGAGCCAGATACTTTATTAACCCTTTCTTACCGCTCAGTGCAGAGCAGGATGCAGATCAGGAGGCCAGTCAATGTTTTAACCAACTGCAGTGAGTACATGAAGTTCCACTCTGCAACATCTTTAATTAGAACTTTGTTAATGGCCATGATTGTGCATATGCAGCCCAGAGTTATCTTTAGAAATTTTAAAAATTTAAAGTACCTTCTGAATAAAAAGACTCAATTTCTATTTATTCCATTTCTTCAACAAATATTGAATGTCTTTTATGTATAAGGTATGGATATAGCTGTTGTTGTTCTTGGTGGGTATAGAAAAAAAAAGACTGCCAGTCAGTTTTATTTCAGAGTATATCAAATCATCATCACTGAATACTTTTATTTCTAGAATTAAATATAAGTGATCCATTGAAGGCATACATAGCACTCATCGGATAGGAAAATATTTGATAACCAGGAAACCTACTGCTTTATTATGTCAGGTAGCATGGCTTAAAACTCAGCCATTCAGGTAAATAATATCTCTTGCTATATATAATAATAAATTATAACTTATGACTGGTAAATTTATCCACTAGCAAAGTTAAAAGCTCATAGTTTCACCTGAAATGTAAGTTAGATCTGAAAATTTAAGTTATATCTCATAATCTTTTGTAGGAAGCAAAAGATTTAGTAGGGAAGGATTATAGTTTCAGGATTCATGGAGAAGCATGATCCAAACATGAAAGGACAGGAGACAACAAAACAGTGAATTGATTAAGTCTTCTTTTTGTCCTCAGCAAGATAAGGGACTCAGTGTCAGGTATAGGTGAGGACATGGGTCATAAGTCAGAGTAGAGTGGGATCAAACTTAGACCCATGATCTAAAATCAAACTTAGACCTATGATCATCTGAGTCATGTAAGTTTGTATGTGCATCTCATTTGTTTACTTTTGAGGAGTGTCACAGTGGGCTTTTATATGATGAAACTTATATTTCTCATTACCTTCTTTTTTCTTTTTTACTGACTCAAAGAGAAAATTTATTAACTTTGTTTTATAATGGTACTCAGAATTTTTTCTTTCGGGGGTGTAAAATTAAACTTAAAAAAATTTTTTTTATTGAATCACTGTGAGATAGATCTTTACAAAGCTGTTCATGATTAGGTTTCAGTCATACAACACTCACCTCTCCACCAGTGTACATTTCCCAGCACACCAGTGTCCCCAGTTTCCCTTCCATCACTCCCTCATCCCTCACCCCTCAGCAGCCTGCCTCTATGGCAGGTGCTTTTCATCTCTCTCTCTCTCTCTCTCTCCCTCTCTCTCTCTCTCTCTCTCTCTCTCTCTCTCTCTCTCTCCCCCCCCCCCCCCACCCTTTTGGGCATTGTGGCTTGCAATACAGATACTGAAAGGTTATCAGAAATATCCCTTTACCTACTTGTACCACTCAGTTCTTGTCCAACATAATCATTTCCAGCTATTATAGCTATTATTGTTATACTGGTCCCTTCTCTATCTTAACTACTCTTAACCCTTCCACATACTTGTGGTTGATTCCAACCACTGGCCAGTCCTCCTAGCCCCTGTCTTCCCTGACTGTGAATATTAATCTTCATATATGTGTATATATATGTATGTGTGTGTGTGTGTGTGTATGCCACAAATGTTCATTGCCTTCTTATCTTACCCATAGGGGGCCTATGGAAACGGGGGAGCAGCCTGCCCTTCCCCATGCAAAGTATGTGCAGTAGCTGTCAGTGTTCTCTCTGGCCCCTCCCGTAATGACTCTTAAAGTGACTGAAGAATAAAATATGGAGACCAGGATTATGAGTTATTCTAACTATAAAAATTATAGTTCTGTAATCACTAACAACTGATACAGTCTAACCACACACTTGAAGATTTAATGGAAACATAGAACCAGGAAATTTTACTTTTTTTTCTTACCAAAGCCAAATTTCTTAGACTCTCTGTAGATATTGTTCAGAGATTACATGTGAAATTTGTAATCCTATTCAATCACACCCCAGATATCTTTGTTTTATATTATCTGTTCTAAGTCAGATAAATAGCATCTAGAGTTAAATTTGTTTTTTAAAAGTAGAAAATTTGAACAGAATTGTCAATATTTTCCTCAATAAATAACTCAAATGTAAATACTTTTCTAAATACAACAAAGATAAAAGAATGATAAAATTTATTTTGTACCCTGTATTTTTTTTAAAACTTACTTCCTTTTTCCCTCCCATTTCATGTTTTAGTTGAGAATTTATGGTCAGATATGAGGGTCTTGGGTTTCTCAATCTTAATGTCAGGTCATATTTTCTAAGCTTAAATGAATTACAGTAAATTTATTGATTAGTAATTTTTTACTCACTTCACGTCTCTTTGATATTAGAATTTAATAATATATTTACTAGAGTACTGAATATTTTATTTTTCACTTATACAGAGAGGAAGAGAGAAAAAGGGAACATTTTAAATTCTTGAGACAGTTATTTAAGTTTTTGACACAAGTGGTTTTGTATATCCTTAGAAAGAAGGTCGGATGGCAAAGTAGTTAAATGTTGACTTGGGAGTTTGATGTCAATTATTAATATTTGACCCAAAATTATGGGTATTCATAATTATTAATGAACTGAGTTGCTGTCCAATTCCATTAATTTCTTCTCTGTGTTATAGTGTAAGGAGGTTTCCAGGGTCAAAATAATATATTTTTTTAAATCATTATTCTTTCTGATTTTTTTTCTTCTTGTTTTTTATTTTTTGTTTTGCGGCAAACCTGATGGTTCTCAAGAGTTACCCCGAACTCTCCACTTAGGAATTAATCCTGGTGGGTTCATATGGGCTGCTGGAATTCTAAACCCGGGTTGTCTGAGTGCAAGGCAAACACCCTCGCTACTATACTATCACGCTGGCCCCCTCTTCCTAATTTTCTAGTGTGTTGCTAGAAGGACACTTTCAGCTTGGAGAAGCTTTACATGGAATGCGCCAAGTACATGAAATTGGAAGAGGTTCAGGATCTGCAGTGTTTAGAGCCCCATGTTAGAGGGGCAGGCACTACTCTAAAGTCGCGGATCTAGTGGCCTTTTCCCTGGTTACTTTCATACCAGTTCCATGAACATATCACTCTGGGTGAAAACTCTCCTTTATTATCTGCAATTTTGTTTAAAGCAAAACTATATATTTACGCATACATTATTTGAAAGTTTAAAGACAGCACTAAAACTAGCCTTTAAAGATGAAAACATTATTTTTAGCTTGTTTTCTGTCACAATAGAAGTGTCTTCCAAGCTGTGATTCCAAGAAACTTCTTGACACAAGTCAGTAGGCAATGGATTTTATCCTTTGCTGGGCAAATTACTGGTCACAGAGCACCAGTATATATCAAAGGTAATGATTGGTGCAGTAGAATTTATATCCTAGAATGTGTGCGTGGCTTCTGTAAGCATTGTTATCTGACTGAAAATCTATTTTGTGCTTTTGGGGATTAAAACTGAGTGATAGGGTGGGAGACAGGTAGAACTCAACTTATGGAATCAGTAGGAGGTCTGGATTTGATCCCAGCATCACAGGGTCCCCAGAGCACAGAGCTAGGAATAGGCCCTGAGCACTACTGGGTGTGGCCCCCAAACTAAAAGCAAACAAAAGCTCTGAATGGTAAAAATAAGAAATAAAGTGCATACTTCTGCGTAAGGAAAGGCATGCAGCTTGTAAAGAGGGCTCTTTCTAAGAGTCAGGAATATTGCTGAAGTGTTTTTACATCTCTCTATTCCCTACATTTTTGGTGTGTGTTTGATTTCTTCTCTCAGATTTGTTGGTAGCTTGGGACTGAAAAGCTTTTTGGTTGTTTCTATTTACTGCCTCTTTTGAACTAATAGGAAGAAAAAGGTGCTCTCCATTAGTAATCCTGCAAGTCCCCATGAGACAGGAAGCACTGAAACAACAGCAGCCTGGTCTCTACTGATAGGCTGTAAACGCCGTATTAAAATGTGGTGCCTTTTGGAGACCTTAGTTCCTGCTTGAATAGGTTTGATGTTTCTATCTGTCAGATTGTCAGATAAGTAAGGCCAGATGCGTAAATCACAAAAGCCCAGAACTTAGAACTCTCAGGAGGCCTTGGTGGGTTTCATTCTATTTTTTCAAGAGCAAATAATTCACATCTGCATTCAGGTCAGGCTAGCACCGTGAACCAGCATTGCAGGTCAGTGTGTGGCAGCTGTGGGGGCTGATGTAGGACCGCACAGCCCAGCCTCAGACACGCAGCCCCTGGTCTGCCAGTTATTGCTCAGGGAGCCACACCTTTCTGTGAGGATTAACTGGAGCTCAAGAGCCCCCGGGACCTGCTTTCTCCCAGGTCAGAAGCTGACTTTTCAGCAGCTCTGGAACTTGTATTCTAGGGTTACTTCCCAGGCCAGAAAATTGCATCAAAGGACTAAGAAAAATACATCCAAAAATAAACTTGAAAGCCAAGACTTCATGCCAGGAACTCCAGCCACACACATCCTGTTGGCTGGTTTGTGCGCCTCTCTCCTCTCCATTCTGATTCTTTCCAACCAAGCGGAAGCCTGCTCTGACGACTTGGATCTGTGTCTACGCCGGGGTCTCCCTCCTCTGTCCAGGAATGTTGAAGTGAAATTGGGAAAGGAAGAGAGTGAAGTTACTAGGAAGCAACTCAAGTGAAGTGTACATATAGATATATGTATATGTAGGACTTTTTTTTCCTACTGCCCGAGCTGCCTCAGCTGCCCTGACATCCCTAGCACTTGTTTCTTTTCTCTGAACTGGGATCCTCTTTACTGTAATAGAAACACACAGGGCATTATCGGCGATGAAGGTGCATATTGCCTCCCTCCCAAAGGACAGTCACTTGCTGGATGTCTGAGGACTCTGAGGCAGAAGAAGGACGTGTGTGCCCTGCAAGGTCAGAAACGATCTTGGTCTTTATTCTTGGGTGGGGAAATGGTGCTGTCAGAGTTCACATTTTGGTTTGAGAGATTATTCTCTCAAGCATCTCTGGCTTTTCTAATTATGTTCCACCAGACCTAAATATGTACCAGGGCACAGACATAATTTGATTTCCTTTTCATTTGTGTGTGGGGAGGGGTGTGTGTGTTTGTGTGGTAGGGGTGGGGAGTGTGGCTCATCTTTTTCTGATAGTGAAAGATGTTTTTGTTTAGCATTATGATCATAAATAGGTTTCTAGGAGATAAAGATGGGTATTTATAACTCAGAAGTTTCATTGGTCCAATTAAATGTATATGTGTAGTATTTAAATAGAATGTATATCTCTCTCTCTGGTGGCATTTATTAGATATAAATTTGGGGCCAAGAAACAGACAGATAGTGATGGAATTTTACACCCTGGACTCCAGTAGATGTCTTACCTTAAGCTCATCGACTGTACACAGCCCTCAGTGTTTGCGGAAATTTCTCCTACATTATTGATGACTTGAAATTCTACTGACTGTGCAAGCTGTGATTTCACTATTTCTCAGAGGATGATCGGGGGTCTGAATAGATGAAGACGGGGTTGGCAAGTGCCAGCAATGCCCAGATGCCACTGGGCAGAGCTGGAAGCTGTCGTCTTTCCTGCCTAGCTGGTACTTTGGGTGACATTTCAGGTGTGACAGTCAGCTACTCAGACCTTTCAGGAATTGCTCTTAGCAGAGATTCGTACATGCCTGCCTGGGCCATGCAGTTGCCAGCGAGCTGTTGACACCTCACCCCCACACTCGGATCTTCAGTCGGGGCTCACCTCCGGGCTGTGTGCCTGCAGAAGGGTGTCCAGCCTCCACTTTCATTGATGTTAATTCATGCCATCGAAAAAGCTTCTCTCTTAAGCTTCTGTCCTTTCCAATGGCAGTTGTACTTGGTTCCCACCCTGTGGAGGTACAGAACACACCTTCACTGTCTTCAGTGTCCGGTCTAGTGGAGCAAACAGGCAGGAGAAAGTACTATAGGGGGGTGGAAAGGGAGGAATTCCTTTCCACCTGGGCTGCTGGGCTATCATTTAATCTCTGGTTCTGAATCCTTGTGTGGCTGCTGAAGCTGATTTTTCAGCCTCGTCTTAAGTGTTGGGGAGTCAGTTAACCCAGTTACTGCATTTGAAGCTGCCTCATCCCAGTGCACTGATCCCGGGGTCTCCACACTAGGGGAAACTTTTCCAGGCATGCCATGGGCCCCAGTGCAGGTCCCTAGAGTGGCTGGTTGGGGTCCTGTCTGTTCTCTCATCATGCCATGTGCATCTTTTCCAAATGCCCAACTTTGTTTTTGTTTTTTTTACTAAAGGAGCTAGAGAAATCCTCCCTCAGGGCTTCATGGATCCCACTGGACAAAGGCAGCTGCTGCCTGTCTGGGAAGAAAAACATTCAGAACTTGAGAGTTTCAGAAAAAACTCGTGGCAGGGATTGGGGGGAGGGTGTTAAGCTCTTTATGTGCAGGAAGCCCTGTGGTCATGGGACTTTCCTGTTCTCTTCAGGCCAGATTCCATTCCCGCGCGGTGTCCTGGCCACAGTGGGGTGAGGGCAGAGTCACTGGGGCAGGGTATGTGGCTGGGGAAGGAATGGCAGGAAAGCCAGTGGCCACCACTCAGGATTTCTGCAGTGTTTCTCTTGCTGACCCTGGGGTTTCTAGCTGTCTATCCCAGACCCAGAGATGCAGGGCAGACCCTCTCGAGGCCCCTGCAGTGCTCAAACTTGCTGGCCTAAAAGATAGATCTGTTCCTGGGTCAATCCTACTAACTCTGCTGGAAGGTTATTTTATTTTTTTTTTCTTTTTGGGTCACACTCAGCGATGCTCAGGGGTTACTCCTGGCTGTGCATGCAGGAATTACTCCTGGCAGTGCTTAGGGGACCATATGGGATGCCGGGCATTGAACCTGGGTCAGCTGTGTGCAAGGCAAATGCCCTACCCCCTGTACTATCGCTCCAGACCCTGGAAGATTATTTTAGAAAGCTCTTTCAGCCCCAGGATCACTGTGCTAACTGTAAAACAAAGGTTACTTTACCCAGAACCTGCCTAGATGTCATTGTTAGGAGTGGTTCAGATAAATGGTGGCTGTTGATTTGGGCACCTCAGTTCACAGAAAGAGCCTACCCCCAACCCCACCTTTTTGGTTGGCACATTCCAGAAGGCAGACACATGGATTATGTGTGTGAATGTGAAGGATGAAGTGGAAGGCAGAAGTACATAATTTCTCCAGATAGATCAAAAGACAAGGTTGGTTTTTTTTTTTTTTTTTTTTTTTTTTTTTTTTTTTTTTTGTGGCGGTGGTGGGGAAACGGTATCAGGTACTAATTACAATTCTTGAAACTAGTTCTACATTAGAGTTACCTGGTGACATATTTAAAATTTCTTCTTGTGTGGGCCCTTTCTAGGCCAAAGAAGAAGCCTAAATATCTAGCAAATGGACATAACTAGCAGTAATTTCTCACCCTCCCATATTACTTATTTTTAGTTTTAATTATTGACATTTAGGCCACATTTATAATAGTGTTACTGTTGATGGTTTTGATGCATATAGTCAGTCTTACCTCAACAGAATTTTCAAGACCCACAACCACTGTTCTTACCAAGGTTAGTGGCTTCTCAGAGCGCCCCAAATGGGGGCTGCTGGGCAGGCCAGCCTGAGCATTCTGCGTTCCAGCCAGTAGAAGCACTCCACTCCACCTGCACATACCGGACAGGCTTTCAGGTTGAATAATATGTTTGTTCTTTACAAGTTTGTGTCACGTTTCCTCATGTAATCTTCCTTTCATTCATAGGAACATTCTGCTGACACATTGGAGATTCTGTTTCAGTGATAACGACATCCTATTTGAGGAGGGTGGGGGCTGTTCAGTGCTTTGTGAGGTTATCTACGAGGATACATGGAAATATTTATAATGAAAGCTATATCAAAATGTTTGAATTGATAAGTGAAGTATAATTGAAATGTGTATCTGTATTTAGAGGTTTTGATTTTTTGAAGAACCATTTTTGCTGTATGCAAGTGGCAGATGTGATACTTAACCTGCCATAAGAGATGTATCCCCAGGGGCTGGAGGTTGGAGGATTTACTGTCCAGACAAGGATGGATGGTTTTCAGAGAAAGGCCCCTTCTGCCTCTTGTTGCCATCAAGCTAACTGGACTGTGGCTAGGGGAAAAATTCCTTCTGCCCAGGATACAAAGTGCTTCTGTCTGTGTTCTGGTAGAACGTGTGTGTGTGTGTATGTGTGTGTGTGTGTTAAGAAGCAGTCAAAGCTTCTCTTCTACCTTCTCTGATGCAGAAATGGTGAGCCCCCCTAAAGAACCCCATTTGGGGAACCCATGTCATGATCTTCCTAAGGAAGCAAGATCTGATTAAAGATTTGGACATGAATAATAACTACAGTTACAAGATGAAATTTTATTGTCCACACAGTGTTGAGCATTATTACTGTCTTTTTTACATATTAAATCTCTACTACTACTTTTATCACCGACTTCTTCTCAAGGATACACTTAAGTATCCATAATTCTGTTGATATTGGAACTTTGAGATAGAATGAGTTTCTTGTTTGCTTAGGGAAAATTTAGGCTGAGACCCAAATGTTAGGTTTCTGACATTATTTTGTGTGTGGGCAGGTGGCTCTATGTATAAAGCATCAGAAAAGAGGAGTGTCGATCTATAACTGCTACTTCTCACCTGGGACTCCTGAGCCCTTGAGAATTTAGGAGAAACCCACATGCCTCTGAGTTTTCTTGTGTATGTTCTTTTTCTGGAGAAGAAAGTGGGTTGGGGGACCCATAGCTTTTTAATAATAATACAAAAAATGGTCTATTATTCCTCAAAGATGAAGGAAATTTTTGAGGATCAGCATCAGAAAATTTTATGCATATATTAAATAAATATTCTCCTTTCTACAGCAGCAGAACATTTTATATATAAATACCCGTATTTCTCTCCTATGGGGCACTTCTCAGATCTCCACTAAGTTTAATGTTTCTTTACAGAACTGGTAACAATGAGACTGGAAAGAAAAAAAGAATTTTCATGTGGCTATTAATCCTTTGCCTTTGGTATACAGAAACTGGTTTGTTTGTGTGGTTTTGTGTTTTTTTATTTCTGTGAAAAAGTAATCATTAGGGGGAAAGCAGATTTCAGGCTCAGGACAAATTCTTTGCAATAAGAGATCCTGCCTTAGTCTGCTTTAAAATAAATATTTCTAATTTATAAATCCATTGCCTCTCTAAATAGAGCGCTTTACAATATGTTTAACCAGTTCCAAGATGATTGAACTTAAATAGGTTTTCATGGATGTTTGATTTTGTGTTTTCCATTTTGTACTTCTACCAAACTATACACATTTAATAATACCCCTAAAGCCAGCTGGACAATGGGGTTACAAAGACTATACCTCAGTATTGTAAAGGCGCCATACATCATACTCTGATGAATCAGCAAACATCATACTCTGATGAAAACCTGAATGCTTTTTCTCTAAGATCAGGTACAAGACAGGGATATACACTTTCACCATTCCTTTTCTTTTCTCTTTTTATTTTTGTTTTTGGACCACAGCAGGCTGTGACCAGGACTTAGACCTGCTTCTGTACTCTGGGATCACCCCTAGGAGGCTCAGTGGGCTATGTGGGGGTGCAAGGGATTGAATCAGAATTGGTCATATGCAAGACAAGGCAATACCTCTAAACTATTGCTCCTGCCCCTCACCATTATTTTTTTTTCTGTTATAGTATTAGAAGTCCTAGCTTAGGTAATTAGGCAAATAAATATGATTCAAGCTAGAAAAGAAGTGAAACTTTCGCTATTTACAAATGACATGATAATATACATGAAAAACTCTGAAAATTTCACTTTAAAAATTATTGGAAACTATAATAAATCAACATAATAAATTGGAAGATACCTAGCCAATATGCAAAAATACCTTGCATTTCTACATAGAAGTAGTAAACAAAGAAATCAAGAAAGCAGTTCCATTTACAATTGACTAAGAAAGAATTAAGTACCGATCAGTCAATTTAACAAAGAAGGTGAAAAACTATATTACCTTGAAAACTATATTACTATTTTTAAAAAATGAAAGCATAAAGAGATAGTAATGCATGTTGTGTTCATGAATTGGAAGAATTAGGTGTTGAAATGACCATTCTGTTCAAAGCTTTATATAGATTCAGTGCAATCTCTATTAAGATTCTATCAAAAATTACTCAAGAAAAAAGAAAAAACACAGATGAAATTTGTATGGAACCACTAAAGACCCAAATAACCAAAGAGCTTTTAGAAAAAAGAAGAATGGATGCATCATTTTATGTAACTTCAAACTATACTATAAAACTATAGTTGTCAAAGTATTGTGGTTTGGAAAAATATTAGATGCATCAATCTGTGAAATAGGACTGGGAGGCCAGAAATAAATCCTCAAATATATGGATTCATTTCTGGCAAAGACATTGAGAACATGAGATAAAGAAAGGCAGATATTCTTTATAAACAGTATTGGAAAAAAATGGATAGACACATTCCAAAGACTGAAGCTGGATCATGTTGCATAGCATGCAGAAAAGCTAACTCCAAATGGATTAGAGACTTGGATGTCAGACCCCAAACCATAAAGTACAATGAAGAAAACACAGGAAGATAATTTTATGTTATTGGCTTCAGTGATATCTTCTGGGATTCAACTCTAACCACAAGGAAAATAAAAGCAAAAATAAACAAATGAATTACACCAAATGAAAAGAGCTTCTGCACTGTGAAGGAAACTATCATTAAAACAAAAACATCCTACTGAATGGTAGAAAATATTCCCACCACTCATCTGACAAAGGGCTGATATCCCAGATATTTAAAGAACTCACAAATTCAGCTACCAATAAATAAAATACAAGCAAACCAAAGAGCTCCAGCAAAAATGGGGAGAAGAGCTGAAACGACACTTTTCCAAAGAAGTCATAGAGATGGCCAATAGGCATGTGGGAAAAAAAAACCCCAAAACCCAAACAAACTAACAACTCATGGTCACTTATTATTAGGGAAAATGCAAATTAAAATGACAAGGTATCACCTCACACTTGAAAGTAGCCCATAAAAAAATATCCAGAAACAAATGCTGCAAGAGTGTGGCAAAAAAGGAACCCTCATTTGCTGTAGGTGGGAATGTAAACTCATAAGAGTTCCCATGGAAAACAGTATGGAGATTCCCAAATAATTAAAATAGAATTACCACATGACCTAGCAATTCTTCTACCAAACATCTGAAGAACACAAAAGTAGTATGAGAAGATTTATGCACAGTTATGTTTGTGGCACCTCTATTGACAATAGCTAAAACCTCGAGAAAATCTAAGTGCAAAGTAACAGATGAGTAAATAAAGAAGTTATGTTATAATATATATATATATATATATATATATATATATATATATATATACCAGTACTGCTTAGCTGCAAGAAAAGATGAAGTCTTGCCTTTTGTTACTACACAGATGCAACAGGCGAAGGTCATGCTGAGTGAACTAAGTCAGAAGGACAAATACCAGATGATCTCTCTCAGATAAGGGATACAGAGAAACAGAGCCAGGGAAGAGACGGAGTCAAAGAAAAACAAACAGAGCCTGACGGCAGAATTGAGGATGCCAAAGTGGGGGAGTGTGTTGAAAGGGCGGGCTGATTCGATGGACTGTAGTGGAGGGATATTGGCACATTGTGGACTTGATGTGATGACGTATATCATGGAGAGATGGGGATTTATATCTCTAGAATGTAATCTTGCAAACTAGTGCTACCTCAAGGGGAGACAAAACAAAACAAAAATTCAAGTGGATAACGTTAGATATAGGTACTTGAGAATGAATTATAATTAATTATAACATGGTTTATCATGCCATGCCAGGTGGTTTTTAATAACTTAAAGAAGGAATTTCATTTTCCGAGACTAGGTAATTCATACTTGTAATAAAAGTTAAGTAAGTTCAACAGGGTAGAGCTAATTATGGCCGCTGGGACTGCTGGAATTCGAACTTATTAATTGAAACAAGTTTCTGTGAAGTGTGCTTCTCTCCTGTGCATTGCAATAGACCCAGCAAAGTTCTGTGTGCACGAGGCAGAACACTGTGACACTCTATGTGACACTGTTTGTAGTACTGATTGTGAGTGGGCCTGAAGGAATGATGAACGTGCACATTGTACTTTCTCCTCTGTGCATACACATTCTCCATTGTTCCCTTGGACTCCTTGTATGAGACACGAATTCAAAGAAAGAATTATTAAGGATTTAAAATGGTGAGAGTGGAGCACTCGGGCAGAAAGCTCCCATGATCTCAAGCCGTGTGGGACTCTACAGGGCTCGTCCCTGGGAACCTGGCTCTGTGATTAGAAATGAGTGCAGTAAGCAGTGAGTTTCTAACTTTTCTTTCTCCATTTATATTCCCAGCTCTTCTCTGCAGAAGAAATTATTTTAGCAGCTCGAAACATTTCAAATGAAGATGAAAATCCTATGGATAGGCATAGGTGGGCACACATACATAGTGGTTGATTAAATGTGACCAGATTCTTTTCAGCTTTTCCAATTTTGAGGTAGAGTTGACTTTCCTTCTCTTGGATTTGGGCTGGCCCAAGTTGTCCTTTCACTACTGGAGTGACTGTGATTTGAGAACTGACAAGTTCCAGTCTTGCCCTCCGGGTGTGCTTCTTTCATTGTCTGAAGAGAGCCTGACTAGATGCATGCTCTTCCAGCCTTTCAACCTCAGAGAAGTGAGCTCATGTAGCACCAAACAAGTCTCCCAGCAGTCTGCAACACCGTGTAAGCATAGACACTGCCAGCGCATATATCACTAGGGTACACACAGAACAGTGAGAAATGATAGTCATTGTCTTAAACTGTCAAGTTTTGGGGTACATGTAATCATGATATATAATGGTATATATGTCAAAATCATGTAAAGTTACATACTTCCATAGTGGAATGACATTTGCCATATTGTCTTCCTTCTAGAAAGATCATAAGTAATCCTTCTCAGTTTATTCCTACTAAGCATATTCTGCTCCATTGCCATGTTAATCTATTCCCCTACTGGTATATAGTTATGTTAGTTTCTATTCTTATAATTGGTGTTGCAGTGGATGTTTTAGTACTTATATACTTTTATGGAGTACATTGTTTTTTAAAATTTTTTTCTTTTTATTAGTGAAACACCATAAGGTACAGTTGTAAAGGTAAAGGTAAAGGCCCTCCCTTTGTTCGTCGATTTGCTCGAGCGGGCCCAGTAACGTCTCCATTGGAGACTTTGTTGTTACTGTGTTTGGCATATCGAATATGTCACGGGGACTCTCGGTAGCTTGCCGGGCTCTCCGAGAGGGGCGGAGGAATCGAACTCGGGTCGGCCATGTTGGCTGCGTGCAAGGCAAACGCCCTACCGATAATTTTTTGTGCTTGGGTTTCGATTATACAATGATCAAATACCCATCCCTCCATCAGTACCCATTTTCCACCACCATGGATAATATCCCTCCCCCACTTCCCACCCTGCCTCTGTGGCAGGGCATTCCCTTCTGTTCTCTCTCTCCCCCTGGGTGCTGTGGTCTGCAATATGGAGTACATTCTTACCTATGGAATTATATTGTTGTGTGAAAATTAAAATTCAATGACTCTTTTCTAATTCAAGTATACTTGTCTTACCACTTTTTCAACATTGGATAATTTTAAACATTGAAACTTTTAGTATGGTAAATATTTTACTGCTCCTTTACTTTATTTTCCTAATCACTAATGAGATTACGCATCTCCTAAAATGTTTTTGGCAGTTGTATTTTTGTGTGTGTGCCTGTGAGTAGCTTTTTTATATCCTTTGTTTAGTAAGATACCAGGTTGTAGCTGCCATTTGTAATATTGTAACTTAATTTGTACATTAAAAAACCATCTTTCAAGTTTTTGTTCAAGATGTTTTGTACATATTGAACAAAATTCTTAGTAGAGAAGCACTTGTTGACTGACTTTATTTCCTCGAGATGTTTCATTCATTGTCTGGGAAGATAGCAGTAGTTAGTTCCAGGACTGTGTACTGGTTGGATCCCTAGAACTACATAGTTCCCAAGGGATCAATTGGTGCAATGCCAGAGGCCTCTGAGCTTAGTTGGAGTGCCCCGGGTAATCTCCAACACAGGAACTGAGCAACACTGAGTTGTCACATCCAACCATCAGACCCAGTGGGCAAGAATTGCCAGGAGTGGTCCTGAGGTCCCCTGATCATCAATTAGGAATCCCCCTAAAAGATATTTTATTTATTAACATTTTCCCTATGTAGCAGCCAAGACTCAGAGACTATCAAATCCAGATTCCGGAGCCGCATGGCCGCATTCGCAGCCGCACGACATCTTTTCAGATCTTTTTTTTATGACATCTTATTGTCTCATCACGACTTTGGACAAACTTGCAGGCTATCGAATGTAGCCTGCCCACAGGGCAGAGTCTGGCAAACTCCCCGTGGCGTACCAAATATGCCAGATACCAGTAACAATGATGGGTCTCATTCTCCTAAATAGCCTTGAATATAATCCCAGGGCTAGGATGAAAGAGACGTTACTGGGGCCTGCTCGAGGCATTCGACGAATAACAGGATGATGAAATGAAATGAAATGAAATGAAAATTTTCCCTATGACTTTTTCCCCTTGAACTATGCTCAGTTATATACCCCAAAGAAATATTCCTACAAAGCAAAGCTTGTTAAAAAATATTTTTATCTCTTCTACTTATACCACAACTTACAGTGATTATGTACATATATATGACATATATGTATATCCTATGTGTACCTCTTCTAATATTTACCACTTCTCCTAAAAAGTATTTAAATTTAACTATACAATGTAATTTTTTATTGTTGTGATATTTTTCCATTGATGAGATACTAGTTTAGGAAACTAATCCTAACTTTGTTGATTGCTGTATCTATTGGCTACAAAATACAGTTCCCAGCAGTATTTCATCCTTATCTATATGGGGAAAGCTAATGGAAAGAAAGCATTTTAGAATGATTACATCTGTTTTTCTTGGCCCAGTCAATGACTTGGTGGTCAGTGCATTGTTTCTCATTCTTTTTGCAAATCAATATTTCTTTGAGAACTGTTTTTGTAGGGTTGGAGCTAAGGAACTCAGGATGCAGAGGCAAACTAATTCTACTCTTAGGCCTGGATCAGATCATTCCCAGACTGTCACCAAGTTGCCCTTCCAGCATTTTAGACAAAACTAACAAAAACAAAACAGGATATGACAGTGTGTGAAAGAGGAGAGGCAGCTTCCAAAACTTCCGTAGAAGGACTCCTGAGAGGCGTGGCTAAGACTGGATGCCTTTCTGGAAGGTAGAGGAAGAAAACTGCTCTCGATCTTTGATTTGGAGACAAGTGCTAAAATGTTTGTGAAACAACAAAACTGAGGTAGTAAGCTCCTTTCCAAAAAAGCTTGGAAACCTTTGTGAGTAGAAAACAATTCCTCTTGTCTATAAGCAAAATACATGCTTATGAAACAAATGTACACAAAATGTACACAAAATAGCACTGTAGCACCTGTCCTCCTGTTGTTCATTGATTTGCTCTAGCGGGCACCAGTAACACCTCACAACAAATTGTGAGACTTGTTGTTACTATTCTTGGCATATCGAATCTGTCACGGGAGCTTGCCAGGCTTTGCCTTGTGGGCGAGATATTTTCTGTAGCTTGCCAGGCTCTCTGAGAGGGGCAAAGTAATTGAACCCGGGTCAGCTGCATGCAAGGCAAACACTCTACCCGCTGTGCTATCGCTCCAGCCCATACACAAAATAGAGTACAGATTTTAATAAAACTAATAAGTGACAAACATAAAAGATTAGTTTTTGCCTGGTGTCCCTGGTGTGTAGCCCACATGGAAGAACCTGTGTCTTGCTTGTATGAGGCCCTAGGTCTCATTGTCAGAAATAGAAGGTCCCTAAGCACTTCCCAGCATGGTCTGTGCCTGCTCCCAGGTGCAATGCCCTGGCAATAGCTAACTGCTTCAATAAAGGGGACTAGTCTCCTTTAGGCATAAGTTCTGGAAGAAATTTTTATAAATTATTTTACGTTTACCTTTTGTTTGTCTTGGGTGACATGTTAAATTTGACTTTCTCTGACCTGTACATGTGCCATCCTATGAGTTTATAATCTTGAGTTATAATAATGAGTTTATAGAAGTCTAGAGCTCTCCTGTCTAACCTCTGTTCCAAATTGCCTTGGTAGTTTTTCCATTCCCTATGACTTAGTTGAAACTGGAAAATGGTGAAACTGGCCCCTTTACTGAGAGGAAATAGATCCTGCAGAAATGATCGTGTGTGTTTGTAGCACTGTCCTGTACCAGCTCTGAGACACGAAATAGATGATGCATTCATTTGGATGGTTTAGTCAACTTACTTGCTTTTGACTGTGTTCTAGTTATGCATGCGATCCTTACAAGAGGAGCCTGGGCTGCTCATGCATGGCTGAAGTGATTTAAATCTTTATTAAATATTATTTTTTAAATAGTTCACCAGACTTCATATGTTTATGCACTTTTATTATTTATTTATTTTTAATTTAGTTTTTAATAATGTAGGAGTACTGCTATTTGTTCAGCCGTTGATTAAACTGATTGGATTGGGCATGAACTCCATGTTACATTTTTTTTAAAAATTGTATCACCATGAGATAGAGTTACAAAGCTTTCATGTTTGAGATTCAGCCATACAATGATGGAACACCCATCCCTCCACCAGTGCACATTTTCCAGCACCCACATCCCAGTCCTCACCCTGCCTCTATGGCAGACAATTTTCCCAATACTGTCTTTCTAATTTTGGGCATTATATTTTGCTCAAAATTTCCCACCACATTCAAGCCTACCTGCCAGGGAAAGACGCTAGATGATTTATTTTCCATTGCTCATTTTCAGTATCATGAGAGCTCGCACAGCTGTGATTGCAAATGTAAATTTACAGATTGTAAATGACTGGGTTCCAGAGACATCTCTGTATGGCACTAATCCATTTTGGGATTCAGTTGGGAGTCTCTGGGCCAGGGCTGTTTGTGCGCTAAAATGGAGCTCAGAGGCAAATTGTGGGCATGACAGCCAGTCTGTTGGGCAGGTAGGGACCCAGGGAGGGACAGCCAAGGTACTCTGCTGCCATGCGACCTGGAGATTCAGTCCTGGAATCCACATACCTGGGCCTTACTTCTGGAAGCTCATGGTCACCAGGATTCTATCTTGAGTAGACGGGGAGAGGGGAGACAGCACCTGTTCCATCTGGGGTGCCCCAGTGAAATTGGCCTGGTATGGGGCCCGGAGAGATCTCTGGCACTGTGGTGTCTTCTGGGATTTGCTGCTGTGTCTCTGGGTCAGGGCTGTTGTTGCGCCAATATCCACATTAAAAATTTTTAGCAGATTATATCTTGGTGAGGTCCATCCTCAGACGGTGCAGTCAGGCTGGGGATATGGTGGTGATTTTGGATTGTGGAAGCAAGCGGCAGCTGGGGCTCTGCTTGGACGGGCCTCCAGGCCAACCCGCCCCCTTCTGATTCTGATTTACCCCAGTCTGTTCAGTCATGTGCAGGTCCGAGATTAACTGTGGCTTTGGATTTCTTTTGAGATTTATCTATGGGTCTCTGAAATGAGGTCAATAAATGAACATGTATAGGTGAGCCAGAGGTGGTTTGTGGGTGTGGCTCCCACATACCTAACATTTGGCTGTTTAATTTCTAGATATACTTGATCCCAAGTTTTTGGGGTCTAGCCATAGGCACAGCAGTAATTTTGGGGTACTAGCAAGCCTCAAGGCACCATCAGGCTGCTGATACACTCACCCTGCAGGTACATGACCTGCTGGCAGCACCATACCCACTACACTTTTATTTTTAAGGCAGAAGTTTCTTAGGGGTAAAGGACACACTATGGGGCTCAATCAGATTTGAGGAGAGTGAGATTTAATAGTTCCTGACTGAGTCTTACTGTATTGGGTCTGTATTCAAGTTTTCTCAGTGATGAAATGGGACAATAAAATGTCGCTTGCCTGAATATAGAGTGACCGGGTCTCTACACATAGGTAAACTGAATGAATTTTCAATATGAGCAATTAAATATGTAGCCTTATACTTACTCATTCATAAATGTACAGTACAAATTGCTCCCCTAAATCACACAACACTATATAGTAATAAAATCTCTTAGCATTACCATTCCAATTCAGAAGGCGAATTCTCAGGGCTGGAGAGTTAGGAAAGTGAGAAGGGTGCTTGCCTTGATGTAGATAATCTGGGTTCAATTCCAGGCACCACATTGGGTCCCCTGAGCCCCACTAGGCATGATCCCTGATCACGGAGCCAGTAATAAATCCTGAACACAGCCTCTCCCCCCACAGCTTGAAAAATAGCAGGCAAATTCTCAGTGGCAGTAGGTTAAGGTCTTGAAAAACCCAAGTTGAGTTGGTTAATTTCTTTTTTTTTGGGGGGGGGGGCTTTTCATTCTTCTAAAGCAGTGTTTTTCAACCCATGCACTGTGGCTAGCAGTGCATTCATAGCTGCCATGGGCACTGTCTCCTGCAGAGGCAGAGATGGGGAGCTTCCGCTGAGAAAACCGGAAGAAGCAAAGGACAGACTCACTGAGATGGAAGTCAAAGAAAAACTTAGGGAAAATTCTGTATTTGGTGAAGATTGACAAAGAACTCGTTTTTGATTACTTTTTTTTTTTTGGTTAACTGCTCAAACATTATGGTTATCTGTGGGGTTGTCACTGTCACTGTCCTCCCGTTGTTCATTGATTTGCTCGAGCGGGCCCAGTAACGTCTCCACTGGAGACTTTGTTGTTACTGTGTTTGGCATATCGAATACATCACGGGTAGCTTGCCAGGCTCTGCCATGTGGGCGAGATACTCTTGGTAGCTTGACGGGCTCTCAGAGAGGGGTGGAGGAATCGAACTCGGGTCGGCCATGTTGGCTGCGTGCAAGGCAAACACCCTACCTGCTGTGCTATTGCTACAGCCCATCTGTGGGTTAGAGATTCATAACTGAGCTGTAGAGATAGTACAGGTGGTATGGTCTTGCCTTATATGCAACTGATCCTAGTTCCATCATTGGTACCACATATTGCCCGCCAAGAACTGCCAGGAGTAATTGCTGAGTACAGAGATGAACTCTGTATATCACCTAACATCCCCCTCCCAAAGAAAGATAGTAAAGACAGATTTTACACAAATAAAGTGGAAAGTAATTCAGACTGATGTATGCATGTAAGATGTGTTGGTTATTTGTAAATAAAGATGGTGACCCTTGATTTTCACCCAAAATTTGTCATCTTCGAAATTTTAAAATCAAATCTGTATTGCTAGAGTATTTTATCTTCAGGGTGCTGAAGCGATAGTGCAGCGGGTAGGGCGTTTGCCTTGCAAGTGGCCAACGTGGCTGACCCAAGTTTGATTCTTCCGCCCATCTGGTAGAGCCCAGCAAGCTACTGAGAGTATCTCGCCCGCATGGCAAGCTTCCCGTGATCTGTTCGATATGTCAGACACAATAACAATTGTCACAATGGAGATGTTACTGGGCCCGCTCAAACAAATCGATGAACAATGCGGGGACAGTGACAGTTTATCTTCAGGGACATGAACCTCAGCTGTGAATCATTTGTGTCTTCTTCAGCTAATCCTTCAGAGAAAAGGTGAAAGCACTGCACCTTAAATTTACTGTTGAAATCAATATTTTTTCTATTTTGGGAAGATTAGTCATTCCAGCAGCTCCTAGGGGATCCGGAAACCCCTCTTGGTGATACTTGGCCAACCTGCTAGTAGTTCAGTGCAAGAACCCTGAAGGAGGCAGTGGAATCTGGGCCCTTTGGTGCCAGGGCCACTGGGCTGTGCTTGGCGAACACCAGATATTCTTAAGTGGCATCTTAAGTTTGTGATTCTAAAGCAAATTCAGGTTTGGGGAGATGGAAAATGACATTGTATCATCACGTGCTGTCTCCACAACTGCAGGGGCATTGCAGGGGTGAAGGTAAAGGGGTGCGTGTCTCTACAAGCCAGGGCTTTTCCCAGCTGCTAGCATTCAGAGTTACTGTTGATTTCTTTATGAAGTAGAGTTTAAAGTTGTTGCTGGTCTCCGTATATTGAAATTTTCTTGCCAGAGTGTTTTATTTGATTTTTGAAAATTTTAAAATTAAAATTCAGATAACATGGTTACAATAGTATTTACATTTATGGTATTGCTGTACATAGTGACCGTACTCCCCCCCCCCCGCCCCCCCACACACACATCCACTCTACCATTGTCCTTGTGTCAACTCTGGTACCAGTTTCATTTCTTTCTACTCCTACCCCCACAGCTTGGTAATCTGACTTGGTAATCAAAGACCAAGGGCTTACCATCATTTGATTTTTTAAAAAATAGCACAACTAATAAATGATCTGCTTGGAATGAAATTCAGTCATTGTCAGGTAGAAAAGCTGTAAAAATGCTGTAAGTGTTGAACTTGTGTGTATCTGTTTTCTTTTGCTCTAGTGGCTTTTGCTTCAGTGCTAACCCTTGAATGGCCTTTATTCAGATTGTCATTGTTTAGACTGATCTGATAAGGCCAGAGGATGTGAGAGGGGCTTTACGGACAACCCTGCAGGGTCATGGCTTTTGGCAGAATCTTTGTTTCCCACACCTGGTTGGGTTAAATTTGGTCTACCTGGTTGGGCCAAATTTGGTTGGTAGTTTAAAGGGGAAAATACCTTTACATTGCGGTTATATAACAATTTATACTGGAGCACTGTCAATTACTCTGCTGCGACTGGAATCATTCTCCAGCAGACAGCTGGGGTCCTGGAGAGTGGAGCTGATCAGGATTCTCTTCTTCTTTTAGGGAAGTGATCGCCTTCCCCACTCACAGCACTTGTCATTCCAAGTAAAAAGCATCTCTTAGCTTGAGTAATTCACCTTTGGGGGAAGAACTTTAATAATTATTCTTGTGGGGTATTATTGTTGTTGTTATTATTGTTAACCACTTTGGACTGATCTGTGTTATAAAAGTCTATGTTACATGGAATTTTTCTTTGAAGTGGACTTCCTTTTACATTTTTTGAGGGGTGAGGGTTGGGCTACACCTGGCAGTGTTCAGGGCTTATTCCTGGCTCTGAGCTCATGGATCACTCAGGATGGGGGAGATAGAGGACCATGTTTGGTGCCAGGCATCAAACATGGGTCAACTGTGTGCAAGGCAAGAAATGCCTTACTTGCTGTACTACTCCTCCTTTTATTTTTTAAATTGTACAGGGTATATATTTTTGATGTAGATAAATCAAGGGTTCTGAGAAACAGTAATCCTGAAATTTGACTTTGCTTAGCATTGTCCTTCTGTTCAGTCCATTTGTGTTTTTGCTGTTTAGTTTCGCAGTCTGGAGCAATAGCACAGTGGGTAGGGCATTTGCCTTGCATGAGGTTGACCTGAGTTCGACACCTCCATCCCTCTTGGAGAGCCTGGCAAGCTATTGAGAGTATCCCGCCCCCACAGCAGAGCCTGCCAAGCTCCCCATGGCATATTCGATATGCCAAAAACAGTAACAACAAGTCTCACTTTGTGTTCCTGGAGCGAGCCGACACCATTGAGCTACACTAGCACGCGGCTAGAACAAATGGAGATGTTACTTGTGCCTGCTCGAGCAAATCAATGAACAACAGGATGACAGTTCTACAGTGCAGTTTCACAGTTGTGTTATATTTAGTTATAGAAAATGAGACACCGATGAGTGTGTTGAAGTTCTCTAAGGAAAAAAAATATGCTCTGAAGCTGTGAGAATAAAAAGGGGAAGGTGAGATAACTCCTTCCCCATTTGAAACAAATAGTCTCTCTATGCAATTAAAGATGTTACACCTGGTGTAGATTCATGCTCATTTTGAAAAATATGATTTGATAGATAGAAAACAGTCTTGGAAACAAAGGAATTCACAGTAGCTTTCTTAGAGTGCCCCAGACTTCTCATTTCTGGACACATAAGCCTGCCTAAATGACTACAAAATACAACAACTTCTGCCTACAGTTAGTTCTCTGTCAAGGACTCTTTCTAAGGATATGCCAAAATAAACCCACACATCTTTGGTTTTGTACTTTATGTTAAGGAGGTTGGTACTTTGAAACCCACAGAACTCAACTAGGTATGAAGTGGGGAGTACTAGTTCTCTGTTAAGCTTTTTTGTCGTAGCCTCTCATGGGAGAGCCTAATGCCAACTCAGCTCAGCTTTCCTTTCTGATGAACTCATTAAACAGGCTCTGTTTGGGTGTTGCCTGGTGGATGAAAATAATAACACTGGTTAAGGAAGGTATTGTCCTGAGGCGTGGTGTCCTTTTGACTTCCTCCCCCAAATGGAGCGCTTCCTGCTTCCCAGATGAGTGATGACTCATGTACAGACTTGACGCTGTGACATAGGAGATCAGTCAGGCCATGGTTATTTGAATGGCAAGACTGACAGATTGGCTTTCTGCACATAACCCGTGCAGGTAGAGCTAGAACATGTGAGAAAGGCTGGAAAGGTAGGTCATGGCTACCCGGCCGCATCTTTATTGAAAGCATTTAGTCCTTTAAACATCACCAGATCCCATTGCCAAGCAGTCATGCTTGTTTTCTGCGTTATCACTGCAATATTGAGCATTCTGATACTTATTTATAGTTTTTTTAGAAATTCCTGCCAAATGGGAAGCATTTTTAGAGCTAATTCTGAGAGTTTGATGAATAATATCTATATGCCTGAGATAGACATGTCTGACAATAAAAAACATGGTCTGCGAACCCATCTTCTGAGAAAAGTCTGAACATGCAAAGAAGAGGGCTAAAATCAAGTATTAAAAATGTTTTGTCCTAAAGCATGAGAATTATATTAATATATCTCCTTTATATTTATGTAGAGGTATATACAAATTTTTCATTCTATGACTTTATAACATAATAATGGTATAAAACAAACTGGATGCTCACTGTGATCATGAAAATATAATACATAGGCAAAATATATCCATTGTTTCTGTTTCTACTTCTAGTAACCTTGGCCAGTAAAAATTATGAACCCATTTTACAAGTAAGAAAACGGACTTGGAGAGCTTAAGGAATTTCAAACACTGATTTTTCTATGCTGTTCCTCTCTTTGTTCTGTAATCAAATATCACTAATAAAATAGCCAACCAACCAAGTAAACAAACCAATAAACCCGCAGCAACAAAAATATCAGTTTTAACCTTCTTTAATGTGATGTATATGAGAAAAATACTTATATTCACTTGGAAAACAATAGCTCAAATATGATAGGGCTGCATACCCAGCAAAACTTATGAAGAAATTTGAGACTATAACACTGAGTTAAATTCAACAGACACGAAGAGACTGCTGTTTCTCATAGTTCTTATGAGACCCCTAAGTGAAAGAAAAATAGACACTTTCTTACCCAAGACGACTGCCATGTTTATTTTAGCCCCTCATGCTTTTATATGTCATTTCCTACAAGATGGCCTGTTGGAGGGTCTACTCACTGGTTTCCTGAGAGATGAGTTTTGTTTCTTTCTTTGTACATACCAGGATGTGGAAGAACATCCTCCCATCCTTCAAAGGAAGATTAAAATCATGGGAAAAACCCTTGACACCAAGTTGATCAAGTAATCTAACCTAGGAATACCCTAGGAAATCAGGGTGAAAGATAATCCACCACTTCCCACCTTTGTTTTTTCTGCAGTTTGTTTTTATTTTAAAGTGATTGGCTTAGAGAAAATGAAGTAATACCATGAGTCAGTTTTTGGATATTTGATTAATGACTAAACAGAAGAAGACTCCAGAAGCAGCTATGTCTAAGGAAATCTCCCTCATGGTATGAAGTGAATGTCTTATGTAAACTGAATTGCTTTCCAAGCATGCTTGTGATATGTTCCACATTTAGTAGTTTTTAGTATATATAACTGATGGGTGGGGTGGGTATAGGGTCTCTCAATATCTGTAGGTGATGCCAAATTTTGCATATTTATTTGTAATATAATTTGAAGGTAACTTCACTCCAAACATTTTCTCTGTCTTGGGGATTTTTCATATATATATATGTGTGTGTGTGTGTGTGTGTGTGTGTGTGTGTGTGTATATAGATAGATAGATAGATAGATAGATAGATAGATAGATAGATAGATAGCACTGTAGCACTGTTGTCCTGTTGTTCATTGATTTGCTCGAGCAGGCACCAGTAACGTCCCCATTGTTGTTATTGTTTTTGGCATATCGAATATGCCACGGGGAGCTTGCCAGGCTCTGCTGTGTGGGCAGGATATTCTTGGTAGCTTGCCGGGCTCTCCAAGAGGGACGGAAGAATCGAACCCAGGTCAGCCCCATGCAAGGAAAATGCCCTACCCGCTGTGCTATCACTCCAGCCATATATGTGTGTGTGTGTGTGTGTGTGTGTGTGTGTGTGTGTATTTCACATATATATATATTTCAGAATAGTATGGCATGGACATTAGTACACTAAATATACGAGGAGCCAAGGAAAATTGCCTAAAATACTTACATTGACTTGTGATTGTATGTTATTCTTTATTGCAGTTGCCTGGTTTTTGTTTGTTTGTTTGTGTGTTTTGGTAATGGGCCACATCTAGCAGTGGTGGACTCAGGGGACTATATGGGGTATGAGGATTGAACTCAGGTCAGCCACATGCAAGGCAAGCTCATTGCCTGCTGTACTGTTGTTCTGGTCCAAGCAGAGCAGTCTGTTTTAAAGAAGAATTAATTAAGAGGTTCTTAATTAAGTGGGTTAGGTGCTTGCCTTGCATGTGACTGACCCATATTTGATACCTCGCACCCCATAGGATGCCTCTAGCCTATCAGGAGTGATCTCTGAGTGCAGAATCAGGAGTAAGCCCTGAGCCTCACCAGGTATAATGGACCACACCCCCCAAATAAGCATAAATATTTAATTTAACCACAATTTTTGTGTGGGAAATCAGTAAGATTAGTTTTCTAATCCCTCTCTTGGTCCCGTACAGCCCCCTCCTTGTACAAATACCCATGCCTCTGCCCTCAAATTATGAAAAATAGATGGAATATTTCCCTTTATGATTTCCCCTTTTTTGTTGTTGGACCACAACTAGGAGTGCTCAGGACTCATTGACTCAGTTGTTGGTGAACCATGATCAAATGATCAATGATCAGATCTTGCCCTCCTACGTGCAAAACATGTTCTCCAGCCTACTGAATTCTCTCTCCAGCCCTTAAAGTTTATTTTTTTGGTCGGCTTTTGGGTGACACCCAGTAATACTCAGGGATTATTCCTGACTCTCACTCAGGAATTATTCCTGGTATTGCTCAGGGGACCAAATGGAATGTCAGGTTGAACCTGGGTCTGCTGCATGTAAGGAAAGTGCCCTAAGCACTGTACTATTGCTCCAACCCCTTCAGTCTCTACACTTTTAAAGAAAGAAGTATATTATGGGAAGTAATTATTATGAATTAGAAAAAGTATGAAGCTTCTTTATAAAGTTAGCTATTGATTATACCTTAGGAGATTTTTAAAATTTATTCATTATTTATCAATGAATATTTACTTGGGGGCATCATCATTCAAATGCTATCCAAGGAATTCAACAAATGGGATTTGGATCTAGGGAGGTTACTCTCTAATTTAGGAAGTAAGTCTTCATGTTCAGCTGAAAGGTTGAGTATTAATATGAAAGTTAACAAATACTGATATGAAGGGGAGACTTAATGGAGCAAATGATGAAATGATCAGTGCCATCCTTTCTGTCCTGATAAGTGCAGAAAAGCTCATGTTCTCTTAAGTACTTTGTGTTTCATCTATAATTCAAAGCTTTCATAAAATCTTATTTCCTCCATTGAAGCCTTTGAGCAGGAGGAGCTTTATGGTTAGATTATCCTCGCTTCAAATTACTCATTATATATCTTTCCTTCTATTAAGCATCTATGTGGTCTGCTGGTTCTCTGTATTTGACTTTCCTCCTGTGAGAGCTAGTTCCAAAATTCTGAGAAAGACTGCAGATACTTAACATGCATTTAAAGAAAGATTTTCCCCATGGGAGGAAAGTTACTGTTCACTGAGCATGCACACCCAGAAGGCAAAGGGGAAAGTGGGACATTCACCGGGTTAGACAGATTGGCCAAAATTCCTGGCTATCTATTGTCTATCCTCAGTACTATACCCTGCATGGCCCCTTTTTGACCAACTCTTCTTCTTTGCTCATCTGTGATTTTCTCTTGGTTTTGTCTCCTAGTCTCTTACTTTCACTGTCCATGGTGTTTCTTAGAATTAAAATGGACCTTCTGTCCACTTTACCTCACACAATATTGGGTTGAATTACTCAGTAGTTACTGAGTCTTAAAGGGCTGAGTGGAACATCATTCCCAGTATCAGTCACACTGTGGCCACTTTATTTTTTAAATAATTGTGAACACTTAGATACAGATTCTAGAAAAAATTAATATGATAGATTTGGGGGAATGGTTAGACCATACCTGGCTAATGCTCAGGGCTCACTCCTGGCTGTGCCTCAGGAACGAGATGTGGTGCTGGGGATCGAACTGGGGCCAGCATCATGCAAGGCAAGTGCCTAACCTCTCTCTGTTACTAGGTAGAAATGATACATCTATTACTAGAAATAAATTCAATAAAAGGAAACCCGCAAATGAGGTAGACTTCTCTTTTGTCTTTAGTCCTTTCTCAGGAGAACTATTTTGAGTGGTCATTGAGCTTTAACTCATCTCCTGCTTCTCTAGTGAGAGGGTGAAAATAGATCCAAAGCACTTATATAGGTTATTTCTGAGCCACCAAGGAGAGGGCCCAAAGGGCTGAGGCACTAGCTTTGCATGTTGGAGCACCAGATTATATCCTAGCATCACATGATCTTCTGAGCACTTCTCAGAGCAACCCTGACTACCTTGCCAATTCCACAATTGGGGGATGACAGAGTCAGGCAGCCTTGGTATTTCCCCTGGCTTCCCAGACCCACTCTTTAGCTCAATCTCTGAATAAAGTTGAAAGTAAATGTGACAAAACTTTGGATTAATAGTGTTTCAAAGACTATTTTAAAATTCTGATGAATGTGGTAAATTTCTCTTTAGGAAAATGCACATAATGCAACATTTATATATGCAATTTCGGGCATGAACTTTATAAAGCTCATTCAGTGACAGCCGTCAGGGTTCGTGGTTCCCATCTTAAGGAGTCCTGATACAGATGGCATTTGACAGGAAACATTCTGCCTATTTCTAAACCCTCCCATATTCTAATTACACTTTAGTAATTACGAGATGGTAGACTATAGATAGTTCCTGCCACTTCTCAAAATGCCTATTTAGAATTTATTTATTAATGAGGGAACAATTCCCAAAGCAAACATTCGGGTCCACATGTTGGCTGAAACACACACACACACACACACACACACACACACACACACACACACACATACACACACTCCTGAACCTAAACTGTTAATTGAGAAAGCAAATTCTTTACTCAAAATACAGGAAGTTAATTTTATTTCAATATTTTTACTTTTTCTTTGTTTCAAATTGAGGAATTGAGGTAATGATGGTTACAAGCATGCAAATGTTTATATTTTAGGGATATGATGCTAGAACATCTTACCATCAAAATGCCAATGTCCACAAGAGCCCTTCCCTTCCTTTCCCACTTCCTTCTTGGTAATCTCATATCTGTGGGCAGAATTTAATTTTTCCCCCCATTGGACATTGTCTATTGTCTTGCTTTGTTTTTTTGTATGCCACCTATGAGTGAGATCCTCTGATACTTTGCCTTTCTTCTCATGACTTTTTTCACTTAACACCATACCCTCCAGTTTCATCTGTTGTAGCAAAAGATAAGATTATAGTTTTTTTAAATACACGTGTAGTACTTCATTTTTTATACCACAACTTATTAACTCATCTGTCTTGTGCACTAAGAGTGTTTCCAGATCGTGGTTATTGTAAATAGCACTGCAGTGAACATAAACTTGAATATAAATATATGTTTTTACAATAGTATTTTTTGTGTTCTTCAGATAGATCTATAGGCATAGAACTGCTGGATCTTATGATAGTTCTATTTTAATTTTTTTGAGTTTGAGAAATAGCCATTCTTTCACCATAGAGGCTGACCACCAATGTACTGAATGAGGGTTCTCTTTTCTTTGCATTCCTGTCAGAACTGTTTTTTTCCTGGAAAGTGTTTATTTATTTATTTATATATTTATTTATTTATTGTGGAGAGGTGATGATGGAGGTGAGGACCTAAGTCACACCAGACATGAAAAGTTTGAATTTCCTATAACCAACCATCCAATAAAAATTTTTACATGCATCCTCTTTTCTTACCCTGTTTTCTTTTGTATTAAGTATCTGTTATAGTGTGTTTTGTATCAAGTACCTATGATGTACATTTCGTTCCAGAGGTCACAGTCCTCCCATTGTTCATCAATTTGCTCGAGCGTTCCAGAGGCTAAAATATTATTCCACAAATGTTTAGACACCATCCATTATATGTGAGAACTTCTAAGAGGCAATGAGAAAGGGTTCCTTAGCACACGGGCATCATCTTGTCTCTTGAGGAGATCCTGGTCCATTGCAGTCATAGTGCTAGAGCGCTATCCAGACTTGAAGCAAGCTAGAGAGACATGTCATTTATAGATGAGTTTAGCGTCAAGGAGGTGAGGGCCTTTTGAGAGGGCCAGGAAGAAGGGAAGGATATTTCAGTATCTTTCCCAGATGAAGTCACCTAAAATAATTGCCCTCATTTTGTTTTGATGTTGAATCTGCAGTTTGGATCAGGCAGGGTAAGGTGGGTAGGAGGGAACTGTTGGTCTCTTCTCTACGTGATCGTTTGGGGGCAGCCCCCAGACAAGAATTTGGGGCTGTAATTGACCAGGGACACATGGCTTCAAGCTCATCTGTCAGGTGACATGACTGTGAGTTGGAATGAGCTGGAGGTAAGGGGCCAGATCACCTAGGTGTGGCCTTTCTATGTGGCAGCTTGTGGTCTCAGCATGGACGCTGAGTAGTAAGAGTCAGTGTCCCAAGAGGTCCAGTATCAATTTTATAACTTCTAAGTCATCCTCTTCCACTTTTGTCACATCACAAATACACCCCCATCCAAGGGCGGGTATCAGAGACCCCGCCTTTAAAGTCCATTATAGGAGGAGCATGTGGGATGGGAGTCATTGTTGTTGCCACCTTTGTAAAACACTCCCTGGAATTCTCAGAGGCGGGATGTGGAGGTGGCAAAATCAAAGGCAGTTCAGGATTCAGTGTGCATGGAGCAGAGGATTCGTGGATAGGAGCATGGGAAGATGGGATGGAATCTAAGCCAAGACATCTGAACTTGGTCCTGCTGACCCTGGTGGGTCTTTGGAGTATCCAATTATCCAATATGATCCCAGGATTTCTAGTGAAAAAGACCTGCCTGGAGAATTCCAGCTGGTTTGAAGGAGAGGTTGGAGGTTGTACATGTATTATAGTCATATAAATATGATAAAGTCTTTTGTATGTTGAATACAGACTGTAAGTCCAGGGGATCTAGAATGTTGACAGTGATTGGACAGGAAAGATTAAGACAGGGATGTTACTCTTTTGAGTGAAGTAATAATATAACACTGTTGTTTGGAGACGGGTGGGCTCTACCCAGTGGTATTCAGGAGCTACTGTCAACTCCGTGCTGACTTTTGGGTCTCCTGCACGCAAACGGTGCACTCCCATCCTTTGATCCATCTCTACATAACCACCGTTGTAAAAGACACGAGACTAGTTTGTTACCTTTGTTTTATCACAGACACAAATCTCTCTACTAGGTGAATATTTTTATGATTCCCAGCAAACATTTTACACCTTTGTCTTTGAGATTGTGAACCCACATTCCCGCTGTGTAGATTAGAATATTAACACTCAGAAAATAAATGTCCCCAAAACTGTTACCCTAGGATTTCTTACCTGCCAAGTTCAATCTGCGAAGCCCCTCTCTGAGACCACTAACTCCAGTGTGATTGTATATATATTGTATATAGACTACTGTCATAGGACATATATGGGCTGGAGCGATAGCACAGCAGGTAGAGCGTTTGCCTTGCACATGACCGACTCGGGTTCGATTCTTCTGCCCCTCTCAGAGAGCCCGGCAAGCTACCGAGAGTATCTCACCCGCATGGCAAAGCCTGGCAAGCTACCTGTGACGTCTTCGATATGCCAAAAAACAGTAACAAGTCTTACAATGGAGACGTTACTGGTGCCCGCTTGAGCAAAATCGATGAACAACAGGATATATATTCTTAAATATATATATATATATATATATATATTTAAGGCTGGATTGGAGTTATATCTGTGTTATTTACCTTACATGTCAAAGAAGCTACATCTTTGAGGTTGTCGGATGCTCTCAACATTTATGTGAGATGTAAAAACTTTCTTGCACAACCTAAGGTATGTTTTGTATGTGTCAGTGCACACCTCTGGGTAAGTCTGCATCTCCATGTCCCAACTCAGAATGACTTGGAGCAGACAGTCTCCCAAGGGTAGAATGGTTATTGTGTTGCACTGCCTTCTCTTGGAGAATGCATCATGGCTGCTAAGCAGGGCCTCTGACACGTACGTAGGCAGAAGCCAGGGTGACGCCTCTAATGCCTGATGGTGGTTTTCAGGAGTCATGTGGCAGAATGTACCCAGAGATCTGGGCTCGCAGGGAAAACGAGACCACACCTCCATCTCCTGCTTTTCTGCTACCAAGGCTGGAGCTGCTTTTCTTGGAGAGAGAAAATTACTGTGGACTTCTTACCTCCTCTCATTTGTCTCCTGCACCCCATGGTGAATCAGTTGTAGGCTCTCGTGCATAAGATTCAATTACTTTTATTGTTAGGCTTGGCTGTGATTGCCTTTAATGGTCAGGAAATTATCCAGCATCTAAAAAAAAATACAATTTGGAAATACTGCCACTGTACGTACCTGTGATTTTTGGCTTGCAGTAAAGTTATTTCCCCTGAGCAGTTCTTTCAGACATTTGGCCAGCGACTTAGTTCTTATTCTCCAAATTTTATTTCACAGATAAAAATCTGAGTTTTTTTTAAAAAAGGCTTTGTCAAGCTATTATTCACATGCTGCATAATTCACCCATTTAAGTTGTACAGTTCTGTGGGGCTGGCCCCTTCCATTCATTGTTGTTATGGGGACCCAGGGTGAGCATGCATGCCTGACTGTGGGGCTCCTGAGGGGGTCACAGATCAGGTGATGGTGCCTGCCATGGTGGTCACGCTCCTTTTGTTCTGGTGCGCAAGCACATTCAGGGTGTCATGCTTACTGGGAGGCTGCTGTGGTGCTCCATTGTCGGCTCACCAGTTTGTGCTTTCTGGCTGTGGTGCTCATACCAATTTCGGTTTAGGGGCTGGCCTCAAGTAAAATCCCTTTGTGGTGCTGGTGCTGACTTAGCTGCTGTGCACCCAGAAATCCCCTGTGATGTCGGAGAGTGCAGCCCTCAGAGCTGCCCAGCACAAATAGCAGAATGGTTGGGTCTGTGCTGAGCACATGTGGCAGCACCGGGGATTGAACCTGTGACCTTATAAGGTGAGGCAGGGTTCTAAGCTACCAAGCTCTCCCATGGGTTCCCCATAGGTTCCCCTGTCCACAGTCCATTCAATATTAGGCATCTTTTTAAGAATTCCCTAAATGAGCATTTCGGTTTAATGTCACATTTGGGATAGAAAATATTTGAGAGTCCATCATCCTTACTTTTCTATGTATATCATGAATCAAATATATGTTTGTGAGCATGGGGGGTCTTGGTTCTTGCCCGAAACAAATTGAAATCCTTCAGCTTGCTAAATTATTTGGCAATTTGTTTTCTCCTGGGGGAAGAAGGATGGACAGTTTCAGGCCAGCCTTACAGCCCAAGAGGAGTAATGATGTCACTGATGCTGAGAAACTCCCAGGAACCCTCATTGTTAATGGTGTTCTGGGCATTTCTTTGCACCAGGATCTTGTGAAAGAGATTCCTGCCACCTTGACTGCTCAGGATTCTGTGGCAGCAGGGCCCCCTAGAGCTGTACGCACAGTGGATATTTCTTTTTCTTTTTTCTTTTCTTGCTTTTTGGGTCACACCCGGTGATGCACCTGGGGGTTGCTCCTGGCTCATGCACTCAGGAATTATTCCTGGCAGTGCTCGGGGGACCCTATGGGACCCTATCGAACCCGGGTCGGCCAAGTGAAAGGTAAACGCCCTACCTGCTGTGCTATCACTCCAGCCCCACAGTGGGTATTTCTGACCAAGCAGCCAGTGTTTCTTCCTGAGCCCGGGCTAATTCATGAGTGAGAAGTCATCACCTCCCACACTTCCAGGGAGCAAGCTTTAATGAGATGCCTGGCAGCTCGGGCACTGTTCTTGTTGTGTGTTTTGAGCAACACCAGCAGATTTCAGTTGGGCGGGATTAAAACACAAACCAAGCCCAGGTGTGTGTCTGGGTCTGCGTGTTTTAATGAATACCTAATATCTGCCAACCGGGGAGAAGGTGAGAGAGTGCAGCAAACAAGCTGCTGAGAGCCTTGTTTTCCCCTGAACGGAGACTTGTTGGCAGGAGATAATAGTGGGAAAGGCAGCTGGCCCTGCTGTGAGCATCACAGAATGGATTGGGCAGATGAAAAGTGAGAATGTTCTTTAAACATTGTCCGTTTCAAAAAAGTGGGTTTAAGAAAAATCGTGATGACATTCACATTATATAAACGGTACCAGTTTAGTCAAAGTGCACAATTAAGAGTCAGTAGGGACATTCCTGTTGTTTAGCAACCATTCACCTATCGAGTTCCACAGCCTTTTCATTTCCCCGTAAGGAAACCACTCCCCAGGGCCCCTCCTGCCAGCCCTCGCAGCTGCTCCTCTGCTCTCAGGCTACAAGTGGACTAAACGTTTTAGCAGGGAGGTGGAGACCTCGGGCATGGCTGAGGCAGGGGGTGGGGTGGGGGGTGTATCTTCATAGAGCTGGATTCCTGTCTTGTTTTGTCCCGCAATAGTATAGCTCCATTTTAGTAACCCAGCTCTACCTAAGTAATCCATGGGCAAAAGTTTTAAAACTTTTGTTTTCATTTTAAAACTTAAAAATTTATTTCAAAAGTGTTTTAAATTCTTTTATTTTACTTTATTTTAATATGTAGTTTATCTGAACATACATATATTCATATTTACTATCTTGTTCTGTGGTTATAACATATAGTCTATTTTTCTGAACATTTTAAAATTTATATTTTATTTTTGTTTTGTTTGTTGTGGATTGGGATATATGTTTTGTATCATAAAAAAGCACCCATTTCTGTATGTAGTTCAGTGGTTATCTCTACAAGGTGACTAACTATGTTCATGATCCAGTTCTTTTAATGTTTGGGCCATAGCTGACAGTGCTCAGTGCTTGAGAACTCCTGGCTCTGATCTCAGGGGCTGAGGCATCACTTTGGTGGGGCTCAGGGGACTATATAGGATGCTGAGATAATAGCTAGGTTGAACCCTATCTTGCAAAGCAAGAACACTACCTGCTGTACTATCTCTCTGGCCCCATAATCCTATTTTTAAAACTTGCTTCTATTCTCCCCTCCCTCTTTTTAAAAACTTGTTTCATTACTTGTATAAACTATTGTAGAATTTCCAGAGCCCCACTAAATATATATATCCAGTGATGTTAAGCTTATACTCCCCACCAAAGTACCAGTACCCTTCCACCTCCAAAACCCCTATCCACTCACCTCAACCCTGCTTTTCCTCCCCTACATAAATACATATTTTCACAAGCTTATTTTGCCTTTTTTGGGCTAGTTTATTTTTTGCTTTATCTATATTTGACACACGTGTGAATTCATCCAACAGAACAGTTGCTTTTTCCCTCCAGACTTCCTTTAGCATCTTCACCTCCGGTTCTGCCCCTTTTGTCCCATATAGCACACTTTCATCTTTTTAAATGGCAGAATGATGTTCCACATGTCTCCCTAGCTCAGCTTCTTCACCCAGTTAGCAGATAGGCATTAAGGCAGATTTCCATGTTGCTGTGAACATAGGGGTGCAAATATCTTGTCAAATGAGTGTTTTCAGATGCTTTGGATTCATGCCTAGGCATGGCATTCCTGGGTTATGGTAGGGAATTTTCATTTCACATTTCAGTTTTGGAATAATTTCATCTTCCAATAAGATCCTTTAGCCTTCTTTACAGGGAATCCACATCCACATCCCCTAGCCCCAGGCAGCCATTTGTATTTGTCATTATAAATTTGCCCTTTCTGGACAATTCATATTAGTGGACTCACTTGCAATGTAAACTCTGGCTCCTTTCACTGACTATAACACTTATTGAGATTCATGCATGGTGTGATTGGATATTTTCCCTCCCTGACCATGGTATTCTATTGACCAGCTAGACTTCTTTTTATTTATTTATTTATTTATTTTTTTACAGTTGTAGATTTACAATTTTTTTTTGTGCTTGGGTTTCAATTATACAATGATCAGATACCCATCCCTCCACCAGTGCCCATTTTTCACCACCATGGATAATATCCCTCCCACCCCCATCCCCCCATCCCCCCCTGCCTCTGTGGCAGGGCAATCCCCTGTGTTCTCTCTCTCCATTTGGGTGTTGTGGTCTGCAAAAGAGGCATTGAGTGGCAAACATGTTCAGTCCATAGTCTACTTTCGACATGCATCTCCCCTCCTGGGAGGATCCTCCAAACATCCTTTATTTGGTGCTCCCTTCTCTATCTGAACTGCCCTTTCCTCTAGGATACCCGGCTGGCCTCTAAGTTATGGAGTAATCCTCCTGGTGCTGATCTCAGCTATTCTTGGGTATTAATCTCATACTTTGTTACTTTATATCCCCCAGATGAATGCAATCTTTCTATGTCTATCCCTCTCTTTCTGACTCATTTCGCTTAGCATGATACTTTCCGTATTGTACCACTTGTATGTAAATTTCATGACTTCATCTTTTCTCACAGCTATATAGTACTCCATTGTGTAGATGTACCAAAGTTTCTTTAACCAGTCATCTGTTCTTGGGCATTCAGGTTTCTTCCAGTTTCTGGCTATTGTAAAGAGTGCTGCAATGAACAAACAAGTGCAGATGTCGACTATACATTTTTGCCTCTCTGGGATATATTCCCAGGAGTGGTATTGCTGGGTCAAATGGGAGCTCAATTTCTAATTTTTTGAGAATCGTCCATACTGTTTTCCAGAAGGGCTGAACCAGTGGACATTCCCACCAACAGTGAAGGAGTGTCCCTTTCTCGCCACATCCACGCCAGCATTGGTTGCTTTTGTTCTTTTGAATGTGGGCCAGTCTCTGAGGTGTGAGATGGTATCTCATTGTGGTTTTGATCTGCATCTCTCTGATGATTAATGATGTAGAGCATTTTCTCATGTGCTTTTTTGCCATTCGGATTTCTTCTTTGAGAAAGTTTCTGTTCATTTCTAGACTTCTTTTTAACTCTCCCCCTGCAGACATTCCAGGGGGCAGCATGCTTTCCCCATGCAACTCCACCACCCTGGGTGGACACTTATAAAGAAGTTTCCTATCGCCCATTCTAAAAGCTTGCACTATTAGATGACTTCAGAGATGCCCACTCACCGATATTCTGACCAAGAAAAAATATTCTCAGGGGCAACTTTGAATTTTTAGAGTATGAATGAAATATTCAGCCAATATGAGGTAAGCCCAGACCTCTGGGATGGATCCGGTGGGGGGATATAGGGTCCAAGGCAGAGATGGTGGGGTCCCTGCTCAAAGGCGGAAGGTGGCTTTCCACACGAGGCACTGTGTGTGGTGTGTGGAAGGAAGAGATGCCATGTGAGAGAACTGTTGCGGGCAGGTATCTCTGTCCCTCCCCAACCCTCTCTCTCCTCCCATGCTCCCTACTCCTCCCAGTGTGGCCATTCCAGCTTGACTGCCACTGCATTTTTGGGTAATTGCTTGTTTGCATGTCTCCAGTTTCTGGAACATGAGCAACCCGAAGGCAGAATGGTGGCTCTTCACGCTTCCCAAGCCTGGCAAAAGGCTTGGCTTGGCGGGAGGTGAGTGGCAGGTTGGAATGAACGAGTGAATCGATGACTCCTTGGTTCTGGCAGGACTTGGGAGCAAGCAGAGTAGGGGCACTCTGGCCTCCTCAAGTTCTCCACCCTCTTGTTCTTGCCTCTCTCTCCGTAGGGAGCCAGCACTTGCCCGGCTGCCTCTCCAGAGACCAGGCACGAGTACAGAAAAATCAGTTCCTAGTTGACCTCATCTGACAATCCTCTGAAATGTCTTGATGAAGCTTTTTATGATTATCATTAGTATATAATAATGGCCCTGGGGTCACTCCAAGGGCAGACTATTTAGGGAAACAATGTGAAAATGGTGTGACTGGGCCCAGATGCCAGAGGGAGTGACGAGAGGCTTCCCCAGCTTGTGCCGCAGGCCCCTCCCTGCTCCATCCTGCCACCACCCAGCCCATGCGCTCAGCTTCCTCCTTGACTCCTGTCCCGGGTCATCCTGCTGGACCAGAAGAAACAAGGAGCCAAGGGGACAGGACGCATTTTGTGTATTCCCGGACGGCGCTGTGCTGGCGGTGCAAGAAGGAAGACCCTGGAGACGGCTCCAGACGTGGTGCTCCCTCTGGAGAAGAAAACAGGTGGCTTGAAGAGGGCTTTGCCAGGTTGCCTGTGCAGATGACTGGGGTCAAATTCAAGTCTCATGAAAAGAACTAGGATAAAACATTGAAAAGGGACACATCTTGTTTCTGAGATGACTTGAGGTACTTAACATAGACTCTGGTTATTTTTTGTGTGTGTGTTTTTTTGGGGGGTCACACCCAGTGATGCACAGGGATTCCTCCTGGCTCATGTACTCAGGAATTACTCCTGGCGGTGCTTGGGGGACCATATGGGATGCTGGGAATCAAACCCAGGTCAGCTTACCAGGCAAATGCCCTCCCCGCTGTGCTATTGCGACAGCCCAACTCTGGTTATTTTTCAGATGAGGTTATTATGAAGGACTAAATCCATAGATGTGATCTACTTTTCCCTTTTTTTTTTGTTGTGCTCAGGGCTTGCTCCTGGCTCTTTGCTCAGGGATCACTTGTGGTGGTACTTGGGGTGCATATGTAGTGCCAGGGACCAAATCTGGGTGGGCTTCTTGCAAGACAAGTGCCCTTCCCCCTACACTACCTTTCTTGCCCCTGTGATCTACATTTATAGGACATTGTATTTAGCCTTGTTCAACTCTGGAGATTTTGCTTTTTCTGTGGGCACCTTTGTTTACATGGTTATTGATTGAAGTGCATTGGTTTGTTTTTTCATGCACATACACATTTTGTGGGTTTACTCACTCAAGCACTTCAGAGGACCCTGAACTATGGGCAACTGGGTACTCTTAAATTTTGGCAGGGGGAAGAGAAGAGGAGGCCTGAAACTATACCCAGTGGTGTTCAGGGCATACTCCTGGCTGTGCGCTTAGGAATTTGTGTGTGGTAATGGGGATCAAACCAGGGCACAGATTCTTCTCTCTTGCCAACATCCGGTGAAAATACAATGGTCTTAATCTGGTGAATCAAAGTGTAGCATACATTTCTTTTTATTTCTTTTTGACAGTTTTTTTGATCCACACCAATCCCTCCCATTGAGTTAGTGGTTTCATTTTTAGTATAGAAATCAACTTTAATTAAAGCTTACTTGCCTTTTAAAAATAATAATTTGTTTGATTTAGCGTTCTCAATTACCTTGAGTAAATTGCCTATAGAGGCTCCCCTAATTCATTTGTTTGTTCAAATTATTACTGTCATTTGCATATTTTGAACGACACTGCCTTAATGAAACAGTGGGGTGGAGTCAGAGCAGATGATACAGTCTGTGGCAAATGGTAAGACCATGGTCTTTCTGTCTCTGTTTGTTCAGCTGGAAGGTTCTTATCATCCCACTGAGTTTTCATGAAAAGATCAAAGTTTTAAAAAGCTTTCGTGTTGGAGAATCATCAGTAATGAAATGTCTGGGAGGGATGGCCATCTAGTGAACGTGGGCAGCATTAAAATCCAGCCAGGGCCCACCCTGTAGGCACTCCTTATTAGCTTCTTATGATGAAGGTAGGTATCTCGCTCCTTAACCCCCACATAAATGTCTTCAGTATTTCTATTCACAAGAAATTTGCAATAATTTGCAGAAGGTTTGTCTATTATGAGGGAGAAAGTGTAATACTGAATAAATGTAATAATTGTGTTCTGGTTGCATTGAAACCATTTGTCAGGATTAATTGATAAGCACCTTTAGGAGGGTGATTTAGAGAGCATATTAATAAATAGTAAGAATGTTGTGTTATTTAAATATTGGCTGTCTCAGGTTTTACCTCTTAATCTTTGGGTCTACTGTTTCTACTGCTTATAGTTCTGGGATAACTGTAGGACAAGTTGATTAAATTAATTCTTACGGATTGTAAATTATTCCAGATCCAATTAATAGTTTACCCCCTAAACTTAAGAAACATATTTATATTTCCCATTATTAAAAAGCCACATGATAAAATACATTACATGAATTTAAATTTCTTTTTATTGCTTGTAACCAAAATGTGGAAAATGTTCCAACAAGAGATCTCATTAATGTTAGCTATATAACTAACCAACACTAAAAGCATCTCTGAGTGATGTGGCCTGAAATCCTATCTCAAATAGGACACACGTTCTCTCTTCCGTACTAATGGATTATTTGTAGAGAAAGTCTTGCATCTTTGGAACACGGGTAATGAAAGTTAATGAGTGACCATCAGTGTTTGATGTTTGCATTCCAATTTGGAGGTATATGAGAAAGGCAGGAAGATCAGGCTTTCGCATGCTGCTCTGCATTCATTTGAGCCTGCATCCTGCTGCACTCTCTCAGTTCAAAAAGGTACTCTGGTCCAGCATCAGTAGGACCTGCTTTCTGATGTGATGGAAAGGACTCTGTCTGATGCTCAGATCTGTGGTCACTAAGTAGTTACTTAGGAAGTCCCTGACCTGGACAAGTAGCTTCTTGGACTTATTTCCTCATGGGGAGAACAGTTGTCTGGAGATGTTCTCCAGGGTCATTCTAATAAAAATACACTACATCCAACGATGAGGGATTGTCTGCAGTTATATTCCCCTTTGTGATCTCCATGTAGTCAAATAGAGGAACTAGGAAGGACCCAATCAATTATTAGGTGCAGCCAGAGGTGTGGATTAAAGCAAAGGTGGTAGGTTTTTAGAAACTACCTTTGACCTGGACTCTCAGTTCTGATGTGTCTGCTTTGATATTAAAAGCAACCGTTACCTCTTCTCTCCAGTCTTCACATGGGGTGGAGGGAGAGGGCATACAGTATACAGGGAACGAGCTTAGAGGCAAGAACATCTGAAATACATTCCTGATGTTTAAAGTAAAACCTACTTGTATAAAGAACACACAAATTATTTAGACCACATTTGACTTGGAAAAGAAAGACTTTAAACACGTGACTTTTAATTGTTAATTTTTTCATTAGTAAGATATTTAAGTGGTCAGTAGTTTTCTTTATTTTAAAAATTACTGTACTTCATTGTATAATCATCACAGTTTTTGTAGCTTGGTGCTGGTGGGAGGAGAGGACGATGGTCAGGGGAAATGGTTTGGGCCATACCCAGCTGTGCTTATGGCTTACTCCTAGTTCTGTTCTCAGAGATCACTCCCAGTGGAGCTCTGGGGACCATAAGCATGCCAGGGATCAAACTGGAGTTAATTGCATGCAAGGAAAGAGCCTTATCCCTGTACTTTGAATCTGGTCCCAGTCACTGTATCACTGTATCACTGTCATCCCGTTGTTCATCATTTTACTCGAGCAGGCACCAGTAATTTCTCCATTCATCCCAGCCTCTCCTTACTCATCTTTCCCAACGATTGGAGGCTCTTTTAGCATCAGGGGAATGAGACCTGTTATTTTTACTGTTTTTGGCATCACGAATACGCCACAGGGAGCTTGTCAGGCTCTACGGTGTAGGTGGGATACTCTTGGTAGCTTGCTAGGCTCTCTGATATATATATATGTATATATATCTGTATATATATATATATGATGTGTCACATGACTGCAAATATGTTCACTCATGTATGAGACTCAAAGTAAAAATATTAATAAATGATTAAAATTCAAATAAGTAAAATATATTTAGTAAAAGCAAAAATCAAGTCCTCTTCATATAACATTAAAATTGAATTATACTGTAAATGCAGTGATACTAACTATGATTTTATTTGGGCTGGAGCGATAGCACAGTGGTAGGGCATTTGCCTTGCACTTGGCTGACCTGACTGACCCGGGTTCAATTCCTCCTCCCCCTTGGAGAGCCCAGCAAGCTACTGAGAGTATCTCGCTTGCACCTCAAAGCCTGGCAAGTTCCCCGTGACATATTTGATATGCCAAACACAGTAACAAGTGTCACAATGGAGACGTTACTGGGCCCGCTCGAGCAAATCAATGAATAACGAGATGACAGTGACAGTGACAGTGAAAGTGATGGTTTTATTTAAATTTTTTATTTAAGTTTTTTTATGAGTATCATGCTTTGAAAGCACTTATCAATTATAGAAAGGTAAATATTTATTAAAAAGAACTAGACTGTGTTTAGTGGCTGACAGTGCCTGCTTTGCAAGCTTGAGTCCATAAATCTAGTTCCAGGTACCTCCCAGGGGCTACCCTGAATGTGGTTCCCAAATTCTGGTGTCTGGGACACACAGCAATGTGTGCAGCCAGGAGCATGCCATCACCACCCTTAAAGAGTCACCCTCCAGCATGTGCCACACACAGTTAAGAAAGATATGCAAACACTGTGCCCAAGAATACAACCCCAGTAGGCATGTGTGTGAGCACTTCAGTGCTCGTCAGCAAGTCCTTCAGTCAGAATGCATCTGGACATCGAGACCAAAGACACGCACCCCCGACAAGCACCTGGGCAAGATGTGCAGGCACAGTGTGACTCTGGATGAGGTAGATCATATAACTATATATAACTAAAGATACACGTTTTATTGGGCCACAGAGATAGTAGAGGAGGTGTGGCATTCGTCTTTCATACTTCTACAGACTGTGCCTTGGTTCGAAGCCCCAGCACCACATATATTCCCCTGAACACCACTAGGGGTCATTCCTGACTCCACTCAATCTAGCCAGGTGTGCCCCAACCTTCTTCTCCCATGTCACCTTCCTGGAGAACTCTCCCTGGTCATGATGTGAAAGGGATATGGTCTTCTTTAATATTGCCAGATTTTATGTGTTAATTCTTAGGATTTTTGTGCCCGAGTTATAGATTCTGATAATCATTTTTGGTGGTATCTTTTTGAGAATTTGGTGTCACAGTTATGCAGAACTCATAAAAGGAGCTGAAACCTGTTCCATCTTGCATAATTTTCTTTAAAAGTTTGTGGAAGGTTTGTCATTTCTCTGACATGTTTTGGTAAAGTTTACCATAAAATCATTTTTTAAAAATTTTAACTTTTATACCTTCTTTTTTTATGGCTTATCAACTTCATGTTTTTGTTTTCAGACTGTTTCTTTGCATTTGAAGTTTCCAAAGTTGAGTTTTACTTTTTTCGTTTAATCTGGCAATTTCTATTTTTTTTTTTTTTGGTCACACCCGGTGATGCACAGGAGTTATTCCTGGTTCATGCACTCAGGAATTACTCCTGGCGGTACTCGGGGGACCATATGGGATGCTGGGAATCGAACCTAGGTCGGCTGCGTGCAAGGCAAACACCCTACCTGCTATGCTATTGCTCCAGCCCCGCAATTTCTATTTTTATTAAAGGATTTTTAGTTCATTCAGGTTTCAGGTTATTATTTATATAGTTGGCTTTCTTTTGATTTTCCAGTTTGCCTTCTCTTTGTTTCATTGACTGTTTTGGTTATTGCTTCTTTCTCTTCTGTCTTCTTGTGGAATCACTGACTATTATCTTGTGTTCATTTGGTTCTTCGGGAAGCAGATGCTAAGTTGGAGTTACAAGTGAGGAGATGTATTGGGTGTACTGCCTATTAAAGACTAAGAAAAGGAGCAGGCTTTTGACACCTGTAAGAGAAGGGTAGAGGAATGGAGGATTCAACAGAAATAGCTGTATCAGTTTTGAGTCTGTGCCAGCCAGAAGGAAGTCTTTGGTGTAGAGATTTCCTGTACAAGTAGACAAATGCAAAAAATGACCAAGCGCTCATATGTTCAACCATGGCTAACTCAAAGCAAAGGACATAGTTTTGATTGGCAATGGATCCCAAAGGTGTGGCTCCTGATTGCTTTCAGCTAACTCCCCTCCTCCAGGTCTGTGGGCAAGATATGTGATCCCAGTGATTCCAACTTTCCTGGATGCTACAACTTGTTTTAATTCTCTCACTGGCTTTCTATGTTGTCCTGAAGATCACTACAAGCATGTTTAACTTTATATTCTACTTAAATTAATATTGTGTCTGTTCATGTCAAATAAGATGTGTAGTTCTGCTCACTGGTCCTCCATCCCTTATGCTGCGTGGTAATGTGTATCACATTATCACATCTATTTTTTTGCATAGGTTTTTGCAGTGTTATTTATAATACATGTTATATTTTATCATAGTGTTTGTAATCCCACATAGTATTATAATTTTAACTTAACTAGCTATATGCCTTTTAAAAGATTTAAGATAAGTGTGTGTGTTATTAATTCACTTATTGCCATTTCCAGTGATCTTTGTACATTCAAATAATTACCTATATAGTGGAGAAATTTCTTTAGCACTTCAGTGATTAAGTATCGTAGAGTTTTTTTCTGAAAATGTGTATATTTTTAGAATTCAATCTTTGTTGTCCAAGAATGATTTTTGCTGAATGTCGAGTTTTAGATGGAAAGTTGTTTTCCCCATTGGTACTTTAAGGATGTAAATCTATTATTTTCTGGCCTCAGTTACTTTGGACAGAAAGTATCATTTTCTTCTGTGTGTGATTTGCCATTCCCACCTGAGTGCTTTTTATTTTCTCTATCTTTGAATCTTGGCAGCTTGAATTTGATATGCCTTGGCATGAGTTTTTAACTGTTTGATTTTAATTTATCCTATTTAGGGTTTGTTCAGAATTTTGAATTTATATAAATTTCTACCTTTTTAAGCCAAATTTTGGGAACTGGGTCTATTTTTGTTTGTTTTCTGGGGATAACATGTGGGAGTGATGAGGGGTAACTCATGGCTGCACTCAGGAATCATTCCTGATGAGTTTGGGGGACCCTAGGGGGTGATACAGTTTGAATCCAGCAGGTTGGCTGTGTAGAAGGCAAAAACGCTTTGTCTCTCTAGCCCTTGGGTTTATTATTTATCTAAATATTTTTGCTTATCTTTTCCCTTCTTAGCCTCTAGCATCTTTATTATAAGTATATCAGACTTTATGCTATTTTATTCCTTTTCACCCCCTGGCTTTATTCTAATTTTAATTATTTTTATTTATATTTTTGGCCACACCTGACAATGCTTGGGATTACTGTCTACTCTCTTTGGGGGTTGCTGCTAGCAGTGCTTAGGGGGTTATACATTTCCTGAGATCGAACCTATGGCTTCAACATGCAAAGCATGCACCCCAACTTTTGTTTTGTTTTTATTTTATATTGAATCACTGTGAGATAGATTCATGTGGGATTCACATGGTTTCAGTCATATCGTGTTTCATGTTCCAATACCCATCCCTCCACCAGTGTCCCCAACTTCCCTCTCATCTTCCCCACCTCCCCCCCCACCCAGCCTGCCTCTATGACTGGCACTTCTCTCTCTCTCTCTAAATATTTATCACGGTCACGGTCCTCCCGTTATTCATTGATTTGCTCGAGCGGGCCCAGTAACGTCTCCATCATGAGACTTGTTACTGTGTTTGGCATATCGAATACGTCACGGGGAGCTTGCCAGGCTCTGCCGTGTGGGCGAGATACTCTCGGTAGCTTGCCGGGCTCTCAGAGAGGGGCGGAGGAATCGAACTCAGGTTGGCCATGTTGGCTGCATGCAAGGCAAACACCCTACCGCTGTGCTATCGCTCCAGCCCTAAAATATATATATATACATATATATGTATATATATATATCCCTCTCTCTTTATCTCTCTCCCTCTTTCTTCTTTTGCACACCCCAACTTTGGGCTATCTCCTGAACCCATTTTGATTTATATTGTCTATATCTTCAAGCTAATTGATACTATTCCCCCAATATGTTTTTAGTAAAATTTGGGGGTTATGTATATTTTAGCTTAAAACTTTACGTTTGTATTTTCAAAGATAGTTTCCCTTTCTTTGGTGAGATTTATTCTATATCTTCTGTAATGCTTTTCTTTTGTGATTGTAACTACTTTAACGTGCACATCTGCTCTTTCCAATAACTGCACCATCAAGGTTTTTTTCTGGATTACTGTCTCTTTAAGGATGGGCTACGCTATCCTATTCCTTTGCATAATTTTGGAATGTACCTTAGGCATAGTGATTTGTTATATAAAGATTCTGAATCCTGTCACATGCCAATGAAGAGTATTGACTGTTCATTTTTACCAGGCAGTTAAGTTGACAGAATTCAGATTCCAGTGTTGTCTTATCTGTGTGGGATGGCAGCAGAAAGCTATTTAGTTCTTTAGCCCTCACCTGCGTGGTTGGGGTCTGCTTCAACATCTGTCATTGAGAACAGTTAGAAATTTGATCTGATTTTATATTCTGGATTTGGGACCTGCCTTCTGTGGCTAGCTTCTCTCAGGGATTTCTTCCTCATTTCCCAGCTGTAGGCATCTTGTTGGACTCTGTTCTCAGGTTCCTCATTCAGGGATAGGGTAATTTTTCTGCCTGAAGTCTACCCACCACATGAATGTGATAGGCAGGGCCAGCCCTTACATGAAAGGTGAAAAAAGGGAATAAATTATTAAGTTATTTTGTTTGTTCTTATTTTGGGGCCATTCCCAGTGGTGCTCAGAGCTTACTCCTGGATTTGTGGTGAGGTATCAGGGGACTGTATGTGGTACGGGAAATCCAACCTGAGTTGACTGTGTCTAAGGCAAGTGCTCTACTCACAGTACTATCTCTCCAGCCCCATAAAGAAGTAAATTATTAAGATCTTTTGTTAAAAGTATCACCTTTGGTTTCTGCCTGCTCTTTTTGAAAAAAAAAATATTACTGTAGTGGTTACACAGGTGGTGCTTCAGAGAGAAAGGGCCACTATCGCTAAACCCACCATATTCAGGGGCATATGGTACCAGGGATCAAACCCAGGACCTTGCACATTCAAGGCCTGCCTGTACTCATTCATTTGGGGTATATTGTTCCTCTTCCTGCTCTTGGTTATCTACTAGTGCCTTTAGGTTTGTTTGTCAAAAAAACTTAGCTTTCAAAAATATTTTATCCAGAGCTTATAATTATTATCTGTGGAAAAGTTGTCCTGTTATGAATAACTTTGATGATCAGAAGCAGAGTTTGATTATCCCACTAATCTATGAATTAGACATGCACACATTTAAGCTAAACTTTTCCAGGGTCATCCTCTTTCAGTGAAATAACTTTGATTTGAACACCAGCAGTTTGGATCCAGAATCAGAATTTCTTCAAGGAGAGACTTTAATGGTATCAGTTTTTCGGACAACAGCAGCAACTATAGGAAATACGCAGGTTCCTGGGTCCATGGAGTGTTACTTCTGTAGGCAATCAGTGGATCCATTTCAAGATCTCATGACTTAGTGACTATTTCATATGTCTTCAGGCATCTACATTAGCTTTATGTCTAAGTTTATAAACAGGTTACATAAAGTGTCATGTTGCTTTTGGTTAGTGGGAAAATCAAACTTTAGTTATGATAAAACTTTACATTTCCAGAATCCTGTGATTTACTCTGGTTTATTTAAAAGGTGCTGAAGTTTATCACATTTTTAAGTGATAGAAATAAACAGAAATTTGAAGGAAATGAATATAAGCAATAATACAGTGAATGCATAGGAATGAATTATTGAAGACATTCACAATCACACTTTTGGAATAATTGACTTTAAAAAAATATAAGACAGAGAGAGAGAGTGCAGGCATTAAGGGTTGGCATCCGGCCAGCCCTGGTTTGATCCTCACATAGTTCCCCAAGTATTACTGGATCTGACCCAGAAGTCCCCATAATTCTGACAGAGTGATCCCCAGCACCACAGGGCTCACAAGCAGCATCACGTCTTCAGTTGGTTGTGCAAGAATCATCAGGACGGGCCGTGAGCCTTGTGAGCATCACTTGTGAGTCCCTTCCACTGAAGTGAAAAATAATAATGAAAAAGAAATTATCATGAGTCAAAGACTAATGTACCGTGTGAACCCTAGCAGTGGAAGTATGTCACAGGATGAAACAAATGTGCAGTATGTGCCTAGAGATTTTTCTCCTCCTTAATTCTTTTCCTTTTCCTCCTCCATCCCAAGTCAGTTTCAGTTATAATTTATCGAATGATTGATTTCATCTTATTCCTCTGATCCCTTGATTTTATCTCCACTTTGCATTTTCAAGCCTGGCTCCGTATTGATTTTTGTCATACTTCATAAGCTGATGTGTAAAGCAGTTGAGTTGCTATTTCTGAACGTTACTTTTAACTAGGAGAAAGGCTGTGTGCTTGCTTGTGGAATTCCCTCGGCATCCCACACCAGTGCTCGGATACCATACTCGGGGTGGCTGGCCAGTAAAAAGCAGGGGGTCAATACTTGATTGATTGATGGTTCTGGGTCTTAGCCAGTCAGTACTGGGAAGGTGGGCTTATCTTCTGAGGGAAATAAAACGGAGTCCTTACAGACCAGGATCAAGATTTTGGCTTTTATCCTAAGAATAACGGGAAGTCTTGCAGAGTTTTAAGCTACCATAGACAAATTCAGATTTTAAACACGTTAAATAATTACTGTGGACGTTTATGGAGAATTTCAATATAACTAAGTCTAAAGGGTAGAAATTTACATACACATGTAAAAGTTTAACCTAGGGATACAATCTAGAAAAACTGCTAGCTGGATTCCTTTCCAGCAGTCTCCCCAGTTATTATTTTTCGTGGTCAAAATTTTGGAAAAAATTCAGAGTAAGATAGTTTGATTTTTGTTTTGTGGTGGAGAGGTGAGTACATGTGCCCGAAATTATGAGTATTTTAGTATTTCTGATAAAAAGTGTTTACTTTTATAATGAAAAATTGAAGCAATGCAATATTAAGAAATTAAAGAATTGAAATACAATAAAGCTAGTGAAATAATGGCAAGCCTTTATTTTATGCCCTTTTGAAGGTAAATGTCAAATTTGTTCATCCTAAATAAAATTAAAATGCATTGTGCATGTTAGGAGTTACAAAAGCAACTGTTTTTTTCCCATAAAAATAGAGATAAAATCTGTTTTACCTATACCTCATTCTGTTAACAGCTGTTAAGAAGTTTTGTTGCTTTAAATAAGAAACAAACCTAATGCTATTTCAGTAATTATTGGAAATATGAGTTAGAATTATTGAGATGTTGCTAAGGTAGCAACAATTTCAAGAGAAAAGATTCTCGGTCTGTTAGGAATTGATAAGTTCTGAATTAAATACGATCCTTCACTCCTCATTTAGCTACCGTTTGTTAATAGAAAATTAAAAGGCTAATAATAATTTGTTGGATTCCCAAAATTTGTATAGGATTTTTATGCTTCTTGTATGCAACTAGCTAAATCATTGCACTTATAAGCTATCATCTTCAAAATAAGCATTTCAGCATGGGTGTGCTAAACAGGCATGAATGGAGAAAAGAAGAGATTTTATAGAAAATTGAAGAAAAAAAAAAAGAAAGACCAGGAAAGGTGTGCTCCCAGTTCCCCGGTCAGTTCGAGGAGGATCAGGTTCCTCTGTTTTCATAATTCTGTCAATTCTGTGTTCTGGGCAGAAAAATTGGCACATGACAGCTCTCTCTAGTATTTCCGGAGGCCGTCTGCACCACTTTAGAGAATAAATCATAAATAGACCTTTGAACTAAGATGGTCTCGCTGGACTTATCCTTTTGCGACGGACTTCCAGTCTCCATGGGATATTGAAGGGGAGGCTCAATAGAACAAACAGTGGAATCCTTGTCCGGGAATGACTGCCTGGCAATTGTTTCATGGAAAACAGGGAGGGGTGGGGGACAACAGCCCTGCTCTGTTCACTGGCTCTTTAATTTAGATTACCAATGATAAAGCCGGGGCTCCGGCGAAAGAAAGGTAGGATGCATACGCAGAAACATTAGTGCTAATATGCTGCAGAAAGACAAGATAAATCAGCCAGCTCTCAGACATCACTGAGGGAGCAGCTGATTGCAACTTGACCATGTGCCTGAGTAGTGCCATCAGTGAGAAGAGCAGAACATGGACTGAAAAAAACTAGGATGTGCCCTGAGGGCTGCCTCCTGCCGAACTGGACCTGGGAGAAGTGTCTGGTGTAAGTTTCAGCTTGTTTTCTCTTGTATTTGCCAGTATGTTCCCACGCAGGGAGCTTGTTTCTTCTCTCTTGTGTTTTCATGGAAGCCTCAAGCATGTTTATTTACAGGCAGAGCATGCGTCTTGTATAAATGAAAGAGCAACCTTATAAAGTTCCTCACACGGGACAGTTTAGCTCAGTGTTTACCAGGAGGGATATGCGAAAAGGTGATGGTTATCAACCCCGTAGGAAGCCTGTGGGTGAGTTTTGGTTTTTCTTTGGTTTGGGTTTCGTTGTGTGGGTATGTGAGGTTTGGAGGGGTGCATTTGAAATAAAAACTTCCAGTTCTTTCGCCCCCACTGGAAAAAACAAAAAAAGAATCGCACTAGTAGCCCAGGGTTCCACTCCCCCTGTGGTCTTTTGTTTTGAAAAACTGTGTTTGAATATGTAAGCCAGACTGTTCGAAACATATTATATTTTATGACTGGGATGTTTGTATTGTTTCATATCTGTTATTAGACAAAATAATCATAAAGGGTGTTTTCTATGGACCTTTTTATATTTCAAAATTAAGTACAGATGGTAATTTCCAGCAGTTTTAAAAATTTGTCAATTATTTAATTTAGCATCACTTAAGCATCTGCACAGGGAGAAAGCTGAGATGGTGCAGCGGCTGAATGAGCATTGATTGCTCGTCTGAATGGCATCTTTAAAGTTTTGCCTCCGATCTCTGATTTCACAGTTTATTTTTACCAAATTAGATTATCATATTTTGTTATTGAGATTGTGAACGGGTGGTGCTTGCTCGGATACCCTACATTTCCAGTTAGAACAGCGTGAAAAGTGCCTGAGCATTGTTACTCCAAGGGAAAGCTCAGACCGGCTCCCAGAGGAGAGACTGCTTAAATAATGCATGGGCAAGAGCAGGGCAAGATGGAATTTATGGCCCAGACACTGCGTTCGGGCTTTTGTTCAGAAGCGAGAGGACATAAGTGTGAGCCTATCGTATGCACCCAGACGCCAGGGGAAGGGCGTTCTCCGGTTGAGCATCCACAACCCTCTCTCCACAGGCGATTTCAGAGCAAACCTCACTCAGACCCTCGTGTCTCTAGTGTGGTTCCAGGAAGAGTGGAAAAGCAGAAACTTTACAAAGTGTCCATGGCAGAGTCTCCTGATCCAGAATTCACTGGGGCAGACGCAGAGAGCAGGGGGAGACCCTAGAGAGAGGGTCTGTTTGGTGAGAGGCAGCAGGGCCGTCTTGTAAGGCGAGAATAAACCTTGACCACGCTGCAGGATGCTGTCTCCTGTATCTTCCATCTTGTCCTAATTAGAGAAATATGTCTGCTGAATCCTAATCTCTTTAATTGTTGATAGAGCAGGCATGCGATTTGCTATAAATACACATGAGCATTCATTTCTGAAATAATGGCTGTTGCCAAATATATGAGACCAACAGGAGTGCTGGCCTAGGGAAGGCTGTGCTGAATAGTTGAGTTTGGGAGGTAATGGACCAGTGGAGAATCGTTGCACAGCTGGGCCAGCAGCTGCACCCAATGCTCTGTCAAGTTCGGCCTCTCATTTCCTTGAACTTGTCCTTGTTTGCCAAAATGATGAACGTAGCAAGAACTTGTCTTAAATGAGCTCTAAGTGAAAAAAGACCCTTTCTAAGGATTCTTTGTTGAGGTGTGCAGTCAACAGTAGCCGTGGCCAAAAGGTATTGATTAGGCAATGATAGGTCTGCATAATCATAAAAATAAATAAATAAATAAATGAGCACAAAGTTGTAGAATGAGGTAAGCTGGCAGGAGACCAGAGTGCATTTAAAAGGCTGCATTGGGGCCAACACTACCCTAACTGAAGGACATATGGAAAATCCCATAATACTACCCAGCAATAATTATCTTGTAGTTAGGAAAAAATAAATAGGCCTGTGGGTTGGATGGTAGCCCGGTGCTCTCAGTGCCTTTCCCCCCTCAGCAGCATTGTTCTTATATACTTTGAGACTGATTTTCTTTGGAGAAAGTATGAGAGGAGTTTTATATTAAGAAGCACCCTATGACTCAACAGTGTAGATATGGTTAGGCTGAAGAGAAGAGCAGCAGGAACTCTGCTTCCATTCCCTGATCCTGGCTTCAACAAATACTAATTCAGCATCTACTGTGTATTTTGCATGTTTCCATATGCTAAACCAACTAGCTTACTCTTACCCCTTGAGAGTAGCACTTGAGTTTATCCTTCTTTTGTAGTAGCTTCACCTCTTGGGTTTAATATGGTAGCAATTACAAATCTTGTCTAGTTCCTTGACTTGAAAAATATCAAATACGTTGTTCAAAAGATTTATTTTCATATCACAATGCCAGTGATGACTCATCTCTTCAGATTTGAGGACTACTGACTCAAACACATACACATGAGGAAACGAGGGAGTTTTGAACAAAACACTTCACCTCTGGGAGAGTCTGATGTGAAATGAAGATAGTAATATCAGGCCACAGGAAGAACTCAATAGTCTGGGATGCAAGCTTGGCATGCAGGAGGCCAAGTTGATTTCTGTGATTGCATGATTGCCTGGGCACCCGGGGAGTGACTCCTAAGCACTGAACCAAATGGAGATACAGTGTGTGCGTGCGTATGTGTGTGTGTGTGTGTGTGTGTGTGTGTATAAGAAAGAGAGGGAGAGGGAGGGAGGGAGAGAGAATCATTCAGAAATTTAGATTTGTGAGAATTATACGGCATGTATCTAAATGCATATGAGTTGCTTTCCAACCTTCCTGGGAATAGAACAGAATAATTTACTGTATGAATTGAGTATGGGCGGGATACTCTCGGTAGCTTACTCGGCTCTCCAAGAGGGACAGAGGAATTGAACCCAGATTGGCCACTACCGGAGAGTATACAGCCCACATGGCAGAGCCTGGCAAGCTCCCCGTGGCGTATTTGATATGCCAAACACAGTAACAAACAAGTCTCACAACGGAGATGTTACTGGTACCCGCTCGAGCAAATTGATGAACAATGGGAGGACAATGATACAATGCTATGAATTGAGTATGTGGAGGAGCAGGAGGATGGGAGAAGGAGGAAGAGAATGACATTGGGTAGCAGGAAAGCTGGCTAGGCTCACACTTGAATCGGGACAGTGCCAGAGGGAACAAGAAGAAGAGAATAAATTTGAAACGTTTTATAAGAAAATCTGATAGAATGTATCAATAAATTATATCAAATTAGGATAAGAAAGGAAGATTTAAAAAAAGAAATAGTTGGGCTGAGGGAAAAGAGTACAGATTTATGAACAAATGGCAGGGTATAGGGCATATGTCTGTCTGACTCTCTGTGTCTGTATATTGTGTGAGACAGAGAAAGTTTTTTCAAAATGCTTAAACAATATCATCTTTCAGGGACTTAAAAATAAGAAAACAAAAAGAGAAAAGGAAATTGGAGCATCTAGTTTACTTATGTAAAGGGAAAAGGAAAAATCAATAATAAACCAATAATATAGGACTATTGCTGACAATAGAGTGAGAATTCAAAGGACTTGCTTAAAATGGCCAATCTGTGTTTGGAGTTTTTCCCAGATAAGACTCACAATCATCAACTAATAGGACTCTTTTGCAATCTTGGAACTTATTTAACTTTTCCTGCATTAAAAAAATGCCACAGAGGGGATACAAATAGTGTCAACATTGGGAAGAAAAAGAGCACAAGGAATGGAAATTCTCAAAATAGCTGGTTTAAAGGCGATATTGGAGCCAAAAGATGGCTGGTCGACCTTTCAGGACTTAACCATTCATTATGACTTGTCAGGAAGTTTTGGCAACCGTTATTCCTTAAATAACTTAGTGTGATTTTTTTTCCAGAAAAGTTAAGCAGAAATCCAAACATTACCAAACCCCAACTGGCAAGTAGGTATGTTCAAAAGTTCTATTGAAAACCTTTTATAGGAGCAATCTTGTAAACATTTTTTTATCTCCTTTCTAAAATTTTATTCCACTGATCCTGAGAGAAAGTTAAGGTGCTTGATTTGCATGTGGCCACCCTAGTTGCAATCCCTGATACCACATGGCCCCCAGACTACAAGCACCGCCATATGTGGCCCCCACACCTAAAATGAATAAGAGTAGAGGGGATTATCCTTTAAAATTTAAAAAATAAAAGTGTACCAACTTATCCAATAACAGAAACCCTGTACAGTAAAAGATTTATAGCAAAAATATTTTGTTAGTATGTAAAATATAGGCAATAGCCATAGAATGAAAAAAAAACCACTTAAAAGTTAAAAATGTTAAATGATTTTTAAAAAGAGGAAAAAGAGTAGACTTAAAGAATGTGAGAAACATACTACAGGAATGGGAACAAGAGAAGCTCTGACTGTTGCAAAGAGGAAGACAGGAGAGTGAACCCCAACCCTCTGAAATACTTGGGATCCTCCCCCCATCACCTGCCTCCTCCCCCCCCCCCCACACTCTTTCGCAGAAATAAGATTGTGCATGTTGCTCTTGGAGAGCAGGAAATAAGGGGGGAATCAAGCTTAATAAATCCCTGGGTTAGTCAGTGAGGGAGGCTTAAGAATCAGAGTTGTTTTCTTAAATAGTTGTACCTAATCTTAATGTACCAGGAGTCTCCTTGGAAACTTCAGTTCCTTTGACTACCTCCCACCACCCCCAATTCCCCGGCATTTAAGACTCTTCTTATGTTCATTCCTCTCTCTGTTCAGTTTGGATATCGTGGCCTCTCACCAAACATTCTCGTCCCAAGATTTCTGGTTTTCCCATTCGTCCACCCAGTCAAGATGGATCCATCCCTCTTTGTCAGGCAGTGTAGTATTGGATTTTTAGAAATACATGAAATGGATCCAGAACCGCCCTTAGAGTCGACCATGCCAAGCTCCAATCTCCAGACAATCCCTATTACATCTTTCCTTCTACCTCCATCCAGGCTGTTGAGCACTTACTAGTGAAGCTCATGCCACTGTTTGGACAGAGGCTTGGATTCATCTGTGACTTCCAGTTTCAGTTGGACCCCTCGGTAAGGCTCAGTTATCCTTGCAGGTTTCTCTAATATACTCTGCTGTTCTCCATCCGAGATGGGGGTTTTTCTATTTACCTCCAATATTTGACCAGATCACCTCCCTTACTTTTTCAGCAGATAAATTTCTGCCCTGCATGCTTTCATCTTTCTGCCACCAACTCTTCTACCTACACAACCTGAATTAAACAAATCTTTGCCCCGCTAGTGATTCAGCACAGTAAAAAACACACCAAGTACCTAAAGACCTTCCACCACTGTCCCTATGTCACCTCAAGTCCACCTCTTTATTCTCTTCCAACGCACCCCTAAGTGCTTAATAATCTGAGTATTGTAATCCAAAATTAAAGGTTTTTCATTGTTCGAAAAACGAAAACATATCTGGCTCCAGAAAGTTCTTGAAAAGCAGTTGGGGTCTTTGCTGAACGTTTCTTGAAAACGCAACTGGAAGAGAACACATGGCTAGATTTCCTAAAACTCCTGTTTACAGTTCTTTCTCTCGAAAGTCTGGCAGCCATCAGCATAGTCTCTTCCTTTGCTCTCCTGCTCTGTATTCCCACCCCCACCTGCTCCATATCATTTGCTTCTTCTTACTCCCATCTTACACACTCTTTCCTGAGTAAGTGGATAATCTTGGTGTCTGTCTTTCTTACACTCTCAGCCAGCACTTATCTTAGGCAATTCTATACCCGTTATTTTTCAGAGTAAGAGGGGGAAGCTTAGCTGATAATTAGTAGCTTTATATATGTGTGTGTATGTACCTGTGGACAATTTTTAATTGTCCATTTGTATTTGTCCCATATTAAAATAGAGGAGGTTTTCTTTTTCTGATTTTTCCCCCTGGGCTCTGAACTCCACTCACTTCCATCTTTGTGGGGCCCTTGTTTTGTTCATTGTTTTGTTTTTATTTGTGTTTGGGGGGCCACACCTGGCAATGCTCAGGTCTTACTCCTGGCTCTGTGCTCAAATAATCACTCCTAGTAGGGCTCAGGGCACTATGTGAGGTGCTAGGAATCAAAACCAGATCAGCCACATGCAAGGCAAGTACCCTACCTGCTGTACTACCTACCTCTCTGGTCCCTGGAGTTCTTATTTTATGCACCATTTTCTCTAGTCCTGTGTCATTTACAGCAAATTCTTCTCACCAGAGTGATCATGAACTCCAGCCATTATAATTGTAAAATATAAAATTTATAGCTGGGGCAATGGTACAGAGGTTAGGGCATTTGCCTTGCACATGCCTGACCTGGGTTCAATCCCTGGCACCTCATAATCAGTCAAGCATCAGTGGGTGAGGCCCTGAAAAAGTTGAGCACTGCAAGAGAGTCTCTGGAGCACCACCATCTCCTCAGCCCTAGCATGGAACCACTGGTCCAGTTGTTCAGGTGTTTGCAGTGAATGAACCCTAGACATCCCTGAGCACCCCCTGGGAGGCACCTCCAAAGAAAAGCTTTGTTGTAAAAGAGAAGGAAAAAGTGAGGAAGGGGAAAAGAAGGGGTTTGTGAGCAAGATTGGAGTTTTGGTTTGTCTTATTTTCTTTTTCTTCTATTTCCTGCCTTCACACATACTTCTCAGCCCACTGAGATTTAAGTTCAACCCTGACCCGCATTGTGTGACTCCGTTTGGTTACAGACTTCTGCCTGCTCATTTCTACTACATTTGACATTGTCGATCATCTTCTTGGAATATCATTTTTCCTGGGGCTGCTTCGTGCTCCTTGATTTCTGGGTTTCTGTGTACTTAGCTTTCACTGCAGTTATTGAAACTAGGGGCTACTCCGGACAGAACACTGTGCTTTTTTGACTCTGAGAGGAACCAGAAAAGCAATCCATCCTGAGTCTTTGATGAATATTTGCTTGCTATTGACCTCTGTGCTTCACTCAAACCTGCCTTCATCTTTGAAAGCAAGATAGAGATTTCTTCAGGGAGATTTCCCCTCACCACAAGTAAGGCTGACTAGGATTGGATCCCAGAGTGGGGCATTTGGGAGGTGGACCTTTTTTTTCTGGTCCCTGCAAATAATCTGTCCAATTTCTCTTCTCTTCTGAAATTCCTCCCTCACACATGCTCCTCTACACCTCCACAGATTCTGTTGTTCTGATCTTCTTTGGGTCTCCCTTTTTTACATTGTGTTTTCTTGAACAATATACAAAATTTACATGCTTGATTATTTCTAGTTTAAACTTATGGAATTTGTCCTGATTAAACAAAGTTTGGAAAACTCAAAAGCCTTTTCTGTCCTCAAACTGGTTATTAAAATGAAAAGTGCTTCCACTCTTTGTACTTTAGATTTTCGAAAACAAGTTTTGTTATTCATTGGGGTTTTTTTTGTTTCATTTGGATCTTTTTGTATTTTTGAGGTACTAGATGTTCTCAAGGTCCTGGTGGGAGGGGAGATTGTCAAAGGGGTCAGGAGATACAAACACTTTACTATTTTAACCTATGCTGGGATGGAAAAAGAAAACTCATTGATTTTGTTTGTGGTCAAAGCTCTGTACCATTGCTTATTTAAACAGATTCCTCCTCATCTGAAATGTAACTATCATCTAAAACCAGAAATGATTGCAAGAATACATCTTAATTTGTTATCATTTCATGGTTAAATTGAATCTATGACTGAGATTGTGAGTATAAACGGGGTCTTTATAATAATTCATGGTGAAGCTGGAGTGATAGAACAGCGGGTAGGGCATTTGCCTTGCATGCGATCGACCTGGGTTCAATTCTCAGTATCCCATTTGGTTCCCCGAGCACTTCCAGGAGTGATTCCTGAGTGCATGAGCCAGGAGTAACCGCTGTGCATTGCTGGGTGTGACCCAAAAAGAAAAAAATTCATGGTGAAAGAGATACCTAAATTTATTGGAATTGTCCATTTTCATCCAAATCCAGTAGACAAAGAATGATGTCCATTTGGTCAATCAGTAAAGGCATATGAGGGATGATATTTAAAAAATTGTTTAGAATCCTTGAGCTATTATTATATTTTGAAAAGAGTTCATGTGACATGGGAAGGAATCTAGTGTTTTGGGTCAGAAAAATAGTTTTGCACTGGTTGTTGGATGTTTTTACATCATAATTTGAACAATATAGAGTATATCTGGATTTTAAAGAGAGAAAAAAAGAGATTTCAGAAATGCAAATCATGTCCTACCTAAGTTAATCCAAATTTTGACTGTTAATCAGTGACAGAGAAAGTGGAGAAGGTGTGACATGCCTCAATTGTTGAGCTCTTACCATGCAGGCAGGCAATTGCATTTTGAGCAGATTGGAATCAGATGAACAGATTATTGGACTGCCTAACAAAACGGGCGGCCCAGTCATCAATCTCTGAAATAATAAAAGCATGAATTAAATGTCTTTTGATCAATAGTATTCACACAACTCAGATGCTTAATGATAATGCTTAACTGAAAGAAAGACCTTTGCTTCAAGGTTCATTTGCAGTCCACAGAGAACTCTAAATTTGTTTTGACATTCCAGTGATTCTGGAAAGTACGAGTCCTGTATTTGATTTTGTGGCATTAGAACAGACTGCATAATAACAAGCTCTGACCCAGCGTAGATCATCTCTACCTATTCATTCTAAGAGAGGGCAGCAGAGGAGAAGATACCTTTGCAGTGGGGAGCTCCCTGTGTAACTCTTTTCTGCTAATAGTGCCTATGCCCTTTAGAAAGGGGCCTTTGTAGACATCTACACAATGCAGGCAGCTGTTTGTCTCTACCTGGCTCTCAGGTTAATTCATAGGATGAGTTACAGTTCCAGCTTCATCGAAATCAGACAGGGTTATGAAGGGTTTTTTTTTCCTCCAAAAGGAAAAAAATGCTTTCAATCACTAAGAAACAAACACAGGGACTGGGGAGAGAATTCAAAGGGCTGGATCACATGCTAGGCATGTCAGGGGGCTCAGGTTTGATCCCTGCCACTGTGTGGCTAAGCACCATTGGGTGTTGCCCTAATGAATCCCAGCCTTGCTCAGGAGGTCCCCCCAAACCCTTCCCACAGGGGGAAAGAAAAAACACAACAACAGAGTAGACAAAGCAAAACAAAAAAAATTGCAAATTTCAGAACTAAAACAGGTGTCACAGTCTATTAGGTTGCATTTGGAGCATGCATTCGCACTGGTCTCATGAGGGTCGTCCCCAAATACTAGCATCAGGGCAAGTTCTTCAGCAGCCTGTTTGTGCGATGGAGTGGCACATAGAACAGTACCTTTTCCCACCACTTCCTGTTTCCAGCAGAATTCAGTACCATCACAAGCAAGTACTAAATCTACAGTAAATCCTGTAGATTTAGCCCATTTTGCAACTCTGGTAAGGATGATGGTTCTTCCAGAGACATCTCAGTGCTGTAAGCAGTTGCATATGTCCTTTGACCCTTAGAACCAACTGTGATACTTCCATAGGAATTTTCTTATTTTTGTTTAAACATTTGTAATCATTTTGCCAAATCCATACTTTTTTAGATGACCCGAGCAGTGGGGAGCGAGGGAGGCAGTGGCATCAAAAAAGAGTACTACTGCCTTTCTGCTGGACCCATCTAGACCTCCCTGTGCCTAGAGGGGGCTGGACTAGTAGAGTCTGCAATGAGTGCTCACCAGTGGTGGACATTAGTGTTTCACTAGCTCCACCGAGCAGCTGTTGAGCTGCACCCAAGGACCACATAATCTCCACTGTGTGGAAATTGGTATCCACTATCCAAGTTCCTGGGGAATTGTGGTCTTAGGCTGGAGTGAAGGATTGCTCTTTACAGGAAAGGAAGGTCAATCCTGATTCTGCTCAAGTTTCTAGGACTATGAACCAGATGAATAGTGAAAAATAGTGGAAGAAACAAATAATGAAAGAGAACATCTTGAAGCAGAAAATACGAGGGGAGCAAAAGACATATGAAGCAAGCGGGGAAGAGAGAGAGAGAGAGAAAGAGAGAGAGAGAGAGAGAGAGAGAGAGAGAGAGAGAGAGATCTTAAGTTGAGATGTGGCTACCCCCAGGGGTGTAAGGTGTGCACTTGCCTTTGCAATACTGGTTTTAGAGGGTTTTAATCCCAAACTGTCCCCACTTGGGGCTTTTATGTAAATATTGAAATTTTGGTGATCTGCTTCTCTTGTTTTTGTCCAACATCAGGCTATGCTCAGGGCTTACTGTGGACTCGATGCTCAGGGAACTGTATGTAGTTTGGGGATTGAACCTGGGTTTACCATGTGTAAGACAAGTGTTTTACTTGCTTGACTCAAAATCTGTAATATATCATTGATAGCTCTCAATAGAGGTGTTTAGAGTGGGGGCACACCTAATGGTGCACAGGACTTACTCTTGGTTCTATGCTCAGGGACACTTCTGGAGGTGCTTAGGTGATCTTAGATCGTGCTGTGATAAAACCTGGATTAACCACATGTGTGCAAAGGAAAATCCTTAATCCCGGTACTATTTCTCTGTTTCTTTCCATTCTTTTTTTTTTCTCTCCTGGTGTTTGGGCCACACCTGGCAATGCTTTGGGGTTACTTCTGGATCTGCACTTAAGAATTGCTCTTGGAAGTGCGTGGGAAACCATATGAGATGCCATGGGTTGAATTCAGGTCGGCATCGTGCAAGGCAGGCTCCCTACCTACTGTACTATCTCTCTGGCCCTGCTTTCATATTCTCATCATGCCCTTTTGTTTGGACTTTTGTTTCCACTGGAGCTTCTCCTCTCAGGGGCTCCAGCCTTCTGAGCCTGAGCTGGCAAACATTGTTTCTGCAATTCAGCTGGTTTCCGGCTTTCATGCCTTTTAGGTTGGTGCAGAGTAACTTCTTTAACTCACAGTATGGACTGCCAAGGGTCTCCCTGTGTACCCATGTGCTTTGATATAACAGTTGAAAGTTGGTCCTAAGATGGAATAAGGCAGAAGCTACAGGGGCTGAGAAGATAGTTCAAAGAACAGGTAACATATCTTTGTGTGTAGTAGCCTGGGTTCAGTCTCTCACACCACTTGGTGTCTAAAGCACCACTGGGAGAGTGACCCTGAGCACTGGTGGATGTGGCACCCAAACTAAAACAGATAGGCTACATCCTCTTGCCCCCAATAAATCATAGATTAATGTTAAACTAAGATTTTTTCATTTACTTTTTACTTTTTTTCTGACAAACATAGTGCAGAGTGTCCCAGCTTGTAGTAATAACCAGCATGCTTCTTTCAGGCCTCAGGAGAGTTTCTAGGATCTTCATGCTTAGTGATGTTCCTGAGTCCTGGAGGGACTGGCTTCAGTTATCCTCTGTCCCTTTAATTGATCCTTTCCTTGTTTCCATTAATTCATGAGTGTGTGTGTCCCAAGCTTTCTCTAAGGGTCTTCAGAGAAGGAGGTCACACAGATTCATGAGGGCAATAGAAGTGTGCATGCGAGAGAGCATCTTCAAAAGACTTTTCTTGGGTCTCTGTTTACAAAATCACTGTCAAATTCTATGCAGGGATGTTTAAGCGGCACATGGATTTTAATTTCCTTGTTACTCATTTTGTGGAATGAGAGCAGATTGCCCAAGAACCTCATCTTACTTAGCTCTGATGTGAAGAACACTTGAATGAGTGTCAACTAACCTTTGTGAAGAGGAACAGCCCTTCAGATAATTTTTCTACAAGCTGAAATATCTGCATTTGACCCAGCTGAACACCCAGATTCCTGAGCTTTTGCACATTCTAGTAAGCTTTGGCCTCCTGCTAAGTTTGCCAGAAGACAAAAGTAACTCAAGAAAAAACACCCGGGCAGAGAGTCTGGCATCTTATTGGCTCCTTTTCAGTGTTTGTCAACCAGAAACCAAATAAAGTTAGCCAGAATCATAATCAGAAGTGACAGGTTAAATTCAAAACCAAAACTTTCTCTCCCTTCTAAGTGAGTTTCTAAAATGATTAATTTCCTTTTCTATAAAGCGTGACTACTAAGCCTTCTCTCATAAGGTTATCAAGGGCCTAAATAACAGGAAATTTCTTCATAACCAGTCAAATACTATTTAAATAGTCAGTATATCATGGGAGTTGGGGCAGTTGGAGGCCATAGTAAATTCTTACATAATTGTATTTTTATTGAATAGACACCAGAATTTTCCCCCCTCAGAGTCCCACTGATATGTGCTGTTTTGGACATCCCAAATGAAAATATTGAAAATCTTGTATTAAAAAAGTTCTAGGGCAGTGAGTGATTTTGTATTTATATTTTGAGCAAATTGATAGAATCGAAAGGAAGTTTAGCACCTTAAACAGAGTTAATGCTAGATTTTGTGCATTGAAAGCCACAGAACATTGGTTTCTCCTTTTTGCATATCGCCATGCATATAGTTGTGTATGGAAACATGGGGCCGGAAGTAGATTTAGAGTCACTTGGTTTCAGTCTAGCTTGTCAGCCTCATCTCTGAACCTTAACAGAATTTTAGTGATTTTTTTAAGTCAAAACATTTGAAATAGCTGTTTTGCGACCACTTTTGACCTACAAAAGTGGCAGCTTCATATATTTAGTCTAATATAATTGTATTTCTATTATTAAACAGGAGTTAATTTTTTCTGCTCAAACTGATACAGACATCTGCAAGGCAGGGGTTGTATCACATCCCTACACTGAAGTCCTGAAGTCAGAGTCCAACCATGTGAAGTGTCATATGTATTTGTCTGTGAGCCACAGCCCCTCACATGGACAGCCTTCACAGCCATGATGTGCTGGATTCATAGTTTCATCACCGTTGGGTTCCCAGAGGGGGAGCTGCCTACTTCCAGGGCGTGTTTGGCTCTGGGAAGAGAGTCCTGGCATCTCAAATGTGGGTGTGCTGTGTCACCCCAAAGTCACCTCCTGATTCCTAATCCCACTTCCTTCCCTCACCACCTCATTTCCCTTAGTGATTGTCATCACTGCCAGTTCTGCTGCTTTTTGATTCTGCTGACCCAATTTTGGGTGTCCGATTACATTGCTTTCGAGGCTTTTTAAGTCGTAGCCACTAATACAGTAATTTATAGCAGGAAAATCCTTTATTCTGTATACTATACTCTGTATATCCTTCCATAGTTATCTTTTTTTGAGGGGGAATTATGTATTTGATTTTTTGAGTCACACTTGGCTATGCTTGGGGGTAACTCATAACTCCTGTTTCTGTGCTTGGAGAGCACTCCTGGTGGGGCTTTGGGAACCCTCTGGGGTGCCAGGAATTGAGTGAGCGTTGGCTATTGGCTGTGTGCAGTGCAAGAGCCCTAGCCACTGTACTGCCTCTCCGGTTGATCCTTATACCTTAGACATAGATTGCCAGGTCAATTTCCAGTTTTGAGAAGAGGTCTGTTTGTCATTTTTTAAAATCAGAGTTCAATTATACTTATGGAGACTAAAAATAATGTCAGCACAAGCTTGCTTTAAGCTTTAAGCTTACACAGCTGTGACCTGTATCAGTTTGTGTCAGGATTTGTTTTCCTGTTCCTGTTTTTGAGAGGCCACATGATTTTCAGATGAGCCCCAAGATGGGGCTTCAGTAACCAAGGTCAGAAACCCATATAATTAATTTTAAGTGTTAATCACTCATTTCTATGGTGGTGGAATGATTTAGAATGACCACATTTTGCCCAGAGGTTGCTGCTGTACACAGAGGAATAACCAGGTGGGGTTATTTATCTATATCTTTGTCTTTTTATTTTTTAATTTATAGAACAACTATGATTTTATCCTAATTGTATGTTGAGATTTTAAGTTTAGCAAAAGTAGTGTAATAGAGCATGTCAGGCTATATTACACCAGTCGTTTAGAAAGATTTTCATTTTGATCAAAACTTTTAAATGTTTTTCAAAGAACTATAGACTAAAATTTGGCATGAAACATATTTTCCTCCCTACTGGAGTCAGTAAAATATAAATATCACTTTTTTGTCTTAAGATGCAGATAGCCGACTTAAATAGGTCCTGCTGGTGGTCCACTACTTTTGTTGTGATGGTGGAATGTGCAGGTTTACTTGGGTCTTACTCCAGACTCGGTGCTCAGGTATCACTCTTGGTGGTGCCTGGGGGACAATATATGTTATCAGTGTTTGGACTGAGGTTGACCACAAACCAGACATGCGCCTTACCCCCTTTACTATCTCTCCAGCTCTGGCCACTGCTTTTCATTCATATCCTGCCAGACCAATTTCCACTTCCTTTTATTCCTATGTTAAAAAGGATCATATATTTTCTAGGGGTGAAAAAAGGAGACAGTTACTTTTCCCAATAGGGTCCCATCATTATCAGACAAGACTCATGTGAAAGGCTGCTCTGCTAATCAGGCAGGACGAAAGGCATGGATAGGGTTTTCTTAGTCTGGCCACTTCATCATAGATTCAGAAATTATGTGAAGGGAAACTTGCGTACTCGCTGCCTTCCACTTCCCTTGATTTTTGCAGAGTAGAGACTGTGGAGTGTTGTGATGGGCATAGGTCTGCTGGTGAGGGCGCAGACTCAAGTGAAATGTGGCAATCACAGGAAATTTCTTTTCAAGAATGCCAAGAAATGCCTTGAGAGTCCAGGGTTAGGTGGAGTTGAGGGAGGGCAAGGCACAGCATCTAGATGATTTATCTGCACTTCTGACCCATTTCATATCCTGGAGTAAATCACTAACTCCCTTGGTACCTGGACTTTCTGTTGGAAAATGGAAACAAGGGCCTCATTTCCTGGACCTCACTAAAAGGACTGTACTGATTGTTGACCCCAGAAGGAGACTAATTGCTTTTGATAGGAAAGGCCATTCTGATGGGTCGTTTTGAGGAACAGCACTTACTGAAATATGCAAATGATCATTCAGAGCAAATATCTTTTAAATCTTGTCTTTCAGATTGAAAGTGAATACAGATTTCATTGAGAAGGTGCCTTTTTCACACACTGTTCAATTTACTTTTAAATGGAGGTTTACACAGCACCCAAAAGGAGAGAGAGAACAAAAGGGAATGCCCTGCCACAGAGGCAGGGTGGGATGAGGGGATGGGGTGTGGGATATTGGGATATTGGGATCAGTGATGGTGGAAAATGGGCACTGGTGGAGGGATGGGTACTCGATCATTGTATAACTGAAACCCAAGCACAAAAATTTATAAGTCTACAACTGTACCTCATGGTGTTTCACTAATAAAAATTAAAAAATAAATAAATAAATGGAGGTTTAATCCTCCCAGAGCTACTGGGTGGTGATTATTTGTTTTCCTATGTATGATTTCCTGGGCTAGAAAAACTGAGGTTCAGAGAGGTGAACCCACATGCTTAAGTAGCAGAAAGGCCAGAGATACAAATCTTCTGATCTCGAGTTCAGAAACTTTGTCATGTTATATATTCCCTATCTTTTTCTACTATATTATTTAAACTTCTTAATTTAAAATAAATCTGATTTTTAAGAAAAAGGGGATTATTGAAACATCTATACTTAGATGTTTCATAGTTATATCAAAAATAAATATGTGAATATGTATTTAGTTTCTCAATGGTATGTTTCCATATTTGCTTTCTTCTCCATTGTAGCAAACTGATTTTCTTTCCAAAATTTTTTATTATTATTCTTATTTTATATTGAATCACCATAAGATACACAGTTACAAAATTGTTCATGATTGGGTTTTAGCCATACAGTGTTCCAACACCCGTCCCTTCTCCATTGTCCCACCATTGTCCCACAAAACTGCTTCTCTTTCATGCATAGATTATCACTTGCCTCTTTATATTAACCTCATTATTTTTCTCATGCCATCTTAATTGTTGATGATTCTTTTTTTAAAATGGCATTTTTTTTGAGGGCTGGAGCGATAGTACAGTGTTAGGGCATTTGCTTTGTGCACAGCCAGCCTGGCCGGGCCTGGTTCGATTCCTTCGCCCCTCTCAGAGAGCCTGGCAAGCTACCAAGAGTATTCAATATGCCAAACACAGTAACAAGAAGTCTCACAATGGAGATGTTACTGGGCCTGCTCGAGCAAATCAATGAACAACGGGAGGACAGTGTTTTTTTGAGGAGGGAAATTTGGGCCATACCTGGAGGTGCTTAGGACTAACTCAATGTTCACTGCTCAAGGGATCACTCCTGATGGTGCTCAGGGGATTTTATTTGGTGCTGGGGGTTGAACTGGGTTTGGCCAAGTGCATGACAAATGCTTTAATCTCTGTGCTAATGCTCCAGACCCCTTTCATGGTTCTTTGCTGGTACTTTTGTCACTTATTAACAAAACACTTTAGAAATTCTACTAGTGTTGCATATCTACTACAAGGAATACTAGTATTGCTTATCTACTATCCTTGGAAGAGTCAGGGATGCAGCTCAAGTGGAAGAGCCCATGTGTAGCGTGTATAAGACCCTGAGTTTGATCCCCAGCACCATATTCCTCTTATACCAGGCACTCTGAATGTATATATAAATACATACGAATATAAAATATGACTGACTTGTCTGGGTAATCTTAGCAGCATAGTTCTGCTCATTTTTATGACTTGAAACTTTAGGATTAAGGAATGTTTCAGACCGATGGCCTGCTAATTGCCAGGCTCTGACTGGATTTACTTATGATATATTATTTAATACCTCTGATAGCTCGGACTCTGTTGCAATCCTGCACAAGCACTTAAAAGCTATTGTTGCATCGAACACACCCTCTTTTCCCCATGACTTCAATGCCATGTTTTTGAGTTCTCGTCTGGGAGAATGAAAGCTAAGCAAACATTGCAGCTTCTCCCTCCAGCTTCCCCAGCATCAGTGGCATTGCCAACACCATCTCTCTCAGGCTGGCTTTGCTAGGAAGGGTGCAGACTGACTGGAACACATTTATCGAATGCCCGTTACTTGGGTGCATTAGTCAAATGCAATTGATTCTTATAATACGCCGACAGCTCAGGCGAGGTAATCGGGCTCCTTAATTGAAGATGCTACTTCAGAAGACGAAGTGTAAAGCATTGAATGCTAAGTTCAAATCATTTTTTTTCCCACAGTGAATACAACGTGTCTATGATTTCACCCCGAATATAGCCAGACAAAAGAGAGAGCAAGACCAGACACTGGGAGACTCCTGAGAACCTTTTTTTTGAGATTCATTCTTGTTTCAGCTTGTCTTGAAATATACTCATGCTTTCTCTAAAACCTTAGTTCAGATAGATGCTTTTAGGTGTATAAGTACATATTAAAGATTACAATGAAAGTATAAAACAACTTCTCAGATACCAGTTTGGAAGCCAAGATAGCTCAGCTGTCTTCCATCTATTACAGTCTCGGCTTAGAGTGTGTTTTCAGGAACTTCCAGAGCAGCGTTAAGTCTTTTTGCCTTGGCCCTTAAGTTGCTTTGTACTTTCCTATGCAACTGTGGATCTCACAGCACCAACTGCAGAAAGGTATATACAACCGCAGTGACTGGGTAAAGGTTTTCTGGTGGCTGTTGATTTTCATGAAAATAAGTTAACCCCATCGATCCATCGACCTCTGGGTTATGGGCCCAGCACAGCGGTAGGGCGTTCGCCTTACAAGCGGCCAACATGGCCGACCCGAGTTCGATTCCTCCGCCCCTCTCGGAGAGCCTGTCAAGCTACCGAGAGTATTCGATATGCCAAACACAGTAACAACAAAGTCTCCAATGGAGACGTTACTGGGCCCACTCGAGCTCGAGCAAGTTAACCCCATGCTATCATCTGAATAGCTGCTCCCAGTTTCAGTTGTTGTTTCAGTTCCATTCTCACTTTGCTAGGTTGCGCCCCACCCCCACCCCATACCCAGCCTGAACTGCCCTCTCAGTTACAATCTCTGCCTTTTCCCTGCACCCTGCAGCTTGACCAGTGTCTAACCAAGTTCTGGCCCCAAGCCCTGACTTCACCTTGCTCTTAGCCACTGAGTGTGAGGCAGGAGGGACCTGGGGGGAGGGGACGGGGAATGGAACATAGGGATGACCAGCGACTCTCCCAGTGGTGGAGAGGGGTGCTTTGGGATTCCAAATGCTGAAGTCTCTGATAGGAATTGAGTCTTGCTATTTTTTCGTTCTCCTGCTCTAAGATGATTCCTAAGAATAGCGACAGATAAACTCAGAAACTTAGTCTGTGACCCCTCCGTGACTCAGCCTGCATTACTAATTTGTGTGGGAGTTAGGCTTTTCAATCTCTTAGAATAAATTACTGAACTCAGTGCTCTTTGTGGTAGAGCCCGCACTCTGAGTGAATTAATTCTGCACCCACCTTGTGTGAGAAACAGAGCCTTGGGTGAGAGAGCTGGTGATGCAGAGCTGGAGACAGGGACGTGGTGCGTGGTGGGGCTGGTTCTTCCTCATTCCTTCCTCTGCCAGGGCTTCCCTCCCCGTCTCCTCTATTGCCCGTTTCCTGTCCCAGGCTTTTTCTCTCCCCATTCCCCCCACAAAGTGATGAAGGAGAGTTAAAGTCAGACCCACTCCGTTCTCCTTTTCCCTTTCCTGCAGCCATTTCCATGTCAGGATGAAGTTTTGGTAGAGGGTTTCTCTGTGCAGTCACTCTGGGACACACTTCTAGTCTGTGCATTTCTGGAAAGATCTAAATCTACAGCCTGAGCATTTGACAGTCCAGATCATGGTATGTTGGTTACTGGGGTTGACATAGAAGTCTGCTCCCTTTAGATGAGAACACTTACATTCCCTAATAGAAATAAATCAAGTTATCTTATCAGTCAGGGAGGAAAGGTCACTCCCTAGGAAAAAAAATAGGTAATTCATAAATACCCAAACAGCCAATACATACATCATTTCAATGTATATCAATAGCTATAAGTACAATAGCTGGGAAAAAATCAAAACACACAAGATATGTTGTTTTTACCTATTAGATGGGAATAAAATAGAAATAATTGATGATTGAGGAGGCTGTCGGTAACATTTTGGGGACAGGCAGGACTCACCTTTGCAGTTGACTGGGAAGTGCTGGTTTCCACACAGATTTAAGAAATACAGGCTATTGGGACAAACTGTTGCAGGTCTGGAGATATGTACTCTAGAAATACATGTTTATGTTCACAGAGATGTCAGTAGAAAGGTCCTTTAAGTACTGAATACAACAGTAAATCATTGGAAATGCCTAAAATACCATCAGCAGAGGAGAAGTTAAATGAATCTAACTTATAACTTGAAATGCTGTGGAGCTGATTTGGAATCTAAAAGAAATCTGTCTAGTACAATTCATGTCATGTTGTTCACTCATAATACAGGAAACCTGGGCAATATATGTTGGTATGATTGCATTTATTTTTAAAAAATGAATCTAAAGCCAAAGATACTTAGGTATAATATAAGTGCACAGATGAAGTTCCCGAATAATATTTCCTAAACTGTTTACAGTGAGAGGACTTGGGAGGGAGGAGGTGAATTGGGACATATTTCTCTTTATTCTCCATATCCTTATCTTTGGACTATTTTACAATGAGACTGTTTCTGCTTGTGTAATTCCTTTAACATATATAAAAATAGAAGAATTGCAACCCAGTTTTCTGGGAAAAGTATGCAGACTTGCTTCCCAAAGAGACTGTTCGGGAAACCAGAGGTGGGTGTAATGGATGTTTTCCCTTTTTTATTTTGGTAGTGGTTGAACTATTTATATAATGGCACAGGAGAGGAGTTTTCTTCCATTGTCTTTTTAGGAAACATACCTGCAGAATGGTTGCAACAGGTTGGATGATGGAAAGAAATGGAGATGATCCCACCCACCTGCCCTCTGGAACCGAGATTCTCTCAAATATTGCTCAAGAGACTCTGTCCACTTCCCTAAACTGGGGGATCAGTACTACTGCTGGTTCCCTTAAAATTCACAGGCTTTCGGGCCAGAGAGATAGTATAACTATAGGGTGCTTGCTTTGCTTGCAGCCGGCCTAGGTTCTATCCTAGCACTCCTTATGATCACCTGAGCCCCACCAGAAGTACAGAGCCATGAGAAAGTCCCAAGCATCACCAGATTTCATCCCTCCATCTCACCCCTTACACACACACACACACACACACACACACACACACACACACACAAATATCTGCAGGCTACACAAAATACTTCTCTAAGACACCAACCACCGCATCATCCTTCAAACTAGGTTTAAAGAGATCATAAGGACACACACTGTTCCTCAGTGTGCAGTGTCCAGAAATGAATTGTTCCACATTATCTTGCTCTTTATCCTGTGAATTGCTTCAGGTAAGAGCGTGTTCTGCTTCTCTTCCTGATCCTTGGCACAACGTGTTGGACACACACTTGATGCTAAAGACGTAACTGTTGCTTTGAGGATGTGAAGTTGGAATTCTGAACACCTGATGCACAGAGGAAAACTGGGTTTTGCCTGTGATTTGATATAAGAGAAAGGCCCAGAAGCATGATAGCTAAAAACTAAGGGAGTTGGGGTAGAGTTCTGGGCATATGCATGGCCCAGAATTTGATCCCTGGTACTGTAACTCTACAAAGTACCTCTGGATATAGTCCTAGAGTTTGATCTCTGGCACTGTAACCCCATAGAGTACCTCTGGTTTAGCCCTAGAGGCCCCTGAGCCTTGCCAGGAGTGGCTCTGGTAGCCTCAAGCAGTGCCATGTTGCAGAAATGTCCAACCCATCTAGCTAAGAATCATTGGAAATGGCCTCTGGACACTTCATCCCTGCTATGAGACTTTCCACACCTTTCACCCACCCAAAACACAAAATATACCCATATAGTTAAATCTTAGTTCTATCGCTGATTTCTCAGGGCTTTGACTTTGAAGTGAACAGCCTATGTTTAAATCCTGATGTCTCAACCTACTAGCTGATGACTTGGGCAAGTTCCTTCCCGGTGACTTTGCTCTGGAACCTGGGTTGTGTTTCAGTGGTAGGAGCACTTTGCATGTGTGAGGCCCTGGGTCCAACTTCCATCACCAAGCCATAGAGATTTCTCTATTGGAGATTGCAGGCTTTACTTGTGGAGACCCTCCCAAGTCGGCGTGGTCTACCAGAGAGAATCAGACCTACTCCAGAGCACTTCCAGATTTGAAACAAAAACCAAAGCAAAGGAAAGAAAAAACATAAGTACTCAGCACTATTAAAAACAGCAACAAAACAACTTTACTTCCTCATCTATACATTTGATATACTAACGTTATTGACCTCAGGGTGCGGTTATTAAGACTTAGTGAGATGATTTTTTTTTCTTTTTGGGTAATACCTGGCAGTGCTCAGGGGCTATTCCTGGATCTGCACTCAGGGATTATTCCTGGCTTTGTGCTTAGGGATCCTTCCTGGAAAAGCTCAGGGGATCATGTGAGCATCTTAATTTTCTAACTCAGGTTTATTATTATTATCAGTCATCATTGTACGTTGATAATGCAGAAATACTACCAGTCTGAGTCTGACAGAGATGTGTGTGACTGTCCCATGTTCACTGTTGACTTTTTTGTGTTTGTCTCTCTGACCTTCTTGAATTCTCACTGTTGCTTCATAGCTTGCTTTGGAACATTTTCTCACCTTTGCCACTCTTCTTTTGGAGGTGGATAACTGTGTTTTTCAAATATATTATGTTCTTCGGAATCAGGCCACATGTTCTGATTGTGTATAAATGTGAGGGAATTGATGAGGCTCCTAATGAGCTCTCTAATGAATAGGAAGAATGATCTTTGCAACTGTTATATTGGTTGGATTATCTCCAATTTAGTCTTAAAATTCCATATAAAGACATGAAGTCTTGAAGTACATGAAAAAAATTATTCTATTTTTTCTTACAGTTTTGACTAGAATGTCACAGAATGCCCTTCATCTGAGCTAGAGCTTTCAATGTGTCCTCTAAACAGAAGGAAATAGTCAGTATGACTAGGTTGAAATCCCGGACCTGCTTCTCCATTTCTTCTTTTCTAATGAGCAAAGAGAAACCCTTGATTGTTAGCAGGGCTCCATAGATAGGGTTTATTCATATTATTGAAAGTGCTTTGGTCATTGTAAAGTGCTATGATTTTATTATTAGCATTAATATTACTCCTCCACATTTACAGTTTTTAAATCATACTTCTGTGGATCTGAATTGAGGGAGAAGAATACCCTGCATCCCTATCAGAGAAATTCATCAGGATGTTCATTTCACGTTTTATAAAACTATTGTGAAACCTGGTCTAGCACAGGGCTCTCTACACTTGTTCTTACATGATCCCTTTTTGCCTGGGGAATTTTTTACAGGACCTCAGGTATATATTTCTATAAAATAGGTATGCAGATCAAATATTTACTGATAAGAAGTCACCAAAATATGTTTTTAAACAAGATTTTAGGGCTATTTGTGACCCTCACTTTTAGTTACTTGAACCAGGGCACTCCCATCCACCCTCTTGGGGAACCCACCCTCCTTGGGGGTTGTCTGCCAAACAAAGGGCTCTCTGAGAGTAACTTCACTGCTTCCATCTTCCTGGGGGCCACAGTCCCAGTGCCCCTCTGACCCCATCTGCTGCAGGACCTTGGCAGAACCCAGGGACCATCTGTATTTGGGGACAGGAACCAAGTACTTTACTGGGCCAGACCGCAGGGGTTCAGCTTCCTGCTTCCCAAGGAGTCCCCAAGTGCTGCATCATCTCGTGTCCTTGTGATAGGGTGTAAGTTAATGTTTGCATAAAAGAATCATAAGAGCATACACCTTCTCCGCCAAAGGTAAAATACTTATCTTAGAGATGGATGAAGACTCTTAATGGAAATACCAAGTTGTTGGTCAAGTCTAAAATAGGAGGGGGAAAGTAGAACTGGGCATTGTGCAAAAGTCTGCTAGTGAAGTATTCACCAGATGTTGTTGTGCTCCTAGAAGATGTTTGGAGAACTAGGTGGGTTTGTTGGGTTTGCCTGCTGCAGTCAGCAGTGTCTGATAGGACACTCACCACAGAGTCAAGTTAAGGATGCATCTGTGCTCCACCAGGAAGTGTGGACATGAGATGTAAAATAGGGGGAGAAGAAAGCAGTGGTATGAAGCTCTTGCTTAACCTGAATTTAGGTTAGTGAAAAAAGAGTAAGTCGTGCAAGAGTGTAGTGTTCAAGTAGAGGAGGGAGTTGATAGATCAATAGAGTCAGCAAAATAATTTGACTCACAGAGTTGGGACAATAGCTTAGGTACCAGACCAATTTTTGTCTTCATCGATTAGGCTTCTTCAAAACACTGAAATGCCACCACAGCAATTTTGCTACAACAGTGACCTGTGATCACAGTGTTTAAATTCTGCTCTACCCACATAACTCCACCCCAGGACCCTGGAGCCAGCAGTGAGCAGTTAAAATGTATGAGGCTATTCCTGGCTGGGACGCCGCTTCGGCAGCAAAGTCTCCAAGTTGGAAGCCATGAAAATGGTTGGAAATAGTTTCCCTTTAGATACAAGACCTTAATCTCATGTTGACCTTGGGCTATAATTTGGATAACCAGCACTTTTATTTCCCATTTGCAGCTGGGAGGGAGATTGGTTAGGAAACCTGTGTTTGCAGTCAGCAGCGAGCATTCCTGTGTAGGAACCTATTCCCTGTCTGGGTTTAATGTCTTTGCAATGTCAATGCACAGTGTGTCCAGAAAACATACTTTTTTCCTCAAAGGGTATCTTCTGAGATCACCTTGGCTTTCTCTTGTCTCCGTGTCACGTAGCACTTTCTTTCTTATTTATACTTTACCAGAGATCTTATGCTGGAGATCCAAGAATGATCTGTCTTCTGTGTTTGAGCCAGACTCCATACCTTTTTACCCTCCTCCGGAAGCTGTTTTTAGAAAATATGTATTCTGGCACAATCGATGCCATATCAACACGGCCACATTCAAAATATTTAATAACTCAAATAGCAAAGGCATCCACCATGCAGACTGAATCTTGACCTTTAAAACTCTTTCAGGGCCTTGTAGGCATGGGCCAGCTCCTTCCCCACATTCTTGTCCACCAGTTCCTCCATTGATGCCTTTCAGGAGCCTCCATCACCTTTCCATGAGAACCTGTCCTGCCTTTGCATGTTTCTGAAACCTTGAGATTTGTCGCCAGTGAGCTATGTCCCGATGTCACTTATTTTCAGCAGTAGTCTCTTTTTCTAGTCTAGAAATCTGCCGTCAGCATTAGTTTAATTGGAACCCAGGCACATCTCTTTGTTTACAAATGGTTCATTAACTTAAACATTACAAACTCTGTTTACAGCTACTCTTCTGTAGAGTTGGGTATTTTTTTAACAGGCATCATGACAGCCAGATCTCAAATACTTACCATCTCTTGCTATCTACCTTCTTTAAGACAAGGACCTCTTTGAAAGGTATTGTTCTCCCCCAAAGGCCTTGCCTCCAACACAGTCCTGACTTCAAAAATTGATCATTTATTTCTCAGCTTATCTGAATGTTGCCTTTCTTGCCCCTTATCTTGAAGATTTTGCTTTAAGTGCTGTTCAAAATAAGCAAACATCTCCAGACCCAGGGATGAAAACTGCCTTCTTAGAGCAGCCCCAACAGACAGAAACTCTCCTCCTCCTTCTCTTCCTCCTCCTCCTCCACCTCCTCCTCCTCTTTATTTTATCCCTCTTTCTCTTCCTCTGTTTTTGGGGTACACTCGGCAATGCTCAAGATGCTGCCAAGGATCAAACTGGGGTTGAGTGCATGAAAGGCAAGCACTTTAACCCTGTGATATTCTCTGGCCCACAGAACCCTACTTCTGCTATGCAGTTTACTAGTTTAACAGGCAGTGCTTTCACTGTGGAGGTGATGGTCTTCCTTTCTTTCACAAGAGTTTCGAACCAAGAGGGACATAATGTCCTGTGCAGGTGTTCAACAGATGCTTACTTGACAGAAAAAGCCCCACTCTCTGTGTACTTGGGAAAGCGTGCCTTAGCTTGATTTCACTTGAGCATTTTGGTGTACAGTGAAGTAAAGAAAGATAATAGTCTTGATTTTAATAAGACAGGGTGTGGAAATGTCCATACTGCCTGCTGATTTTTTTTTCAGCATACAGATTTTTATCTTCTTTTTTTAACTTAAAAAAAAGAAAGAAAGAAATTCCTCAAGTATCCCAATAGCTTTTGCAGTTACATCTCTCCAATCTGGTTTCCAATTTGCCTTTATTGTTTAATTTTAGGCACTGTGACTTATGGTACTGCTAATGGTAGGGCTCCATGCATACAGCACCATGTCCTCCATTAGTCTTATCTCTTGCTAGGCTCTCGGAGAGAACTGTGGCCTGTGGACCAAATCTACCTGCTGCCTGTTTGTGTGAATATAGCTTCACTGGAATACAGCCTCACTCTTTCCATGTGTTGTTTAAGGCTGGTTTTGTGCTCTGATGGCCATGGTGGTGAGGAGTTGGGATGGAGGAGATATAGCCTGTTATACCCAGGTTGTTCGCTCCCAGGCTCACAGGATAGCACTATGCTGCTCTCCGCTCCAGGAAGCCCTGCCACTTAACCATGACTGTCTTCCCTGGATGTTTCTTTTTATAGCTCAGATCCTCTGCACATACTGTTCCCTCTCTCTGGGAGACCCCCTAATCCTGCCTTGATTAGAAAATACCTTCAGTCTACCAACACCCTGCTTGGTTTTGTCTCCATTATAAAACTCCTGAATTCCTACAAATGGGTATTTGTCCTTTACTGGTCATGCAGAATCCCTTGTACAGAAATTGAATTTTATTTTGTCCGGTTTGGTGGACACACCTGGCATTGCTCAGGGCTCACTCCTGGCTCTGTGCCTTGGAATTGGGGATTGAACGTGGGTCTGCTGCATGCAAGGCCAGAACCCTGCATATTGTACTGTCTCTTCAGCCCTAGACAGAAGTATTTTAAAGCATTTATTGTTGCTATTTGTTTCATCATTTCTAGTTTGTGGTGAGCTTCCTACTAGAATAGACGTGTAGTAGATGGCAATCTCTGGTTTGATTTGATCTTATCTATTCATGTATCACTTGGTACCTGACATCTGGTAGAAGGAATTTGTCCAACTGACTGGTGATGCTTTTACTTGATTTATCCTAAACCTCAATCCATTGTGAGGATTGATGAGACACTGTGTGTTAATTGGAAAGTAATTGCTTAATAAATTGTTATCTGGTCAAGGGAAAGTGTCTGTTGACTGATTGACCTTCTAGTAGTGGGAAGCAAGCTGAAGAATTTTAGTATTAACTCTATCTTTTATGTGCAGACTAATACATTGTTACTCTCACTCCCTCAATTTTTCCTTTTGGAAACCAAGGAGAATTATTCTCATCCCTAAGAGCATCTCTATTTTATCAGTAAATTCGGAAGGCTTTTAAAGCTGCCTTGAATCTGTTACAGCCTTTGCAGAAGCTGTTTGCTGGCCTTGCTGGTTGGGATCAGCTTATTATTTTTGTCCCTTTTTGTGAAAGATTGAATTCAAAATGGAAGGCAGCATTTTTCAAGAGGTTTCCCAGATTTGTCTGAGTGAAGGTGATTTCATGTTGCTGGAGCTTGGTGACTGCTGGATGCTTCCTACTCTTCGGCTGCCTGATGTGGGGGATTGGATCTGGCGAGGTGCCCGCATGTCCATCTTCCCAGGGCTGCAAACCTCTTATGGGCTAAGAAGGATGAGCTTTAATCAACTTCCCAGATACCTCTTCACAGAGGGAACGCAGAGGAGAAGAGGAAAGGAGAGCGTGAGTGCTGGCAAGCAATTTCCAAAGATGATAGGCAGTTTGGACCTAATTTTAAATACCAGGAAAATCTTATTTATCATGTCAGAAGATCGATTTGGATGAGAACTCCTCAACTCAAACCTCTCCTTTAATATTTATAAAGTTATGTTTTAGCAGTTGCGTGCTTGTGTATTTTCCCTTCGCTGCTTAGCTGGGAGAGATCACATGTCATTGTCCACTTTAAAGCTAATGGGCTTTTAATATCTTTGGGGCAGGTTTATGATGAAAGAAATCTACTTTTTTGCAGAAATTCTGTTGCTTAGGCTTTGGTTGAAATACATACACTATGTAATAATGTCATCCAAGAGGTCTTGTTTGCTTACAAACAGATTTCTATTGTTGAGAGACCAAATTATGTCCTGGTGCTAGAACATGGGCAGTATTTGGTCTCCGTTCATTGTGCTCCATTGTAATTAGGATCACATCCAAATCACAAATGTCTCTTCTCTCATGGAGATCGTTTCCACTGACAGGGCAAAGTTTCACAAATGGACATGTCTATGCATAAGGATGCTCTTTAATTAAATGTATATATGTGCACATAGGTTCAGGTTACTTGACTCTTCTCTGATTATCTGGCTTGTTGCCTTTCAGTGTTGGTTTGCTAGGATAATTAAAAAAGAAAACACATGGAGAGACATTTTGTAAAATCCAGATCAAAGCCAACACTTAAACTTCCAGATAATGAGTGGCTTCTCTTAGCAGATTTGGAAAAGAAAGGCCCCGTAGAGAAGGCAAAACTGCTTCAGTTTGCTATACTCTGTGAGTTTAGCCACCAGCTTTGAAGAATGCACCAGGTATTTTTCTGTGGTCTAAGAAGAATACACTTTTAATATGTTATAGTAAATGAATGAAATGCCACTAAGAACTCCTTCTGCAGGACTGAGAGCAATGCTCAAGCCAGCATCCTCCTGATGGCTGAGCTCACGGAAGGAAGGAAGGTCCAGCATGACCAAAAGTCATTTAGAGGGCTTTTATTTTGGCAGCTGAGGTACTGACGCCAGATCCCTGTTTTTGTCCAAGGGAAGCTGGTTGTGACATATATCATGGCTGTATTTAAGGAGGGGAAGTTTGATGGCTGATAAGAACCAAGACTCAAAGTCAGGAGTTGAATGACAGGCAGTAGTCACGTCCAAGTTGTCCTTAGGGACCTCTGGGAAACTTTTTGTTGCTTTTTGTGATTTTTTTTTTCAGGAAAGTAGATTTATAAGATACTCCAGGAGTCTCTTTTTTGTTGTTGCTTTTGGGTGCTCAAGCCTCACTCTTGGCTCTGTGATTAGGGAATGGAGACCCATAAGAGGGGTATCAAACCCTTGTGGTCAACTGTGTGCAAAGCAAGCAGCCTACCCACTGTACTATCTCTCCAGCCCTCCAGGAAACTCTTAAGCATTCTCTTCACTATGGTGAAGAGATATATAAGTGAGGATACATAAAGATAGGCAGGCTTTCTATTTAGTGACTTATTCTAAAATGTCATGTTTGGGTTGTTTTTTTTTGTTGTTGTTAAATCATTCACTTAATTTTTTTAATGTGGACAAAAGCCACAACTGTTGCTACAATTCTAGAGTTGAAATTGGTTAGATAACAAAGCTCCAATATTAAAATCAATAGGTCTAAAAATCAATTTTTATGTGAAAATTGTTATATCTCACCTTGTCCTTGTCTAAGGATTTACTAAGCTATTCGTTGTGCCTATTTTTGTTAATTGTTTTTGTTGAGTTTACTATGTTACTTTCCCATATAATTCAGTGTGTTCCTAGTGGAGTTTCAGTATTGAAGTATTTGGAGGTGTTATGTGGGTGCATATGCAACCATGCTATCCAGAGACATCAGGGTCTATGTTCTGGGCCAAAGAATTGACATGGTGAAGGCTCTGGGGAGGTGGCTTTTGGAGGTGGGAGAAGGCTGCCCACCTCCCACTCTGCAAAGATCCCAGAGTTAGCCTGGACATGGGTCCCTGAAATTTTTCACAGTTTGGGACCTCTGCAGAGAGGATTAGTGAGTGGTAGAGTTGAGCTGTTGGTGTGATTTGCAGTGGTGGGTTATAGCTGTGGCAGAACTTGACCATCTTTGGGTTTTATAAGTTTTTCTTCCTCTATCAGTTTTATAAAAAGGAAAACGGCAAAGGGGGTTGAGAGTTCCACTCACTTCAGACTTTATCCATAAGACTTCCTGCTCTCATTTCTAATCAAACAGGGTTCTCATTCCACCTCCAGCTCCCGACACTATGGTCTGTTCACCGGATACGTGCAACCAGGCTTGAATTTCTGTCTTTCTGTACTGAGAGAGGTCACTAGCACATATCAGTAAGAAGCAGGGAGTATGTGCTTTGAGAATTTTCCTGCAAATGTATCCTTTATACTGAAATAAAATTTCAGTAGATCTGTGTAGAGATGTTGCACACACACAGTGCTCTGTAGCTATGTCCATTCTTGGTTTAAACACTGTACAATAGTTGTGCAGAATGTTAGCGTTAAAGAATACTGGGTGGGTTGCATAGAATACTTTCTTGTGTACTTGTCTGCAACTTCCTCTGAATGTATGATTTCAAAATAATAAATTCAAAAGGAATAATACTTCGTTACCAAGAAAAATAGTTTGCTGTTTCACTTCACTTAAAAAATGGATTTTCTTTCTTTTTTTTAGTAAAGTAAAATAGTTTTATTGAAAGAAATACACTTAGAGAAATATAGGAGGAGAGAAAGAGAAAGTCCAATTCTTAAAATCAGTGTGGGATCCATAATTTGTGGGAATCCAAAGAAAGTGAAACTTGGAAAGGGGGTTGGGGAGGACTTTGTTTAGACGTTATTAAGAATCTTAAGACAGCTGTAGCAGAGCACTTAGCCAGGCCCAGGACCTTGTGGTCAGTGTCCGTGTGACGCATGCCACAATGCATAGCCCTGCACACAGCCCTGATGTTTTCTCTTCCTGAGCCAGCCTTCATGAGCACTGTCCTGTGACACCTGTCAGGTAGTCAGCCTAGGCTGTGTATCTTTGGTATTTTCAGATTTCTTTCAGTTTCTTAATATGTATTTTCACTCCTTTTCTCTTGTTCTTCCTCCTTCTTCCACTTCCCCCACCCGGCTTTTAAAATAGACTTTTATTCCTTAGATCAGTTTAGCTTCCCAGAAAAAAAAGTCTGAAGATAGAGATTCTCCACCTACCGTCTGCCTGTCCCCCACTTCCCCGCCCCAGACAAAGCTGCCTCCTTTATAATCACTGCTTACCAGGGTGCTCCGTTGATTACAGTCGTGCGAGTCTGCAGTGACAGTTCATCATCACGCAGGAGCCATAGTTTACCTCCAGCTCTGCTCTTGCTGTGCATTCAATGACTTTGAGGATAGGTTGTGAACCTACCCTTGTGGTATCACACAGAATATTTCAGTTGCCCTAAAGATGCTCTGTGTGCCTCCTTACGAGTCTCTTTCTTGAGGAGCCAGCTGTGATACCTGCATATATGTCCCTTCATTGTGACTTCATCTGTTTATCATCTCACAGTTCTTGACTAGTATGGAGCTAAAAGGTGCCTATGGGAAAAGCTGACACCAAGAAGCAAAGGGCCAAGCTCACAGGCAGTTGTTGTGTGCGGTGGGAGTAGCAACAGATGGGGGCTGTCCGTGGGTGCACCCAGTAGGCCAGTGGCTTCCCTGGCGGGAACCTCATTCAGTAGTAACAAATGGAGGTAGAGAAGTGCAAGGGGAAATCGCTAAGGCAACATGGTTGTCTGTGATTTTTGCAATTGGCACAGAAGGTTCTGTTGACAGTGAATGCAAGGAGTTTAATGGAGTATACCTGGAGAAAGCTAAGTTTGTGATCATTCATGCTAGGTTCTACAATATACAAGATAAATTTGAATTCTTTCTAATTGCTTATCAGAACCCACAGGAGAAGAAGAAAATGTTTCTCAAATGGTGGATCCCCCTTTGCTCAGCCGGTGCCTTGCTGCTCTCCTTTTCTTTAAATCACCAGTCAGCCCAGCTTTGATGTGCAAAGACATCTCCCAGTCTGTGAGAGAAGACGTGCAGCAATTCTCAGCCCTGTGCTCTCCCTCCGCATGGCATGGCTGACAGCAGAAAGGAGGTGGAGCATGGCTGGGGGTATGGGTGGAGGGCTTGGCTGTGATAATGGAACATGGGCTTTCAAGGCACCGGGTCCCCAGGAACTCGAATTCCAAGGTGCAGCTGGTATCTCCTCAAGGCCCCATTAAGCACTTTCTTTTTGTTGATTATTGGATTGTATTTTGGAATCAGGGTTGTAATTTTTTTAATGTAGCTGCACAGTTCAGGAATGATGTAAGACCATAGCTATGTGCTTGGCTGCCCTTATCAGGAGTTAGACATGTGCTGGACCGGCCATTCATTTCCACTGCAGTAGGGACAGCTCCCATGTATGTGGATGCTTCACCTCAAGGATTCCCACAGGCACTGCCTCGTCTACCTTTGGATTTTTTCAGCCACCGCGGGGTCTGCACAGTTTAAACCAAGGTTATTGGGAAATGGTGGTGGTGGCGGGGGGGGGGGGGGGAAAGGGGGATGCTAGTGCCTCTGAGGCACTCCCCACAATAGTGGGGGATGGAAATCTGCAAAAAGCACTTAGATTTCCATTTGGGGGTTGTCACCCCACAGTGACATTTCACATCCTTTATGGTTTGCTCCTTTCTTATCTCAATTTTCTTGCCCTTCACTCCTCCTTCCTCCAATCCCTTCTCATCAATGAGCTGTATTCAAGTCCCAATTTCAAGCTCTGCTTTCAAAAGTATTCACTCTAAAAGATGCCCATAAACTGTATAGAAATGCAACGTTGAGCAGGCTGTCATGCTTGCAAACCAGCCTTCTCCCAACTGCTGGGGTTACCTGTAGCTCTTTGAACTTTGAACTGGCCATTGACAGAGAAAACTAGAAATATTAAAACACAGTCTCAGGTTGACTTATGTATGACAAGATGCAGGTGCTAGAGTCTCAGATTTGTGCTTGAACCTTTTTAACTTTACGTACAACTCCATCTAAATGCTTTCAAGTAAAAACAGTTTGAGCATTGTATAATTGAAACCCAAGCACAAAATTTGTAAGTCAACAACTGTACCTCATGGTGTCTCACTAATAAAAATTAAAAAAAAACAGTTGTCTTGGACCAGATAGGTTATATAGGGGTTAGGGCATTTGCTTTGCACGAAACCCCTCCATGTCAGTCCCCAGCACCACATATGGTGCCCTGAGCACCACCAGGAATGATCTCTGAACACAGAGCCAGACATAATCCCTAAGAACCACTAGATGTGTCCCCCTGAAACCAAAAGCAATAAGCAGTTGCCTCACATCAGTGCATATCTGGCTGGAGACATCTGAAATTTTTTTGTACCATGCAGTATTGCTTTCCTTTATCAACATTCTCTTTCTCTTTCCACTCTAGAGAAAAGGATTTGGTGGGGGAAAGTAGAAGTTATTTTGTAAAAATAGGCAAATATTTTGAAATTTCTCCAAATGACTATTTGGAGAAGTCGGGGACAAAGTGTTAGCTTTATTCTATTTTCAAAAGGAATTTTGTCTGCCATGAGCTTTCTAGACTAATTGTAAGAATGAGGACCACAGCAAGATAGTATGAGGCATAAGGAGCTTAGGTTACATGTAGCCAACCTTGATTTGATCCCTGGCATGGATGTTCCACCAAATACTGCCAGGGGTAAGCCCTGAGTACCCTTTGGTATAGCCTCCCCTACTCCTCCAAAAGATGAGAAGACAAAAGGAATCGGTGACTTTGTGAGAAGCAGCTGCTAAAATATGTCTTTGCTCAAACGAAACTTTCAGAGAAACCCAAAATAATGGTACCAATGTTGACATCTGTTTTCTTACTGCAGCTGATACTGACCTTTTAAAAGCAACCAAATGTCCACAGGCATCTGCACCCGTGCTTCTGGCCTTTGAAGTGGGCAGTGACTACCACATAATAATTATTGCAAAATTGGACTTGAACTTTATGTATGTTCATTGGCACATTGATTATTTGTGCATCAAGCATCTTCAAAGAATACTGAACAAAAGAACTATTTAAAACATTTTTTTAAAGATGGCTTTCTAAAGCCTCTGGCAAGTGGTATAGAAGAGTCAGACTTGTTGTTGCTTTCTAGGTCCATTTTAAATGTTCCCTTGGCAGCATCTCTGCCAACATTACACTTCAATGTTTTCTGTGTGTCTTTGTTTCTAATTTTTCTTTTTTTGAGACAGCAGCTGGATTCTGTCTTTAATACTTATGCTTGATTACATGTTCTGTATGAGCATTTCTGGTGGATCGCTCCTCTTCCTTTCCTCTCCTCTCCTCCTCCCTCCCTTCCTCACTCCATTCCTCCCTCCCTTTTCTCTCATACCCCCTTCTTTTCCTCCTCTCCTCTCCCTCCCTGCCTGCCTTCCTGCCTTCTTTTCCTTTCCCTCCATTCCCTTCCCCCAGTCCTCCCCTCCCCCCATTTCCTTCCCATGCCTTCCTACTTTTCCATAGTATTTACTTTAAATTTTGATTTTTTGAATGTGTTAGCAAAATTCTTAGGAAGCCTATGACTATTTCCAAGCACCCGAGACCCTCATTTCCTTCTAATCGCGTCCTCCTTCTAGGGTCAGATACTATCTTCCTTCTCCCCACTTTGGGAGAGGAATCACAATGCCTTTACCTGAGTGAAGCTGTATGTGCTGACCTTTAACTTATACAAACAAGTCCAAAGAAATTCATTTCCTAAATGCACAAGTTTAGTGATCTTAGCTTTTACTAAAATGATTTAATTTTTGATCGTGAATGACTTCTAACAGTCCTCTTAAGACTGCCAATTCTGAATTTTATTCTGACTTAATCTGTCCTTAAATCCCATATACTCAGGCCATTGAATTTGTTCACTGATGGATATCTCACTTTTGCACACAGGAAGGTGGGAGTTGAAAAGGGCTAGGATATTAATAACACTTTCTCAAAAAATTAAAACCTCAAACACCACAGAATTTTCCTTAAAGCTATTCAGAATTTCAGAATGATTGGCTTGTCCAGATTATGAATTTACAAAATGAGCTGGAGTCATGTGTGTCTGACGGTTCTTTATTTATTTATATTTAAATATATATTTATTTTAATTAAATCATTTTGACATATACCAAAGCTGTTCATGATCATCAGGTTTCAGTTATACAATGTTTCAACGCCCATCCATCTACCAGTGTACATTTTCCACCACCAAGGCCCCCAGTTTCCTCTTATCACTGCCCAAACCTTGTCTTCAGTTTTAACAAACTCACCCACTTTGGTCAACTTTCTCCCATTCCCACTGCCAGAATATCCTCTGTTACAGCTTTATTTGGGAAAATCATGACACAAATGATTTTTTTTCTGGGAAAGAAAACAACAGTGGGAAAGAGATATGACAATTTACAAGTGCCCTAAGTTCTATACTATCACTCTGGCTCAACAAACAATTTTTTTAAACTTCAGTTTCAGTCAACCCCAGGTAAATCTGCAGGCACCACATAATGTCCCAAGCACTCACTGATGGGGCCTGGAAGGCCCTCAGTACCACCACATCCCACGCCTGCTTCACAGTGAACTCGTGGCCTTGTTGGCTGAGAATTACCGGTGGGTCCCCAGTGCTTGGGAAGCCCTCCTCCCCCTAAATAAATAAATAAATAAATAAACCAAAAATTATCCATCCTGAGAAGGTTGAATTTGGGGGCCACACCTTGTTGTGCTTAAGGTTTACTTCTGAGCTCAGGTATTAGTCCTGGTGGTGCTCAGGGGAACTTAGAGTGCCAGGGATGGACCTGGGGTCAACTTCAGTAAGTGAAGCCCCTTAATCCCTGTGCTATCTCTCCAGCTGTCCACATCATCATTTGAATGCCAGATTTATATGTACTGCAGAACTACACATAAATTTTTCACACCAAAGCCATCCTACAAGTAGCATACAGGACCCATTGAAGCTGCCCGTTCAACTTCCCTTTTGAGGTCCTTAATTTGGAATGCTGTTATTGAGAGCGGACCAGATGAAAATTCCCCAATGAGTAGAGCATTTCAGGATTTGTGAGAAAAGTCATTTTTCTCAATTTTCTTCTTTATCTCTTTTTTTTGAGATAATGTAATTTCCAGGACAAATCATTACAGCACAGTGAATTATAATCTACAAATTAGAATAAATTGTGCAATTTGTGTTCAGTTCTCCTCATCATATTTTATATTAGGCTGATTTCTTTGCAGACTTACAGTATTGTGAGTTTTCATAAACAGCTATTTGAAGCCATTCACGTAATCAAACTAATGTTTGTAGATATTCAGAAAATGATTAATCTTAGGGTTGTGGCAAAGGAAAAACAAAAAAACCTTTAGTGTGTGAGTTGGCCAACTCCCCCAACTAAAAATTCCAAGTTTTGGTTAAGATCCCTGAACGAGTGTCGTGAAAATTAGTTTCTTTTGGAAGGATCATACAATTGAAAGACTAATTTGAATTAGGAGAGCTCACTGGGCTTGGCAGAGGGCATTGTGAGAAAGCGAGGCATAATTTTCTTCCAAACAAAGACAAGCTTGTTGGAGAGCATGCTTTATTGCCTGGAAATTCTATATATATGCAAAGTTGCTCATCAAGTCACTGTTGGGTTTGATGTGCTTGGTTTCTTCTTTTGTTTGGAAAAATCAAATGCTGAAAAAAGTGGGCGTAGCTCTGCTTGCTATAGGCCCAGGAGAAGCCTACACATGCCAGTTCCCTCTGAGCCCCGCGCTCCTGTGTGGGGAGCTGCCCGTGGGAGGGACGGTCAGGCATGGGTTCCCCGCAGGTAAAATCAGGGTATACGCTTCAGCAGAGCCCACCCAGAATTTCCGGAAAATGACTCTCCAGCATCGTTTCTGCTTTTTCCCTCTGACAGCCAGGTGGATATAAGCGGGGTAGTTAGATTCACATCCCAAGCCCCCTTCAGTCTTTGATCTTCTTTTAAACAGCTCCGTGGAGAGGTAATTCACAGACCATACTATTTACCCACTTGAAGTGTACAAATTCAATAGCCTTTAGTATGTTGTACAACCACGACTGGGTCCATTTTTCGAAAATTTTTTTAATCACTCCCCTTTTAAAAAGACAAGCCACACCTTGGTTGGGATTCTCTTAAGACCCAGATGTGATGAGCTAATTTTCTATAGTAAAGGCTGGGGAGGTAATGCAGTGGACTGGGGTGATGCTTTGCATGATTGATTCCTGACAACTGCATGGTCCTCCCCCCACCCCCGACCCAGGAAGTACTAGTATTGACTCTTTTACTATTCTTTCCTTCAGCCCTCACCCTTACCCCACTAGCACTGCCAGGTATGACTCTGCAGGGGGAAAAAAAGGGTGACTATTTTTTTTTAATTGAATCACCCTGAGATACAGAATTACAATGCTGTTCATGGTTGAGTTTCAGTCATAGTGTTCCAGCACTCATCCCTCCACCAGTGTACATTGCCCACACCAATGTCCCCAGTTTCCCTCCTGCCATTCTCACCCCAGCCTGTCATCTATGGCAGGTTCTCTCTCTCTCTCTCTCTCTCTCTCTCTCTCTCTCTCGCATTGTGGCTTCCAATACAGATACTGAGAGGTCATACTGCTTGATCCCTCACTCATTTTCATCACGCAGTTCTTATTCAGAGCAATCATTTTTCTTTTTGGCTGGATGGTGGAGGAGTGTTCACTGTATCACTGTATCACTGTCATCCCATTGTTCATCGCCAGTAACATCTCTATTCATCCCAGCCCTGAGATTTTAGCAGCCTCTCCTTACTTGTATTTCCCAGTGATTGGAGGATCTTTCAGGGTCAGGGGACTGAGACCTGTTATAGTTACTGGTTTTGGCATATTGAATACACCACGGGGAGCTTGCCAGGCTCTGCCCATGCGGGCAGGATACTCTCGGTAGCTTGCCCGGCTCTCCAAGAAGAATATATATTTTTTTTTTTCTCTATGATTTGTTGCCTACTATCTGAACTCCATCAAACATGGTGTGGTAATTTTGGAAAATGGGTAGGAAGTGTCTTATGATGTGTCTGAAAGCGGCCTGAAGTATGGCAGCAGTTGGGTAGTGGAGGTCGGCTGCCGGGGCTGGACTGCTGGACACCGAGCTCTCGTCCGCCCCCATCTGGCACACCCCAAGTGAAAACAGCTTGGCGCAGAGTCCTGGAGGAGTGTTAAAGTTTTATATTCAATCCTTTTAGGTGCAGTACTATTATTGTTGTTGTCGTTGTTATTTTGGTTTTAGGATCACCCTTGATGGTACTTTAGGGCTTCTTCCAGTGTATGATTGGGAGTCACTCTTGGTAGTGCTTGCGGGGGGCGGGGGGGTGGCATGTGATGCTAGGGATCAAATCCAAAATTCTTTCATGCAAATCGTGCCTTGGGGTAGGTTGCTGTTAAATGAGGTTTTCATTTTCAGAATTGCCTTCTCGTTGCGTCTTATTTTCACGGCAATAGTGTCTACATTCAGCCCTCATTCACAGCACATGTATCATACCTTGCAAACCACATCCTGGCAAGTTTCCAGTCAAAAGGGTGGTATGATAAAGTTCGCTGGTGCCTGGCCTGGAGGCAAGGATTGTGTGAGTGAGCAGCACCAGAAGGGTTCACCTGTTGGCTGCAACAAAGCTTTTGAGTCCCTCAAGCTCAGCTGGACTAGACTAGCAAGCGCTAGTCCCTAGGGCTTGCTCTGGTGTCCAGCAGCCCACAGTGTATGTCCAAGGTGAGAAGAGGGCTGTGGGCTTGGAAGGATTTCAATACCAGGAGCGATGGGAGGGCAGTGGATATGGAGGAGATCAAGCAAAATAGAACATTCTCCAAGCAGGGGACAAAGATGTGGAAGGGGTGGAAATGACTCTCCCAGTAAATATTCTGGCAGACGAAGGCTGCCCTGGAGGAAGAAGGCTGGAGTGGGCCCTGGACTGGGGTGCACTGCAGTGGCTCTCCCATCCTGCTCCCCATCAGCTCGTCCCACTCACCCACATGGTGTGGCTGTCACACTCAGCCCCTAGGACACCTCTTTCTGGGCCTAGTCTCTTCAATCCTGACTTTTTTCTCTCTAATTTTTCTCCTTTTCACAATCCCTGTGTTCCTTGGTAGAGCTCACCCACTGCTCTCTGAACCCATGTGCATCTCTCTCAAACCCAGGTTCCTCCTTGGCTAGCTTGACACCCATGGCACAGGGATGGGAAGCACAGAGGCAGCACCTGGGCCACTGCCTCATCTCCCCATCTCCCCCTCCCCTCCACACAGGTCAGCCCGGCTCACTGCCACTTGGGAAAGAGCCAAGGATGGACCAGAGGGCGGGCAGTATTTGGCAGAGTTGGCATGAGCAGAGAAGACTCTGCAGAGAGTCTCTTGGGATCTGGCATCCACAGTCCCTCATGGTTTTCCCCACATTTGTCCTAAGGATGTCATTTCCAGCAGGACTTTTTCCCTGAAGGAAGGAGGGTCCTTGATGTCCCCACGAACTGCGTGTATTTGTGAGATTGGCAGTATTACCTCCCTAGATGAGCCTTCTGAGGGCTTTTTAATAAGGAGCTTCTATGCTTGCTAAAGTTTTGCCCTCACCAGATTGTTCTAATTCTCTTATGCAATACGCTTTAATCGCCCATCTCATTTAAATATATATTACTGTATTTAACAGATGTTATCAAAAGGCTTATATATTAATTTAGGAAAAGTTAACATTATTTTGAAAACATCAGAAGTTTTTGTTTGATTTTGGGGCCATACTTAGCTGTGCTCAGGGCTTATTCCTGCATCTGAGCTCAAAGATTACCCCTGACAACAGGGTTCAGTGGACCCCGTGTGCTTTCAGGGATTGAGCGCTAGGAGACTGCTTCAAAAGTAAGCACCTTCCCCACTGTACTATCTCTCTGGCTCAGAAAAATCTGGAATTTTATTTAAACTTGCAATAAAACCAAGACTTGCCTGTATGTTACAAATATTAGAAAACACATTTTTGTGCTTACTTGGATGCATGGAACACCTGCATTATTTTGTTTAAATATTTTTGACTGACAGGAAGGTTGTGTTTCCCCTTCTAGTATTACTGGAGATTATATTTTGTTTGTGGCCACACTCAGAGATATGATCTGTACTCAGGGATCACTTCTCGTTGGAAGTTGGGGGACCCTATGTGGTGTGGGGTATCAAACTGGGGTCAGCCATGAGCAAGGCAAATGCCTTACCCCCTGTGTGATCTCTCTGATCCCTGTTAGAGAAAATTTATAAGTACCTCTAAAGTAGCCATCTTCTGATTGGGGATTTGACATTTGAATCTGAGTTTCTAGGTTGCTGCAGAAATCTATTTTTGTGATCAACAGTTGGTCTGTAAAATATAATAATTCATATGTATAATACTAATGAAGTATTATAATATATAATATATAAATTATATACCATGTAATATAATACATAATATATTATACAGTATATCATATATTGTATAATATATAATATAATTATATAATAATGAATTGTTTGCGTAGGGCCCAGGTCTCTGAGGCATATGTTAATGCAGGAAGAACAGTGGAATCAAAGAAATGTGCCCGGAGCTGGAGGTTCTTCATCCTCTTAGCTATTTCTTCGACGTTCTTGAAGGCGTTCCAAGCCGTACTCTTCCTCCTGCGCAGCTCGGGTGCCAGGTCATTTGTCATGTTGACCTCTCGACCTAGGTACACATAGCTGTTGCATTCGGAGATGGTCGTTCCATTGAGAGTGAATGGGGCGTCAGGAACGAGGCTGTTTCTCATAAACATTGTCTTCATAAGATTCAGCTGTAGTCCTACCTTTCCACACTCACGGTCAAAGTCGGCCAGCATTTGTGCCGCTTGGCTGATGTTTAGTGTTATTAAAACAATGTCATCAGCAAAGCGGAGGTGGTGTAGTTGCCGACCATCTATCTTCACTCCCATTCCTTCCCATTCCAGTGGTCGCATGATGTTCTCGAGGGTGGCACTGAAGAGTTTCGGTGAAATGGTATCACCCTGCCGCACCCCTCTCTTGACATCAACGATCACTTCTTTGTAGAATGGTGTGATCCTGGTAGTGAATCCGCAATACAGCTCATGGAGGATCCTGATGTATTGGGCTTGAATGCCCTGATTGGCTAGGGCTTCAATGACCGCTTCCGTCTCAACAGAATCAAAGGCCTTCTTTAAATCAATGAACGTTAAACAGAGCGGCATCTTGAACTCCCGAGAAACCTCAATGAGCTTGGTTATCGTGTGGATATGGTCGATGGTGCTGAATCCTTTGCGGAACCCTGCTTGCTCGCATGGTTGTCCTTCATCTAGTGTTCTGCCAATCCTATTTAGGATGACTCGAGTGAACAACTTGTAGATGACAGACAATAGGCAGATCGGGCGATAGTTGCCAATGTCATGGATGTCTCCCTTCTTGAACAGTAGTACGGTCCTGCTGGTTTTCCATTGGGATGGAACCTTGCATTCAGACAGGTAGCGAGTGAAGAGCCGAGCCAGTGTATTGATGAGTACTGACGGCAGGTTCTTCAGGTATTCAGGTCTGACCTTGTCTGGGCCGGGTGCTGTTTGTTTCTTTACCGACGAAATGGCGTGTTGGATTTCGGAAGGGAGAATGTTGGGAACTACATATCCATCCTGTGGAATTTGGTATGTCGGCAAGTGGACATGGCTATCGAAGAGATTTGAGTAGAAGTCATGGATAATCTTCTCCATTGCCGTTCTGGAGGATATGATGGATCCATCAGGACATCGGAGGGCAGTCATCTTGGTCTTATAGTTGGCGAAGGACAGGCGGGCGATACGAATACTTTTCCCGGCTTCTGCCGCATCTACCAGTACTTCTGCTCTTCTCTCTTTGAGGTCTTCCTTGATCGAATCTCTGCACTGCTTTGCGAGCTCGGACGTTAGCTTGCGGTTGCCTGAGGCATGCGCCAAACCACGCTGGCAAATTAGCTCAAGAGTTTTCGAAGATAGACGATTTTTTGTGGCTATCTCTCTCTTGGCGTTCCTCGCACATTCATGGAGGTGCTGAACCAGTCGATCGTATTCCTCGTCAATGTTGTCAACAATGGCATCTTCCCATGTTGCCGCAATAGTATCAAAGAGTTCCCAGTTGGTGGTCATTCTGGGAGTTCTCTTTTTGAACTTTGCAGCCCTTTCTCCCCGCTCTGTGAAGTAGAATTTTGCACGAAGGAGACGGTGGTCCGATCCCGTTCGAAATTTTGGGACAACAGTGACATCAGTCAGGCAAAACCATTGATTGAATATGATGTGGTCTATTTCGTTGTGGAATCGTCCACCGGGAGACTCCCATGTCCATCGTTTAGGTTCTGCCTTCTGGAACTGTGAGTTACCATGAATGGTCTTGGTCGACATGATGAACTCAGATAGTCTCTCACCCTGTTCGTTCCATTCTAGGCCATGGGTCCCGATGTGAAGTTCTTCAGCTGATCTTCTCGGTCCTATCTTGGCATTAAAATCACCCACAATGATCTTGTAGAAGGTGTGGTCTTCTTTATAGAACTTCTCTAGCTCCATGTAGAACTTCTCGATTTCTCTTTCATCATAATGAGATGTTGGTGCGTAGACAACGAAGATAGAAACTGCAGGCAGTGAGCCACATCTACTCAAATGTAAACGTCCGATTCGGGTTGTTAGGCATTCGAATGAATCAATGCTCTTGGCCAAGTTTGTGTTGACAAGGATACCGACGCCTCCAACACCTCTTTTATCGCATGTTCCGAGGAACAATTCTTCTCCAGTGTCGAAAACGGCATGGAGAGATTCGTGCCTTCTTGTCTTGGTCAGACCAATGATGTCGTACTTGATCATTCGCGCTTATACCATCAGGTCCTCGATGGATGCATCTGATGCTAGCGTACGTGCATTGAAAGTACAGACGATCATTTTTGTTTTCCTTCGTTGTGGCAGCCTACGTCGGCCTTGAGATTTTGTCGGCCTCTCCTTTCTCATCCTTCTCAGTGCTGCCATGTTGGTGAAGCCTTCAGGGTCAGGTGAATGAGACCAGTTGTAGTTACTGGTTTTGGCATATCGAATACACAGCGGATAGCTTGCCAGGCTCTTCCGTGCGGGCGGAATACTCTCGGTAGCTTGCCAGTCTTTCCGAGAGGGATAGAGGCTTTTGGGGTGACCTCTAATCACTCTTGTAGGTGTTACCATATTTGAACCCTATCAAATATGGTACGACAATTCCGGAAGATGGGTATTTAGTGTCTTATGATGTGTCGCGCGGCCGCTTTGTGGCCGCACGGGTTCGGAAAGCGTCCTGGAGTGTGGCGATGGCTGGGTAGTGGAAGTAGTGTCGAGAGTGGAAGTCTGCCAGTGGGGTATTTACCTGGGTAGGGTGGGTCTCCTGTGCGCAATTCGATCCCTGGGTGGTTGATGGAAGCAGACAGGGCAGGGTAGGGTGGGGCTCCTGATTAGAATCCCTTTGTCACCTGTGGTGGTGGGAGCAAGCAGAGAAGCTCTGTCCCTGGGTCTGCCGAGCCTGGAGTCCAAGGTCTCAGAAAGTTCCGCTTATCTTGTTCTGTGGGTCTTCAGTCGTGCGTGGGTCTCGGCCGGAGCTGCCGCGCGGATCCGGAAAGCGTCCTGGAGTGTGGCGACGGCTGGGTAGTGGAAGTAGTGTCGAGAGTGGAAGTATGCCAGTGGGGTATTTATCTGGGTAGGGTGGGTCTCCTGTGCGCAATTCGATCCACTACTTCCACTACCCAGCCATCGCCACACTCCAGGACGCTTTCCGAACCCGCGCGGCAGCTCCGGCAGAGACCCATGCACGACTGAAGACCCACAGAACAAGATAAGCGGAACTCTCTGAGACCTTGGACTCCAGGCTCGGCGGACCCAGGGACAGAGCTTCTCTGCTTGCTCCCACCACCACAGGTCACAAAGGGATTCTAATCAGGAGCCCCACCCTACCTTGCCCTGTCTGCTTCCATCAACCACCCAGTTTAAATTCTAATCTCTCAAATTGTATTTACAGTCAATACAAAGCAAAATTAAAATGCCCTCATCCAACAAATAGAAAGAACTTTAATCAGGGCCATAATGAAAAGATAGAAAATATTCCAAACAAAATAAAACAAAAATAGGGAAGACACACCCAGTCCAGCAGAGCCAACTTTAGGATGTGTTTAAGTAGAAGTCAGAAAGTCAAGGAGATTCTCCAGGAACAGTACCAACAGGGGGAAAGGAACCTACAAGTGATTGAACTAGAAATGAAGTTGATGCAATAAATAGAAAATCCATCATGAATGTAGAAACCTGAGACTAGTCTGAGATGAGGTAAGCTGCAGTAAATAACATCAGTGGATAAGACAGTGCACTGCCAATATTCCCAGGCTTCAGTTCAATGTCATATTTATGTTTTCCCATCAATCCAATTTGAGCCCAGCCCCAGTGTTTGTACCACTTTTTTTTTTTTTGAGGACCTGATCGAATTATGGAGTCTTCACTGGCAGGTGCAGAGAGCTGCCTTTAGTCCTTAACCAATGACTCCAAGAAGCTGGAGCATAAAAACCCAGCCTCATTGTTGAAGACCAGACGGAATTTGCTGATTGCAAAACGTTGTCAAATATAAGTTCTCTTTTCCTTTCTTGTCATGATTTGTAAATATCCTTTTCATTTTTCTTTGGGAGTTTTCTGACAATTCCCCCACCTCTGTTTGAGAATTTAAATGAAAACAAGTTGCTCCTGGGGATTTACAAGAAAGAAACTTGAAATTGCATGAGCTTACAGAGGAAATACTGCTTATGAGGAGAATGAGGGTAGCGTATAATGGGGTTAGAGCGGAAATAGGGAGGGAACGAACAGAAGGACACAAGAGAAGCAAGCTCAATATTGCACATAAACAATGAATTGCAATGAGTCATAGACTGGCAGTCATATATAAATATATATACATATATATGCCATATAATATATATATATATGCCTGCAGCATCTCTGATGATACTGAGTTGTATCATTCGGCTTTCCTCACAAGTACCATTGATTCTTTACCATAGCATTTTCACTTTATACTAATTCATTCTTCAAGTTTTTCTCATCTTTTTTTCAAATGAATCACCGTGAGATATAGTTGCAGGCTTACAAACTTTCGTGATTACATTTCAGTCATACAATGAACGAGTACCCATCCCTCCACCAGTGCCCATTCTCCACCACCAATGTTCCCAGTATCCCACACCATCCCTCCAGCCCTCCCCCATTGCCCCCCCCACCCCGTGGCAGACATTTTCCCTCTTTCTCTCTCCCTTTGGGTGTTATGGTTTGCAATACAGGTACTAAGTGGTCATCATGTTTGGTGTTTGGTCCATTTTCTACTTTCAGCATGCATCTCCCATCCAGAGCGAGCCCTCCAACCATTAATTACTTAGTGGTCCCTTCTCTATTCCAGCTGCCTTTTCCCTCAGCATGTGAGACTGGCTTCCAAACCATGGGGCGATCCTCCTGGCCCTTATCTCTATTATTATTGGGTTTTAGTCTCCCATTATGTTACTTTATATTCCACAAATAAATTATTTGCACAAAAAATGATGCTTTGAGATGATGGTGTTTCCAGCAATATTTTACTCACTAGATTCCATTTAAAGAGTAATCCCAATATTCGGTCTATTTCAGGCAGTAGGAAGCAGTGGTAACATGTGGTAGAGGAAGAAATTGAGCCACAGTTGGTATTGACTCCCCTGACCCCCACCCGTGGGAGATAATGGAAATACAATGGTCTTTCTAATATTGCCCTATGAGAGCAGATGCAAATCGACATATCGTCACATTCTTACTCCAAAACATCTTCAATATGACCCATTTGGGAAGGGATCTTACTGTGGATGAAGCAGTTTTCTACACCTGGGGATAACTCTGAAGGGTGTTGTCCCTGCATAGTCTGTCAATGGTACTGTTTTAGAGAAGTATAACTTTGTTAAGTTGATTGTGCTTATTGGGAAAGAAGGGACGTTCTGTCTATGATTCATTGCAATTCATTATTCACTTAAATCACTTAAATCACTTAACTTCCCGTTAGTCGTTGATTTGCTCGAGCGGGCGCCAGTAACGTCTCCATTTGTCCCTGTCGCGTGCTAGTGTAGCCCAATGGCATCTGTTCGCTACAGGAACATGAAGGGCCTCAAACCAATCGTTCATGATCTTGATGAAGAAGTCTGACCATCTGGTAGGTGGGCGGCCACGTGGTCTTTTGACATCGGGTGGAATCCAGTCGGTAACAGCTCTAGTCCAGCGGTCGTCTTTAAATCTCATTACGTGACCAGCCCATATGATTTTCGACACCTTGGCAAATAAGACAGCGTCCCTGATTCTTGATCATCGATGGATGTCAGAACTCCGGATTCTTTCTCTCATTTGAGTGAAACGTGATATTCCAAGCATAGCTCTTTCTATTCTTTGGGAGACCTGAATAGTGTTCTCATCTTGTTTGCGTAGGGCCCAGGTCTCTGAGGCATATGTTAATGCAGCAAGAACAGTGGACACTACTTCCACTACCCAGCCGTCGCCACACTCCAGGACGCTTTCCAGACCCGCACAGCCACAAAGCGGCCGCGCGACACATCATAAGACACTAAATACCCATCTTCCGGAATTGTCATACCATATTTGATAGAGTTCAAATATGGTAACACCTACAAGGGTGATTAGAGGTCGCCCCAAAAGCCTCTATCCCTCTCGGAAAGACTGGCAAGCTACCGAGAGTATTCCGCCCGCACGGAAGAGCCTGGCAAGCTATCCGCTGTGTATTCGATATGCCAAAACCAGTAACTACAACTGGTCTCATTCACCTGACCCTGAAGGCTTCACCAACATGGCAGCACTGAGAAGGATGAGAAAGGAGAGGCCGACAAAATCTCAAGGCCGACGTAGGCTGCCACAACGAAGGAAGACAAAAATGATCGTCTGTACTTTCAATGCACGTACGCTAGCATCAGATGCATCCATCGAGGACCTGATGGTATAAGCGCGAATGATCAAGTACGACATCATTGGTCTGACCGAGACAAGAAGGCACGAATCTCACCATGCCGTTTTCGACACTGGAGAAGAATTGTTCCTCGGAACATGCGATAAAAGAGGTGTTGGAGGCGTCGGTATCCTTGTCAACACAAACTTGGCCAAGAGCATTGATTCATTCGAATGCCTAACAACCCGAATCGGACGTTTACATTTGAGTAGATGTGGCTCACTGCCTGCAGTTTCTATCTTCGTTGTCTACGCACCAACATCTCATTATGATGAAAGAGAAATCGAGAAGTTCTACATGGAGCTAGAGAAGTTCTATAAAGAAGACCACACCTTCTACAAGATCATTGTGGGTGATTTTAATGCCAAGATAGGACCGAGAAGATCAGCTGAAGAACTTCACATCGGGACCCATGGCCTAGAATGGAACGAACAGGGTGAGAGACTATCTGAGTTCATCATGTCGACCAAGACCATTCATGGTAACTCACAGTTCCAGAAGGCAGAACCTAAACGATGGACATGGGAGTCTCCCGGTGGACGATTCCACAACGAAATAGACCACATCATATTCAATCAATGGTTTTGCCTGACTGATGTCGCTGTTGTCCCAAAATTTCGAACGGGATCGGACCACCGTCTCCTTCGTGCAAAATTCTACTTCACAGAGCGGGGAGAAAGGGCTGCAAAGTTCAAAAAGAGAACTCCCAGAATGACCACCAACTGGGAACTCTTTGATACTATTGCGGCAACATGGGAAGATGCCATTGTTGACAACATTGACGAGGAATACGATCGACTGGTTCAGCACCTCCATGAATGTGTGAGGAACGCCAAGAGAGAGATAGCCACAAAAAATCGTCTATCTTCGAAAACTCTTGAGCTAATTTGCCAGCGTGGTTTGGCGCATGCCTCAGGCAACCGCAAGCTAACGTCCGAGCTCGCAAAGCAGTGCAGAGATTCGATCAAGGAAGACCTCAAAGAGAGAAGAGCAGAAGTACTGGTAGATGCGGCAGAAGCCGGGAAAAGTATTCGTATCGCCCGCCTGTCCTTCGCCAACTATAAGACCAAGATGACTGCCCTCCGATGTCCTGATGGATCCATCATATCCTCCAGAACGGCAATGGAGAAGATTATCCATGACTTCTACTCAAATCTCTTCGATAGCCATGTCCACTTGCCGACATACCAAATTCCACAGGATGGATATGTAGTTCCCAACATTCTCCCTTCCGAAATCCAACACGCCATTTCGTCGGTAAAGAAACAAACAGCACCCGGCCCAGACAAGGTCAGACCTGAATACCTGAAGAACCTGCCGTCAGTACTCATCAATACACTGGCTCGGCTCTTCACTCGCTACCTGTCTGAATGCAAGGTTCCATCCCAATGGAAAACCAGCAGGACCGTACTACTGTTCAAGAAGGGAGACATCCATGACATTGGCAACTATCGCCCGATCTGCCTATTGTCTGTCATCTACAAGTTGTTCACTCGAGTCATCCTAAATAGGATTGGCAGAACACTAGATGAAGGACAACCATGCGAGCAAGCAGGGTTCCGCAAAGGATTCAGCACCATCGACCATATCCACACGATAACCAAGCTCATTGAGGTTTCTCGGGAGTTCAAGATGCCGCTCTGTTTAACGTTCATTGATTTAAAGAAGGCCTTTGATTCTGTTGAGACGGAAGCGGTCATTGAAGCCCTAGCCAATCAGGGCATTCAAGCCCAATACATCAGGATCCTCCATGAGCTGTATTGCGGATTCACTACCAGGATCACACCATTCTACAAAGAAGTGATCGTTGATGTCAAGAGAGGGGTGCGGCAGGGTGATACCATTTCACCGAAACTCTTCAGTGCCACCCTCGAGAACATCATGGGACGACTAGAATGGGAAGGAATGGGAGTGAAGATAGATGGTCGGCAACTACACCACCTCTGCTTTGCTGATGACATTGTTTTAATAACACCAAACATCAGCCAAGCGGCACAAATGCTGGCCAACTTTGACCGTGAGTGTGGAAAGGTAGGACTACAGCTGAATCTTACGAAGACAATCTTTATGAGAAACAGGCTGGTTCCTGATGCCCCATTCACTCTCAATGGAACGACCATCTCCGAATGCAACAGCTATGTGTACCTAGGTCGAGAGGTCAACATGACAAATGACCTGGCACCCGAGCTGCGCAGGAGGAAGAGAGCAGCTTGGAAAGCCTTCAAGAACGTCAAAGAAATAGCTAAGAGCATGAAGAACCTCCGGCTCCAGGCACATCTCTTTGATTCCACTGTTCTTCCTGCATTAGCATATGCCTCAGAGACCTGGGCCCTATGCAAACAAGATGAGAATGCTATTCAGGTCTCCCAAAGAAGAATAGAAAGAGCTATGCTTGGAATATCACGTTTCACTCAAATGAGAGAGAGAATCCGGAGTTCTGACATCCATCGACGATCAAGAATCAGGGACGCTGTCTCATATGCCAAGGTGTCGAAAATCAGATGGGCTGGTCACGTAATGAGATTTAAAGACGACCGCTGGACTAGAGCTGTTACCGACTGGATTCCATGAGATGTCAAAAGACTGCGTGGCCGCCCACCTTCCAGATGGTCAGACTTCTTCGTCAAGATCATGAACGATCGGTTTGAGGACCTTCATGTTCCCGGAGCGAACAGATGCCATTGGGCTACACTAGCATGCGACAGGGACAAATGGAGACGTTACTGGCGCCCGCTCGAGCAAATCGACGACTAACGGGAAGTTAAGTGATTAAGTGAAGTGAAGAATTTAAACTGTTTGATAGGGGAGGGTTAGTAGAGAATATTCTAACCATTTTGATTATAATCACTTTCATTGTTATATATGTATTCACTGCTTTATATATCCTTTATACATTTTTAATGGGCTGGAGTGATACCATAGTAGGTAGGGCATTTGCCTTGCACACGGCTGACACAGCTGACCAGGGTTTGATTCCTCCGCCCCTCTCAGAGAGCCTGGCAAGCTACTGAGAGTATCTTGCCCACACAGCAAAGCCTGCCAAGCTACTCTTGACATATGTGATATGCCAAACACAGTAACAGCAAGTCTCACAATGGAGACGTTACTGGGCCCACTCAAGCAAAATCAATGAACAACAGGAAGACAGTGCTAATATATAATATAATACTTCATATGTATAATATGAAGTCACACTCTTTGGATCTGTTATCCTGGCACATGTGACACCACGGACTGTTCAGGCTTCAGGACAGATCAGGGTGAGGAATCCAGAATGCCCTTCCTTGTTGACCTGAGAGGTAGAACTTTGGGTTGGTGCTTGTCTCTCATGCCCTGTCACCCTATAGGGTCACCAGAATCCCTCCAGGAGTTATCCTGAAGCACGACTCTGTGTGGCCCCCAAACAAACAGGAAGAGTGTACTTACCCGGAACATCCAGTTACCAAAGCTGGAGGGTTGACTCATGGGGGCTGTGCCCGGTACAGGCCCCCAGGCTGCTTTAGGGAATGCAGGAGGCTCCTGTGGTCTCATGGGTCTAGCATGGAGAAATGGTTTTACTAACAGGGAAAGAAATAAAAATATCTGGACAGAGTGACTGCATCATAGGTTGGGTAGATCTGTAAAAGGCAAGAGCTGGAGGTCTAGGGACCCAGAAATACTTCCTCAGAGAAAGGTGGCAGGAGTGGGTATGGTCAGTTCTGGATTGCATCCAGTGTCCCAATAATAGTTACCAAAATACCTAAGTCTAGCTCCTTTTAACGCCAATAATATTCACCACCCATAATATTTTCTAATTTCTGTCCTGTTGTTTTAGAATTATTTGAGACTTAAATTTCATTAAAATCTTTTTTCTTCTGATAGTGTGGGGAAGAGAGCATACAAGTGTTCTTCCTTCACCTGTATTGCAAGAGAAGCTTCTCGCCAAGTTTACAGAAATGCCGTTGGCACTCTGTGGAATGACAACATAATGACAACAATGAGATAAAGCAATCAGATCAGAGAGATCAAAGAAATGTTTTGAGATACTTGCATATTTATTTGCCTTGTAATTCAATTTCTGCAGTACTGTCTCATTTCCAGAACTAAAACTGAGATCACCACTTGATAAGACTTGGGTGATGACCTTTATAAATTTATTCATTTTTAACTTAAAATCAGGAAAATACATTGATGATGCAAATTGTTAATATATTTTCTAGATTTCCCCCATCAGATTAAATTGACACAGGAGAAAACAATGTGTGTGTATAACAAAGCAACCATAAAAATATATTCTGATATCAAAAATATCCGAAATATAAAAACGGAAAAAAAAACAAACATCTCATGGTAAATGATCCCAATTTTAAAAAAATAACAGTACAGGGGCCAAAGAGATAGTACTGCAGATAAGGTTCTTGCCTTGCAATGGAATTGATCTGACTTTGATCCCTGATTCCCCAAGCCCTTCCAGGTGTGATCCCTGAGCACAGAGCCAGGAGTAAGCCCTGAGCACACCTGACTGTGGTCTGAAAAACCAAAGCAAAATACCCCAAAGTAAAATCCAGTGAAGGTGTGTAAATTGTGTGCATAGAACAGTTTGGAATTTTTGAGCATTGGCGGTGGAATGGGGTAGGTCAAAGGAGAAGGGGAGAGAGGGGAGAAAATAATTATTCTTTACTTGATGCACCTTCTAGTGTAAGTATGCTTTTAATTATTTTGTTTTTGTTTTGTTTGTTTGTTTGTTTGTTTGTGAGCCACATCTAGCTGTGCTCAGAGCTGACTCCCAGCACTGTGCTCAGGGACCACTCCTGCCAGTGCTCAGGGCACCATAGTTGATGCCTGAGATTGACCTAGAGTCAGTCATTGTCAAGGAAAACAACTTACCAACTATCCTATCTGTTTAGTCCTATTTATTTTATAGTAATACAGATTTTATGAGAGAGAGAGAGAGAGAGAGAGAGAGAGAGAGAGAGAGAGAGAGAGAAAACAGTGGTCAGAACAAAACTGTTAAAAAATAAGCAGTATGACTATAACTTAGGACTAGAGAGAAAGTTCAATTGGAAGAACATATGCTAGGTTGCATGTGTGGAGACCCGAGTTTAACCCCATGGTGGTCCTTGAGCACTTCTGGTTGTAGACCTTAGTTTAGCATCTGTTGTATTTTCATGTCAAAGATTAAATGTTAAATATTAAAGATAAAAAATAATTAATGAGGCAAAGAAAATAATTGCATTAGGAAGAATCAAGAAAAATAGTTTCACAAATATAAAATGAATGTTTTAGTAAAATATATGTACACTATATATATGACAGCCAGTTTTTGCATCGTAATTCATACAGGATATCTTAACATTAAATTTTCATTAATGAGTGAAATTTTGGGGGCTGAACCTGGTTGAGCAGATTGCTCTAGCTCCCTGTCCTTTCATTTAAATGATCAAATTGGTCAGTATTCATAGATCTTGATGAGTTAAATTTAGGTTTTGTTTTTATCAGCATCAACTGATGTTCATGCTTCTCCTGAAAGCAAGGCCCTTATTCATAAAGAGCAAACAAACATCACAGAGATATTTGACCATGAACATCATATGATTTCAAAGAGTCTCTTTCATCATATGTCTAAATTATTAGGCTTATTTTTCTTTCAAGTATTAGTATTTTTTAAATAGAAATGCACCCTTGACGGAGTCAGTAGGAGAAGAAATCATGATAAAGAGGGAATAGAGATTGATGCATATTATGTGCCCAGGTTGAGAGGAGCTTTGATGGGTCATTTCATTCTACTCTTTCATCAGTCATTGGTGGGGTTGGGGGTAGGGGGGGCCTTCATAATATTTCTGCTTTATTATTGAGGATCCTTGAACTTCAGAGTGGTTAGGAAATTCTTTCAGGGAGTGGAGAGTTAGTGCAGCAGAAGGGAGCTTTCCTTGCACGTAGGTGATCTGGATTTGATCCCCAGAACCCTATATAGTCCCCCAAGCCCCTCCAGGAGTGATACCTGAGCAAAGAGCCTGGAGTAAGCATGGCCGCTTATGCCCTCCCCCCCAAAAAAAACCTAGTAGTAATAATTTTAAAATGTTCTGTTAGGAGTCTAATTTCTTACTCAGACACTAAAAAGCATTCACTATAATTCTGCTGTGATCTAGGGGCCACATTGGGTTTGAGGTTGCAGTAAAGGAGAATATAGGTGTGGCCGCTGCCCTCCTGTGAGACATCACATCAGGAGAAAGGATCCCGCACACTTTCATACCCAGTTCCTGGGTACCCCGATGGCAAGGCCAAGATGCTGGGGAAAAGAACAAGAGACCCATCCTTGGGGGCTGGGGAAGGGCTCTCATAAAGCTGCATAGAAACTGGCAAGGCCACATGTTTGGAAGCACGTTCGGGTAGCAGGCGGCCAGTGGGGGGAATCTCAGTGTGTGGGAACATCTGAAAAGGCTGGTGTGGTTGAAGGTAGTGATGGAGAAGAGTGTGGGAGCTGAGGGTGGAGGAGCAGGTGGCGGCTAGGTCACATGGACGCTTCCCAGGTGTGTGTGAAGCATGTCTCTTTAGCACAGTGTAGGTCTGTAGAACTGAATGGAAGCTTGTATTTGCCTGGATCATAAAGCTTGTACCCACTCCCACCCCAACTCCCACCCCACCCCCCGACTCCTTCAGCCTCTGGACATTTGTAACTCTTAATATTGTCTTACCCACTGTTTTCCAAAATGCTTTCATTACTGACCCATTTCAGAGTTCATGCTGGGATAAATTGGGGGTAATATCTCACCTCATGGTTTGGAGGGAATTAAGACATTTGGGACCTTGAGAGCCCCTTGGAATACAATATAGGAAAAGTAATTCATAATATCTAGAGTAGTACTAGGATGGAAGCGAGAAAACTCACAAGAAACTCAGGGGTTGAATATTCCCCAATAAGCAGGTGCTCTGCTACCACACAGAGCTTCAGTACTGTGAGTTCTTGGATTTGATTATATGCACTAAGTGTAGGCTGGATCAGAGTGACATGGATGACTTTAAGGTTGTTTATAGCAACTTGTAGCAGAACTAGTAGAAATGATTATGAAAGTAGGAGGTAAAGAAAGTAGAATCAATGGTTGTGCATAGGTAGAAAAGCTGCAGGAGTTTGGAATATTCAAATTGAAATAGAAAGTCTCCAACAATCATGTATGTTTGAATCCAAGAAATAGCCTGTTGGCTGTAGGCTATTGAGTTCTTACAACATGTGAAATAGATAAGGCACTGCCCTGTGTAGTTTATATGTTAGTCACCAATGTATGAGAATATGACAAAGCTGGGATATTACCAGCCTCCTAGAAATAGAAGGGTAGGTATCTTGCTTGTTCATCTCTGTGTAGCTTGTTTTTTCTCCCCCAACTTTGGAGAAGCCTGTGTTCTTGAACACATACTTCTCTCTTTCTCTCTTATCACATCCTTCTAAGTTTCAGTGAAAACTCTTTTGCTTTAAAACAAAGAAGGTGAGACAGAGGAGATAGCTCAAAAGACCAAAACATGTGCTTTGCATGAGAGAACCCCTGGTTCAGCTTCTGGCACCACATGGTCCTCTAAACACTGCTGAAAGCAACACTGAGCACTGAGCCAGGAGTAGCCCCTGAATATCTCCAAGCATTTAGCCTAAAAGAGAGAGAGAGAAATAGAAAGAGAACAGAAGAAGACAGGATAGGTAAGAACATGAATGCTTTTAGGGGGTGGGGGAAGAACGATCAGAAAAATAACCAGAGAAATGTATGGTGACTATACCTTACTAGTTTCATGTTGGGGGGTGAAGTGGAACATCGGGACCAACCTAGAAAGTAGAGAAATGTCTTCTTTGCGGGATGCTGGGGTGTCCATTTGGATTGGAAAAGTAAGTCTTCATACCTGCTCCTATGTTAGTCTTAGTCCATCCAGGCTGCTGTCACAAAACACCCATAGACCAACGTGGGAAGGTTGTGCATTATGAGGAGCATATTGTGATATTCACAGTTCTGTCCTTCATAGTTCTGGATCATGCTGCTAGGCATGGAGGAGGGCTCAGCTTCAGGTCCCAGACTTCTGGCCCTGGCTCTCCCCTCAACATCTGGGCAGGAACGAGGATGTACTTGGGGAACTCTTATAGGAACCTCACTTAAAAGGGCTCCATGCTCTCAGAGCATCATGGGATTTCGGTCTATTAATTTTCGGTCTGAGGGTGAAGGACACACACTCAGGTGAGAGCAAACCTGGAGTCACCCCCACCTCCTTCCTTCCCTACCTACTGACCTCCATGCAGTATGTCGTAATGCCAACACACAGATGTTCAGCGTTGGGAGGGTGTTCCCCTGAACAGCATTCATGGGCTCTTAATGGCTTTGAAACAGTCCTTTATTTTAGGGTTGGTAAGTGATCGCTGCAGTCTGAATCCTTGTTATTAGTGTTTAAGTCCTTGTTGGGAATTTTGTGTTATTGATATTTGTTTTGTATGAAAATGAACTTGATCATCTTAAATCTGAATAAGACATAATAAATAATAATTGACCTTTAAAAGCTGATATAGTTAAACAAAATACCAGTCAACTTTTTCTTTAAACACAGAGACAGTGGCTATTTTTTCTCAACACTCATAGTGACACTTATGCTAGACAGACTCTTCAGGCTTCATGAAACAAGAGAAATGAGGATTTGCTGCGTGTGCCAGAGGAAATTATTTTATGATTCTCAGTCAAGTAGCACTGACCTACTATATGTGTCTTGTTCTCAGTGTGAGTATCCTTAAGAGTAGCTCATGACTAATTTAATTACTCACAAATGCAGTGCGTGCACTAACTTAAATTACAGTCATTTCCATGCCCTCCCTTCAAAGCTCTGAGCCTTTGAGTCACATTAAAAACACAGATTCAACAAGAAATCTGAGTCTGCAGTATCACGAACTGCAAATAATCAGAGGTGGTTTTCTATTCTGGAATGAAATGGCTTCCCACTGCTACAGTGGATCCAGGTTCACTTGAGGACCACATATCCACGCTTACCCTCCTTCTCTTCCCTTTGGAGCCTGATGCTCTCCTTGGTTTTCTATCAGAATGATTCTCCATGGTGCTAGGAGTCAGCTCAAAGACGGAAGCACGTGCCTTGCATACACGATGTCCCGAGTTAGATTCCAATGCTGGTGGCTTCTGGTGATGGACTGAGCACAAAACCTTCAGACCCACATAGCCAGGCTGAGTATTACCAGGAATGGACCCTGGATTCCATTAATAAACATCAGTTCAGTTATTTATTGTTCTGAGGACTGAAAGGCTTTATTTATTTTTGTTAAATTATTTTGGGGTTGACTAACTCTGGCACTTCCCTTTCCCTTGGACTGTTTTCCCGTAGAAATGTAAAAATAGGCAGAGTACTATAAAATGATTCTAAAACGTCTGCTATTGAAGATGGAACATTTTGAGTTTTCTTTAGTAATTACATTCCACTTGGCCTTGAGTTTGGTTCCTGAGCTGTGGGCTTCAGTTGTGATTTCTTATCAATGGGAAAACAGAATCTGAAGCAGCTCAGAAGCAGATATTCAAGATATCCATGAATGCCCACCAGCTTATCCCCGAAGTCAGTAGAATAACTGGTGAAGGCTTTAAGAATAGCTCCGGAGGGCTGAAAAAGACAGTACAGCAGGTAAGGCACTTGCTTTGAACCAGCCCAACCGTGGCCAAATCCCCAGCATCATTATAATCTCCCAGCCCCATCATGAGGAAGACCTGAGTGGGTACCACCAGGTGTGGCTCAGCCTCCACACCCCCCTCATAGCTTTTAGATGAGATTGCTATGAACTTCAGGGTGTCAGACAATCTTTACCAGTAAAATTCATCCCCCCAAAGTAACTCATATGAAGACATATTAGTTATGCACTATACATTTTTTTCCCTTGACTAGTTTCAAACTGAACCACTAGATCCTCATGAAGAGAATCTCATAATTTTTAAAGCAAATAAGATATTTTGAAATGAAAAAGGGATTTAGTTTGTAATTATGCCAGTACAATGTGTATGAGTGAGTTGTACTCAGTCTGGGGTGTTGTGGTTGGCAACCTATGACTTTAGAGATGATACAGAAGTCATACTTGCACTCTTTTTAAAACCTGTTTTAATCTGATAGTGAGAAATCTCCTCAGGTATAGAAGCATCCAGAATTATTTCTTTGTGGAATGCAGTATTCCCATTGTATTTTTAAATGTTTAACAAACTGTCTTGTTTGGGGGATTTTAGTTTAAATTTGAATTAAAGAGAATTATTGTCTTGTTTTCATCTGGAAAGGGCAAATCTATTACTTAAATTCTTATTTCTTGAGACTGGGGAGAAAGTTTGAAGTGGTGGAATGTATGCCGGTTACATCCCAGACATCACATGGTACCTGAAGCACCAGGGGGGACACCCTCTCCCCCCAAAGAAAGTTATTTCTTCAAAGCCCTATTTAACAGACAGGTAGTGTGTATTGTGGGTCTTTATATCATGTGTTCATGAATAGATTCAGAGGTATGAAATGGTAATGTAGAGAATCTTTTCGAAAATCAAAGATGATTTGCTTGGGAAACACCATCAACTGTGTGACAATTTACTCAATTAATCCCTTATTATTATTAGTCACAATTTATTAAGTAACCAATATCTTCTGGGCCATTTCTCCATGTTATTTCTCATTGACTTTGAAAGAGACAGGACACTAAATGAAGTGACTTTTTCAAGTTCACACAGGGTGTGTGTGAACAGGGAGCGTGTGGTGGGATTTGAATGAAGACCTCGTTTTTGTGATGCCAGTGTCTGCAGGCTTTTCATAACCTCAGAGGTCTTGGTTTTTACTCCCACTGAAGTTCCCTCAATACAGAGGAAATCAGTGCAAAATGTCCCGGGGTCTGGGCCCTTTGTAGCCAGAAGTCACTAGCAGAAAGCTCAGAATTTCTTTGAAGTCTCATGCTTTGATGCTTGAAAATTATGCAAATATAGTTTTCTCTTTTATAATAAAAAGTATAAAAATAACTCTTTAAACTAGGATAAAACACCCTTCATATATAGAATAAAATCTAAAGCTCCCTGAAGAGCCCTTGTTGACCCCATCCCCTCCCCTCCTGGACCTGCAGGGACCACTCCCGGGTCTCTATACCATAGCTGGGGAAGGTCCTTCCTTCCCTGGGTATGGCTCTCTTGGATGCTTTGTGCTAGTTTGGCTGCTGAGGTACAGGGCAATCTGGCACTTAGTGAGCCTTTAGCCATAGAAGTCCTCCTAAGAGGATAGATTCCCAGTATCACCTCAGATTGCGCCTGAGGGATATGGCAGTGGGTAAGGTGGTTGATCGACCTCAGTTTCATCCCCTTCAATTTATTTATTTATTTATTTATTTATTTATTCATTCATTCATTTATTCACTGAGCACCACCAGGAATGACTCCTGGTCACAGAGCCAGTAGAAAGCCCTGAGGACCACCTGCCAGGTATGGCCCCAAATTGAACACCTATACACACTCTGAATGGTCTCTGTGGATTCTTCTTGGAGAGCTTTGAATTCCGTCTCTCTGACCACAGGTTCAGAATATTTAATCTTGTGATCTGTAAAGTTCTGGTATTTTGGAAACAAAAGGGACTTTTTTTATCTCAATGAAAAAAAAAAGACTTGGAACTGGAGTGCTCAGAGAACCTGCTTGTGGGAGTAGCCCCCTAAGACTAAGCCTGAGCCATGAGGGTCAGACGGAACTGAATCCAGCCTGGGGATTTGCGTATCCTCCCACCACACACACGCACACACACACACACACACACACACACACACACACACACACACAGGAACAGAATGCTGCAACTGAGCAGGAACCCACCAAGACCCCCACATGGAAGGCTCAGGGCAGGATTGGGCATGACCCAGAATTCCCCCCCCCCCTTTGTCCCCCAAATGGAGTGCTCTGTCCCTTCAAAATTAGTTTTACTCATTAAACAATTGGCATGTCCTTTAGGTTTTTAAAGATGAACGGAGGCACCCCCAGTGATGTTCAGGGTCACCAGAGCCTCTCATAGTGACACTCAAGAGCCTTGTGGTACCAGGGATCAAACCCTAGCATCCTTCCTTAAACCTCATCCTCAGTTCCTGAGGGCTGTTTTCTTTCTTCAAATCATTGTTGACTTCCTTCAACTAATTTGCTTTGTTTGGATCCTTGACCTAAAAGCTGAGCTTGCCCTGAGCTCATGTGAGGACTTGAAATTGTCCAGGTGAAAGGCCGCAGAGAGCTATCAGTAGACGGAGCACATCTATGCATGTGGTATGCCTGAGGTTGTTCCCAGCCCTCTATGGTTCCCCAAACCACAGTGCTGGCAGTGACTCCCATGCACAGAGCTGAGAGTAGACTCTCAGTGCTGCCAGATGTGGCCCCCCCAAACATAAAAAAAATTCCCAAAGAAACTATTTTAGTTCTTGAGCAATGAAATGGGCACTAGGATCCAGGCAAAGGCTGTGTAGAGAGAGGTCAGCCATGAGGCCCAGAAGGCACTGCCAGGAACTCAGCCAGATCACTACATATGGACCCTACAGGTGCAGCATGGGAGGTGGACAGAGTAGCCTACCTCCATAAGGATGTGCTGGGTCTGCTCTGATAAACTACCAGCCACAGGGATAAGTTGGCCAACCTGTTTGGCACTGTGATCTTGTTCATTGCCTGCAATGTTTACTCACTTTCTCCAAAAACTTGAAGTGACTTTTCAGTTCAGATCAAGTGATGAACCGCTCCATACGCTACATTTATTGATTATCATCTCTCATTTGTACCAGTGCACCCAAATGCAAAGTGGTGTCCAATACCTCGTGTCCCCTGCCGTCGAGCCCTGAGGGTCAGATTCAGTGGGGATTCCCCCCATCTCCATGTTGGTTCTATCAACTAAACCTCTCCCTCACCACCCACCTTAATGTCTGGCCCCAGGACTCTTTACTGGAAGAAGTCTTGGTTACTACCCACTTACTTTCTTGGGATCCATTCAGAGACTACCTATCCCCTTACCAATTTCTATGAGCATTCACATAGAAATCCATTCTAGTCCCACACAATGGTGATGTTCTCTCTATACAGTACTGTCATTTGCTTTTTTCAACTTTAACAACATACTTTAGAAATTATTTCCTGTTACTGCTTCTTTTTTTGTGACTCCGTAATTTTTCAAACTTAAAAAAAAAGAAGCAAAATAGATGGTTCCTGTTTATGAACCCTTAAATTATTTCCCATTCACCCCTGTTGTTATATTGTTTGCATTTACCAACTGAGCAACAATGTGTATATTTGCATGGATGTTGAGGTATTTCAGAAAATTTTTATATCTGTTCGCTGAGGGAATTTTTTTCTTGCTCAAACACGTGCACCTTCAACATGCTATATGGTCTTCCAAGTGCCTACTACTGAGGTTAAGTCATTTTTCACTCACAGAAGCAGTACAGGAGAAAAGCCCTTTTCCCCACTCTCATCAATAGTATGTTAGCAGACTTTCTGGTACATTGCCATATCTGCCATATAGAAAATTTTGCCTTACATTGTTGTTTGTTTGGGGGCCACACCTGGAAGTGCGCAAGCTTACTCTTACTCCTGGCTCTGTGCTTAAAAATCACTCCTGGCAGGCGCAGGGAACCATGTGGGATACTGGGGATACAAACCCCCATGGCCGTGTGCAAGTCAAGTACCTGCTGTGCTATCACTTAGACCCTTGCCCTGTAAGAAAGAGACTTTAATGTCTCTTTCTGTTGTAAGAGAGCTTTGGCATCATCTTGTGTGATATTTTATAGATTGCTTTCCAACTTGTGCTCTGGAGATGAAATGATATCCAAGGATCAAGCAGTGTGCAAATAATTTAGGAATCCCAATTTTCTGAGACAGGCTTTACTCCAGTGAGCTGTTTGTGTCCTAGTTAATATAAGGTGCTCTGTGGGATGCTACATAAGAAATCCGTCTCCCAGATTTTGTGAATGTTCATTAAAAAGTATCCCATCGATTTTAAAAGGTTGATTTTTTAGAAAATAATTTCTAGGAACGGCTATTTCAAACCTGCGTTTGCTTTCCCACTCTATCAAAAACTGTTACACTGGAGCAGATGTTGTTTTATGAAATAAAATGCTTTAAAATTCTGCTCAGCAATTACATTTATGAAGCAGAAATTTGAACATCAACTAGGTGGAGACATTGTCATATACTTTAATTTTGATCATGGTGTTATAGTTTTATTTGAGGCAAAAAAAAACCCACGTTTTTTTCAAACATTCCTCCTGGGCTATTTGTGGATTATTGGGAATGTTGTTGGAATGTGCTTCATGATACTGCTGGAAGGAGGGACTGGATGTGAGTGCAGGTAAAATGTCGGTAATGAACAGAGAATTATTGAGGCTGGAATTTGGGTAGGTGATACTCTACTTTTATATAAGTTTCAGTGTTTTTCTATAAAAAGAAATCCTGAAGTTCAGCAGATAATTACAAAATTCCTGTTACATACAAGTACTGGTAACCTAGGCACAAGTGCTTCGCTGGGCCAGGGGCCTCTCTGCTTGTTCTCTTCACTGACTCCTGTGCCGAAACACTGTCTTGATGCATACATATCCTGAATTCCATCTCACACTTTGCTTCCCGAAGGGCTGCTCTGTTTGCTGTTTTCAGTAGTGGTGCCCTGTGATGTGCATTCTGATGGATCAGTAGTACAAGTGTTGAGGCTGGAAGAAAGAGCAAGTCCTCTTCATTCAAGGGTCAGGGAGATGTGTCCACAGAATTCACGGGAATTGACATGAATGTACCTGAGACCACACCTGTATCTCCCAAAACAACACTCTGTGCCAAGCAACACCACTCTGTTAGCATGAATTGTTTGTATGGGAGCCCGATAGGAAGTTATCCACACTAGGAGGAATAACTTGAAGACTGTTGAAGAGAGGTGTCAGAAAACTTTATCACCCAGGCCCTGTGTGGAGCCTGTTTTATGCAGAGTTTACTAGGCCTCAGTGTTCTCACATGAGGAAGAAGGGCAGACATGTCACCAGGAAGAATGGAATCAGCAGTGTGAAGTTATCAAAGGAATCGTTAGGAACTGAGGGAAAACAGTGTGCCTGGATAGGTTTGAGTTATCTCAGAAGCAGAGAAAATCATGAGAGTTAATGTTTGTAAGCAGGTGTTAGCATAGTTGCCTCAGAATGAAAAGGGGGAAAAAAGATTTCTTAAAAAAAGCTAGTCACATCTTGACTAGAAGAAGACTCTTTTGAGAAATCATCAATGTTCCATTACAAACACCATTCACATCTACCAAATGGGCCAGATGGTTCCTCGAATACCGCGTGCCGCCAGCTGCCCATTCTACAGATGAGTCTTTTCTGCTGACGTTTGTGTAACCCTCAGCGTATGATAGAGTGTTGATTCTTTTGGTGCTGTGGAACATTTATGTGTCATTATCACTAGAAACCATAAATATACATGACACCAGGCAATAAATGAAATTGCCTAGCTTTCACTCTGAAAGGGGAGGAGGCCGCCTTTCTTACCTGAGGAGAGAGGAAGTCTGAGATTCATTTGCCGTTTTGCACAAATGTCACTTACCCATCATTGTATGCTTGAGATTGCTTAATGGCTGCCCCCTGCAGCCACCAATCTCCCTTCTACCCCCTCCAGTTTTATCCTTTCAAAACAGCACAGACTCCAGGAACAAGTACTCCACTGAACCCCAACTCTTTTAGCATGCCTGGACCAAAAACCAGGGGGAGGGTACAATTCAGGGGATTCCAGATAGATCTAAATGGAGCCAAACGTTTTCATTTGACAATTTGGAGGTCAAATAACGGGCAGGTGTACTGAGTGTAAAGGAGTAAGGAAATGCAAGCGAATCAACTTCTTTGAAAACTGCCGTTTTTTTAGAGGTGCATTTTTGTTGGCTTTGAAAGAAAGCTGATTCGGTGCCATTCACCTATTAAGAAGCCTGCACATTTCTTTTCTTCTTTCTCTGAACAGTTAATGTCTTTGCCCCAAGCACATGTTGGCAGGAGTGAGAACAGGGGAGGAGGAGGAGGGCAGGTAAGAGCCCCCAGGACTGGGCTAATGAGCCACAGACACAGATACAGAAAGGCTCTGCCCATCCAGGAGAACGCAGCGTTGTTGCAGAGCACAGACGGTAGCACCTTTCATGGCTCTGTAAATGCCACACTCTGATCTTCCTGAGCCCCCCGTGATTCTGCTCCCTAACATGCCAATGAATGAACACATCGAGTGAGTAAATATCTGTGTGCTGAGTGTACAATCTTGTCTTTCAGAAATACCGACAGTACATGGCGGGACTTCTGGCTCCTCCTTATGGTGTTATGGAAACGGGCTCTAACAATGACAGTAAGTGCAAAATGAGAACATTCTGTATTGCAGAGTTTGGCGGGCGGGGTGTGTTTTCATGTGACCCAAGAACAGGTCCCAGACTCTTGTGGATAAACAGACCTGTCAGCTCACACTCGAGTTCTTTTTTTTTCTTTTTCTTGTTTGTTCTTCCTGGTGGGCTGGGTGTAGGGGTGGGGATAAGGGGGTGGGGGGACCAAACTGTGCTGGGTATTGAATCCAGGTCAGCCATGTGCAAAGCAAGTGCCCTACACATTGTATTGTCTCTCTGGTCCACGCTTGAGTTCTTTAAGAAAAGTTTTTAGTGTTGTTTCTTTCTGTGGTCTTAAGTGTGAGAGAGGAGTAGGCACTGGGCCCCATTGGCACTTCAGCTAACTTAGAATGTTTTCTTTGAAGAACTTCATTTCATGGTGCAGTTCCATTGTTTCTGGGTGCTTGGAAGCGTGTTTGTCTCAATCTCTCCTGGACACCAGAGAGCCCCGTCACTTGGTGCTGTTGTTGCTATTGATCCAGGAGAGATGCCATGTGAGCTAGGATTGATTCCACTGAAATCAAGGCTCATGTATATCCCAGGCCTTTGAAATGGAGACCAGCCTCTGGCTTATCTGAGAAGGAGGCAGTTTCCTCTCTGGGAGTGGTAGATTTGGGTGAGACATCCTGGGCTGAGTCCCCGCAGCTCTTGGTATTTGTCAGCAGCTGTTCTGCACTCACCCCTATCCCTAGGAACTGCTCGAGGCACCCCTGAGGTCCCTGCTCGGCTCTTGGAGGTACACTCGTGACAGGGTACGCAGCCAGTGCCCAGGCTTTGAAGCTGCCTCTCTTGAGCTCAGTGATGGAGCTGGCAGTGCCTGCTCTCCAGGCATCTATGGAGGAGGGTCGTCCTGCCCAGCTCTCCCAAGCTCCTGGAGTGCCACTCTGCCTCCCAGCTTGTCACTCACTCCTTATCCTCACTTGCCCAGGAGCTGAGGTGGGTGTCCTCACTTTCCTCCCCCTCTGAGTGGCCTCTGCTTGCTGCCTCCCCACTCGCCCCCTTTCCTTCCCAGCACAGGTCATTCCTTCCTGTCCTTCCCTATCCTAATCTTCATTTATCTCTCCTGGCTGACCTGTGAGTGACTAATCTGGGGGTCCCCAAGTGGAAACTCCAGCAATGTCACCTCCAAAAAAACGCACGAGTGCCATGTCTCCTTCTCCTCAGAGCGGTGTTATGAGGCTTCAAGGACACCAAGCTTGTCAAGTTTCCAGGTGCCAAGAAAGATGCCAGGCATGCCACTGGCCTTTTTTTCAGTGGCCCTTTCTCTTGCCCTCAGCATTGTCCTGAACTTCCTGGCTCAAACCACCATGTGTGACATTTCTCGGTACAAACCTAGAACCAGCTGTACCTGCTCCCATTCCCCCATGATCCAGACCTCAGCCAGGCCCCTCCATGCCTTCTCTCCTGGTACAACTGTCTTCCCCTGATCTGCTTCCACATCCCTGGCCATGCTCCTTTTGGCAACAGCTACTTCTTTTCATTCCCCTAAAGCTTTGGTGGTATTCCAGCCTAGCCTAGGCTCGGTTCACTCTTTCTCTGTACTTGTCCCATCATCATTGAATCCTTTCCCTGCCAGTGATGGGCTCCCAAACTTTCCCAAGCCACCACTTCCTTTTGAGCCTTCAACGAGTGTCCCCAGACTTCTTGGTTCTCATCCACCTGCACATCTTGTGATAATCAGGGCTTGGACACAGGCTCGTTCCCACAGAGCTGAGACCTCCTTGCCAAAGCCACATCTGCATTCTCAGCATTTCTCTTCTCCCTTACTGCTCTGACCCACAGCGGCAGGCTTTCTTTCTCTTATGCTCGTCCCAGGAAGCTGCCTCAGTGATGTTCCTGTTCTTCTCCAATTCGTGCCCTGCAGTCACAGGCCAAGGGTCTGGTGCTCTTGAATGGAGGGTAGAAAGGAGCTCTCATTCCCCAGTAGCTCATCCTGTTCCACCCCACACTTGACATACACAGAACCGTTAGAATTTTTAATTTTTATCATAGGGGAAAAGTTCATATTTATACAGCAAGCACCCACATGTTATCACTTCAATACAATGACTATTTTAAGACTTTTAATGTGCATATATTGGGACCAAGATCTAGTACAGCAGTTAGAGCACATGCCTGGAATGTATTTGTCTCAGGTTCAATTTCCAATACCCCATGGTTCCCTGAGCATCCCCGGGTGCACACCAGGGGTGGCCAAGGTATTACCAGCACTAAAGGACCTGAGCAACATCGCTTCTTCAGGCCCTTGTGCTGACACAATGGCCGGGTTTGCTGAGAATTGCCAGTAAAACCTCCCGATATCCTGAGCACTGCTTGGGAGCCCCCCTCAACGTGATATGGTGATTATAAACATAGTCTATACTTTGTATTAATAGCTTACCATGTTTTCTTCTTTAATAATTTATGTATATTTTTTCCTGATATTTCAGCAGGTATTGAAAAATAAAGATTGCTGGGCAAGAGAGCGAGAGTGAGAGTGAAAGCAAGTAAGGGAACGAGAGAGAGAGAGAGAGAGAGTGAGTGAGAGCGCTCAGTGGGTTGTAGTACATGCTTTTCATGCAGTGTGGGATTACATGAGGACCTATTGATGCATGACCTACAGCTGTGGGAAAACTCCAGACTTGAGGGCCGAGGCAGAATGTTTTCAGGTATCCCACAGTGTGGGAGGCCCAGATTTTATCCCTGGCCCCACATTCTCCCCTGGTACTGTATGTTTCCCTGGTACTGCATGCCAGTAGTAGCCCCTTTGTGCTGCCAGTTGTAGCCTTGATGCCCTGGCAGCATCACCACACAAAGGAAAAAAAAACCCTTTTATGCATGGTACTTCACTATCCCACCTAGTGAATATATGATTTTCTTTAATAATATCTACTACCCCGGGCTGGAGCGATAGCACAGCAGTAGGGCATTTGCCTTGCGCACAGCCAGCCCAGCCAAGCCAGGCTCGATTCCTCCCCCCATCTCGGAGAGCCCAGCAAGCTACCGAGAGTATCTCGCCCGCATGGCAAAGCCTGGCAAGCTACCTGTGACTTATTCAATATGCCAAACACAGTAACAACAAGTCTGAAAATGGAGACATTACTGGGCCCGCTCGAGCAAATCGATGAACAATGGGAGGACACTGACAGTGACTCCGTCAATATTCAGATTTTCTCCATCTGGATGTCTATAGCTGATTTCTCAGACTAGAATTCAGTCAAAGACCTTATATTTTTGTCTCTAAATATATTTTCATTTTGAATAGTCCCTTCATTCCCATTCCTTATTATTGCTGTATTGCAAAGCTTTTTATGATTATCCATTGCTTGCCATGAAAAGTGAAATTCCAAGATTGTTAATGCCATAGCCCTACTTTTAAGTTCCTCTGGCACCCAATCATCCTTTCCTCTCCAGATAAGTTTTATCTAATTATTCAGATACAGTGATTTGTCCAAATGTGTATTTATTGTATTAAATCTTCTAGAAAGTAAACCTCTTTATACTCTATACCTCCTTATATAATCAATTCTAGTCCGTCAAAATGATTGTTGAATGAACTGACTGGAAGATGGTTGGATGGATAGATGGATGGATGGATGGACGGATGGATGGATGGATGGATGAAAGAATGTATGAATATATGTATGAATGGATAGATGGATGGATCTATGGATGGATGGATGGATGGATGGATGGATGGATGGATGGATGGATGTTTGTATGGGTAGTTGGATGGATGGGTGAATGGATGGATGGATATATGGACAGAACGAGAAATGAAGGGATGGAGAGAGAGAGGGATGAGTAGAAAGAGGCAGGGAGGAAAAGGGGGTGGGTGAATGGATGGAAATATAGATGGATGAATAGACAGATATAATAACAGATGAATGGATGATGGTTTATGCCATTATACCTATGAGATGTCTCAGAATACTGACATTACTCTTTCTGATAAATCTGGAAATTTTGGCCAACTTCACCATTAATAATTGCTGTTTGAGAGGACGACTTTCCCTGCCCCTTCCTCTTCCTACATAAATCTCATGTGCATGTGTCCTAGCCTAATTTGGTGGTCAAAGCTAAATTTGGGGATTTTCTGAATAGTTTCTACCATTCTTATCCCCTTTGCTTCCTACGAAGGATGACATACTTTTACTTTAGTTCCAATGTTGTAAATTCTTTATGTCCTCTTCTTAAACTCAGAATGCCCTGATTATTTAGAATTTGGGCAGACTATTTTCACATTGTAACACCACCTCCCACTGCCTTTGTGGTTCAGTGCCAAAGTGTAAGACACACACACAAACACACTACACACACAACCTGTGTCTGTGGAAAAAGAAAACATGCATTAAGTATGTAAACCCCTGATTTGAGCTCTAGTACCACCAGTAGCCACCACAATAATATCATGTGTGCTTTGGGGCATCTATTGGGCATATATAGTGAGGAGTGGGGGCATAAGCTTTTCTCAGTGTGAGGCATAAGCTTTCCTCATAAGCTCATGACCTAGTACGACCACACTTGCCATGTCATTCAGAAGAGCAATCCTGAATTTTTCTAAAAAGTTTTATGTATGTTTTTATGGAAACACAAATCGAAGATACCAGACTTCCACACGGTTTGATTCAGCATAGTATTTTAGTTCCAGTTTACTGGTTGGCATTACCGATTTATGATCTCTCTCTTTTTTTTCTTTTAGGGATTCCTGACAAGGAGAATGTGAGTAGCTATCTCCCTGCCTAGCTTCTAAAAACTGAAACTGTCATAAGGTAAAAAAATAACCATAATGACCTACCAGCAAAGATTCATTATCCACATTCAACAGAATCATAAATATTTTTCTAATCTTATTCTGGCATCTTTGGTGAGTCACTTTGAAATATACAGGGGAGAAGGTTGATTGCTCTGACATGGTCATCAGATGTCCTTGATAGTAATCTCTCTGGAGAAATATTCTTGGAGCCAGCAATGTAGTCAATTTTTTTTCTTTTTCCCATGATGCATACAAGGCAGTAGAACAAATCATTAGTATAACAACATGTAGAGAATTAGTTGGTTTCCCTCGGTAGGAAATTCAGGCAGTTTATGAATTTGCTTAATAATACCCAAGTTTATTAAAGTCAGTGTTTCTCTTTGGAAGTCAAACAGTTAGCTGCTCTAACTACAAAGAATGGTAGGTGTCAAACAAAATTTCCCTGAAGAAACAGTTGTGAAGCACACATTCCAAAGTGGTGAAATAAAAGCCTTATCTTTCCACAAAAGTCATAGTAATGGTATTGATCAGAATAACTGGAATTTGACTTTCAACAACAACATTAAAGGGTTAATGATGGCAGCCTACACTGAGTGATTCATCTCAGGTGGTGCTTGGTGGCTTTCCAATGACGAATTGCCTTGTCATTGAGTTCCTTGATTGCTCTGTCCGAATGGCAAGATCACAGAACAGCTGGTCCCCCTTTCCCTGTTTTTGATACTGTGTCTGTGGGCAAAATCATCCTTTTACTTACTTTCAGACTGTTTCTGTGTCCCTCTTCAGAGATCTGCTCCTCACTTCCCTTAAATCTTCCTCTTATCACAGTGTTGGCCTTATAAAGGTCTGATTGGAAATTGTGGCACCTAGGTATAGTCCTGTCAGTTTGGGTTGAGGACCTGGCAGAGTCACTTCAAATGTCACATCAAAACTGTGTTCACTAGGTTCATCAGAAGTTTTTGGTTCCTAGCTGTGGGCATGGAAGAACTACTTGACATCTCTAAAAGAGCCCAGTCTCGTCTCTAAAATGTGATTGTTAGTCATGGTGCCCCTAAAAGGCCATTATGAATATTGAATGAGATCATCTGTGCCAAGCACAGAGATTAGCACAACGGAGCTCAGTAAATGTTACAACTATTATTGTAATTATTTTTTTCTCAAGGCTTGTAGCATTTTCTAGCTATTTTTTCCTTCTGAAAAAAATGTTCTACCCTTTGTAAAGTAACTGTCCCTTTGCCTTTTATAACTCCTTTTAAAATGCCTTTCTTCAATGAACCTTTCTATTGATCTTTTGCTATTAAAAAGGAAAAAAAACCATAACCGTTTGGGTGTTGCATAAAGCTCTAGCTATTTAAGCTCATGAAGAGCCACTTAAAGCAGCACTTCTTAAACTTCCTCTGCTTGTGACCCCTTTTTACCCAAGAAGGTTTTTACACTTGAGTAGAAAGGCAAAGAAAAGGGTATGCTAATGAAACATTTACTGATAATAAAGAAATTTAAGACAAAGTTTTCACAAGCTCCAACTTCAGTTACATGACCACAATTTATGTATGGTTAATAAGTTAGGATCTTAAAGCTACAGTCTTTAGAGTCTAAATCAGCACAAAGCATATCCTGCTATGATTTGGGGTATGGATCTCCCAAAGCACACTTCAACAAATAATGCACAGATCATTAGCCAAAGCAAAACTATAAAAGGACCCAGAGCTTCCTCACCAGGGGACCCTCAGGGATGTGGAGAGATAGACAGAATGGCCAAGCCCCAGGAGATGGAAAAATGTTCCTGCTTCAAAAGGAAGCTCCGTACCTCTTAGGCACCCAGTGACCTTTGGGTCGGGATGCCCCGCAGCGGGATGACAGGCACCACATTCTGAGCCGAGAGCCCAACAGCTGTCATTATGTAGCTTCACTTTGGGACCAAGTAGGAATTTGAAGTTTGCAGCAAGTTAGACATAATAAGCTGTTAGCAGCATGTTGCCAGGAAGGTTCCAGTGGCCGGCCCAGCTGTCTCTCTCCCCAGCATTCATCAGTCATAGCATCTGCATATTGTATTTGTTTGGACCATTCTGTGTCATAGACTCGGGCCAAGAGAAGAATCCCCATTTCCCCTCTCTCACCAAAGAGTGTGGACATAGTATTGCCCTATGTGGGTAGGAAAGCTCTCCGCTGCTGGATGCTGCCTTGGGGAAAGGAAAGCAGATGACATGAAAGACGTTCAGGAGGAGTCTTGCAGCCCTAGAAAGATAAAAGGGAGCTCAGAGCCTTAAAGTGGTGTTAATTGAAAGTTTTCCTTTCTAAGAGTTGTGCTATGATGACTTCTTTTATCTTTTACCTTCTTTAACTACATGCTCGGCAATATTATATTCCTTTTATGTTTCTAAATAGCAATAATATGGCTGGGGGCTGAAATAAAAGCACATAGACTATTGTTTCAGTGTCCAAACAGTTTCTTTGTGGGAAGAATATGTTCCCTTTTCTAGCTCCTACTCTTGATTTTGTTAATCACCATGTTTAACTTTTAATCAAATATGCAGACGTCAGTAAGTGGTGTTTTTAGCTGCCTTGTCAACTATATCTTATCTTGAGACCCAGACTTACTTTGCATAAAGGGAATTTTCTTTTCATAAATTGCACTTTTGTAGAAACAAATGGGATAACTTGCTGAATTATTTTGTTTGACTGTTTGTTATAAATGATAGGGACATTTAATTGTAGATGACACAGAGTTCTGTAATCTCTAAAACAATTAGTAGAAATAAATAAATATATATATATATATATAAAATAACCGTTGAGCCAATGAAGCAAGTAGTTATTTTCATAGGGTTGTGATTATTGTTGGTTTTCACTGTCACTGTCACTGTCCTCCTGTTGTTCATCGATTTTCTCTAGCGGGCCAAGTAACATCTCCATTGTGACACTTGTTACTGTGTTTGGCATATCAGATACGTCAAGGGGGCCTTGCCAGGCTTTGTCGTGCGGGTGAGCTTGCCAGGCTCTTTGAGAGGGGCAAAGGAATCGAACCTGGGTCAGCCGGGTCGGCCGCATGCAAGGCAAATGCCCTACCCTCTGTGCTATCGCTCCAGCCCATTGTTGGTTTTAAAAGAAAAAAATTTTGAGAGAGAGGCCACACTTTGTAGTGCTTAGAGGAAACTGTGTGATTCTTGGGCTGGAACCCTGGGTTCCCACATGTAAAGCAGGCACACCCTTTGAGCTGCAGTCCCAGCTCTAAAGAAATTCTTCTCTCTGATCTGTCGAGGTGGCATTTTTCTCAACCATGTTTAACACAGCTCAAACTCATAATTATCAGAATGCTTTATAATTGAATGTTAAGAATGTCCTTTGAAGGAAGGAGCTGGGGTGTAATTTTTTGTTTCTGATATAGAGTTTGGTTGGTTATTGTGCTTGCTCCATTTGAGAAGCAGCTGCTCTGGAATTTTGTAGTTTGCACATTTTATCCTCTTCTTCCTCAGCATAGAAGAAGGCAGAAAGTACTCATGAAGGTATTACCAAATAATCATATTTTTCTGATTTATGAACTTCTTGTTTTCAAAAGGATCACTTAAAGCTTTTTTTGGGAGGGGGGCTTAGGGCTTATAGTACTGTTCATTTGATCAGCAAGCTTCTTGCTAAATATGAAAGGATAGTTTCTAATATAAAACACTATTGATTTAGAGCTCAAAAGTTTCTCAAACGTGAGAAGAGCTGATTTAGCAAATAACAAACTTTTCTAAAAATAGTGAAACTATTTTGGTAGCCTCATTTCAAGAAGATTACAGGGCCAGAGAGAGTGGGTAAACTACTTTCTTTGCATGTAGCCAACCCCAGTTTGATCTGCAGCACCATACTTGTTATCCCGAGCAATGCCAGGAGTGATCCTGGAGTGCCGAGCCAGGAGTAAGCTCTGAGCACCATCTGCTGTAGCTCAACCCCTCACCCCCCCCCCCAAATAAATTTTTTTTAAATATTTAAACAGATTACTTGAAGTTGATGTTGTCAAGTTTTAGAAAAATTATGCATTATTTATGTGAATGAGATAATAAGATGTTGCGCGGCCACAAATGCGGCCGCACACTTCCGGGAGCTGGGTTTTATAGTCTCTGAGTCTTGGCTGTTGATGGGATTACACGGCACCAGGGGGCCAGTTGGTGGGTGTGACCCCCGCCTACTGGAATTTGGAGGATCTGGGTGGAGGATGCTCAGCCCCTATCTGAGTAGGCTTGGAGATCTCAGCCCCAGGAGTGCCTTTGTTCCTCTGCTGGTACCTTCATGTGTGCGGAGAGTGGTCTCAGCATGGTGGTGGCTGGTTCTGGAGGTCTTCGGCTGCCGGAGCCCTGGTCGGGGCGGGGAGAAAAGCTCAACCCGCTCCCCTCCAAGGGACCCCAGCGAGGAACAGCCAGGCGCAGGGGCAGGAGACTGACTGCACTGGTCTCGTCCGGGAGCTGCATTTTATAGTCTCTGAGTCTTGGCCGTTGATGGGATTACACGGCGCCAGGGGGCCAGGTGGTGGGTGTGACCCCCGCCTACTGGAATTTGGAGGATCTGGGTGGAGGATGCTCGACTCCAATGCGAGTAGGCTTGGACATCTCGGCCCCGGAACCCGCGTGGCTTTGTCCCTCTGCCAGTACCTTCATGTGTGCGGAGAGTGGTCTCAGCATGGTGGTGGCTGGTCCTGGAGGTCTTCGGCTGCCGGAGCCCTGGTCGGGGCGGGGAGGAAAACTCAACCTCTCCCCTCCAAGGGGCCCCAGCGAGGACAGCCAGGCGCGGGGGCAGGAGACTCTGCCGTTACACTTGTAACCTGCCCACACGGCAGAGTCTGGCAAACTCCTCGTGGTGTACCCAATATGCCAAATACCAGTAACAATGATGGGTCTCATTCTCCTAACTCTAAAAGAGCCTTGAATATGGCACTTTTAAAAAAAAAAACTCAGGGCTAGGACGAAGAAGACGTTACTGGGACCTGCTCGCGGCAATCGACTAATAACAGGATGGTCATGATCGTGATTTATGTGAAGAGCCGGAACGATAGCATAGTGATAGTGTGTTTGCCTTGCACGAGGCCGACCCAGGTTCAATTTCTCCACCCCTCTCAGAGAGCCTGGTAAGCTACCAAGAGTATTCCGCCTGCACGGCAAAGCCTTGCAAGCCCCCTGTGACGTATTCGATAAGCCAAAAACTGTTCCAACAAGTCTCACAATGGAGATGTTACTGGTGCCCGCTCAAGCAAATCGATGAACAATGGGAGAACAGTGATACAGTGCTATTTATATGAAGAATAATTTTTGGAAATTATTATAATGACATCCACTTGAGGATTTTTTTTTGTACTGAGAATTGAACATAGGTCTTGTATATGTAAAATAAACACTCCATGTCTGAGCTACAGCCTTGCCCAAGACACGAAATTCTTTTCTTTTTGGATTTTGGGCCACACGTGATAGTATTTAGGGTCTGTTCCTGGCTCTCTGTTCAGGAGTATTCTTTGCGGGTGCTTGGGATTTGAGCAAGGGTCTGCAAGACACACGACAAGTGCCTTGACCGACTGTAATATCACTGACCCCAAAACATGAGGTTTTAAACAACAGGTGGTAAGGGAATAATTAACACAATTTCTAAAATTCTCATTAATGATGGGGCAATAGAATAATAAGAAATTAGGAATTTTTAGCGGGGGCAATAATAGGTTTTACCTCTATAGTACTCTTTTTAAATTTTTTGAGTTAAAGAAAAAAATAGAATAAATTCCACCTATGCAATGACAAATCTTACTCGACCTGGACAGTCTTACTATGGTTTTTGAAAAAAAAAATAAAAAAGCAAAGGATGCTTCCGCATACAATCTCAATATATAGATGATTCTGGAAGCCCTTAGGACCAGTAGCTTCCTCATAAAACCTGTCAAACTATTCAGCTCTGGCTTTAAGACACTTGCTGAATTCAAATCTATGGTTTTGCAGAGCACAGTTTGTTTCATTTGTTTTTTTATTGAATCACTGTGAGATACAGAGTTACAAAATTGTTCATGATTGGGTTTCAGTCATACAATGTTCCAACAGCCATCCCTTCACAGTGGACATTTCCCACCACCAGTGTCCCCATTTTCCTTCCTACCAACCCCCTGCCTGCCTCTATGACAGGCAGGTGCTCTCTCTCTCTCTCTCTCTCTCTCTCTCTCTCTCTCTCTCTCTCTCTCTCTCTCTCTCTCTCTCTCTCCCTCTCTCCCTCTCTCTCTCTCTCCACTCTTCCTCTCACCACCTCCCACGGACATTTTGGGCTTTATGATTTTCAACAGAGCACAGTTTTTAAAATTCCTGCTTTACAATCTAGCCACTCAACTTCCAGTTCAAGACTGTCTTGGCCAAAGTTCACAGGATTACTCCTGGTAGCTGTGCCCTGTTTCAGAAGGAGAATAGTTTAAAGAGCCACTGTTGTCCCCACTCAGAAGCCACAGAGACAAGCTGAGGGCCCAAGCGCTACAGGAGAGTGAACCAACCAACCGAATGCTACAGACAGAAAACCCTGAGCCTGCCCCTTTTGCTTGTGAAGGACAAATTGCCTATCGCCTAAGTGAAGATTAGACGCAGCCTTGCAGGCGGTCTGTGTGGTGTGTAAATACTTGCTTCTCTGGCAGACCTCCTTCAGGGGTAGCTCTGTGGGCCCACACTTCCTCCGCCTCACCTTCTGGAAAACATCAGGGACTTAATGCCCAAGGTGCCAAGGACATCTTCAGCTCTCGGGTTTTGAAGACATGTTTGTTTTTGTGTTTGTGAGTTATGCATTTTATGGGGGTGAAATGCCCTTGCTGGATTTCTTTCTACTTAAAAAACAAGCAAACATCCATTCCTGTACTCTTCTAAATGTTGCCTGTTCTCTCTCTCTCTCCCTCCCTCCCTCTCTCTCTCTCTCGCTCCACTCTCTGTCTCTGTCTCTCTGTCTGTCTGTCTCTCTCTCTGTCTCTCTTCTGTAGGGATTGGGTTGGGGACTGATGACAATGGCCACTAGTCCATCATCTAATGAGCATGTTGTAGAGGCAGACAACACTACTCTCAAAGCCTGCCCTTGTCAATCAAACCTTGAGTTGCTTTGCTTCTGCACATTTTTTGCAGTACTGGACCTGCTTTCCTGAGTTCTGGGTGAAGGACACATATTGGTGTGTATTTGATAGTGGTTCATTAATACAACTTAAAATTCTTTCCACAATGCCGTGCATATATTTTGTGATTAAGTGTTATTATTATTTTGCCATGGCCTTGTCTACATTTTCAAGCAATTCTTTTATGAAATAGAACTTTTAAGTGTTGTTGCCGTGTGGAATGGTTGTCTGGAGCTGATAGCAAGTCATATCCCATAACACTGCTTTGAATATATTTTCTCAGCATTTTTTTTTCTGTAATCAGAATTTGATTTGGGTAAGATATCACAAGGAACTGTGATGTAGCACTTAATGGTTACAAATCATAGTGAGATGAGAAGTTTGTTTCCCCTATCTCTCAAGTCAATAGGTTCTACTGCTTCTCACTTTAAAAACTGGCATAGCCTGGAAGTGAGGATATTCAGTATTGGTGCTACTGTTGAGAATTAATCCTGCAGTGGCAGGGGCAAGGAACGTAATATCATGTTGATAGTAATAGCCTGTGATGCTGATTCCAAAGTTATGGTTACCGCTGCCTTCAGAAATGTTTCATCCTGTGCTGTAGGCAATTATGTAGATCGTCAGTAACTCTGGGCTGCTAGCACATTATCCCAAGTGACTGTGAGACTAAAAATACACAGTATCATTTATGTTTGATACATTTGAATTTTTATTGTTCTTGTTTTGGGAAATTGAAACCAAATTATTTGCAAATATGTCTTAGGTTTGGGAGAGAAAATTGTAGTGTTCTCAGATTGGATGAAGTAATCTCCCGATTGCATGTCATTTGGATTCTGTTCTAATAACAATTCTATGTGGAAAGACTCTCTTGAATCCACAGTTATTAAAATATTATTTAGTCATTCTCTTTATCTTTAGGAAAAGTCACATTGAAGATAATGATGTATATGTGGATATATACGCATGCATACACTTACAAATGCATGTCTGTGTAAATATATATTCAATTACTTTTTTGTCTTTGTAATTTCCATGAAAAGGAAATTGTCAGACCACCTTTGATAATATGGTGTGACCATGGTTCAGAATTCTTTACACCAGTCTTCTTAAGTGCTTAAGTTGTACACCAATTTAGTTTTGTGTTTTGTATTTTTCTTCAAAGAATGGTTCTGAAATATCTGTAGCACAGGCCATGTGCTTGCTGGAAAACTTTTGCTTTAGTGAGAGTGGATCTATTGATCGAACCCAGGCCCCAGAGGAGGTTCTGAGAATTAGTAACAAACACAAGCCTCCTTTCTGTAGTGGCAGCCCTTGGGTGGGGCAAACTCGAATCTCCAAGTGCAGTGATGGTATGTGGGCACCCATGTGGTCAGAAGAGCATGGTATGAGGGCTGGACTCAGGTGCTTTTCAGATTTGAGTTCAGTTTCCACTTCTGCAACTCCCTAACTGCGTGAAGGCATCTGAGTTAGGGACCCTTCTTCCTCCTTCCCTGTCTCTGAGCATTGTTCCTATTCTGGTCCACTCTGGAGGATTAAAGAGATCATGCCTTTCAGGTGCTTAGTTCATGCCAGTAACCAGTAGGTACTTCTAGGAGGGATAGGGGTTCTGTGCACTTCTGGGAGTGGGGCCAAAAGGGGCGCAGAGCAGTTGTCATGGGGGAGAGTCTGGACTCCTGATGGAAGCTAGATGCTCTGGATGGGGCTGAGGAGGAAAGGAGGGCACTGCAGGGACAGAGCCGCAGAGAACCAGAACTTTGTCTTTTGTGGCTCATTTCATCAGACCTTAAAGTAGGGTCTCTATTTAGATCACTCTGTTCCTCTAGGATCCCTTTCAAGGTTATCAAAATCTAGCATCCAAGCTTCAAACATGTCAGGGTTCCAACAAAAGCCCAAATTCCCCTCCTAAAAGTTTGATCCATTTTGAATGTGGCTGTAGAATTAGCCTTAATTTCCCTGCACTCGTCCCTCCCGGCATTACAAGTTCTGGTACCTTTGAAGCCCACTGATCACGCCGCTCACCAGCGGCTCCTTTTCTGCTAGTACTTTCCAGTCAGGCCAGCCTTTGTACCTTTCTCCCCATTGCTCAGGAAGGAGTCAGTCTGCCAAGCTTTCTCTCTAATTTTTCCCAGTTTTCTTTTCTGTCCACCTGGGTCATTTTAAATTTCATTTCAGTTTTCCAAAAGGCATGCTCTGAACCCCCGCCCCCCACCCCCACCCTCAGTGGTGTTTCCTGGTCCTGTTTTCTCAGAATACCTTTGATTCCATATTCAGGGTGTCAAGAATCATGTGAAGGGATGGAGCAGTAATACAACAGCTAGAGCTTGTTTTGTATGTGGCCAACTGGGCTAGGATTCCCAGCACCACTGGGTGTGGTCCCACCAAAAAAAGAAAAGAGAGAGAAAGGACCACATAAAGTCTAGTGGTCTTGAGCAGAGGTCCTAATCTTGTGGGATTTGATTTGTTTGTGTGAATTTGTATTTACATCCATCTCAGACATGATAAAGACATTCAGAAAAGCATATTAGGAAGTGATGTATAACACCAGCAGCAACCCCTGCTCAGTCCTGTCTCTGTGCTCTTTACCTTCTTGTAAGTCTTGTAACTAGAGGGAAAGGGAGAGCGTAATTTTCTTTTTCTAATTCAAAAGACATTGGTATGGCAGTTCAATGCACATTCTTTGCACACGCTGAGTCCCTGGAGTGTGTACGTGTCTGCCCTTCAAACTTAATAGTCAGGGACAATGAGCAAGTCACTTACTTCCCTGAACTTCAGTTTCCTCACCGAGAAAATGCTGCCCCCAGGTCTACCCCCATCACTGGATGGTTGGGAGAGCAAATCAGATAAAGCCCGGGGACATTGCAAAACTGGGCATTACCCCCAAATATAAAATGCTATATTAAGCTTCCCAGGAGCTTGATCTAAATATGATCACCCCCTGGTCTGTTACTTGGGCACTGGGACATTGTTCCATTTTGAACACATCCCTCTTTTACCTGGGGGCTGGGGCTGGGCAACCCGATGGAAACTTTCCTGCATCCCAGTAGGACTTGATCCCCTTCTGAGTTCTGGGAAGATACAGGGTGGCAAATGGAAAGTCATTCATTTTAATGTCCAGATATTTTGGCTCAGTCCAGAAAACAAAAACCTCTCAAGTCACTCACACAGCCAAGGTTCCCTGGTGCTGTAACTTGATCTCACAATTCCAAACAAAGTGAGGAAACCACACCCAGAGCTGACGGGGCTTGAGGATGGAGCAGGATGGAGGGTAAGAGCAGAAAGAAGATAAGCTAGAGGAGGTGCCTGGCTTGTTGGGGGGCCCAGCAGACCATCATGGATGTTATCACCGCAGTCCATCCTGGACCTTCTAGTTGTAGGGTATGTGAGCTTTTAAAAATATTGTTTGGCTAATTCTCCTCTTAAACGTGACAAAGCATTGCAGCGTATCTAGTAAATGTGCCTAGTAAGGGAATTGGTAACACAGTATGTGGGATGTAGAATGTGTCTACATTTAAGCGAAGATAGTTGAAGATAATCGTTTAGCTCTCTGGAACAGGTAATGGTCCCTCTTATCTTCTTCTCCCTCCCACAACCTCACTGCCTTGCCCCTTAGAACACTGGCCAACTTTATATTGTATGTTTTCTGCCGTTTTCGTGCTTTTCTGATGTTTTCAGAAAAAAAATCTTGGGCTCCCTCTGGTGGCCATTCTCCTGTTTCTGCATGCATATCTGAAGTTGAAATTCTTGTGACCAGGAGCAAAATGTTTGGATGAAGAGTGGAAAGATTGACAGTTAATGTTATTTTCTTTTCTAAGTCAGCTGGTGTCAGGCCAGAGAGATAGTGCAGGGATTAAGATGCACCCTCACGTGCAGCTTGTCCTGTTGCAATTTGGGTGCAGTCCTAGCGGCTGGAAGCACTGAGGCGTGGGGGTAGGGAGTGGGGACAGGGACTCCCTGGCAGTGCTGGGTTCAAAGAGCATCCCATGCTCAGCAGTTGGCCAGAGTCTCCGGGAGGGGCCCCTGAATCTCCTGAGCACCACTTGGGGACCCCTCCTTCAATATTTGAGACCTAGAAATCTCCAAAGTATTGAACCCATTCATTCATTCATTCATTCATTCATGTCTTCCAAATTGATCATTGAGAGTTGGCTTTCATATAGAGGGTGTGTCCGTTCTGCATAGAGATTTGCATAATAAATAAGTTACATCCTATAAATCAGCTTCCAAAGGAATACTTCTATGGATTAATAAGTTTTATCGACTACTTACTGTATTTTAGAACAGTTAGGCATTTCCAAGGGGCAAATGTTACCCTTTTCAAAATAATGGAACACATTATTCTTTAACAGCCAACAGTTTTATTTCTTTTAGTTATGTTACAATCCTATTTCCCCCAGATAATTTTATCCTAATGTATTATATTTTCCAGGCCAGAATAAATTTTGATTGTGTCAATGTATTAGTAAATATGCAAACTTAGCTATAATAGCAAAGACCCAAGCATAAGGTCTTCAGGAAATAGGTCTCCTTTGGGCTAACTTCCAAATGTGAGCTCTCTGTAGTTCCTGCGGCCCCTCCATGTTCTAATACATTTCTAGGACTGAAAGTGTTTGATTGATCAGCCTCTTTTACTTGCATGTGTTAAAAATAAATCTAAATCCAGATATGCTAGTTTTAAAAAATTTCTTATGTGGCATAAGACTGAATTAAATTTTTTTCTGGATTAAGCCAAACACTTGGTAGCAGCCCACAGGTGCTCAAAAATATTTTTCTAACTATTTTATACCCAGTTATATAAATTAGTATTGGAAATGCAGCACTAAACTATCTGGGTGTTCTTTAGAAATGAATTCATGGTATATAATCAAGAGGGCACTGGTGTCAATTCTGTTCCACATATATATGGGACAGAGGGAAACTCTTTTACCTAAATAAGCAGACAGGAATAGAAATAATTTTAAAACAGCAATGCCTTTTTCTTTCTTTTTCTTTCATTTTGCTAGAGAAAAACAAGTGCCAGATGGTTGTGTGCATAGGTGTAATATAAATAAGCAAAGCAAACTAATAAAACATAATGAAAATTACTCAGATCTCTGGGAATAAAATGGTGGTTCCAGAGGAAAGGAAGGAGAGGACGAGAAAGTGGTGAGGGGGATAAATTTGAGCAGTGCTAGAACTTTGTTGGTAGGTATGATACAAGAAATACATAAGAAATAGTAACACTGTCATTAAGTTCTCTGACTCCTGCGTCACTTGCATGGTCTTACATGGAAAGAGAAAAGATGCTGTTTTCTCAGTAAGTGGTCACTGGGGCCTTATGATGGGATTTTGAACAGCTCATAAGATTTTCTGATGGATTAAATGTAATATAAGAGAAAAAGAGAGGAGTCAGGGGTGACAGCAAGGTTGGAAGGGGACGTGGCTGCCAGCAACTAAGAAAAGGATGGTTGTAGATACATTGAGTTTGGAGACTGAGTTTGTTAATCCTCTTCCTAGACAGTCTCCAGGAATGAGTAATGATTAGACTTTTATACTCTCCTTCCATCCAGTCTGTAGTTAATAATAATAAACATTATATTACGCCATTCAATTGTATGCTTGATATTTATATTAAATATCATGTGCCCGGGGCATTAATAAGATTAGAGTGTATCTGAAGGAAAATAAGGACATGAAAAGGAAACATGACCAAAAAATCAGCCAGAATTGTATTAGGTTTGTCTCACACACCCTTGTTATATTTTTATGGATTTTCCTAGAGTTTATGTTTGTCAGAAAACTGTATATAACTACAGGTTTCACCTTGCATTAATGAAAGGTTGGTTCATAGAGTATTTCAAGTACAAATGGTAAATGAATCAAGCTAACAAAGTGTTCCTTAATAGATATCCTCAGGGACCTAATTTAATGAATAGGTAGAGGGATGTTATTTGTAACTTAGCCCACAAATTATTTCTATATGAATCACTGATTTTAAATGACTCTCGCCTGCTTGAGACAATTTGTTTTCTTAATTGGTTTAATCATTTTCTTTATAGTTTCTTATATTATTACTAAATGGGTTAATAACCCTCTTTTTCTTTAAGTAAATTAACTTTCCCAGACTAGCCACAAATATCCAATTAATAAAATTTGAAGGGGTGAAGTAAACCTGTAACAGGAGCAGAAATGAGCACAATTTATTGAGTCTTTTAAAATCATTAATACTTAAGTGCCTACTATGTGTCATGCAGCCACATACTTTGGCTCTGGGGATAAGAAGTTCAATCAAACTATTCTCAATTTCAAACTGCAAACAGTCTCACGATGGAGAGAGGTAGGTAAGTGGGTGCTACAGAGAACAGAGTAGAGTTATGTACCAAAATACCTCTCCTATCCTAAGAGCTATCGTCACTCGAACCTAAAGGATTTCTGAGAAAAGAATGTGGCATTGTTCACTACCCAGCCTTCTTACCCTGTTTAAGAATGATTACGTTACTAAATTTTAGAGTGACTAAGTTACTGTTTAACTCCAGGCTGTGCAAGTCTGTGGTGACAAAAACCTCAACAAGCTACCTCAGAAACAAAGAGAATAATTTGGGGGCGAGAGCCCCACACCACAAGGATAGAAAGTGTTAGGCCTTTGAATGATAGAACCAAGGAGTCTGGTGCTTCTCCCCACACCTGGAAATGTGGTCACCAACAGTTCCTGGTTCCAGATCTGCCAGCAGAACACCTTGGGGGGAAGAATAGGAGCTCATGCAGGTGGGGTGAGTGGCCCCTCCAACCTCAGCGCTGAGTCTGGGGGAGTGAGACACCACGCAGGCTGGGTTCCGAGGATGGGGAGGTTTGTGCCCAAAGAAGGGAAACCAGGAAACTAGCTGTTCTCTCTTCCTCTCTGTGAGGCACATTCAGCTGACTGCTGAAAAAATCAGCCCCCTTCCTTTGGAGCACTCAGATAACATCATAATGCAATCAATATCTCATTTGGGGTTAGTCTTCATCCCTTGTTTATGAAGAAATAGGACAGAAGCACTTATGAGAATAATGTTGACATCACATTTTGCAATAGCTTTGATTGCAATAAGCATTGTGCTTTAGAAATTCCATGCATTCCATTCAATCAGAGTCATAATTTCTTTTTTCTCTGTCTTCTTAACATGTATGATGTGGAAATTAACAAGATTTGATCTTGTTAAGTCTTTTGAGCAGCTTAGATGTGGGTTCAGAACCAGCAGATGACATAAGCAATCCTATTTGTCCTAGAATGTTGCAGGAATTCTTCTTTTTTATCTATTTGATTTTAAGTCTTTGTAATCTCTGAGACCAATTTACATTCAGACGAGTCATTGAAACTTACATTGTGTGAGTAAAAGGAAATGTTTATGCCAAGAGTCTAAGATAAAGTCTAGCAAGACAGTGTATTTTAAAATAATGGTTATTTCTCGGTCATAAATATAATAGTACTTATATTGAATATTTGGGAGTATCAAAGTATTTTTTAAATCTTCCATAAATGCCACCACTTAGAGCTTTGTGTGTTTATATTTTTAACATTTGGTAACAAATATGGGTCTAGAAAAAATAACTCATGCTGTGTGTGAAGTTTCATATGCTACTGTTCAATGGGGTTTCTAAGATTTAATTTTTGTTTAATATTGACTCAACCACATTGGAGGATGAATTTCCTCTGCAATATTTTTTAAACAATTGCCCATATCTTTTCAAAGTTGGATTTTTACACCATCTCTTTCGCATTTTTGAAATTATTTTTCACTATATTGCTGTTGTTCTCTCTTCTCTGATCTGATATTTTAAATTTTCATCTGCTACAACTTTCTGTCTGAAGAATTTCCTTTGGCAGTGCTCTCTATTTTTTTATTTTTTAATTTTATTTGGCTGGAGCGATAGCACAGCGGGTAGGGCGTTTGCCTTGCACGCAGCCAACATGGCCGACCCGAGTTCGATTCCTCCGCCCCTCTCGGAGAGCCCGGCAAGCTACCGAGAGTATTCGATATGCCAGACACAGTAACAACAAAGTCTCCAATGGAGACGTTACTGGGCCCGCTCGAGCAAATCAACGATCAACGGGAGGGCCTTTACCTTACCTTTACCTTAATTTCATTTATTTACTTTGGATTGGGGGCCATACCAGACAGTGCTCAAGATCATCAGGATCACTCCTGATGGGAATCTGGGGGATGTGGTTCGGGGATCAAACCATGTGGGCTGATGCAGGGTATGTGCTCTACACTCTGTACTATTGCTCTGGCCCCTCCTTTAGCAATTTTTATAGTGCAAATTTGTTGACTAAAAATCTCCTAAATGCTTCTTCATTTGAGAATGTCTTTATTCCACCCTTGTCACTAAAGGTATTTTGACTGCATAGTGAATAATTGTTTTATAGCTTTCAGTTCTTCTAAATTTTTAATGACCCAGTATTGCTACATTATCACTCAAATCCAGTGTTTATTTAGACTGCCTTTGTTCTTTCACTTTATTCTTCTATCCAGAATCAACTTTACATTGTATGATCATATATGCTTGGTTTTCTTTGAGCACTGAGAGTGTCTCAGGTTTTCCTTGTTCTCGACGAACAGAGTTGAGGAATAGTGGTTGACAATTTTGGAGGATGGCTCTTCAAGAGGATTTCTCTGAAATATTTTTCAAGAGTCGGCTTATTATAGATTTAGCGGGGAGGCGGAGACAACAGAAGTGAACTATTTTTATGGCATTGAATCAAGAATATCTACCATTAATCTATTTTATTGTTGCTGTTTAACTTGATTACCCTGTTAAGATAGCATCTACCAAACTTCTCCATTGTAATTTTACTTTTCCCCACCACTCCTTTTCATACTGAATTGTGTGAAAGAAAGTCAGTGTGCACACCACACTTTAGGAAATTACGCTCCACCTCCTTGGTAATAAAAGCAAATATGTTAACTTATTTGGAATTCTTCTGCATTGAATATCTGGTTTTTTTCCCCTAACTTACTCATTCAGGCAATCATTTATTTATATCAGTAAGGGCTGGTAGGTATTTATTTGATACTTTGGTCTGTACTGCAATGCTGCTATTGTTTATATAAGTTTTACTTTTCTTTGCACTTTTTTATTATTATGTGATTCACAATGTTGTTCATAATACAGTTGTTTAAGGGGTTCAGTATTCCAGCACCAATCCCACCACCAGTGTGACCTTCCCTCCAGCAGTGTCCCCAGTGTTCCGCCTCCCCTACTCAAGCCTGCCCCCTTAACAGGCACAAACAAACTTACTCCATATTGCTTGTTATAAGAAAATGGCAACTGAAAAATTTAAAAAGTAGATCAGTAAGAGTAAGCTCAAAATAAATGTCATGTCTCACAATGGTATCACTAAAGTCATTGAAGGTTTACTGAGCTGGTTGGAGCTAGGTGAGGTTTCTGTGTTGTTTTTTCTCCTTGAGCTTGGTCGACTTCTATGCAACTTTCTCATCAGATTTTCTCTGCTCCACTGTGCTGTCAATACTATGAAATTTGGAGGTGTTGGGCAACCACATTGCTGTACAGCTGGAATAATTTGGTGGCTTGATGAGGTTCAGTTGTGGAGCTGAACTGTTTGTTTCTTTGTGCTTACGTGGTTCCAAGATCACTTTTTGTTTGACATACTCCCTCCTATCATGATGTCTTGCTTTGTGATTTAGTACAATTTTGAAGTTTCTAGATATGAGTGGGACTCCGCACCAGGCTGTGGGGCAGGTGAGAGCCCTCCCCACCCCAAGGGACCTAGCCCCGGCAGCCGGCTTCCACTACCCAACCACCCCCATGCTCCAGGCCACTTTCTGAGCACATTAATAAGACACTTCCTACCCATTTTCCACAATTACTACAACATATCTGATGGGGTTCAAACAGTAGGCAACAAATGATAGAGAAAAATATATAAATATATGCTTCTCTGAGTGTCCGGCAAGCTACCAAGCGTATCTCGCCCACACGGGCAGAGCCTGGCAAGCTCCCCATAGCATATTTGATATGCTAAATACAGTAACAACAGGTCTCATTCACCTGACCCTGAAAGAGCCTCCAATCATTGGGAAAAGATGAGTAAGAAGAGGCTGCTAAAATCTCAGGGCTGGCAGGAATAAGGACGTTACTGGAACCCGCTCGAGTAATTCGACAATCAACAGGATGGCAGTGATACAGTGATACTAGTATGTCCCCTGCCCCAATTTTAGCAGCAACCATTTTGTCAAGAATTATTGGTTCTTTTTATTAAAGATAATGTTAAAAGCCAGTATTTGAGTTATTGGTGTGCTTGTTGCTAGTGGGATGTCATTACATCTAAGTCCTTTCAGCTCAGAGAAAATGGAAATGTTTGTAAGTATACTAATCTGTGCATAATAAACATGCACTTATAAGATTTATATACACACCTCTCAGTTATAATGATGTTTCAAGTTGAGAACAAATTCATACTGATTTCTCTAACTCTATTCCAACACCATGTGTCTTATTCTAGATTTCTTTCCTTCTGTGTGACCAACCACTCCAGTGGGGAAATTTGATTCATACGTTCCTCCCATTTATTTCCCATTATATAAATTCAGTGTTTATGTATAATGTTTTCAGATTGCTTACCTCTATCCTTATGGGAAACAAAATTTTTCTACTGGATTGAAGTGCTCACATATGGAGTGTTTTGACTTTATATTAGAGGATCCACTCATTTCTGAAGTTATTGATTCTACCTTTGCTACCTCCTCCACCACTCCCTCAGTGAATTCCCTAACCAAGAGGTTGTTGCATACATTGTTCATCCAGTCCTATCCTCTTATCTCAGTTTGCATTCAGTCCTGACCTCCATATCCCCACCAACTGATATTTTAAATCCATATTTATTAACTTTCATTCCTTATGCTCTTAAAGTCTATAGGTTTTGACAAAAGTGTAACATCTTGTATCTACCTTTGTAGTAGCACTGTAGCACTGTCCTCCCCGTGTTCATCGATTCGCTCGAGCGGGCCCAATAAGTCTCCATTGTAAGACTTGTTGTTACTCTTTTTGGCATATCGAATATGTCACGGTGAGCTTGCCATGCTTTGCCATGTGGGCGGGATACTCTTGGTAGCTTGCTGGTGTTTCTGAGAGGGGCGAAAGAATTGAACCTGGGTCGGCCGCATGCAAGGCAAATGCCCTACCCACTGTGCTATTGCTCCAGCCCACCTTTAAAGTATCATATAAAATAGTTTCACTGCTCTAAAGATCTAACTTTTCATCCCTTCTACAGATCTGAAAACCTGGAAATCATTCTGTTTTTACATTGGTTTTATAATTTCACCTTTTCCAGAGTGTCTTATGAATGGCATAGTACAGTATGCAGTCTTTTAAAACCAGCTTTCTCCCTATGTGATGTGATATATATGTATATACATATATTTATGTACATATATATAATTCAACAGGGGCCCGGAGCAATAGTACAGCTGGTAAGGTGCTTGCCTTACAGCTGATCTGGTGGGTTCAATCTCAAGCATTCCATCTTCCTGTGAACTCTTGAAGTTTACTAGAATGAGACAGGTGGTGTTGAATTAGAGAAATCAGTATGAATTTGTTCTTAACTAACAATAACTTAGTTTAACCACAAGAAATATGTATATAAATCTTTATAAATGCATGTTTATGCACAGATTAGCATACTCACACACATTTCCATGTTTTCTGAGCTGAAAGGACTTAGATCTACATTCCTCTAGCAACAAGAACAAATACCAACTACAAAAATACTGGCTTCTAACAGCACTCTTTAATAAAAAGGATCATGAGCAATTCCTGAGCACAGAGCCAGGAGTAACCCCTGAGCATTGCAAAGTGTGCATTCCCTCCATAAAAAATTCAGTGGTTTTTTTTCATGGCTGCATAATTCATTAATTCTAACTCTGAATAATATGCTGTTGTATAGATGTTCTACAGTGTAATTATTTTCCTATTGTAAGATATCCTGGTCAGCCCCATTAGGGGCACTTATCATTAAAACTGTTACAAACATTTGTGGGAAGATTTTATATGGCCATACGTTTTCAGATTATTTGAGTAAATATTTTGAGGTACAGTTGCTGGATTGTATGGTAAAATCATGTTTAGCTTTTTAAGAAACTACTAAACTATATTCCAAAGTAGCCATACCATTTTATGCCCCTACCTATCCAAGGAATGTGAGTTAACTTTGTTCTTCAACTTTACCAGTTGTTGGTATTACTGTCACTGGATTTTAGCCATATATATATATAAAGGTAAAGGCCCTCCCGTTGATCGTCGATTTGCTCGAGCGGGCCCAGTAGCGTCTCCATTGGAGACTTTGTTGTTACTGTGTTTGGCATATCGAATACTCTCGGCAGCTTGCTGGGCTCTCCGAGAGGGGTGGAGGAATTGAACTCGAGTCGGCCATGTTGGCCGCTTGTAAGGCGAACGCCCTACCGCTATATATATATATATATATGTAAGAACATCTTATTTTGACGTCATTTCCCTTTTGGTAACTGACATCAAAATTTTGTTCATACATTATTTTTTCACCTGTATATGTTCTTTATTGAGGAATCTTGTAAGATCACATGCAATTTTAATTGTATTCTTTTCTTGTTTTAAGCAATTTTGTTCACTTTGGATATAATTTTTTTATCAAGTGTGTGATCTTCAGATATGTTCTCCCAGTCAAATGCATATATTTTCACCATTTTGACAATGTTATTTGATCAGATTTGCTTGCTAACACCTGGCACATTTTGCTGAATTTTTTGAGATTCTGTGATTTACAGTACTGGGATTTGTGTGTGTGTGTGTGTGTGTGTGTGTGTGTGTGTGTGTGTGTGTGTGTGATCTACAGTATTGTTAATGATGGTTTCTCGTGCACATAATTTCAGCACACACAAGGGTAAGACACACATATTACAGGCAGAGGGAATAGACTGGGCACAACCTCCGAAACTAAAGACTTTGACATGTTTTAGGGACTAGAAAACATTCTGCACATTTGGAGCAAAGGGTGAAGGCCTGAAGAGCCTTTGAACAGTGGGGAGAAGTTTGGGTTTCTCCAAAAATATTGGGGAGCCTTTAAAGGTTGAAATAGAAAGCAACATAATCCTCCTGGCTCTTAAGAAATCTCCCTCACTTTCCAGGAGAGATGAGGAAGGGCATTTCTTCTGGAAGGCAGGGAAGGGTAGCTAGTGATCTTCCATAGATTCATGTGCCAAAGCTGCAGTCCACCAGCTATGTGACCCTGTGCTTGCCTTTCTTCCTTTTCTTTTTTTTTGGTAGGGTGTTTGCCTTGCATGCGGCCGACCCAACTGGCCCGGGTTCAATTCCTCTGCCCCTCTTGGATAGCCCAGCAACCTACCGAGAGTATCTCGCCCGCACGGCAAAGCCTGGCAAGCTACCCGTGATGTATTCAATATGCCAAACACAGTAACAAGTCTCACAATGGAGACGTTACTGGGCCCGCTCGAGCAAGTCGATGAATGACGGGAGGACAGTGACAGTGACAGTGGTACACACCTTAGTCTTGGTTTCCTTATTTGTGAAATGGGAACAAGAAGATTATCATCATCAAAGGGTTGCTGTATTTCATAGGATAATTCTTACATGGGTTAGAAACATTTATCACACAGCATTTAATAACATTTTATCCTCTTGATAGTCTGGATTAGGCTTTCCATGACATTCCTTTTTCCTCTTCCTTGCTGGTGTCCTGTTCTTTTTATTTTATGTGGAAGTGGATTTGGGCCACATCAGATAGTGCTCAGGGGCTACTCTGGTTTAGTACTTGGGGGTTGTTCCTAGGGATGCTCAGGGAATCATGTAATACCAGACATAGAACCTAGCCTCCTGCATGCAAAACAGGTGCTCAGCACACTGAGCTGTCTCTCCAGCCCTGGAATCCTAGAAGCACCCTAAGCAGATGAGCCTAGAACAGCACCCCCTGCCCTTTCAACGACTCAAATTCTGGAAGAAGCACCACGTTCATTTTTTTAATCCTTCACCCTGGTGTGTTGGCTTTTCTCTCCAAGAACAGTTAGCATGAACTCTGTAGTCTCAGTGTGTGCATTATTCTTTGTCTTTATAAAGATTACCGCATGCCCCTTTAAAAATAAAAAAGATAAGAAAAATGCTCTATGATAGAAATTTCAAGTTATATAGAGGAAGAGTTCTCAAAATTTACTAAGAAAAGAGCAGTGATGTTATTAATTAGGAAGAAACCCATTATTGATGGTTGTTTGCAGGTATGGTGTGTCACCTAGGACACTTGCCTCATACAGCTGCAAAATAAGATTATTTAATGCAAAAATTAAATATACACAGCATGTATCCCTCACTGTTAGCCAGAACACAATGTCAACAATGCCCCTCCCCTTTCTTCCCCTTAGTTTCTAGAGCTAATCCTCTTCGGTGTTCTGTAGGGAACCCCCAATGTAGAAAAAGAATAACATATTATTCCTCAAAACTTCTTTAAGGCGGAAATGGTAAAGCATTGATTTAGTAGAAGGTCTGGGTCACAGCCGGCGATGCACAGGGGTTACTCCTGGCTCTGCACTCAGGAATTACCCCTGGCGGTGCTCAGGGAACCATATGGGATGCTGGGAATTGAACCTGGGTTGGCTGCATTCAAGACAAATGCCCTACCCGCTGTACTATTACTCCAGCCCCTGAAGAAATTTGCTTTTAAATATAACCTGGTGTTTCTTTCTTCCAGCTGCACAAAGTGGAGGTGTGTGGTTGTGCCGTTGTTAGAACAAGGTACTTGGGTGGCGAGGGCCCACAGGCATGCAGCGGAGGCCTCTGAGGAGCTTGGCTGGGCACTTAATGACCCTTGTTATCATGACATCAAGGTGTTCCTGCCCTTTTGCACTGTGGCTGCTTCTGTCTCATGGCCCCAGGACCCCATCTCCTGGAATCTGGTGCCTCCTGTTGAACAGATGGAATCAAGCTGCTTGCTGCGCTCTAACGACAGTTGCTAGGTCACCAAGTCTTGTTACAATAAGTAATCTCCTCAGAGCAGTAGTTCAGTAGGTTTGGCAATTGGCATGCATGCTGCTGACCCAGGTTCAATCCCCCAGCATCGCCTGTGATCCTCTGAGCCAGCCAGGAGTTATTCCTGAGTGCTGAGCTGGGAATAACCCCTGAGTACCACCAGGAATGGCCCCCGAACAAATAGAAGTAATCTCAGATGAAGTTTTGTGAGATGGAGTCCAACATTTCTCCTTTTCGAAACACATATTGTAAAAATTTATCCTGAGTATGAACTTTAACTCTAATCTTATTTTCCCCCACCCCCAAATTATGTCTACAGTTTAAGTTTCTAGTCAATTTAAGAAAACAGTAACATTTAATTTCTCCTCTTTATGCTCGCAGATGTTTCAAGTATTTCTAACATATTACTTTGAATGAAAGAAACAGAGATGACCCAAGGCAGAAATGCCAGGTTTCTGGAGTATGCTTAAGCCTCCGTCAGCTTATTATTTCTTTAGTAGTAGAAAGGCTTTAAATTTAGAGCTTTTTCTTTTTTAGCACATTCTACAAAATTACAGAAGGGGAAGGAAGAAAAGTATGAGTGCAATCAAATTTGAAAAGTTGAATATATCCCACTCTATTTCTTTGGCATTTTAAGACATGTGGTTTGCATATCTAATTGAAGCCACCTTATGTACATTTGATTGAAGAGCACTATCTACACTCTTGCAAGTTGATTTAAAATAAGAAAGAAGACTGTATTTATGGAGCTTGACGTTCCAGCCAGCTATGACATCAATTTGGTATCTTATATAATGTGCTGTTTTTCTGCTTTGTTTTCATATTTTGTTTTGTGTGTTTTAAATTTTTTGTTTGTTTTTGGTGAGCACTGTAAAGGCTTAAAATATTTTTTGAAGACACTAAGTGATTTTGTTACTCCTGGAGTTTTGGATCGCATAGTTCAGGTGATGAAATTTGCTATTTTTTCAGGATCCTGATAAAAGTCATCGAAATATTTATTGGGATGTACTTATTCTGTGTTGGCACCAAAATTGTAGTTTTATTATGTTTATTGTAGCTTGAGCTATTGGGTTTGATGCAAAATAATAATTTAAATTTCCAATATATACACACTAATGCACCTGTTTACAGAAGATTGTGTGAAAGCAATTGAGTGCATGATTTTAAATTCAAAGTATAGGACAAATAACTTTTTTTTCATGGTAATTATTTTACCTTTCCCAATTGGGACTTACTGTGTGCTATTAAAATAATGGCTTAGGGCATTTTACAAACAGGCATTTAAATGCTAGGAAAATATCTTGGTATTTTCCCATTGGAAAATTTTTGTCTTAAGTGATTAATTTGTTTTTCATTAATATTTATTAGTTTTTAATACAGAAACAAATATATATATTCAAGATGTCATAAATAGACCATATTTTTAAAAATGTATCCAGAAGAAGTAATACATTCTTAGTAGCCTTCAATGTAAGCTTCATAATTTTGTTATTGTGCCAAAGCCTCAATTTGTGACCCTCAGTATATTCCTGGGAATTGAATCTGAGAAGATAACTCCAGATATGTGTAGGTGGTGGAAAATTTTTGCCTGAATTCACAGCATGTACATAACTATCAAATAATCAAAACCCATTAAGGATACAATGACAAAAGAATTACTAAACTAGGCTATTGATATGTAATGGAACCTTAATGTAATGGTGCCAATAAATTTCATAATTAACTGATGTATTCAAAATTTTAATAAAATTTTTTATCCTTCCCATTTACATAGGACTTAGACAAAGGAGTAAATTGTAATATTCCAAAGTACTATTCATAGTCAGCTTTCGTATTGGTTATTTCTAATTAAAATACTCTGCAAAGAGAAGGCATTATTATTTTAATGCACATGGTCAGGAGAGTTGCTAAATACATGCTTTCACTGTGTTGGTAACCTGACTGTCCAGTGAATTAGCAATGTCCATCTACAAATCTTCACAAGTAGCATCTTCCTGTGCTATTCCCCAGCTTCTCTAGCCCCTGCTCAGTGCCACCTCTATACTGGGAACTCAGTAAGCCACAGCTACCATCTCAGTGACCTTGCCTTTCCACTTTCTTTTGACCTCTCAGATCCTATTGTTCATCCTCAATACTGCTCAAGTTCCATCTCTCTGGGCAACCTTCTCTGAAAAGTCCTGTACAAGCCCTCGTCCTTCTTTTTGCATATGACGTGCTTATGGTGTATACACGGGGTTCACCTAGTTGTGATTTCTGTTCATTTGTGCCTGCCAGTGACAGTGCTGCTGCCCTCTGACCTTACGAATCCCAGAGCTGTTGATTGGTCAAGGCTGACACTGGCTCAGCCTACTACATAGATAATGATGCCTCAAAAAGTGGAAGTGTTTCTTTCCCTTTCTTTTGATCTTGGGGCCATATATGGCGGTGTTTGGGGGCTATTCTCAGCTCAGTGCTTGGGGATCGCTCCTGGTATTGTCGGGTACCATGTGATACCAGGGATTGACATCCTGTCAAACTCCTGCTGAGCCCATGGCCTGACCTCTGTACTTCTCCCTGACCGTATAGCTAGTATTGAAACAAAGCTCTGAGAAACGTTTAATCGTATACTGATTACAATACTCTGTTGCCTTACATTTCTCTGTTTCCATAACTCTGAAGGCTTTGTGGAGTTCTTAAGCTATAGATATATGGTGTTTGCAAGCAACTTTCTAGAATTTGCCAGAATCGCTGCATGAATGAATGTGTCTGAGTTCATTCAGAAGTTCAGGTCAGTTTGCTCTCTTGCCAAGGGTTCCCTTCCTGCTCAGAGTGGCTCACATAAACAAACATCTTCATATCAACTCTTCTACGGCTGAGTAGTATGTTGAGGAAAATTATGGGCTGTGACCTTATGTTTACTGGGCTGTATGGTCAGCCTGGCACGTGACAAGGTACCACTCAGATGTTATGTTCCAAATCCCCAGTGTTGCTGTAGCTTTTCCCCTTTAATCTGTAGGATGGAGGCTTCATTGTATTTGGGGGGTTTATGGGGGGATCCTCAGAAGTGCCAGGGATTGGGAGACCAGAGCTGTACCCGGTTGTGCTTAGCAGCTCCACAGTATGTGGGATCAAACCTAAGGTCCCATCTGTGCCAGGCAGGAGTCCCTTGCACAGTCTCCCCAGCCCTTGAAAAGGTTTTAGGAAATTAACTGCTTGCTCTGAAGCAGACTATTTCTTTTGACTTTTCACTGACACACAGCATACAAATACACATGGAAAATGCACATTTTTATGTCACAACAGTTTCATAAATACATCCATGTAAGTAACATTCCTGTGAGGAAACAGTAGCATTCTACCCCACCCAGGGAGGTTTGGAAAAGAAGGTGGAATCACCTGTTACAAAGCTTTTGTTTCTAGCTTCTTTCGTTCAGTATTATATTTAGGACTTAGTCATGTCATTGCAGCAGTTGTAAATTGTGTTTTCTCCTTCCATTATGGGACTATCTCAAATTTATGATCATTGTATGCATTCTGTGGTGGTGAGCTACTGTGAAGATGAACATATGTCATCAATTTTGTTGGCCTTTACCTAACATTGGATTTGTGAGGTGTTAGGAACAGACATGCTCAGATTTAGACTACTGAAAACATGTTAATTACTGAAACTTGAAACAGAAATATAATTATCCACACATATTATATCATTACATGTATATGTATGTATATTTATGTCACCTTAAAAGTTCTATTATTTGTATGAAGTGCTCAAAAGGTTTCTCCAAAACATTCAGTAGTATATATCAAAACAGAAGAAAGTCAACAGTGACCTTGTCTGCATCCAGGAAAGTCCAGGTTGTCAACAGGAAGGAATCGTTTCATACTCTGGGACAATCTGGCTTTATAGAACTTTCTTGGCCTAAAGGAAATGCAAGGGTGCGAAGTTGAAATTAATGTTGTTCCCTTACAATATAGAACTACTCATCAGAGACGCAAAAGTAAAATGACCCACAAATTGCCACCATCCAATAAACGTAGCCATTCTGCATCTCCTTATGAAGGTCAAACTAGAATTTCAGAAATGAAAAGAAGAAAATTTCTTTTATTATTCTTTTTATACCACTTCCAGGTAAAAGCTTCTTAAAAGACTTTTCTACATATTAAGCAAATAAGCATTTAAGAAATAACTGCTGTGAGCAAACACTACAGGGATTCCAAGACACCATGGACACAGGTTTTTGTTTTGTTTTATTTTTTTTTCAGGAGATCATGCTATACTTGGGGAACCATATTTGTAAATAACAGGGAGCTAGGCATGCAGTCTGTGTGGCTATGGAGATGCCGGACACAATTGATGCCTATAAAATTCCTGTCACACAGATCCCTCAAAATTAAAAAAATTTAGGATGCCCTGACATGATTTTCAGTCTCCAAAAATGGCTCTCTGAATTGTTTCATCTAGGAATCCTCATCGCACAAAGGATGAGAGAATTCACCTGTAGTCGGCTGAAACTTCTTCAGGTAGTTTGTACTTCTTCAGGTAGTTGCGCAAGTCCAGTTGGAGGGTTATTCTGTGTGAGCCAGTCTCATTCTTAAGTATTTTGTAACCTGAACTTAGCATGATTACCTAAATGTAGCATCTTTCCCCAGAATTCTCAGAAATAGGCATGGTACAGAGGATGTTCTCAAAACTCCACAGAATCATTGATCGTCACGGTCACGGTCCTCCCGTTGTTCATCAATTTGCTCGAGCAGGCCCAGTAACGTCTCCATTGGAGACTTTGTTGTTACTGTGTTTGGCACATAGAATACATCACGGGTGGCTTGCCAGGCTCTGCCGTGAGGGCGAGATACTCTTGGTAGCTTGCCGGGCTCTCTGAGAGGGGTGGAGGAATCAAACTCGGGTCGGCCATGTTGGCCGCTTGTAAGGCAAACGCCCTACCGCTGTGCTATCGCTCTAGCCCTATTGATCGTCAAACATTTTTATTAAAACTAGCAAAATACACTTATGTAAAGTACATTATTATGCATGTATTAGGTCACATAATTTTAAGGATGATTCCATACCAAATGGAGTTTTAGGAGCCATTGACATTTGTGGGGGAGGGGAGAGGGCGCCTCTCAAATTGTATTCAGGGGGTCAAGCCACTGCACTACTGATTTTCAGTCAGCTAGATGACCAGTTCAGGGCAAGAGTCTAAGGATGTGGTGCTGTTTGGACCCTGCATACCCGGGATACTTGGGTTACCCCTAGTGGTGCTGGGGGCCTTCAAGGCCACACCCAACAGTGTTCAGGAGGAAGCTCCAGGGCTGCATCCAGTGTTGCTCAGGGAACTGTGTGGTGCCAGGAATCAAACTCAAGTCAGAATCATACACGTGGTTTTCTCTTCCAACCCAAGTGCTAATGTTTCAAACTATGCACAGGGAATGGAGAGGGACATAAAGGGTCAGAGCACATGTTGTACTTGTGGAAGTTCTGAGTATGGTCCTGGGAACGGCATAGTCCTGCCTGATCAGGACCAGTATGACCCTGGTGGCCTCCAGCAACCCTGGACCCAAGCAGCACTCTGTGACTAGGCCAGAGCACTGAACCATCAAGCCTCTAAGTGCCTGGAAAATTACAATATTGGGTGACTCTGGGGCCCCAAATCACTGCTAAGGAGGCCCCATCCCTCAAAAAAAAATAAATAAATCAAAAGCCACTTCATATGTTTTAAGAACCAGGAGCTTTGTCTTTCAGTGAAAATCCCAGGTTAGGAGCCTTTTGTTAAACTCTGTAAGGGCTTGTTGTCCATTTAGAAGCTCCATCCTTCAAGTATGTGGCCCAAATGCTACCCCCTGTCTTTGCTAGAGCCATTTCTTTTTGAGAGCATAGCATGAGGAGTATTGGGTTTTGGAGTGAGCAATGGCAGCTTCTGGGATGTTCCTCATGCATCTTAGAGCCCCTTGGGCCTTGGTAAAGAGAACTTGATTTGTGATTTGACTTGAGCCTGGTTCCTCCCAGCATCGTCCACCACACAGTTTCTGTGACCCTTCCAGAGATCTTGTATTTAGTTTTCCAGTAATCGGTTCCTGTGGGCCAGAGAGATAGTACAGGGAAGCTAACACTTGGCTTGTGCACAGCCAGTCTGGTCCCTTAGCACCTCCAGGGGTCATTTCTGAGCACAGAGCCAAGAGTTAGCCCTGAGAACCTCCAGAGAGAAAAATGAATGAATGCATGAATTCCTTTTTCTGCCTCAACTAGCTAGACTCATGATACGAACAAATGCAAATCTGAAAAGACTCAATGCTATTAGAGTCACGCTCTTCATTTTCAATACTGATTTTATAAATATTTCCTTTTTGTTTATTTGTTTCTTCCCTGAACAAGGTGAGGTAAAGGTTAGTTTGAGCTGCTCCTGTGTTTGGAAATCTAATCAGATGTTTAAATAATGAATTTGGTTAAGATGAATTACTTATAATTGAGAAATTTTGAAGTGCGTTATTTGTGAATATTAAGTTCATTATTCAAATGCTCCTACAGGCCAAATATATTTTCTTTAATAAAGTGTAGGTATTTTCTTTTCCTCTGAGATACTTGAGAACAAAAAAAGAATATTAAAATGGTTGGGAAATGATTATTTCTCGGTTCAGCTGTTTAAACCTATTGCTTTGCTTGGTCAGGTCACTGTTCTGCAATGATGCCCTTATGTTGTGTCCAGGAGCCCTGGGCTCCAGGTAGTGCTCCATCTTTAGGAAGGGGTTAGGAAGATGCGACTCCAGAGGTGTATTCTGGTGATCATCTGAATTCTGTCCTCCAAGTGAGTGACAGACCAGTGACTGTGACCAGTGGAAATAAAGACTCTGGTCCTATTCACTAATCCGTGGATAAAATCTGCCTTTCATGCATGTGGATTTAGGCAGATACTAAGATATAAGAAACTCTGATTTTAGTCCTATAACTTTTTATTTATAAAAAGTAAAACCTAGTCCTTTAAAATGAAAGAAAAAGGGAAAAAGGCTATGAAGGGGAAGCATACTCATATGTATGTATGGTACATACATACACTTATGTATGAAGAGTAGCACACTACATTTCATGGAGTGTAAAGTAGAAGGCAACCAAACTCAATTAAAAACTAATATGTAGCAACACAAGCCTCAACTTGTAACAACATGTTAGTAATCTCTTATACAAGGGTTTAGTGGCTCCAGGGTGAGATACAATAATCTTCACACACTTTTCTCTAAGGAAACGTTTTTGAATCATTTTTAGCAGATTATTCAAAACAAGAAATACAAAATAAATTATTAGGTCCTGATTTGGGGACAGCTTTATTGGGGGGATGGAAAAATTCAAAATAGAATGGTGGGAGGGTGTAATGGTGGGATTGGTGATGAAATATTGAATGTAATAAATTATTATGAACAACTTTATAAAAATAAAATAAAATTTTTGAAAAAGAAAGTAAAAAGAAGGAAAAGGCTGTGGAGGGGAAGAAGAGGACTATACTCAAGTCACAAGTCATTGAACCCACTTCTTCACACCTCATGGCTGTGGACACAGAATTTTCTTCTCAGTGTCCAGCATGTTCAAACACACAAGCAAGTTATCACTTGTGGGAGGGTGGAGAGTAGGAGATAGCATAGCAGTTAGAGTACATGTGCTGGAACCGGTTTAATTTTTGGCATCACCTGGGACCCCATCACTGCTGGCTGTTGCCCTAGAGATTGCTAAGCACCATAGGGTGTGATGCTGGAGGCCCCTAGTCCCCTTGGGTTGACTTGAGTATCCCCAGCACCACAGATCCTGAGCAGCATTACATTCTAAGGTTCCTGCACTGAACCACCTGACTGGTTTCCGGTGAGGCCTCCAGACCCCTTTTTTGTTTGTTTGGGGGCTACACCCGAAGATGGTTAGGGCTTAGTCCCACCTTTGTACTCAGGAAATCACTCCTAGCAATGCTTGAGGGACCATATGGGATGCTGGGATCAAGCCTGGGTTAGTCGCATGCAAGGCAAGCTCCAAGCCTGCTCTACTATCACTCCAGAACTATCTGGACCTCTTGAGCACTGCTTTAGAGGCTCCCCACACATCTCCCCCCAAATCCCAACAATGTCACCATGAACAGTTTCTTTTAAAAAATTCCAGCATGTGTTAGAATGAGTGATTCAATGAAGAAATCCTGTAACAAATACCTATGGAGGAGTTGCTATATGCTAGTGAGCAAAATGAAGGTCTGCCTTTACTGAGCTGACATTTCATTGAAGATGTAAGAATAAAACCTGGAGTGGCCAGTGCTAGAGAAAGAGGGCTACAGCGTGATCAATTGCAGTGGGCATACTGAATGCTATCAGATGAGCACATGAGTACTTCCTCTGAAAGTGTGTTGGCTGGGGCAACCCAGATGGAACAGGTGCAGTCTCCCGGCCTACTCCAGATGGAATCCCGGTGACCAAGAGCTTCCACACGCAAGGCCTAGGTATTCAGGTTCCAGGATTAAATCTCCATACCGTATGGCGGCAGAGGTGCCACACTGTCCCTCCCTGGCTCTCCACCCACTCATTGGCCTGGCTATCACTCCTACAATGTGCTATCTTAGCACACCAACAATCCTGGTCCAGAGATGCCCAATTGAATCCCAAAATGGATTAGTGCCCTACAGAAATGTCTCTGGAACCCAACTATTTACAATCTAGGACTCCAGATGTGTGCGGCTGTGGCACCCATAATATTGAAAATGAGCAATAAATGATCTAGCATCTGCCCCTGACAGGCAGGATTGAATGGTGGTGAGAAAATTTGAGCAAAACATAATGCCCAAAAGTAGAGAGAGGGTATTGGGGCAATTGCCTGCCATGGAGGGAGGATCAGAACCGGGACAGGAGAGTGGGGCTTATACTGGGAACATTGGTGGTGGAGAGTGTGCACTGGTGGAGGGATGGGTGTTTGATCATTGTATGGCTGAGTCTTGAACATGAAAGCTTTGTAACAGTATCTCATAGTGATTCAAAATAAATAAATTAAAGTAATGTGGAGTTCATGCCCAGTTGAATCAGCTTAATCAATGGCTGAATAAATAGCAGTACTCCTACATTTAAAAAAAAAAGTTAAAAGAAAGAAAGAAAGAAAGAAAGAAAGAAAGAAAGAAAGAAAGAAAGAGTGTTGGATAAGAAACCTGAAGGAATTGAGGGTATAAACCATCAGGGTGATTGTGTAGGCATAGGTGGAATGGGTGGAGTGGGGAGGCAGGTCAAACAAGTGAGTAGAAAGTGTAGAGGTGCCAACAGACAGTGATTGTATAATTTGGCTTTCCTTTTGAGAGAAGAAACCAGTGGAGGTGGATGACATGATCTGACCCCTATTCTAAAGGATCCTTCTGAATGTGGGATTGAGACAGGTGGGCGGGATAGTAGACAGACCTCTCAGCTCACTGTCACCCACCATTCTGGTCATGAGATTGCACACAGCAGGGCAACTATAGAGACACAAAAGAGAAGCATCGCTAACAAGACTGGGGAACAGATTTTAAGTTGTAATTAACATAAAAGGCTACCTGTGGCTGGTGGCTAACATATTCAACATATGGGCAGCATATTCAAGTAATCACAGATAATCTCACCACAGTTCTCTTTCCTTTGTTGATGTAACATAAAGGACAATGTCAGGCAGATAATGTTAATAAGTATTTCATGGATTAATGACTAGTTTATTCCTCTCACCCTTTCCAGTTCTAAAATATCTGTTGTTCTATGTACTTGAAATAGTGATGAGTCCTTTCTTTTCTTTTCTTTTCTTTTCTTTTTTTTGTTTTTTATTGAATCACTGTGAGATAGACCCTTACGAAGCTGTTCATGATTGGCTTTCAGTCATACAGTATTCCCTCCACCAGTATACATTTCCCAGCTCTCTCTCTCTCTCTCTCTCTCTCTCTCTGTCTCTCTCTCGGTCTCTCCTCCCCCTCCTTTCTCTCTCATGATGAGTCCTTTCTGACGCGGTCCTTGGGTCTTGGATCACTTCCTTCCTTCCTCTTTCATGTGACAAGATAAATATATATATATATTTATATATATCCCCTAATCAGCTGTTTTCCAGGAAGATATGGTACATGGTGATAAACTAGATGTACTAAAATATAAATATGTCTGTATACATACACACACTACATATATGTTTAATGATGCGCACTTGAAATTCATGTAATGTTGTAGTGCAGAGTTATGTCAGTTAAAAAAAGAAACCTTGATATATATGACTACTGGTTTGGATATTGTTTTGAAACCTTAAATAAATTTGTTATTATATATGTAGATATATTAATATATATTTACACACATATGTCTCTAAGGACTCTGAGAATACCCTAGAGTCTCTTACTTGCTTTTTTCCATGATTATGCCTCTTCATAAAGTTGTTTATTTTTGCCTCCAAATATTTGGCTTGGGGTGTCTAACATGTCCTGGAAAGGAAGCTATCTAAAACTCCTATGTTGCAAAAAGAAAAAATAGTGTCTGATTGGGGGGAGGCTCTCTCTTGCTAGAAGAAATTAGAAACAACTTTCACTGCAGATAGGGCTTAATCAACTCTTTCTACAGCCATGTCCGCTTGCCACGCCACATAGTACCACAAAGTACTAGGATGTCCCAAGGATTAAAATGCACTCACTTGCTCCTGTTACAGAAATGCTATCCTGGACCAGTTAAGGAAGCATCTGGGAGCTTTTTCCTATTGGAGCACTTGTTGATCTAATTTCATGGACTTAATCAAGCAGCTCTCACTATACTTAAATCTCTTCTGACTTATAAACCTGACCAAATGCACTGCAGCCTGAAACCAAAGTCGACATTCTGTTTCTCTTGCCTTTTATCCTGCCTTAGAGTTTGGGAGTGAAAGCCAGACAAACTGTATTGGATAATAGGAACAAAGATTATTGGACCTTTTAGCATACAGTTTTCAAATAATCTAGCTAGGGCTTGGTGTGTGTTTAATGTTTACTGTAGCTATAAGGTCCAGAGGCTTTGAATTCCTCTCATGTCCTGTTTTGGTCTCTTCTGTGTCTGGTCTTTCCGAATAACTGCAGCATCCATCAGGTCAGCATCTTGCAGACCATTAAGGTGCAGTCCTCCACTACTAGTGTAGTGGAGGGGAAGGAGATGGTCCTATATTATTGAATCTTGGTCATTTAGTGAGCCAGGGTCTATGCAGTGTGACCTGTAAAATCTTTTCTGAGCTGCTTTTTCTCTTCCTTAGGTGAGAAAGAAGGTGTGGAGGGAACTGAGGTCAGAGAAAAACCTTTACCCCAAATTGGATAAGATTCTAGTCAAGTCTGTTTCCCTCGAGAGTAGTCCACACTTACTGAAAAATCTCCGGGTGTACTTTACAATGCCTCTTCATCCCCTTCCCCTGCCAAAGTCACTAGGAAATCCTGTTTGGCTCTGGAGCTTGAGAACTTGGTAGATTTTGAGGAAGTAAACACCTTCAAAGTCCACCTTAGATTGTTTCCCCACCCTGCCCCACTACATTTCTCATTTAACTACTCTACATTCAGCCTTTAGCAATTCTTTGAAATGATGATTGTGAAGACCAATTACAATTTTTCAAAATTTATTTGAACAAAATCGGTTCCAGTTGGAGGCAGCAAACCTGAAGTGGTTAGAGTAGGAACTCAGGAAGATGCTTTAATGGAGAAGAGGTGGCAGCAAAGGAAGGAAATTATCAATTGGCTGTCACTCAAAGACTCAGTGGGTTGTGATGGATGATCCTTGGGTTTCCATTTGTAACTTTGAAGCCTTTGTAAGGCTTAAATTTCATTGACTTATGCAGTCCACAAAGGCATCAAGCCACATCCTACCAGTGGCTTCTTTGTTTAAGTGACAACCTTTAAGTGTCCCTACCAGATTGTGTCCTCTGTCCCGGTAGACATACTTCCCAATTTCAGATGCCTTGTTGCTCTACAACCTCAGTTCTTTGACAGGCCGAAGAGAAGTCAGGATTTTCATGTTGTTCAGATTTTAGGGTAAGGATAGCAGTGAAAATTTCCATCTCTTTACATGTCAGTGCTGAGACTGTTCATCTATAATCCACTGTTAAACTGGAAATGACTTTAAAACAAACAAAAAAAAGCCCAACACAAGTAGCCAAAGAGGTATGCGGCAGAAATGTTCTCTATTTAACAATGGAGGGAAAAACTGAACATAGATATTTCAGATTACTGTGAGAACTGTTGAATCTGAGTTGGGTCTTACTCAAATTCCATGTGGTCAACTAAAGAGGGACAACAATTACAACAGAAATGAGACAGGCATTCCGAAGACCTTAGTTAAAAAAAAAATGCAAAACAAGGCATTGTAACTCCTAGACATTTCCTCACCTAAAATAAGAAAGGCAGTGGGGCAGTGGGGTGGGAGGGGAGATTTGAAATCCAGAACATTGCCGCATTACTGTGTTGACTCTCATTGTCTCACTAATTGTCTGACCATAGAAATTTTGTTCTCACACCAAGATCAAGAGCTCATTTAGAGCAGGTGACTTATCGAGCTCTACTTTAGCTCACCACATTGCTCTGTACACAACACGCCTTCATTAAATACTTGAATTAAATTGCATGTGGACTTATCTGACTTTATTGCACTGGGTTGCCAGGGTTCTGCCATGAGCTTTGTGTCCCAATCTAAGCTTGTTATTCTTATCTCTTGTCCTTGCAAAAGGCTCCTGAGAGTAAATACTTGAGTGAAAAAGAATTACCCCTTTTCAAAGAGGCCTGAATATGGTTTTCCACAAGACCTATTACAGTGGCTTATACCTCATTATAATCTACTGTGGAGTTATTGTGCCTTTCTGTAATGGAGGCTAAATTCATATTTTTCATCACCTGATTAGTATTTCTAAATTGGCTCTCGTGCCAAACGGAACGTTTTCCCCTTACTGTTTCTCCTTTTCAGTAGTAATAGAAACATAATATAAAAAAAAGCAGTAGAATGCATCCCCTCTCTAGAAACAAACAAAAACCAATTACAGTCAATCCTGAGGGAAGACTTCAATGGTGAAAGCCAAGAAAAGCAGAGAGCCAGCTGAATACCTCTGCCTTTATCTGTCTTCTCTGCCTCGCTTCCTAGGATCGTATTTTTCACAGCCCGATTTGGAGTCTTTCATGCCCCCACGTAGGGAGGAAGAATTTTTATCCTCACCGCATTGATTGATGTGTTGAAATGTATGAGATTTAATGGGTGAGGGGGTCCGTTCCGTGTAGGGCTCTGAGCGACACATCCTTTCTGGCGATAGGTCAAACCCCAGGGCAGTCCTAGGAAACTGGCAAGCAAGCAAGAATGAGCTACCTCCCTGCTACCTCCCCACTCCCCCGTTTAGCCTGCAGCCCAGCAGGAAGGGTGCCTGAGAAGAGATGGGGTGAGTGTGTGGGGCACATGCCCCCACTCTGTGGCCCTTGCCACCACTCTCCCAGGTCTGTCCTAAGTCTGTGGGTCCCTGAAGCACATTTTGACCTTCCTGCGCTCTGACATAGATGCCAGGGAGGCTGGCCTGGGTAGCCCCCTGACCCACATGTTGCCTTCTAAGCTGGTTTTCTCGTGGGGGTCATCTCCTCAAGACCTCCGTGCTCCCTCTGCCCCTCTTCTCTGCAGAATCTTACCCTCCTCATTTAAGAAGCAGAATTCTCCTTTCTCCCAGGCTTTAGTGCAGGGTGTTGGTTGGGGGAGTGGAGAAGAAGCTAGCTGCCTCTTAGCGGTAAGAGGGGCACACGCTGTGTTGCTGTGTGTGTGTGTGGTGTGTGTAATTTTATTGAGGCATTGTGATGTATGACACTGTTCATAGTAGTGTTTCATGCACACAGCGTTCCGGTACCACATCTTCTTCCCTCCTTCTTCTAATGTCCCCAGGGTCCCCTCCCTTTCCCTTCCCCCTACCCCTGCCCCAAACTCAGTTCAGCAGACCAGCTCTCCAGTTCCATTGCCTTTGGTCTGTTGTTGCTCCTTTACTGTGTTTCTTTATATCCTGTTAGATCTTCCCTGGTGGGACAGTTCTTCAGTACCAGATCTCTCACTGTCCAATATTCCTGATTTTCCAAAAGCTACTTGAGACATGCTGGTCCCTGGGGCTGCCTTCTCGTAGATTCTGGCGAATGCTCATCGCTGAGAACTCAGGAATGACTTTGACCATCGATGACCTCAGAGGTTTTCCCTGCACCTTTGTCAATGATCAAGTGAGTGTAGTTAAGCAGAACCCAATTCTTCCGAAGGGTGAGCAGCTTTGTCTCCTGAAGAAAAGAGCAACACCTGGGCCAGAGAGACAGCCCTGTGAGCACCTGTTTTGCATGAGGGAGGCCTCCATGGGTTTGATTCCTGGCACTGCATTATCCTCCCAGCTCTGCTGGGAGCAACCCACCCTCAAGTACAAAACTGGAAGCAATTTCCAAGCACCACCAGGATTGTTTCCCAAATAAATAAATAATTAAAAGTAGCTAGTCTGGGGGCACTGAGTCTGCAACACAGACACTGGGGTGAGACGGACCTCTGCTCTAGTCCCAGTTCTAGTTATTGGCCACAGAAACTCCATCTCTACTCAACCTGGGAGTCACAGAGATAGAACAACAAGTAAGATGTTTGCCTGGCCTGCGGATGACCCAGGTTCGATCCTTGGCATCCCATATGCTTCCCTGAGTACCCCCAGGAGTGATTCCTGAGCACAGAGCCAGAAGTAAGGCCTGCATGTGTAGCCCATAACCCAAAAATTAATAAATTAAAACAAAACTAATTACAAAACCGAAGAAATATACAAGGGTGCATGAGTGGGCAGTAGGGGAAAGGGCCTGACCTGGGCTTGCTCTTGCCTTTAGAGCAGCCTCTCTTGGTTGGATTCTCACTGATGTTACCATTCCCTCTCCTGTCTCACCTCACCAGATAGACACAGAAACACAGCCCTGGGCTCTCTCACTCACAGCTGCTGTGGTGACATTCTCAAATGAAACTGCATGGTGGGTTTGGAGGTTTGGAGTCAGAACAGCTTTAAAAATCATGGTGAATAAATTAAAAAATAAATTAGAAAATAAAGGCATTTCCCGTGCAAGCCCAGGAAAATTTGGATGGAAATACACAAGCAGAGAGAAAAGAGCAGGCACGCTGGCCCTGGGAATGGTCTACATGACAGTCGAAGCCACAATTCCCCCAAGACCTGCCTCCCTATCCCACCGGCCCTCCATGGCACTGCCAGGCACCAATGCAGAGCTTAGAGCCCAGGAGCTTGCTGACCTGAATGGAGGGTTCCTTTCCAGGAGAAACTGTTATTCTTCTAGGCAACTGCAAGAAATGATGAAATCAGGCAACTTGCTGCAGCCTGGAAACTGAAACTGGAAGAGATACATTTGAGTAAAGTAAGCCAGAAGAAAAAGACAAACACAGAATGATCTCATTTATCAGTGGTATATAGAATATTGGGTGAAGAAATGTAGTAAAAGGGGAATGCCAAGATCATCCTTTATAGAGAAGAACAGAGAAGGAAAGAAATCAAGGGGGATGGCATGGAATATAATATGAAGTAGTGTTGAATAGGTATCAGGGCTTCAGTTATACTGGTGATCTGGGTGAGTGGGATAGCAATATATTCAAAACACAGACTCAGAAAACTGAAAACATGAGTTCTAAGCTGAAGTCACTGAAACTTTACAATGTGACTATCAAGTTGATAGGTGGGGATGGGCAGGGGTTGGGGTGGGAGAGCATATGGGAACATTGGTGGAAGGAAGTTGACACTGATGGTGGGATTGGGGTTGAAATATTATGTGTCTAAAACTCAGCTATAAATAACTGTAAGTCGCAGTTTTTTTCATTTAAAAACATGGGGGGAAAGGAGAAAAACTGGTATTCCTCCCACATAAAACTTACTCTGCATCCACCCTGTGTATGCTCCTTCTGAGTTTTGTTAAAATAAAGGGCATGTCTTTTTCTCAAAGCTTACATCCTTGACTTGAGCCCAAACGTAAAACACTGAAGGTTCTGAAAATGATATTTTCAAGAGATTTAAGTAGCTTTTTGCTTCTGAAAGTGGTACTAAGATAATCTTGCTTAAAAGATAACCTTTTACACATTTTAATGTTTTTAATGCACAGCGGTAGGGCGATTGCCTTGTGCGCAGCTGGCCCGGCTGAGCCGGCTTCGATTCCTCCACCCCTTTCAGAGAGCCTATCAAGCTACTGAGAGTATCTCGCATGCACGGCAAAGCCTGGAAGCAACCCGTGACGTATTTAATATGCCAAACACAGTAACAAGTCTCACGATGGAGACGTTACTGGGCGCGCTCAAGCAAATTCATGAACAACGGGAGGACAGTTCTACAGCGCAATGCTCTTTAAGTGTTGAAAATCAAAGGAAATGCTCTGCTTGAATCCGGATGCCAGGGCTGGAGCAATAGCACAGCAAGTAGGGCATTTGCCTTACACGCAGCCAACATGGCCAACTCGAGTTCGATTCCTCCGCCCCTCTCGGAGAGCCCAGCAAGCTGCCGAGAGTATTTCACCCGCACGGCAAAAGCCTGGCATGCTACCCGTGACATATTCGATATGCCATGCTACCCGTGATGTATTTGATATGCCAAACACAGTAACAAGTCTCGCAATGTTACTGGGCCCGCTCGAGCAAATCGATGAACAACGGGAGGACCGTGACCGTGAATCCGGATGCCAAATATATTTGGACTGTTACATGGAACCCAAAAAGATAAGTTACAGCTACATAGGGGGCTAATTAATCTAGGGAGGACTTATTAGCATTTTATTGAAACATTGCCTTTTCTACAGAAACAAACAGAAAGATAAGTTCTTAAAAGACTTCAGTGCTTAAAGGAAAGTGATCTTTAAGCATAGGAATCTTCTTGGCCCCCAACTCTCAGAAACTTCTGCAAAGAAAAGTAGACTTTTTCTTCTGTAGGAAGGAAAAAGTCACCTTTGAGGCTTGCTAGCCCTGCATCTATCTACTCTAGACCACAAATTCCAGCATCTTTTTCTTTCAAGATAGGAAGACATGGGTTTCTACTATTATTTTTCATTGAGCTTACACAATTCAGATCTATAACCAGCTACATGTATAAACCTTCCAGGTAAGGTGAGGAGGTGAGATAAATGAGGACAAGAGCTCATGATTCAGAAATAAAGAACGTGTTTTAGTGACCCATCTCCTGGGCCCTCATGCTCTGCCCTCGTACGTTGGAACATTTTCACCCAAACATCACAAAATTCTATCTGCTTTAAGGAGGTGGTACAACTATTGGGAGTCTGAGAACTTCTGTTCTCTCTTACATCAAAAAATCTAAAAGAGCAGGAGTTGTTTCAGGGCAAAATCCAGATCTGACTAAATCTACTACTGAATTGGACCAAACTGGAATTTTTTGATCTATGCTGCTTGTAAACAGTATGTGTTAAGAGACTGTAATGCTGCTTGGCACCTGTACTCTCTCGTGATAGCAAGTAGGGTGGGGAAAAAGTCTGCTAAATGCCAACACAGTGATGAAAATGTTGAAGTGAGTTCAATGACATTTCAGTCATTCCAAATAAATCTGTCTCTGCTTTTCTAGAACTTAGTGTCTTCTTCTCCAACCTATTGATAAATATAATATTAAAGGTAGAAAAACCAAGGACTAGAGAGATAATACAGCAAACAGTGTGCTTGGCAGCTACATGGGCACGATCGCTGAAAGTGCATATGGTTCCCTGAGTACCATTAGGAGTGATCCCTGAGTGCAGAGTTAGGAGTAAGCCCTGAGCACCTCCAGATGTGGTAAAAAAATCTAAATAAAATAAAATAAAAATAAATTTAAATAAAACAAATAAAAGCAGAAAAATCCACCTGAAATTTATTATTGTCATATGGAGATATATGTTCATTCAGGTCTATGTCTATTTTGGTATGTAAAGTATTTTATGTTGACTTTTATTTCCTTCATTGTGTTTTCAATACGTGTTAGAGGAATTGTAGTTTATTTTCAATGGTATGGATTTTATTTGAAAAAATTATTTTGAATAAAATATAATAATCTCTGTATTACTTTCCTGTGACATCTATAACAAATGACCAGAAGTGTGGTGGCTTAAAACAACATGCATGACTATCTATTCATGAGCTTGTAATGCTATTGTTTAGATGTCTGGAATAGAACTGGGCTTGTGGGTAAAATTCAAGTTGTTGGCAGGCCAGTTCCTTTGGAGGGTCCAGGAAAGATTATATATTGTTTTTACCTTTACCATGAACTGTTGGGTTTCCTTGGCTCTTGGATCTTTCCATCTCAAAAGTCAACAACAACAACAAAATAGTCTGAGTCACAATAACATGGATATTTCTCTAGTTTTAACTTTTTGTCTCCCTCTTCCATGTTTAAATATATTTCAAAATTGCATTGGCTTCCCCTGGAAACATCAGTATTATACCTGTAGAATTCCTTAACTACATCCACAAAGACCCTTTGTCCCTAGTTATTCTTACGTATTTTTGAGTTCTGGCAACAAATATGTGGGCATCTTTGAGAGCATGCAATTCTTTACACTCCAATCTCATACACAAACTCCCACCTTCTCTTACCTTCTAGAAATTTTATATATATATATGTGTGTGTGTGTATATATATATATATATATATATATATATATATATATATTGCTTTTTGGGTCACACCTGGTGATGCACAGGGGTTACTCCTGGCTCTGCACTCAGGAATTACCCCTGGCGGTGCTCAGGGGACCATATGGGAAGCTGGGAATTGAACCCGGGTCAGCCGCATGCAAGGCAAATATACACACATATGTATATTATATCAATGGCCTTATTACAACCTTTCAGTGAATATATTCTTCCCCTCCATTTGGTAATGTCATTATCAAACATTTCAAAGAAATGGAGGTTTCCATCAGAATAGGAAACTCTACTGTCTGGTCGGTTGTTTCCCTGAGAGTCCAAATTAGCATCTGAAGAATATGGGTAATGTCAGGAGCTTTATGTCGGTCCTAGAACTGATAGTCACAGAATCCTGGAACACTGTAAATAAACCATGTTGCAATTAGAGAGAAGCTACATGACTGCCTCTGTGGGTTCTAGTAACTTGAGTGGGTAAAACCAAAAAACATCATTTTAAAATTAAAGCTTTCTTCCTAAAACTACAAATTTCAGTGGGGAGGGGGCGTCTTAACTACATGAAAAAAGGAAAACTATCTCATTTCCATTCTAAATCAAGACTCATTCCTATCCCTTAGATAGGTCATTTTAATCTCTGCTCATATTTATCTTGTTTTTCCCTTCTCTCAGCTCTGATGTTTGTTATGCTTTGAGTAGATATTGATTTCCTTCTCATTAAGCTTGCAAACATCTAATCACTCCTATTTGGTTTTTCGTTTTTAATAATTTATATTTAAATTTTGGCAAATTAAGTGGTCTAATTTTGCCCTTTGAATGCTTATGCATTCAAGTTCCTTAGATAGATTTATCTGATTTATCTCTTTTTTTTAAATTCTATTTTGAGTTCTATAAAAATGAATGCTTATTATTATTCCCCAACCCATAATTTTCTTTAGTGAATTTTTTGTTTAATTTTCTTTTGCTTTAACATTTTATTTTTCAGACACCTCTCATTGAAACTCACGTTCCTCTTCGTCCTGCTAACACCATTACCAAGGTAATGGGATGTAGGGGGTTTATGAGCCTTCAGAGTTAGCATCTTAAGTATCCCCTGCAAGTGGTCCATGTGTCAGATCTTCACATTAGGAAAACTTGGATACATTTTCTAGAGACAAAAAAAATACTCAGTTCTTGTTCTCTGCATATTATAGTGACAAATCACTCAAGTGAACAATATAAATGTATGAGTGATTTGTATTTTTCAAGTCTGATTCAAATTGAAAAGTGATCTAAGTATTATTCACTTTGTTTCCCATCTAAAACTCCCTTTTATCTTTCCTTCTTTCACCTGATTCAAATACAGGTCCCATCAGAGAAGATTCTTAGAGCTGGAAAAATTTTACGAAATGCCATTCTCTCTCGAGCACCTCACATGATAAGAGATAGAAAATACCACCTAAAGACCTACAGGTATGTGTGCTAACTCAAAAGGCTGTTTCAACTCAGATTCATGTTTGATGAAATTGAAACATACATTTCCCTGTTTTTCCACCCAAGGGGCAGCACCTTTTATAATACTACTGTTTCTAGAAAATCTAAAGTTTAATCTTGGATTCTTGCTTCATTTTAATTAGCCCTAAGATTCCCAGGAGTCACTCCTAAACTACTTTACATGGAAATTGCTTTAGTTGTGCTAAAGAAGGGAAATTGTTTCTCTATTTCTGTCAGTACCTTTTAGATCACCATATTTAGGTGACACTGAGCATTTGTACTTGAACCCCTGCGTCAGGCCACTTTTCAAATATCTTATTTCATCTTCACCACAAACCTACAAGGTATGTGTATAGCTATTTTTCAGACAACAGAATTGAGGTACGGAGATATTAATTGTTTTCCTTGTCTAAGTCACAACTCTGTTGTATGACTGAGTCAGAATATAAGCCAAATGTAGTAGATTTCCAAGCCCAAGTGCCCTTTTCATTTCTTCCGTCTCTCATTCATCCATTCACATGTTTATTAAGGTCCTACTGGGCTCCAGGCACATTTATGTTCCAAGTTCTAAAGACAGGGCCATGAATAAAACATCACTGCCCTTTACAGAATTCATTTTTTAATGTAGGGCTTCATGGTAGCATGCATGATAGGATGTTTCCTACTTTCATCATATAGTAAGAAACTCAGCTCAGTGTCACATCTATAATCACAGAGAGAAAAAGACATTAGTTTTCTTCTGAGCCAATAGAGACTGGTGCAGAGTCTGGAATAACCTCTGGGATAACTGGACCATGGTAGGTTAACTATGGGTTCATGTCTAATCTTTAACTGCTGATGTTATCAGTCCAACATGTGCTGAGGAACTAGAATGACCTGTATCAGGCCTTTTTACTCTGCCTGGTCCATGGCTCAGACTCCCAGTCCATTTTTGACACTCAGGCAGACTTGTTCTCTGATTTAACCTAGACATGATCTCAGAGCACATCATACTTGACATGAGTCAAAACCCATTTGATTCACATGAACCAAATTCATAACACACACTGAAAAGCCCAAAGACAAATTTTTAATTCCCATGCAGAACAGATGTCTGTCCAGTGGCTATTATTTATGGAAAGAATCTGAAAATTTGTACCTGGTTCACCCTAGAGCAAATCTCAAGATAAACCATTTTGTCAGAGACAAATGTGGAAAAACATTATCACCAGATTTTCTTCCTTTTTGGTTCACTTTTTCTGCAACTAACACTCTTTCTGCTTGCATCTGTCAATGCAATTTTCACGAAATCAAAATGGAGAGTTTCCTTGTTATATTTAGATTGGCCTTTTCTTGATAGAATTTTGAAAGTGGGATTGAATTTGTTGTTTATTCTTATCAAGTTGTCCTTTCCTCTTTTGACACATTCCATCTCTTACATTATTCATGTAACCTTATTCATGTTGATATTGATTCTCACTGGTTTCTATTATATCTGGTTTCTATAATGTCTGCAAGTTTTTACCAACATTGTGATCCCCATATACTGCTAAATTTTAAAGGAAGTGAAGATGGGTTTTAAGTATGTATCATATTCCTAGAGAGGATTTAACATTTTTATTCAATAAGTGGATCTCAGATTCTCATATGGCTGAAAGACCTTTCATTTAAAAAAATATGTTCTTTTCCTTTATTGAAGATGTGATTATGCTTTCCCAAGTGTTGACTTACTTTAGGGAAATTCCATTTTAATGTCATCTTTGGTGACAAATAATGAAAACTAGATGCCAGAAGCCATAATCTCTTTCCTATTTCGTAGTACAGAGATTTGAAACTCCTGTAATATAGGTATTATGTCTGTTCCGCACCCTATGACACCAAGTAATGATGTGTTGGTGTGGTAATGACCCAGACATTCAGCTGGAATCCAGAAACATGATTTCTTTTTCTGGCAGTGCTGTTTGGGTTCCTTGTCCCAGATTTTGTTTCCTGATTCTCTGCTCACCCTCCTATACCTTATCCCATATATTATTACAGTATTAAGGATTTGAAATCTTTCTAGATGAAGTATTACACCAGTGATAACACTCCTGCAAGCTTACACTTAAGTCTAAAGCAACCGGAGATTGTTAGTGGAGAGGAAGTCCAGCAGTTCCATCACTTATAAGAAGCACCATGGGGTGTCTTTGTTTCCTTTTCTATCCATGATATTCTGATGCCCCCACACAAAGGTCCAGGTGACCAGAAGTCATCTCAGTGCCAAGTGCTCATTTTAGTAAAAGTAGTCATTGGATTATTGACTACCACATGGAACTCATTGTTTTTTTAGAATGTAATAAGGCTTTCCCCATAAGCAGATTCTTGAATTAGAACTTCTGACAGGTTATTTATTTAGTTGAGAATGAATATTATATGACAACTCTTTACTCATTAGCACGCTAATGTGTGGGTATAGGCATGTAAGAAGGGAAAGCTAATGACCTCAGTACATCTTCCTGTCTAATATTCTTGGGTCAGACTTCAATCAGGACATCCTAGGAGCTTGGAGAGATTTTAGAATTTCTATTATTTTTGGAACTGGAAATAACCTAGAGCCCCTCCCACTCCGCATTTTTTATTGCGTCCTTCTTTCTTTTATACACGAAAAAACTGAGGCCCAGAGACTAGGAACAATACAGCCCAAGTCATATGACTAATAAATCCCAGTCTCAAAGTAACAGAACACAGGGACTGTTCTCCACTTTAATGAAAGAGGAGCTCCCTGGCTGGATCTGGGCTCAGTGCGTGTCCCAGAAGCAGCAGCATCCTTAGCATGGGAGGGGAGGTCACCAGTGACTCACACCCAGCTGTATGCAGTCTGCCACTCCCTCCCTGTCTCCATTTCCCTTGAGATTCATCCTTCAGACTTTGTGTTTCCACTTCCTCTCTTAAACTGTCCTGCCCAGACACCTGCCTTCTTTCTCCGCCCTTCTGAAGGGTTCAATATTGCCTGGTGAGTGTGTATTGAATTATATGTTTCCTAACTAAGGCATACAGTTTTCCGGTCCTGACCAGCTCACTACAGAGAGGTATCTGAAGGATGAATGCGTGACTCTTCAGACAGCCAGAAAGCATTTGGAGCTCTTCTGTTGACAGACAGGCTTCCCAGACGTGCTAATGCTCATTACATGGAACTTTTTCTCTAAAGGGATTTGCATCGTTAATTGCTTGTTTCTCCCAACACCCCTCTGAGAAAGAGCAGTAGTATTACTTGAAAATATAAAGTGCTATATAATTTTGCACTTCTGCAGCACCTTTCATGGAGCACCTCTGAGTGCCTCACAAGCATTAACTCATTCCACAGAAGGCTCTTGTGAAGGCAGTCAGAATTCTTGCTCTGCCTTCATTTTTCTGTGAGGTTTTTTCCCCCCAGTAACTTCTGAGGAGACAGTTCGTAGCCCTGTGATCTGTTTGTCAGATAAACACCCTTTGGGGCCACCGTTCCATCTCCCTGAGTGTCACCGCAGCTAATGAATGCTATTGCATTTAGGCCGCCTTGCTGAGAAAGTTCTCTGATGAACTGAGTGATTTTATTCCTCAGCTTTGCAGGAATAGGTGGAGAATATGAGGCCCTACCACAAAGGTGCATGGCTGGTGGTGAGATCTCTTTGGTGGAAGGACAGACTCTCAGCTCTTTGGAAAGGTCTCTTTTCAAAAGCCATCTGCTGTTCTTTGTCTCCAAGGGAGTGACTCCCCTCTTTTCTGCATCCCACCTCCTTTCAGACAATGCTGCGTGGGAACCGAGCTGGTGGACTGGATGATGCAGCAGACCCCATGTGTTCATTCGCGTACTCAAGCAGTGGGCATGTGGCAGGTGCTGGTGGAAGACAGTGTTCTCAATCATGGTAAGAGGAGCCGCTGCCCCCAGAAAGAACCCCAAGAAAGGTTCAGTATATTTCCCCAGGTCAGTTGTTGTCAGACTCCTGGATAGGCAAGTAAGAATTAAGATCCATTGTGGGGCCCAGAGAGCTAGCCTCTTCATTGAGCAGTATAAATAGAGTTGAGTGAAGGCTGTTGATAGCCGTGTTCCACTGTCGTACCTCCCTAACTTGGGAAAATGTATGAAAGGAAAATGAAATTGCAACTCGAGCGCATCAGTTCCAATTATGTTTATTAGTTTGCATTCACGGTTCATTGATAGTGTGATTATTACACTCTGAGCATCACATAGCAATCCTGAGACAGGGACAGGAAAAAGAGCCGTGAAACACAGAACTGGGCGGATGACAGCAGAGAAAGTAACAAATTCAGAAGCTGCCTTTGCACTCTGGCACCATCCAGGAGAACCAGTTTGTGTGCCCATCAGATGACTATATTGAAACTCCAAGATTTGCTCTGCATTTGCTCCTCTCCTATCTGCAGGGGCTAGTACTGAGCAGAGCAACTGCTCAAGACCAGCAGGTAACTGTGGTTGAATTGCTTGTACCATTGGGTTTAAGACCCATTTTCCAAGTTGACCAACTATCAAATCCATTCATTTAGTCTAGCATCACATGAAAGCTAAAGCTGATCTTGTCAGAGTTGCTCAGATGGTGAAGTTGCTCAGATGGTCTGTGAAATGCCAGGGACTCTCACTCAAGTGCACAGTCTGATTGAGTGAGTCTGCGATAAGGGCAGAGTCCCGAGCACTGCTGCTGTCCCATGGCCCTCCTTTCAAGCAACAGAGATCTATAGCTTCTCTTTATCTTTCCACACTCCATCCTGAAAGGAATCTATAACCTTGGAGGCATGACAGGGGCTAGGGATATTGCTCAAATGACAGAACAGATGCCTAGCCCGTCCATCCCCAGCACCTCATGCCACCCCACCATGAGCACATCTGGGCATAGCCTTGGTGTCCCCTAAGCACCACCAGGAGGAGAAACATACCAGGTGTGGCCTCTTTTTTTTTAAAAGCTATGAGATATATCAACGAGGGATTTTTAACTGTCCCATTGATGGCCTGGTCTTTTTCTTTATATCTACCTATTTATTTATTTTTGATTTGGATGCTACCCAGCAGTACTCAGGACTTACTCCTTGCACTACATTTAGGGATCACTCTGGCATGTTCAGAGGAAAATATGGGGTGCCTGAGATCAAACCCAGGTAAGCAGCATGCAAGGCAAACAACTTACCTGCTAAAATATCTCTCTAGTTTTGAATCTCTTTCTTTTATAGGAATTACCTGGGGTGAGGGGGAGAATTTGTCATAATCAGAACTGAAAGGAAATCACCCTAAAACTCTTCAATGACTATATGACAATTTTGTCCAACTATTTTTTTCTCTTTGGTTTTGAGGCCACAGTGGTAGTGCTCAAGGCTTTCTCTTGGCTCTGGGCTCAGGGATCACTCCTGGCAGAGCTCAGGACCATATATGGTGCTGGGTATTTGACCCACGTCAGCGGAATACAAGGCAAAAGAGCCCTACCCACTGTACCATCTCTCTGTCCCCCTGTTGCATTTTTAAGCATATGGAGACATTTTCACAAGAGCACTCATAGAAAAGCTTGAATTCTGATCCTCCCCACATTTTCAGTCTAAATTTTCAGTCTGCATTTCCAAAACCTTTTCTGGAGCCTGATCTGGAAATTGATCAGTTTCCTATTTGATGCAGGCTAGAAAATAATGTCCCCAGGGACAGCACTCTCCCTCTTTTTTATTTTTTTGCCAAAGCACTCATCTCCTAGAAGCTGGCAGGTTCTCCTCAGAGAGTCCCAGGGCTGTGGGAGGGCAAGGGTGAGGAACCCGTCACAGCACAGCCCTGGGCGAGGCCCCTAGAAAGCTGGGAGTTGCCCAGCCCGGGCACTACTTGTTTGTGTCCATGGGTCCGTAAGAGCAAAGAGTTCCCAGTGCCACATTCTGCTCCATGTTCCCCACAGTGGACCAGGAGCACTACTTCCAAGACAAATATTTATTCTATCGATTTCTGGATGACGAGCACGAGGATGCCCCTTTGCCTACTGAAGAGGAGAAAAAGGAGTGTGATGAGGAGCTCCAGGACACTCTGCTGCTGCTGTCCCAGATGGGCCCCGATGCCCACATGCGTATGATCCTCCGAAAGCCGTGAGTACTGGGGTGAGGGGAGTGGCGCTCCCCTAGGGTGGTGGGACCATGCCACGCATATGTGCACACATGTATCGGGGCACAAGCTCCGGCCTTCATCAGGTGCCCAAGAAGCCACTCAGAAGAGGTGGCAGGGCAGCTTCGGTTTCTTTTTCACGTTGTCTTTTTTATTTTAAGCCAGAAAAAAACCACACATTTCCCATTTGCATTAATCGAAACATTTCTTTAGCTGTTGGCTCAGGCTATCATATCAAAGTCCACCTGTAAAACAACCTTTGTTCAGGGATAAACAGAAAGGTCTATGTTCCTCTGCCAGCCTGACACTGCCCTTTCTGCAGAATGCCACAGGGCAGAGGCCCTCGTGCCTAGCTCTCATGCTTCCCCTCTGCGCTCATTCGTTCACTGTCCCAACTCCAACTCTCCGCCCCCATTCAGGACCAGCTGCTCTTAGGGCTCTCTCCGTCCGTCTGTCTGTCTCTCACTGTCTGTCTCTTCTCTCTCTCTCTCTCTCTCTCTCTCTCTCTCTCTCTCTCTCTCTCTCTCTCTGTCTCCCTCTGTCTCTCTGTCTCTGTCTCTCTGTCTTTGTCTGTTTGTCTCTGTCTGTCTGTCTCTCTCTTTCTCTTTCTCTCTCTCTCTAAATAAATGTCACTGCTTTCTGAAGCCCTAGAGACTTGCCATGGCCCGGGAGACGTGCTCTCTCTTCCATCTCAGCTGAGCCCTGCCCGACCATGGTGAGCCCGTCAGCTGGGTGGAACCCCAGAAGAGCATCAGAGAATGGCTTTGGCAAGCCAGGCTGGATTGAGCTCCTCTTCTCTCCAGGACCCTCCACCCAGTTCTCGGCCTGGCTCAATCTCAGGGAAACCTTTTCCATCAGGGTCCACTTGGCCCACGGTTCTGACACCACCACTTACACTTTTTCCTCTGGAAAGGAAGTTGCCCTCCACCCTGCAGCTAGTGCCAGCAGTAGCTCTCAGTTCTGAGTCACTGGTTTGCCCAGCCTTCATTTATTAATGGGTTCTGACGTTAAAAAATAATGTTAAAAAACGTTAAACTTTACATCAGTGAAGTGTCCATTGGGCACTTTCCAAGAGTGAAGTGTCCCTTGACATAACATCCCCAATGTCTGCCACTCCTGTCACCTAGTGTGTTCCTTTATTCCCATCTCTGAGGTCTCCCAACATCCCACCCTGCTTCTCCATGCTACAGGATCCTTTCCACAGATCTCACGTCCCCTTCATCAGAAACTTTTGCTTGTGTCTTACGATCCTACACTAGGTTCTCAGAGCCCTTCCCTGTCCCAGCTGATGCAACTTATTAACTCTAGAGTCATGATTTTCCATTATTTTTTGGTCTCAGCATCTATTCTTCCAACAAAAATTTTACTGGAAAATCTAAAGTATCAAAGAGAAAAGACACAGCATCTCTCATTTAAACACATAAAGCATCCAAGAAACCTATGTGGTCAAAAGATACTGTATCCTGATAGAGACAGCATTGAATTTGTATAGTGCTTTGGGTAGTATTGCCATTTTGATAATGTTAATCTTCCCTATCCATGAACAGGGGATATGTCTCCATTTCCTAGTGTCCTCTTTAATTTCTTGAAGTAGTTTTCCTTGTATAGGTCCTTCACCTCTATGGTTAAGCTGATTCTGAGGTACTTGATTTTCTGAGGTACTATTGTGAAAGGGATTGTTTTCTTTTATGTCTATTTCTTCTCTTTTGTTATTTGTATATAAGAAAGCCATGGACTTTTTGGTGTTGATTTTGTAGCCTGCCACTTTACTAAACCAACCTATTGTTTCTAGGAGCTTTTCTGTAGAATCTTTAAGGTTTTCTAAGCATAATATCATATCGTCTGCAAATAGTGATTGTTTGACCTCTTTCTTTCCTATCTGTATTCCCTTGATAACTTTCTCTTGCCTAACTGCAATGGCCAGGACTTCCAGTACTATATTGAATAGGAGTGGCAAAAGTGGGCAACCTTGTCTTGTGCCCAATCTTAGAGGAAAGGCTTTTAGTTTTTCCCCATTGAGAATGATACTTGCCGTGGGCTTGTGGTAGATGGCTTTGACTATATTGAGGAAAGTTCCTTCAATGCCTATTTTGCTGAGAGTTTTCATCATAAACGGGTGCTGGATCTTGTCAAAAGCTTTCTCTGCATCTATTGATATGATCATATGGTTTTTATCTTTTCTTTTGTTGATATGATGGATTATGTTGATCGATTTCTGAATGTTAAACCATCCATGCATCCCTGGGATGAATCCTACTTGGTCATGGTGTATGATCTTTTTGATGAGTCGTTGGATTCTATTTGCTAATAGTTTGTTGAGGATCTTTGCATCTGTGTTCATCAGGGATATTGGTCTGTAATTCTCTTTTTGTGGTATCTCTGTCTACTTTCGGTATCAGGGTGATATTTGCTTCATAGAAACTGTTCGGGAGTTTTTTTGATACTTCAATTTTGTGGAAAAGCTTAAAGAGGTTTGGGAGTAAGTCCTCTTTAAAGATTTAGAAGAATTCACTAGTGAATCCATCTGGGCCAGGACTTTTGTGCTTGAGGAGACTTTTTTTTTACCGTTTCAATTTCCTTGATGGTTATAGGTCTGTTTAGTTAAGCCTTTGGACATTTTTCAAAGAAATAGACAAAACGCTCCTGAAATTCATGTGGAACAATAAACCGCCACGAATAGCTAAAACAATCCGTGGGAAAAAGAAGATGGGTGGCATCACCCTCCCCCACTTCAAACTGTACTACAAAGCAGTAGTAATTAAGACAGCATAGTACTGGGCTAGAAACAGACCTGCAGACCAATGGAACAGAGTTGAATATTCTGTCACAGACCCCCAAATATATGGCCACTTAATTTTTGACAAAAGAGCAAGACGTGAAGTGGAACAAGGAAAGCCTCTTCAACAAGTGGTGCTTGGAAAACTGGATAGCTACCTGCAAAAAAATAAACTCTTACCTCTGTCTAATGACAGGCACAAAAGTCAGATCAAAGTAGATTAAAGACCTCAATATCAGACATGAATCCATAAGGTACATAGAGGAAAAGGTAGGCAGAACTCTCCACAACATTAAAGCTAAAAACATCTTTAAAGTTGAAACAGCATTGACCATGCAAGTGGAAGCAAGCATAAACAAATGGGACTACATTAAACTAAGAGGCTTCTGCACTTCAAAAGAAACAGTGACCAACTTACAGAAAGAATATTTACCCAATACCCATCTGATAAGGGATTAATATCCAGGATATCTCTGTAAAGACTGGAGTGATAGCACAGCAGTAGGGCATTTGCCTTGCATGCAGCCAGCTTGGCTGAGCCGGGTTGGATTACTCTGGCCCTCTCAGAGAGCCCGGCAAGCTACTGAGAGTATCTCGCCCACATGGCAAAGCCTGGCAAGCTACCTGTGACGTATTCAATGTGCCAAACACAGTAACAACAAGTCTCACAATGGAGACGTTACTGGGCCCGCTCGAGCAAATCAATTAACAATGGGAGGACAGTGACAGAGACATCCAGGATATACAAGACACTAGTAGAATTGTACAAGAAAAAACCTCCAATCCCATAAAAAAAAATGGGGAGGAGAAATGAACAGGTTTCCTAAAAAAAGAAATACAAATGGCCAAAAGGCAAATGAAAACATGCTCCACATCACTAGCCATCAAGGAGATGCGAATCAAAACAACAATGAGATATCATCTCACACCACAGAGACTGGCACACATTCAAAAGAACAAAAGCAACCAGTGTGGCGTGGATGTGGGGGAAAAGGGACACTCTTTCACTGTGGTGGGAATGCCCACTAATCCAGCCTTTCTGGAAAACAATATGAATAGTCCTTCAAAAACTAGAAATTGAGCTTCCAGGATGACCCCGCAATACCACTTCTGGGAATATATCCTGAGGATGCAAAAAAGCACAGAAGAAATGACATCTTTACCTATATGTTCATTGCAGCACTGTTCACAATAGCCAAAATCTGGAAACAACCCAAGTGCCCTAGAACAGATGACTGGTTAAAGAAGCTTTGGTACATCTACACAGTGGAATACTATGCAGCTGTCAGGAGAGATGAAGTCATGAACTTTGCTTATAAATGGATAGACATGGAGAGTATCATGCTAAGTGAAATGAGTCAAAAAGAGAGGGACAGACATAGAGGACTGCACTCATTTGTGGAGTATAAAACAACATAACATGAGGCTGACACCTAAGGATAGTAGATACATGGGACAGATAGGTTGCTCCATAGCTGGAAGCCTGCCTCATGAGTAAAGGGGAGAAGGCAGCTGGAATAGAGAGGGGGTCACTAAGAAAAAGATGACTGGAGGAATCGGTTGGGATGGGAGATGTGTGCAGAAAGTGGATAAAGGACCAAACATGATAACCTCTCAGTGTCTCTGTTGCAAACCATAATGCCCAAAAGTAGAGAGAGATTATGGGGAATCATGTCTGCCATGGAGGCAGAGGGAGGGTGGGAAAGGGGGGTATACCGGGGATATTGATGGTGGGAAATGTGCACTGGTTGAGGGATGGTTGTTTGATCATTGTGTGATTGTAACCCAAACATGAAAGCTTATAACTATCTCACGGTGATTCAATAAAATTTAAAAAAAAAAAAAGATGGTGATTATGCTGCCTGAGCCCATGTGCTGTTTGTGCCCACGTGGCCGAGCACAACATGTGGTGCCCAAGCACCTGTGTCATCCGCATCTCCCCTCTGGAGATGTGTACTTTCATGCTTTCGTGTCTAATGCTAGGATGTATGTAGGGGCTCTCTCTGCCCTTGGAGAAGCCCGTGTTCTCTCAAGTACATTACTCTCTCACTCTCTCCCCCTCCACACCTTAAAAAATCCTCCAAATAAAATCTATTTATTAAAAAAAAATTAAAAAATTAAAAAAGAAAAGGTGCTGTATCTGCCCTGAAGGATCTCTGGGGAAGATGCCCGTGAGGTACAAGAGAATCCCCAAGTCCCAGGGTACTCAGTGAACATCATCCTTGCAAACCTGCTTTCCTTCCAGTCTGGCAAACTCTTCTCTCTCTTCCTGTGTCTCACTTCCTCACTTCCTGCTATCGCCCTTTTGCTCTTCTCTTGCTGTCACCTTCAGTCTTGCCCACGCTATCTGCTGGTCCAGAATCTGAGGTAGAACAGCCCCCAGAGGGGCATTTGGAAATGTGTGCAACTGCTTCACTTGTCAGTGCCTGATGGATCATGTTTCTGGTCATTCAGTGCCTGAGTAGGACCACGGGAGATCAAGCACAAACCAATATCTAGAACACTATGGAATAAGGTATTATCCTGAAAATAACTTCCGAGCTGAGAAGTATTGCTGGAAAATGTGTTTCTTCAAGGAAAAGACATATCTTATTTTGCTTCATTCAGTCGGTGATCTCTTCCTTTCAAATATTGATAGAATTTCTGTTTTGCTCTAGAGACTATAGTGGTTACTAAGCCTGCAGCATCTTCTTTCTGGAACTTTCTATCTAGTGTAGGGGACAAGCTTTAAACAATGAGTTGTGCAGAAATCACTAGCTGCAAAGGAAAGTTAGTGGGACACAAGAAGGAAGTGGGAAGGAGATTTAGGCTGATGTGAAAGGTACAAAAAGGCTGTAGAGTACCTCTTATCCTTCCAAGTAGACAATCAATAAACCTTTGCTGAGTGAATGAAGGAAGGAGTATATAGAGCCAGCTAATATTCCTTTAACTCTTTGTTGCTTCAAGGGAGGCAGAAATGGCCATTTGATTCACAAAGATTTTTGAGGATCTAACGAAAGGCTTAAGAAAGTAATGAAGTGGTTCCTGCCTTTGGAGAGTTTGTAATCCAATGAGAGAGGCATTCCCAAATTAGATTCAGATGCAAGGAACATTTATTGAGTGCCTGCTGTGTGCCAGACACCATGCTAGGGGCATTTATACTAATTGTTTGATTCACCCTCACAAAAGCCTGAGAGCTGGTTTCATGAGTCTCTCTTGGAAATAGGAACTTGTGTTTGCACTGTTCTTTTTCCTTCTAAACTGCACTGAATTGCATGATCCCTCACAGCCCTAAGAATAAACTTACAATATGAAGATAAACTGGTTATGTACTTGTTTTGTCAGGCTTCTAAGAGACATTGTTCTGGATGCCCCTGAGATTTTCCCATATCCTCAGGTTTTGTGGAAAGCATAAACATTGGAAATGGCCTAGCAGGTATCTTTTGGTTCTCTTAGATTTTCTCTCTACTGTAATGATAACTTCCACAAGATGGAGAAGTGAGGAATAAGGCATCTTAATTTTTGAAAACTGTCTTTCATGTCACAACACACACACACACACACAGAGGTTTTCTTTTATTGCTGGAGATTTTGCTTTACTGTAGGTGGGCAGAAAATAAGCTTAGTTGATCAAGAATTAAGAGTTGCCAGTATCACAACTTGTCAACTTGTCTTTGAAGAGACCAGCTGAGATCTTTGCTCTTGGAAACTTGAGGGCACGTTCAAAGGTCTTGGAAATGTTGATTTTTTTTAACTGCCCAAACTGCCAAGTCATTAAGAAATGTAGAGACAGGAGATGCATTGGCACCATATCGACCGGGGCAGGACCCCCCAATCTTTTAACTCCGCACAGCTGCATTTTATAATAGTCACCATTGCCAGAGAGGTTGCAGAACTCTGATAATTACTGGGAAAGAAATAACACAATATTCTTTGATGAGAAGATTACTTTGAGAATTTGATTGTATAATGAAGATGTTGCTTTGAAAGGTATTTCCTATTGTTCCGAATCTGAGACTCGCTAGCAAAAAAAAAAAAGTGTCACTTGTTTTGACAGGCTACTTAGAAAAATTCTCTGTTTATTACATTAACTGCGGCATTTTAACTGTCAAACTATGAAAGAATGTTCTGTAGTTTAAAAAACAGAATAGAGCTTCAGGGGAAATTTTTTGGCACACTCTTGTTGCTATTGGTATTGAAAAAAAAAACATACATTCTGAATGTGAAATTAGCTTTTTATGTGGTGGCAGGAAGAGTGACTCACAATGCCCAGCCTGGTTACGCAGGTCTGCACCTGCATGGCACTGGGGGGCAAGCACTATAGAATGGTGACAGCTTGTCGGCACTGTTGTCGCTGCTTCCAGACAGGGCCATCAGACCTAAAATGAGCTCTCAGAGCCCATTGTTTTGATTTCACTTTGTTTATAAGTCTAAAGACAAGAGGTTACCCTGTAGCGAATGGATATCATGGAGACTCTTCTCTTTAGGAAGGTGCCATGTGACTGCCTCTGAGTGGGTGCTTTGGAAGAGGAGCAGGAATAGAGATGCCCCTTGACCAGGTTAGCAGCAGAGTAAATACCTGAAGCCAGCTGGTTACACGGTGGCCACCAGGAAACATGGATCTCTTGCATGTGATCTCTTTCCCCCAAGAAAAGTAAATGCCAGTGTTCACTCTGTGTTTAGCACAGTCTCAGACCAGCCTAGTAGGAGGGAAAGGAGGTAGGTGCGGTAGGTGCTATTTCCTAAATCTAGTTATAGGTAGGATCTACAATCCCGAAATTTCCTAAAAGACCAGATGCCTACGTATCTGCAGAAGAGAGAAGCCAGCTGGGCTCAAGAAAAATGGGAAAATACATATGTACTTACATATGTATAAATCTATGTGATATTATAATATGCATATAAGGAAACTGTTGGCAGGTTCTTGAGTCTTTCAAATGGGATAGAGACTCAAAGTCTTGAGCGCAGTTACTTTATTGATAAAGTAATATATAGTGTAGGCTGTGTATAAGGTAGAGGAAACAAGATGATTAAACATTGTGAGACATTGTGGAGGAGCATTGTTGATCTGTCATTTGCCTGTGTGGTTTTCTTGGCTTTCTATTCTACACACTCACTCTGGAGGGCACTGGAGAGACTTTTCATTTTCTCTCCATTGGCAGAGTCTCCATTAGTTAAAACTTTCGCCAGTTCTTTTCTTAAGAATGTGACATTTGAAATTCTGTTAATTGCAGGTAAATTTGCTTCCTTAAAAGAACACAGATTAGAAGCCTAAATTCAGTGTTGTCTAGAGTTTTTCTATTGTTTTTTTTTTTTTTTTTGGTGGGAGGTGGTGGCAAGACCAGGGTTTGAGCCATATCTAGTGGTATTCATAGGCTATTCATGTGTCCAGTGCAAGACCAGGAGTTGCTCCTGTAGTGCTTGGGACCGTGAGGTACCAGGGATTAAACCCAGGGTTCCAGTATGCAAAGCCTGCACTCCAGCTCTCCGAGCCATCTCCAACCCATTTTAGAGTTTTGATTTCAACGGGGAGATGGTATAAAATACTCAAAGTTATGAAGTTCCTCCTCAAATGTAAATTAGATGAAAAGACAAGTATGACTACGATAGCCTGATCTTTGTGGGGTGAGAAATTCACGATGAATCTTATTCTGCAGGACATGACAATACTTTGCCTTTGTTTTTCTTAGAAAGATTGCTATGCCCCACGTGAAAGCTAATAGGATTTACAGAATAAATGGTTGCATTATGTTGCCATTTCTTGGGTTTGGATATTCCTCTCCCTATAAAAGCAATTTACAACCTTTCTGTAACTTTTATTTGCTCAAGAAACCAACTGTTGGGTGACTGCCATCAGGAATCAGAATTGAGCAAGAGGAAGATACAGAAAGCTTCCCATTTACAGTTTGGGTTTCATTATAAGGATGACCTCATTATTTTAATGGCTTCATTTTTAAAGTCAATCTGTTCATTGTAGAAAGTTTGGAAATGACCCAAAAGAGTCCATTAATAAGAATACATAACACCTCTATTCACTTCTCGGAGATAATTGCCATTAACATCTTGGTGCCCATTCTAGTTCCTTTTCAATTCCTGACATGTTAAACTTTAATATAAAATAACTCAACTATTCTTTAGGGATGGGATTTTTAATAGCTACCTATAGTCTGTCCTCTGCTTGTTCCTCAGTATATCCAGTCTGTCATTATTGAATGTTTAGGTTGATTGAGAATGTCTTTTTGTCTTTACAGCAGTGAAGAATTTTATTTTAGTACTCTTCTTCCCAGAACAAAGGGAAGAATCCCTAGCCTGCATGGATGAGAGGTGGAGGTGGGAAAGGTAGAGTAGGAAACAATAAGCTACTTTACCCTGAGAGCGTGCCCAGACCAGCGATCAGTAGATGAGGCCTGGAGGGTTAGACTGAGGTCAGACTGGGGGAAATGCCATGATCTTTCCATGTCTTGACTATTATTTTATAAACCTGGTGAAAAATCTTTGCACAGTTTGTTTTCTTTGGGCTGGAGGTCACACCCAGCAGTGCCTCTTGGGTAGAGCTATTCTGGGTTTGTGCTCAGAAGTGACCCCTGGAAGTGCTCAGGGACCCATATGTGGTGCTGGGGACTTGAACCAGAGCCATAACTGCCTCTGCTGCATGCAAGTGACTTATTGCCTGTACTAGCTCTCTGACACTTTACAGAATTTTAAAGGAAGGTATGTTATAATTAGATCTGCAGAAGGTAGATTCTCTGCTCATTGTGGAAAACAGAAGAACCAAGACATGGGACAGAATGCTGTACATTCATTTCTATGAGATTAAATTGAATTGATAATTTAATGACAGTATTTGTGATACAGGCATTAGACCCAAAAGTCTGCCAAGTAGAATGAAAGTAATAATTGGCATGAGAACCCTGGATTATTGTCTTCAACGATTACTATAAGTTACCTAATATTTCCAAGTCACAAATCCCTTAAGCTATGCAATGATTTTAATAATAACTACTTACCCTTTAGCTTTTTCACAGGGGGGGATTGTAAAAAGAAACACAAATGCCGTTGTCGTTCATCACAGTCAACATTTGCTGACCATAGTGATTCTAGGCACTATGTTGAACAATGATCTAATTCACTTCTTTCAAGAGAACAATTCAAGAGGGAGTTCTTTATATTGTCCCCATTTTATAGATTAGGAAATATATTTGAGTTTTTATTTGCCTGTAACTGTCTGGAAAGTGGGAGATTCAAGATTTGCTCCAGTTCTGTCTGACCCTGGAGTCTATATTTTAAAACCCATCCCAAAACAAAACAGATTTAAAAATAGTCTCTTTGAATGTTCTAAGGTGAGACATCTTAGAAATCTGACCTTAAGCTGAATGTTACTGACTAAACTAATTTCATTGCATTATTACCCTATAATGAAATAGATTCATTACATTATTGCTCTATAATGAAATAAAGTATACCATCTAACTGTGGAAAAATTCATATTGTTCCACCAGCCAGAATTACAAACAAGGAGCTCAAGGAGCTGGAGAGAGAGCACAGAGGAGCTGGATTCAACTCCTGGTCCCCCAAGCCCTCAAAAGTGGTCCCTGAACACAGAGTCAGGAGTAAGGCCTGAGTTAGGCCAAGTGTCCCTGCCCCCCCCCCCCAAACCAGAATTACGAACGAAACACAATAACTAAAATCTTAATCACTGTGTGGTACATAGAGCAACCTCATATACATCTCCTTTTTGAACATCAAGATAACTGTTGATTGAGTAGGATGAATGCTGTTTTGATTATAGCGCTACTATACTGAAAGCATAGTTGCTCTTGGTAGCTTAGTGTCACATAGCTAAAGTACATATGTGACCGAATCAGGAACTGAGCCCCAATCTGCCTAGTCCATGTCCAATTTAACTCTTGCTTTTTCCCCCCCTCATGGAAAATATTCTTTCTTATTAACTAGTTAGCCTCAACGTAGTCCTCTTTGTTGAATTTACCAAAGAGCTGTGAAATAAAAAAAAAAGTATAATCCACCTGTCCTTAAGAATTAGTTTAAGAATTAAGAATTCTAATTCTTAAACTAATTAAGAATTAGTTTAAGAATTAGTTTTTGTGAGATAGGGAATTGATGCAAGTGACAGAACACACGCCTCCCCTGCAGAGAGCCTTGAGTTCGATCCCCAGTACCACGCAGACTCCTAGCACTGCGAGGTGCCGTCTCCACCAACTTCAGCCTGTAGGAGGTGACAGTGCTCAGCACTGCTAGCTGTGGCTCCATTTTTTAAAAAGGAAACGGAAAAAAGTGTGAGGAAAAAGGAATGATACATCCTCATCGTACATCCTCAAAAAGAAATGAATATACTTTTTCTCTCTCTGCCACCTACCCAGATATGGAGAACTAACTACTTTCTAATGCCATCTTTAGCTTACTTGCTGCTTAGGTGTTTTAAAAGGAAATGTTAATAGCCGCATCTTTTTCAAGGTTTACTGTGGAACTGATATCGTGTCCCATAACAGACACTTTGTTGAATGCAAAGCAGCACTGTAGCCCTTTGAGCGTCTTTCCAGACCCTAGCCTGTCTTTTGCTTGAAGCTAAAGACTTGACTTCAATCGATATTTATAATGTTGACATGGCTTATGTAGATATTTATCACATTGTCTTTTCTAGATATTTTCCCCATGCCACAAAAAAATTCATCCAGGGGAGAGGCAGTAGATCTAAAAGAACTCGGTTCCTTGTGCCTCTCCTGCCTATTTTGCCACAGCTGCGCCATGTGGCACTTGGCACGGGGACGCATCCCTCATTGTATTCACGTCCCAATGACTGCAGCGCACCATCTCTGACCTTGATAAATTCCTTGATAAAGCTGTATTTACCAGCAGCTTCCAATATCACCTGAGCCCTCCCATCCTTTAATGTATAAACTGCTCCTCCAGCCATGCCCGTTTATTATCTTGTCTGTAACTAGACATCGCTGCAGAATGTATACTCTGGAGAAACTAGGCCTTTCCACAGCAGGGTCTCACAAATCCCCATCAGCATGGCACCACGCAGACTCGTAAAGAAACGGGGATGCCTAATGTCTCTCCCTGTGACATCTGGAGAAGGACATGTAAAGACAGGGTACATTCAGCAACTGCCACTCAGCCGCCCGGAGCATCAGTTCTGTTTCCTGGCTTGGAGTTGCTCCATGAAGAGGCTTGCGAGTCTCCTCCTCCTTCCGGCCCTAGGTTCCCTGCACTCTTGAAAAGCCAAATTGCCTTTGTCTTTGGGACCCTCTTATGATCAGTTGAACAGACTGGGGGACCCTCATTTGCCATCTTTGTCTCTTCTTGGCTTTGTTCCTTTTACCCTGGAAAGACTCAAGTGGAAGGCCCTTTATGCCACTCTCAGCCACATTTGCTCATCTACCTGCTCTCGGGGACTCTCTTGGTTCCCAGAACTCGGGATGTGCTGGAGGAGCAGTGTGTCCCCCAAACCCATGTCCTTGCCCAAGGAAGACTCCCTAGGAGTGCTCTCGCCACTTAGCCCACTGGGGATAGATTCATTTTAGGGTTTTGTTTTGCAAGTCTGTCCAAGTCTGTCTCCCTTTGTGAAGGCTAGCAAGGGGTCACAAGCCCCCATGTGTGGCTTGGTGCAGTGCGGGGTCTCCAGTGGGCCATGTTTCCTCATCAGCCTTGCTTTATGAGAGTTACAAGGGGACTGCTCCCCTCCTTTCCATCACGAGCTGCCCAAATGAGGAGCAGTTCCTTGAGATGGAGCCTTTCTGTAGACTTCCCCTGGGGAAAGAGGTTCTCCCCCACCCTCCTGCTCCTCCTTCACCAGTGGGTCCCAGCTTCTCACACACCGGGTGGCTCTCCCTGAGGCTCACTGCAGACACTGTAGAGTGACTATGGAGGTTTAGCCCAGCCATGCGCTCTGCCCTTTGAGGGCTATGGGTATGCTCTATGCGGGCTATGGGTACAGTCATTGCCCGCAGCAGCATAGACTTCTGGTCAGCCAGCCAGCCCTCCCCTGCCCCAGTGACATCTTCGCCTCTGCTCCACATGCATTCTCTGTCCCTCTGCCCCCTGCTGGGCCTGCAGTGAGTGCCTTTGTGAGTCATGCAGCTGTGGCCTCCGTTGGCCTCTGTGCCACTTGGGACTTTAGAAACTTATTTCTAGCACACCCTGAGTGTGGAAGATGAGAATGTGAACACCAAAGTTGCCTGGCCCCACAGCTGCTGCCTGCTTTGTCTTCAGTGGTCCTCTTGTCCACACCCTCACAGTCTGGCTTACACTGAATTACCCCAGCTGAGAGGATCTTTTCTTCACAGACAGATAAGTTAGTACATCAATAACCTATAAGAAATAGATTTTTTTCTGTTACTTTTTTGTGGAGGGGGGTTAGTTGAAAAGGTCACACCCAACAGTGTTCAGAACTTACTCCTGGCTCTGTGCTCAAGTATCAGTCCTGGTGGATTCAGGGATCATAGGTAATGCCAAGGAGCGAACCGTCTGTACTACCCTCAAGCCCCTATTTTGGGGTGGAGTCATTTGGAGGGGCACAATTTCAAGCCAGTCCCTGTTGGCTGAACATGTATCAAGGATTCCCTCTTCACCCTCTGTGAGGCGCATTACCCAACTTCATTTCCTGCGCAGTGAGAGTTGTCCATGGTGCTGCTACCCTCTGCCTTGTAGTGGAGCCCTGAGAACTTGGGCATTGACTGATCCAAGGGGCCTTAATTGGCAGTTACCCTGAAAATTCATGTCATCCTGCATTTGTGCCAGTGTCCAGGTGTCAGTACTCTGTTGATTAACTCATCGGATCTTTGGAATGGTCCTGTTTATTATTTGCATATCTCTATAGCAGGAACAAGGCATTAGACCAATAAGGTGCCTAAGGAAATTCATAATTTAGATCTCACATCTAGTTCTGTTTCTAGTCTCAGTATCCTCTGCTCTCTCAGATGTTGTACCCTGAGGCAGGAGTTGTCCAGAGTTAGAACTATTTATGCAAGTAACTTCTTGTTTTGGAGCCACACCGGGCAATGTTCAGGGGTTACTCTGGGCTCTGCACTTAGCAATTACTCTTGGCAGTGCTCAGGGGATCTTATGAGAAACCAAGAATTGAATCCACATCAGCCACATGCAAAGCCAAACACCCTACCTGCTGTACTATTGCTCCAACCCTTGAGCAAATAACATTCTTCATTGGCATGTTGTCGTTACCAGTGGCAAAAGAGCCCTGGGTCATGGAAGAATGAAAGTTTGGAGAACCAGTTTTACCTCGGAGAGGCAGCGTCAGTTTGGACAAAAGAAAAATATACTAGGAAAAGAGATAACAGGAGATATGTCTTAGAGGCATAATATGTTTGAGGCCTCGGAAGATGTCTGATGTGGCTGGGGCCGAGAGTGAGGTTGTGAAGGTGTGCCAGGGGCAGGGGGACAGTACTTTGGGAGGGGGAGACATAAATGTATGGATAGGTAAACTGAGATCTGCATTTAGAGAGCCTTATGTGATGATGAGGAATTCATTCAAACAGATTGAAACCATGGAGAGTTTTCTGAGAAGAGATGGCCAGTAGCTTTTGGAGTGCAGGACAGAGATATGTTTGGAGATAAATATTTCAGCCTCAGCATTAGGTAAGTGGAGTTTAGCAGTAAGGGAAAGAGGGAGACTAAGGTAAGAAAAGAGGTGAAAGCAGAGCCCTGGAACATAACGTAATTCAGTAAGTGAGAAAGGGCTGCAGCACATCCTTTGCAGCATGAGGCCCTGAGTCCTACCCTCAGGCATTGCATGTTAGACCAGGCATGGGGGGAGGGTTCCCACACAGTGCTGGGGTGCTTCTCCCCCAAAGAATAGTAGATCCCCCCAAGTTGGGAAGAAATGTTTGGGAAAGCAGGCAGAGATCCAGAAGAGCAACAGCCAGGGGAAGAAGCTTCTGGCATTACTCAGTGGTGTAGGGCAGCTTGCTGTTGAGTCTGTTCCAATGTTGCTTGGATGCCACCATCTTGCCTGTCCTCTTCCACACTTTGGGGCCAACCCCCAGACTCACTCAGTGGCTCAAAGCAAAAGCCTTGAACCACAAGCACCTGAATACACTGCATCAAGGCTATGACAGTTCTTCATCGTGTGAGACTTGGGTGAGATGTAATTGTTTGAAACATAAAGGGATTCGTGATTCTAAAGGGGAGCGTTTTGTTATTGGTATTGTTGTAGTTTTAATCTGCAGATACATCTAAAGACAAAAGCAATCCACTCATAACATTTGCACTTTGAACCTATCAACATTTTCAGGCTAAATGCTAACCTTTTTTTTTTTCCCAACAGAGTTTCTTTCTTCCTCGGGCTCTCCTCCCCATGGAGGTGAGAGCAAGAGAGTTTTCTCTCCTTGCCAAGCTATTGGGAGTGTCCAGACTCTTTGCAGTAAATGTTAAGTCATGGGCACAGCAGGGCACTCCCTGAGTGCAGAGCCCTAATCCTATTAAGCTGACCTGAGATTTCCCCATCCTGGGCTCCTAGAGTCTGCGACAGACACGGAGGTGATGCCGTTGACTTTTAAATCCACGGCGGCTCCTTTTCAAAACCCCTACATCTAAGTCAAGTAGGATATTAAGCCCCAGTGGCCCAAACTGTTTCTCTGGTGTCTTTGGGGTCCCCTTCTTTCGAAGTTTCCCCGGTAAGCACTAGATTGGTATCCAGTTGTGTACTTCGGCAAGTGAACCTTGGCAACTCTCGGGGTGTGGATCGAGTGCCTGTCTGTGTGCTTGTTCAGGATGAGGAGCTGCCGCTTCTGTCGGTGCTGTGGGAGAAGCACTTCACACTTTTTGTTCATGGCTCATGATAAAGCTGCCCCAGAGGGAGTGAGGGGATTGGGTATGGAAAGAGTTTTCTCCCTCCAAATTCACCTCCAATCAGTCAGGGGCCTGCTCCATAGTATCATAGCACTGTAGCACTGTCCTCCTGTTGTTCATCAATTTGCTTGAGCGGGCACCAGTAATGTCTCCATTGTGAGACTTGTTACTGTTTTTGGCATATCGAATAGCATCACAGGTAGCTTGCCAGGCTTTGCTGGGCGGGTGGGATACTCTGGAGCTTGCCGGGCTCTCCAAGAGGAATGGAGGAATTGAACCCTGGTTGGCCATGTGCAAGGTAAACGCCCTACCTGCTGTGCTATCACTCCAGCCCATAGTATCATATGGCTGCAGAATTATTTCACTGCTTTAGAATATTTCCAATTCCAATTTGATTGCTCACAGTACTTAGCTAAGTATTGATTCTGTTTCAGAGGATGTCTGCATGGACCAAAGGTCAGATCTTTCGTGAATTTGTTCTCACACAAAGGTTTGTGTGTTGAGTAGAGTTTTGCTGAAGGTTTTTTGGGTTTTTTTTTTGATTTTTTGTTTTTGTTCTGTTTTTCACTTCCACAAGTAAAGTGCATGGTGTCTATCTTCACAGTCACTAATCCTTGAATGTTCCCCTCTCTCTCTCAAGATGGTGCTGTCCCCTTGTAGTGTCGACAGTGTGGCTTCAAGGTCACGTGGCCAGTGAACGCTCATTCTGAGGTTGGCACTTGATATTCGGACTCCAAATCCAGTTCTCCGTTCAGAACACTCACAACTCTCCAAATTTATTTAGCCAAGGAAAACTATAAAAAATAAAATATCCTGGGACAGAGAAATAATTCAGGGGTAAGGTGCTTCCCTTGCACGTAGCGACCCTGGTTTGATCTCTGGCATTGTACAAAGTCCCCTGAACACAGAGTCTGTAATAAACCCTGAGCACTACGAGGTGTGGACTCCAAACCAAAACCAAAACAGAAAATAAATAAAATATGATGTGATAGGCAAGAGAGAGGGAGTACAGAGGGTATTATTCTTACATGCAGTGGACCCCAGGTCAAGTGCCTGCAGCACACAGGGTCTCCAGAGCCCTGCCAGGTGGATCCCACCCCCTCCCCCAAATGAAGATACAATGTCATGTAGGGTCAAATTCTATCAGTCGCTGATTCAGATTTGCTTGCTCAACATACAGTAACATTGAGCCATACCATTCATAGTTGAGGTCTTGTAGACTTGGGGGCGTGTGATCTATAATGTTCAGGACTGCAGCAGTTCCTGAGTGAAGAGTGTGTCCTGCCTGTGGGAGTTCAGCTTCCTAACCCTCTCAGAATTAGCAGCCCTGTGTGTTTAAGTTTCAAGGGCATATTAGTCAGGGCTCCTTGCACTGCAGAGAGCAATAGAAAATCTAAATTACAGACCAATAAGAGCTGTTACCATTGACATAAGTCAGTACTATTAGTGATTCCCAAATCATTATAGACAGGCAAGGTAATTAGTAATCCACTTAATCCTGCAAACCCAGCATATCCTTAACACCCTCATACCCCATCCTTAAAGGCAGACTATTGGAGACTGGTTTATCATTTACATCATATGTGATGAACTTTGTATGAAACTGTAATTGGCCATAGCAGAGTTTGGGAAATGGGATCAAGCTCCTCCTTTGTTTCTACACTTCCTAATCAGAGATGCCACTTTGGCACTTCTTGCTTCTGCTCATCTCGTGCCCTCACCTGCTTACAGTCTTCTAGTCGAAGCCTGTTATAGAGCAATGGTGAAGTAGCACTATTATTTTGGCTAGCAAAAGTATCACTCAGGGTCTCAAGGAATTTGATTCAATCCATTTGTGTTTAGTGTTGTTGAAAGACAAGTTTTGCAGATACTGATTGAGACCATATTGAAAAGCAATTTTAGGAACTGTTGACTACAACAGAGGTTCCCAAATTCATTTTGTTTACTTCCCTCCTTTTCCACTCATCATTTCCTAACCCCCTCCCCACCACCACCATCCCCACTCCTGAAATATATTTCTTCTTTAACACACTAATTCTGGCACATACCAGTGTTGGCTCACACTTGAATGTGGTTTAATTCATATAAATACTGCAGCACCCTAATTAATCTGTTATGTTCCCTAGTCCCCAGTTGTGCTGGGGCTACCACCACCCCCTGGATCCTTCCAGCATGCATCATCTGGGAAATGCTGGCCTACAGAGTAGGGCCTGAGTCCGCCAACTCTAATGTGAGGGGAGATGTTCTTCCATCTGGCACTGAACAGGACTGTTCACTGCACAATTAATATCTTCTTTGTTTTTCTGTCAAGAAATCCCTTTTATGTCATTCATTTCAGCAATCCCTTACAGAGGTCTACGTGTGACTTCAGAACAGAGTACATGCCTCACATATATGTGGCCCTGGGTTCTTTGCAGAACTACATGTACAGACAAGCGTACACACACACACACACACACACACACACACACACACACACAATTCCTTTGAGGGGTTAGGCACATAGCAGCAGCTTTCTGGCACAGGCAAAGCCCAGGATCTGATCCTTACACAGAATTTCCCCTCAGCACCCCAGGTATGGCCCAGCCCCTGCCAAAAAAGTGTTTCCATTGGAAAAAAAAAATCATAATTTTTCCTCAGCCGGTATCACTTTTAGGAACCTCTCTTAAGAAATTCCTGAACATGTTACTGATCTCTGAACCTTTATTTTGTAATCTTCAAGCTTTTAGATATTCTCATTATTTATTTGTACTTTTTTTTTAATAGGCCTGGCCAGAGAACTCTAGATGACCTAGAGATTATCTATGAAGAGCTCCTTCACATCAAAGCCTTATCCCATCTTTCTACCACAGTAAGTTGTCTCTTACATTGTGCTCACAGGGTGCTCAATTAAATGAACTGTTAGGACTGGAGGAGAATATGAGGGAATTGGGAGGATAAAGGGTGCCCAATTCTGCCTCCTGAATTGCCCAGACTTTCTTTCAGATTATGCTAAGGATGGTGTTCTTAACAACCACCTCTGTCTAGGGTTCAGGTATTATCCACATAGTAGAGTAGTTGCCATGATCCCTAAATCCTAAAGCTTTCTGATGTGACTAGTGATGAAACTGGTGATTCAGTTTTCCAAATATAAAGCTTGTAGCCCACATGCATGGACAAGAAAGTCAGAACCTTGGCAAGACTCTGACACCTTCCCAAATTCCCACACCAAAAAAAAAAAGAAAGAAAAAATGTCACAGTGACCCTTCCTCACCCTCAGGAACCTGGTTTGCTACCTGAATGACAAAGGCAGAAGTTCCAGGGGACCTTGATTCATAATATGTAGGTTACAGGGTCCTCCCCACTGGGAAAGACCTTTTCATCATCATGGATTGGAAGACAAGGGGCCCTCATCCACTGCTACTGGGATTGTCAACTGGTCCATCCTTTTCAAAAAACAATGTGGACACTCCTTTAAAAAGTACAAAATTGAACTTCTATAGGATCCAGCCATTCCACTTCTGGGCATCTACCACAAGGGACCAAAAACTCTATTCAAAAAAGACATTTGCAATCCTCTGTTCATTGTAGCACCATTCACAGTAGCACAAATCTGGAAATAACCCAAGTGTCAAAGAACAGATGACTTGATAAAGAAACATCATACATACTCACAACAGAATACTAATGGGTTTTAAGAAAAGGTAAATTTTGGTTGATGTGGAGAGTATCATGCCGAGTGAACTTATCCAGAAAGAGAGGGACAGACATTGAAAGATCTCTGATATGTGGAATATAAGGAAACATAGGAGGAGAATAATGAATCCCAGAGGCAACAGAAAGTGAGAATCTTCAGTAGGAAGCTGACCACAGGGGGAGGAGAGGTGGTAATGAGGGGGTAGAATATGATGGCTGGGGCCACATTCTGGTGGAAAGTGTTCCAGTGGAATGTTTTATGCATGAACTCCTACATAAACCTGTTTGTAAGTCACAGTGCCTAAAATAAAATTTTAAAAGTTAAAAAGAGAAATGTCCAACCTATATGCACAACAGAATACTATGCAGCCATAAGAGTAGATGGACTCAATGCAATCACTGCAACTTTGATGGAATTGGAAGGCATCATGTTAAGTGAAATAAGTCAGAAGGATAAGGTGTCACTGATTTGCAGCATATAGGTAGCAAAATGAGGGAATAGTCAGTAATGAATAATGGCAAGCCTTTAGCCTTTGATTAGGAAAGTGAGATTACCAAGTAAAGGGAGAAAGGGGTGAAAGAAGGAAGAGGAGGACAAGAGGTGACATAGGGACAGTGTTGGAGGGTCACAGGCCCGGTGGTTGTCAACCATAAACATTTCCATTCTTGTAATCACCCTACCTATTATTATTTTAGCTAAATAAAATAAAATTGTAAAAATAAAATAAAACATAAACACTACTATTATTATTTTAGCTAAGTAATAATATAGCTAAAATGAATTTAAAATTAATAACATAACTCAAGTTCACATTTTTATGCGCTTGAAATTTTTCTCAGTAACAGTTTTTAAAAGGAAAAGAAAAGCACCATGGCAGCATCTCACATTGACCCTAAATATCCTTACTAGATATTCCATAAGGCAATGGACAGAAATTTGGCTTCCGAATGAATAGGAGCAGAAATGCCTCCTTCCATGGGAGGAGCCTCAGAATATTATTTCTAGGTAACCCAGGTCCTTCGTATGCTAATAATCCCCTGTAGTGGTAGTCATACAGAGTAAGAGGAGGTAGAGTTGTTTCCATGTTCTCATGCTGGATTGGTCCCCTAGCCTATACATGCTTAATTTGCCCTTCACTCCTGCTCCAGCAGTGTCATGCTGTCTGTCACCTGTATTGCTGCCCATTTCCTTGCTCAGGGAATTGACTTTGCACCTCCACTGTGGGCACTGAGGCATTTGTCATGACCCTGAGCAGAAAGAGCACAAATCTTTCCCCCTTCAAGCCCATCAGGGCCAGCTCAGTATGCCAGAATGACAGGCTTGGAGTCTAGGTCATTCCCCTGACACCACCCTTGCCCTGCCATCCTCGGGTACATGTCTAAGAATCTCACATGCCCCCGGCCAATGCAGGAGTCCCACTATGGAGGGAGCAGGGAAGGTGGGCACAGTTTCCTCATCCCCTCAAAGCTCTGCAGGATATTCTCAGTGATTGGCTCTTAGGTGAAAGAGCCGTCATTTTAAGATCGTGATTTACATGCTTTAAAAATTTAAGGCACCATAACTTACAACACAGTTGATATTGATAGAGTTTGATAATGTTAATAATGATAAGGATTTCTTGCACAGAGCATTCCAAACCCCCTACAGCCCCTTTCCACTCCTGCACATGTGCATACACACACACACACACACACACACACACACACACACACACACACACACACTCCACCAGAGTCCACTTCCCTCCATCAGGGTCTTAGGGCCTCCTCCAGCCCCCACTCATTCCCTGCCATGGTAAGCTCAGTTCTGTAGACCGGTTCACAGGTTCTGCTACCTTTGGCCATTTGTTAGTCCCTTGCATTGCTATTTTACATCCTACATGTGAGAGAGGTCGTTTTGTCCTTCTTCTGTCTGACTTTGCTCCGCATGATACTCTCCAGATCCATCTATGTAACAGCAAATTGCATGATTCACTTTTTTCTCTCATATCTGAGTAGTATTCTATGGTATATATGTACCTCAGTTTCTCTATCCAGTCATCTGTTCTTGACACTGGGTCGTTTCCAGATTCTGACTATTGTGACTAGTACTGCAGTGAACAGAGGAGTAGCGGTATCTTTTCTGAATAGAGTTCTTGGTAGAATTGCTAGAAGGTCAGATGAAATCTCAGTTCTTTCTTTTCTTTTTTCTTTTTTTAGAAGTGTCCATAGTGCTTTCCAAAAGGGTAGAACCAGTTCACATTCCCACTAGCAGTGGATGAGGGTCCCTTCCCCTCCCACAGAGTTGCATTTTGTTTTGTTTTTTGTTTTGGTTTTTGGTTTTTGGGTCACACCCAACGATATACAGAGATTACTCCTGGCTCTGCACTCAGGAATCACAACTAGCGGTGCTCAGGGGACCACATGGGATGTTGGGAATCGAACCCGGTTAGCCACATGCAGAGCAAACACCCTATCCACTGTGCTATTGCTCCAGCCTGAGTTGCATTTCTTTTTCAATCACTATCTGCAAATAGAAATCTGCTCACACATTTGAGTTGCGACATTCAACTTCAAGGCCTTGCATTTCCTCACCTTTCCATGTGTTCCCCCATGGTAAAAGAGAGGTGGGGGAAAGCAGTAGGGTCCCACACTAGCGGGGGATGCAGTGGTCTAAGCTGTCCCTGGAGCAGCCGCCTTATATAAGCTCCCTTGTCTGTTAGCTGTTGTCAGAGAATTCAGAATCTCACAGCAGGTCTCATGGACATGGAGCCCCCTGAGCAGAGCAGCAGCGGGGGAGACAGCCAGAGACAGGCACGTGCTCTGCTGCCCAAAAGGACTTGTCCCCACTCCTCATGCCAGTCTGGCTTTTGCATCCATCCCCTTTTTTCTCCTAGGTGAAGCGCGAGTTAGCTGGAGTCCTCATCTTCGAGTCTCATGCCAAAGGAGGCACCGTGTGTGAGTGAACCTGCTGAAATGTGGCATCACCCCTGTGATGGGGATGGGGGTCGGGCTCCCCCTGCAAGTTTATATGCCTCCTCAGGAGTCTGACCACTAACACTCCCCTCCCCTGACTGCAGACTAACCTCCTGGCATATGTGTGTGTTTCTGGGTCTGTGACCATTGTAGACTTGGTGGTAGGTGTGGACATCACCATTGTTTTCTGGTACCTGCATATGGGCAGTTGTCAACCTGAGTTCCCCCACCACCACCCCCGGCCCCTGCTTGACAGGCACAAGGCAATATGTAGTTTTGTTATTGGGGCTTTGGGGTCACATCTGGTAGTGTCCAGGGTTTATTTTTGGCTCTGAATTCAGGAATCCCCTCTGGAGTTGCTCTGGGAGCCATATGTGGTGCCAGGAATTGAACCCAGGTCAGCCATGTGCAAGGCAAGCACCCTACCCACTGTACTATCTCTCTAGCCCCTAAAATTTGGTTTTGTTTTCTTTTTTTGTCATTGTACCAAGGGGATTCAGGGATTCAGGGAGGGTCTGTTCCTCAGACAGCCTTGGCAGGACATGTTTGCTGTGACCTCCGTGACCTCCCTTACCGTATGGCTTTGGAAGAGCCAATCTATCTCTTGAGGTCACAACTAGAACAATCAACATTTCTGCCTTGTTTTTCCTCTCTCACTTCCACTCTCAGCTCTAAGCCTGAGAGAATTTCATTGCCCCCATACTTAACACAGTTCTCCCCCAGAGGCTAGCTCCCAAACCCATGAGACCATATGGTTCTTTGGTCTCAATTAGAAGCAAGAATTTGAAACAATAGTGAGAAATGAAGGGGAGGGGAGATGATCTAAGATGCTATTTTCCATGAGTCCTGCAAAACCCTCCCTGAAACCTAGAATTCTTAGTCTTCTCAGGTCAGGAGAGGTGGTCTTCTCCAAAGCTGCTTAGAGAATCATAGGCTCTGTCAGCACCAAAGGATCTCAAAGGCTCTGCAGTAAGGAAAAACATTCTCTCCATTTAAACTGGCATCTCCTCATTCCAGTGACGCACAGACTATGCCTTATCGGGCACTATTAGACTATGCCTAATACGAGATTCAGGCTATCTTGTGCATGTTAATCAAATAAGGAACATGAGTCTTAAAAGCAAAAGACTCACAAAAATTATATTTGGGGGTCAGAGAAATAGTATGAGGGGTAAGGCAGAACCAGCCCAGTTCGATCCCCAGTACCACATATGGCACCCTGAATACCGCCAGGGGTGACCCTTGAGCAAAGAGCCAGGAATAAGCCCTGAGTACAGCTTGATGTGACCCAGACCTCCACTCCCAAATAAATAAGTCACATTTCAAGATGTTTTACTTTCAGTTATTAAATGGGGGGTTTTCAACATTGAGTATTTATTTTGGTAAGACCACCCTTTCTTTACATTTTTAAGTTTTATTTTCATAGATTTTCAAAATTTTTATGATAACTGACTTTTTTTCAGCTTTTTCAGTTTTTATTCAAATTTGATCAGTTTAATTTTCATATGGGCTGGCGCTGGCATGATAGCACAGTGGGTAGGGTGTTTGCCTTGCATATGGCCAACCCGAGTTTGATTCCTGCATCCCTCTTGGAGAGCCTGACAAGCTCCTGAGAGTATCCTGCCCACACGGCAGAGCCTGGCAAGCTACCTGTGACATATTCGAAATGTCAAAAACTAACAAGTCTCACAATGGTGACATTACTGGTTCCTGCTCGAGCAAATCGATGAACAACAGAAGGACAGTGCTACAGTGCTAATTTTCATATAAAACTTCAGTATATCAAATAAAAAGAGATTATTAAATAACTTTCATTTTATCTAGCATTGCCATATTTTATTCGTATTTTCTAAAGAATGAAATTATGTGTACAGTTAAGGGCCCTTATCTCACTGTTATCTCCTTTCTCCCCCACTCCAAAGTAACTCTTACCCTACATGTAGTGGTTGTAATTCCAACATTTTTTATTGTAGCTATATATTTATAAACAATGATTTAATTTGACTTTCTGGCACTGTGATTTACAGTCCTGTTAATGGTAGGATTTCGTGCACAGCACACCCATGCCCAGAGCGTCCACTTCTATACACCACTGTCCCAGTGTCCCTTCACCCCCATCCTCCTCCCCACATCCTTGCCCTCTGATAAGCTTCCTACTGAAGACCAGTTCTCAGTTTCTGTTGCCTTTGGGCATTCAACAATGATTTTATATGTTTCAAACTTCACAATGCTGTCCACATGGCTCTTTAAAAACTATTGTCTAAGCATAGTATGTCTTGATGAATTGTAGAGGAGGTGTATTGCTTTTTAAAAAGAATTTCCGGTGAACTGATAGGTAGTGAAAACCTGTCCTCAAGGGCAGAGCCAATAGAGCTGTGTTCCTGTTGCCTTCAGGTTCTGTAGAGAAAGGACTAATATTCCACCTGAATAAGTTAGTGTTTTCTAGTAATTTTTTTCCTTCTGAAATAAATGTATATTTCTGGGGCCTTAAAACCGACAATTTGATAAGCTGTAATTTATATTGATGTGCTTCTATTCTTGTCATAAGTCTTTTTATCTTTTTGTATCTAGTGTTTAACCAGGGAGAAGAAGGTACCTCCTGGTACATTATTCTAAAAGGATCGGTGAATGTAGTCATTTATGGAAAGGTATATATATATATATATATATTTTCTTTTTGAAACTTTATTATACTCCATTTATTAGTGTGGCACTATGTATTAAGCATTGTTATGCTACTATTAAACTTGCAGATAACATTTTTACTTTATGTAGAAAGGACTTTATAGCAACCCAAATCACGGGCTATCTAATTAGACTCACAATTCTATTGAACTTTCAGGGAGCTCATCTCTCCTCATGTATATAGATGAGAATAGGTACATTAAAGTGAGTCTGTATATCAACTTGTTCAATGAAGGAAAAACAAAACACTGTGACTTCACTACATGGCCCTCCTTCAGCCTCCTTGGCTGCATCCCTGGATGCATCCCATCTTTATTCTTAGGGGAGGGGAGAGGGAGAGGTGGGTGGATGTTGCTCCTTCTCAGTGAGTCTGTTCTGCTCCCCAGGGTGTGGTCTGCACCCTGCATGAAGGAGATGACTTCGGCAAGTTAGCGCTGGTGAATGATGCCCCTCGTGCAGCCTCCATTGTCTTGCGAGAAGACAATTGCCATTTCTTAAGAGTAGACAAGGAGGATTTCAACCGGATCCTGAGGGTGAGTTCAAGGCACTTTCTGCATTACCTGTTGCCAGAGAGGCCAAGACTGGGATACAGTGTTGACTGAGGGGTGCTGTGCTGGGCAGACACTCAATGAACAAGGAGCCTTGATTGAAGGACTGCTGCCATTCATGCCCAGGATGTGTTCTGCATACCAGGGATGCTGAAATTCCAGTATGAGGTCGCCTACTTTGTCCAGATCTTTCTCTGAACAATGTCAGGGTTACAAGCCCAGTTCCTGTCCTGTCTGGTCAATTTCATCCTGTTCGATGGTGAATTATAATATCGTCCTTCATTCCTTGTGTCTGAACATTGATACCCACCCACCCTTAAGCACGCGCCTTTAGTGGCAAATTTCTGATAACTTTTAATTGCAAAGCAAGTAAAATGAAAACGAATTACATTGGATAATAAGGAAAGATGCCACATGGAAGTAGATTTGTTATCAGAGAAAGCTCTTTTTAAATTTGGGACCAAGAGATGATTTTTAAAAAAGACATTACATTTTATTATTATATTCATTTATTTGTTTTGAGGCAACACCCAGAGTGCTCAGGGATTCCTACTGGTTCTGAGCACAGGGCTCACTCCTGGTGGGGCTCACAGAGCCATTTGGGGTGCTGGGGATCGAAACCAGATCTACTGCATGCACAGCAAGCACCTTACCTGCTATACTGTCTCTCCAGACCCTACTTCATTATTTTAAGTTGCATTGATGTGTGTAACTTATAAAATATTCAGAATAGTTGAATAAAATGTTTTTGATTTGGGGGACTATACCAAGCAGTGCTCAGACCTTATTCCTGACCCCATGCTCAGGAGTCACTTCTGGAAATGTTCATGGGATCATATGTGGTGCCAGGGATTTGAGTTGAGATGGGCCATGTGTAAGGCAAACACCTTACCCCTATGTTATCTCTCTGACCCCTGAAAAATGTTTCTAACAGATTTAAAACTTGATCTTGGTGTGGGGTCATTTTGGCCAACTTGGCATTATTCAGGGGTTACTCTAGGTCACAGCTTGGGGGACCCTGTGATTCTAGGGATCCAGCCTGAGACTCACATATGCAAGGAATGCACTCTAGACTTTTGTGTCATCTTTCTGGTACTCAAATTAAAAATTTTTTAGTAAAGTGTTTAGATTAGCAAGAAAAGATAATATTCCTATAAAAACTAAATACCCTCAGAGGAAAATCAGAATGAAAGAATTTGCTGATGTTATGCTATTAGCCACATATTTTTAATTTAAAGATATGTTTATAGGGGTCAAGGAGATCAATAAAGAGGGTGGACTATGTGGCCTAGCATTCACTAAGTACCAAGTTTGATCCCTGCCCCTGCATGCCCCAGCCCCAGCAGTGCCCAGTTGGTCTTGGAAACCCCAGAACACTGACCCCAAGCAGTACTACATTGATGGCTCAAGTACTGAACTGTCAGGCTGAGTGTTGCCCAGAATAGCCCTGTTCCCCTGAGCACTACATGGGAGCATCCCCATAAAAAAATAATAATAAGTGCTTTTGCTTCCCTCTCTTCCCACTATACCACCCTCCCCCAAAGGGCTCCCAGGGCACATACTCAGTCCTTACTACTCTGCTGTTTTTCCGAATCTGAGATGAAAGCAGGGAGGTTTGGGTTTTTTTTTTTTTTAGTGTTTTTTATTTATTTAAGAAATGCATGCCTCAGACCTCATCTGGTCGTCTCTCTGACCGTTGCAGCTCTTGACTCTGGAAATGAACTTAATTTGTAGGCTTAACAATTAGCATCACAAGCACCAAATGAGTTTCTGAAGCATTTTTTTTTCATTGTCTGAGAAAAACGGCAGCATCTGTATGTGGTGTAATTTGTATTTGCAGGACGTGGAGGCGAATACAGTCAGACTTAAAGAACATGACCAAGATGTGTTGGTGCTGGAGAAGGTCCCAGCAGGGAACAGGGCTTCTAATCAAGGAAACTCACAGCCTCAGCAAAAGTAGGTTTGCATCCAGCTCTGCAATTGCCAGACTATGATTAACCTTTTCACATGGTATCATCATTTCTACAATAGCATGTTCTCCTTTTTTGTTGAAGACAGCCGTGTGTATGTGTGTGTGTGTGTGTGTGTGTGTGTGTGTGTGGTGTGTGTAAGAGAGGGAGAGGGAGAAAAACAGACTTTATTCTCTATTGACTAATCACATCTTGTAGAGTATAATGTATCCATTTCTTGTTCTGCATTGAGCATGGAGCTGCCTATATTAATTCTGGAAGACTATTTCCCTCCTCTAAAAAATCACTCTCTGTGTACAAATACCAAATAGTGTTCAACTCTAAGAAAGTATAGAAAAGAAAAAGTGACAAAGGAATAGGATGAATAGGAAACAGTTCAAAGGCCGCTAGGTGAAGAGAACTTTTGGTGTTTGAATTTCATTTGTAGGACTTCTCAAGATGTGTTTTCATCTTGATATATCAGGATAAGGTGGGGGGAACTTGAGTTTCAGATATTAGACAAGCTATTGATTGCAGCCTGGAAGCATCCATTTGGCCTCCTGCTTATTCCTGCTAATATTAAAGCAGTATTTTCCCTTCACTTCTCAGGTCCCCTGTTGAGTTTTGTTCAATATATCATGTTCAGTTTTGTCTTTCACTGAAGCTTCCTCCATACAACTTTCATCAAATGTGCCAACATCTGAATGTTAAGACAAAAGGATTAGGAAATGTAGCACTAAGAAAATTACAGAAAATGACGGAATCTGGTTTTTAAAATAAAGATTCATTTTCAATCTCAGAGTAATAAAAACAGCAATTCTGTAGCTAGAGAAATGTCATCAAATAATATGTTGAAAAGGAATGCTTCCCAAGTAATTCTTTTTTTGTTTTCTACATAAACAGTGTCTTCTTTAATCAGAAACTCAGGGTAATGGAATTTTTATTTACACTGTACTTCTAAGGTTTGGACATTTTTGTGTGAATGAATCAACCTATTTTCTAGGAAGGTAGGAAGAAATACATTATTGAATAGCCAGAGTTTATTTTGGATATTTTATTCAATCTTTATTTCAACCCCTTTTAACTGATGGAAAATTAAGGCTCAGAGAAGTTACCTGCCCAAGAATAGCTTACAGTGGCAGAGATGGGATTCAAATCAAGCATGCCCAGTCCCTAGGTATGAGCTCTTCTTCTTTATAATTTGCTTTACAAAGCCTTCTGTATATATTATGTCCTCAGCACTGTCTAATAAACATTGTAAATTGATAATCTTTAAAAGAATTCATATAAAATGAACATTTATAAAACCTACATTTGCATCTTATAATCCTATAAAATTATCTTCCAGAGTTCTTTATTTTAAAAAATGTTTCATTATTGCCCATTCTTCAGATATTCTTGCTCAAACGTTTTTAGAAGTTGTCTTCTAGTCCACAGGTAAAGATTTTTATGTGAAAGTTGGGGCTTTCCTCAATTATTTTCTTTAGTGTTCTTAAAAATAACTGGAACATTTTATACAAGTAATCTGAATTTTTTAATATGTCAGACATTTCTGTAAACTTACATTAAGTCTGAAAAAAGTAAACCTTGAAAATTCTCCTTAACTTTGAAGCATTTGATCAATAATTCTCCCAGGGACCCCCTTCCTTCACCTATTTATAACATTAGAGAATGATCAATGGTTTGGTTTGTTATAGCATTTTTCTTTCTGAAGCCCCTCCAAATATTAATTTTTAAAAAATAAACTGAATGGAATAGAAAAGGAGAAGCCATATGCATTAAATTTATTTTAGGACTGGATCTGATTTCTCATATATTTTTGTTTGTGCCCTGTAGACCAATTCAGATTTCTCTGTAAGTCAAAGAACATGTATTCACAGCAATAAGATTGAAGATATTCAATAAGTACAAAATCATGTACCATACAAAATCAGTTTCCTGAAGAGTTAAAAGCCACACTCTCAATCTACTGCTTTCCCTGTATAGGTTTCCCCAAGCCAGATCATAATTCTAAGGGGCAGCGAAGTTGTGTAGTAAATTTTGGCCTGGTGTTCTGGATAATTTCCGTAACAGAGCAATCACTCTCTGTGAACAGAGTTCCAGTTATGGATAGTTAAAGGTTCTATTTCCTTCGTGAGCTCAGAGGTGATCTCCATTTTTATATGGATTATAATGTTTTCTTTCTTTCCCAATTCACTTTACCTCTGAAGAAATTCTGAATCATTGATGTCCACAGTCATTATATATGAATCAGAATCACCGTGACATACAGTTACAAAGCTTCCGTGATTGACTTTCAGTCATACAATGATCAAACACCCATCCCTCCACCAATGCGCATTTTCCACCACCAATGTCCCCAGCATCCCTCCCGCCACTCCCACCCCATCCCACCCCCTGCCTCTGTGGTAGGCACCTTCCTTCTTTGTCTCTTTTAGGCATCATGGTTTGTAATACAGATACTCCACAGCCATCTTACAGTTACTCAGTTCCCTGAGTCAGCCCAAGTCATTCTACTTGGAGTGTGGCATTGAAGCTTCCATAACTTTCTCATGATGGATAACTTATATGAAGCCCTCAAACACCATTTTGCATTTTGCTCCACATTTTTTCTCATCTCGGATCTTGCTGTTTTATTTTTTTCTTATCAACAAAAGAAAGTGAATATTGCTCGAGATGCAGGACTAAGCAAATCAGTCTCCCTCGGGGTCTACAGAGGACCTACTAGGGCAGTAAATTGACACATATTTATCCTTCATGAACCATCATAGGAATTTCTCACTTTCTTGTAAATTACAGTTTAGATCACATGGTTTCCATATAACATTTATGGTTTTCATGTGCAGTTACCGCACCCCACTACCAATAATGTACTCAAGACCCTCCACAATGTCCTTATGTCCCTTCTAAGTCCGTCTCTTCCTTCCCCTGCCCTTGCCTGCTATTCTTGGTTCTGTTGACCATGCAGTTTAGTAAGACGCAGTATCAGAGGACCCTTCCTCTTTTTCTCACTGGGGGACCTTTGCCTTAGTCCCCTGACCACCTTGGTCCTAAAGGACCATATTGTTTGCAGTTTCTCTTGGGCCCCCACCCCCTCTCTGTTTTTCTTCCTGGCACACATAGAAATGTCTTTGTTCCCAGGCATGGTGTTAGGAAGTGATGTTCTGTCACAGGCCCCAGACTTCACAGCTTGTATAATGTGACCTTTTTGAGCACAGGCTAGAGTCACCTTCTTGCAGTCAACTGCGGAGAGCTGTGCTGTCTGGTCTTCAAGTTCCCAATAAATAGCCTGGCAGCGCCAGGCCTGAAGCGGAGTGATTATGTAGTGCTGGATTTGGCCTGGAGAGGCTCCATCCCAGCCGGCTCTGTCTAGCCGCAAGTTTTCTGTTTCTCTCTGACTTGTTCTCTCCTGACCTTCCAGGGCATCAGGACTAGAGCAACCTTCTACAGAGCAGTTGAGGGAGGGAGGAAGGCAGCAGGGGCTGTCTACCACTAGAGGGAGCCATTGGTAGCAAAAGGAGAGTGCCTGGTGTCTGCTCTGGATCAGGCCTGCAGTCTTCTCTCTGTGAGGATCAGCCTCTGGCTTACTTATCACCCAGGTCTTTATTATTTTTGCCTAGACAGGACTCCCAAGCTGAGAATGGTTCAGGCCAAGAACACCGGGAATGTGGGACACTGATCTTTTGCTGGAGTTCATCCTTTGATGGAAGAGCCTTATTAAACTGACGTATTCATTCATTCTGGAGCATTTCTGGAATGTAGAGCTTACTAGCAGCAACTGTCCAGTGCTGTGCACAGTTACCAAAGAGCTTTTCTATTTTGGGATGCATTGTGTTCTTATTTAAATTAGAACTTGTGGGGCTGGAGCAATGACACAATGGGTAGGGTGTTGCATGCAGTCCACCTGGGTTCAATTCCCAGCATCCCAAATGGTCCCCCGAGCACCACCAGGAGTGATTTCTGAGTGCAGAGCCAGGAGTAACCCCTGTGCATCGCCGGGTGTCACACACACACACACACACACACACAAAGAACTTGTTCGAGGGTGGGGTGGGGGCAGAACACAATACAGCAGTTAAAGTGCAAACCTAGCATGTGTCCAACCTGGGTTGGATCCCCGACACCAGCTGGTCCCCAGAATTGGTGGGTACAAACCTCGAAGCCCAACTTTCGTCACAGCACTGCTGGGTGTGGCCCAGCTACCGCCTCCATCCCTGCCCCCTCCCCGAACCCCACTCCCCGGGGCATTCCAGGTAATCCTTGACACTGTAGGGCCCAAACATTGAATCCTCAAATCCTCCCATTGGCCCTCTGGCCCAGTTGACCAAGAATCACTAGCGGGGCCCTTAAACCTCCTGATCACTGCTTGGAAGCCCACTCCCCTAAACAACACCACCCACCAAATCTTGTTTTCTGAGAAAACATGTGGACAAGCCCTCTGTGAAGGGGACTTCGGTTGCCCAGAGTGGACTTTCTGTGCAGAGAGAACTCCATACTCCACGAGGCACTGTCAGCTTGAGCACTGACTGCCCCTGGGATGCAGAAAGCCAGCCCTGCTCTCAACAGACAGCTCATGTCCTCTGGTCCCGACCACGGGGCAACTTGCAATCTGCAGGGTGAAGAGAATAGTTAACAAGCAGGAGGAAATAGGGCGAGTTCCATCAGGCTCCCCGGTTGCTTAGTAGAGATCTAGTAGGTGCCCAGTGCCCGTTCCAGCCCCAGTGACTTATTAGCATACCCCATGCTGCACCGCGCCCACACCGCCACGTGGGACACACTTCCAGAGGAGAAGACATGAGCTCAGTAGACAGGAGCTTTCTCCTTTCCTCAAATAGTCTCTGCCTACAGGAGGAAACACCTTGTTGGCTACTTGCTTTGAGAAAAGGATCATACTTTTGAGATTGGTTTGTTTCCTCCCTGCTCTCCTTCCCCAGGCTCCAAAGCCATGTTTTCTCAAAGATTTAACCTTTCATCAAGTTCTTTTGCTCTGAGTGCTTTTCTCTCGCTCTTACACTCCAGGCAGACCGTATTTGCCCCGGTGCCTCACCCGGGCCAGACTTTATCGCATACCGTATTTTCTCAGACACAGGGTCATGTGTATATTAAGATTCTTTCCCTCAGACAGGTGGTCACACCTGGTTCACCTCTTGGGATCACAACACTCTTCCTCTACCTTCCTCTACCTTCAGGCCAGCAAAGGGTAACGGGAGGAAGCAAAGAAACCTGGGACTTTCCAGGAATGGAATTCTACTACCATGTTCTGAACATGAGAGGGTTTGGTTGTCCATTGTTTTTCTTCCCTACAATTTTGCTTTAAGAGCCAGGAGGAAAATAAAAGTCTGAGTTGATTGGAAATACAAGCAGTCCCCTCCCCCATTCATTTTACTGTAGTTGGCTTCTACTTCTCATTTGCTGTTTTGTTACCATCTTGAGTATGACTTTGAAATAACCCGCATTTGGTTTTAAAAAAAAAGGAAACTCTCCCCGTTGATTGAAAAGCCCCCACAAGTGAATCTTCTAAAATAACAGTGGTGCCTTCTCCCCAAATCATTTATATTTGACACTAAAGTAAACGAAAGGATTTTCTACTGCTGATTCATTTCCTACTGAGATGCTATGAGGCTGGTCTGTCTCTTTGCTCACTGGGGTTTGGGTTTTGTTTTCTTTTCCCTTGTATTATTATTAACTGCATTTCCAAAGCACATACCAGTGTACAGTTGGGAAAGACAGGCAGAGCATTCCAGAAATAGGGGAATCCAGTGTGGGACTGAAAATTCTCCCCAAGTAACCCATATATGGAAAACACAGTCTTCGGTCACTTTCCCCTCGCCCGATCCCCAGGCTGACCTGAAATGCCCCGGGTTTTACATGCTCCTTTTCATTTCCCCTTTGCCTAAAAAAAAGCTTGACGTTGCTCAGTTCCTCGTCTACTAATACCACTCTCCAAAAAGTTTAGTTCTTTGTTGGGCACAGGGGTGAGGGGGATCTAATATTTTAGTACCTGCTTCATTTGTGATTTTTTTCATAGTCTTTTTCTGTGTGACTTTGACAAAATAACATGGTCTCTCCCACCCTAAGGATACTAGAGACCAAAACGTAAGTCTGTACAATTTCCACAGATATGAAAACTTAAATGTGTACAAAGTAATTTTTTCAGTGATTTTTACCATTTTCCACAAAACGAGTGATTTTTTCATTTCTTACTTAGGTATACTGTGATGTCAGGAACGCCTGAAAAAATTTTAGAGCACTTTCTAGAAACAATACGCCTTGAGCCAGCTTTAATTGAAGCAACAGGTAAACACAGAACAGCTTGGTTTGCCTGTTATATTCGTGCAGAGAAATGTCCGCAACAACCCTGACTCGTTTCCAGGTTGTGTGGCTGAAGCATCCTTAGAAGAGGGTTCTGTGTGTTAACATTAGAAGCATATCCCTGGGACTGGAGACCTAGTACAGGAGGAAAGGCATTTGCCTTGTTTGTAACCAACCCAAATTTAGTCCCTGTCGTTGCATATGGTTTCCTGAGCACCACCAGAAGTGATTCTTGTGCACAGAGCCAGGAGTAGCCCCTGGGCATAACTGAGTATAGACCAAAACACCACCTTCTTCCCCAATCTCCATCCTCTAGAAAAAAACAGAGTATCTCTGTGTAGCCTCATCAGGGAACCGTTTGTCCAATGGTACCTGGCCTGGCTACTCTTTATAGATGCCTCAGCCTGGTTCATACCATTCCCCATTGAGGGTTTGAAGCTCTCTCCGTTAAAGACTCAACCTTGCTTCACCTGGCAGTGAAATGGTTCAGTCTGCCATTGTGAATTCTTGGCTGTCTGATAACTTTGTGACATAGGGGCCAAGATTAGACACTGTAACACAGAATCTCAGACTGAGTGGCTTAGCTGACAGCAATGCTCAGTCCTGTCTCTCAGTGTGGATATTAGAGGTCTGTGACAGAGGAAGGGGGAGGGAGACTGGTGCCTGCTGCTGGCCTCTGACCTGGAAGCTGGAGTGGTGGCAGCCGAATTGGCTTTGGTATTCTCTCCATGCCTCTTCACATGGCTTTCTCCTCTGCATCTCTGTGTTGAGGAGATGCAGGGGAGCCTTTTTATAAGCCCATCAGTCACAGTGGATGGGGCTCTACATAAGTGACCTCATATTAATTACAGCTGCCAAAACCCAGTTTCCAAATAAGTCCACATTCTGAGGTGCTGGGATTAGAAATTCTACATACCTTAGAGACAGAATTCAACCCACACCCCAGCTCACAGTGAACCATTTTATTAACACAAGTGCAGAGAGTTGTGAGTGAATAGTTGAATCACAGTGAGTTGAAATGCTTAGAGCTTTGATATTGTTCTTCACTTTGGTTACTTTTTTTTTGTTTGTTTTTGGGTTTGATTTTTTTTTTTTTTTTTTTGCCTTTTGGCTCACACCGGTGATGCTCAGGGATTACTCCTGGCTCTGCACTCAGGAATCATTCCTGGCGGTGCTCAGGACCATATGAGATGCTGGGAATCGAACCCATGTCGGCCATGTGCAAGGCAAATGCCCTACCCACTGTGCTATCGCTCCAGCCCCCTGGTTACCATTTTGGACATGATTTTAGAATACCCATATTAGTTTTTTAAAAATTTTACATTTTGGGGCTGGAGCTCTAGCAAAATATGGTTACAGGGAACTGTTTTTTTGGGAGTCGTCTTAGCAGGCGTTAATCAGTCTCTACTCAGATCAAAGCCGAAACTTGCTCTTATGACTCTAGATGGTGAACACAGAAGATGGTGAACACAGAAAAGCCTGAGTCCTTCTATATGGATTTCAGTGTGCCACCCAGGGTGCTTACTCATTCCTCAGAACAACAGATTAACATTTTTTAATTTTCTGATCTCCATAGAAGAGTGCACTTCTCTGCGCTCCTAGTTAGATGAAGCCATAGGGGACACTGAGGAATGAGGGCAGCTGGGATGACCTGGGAGAGGCTTTAGCCAACCTCTCAGTTGTCCCTTGGAAAAGTGTGTTTCACACATCCTAGTCAGCATGATGCATTACACCACACACACACACACACACACACACACACACACACACACACACACACACTGGAAATCCCCAGAGTTCCAACAGGCTTTTGGATTAACCTTCACAAACTTTCCCACCAGGGCTGACTGTGCAGTGCTGTGTACAGGGAACCTGCATGGATTCAAAGGGAAACCCAGGAAGTTTACCTTTAGGACAGATTTCCTTACCTCTCCGACCCTCTACCTGCTTATCTCCCTGCAGAACCCCTCAGCTCGAGGACATTTACATTTTCATTCTACTGAAGAGCTTCTGATTCATTTGCTGTTCACTGCCTCCATCTTGTCTATTTTCCTGCTTCTATTTCCCTTACCAATTCTCTGCTTGTACGATTCCCTTTTCACTAATGATATCAGTCTCTCCTACCTTGTTGTTCCTTTCAAAACAAGGACATAGGGAAGCCAGAGAGTATAATGGGTCAGGCACTAGCCTTGCATGCATCTGACCCAGGATCAATCCCAGGCATCCCATATGCTCCAGGAGTGATTGAGTACAGGAATAACCCCTGAGCATTCCCAAGTGTGGCCCCAAAGCCAAAAAAGAAAAAAAACAGATAGGAAAGGTACATTAGCAAAACACATATGGTATAGACAAAGAAATGTCCATGTCTTAATTTTGAATTTATGGTGCTGAACATGTGTGTTCTTTAATTCTATATAATTTCAATTAATTTTATATTTTTTATTTATGTGGTAAGGTGACCAGAGCCATTTATTTCAGCCTGTCCCTTAAAATACTTTTAAAATATTTTGGATCCATTATGCTGATAAATTTAATTTTGACCTTAAAATAATTTTTATTACTTTTACACACATTATTTCTATATAGAGTAAACACACACACACACACACACACACACACACCATCACCACCACACACACGCACCATCACCACCACCACAAGGCATTGTCTAAGAACCACTGGCCAAGATCAAATAAATACTTTTGCTTTCCTAAATATTTTTAAGAACCTAATTTCCTGTTCTTTCTTCACCCGCCCCCATACAGATTCTGTCTTAAATGACTTCGTTATGATGCATTGTGTTTTTATGCCAAATAGTCAACTCTGCCCAGCGCTTGTGGCCCAATATCCTTTGTTGTGAACAATTCTGTTCCCTGAAGATGTGTCTATGACTGTTTTGTAATGTCACTCTTCAAAGGTAAGTCATGCCCAGGCAGAGTTGTGCTCTGCTCACTGGTGAGACCCTGAGACACCAGCGCCCTTCTCTGACACACACACTTAAACTCTCCTCTCTTCATGTGGAATATCCTCCTCAATGCAACAGTAAACAAATGGTTCAGATTTCCCTGGGGTGATACTGGTGGGTGTCAGACATACCAGGAAAACTGTGTGAAAGAAGATGAGTGAGTTGTATAGGGGTTATTTCGTTACCTAGCATCAGAGACAGGCAGAGTCTCAGTAGGATGGACCATGGTCCCCTCATAGTGCTCCCGGAAGCTGTCTTAATAAGCAGACTACTCACTCCTAAAATCAATACAGGTCCCATTGTGGTTTTTCTTTCAAGGCTTCCTGGTCCATCCTCTCCTCTAGATACAGGAATGTATCACTCGGTTGCTCTTTTTATGATCACATTGTCTTGGATCAGTCCACAGAACCTGCAAAGGCTGTTCCTTGAGGCAGCTGGCATTGCATTCTTTGGGGCAGCATTTCCCTGGTCTGTTGAGTTGACCAGTGGGTAGGTGGTACATCCTCTGGAGAGTGCAGCATTTTGAAAACATACACTGGATTTTAAAAGTAACCATCATTGATTTGTCACACTCTCAATGTGAGGCGGGGGGTGGGCATGTGAAGGTATATTTTCCTGTTCTGCTTTAGTTTTTACCAACAGAAATTTAAACTCCCAAACATCTTAGCCTTTAAGAGCAGTTTGCAATATTGAAGGACCTTATTTTTTTTTTTTTCTGAGCCACCTAATCAGTGTTGGTGTGTTTTCCTTCTTCAGAATTTGAATTTCCTTCCCTGAGTCTCATTTTCTTGTTCACCCATAATTCTCTTTAAAGTCACAAGGATGTGTGAGGATTGGCAATTTCAGTTGAATATGTTATTCACAGGCAACTGCAAAAATGAGATTTGGGTGTTTATTTGCCTGGAAACTATCTTTCCAACTGATGACGGCTTAATGAGACTTACATATATCATATAGTCTTCCTGGCGCAGATTCAGTTTTTCTCGAGTTAAATGAACACGTTCAGGATATCTCTGTGCTCTTTTAAATCCATATATGGTAATCATTATCAGACCTTTGAGGTTTGTTGGAAGGAAAATGAAAACTGCCATTGGGTTTAGACTTTCCTCAGCCCACCCCCAACAGCCTGTTGATAAGCTTGAGGCAAATAAAACCAAAAGAAGAGTGAGAGGGTGGCCTGGTCACATCATCTGTACAGCTCAAAGCCCCAAACGCAAAACGGATAGATTAAAAAACAGAAGTGAGTGTGTGTGTGTGTGTGTGTGTATGTGTATGTGCCTGTGTAGATTCTGGATTCTTCCCTTCTTGCTTTCCCTCAGAGTTGGTTGAGAACATTCATTTTGCTGAATGTTTCGAGATACTCATTTCTATATACATTCATTTTTATAAAATAAGGTTCCTAGAGGGAAAACCTTTTCATTCTGGACAGGGAGGTATGGGGATGGGGATAGTGTGGTGGGGAGCAGGGCAGTCAGGAAAGGGAGCCCCAGAGCTCATGGAGGCCTATGGTTTCCTGTCCTGATCCTTCTCAGTAGACAGAGGGGCTCAGCATCTGGGTATCATTTTGACCTCCTCTTGCCCTCCAACCACCTCCTTTACACCTGATGCTATGAGACAGTGCTATATTCAATGCACTGTCATTCCTGGAATTAGCTCTCTTGAATCAGGCACCAGAATAAGGTCATTGGCCTATACTGACCCACTTGACCTGTGTATGGCACTTAATCCACATAGTTATCTGTTGGGTTGGTGGTAAATTTATTTTGCAAATGAGAATTCTGAGGCTCTGAAAAGTAACAACTTCTCTGCTCAAGGCTGGTGGCAGAAAGAGAACAGATTGATCCAGATCATATGATTACAAAGGTTTCTGTGTGGGTACATCACTTTTTCTCTTCACAAGTTATTTCTTCAAAAACTTAAAAAATAGAACATTTACAATTCTAGTATTTGATGCTAGTGCATATCTGCACTTCAGTTTGCTACAGCCAAAGGAGAATTGATAATTTAGAACCAAGTAAATAAAGTGTCTATTGAAATGTTTGAAGTGATGGACATATTCTAGATTTATAGCACAGTAGCCACAGGACTTAAAGCTGGCTATTATAACTGAATTTTTAATTTTATTTTTGTGTTTAGTATAAATAGCCTTATAGACTACTGGGTAGACTACTGGGTACCATATTGGACTTATTCTAATCTTTGGATACTAGAAATAAATGGCTCAAACAAAAGCTGCTATTCTGAAATAACTCGGGAAGGTATATTCCAAGAAGTCAGGAGCTCATCATGCTACACGCAGACAAAAATAAGGTCTTTCTCCCCTGTGGTCTTACATGGTTGAGTTTCCATGTCAGGATAAGGACATGAGGACTCAATTTTCAGTCCCTTCTTCCTTCTAGGGAGAGTTTATATAGGTGACTTATAAACCACTTTTATTTAGCCCTAAGTAACATAAAATGTAACTAACAAATGATAGAAGAGTTTATCAGATAAATAGAATTGGAGGGATCCTGGCAGAATCCAGGCCTTAGGAAGGGACCTCAGTGCCAACCTGTTAGAGGACCCTAAGGACCCTGCTATTAAGGGATATCCGATCCTAGTCTCCTGGACCCTCATTTCATTCCCATATCCCTGGTCATCACTCCTGAGTGACAGGATAGCCTTGGCCAAAAGGAACACAGAGAAAAGTGGAGAAATAGAGGATGAATCATCAGGAACCAGGCAGTAAACTGTTACATCATGCCCAGCACCCACTGAGCACTCTAATGGAGAGAAGAGCAAGTAGATTAACCCCCATGCTGTTGACATGGGATGTGGGGAGCGTGAGACACTTCACCATGTCGAGGCAAGCACTTAGGTTAAAGTGAGTTGCTCTGGTTAAGCACTTTCAAAGTACTTCATATCTGTGACTTTTCATAGCAGACCTGCAAAGCAGTCAGTATTTTCACCACTCTCTTTCCAAATCAATAAACTTGGATAATGAAAAATTATGATTCGTTCAGAGAAAGGTAATTACTCGCTCAGAAAAGATGAGTCCCAAGTCCCTGACACCTACTTCTGTCCTTAATCCGCATTGTGTGTCTCCTCCAATTTTACTGCGAGCACAGAGGAAGACGGCAGAACTCTGTTTAGAATTAATATTTCAGGCCTTTTATGTGCTAATGAGACCCTATTCATTAGGAACGCTTGGAACATGATTTGACCTGATGAATACAAGTGCTTTATAATGAGTTTGAAAAATTGTATTTGTTCAATTTCTATACTTTTCATCTCTAGTTTTTAAATCTTTTAAAATCTGCACTAAAAAATCACTTCAGTTTTCCATTAGAATTTAAAAAGAAACTTAAAACCCCCTCTAACCTACCAGGTATTAACTAGTGTTAACAATTTGGAATGTGTCCTTCCAGTTCTTTTTCTATATATCAAAATACATGGTATTAACCTTAAGAATGGAGTCATACCATAAACAATTCTGTATGTTTTGTCACTCAACAATATTGTGTGAATATCATTCTCTGTCTGCCATTAAATGGTTTTCCACACTTTTTCTTTTATTTTCTTTTCTCTTCTTTTTTCCCCTTTGTTTTTGGCCTACATCCTGAAGTCTGGACTTTGAGCTCAGGGATCAGTTCTGGTAGGGTTTGAAGACCTTTTGAGCTGCTGAGGATTGAACCTGGGTTGGCCTCACGCAAGGAAAGCCCCCTACCTGCTGTGCTATCTCTCTGGCCACTCCATGCTCTTTGTCTAGGTAGAGATAGCTTTGTCATCCTTAACAATAAAACAGTATCATTGCTAAAAACTTCAGTTTATGGAGAGGACACCAAATTCACCTGGTATTTCACTGTTTTATGGAAAACCTTCATTGGGTCACTGGAGATTGGTAGAAGCAGGCAGAGGATATTTGTTTCTGGGTCTTGTTGAATCTGGAGCCCAAGGTCACAAAGTTCCACTTTACCTGGTTCTGTGGGGCTTCACTCATGTGTGAGGCTCAGTCCAAATGGTCCAGAAAGCAGCCTGGAGCATGGCGGCGGCTGGGTAGTGGAGGTAGTGGAGGTCGGCCACTCGAATAGATGTGGCTCACTGCCGGCAATTTCTATCTTTGTTCTTCATGCACCAACATCCAATTACAATGAAGAGGAAATTGAGAAGTTCTACATGGAACTGGAGAAGTTCTATAAAGAAGACACACCTTCTACAAGATCATTATCGGTGATTTTAATGCCAAGATAGGACCGAGAAGATTGGCCAAAGAACTCTACATCGGAACCCATGACCTAGAATGGAAGGAACAGGGTGAGAGATTGTCTGAGTTCATCATGCCAACCAAGACCATCCATGGTAACTCGCAGTTCCAGAAGGCCAATCTAAATGTTGGACCTGGGACTCTCCCCAGTGGACAGTTCCACTATGAAATTGACCAAATCATATTCAGTGGATGGTTTTGCCTGACTGATGTTGCTATTGTTCCAAAATTCCAAATAAGATCAGACCACCATCTCCTTTGTGCAAAATTCTACCTCACGGAGTAGGGAGAAAGGGCTGAAAAGTTTAAGAAGAGAACTCCCAGAACAACCACCAACTGGGAGCTCTTTGGCACAATTGCAGCAACATGGGAAGATGCCATCATTGACAATGTTGACGAAGAATACAATTGACTGGTTCAGCACCTCCATGATTGTGTGAGGAACACCGAGGGAGAGAAAGCCACAAAAAGATGCCTGTCATCAAAACTCTTGAGCTCATTCGCCAATGTGGTTGGGCGCAAGCCTCAGGCAACCACAAGCTAACGTCTGAGCTCGCGAAGCAGTGCAGAGAAGCGATAAATAAAGACCTTAAAGAGAGAATAGCAGCAGTGCTGGATGATGTGGCAGAAGCCAGGCAAAGCATCCACAACGCCTGCCTGTCCTTCACCAACACGAGACCAAGATGACTGCCCTCCGACGTCCTGATGGATCTATCACATCTTCCAGAAGGGAAATGGAGAAGCTTATTCATGACTTCTACTCAGATCTCTTAGATAACCACATCCACCTGCCCACATACAAATTCCGCAGGGTGGATGTGTCACTCCCAACGTTCTCCCTTCCCAAATCTGACATGTCATTTTTTCAATAAAGAGGCAAACAGCACCAGGCCCAGACAAGGTCAGACCCGAACACCTGAAGAATCTCCTGCCAGTACTCATCAATTACTGGCTCAGCTCCTCTGAGACTACCTGTCTGAATGCAAGGTTCTATCCCAATGGAAAACCAGAAGGGCCGTTCAACTGTACAAGAAGGGAGACATCCATGAAATTGGCAACTATCACCCGATCTGCCTGTTGTCCGTCATCTACAAGCTGTTCACTTGAGTCATCCTGAACAGGATTAGCAGAACACTAAATGAAGGACAACCATGCAAGCAAGCCGGGTTCCAAAAAGGATTCAGCACGATCGACCATATCCACACGGTGACTAAACTCATTGAGGTTTCTTGAGTTCAAGACACCGCTCTGTCTAATATTCATTGATTTAAAGAAGGCCTTTGATTCTGTTGAGACTGAAGCGGTCATCAAAACCCTAGCCAAATAGGGTGTTCAAACTCAATACATCAGGATCCTCCATGAGCTGCATTACGGATTCACTACCAGGATCTCACCATTCTACAAGGAAGTGATCATTGACGTAAAGAGAGGGGTTCAGCATAGTGATAGCATTTCACCAAAACCCTTCAGTGCCACCCTCGAGAATGTCATGCAACAACTAGAATGAGAATGAATGGGAATGAAGATAGATGGTCGGCAACTACACCACCTCCGCTTCGCTGATGACATCGTTCTAATAACACCAAACATTTGCTAAGGGGCACAAATGCTGGCCACCTTCGACCGTGAGTGTGGAAAGGTCAGACTGCAGCTGAATCTCACAAAGGCAATGTTCATAAGAAACGGACTTGTGCCTGACATTCCATTTGCTCTAACAAAACGAGCATCTCCGAATGCAACAGTTATGTGTACCTAGATCAAGAACTCAACATGACAAATGACCTGGCACCTGAATTGTGCAGGAGGAAGGGAACAGCATGGAACGCCTTCTGGAGTGTCAAGGAAATAGCTAAGAGGACAAAGAACCGCTGGCTCTGGGCACATCTCTTCGACTCCACCATTCTTCCTGCATTAGTATATGCCTCAGAGACCTGTGCCCTACAAAAACAGGATGAGAACATTATTCGGGTCTCCTAAAGAGGAATCGAAAGAGCTATGCTTGGAGTATCATGCTTCACTCAAGTGAGAGAAGGAATCCGGAGTTCTCATCAATGATCGAGAATCAGGGACACTGTCTTGTTTGCCAAGGCATCGAAAATCAGATGGGCTGGACACATAATGTGATTTGGAAATGACCACTGGACTAGAGCCATTACTGACTAGATTCCATGGGATGTCAAAAGATTGTGTGGCCACCCATCTACGAGATGGTCAGACTTCTTCATCAAGATCCTGAAGGTTTGAGGCTCTTCATGTTCCCTGGGTTCAGATGCCATTGGGCTACACTAGCACACGACAGGGACAGATGGAGACATTACTGGCACCTGCTCGAGCAAATCAATGAGTAACGGGATGTCAAGTGATCAAGTGATCAAGTTATGGAAAACCCTCCAGAAATTTTATATAATACTATAAATTTTAATTTTTGTGATAAGTTATTTTTCACTTAATGGTATGATGTAGGTTTTTTTCAAACTAATATTTATAAATAAAACTGCACAAAAGCAATTTTATTTATAATGAAAATCCCAAATAATTTCTCAAACATTTATTCAATAATTAAAATTTGCCATGCAGTTTTGGGCAATAAGTAAATGATCTATGATAAAAAGTAGCTACTTTTATTGACTCAGAAAAGAATATGGTAGCTCATTTTTCTTAAATTCTTCCTATTGGATAGATATTTTCTTGTGTTTCCTATAACAAATAAAATGAGATAAATTGGAATCCCACAAGCCAAGAATTTGCCTACATTGCATGATGATTTCCTTACATTAAATTTCTAAAGGGAAAAGTGAAACATTTGGCACTTTCTGTATTTATTGCCAAAATTATCTCCTATCATCTTAATTTGTTTCAGGATTATATTTTTCAATATCTGACTTGCTCCTCTGGCCTGTGTTCTCCCTTGAACATGAATCTTGGTTGCTGGTCTCTGTTTCTTCTTTTTTTTTTTAATTTTTATTAGTGAAACACCATGAGGTACAGTTGTAGACTTACAAATTTTCGTGCTTGGGTTTCAGTTATACAATGATCGAGTACCCATCCCTCCACCAGTGCCCATTTTCTACCACCACGGATCACAGTATCCCTCCCATCCCCCATTTCCCCATCCCACCCTGCCTCTATGGCAGGGCATTCCCTTTTGTTCTCTCTCTCCTTTTGGGTGCTGTGGTTTGCATTGAATGGCAATAATGTTTGGTCTATAGTCTACTTCCAGCATGCATCTCCCATCCTGGGAGGATCCTCCCAACACCTGCTGGTCTCTGTTTCTTTGCTTATTTCCACTCGGAGAAGTCTGTGTTCTCTCTCCAGCATGCACTTCTCCCTTTCTTTCCCCCCAAAGCTTTGTAAATAACTTTCAATAAATACTACCTTGCTTCACAAAAAGATTAAGAAACTTTTAATCCTTTCGTGTTTATAATTACGAGCAGGCTTTCAACTAATCACAACTAAGTCAAATTTAGATTTTAAACTTGAACAACTAGAGGCAGAGTGATAATACAACAGGTAGGAAACTTGCCTTACACAAGCCCAACCCAGTTTCAATCCCCAGCACCTAGATGGTCTCCCAAGCATCACCAGGAGTGATTTCTAAGTGCAGAGACAGGACTATGCCCTGAGCATCTCTGGGTTTTGTCCAAAACAAAACACAAAATTTGAACAACTCTATCTGTGATTCATTGCACCTTTGCACGTTTACTTTATCTTTGACCTATCTTGACATGGAAGGCAAAAAAATAACTGATATTATATTTATTTTATTTTATATGGAGGAGAATTCAAAACACATGGAAGCCAAATTACCACCTATGATTCTGCCCATACTAGGAATTTGGAGACACTTCATGTAGCACTAATGTCATTCTGTTTGCCATGCCATTGTTATTCAGTGTCCAGCATCTGTACCATTTCCATTGATCAGTCTGGCTATTCATAGCAGCTGACCACCCATAACCATGATTGGTTCTCAAAATGTGGACTCAAGGTAGACTGGGCCAATAAGATTCAAAGAGAAACTTCCTGAGGCTTCTGGGTAAAATGCTTTCTTAACATGTAAAAGAATAGAAAGCCTGTAATCCCAATTACTGATGCTAGCCTTCCTGGAGCAATTAGGGAAATGAGCCCAATGACAAAGGTGAGATATATGAAGAGTCAAGAAAATAATGGAATCTCAGATAATATCATTAACATTTGGACTTATCTCAAAGCTTGCTCTGCTGATTTATTACTATGTCAACAAATTCAAGTCTGCTACTTAGAAGAGATTGCTACTGCAACTAAAACAACCATAAGTGATAAATTGCTTATACTTAAATTTGTAAAATTTAAATGCAATGAAAAATGGTCAAATACCTTTTTTTCACTTTGTATTTAACTCAAATTCCATGCCTTTGGCAGGGAGATATAACCTTTATATTGTTAAGCTAAAAAGAAAAAAATAGAGTATAAGATTTTCACTCTTTTAGCTAAATTTACAAGTTTTTATGACCTTTATACACACAGAAATAAAGTAAACCCAACAACTTTCCTTAATAAACAGGTAAACCCTTCATCATTCATCATTTCTTTCTTTTTTTAAAATTTTTTATTTATGTAGGAGTACTGCTATTTATTCAGCCAATGATTAGGCTGATTGAATTTTTCTTGAACTCCACCTTACTTTTTTCCCCCATTTTTTATAATTTTATTTATTGAATCACCATGAGAGCAGTTACAAAGCTTTCAGGTTTGTCTCAGTCATACAATGAAACACCCGTACCTTCACCAGTGCCCATTCTCCACCACCAAAAACCCCAGTATACCCCATCCCACACCCTCCCCCTACCTGTGGGGCAGATGATTTCCAAATTCTCTATACTTTGATCACATTCAACATTTCAACACCACACCCACCATTATTATTTGGGATTTTACCCCAACACTCAGATCTGCTGAAAAGGCAACAGTAGACAATTTGTTTTCTGTTGCTGGTCATGAATAATATATGATGTCGCGTGGTTGCAGTAGTGGCTGTGCAATTTTGAAATTCCGAAATTTTCACAATTAAATCTGGAGAGATTTCCTGCCAAAACCTGCTAGGTTCCGAGATCTGCTCCTGAGACTCTGGGATCATGGCCGTTGAGCAGCTTGATAAGGAGCCAGAGAGGCCGTTTGTGGGCGATGACTTGGGGTCTCGTTGGGGTGGGGGGGACAGGCCCGGCTCCCCCCCCCCCCGCGTCCTGTGAGGCCCAACAAGTTTCGTCACTGCGGGCCCAGACCTGACTGTCCAATGGCTTCTGGAGGATGACGGCCACCGAGCCGCCAAGGGGGAGCAGTCCAAGGCACAAAACCTGTTCCCAACTGGGGTGGCCCAGAGCCAGTAACCTACTGCGTGGCCCACATGCATTTCTGCCAAAGCCGTTGGATTTCAAGATTTGTTTCTGAGACTCTGGGATCATGGCTGTTAAGTAGCTTGATCAGGAGCCAGAGAGGCCATTTGTGGGTGGCAACTCAGGGTCTCATTGGGACGGGGAGAAAAGGGCCGGCTCCACCCCCATCCCGTGAGGCCTCATGTGTCTTGTCACTGCAGGCCCAAACCTAACTGTCCACTGGCCTCTGAAAGATGGCGGCCACCAAGCTACCTAGGGGGAGCAGGCAGAGGGACAACACCCTTTCCCCCCGGGGTGGCCTGGCAAAAGTAACCTACTGCGTGGCCCACACACATTTCTGCCAAAAGCCACTGAGTTTCGAGATTTGTTTCTCAGTCTCTGGGATCATGACCATTAATCAGCTTGATCAGGAGTCAGAGAGGCTATTCATGGGTGGCAATTCAGGGTCTCACTGGGACGAGGAGGAAAGGGCCTGCTCCACCCCCATTCCGTGAGTCCCTGAGTATCTCATCACTGTGGGCCCAAACCAACCTGAATGTCCAATGGCCTCTGGAGGATGACAGCAACCGAACGCCAGGGGGAACAGGCCAAGGCACAAAACCTGTACCCACCTGGGGTGGCCCAGCACCGGTAGCCTACTGCAGGGACTGGACGCATTTCTGCCAAAAGCCGTTGGGTTTCAAGATTTGTTTCTGAGTCTCTGGGATCATGGCTGGTAATCAGTTCAATCAGGAACCAGAGGCCATGCCTCCAATTATATAGCTGAGCCGGAGGTGGTTTGTGGGTATGTCTCCCACATACCTAACTTTTGGCCATTTACTTTCTTGGTAAACTTTGCCCCAAGGTTTTGGGATCTGGCCAAAGGCACAGCAGCAATTTTGGGGTATATAGAAGTCTGAAGGAGCCATGAGGCTGCTGATGCACTCGCCTCACAGGTACAGATTGATCTGCTGGCGGCACCATACGCCCATCATTTATTTATAGTGACGTTAACCTGGGGTGATAAAAGTTTTTGTGTTCTCTAGGAGAACATTTTATCAAAATTTGATTTTCTTATTTTTAAAAAATTCGAAAATCTTTCATAAACAAGAAAATCAGTTTCTTGTTCTCCAGATAAAGCTAAGGTTTTTGAATCATTCTTTGGGTTTCTAAGGAAAATTGTTGTTAAATTTTATGGTAGCTAAATTTTCCTATTTTAGGTACCCTACCATCATTCACCATGTCCTTCCAAAATGTGTTCAATATATATGTCACTATCAGAGCAATTTACATCTGCAGATAATACAATCTGGGACTTTATTTCTGATAAGTCTTGGTTTGATGATGATATAAACATGATGTGCTCTTGGGGGGGGGGGAAATAAACATTATCAGATATTGTGCAGAGTGAATTATGTGCATTTTCAGCACTATCAATTCTGTATTCTTTTTATAAGGAAGCGACACTGGGCAGTAAAGTAATTGTTTCAAGTTCCACAAGCAACACGTATTCGAACAAGATTTAAACCCAGTGTATTGCCTTAACTACTCAGCTATGACCATAAGCCTTTGGCCTAAAAATAAATAAAAAGAACCAAGAACTAGTAGCTCCTAAAAATTGAGAGAATTCTGAAAATCAGTGAGGGGAAATATTTTAAGCAAGAAATGAGAGGTATCTTAAGAAAATGACAATGCCAAAAGCTTTCCTGAAAGCTCAAAGTTACTCAGTGCGTACAAACTCAGGGCCTGCCTGCACTGGTTGTAGCAGAGTATAATGTCGTTAACCCAGAAATATCAAACCTTAGGAGAAATCTCAGAAACCATCTATTTAAAAGGCGTGAAATGGTTCACAGAGGACTATCACAGAGGAGGGCCAGTTATAATGATCAGGCTACTTAGACTAAGCACTTCCTATGTCTCAGATTCTGTTCTACATGGTTTACCAATATTGAATCCTCAAAACCTTAACCACAATTTTACGAAGTTTGCTCATGAGGAAACCAAAGCTCAGTTAATTGACCATGAGTCTCATAGCTGATCTGTCGGGAGGTCAGACTATGATTCCAGTGGGTCTGCTTCCAGAACTCGCATTTCCAAGCACTTGCTATATCCAGAAAAGAACAGCCCTAATACTCAGGATGGTGATACATTCCCCAATCTTTACACAGAGCAGTAAAGATCACATAATGGGAAATAATGCAATGGGGAAGGTTAGAACTCTGAAGTTAGACCTGTGCTTAAAAACTGCATCTTACATGCCAGATTGCTCAGCAATTATTCTTAACCTCTCTGAACATTCCTCTTCTAAATAATAGGGTTAATTAAACTTGCCTGACCCACCTCACCAACCTCTTAGGAAGATCAAATGAGACTGTGTGTGTGAAAGTACCGTATAAACCTTGAAGACCCATATAAATATTGCTAATAGTATTATACCATCATGATCAGAATCCTGCCTAATGTAAAGAATATAAAAAAAGCTTAGTTTAGTCGGTGGGCAAGTGACCCCCAAAGTTTGTTTTCTGCCACAGGCAGAGATCTTGTATGCAAAGCAGGGTTTTTAAAAACAACAACATTGAAGAGTATCAGTTTGAATGTTGATAAGTGTTTTATAAATAGCTGCATAATTAGCACATACTTACTGCAAAAAGTATACATAATATTTTATTCCCTGTTGTAGGCTGTAATGAATCTGCTGCCTCTACATCCTGGGAGGTTTTCACTTACTTTCCCCATGATAATTTTAATACGTGGAACCATTATTAGCTGAATTAAGAATAAGTAAATGAGCAGTAAAAAAAATACAGAAAAATTACAGGTGCCTGTGGTGAGTAAGATAATAACTAGGTAAAAATATATGAAATAATTACAGTGTTTGAACGGCAGAGCCGGCGTGAGGAAAATGACTCAATGGAATATTCAGCTGCTGTTGGCGGGGTTGGCAGACTGGAGTCTTCACCATGGCCTTTACCTCTTCTGCTTCTCATCCCTCTTACCTCACCGAAAATAGATCGAGTCTGCTCTCAGCCAAAGGAGCTGAGCCAATTGCAGGAGATTTCAGTCATCCTGAAAGTCTGTGGTTCTATAGATCAGTGCCCAATCACTACAAGATTCTGCTTTAGATGGGCTACTAGATACATAGGTATTTGCTTCCACTCCGTCAACGTAATGGCTCTGTGAATTTATTTAGAGTGTGTCTCTGATCTGTGTTTGACATTCTGACAAGGCAACATTTCAGGTAGATTAGATAAAGGGCTTTAAAAAGCTGCGAGGTTTGTTTTTTTTTTAAGAAATTGTGTTATATATAGCACTCCAAACAGTGAGATTGAATTGTTTAAGGGAACCAGTCAATCAATAAACATTGAAGGCTTTTTTATGTCAGCAAGTGCCCAGCAATTGACTTGAAAATGTAGATTCATGACAAATGTTAAGACCTGCTACTTCCTGTTCTGGATTCTGTTTGAATGCTGCTGGCCCATGAGACGTTTTCTGACTCTAAGGGAGAATTATGAGTGGAATGTTCAGAAGATTTAAGAATGTTTCATCAGCATGGTAAGCTGTTTTCTAGGTCAGCAGGCAGAAAGGACTAGATAGAACCATCTGAGACTACAACAGAGAGGTCTGAGTTCAGCGTTAGAAACTCTGGCCTCCCTGGCTCCTAGACTGATTCGGTTGCAACAGTCAGCTGGATTTTTTGTGCATATTTTGAGGATATGGGGTGAATCAATTTTTCCATCTTAGATGTTCCCCTCTTGTTTGCCTGCCTTTTAAATCACCCAATTCTACTACGTGTTTGAATAATATGTGTTTGAATAAAAAGACATTGAGATCACTCAAACACATCAGCATCAACAAGTAAACAGAATACTGAGGAGGAAGATAGATAATTTTAGAAAAACCAACCTCATTCTACCTGAATTTCCTGACCGTTAAATGGGGTGACTATAAAGGAGATAAAACCTTTTGCAACTCCTAGATTCTATGAATCTGTGATTTGTCAAGTTTCTATTTTTCTCATGGGTACTTAAGAATCATTATTACCATAGTAGATTAACAAACAAATAAACCATTATTTTAAAATGCATAAAACATTAATAATTATCCAGTATGCTATCAAGCCAACTGTGCATATTATTTTCTTTGCAAATACAGAATCAAGTGATGTTACCTGTAAATATATTGTTCATTTTTATCTATAACTATTATTGTGAAATAAACATATTAAAAATTTTTTTTAAAAAGTGAATCCAGTATGTTGGTGAGGAATTCAACCACTAAGAGCAGTTCAGCCACTTTCATTAACTATATTTAAAATAGAAGCGTAGTGAATAATTTTAGATTCTCTCATCTCCTCTAAACAGCACTTTATGAAATAATAGAACCAGGCCAGAGTGGTAGTATAGCAGATTTGCCTTGCATGCAGCTGACCAAGTATAGTATAGCATTTGCCTTGCATACAGATGACCAGGGTTCATTCCCTGACATCCCACATGGTCCCCCAAGCACTGCCAGTATTGATTCCTGAATGCAGAACCAGGAGTAACCTCTGATCATTGCTGGGTGTGACCCAAATAGGCAAAATTTAAAAAAGGAAAAAAAGTAATTACAAAACCATAGTATGCATGTATCTCTTTTTTATATTAAGTAGCCATAAGTAGCCTCTGCCTTGTCTAGAGACCACAGCTAGCAGTTCTTGACCAAATGGGCAGGCAGTTTAAGGAGAGAGTTCAAGGAAGAGGTGCTGCACCAGAACTGCAGTGCCAGGGATTACCTGTACTATCTCAGTGGTACCTGGGGCTTCCAGGGCTGCATCCAGTAATACTCATGCCAGATAGAGAAAGCCTCCCCTCCTTCTCCTCCCCCCCTCCTCCCTTTTTTTCCTGCTTCTCCCAATTTCAGAAGGGTGTGAGGTTTCTTAGGAAGAGCACAGGGTGCTCAATTCTGGGATAGGCATTCAACACACTGAATCAGCTCTAGGAAATTTGAGAGATTCAGATATACAAAAGAATTTGCTTTGGGTTTTTTTTATTTTGTTTGTTTGTTTTTTGAGACACAGGCCACTTTCACAGTTCCAGACCTTTATTTAACTCTCTCCATGGCTCTGAAATAGACCTTATTAGAATTTTGGCTTCCTAGTTGTAACTACTTTTAATAGTGTCAGAATCCCACGCACTGTCTCGGTGCTGTAATGCCATCGTGGGAGCAGGGAATGGTGCTGAAGGCAGGGCACATCTGGACTGTGTGAGTCCTGCCTCAACTCAGAACAGCCTTCTTCATCTGTAAATATTTCTCCTTTGGATTTTTTTTAACCTCCCCACCACACTCTGACCTCAGATAACCTTGGTTCTATTATCAGTGTCCACTGCTCTGCCTTTATTTTGTTTAGTCCATCTAATTTTATATCAGGCGATTGCACACAAAGATGAAATCATCCAATGCTTGTCTTTTTTCCTTCTGACATATTTTGTTTTGCTTAATCCCCTTAAATGACTCCCATTTTGCTGCAAGTGAAAAACTTTCCTCTTTCTTTTTAAAGTAGATTAATAGTATTCCATTCTGTGAATGGGCTCTCCAAGAGGGGTGGAGGAATCGAACTCGGGTCAGCCATGTTGGCCGCTTATAAGGCAAACGCCCTACCTGCTGTGCTATCCCTCCAGCCCACTCTCTTCAGATAGATACCCAAAAGTAGAATTGCTTACTAGGTCATATAGAGCTTTTTCTTTAGTTTATTGGGGGGTAGGGGTACAGGGAGACATTTCCAACAGTGTTTCAGGACCACCAAGGATATCCTTGCAGTGCTGGAAGGAACATAGGATGACAGACCAGAAATCCAGAATCTCATACATGCAAAGCACATGTAATACCACTGACCCTATCCGTAACTTCTTAAGGAAACACCATAGTATTTTATAAAATTCACCAATCTACATTTCCACCAGCAATATTGGAGTTCCTTTTTCTTCTACACCTTTCCCAACACTTGTTATTAGTCCTTTTAATATAAACTACCCCAAGGGTGTGAGTTGGTATCTCACTGTAGATTTAATTTGCATTTCCCTTTGATCAGTGAGAATGAGCATATTTTTCATATGCTTCTCAAGCATCTTTAGAGAAGTATTTACTGAGATCTTCTGCCTTATTTTTTTTTTGCTTTTTAGGTCACACCCAGCGATGCACAGGGGTTACTCTCCTGGCTCTTCACTCAGGAATTACTTCTGGCGGTGCTAGGGGGACCATATGGGATGCTGGGCATCGAACCCAGGTTGGCCGCATGCAAGGCAAACGCCCTACCTGGTGTGCTATTGCTCCAGTCCCTCTACCTATTTTTTAATTGGGTTGTTTGAGTGTCTATGCTAATGTAAATTATAAAGGGTTTGTCTGAGTTCTCTGTACTTTGGACATTGACCTCTTAACAGATATAAGAGTGCAGTTATCTTCTCCCATTCAGTATGTGGTCTTTACATTTTTATATTTTCTTTTTTTGTACAAAGGTGTGGTTTTTAATGTTTGTTTTGGAACTACACCTGGTAGTACTCAGCATCTACTCATGAGATACTTGGGTGTTGTTCCTTGCATTGTTTAGGGGATCATGTGGTATTGGGGGTCAATTCCAGGCCTTCTATATGTAGAGCATTTGCTGAAGCCCATGAGCTATCTCTTTGATCCAGGTTGTACAAAAACTTTTCAACTTAATATAGCCTTACTTGTTTAATTCATTTCCCTTGCTTTGGGGTTTAGTCTCTCAAAACATCTTAATACATTTTACCCTTGTTTATCATCTAGGTATTATATGGTTTGGGGTTGTGTATTCTGGTTCAGTGCATTTTCAATTTATTGTAAATGGGATTAGAGGGATTCATTTGCATGTGGGTGTTCAACCTTTCCAATGTTTGTTGAATGTCTCCCTTAACCACTCTGGTTTTAGATCCTCTGTCATAAATTATATATAAATAAATATGTGTTTATTTCTGAACTTTCAATCCTATCCCACTGCTCTCTGTGTCTATTTTTACTCCCATATCATACCAATGCAATTAATGTGGCTTTGTAGTATGATTTTTAGTTGAGAGACATTTTTGACTCTATTTTTTCTTCATAAGATTGTAAGAGGTAGGCTAGAACGATAGTACAGAAGGTTTTAGGGCATTTGCCTTGCACGCAGCCAACCTGGGTTCAATCCCCAGCATTCTATATGGTCCCCCAAGCACTGTCAGGAGTGATTCTTAAGTGTAGAGCCAGGAGTAACCCCTGAGCATTGCTGGGTGTGACCCAAAAAACAAAAGAAAATTGTGAGAGTTATTTGAGATCTTTCCTGATTCCATTTTAACTCTAGTAATTTTTGTTTGTGCTTCCTTGAAAGGTGTCATTGGCAGGGCCAGAAAGATAGTTCGGGTGATAAAGCACATGCCTAGCATATACAACAGAGATCTGAGCTCAGTTCCACCAAAAGCTGCTGGAGTATGGCTCTAGTATCCCCAGTTGCCCTGTGTGGCCCAGAAACCCCGTCACAGTGAGATCAGATGTCCCTAAGCACTGCCAGCCTGAGGTCTTCCAGGAGTGACCCTGGACCCCTGAGCACTGCCATGTGTGACCTCTATTTTAGCAAGTCTTTGCAACTGTGATAGAGATTGTTCTTGATCTATGTATTACTTTTGGTAGAATGGACATTTTGACTATATTAATTTTCTCCATTCATGTACATGGAATATCTCTCCTCTTAATGTCTTTCATTAATAGGGTGTCTTGTAGTTTTTCTTACAAAGGTCTTTCACCTCCTTTGTTATGTGTATCCAAGGTATTTCCCCTTTACATTCTAGACAGCATTGTATGAGCATGTGAGTACATTGGGTGTATTTATTATAAACTACAAAGCACTGTGTGCATTTGAAGTGTTATTATTTTAATCCTTGCAATTGTGTATTCTCTCTTTTATTGTAGACAAAAGACAGATTTCCTTAGCAGGAAAGAGGACAAAAAAAAATCCTTGTCTTGACCCACAAAAATAATGCAAATTTAGTTATCCTGTCCAAAGGCCTCGTAGAATAGCCATAGCTGTGCATGTTCCTTCACTGTATACACAAGCATTTGTGTTGCTTCTTTGAGCTCAAGTCAGGAAAACCTGGAGAGTTACAGTTATATCCACTTGATATCAACTTGGGATTTCAAGTCATTTCAGCCTCATATGTATGGGAAAGACTCAATCTCTCCTTCTGTCTCTGTCTCTCTGTCTCTGTCTCTGTCTCTCTCTCTCTCTCTCTCTCTCTCTCTCTCTCTCTCTCCCTTTCTATCTGTCTCTGTGTCTCTGTTTGGAGGGGGTATTTTCATGGAAGGGACACACCCAGCAATGTTCAGGGCTTACTCCTGTCTCACCACTTGGTAATTACTGTTGGTGAGTTTGGGGTACCATATGGGGTCCTAGAGATCAAACCTGGGTCAGCTGCTGCAAAGCAAGCATCCTATGTGCTATACTATCTCTCCAGCACCTGTGTCTGTCTCTCTCTGTATGTGTCTTTCTTTTCCTCCCTCATTGCCTTTTCCCCTCACCCCCCTCCATATTTTCCAATCAGCCAAGATTTACTCATTTGCTACCCATCAGTATCTGACTCTGCTGATAAGTACCCAAAAATTGTGATAAAATTTAGTGCCCAGTGTGACAGTTCTTTAAAATGAAAACTGAGTTATGTATGCAAGAGACCAAAGGGTTAATCACAAAAGAAATAATTTTCACATAAAGTGATATTTCTTCCTTTTTTTTATTGTAAGCTCAGGGAGAATTGTAGCAATACAGGTTTGAGCAATTTTCTTTTTTATGAATCCCGTGCTCAATTTATGAAAGCCATTTTGCAACCCATTTACATGCAGTAAACCTTTAAGGCTTTAAGGCTCTGTCATTTACCTTGATCATGATTATTTATAGCCCCTGTAGAAAGGCCCTTTACTGGTCGAGCTCTTGCACAGCAGTGCCATGGGGCACTTTGCTATGGTTCCTTTTAAATTGTGACAGTAAGCAAAGGTATGGCCAGTCTGAGAGCCTACTGTGAGGCCAGGGTGTTATGTCATGTGGAGAGTCGGAGTCAAATTGGGGGAGTCCTGGATTCAAAAACCATCTCTTCAAGCTACATAGCCCTGTGTTGATGCTCCTTTACCATCAGTCTGCCAATTTACAGAAAGAAAATGCCACTGTTACTACAAGACAATGGCTGGAAGGATAGCATAGCGGGTAGGGCGTTTGCCTTGTGTGCAGCCAACCAGGGTTCGATTCCTCCATCCCTCTTGGAGAGCCCAGCAGGCTACTGAGAGTATCCTGCCCGCAAGGCAGAGCCTGGCAAGCTCCCCATGGCATATTCGATATGCCAAAAACAGTAACAAGTCTTACAATGGAGACGTTACTGGACCCGCTCAAATAAATCGATGAACAATGGGAGGACAGTGCTACTACAAGACAATAGTGCCTAGCTAAAGTTCTCCATGTACAAAATAGTGGGTAAGGGATGAGAAGAGAATTGCCATATAGACTGATTGTCTATAGCATGAATTCCTGTAAAGCCTTGAAAAAGTAATCGTGTGTCTAAACTGAAATTTTTCCTGATCACCTAGACTATTCTTACCATAGATCACGAGACTCTAAACCAAGAGTAGGGACCTTTACCTGACATATCCAGTAAATATTCACTTAAATATTTGTCAAATATTTGTCAAATGAAAAAATAAAAATTCTGGTTGAGTCGCTGTGCCAGACATGGTCCAGAATACAAGACTGTCTCATCCCAACCCTTACAGGAACGTGAAATTTGGTTAAGTGGAAGGGCCACACATGTATCAAGTGAATTGTTGAGGTTCTGGAGAAGAGAAGACGATAAGATAGAAAGTCCTAGTCTTTTCCCAGAAAATGGATCACAGGAAGCTTTTGTCTTCCTAATAATGGGTGAGCTGACCCAGCTTCAGTCTCACCCACCACCCTGTAGCGTCCACATAATCTATCAGCCACAGCTCAGGTTGAACTGAAAGGTATAAACGATAGAGGATTCTCAGCATGTTTCAAGCATATGGGAACCAATAAGAGGTAGTAAACTCCTGAGGCAAACAACAGCAGGAAACATTCCCAGCCCCAGAGGTGAACGGCAGAGTTGAAGAGTAGATGGCCACATGATTCCCTGCCCACACACTGCTGTTCCATGAAGACGGACAAGCGTGTCTGTGTGTGCTACAGTCAAGCCAGAATCTGCAGTCAGAGCAAGGGGGTGTGTGTGCATTTGATCTGGACATCTCCTGCGGCCAGGCAGGGTATTTCCTGCAGGCAAAATAATTCCATCCATCCAGAGGGCAGTCTTTCACTGTTTGCCATTGCAAATGGGAGTTCTTCCTTGACTCCTCGGCACTTATCATGCACAGCCTTCCCAGGGCACAGAGCAAGAGAAGATGGATTATGCCCTCAACAACAAGAGACGTGTCATCCGCCTGGTTCTCCAGTGGGCCGCCATGTACGGAGACCTCCTCCAAGAGGATGAGGTGGCCATGGCATTCCTAGAGGTATGTGGCTGCCCTCCCTTTTGGGGATGTAGCTTGTTGGATTGATCGGGTTTGGAGATGGGGAGGAGGCTGTGAATGGAACCTAGGACCTTGTGCAGGCAAGGCATTACTACCTCCCCGTCACCCAAGAACATATTGTCTCCATGCATGGGCTCCCATAGGCAACTCCCTATGGAAAACTGTAATTGTAGGTTCTAAACTTTATTCATGTTCTTTATTCAGAAAGATATAGTCAGAAAAGTCAGAAAATGTCAGAAAAGTAGAAAATTTGTTTAAAAGGTCATTCATGAAATCTCCCCTCTAATTCAATATCTGTTAGCATGTAAAAATATTTTCCTTTGCTCTCTTTTAATACCCATTGTTTACAGTCTGCTTTTTCCATTTCTGCTTTGGTACGGATTTTCTCCCATTGGTATAATCTTGATAAAGATTTCTGATGACCAGGGGCTGGAGTGATAGTACAGTGGGTAGGGCACTCATCTTGTATGCAGTCAACCCAGGTTCAATCCCCTGTATCCCATAGAATCATAGCATAGGAGTGATTTTTGAGCACAGTACCAGAAATACGCTCTGAACACCACTAAGTATAGCTCCCAAACAAAAGAACAACAAAAAAGATTTCTAATGACCGTTGAGTGCCACAGATAATGTTTATTCCCCTAATTCTGCATGTCTAATTCATTTCTAGTATCCTCCTCTGTGAAATAACCATGCATTGAAAATTCTACACAAGTCCTTGGCTACATTCCTTGAGGTGGGATCCTGGGGTTTCTAGGTCAAATGATAGATATTCAGGGACAGAGAAGCAGATCATTTTATTGAGGAATCAGCAGGACTGTGAAGGAAAGTGGTATCCTAGGTGAAACCCCAGCTGAAGCTGAACTTCCCTTTTTCTCCCATGACTCCAACCTCACTTTGACTCTTGCATTTAACCCTGAGGACCAGTTCTGTTCTCCAAAACTTAGAGGAGAAGCTCATTTCTGTGTGGGCCAACCGCAGTGGGGCATCTAGGCCAAACTTTAATCTGTTTCTGGGTTTAAGAATGAGTTAACTTGAACTCATTCTTGGACTGGAGAGATGACTCAGAGCGCTGAGCACATGCCTTGCATGCAGAAGACCTGGATTCAATCTCCTGCACCACATGGTCTCCTGGACACTGCCAGAGTATTCCCCCAAATCTGCTGGGTGTGGCCCCAAAACCAGCAAACAAAAGAAGGAAGAAGCATGAAAAAGCATGCTCCTTCCCTCTTTCTCAGTCTATCACGTGGCAGGCAGAGAGGTAGACGCAGTAGATTGTGAGAGTCCCCCCAAACTGTTAAATAAGGCAATTTTTAAAATTTATTTATTTTAAACAAGGTATTTTGAAAATAAAGGAACATACTTGCCACTTGCCACTTGGGTCATTAGTGAGTTCCTCGCCCCTAATGGTAATGGCTCCTGGCCATTACCTATTGAGTGTAAAGAACCATTTTTCAGATGATCCGACACAGTAGTTTAATGGGCAATGTATCTCCTCTGGTGGGGCTGCCGCTGCCCCTGGTGGAGAGGGCAGAGCAGGTCAGCAGCACTTCCAGGGGCCAAGGCCTCTCAAGGAACCCAGGCTCGGTGGCCCCAACTCTGCATAAATGCAGTGCAATGCTGAAGGGGCTGGAGGTTCTTAACTGCCGACAGTTAACTTCAACTAGCATAAATATTCAACAACGAGTACTAAACTCATATTCATAATAAATACTACAATCCCCCTGCAAAAAAAAAAAAACATAAAGAAAAGCTCTTGGGCCCAAGAAACTGTATATTGGGTAGGGTACTTGCTTTGCATGTGTCCAACATGGGTTCAAGGCCTGGCACCATATATGGCCCCCTGAACCCTACCAGGAGTGATCCCTGATCTCAGAGACAGGAATAAACCCTAAACATTTCTGGGTGTGACCCTAAAACGAAATTTAAAAAAACACAACAACCAAAAGAGAAGGAAGAAGAAGCAGAGGTTTTCTTCTGGGTCAAGAGAGAATAGAGAAGCTAGGGCACATGCCTGACAGGTGGCTGACTCCAGTTCAATTCTTGGCACCACGTGATCCCTGGGGTATTGCTGGGCACAGCCCTGGAGGTCCCCAGCACTATCAGCCCTGGAGTATCCCTGGCACAAAAGGGCCTTGCATTGATCTGCTGGCCTAGTTGGCAGACAGTGTCCATTGTGGTCCAGAGACCCCCAAGCACCACTTGGAAACGTCCCCCCAAAAGAAAAGTGATCCCTAAGTGCAGACTATAAAAGGACAGATGCCAGAGCCTTGCACTACATTATGTTTCATAAAACAAATTTACATGCAATCTTACAAATCTTTTAAATATATATACATAAAATAAATGTGTCTATTATTAAATTTGCCATCTTAACCTTTTACCTCCCTTGCAGTGTCAGGAAATGAATACAGGACCTCACACATACAAAGCACACTCTCTACCACATTCCCAGTCCTATTGTAACTTCTTTTGGGAACAGAAGGGACCCACTGTACTATGCTCAGGGCTTACTCCTGGCTCTTGGGCTCAAGGGTCACTTATGGTGGTGCTCAGTCTACCATATGGGGTACAAACTAAAACCCTGTATTCTCTCTTCAGTCTCCATTGTAACCATTTTTAACTGTACAATGCATGGGCATTCACTGTGTTCACAATGCTATGCAACCATTACCACTATTTCTAACGCCATTTTTTTTCTTTACAGCCTCAAACGTGGACACACAGTAATGCTTTTCCTTTGCTTCCCTTCACACCCATACCACAGTCCATGAAACTGTGGTCTGGAGAAACGAGTGAAGCCCATGACATAGGGGCCCATTTCTCACTCTTTAAAAAATGGTTTGTTTGATTGTTTGTTTTGGACCACACCAATGCTCAGGGCTTACTTCTGGCTCTGTGCTCAGGAATTATTCCTGTACTGCTTGTGGGGATTCTAAGGGATGGCGGGCATCAAACCCAGGTCAGCCGCATGCAAAGCAAGCGCCTTACCCACTGTGTTAACTCATTAGCCCCTATTCTTTACAGAGTCGTGTACTTTTGGTGACTCTTGTTAAAAGCCTGTCACCTTTACCAATTGCAGGAGTTTTATGTGTCTGTATCAGATGATGCCCGTATGATCGCTGCCCTCAAGGACCAATTGCCTGACTTGGAGAAGATCGTCAAGCAAATGTAAGTACGGGCCCAGCTCTGTGAGGCTCTCCCTTTTAATAGCTTCATCTCTAGCATGGCCTCATCCCCAGAGTCCATTTGCCCACAAATGCCATTATATGCATCCCTGGCTTGCTCACAGGTAACACGGTAAGATCAGCTGAGCAGAGCACAAGGATGCTGCCCAGCCCCTTCCATGCTGAACACCTGCCAAAAGAAAGCCTGAGAGGGCAGAGCTCCTCCTCTCGAGCTCAATAAATGGGGGCGTCCATCCCTTTGGCTCACAGCAGTGAATCCAGTCGTAAAATGATCAGTGGCATTTAAAGAAAGTTTGAGCACATTCATTTTCTGCTGCCCCCACTGTTGATGGCGAATATTTATGTCCCCTTTGACTGCAATGGCTTTACACACCATTCCTCATGCCAGTGGTGAGGGACTGGAGGGAGCAGAGCCCTCTGGCTGTAACTTTACCTTTGGACATACTTGTCCTGGGGATCTGCTGTGGACAGAGCCAACTCTACTGACGCCTCTGGGTTTTGGTCTCTGGAGATTCGAATTGTCTCCTGGAGGGTTGCTGAGATTTCATTTTCTTACATCAGATTAACATGATATACAAATGAAGCAATTTGAAATCGTCAGACCCATGGTATTAAATAATGCACGATCTCTGTTTCTCGTAGCTTAGAAGATGCAAAAGCTCCACAAAAGAAGGTAAGTGGCAATGGATTTGGATTCTCTCATAGTCTGTGCTCTGTGCAGTGAGGGTTCTCCAGAAATAGTGTCTTGCAGTATATAAAAGCTACACCCTAGCTCAGCTCCGAGAGGAGTTTCTTTCATTTCAGAACATGCCTTTTCCTGCTTTTCCTTGGAGTTGCTCATGCCCCATTAACAGCATTTGCTCCTGTTTTGAGTTTGGGGTTTTTTTCCCCCCACAGCACAAAGTTCTTTTGCAACAGTTCAACACAGGGGATGAAAGGACACAGAAACGCCTCCCTGTCCGCGGCTCTGATGAAGGTGAGGATTCTCTTTCCACGCATGGCTGTGTTGACTACTTAATGTCGGAATAAAATCCCCGCCCTGAAATCATTACCTCAGGCCCACAGAATAGTTTGTGGGGGAGGTCCCCTTTGCACACTTGTAATTTATTGTCTTGGACTCTGCCTCCACTGACAGGCTTATCCTCACTCCCCTGGTTTTGCCTCCCCTACTACCCAAGAAAATGTTCTCGGGGCCCTCTCAAGAGCTCTGGGGAGAGCTGGTGGGCAGTTGGCTGATGCTTTGCAGCTGCCTTGCAGAAGAGGGGGCCAGGGTGGTCTTCAGAACTGAGTTCTGCCACTGTACAGCTTTAGTCTCAATAGCTGTCACCAGGAGATCCAGGATACTGGCTGTCATTGGCTTTTTTAAGGTTTCATCCTAGAACCACAACCAAAATGAAATGAGTACCAATGACAAATATTGTCCTTTGAGGCCACAAATAAGGCCCTCCAGTTGATCGTCGATTTGCTCGAGCGGGCCCAGTAACGTCTCCATTGGAGACTTTGTTGTTACTGTGTCTGGCATATCGAATATTCTCGGTAGCTTGCCGGGCTCTCCGAGAGGGGCGGAGGAATTGAACTCAGGTCGGCCATGTTGGCCGCTTGTAAAGCGAACACCCTACCCGCTGTGCTATCACTCCAGCCCGAGGCCACAAATGCATCTTACTATTTCAGAGTGCCTCTAAACTTAGGCATTGCTGGAGCTGGCTTTGATTCCAGAATGTAAGGATTCAGGCATGAGCCTGCAGGCCCCATTTTCAGGTTCCCTAATCTAAATTCTGCTGAGCTTTTGGACTCTGTCTCAACACACACACACACACACACACACACACCCCAGTGGATAGATGAGCAGGAAGATCAGTAGCCTCAGGCAAAAGCACCCCTGTTTGCTGAGGGGTTGCTCTGGGCTCCTTAACACTTTGGCAGTCTCCAGTGATCTGGGTATCCTCCATCCTTTCCACAGAGGGCTAAAGAAGACTAAGAACTGAGGCAGAAGCAGGCAGTGGGAGTAAAGCATTTGTCTCTGTTTTTGGAAAACTGCTCAGGTGTGGCATCTCAGGAGGCGCAGATGTATGCAAATAAAGGCAACAGGAAAAGTCTCAAGGTGCTACATCCTTGGGAGGATGGCTAGACATTGTCCTCTGCTTATGGTTTTGTTCTCTGTGCCTGCTGGCCAAAGTGACCTTCATTCCCCACTGTCTTCACAGTGCTGTTTAAGGTCTATTGCTTGGACCACACCTACACCACCATCCGGGTGCCAGTAGCTGCTTCCGTGAAGGAAGTCATCAGTGCAGTCGCTGACAAACTGGGCTCAGGTGAAGGCCTGATCGTCGTCAAAATGAGTTCTGGAGGAGGTAAGAGCCTTCACGAATACTTGGGGCTTCTGCTAAGTGGAATGTTCCATCCAAGTCGCTTGCAAAGATTAGTTGCGGCCTTCTGGATGATGCAAAGGGACAGTACCACTCTGTGCTCCCCTGAATCACAGAAGAATCCAGGTAGATGGGGGCATCTACTGGTAAGCAGCCAGTGTCCCTCTTCTAGAGCAAGAGGGATAATCTCTTTATCTGAGGTCTCCGGAACTCCAACTCCAGGGTGAGTGGCCCAGAGTTCTCTCCCGATAAGCATTACCTGAACAAAACCTGAAGCCTAGTTTTCCCTCACAGGTGTGGATTGTAAAATGACATCTAGACTGGCAGGTGAAAGGCATCTGTTTCCGCAGTTGTGAGTGGAAGGTAGGGGAGGCTAGTTCTTTTCAGCAGATGGGAAGTCTAAGATGGCAGGAACCGAAAACACTGAATGAAATCAGGTGTAACCCCCAACGCGTGTGCACACACACACACACACACACACACACACACACACGGAATTCACTGGCTACCCTCTGCTCTTTCTAGAATATCATCCATTGGCCACATGTTCTCATTGACCTGTTAGCATGACTGCGTGGGAAAGAGTGAGGTGGTTACTGCAGAGCTGAGTTCTGGGCCAGTTAGGAGGGAGATGTTTAAAACAGAAACACAGGAAGAATTTGCAAAGGGTAAATGAAATAAGTCAGAAAGAGAGGGGCAGACATAGAAGAACTGCACTCCTTTGTGGAGTATAAAACAACATAACATGAGGCTGACACCTACGGATAGTAGATACATGGGACAGATAGATTGTTCCATAACTGGAAGCCTACCTCATGAGCAAAGGAGAAGGCAGCTGGAATAGAGAAGGGATCGCTAAGAAAAAGATGGCTGGAGGAATCGGTCGGGATGGGAAATGTGTGCAGAAAGTGGATAAAGGACCAAACATGATAACCTCTCAGTGTCTATATTGCAAACCATAATGCCCAAAAGTAGAGAGAGATTATGGCGAATCATGTCTGCCATGGAGGTAGAAGGAGGGGGGGGGGCGGTATACCGGGGAGATTGGTGGTGGGGAATGGGTGTTTGATCATTGTGTGATTGTAACCCAAACATGAGAGCTTGTAACTATCTCATGGTGAGTCAATAAAATTAAAAAAAAAAAAAAGAATTTGCAAAGGGTCAGCGCATGACAGGTGAGAGACCCCAAAGAAAGAAGCAGGATTTAACCACCACCCAAGGGAACGTTAGGGATCAAGGGAGCCATTTCTGTTGAGATTGAAAGCAAATGTTTCCACAGGTACAGGCTTTGGTTTGTTGGATTTGTATTAAAGTAACATTGGTTTATTATATTCCCTACATGGGGGAGGGGGGAGGGGGGACAGCATTGGAGTTCAGCATCTGTCTTTGCTATCCGCTAAAGTTTAGTTTCCGTCCACCTCCATATAGCTGGCCCTTTTACCAGATTTAGCCAGTCCCAGCACCCTCCTTCCCCTCTTCTGCTGGGAAGGAACCATTTGTCGTCAGAAACAAAGTGTTTGTTTGTGTTTTGTTTTCTTTGGGGTTTAAAGTTCTAGATCTGCAGCTTTATAGTTCCAGCCCTGTATGAACTGTGTTTTGAGCAGTTCCAGAAATCTGCTTTCTAATCATCACCAATTGGCCTCTTTAGTCCACAGACTTTCTAAATACATGTGGGAGTCCCAGAACCAGCTGGCATTTCTCTCCTGAAATACAGGACCCAGGATGCCTGTCCTCACCCCTGCCTCTGTCATCTTCTTCCCTAATCCCCCCCGACCTCCCCTCACTTTCTGCAATTCCTTTCCCAGTACCCAGGGTCTAGAGCCCACTACTCTCCTTCGCTTTGCCTTCTGAATTGGAGGCTTCCCCACCACTACCACCACCAAGGCCCTTTTTCTCTCTCTGATACACTTTTCTTCTCATTCTGCATCCCTCATGGTAAAGGATGCTCTCTCTGTACTTATTTTTCTTCTGTATTATGCCCTTTGTATCTTTAATGCCTTAAATGTTGTCTGGCACATAGTAACTGTAAAATAAATATCTGGAGCGATAGCACAGCGGGTAGGGCGTCCGCCTTACAAGCGGCCAACATGGCCGACCCGAGTTCGATTCCTCCGCCCCTCTCGGAGAGCCCGGCAAGCTACCGAGAGTATTTGATATGCCAGACACAGTAACAACAAAGTCTCCAATGGAGACGTTACTGGGCCCGCTCGAGCAAATCGACGATCAACGGGAGGGCCTTTACCTTTACCTTTACCTTTATTTTTTTAATGTAAGAAACTGGAACTGGGGAGATAACTCAAAAGACTGAACCACATGTCTGGCAGGCAGAGGCCCCAGGTTTGGTCCCTGGTTCTGAATTGCTCCCTGGGCACCACCAGGAGGTCCTTGGTGCTTCCCAGCAACTCTCCGTCCAAGTTGTACCACACGGTTGGGCCCAAGTAATGAGCTGAGATGCATTTAATAGGCAAACTCAGGTTGCTTATGTTCACAGAAATGGTTTTAACTCTTAGGTGCTCAAACCTAAGAGCTGCGAGTTCTAGAGTCAGGCTGGGTATTGCTAGGAGTGATCTCTGGACCCAGTAAACACTTTTTGAGAGCCCCCCCCCCGCCTTTCCCACATATATGAGACCTTGTCTCAGTAACGTAATTGTCCTCCAAATTAGGGATCTAATAGAGGAAAGAATGAATCTTACATCTGACGTCCTATGGACGCTCTAAGTTTTTTAAAAGTGATCTTTCCACAAAGTGCAGGACTTCATTGCCAGCTGAGAACAGAGCTGTAAATATTGAGTTCAGGTTTGGGCTATCATTATGGTGGCAGCACAAAACTGGATGGATTGACCCTCAGTTCTGTTTGCAGTTGTTTCTGATGGCATCCTGTGCCCACGTGAATGCTGTCTTTTTTAATTCAGAAAGTCCCTTCAGTGCTCTGTTTTATGCAGCCGCTCTGTGTGTTCCAATAATTCTTCAAGCTGGCAATTTGTTGGTGTGATTAGGGTAGTGCAGCAAATCTGAGATGCATTTAATAGGCAATCTTATGCTTTTTATGTTCACAGAAAAGGTGGTGCTCAAACCTAATGATGTTTCCATATTTACGACGCTCACCATTAACGGACGCCTGTTTGCTTGCCCGAGAGAGCAGTTCGATTCACTGGTAGGTGTGGATAGTCTCCTCAGAGCAGCGCGGGCAATCAGAAAAACTTGTCTGGAGCTTAATTTTGCAGCAGTGTTGAACGTAGTGGCTAAAAAAACATTGAATGCGCCTAAGCTTTTGCTTTTGCTGCATTGACTAGGTAAGCCTCAGGTGTGAGTTGAGATGCTTCGCGCTTCAGACTTTCTTCTGTGGAAATAAGCCAAGTAGCGCCCGGATTGGATGTAATTCTGCTTTCAGAATGCCTGGTGGTGGATTGTCTCCTTGAAATGCCCTCAACTTAAATATTCATATTAAAACTCGAAATACTTTAACCAGGAGGAAAATTATGTTTTAAGATGAGCTCTAGGGATGGTTAAGCCTCCTTTGGGACCGGGGGCCAAGGGGGGTACAGACATGCATTATGGCAGAACCATTCTCCGTGCTGAGAAAAGTGTCACTGCCAGAAATCACTCTGGGGGTCCAGGTCTTCCCTCAGTCCCCCAAGCCCTTATTCCCTGCCATGCTAATGAGAGGGTAGCCCACTCTCTTGTATTCTGGTGGGGGGCTCGTTTCTATGTGGGGCTCATTTCTGTTATTTATCCCACAGAAATTGGGCATGGAGGGGCGTAGCTCTGCAAGCTTGAGAGAAGAGGGAGCGTGCCCGACCCACCTCTAGACAACAACCCACAGAAAAGCACAGTCAGGGCTGGTGCATAGAGATGTGCTCCCGTTCCATCCAATCATGCATCAGTATTCCCCTGCTTGGACTTTGTAGAGCCTGTTTTAACCTTCATCTTCATCCTTATTTCTAGCTTATGGGGAACTGCTGGGTGGAACAACTGAAGTGGATCTTTCACTGTGTCTTTGGCTTGGGTCCAGAACAATAGTACAGTGGGTAGGGCTTTTGCCTTGCATGTAGCAGACCCAGGTTGGATCCCTGGCATCCCGTATGATCCCCTGAGCACTTCCAGGAGTGGTTCCTGACTGCAGAGCCAGGAGTAACCCTTAAGCATCACCAGGTGTGGCCCCCAAACAAACAAATAAAAATCCCACTGTGTCTTGGCTTCCCTTGAAGAAGGACACAGCAAAGCTGACATTTGTTCTCTGACTGAACTCACATCCATCCCAACCCTTGAGCCCAATTCCTGTCCTCAGCCACCGGGGCTAGAAGATCTAGGTCAGCTCACAGTCATTCTCATGAGTTTTCACTCATCAGCTATGACCTTTAAGTAATGACTGTCTCAGTGCTCGGGGGCCAGGGGTGTTATAAAGGAGCTGTGCTTTCCTCCCCTAGAAACGAAAGTGCTCTGAGTCAAGTCCCTGCAGCTCTGAGGGAGATGCTGTGTGGTATGTTTGCCACCCAGCAATCAGGCCAGCTGCCTCTTGGCCACTGAGAATAGCCATGTGATGTTTACAGATGGCGTCTGTGGGCTGTCTCCAGCTCCGGGGGCGGGGGGGGGAGAGGGAGGGGGCAGAGGATAGCTTTGTAAGTCTCTGTTTATTTGTACATCAGCCTGCAGCCTGACAAGTGCTCAGTCCTTGCCATTCTTCCATTTTAAGACCTGAATACTTGAAAGGAATAAGGAATGTATGTTGCCACAAGGACACAGGGGCATGACTTGGTGAGCTTCTGTGTTCTCTGGGCCCTGCTGTCCCCAGGAAGGTTCATTCCACACACTCATACTCAGGGTTGGTTGAACCTTACCTGTTTCACCCAACCAGCAGCTAGAACTCCTAGAACTCCTTTTCTGGCTTCGGAAAGATTTCTCTGACGATAGTCTTTCGAGGAAGAGCCATCTGCAGGATGACCCCCACTGTCCAGAGTGCCAGCCAACCCCTGGGATCCATCAACACGTCCTTATGAACTGTCTGCTCTGTACTCAGGCTGAGCTGGTTTCTGTGTGGCTTAGGATCAGTGTCTCCATGCCACTGTCCTCAAGATATTGACTGCCAGCACAGTAAGAAGCACAAGCCAGTGTGACCCAGAGTGAATTAGAGTGCAGGGTAGTGTTTTCTACAATTAGCCGCCTTCCAGTGACTTAGCCTCATGGGGAAAGGGCTTAGATTCTGAGTCTTGTTCTTGTGTCATTTTTTGCATCATCAGTGTGAGCACAGAGAAAATGACAACAAAATACAAATGCACTCTCATTTGATCCTATTTTTTTTACCCATTCACTGGTTCCCTGGACTTTTATTTAGTGCCCACAATACCATCATTTCTGACTTCTGGCCTGGTCTTGAAGAAGACCTTGTCATGGTCCTTATGTGTGCCTCAAGGAACTCACAGTGTAGTGAGGGACACCAGAATGTCATGAGAGTCCACTGTGACAAATGCCATTGCAGAGGGAAACACAGAGCACGTGCGGGCCCCAAAAAAGAGAGGGTCCTGCTGGACAGGCAGCTTAGCCATCCCTTTGCCATTGACAGTCAACACACCCTCCTTGTGTCATGGTTTCCTCCTTTGGGAAGAAAAAACACGTTCTCCAGTCACCTCATCAAAGGCTCTGTCTGATTATGCAAAAACGACAAAATGATGCTGTGGTCCCCATGAAATCAGCTGTCAGGAAGAGCAGGGAGAGTCTTTGAGAGTGCTGTGTCTCTGCGAGGTTGTTTTTAGATCTGTCTGTCCACATCCTCTTGGCTGTGCAACATCTGTCTGACATTCCTCACGGGGGTGTCTGCAAGAAACAGCCCACAGGGATGCTCGCTAGCGGACCCCTTGGTCACTCAGACAGCCGCTGCGATAGCGTGGGGAAAAGGCTCTGCCTGCTGATGTAAAAATGACAAAACGCTGGTGTGGCCAACACTCCTTTCTCTTTACTGGGGGACCCCACTGGGTTTCTTGCTGTTCTCTCAAAAGGGATGCAGGAATCACAGACCAGCACCCATGATTAAAAGAACTTTAATAGATAATAGGAGAGATATTAGAGCAGGTAAGGCATTTTCCTTGCATGCAGCAGACCCAGGTTGGATCCCCGGCACCCTTGAGAGTCCTCAAGCCTCGCCAGGAGTGAGCCCTGAGCACAGAGCCAGACATGGCCCCAAAACCAGCCACAGGAGAAGAATTTTGTGTGTTTCTCAGTGTTGGATCAGTGTGCGCCTTCTATGAGAAAAGCCGGGAAACTCTGCAGATGCTGGTGGCAGCAGCTGAGGCATGGAGTAGGCCAAGCAGATCTTTGGACGGGACAGAGGGGCTGTATCCTCATAGCAGCTACAAAAGAGAAGGAAATTGTGGCCAGTCCATCTGTGCCTGGGAGGTGTCAGCAGACCTAGTATTGCAAAGCTTTCACAACTCTTCTACCTCACATCTCCCCGCCCCAAGGCCATTCTTTTTCTTGGCTTCTGCTCACTCCTCAGTATCAGCTTGGTTCCCTAAAGTGGAAACTTGGGAACTGGGTTTAGCATCTGTTTCCCTGCATGGAGTGAATCCATAACAGTCAAACTGAGCACTGAAGTCCAGGGTTTGTGCCAGCCACCCCTTTCTGTCCATTTGCACTGCTGCAGCACAGCCATCAGGGAAGCAAAGTTGCAGGTGCACGGGAGTGAGACCTGCTCTATGCTTTGGCGCAGAAAGTCAGGGTAAAGTCAGGGTAAAGTCAGGGCAGGATGAGTCCAGCTTAGCAGAGCTGGAAATACCTTCAAGAGTCTGATGAGCAGGCATCCTGCTCCGTCGAAACAGGGACTGCCTCTGTTGCTCAGGACTTGCGTAGATGGGCACCACCCAGGCCTCTTGCAAAACCCCAGCTCCTCACACTGGACTCAGAGACCCGCCAGGATCCATCTAAGCCATGCTTGTGTTCACCTGAATGCTCTGCTCCTGCCAAGCAAGTCGGGGGACCACCCCCCCCCCCACCTTTCTTCCTGCAGCAGCTCAGCCTTGGTGCTCGGGAAAGCCTCGCACCGTTGGCCCACCCGCCTCCATTGGCTTCATCGTTCAGAGTAGAGTGCCCTTTCTATCTCAGGAACCTTATGTTCATTCTCTCTCCACCTTCATTCCAGTTGCCTGCTGACTCTCAACACTCACCTTCTTCCAAATCCTCCTTTTGCTGGGGTGATCTAGGGAGGCAGGTGAGGATGGAGGTTGTGCCAGGGTCTGTGTCTTTTCTGCATGTTAATGAACTTCAGCAGCTGGCCAGAGAGGCTCTTGCTGGTCAGGACACTCTCCCCTCTACGCCACAGACTTCCAATTGCACGTACCACCTCCATCTCGAGAGTGTCATTTCTTTGGTGCCCAGACAAGCAGCAGGCACTCTGGAAAGAAATTGTCACAGGCTACAGCAATAACTGCCTCCAGCCTCCATATTAAATATCTTAATAGAGTCGACATCCTCTTGGACAGATTCTCTTGGAATCATGTGATCTTTGTAGCTTTGTTCATGTCTGTATTGCCGCCTATGTAGTAATACACTGTGTCTTTGTTTTCAGTAGATATTGTGTTATTTAGAAAAAGCTCTGGCTCTCCTTGCAAGAAAGGTGAGCTAGAAAGTCACACCAGAAGTTTTGACTGTGGGTCTTCCAGAAAGCAACCCTGCTTGGTTTTCTGGTGAAGATTCCTTGACTGTGTGGTTTTTTTTTTTCAATTCAGCTCAGCCTCTCTCAGAGAGATCGTCATCCTGGGTGACCTTGGTCGGCACCCTTGCTCCTGCAGCACTTCAGGCAGCATGTTTTAGAAAGCAAGATGTAGTACTTTACCAAAATTACTGTAGGAAGTTGAGCTGTGGCTATGTGTATCAAACTGCCTCACCAGGAGCAGTTTTCATGGAAAAGGAGGACACCCAAGTCTCCCAAAACTTCTTGCCTGTTTAACAAGGAAAAGGACTTGTTTCCTGGGAGCTCCTGGGCCAAGCAGAAGAGAAGCTCCACAGAGTTGTACTGCAGTCCATGATTTCCACCCAATGGAACTGATTAGTGTGAGGGTGGGGACACCTAAAATAGCACTGAAGCATTTAAAGCACAAGCATCTTTCTCTATGGGACTGGAAAAAAAAAATCAAAGGTTCACAATCTCCCTAGAAGCCTTTCCAGAACTTTTTTCCCTCAGAAACTCCTTTAAGCCTTCGAGCGTGAAGTACTTGTTTTGAGATTCTGAATATCTTTTTTGTATTATTATTCATAGACTCCCTTGCCAGAACAGGAAGGCCCAACTGTTGGAACAGTGGGAACTTTTGAACTGATGAGCTCCAAAGATTTAGCATACCAGATGACAATTTATGATTGGGAACTCTTCAACTGTGTGCATGAGGTGAGGCTCGGGATGGGGAGCATGTGTTAGTATCGTGGTAGTTCTGCAGGAAGCCAAACCCCCTCAACCTCCCCCCCACCCCGCAACGGTCCATGTTATTCTGGGCTGCAATATGGAAACCACATGATGATTTTTAAACCATTGGGTTTATGAATAAAGCTGTTATAAAGTCTTTGAGTGTTTAAGAGAGAGCCTTACGGTTTATGAATCTTTATGAAGACATGGTGAGCTGTGTCTTCCAGAATATGTTAAGCTGATATATAATAGCTAGTTTAGATTGGACAGCAAACAAGCCCCATTGAAGCCCTTCATGTCTGTGGTGTGCATTGACTCTTGGTCAGTGCTTGTGTCCACTTGCTGAGCCTTGTCCGCTTATCTTGACAGACCAGGGGGTGGGGGGAGGAGTGTTTGCTTGGCACTGTGATGGGAAGGCAGAGTTGTGAAATTGTTTTTTTTTTTCCTTTTTCTAGTTGGAGCTAATATATCACACATTTGGAAGACATAATTTTAAAAAGACCACAGCAAACTTGGATTTATTCCTGAGGAGATTTAATGAAATTCAGTTTTGGGTTGTCACTGAGATCTGCCTGTGTTCCCAGCTCAGCAAGCGTGTTCAGCTCTTAAAAAAATTCATTAAGATAGCGGCCCAGTAAGTATCATTCATCTGGGGAAAGAAAAATATTTAAGCTGCATTCTCATCTTGTTCCTATAATAATACAAAAGAAAAAAACACAAGACATAAGATCTACCCAGACACAAGGACCAACCATAGAGATTGAAAAATAATCAAACTCTTGCAAAAAGATGAATTTTGTCTGGCCTTTGTAATAGCTGATATCCCTAGTCTAAACTAATATTTTAGTGTTGGTGCTGGAGTCAAATTCTTTTTCTTTTTCTTTTTTTTTTTTTTTTTTTACTCTGAACTCCTCAAACTTTGCGCCTCCTTCAATTTCAAGAGGCCCTCAGCAAGCGAAGTTCTGGGGTAGAAAGTTCTGTTGACATGGGTTTGTCCGGCATGACACTTTCACGCCAGTAGAGGGCAGTAGGAACATGCGTGTAGGGTTGCACTCCAGCTCAGCCTGAAGAACATCCGTGAAATGCAGAAAGGCACGCCAACCTGGTACATGAAAATCATCTCCATAAACATCGGGAAAATGCAGGCATCTTATAAATATTCTATTTAACGGCTCTTCGTGGGAAACAATTTATTTACTGCAGGGGCCAGTTAGATTTCTCCCTGACATGAATTTAATCTTCTCCTGCTATTTAGATATGCCTGACAACCTCCTGTTTACTTCTGTGTTTTTGGTATCACCACAAAGCTAAAAATAAAATGCTAAATGTGGCTTGGGGCTGGGAGACTTCTTTCCTTTCTGAATGCAGGGTGCTGTAGCCAGGGAGGGTGGGGCCCCAGTGACCCCAGCGAGGCAGTTTTTCTGAGCCAAACAGTTTAGATCCCATACAGAGTCTGATTTCCAGAGCTGAACAAAGAAGTCGGTGCTGCTCGACAGTCTTATATATATCAGCCTGCCAAACCTCTGAATTTTGTTGCCAAAAAAAAAAAAAAAAAAAGATGGTTCAACAGGATATCAAAATCCCTTTGGATTTGCACACTGGTATCTCTTAATTTAGAAAATATGCCTTTTGGGAAGAAAGATTTGGTTCAATGTGTTTTGCAAATTTGTGGTTAGCGTGTCTCCACTTTCCCAAGGAGTCTCAAAAGCCTTCTTCCAAGGCGACAAATGCCCTCACATGTTCAGAGGGAGCAGATTATGGAAACAGCAGCAGCATGTGCTTCGCCATTATTAGAAGACGTTCTCTCTTCACCTTAGCCTGGTGGAGTGGAGAGAGGCGAGCAACACCCAAGGTGGGGGATCAGGGAGTCTATGCGGTCTCATCCTGTGCCTTGTCGCATGCAGCTGGGAAGATCCTTTAAAAAAGAAAAAAAAAACCTCAGAGGTTCTTTTTTCCCTTACCCCCTTTTTTGCCTTTCTTCTCTCTCTTCTTTCTGATGATGAGTCAGTGGCACTGGCCCCGGGTACAGAGGGTTTCTCAGGCTTCCCTGTCAAGAGCTGCCTTGCTTACCCTGGAGTACAGCAACCCAGCTGGACAAGCTTACTGACTTTCACAAATCAAGACCTGTAGGAAGGAGGTCTAAACCTTCCTTGGCAGGAGTGCATTGTCCGGGATAATTTTAGCGAAGTTGAGCCTAGTCTGTTCTGCCCAGAACTGTGTGCAGTTCATTGTTTTCAGATGTTGGTGCACCTCTGCCTCCCCCTGCCTCCATCCCTGCCTGTCCCCCCCCCCCCCCAGCAGCCATACAAGGAGGAGATTGAAGATGATAAAGTTAGGGGAATAGGAGCGACCTAAGAGGCAGGGAGGGTGACAGAAGCATCTGTCAATATGCTGGTGCTCGTGCTTCGATGTGCCGGTCTCTCTGAAACAGCCTGAAGATGCTGAACCACTGGCAGCAAAGGCCTGGCTGCCTCTTCCCTGGAGGGATTAGACACCTGAGCTTCTCCACAACATATGTCCCCATTTCTGCATCGTTTAAAGTATCGCTTATTGCTCCCTCTGCAAGAACATAGGCAGCAAATACAACGATTTAGCCTTTTGCAAAAATATTCATCTAAACAAAATTTAATTATTATGTGGTTAATTTAGAGAACCATATTAGTTCGGGGGTAGGGGGTGAAGGACTTGCACTTACTGCTATGAATAATTCTTTCCCTTTTCAAGGAGCTGATGTGAAAGGAAAAGTTGTTGATTCCTTTCTTTTCCTATTTTTTTTTTTCACAAGTGAAGCCAAGATTCTGGGCAGAACATTGCCATCCACATGTCTCATTCCCAGATGTATATTCATCCCCGCTAATAGCAAAGAACAGACTCCAAAGGATCAAATTTCTCAACATCAGTTACACAGAGAAAATGGGTTGCTTTTGTGGGGGAGTCAGTTTGGGTTCTTTCTCAGCTGTAAAATTCCTTGAGCCCATGTGGATCATGACTTGGGAACTGGTATTTTTCAGCCAGTTGGAAGCACTTTTCAGGTAGGACCTGTTTCAGGGGGGCTGTGTGCCTTAGTTTTCTTCCTCCCTAGGAGGTGTCTGTCTTCAGATCGAATGTCCAGAAATCGTCAGGGATGTTTTGCCGTCTCTCTCCCCTTCGCATTAGATCATTCCTTCTAATGTGTCCAACAAGGTTGGACATCATAATCACCATCCCAAATGTAGGCGTCTGGAGGTTCCTTCTCACAGCTTGAATCAGGGATGCCTCAGGCATCCACTTGCTCAGGTGGCTGTGAGAAATCAACCAGCAGGACACCGTCACCCACGGGAACCTGCACAGCATTCAATCTCCCAAGTGCCTTTGTGCATAAGGAGTCCAGACATGTAGGAGCGACGAGCATCAGAAGCAAAGATTCTGATTTTTTCACGTGTCTCCCTCCATCCTGGCATTTGACTCAGACATATGCCGCTTGTGTTTCAGCTGTAAGGAGTATAAAAACCTGAATTCCTTTTTTGCCATCGTCATGGGACTGAGTAACGTTGCCGTGAGCCGCTTGGCACTCACATGGGAGGTAAGCTTCAGCCGAGATCCAGCTGTGACTTTCGCCTTAAGAATAAAACACTGGCTCACCAGTGGGCTTTTCTTATATAGAAATATCACTCACACTCGTGGAACAATGGGAAAGGTGGCACATTTTGAGGGAGGTGACCTGTCTCCTTTTTCAAGTTGCCTCCCAGGGTGAATTTAAAAAAGCATTGTCCCTTTGTGCCTGGGGCCAGGGAGGCGGGGTGGTCTTGGCTGCTCAGTCTCCTCGACCAGATAAATAATAATAACATTTCCTAGGTATGACACGAATCAGCAGCATTGCTTGGTGTCTTACAAGGCTTTTGCACCTAGATTCCATTATCCCTGGAATGTCTGCATATTGACTTTGCAATAAGCTTTATCTATAATTAAGGCAGAACAGAAGATCCATTTTTATCCCAGAAGTCATTTTGCTCCTGGGAGAATGATCCAGAAGGCCAACTGTTTGTCTCAGCTGAGTCCTAAGTTTCTCTAAGTTTCTCTTTATGACCTAGCAGAGGCGTGTGTGTGTGTGTGTGTGTGTGTGTGTGTGTGTGTGTGTGTGTGTGCTCGCGCACAGCATTTGGCTTGAATTGAGTTCGGGGCCAAAGTTATGCAGGTGTGTTGAAAATTTGTGATTGAGATTTAGCCCCCTTGACTAGAGAGCAGATTTCATTAGCTACGAGCTCAACAAAGCAACCGAACCCCTTCCATGTGCTGCACAGTTGAAAAAAATACTAACCTCTGATAGGACATACAGAAATAGATTCTTACTAAAAATAATAAAGTCTGTGTGAGGGAGACACAAAGAGAGGGTGAAGAGAAGCTACGAGAGACTTGCTTGGCATTGGCGCTAAAAGGCTGCTGTTGGCACCTCTGCCTCTTCCCTCCCTCCCTCCCCCCCTTGAAACTGTTTTTGCCTCTGTCCCTCCTAAATGTTTCCATTGTTTATAGGGCAGGTCCTCACAAGCCCTCTTGTCTTGGATTTCTCTGAAAATTCCAGGCAGATGCAGCACACAGCGGCTCATCCCCTGAATATAGGAATGAGGGAACCGGGGAGGCCTGCGTGCCATGCCAGGATCCTTGCCCGGTCGGTACAGGGCTGGGGTTAGTGATGCCAGTCAGCCTGAGCCAGGAAGACAGAGGACAAGCGCTTCTCCTGCCCCACAGTCAAGACCCTTGGGGGCCTGGAGACCCAGCGTTCCCACCCAGGCCACTAACTTTGCCCTTCACCTAACCATCCTTGCTGCTCTTCCATCCACAGACCAAAAGAGTTGGCTGGAAAATCAAAGACAACTCCAAGTCTCCAAAGGGGTCCCAGGAATCCAAGGGTGGGTCCCACAGGCCAGAACGTGGGAAATATTATCAAAATTACCAAAGGCTATTTGTTGGGGGGTGGGGGATGGCAGTGGTTACAGTCAGCAAAGAGAAAGAGTTAATTGGCGAGTCCTTCAGTTTCACTGGGAATAGGAACAAATCCTTCTGTGAGCTTCTATTTTTACCCTTGCCTGTTGGTGGAAAGAACAGATTAACCTCTCCTCATTTATAAACCCTTCTTTATTTTTATTTTTTAACTTTATATTTTTTTAATTGGGAACATACCCAGTCGTGCCAGGGCCTAAACTCGGGGCCTCCCATGTAATGAGATTCCTCTGTGGGGAGAGCTACCTGCTCATCTGCATATTTGGTTTGGGCTTCCCTGCTTGCATTTGACCCTACAGTCTTCCTATTAACCCCTTGTAGCCCGGGTGAGTGTAACCCATGGCTGCCTTCAGTGTGAGGCCCGGAACCTGACTCACAGGGATGGAGATTGGCAATGGCCAAGCAGGAAAGAGCATTAAACCACATGGTAAAGCTCCACATGGAAGGCAAGAAGGACCTAAGATAAAAGTCAGTAAGAGGTTACCCAGAGCAGTTTCCATAGCAGAATAGTTTGTGAGGGGTCAGTACAGAGGCTGCTGACCTGTGCAGTGCCCGCAAGTACTCTGGCCTCTGCCCACTCACACCAGTAGTATCTCTCCCTCTTGTGATTGCAGTGACTGTCTGGTGACCCTGAAAGGGGGAGGGGCACAGCTACATGGATCGTTTATCCCAGTGAGCATGTGGGAATCAGGGTGTAGATCTTTAAGTCTTAAATGCATACTTTTTTCTTATTACTATCTGCCCTCCTTCTTCTGACCAAAAAAATCTGGAATGACAACTCTAACCAAAAACATTCACCCCAGATCTTAAAAAGCAGTCTCTGTTCATGGAAAGGGGTCCTCGAACATGCTGGTTCCTGCACCCCATGTGGGATGAGACCCTGGCACCCTGGATGCCCAGCCCAGCTTTCACTCCTTTGGTCATTTTCCCTAAGCATTTATGGGTTCCCTAAAGTCTAACTCAAAAGGAGACAAGAAAGACAAGAATTAGTTGCGAGGGTCTCTTGGATGATGCTGTATGGTAACTATACTTTTGGTGTTGAATATTGTGGAGTATATACATTTTTCTATGTATGAAACGCCAGTCCTAAAGTTTATAGTGTTGTAAACCAATGTTATTCCTATAAAAAATAAAGCACAAAAAGAGAAAAAAGGAAAATTACTTTGAAGGGGCTACAGAAGAATAGTTCCCCTCAACAAAGCAAGACTTGGTGACAAATGCTCACCTGGAACTCTACTGAGATTCAGAAATGAGAGAGAGAAGAGAGTGAGGAGCCCTTCCCTGCAGAGAAATCAGCGGAGTCCATGGGCTGCGGTTGGGAGAGTGACCCATGAGTAACAGCCCTAGACTGGTCAGAGCTTCCCAGGTCTCAGTGTCACAAAAACTGTCTCCTAATGTGGCCCTGCCAGAGAAAAAAGGCCGAACTTTACAGAAACTCAGAACCTGAGCAGAGTAAGACCAAAGAGATGGGAAGATGCTTGGGAATTGGCCTACCAGTGTAGATACACACAGGTGGTAAGGTCACTGGCATCGAATCATATGCCAAAATATAAACATGAAAAATTGCTGAATTGCTAGAACCTATGCCAAAGAGATAGCCCAGAGGCTAAGGTGCTTGCCTTGCTCAGGTCCAACCCTGGTTTGTTTCTCAGCACTGCTTATGGTTCTCCTATGCACTGCCAACAGGGATCCCTGAGCACAGAGCCAAGAATAATCCCTAAGCAAACAAAGTAACAAAATAGGAGACTAACACCCAAGAATGGCCGAGATTAGTACCAGGAATTTTGCTCCATGGCTTGGAGGCCAGCCACACATGCTAAGGGAAAAGGCAGCTCAGATAGAGAAGGGAGCACCAAATAAAGGGTGTTGGGAGGATCCTCCCAGGATGGGAGAAGCATGCTGAAAGTAGACTATAGACCAAACATGATTGCCACTCAATGCCTCTTTTGCAAACCACAACACCTAAAAGGAGAGAGAGAACAGAGGGGAATACCCTGCCACAGAGGCAGTGTGGGATGGGGGAATGGGGGTGGGAGGGATACTGGGATCCGTGGTAGTGGGAAATGGGCACTGGTGGAGAGATGGGTATTTGATCATTGTATAATTGAAACCCAAGCACAAAATTTGTAAATCTACAACTGTACCTCATGGTGTCTCATTAAAAATAATAATAATAATAATCCCTAAGCACAGCCAGGTGGAATCAATCCCATCCCCTCCCCCCCAAAAAAATTAAATTGGTAGAACTACCCATTTTATAAAAGGGCAGAGAGGATGTAGCAAAATAAAGGATTATGTAGAAAAACATAGAGTAATGTCTCTGGTCTAAATTTCCATTGTGGAGATCAGCTAGTTTAAGGTGGGGTAGAAGATTAATTGCAAACCTCTTACAGTCTAGGAATACAGCCCTCTGTATGAACAGTCCATCTCAGAAAACATTTTATAAAGCATAAGATCCAAGCATCTGTAGTTACTTTTGGTTCCGCTAGGTTGACTTTTTGAAAAAGCCAGTTCTCTATATTCTGCAAGATTTCCCTCAAATGATAAGGCAGATTCTAATCCAGCCTGTCTCAGAGATGTTTGATTAGAGCCAAAAGAAATGCATTTCCTCTAGAAATAGTAATCCACATTACCTATCTCAATATTGAATCTGACACACATGTGTGGCATTTTCGTTTCATTAACAGAAACTGCCGAGCAAGTTCAAGAAGTTCTATGCAGAGTTTGAAAGTTTAATGGTAAGTGACAGCGGGCTCTTTGGCTCCTTGGTTCTGTTCACTGTCTGCATTAATCCAATATCTGATTAGCTGAATTGAAGTTCTCATTTCAGAAATTTCATCTGTCCTTGTATGACTTTAAGAAGTTTATGATCCCGTTTTAGTGCTGCTAAAACAAGCATGTCTGACTAATGAATGGCACCCTCGGGAACTAACTTAAAGAGGACTTATGTCCCACATAAGGTCAATTTGTGTAGCTAAGAAAAGCAGGGGCCCGGGACCCTATCCACCCAGCAGGAGTTGGCCGTGGATTGGACGCTGCATTCTCCTAGGCTGGCCAAAATTATTTCTCCCCCGTTGCCTGGGAGGTGTTAACAGACAGAAATGGAGTGAGTGGGACTTGGCAGGAGTTATGGGATCATTTCACAACAGGCAAGTTCAGACTGGCTGTGCTGGGCACTGAGGAAAAGAGTGCAGACACCCAGGAAGGATGTGGAGGCTTCCAAAGAAGAGGGACCTCCTGGTGGGAACTGATGGCACACACTTGTCATCTCCTCTGCCTTCAAAGGGCCTCTCCCCTGGGCAACGGAAGGCATCATCACTTCTTTCCATCAAATGAGAAAGACCATGTCCTGCCATCCCTGACATTGTTCTAAAGCACACATCAGTTTGTTTAACCAAGTCTCTACCATAGCTGCTCTTGACTGCCAGTTGCCTGATTGCAGATGGGAGGGTGGTGGGTGTGTTAGGAAGTTGAGCGGGGTGATGTCTATGTCACTCAGTGTTCGTTAATCAGCTTCTTTTTGTTTCCTGGAAGGATCCGTCAAGAAATCACAGGGCCTACAGGCTGACGGTAGCGAAGCTGGATCCCCCACTCACCCCCTTCATGCCTTTGCTCATTAAAGGTAATCTGAAGAGAATTCCTGGAAGAGCAGGAGTAGGTAGTACAGTGAGTAGGGCATTTGCCTTGCATGTGGCCGACCTGGGTTTGATCCTCAGCATCCCTTATGGTTCCCCGAGCACCACCAGGAGTAATTCCTGAGTGCAGAGCCAGGAGTAACCCCTGAGCATCGCTGGGTGTGACCCAAAAAGCAGAGAGAGAGAGAGAGAGAGAGAGAGAGAGAGAGAGAGAGAGAATGAGAATGCCTGGGCTAAGGGTGTGGGGGGCCAGAGAACAAACCATAGCCCAGATAGACCAACCTCCTTGGAACATGGCTCTGTCCTCCTCTTCCACCCTGGCCCCCTTAATGCTCCTGAAGGGGCTGGGGAGATGATTATTGTAGCAGGCAGCCGTGATTGGGGAGACCTGAGAGGGAAGCAGAAGCAGGGGGCGCATTTGGAAATTTTACTAATCTCAGGTAAAATGTTTTAGAAAGTTAAACACCTAACATAAAAGGGGCCTATTATCAGCTTTTTTTCAACGGCAGTATTATGCAAATCCGTCGGCATAATCTAATGGCGCTATTGTGCTTTCTTCCTGTGACATATTTCTGTTAGTGATTAGAATGCGACTTTTATTTCTTTGCAGATATGACATTCACTCATGAGGGGAACAAGACGTTCGTTGACAATCTAGTAAACTTTGAAAAAATGGTATGTATGGTAGTATAACCTTAAACACTCTGGGTATTTTTTTTCCAAATTAAGAATTGCATTTGTAGTCATAAAGGAAATTATCTCCCTAGACACTCCCTAGACATGCAGAACAGGTCTACATGCAAAGGAATTGGGAAAGGTTCAATTCAGATTAGTCTGTCTTATGCTGTCAGCTCTTATGTGAAACCAAGCATCCTGGGCACCTTGGTTCACAGCAGCAGCTACCTACCTCACTGTGTGCCAAAATGAAGGAATGGTCCACAGTATTGCATGTTGCTATTCTGTTGTAAGGTTTGTGGAACTGCTCGGCCCTAGGATCCCTGAGATGCTGATGTGCTGAGCCTGACTTGAGTTCACATGGGTAAAAAGGCAACACTACAGACCATCTTTAGTCCATAGCAGCCATCTCCATGTGGAAGCTATTCCAGTCAAGTTCACCCAATTTTAGAGAGGGAACTTGACAATCTTCATAACCAATCCCCCACCTACCTTTTTTGGGGAACACACAGCTGGTGGTGCTCAGGGCTTATTCCTGGGTCTGCACTCAGGGATCACTCCTGGTAGGGATTAGGGGACCATATGGGATGCCACAAAATGAACTGGGTTCAGCTGTGCCTTAACCTCTGTACTATCTCCTGGGCTCAAACTATTATTGTTGTTATTATTATTGCTTTTGGTTTCCCAAGTGGTGATCAGGAGGCCTGGGGCCCTTCCCAGGGATTCTTGGCCAACCAGGCAGTGGTTCAGTGAGAAGCCTGAGTTGCTGTTTGCACCCTGTGGTGCCAGGATTACCTGGACTACCTGGTGGTGCCTGGGGTGAGGGGGGCTCTCCATTCCACAATGCCCAGGACATTATCCTATGCCTTTGATTGCAACCATACTGGGGTTACTATGTGGAAGGCAAGTGCCCCAGCTCATATACTATCACTACCATCATCCAAAAAAAAGTTTTATAATAATAAGGTGGAACCAGCACCTAGTATTTTCTTGTGCCTCCTCTGACCCCCATATAAAGCAGCAGCATCTGGCATTAGTTACTTTTTCATTTATTTCCTTATCTCCTCTGAAGCGATAAAATCATACCAAAATCTTTCTTTACCACATAGTATGGATTCGTAGGGGTCTCCATTGCCTTCTGAAATCCTGAGACTGGGACAGAGAGATAGTCCAGCAGGGCACTTACCTTGCATGCAGCCAATGTGGGTTCCATCCCTGGCTTCTCATATGGTCCCCTGAGTCCAGCCAGGATTGATCCCTGAGCACAGAACCCAGAAGTAAGCTCTGAGCACTGCCTCTTGTGGCCCTGAAACCAAAACATTTAAATCCCGAGGTTGGAGCCAGAGAGATGGGGTCTTGTAGTATTATTGTGCAGATAAGCATCTGCCCAGGGGTAGGATTTGCAGTGGTCTGTGGTACTGAGTGTGGTGCTGTAAGGCTCAGAGGTCCGGAATAATAAATCTTTCTATAAGCCATAGAGTACTCCAGAATCCTTACCAGAAAACTGTTCTAATTGTTTTTTGTTGGAGGTGGAGAGAAAGTACAGGCTATCCAGCATTTACCTTGCATCTCACACACCCCAATTTGAACCCCCAGTACCTTACATGGTCCCCCAAACCCTGCCAGGGGGCACTGCTAAGCACAGAGGCAGGAGCAATCCTGAGCAGCACCAGGTATGGGGACTCAAAACTGCTCTGTAGCACTGTCCTCTCATCGTTTATCAATTTGCTCCAGCGGGCACCAGTAATGTCTCACAACAAATTGTGAGACTTGTTGTTACTGTTTTTGGTATATCGAATGCATCCTGGGGAGCTGGCCAGGCTTTGCCTTGTGGGTAAGATACTCTCGGTAGCTTGGCAGGCTCTCCGAGAGGGGTGGAGGAATCGAATCTGGGTTGGCCGCATGCAAGTCAAATGCCCTGCTTGCTGTGCTATCGCTCCAGCCCTGAGACTCAAAAACAAAAGCAAAAAGCAAAAAGAAAACAAAACAAAAAATCTGCCTTCTCTTTGAGTGATCCAGGGAAATTTGAAATGCCCTTCAGCAACCCTGGAAGGTCCATGCCCCTCAGTCAGCTTTGCGGACAAGCTTATTGCAAAGCACAGCCTGGCAGTCATGGCCAAGCTGGGCCGTCCTGGTTCCCACGCCTTAGTCTGTCAGGAAGGAGCACAGTTGCACTGTCCTCACAGACACCCTGTCCCAGAGAACCTGCATTCTCATCAGTCTCCCCACCCACCTCAGCGAGGACTGGATGGAGCACTCCATTTCTGTGCCATTTTTATAACTCTTTGATCAACATGAAAACAGCCAATTCTCACTTCTCAGTATGGAGAATAAAGCGTGGTTCCCTTGACTTCTTAAAAGAAAACCTGTTTTCCACAAATGAAAGACTTCGCAAGGAGCTAAGAACCTTCCAGGTGGCTGAGGCAGACATGTGGGCAGAGGAGCGGCTAAGCCAACTGCTGGACTGTCAAATTTGCATGTGCACAGAGGCCCAGAAGTGGGGCTTCCTAGGGATTCCACCAAGACTTAGAACTTCCGATCATTAAAGCCAACTAAGTTGAACAAACAGAAGTCATGCGAAGATCTATCAAATAGATTGGAAGTTGTTCATTGGGGTTTTTAGCTCTTGGTGTCTTTAAAGGAAGAATTTGGATCATCCGCCGTAACTCTCTTGACCCCTTTTCTCCCTAAGAGCAGTAGGTTCATATGTGAGGGACAAGGGCCTCACGGTTTGCTCGTACGGAGCCTAATTTGCAAAAAAGTGACCAGGTTGCTGAGAGAACAATTCAGCTGCCAGAATAGAAATAGGAATCTTAATAACTTTCTTTCCTAGGGTCCACACCTGGCTGTGCTCAGGGATGACTCCTGGTGGGGCTCAGGGAACCATATGTGTTTCAGGAGATCAAACTTTGGTCTGCCACATGCAAGACAGGCACTCTACCCACTGTACTATCTCTCCAGCCCCAGGTTTTTTTTTCTTTTTTAATTCAGACTCCAAGTGTGGGGCCAGAGAGCAGAGGGGATCACTCAAAGGGGCAGTGACAGGCTTAATGCCCTAAATTTGACCCCAGTTTGGTCCTCTGAATGTTGCTGGTAACGACCTGGTGGCCCCAGCACTGCTCTATACCGTCAGAACTGCACTGCTGGGTGAGTCTCACTAGTAGCAGCCTCAGCCCCTTCACATCTCTGAGAAGGAGCCCCAGCCCCCTGAACCTCTGGGAAGCAATCAGGATTCCAGGCCTTTCTGTTCCTCATCTCACCAGCAACATAGACCAAGATTGCAGAACCCAGGTCTCATCCCTGTTTAGAGATTTTTGATGTGGAGTCGCACTCACTGTTCAGCCCATGTTTTATCAGCCGGATACTCAGTCATGCAGAAGTGTGACTGTGTCTCCCTTATTTTCAGCATTTGTGTGACTCCCTGACCATTCAGGGATTCTGTGATAATGAGCAAGTGAAAGATAAAAGGATTCTGAGGAAAACTATTCTTCTCCTGCAAATCTTAAGCTTTATTTACCTATCTATTTATTTATTTAGGGCTGGAGCAATAGCACAGCGGTAGGGCGTTTGCCTTGCACGCAGCCAACATGGCTGACCCGAGTTCGATTCCTCCGCCCCTCTCGGAGAGCCCGGCAAGCTACTGAGAGTATCTCGCCCGCACGGCAGAGCCTGGCAAGCTCACCGTGACGTATTTGATATGCCAAACACAGTAACAATAAAGTCTCCAATGGAGACGTTACTGCGCCCGCTCGAGCAAATAGATGATCAACGGGAGGGCCTTTATTTATTTATTTTTGGATAAATCATGCTAATAGAAAATTTAATTTTGTGATTGCCCTTCCATGACTTAGATGTGACTGGAGAGAAAGGAGGAAAGAGAGGTGGAATTTCCAAAAGATTCTCTTGGGTTTCCTAAACTGGTGTGGTCCCACCTGGCATGGGCTGCTAACTTTCTGCACCCTGAACTCTCCAGTCCTTGCCCTCCAGATACCCCCTCTTCCACCTACCCCTGTCCCTGGGTGGTCACTTCTTGCTGGCCGGAGTTAGGGAGCAGACCCCTTCATGTTCAGGGCGATATCACTGCTGCTTCCAGTCATTCATCGCTGAGACCAAAGTGGCGGCAGAGCTAGTGGCCTTTGTGGGGGGCTGGGATGCTGTTTCCACCCTCCTCCGCCTTCCTGGGAGTCCCTGCCAGGGCAGAGCTCACCAGGGTAGCTAGGAACACAGATGCCTTCCTTGGTGGCAGCTTGACGTTGTCACAGTACACCGCCGTGCCAGCCCCAAGTTCTTTTATTTTGGACCTCTTCACCTTTGAGGTATGAAATGAGGATTAGAGAATTTGTTGCATCTTGGCTTTCAGGATTTATGAGTATGAACAACAACAAAAAAAAAAGAATTCACATGCTGATCCTTCTGCAAAAGAGAGGGGGAAAAAAGACAAGCAGACATTCTCTCTTTTGGGAGGAACATAAAGGAGTATTCAAAAAAATGTTTGAATAAAGCCCTTTGTAGCTTTCTATGGCATACATGAATATTTATAACGTTTCGGAGGTAGGCTAGCTATGGGTCGGTGATGCTCTACAGCAGCTGCCCCTGCCCTGGGCTGCAGAAAGCCTCCTGACAGCCACAGTTGCTTCTGTTTTAGCGGGTCGCTTCTACTGCAGACATTCCATATTTGGGAGGTGTTTGTTTGTGAATATTATTTCCAAGGTAGTTATTTTTCTTTGGAATGAGAAGCCTGGGGCAAGCTTCTGCACTTTTGAGAACATAGACAGAAGCTGATTTCATTAAGGATGGGAAATGTTTTGAGTCCCTTTATTTTTGTATCGCTAATCATGTCACTACATAATTAGCAGCAATATGTTTTCTATCACTGATAATATTACAAGATTCGTGGAGTAAGCCCTGGATTGGTTAACTCAAACTGTGGAAGAAAACAGTCTGAAAACAGTCTGTGGAAGTAAGAATCTGAATATTTAGGTGGAATCAGTCCATCTAAATCCCAAACCTTTTTAATACAACAAAAATCTACAAGAGTACTTTGAAAGTTTTGCTTCTTTGTATAGCTTTCAGAAACTGGGTTATAATGCAGGGTTTATTTTTTAATCTGCCCCCCCAGCCCCCCATTAGGTGTGTTTTGAAGCAATACAGAGTGCCGAAGCTAGGAATTTTGCTTGAAAATATTAAAATATCAAAAAAATGTCCTTGGCCTTAAAGATATCCTATGCAATTGGAAAGATAAATAAAACTCATGATCTTAAAAATTAACTCCTTATAAAAAGGAGTTCACAATAACCCTCAAAAGGATGTCAAAAAGCAAAATACAGAAAGAAGTAATTCTTGCAGCCATTAAATACAGTCACTTAATATAGCCAGATCCAGACTTGTGACCAGGAGCCCCTGTGCAGCCTCACTTCACACTTCCTTTCTGAACTCAGGTCAGGTTGGTCAAACTCAGCTTCTTCTTTTCATTCCTGCCCCTGGGCCTTTACATAACATAAAAGATGGAAGCTTGGTGACACTGGAAGTCAAGTCCCAAAGGGAGTGAGCATCTAGCTAGCTGGGGGACTGCTTTCTTGGGTGGAATCTGGAGCAGCGGGCTCTGGGTATAAATCTAGACTACAGAACAGTGGATTATGGAGTCAGGGAAGGTGTGAGTAAGGCCTCTGGCATACATCCACACTGATGGGAGAATCTTTTAAAGTCCACAGTTTGGGGTTCTTTTACAGGTTTGGCTCTCTTGGCCTCTGAGTTTTAGATCGCTGCTTTAATAAGCCACTTGCAAGTGGGAGCCTTGGGTTTGCTGCCATAGAAAAACAAGTTAAAAAAAATAGAAGATGAGCTCTGCTTGTAGTTCTCAGAAATTTTCCCACTGTCCTGGTATTACCAGAAACTTCCTTGGCTGCTCCAGGCCACTTTCTTGTTACCCCAAAAACCACCAAGCTTAAGGCCCACATTTTGGCTTCTTCCTAGCTGTGACAGTTGGATTATATAGAACCTATGTCTTTTCCACCTTTGTTTCTGATCATATTTACCGAAAACACCCAGGAGGAAGCCAAAAGGACAGGGGAGTTCCAATTCTGTGGAGGATAAATAGACTCTAACTGGATGACTTTGCAAAGAAGTCTCCACTTCAGAACAAAAGACTAACTCCAGAGAGAGAAGCTGTGGCCTGGTGGGAGCTCAGTAAAACACATTAAGAGGCTTTATATGCTGCAAAGCAGGTCAACAGCCATCAGTCCATCAATGTCATCACCTTTGAAAAACCAGGGACTGAGGAGAGAGAGAGATAGAGAGAGCGAGAGAGAAAGAGAGAGAGAGAGAGAAATGCACATGCTTATGCTTTGCATGTGGAAGGCATGCAGTCTTGCCACCACATGATCCCCCAAAAGCACCACCAGAAGAAACCTCTGAGCACCTTCTGGGTGTGGCTCAACAACCAGAACAAAGGAAAAAAAGCAAAAGTAAAGAACCTGGGAACTTAGATGTATGACATCATCATCTGTATCAATGAAAGGAAATGACAGTTTTCTACATCTTGTAATTGAGGTCATCTAGCACCCAAGGGAGATTCAAAAGAAACCTACAACTCAAAGGGAGAACTTGGTTAGCCCAAAATGGCAAGGACAGCTCAAAGAAGTTAACTGCTGGGAAGTGAAAAGAGCCACACCCAGAAGTACTAAGTTGCCCTTTGCTGGGTGCCTTCCAGCAACAATAGGCCCGGTGGTTGGTGGCCCCCTGAGACAGTACACAGCCAGGAAGGAGCTGAAGATGTGATTTGGCATGTCTCAACTCTAGGAAAGAGCCTTGTAGTTGGACATAGTTGTTAGGACAATTTAAAAATTGTTCCAACACCCTATTTGGCCCCCAGAGTCCCCAGGAATAATCCCTAAACCCAGAGCCAGGCGTAAACCCTGAATACCACCAGGTGTACACCCCCCATCCACCATCGCAAAAAATATTACTTGTGTCAGGCCAAAAAAGACAGTGCAGGAGGTAAGATATTTGACCCCTGATGATCCCCAGCTCTGAATATGGTCCTCTGAGTACTGCAAGGGGTTTACTCCTGAGCATAGAGCCAGGAATGATCCCTGAGCACTATCAGTAGGTACCCCCACCCCCCCTCCAAAGAAATTACTTTTGTTAGTGGGTGTCAAAAAGTGTAGGGTCCAAGTAGCAAGCTTACCCCTCTTTAGCCTTCAGAAAGCATTTCAGGGGGGTTCACCCTCTGTTTCGGAAGTTTTTCCTATTACCAGATCATTGTGCAGACCTCACAAAGGAGAAGAATGGACCTTGTTGCAACGCCAGATTTGGATTTCAAAGTTAAACTGAAGTTATCTTTGAGTACAATTAAAAAGGATACGTCAAAATTAAAACCATTGTTAAAATTAATCAAAGATTTAGAAAGGTAGAATGAACTCGAGAGCTGGAAATTACTGATTTAAACAATTGTTCTCACATTTTAAACTACATAATGAGCTAAAAATTATGACGCCTCAGAGTATAGCTGTAAAGAGTAGTCTTAAACCAAAGTCAGAATGAAATGTTTTAGCTTTCAAAACTAAAAAGCAGAACAATTACTCCCTACAAAATGGTATAGGAAGAGGTTTCTGACCCCTGCTAATTGTTTTATTATTCTTCAGAGGGCCATACTGGCAGCATTTCCCAGGGTTTTCAGTAATTACACTCCATTCAATATCTGAAGAATTACAATAATTCTACATGGAATATACTTGTGCCCTTCGCATGCAAAGCCTCTAGGAAAGTGAAAAAACAACTTAAAGTAAATTAGCAGGAAAATTATCATAGTTACTGTTTATTTCAGGGCTCTATATATCAGAGGCTAATTATACATTGTATGTTACATTTTTTTGGAGGTATTTGTAATATGTTTCTCATGCTGATCAACGTGCTGGTTTTTAGGACCTGTTATGAAAGTGAAGTTAGAACTTCTCGGATTGCCTCTTTGTGGATGAGAAATTACCCGGCGCAGACCCAGGCCTCTTGACGCTTGTCGGGCTGCTCAGAGCAGCAGTGTTCAGGAAAGGGGTTGTGAATGGCCACATATTTGTATTTGTAAAGCTTCAGATTCCTTTATGAATTTTTTTCCTCAAAATCAAGTGGATTTTTTGAAAAATTTATGACACATAGGTTTCCTCAAAGTCATTATCAGTGCTTTTTCCAGCTGGGAGTCTTGAGAGAAGACATGGGGGCTGGAATTATACAGTCACAGAGGCTCGTGTCCTCTCCTGACTGGTGCCCTACCACTCTTCCTGCCAGTGTTAGAATTAAATCTGCTAAAGGCTCCCCCACCCTTTAGAGTTTGAGCAACAAAAGTGTCCTGAACAATACACAGAGTTGGGGAAAGGGGGTGTTTCTAGCTGTTGTTAAAATACTAGAAGCAAAAAACGTAGACCTGATTAAGACTAGTGCCGAGTTCTTATCAATGTTTTCCCTCCTGTCTCTGTCCTTCATCTTTTCTGTTCTTCTCGTGTTTTTTGACTAACTAGAATCAGAATTCTTAAGGACAGCCAAAACTTTACAAAGAAATTAAAATCACAGATCACTTAATGATAAATCAACAAAGGCTAAAATAATTATTCTGTAGTCAAATTGAAAACACACTCATTCCAAGATTTTTTTTAACTCAGCCATGCTTGCTACCTGGTTTTGTGCTCAAGAATCACTGGCAGTGCTCAGGGGACAATATGTGATGCCTAGGATCAAACTGGGGCTGGCCACATGTAGGACAAGTGTCTTAATCCCTGTGCTATTTCTCCAGCTTTCTCAAGGTTTTCTAATAGGGTCCAACCCCAGAAATGCCACAGATCAGAGGACACCAGGGTTATACCTGGTGGGACTAGGGGGTAGGGGTGGGATGTGATGGACTAAAGCTCAGGGCTATGAGGATGCAAGTTCTGTGCTCAGCTATTTGAATGATCTCTCAGGCTCTTTTTAGATTTTTTTCATGCCTGTGGCATAGAAAATAGTCATAATAGTGTGGGAACATTTCAAGTTAAAGTAAAATATACATATATAAAATATGGTTTCATTTTTAAATATATACATATAATTTAAAAATATTGCTATTCCTATGTGAAGTGAGGCTTGAATTTTCACTTTGCTTTGAATATTTTTTTGACTTTCCAAAACTTTTTATATTCATGATATGCTCTAAAAAGAGGTTATCGGAAAAAAGAAGGGAGGGAGGAAGCAAGGAATAAAAAATAAAGCTTATTATTAAAATATACTTCTTTTACTGAAAGACAATAATGCAATAATGAAATAATGCATAGTGGATAGACAAATAACTAAGTAGAATATTTCTCTATGTCTATCCAGTCAATTATAATCTAATGCCACACTACTACTCTGAGGAATATGACAAGTTAATCCTCCAGATCAAGAAGACAGAATTTTAGTGACAAACTCTATTATAAATTCACCACAACTTTTTTTAAAAAGATGATGAAAACTAGGCCCCACCGTAAACAAGTCTCGAGGAATGCTGGGTTGCTTTTTTTTTTTCAATGTCCTGAGGAAGAAGCATTTTGACCATACTTCTACCATTGGTTATTCCCTTACCTGAAAAATAGCTTGTGTGAGTGAGTGTGATTGTATCTTTCAAGTAATTAAACAGGTTTCCCATCAGCCAGCTGCCTCTGGAGAGCCAACACCTCAGAACAGGCTACTTTTCATGGTGCTGGGTATTGCCAGAATAAATGATGTTTTGTTTTTCTTTTGGGATTGCACACTGACCTTACTTGTGTGTCAATCTTTCTTTTTTCTTTATTCTTTTTAGCGTATGATTGCAAATACGGCCAGAACAGTGAGATACTGCAGGAGCCAGCCCTTCAGTAAGTGAAATGTCACTGCATGCTGCAATGTGGATCTTGGTGATTAAGTCCTTTTTAATGAGACAACTGGGACAATTAGGAGTCTGGACAGCATTTGATTGTTTGGGAGACACTGTGGGCCACACTTCTGTGTGACTCATGAGCCTTAGGACTTCTTTGAGGTGGTAAAACTTTGAGGTGGAAATAGTTTTTTAAAAAACTAGAAAATAACCATCGGGAAATGAATTGATGAATGAGTGTAAAGAGAATTAAGGTGCTCTTCCCAATGTGACAGAGACAACTATGGAATGACTGCCAGCAAATCCAGTCTCAAACCAGTGCTCTTTGTGACTCACTGCTTGATGTTGAGAAACTCAGGTCTGTTCTTCATGACTCACCTGTGTCATTTATACATGGGAATAGTATATATTGTCTCCTGGGGTGTTGTGAGAATGCATTAATATGTGTAGCACATTGGTAAATGATTCCTTAAGAGGCATTCCTATTCATGACTACTATCCCCAGGTGAATGTAGTGTGCTTTTCTTTAAAAAAATTAACAAAGAGCATCATAACTGTTGTGTGCAGTGCTACAGTGTAGAAGTATTCAACTGTGGAATAGTGGCATGCATTATACTGGGAATTTTGTGGCATCATTGCCACAGATCATCAGGCCAGACCAATGCTGCTGTCTCTTTGAACCAGGGACTTTGGGGGCTGGAGATTTTGTTTCTTCCAGTGGAACTGTGCTCACTTAGCTGAGTGAGTCACTTGAAGACAGTTGGCTCATTAAGTAGAGTGATTATTCGACAGGGACATGACTACCAGTACAATCTCATCCAATAAACCTAGTGCTGAGACTTAGAGATTCTTATCTTGCTAATTAAAGCTAAGCATGCTCCTCCCAGTAATAGACTAGCCCCCAAAGCAAGGGTCTGCTCACATGGGATGCCAGAATTACTAACTGTTCCTTCTTTTATGGATATTTCAGAAAAATAATCTTGGCCTGGGAAGCAAATAGACCTTCAAAAAAATAATAATGGATTCAAATAATTGCACCTCTTCTTCCTTCCAAACAAGAAAATTTTTATACATTATGAACCCATTCTTGCCAAGATTAAGTGTTCTCATCTTTTCATCTAACCATTTACTAGATGTATAAAGATGATCATCTCATATAAAATGTATATGAGAGTATAAAAGTGATACCTACCGGTCTATGAACAGGGTTTATAATCAGTGGCCTTTTAGGAGAGTTCAGGAAATTCCCAAAATTTTCTGCACAAAGCTGTGTTCCTGAGAGGGTAAGTACCCTTGAGAAGGTCCTTAAGGTGTCCAGGAATTAGAGAACCACAATGCACAATAGAACATTTCTCATTCTGTGAGCCTCTCTGGAAGTAAATCCTGCATTCTTGTAGACTCATGAGGACAGTGGTGATGGATAGGGTGGGGAGAGATTATTAGATTTTTTCCTGATCTCCACTGCATTTGTTCAAGTTATGAGTAACTGCTGGTAAACAACAGCTGCTCAGTTCTGAAGTCAACAATCTATAGATAAAACTATAGGAATAGATCCATAAACATTGCGGGAATATGTACAATGTAATTACAGTATATTATACATGTAGAGTACACTGCCAGTAAGAAGCAAGGAAATGAAGCACTGTGGCATTATTTATATGTGATAATTACACTGATGAGTTTCTTCATAGAGCAAGCAGGGGCCTCTGTATCTCCGCTCTGCTGCTCTGTGCTCAGACCTGCAGCGTCCCCACCACCCCACACGCAGATGGCATTCTCATTGTCTTGGGAGTGGCTTGTGGATTGAAGAACATATGGACTGCAGAGCTCAGTGCACCCGGGTGGATGGGACCTTCGTCCAGAGTCCAGACAGTCTGGCATGGCCACTCCCACTGTCTCACACTCCCAAGCCCACAATGCCAGAGAGCCAGGGCACTGCGGCAGATAGGTGAGGTCTGAGCAGGGCTGTCTCCCCCTCTCACTTTTGAAATAATGGTGCAGTTTCAAACTTGGGAGAATTTTCAGGAAAAGATCCAGAATTTTCCATTTCTAAAGAAAAATAGGAAGCTCTGTGAACTAGGGTTATGGACTCCCATGTGACAGCAACATGCAGGAACTCAGCAGTCGCTTCAGTGGAAGCTGTGTTTCCATTTCACCCTCAACTAAGCTGCTTCTTTCCACCCTGCTCCAGGGAGACCAGATCAACCTCAGAGAGCTCAGTGGCTTGGGGGTAGGGGGGAGGAGCGCAGGGAGCTGGAGGGGGGAATCTTTGCTGAATGGTGATGGGAATTTTAGACAAGGGGCCTCAGAGAATCAAAGGTCTTGCTGAATTCATGACTTCAGCCATATGTTGTTTTTTTCCCTCCCATGAATATGGACAGTCTCTAAGAACAGTCTTTTTGATAAATGCTGCATATTTTTATGCAAGAAATAAGAGGAGTCGGACTGGCTAGTTTCACTGTCTTGCTTTTGTTCAACTCAGGTATCAAGGGCTTTGGTTAAAAGCTAATGAAAACTATGTCTTTTGCTGTTAGTCCTCATCCAGATCAAAGGGGGCAGAGGCCAGAGTGTGAGACACAGGTAGAGTGGTGAGGGATGGAATTTTAATGTATAACCACTGTCTCTCTCAGGAAATGCTTTTGCTTCTCTTTGCTGATGCTTATTTTTCCAAGGTTCAATGCAAAGAAAAATGACCAGAATGGGTATTTCAGAAAAGAAAAGGGTAAGAGGAAGGAGACTGAACGATCAAGTGGAAGTATTTCAGTGAATCTGGTGTGTGGAAAAGGGCTTGATGGGACCCACAAGTCTCTGATACATGGAATAGGTAGCTGGAGAAAATAAGGCTGTATCTTTTTATGCATATATTATGTGCGGCCAATTCTGCTCTTTTCTCTTTCAACAGATCCTGATGCAGCTCAGGCTAATAAGAACCATCAGGATGTCCGGAGTTATGTACGGCAATTAAATGTGATTGACAACCAGAGAACTTTATCACAGATGTCACACAGATTAGAGCCTCGTCGACCATAGACATTTAAAGTGCCCGAACAATGGTTGGTCTCCAGTCCACAATCTTTCCCCCACAATTGTCATTTATGCTACTACTGACTGTGTTGTCCCTAGAGAATTTCTACAAAACAAGACAAAAAAAAAACTCTACATCCTGAGACACCTCAGGGCTGCATTCAGCTTACCAGCACCATGATGAGAGAAGAAATTATGACTTGCATAAAGCTTGCACTCTCTAGCTTAGAAATGTCCATTTTGTAGCTGCCCTATTTCATTTCCAATTGTGCCATCTTTTTTCTGCCGCCTAATGTGAGGCCCAATGGAAGAGTGTGATAGAAACTTCATTGTCAAAAGGAATATTAAGCCTACTGACTTTTTCCCCCCTAGAAGTGTTGACAGGGTGAGATGTGCTACAAATGGGATTTATTTGGATATATCAGTGGCAGGAGAGTTTCATCATTTTAAAGTCAACATCTTGATTTGAAGCATGGGGTTCTGGGAAGGTGTTGAGGAAGTCCAGTTTTTAGGCTGTATTTTCCATCTTCATCGTCTTGACCTCTGACAAAAAAGTGAACCTGATCACATCACAATAAAACAGTACTGCTAGTTCAATAATTTAGGGGGACTGGTCTGTAATGTCTGAATGATATAAGGAATAATATTTATGTTTACAATGTAACTTTTTTAAACCTACAAATCAGGATCACATATGTAAGAATTCCACTAAGAAACTCCAAGGTTTTTAAAATTGCCAGCATTAAGGTTAAAAAATAAATAAATAACATTTCAGAAGAGCACAATATGCACAAAGCATTTTTCAAAATTAAAATATTTTCCTGGGCATTAAAAACCTTTACTATTGGCTACCTATTGTTACTAATTTAAAAAACACATATTTTCTGGACTTAAATATTGTTACAAATAACTTAATTTTCAGCAATTGTTTTGCACTTTCAAATAGATTGTAAATAGTTCATTCAATCAATGGTATAGAGTTATTTATTTGCAACATAATATTGTGCCAAATAATTACTTTATTTATTTTGTTTAGTATGTAATTTTGGAGTACATTTTTCTTGGTTTTCATAATTGGGCTACCTTTGATGTGTAGGAATTGTATGTATGTATATCTCCTGTACAGCTAGTATCTTCATTAAATATAATTGTTGACAAGAAATTGTGTTGTTCTCAAATCTTATAAAGTGGGAGGGATAACTGTTGGTAGGAGAAGATCTTGGACATTTTTTAATTGAAATAAGATATTTATAAGATCAAAGTCACCCTCTTAAAACATTTCAATCAATGTATTTTAGTATATTTGAAAGATTGTACAGCCTTCATCTCTTACTGATTCCAGATTCTCCACATTCCTAAAAGAAACTTCATACCCAGCTAGCAGTCATTTCTCATTCTACTCTTATTCTAGTTCCTGGAAGACATGAATTGCTTTCTGTTACTGTGGATTTACCTATTCTGGACATTTCATATAAATAGAGTCAGATAATATATAGCCTTTGTGCTGGTTTCTTTCACTCATCATATTTTCAGGTTTCTTCCACGCTATAACATGGATCAATACTTCATTTTTTTGGCATTTTATTTTTATACTATAAACTATTTGAATATACCACATAGGTTAATATGTTTAGGGGCATTTGAGTTGCTTCTATCTTTCTAATATTTCAAAAATCACTGCTATGAAGAGACAGAAATTTCAGATAGGGCCCATACTATTTCTCAGTGATATGTGCACTTAATAAATATTTGATGAAGAAATGCCTACAATTCCCTAAATTTTCGGCATGTCTCTGGGTTTGTTTTGTTTTGAAATGATTCACAAACTCACAAACTTTCTCAAAAAACAGAAATACAAAGCATAAACAAAAACATGACCAGGATGGTCTCTTCAAACAAATTTAAAATCCTCAACATGAAATACCCCTTCTTCAGGAGAGTCCCAGCAATCATGAATACATTAAAGTCTCTGAGAAAATGTTCCTATAATCTCTTAATTCTCTGCCACCCGGGTCTATCTTGAGAAATGCTAGAAAAGATCAATGTCCTGCTGTGTTACTTTATATAATAGCTTAAGATTACCAGGAGCAGAGGTGTTTCCTTCTTACTCCCTGCTTTATAGGGGTCATGGTCAGCATGACTTGGGGAACCCCACAGTGCTGGGGACTCAGACTCAGTCTTGCACGTGGTTGACCTGTACTCGACCACATAAGCTTTCTCTCTGACTTCGGGATAATATTTTACAAAGTAGTATGCTTCCTACCCAGCACAGTGCCTAGAGAATTCTTTTAAATCACTGAACAAACTCTTGAAGTCATTGTTATTAAGCATTTTGCTATCATAGACCTCAATTATCAACTATGAAGTTTTTTCCACTATATAGTATGCCTTTATAGTTATTATTTTTAATGACAAATTCAGCTGATAGCCTCTCTTTGGGCATCCCTGTTTTATTTTTCTCCTCAGTACCCAAAACTGCCCATCTTAAAAGCTGGGAGACAGTTGGACTTCTCCTTCCCTTCCCCCACCCCAGGTTCATGATGACTGATAGCTTATTTAAATTTAGTTTCCATAGTACAAAAATTAATATTCCTAGGTCATCTTCCCCTTGGACAGTCACACAAGAATAACTAGTGCTATACTTAATAAAGAGAAGAGATTCATAATTATGCCTGGCTCCTTTGAAAGTGCATTCAAGTCCATTATTCGAGGTGGTGATGGCGCAGAGAACGAATTCACACTCTCAAATGCAGACTAGTAGCCCAGCAGCCTTCCTGAAGCAGGAGGTGCAGCTAATATTTTAAAACTTGCAAACAAGCCAAAAGAAAATGAGATGCCTACAGGGTCACAGGAAGGATAATGAGGTTTGCTGGAAGATGTGAAAAGAAGAAGAAAGAATGTTTTTACCCAAAGTGCCTGTAGAAAATTATACATTTTAGTGTTTAACATACCTGCTTAGTAAGGTCACTGGCACAGTGTCCACAAGCTAAGCTTTTTCAGTCAGTTTTGCATACCATGCAGGTTAAATAGATTCCATCTGAATTCAATGCATTTCCTCTTGAAAAGGACTACAGATCAGTGACTGCCCAGTGAGGAAATGAAAACAAGTATCATTTTGGTTTCATATGTACTCAGGAACTTTTTTAATTAGCATAAGCTTTACAGTATGGTTAAACATGAACTATCTTTAAAATCTTTTCTCTTAAAGTAAAAATTATATCTAGTCTGTGAAGAAGAGTGTGGAGTTAGATGGCCGGGACATCACAGTATTCCTGACATAATTGAAAAGAACCCTAATTATATATACTTCATTATCTCTCTATACATTCACTTATTGTAAGGTCTTCTGTAGACTTGGGATTCAATGGTGTCAGAACTTAAAAAGTCCTTGTTCTCCAAAAGCAACCGGTGTTGGCGTGGATGTGGCGAGAAAGGGACTCTCTCCTTCACTGCTGGTGGAAATGCCGACTGGTTCAGCCCTTTTGGAAAAGAGTATGGACAATTCTCCAAAAATTAGAAATTGAGCTCCCATTTGACCCAGCAATACCACTCCTGGGAATATATCCCAGAGAGGCAAAAAAGTACAGTCAAAATGACATTTGCACTTCTATGTTCATTGCTGCACTATTCACAATAGCCAAAATCTGGAAAAAAGCCCGAGTGCCCGAGAACAGATGGCTGGTTAAAGAAACTCTGCTACATCTACACGATGGAGTACTATGCAGCTATTAGAAAAGATGAAGTCATGAAATTTACATACAAGTGGTGCTATGTGGGAAGTACCATGCTAAGCGAAATGAGTTAGAAAGAGAGAGAGGGACAGACATAGAAAGATTGCATTCATCTGGGGAACACAAAGTAACAAAATAGGAGACTAATACCCAAGAATAGGCGAAATAAGTACCAGGAGGTTACTCCATGGCTTGGAGGCCAGCCACACATGCTAGGGGAAAAGGCAGCTCAGATTAGAGAAGGGAGCATCAAATAAAGGGTGTTAGGAGGATCTGCCCAATATGGGAGAAGCATGCTGAAAGTAGACTATAGACTGAACATGATTGTCACTCAGTGCCTCTTTTGCAAACCACAGCACCCAAAAGGAGAGATAGAAAAAAGGGAATGCCCTGCCACAGAGGCAGGATGGGATGGACGGGATAGGGGGAGGGAGGGATACTGTGATCCGTGGTGGTGGAAAATGGGCACTTGTGGAGGGATGGGTACTTGATCATTGTGTAATTGAAGCCCAAGCACGAAAATTTGTAATTCTACAACTGTACCTCATGGTGTTTCACTAATAAAAGTTTTTTAAAAATTAGAAATTGAGCTTCCATTTGACCCAGCAATACCACTCCTGGGAATATATCCCAGAGAGGCAAAAAAGTACAGTCGAAATGACATTTTCACTTCTATGTTCATTGCTGCACTATTCACAATAGCCAAAATCTGGAAAAAAGCCCGAGTGCCCAAGAACAGATGGCTGGTTAAAGAAACTCTGGTACATCTACACAATGGAGTACTATGCAGCTATTAGAAAAGATGAAGTCATGAAATTTACATACAAATGGTACTACATGGAAAGTATCATGCTAAGCAAAATGAGTCAGAAAGAGAGGAACAGGCATAGAAAGATTGCATTCATCTGGGGAACACAAAGTAACAAAATAGGAGACTAATACCCAAGAATAGCTGAGATTAGTACCAGGAGATTTACTCCATGGCTTGGAGGCCAGCCACACATGCTAGGGGAAAAGGCAGCTCAGATAGAGAAGGGAGCACCAAATAAAGGGTTTTGGGAGGACCATCCCAGGATGAGAGATGCATGCTTAAAATAGACTATAGACCAAACGTGATAGCCACTCAATGCCTCTTTTGCAAACCACAGCACCCAAAAGGAGAGAGAGAACAAAAGGGAATTCCCTGCCACAGGGGTGAGGTAGGATGGGGGGGGGGGGGTTGGGGAGTGGGAGGGATGCTGGGAGCATTGGAGGTGGGGAAGGGGCACTAGTGAAGGGCTGGATACTAAATCATTGTTTAACTGAAACATAAGCACAAAAGTTTGTGAGGTCAACAACATGGAGTTTCACTAATAAAAAATTTTTTTTTAAAAAAGTTCCTTTTCTCCTGGATCTTATCATTTTTTCAAGGGAAGCAGAAGATGAATCAAAGAATCCCACAAAAATACACATAATGAGCACTTAGAGGTAATGCTGTTGCAAGAACACTTAATAAAGAGATTCTACTGGCCTGAGGTTTCTTATAGAAGTGACAGTTGACCTGGTTTCTGAAAGAGGTAAATTCTGACTAAGCAGGTAGAGGAGGACTTAGTCTAAGCAAGAAATAACCAGGCTATGTGTGGAAGGGGATGCCCACTGTGGCAGAGCAAAGAGAACAAGAATATTCTGGATATTCTGGACGTCTAACACAGGCTCTGAGTCTGCAAAGACTGAGTCTGCCTTCCACCCTCCCTTCCTCCCTTCCTTCCTTCCTTCCTTCCTTCCTTCCTTCCTTCCTCCTGTCCTTCCTTCCTTCTGTCCTTCCTTCCATCCTTCTTCCTATTTCAGGCACCATGGTTTATAAAATTTTTAATGGTAGGGCTTCATGCCTAAAACATTCCAGTGCCACACCCTCCAAGGGAGTGTCTGCTTCCCTTCTTCATTGTCCAGTGCCTGCCCTTCCCCATCCTATCCCCCCTCCCCCTGCTGTGGCAGGCTTTCTTCTGTAGACAAGTCCTCAGGTTTTTTTGTCTTTAGCCAACCCCATCAAAAAATGGTGGTGGGGTGGGGGAGAGATGAACAGAAACATCCTTAAAGACATGTGAGGGCCAATAGGTATATGGGGTGGGGGTTGGGGAGAATGATCTGCATCACTTGTAAGGGAAATGCAAATTAAAGCAATGAAATGCCACCTCAAACCTGTGAGACTGGAACACATCACAAAGGACAAAAACAACTAGTGTTGGAGGGGATGTGGGGAGAAAGGAACCCTTACCTACTGACCATGGGAATGTCACTATGGTCACCTTCTTGGAAAACAACTTGAACACTTCTCAGAAAATAAGTAATTGAACTTCCATATGATCCAGCAATTCAACTTCTTGACGTATACCCCAATATCCCCAAAATTCTATTCAGGAGGGTATTGCTGTATTGTTTGATGCACGATTCACAATAACCAAACTCTGAAAACAACCCGTGTCCAAGAGCAGACGACTGGAAAAAGAGCCTGGTACATATACACAATGGGATACTATGTGACCATTAGAAAAGATGAATTCATAAAATCTACTGTTACATGAATGGATCTGGAGAGTATCATGTTCAGTGAAATGAGTCAAAGGAAAAGGGACACAGAATGATCTCCCTCATATGTGGAATATAAAGAAACAGTAAGGAATAGTAGGCCTTTTGAAAGCACTTTAGATCCAAGTACTAGAGGCAGGGGACTGAATTTTTAATGGAAGGCAAGTGCTTTTGCCTTTTGCCTTACTGTACTGCAAATGGCATGTAGTATCGTCACAAATTTCTTAATTATTATTCATAATTGTGGAAAATGGAAAATATTCCAAAGCAATGGTGTACCTAAACCCACCCACAGTCAAACATTATCTCTCCTACTGACTTGATCTATGTGGCCACTTCTTAAAAGGCAAAATGTGGACGAATGCAAGAGAAACATTAATATACCACTTTTAGTTTGGATTGTGATAAAATCTAGGTAACAGCAAATTCATCATTCTGAGCCTTTTTTTAGAGTTAAGTCAATGGCATGAAATATGGTCACAGTGTTGCACAACCATCACCAGATCCATCTCCATGACCTCTCATTAACCCAAATGAAACTCACACTATTATACAACAACTTCTACTTCCTCTTCCCCCAAGCCCTGATAATCACTATTCCATTTTTTGTTTCTATATAGGTTTTTCCATAAGAGTGGAATCCTGTCATATTTTAGGACTGATTTACTTAGCATAATGCTTGTGAGGTTTATCTGTACTATACCACTAATTGTCTTTCCTTTTTGGGGTGATGCAGACACACTTGAGAGTACTCAGGGACTGCTTCTGGCGGAGTGCTTAAGGGTCTTGCTGTTGGAAGTGCTGGGAACCAAACCTAGCCTTCTGGATGCAAAGCATGTTCTCCAGCCAATTGAGCTATCTCCCTGGTCCCTGCATTGTCATTCTTTCTAAGGCTAAAAGTATTTTTTATTATCTCTGCTATGTTTTGTTTATCCATTTGTTCACACATGAACTTATGCTTTGTTTCCACCTTTTGGCATTTTGCCTAATACCTCTATGGACTTGAGTATACAAATACCTTTGTCGTATGTCCAGGTTCAATTCTTTAGCTATGTACCTAGAATAGAATTGCTGGATTGCAGAGTAAGCCTGTGTTCTAATTTTTGAGGAACTGCCATACTGTCTTCCAGAGCCACTGGTGTGTGTGGCATCTGACATAACCATATTTAGTTTAGTCATCTCCTGGACACTAAAACTGCTGGCTTGTGGCAAGGCTGCTGGGGGGAATAGTGAGTGGAACATTGAGCTCAGCATGAGAATGGGCAAGCTAGGAGCAGGACACTTATATCTGCCATTGGTGTCTTCCTTGAAGCCCTGACAGACCATGAGTTACAGCCCCTGCAACTCATCCACCCTTGAAGCACTGTTGGCTGATGGTTCAGATTAGCATTGCTGGCTGCCTGACACCAGAGGCTTGGGGCACTGGTAGAAGTACTCCTTACCCCAGGAGAACCAGGGCTCAGGGCATGGGAATAGGAAAAGTGCCTGGTTAACTCTGGTTCCTTTGCACAGGCTTGTAAGGCCACTAGGGAACGTCAAGGATGATGCTGCAGGAAGTTGGGTTCTTTATTCTGTGGCATTTTAAATCTGGGGCACATGAAGCCTAAACCATGCTTTGAAGGAGAGCAAATGCAAAACACAGCAGCTTGTGGGTGGTCACACAGAAACACCTTTAGGTCTAGGGGAAAGTAAGGGACCAGGCCCAGGGCAAGTCAGAGTTTACTGGTTATGGGAGAGTCTCCTTTTGCTCCTGCAGTGGAGTTTGGGAGCTTCCCAGAATAAGAATTGGGGGGATGGGAGGGAGGAGAAGGACACACACCAAGCTCAGAGTTCCACTCACTTTTCCCCAGCAGCCATGCCACAGGCCAGCAGAGGAACTGGGACAAGGCTGGCATTCTGATAGCTGCAGGCAGGAATCTTGACATCTTAGAGAAGGGAGACAGCAGGGAGTGAGGTGCAAGGGAAACAGACCGACTCTGGGTCCTGCCCAAATGGTGCAGATTTGGAATGATGAAGAAAGAGATGGTTCAGCGAGAACAAATCTGAGCCCTATACTAGAAAAGTTCTCTAAAGAAACGTCTCTAAGGAATTATTAACACCTTTTTTGCTACAGAGTTATGACGAGAGACCACAGTAACAAGCACTTTAGGGCTTTGAAGGCACCTAGAATCTTCAACCGAATCCTCTATGGAAGGATGGGAATGGACAGAGACCTAGAGGGAGGGCATGTTTATAGTTAGAAAAGGGTGCACAGGATGTCCCATTCAGTGGCAAATTCCCTCGCTTCTGAGGAAGCCAAGTCTGGTATTCTACTCAGGTCTTCGGCATATAGGATGAGGCTCACCAGTTCTTAAGGATAATCTGCTTACTTCTTGCTCATGGATCTAAATGTTAATCTCATCCCCAAACACCAAGTTGGCACATGAAATGAACCACCCAAAATTAGCTGCTTAAAGCACCAATAATGAGCCAAAATGGGTCCCAGGGCAGATCTGCTGCTGCTGGCCAGATCTGGCAGATTAGGATCTGGCTCAGTGGTATAAGTGAAGACAGCTGGGATAGATGAACTGTAAATGCCTTCTTTTTTTGCTCTTCTCAGGCTCTTGTTCTCCAGCGGGCCAACCTAGGCATGTTCACTTCTTGCAGGAACTGATTTCTAGGGAAAAAAACAGGTAAGCAAGAGTTCTTAAGGTCCAGTGTTAGAACAGGATTGCCATCTTCTAGAATTTTCCTAGCCAAAGTGGGTCGAGAAGATGACCAAAATTCAGAGGACAGAGCATTACAAGCCTGGGGATGCAGAGTTGCCAAGTCCTATCTCCAAGACTGTAGATAGAGGAAAAGGAAAATTAAAATTTTTTGCGGTTTTTGGCAAAGCTTACTAGAGTAAGGGCAGAAAGGAGTGACAGGCATTTCTACCTCTTTTTTTTAAAGGTTCTGTGTTTTCAAAATTACATCTGTGGGTGAAGCTGATTGATTTTGAAGAGCGAATGAGGAATAGTAGAATATCAGATGGTAAAATCAGACAGATTCATGTTTAGACTCAGTCAGACCAGTGAGTTAAGAGTCAGTGAGGTAAGGGATATAAGTTACATAAGTGCCTTGATGCATGAGTGCTTGGCACTCAAGAATTATTAGTACCTTTCCTGCTACGGAATTGTGATGAGAGACCACAGTAATGAGCACTTTCGGGCTTTGAAGGCACCTAGAATCTTCAACCGAACCCTCTATGGAAGGATGGGAATAGACAGACACCTAGGGGGGTCTTGTGTTGTTGAAATGAACTTGAAGTGGAGGAAGAGTCAAAATGTCTGTCTAACACTCTCTCTTTGTACCCCAAACTTGGGTTGCATCAAATTTGCAATGTTTTCACTGCAATTATTGAAACAGCATACTGTTATGTTGTATAGAGTCAACTTAATATCTATTAACAGTAAAAGAGAAACATTTAAAAAACCTATTTTAATTTATTTTCTAGGTGTAAAGTAGAGTAAAGGACTCCTATTTCTGACCAACAAATAAAATTCATAAATGAAAGAGTATCATAAATGAAACAAAGTGTCACATACTTAGATCCGAGGAGAACTAAGATTTTTTATCCTAAACTGGATGTTGGTTCACTGTACTCAGTCCAGAGATGCAATGAGATTCCTCGTAAGAAAGTAGGTTTAGCTAGCAGTTCTAATCTTCTCTCACCTGATATTCATAGGTCATTATAAAATCCATTTATATTTCTGGCTTCAGAAATTAAATTGAAGGTATGAGCCAAAGTGTACATTAAGTTAGGGATTATTGCATGTGGTGCTCTATGCGAGCCAGGTGACATAGAACCATTTTAATTAAGAATTAGTTTTTCATAGCAACGCAAGCAAATGGATAGCAGTGAGTCAACATGAAAACAGTTGCTGTTGGTAGGGGGATCATAGGACTAACTGAGATACATGGTCTTGTTCAGAGCCCTATTGCGCAGTGGTCACTTATGCTTTCAAGCAGTGTTCTTTGACCTTTCTACACCTGTAGGAAGGGAAATTAGAAAAGATATTTTTCAGACCAGCTGACGCTAAGACAGAATCAAAAACCAATGTAGGCAGTGTTTTATGTATTCAATCCAACGTTATAAAATTATCAGTTTTAGCTAGTGTGACATCTGTTGGTGCTTTGTTGTGGGGCGGGAGTGGGGTTGATTTTTGGCAGACCTCCGGGAAGTTTCAGTGGATTGGTGCTGGTTCACCATGAACCACAGGTTGAACAAGGTTTTAAAAGACTGTCTTTGGGGGCTGGAGCAATAGCACCAGTGGGCAGGGCATTTGCCTTGCACGCGGCCAACCTGGGTTCTATTCCCAGCATCCCATACGGTCCCCTGAGCATTGCCAGGAGTAATTCCTGAGTGCATGAGCCAGAAGTAACCCCTGTGCATTGCCAGGTGTGATGCAAAAAAATAATAATAAATAAAAAAATTAAAAAGACTGTCCTTGAAGAACCAAATTAATTCTTCGACACAAAGCATGAAAAAAATGGTACACCAAGAAAATATGATTGCTAGTGGTGAGGGAAAGGGGAGGAAGAAATAATGTACTTTTATATAAAAGTGAGAAGGAAAGTAAGGACACTAAGGAACACAGAGTTTTTAAGTACAAGTTTTCTGAATGTGAACTTTAGAAAGAATTTTTGGAATGTATTGAGTCAATAATCAGTGTGTTTGGCCTGCCAGTTTACCTGCCATTTATTGAACACCTACTAAAGCCACACACACACACACACACACACACACACACACAACACACACACAGTAGCTTATCTTTAAAATTGCAGAACTCCGTACTTTCACCATTATTTATGAGGAAAAAATGAAGAATATGAAATCTCTTACTCAAGGTAATATTCTAAGATTATGGCAGAGTTGGGGTCTTAAACCAAGTAAAATGATTCATAAGCATCTGCTGTTAAGTGAAGGCTCCACAAAATTATAGTCTCCTTTTGTCTTTAAGAGGACTCAAGCTTTTGATGCTATAAATTATACAAACACACACACACACACACACAAAATAAAACACAGAAAGGCATTTGGGAACCAAAGCATGAGACTAATTTTACTAAAATGTTATATGTGATATTTTTTAGATAAGACATTTAAAGTTTGATCTATGAAAATAGAAGTTTGTGCTTGTGTGAAGAGGTATATGTAAGTGTTTGTGCTTGTATACTCATGTGCTGATGCATGTAAATCTTTTCATTAATATTTCCTCTATTATATGTACATATGCCAGGAGAAACTTTTTTTAAAATTTTTATTAGTGAAACACCATGAGGTACAGTTGTAGACTTACAAATTTTTGTGCTTGGGTTTCATTATGCAATAATCAAGTACCCATCCCTCCACCGGTGCCCATTTTTCAACACCACAGGTCCCAGTATCCCTCCCACCCCTCATTTCCCCCATCCCACCCTGCCTCTGTGGCAGGGCATTCCCTTTTATTCTCTCTTTCCTTTTGGGAGGAGAAGCTTATTTTATGGGTATAACATTTCTCTGATTCTCCATAAGAATTTAATGATTTCCAACAATCATTGCTTTATCCATATGTGTTTTCACATTATTCTCGATGTGTTGCTTCATAAAGATTGATTCAATTCAAATCAAAACATTACTAAACTAGGGGCTGGAGTGATAGCACAGCAGGTAGGGCATTTGCCTTGCATGCAGCGGACTCGGGTTTGATTCCCACCATCCCATATGGTCCCCTGAGCCCCGCCAGGGATAATTCCTGAGTGCAGAGCCAGGAGTGACCCCTGTGCATCGCCGGGTGTATCCCCAAAAAGCAAATACATATATTTATATATATAATGTATATTTGTGGAATATTTTATAGAATAGAAAGAACAGCCTAATAACATTTTGTTTTAAAACTTTCTACTGGGACCAGAGAAATAGTATGGGGAGTTAAGGTTTTTTTATTTGCATGTGGCTGACCCCACTTGGATCCTGAGCACTGCATATGATCCTCTGAGCATATCAGGAGTGAATCCTGACTTCAGAGCCAGGAATAATCACTAATCATTTATTGAATGTCACCCCCAAATCAAAAATAAAATAAAATACCAATTGGCTATATCATGTTTCCAAATCCTTCATCTTTGCTACCAACCATATGATCTTCTCTTTCCACTGTTAATTCTCCCCCAAAACACTCTACTTTGAAAATTAACTTTAGAAGGCTCTAAATCATCTTTTAAAAATATTTTCTATTTGTTTTATTTCTTATTTATCTGACTGACTTGAATTTCTCATAATTTCCACCTTCAAATATGAAGACTTGCACTGATGAGGGCTGGAGCGATAGCACAGCGGGTCTGGGTTCAATTCCTCTGTCCCTCTTGGAGAGCCTGGCAAACTACTGAGAGTATCCCCCGCTCACAGCAAAGCCTGGCAAGGTACCAGTGACGTATTCAATATACCAAAAACAGCAACAACAAGTCTCATAATGGAGACATTACTGGTGCCCACTCAAGCAAACCGAGGACAGTGCTACAGTGCTACAGTACACTGATGAAAAATAAAAATATTGTTGGTACTAAGCAAAAAGAAATGCTACTAGTTCATCTTCTCTAAAAGGTAATCACAAAGATAAATAAATAAACCCCAGATATTATGATATAAGATAGGAAAAGTAGCATGGTTGAAGTCAAACCGGAAATAGTTCCTTCTGCCTCCTAATTTTGGGTGTTGTCATTCATATCAGAGGAAATGAATCTTCTACTACTTCATTCAGAGGTTAGCAGGGAAAGGAAGAAGGAAAGACAGAATCTTCCAGTATTTTCCTACTTTGCTGGGCGGAGGCACACTTGCCACACAGGCCTGTATCCATGGAGGTTGTGGCCTAACCACCACCATTCCATGCAGAGATCAATTCCCAGAATCCACATTGATATCTCTCTTCTTTTCTTTCAAAACCTCTCAAGTCATAAATGTAGAGAATTGCTTTTCCCTGTTACTTTTGATCTTGAGTTGGCAGTGACTTGGAAGGACATGGGGGTTGGAGGGTGGAGGAGAAGAGGGAGAGCGTTTGACAAGGTGAGAGGAGAGTGGACCTGGGCCACACCCAGCTGTCAGGGGCTATTTCCAAGTCCGTATTCAGGAGTGACCCCTGGCCGTGCTGGGGTTTCCATAAGCAGAGGCGGCAGGATTTGAACCAGGGTAATTGCCATTTCAGTCAAATAGTGCCTTACCTCCTGCATTAGCTCTCCTGCACCACACCCCCAAAAGAGTTTTTGAGGTTTTTTTTGGGGGGGGGGGGTTGATGTCCTTCCTACTAATAAAGAACTTTCAGTCAATTCTGAATTTCCCTCTCGGCTTCACCTTCCTGATATCTGACTGCATCCAAAGCTACCATTTAAGTTTCTGTTGGGATACTCTCTGGCATTTTTTGTTGTTACCTCTAGCACTATTGCTCACATTTTCATTAGGCATCAAGGTTTTTAACTTGAAAAACTAAGAAAGCAAAAGTCCAAGGCATGGTAGCACAAATCCTCCTGTACTAGCTGAGGCGACCGTGAAACTGTCAGCACGGAAGTTGGCTGCCTCTCAAAGCAAACCTACAATTATCACCGTGCCCTTACATGTACCTGGAGTTCTCACTGACTTTTCCAATAAAGAAAGTATCCCAGAGGAGAAAAAACTACTACGTTTAGCAGAAAATGATCCAAATCAGCTACCTAAAATTATATTGATTTTTTATGAAGTACAAACAAAAACTACAATCTCCAGGGATGTCTGAGAAAACTAGTACCACAAAAGAGAAAAATATTGATTCCAGAGGAAGGAAATAATTCTATTATTAATGAATTGCAATAGTAAACAGCATGCTAAACAATAGGAACAATAATAATAGATATCATTGTTAGATACCTACTATGGGTCCTGTTGTATTATATGTGTATATTTGCATGTTTGTATGCATGTTTAAGAGAAGATGGTGCTGCTCCAGGGCTATTCCTAAGTCTGTGCTAAGGGGTGAATCCTGGTCCTTGGGGGACCACATGTGGTGCCAGGGTTTTGAACCACGATCCAAGGCATTCAGGACATTTTCTTGCCTCTTGCAGTGTCTCTCCATCTCTGGTTCTGTTTTAAATTCCAGATTCCTTATTTTATAAAAATAAACCTTATAAAGTTTTCTTATTTTCTCAGATTGATGAAGAAACTGAGACTCAAGAATTGAGTGAAGTACCCTCGGTCATATGGTGGAGAAGCAGCAAACTTCAGCTCAGATATATCTAACTCAATGCCTTTCTGGTCCTGAGTTTGTCCCTCCTATATTGCACTGAGAGTCCTAAGTTTTGAACTTTAGGCACATAAGGTCTTCATTAATATTCATCCCAAGGGAATCTATCAACTTACCAAGTGCTCATGTAATGAGACCACTCAAGGTGTGTCTTGACCTTCCTAAGAGTCTGGGAAAGGGAAGAGTCCCATGCAGACCAGGAGATAAGACACAGAAATCAAGCCTGGGCTTTATCTTGTATCACCTTATTCTGTAACAAGATGTCAACACCAACCCTTGCTACATCCAGAACCTTCAGGACCAAAAATAATCCTCTGGAAGTCTATGGCAACCTCCTCCAGAGGCTGGGAATGTTGGTTACTGATATCAGGCTGTGTCATCTAAGAGACTGAAACTTGTTTGAGAGGTTTGTGCAATTAATTTGCGTGGAAAAAATGATTCAGACAAACTGGTTGTCTAGACAGGCCAAGATTGGCTAAGTGAGACAGAGTTTTGATTACTCAAATGAAATAATTCATTAGGATTTTGTAAATCTTACTTAAAACAATTTTGAAATGTGTACCACAAAGATTTGGTAAGGATTGCTTTATATTAATGGAATGAAACACTCAATTATCTAGTTCTTTCAACTCTTTCAGTTTTTTATGATATGGCAAGGACAGTTTTGTAAACAGATAGAACAAAAAATATCTATAGACGTGGAGGGAGATGTTTTCAGTTACACGCACATGTGAGAGAATTCTCTCCACTTTACTGTATGAGAGAACATTTCATTTCTTGAATCATGTATTTCTGAAGGGCTAGAGCGATAGCACAGCGGTAGGGTGTTTGCCTTGCACGCAGCCAGCCCGGCCGAGCCGGGTTCAATTCTTCCGCCCCTATTGAAGAGCCCCGCAAGCTACCAAGAGTATCTTGCCCGTACGGCAAAGCCTGGCAAGCTACTTGTGACATATTCAATATGCCAAATACAGTAACAACAAGTCTCAAAATGGAGACATTACTGGGTCCACTCGAGCAAATCAATGAACAATGGGAGGACAGTGACAGTGACAGTGACAGTACTTCTGAAATGGTCATCTGGAAGCTACCATCACAAGATATTATAGACTTGGTGATTATATATATATACATATATGTATATAAGAGCTTTTAATTGGGGGAAGGCATACCCAGTGGTGCTCGGGAGCTACTCTCAGCTTGGTGCTCAGGGGACCCACATTGCAAAAACTATGCTGACAGCACTTTGAGCCCTCTCCCTGGCCCTCATACATTGTGCATGTTAAATAGCAAACGTTTTTGTCACATTTCTGGAGGTTCTAAGATGAGGGTAACAGTATGATCAGGTTCCAGTGAAGCCTCTCCTCCTTTTATTTTTTATTTATATTTTTTAATGAATCATTGTGAGATACAGTTACAGACTTAACAAACTTTCATGATTATGTTTCAGTCATACAGTGATTGAGTACTCATCCTCCGCCAGTGCCAGTTTTCTACCACCAATGTTTCCAGGATCCCTCCCACCAACACCCTCCCCCCACCTCCGGCCTATGTGAAGCCTCTCCTTCTGGCTCACATTCTCACTCTATATGAATGGGTGGGGCTTGGGGGGGTGGATGAAATATCTTCATCTTTTAAATGAAGTTACAATACAACCAGAGTAGAATTCAACCCCTAAGACTTAAACTGGAAGAGTTTGTGCCTGGCATGAGTAAGGGCCTGAGCTTGATCCCTGACATCATGAGGCTCTCTTCCAAGCACCATCAGATATGGCCTGTGGTGACTCCCAGGAGTTTCTAGCAATGCTCCACAGGAATGTACCCTATTTAAAACCAAGCCCTGATTGGTCATAAAAATAATTAAAGTGTCTATGGGACAGAGCGATAGCAAGTCAGTAGGGCGTTTTCCTTTCATGCTGCCGTCCCGGGTTCAATCCCCGGCATCCCATATGGTCTCCCAGGCACCGCCAAGAGTAATTCCTGAGTTCAGAATCAGGAGTAACCCCTGAGAATTGCCAAGTGTGACCCAAGAAGACCAAAAATAAAATAAAAAGAAAGAAAAGAACTGCAGTGTCTAGAAGATGAGTTAGTGAGAGAGAAGGGTTTTTACCTTTCATCTTTAAAGAATCAACTCTCATAGGTTCACCAAAAATATACATGAAGACAGACTTCCTAGATGGAAAGTTAAGTTAGTAAATAATCCCAATTAAAGTTTACAATCTGGGGCTGGAGTGATAGCACAGCAGGTAGGGCGTTTGCCTTGCATGCAGCCAACATGACCGACACAGGTTCGATTCCCAGCACCCCATATGGTCCCCTGAGCACCGCCAGGAGCAATTCCTGAGTGCATGAGCCAGGAGTGACCCCTGAGCATCGCCGGGTGTGACCCAAAAAGAAAAAAAAATTTACAATCTAAGTTCAACTCTTGAAAACTTCAAAAGTTTAGAAAATCATATTTAAAAACAGAGGGAAATTTCTTGGTTTATGATATCTCATCTTTTTTCAACTCAGAAATATGTTGTGATTTTATTTATATCTCTGGGGGTCTAAATTTATATGGTATTTAGTTAGGGAAGTTCTAAAATGCGTTATTTTTAAAAAAATCTTATCATGAAAGGATACTCTGTCTTTGACACCCAAAACTTGAATATTTCTTAGAAGCTCAACATGGAAAATCTTCTGGAAAGTTTTCATTTAACTTCATTTCTTTTCTCTTGTTTGGGGAGATACCAGGTGGTGCTCAGGGTTTTTTGAATCTATGAAAGCAAATGAAAGGTATTGTTTTATTGAAACAATGTAAATACAGGAATAGAGTATTGCTTTCATAAAGAAATGAAAGTTGGGGGCCAAAAGACATTGCTCAAAGGATTAAACAGTGCCTACCCAAAGTGCTCAGGGGATCCTACCTGAGGGTCCCGCATGAAAAGCCTGTGTTCAGCCCTTGGAGCAATGTCTTTTGACCCCCAACTTTCATTTCCTTTTTTTTTTTGCTTTTTGGGTCACACTCGGCAATGCACAGGGGTTACTCCTGGCTTTGCATTCAGGAATTACTCCTGACAATGCTCAGGGGACCATATGGGATGCTGGGAGTCGAACCCGGGGCAGCCGCGTGCAAGGCAAATGCCCTACCTGCTATGTTATCACTCCATCCCCATTTTGGGTTTTTTTTAACTTTAATTTCTTTATGAAAATAATTCTCTATTTCTGTCTTTACAATGTTTCAATAAAACAATACTTTCATTTGCTTTCATAGACTCATAAAACGCTTTTGCATACATTTTCCTATGTAAACTTGACAACAACAGGAAGATGAGTATGTAAGTTGCGATGGGAAAACTACACATGGGAAAACTGAAATTTGTAAATTAAACAGATTTTTCAATACGGAAAACAGAAGATTATCATGTGTTATATTTATTTAATGCCAGAAGGAAGGAAGGAAGGAAGGAAGGAAGGAAGGAAGGAAGGAAGGAAGGAAGGAAGGAAGGAAGGAAGGGAGGGAGGGAGGGAGGGAGGGAGGGAGGAAGGGAGTGTGGGAGGGGAAAGAAAGGAGGGAGGGAGGGGAAGGAAGGAAGGAAGGAAGGAAGGAAGGAAGGAAGGAAGGAAGGAAGGAAGGAAGGAAGAGAGGGAGGGAGGGAGAGAGAAAGAGAGAGAGAGAGAAAGAAAGAAAGAAAGAAAGAAAGAAAGAAAGAAAGAAAGAAAGAAGGAAAGAAAGAAAGAAAGAAATCTCCCCTAGAAATATTACACCAAAACATGGAGAACTATTGTATGTGTGATGATTTTAAATTGTAACCTGTGAACAAATATTGCAATAAGTGACTTATAGGCAGCTTTATCTCCCTGAAGATGAGCCTGTACTATAAATGGTTTAGAATATAATATATGATGAGTGACTTAAACTGAAGCAATACTTGGGGCTGGGAGATAGTATAATAATTAGGGTGCATGATGAACTGAGTTCAATTCCCGGTAACGCATGGTTTCCATAACATCACTAGATGTAGCCCTGGAGATCCCAGAGCACAGCCCCTAATTTTCCCCAGCACAACAGATGTCCCTGACAGTGCAGGATCTGAGCAGCAGTGCATTCTTGGTCCCTTGCATTGAATCATAGCTATGGTTGGCAAAGAATCACAGGTGGCTCCCCTGGATCTCCTGAATACTGTTTGGAGGACCCCCAAACTCAAAAAGGTGAAGCAATGCTTGCTAACCATCATTCTCTGACTTGAAGATAGCATGTCTCAGTCTATTAATAAAAAACTATGATGCCCCAGATTCTCCAGGAGTCATAGAATTAAAGGATCAATAAGTAGATTTACCAGAGGAAAAAAAAAACGTATGCACAACCGCCTAATAAGTATGATATATAATATAAATGCAGCATATATCATTCATACTTACTATTAAAATATACAGAATTTGTTTTTTAGAATATCAGTACAATGCACAGGAAAACAAAACATGGTTATAACATAATTTTTACGTAATATATTTTTCATATCAGTGGAAGAATATCCACTGAGAAAAAGGACTTAATTTCCTTTTATAAATAGCTGGGGATTAGAGAACAACAATAGTTCTAACTCTGCTATTGCTGTGCATTTAAAGCCAAGATGATGACTGTATTGAAAAAGAGGGGAGAGAAAATCAATAGATTATTGCTTCAATGGAGCTCACAACAGGGCTGATTAGCAAGCACAAATGGATTGCATAATAGTAAAATAACTATAAACTGGGTATGGATTTAAGCCTATGTTAAGACCATTCTTAACTGCATTGTATCTTTAGAAAACATGCATTGAAATTACAACAGCAAATTAAATTTATTCAACCGCAAAATTTAATACATAAGAAATAGCATTTATTAATGATCTGGAAGAGGGAGTAAATAGCATGTTAATGAAATTTGCAGATGATACTAAATTGGAAGGTGTAACAAACAATGCGGACAGGGGCTTCATATCAATGGGCCTTAAAAGGTTAGGGGAAAAGCAATGTTGGAAAGAAAAAGTCAAGTTGAATTGCTAAAAATATTGACTGGGAAAATCTCAACTTGAGAAAAAATAATATTAAAAAGCATGGCTAGAGAAGCATTTTGAAATTTGACCAGGATTTTCTGATTATGATGTGTATGGTAGTCCACTCAAGAGCTCGTTGAGTCAAAAGTCTTGAGTCTTGAATCTTGAGTAGTAGCTATCCCTTTACTCCCCTATATCATCCAATGGCAGACCAGAAAAACCCTATTACTTAACTGTAGGCACCTAGGAGGCAAGAAAAATGACGACAACCTGGACACCAAGAATAAGATTTGGACACCAACTAAAAGAAATAAAAGCATTAAAAGATGATGATAGTTGTATATGTCATACTGCTGTTAAACTGAATCTTATGAAATTCAATTATTGGTTTTACAGATGCTAACAGATAGATATTTTCTCCTTCTCCACTGTAAAGTAAGTAAAGTAAAGGCCTTCCCGTTGATCATCGATTTGCTCGAGCGGGCCCAGTAACGTCTCCATTGGAGACTTTGTTGTTACTGTGTCTGGCATATTGAATACTCTCGGTAGCTTGCCGGGCTCTCCGAGAGGGGCGGAGAAATCGAACTCGGGTTGGCCATGTTGGCTGCGTGCAAGGCAAACGCCCTACCACCTTCTCCACTGTATATGTGTCAAATCTAAGAAGTTGTCAATATTCAAAACATCATTGAGGATATCACTGGACTTCTTAGAAACATCTGAAAGTTTAGGTTGGAAGATGTGATCTATCTAGAACATAGCAAACTGTGACTCTTGGGAGTTTTGGGAACTCTCATGTGTCTGTATGTTTTTTCAGCTCACCTGGGACTAAGATATCATTATCTAGGGAGGTAATTCTCATCTCCATTGGTTGTTGTGAAGGTAGAAATCTCAATTTCAGCAATCTGACTGTTTTCATAACATTTTCTGTTTCTCTGAGGTTTCAGTAGCACTCTGAATTGAGCCTATTACTGCCACAACTGTGATGAAAGAATAACCTTAGTGGCTAGGTGTGACAGAGTAAGAGTTAATGCAGCCTCACTTGTGGTATATAAAATAAGAAAACAGGAGACTTATACCCAAGAATAGTAGAGATGAGTACTAGGAGGATTGCTCCACAGCTTGGAAGCCGGCCTCACACACTGGGGGAAAAGGCAGCTCAGATAGAGAAGGGACCACCAAGTAAAGGGTGCTTGGAGGGCCCACTCAGGATGGGAGATGAATGCTGAAAATAGACTATAAACAGAACATGATGGGCACTCAATATCTCTACTGCAAACCACAACACCCAAAAGGTGAGAGAGAGCAAAAGGGAATGCCCTGCCACAGAGGTGGGGTGGGGGTGGTGGTGGTGGGAGGAATACTGGGAACATTGGTGGTGGAGAACGGGCACTGGTGAAGGGATGGGTACTCAATCATTGTATGACTAAAACATAAGCACGAAAATTTGTAAGTCTGTAACTATACCTCATGGTAATTCATTAAAATAAATAACAAATATGCATTAAATTCTACTATATCATTACCAAAAAATCATTTTTATATAAAAGGCCCTCCCGTTGATCGTCAATTTGCTCGAGCGGGCCCACTAACGTCTCCATTGGAGACTTTGTTGCTACTGTGTTTGGCATATCGAATACTCTCGGTAGCTTGCTCGGCTCTCCGAGAGGGGCAGAGGAATCGAACTCGGGTCGGCCATGTTGGCCGCTTGTAAGGCGAATGCCCTACCTCAAGTTTTATTGAAAAGATTGCCCTGATTTAAAAAAAAAAGAGTTAATGTAGAGATCCACAAGGCTGAGTCAAAGAGTTAATGTAGAGATCCACAAGGCTGAGTGTAGGGAGGGAGGAGCCATTGAATGGGAATTAAAGGGAGATGTGTGATAGACACATCTTTCCACTGAGTCTCTTTGCAATGCTTCAGCAGTATATAAAGGTATCAAAAGGATAAAACTCAGCAATACACAACAGAGTATTGTTGTGTTTTATCCTTTAGGCCACATGCAGCAGTGCCAGGGAGCTACTACAGGCAGTACTTGGGGAACTATGCAGTGCTGGGGATCAGGGATCAAATCTGGGACTCTTGCAGGCAAAACATGTTCTGATCTGGCACCTGAGAAAATATTCTTGTTTTGTTTTGTGGTGCTAGGGTTCAAGGCCAGGCCAGAGGTGAGGTATGCTCCAGCCACATCTCTGAGAAGACACTCTTTATAGAGGCCTGAGACTCTGTTCTTAAACCATTAATTATGACAGAGTCATGAGAGACATAGATAAGGCCTGAAAATCCTTGTATACCATCTTATCTAAACTAATACCAACCTTTTCTAGTTAGGCTATGCCATTGGCAATTTGGGGTCTTTGGGGAACCACACCTGGTGGCGCTCGGGGCTTATTCCTGGCTTTGTGCTTCAAGTTCACTCCTCACAGAGCTTGGGGGAGGATATGTGGTAACCAGAGATTGAACCCAAATCAGCCACATGCAAGGTAAGCACCTTACTTGCTATACTCTCTCTGGCCCTCTTGCCTACATTTTCCAAGATTTTCCCTATAGCATAGGAGGATGATTTCAACTGCACTTAGTCAAATATTAGCTATCATCATCACCGTAATCACTGTTTAGTTAATATTATGATTATCATTATCATTGTTGCTGCTCTGACAATATTGTCACCATAAGGACTATTGTGTCCTTCTGGCAAAGACTTGACTCAGATAGCCAAAGGATTTCTTCCTTGCACTTGTTATAATGTCCTTGAGCCTTCAACTTGGTGTGCTCTTTGCCTAAAGTCCCCTTTGAATTCAGCAAATTCCTTTCATTCTTCTCATATGGACTTAGCAATTCTTTGATTTGGAGACCTTCACTGGTCTCCCAAAACTGTGTTTGGTGGCATACTGTGGAACCCCATCTTTGTTCCTTTGGCAAACTGAAGTAGAAGTGCTTATGTCTTTGCTGGCTATTCCACTGTCCTCTTAAAACTTTACAAGGGGCCATATCTTGTTCACTGTTTGAATCACAAAGTTCAGCACATTCAGTAAATGCTTGTTCAGGAAACTGCAAAAGTTCCAGATCCCTTCTTGTTCTTCTGCTCCTTTCATGACCTGGAACACCAAAGCAATTCTGATACTAAAACATTCTTGTGACTCTCTCATTCTCAAGTTAGGTATGAAAACTTAGTGCAAACAAAGGCAGCATTTGTGATTTTTCAGGTAACAGCTACTTATCTTAAAAGGATGCTTGATTGTGTGCCTGAGTTTCCCCAGGGATAGGGAGTTGTGCGGGAGGTAAAGTACCAACCTTAGTGTAAACGCTGGTTAATTCTTAGCTATGCAGCAGACACAAACTGCTTGTAATCTAAGATGAAGGTGCGAGATGGCTAGGGAAAATGCTCCTGGGTACCAGCTTGATCATAGCTCTTATCACTGTAAAGGGAGGGAAGGATATCTGGCATGCTTCCTTCTTTTCAAGTTGTCTTTCCCTGTATCCTTAATAGATTTTATATCTGTGTTTCTCTGATCCACTGATAGCTGGTAACTACTCTGGAATTTCTATTTAAGAGGAATTTAGGGGCAATCTGAGTGAATTAGGGAAAGGACTACATTTGCATAACAAATAGACTTTTAAAAAATAACACTGTCACTGTCCTGTCCTCCCGTTGTTCATCGACTTGCTCGAGCGGGCCTGGTAACGTCTCCATTGTGAGACTTCTTGTTACTGCGTTTGGCATATTGAATACTCTCGGTAGCTTGCCAGGCTCTCCGAGAGGGGTGGAGGAATCGAACCCTGCTCGGCTGGGCTGGCTGTGCACAAGGCAAACGCCCTACCACTGTGCTATCACAGTAACAACAAAGTCTCCAATGAAGACGTTACTGGGCCCGCTCGAGCAAATCGATGAACAACGGGAGGGCCTTTAAAAAATAAACTTCCTGTTTATTTTGGAGGGTGGGCTTATATTCCATCCTCTTGAATATAAGAGGGTGCTAAAGACTCCCAAGCTACCCCATTGCCTAGAGAACATCTATTTTTAGTGTGGGAACATTTGAAGTAAAGGAATAGAAAGGCTTGATAAGGGAGGTTTGACTAAATCTCTTTTGTCATTGCTGTTTACTTTGGTAAACATATATTCTGCCTAATAGGAACAAACCAACACATTTTCAGAATATATTTAAAGGTTTGAAAAACTACAGTCAGTTATGGGACTAAGCACAAAATATATATATTAGCTGGGACTTAAAGAAATCAGTATAGTCATAAATAGGCAGCTTGACTAAAGAAAACTCAAACTTGCAGCCTATTGGTTGATGTCACCATTATATGTTGATTTCAGCCATAGATAGATACAATAGAAGACATGATCTCAAGGAGCTTGCAACGAATTTGAAAGGCAAAAAAAATGCCTACCAGGTTATCATTTAAGACTATTTTGGGGAAAGGATATTGAGTATTGTATTTATTTCTTATTTTATACAACACTTACTCTTTACAAAAATGGTTAGAGTCTCGCTCATAAAAGTGTAACCTATGCCATCTGAAAGCAAACATTCTGTAATTATTTAAAGAGGTCTTTAAAAAAATTATAATACAAAGGTCTGTACTGTATAGGCAGTCCTCTACTGTGCATTATAACAACAAGGCTTGCTTCAAATACAGACTAAATGTTTGAAAGTTATGAACCACTGAATTTAACATCATTTTATAGTTGCTTTTTGCATTTTTTGTTGTTTGGCGGATCTTCCATAAGACTTTTTGTGAGAATACTCTAGTATTCTCTGCTCCTGCTGCTTATTATCTTAGGCAATCATGCAGGAAAAACAGAAGGAGGGGAAAATGGACAGGGATGGAAAGGGACTGTGGATACAAATATTATGGTTTTAAGGCATAAGCCAAATTTAAAGCAATAATTTATATTTTTAATGCTGGATCCTGAAGTTAAAATTCAACTGATCCTTTTATTTTGCAGAGGAGGAAACTGAGACCTATTAGCAAAGGACCCCAGTTGATGAGGGCAGGACTAAGCACAAAAGCCAGTCTGATGACCTTTCTGTCATAAGTTGGTGCCTTTGCAGTTGAGGTTAAATGACTGCGTCACTGCCTGGGTCTAAATTAACGTTTTGATTTTAATGGTTAGGTGGTTCATGGTTAGATGGTTTTAGAACTGATCACATACATCAGGAATTTTTTTAGTATGACAGTCTCATCAATCTACTTTCCCAGTTTCCAAAATAGAATCCATCCATGCAAAAATTCTTTGTCTCTATCATAGGGGAAATTAAAAATATAACCTGAATAACAGACTAGATAGCTTTTGTTGTTGTTTTGTAACCTGTCTTCATCCATCCCTCCATACTCATCTCTTGAGCTAGAGTGAGATGAATGATTTACAATTCTCTTTCATCTGGACTCTTCTAAATCTCCGTTTCAGATTTCAACGCGTGCATCTCTACCAGATTTCCTTCCCATGACCTCATAGCCCACGGGAAGCCAGCCTCTCGTCTGCAGGTCCCTATTTCTGTCAGTGACACCATCTCTCCTCCAGTCGCCCAACTCTGAAGTCTTGACATCCTCTGAATTCTTTCCTCCTTCCTCTTCTTCACCTCTAGAGAGGCACCAATGTCTGTGGCTTTGGTCTGAATCTAGTCTTTCTACCTCGTCCCTTTCCCCCTTAATTCAATTTCTTACATGTCCATAAATGATAAAACGAAAAATCAAAGATCTGAAGAATATCTTCAACTTTGCCACCTGTTCTCACCCTTTCCAGCACAGAGTCCCCCCTCCTCCTCCCCACAATTCTTCTTTTCCCCAATATCCAGGGACCACCTTTAGCTCACTCCTGGAATGCATCCCGCTGGCCTCCTCTGCAGGTCCCTGACCTGAGGCAGTGGGCTGCGACCCCACCTCTAGACACCCCAGGTAACTACTGAGAGGGTCTTCTGGTGTCCGAATCTCCCAGATAACCGCACGAATCTGTCCATCTGTCCCCTTGTCAACTAGATCATTAGTTCCTGGAGGGTGCAAAGACATCCACTCTGTTTTTTCCTCTGTGTGGGCAAGAGCTCAAAAAGTGGAATAAGAAGTGAAAACGGTGCTGAAGGTGACCAAAAGGCGAAGGGGCCCACGGGCCTGTCCCCGTGCCCCCACCTTAGCACAGGTACCCCGAGAAAGGCAGGAGAGCCGGGCAGAAAGGCCGCGAGCGCCTTCCCCCACGCCCCGCGGAGCGCACGTCTGGGCCGTCCGTGGCCGGGGCCGGGCGGGCGGGCGGGCGTGTCGGGTGCGGGCCGGGCGGCTTGGCCTTTCGGCGCTCGGAGGTAGGTGGTGCTGTTGGTGCTGTTGCCGAGCGAGTGAGCCTCCCTCATTGGCGCGGGCCGCAGAGGCGGAATGTTCAACTCCTGACTCCGGCGGAAGCGTGGAAGTCGCGCGTGGCCGCCGTCCTCCTGTCCCCCCCGGCTGCCGCCTGCGCTGCCCCCCGCCCCGGCTGCCGCTCGCGCCGGCCCGGGACTCAGGTAAGGAGCCGAGCGGCCGGCGGGAGTGGTCGGGGCGGGCCGGGCGCAGCCTGGGGTGCTGGCCGAGGCCCTCTCAGGGCTTGCGCGCCCGGCTCCGGGCGCCCGTCGCCGGCTCTGCAGGGCGCGGAGCCCGGCCGGGTGGCGGCGGCGGCGGCGGCGTCCGGAGCGACCTTCCCGGCTCGGGCGGAGTCGGGCGCCGCGGCCCAGCAAGGGCTGGGCAAGTCCGGCCGGTCCCGTCCCCGAGTTGGCGCCGGGAGCGCAGGGTGAGAGCGCCCCGATTGTCCCCCTGGCTCTCGGCCCCCGGGTGCGCGGCGGGGTGCGGGGCCGCTCCCCTAAGGCGGGACCCCCGGCGGGACGGCGCGGGCCCTGCAGGGAGCGGGCTGGGCCCGGGCACGTCCCGGGGAGCTGAGCAGAGCGGAGCGTCCCCAACCGGGGCAGGGCGCGGACCCCTTCCCAGCCGAGGCTTGTGCATGCCAACTTCTGCATTTCTGCGGGATGGCCCTTTCCTAGGGCGGCGAGAGACCACTCCTCCCTCACCCGTTCAGTTCAGGGAGTCCCCGCCACCCCCTCTTTTTCCTTCCCCTGGAAGTCAGGGGCCCGCCCGGTGCGGTGGCTTCTCCCGGGGCTCGGGGGCGCGCACCAGGCCCGTGCATGGACTCTTGAGGCCGCCGCCCTCCTGGCCTGCTCCTGACAGCTTGCGGGAAAAACTTTTCCATGGAACCGGTGAGATGACAAGGGAGCCTTTAAACAAACAGAAAGCATTGTCGCGGCAGACCCGAAAATGCACGCTTCCGATGAGCCCCAAGATCTCGCCTAAGCACTATTTATGGGCAACTTAATTACTCTTCTTGTTAGTTTCTATAATAATGGAAAGCGACTCTCCTGTAGTGGCCCATTTCAGTGGTGTTACCGTAGGTTGCTCGCTCCTTAATAATGGAGCATTAGAGTCGAATTAATTAAACCTTGAGCATAGTTGGGTTAAGATGGTTGTTAAAGGGTCCGCCTGTTCGAACCTGTAGCTCCTACCGCAGTTGCAGTGGACAGGTAGAATTCAGGGAATGGGTACGAATTTGAAGAGGAAAACAAATAGGAGATTCGGTTTAGGACAGTCGGCCCCTATCGACGGTCAAATTCCGTGGTTTCTGATTTAAAAAAAAATATGAGTTGATTGCATTTTAATTACAGTTTTGGTCATTTGTGGCGCCTTTGTTTTAAATCTCTGCTTGTACAATAGTGAGAGATTTGGTAGATTGTACAATGAATCAAATTTTGTTTGAAAAGAAAATTGAAAAAAGAAAAATGGTCTTTCAGAACAATGTATAAAATGTTTATTTTATTCTTCCACATTCTATTTCTGTTATGACTTTTTGGAAGATTATATTTTGAGTTTTTTTTTAAACTGGAAAATATTGTTTAAGTGTAAAGTTTTAGTGCTCATAACTCCAGAGTAAATGATCATAATGCAGTGGCAAAAACTTTTCTTCCCTGTGTCAAGGAAAGCAAGTTAGATGGTTGGTCTTTTTGCTGTCCTCTTTTCAGAAATAAGGCCACCTTAAAAAGAGAGAAAGAGAAAAATCCAAATATTAAGCACGGGGATTTGAATCTAAAAATGGACGGTCAAAGATCTTGGGAACTAAGGGACCTTCTTGCCAAATAAGGAAACTTGGCTAGCAGCTCTGTGTATTTTAAGTTAGCACAAGAGTGAGTGTTATTGGCAATATATTGGCCGAGTGCCTATCTGGAATGAGCAGCCAACTGACTCTGATAGAGTCACCAAATTATAAACAGGAGTTAAGAGGGGCGTGGAGTAAATAGAAAACTCCTCTAGGAACTTGAGAAATTATAATGATGTTTCATGGAAAAGGTCAGATATAAAGTGAAACTGTTAGTGTGGAGAGAGAGAGAGGGATTGGACAGTTGATTTTAGAAATTGATAGGTTCAGAGAAAAGGGAAGAAAAAACTATGTGTATATGTAAGGGAAGAAAGAAGTGTGTATGTGTGTGTGTGTAAGGGAAGAGATAATGTGTGTGTGTGTGATGGAAGAGGGAATGTATTTGTGTGTGTGTGTGTGTGAAAAGAGAATGTGTGTCTGTATGTTTCAAACCAGAGAAGGTGTTTGTTTGAGAAGATAGTACTTCCTGGACTAAGATTGTCTTATATCTGTAGCCTGAGATGTTGGAAATAAAAATCAATTTGGATCATTTGTTTTCCATTTTATTCTACCCAGGACAGATTGACAGGGAGGGTGTCTTGTCTATCTGTGTAATAGGACCTGGGCAGACACCTTTTGGTCTTACAGCAGGGAAGATTTAGGCTACTTCTTTTGTGACTATTAACCTTGCCTCACTCCACACAAATAAGGCGAGTTCCTGCTGTGAGTTAAAAACTGGACTTGGTAAGGAAAGAAAGCCATAAATGCTGGAGCTTAGATTGGTTTGACTGATATGTAGGTGCCTTTGTGTCCCTCCCTCCTCTAGACAGCTGAAGAGTCCATTATATCCTAATAGCAGTAAAATAATCCCTACATAGTAGAAGATTCTGGGAGAACAAAACAAGCACATATTTGACATCTTAACCTCAGCATTGAAATTGCTCATGGGAAATTAAAGCCTCACATCGAACTTTAGGTGAATGCTAAGCAGTCTAGTAATAACTGTTAAAAAAAGGGGGGGGGAATCTGTTTAAAAGTGGTGGGGGTGGGAGGGCTAATTTAAAGGACACAGTTGAATGATAAGTGGAGAAAAAAAAGACATATGATATGGTGGAAAAAATGATGTGACTTTGAAGTCAGACCTACATTTGAATCTCAGTGATGTCACTTGTAAGTTGGGTAGTTGGCTTGGGCCACTTTCGCAACCTTGCTCCTCAGTTTCCTCATTTGGAAAGTGTGGACAGTAATGCCTGCTTCATAAAGACAAGTGTACGTGGCAGCACATGGGCACGCTTCAGCCAGGGCCTGAAACCTCAACTACGGCAGTCACTGACTGCCGGAGGAAGGAATTTCCCACTTTCTCAAGTTAGACAGAGAGAAAGGCTTGCCCTTGACAGCCTGCCCTGTTCCCCACCATCTTGAGTGCGTCAGCTGGGCTAGGAGATTTTCACAGCAGCTCTCCTGCCTGGAGTATCAGGATTTCTAGATCAACTTTGAATATGCTTGTGTTTATATACACAACTGGGTGATATTCATATTCGTGGGGGCGGGGGAGGGGGGAGGTTGAGTCTGAAGGTTCAGATAGCTTTATGAAGAACTGGAGAGTTGTATTAATAGGGGAATGTTGCAACCTGAGATCCAGACCCAAATCATTTGAAAGCAGTCTTACAGATGAAGTTGAGTACTGTGTCTTTAGGGGCCAGCATCCTTCTTTCTGGACTCTTCTCTGGACTTGCACAATAAAAAACAAAGAGAAGGCAAGGCCTGCTTTATGCCGGTCATGCAGTAAATCTTTGCTTATTAAACTTTCGTACCAAGTACTTTCTTATGGGGAATAGTGTTTTCCTTCAGGGACCCATAAATAGAGCCATAGATACCAGTGTAATTAAGCAATTTCTTAATCTTAAAAATTCACATGTATTTTGTAGTCTCTTCTATACAGAAAGACACTAACTATGTTTCTTCTTCCACATCTTTAAAGTGATGTTGATACTCCAGGCTGTTCTTCTATTTATATATTTTCTGCACAGAGCTGGCTACTCTACCTTTGGTACTCTATACTTTGGATGAGCATGGACCTGGGGTAGTGAAATTCCAGTTTTCTGAGAAAGAACTGGAGTAGGTCGTCATCTGGAATTTTAAATTTCTGTGCATAAACCATGGCTCTGTTGGCCTCAGGAGTTCTTTGCTTGGCACTGGAGTGTTTTGCTTTGGAAGTGAAGAAGAGAGGAGAGGAGGAGAGTTTCAGGACAGAAATCTGAAATGTAGCTCTCATCCTGGCCAGTTAGGGAGGAAAAGGCAGGAGGATGATCCAGCTTGCTCACTACTTCTATCACTGACAGTGATTATAGCACTCCATGCTCTTCATGGCTGCCTCTCTGAGCAGAGCATTCTTCAGAACAGGCTGATGAATGGCTGTGCACTGGGGGGTGGGCATGGAACTTACAGTACTATCCATTCTGCTCCTGGCTGAGGTAGCAATCTCACCTTGCCCATCTTCCGTTGAACATTTCAATGACGAAGACTACTCTGCCAAATGCGGTAGCATGTGTTCTTGTTCAGGCAACTCTAACAACCAGGAATTCCTTCTAGAACACTTGTCCACAAGTAACCATGCCTCTGGTTCAGCAAAATACTATAGGGTCTCTCCAAGGCCTTTTCCAGTGTTAACGTTCTCATTTCCTTTTAGCTGACATTCACGTTTCCAAGTTTGTAATTACCTTTCCTGGGGAACATTCGCTCTAGATAAGCAGCCCAAAATTAGACCTGTTGGTCAGCAGCCAAGATGGTCAGATACTTTCTGTTTGGCTAAAAATGGTCCCAGTGGGGAATCCAGAGCTGTGGAGCTCAGGATCTGGGAAAGGTGAGCAGCTGCCAGTGAAGGTATGCCTGATGTACATTCTGAGCAATCCATCTATTGCCTGGGAATTCCTTTTCTGGGCAGACCAGGGAAGTCAGCCCTTTCTGGGCTCCTGGACTTTATTTACTTACTGAATTTTGATTTTTGGGAGGTCATACCTGTAGTGCTTAGAGCTCCTGGCCCTTTGCTCAGGAATCATTCATTCCTTGCTGGGCTCAAGGAACCATATGTGGTAGTGCTGGAGATAGAACCCAAATTGCGTGCATACAAGACAAGCACCCTACCCACTGTATTATCACTCTGACCTGGGCTCTCATATGGAATCGAATCCTGGCCTGCTTCTTTTCCTCCTATCTCCAGTTGCTCAACAAAAGAAGTCTTGAGCGCAGACTAATTTTTTTTCTTATAAATTTTTTTTTATTAGTGAGACACCATGAGGTACAGTTGTAGACTTACAAATTTTTGTGCTTGGGTTTCAATTATACAATGATCAAATACCCATCCCTCCACCAGTACCCATTTCTAGCTGGATCATGATCTAAAATAGACACCACATATCTGTTTTATTTATTTATTTATTTATTTTTATTAGTGAGACATCATGAGGTACAGTTGTAGACTTACAAATTTTTGTGCTTGGGTTTCAATTATACAGTGATCAAATACCCATCCCTTCACCAGTGCCCATTTCCCACCACCACAGATCCCAGTATCCTTCCCACCCCCCATCCCCCCCATCCCACCCTGCCTCTGTGACAGGACATTCTCCTCTGTTCTCTCTCTCCTTTTGGGTGTTGTGGTTTGCAAAAGAGGCATTGAGTGGCAAACATGTTCAGTCCATAGCCTACTTTCAACATGCATCTCCCCTCCTGGGAGGATCCTCCTAACACCCTTTATTTGGGAGCACAGACTAATTTTCACATAACATTTTTGTGGCATTAATCCCCCTACCCCTGCTAGTGTCACTTTACTCCTATGTTTTGGCTCTGGTGAGGACTGTTTTGGCAAGGAAATGTGTGCTAAAAGTTTCTTTTTATGAAGTTAAATAGTGAAGCACACATACGAATGCTTCACTTAAGTTCATTTTTAAAAAGTTTAACCTTTGCTTTAATGTGAGAATCAGGAGCAGAAAGAAAGGAAAAGAAAAGAGTCAACGTGTTAGCTGTTTTATATTTTAGACCCTTTAACTTGGCTGCTACCCGGCAGTCATGTTTGCGCGTGCCTGTTCTAGATGTGGAGCTTTTGGGTGCAGCCTGGGAGGAAGGAAGGAAATCTCTATGGGGATGCAGTACTAGCTAGTGCTCTACACAGACCTTGTCTCCTCTAGCCAGGCTTTTAGATCTTATCTTTTCCACCCCCCCTCCCCCCAAATACAGAGAAACAGCAGTCCTATTCAGGAGTAGAATCTTTGAATCTGATCTTGGTGTTCTGGACAAACAGACCAAGCCAGAGCTTTCTCCATTTTATTTTATTTATTTATTTTAAGACACCACTCATGGGGAAAAAAATTGCAGAACAGTAATCGTGGTATTGTTGCAATACATGCAATGACAGAGCACATTTTTATTAGTTTATTCACTAATCTATGTTAAGAAGGCTGAAATGATATGATGGCAGCATGATGGGCAAAAGAATTTATTGAGGACTATTTTCTAAAAGTTTCATTTTGTGGTTTTGCCTAGGTCACGATAAAGCAAATTAGTTTTTCTTCCTGTACAGCTTAGGAAATAAACATGTAACTTTCTTTTTGTGAAGAAGGAAAAGGAAAGTGTAAATCAGGGATGAAAAAAGAAAGGTTTGAATTCAGACATTATAGTCCGACAGAACACTGTGTTTGATCCTAGGCACTGAATAATCCCCTGAGTGTCACTGGGAGTGAACCCTGAGCACCACTGAGTATGGTTTTAGAAACAAGATAAAACAAAAGTAAATAAATATATTAATTATGGTTTCATAATAATAGGTCCATATATAACTAAAAGAAAGAAAACTACAGAAAAAAATCTGAACCTATTATATAGTAAGGCAAAGCCTTTATAAGACGGTGATTTGCAGGTCTTTAATTGAAAATGCCTTTTCAGTTGGCATTTCCTGAGTTTGCTTGTTATGCAGTAAATAAAGTGTGTTTGTGTGTGGGAGGCGAGGAGATACTGGCATTATATCCAGGTCTCCTACATGCTAGGCAATTGCTTTGCCACTGAACCCATCCCAGGGCCTTGCAGTAGATAAACTATCTGAGAGAAGACAGGTGTACTCTTAGACCTTAACAGAGAAACTGCTATAAGCAGGTAAATTTTAGAAACTCAATAATCTACAAAGTGCAATAAAAACTATAGTCGAGTAATTGACAAATGCAGATTCCTTATGAAAACAGTATCTTAAAGAAAATTTTCATTACTTACTACTAGTAAGATAGATTTGCCAAAAAGGCCCAAACAGGCTAATAGAGAAGAGAAATGGAAGCATGAACAGTGAAACACAAATAAAAAGAATTTAGGAAACAGAGCTACATTTATCTATTAACAATTGCTCTGCAATGAACAGGGAATATAAAGTAATTCAGAGAAAGGAACATTATTGAGGAAAGCATATAGGAACCATGAAAGCTAAAGAATAGATGGCTAGATAGAATGTCAAGGCATATTAAAATAATTAGGCAATCATAATCTTTTATCAGTTATTATATATAATATAATGTTATCTTATAACATTATATAATATAAAATATGTTTATATATTATAAATATATTTTATATCATATAAATAAAATATTATATTATATTATTATAACATAATAATTATAATATTATATATCAGGCAGAGCCTGGCAAGCTCCCGTGGCATATTTGATATGCCAAAAACAGTAACAATAATATGTCTCATTCCCCTGACCCTGAAAGAGCCTTCAATGCGGCACCGTTGGGAAGGACGAGTAAGGAGAGGCTGCTAAAATCTCAGGGCTAGGACGAATGCAGATGTTACTGGTGCCCACTCCAGCAAATCGATGAATAATGGAATGACAGTGCTACAGTGATATATATAGTTATTATATATCTGGTACTACACAAAGGAATTCACAGCATCATTCACTTCCTAACAACTCTATGGAATGGGTGTTACCACCAGTGGAAAAAGTAAGATCAGAGAACCCTTGTCAACTTCCAGTAGCTATTAAGTTGGGATTTATCGCTAGCTATCTCCAGCTGGGGTCTTTTCCCTGGACCATGCTACTTCTGTTTTGAAATATCAGTTACTGGGCTGGGCTGGGGCTCAAAGGTACAGCACATGCTTCATGTGTGTGAGGCTCTGGATTTGCATCCCTTGCACCACAAAAGACTAGAAAAAAGGAAAGATTATACAAGGTGAAATATAAGTTCTTTAGAAACAGAACTTAGGGCTGGAGCAATAGCACAGCGGTAGGGTGTTTGCCTTGCACACAGCCAACATGGCCGACCCGAGTTCGATTCCTCCGCCCCTCTCAGAGAGCCCGGCAAGCTACCGAGATTATCTCGCCGCGGGGCAGAGCCTGGCAAGCTCCCCGTGACCGTATTTGATATGCCAAACACAGTAACAACAAAGTCTCCAATGGAGACGTTACTGGGCCCGCTCGAGCAAATCGATGATCAACGGGAGGGCCTTTACCTTTACCTTTAGAAACAGAACTTATCAGAGTAGCATAACAATACTGTAAACTAGATAACATTTGGTATCAACTTTGCAACAGAAAGGAAAGATTAAAAAACATTTTTAACTGAGTCTGAAAATGCCACAGTCTTGAGGAAATAGGCTTGGTTTAAGTTTAGTAGGAGGTAGAGATATAGTTCAAACTTATCTATTTTAATATAACCTTTTTCCTAATGTAGAGGAATATTAGGATCTTTTTTGTTCTATTATTTTTAATTCAGGGAAAATTTCCAATTTTTTTTACAAGAAGACTGGACATTTTATAAAGGAACTTAAGATTCCCTTTAAGATTTTCTAACTTCATATGGTTCTATTTTCGATAATCAGTTAACGGTTTATGTTTCCCCACCTCTCTCTCTAAATATATATGTATATATGTAAACACTTGCTTTCTGAAATTTAATAGTTTAAGATTCTTTTAAATTTTTCATTTAAGAAAAAAATATTCAGCTGTTATATTCCAGTGACTGAATTCAATAACCACCTCCACCCCCAGCCCAGTTTTTGCTTTTCAACATTTTCAGAATTGTGACCCCCCCGCCCCCACACCCACCACCTTTGACTTTTGTAACACCCCTGCTCTTACTTATCATTCAGTGTTGTTGCAAACTTACGTCTTAAACAACTTTGAGAGTTTGTCAAATGAAAGTTAGAATTTTTATAAAATTAGGATTAGGAATTGGGTGGAGGAGAGTTGCCTTTGTTGTATAAAAGAAATGCTTTTAACCTGGTGTAATGGAAACATCATTTGATCAGGCAAACTCCATTGGGTATAAATTTATTTGAGTAGATGATTTAGTATAAATTCATTTACATTAATTCATTTGAATAGATTATTCTCTTTAAAGTCTGACGTATTCACTAAAGAACCCATCTGGAAAACTAAAACGTCATTGGATTAGGTAGTAGTCTGCCCCCAAGATGCTTGAAGTATGATTAGTCAACAACTGAAGTTTTCCATCCTTCTGTTCATCTGGTGATTTTCTTTTCTTTATTTGGGGGTGGGGTGGGGTATGTGGCACACTAGCTGATGCCAGTTCTGGCTCTGCACTCAGGAATTATTCCTGGTGTTGTTCGGGAGACCATATAGAATGCTGGAGATTGAACCTGGATCTGCCACATGCAAGGCAAGTGCCCTCCCCGCCCTACCCACTGTACCATTGCTCTGGCCCCAAGGTGATTTTCTTTGAACGCTTTTAATTGAAGGGGGAAAAGCTCAGTGTGGGGGGGTGTGGTGAGAGGGTTGAGTCTGACGCTCAGATGGAAGGTGACCGGAATCTCAGTTTTTCCAGCTCGCCCATGCTGGTTTGCCCAGCTTGCTGGAGTTAAAAACCTGTACTCGTACACTCCAGAATTGTTAGTCTACTCAGTAATCAGACAAGACTTAAACTTTTTATGGTCTCAATAAAACATTCAAGTAATTATATAGTTCCATTCATACATAGCCAGTTTCCCACTGACAGGATGTGCCCAAAGTGAGTAACTGATTCTGGGAAGAGCCTGACAAGTTGTTGCCTCATTTTGGGGAGTGCAATTACTGGAGGACCTTGCTCTCAGCACCTAGCTTTCCTCTACCCAGCACCCTGGGTCCACTTTCCCACTTTAAATTAGTTCTACCTCAGCTCATCCGTATTCCCCAGAAGTGATCTGCACCACAGAACTGAGATTGAGTCGTGTTGATTTTATTTATTATGGTCAGGACTCTTTTAGAAAGAATTCTCTCTTCCCTGTCCCCTTTCTCCCTCCTCTCCTCCCCACAGGTGCTCAGGGTGGAGGGGGTTAGGAGAAGGTTGGGCCACATCCATCTCTGCTAGCTCTGCCAGGGACTGAGCCCTATTCAGCGGCATGCAAGGCAAGCGCCCTTCCCACTGTATTATCTCTCTGCTCCCCCTCCACCCTCTCTCTCCTCTTTGACCTCTTCTGACTCTCTGCCATCATCCTCTGGATTCAGAGACACCCTACCCAGGAGGTCGCAAACACGTTTTCCTCAATCTTCCGAGAAACCTGGGCAGCAGTTTCTAAATCAGTACTTGCTTCAGAATTTTCGGGGGGGGGGGGGGGGCACTTGTGAAAAATAAAAGATCTCCAATTCTTCTTAATTCAACTGGAATCTTAAAATATTTGAAAGTTCCCAACTAAGTCAGAACTAAAGAGGAACCACCGCAGTCAGCTTTAATTAAGATGAAGATGTTGGGATTTCTCTGTCTCTTCCAGCTCCCCCTGCCTGTCCCCAGATAAAACCAACAGAGAAAACATCTAGACTTCTAGAGGTTTTGACCTTATTGGGTTTTTCCATTCCTGGGGGAGTTTCATGGGGTAAATGAACATTCGGTGTATAAAAAGACAAACAACAGAAACAGTGCTGAATATTTCTAGAAGAAACAGAAAAATTTTCTAAGGAGAAGTCATTGAATCTTTGTAGCATTGCTGGGAGTCAATTTATTTTTATCAGACTGCTATAGTCCTTGAATACTGACTTTCCCAAGACTATCAGTTTACTGGGTTGACTAGGTAAGTGAGACATACACATTTGTAGACGGGGGTAAAAGGTGGTTTATAACTAAGTAAATGAATGTGATCTTTACAGAGGAGTTGAAATCATTTTCCTCTAAAGAGAGAATTGGGTGTGGGAGAACAAGGGAGTTCTGTGTATTACTAAAAGATTTATAGTCATTCTGTTTTTCATACTTTGACAAGATAAAAAGGGAAAGGAAAAGAGAATCACTTGATCACTTGACATCCCGCTACTCATCGATTTGCTCGAGTGGGCACCAGTAACATCTCCATTCATCCCTGTCGCGTGCTAGTGTAGCCCAATGGTGTCTGCTCATTCTAAGAACACAAAGAACCTCAAACCGATCGTTCAGGGTCTTGATGAAGAAGTCTGACCATCTCGTAGGTGGGCAGCCATGCGATCTTTTGACATCCCGTGGAATCCAGTCGGTAACAGCTCTAGTCCAGCAGTCATCTCCAAATCTCATTATGTGTTCAGTCCATCTGATTTTTGATGCCTTGGCAAATGAGACAGTGACAAGATAAATTATGAGTATATAATATAGACCTAACACCTGTAACATTGAGAAAATCCTGTATATAGTATTTTACATTTTGTTGAGCTCATATATTGGCTTGCCTATGCTGTAGACCTCTTTAGCACATTCTTAAATTTTATCCAAGCACTTTTTTTTTGCTTATTAAACCTGAATAAATTGAAGCAAAAAACAAAAAGGTAACATAAATTGTTGCTTCAAATATGTGTACGAAGTGTATCTGGATACTGTAGTTTCCTCCCCAATCACTCACCCACCCACCCCCAGCCTGATATTTTTATGTGGATTCTAAGTTATCTTTTAAGGATCAGTAAGCAATTCTCTTTCTTTTTTTTTTCTCCCCAAAGGGGAATAATTTGACTGCATAAGAAATCGACATTTTGGGGCTAGAGAAATCGTACAAGGTTTAACGCACTTGCTTTGCATGTGGTTGAACCCTGACATTGCATATGGTTCCTTGAGTAAACTCAGGAGTAATCCCTGAGCACAGAGCAAGGAGTAAGCCCCGAGAACAGCCAGATATGGCCCCAAAAGAAGTCAGCATTCTTCAGTGACCTGGTATTCCTAAATTGCTACTCAGATGCTCATTGTCGGATCTCTAGACCAAAACTTTATGAAGAATTTTTGTCAGTTTACATAGGTACAAACTGCTTCCCTTATGTTCTAATTTGAAAATACTGTAGCTCATTTAATTATGCCATGTTTTTGGCCAAAGAGTGGGATTCAACCATTCTGTGAAGCCTTTAAAAAATTATGCCATTGCTACTGAAAAATCAGGGTGTGATGATTACATGGTTGCAATGATGATGTAATGAGATATGCCAATCAAATCCCATAGAAAATGGAAAGAGTAGTAAAATGCCCATAGAACTTTCACTTCCACACACCAGCTTTTCACATTTTTGCCATGTTTGCCTCCTGTCTATATAGATCTGTATACTTATTTTAAGGGGGAGTTGACCCATTTTTAAGATATAATCATATTTCAGTATGTCTTCCCAAACAAGGACATCCTTCTAGGGAATCAGACTACTATTATTTGTCATGGGTAATTATTATCTAATTTGTAGCTAATATTCTATTCAAGTTTCTCCTACATGTTATCTACTATCTCTGTAGGTTTTCTGTCCTATAATTCACTCAGGGATTATATCTTGAGTTTAGTGAGGATTCATTTACTGCTCTGTCTTCCTTAAGCTAGAAGTTTTCTTACTTTAATTTTTTGTCTTATATGGCATTGATCATTAGGGGCTACCCAGATTTTGGAGAATTTCCTATGCTATGGATTTGTCATTTTTATTTCCTCGTTGTGAAATTCTGTTTTATAAATTGTGTATGTGTGGTGGCTGGGGATCAAACCCAGGGCCTCATGCTTGTGAAGCTCGTACTCTACTCCTAAGCCACATCTCGGACACCTGTTTTACGGTGTAGGCAAGAATGTAGAAGCAGACCTTTAAAATCTGCCTTCTAATACAGGTCTCCAGTTTCAGTTCTTTGATTTTCTGTTTGTTTTCATTCCCTCCATTCTCCCACCCCCCAACAGTCTGATTTGACATGGGATATGAAGAATAGCCACTTACCTGTAGAATCACAAAACCCCATAGACTGTAGAATATCACTGTACTAATCTCTGGGAGGAGAGATCTGTTCCTCTGGAAACAAGCATAATATTTTTTTAAAACATTCTTGGCAGTATTCCTTGGATGACTTAATATATTGTAATCAAGGGTAAATGCTCTACTCTTTAATTAAGTGTGCAAGAGTATCCAGTCCAGGGAGCCACTTCTGGAAAGAAAAAAAAAAAAAGAAAGAAAGAAAACCACTTGGCCAACTTTTCTGTCATCCTCAAGGGAAGCCTTTGCTTTTGGAATTCCAGCACTGCCTGCAGGCTCCGCGTCCAGCTTTGGAACTGTGCGTGTGCCACAATGCTTGGCCGCTGCGGGTTAGGTCCATTTTGCGTGCAGTGAGCACAGCGGGAGCCATGGCATGCATGCCTGGGATGCCAGGGAAGCTAAGCCAACGTGCGGCTGAAAGCCTGCTCCCCAGCTCCTGAATTCACCTTAGGGGCCTGGTGACACAGTAGCCTTTGGTCACAGCTCAGAGATGTGCAGGAAAGCCTGCGCTAGGTTCGGGCGGAGGGCACAAGCAGAGCCTTTTCTGGGTGGACAGCTGTGCGCAAACGCCTGGGCAAGTCGCTGTTGAATTGGGCGCAGGCGACCCCGCGTAAATGTTTTGGTTTTGGCCCCTTTGGTTATCTTGCTTCTCCTGGAGCTTTTGCTGTGCGGCCTCCAGGGTGGGACTCAGAGGAGCAGGGGGACCCGAGCTCTCTCTTGCAGCCCAGCCAACTCTCCTCTCCTCTCCCCCTTCTCTCTGCAGATTTGGAGGAAGTATCCTACTTTGTCATTATGAGATGTCGTCTCTCGGCGCCTCCTTTGTGCAAATCAAATTTGATGACTTGCAGTTTTTTGAAAACTGCGGCGGAGGAAGTTTTGGGAGTGTTTACCGAGCCAAATGGATATCCCAGGACAAGGAGGTGGCAGTCAAGAAGCTGCTCAAAATAGAGAAAGAGGTAAGTCCTGCTCTCAGACAGCCGCCGGTCCCCGCTTATGTAAGCTGTCTCTCCCACCGAGTCAGAGGTCACAGGCTACCCGGGACCTAGCAGGACCTTTTGGGGCCGGTCCATGAGGCCGTTTCCCAATTTCCATTCCGGGAGCCCCATAAATAGAAATCACTGTCGCGTGTGTGTTAGGGTTGAGTTCTACCCGCGGTCATCTGAACCGAGAGAGAGAGGCTTTCTTTCCAGAAAAGACCGAATGTTCTCTGAGCGCTCCTGCAGGCCAAGGTGAGATTTCTCTGAGCACTCCTGTGGGCCGAGGCAGGGGCACTGCTGAGAATTTCCTTCTCTCCGGGCACTGTGGGGGTCAAACCAGGCTTCCCACTGCAGTAATAGGAGCTCCAGCCACTTGGTGGTACCTCTCACCCGAACCCACCAATGCAGGAGGTGGTACTAGGATGTGGCTGGGTGGCCGAGTGCTTGCTGGGAGAGGAATAGGCCTTGGGGTCCCTCTGTGGCACGGGCCACCCTCCCAAGCTAGTTTGGGCCACCTGTATTTCTGTGCCCATTTGTGCTCATTGTTATTTCTTTCAATACGTTTATGAAGTAAGTTTTTCCATAAGTATGCTCGAACCTCTCCAAGTGATTTCACACCCCCTCGCACCCCGCTTTCTTTCATTAACTGAAGCCACCAAACTCTAGCAGTATATTAGCGAAGAAATCACATGGGACCACGCTGTCCGCTGTTCTCCTAGTAGCTCCGTGAGATCGTGGGGTCTCTGCTGCGCTCAGGTGGTTACAGATGGGGCAGAGGGGCCAAGACACTCATGGTCCTGGGCCCAGAAGTGGAAATAGGAAATCTCTGGATGGGGAGATGTCTTCTTCACAGATGTACTTTGGAAGATCGAAGTAATCAGGTCATATCTGGGGTTTCAGTATTTGGACTTAACTTATCTCCTTTTACAAGTGGACTTAGGGTGATTTTTTTTTCTTTAATTTTGAGTGGGTGTTGGGCCCCTCCTGGCTGTGCTCAAGGTTTAATTCTGCCTGGCTCTGTGCCCAGGGCTCAGAGTGGTTTGAGCGAGACAATATGAGGTGTCAGGGATCTGACCAGGCTGAGCCACATTACCCATCTTTTCAATAAACTCTTAAACCCACTATAAGCAATGTTCTTCCTTTAGAGACCGAGAAGCAGAACTTGGACATATCAGCTCCAGTAATAATCTGCTCCTAGAGGGGAAGGGGAATCCAGGAGATCAGATCCCTTTTTCTTTATTTGTTTGTTTATTTCTATTTATTTTTATATTTTATTGAATCGCCGTGAGATACAGTTACAAGCTTTCATGTTTGAATTACAATCATACAATGATCAAACACCCATCCCTCCACCAGTGCACATTTCCCACCATCAATCTCCCCAGTATATCCCCCTTTTCCCACACACTTACTTGATGATTAAGAATAGAAATCATTATGAATCCCAGCAAATTTATATTCAAGGTATATATAAATCTGCTAATAATTTTTTTTAAAATTTTGTTTATTTTTTTGGTGGCCACACTGGGTGATGCTGAGGGATTATTCCTGGCTTTGTGCTCAGGGATCACTCCTGGTGGTGTTCAGGGGATCGTATGGGGTGCAAAGGATCAAACCTGAGTCAGCCACATGCATAGCCACATGTATTATCCACTGTACTATTGTTCCAGCCCCTAAATCTGCTAATCTTTTTAAAAGGATTCCAAAGGATATGAACAGTATGCAGCAAACATTTTCTAATATGATTATTGGATGTAAGGAAGACTTTAAGATGAGGGACAGATTTTCACAGAGAGTGTCCACCACAACTGCTCCGCTCTCCTGATATCCTTATCTATATTCCCTTTTCTGTTGCCTTACACAGACCCTGGACAATAACACAAGAACGCACAGAGGTGAAAGCAGGAACCATAATCTGCTGAGTCCTGCTTTAGTGTCGCTATTTAACCCAAGTGTGTATCCTTCAGAATTGAGATGATTACAGTCATCTGCAGGAGCCTGACTCATACACTTGGAAGTGGTAGAAACAGAAACTCATTTTCAGCTGTGGGGCTTGCTTTAGTCAGTGACTCTCTGTGATGGGGACGTGGGGGATTATTGCAAAACATCCCTGCACTTAATGAATCAACATGAGTGGTTATGATGTGAAAAGTTTTGGCCAGGGATTGGCATTTACAGGAAAGGAGTCACCATTTCTTATGTAAATCAGGGTTCTGCTTAATGACCTGTGCTTTTGGCTTGCTGGTTTGGTGTTTTCTAAGTTTGGTGTTTTCTGATACAATAAAAGTAATAAGTTCTGAATTAGTTTTTTCCAGTTTTAGATTGAATCCTATGCCACTTGGTCATTTTTGCCAATGAATCAGAAGCAGGAAGACTTGGGAGATAACACAGAGGGTGGAATGCATCTTGCCATGTAGGGGTCCTGGATTCAGTCACTGGTATACCATGGCTAGTGTAGCCCCAGTGGCTCCTGGTACCACTGGTGAACCCTCCCCCCCCCACACCATTAAAATGAAGTTATAAGCAATAGAACGTTTAATAAGTTGTTGATAGATCACTCATGTAACTCTGTATGAATGATGTATTGGCTCACAGTTTTGTAAATTTAGTAAAAGGTAGAGGTAGAGAAACTACTTATTAGGCTCTTTCATTTTGTTTATTGTATTATAAGGGGATAAAGGAAGACCATTTATTGTCACTTATTTTGGGTAGACCTAGAGCTTAGCAAATAGGTTCTACTTTCATCTGTTTTGGTGAGTATAATTTAGCATGAGAAAAAAAAACCCTCTTACCTAGAAACTTAGTAGGCTTTTTTTTTTAAAGAAGCCAATTTTATTTATTTATTTATTTATTTATTTTCTTTTTTGGGTCACACCCAGTGATGCTCAGGGGTTATTCCTGACTCTGCACTCAGGAATTACTACTGGCGGTGCTTGGGGGACCATATGGGATGCTGGGGATTGAACCCAGGCTAAGTTTTCTTTAAAAAAAAAACAAATGTATCAAGAGAAAAATTAAAAATATTAATATCATGAACTTTAGCATTTCCTTTCTCCAAACTCATTACTTATTAATACTTGCAGCCACTTATTTTCCCTTTACACTATAGTTTATCAATTATATTCTTAGATATTTGTAATATGTACTAATATTTATCGACATATCGAATACTCTCGGTAGCTTACTGGGCTCTCCGAGAGGGGCGGAGGAATCGAACTCTGGTCGGCCATGTTGGCTGCGTGCAAGGCGAACGCCCTACCCGCTGTGCTATTGCTCCAATAATTTTTTTTATTAATAAATAATAAATTAAAAAATATTTATTATTTTTATCAATTCATGAGAATAAATTAAAGATTCTATATGCCTTTATCCATAAGTATTTTACCTTCCAAGAGCACAGTGACAATGCAACTATCAGACCTAGAAGAGTTAATATTGAAGCAATAGTATTACCCAATCATAGCTTTTTATGGTGATTTTTCTCCCAACTCAGGATCCAATCCAGTGTCACTGTTGCATTTAGTTTACATATCTGTGGAACCTTCTTTACTCTGGAACTGTTTCTCTGCCTTTAAAAAAAAAAAAACTTTTAAATGTTAGCTTTTGTGAGGAGCCTCAAAACTGTTGTGTAGGGGCCCTGGGTGCTACACCTGGTCTACCCGCAGCATTTGAATATATGGGTCTTCAGAGTTTTACCCAGGTATTCCAGTGGACCATGTGATAATAGGGATCAAACCAGAGTTGACCGAAGGCAAGCCATGTGCCTTCATCCCCGCTCTCTCTCTCTGACCCCAGACTTTGACACTTTGGAAAGGGTGCAGGTTCGTTTTATAGAATGTCCTTTTGGAGAGGATTTCTCTTGGTGTGCCTTCCTCCTTCTTGGGTTAGTTAATGTTACTTAATTGTATCAGGAAATCTTCATTGTGGCCAGGGATGATGTAACTTGGTGGTAGAGTGCTTTTCCTCTATGTGTAAGGTCCTTGGTACAAAAAACAAAAACAGAACCAACCAAACAAACACAAAACACACAAAAAAAAACTCAAAAATCTGAAATGCTCAACTTTGGGGCTCATTTCAAAGAATCAGTGTGTCTGCTTTGCATGCGACAGGCCTGGGTTCCATCTCCAGCACTATATGGTCCCTACAGCACTATTGGAAGTGATTCTGAGTGCTGAACCAGGAGTAGCCCAAGCACTAGTGGGTGTAATCCCAAAACAAAAGCCATTTTGCTGTGATTTAAGAGCCAGGGAGGAGGCTCAATGGCAGAACTCATGCCTTATGCCTGGCAGGTCTGGATTTTTATCCCTGCCACCACAAAAAGAATTTCATCCTAAGATTATAGCTAAAAAGAATGAAGCTCATGTTTTGTACATAGGAGGCCCAGGATCCATCGTTGGCATCATATGGCTGAGCATGGCTGGGTGTGGCTGAAATAAATAAAGCAAAGTAAATTATGTATAAAAAGAATTGCTCTCTCTCTCTATCACACACACACACACACACACACACACACACAATACACGTGCATGCATGCACACACATAGTGCTCTTCTGTTACATGTCCTTGACCTGTCTTAAAGGAATTTATGAACCATTTATTTGATCTCACAACAACCAGTTCTATGTGCATATGTATATATGTTGGTCCTGTTACATTCTTGCTAGGAGAATTTTTTTTCTTTTTCTTTTGGGCCACACCCAGAGATGCTCAAGGCTTACTCCTGCCCTGCGCTCAAGGATCATTCCTGGTGGTGCTTGGGGAACCGTATGGATTGCTGGGGCTCAAATCTGGCCTGGCCATGTGCAAGAGACAAGTGCCCATACACTATACTATCACTCTGGCCTCACTGGAATCATTTTTAAGAGTTAAGAAAATGTTCATAATATTTTGCGAAGTAGTGGAAGCAAATTGTGTGATTACCAGTGTTTGCTTAGTGTTTAAATTTTTCTTATACTTTGTTTTACATATTTTTCTGTGATGATCTCTTCTCTTTCTCCACCTCATAATATTTTTTTTTGTCTTTGGATTTGTACTATTCCTGGTGGTACTCAGTACTTACTCCTGGCTCTGCAACAGGGATCACTTCTGGCAGGGCTTGGGTAACCTTGTGTGATGCTGGGATTTGAACCCTGGGTCAGCCCCATGCATAACAAGTACCATACTCACTGTACTGTCTCTCTCCCATCCACCTCCTGATATCCGTATTGTGAAAATTCTTTCTGCTTCCTTTACACTTGAAAATTTTGTTGTGAACCTCTGTCTACTTACCATCTTGGATTGATCATTAATATAACTACTTGTTTTTCGCTAATCTATATCCATCTGTGTAAACTTCCATTTACTTCTCCATTTTGTTGCAGTACATTTCCCATAAAAACACGTCAGCATGCATTTTATTATAGGAGCTCAGTATGTGTTTACAGTTTCATTTTCTTCTGAGGTCCAATTTATATACAATGACATGTACTTGTCTCTGAGTTTTGACAGATGTAAATATGTGTGAACATTCAATTTACTTTTGTAATCAGAAAAAACTTAATTAAAAGTTATAGATCTAGCAATTTAGGTTAATATTTAAAGTTGTTTAAGTGAATTGAGTGTTATAAACCTCTTTCCTATTTACAGTTCTCTCACCCAGTTTCTGACCTGTGCTTCAAAAATGTTTCATGTTTACTTTTTCTTAGCATTTTCATTAGCAGTACTAGGAGATTTCCAGTGGTAATTCATCTTTATGTTATTTCAGATTTGCACACAGTACACTATTTTTATTAAAAATTGTCAGGTACCAACACCCCTTGTGGTCCCCTGAGCACTGCCATGAGTAATCCCTGGGCACTACTGTGGTTGGCACCCCAAAACAATAACAGCATAAAATAGGTTCTTCAGTATATATGCTGAAAGAAAGTTGTGTTGTATTATCTTTTTGATGAATTCCAAATAAACTGAGATCAAATGGACTGTGTAGGCAGAAATTGAACAAGGTCCTGGGGACATGGCAAAGGCTGAGAAGGGTTTTGTTTGTTTGTTTGTGTTTGTTTGTTTTGTTTGTTTAATTTACCCACCATGAGATACAGTTACAAAGCTTTTGTGATAGGTTTCAGTCATACAATGTTTCAAAAGCCATCCCTCCATAAGTGTACATTTCCCTCCGCCAATAATCCCTCCTGCCACTCACCCCCAAGCAGGCACTTTTCTTCTCTCTCTCTCTCTCTCTCTCTCTCTCTCTCTCTCTCTCTCTCTCTCTCTCTCTCTCCTGATATTATGGTTTCCAATACAGAATCTGACAAGCAATCATGTTTGTCATGTTTGGTCCTTTACCCCCTTTCAGCACACACCTCCCATCCATAACGATCTCTTGGGAAGGTGTTTTTATCCTGCATGTCTGCATGTGACTAACTGGGATTCAATCACTGGCATCCCATGTGGTCCTTCAAGCCCTAGCAGCAGTGATTCATGGCAGAGAATACATTGTTCAGTTTCTGCCTAAGCAATCCATTTGATCTCAGTTTATCTGGAATAAAGTAGGACTAAGCCCTGAACATAGCCAAGAGTGTCCCCCAAACAAAAGAAGAGGAAAGAAAAGGAAAGAAAAGAAAGTGGATTGTGTAGGCAGAACTTGAACAAGGTTTAGCAAGGTGCAGGGCGGTGGTGGGGGTGGGGGTGGTGGAAGGCATCTCCACAGCAGTGTCCTTTTCCCCACTGCTGACAGTGGACAGTCCCATACAAGCTGTTCTTGGGCTCTTCAACACTACCTTTTAGAAAGGGCTCCTCATAACAGCCTGGCAGCCTGAGCACTGTGAAGAGTCATCCCTGAGTGTGCAGGGTATCTCGGTCATGAGATGTTGGACCAGATTTGTCTGTACATAACCCTCCCCCCCCCCCCCCCCCCCCCGCCTGAGAGATAGAAACCTACAAGCATTCATGTTACCTTGAAGTCTGTTGATATTCATTTGGTAGCAGGAAACTAGATTTAAGGATAAAATATAAAAGGAGCATGCTTCTTTTTACTTTCTTCAGAAGAGCTGAAAGGAAGCAGAATCCTTCAGGGGTAACTGTGTGTCTTTTTTCTTCATTTCCTTTGCCTTTCATGAAGACTCTCAGTTAGAAAAAAAAATTTTTAAGTCTACAAAATTTGACTGCTGTGGAAATGTTGAACTCCACGTATACCCTCTTTATAAATATTTATAAATAGACAAGCTCAAAATGTCACAACTCGTCATAAGAATAGGATCTCAAGACTATAGAGATAGTAAAGGGGTTAAGGCACTTGCCTTGCATGCCACTAATGTAGGTTAGATCACTGGCATTGTACATGGTTCCCTAAGTACTGCCAGGAGTAATCCCTAAATGCAGAGCCAGAGGTAAGCCCTGAGGTCCAGCATTTGTGTTCCCCTCCCCACCCCATGGAAAAGAATGAAAGAAAGAAAGAAAGAAAGAAAGAAAGAAAGAAAGAAAGAAAGAAAGGAAGGAAGGAAGGAAAAGAAAAGAAAAGAAAGCAAAATAATAGTATCTCTTATTAGACTGTTTTTATTCCCTGTTACCCCTCCACAACCCCTTCATTAATGTTGATGTTCTGACTGTAAGGGGTGTGTGTGTGTGTGTGTGTGTGTGTGTGTGTGTGTGTGTGTATGGTGGGGGGAGTAATACACAGGCCTGGCTGTGGTACTCCCACATTTCTTTTGGCACTTGCTACGAGTCTGATGCCAGGCTGAGTGCTCCCTTAAAGCTGTATTCCCCGAGTGCTTGGGCTCCCTCTGAAGCTTGCTAGGGCCTTCAGGCTCACAGCTCCTGATCAAGGTGTGGCTCACAATGTTTGCCATGCTGAGGAATCACAGACAGCAGAGCTGCCAGATTGAGCAAGATTCACCAGGATCCCACATGACACATGTGGCTATACTGGGCATTTGTACTCATGACCTTACTCTTACAAAGCGGGCCTCTAAGCCACTGCGCTGTTCCTCCAAGCCCAAGAACAGGAGCATTCTCATTGCTTTTTAACTTCCCCACTCAGTGTATGGAGTCGACTTTACTAAGGAATCAGAAAGACAAAGGGGATGTTTTACAGAGCAAAAGAGACCAGAACTTGAAAGTTGAATGTTTGGAGGTCCAACAGCTTTTATTTCTGTTTTTTTTTTTTGAGGGGGGAGAATTATTGGCAGGGGGTGGGAGGCGGGGAGGGTTGCACCCAGTGGTAGTGGTCAGTGGCTACTCCCAGACTGATGCTTGGGGAACCATGCAATGCCAAATCAGATCCAGAACTTCTGCTTGCAAAGCCTGTGCTCAGTCTATTGCATTGCCTCTCCAGCCCGTCCTGTGAGAGGCTCTGCAGAGCCATCACTCACACTGATGATGGCCTTGCCAACACAGGGACAGTGTCGTGCAGCTTGGGAACGGCAGACAGACGTGACATCCCAGGCTTTCCTGAGGTTCTCTAACTTTCCCCCATGCACGGGTTCGAAACTGCCTTTCCAGTCTGGTCTTTCATTTTTTGACCCAATGCCTTCCTTTGCTGCTCTGCTTTCCCTTGCCCGTGACTGTGCTCACATCCACTCCTTTGTCTGAAATCCCTTGGTCTCTTCTGCCCTTTCAGAGCCCACTCAGCCTTCAGTTTCCGTTTCTTCTTTGAAGCAGCTGCAGGTCCCCAAGCCTAGTTTTTCTTTCGATTTCTTTTGAATTTATACTGTTGAACACCCCTCGCCCCAATATCATTCATTTAACTTGTGATGAAGACAGTATGGTGATTCTACTATTGCTAGAAGTTATGCCCACCCTGCTTCTACCCCTTCCCTTCATTGTCATCATGTTGTGATGACCGGGGAGGTCACACGCACTCCTGACTGAGATGCTCACACATTTTCAATGTAGTGCTCACTGGAACTCACAGTGGTGCTCCTCCATCCTGCTCCCCAACACTCTTTGGGGGCTTTCTAGTCATCCGTTTTAGCTGCCATGCTGGCTGGGTACCCCTTAGTGGCATCACTCACTACGTGTGTCTGTGGTATGGCCAGAAGTCACTTGCCATGTTGCGGCCTGCATATGAATAGAGCTACCAGGTACAGACAGCAGAGTTGTGGGTGCATACAAGCATGGGATTTTGAGCTTGCAGACTTGTATTTGTAAGGCACTGAGCCCCCTCCCAGTATCCCCTTAACATGCCATGTCTTCTAATGATGATCAGGGATGAAAACAATAGCATGTAAAATATGTAGAAGACTTGGCCACTGCTGACTCTGTTGTCTGGAATCATGTTAGCAGATGGTGCTTGTTTGCAAAACTGGACTCATTTGCTCCCAGAGCCTCAAGTTGAGAAGAGTTCAAGACTGTCTCTTCAGTGCAGGAAAGGCCCGTCGCAGGGGGTGTGAGGGGAGAAGCAGGCCCATCTTCAGGGTGCATGACTGCCCTGTCAGGGTTCTCTGAGAATAGGGACCACTCTGCCTTAGTTGCTGATGTGTCCCCAATTCCAATCTTCAAGTCTGCACCATGCTCAGCCACCTTAACTCTCCACATTCTGATCATTTAGTTGGAGCTCTCTGTTAGCCTCTCCCAACTTTCCCAGTCACTATGAAAGTGGTCTTCCTTTCACAGGGCAGAATTTAGACTCATAGAGGTCAAGTATTCTGGCCAAAGCAGACAGCACCTTTTCTTGCCTACCTTTCAGCTCCCAGTGCTATACCCTGCTCATCGTAGTTGTTGAAGGATTTTTCCCTTGCTGACACTTGGTATCCTGTCACAGGCTGCCTCCCTTATTCTTAGCCTTGAAAACCATTTACAGGCAGATCCCTGTGCTTTCTGCATGAACTCAGAGGCTAGAACACATCTGTCTTTACTGTATACAGATTCTGACTGGCATTTGGAGCCATAGTAACAGAAGTCTTTGTGATTACCTTTGCTTTAAGACTCATGCTATTTGATGTCTACAAATGCCTGTACTTTTGCACCTTTTAAGCTGTCATTCCATTTCCATTTAAGGAATTTTAAACACTTCACTATGCCTATGCTTTGACTTTGTGTGATATATGAATCATCACTTTGAATCAGAGAATAAATAATTTACTGTTTTATTTGATAATTCATATCGTCATCATCCAGAAGAGTATACTGAGCTCTCTGTTACTCAGCTCTTCTTTATGAGATCTCTGCTCATGGGAGTTTATAGTCTAATTGATCTAGGATAAGTGTCTAATCAAAGAGAACAGAAGTAAAGAAATAGGGAAAGATGCTGAGTTGATATGTGGATTAAATATCATCAGTATTTATTCTTTCTCCTTCCTTCCTTCCTTCCTTCCTTCCTTCCTTCCTTCCTTCCTTCCCTCCCTCCCTCCTTCCATTTTTTCTTTATTTGCTTTTGGGTTATACCCAGCTCTACTTAGGGTTTACTCCTAGCTCTGTGCTCAGGGATCACTTCTGGCAAGCTCAGGGGACCATGTGGGGGTGCCAGAGATTGAAACCAGGTCGACTGCGTGTAAGGCAAGCACCTTACCCACTGCACTATATCTCTGGACTTTCACTGATATTTCTGAAAGTAACATGAACCTCTTGGAAGAAGCCAGTGAAGAGAAGCCACAGAAAAAGGCTCTTCCCAGAATTAGGAGGAATAAAAACCAGTGACATGCATTATACTGTGACATGAAATGAGGTTTCATTAAGACAAGCATCACTCTGTGCTATCATGTCATTGATGTGACCCCAAAATGTTTTGCTTATGAGAAAAATACCCCCATGCTTCTTACTTTTGCTGGTCATTAAAAATAAATAAGGCCTTCTAGATATTATTTTGTAGTTACTTGATTGCAAAGACTATTTTTGATTGCCCATGAGAGGAACATTATTGCATCTGCTTCTTATTAAAGTACGATTAAACTCAGTATACTTACCAGTGAACATTTCAGTTAGTATTTGTTCTCCAGCCACATTCTAAATGTACTGAAATCAAACCAACAAGTGTATCCCAATACAATAGATATGTCTTGACTAACTGGTGATACGTGATGGAAGTAGGCTCTTGCTGCTTTGATGAAAAAAAAAAAGTATGCAGCACCCATTGAATTTCTGAGAAACTCAAGGCTTAATAGAGAGAGGACAGTTGAAACATTGGAAAACTGGAGGAGAAAAGAGCCCGCCAAGAGTATTTCAGGTTGCTTCGAAAGAGATTATGATTGACTATGAAATTCAGGCTGTTTCATTTGGGAGCAACTAAATTTTTAGAAAGTTGTTTATAATGCAACTTCCAATCATAGATGCTGGATTTTGTCTCTGGACCTCACAAAACAAATCTCACTCTTGTTCGGATATCAGTTTCTCTTCGTCCCCCTTCCTTTTGTTTTATCATCTGTCCTTCTGATCAGGGGTCACACACAGTTTTGGTGCTCACAAGAGGTTGCACAATTTAGGTGTGGATCTCACACACTTGCAGTACTTTCTGTGTGTGTGTGTGTGTGTGTGTGTGTGTGTATGTGTGTGTGTGTGTGTGGTGGGGCAGTGGGGGAGGGTGATGCTTCACTCTTATGTTATTCAAAATTTCTTGACTATGATGTGCTAGAGATTTCACACTTGGCTGTGATGCTGACAATCTTAAAGCTGGCAGTGTCTGCTGGGTCACATTCACATGTCAGGTGGTTTGAGGGATTGAACTCAGAGCCTTATGCCTCCAAGGCCTGTGCTCCATTTACTGAGCCACATCCCTGGGCTCCATGTAACAGCTTTTTGAAGAAAGATCTGTGTCTTTTATAGGAAAGAGTGTAATCCCAGTGGTGTTTGGGGGCAACCAGGGTTAACCTAGTACCTATGGTCCACATGGTGCCGTAGATTGAACCCAGGAGCTCACACATGTGAGGCATGTGATCTACCACTTAAGCCATTCCTAAACAAGAATCTGTAAGTCTTTGTGTTTTTGGTGCCATATACTATCTAACAATAAGAGATCAATGAAGAGAGGGCCCAGAGAGATAGCTCAACAGACTGAGTGTGTGCTTTGCATGTAAAAGGCCCAGGTTTGACCCCTGATCTCTGCCTTAGGCTATGGTTCCCTGAGTATAGCCACTTGTGATCCCCAAACACTCAGGCTTGACGACCACCTGGCTTGATCCCCAAATAGTATATATGCAAATAAAATAAGCATAGTGATCACATCGCAAGATCTTTTTTGTTTACTATTCCTAAGTCTACAGAAAAGAGCACAACTTCCCACTCCTAAAATGTAACGTTTTTATATGCCATGTGTGGCTACTTTAAAAAAAATTCTTAATAAATTAGTTTGCTTTGAATAAAACATTCTGTTTCATCACAGATTTTCCTTGTTTTGTGTGTGTGTGTGTGTGTGTGAGAGAGAGAGAGAGAGAGAGAGAGAGAGAAAGAGAGAGAGAGAGAGGGACAGAGAGAGAGAGAAAGGAGGGGAGTGAAAGTAGAGAAAAGAGAGAGACTTATTCATAGCTCTGTTAATATCAGATGCTCACTGATTCATGACCTGAGAAAAATTAAGCTGTTCTTTCTGAAATGAGACTATCTGAATTCTAATGACTTGAAAATATGACTCCCATCCCCAGCACTGTTCTTTAGGAAAAAATGCCTGGTAAAATTAGCCGCTCCACTGATGGGGGTGAAAGTATCTGGTGAGTGTTTGTTTGTGCAGATGCTGTTCAAGGAGTGGACTGTGCTTCGGAGGAGAGACTGTATTAAGCAATCAATGTGCAAAATCACTTTACTCAATACATTTGAAAAAAACGCAGTGCACTGCTTTCTTTAGTGGAAAACAGAATTGCTTTCTGTTTTGTAGGGGTAGACTCTACCTGCTGTAATCTTTATGCATTTTTACTTTAATCATTGGGTGGGTGGGTATTTTAAAATACAGCTCGCTGTTTTTAGTTGGCAATGAAATGAACTTATAAATGGATTAGCTACTGACCAAATATTTTAAGTTGTGAGAGTGAACATTTTCTCCTCAGTAGTCTCAGGATGATTTAATGATCACAAAATAAGGAGAATACTCTATTCCCCCCCCCCCACACACATACACACACACCTCAGTGAAACCCATTTCTTCATTGGAACAAACCATATACTCAAAGAAAACAGGGAATTATGTCTTCAGACCCAGGCACCTTTTTCAGAAGTAGGAGAATATGTGGGAATCCTGATTCTAGATGAATTTAGCTCAACTGCTGATAAAACTTGGAGAAAATATAACAGATACATTTTAGGGATAAAGGAAGATGCCCTGGACCCCCTAAAATCTCCTGAATTCTGGTAAGGAAAGAGAAAATTAACCTTTCTTGCATCCAGTTATCCTGGCAACTATTCAACCATTTAACGTGTTTACTTGATCCTAGAGAACATTTGAATATTATTTTGGCCACACCTGGTGGTACTCAGGGGATATCCCTGACTCTGTGCTTGGGGGTTGCTACTGGTTTAGCTCAGGGAACCACATGTGGTGCTGGAGATCAAGTCAGTGCTCATGGGATGCAAGGCAAGATGCCTTAACCCTTGTACCATCTCTCTGGCCCTAAATGCGGATTTCAGCATAAAATTTTATTATTTTCAAGATGATTTAATTCTAGGTAGTTTCCCTAACAAAATTGCAAACACCATTAAGAGAAGTAACACTCCATATAGCAATAGCTCATGCTGAGATCCATGTACTTTTTTCTATCCTTCTAGGTATGGAAATGCATCAGTTATGCTTTAGGAACAGATTACAAGGAAATCTCTTTTCTATAATTCACAACCCCCTATATGCTGAGAATTTATTCCATGATAGGCTCTGTTCCCAATATTGGAACTACATTGTAAATGAAGTAGATCAAGGCTCGTCATGTCCTTTTAGAGCTTACCTTCAAATGTAGAGAGTGAAAAAATTAAATGGTTTACAATGAACCTGGTGACTCACCTCTAAAGATGAGAGTCTAGGGGTTAGAGAGACTGTATAGGAGGTGGTAAGGCACTTGCCTTGCATAAATCCAATCCCAGTTTGATCTCCAACACTGCACATGGTCTCCTAAGCACCACCAGGCATGATCCCTGAGCACAGAACCAGAAGTAAACCCAGAGAGCTGCTGGGTGTGACCGTAATCCCCCTTTACCCTACTTCCAAAGATGAGCATATAGGAAGGGCAAAGTGGATAGCTGGATAGTAGACACACATAGCAGAAATGACCTTAACTAGGTAATCAAGGTTAATATCACTCATAATGTCATTGACATCACATTATCCCCAAATTCTGTGTTGAAAAGCACTTCATCTCTGTGGATCTCTCTTCAAGTTTCAGAACCCAGAAGGTATTCATAAAGGTAATATCAGATAAACCCACATCACTGGCACCCAGACTTAACTTTTGATGAAGCAGTGAACAATAGGAATTCCACATTAAAAAAAAAATACCATTTAATGTAGTTTGAAACAACCCACATCCGTTACCAGATGAGCAGGTACAATGTCATATACAGACAAGAGAATAATATTCATTTCTCTAAAATGAACAGAATTCTGACACATACTGCAGCATGGATGAACTTTGAAAATGGTGTGCTAGGAGAAAGAAGCCAAACAGAAGAATACATACTGTGTGGTTTTTCGTATATGAAGTATCTAGAGTAGGCAAATTCAGATACAGAAAGTAGAGCAGTGGTTATTGTGGGCAGTGGGGAAAAGAAGAATTGTTTATGTATAGAGTTTCTGTTTGGGATGACAAACTAATTCTGTAAATGGATATGTTATTTGTTGTATAACAATGTGAATGTGTTAAATGCAGTATACACAAAGTGCTTAAAACTGGAAGTTTTAATGTTATGTGCTATAATAAAATATAAATTTCTGTTTCTTAAAAGACTGAAATGAGATAAACTTAACAAAATCTTTATACTGAAAACTATATAGCAATTGTGAGAGAAATTAAAGAAGACACTGAGAAAGAGAGAGGGGAACTATCTTCATGGACCAGAATATATGTTACTAGAAGTTGATAATTAGATTGTAAACCATTTAGTAATGAAAAGAACATAGAATTACCAGAAAAATCAATTACCACCACCACTGTTTTGGTGCTTACTATAAAACTAAATATCAAGGCAGTGTGTAGTGTTACTAGATAGCTAAACCACTAGAACAGAGTCTAGAAATGCGTCCCCTCACTGTTGACAAGTAGATCTCTGACAAAGTTACCAGAACAGTTCAGTGAGGAAAGGGTCAATCTTTTCAGCAAGTGGCACTACAACTAAATTAGTGTCTGTGTGCAAAACCTTAAGAACCACTGGACTAGGGACTTGTAGCATGATTGCTGAAATAATGATGTGTTTTCTCCAACCATATTCAGCCCAACATGCACAGAGATTTGTACCTGGAATTGACAGAGGATTGAAATTTATTTTCAGGATTGTGTTCTTCCTATATCTAATGGAATAAAGTAGAAAAAGGGATTGATGATGGATGCAAGGAATGAATCTGATTTGTTTATAATTTTTAGCTAGGTTAGGAGGAAAGAAAGAACAAGGGAAGGAAGATACAGTGGAATGGTCCAGGATGGATGATTACAAGTAATGGGTTCATTGGAGTTTAGGTTACCGGTGGCTAGAAATGACAAAAGTTGGTCAGCAAGTAGGATGGAAGGATCTTAAATTATGGAGGGGGTTAGTTACTGGTAATGCAGGGCTTAGATTTGTGAGCAAAGTAATGTTCCACTGAGGTACAGTGAAGGATGTAACAGTCAAAGATAATCACTGTTGGATACTAACAGTGAACCATAGTTGACAGTAACGACATAGATTCAGGTGCTAAGCAGTTACACAGAAACTTGAGTGTGGCTGTCTTGCCAGCATATTGTCATTTCTTCAAATCGCTGGTGTCCCACACACGCCAGGTGTGGTCCTGGCAGCTGTGCTGTCTTTGATCCCCAGCACTGAAGTTCATTTCCAACCACACCCCAGCCACATATGTGTGAACGCCATAAAAAAAAGGAGTGTCTCCTCAGGTTAGTACTGAAAATAAATGATATGTGAGCATGACAGCCAGAAATTATGGCCTCTGGTGAGCACGGTGGAGCACCCCCTAGTGACACGTGTGCCTCAGCTGAGTGCAAGTCCGGCATACTCCTGTACAAGAATGCAGCTGCCGGAGCACAGACCTCGGCGAGCATTGCCACCTGAGTGCCACCCCTGGGTGAGTGCCACAGCCAGGTACTGAGCAATTCAGGCCCGGGAAGTGAGGAGAGAGGGAATAAAGAAACAGATAAAAATGGAAAACAAGGAAGTGCAATAAAAAGTTATGACATGGGTTAGAGGGTGCCAAACTTATTTGGCCTACCACCCCCTTTTCAGAAAAAGAACAAACTCATAAGGCCCTGAGAGATAGTTCACTGCACTGAGTGCCTTCTTGGGATGCAGAGGGCCCAGTCTGATCCCCAGTGCCTTGAGCACAGAGCAGGGAGTAGCCCCCACACACCATTATATGTAGCCCTCTCCCCCCAATAAAATAGAAAGCAAAATCACTCAAAATCACTCACCCTGGAAATCTACCTTCTCCAGGTGAACAAAAAGAAAATAACGGCACCCCAAAAAGTATCCAAGACGCTACCACCTCCCCCATAGGATTATTCCAGTGCCCCTCAGGAGCTGATATCATGCACTTTGGGAAAGACTGACGTGGATTTGGCTTTGGGGGGAGAGTGGGAATGCTGTCTGGAAGTGGGACAGGAGACATGGGGACCCCTGTTTCACCCACAGGGCCTCGGGGAGCAGGTGCCTGAAGAGACAGACAGTTGCCAAGGGAGGGTTTGGTTCTGTCAAAAGAAATACAGCAAAGAGGTGCTGGAGAGAGGGGCCTTAAGCTGGCGATGGAGTGTGAGGGCGCCGAGGAAAGGCTCAGGAGTTGCGGGAGAATGGGGCGTAGGAAGGTGTGCGCTGTCCTAGAGGGGCCCACGCGGGAGAGGAGGGAGGCTCCACCAGGAATTGGGTCCTGTGACATTAGCCCAGGTAAGCGTGACTCCAGGCAGGTCACAGTGGCCGGGCTGTGCAGGGGGTCGGGGTGGGACGCCTCTGCCTCAGGCATGCGCAGTGGGAATGGTCGGGAGGTGGCCCAACTGTTGTCCTACTGGTGTGAGGCTCTGGGTTCCACCGCTGACACCCCAGCTAGAGACTTGGGGGAGAGAATATTTGCTAGGGGAAAATGTCTAAGAGCCAAAGAGATTTTCCTCAACTTCAGATGTGTGTATGCTACGAATCTGTTTGTGATGAGATCCTCCAGTGGGGGCTTAGGGGGGCAGGTGGGGAACCAGGGAAAGAGAGGCTGGGGCCCTGCTCGCCAGCATGCCCTCAGCAGCTGCTCACTCTGCAGGTAGAGGTTGCCCTCAAAATGTCCAGGCAGGCACACAGGTTTCCAGGCCTCCAACAAGAGTCTCTGGCCTTTTTGTCTGAGAAAAGGTGCCCGCGTCTTTTCCTCAGACGCTGTAGAGCTTCGTGGGCAGGAGGCAAAGCTGTCATAACAGCAGGGCTGCCTGCTAGGGGTGCCGAAAGGAGGCACATGGATGCATGGCCCTGGTCGTGTGAATGCGTGTCACTGTTGTCACTGCTGTGATTTCAGTGGCTGTGGTTCTTAGCACACACCCCCTGTTTATCCTCTCCTCTGTACCTCGTCAGTCCTGACTTCAGCTGAGGCTGCTTTTTCGTTTGCCACCTGTAAATAACCAGCTACTTACATCATCCTGTAGGACAGTGCCGTCCAAATGTTTAAAAATTAAGGTTCTCTAGGATGCGTTTTCATCCCAGTCTTTAGTTTCCCCCGATCAGCAATGTTTTGTCATTTATTTACTGTATTTTGTATGATGAATGAGGATTTTTTTCCTTTAACGTGTAAACACAGGGCCAGAAAAATAGTACAGTGTGGAGGGCACTTGCACGCCTTGCACGTGGCTGACCTGGGTTCAATCTCTAACACCCCATATGGTCCCCTGAGTCCACCAGGAATGATCCCTGGGCACAGCGCTAGGAGTAAGCCCTGAGCACTGCTGGGTGTGGTGTCCCAAAGCAGAAAGATGTTTATACATATAAGTATATACATAGGCATATATACATATATGCATGTATATGCATATATATACATATATACATATACATATATATATCACAAACACATGTGTGTGTCCTGGAGAAATGAGATTTCCCACTTGAATCACTGTCCTTTGGGATGGTAGGACTACTGAGGAGAAAAGGGGCAAGATGTATCTACACGTGCAGGGTGGGTGGAGTTTAGTATCGGAGATCAATTGGGCCAGGAGCACAGCCCACCTCAGTGTCTGTGGCGGCAGCAGAGGATAATGGTCAGCACACTGTCATGACAAATCTGGCAGGAGACCCTGGCCGGCCCAGGTTTGATCCTTGGCATCCAAAATGGTCCCCTAGGCATCACCAGGAATAATTCCTGAGTGCAGACCCAGGAGTAACCCCTGAGCATCACTGGGTGTGGCACAAAGAACAAAACAAAACAAAAACCAAGCAGTGGGTGTGGATATTCCCCACCCTCCCCTGAAGGCACGGCCGAAGACACTGGGTAGGGGAGCCCAAGGTGCTGCTGGGGTCAGAAGAAACGCAGCCTACCACAGGCTCGAGACCTCACCTCCAGCTGGAGACAGGAACTGTCTCTTAATGTGTCTGGTTTGGACACAGTGGAACCTCATCCCCGTTTAGTTGTAAATCAGGCAAATATAGTCAGGCAATTATTATTTTTTTAGATTCTTTTATTGAATCACAGTGAGATAGACCCTTACAGAGCTGTTCATGATTAGGTTTCAGTCATACAGTGTTCCATCACCCATCCCTCCTCCAGTGTACATTTCCCAGGAACAGGGTTCCCAGGTTCTCTCCCATCACCTCCCCCATACCCCACCCTCTCCCTGTCTCTGTGGCAGGTGCTTTTCTTCTCTCTCTTTCTCTCTCTTTGTCTTTGTCTCTCTATCTCTCTCGTCTCTCTCTCTCTTCCTCCCTCCCTCCCTCTTGGGAATTGTGGTTTGCAATACAGGCACAAAAAGGTTATTGTGTATATCCCTTTACCTACTTTTAACACTTGATTTTTATTTTGTTTTGTTCTTTGTGTCACATCCAGTGATGCTCAGGGGCTATTCCTGGCTCTGCACTCAGGAATTACTCCTGATGATGCTCAGGGGATCATATGGGGTGCCAGGGAATAAACCTGGGTAGGCCATGTGCTAGGCAAGCACCCTACCTGCTGTACTATCTCTCCAGCCCCTATGCTTGTGCTTTTGATGTTTCTGACGTCAGCCCTTTTGGAATATCTGGATGGCCCAGAATTTTAATATTATTTTCTATTTCACTCCCCCCCCCCCCCCCCCCCCCGCCACACACACACATTTCTTAGCTGTCGTGAAGCTCTTCTGTATACCTGTGGTCTAAAGTACACATGAATTTTACTCAGGAACTATTTAACAGCTTTTAAAGTCTGCAGATCTTTTAGCAACACTGCAGACATTTTAAGTTAAATGCAGTTTGCATTTCTCTGGGCACTGAAAAATACTAAATGCATTTTTAGTACTACTTTTAGTATTTTTCAGAAATACAAGTAATACTATTTGGTGCTCCTTTAGAATTTTGTCCTTGCTTCTCACTTGCTCCAGACCTTACCGTGTTACAGAGAAATGTGAAAAACACCAGATCAAGTTCTTGGGTGGTATTTGAATGTCATCTTTTCTTTTATTACGGTGAATTTGTTTTTGTTTTAGAAAATTCATAAAGGTTCTGGAATCCGCTCAGTCACTTGCCAGGATGAGTTTATATTTTTTAAAAAGAACTATATATACATAGAGCAAAACATTTCACACCTGTTTATCTTAGCAGGGCTGCAGAGAGAGGGTGAGAGAGAGTCTGTGAGGGAGTCTGCTCTTCCGACAGTTTAAGGAAAGGTCTCGGTCTACTGTGGTAGAGCCCCTTTTGCAGATGGAAGGGGCCTCCGTTTGTGTCTGCAAACCCAGTGCTCCGAAATCTCTCATTTCTCTGCTTGAGCTTACCTGTAGAGTTTCTCCAAAATATCTTGCTGACTGTGCTGCTTTCATGAGCTTCTTCTGCAATTCAGGGCATCTTAGATTTTTTTTTCCCTTCTCATAGTGACTTTTCCTCTGCAAAATTTTCACGTGACCCTGGCCCTTCTTACTTGATTTTTTTTAAAAAAAAAGTTATGCACATCAGATCTTTGCTGCTGCTGACCACTGGTAAATTTATTGTAAAACAAGGTTTTTCATGACTCCCACATTTAGTATGTGGCCTGATCCAGGCTTGGTTTAAGAAGTTAGACTGTAATGCAGTTTCAGAAACATACTTAGGGGTTTGTTTTTGTTTTTATTTTTAATCACCTTTCAACTGGGGGCTCTGTTTAGAATTGGGGTGTGATTTGCCTGCCTAAGAATGTTCCTGATCTTCTGTATGAGATTTACTGATTCTGTTTGTTAATGAGTAAGATATAAGAAGTGAAATCAGTAGCTCATACCTTTAGCATTCTTTTTTCCAATACAACATCTGAATCCAAACAAGTGGTGTATTCTTTGTGGGGTTCCGGGGGAATGACTGGCAGGCCTGGGATCAGCTGTCTGTGCCAGCCAACATCTGCCTTTCTGTCTTCTCACCTCCCGCACTCAATGGCTGTAGCCTCCTGTGTCTTACTCCATTTCAGGACTTGCCTTAATTAATGTCTCCATGGGATGGTGGTGGTGAGTAAGTGGGTGGGGGAGGGTGCTCCCCTGCTGGGCTCTGGGATCTGAGGAGTGCTTCTGGGGACTTGCCTGATGGTGAAGTGACTGGGCTGGGTGATGAGTGCTCAGCCACTGCAGTGCCAGGGGCCACAGCACTGCACCCCTCTCTCCTGGGAAATGAGGGGAGCTGAGGAATGCTGCTGCTGGATCTCTTTCAAGCATGCCAGAGAGCTCCTTTAATGATGGGTTAAAGACGGATTATTTTAAAGTTTTAAGCTACTCACCTTATTTCTTTTTTAATAAATGCAATGAAATTTATTTTTGAGATGAACTTTTCACACACACACACACACACACACACAATGCAGTGCCAGTATGACAAGACAAAATGTAAAAAAAAAAAAAGATGAGCCAAAATACATGTGTAAACAGAAAGGAATTTTCTGCTCTGAGGACTGTTTGAGAGCCCCCCTGAATCTGGCCCCCAGCTCCCCACAAAAAGTTATTCTGAGCTAGCTACCAGTGTCTTGCCTGTATTTTTGGAATTATTTCTGAATTGATGGTGTATTCCTTGTCTCCCTTCATCTCTCCAAACAACTGACATTGGTGATTATGTTTGTGCAGTAGTGTTAACACTGCATTTTTTTTATTCAGTCTAATAGTGGTGAGATAGGAACATGGAAAAAATAAAATAAGGAATAGCCCTGACAATGAGCATGAAAAGGTCGTCTTCTCTTTCCCATTGTCATTTTCCACATAAAGCTCTCCCTTCTGTCCTCCGTGATCTCTGGGAAAAAAATAATCTAAAAATTTCACTTTATTTTGAAAATTCCTGGAATGACTTGACTGGCTCTATTCCTCACATTTTGCTTCTGTGATAGCAAAAGAAATCAGACATAGCACATTTTATACATAGTAGAGTATATTTGCAGAAATTCTCTTCTCATTGGAAAAATTCTCCCACCCCTTTGTTTCTCAGAAGCTTTTTCTAAAACTATAGAAAGTACTACATGCATTGGCATACTGAATGCTTTTGTTTTATTGAAAAAAATTGTAAATGATGTTTGTAACAATATAATATTTAACATGAATTGGCTACTCCATGATTTACCTATAAATGAAAGTAATATCAAGGCTCTTACACACCTTATCTATTTGCTATTTATTCTCTTAATAAAACTCACTTTTTTAGAATATAGCTAAATCTTAATTTTGCACCAAAAAAATGGTTAATAATATCCAAGATTACACAGTACATAAGAAAAGGGTTAGGATACTTTAGAGAAATGCTCATCAGGAATCATTTTTCTCCCAAAGATATATGAGAAAAGTATATGTTGTTAAATCTTCTCTGATACTTGGAGTCCTGTACCTGCTCTATGTCAAAGAAAGATATCTGAGGAAGTAGAAAAAGGAGCATTGTGATGAGCTCAGTGTCTGAATCTAAGCTTTTTTTTTTCTTTTTGGGTCACACCCAGTGGTGCACAGGGGTTACTCCTGGTTCTGCACTAAGGAATTACTCCTGGCAGTGCTTAGGGTACCATATGGGATGCTGGGAATCAAACCCCGGTCAGCTGCATGCAAGGCAAAAGCTGTGCTACTGATTTAGACCCTGAATCTAAGCCGTTTAGGAGAACTTAAGTTTTCATATGTATCATCTTCTTTTTATAATTCTATCTTCCTTCAGTCAAGTCAGATATCTTAGTTTGTTGTTTACATTATGGATATTAAAATCTTCACTAAGTAGAAGTGTCCCAAATAAAGAGCTCTGCGATTAGTAGCATTAATGAATCCAGTTGGGTGAGCAAGAACCAAACATTGGTTTTTATAGACCTGCTGATAGTTTGAAATTATTTTCATATTCTTGTCTCTGAGCTATGGGTTTGTGGGAGGGGAGTTTAGAAAAGCAGGAGGTGAAAAAAATGAAACAAATAGATATTTTATGTACTGGTTACTTGAATAGACAGGGGTCTTAGTTTGAACCCAATGGACATGGATACTCAGTGGTCACAAGCATACACACACTCACACACACACACACACACACACACACACACACTTCTTTAGCTTTTCATAAGACTTTATCCTAGATACATATAAAGCATGTTATACAGTATTTTTCGGAGAGCCCGGCAAGCTACTGAGAGTATTCGATATGCCAGACACAGTAACAACAAAGTCTCCAATGGAGACGTTACTGGGCCCGCTCGAGCAAATCGATGATCAACGGGAGGGCCTTTATACAGTATTTTATGGTATAACATGTGGAATTAAGAATGCATTTGACAGAGACTTTCTGAATTCATTGAAAGTGAGATTGAATTTAAAATTTAAATTCTCTAATTTAAAATTAAAGAAATAGAAAATTTTTTATTGTCGTTTAGGTAGCATGATTACAATAGTGTGAATGTTTATGATGTTCGTGGGGTTTGTTTTGGATTTGTTTCTTGTTTGGAGCCAACACCCATGGTGCGCAAGGCTTACTTCTGACTCTGTGCTCTGGGATCACTCCTGGAAGACTCTGGGGCTCTAGCATGCCAGCAATCAAACCTCGGTAGGCCACATGCAAGGCAAATGCCCTACCTGCTGCACTATCCCTCCTGCCCCTTTTATGGTTTACTGCCCCTCACCACACTTAGTGCCCCTCACCACCATCCAAGTGCCCAAGACCCGTCCTCAACTCCCCACTGTTCCTATGTTACATTTGTTTTTCTTTTCTGGTCACACCTGGCGATGCACAAAGGTTTCTCCTGGCTTTGCACTCAGGAATAACTCCTGGCGGTGCTCAGGGGATTATAGGGGATGCTGGGAATTGAGCACGGGTCGGTCGCGTGCAAGGCAAAAGCACCTTACCTGCTGTATTATTACTCCAGCCCTCCTATGTCGCTTTTAATCTAACTCTTTCTCCTCTCTCCAATATTCCTTAGGAATTTTTTTCTGTGATTCAAGGTCAAGTGTTCCTTAACATTTGATACTATCTGTTCCCTTGCTTTGTTTCTCTATTTACCACAGCTGAGTGAGATCAACTGGCATTTGTCCCAGAGACTAAGGACTCTTTCACTACATAGTTTTCAGTGTTCTGGTGAAATGCATGTTATGGGATCCATCTAGAGAGGAGCAGTTTGGGTGGATGGGTATCCCATTTGAACACAATAAGTCCACTCCCCAACAGTTCTTTCTTCCTAGTTTTTGGATCCTTTTTTCTTTTTCTTTTTCATATCATGCCAGGGAAATTCGGGCATCTCAACTCATTACATGTCCACTGGGTTAACATTTCAGTAAGCAGATCAGTAAACAAGTAAACACTTGCAGTTTCAGGAGTTAACACATCAAAACTGGAATCTCTAGTAAGTACCCTTTTGACATAAAATTCTGGTCTAATGTATTTTACTCTTCACCTCTCACCCTCTGACAGCTACTCTTACCCACATTGACTGTAGAGTTACAGAAATCTTTGTGTCTTTTGGGCGATTTCCTTCTGATTGATACCATGTTCCTGATGCTGTGAAGCTGGTTGCATTGATACAGTGAGTGTTTTGGGGCCACACTGACAGTGCTCAGGGGCTAGTCCCAGCTCTGTGCTTGGGATTCGATAATGTGGTATCCAGAAAACCATACAGTGCTGGAGATCAAACCTGCCCACACCCACTCAAGCAAAGCCTGAACTCCATCCCATTGAGCTATCTCTCTAGCTCCATAACTTGATTAACCTATTTCTACTTTTTTCCATGGATTACTTAGAACCTATTTCCCAAGGACAAGGAGCTTGCTTCTGCATTCTATTCCACATTCATGGCCAAATGAACTTGAAAATCCTGTTTCTGAGGGTCTGTAGCCTGGGACCACATTGAGTACCAATTCTGTATCAGGAAAATGAATACAGAGAATTGAGTAGTAAAAGCTGGTTAACTACCAAATAGGGTGAATGAAACTCAGGTACACAGGAGGCACAAATGCAAAGATCAGACACCACCCCTAGAGCCAATGGAGCATATTCAGGGAGGGAACAGCCTCAGAAGCTAGTCCAGTCCTCTGGCTGTGTTGGAAACCTGTTTATGAGGAACTTGTTCCACAAGTGGGATATGATTCCATGGCTGGGTGCTAGTGAAGTCTGTTTTAGCGTCAGGGCCAGAGTTGTTCTACAAGAAGCCACTCTCTGAGCCTATGGGCCAGAGCTGGTAAACATAAAGCTACCTGCTTGAATGCCAGTGGGCCAAAGCTAGTAGGCAAGAAGCTACCCATTAAGGAGTGGCATGCCAGGGCTTGTTCATACGAATCCAGATCCTGTGACACATGGACGCTGAGAAACTGGCTGAAGGTCAAATTTGCAGGACTGAATCTCTTGTACCCTGCTAGAGGCCATGATCTGAGAAAAAGTAAAACCACCGCAGAGCAAGAGAGAGAAGCTCTTTCTCTGTTGCACCTTACAGCGACCTTTTGGGGCTTTCATGAGCAAAAGCTGACATTGCATATAGGGGCAGAGAGAGAGAAATCTACAAGAACCAGGAGGGCCAAAGTGTGGGCTGGGGACTAAGTGGCAATTAATTCATCCTCAAGGTAAACATTTGGAAAGTGCTTAGTTGGTCCTTGTGAGGAGAAGTAGTGAGTCATTTTTAATTCCCACACTGAAAGCCAGCCACATCACTGGCAGTGGGATATTCTAAGGAGGAGTGTGGGCCTAACCTGACCTCAGACATAGTCCCAGTCTCACACGGATGCTTGCTGGGAAGGAAGCACCTTCCTATCAGAGTTGAATATACCACAGATTTCCCTCTTCAAATCTTGAATGTGCCTGCGAGACTGGCCACTCCAGCCCAGGAGCACCTCCATGCTGAGGCTGTGGGGACAGGCCAGGGCTCTGCCCACTGTGGAGAACAACATGGAGGGTGGTTACTCCTGCGGTGTCTCCACTCCTTTGAGTGTCTCCACTTAGAGGCCTCTGACTCACTTAGAAGTGTGAAAATAGAAAATGAAGTTTCAGACATTTTGGGGGGTTGGGAGAAGGGTAGAACCATTCATTATTAAATGTAATAGTATTCTTGTCAAACACTAAAAGTGTCAGGACCTAGTGGTAATGGAATGGAAGAGAATATGCATTTCAGTCCAGAGAGGAGTTTTCTCAGAAGACTTTCCTTTTTAATTTTTTTTTTCAAATTGAGGCAAATATCCTTTCCAATTTTGTTTTGTAGTAATTGGTACTTTATAGGTGAGCAGAAAATAATACCACTAGAATTATTTAAAGCAAATGCTTTGAAGCAACATAATTAAATTTCTTTATGGAACTATAATAGGTTTAGGCTGAAGAATGAGACATTGTCTGTAAATACACACACATACACATTAAAAATGGTGTGTGTCATGCTTTTGCCACTGGCGCCTACACAGATTTCTAGAAATTAGAAGGGGTATAGAATTTGGGGTTTCTTACTATCTGGCTGGGGCAGGGAAAAGAATGAGCTGCACAGAGCAGGAAAGAGATCAGGCTGTAGGACTCTAGGGAGGATCCGGAGGGGAGGGCGTGATGGGCAAGGTGACAAAGATGCTCCTTTATAAAGAGATCTTACATATCCCAGCAGGCGTGGGGACTCCTTTTTGCTGCCAAGAACCATTGGATGTTTATACTGTTTGTGTGGCCACACAGAACAGACAGGCAGACCATAAGCATCCATGTCTGTCCCTCAGTGGGTCAGTGTCAGATCCTCTTGCTTCTGTGGGCCCTAGACAGCCTGCTGGCTGGGTCTGCAGGCCACTCTTATGGACCCTTCTGGGCAGTGAGGCTTGCCTATCATTATTAGAAAGGTAGGGTGCATGTGCAGCCTCTGCACATGTGCAGCCTCTGCACCTGTGGCTCTGAGGAGGGCCACTGCCATAAGCAGAAGGTTGTGTCCTCTATGTTTCCGAGTGCTAAGTGGTGTCTGCAAGCACTGTCCACTGACGGGATGTGGTTTTGGAATGGACATTTATTTTCTTGTCAAACCACAGTCCTCTCTGGGCTGGTTTTGTGGTTTTCTTCCCTGTGCAACAGGAAATAGGGACTAGCATTATGACCACTCAGTAATAAACAACAAGATTTTGATTGCAAAATGAATAAAACTGGAAATAAGAAAGCAAATGTCCTCTGGAGGAGACTACCCAGTGGTCATATCCCTTAAGTCCCTTGGTGAGTCTTAAGAAAGGATGAGAAGTTGAATGAATGGACAGATCCGGACTATAAAGTCTCTGGTGGCTAAGTTCCCAATCCCCTATTCTGTATCCTACCTCATTTAAATTTTTAAAAAGTATTTAGATAATTTAAATACTAATGTCTAGCTCCTTAAGTCTGTGATTCATGAGAGAAATAGAATAAAAAATACTTCCGTTAAATAATTGGAAGATCCTGTTAAATAGCTGACCTCTAGAATTAGTAGTGTCTTTCAAATTTAAGATCTCAGTTAAAAGCAAGTATGAATGTATTTCAATCTTAGATGGGAAAGAAAGATGCTGAGAAGTAACTGGTATGCAATGGGAGAAAAAACTAAACTATAGTACATTTCCAACAAACCATTCAGATCTTTTACGGGGAACCTTTAAAAATTTTTCTTAGGGGCCCAGAGCAATATTACAGCGGGTAGGGCTTTTGCTTTGCACAGGGCCAACCCTGGCCTGATCTTCTGCATCCTGTATGGTCCCTCATGCACCCCCAGGAGTAATTCCTGAGTGCAAAGCCAGGAGTAACCCCTGAGTATCACCAGGTGTCACACTTACCAAATAATACGAATACCTGCACTCCGTTCCTGAGCCCTATGCTCTGTGCACATAGGTAATGCCCCTGTCGATGCAATGTCACCACCAAACTCAGGCAAAGAAATCAGGAGAAGCGAATCTGTGTCCCAAGACCCACAGGATAGTTCTAGAATGCGAACTCAGCCCTTTCTGTCCCCCATGCACATCCTTTCCCACCTGCTCCTTTTAACAGAAGCATTTCCTGATGGACGCCTTCTCCACCTGTCAGCAGTGTCTTTGTGACTCTGATGGATTAAGATAATGGATGAATTTTGAGGCAAAAAGAAAATTATTGAAAGAAAGAAAGAAAATGATTTTCTTTCCCTTTAATGCAAGGTTTGTCTTACCCTACCCTTGATGTCTTCTTCTGTGTTTCTCATGGTAGTTTTCTAATTGCAACTCCCAAGAAGGAGCATTGATTTGGATTTATGCTTCTGCAAAACATCCTGTGATGGAGCAGCAGATGGAAAACATTATGGTTACATTGGTTTTAATTAAAAGTTTCCATGCTGTTCTTTGCATTATTTCTCCCACAGCCATTTAAAGATTTTGCTTAAGATCATAATTTTAGGATGTTATTGAGCTGATTTTTTTTCTGAAAGTGCAAAATAATGCATCACTTCCTGCTTAAATGGAAATTCCTGTAAATTCCGTTAAGGAAGAGTCTCTTTTATATGTGATAATTTTAAAATGACCAATCTTCAACTGTTTTGTAATAAAATACGTTTCTGGCAGCTAAGAACACTCTTCAGCTCAACTTTAGAAATCTTCGACGTCAAAAGCAAAATTATAGCAATATGTGTCACTCTGTGTATGTGCATGGTAATACTCCTTGGGTGCTTGCTCTGCTGAGCGCATGTCTGTGTCATTTTATTTATTCTTACCACAATGCTGTGAACTGCCAGTACCACAGTAATCATCAAAATAAGACACTCCTGGTTTAAAATGAGCTGCTGAATGCATGATTTCCTGTGGGAGGCCCAAGTTCAGTCCATAGCACCGAACGGTTCCCTGAGTACCATTGAAGTAGCCCCCAACCACAGAGCCAAGAACATCCCTGGAGCATTGCTGGGTGTGATCCCAAATCCAAAAATGAATAAACACATTAAATCATTTTAATGAGTCCTTATTGTGTTTGCACCACTAACAGAGAAAATGTGGTCAATGAAATCGGAAGAAGCCAACAATTTCAGTACAACCTTTGATTCAGTGGTACCTGAAACAGAATCTGTATCTTTGAATCCATTTATGCAGCATATAATCTATCTTGCCTATAAAGAAATTGAAATAGAATTTAAAAACTTTTTTCTATAAGCTTTTAACTGGGATCAGAACTCAGGGCTCTGACTGTAACTGTTGATTTGTTTTATAATTTACATTTGTGCTTTCATTAAGAAATTCACGAGCATTGAGAGGCAAAACTTCACGGTATTGTGTATCTACTTTTAAACTTAAATTATTATGTTTATAAGTTGCTGATAGAAGCATAGTTGACATACTTCTAAACTGCCTCTTCTTGTTGTGTTATTATAACATGTAGGCTTCCTGACCTAGATAGTGTCAACTAAACATCGCTCCTAAGATTGTGGGCAAAAAGGTACATTTGACAATGCACAGAAGATTTTTACAGCACACATAAAGACACACACAAACACACACACACACAGAAGCAAACTTAATGCTCAACACTAGTGCATGACAAAAATTAATTCTGGTACTTCACTCAGTGAAAGTTGTTTTAGAAAACAGTGGCTGATATTAATGTTTACTGACATGAAAAATATTCATGATGTATCACTTTTCTGTGAGGTTACGTCAGTATTCTTTTTTATTTATTTATTTATTTATTTATTTATTTACAGTTATAGACTTATAAATTTTTGTGCTTGGGTTTCAGGCATACAATGATCAAGTACCCATCCCTCCACCAGTGCCCATCCTCCCCCACCACGGGTCCCAGCATCCCTCCCACCCCCCAACCCCCCTCCCCAGATGTCACTTCGTACGTCAGTATTCTTATACAGAAAGGGAGTGACAGTCACTTTTTTATCCTAGACTCTAGAATGCTGTGGCAGGGCATTCCCCCTTGTTCTCTCTCTCTTCTTTTGGGTACTGTGTTTTGCAAGAGAGGCATTGAGTGGCAATCATGTTTGTTCTATAGACTACTTTTAGCATGTCTCTCCCACCCTGGGAGGGTCTTCACAACACCCTTTATTTGGTGCTCTCTTCTCTATATGAGCTTCCTTTTCACCTAGCACATGTGGCTGGCCTTCAAGTCATGGAGCAAAATTCCTGGTACTAATCTCAGCCATTCCTGGGTGTTAGTCTCCCGTTTTGTTGCTTTATGTTCCCCAGATGAATGCAGTCTTTCTGTGTCTATCCTGCTCTTTCTGACTCATTTCGCTTAACATGATACTTTCCATGTAGTACCACTTGTATGTAAATTTCATAACTTCATCTTTTCTAACAGCTACATAGTACTCCATTGTGTAAATATACCAAAGTTTCTTTAACCAGTCATCTGTTCTCGGGCACTCAGGTTTTTCCAGATTCTGGCTATTGTAAAGAGTGCTGCAATGAACAAACAAGTGCAGATGTCACTTCGTACGTCAGTATTCTTATACAGAAAGGGAGTGAGTCACTTTTTTTTATCCTAGACTCTAGATTAATTTTTTTGACCCCTCTAGTTCCCTCTACTGTGAAATGAGTGGATTTGAAAATGAATTGATTAGAAATTTTTCAGTTCTCAATTGAACATGCATGTTCACTAAAGAACAGAACAAAATATGACAGAAACTGCTGGAGCCTGTCCCAAGGGTGCCAGTGGATGGAAGTAACTGCATTTGGTGTGACCACGTGAGCAGTGGGGGCTGAGCTGGGCATTTCGAGCCCCACTTCACCACACAGTCATGCATTGTTTTTAGTAGTGCCAGCACAGTTTTTAAAAGAGAAAAGAAACAAGACCTTCTCAATGAGATGTTCTCACTCCCCTGTGGCGTATAGACCAATCAAACACCCAATTTAGTTGTGGCTCAGTGGTAGAACACTTGCTTGGCAAGAACTGGGCCCTAGATTTGATCCCCAGCCTTGCTACCCCCATGCCCAGAGAATTCCAAAAACAAAACAAATGAATAGATAATATTGAATGATGAAAACCCTTGGCCTTGGATTACAAAAATAAGATAATGAAGCAGAGGGGAGGAAGATAAGGGCCAGGAGGAGAGGGGGCTAGAAGTGACATAAGGACAGTGGTGGCTGGTCTTGGGCACTTTGGTGGCAGTGAGGGGCTGTAACAGTGTCAAAACTATAAATTTTCACACTATTGTAACCATATTTGCCTGCATGTTAATTTTTTTAATGTTTCACATGATGATCACACCTTTTATTTTCAAAAAAATCATTGGTCAGAAAATCTGCGCGATACTAGGGGTATCTGCACTGTTTGTATCTGTCTGGGATGTGACTTCTAAGAGTGGAAATAACAGAACTAGGGAGCTCTTCAGTCACCCTGATACACACACTTTACTCTTGTGCTCTGGCTTTATCCACTAGAGCATGTCACGCGTTGTCTCCAGGGAATTCAGAGACTATCCCATATGCCTTAGATAAAGAAGATTAAGTCTCTCTCTCTCTGTCTCTTTCTCTCTCTCTGTCTCTCTCTCTCTCTCTCTCTCTCTCTCTCTCTCTCTCTCACACACACACACACACACTGTTACAGGTATAGTAATTGACATTAGGTGCTCCATTAAACAATGAAATGCCATAGTGTACCAGTTCTTCAGGCCACGTTGCCATGGATACCCAGTGTGATGAGATGGGGAAAAGAGTGACTTAGGAATCTAACTATTTCATTTTGAAAATAATGAAAAAGAAAAACAACCTTTCCGCAGATAGAAACCATGAAAGCAAAGCTATAGAGAGAGCTAACTAGTTGTTTTCAAAATGGCCAATTAGCAGGCAGACTATGTTTCACAACAAACACTAATTGTTGGTACTCATTTTATATTGTCTTCTTTTGTAAGCCAAAAGGTTAAGCAGAGTTCTTCATCTTAGCTAGGAAATTCTGTGTCACATAGATATTTTTAAGAGAAAACATTTTAATCTTAGATGAAACTCTGAAAATCAAGTATAGGAATCCAGCAGAACGGCGGGAGGAAAGTAGGATGCAGGCTCTCTGCGAGGGTTTGCTCAGGATTGTGAACCCACAAGGTAGCCTTTGGTTAAAGGAGTAAGTTTGAAGAACTAAGAAAATGTAATTGAAGCAGTAGCCAAGGTGGTGGGTAACTAGTTTGATGTGATTTTACATTCTCCCCCATATCAAAGGGTAGTTGGTGCCAGGACCAATACTAATTTACAGTTTAATTCTTGGATTTCTTAGATATATCCCTGGTTTCACCCCAAATTTCCCTAGTGGAACTTTCTCCCTCTAATTGAACAGATTCCTGAACAAGATTCCCAGAGTAGAGTGGAAGGACAGGACTCCTCCGAAAAGAGTGTTCATCAAGCTGTAGTTTCAACCATGTCACTTTTGTTGGCAAGAGAAAGGTTGTTTTTGAAATGAGTGCTTCTTTATCTCCACCTCTCCTGGCTTCAGTTAAGCCATTCTTTTTTATCCTTTCAACATCTGGCTAATTTATATTTCTGATCCATCCGCCAACAGGAAGGAAGGGAGGGAGGGAGGGAGGGAGGGAAGGAGGGAAAAGGGAGAGAGGAAGGAAGGAAGGAAGGAAGGAAGGAAGGGAGGGAGGGAGGGAGGGAGGGAGGGAGGGAGGGAGGGAGGGAAGGATGGAAGAAGGGAAGGATGGAGAGAGGAAGGAAGGAAGGAAGGAAGGAAGGAAGGAAGGATAAGAAAGCAGGACTAAATTGTGTTTCTGACCAGAAATTTTTGATGGTTCTCCAGTTATTAAATAATAAATTATAACTCTCTGTTATGACTCTAGACTCTATAAAACATACTCAATTCCAACAAAGCATTCAGCCTCTCTCCTACTATCTTCTCTTGCGGGCTGTGTATCAGCATTTCGATAGGACAGAATATTCTCCGAATATTCTGGATCACATTGCCCTGCTCAAGTTTAAATACCTTTCTCCCTCCACAGCCTGTCCAAAGCTTGCTGTTCTTAAAATTACCCTCCTGATCCAGAATGATAGTACAGTGGGTAGGGTGCTTGCCTCTCATGTGGCTGACCTGGGTTTGAGTTCCAGAACCACAGATAATTCCCCTAACCTACCAGGAGTGAGCCTTGAGCACCACGGGATGTGGTGGAAAAATTAGCACCTCTCCCTCCCCCCCTCCAATAAAACCCCACCAAAAAAAAAAAAAACACCTCTCCTTAATAGCTCTCCTCTCCCCAGTGCTTGTCTTTGGTGGCTTTATTAAAACTTTCTCCCTGTTCCACTGTGGACCGTGCCTGAGTACAGGCTTGGAAGGGATTGTGCTTAGTCCATTTCAAATGTACCTCTTACTAGTGACTTTGTAAGTTACTTAAACACTGAATCTCACTTTCTTCATTTCCAAGCCGAAGCTACCACTGGTAGTGCCTCATGGGCTTATTACAGGATTAACAAAAGGGATAACATGCAAGGAGCATGTGGCACATAGTAAGTGTTAAATGTCAGATATAAGTGGTGTGTATGTTTTCATGTTTTCTGTGTCCTGGCACTCAATAGTTCTTTACATATAGTGTTCCAAAATATCAATTAATTAAAAACTAATTTGGTTTTAATTTGACTGCATCTGTATAAAGCCCTGGGTAAATTTCTCTACTAAGCAGATGATGGAGATATATAAAAATTAAGGAGCAATATTTTAAATGTTATACTTAGATATCACTGTGTTTTTAAAGGAGCCCTATGCTTCAGAATTATGTATTTCATATATGTAACTCTTGGGCTGGAGTGATAGCACAGCAGGTAGGGCATTTGCTTTGCACACAGCCGACCCGGGTTCAATTCCTCTGCCCCTCTTTGAGAGCCCAGCAAGCTACCGAGAGTATCTCGCCCGCACGACAAAGCCTGGCAAGCTACCCATGATGTATTCGATTTGCCAAAAACAGTAACAACAAGTCTCACAATTTGTTGAGATGTTACTGACGCCCGCTTGAGCAAATCGATGAACAACAGGAGGTCAGTGCTACAGTGCTATATATGTAACTCTTAAATCATAGAATTTAGTAGCAAATCAAAGTAAATTTCTAAGAGTCCTTCACTCCAGAGCTGCTGGCATTTCTCTATCCAAGGTACAGAGAACGGATGTGATCTGAAAACAAGTTGGGTAACATGTCAGGAAATGACACATGACTGGAAACTCCAGATTGACTCTAACTCCCTGGATGAAGCTCTGATGTAATAACTGCACTGGAAAAAAACACACAGGGGAAGAGACTGGGAGAAGTGGCCAGCATTGGATGGAGAGACAGAGAGCCACCTGGGACCAGGGCATCTCTGGAACTTTATCTTTAGCAGGGGGAGGAAGGTCTGGACCACAACCCAATGGGGGTTCAGGGATTCTTCCTAGCTCTGTGTCAGGTGTTACTCCTGGCAGTGCTCTGGAGACCAACACAGTGCCAGAGATTCAAACCAGGATGAACCATATGCCAGGCAAGCCCCTTCACTTGTGCACCATCTCTCCTGTGGAATTTTAAGTGTGGACATAGAAGTGTGGACAAAGAAGAAACAGTCAAGAACATACCTGTTTCATGGAAGTACTGAGACTGGAAAAGGTCTAATTTGACTACCTGGCAGGATGACTTAGTGGACTTGTTAAAACACGCATAGCTTGAAGACCCCTTCTCTGAGGAGTCTTATTGCTTGGTGCCAGAGTGCCAGGATAGAGTGACCTGCATGACGGAGCAGGTCAGCTGAGCAGCATTAAGGGGCCGCAGATCTGGCATAACCAGGGATACTCAGATGAGATGATATTCTATATCATCATTATCCAAACATCTTTGTTGCTCTGGTAACAGAAACACACACACACACACACACACACACACACACACACACACACACACACACACACACACACCCCTACCTGCCTTACTTTACATTGCTCTGTTTTACAGCCATCTGTTTTTGTTACAATATGCTGCACTCTCCCTGCCTTTCCGTTAAAGCCACAGAAATTGGGTCTAACTGCCCCTTCATCGGGCAGCCTGTAGCCCTCTGGAGATAGTCCTCTTGCCCTTCGTAAGCCTTGTGCTTGGGCTGCGGAGTCTCCTATCCAGGCTTATTGTGCTGGGGTTTCCATTTAATTTCCAAAGCCACTGATTAGGCACTTGTATGCCAGAACTCTGCTGACACTGGTGGACTACGTGACTCTGACACAGCCTGGGGAGAAACCTGTGAAGGCGCAGTCGATGGCGAGCAGTGTTGGAACCCTGAGCACTGCCACATGACTGGCTTGGACTCCTGCAAACTCTTTGTGCCTTCATTTCCTCATGTCTAAAATGAGATGCTTAATATGAACACCTCAGCATAGCCAAGTGAATTAAAATTTTGAGAATGATTCTTGGCATTTAGTAAATCAATGCTGGCCGCTCCTCCCAGTTCATTTTGGCTAAATCATTAGCTACTGGTTAAAATAGTGATAGATGAGAGTAAAGAGAAAGGCTTAGTATTTGGAAGGTAAGATTTGTTGGGCATGGAAATGAGAATTTGTAAACAAAATGTCCTCTTACAGGACTGGGGCTGTGGCTCAGTGGTAGAGCACAGGCATGCTTGTGTGGGGCCCTGAGTTCTAACTGTAAGGAACCTTGAACCCCAGTTAAATAAGTAACTGCATGCTACTTATTTAACAAAATTTGACAAAATAAGTAAATTAATAAATAAACAAGACAAAAGATAGCAAGCAAAAGCTCAAGGCTTCCATGAATGGATTGAACAGATTTAGACATACTTTTGCAAGTATATTTAAAAAAAAAGAACCCTTAATTATAGAGGAATTAAATAGTTTTACTCACATTTCAGTCAATGAATAATAATTTCAATAGTGGAGCTGGAGCTGTGGTATGATGGGTAAGGTATTGTCTTGTATGCAGCCAATCCAGGTTCAATCCATGACACCACATATAGTCCCCTAAGCCCCACCTGGAGTGATGCTTGAGTGCAGGTCCAGGAGTAATCCCTGAATTCTACCTGGTATGGCCCAAACACACACACACACACACACACACACACACACACACACGAGATAGAATGAGAAGCAAAGATTTTAGTACTATTCACTTTTGTTCATTTTGCAATTCCTATGGTAAGAAGAAAAGTTGATGTATTAAAAGATGCAATAATTGCACCAGAGTGTTAGTATAGTGGGTAAAGTGCTTGTCTTACAAGCAGGCTGACTGGGGTTCAATCTATGGCACCCGGTATGGTCCCCTGAGCCTGCCAGGAGAGATCCCTTAGTGCAGAGCTAGGAGTAAACCCTGAGCAGTTCTCTGTATGGTCCCAAACCAAAAAAACAGGAAATAAGAACTGAAACCTGAGGATCTTGGAGAGGACTCCCTGATCTAGTGCATAGATTTTGCATGCTGGAATCCCAGGTTCAGTCCCTGGTACCACATGGTTCCCCAAGCACTGAGCTAGAAGCCTCTAACATCACCAGGTGAGGCCCACAAAACCAAAAAAAAAAAAAAAAAGGAAGAAAGAAAGAAAAAGAAAAAAAGGAACAAGCCCTGAAAGGATTTCAGCAGACTAAAGCAGTGAATAATCTAATGCACACTGTTTTCAGCCCTAATCCAAAGAAATGAAAATTTTCCTTACTTAAAGCCTAAAGAGCTAATTACAGAGGTAGGGGATAAATCAGATGTAACTTTACAATGGAGCATTTTGTATTTTGTGTATGATGAGTTAAAATATGTGGCACTCTAGTCACTGCCAACTTTAGCCACCAAAAAAAAAATTCTTAAAAGAGGAAAAAAATCTATCTGCTAGAAAAGCTTATATGATTTTATGATTTTTAAAACCATTTTTAAAAAATTAGAATACTGAGTGATGGGGCTCTTATGCAATTCTTCTTTTCTTTAATTCACATCAACTCCTACTTTCTTTTTAAAAAGTTATCTTAGGCACCCTGGTTTACAATATTGCTAATCATAGAGTCATGCATAACACAGTCTTCCCAGAGTACCCACATGCTTGCAGTGTTGTCTCGGTATTCCCTCTGCAGTCACCATCATGCATTCCCTCTGGTAAGCTTCCTACTGAAAAATCAGTTTCCTGGCTTCTATTCCTTTGGCCATTTATTATACCTTTACTGTGTTTCTTTATATCCTGCATATGAGATAGATCATTCTGTATCTGCCTTCTCATAACTAGCTTCACTTATCATAATATTCTCCAATTCCATTCACACAGTAGCAAATCTCATGGCTTCATCTTTTCCTACCGCTGAGTAGTATTCCATTGTGTATATGTGCCATAGTTTCTTTATTTAATCATCAGTTCTTAGACGTTTAGACTATTGTTGAATAGTGCTGCAATAAACATGAGTTCAAATGTCTTTTCTGAATAGATTTTTTTTTTGCTCTCGGGTAGTTGCCAAGGTGTAGAATTGTTGGATTTTGTGAGAACTTGATTCATAGTTTTTTGAAGAGTATCAATATTCATTTTCAAAATAGCTTGACTAGTCAACATTCTTACCAACAGTGAATAAGGTTTCCTTTTTCCCCACATTCTCATTGACACTGGTTGTTTTTGTTCTTTATGATGTGTTCCAGTCTTATTAGTGTGATGTGATATCTTGTTTTGATTTGATTTCTCTGATGATAAGTGATGTGGAATGTTTTTTCATGTGCCTATTTATATACCTATATGTCTTCTTTGAGGAAGTTTCTGTTCATCTCTCTCCCCCATTTTTTGGTGGGGATATTTTTCTTGTAAAGTTTTACCAGGGCTTTTGATTTCCTTGATATTTGGGTATTACCCCTTTATTCTGGTCCTTGTTTCTTATGTGATGTAGAAACTTCTTAGTTTGAGGTATTCCGATTTGTTTATCTTTGCTTCCACCTGCTTGCTCCGTGATGTTGAATCATTAAAGATACCCCTGGCTTCAGTTGCATAAAGTGTTCTACCTATGTTTACCTTGATGTAATTTATGGATTCAGGCCTGATATCAAGATCTTTAGTCCATTAGATTTAACTCTTTGCATGGCCTTGGAAAAAGTTCTGCATTTATTTATATTTATTTGTTTTTGCTCGAGCGGGCCCAGTAACATCTCCATTGGAGACTTTGTTGTTACTGTGTCTGGCATATCGAATACGTCACGGGGAGCTTGCCAGGCTCTGCCGTGCGGGCGAGATACTCTCGGTAGCTTGCTGGGCTCTCCGAGAGGGGCGGAGGAATCGAACTCGGGTCGGCCATGTTGGCCGCTCGCACAGCGGTAGGGCGTTTGCCTTGCACACAGCCAACGTGGCCGACCCGAGTTCGATTCCTCCGCCCCTCTCGGAGAGCCCAGCAAGCTACCGAGAGTATCTCGCCCGCACGGCAGAGCCTGGCAAGCTACCCGTGACGTATTCGATATGCCAGACACAGTAACAGCAAAGTCTCCAATGGAGACGTTACTGGGCCCGCTCAAGCAAATCGATGAACAACAGGAGGGCCTTTACCTTTTTTACCTTTATTTGTTTTTAGCGTGTGACTGACCAGTTAGCCCTACACCATTTATTGAATAGGCTTTTCTTGTTTCACTTCATACTTTTTGCTCTTTCATCAAAGATTAACTGCCATACTCTTGAGAACCTATTTCTGGACTTTCAATTATATTTCACTGGTCTGTCTTCTACTTCTTGTACTCAGTTTCTTCACCTGTAAAACAGGAGTATCTTCTGTCTAATTACACTCCCATTAGTCATAAAGATCAATTATATACAAGTGGTATTGTCACTTTGGAGCATTTCATCACAATTTACCCATGTGATTTAAAAGACTCTTTCCTTGATATAGCTGGCATCAAATTAATTTATGTCAACCAGCTAGATTCTCAGGAACTTAAATTGAAGTTCACTAAAACACGAGTTTTCTGCAGATACATTATTGCAATTCGTACTTTACACTCACTGGAATTATGGGCATCAAAGTAGTTAGTCCATGGTGAATTGTTTTCTCACCTCTTTTAGTTCATGTGCCCACACGGATAAGCCTGTGTACTAAACTGGCCAATATATTTTAAAATATATTGTACTGAATAGCAAAAGAGCTTAATACTATCATTGCTGAGATTAACTGTAGCAGAAGCAGAAAAAAACCTCCTCACTGGAAAGCTGTTTTCTACTTTTAAGGGAAAGGGATACTCCAAAACTATATAGAGGGAAGAACAGAGTGGTAGTTCCTTTTACACTATTTGTTGCAGGTGGGTGTAATTTATTTGGGATTGGATATGGGGTTTGGGTAGGATGACTTCTTTTCCAGTCCACTTTTGTATCTCTTCCTCCTTGTTCCGCTGTCCCTCTGTTTCTTTTTATACCACCCCTTCTTCCTTTTCCTTTTCCTTTCCTTCTTCTCACTTCTCCAACTGTTATAGCAATACTATGGAGATCAAGATCTTGGAGCCAGAGGTAGTACACATAAGGCATTTGACTTGGTTGTGGCTGACCCTGGTTCCATCTCTGGCACTATATCTGGTCCCATGAGCACTAACAGGAGTGATTCCTGATCAAATAGCCAGGAGTAAGCCCTGAGCATAGCCAGGTGTGGTCCCAAAACAGCAAAACAAAGCAAAACAAGATCCTGTAGATTACAGGGTTTTTTCCCCTAATTATGTTTTAAATCCAAAAATGAATATTTGATTCCCTTTACAATTTGACAGTTTTCATCAGCCTTGAACGGTATTTGGTTTGTGCTCTCTGAGAGCCTTGACAGAAGAAGAGAGACAGAGGGTGAGAAAGAAAGATTCTAAATGACAGTCTTTTGAATAGTGTAAGTTCAATCCCTAAAACAAAAAGCAAGATCTTTTTCCCTCCCTAAATAATGTGCTCTCCAGCTTCACCTCTCATCGTGAGAAACATGAAAGAGAAAGTAAAAGAGGTGACCCAAATCACAGAGTGCCTTTGATAGGAGAAATTCAGCTGTTTTGAACACTTACAATCAAAGGAAGTGGTTTCCCTAATTACATGAACTATGTGAAATCTCTCAGAATAGCTCTTCCACCCCAGGATTCCTTGCACTTTAGAAGTTTGCATAAAAGCTCACACGGAGAATCAGATGCAAAGTGTTTGATTCGGATTTTATTAGGCAGGAGAGTGCCCACAGCCATCCTGCCGCTCGCCAGCTGCTTGGGTTAGGACCAGTCTCTCTGGTTTTGATGTGGATCTCTCCCAGACCTGCCACATTACCATCTTTTTCCTTCCTTTTCTTATAAGAGGCACTACTTTTCAGGAGCCATCGCTATGAAAATATTCACAAGATTGGTCGTTCCAGTTTCTCTTCATCCTAAGATGGGATCGATGACTGTGGACCCAGCATGGGAAAATATGATTTGCTGTGTGGGTTGCTGCGAAGTGTTAAAATATCGAATTTAGAGGGAAAAAAATATAAGCTCTTCATTGTATTTTTATGTTCTAAATAGAATAATAATGCTTTACCATAAACTTTATATGCAAATCCTCCTTCCCCTCCCTCCCCTATTAGCTCTCAGAATGCAAACTCAGAATCTGACAAAACACTCAGTGGAAAGAATACTAGTGATTCTGGCCATACTGACTCTCTTGTGCTTCAACAGTCACCTTGTTGTTAAGGCAGACAGTGTGGTGCAGGTGTGGAGAAAAGAGAATATAAATATCCTGACTTCCCTGCTTAGGAGACAGGCGTCAGCTCAAGCACAAGACGGCAGAAACATCTCTTTCAATTAAAATGTCAGATTAATGGGGCTGGAGCAATAGTATAGCAGGTAAAGTGCTTACCTTGTGGAAGACTGACCCAAGTTTGAACTCCAGTACCGCTTATGGTTCCCCAAGCACAGAGCCAGGAGAGATCCCTAAGCAATGCCCAGTGTGGACCCCAAACCTCTCCACTGTAAAAGAAAAAAAAAATTCAGATTGATGATTTTTTTTTTGTTTGCTTGGGTTTTTTTTTTCTGGATGAAAATTTTATCTGTAAAGGAGATTGTCTGGTAATCATATGTAAGAGTGAAAAAGAACCTTTAACAACATGTTAGCGATCTCTTTTAGAAGGGCTTAATGGCCCCTGAGTGAAATGCAACAATCTTCAGACTCTTTCCTCTAAGGATACTTTTTTGTAGCATTTTCAGCAGTTTGTGATAACAAACAATCAAAATATATTATTTTGGTTCTGCTTTGGGGCAGGAATTGGGATTTGGGATGTAAACATCCAAAATATGGCGGTGGGAAGTTGTAATGGTGGTGGGATTGGTGTTTGAATATTAAATGTAATCAAATATTGTGAACTACTTTATAAAATTTTTTTTAATTAAAATAAAACAAAAATGTGAATTGGGGAGATAGAGCAGATGGCTGGTGTTCATGCTTTGCATGTGGATGGCCCAATTTTATCCCCAACGACACATAGTTCCCCCAACAACCACCAGGAAAAAAACGCTAGCTGTGTCCCAATATCCTCCAAGTACCACTGGGTGTGACCCCAGAACCAGAAGAAAAAAAAACTAAAAGTTTTCTTCAATTTTCTTCAATTTTCCTGCCTTTCAATGTGTTTCTACTTAAATGATAATCACTTATAATAAGTAATGGTAAATAGCTTGTTTGAAAAGATGGGTTAGCTAATAAATATTTGTAATTTTAGAGAGACTATTAAAATCTGATAGTGTCAGTGATTATGAACAATGGGGACTTTGCATGTCGACTTTGCTTTGTGTTGTGAACTATTAATTATGAACAGGTTGAGATTTGGCCACTTTGGGGGCTAGAGATATATATAGTACAGTGGGCAAGGTGCATGCCTTGCACATGGCTGACCTGGGCTTTCAATCCCTGGCATCCCATATGGTCCCTTGAGCCTTGCTAGAAGTGATCCCTTATCATAAAGCCAGGAGTAAGCCCAGAAAACTGTCAAATGTGGACCAAAAATCAAAACCAAACAAACAAAAATCTGGCTGCTTTGAACACAGATGACAAAGGCTTAGGTATGTTTGCACACAATTGTGAAAGGATCTGTTATCTTGAAAATCTAATACAGTACTCTAATACAGAAATTGTAATAACTCTTTCAGTCCAGCAATCACAGCGCACATTTTAAAGCCAGTAACTGGAATCTCTGTAGGGTTATGTTGGGGAGCAGCAACTTTGGATGTGGTGTCCAGGGTCTCAGCTTGCCAGTCTAGAGCTCTCGTCAGGAGAAAACTGTCAGCTTCCCACGGTGCCTGTTATTTTTAAAACGACATTCAGCTGCCTTTCTGAGGCTTTCTATGAGAGAGAAGATTAAATATGCCTGAATGATGGGCATTTGATAACACTTTATCATCAGCAGTAAAAGGTCATTTTGTTTTTCGTCTTCATAGTGTTTCCAGCAGCCGAAGAAATAGCACCACATAAATTACAGTTCATCTTCTTGCTCCAGATCAAGATTATGTACAATTATCCCAGATGCTGGGATTCCTTGTTCAGATTCCACAGCCTGTCTGGAAAAAAATGGACTCCTGAAGTTCTGCTTCTTGGCAGGTTACATTAATTTCTATTAAGGTTTATAAATGCAGTATCTCTTGCATTACCCCTCAAATGATAATAATAATATTCAGATAGTGCTTTTGCGTTTTACAAACTGCTGCTATTTAAATCACTCTCTTCTCAAATGATGGAATGGGTTCTGTCTGAGCCCCAGAATGACAGGGGAAACCGGAGCTTCATCTTAGCTTCTCTGGTTTCGAACTCAGCAGCCATTACCCTGGATAGAGCCTCAGTTTTGGAAGGGACTTACATGTGCCATATTTCTGGCACCACACTTATTTCGCAATAGTCCTTCCACAAACTGGTATTCAGTTTCTGAGTGAATTCTGATTCCTGACAATGAAGCTCTTGGTAGCCTGGGATTGGTCATTCTAGCTTGGCCAACCAGGACCATCAGGAAGCCTTTCCTTTAGGTATCTGGGTTCACAGTACATCTTTGCTAACGTATATCTTTGGCTGAGCATGAAAGGGATAATGTAGTATTCTAATGTGTTTTTTAACATTAAAATTACACACTTGAGAGAGCTCTTACCAAATGACATTTATCAAGTACCTAATTGTCCCTCTTATTTATCAGTAAAAATTCCATTTATCCTAGCTTTTTAGTTTCTGAAAATTAAAATTTTTTTCTTACAATTTGGGATTGCTTCCAGGTATTAAAAGTTACCCCTGGGGGTATGGTGCCACCAGCAGGTCAATCTGTACCTGTGAGGTGAATGCATCAGCAGCCTGATGGTGCCTTCAGACTTCCAGATACCCCAAAATTGCTGCTGTGCCTTTGGCCAGACCCCAAAAACTTGGGGCAAAGTTTACCAAGAAAGTAAACGGCCAAAAGTTAGGTATGTGGGAAACACATGCACAAACCACCTCCGGCTCAGCTATATAATTGGAGGCATGGACTCTCTGGTTCCTGATTGAACTGCTTAGTGTCATGATCCCAGAGACTCAGAAA